>NW_026542602.1:889051-3490713 GCF_028750875.1 Macrosteles quadrilineatus
AGAAATGGAGGGTCTGAATGGTTGTTAGAACATAAAAGGTTATGCAATGGAAATGAAGAAGTTAAGATTAACCTACCACCAGCTGATAGAGCATTTGTACAGTTTAATAATGTAGTTCATCAATATAGAATTCCTATTGTCGTGTATGCTGATTTTGAATCTACTCTACTACCATTAGAACATCAAGAGGAGGACACATCAAGAAGAAACAAGTACCAACTACATTCACCCAACAGTTTTTGTCTACTCATCAAGTCAACACTTTCCAAAGAATATTTACAAGATTATGGACTGACAGCTGAACCAAAAGTGTATCGTGGTGAAGATGCAGCTAAACACTTTGTCGACGAGCTGTACAATATAGCTGAAAAAGTAGAGGCAATTTATACACAGGTAAAACCTATGACACCTATGTCACCCGATGAAGTTCAAGAATACGATTTATCAACATCATGTTATTTGTGCAAGAAAACATTTACAGAAGATAATCATAAAGTGCATGACCACGACCATCTGACTGGAAGCTACAGAGGTGCTGCGTGTAACGCTTGCAACTTAAACTATAAAATTCCTAACTATATTCCAATTGTAATGCACAACTTAAGCGGCTATGATGGACATTTTATAATACCTGAATTAGGAAGGGACAATGGTAAAATTGATGTATTAGCCGTAACGATGGAAAGGTTTATTAGTTTTTCAAAAAAGGTTGGTAAAATGAAACTCAGATTTCTTGACTCCTACAGATTTATGCCTTCTAGTCTTATGAAACTATCAGAAAATTTGACAAGAGAAAATTTAATAGAAACAAGTAAAATAGTAGACAACAACAAATTGGATTTAGTTCTTCGAAAAGGAGTCTTCCCCTATGATTACATCGATGGATTGCACAGATTTGACGAGACATCACTTCCTCCACCAGAAGCCTTTACCAACAAGCTGAACAATTCAGAAATATCACCAGAAGATTACCAACATGCATGCAGAGTTTGGAACGAACTTGATATGGAAACATTAGGGGATTATTCAGATTTTTATGTTAAACTCGATGTAACTCTGCTTGGTGATGTGATGGAAGAATTCAGAAACACCTGTTTGGGAGCATACGGATTAGACCCTCTTCATTCTTACACCTCTCCAGGATTAGCTTGGCAGGCGATGTTAAAAGAAACCAATTGCAAACTTCAACTTTTAACAGATATTGATATGGTGCTGATGGTTGAGTCCGGTGTCAGAGGAGGATTGACTCAAAGCGTTGTAAGACATGTTAAAGCCAACAATAAAGATCTGCCAAACTACAACCAGCAAGAGCCATCAGTTTATCTTGGGTATTTTGATGCAAACAATTTGTATGGATGGGCAATGTCCAACCCCCTTCCATACGATAACTTTAAATGGATCGACCCAGAGTCAATTGGAGATATAGTTCAAATTCCAAAACATGGTGACACAGGATATATATTAGACTGCGATTTCGAATACCCAGAACATCTACACGACCTTCACTACGATCTTCCTCTTTTACCAAAAACAGAAATTTCACCAACTGGAAAACATCCTAAATTAATGATGAATTTAAATAACAAGCAAAGATATGTAGCGCACTTTTGGACTGTACAACAAGCACTTGAATTAGGACTTCGTCTAACCAAAGTACACAGAGTTTTGGAATTTTCTCAATCTTGCTGGCTGAAACCCTACATCGATTCCAACACTACAAGAAGAGCAGCAGCAACGACAGCCTTCCAGAAGGACTTTTTTAAATTAATGAACAATGCGATATTCGGTAAAACTCTGGAAAATAAAAGGAACACAAAAATGTAAAACTTGTAACAGATGCTAGGAAATTGGAGAAACTTGTACAGACACCTAACTTTGGATCATCAGTAATCATTAATGAAAACCTTGTTGCCGTATCAATGAAGAAAACCAGTATAAAAATGATCGACCTTTGTATATAGGAATGTCAATATTAGATATATCGAAAACGCACATGTATGATTTTCACTACAACAAGATGGTTGCACATTATGGAAGAGAGAACATAGTTATAACTTACATGGATACAGATGCATTTATTTACAAGATAATTACTCAAGATATGTATAAAGATCTTCGCACATTTGTATATAAAGATGAATTTGATTTTTCTGACTATCCTAAAGATCATCCGAACTACGATCAAGACAGAAACAAGAAAGTATTAGGGAAATTTAAAGATGAGGCTAACGGAGTGTTACTTGAAGAAATCGTAGCACTTATATCAAAATTGTATGCTGTGAAACTACATGATGACAACATTATAAAAAAGGCAAAAGGTGTAAAGAATTTGTATTTGAAGAAAAATGTACTTTTTGAAGACTACAAGCAAGTGTTGTATGAAGATAAAGTTATAACTGCACACTTCAACACAATCAGGAGTTATAATCATCAACTGTACAGCGTGACAGAAGTTAAGAAGGCGCTCTCCTGCAACGATGACAAACGACACATCCTACCAGACCGGATCCACACACTTCCATTTGGTCACTATTCCCTTAACCCTATCGACTAATTACCTTTTCATCGTCCTACACCACTTATCCTTTCTCCTTTCCGTAAAATTGGGGGAACACAGCATTGTCCGCTGTGTTCCCCCTTTTTTACACAAGGTTTGAATGACCTTGACCTATATAAGGAGATGCAAGAAAAAATGAAAATCATTACTTTGCCAACATTGACAGTGAAAACAACATAATGGCTTTTAAAGAAAACGTTGTAAATGAGCTACACAAACCTGCAAGAGTAAACTTTCCAAGAAGAAATACAACTGTAAAAGAATAAATGATTTGTATCAAGCAGATTTGATTGAAATGCGGCCATATAGTAAAATAAATAAAGGACATAATTATATACTTACAGTGATTAACTGTTTTACCAAAGTTGCAGATGCATTACCATTAAAGGATAAAACTGGTAAAAGCGTAACACAAGCCATGGAAATCGCTATAAAGAGAGATAAAAAACAAAATGAAACATTTACAAACTGATGATGGCAAAGAATACTTTAATAAAAGTTTTTCAGAGTTAATGGAAAAATACAACATAAACCACTACTCAACCAAATCTGAAAAAAAAGCGGCTATAATTGAAAGATTTAATAGAACGTTAAAAGGAGCGATGTATAAAATGTTTTCAAACAGAGGAACCTACTTATGGATTGATATTTTACCAATGTTAATAAGTGATTACAACAACAGGTTTCACAGAACTATTGGGATGACGCCAAATGAAGTAAACAAGAAAAATGCTAAACTTGTATTAAAAAGAATAAAGCACAATACAAAACCTAAAGTTGAAATAAAGAAGCCTAGAAAATTCAATGTAAATGATAAAGTTCGAATAAGTAAGTATAAAACGATATTTACTAAAAAATATCTACCTAATTGGACAAATGAAGTATTTACCATTACAAAGTGCAACCAACTATACCAGAAACATACATATTAAAGGATAATAAAGGCAATTTGTTACAAGGTGCGTTCTACGGACATGAATTATTGAAATCTACAGTAGGTGATGTATATCTTGTTGAAAAAGTGTTACAAAGGAAAAAAGACCAAGTTAAAGTACGATGGCTAGGTTTTAACAAAACAGAAGATTCTTGGATACCTATAAAAGACCTAATTTAACGGGAACAGCTCATTGTACCATTGGATTTCGAATAAGATGGAGATTGTTCATCATAAAGATCAATTCAACATTAGTAATATTGATGATTACACTGTTGATAACGACACAATCAACACTGGCAAACATGGTAGTTTACTTCCAAACACAGTCAGATGTATTATAAGTGGTCCTTCAAACTGTGGAAAAACTAATGTCGTATTTAATTTGATTACAAATCCTAAAGGATTGAGGTTTAATAACTTATACATATTTTCAAAGTCACTACATCAGCCAAAGTATCAATTGTTGGAGAAAATCATATCGAAGGTGTCAGGTGTTAACTTTTATAAATTTAACGCCAGTGATAAAGTTTTGCAACCAAACCAAGCTAAACCATATTCAGTATTTCTATTTGATGACGTTTCATGTGAAAATCATGATACTATTAGGAACTATTTCGCCATGGGAAGACATAATAATATCGACAGCATATATATAGGACAAACATACAGTAAAATTCCAAAGCAGCTTATCAGAGATAATGCAAATGTTATAATTTTGTTCAAACAAGATGAAACCAACCTGAAACACGTATATAACGATCATGTAAATGCTGATATGTCATTTGATAAGTTTAAACAAATTTGTGGAAAAGCATGGGCAGAAAAGTATGGATTTTTGGTCATTATGAAAGAACAAGCCATAAAAGACGGACGATATAGAATAGGGTTTGATAAATACGTTCTGCTTCACTAAATATCACTATTTCAAATCAACACTTCGTACTGTAAACATGGCAAGTCAAGAAAAGCTCTTAAAAGAAATAAAATCACTTAGTGATTCTATTAGACATAAAAACAGAGCTCTGAAGTTAGGTATAAGCGAAAGAGAAAAGTTTATAGAATCAACGTTTAAACCCGTTACTGATCCTTTAAACAGATTAGTTAAGAATATTGAAAAACCTTTCGAAGGAGATGCTATTCTACCGATTTCTAAGTATGAAAAAGAATCAAGAGATTATGAACAATACAAACAATTTCAATCAACTGAAGAAAGTGGTGAAAGCGAAGAAAGTGAAGAAACAGAAGAAACAGGAGAAACAGAAGAAACTGAAGATTCAAGAGAAAAGGAAGGATTTTCCGCAGGTCAAGAAGAAGGATCTACTAATCCTACAAATTTAAGTACATTAAGCACAAACATAGCATTCAAAGGGAATTTGGGCAGAAAATATTTATTAAACATGTTACATTCAACACAGGCTAATCGAAGATATCACATTTATGGAGCTAGACTAGAAGACAATGGTATTATGATTGGAGACAGTAATTTGGATATTGATGAAAACGATAACATCCTTATTGGTAACCAAAAATATAAAGGTACAACAGGACTGTTTGAACTTATTTTTAAAAACAAACCTGGTAAATATACCAAAAAAGACCTATCAGTGTTTAAAAATATACTAAATGATACAAATGCACATAAAAAGCAGTATTCCAAAGATTTGCCCATTTATCGAAATCGATCAATAAAATACACAAGTGTCATAGCTGATCTTTTTCCAACACAAGTGAAAAAATCTCAACTTAAAAGAAGAGCTATATCTACAGCTGAATTAAATGTGTTACACAAAAGACCAAGAACCAACGAACCTACATCTTCAGGGAAAGGATTATTAAAAAGTCTATACAATACCAACATAATATATTATAATGATGTCAATAAGCTGGTTGATCGAATGAGATTATTACATGAAGCCATGGAAGCCGGTCATACCGGATTGGACAATGAATGGGTAGCTTTAATCGATGAACTACGAAATCGAAGGATTATTGCTTAATCATCGCATATAAAAGGAGGACAAGAATCGAGGGAACTCAGTTGAATCATGAGCGTGGACAAGTTTGGAAGGTATTCCAATTTTGGAGAAAAACCAAAATCCAATGGTAAAAGATATAGTTTACCATTAACAGCTGAAGGAGATTATAACATAAGCAGCAAACGATTGAAGTTTGTAAAAGATCCAGAAGATGATAATGATGCAATAAATTTGAAAACTTTAAAAAGTGAAAAATTGTTGAACCTACAACTTCAAAACGACTCTTATGATGCTAAGTCTCATAGAATAACAAATGTTGGTGAACCAATAGAAAACACCGATTCCGTCACCAAAGATTATTTACTTTCAAAACTGTCAAATACTTTACAAGTTAATAATGAAGTTTACGATGTTAAAAACAGAAGAGTTACAAACTTAGCTGATCCTGTCGATAGTCAAGATTCAGTCAATAAAGGATATTTACATTCTATAATCCCTGAAAGAAAAGAAGATAGATTCTCTTTTTATAACTTTGTTATAAATGATATAGGATACCCTAAAGAAGATTCGGATGCAGTTAACCTCAAATATGTTAAAGATAATTGTATTATTCACGATAATGAACAAATTGATTGCAAAGGTAAAATATTACATAAGGTTAAAGAAGGATTAAAACCAACAGATGCTGCCACTGTAAGTCAAATCATGTTACAAAAGAATGGAAATTGGCATGCTGAGAACAAAAAGATAACTAATGTAAAAGGTGGAGTAAATCCTGAAGATGTGGTAGTTTTTAAACAAGTTCCTGTAATAACCGATGAATATAAACATAATAATATAAAGACTACCACTTTTGATTGTAAAAACTTACCATTAGCAAATGTTCATAATGCAGTTTTACCTCACGAAGCGGTAACTTTGGATCAGATGAAAGATCATATAAAAAGCCAGTGTATAATAAAAGATGAACAAAATGAAGAAATATACACATGTAATAATAAAAGAATTACAAATCTTGAAGATCCGCAACAAATGGATAATGCTGTCAATGTAAACTATCTTGCTAGACTTTTGGGTACTGTAATGTTTGATTTTCACAATATGATACCAGCACATCCAGGACATAACAAAGTGCATCCAGATAATAGAGATCAATGGATTGATAGGGTCATTATGAAGCAATATTTTATGTCTAGCAAAACAAAGATGCTTAGAACTAAACCTGTAGAAAGATTTCACCATTAGAAAAATGTTTACAATGCAGTTTTACCTCACGAAGCGGTGACTTTGGATTAGATGAAAGATAATATAAAAAAGCAAGTGTTAATAAAAGATGAACAAAATGAAGAAGTACACACATGTAATGATACAACATATTCAAAATATAACAAAGAAGATGAAAATACAAAAAATATAATATGGATGGATAAAGGTACATAATAAGAAATCAATTCGTAAATGAAACATTCATTGTCAAACACTTGAGGAGTGAAGCCGATGTGGGTACATTCCCCTATAAATAGAGATGTCAAAGGTTAAGCACATCAGTCGTGATATAGAGAGCTTGAAGAGAGGAAGAGGATTGACATCATCAGCAGTTTCTCTATTATCTAAACCAATTGGAGCAATTGTTAACAAAACAATAGATTTACTACCAGTAGAACTGCATTTGCCTGGAGGATATCAATACTGTGGACCTGGAACAAAATTGAAAAAACGTCTGGAAAGAGGAGATTCTGGAATAAATAAACTAGATCAAGCTTGCAAACAGCACGATATAGCATATTCAAAGTTTGCAGATACAAAAAATAGATCCATAGCGGATAGAGCGCTTGCTGAAAAGGCTTGGCAAAGAGTAAAATCTAGTGACGCAAGTTTTGGTGAAAAAGCAGCAGCTTTGGCAGTAACAGCAGCAATGAAGACAAAAACTACGTTTGGAGGAGGAAAGAGGAGGAAAGGCCGAAAACGAACGGTTAAAAAGCAAGGAGGTAGTATTAAAAAGAAAAGAAGGAATAATCAAAATAAAAAAAACAAGAAACCAACAATATGGTCAATGATAAAAAAAGGAGGAGGATTATACTTAAGACCATACCGTGTGTATTAAACAAGAAAAAACAAATACTAATTCCAAACAAAGAGTTGACAAATAAAGAATTAATTATATACGCTTCTTGTATGAAAATACCATTTTTTAGAGGAGTGTTTATGAAAGATGCATTGCCCGGTAAAATATGGAAAAATGAGACTGGAATAGTTAATTTAGAAAACAGTGAAGGTCCTGGCACTCATTGGATATGTTATAAAAAACTTGATCAAATTATTTATTATTTCGATAGTTACGGTAATATGCCACCACCTAAAGAGCTTCAACGTTACTTTCGCACAGCAAAAGAAGTATTTTACAACTATAACAGAGAACAACCTGACGATACAACAATTTGCGGACACTTATGTTTAGATTTTTTAGCTAGAAGCGTTAGTCAACTTTAAGATGTCTTCCTATACGGTCTCATTGACCGGCACTTCATCAACTCTGCGCAGTATTCTATTTCCAGCTCTACGATTGCAAAAAGGAAGATTATGGGAAGCTGCATTATTGGATTTAACAACATACAATTCTATTCCAAATATTTCTGAAGGAGTCAATAACAAATTACACTATTACAAAAGCAAAAATAATTTGGGAGAATTAACACCAATGAAAGAAATTAGTTTACCGACAGGATCTTACGAAATAGACCATATTAACGAATTTATACAAAAACAAATGAAAAACGAAGAACTTAACGAACTTGTTCAAAAGGAATCAGAAAAAGAATATATAACAATAAGAGGAAATAACAATACCATGAAAGCTGAAATAACTTCTTCCTATTATATTGATTTTACTCAAAAACATTCAATTGGAGGATTATTGGGATTTTCTGAAACAACTCCAATACTAGAACCTAAAAAGACCTATTCTGGTGATAAAACTGTAACAATACTGAAAGTTAATACGATAGACATTACATGTAACATTATACAAGGATCATACAGAGATGGAGAGAATAGTCATATATTGCACACATTCTATCCGACAGTCGCCCCAGGTTTTAAGATTGTGGAAAAGCCACAAAACTTGGTGTACCTTCCCTTAAACACCAGTGTGGTTTCAGACATCGTGTTGAACATACTAGATCAAGACGGAAACCTCATAGACTTCAGAGAAGAACGTATTACGATCAGGATTCACATAAAAGCATCAACCTAAACCATGGGATTGTCATTCAAGAAGAGAGAGTTGTCGGGTAAACACCTAACTAGCTCATCATCTGCAAAAGGATTAACTACTGAAAACATTCGGTTTTTACAGGATATTGGATTAAAACTCATTGAAAATGGAAATACTGGATATAGCACAAGGACCGACATTCGACGAGACTTTATGGGAAAAGGAGTATCACACGCACAACCCCTACGCTTCGTCAAAATTGAATAATAATGATGAAATTAGAATTCCTATACAACAACAGGATATTTACACTCTTCCGTGCGAAAGTTATCTATATATTGAAGGAAGAGTAACAAAAAAAGATGGAACAGCTGGAACCACCGTTCCTTTTATCAATAATCCAATGGCATTTTTATTTGATGAAATTAGATATGAAATATCTGGAGTAACTGTGGATTCTACAAAGAAAGTAGGTTTAACAAGCACATTAAAAGGATTAGCATCTTTGACACAAAACGAGAAGAATTTGTTAAGAATTGGAGGATGGGTTGCACCCGATAACGACACAATCACCCCTGATTCTGCAGGGAACTTTGATTTCTACATACCATTGAAATTATTTCTAGGCTTTGCTGAAGATTACAGAAGAGTAATAATAAATGTGAAACAGGAATTAGTGTTATTAAGATCATCAAATGATAAGGATACTATTTGCGCAGCAACTGGAACCACTGATGCAAATTTAGACTGGAATTTAACTTTGGACAAAATCGTTTGGAGAGTACCACATGTGCGATTAAATGACGAACATAGAATAACACTGTTGAGACAACTGAAATCAGATAGAGATATTGTAATACCATTCAGAAGTTGGGAATTTCATGAATATCCAGTTTTACCTAAAACACAAAGACATACATGGACTGTAAAAACATCTACTCATTTGGAAAAAGCAAGATATGTAATATTTGCACTACAAACAAAAAAAAGGAATAATATACTAGCTAATGCCGGTCATTTCGATCATTGCAAACTAACAAATTGTAAAGTGTTTCTTAATTCACAATTTTTCCCTTACGACAACTTTAATATTTCTTTCACTAAGAAGAGGTACACTGTTTTGTATGATATGTACGCTAGATTCCAAAGTTCATACTACGGGAAAACAAACACCCCGATACTGTCTCCCGAGCAGTACGAATCAAAAGCTCCAATAATTGTAATAGATTGTTCAAAACAAAACGAATCTGTAAAGTCATCAAGTGTGGATATAAAAATAGAAATGGAGTTTGAAGAGAACGTTCCTGATGCAACATCTGCATATTGTTTAATTTTGCATGATAAAATTGTAACGTACACACCATTGACGGGATTAGTCAAAACAGTGTTGTAAATGAGTTTCACCACAACCACCAGTCGGCTATAAAAGGAGGAGCTTCGCACACCACCAATCAGTCTTTGCTCGTTCGTTGAATGGGTAACATCCTACACTACATCATGAGTAAAATGAGTTCTCCATCAGTCGTACAAAAGGATGCAGAGGAAGCAGCATTATTGGATCAAGAAAACCATCAAGAAATCGTCAATGAAATAGAAGAGTTTTTAAAGTTTCGAAAACAAGAAGACAAGGAGGACAAGGAAGAAAAAGAAGAAAAAACTAAAAAAAATGGCACTAAAAGGAAGCGGAAAGATGAAGATACAATCCCAATTAATATTTTGAAAGAAGTTTTCCTACGCATTTACTATCCTATCTCACTATGTTTGGGTAAAAGTGTAACAGCTGGACTAATGAAATCTTCGGAATATACACCTACGGTAATCTTGCAGCATGGTACAAAAATGGTTATATTTTCTGAAACGGCATGGGAATCTTTTCTAAAACATTTAAATCTAATTGAATGTTACTTAAATACTAATGTTTGCGGAAGGAAAACTAATATTCGACTTTTGGATTCTGACAATGAAATTGACATAGTAAAGAATCGTGGAACACTACAAGTACGATTTAGAGATTTAACTCAACATGAAAGTAAAATTTTACTCTCACGTGAAGAATTCTACATTTTAATGCATGCAACGTCTCCTATCTCTAGATATATGAAACAACTTGTATTCTCAAGTTCAATCATCAAAGAGTATTTAATTGATACACTGGAAAAACAACCGGAAAGCACCATATTATACGGACACGTGGATACATCTATTTTTAATAGATTGCCTCATGAAGTTGGTATGTGGAGACAGTTAAGGAACTTCGAATCAATTGATGAAGAAGCGATAGAAGCGATAGAAGCTGTTGAAGAATATGAAACTATAAACCAAGAAGAACCAGCAACCCAAGAAGTGTAATTAAAGAAAAACAGTATAAAAGAGTGACCAAGGCGCGGTGTGAATTCAGTTGAACACTATACGTGGTGGTGTGTAGATAGGGTTAAACATTATGGATATAAAACCCTGTGTAATAGAATTTCAAGCATTTCGTGATAACAAAGATGAATTTGTGATAAAAGAATTAGTGATTTTAGATTTGATTACACATGTCGTATACCCGTTTATATTTGAAGCTCCATTTTCAGTAAACCAATTGAATGACAAAGCAAGAAGAACAAACAAATGGATAACCAAACATTTTCACCATATTCAGTGGAACGAAGGATTGATAAGCTATAAGCACTTGAACAATATCATGTATCATTTTTCTAACAAGTTTTCCCATATTTATACAAGAGGATCGGAAAAAAGACAATGGATACAACAATATACATATCACGATGTTTTCGACATAAGAATGGACAAGGATCATCAAATTAATTATGGACCTATTTGTACTTTAACAGATCACTCTTATCGCACAGTAACACAATGTGCACTACAAAACGCATACCGATTAGCTAATTTTCTAGTTCTTCACTATTGGGACAAAAATAAATTCAAACAGCAACAGTGGAAGTATTACGAAGGAAATAGCAGTGGAGGGGGGAACGTGTGCTATAAATACAGTGGACAGTCTCAGGATCCTCATCAGTATTACTCCAGACATCGCAGAGGCAACATCTCACAGGGTAGTCCTAATCAAGAAAATGGCTTCACAACAGTTTCTCCAGTCTTTGGTGGATCAGTTCAACACCCAGTCCAAATCCAGCATTCTAAGTACTAAGAAATGTCACGAATTGAAGGAACACAAACACTACATCGTTCACGAGCTGAAGAAGACAGAAACTTCACATGGAGACGCAATTTTAGCATCACTGAGCGAGGCACCGTTTTCACCAGGTGATGAACCGAAATTTCAAGTTTATCTTCCAAGACGATTTGTACAGCAACTACAAAACGAAGACCTGCGAGGTATTCAACCAGGATCCCTCTATTTGGTATCACACGGAGTTTGCGGAAACAATTCCACTGAACTATCTCTACACATCACCCATCAATGTTAGTTTTAAGTTTTTTTCTGTAAATAACCATCTATGTACATATGTTTGTTAAATGTTTTTGTCATTAAAAAAAATAAATAAAAAAATTAAAAGAGGAAACAACATATCAGCATATAATTAATTCTATATGCTGATATGTTGTTTCTTTTTTTAAAATTCAAACAAATGACCTTGAACTTTTTTACTATAAATAACAGGTCTTACACGCAGTTGCTCTCAGTCTTGTTTTAACAATTCACCGAGCATCATGTCACAGCGTAAATACAATTTACCTTTTGTTTACAAATCCAAATACGATTTGGATAACTATTGTTGTAATTTAAAATGTTTTAGAAAGCCTGAAAGTAAAGTTGATGGAAAAGCTTGTAAAAAATGTGAGTCTGTTGGCTATTGCAAATGTAGGTGTAAAACATATCAAGACAAGCATCAAAATTACATACACGATCTAACACAAATGGTTAACCTACTATGGAAAAATGTAGACTAACTTGTGAGAGCTGCTGACTCTTGCACTATAAATAGAAGCTCACAACACATTGCTTCTCATTCTTGTTTTAGAATTCAGTCGAGCAACATGTCACAGTGTAATTCCAATTCATCTTTTGATCACAAATCGGAATACGATTTAAAATACTATTGTTGTAATCTTAAGTGTTTCAAAACACCTGAATGTCAAGTAGATGGAATGGCTTGTAAAAAATGTGAATCTTTCTCCTATTGTCAATGTAATTGTAAAACGTATCAAGAAAAACTGAAACATCACTCACAAGACAAGGGACGTAGAATCAAAATACTTTTAAAACGGATGGAATGATGCCCTCATGTTGCTCTCCCCCACCTCTACTACTTTCCCCCACCCCTACTGCTTTAGCTCCGCCCACTTCGTCAGGGACCTGCACTTCTTTACTCGCAACAGTCACTTCGCATCCAGCTCTTCACCAGTCAACTCAACCTCTCTCGTTTACTTTGCACAAGATGGCCAACCAACAACAACGACAACAACAACAGTGGAAAAGCGATATTGAAGACTCTGACCTACACCAAGCATGCATCGAGGCAGAAGAGCAGGAGCGAAAACGAAAGGAAGAAAAACTACTTCAACTGCTAGAGGAGGAGAAAGAGATTCGACGCAAATTTGATCGTGTTTGGTGCGCTCAGCCTCGAGACGACATCGAATGGGCCGAGCACAATGCAGACATGGCAAGATGGAAAGAGCTCCATAATACAATAGAGGAGTTGAAGAAGTAAACATCCAAATACACAAGCGTCGCCGAGCTACACAAAACGGCCTTTATAAAGGCCACCAATAAACTCATTCGTTTTACACTTTAGCAGACGCTCACTCTAGATACGTACGTTCGCACATGTTTTCCTTATTAATTGTAATAGTATGTAAGTTATTGTCATTCCTCATGTTTTATACAAATAAACAATAAACAAAACAAGGAAGCTATCCTACACTATAGGTGTTGTAGGGTAGCTTCCTTTTTTAAAACACAAACAAATGACCTTGAACATCATATGATCATCCATCGTGACGTCAGCTCAAATCGAACGCCATTTCCGGATTTTTACGTCATTTCCGCCTTATGCCCTTTAAACTAATTAACTTTGTAACATCTGCTAACATCTGCCCGACAGCTGTTACGCGCGTTTCCACCAGGTCACCACTACTAATTTTTTTTATTCATCCAACTTACTACAATCCCAAATATTACAATTGCACTCTATCAAATGTTTCAAAATCACTAACAAGTTCTCCAACCGTCCCCTCAAAGCGAACGCTACATGGGAACCTATAATATCCATTAATCTAAATCCACTTGATCGGCAATATTTGGCGGGAAGGGTTGAAGGGTTAGGGGCGCGGTGTTAAAAATTCGCGGGAACGGTCTGTGTCTATGTATACATATCACAACACAGCTATTAATCTAGCTCAGGTACGTGAGAAGGGATGTGCGAAGATGCATATTGGGGTTAAGGTATAAAGGGGGTTATTTATTAGACGCATAGATTATCGGAATTTTGCAAGTAGTCTTCTTGACTTTCGAAATCTTGTTTTGATGTTAGTTTCATTTTGGAGGACTTTGGAAAGGTTTACGCTAATATTGAGTAAAGGGGTTTCCATTATTTTAAGGTATTTTACGGTTTGGGCTTCCTTCTTTGGTTATAAGACCTGACGACAGGCAATAGTTCACATATTGTTAGTTTGTTAGTGTTAAGGTTAAAATAGTTTTGAAATTAATTGAATCAAAAGAAACAAACAGAAAACAACAATATCTCTACATGAACAGGATGGACAACCAAACGGAACCAAATATTAAAATTTACTTCAGATGGTTCATTAGGAGGGTAAACTATGTACGTTTAGTTAATCCTTAATTTCACATACTCGGTTTTGGTATATCTGTGAACATTATTGACAATTAAGGTATGAGGGAGCGAGCTCGTCTAGTGATGTAAAAAACGGAGACTTTGGTCCCTGAGGTCCCGAGTTCAAATCCCGCCAATCACCCATGGATTTGATATGTGAAACGGTTCTAGACTAGAACATAGCACCCTAGGATCTGAAGTTGGAAAGAAGAGTTACGTGAACGTGTTTGAACTATTATAGTATAAATTAGAAAATTATCTATGAACAACTGTTATAAAGATCCAATGAAAATTATATCTGGGATCGGCTCCGAGTCTTATTCCAAAACTCTGATTGAAGAACACAATTAAATGTCGGCTTTGGCTTCAGACTAAGCTGTAGGCTTACTTCTCCAGTGACAGAGTTAGACTAAGCCTTACGTTAACTGTAGGTCATGTAATTGGTGTTTGCAAAAGATAACAGCACGGATAACGTTGTACATATGATTTGGATGACTATTTAGCATCATTTACACTGTACTACAGAGGATTAAATGCACTCTAAATACTCATGACTCTTGGAAGAGGCGAAGACGATTAAATTTGTAGTTGGAAGTCTACTTACTAAAATGAATAGCCAGAAAACATTTCAAGAATTTTATTGATAACAAATATTGAAACTGTACATCAGCGAATAATGTCCGGACGCTGTTTCGAGGCCGCACTTTCTCAAGAAAGCACTTAAAGTGCATCCTGTGGCTGATACGGACTTGATTTCAAAGAGAGAGCATTAAAATGTTTATTGGTATTTTAGATATTGATGTATAGATTCTTGAACTTCATGGTATTCTCAGATGGGTTACAAGAAAAAATATGGATTTGTGTACCTACACAACTGATAAATAATGTTATTCCATATCCACCCAAAAACTGATATTTTCACCATCAACAAAAAGAATAGCTATAATTTCAGGCATAAATTACACGCCCAACAGGTAAAACCACTCACGTTGCAAAACAACTATTTCCTCTAGTATGGAAATGGCTAGGAGAGTTATACGGGGGCCAATAAAATTAGAAACATCCGCTGAATTAGCTTCACGTCATTAGCTTCTCGTGGGGGGTTTATGGCTTTTATGGCCAGATTTTACTATAAGCAACACAAGGCGCTGTCTGAATATCATTAGTTAGGTGGAGAATAGCAGAGATTGTCTTGGTAGGCATAAGGCGTGGAGCAAAGTTTATGTGGAATACAACTTTTGATCATAGAGAAGTAGACACCCATTATCATATTGGAGTTGTAGCAAGTTTTGGGAAAGAAACAAGTTAGTGAAAATTGCTTCAGGCCAACAAGTGCGTTGCAAAAAAATCCGAATCTATCTATCTATATATTAATAGGCAAGCATGTTTCTTTAAAACCTTTTTTCTCAGCTCGTGTGCATCGTAGGGAAAATCTACGCATACCGTTGGAAAGCTATTTTCCTGTAGGTGTGCAGAATCCCTTTATAAATTTAAATAGGCTCAAAGATAAGCACAAAAAATAAGTTTAAAAGTTGTAAAAAATTAACATGGATCTTATGCGTTGCTATGCTGGTTACGAAATAACAACGAAATATAAACAGAAAATCAAAACAAATGGAGGAAACTCCAATCACATGTTTTATTTACAGTGTGGGGTGAAAATAGTTAAGTGAGTACATTACATATTTTTGGTCGAGTTTCGACCACTGGACGACCTCTCGTACAGTTTAAATGCACTTTCAGTGGCTGTCTTAGGGGGGATGGGAGGTATATACCCCCCACCCGAAATATTTTATATTTTACTAGCTAACGTAAATACTATTAGCTTGAGCATATTTTAGAGCTCAAATACGTATAAAAAACGTTTTTAGGCTTTAAATTCAAAATTTTTCCGGGGGGGCCCTAGACCCCCCTTTTTTTGTTGGTATGGAACCCCCCGTGGTCTTCCCCTCCCAAAATGAAATCCTGTGACCGCCACTGTGCACCCTCCATTTCAGCATTTAAATAATGGTACTGCGGTAACCGAAATGCTTGTGAAATTGTTCTAATCTTAGTCAGTAACAGAGCTAAACAGATCATCTCAGGACATTCTACACTCATCCTTCACTCACGTTTAGGTTCAAATACCTTGGTGGGGTCCCCGTCTCATTTGATTGATAATAATAATAGTTTTAGTGTCAAATTCTTTATTTTACCAAAGGCAACTTTATTTACAAAAATGTATGACATTTTAGTTCTTCCCTTCCTACACTCAGTACACTTCACAAATAGTACACACAGTTTATGAAAGACATTTGCTCCATCACTGCACTAATGGAAGTTGAATTCTCTAATGCTGAAGTCTAATGCACAGCTTATCCCATGCCGGGTTATGCATACTAAATAACCTTGGACAATTAGTTGTGTTTAACCCATCTTGACCTGGGACGTGCGGTTCTCCCCCCCCCCGCATTACTACCCCCCCCCCCCCGGAAAGGTCAACCGAACATTGCAGTGTGACTGAATCATTGAAATCTATAATTGACCTTTGGGTTTACTATGATTAGCAATAGTTATTTGTATGCTTATGGTTCAATTATGGTTTTTAGTCCAACTAAACTACAGGTGGTTTATGTCTAGAAAGGTTCAAGGTCAATGAGAAGTAACCCTATATTTATGTATTTTAAGTGTAATATTTTTGTTGTTTACTTTCAGCTTCAAATTATTTTCTTAATTTTGACTTGAGTGAACCGATGACTACATAAGGATATGGCTGAATAAATAAATTATATGTGCTCATTGTTGACTTACTCAAATATTTGAGTAGCCAAATGTTTAAATAGAGTAAAAGTAGATCAGGGTCTTAGTTGCCATTTTTGTTTTCGATAACAGGCAAAGAAATGACTATTAACAAAAATTATATTATATACCTACTTATACAGCGATACTTAGACATAGGGTTTAATCCTAAGACAAAAAAGGGTGATTAATTAATTGAGATTTAAATAGCTAGCCAGAGTCAACGAAAAAGTTTTTCCCCAAACAGACAAATTGTTGGCTAGGGCTAATATAATATTTTCTAAAATTACTTTAATTCTACGAGCAATTAAACAGATAAAGATGTTGTTGAAACGTAGGCCTACATGTCTTTGATCTAAACTAAAGTCAGTTTTTTTTTTTTTTTATTCATGTCATAAAAAGAGAAATAAATTAATCATGTGTTTAAGAAACATTATTTCCTCAAGCTACGGAATGGTAACTTAGGGGTTTTTTTTAAAACTGTAAACATAATTATAAATTTAGCATAGAATTTACATAACGATGTAACGAATTTTAAACTCATCGATATTTAATTAAGTTGGACAGTTTTATTCTAAAATATAATTTTAAATTATAAGGAATTCTACACTAGCCGTATCCAAAACGTAATTTCCTCATGTCTGGAACCCAGTCTGTTTGAAAACGTTGATTGGCAGATAAAAATCAACGTTTGACGCATTAGCAAGATGATAAATCCCATTAGGCTGGACACAGCTTAACATTTTTCTCATTTAATTAAATTAACCAAAATGAGGCGTCAGACCAGTCGGACCTGTCTTGGCTTGCCTCCAGGTGAGGTCAATGGACGTGAGATTTGAATGGTTCAAGATTTACATTTGACAGGAATCGTCAAAATAAGTTGATAGATGTGACTACGGTAGTTATTTTTAATTGATACAAAATTTCTCAGAGAAGAAAGACCCTCCAATTTTAGCGAGAAGAATAAAGTTAAGTAATAAAGTTATTGGTCCTTCGAGCCGGATATGAACCAGCGACCTAAAGCAAGAATAATTATGTAAATGTACCAAAATGTTAAAATGTAGAGTAAAATAAATGTATTGACCACATATCGATTTTTTAGGTCAAACCCTCAAGTCACTGAATTCCCAATTCAGTCCACTCATGTCATGTCAAGTTTATTTTTTGGGCATTGGTCCAATCATTTATAGAACGATGTTTACTGTTGGAAAATTCTAATACGTTGGAAAATTTGAGGTCAAAAGAGCTCTGGGTTTTGTGAAGAAATTTCAGAGTGTGTTGATGCTTTTACTGATTTTATTTATGTATGATTTTAATTCTGGATTTGTTTGAAATGCGAAGAATAATTATTTGATTCTCTATTATTACTATGTCCAATAAGAATTTTGGACCATACAAAGACTTACTATAAAGTCCATAGGGAATAAATTAATAGTGCTCCAAAAGCTTTCCACGAAGTTTTCGGAGGAAAATTCAGAGGGTTTGAAGTTTCAAATCAAATCACCAGAAAATTAATATATTTCTCAAAACTTTTTGTCAGTAGCAGTAAAAAAAATCAGAATTGGCTTTGTTTGGAATTGAACCAGCTGACCGGTCACATAAAAATATTTAAGCCTCAGTCCTAATACCATTGACTATTGGATACAGAAGAAGACATCCCATCTATATGGATCAGCTGTCGCCAATTGTTTACTAAAAAGAATGTAGTTGTTGTTTTTAAAGCTAATACATAATAGAAATAAAATAATTAACTCCTCTTTTCACATATATTTATCGTTGATTATTTATTTAACTCACATATTGTAAATAAACAACACGCTGTCCTGGAGTAGTCCACTTAGTTTATGTGTAATACACACCTGGGAGGTATAATATAGCTTGCATGACCGCAAGGAGTGTTTCTGATAGTGCTGATGCATTCGATATGCAGGTAGTTACAGACTACGGATCAGCTGGTTAATTGATTGGGCTACTAATCCCCCACAGCCTGTGGCTATACCCCCCTACCTACCCACCCCACTTGCCCCTATAGTTGGGCTGAAGTTAACTTGTGTACAGGTGTTAACGTTGTAGGTTGAATCGTGTATGAAAAATATTGTAGACCAATCCGATTGTTTTATTTTGTGTTTATCGACGCTGTGGGCTTCAGTATCTGTTGGTACAAACAACCGAATGAAAATATCGATCGATATATCGATTAATCGATATATCGTTTGGTTAGTTAGGTAAGGTTAACCTGACTAACCAAACTAAATATCGAATGAAACAATCGAATAATCGATATTTTCATTCGGTTGTTTGTGCCAACAGATACCCAACGCTGTTGGTATATTTTACGTTTGTGTGGGAACGGTCCAAACCCTGGTCTTGTTCTAGCTTCAATTTTTATTAAACATAAATTTGACAGCCCAATGGCAATTGATGTATTTATATGTTAGAGAAAATAGTATTGTATTTCCTTTCACCTTATCGTAGACAAGAATTATCCTCAAGTCATAATGTATTTATAAGCTTTTGAAAGGATTTATATTTAATTGTTAGTGTACATAAACAGTTTTAGAAAATCGTAACTAATATAGTTTTATAAGTTTCATAAACGAAATGTTGTAGGTATTTACGTTGGATATATACAAACCGTTATGAGCATATATGTTTAATTATGTCGTATATGCAAAACCTTGCATTTCTTTATCTTAACTACATCTGGTATATTACACTACAATCGAAAACAAATTATTTATTTTTCTTGCCTATAATAGATTTTAGTTACCTCAAAATAATTCCTTTTACCTCATCCCAGAAAAATAAATAACACCTAAAATCGTATTATAAAAAATTGTAAAGCTATTTTTCTTGAAACATCCACTGAACCTTTTGAGTGGTAAAATATTACTCAAAACTCAGTAAAAACCTTTACTTCAGTGTAACAATATTCCTATTAAAAATTTGCAATATAATATAAAAATATAATTAATGTCATTAAGCTCATCCGATGCATGAGATAATGAGACCCGATACTGCAGTCCTTGATGAGATGCGATGAGATAAAGTTAATTAATTGATACCACAATTAATTAATTAGCGAGTTAATTGATAATTGAGATCGGGTTTATTGAAAAGGTACTGAAGTTTATGGAGCACCTGACCAAGGTAAAGTGGACAGCTTAAAACGTGTCCTTCACTATCTTTACTTTTGATCTGCTCCTTGTTAATTCAATTAACCCATTGGGCTAATGTTAGGTTGTGGGTGGTTATCCCCTATGAATCATGTGGTATCAAGCGAAAATAGTAGTTTTCTTATAGAATTCTTATTTGCAGGTTTATTAGCAAATAATTGGGCTAATGTTAGGTTGTGGGTGATTATCTATGAATCATGTGGTATCAAGTGAAAATAGTAGTTTTCTTATAGAATTCTTATTTGATGGCTGTTTTTTGGAAAATATTTAGGATGTATTTTGAGTGTTTTTTTAGTAAAAGGTATGGCTAATATTACATAATACGTTTTAATGGCCCATTGAAACCTGGGTCCAAGAATATGTTTATGATAAAATAGAATCTGTTATATGTGTGTTGTTTGTAATAAAATGTAATATGTGACGTTCGATAGTATCATATTTTGAATACCACCTTAAACCAATTGGTTCAATGGACCTTCTATATATATAATACGCTAAGCCGATTTTTGTGAACAGAACTCCTCCCTCATTTTTGGACCGATTTTGATGATTAAAGTGTCAAAAAAATTGCCCTGATCTGTAGTTTTGCAAAGTGTTTTTCGTTTTTTGATATCTTTATTAGTTTGGGCAGGATCTTCCACCAAAGTTGGATTTTCTCCCATAAGATTTACATGGGGGAATCTAAATATTTAATTGGAAACTTTGTCTCCTTTAATTTGAGAGAACGGCTGGGCGTAGAAACTTGGTAGAGGTGTCCAAAGAAAGGTCTTGGTCTGTAGATGAGTTATCAAAAGAATAACAAAGTAAATTCGCTTAGGGCTCTACCTCAGAAGCCTTTAAAGATCCCTCCACAGATTTGTTTACATTTTGGTCATGTGGATAATACTTTTTAATAAAACAGCTGTTAATTTTAAAATTTTATTTTAAACTACCCGCATTTATTGGGAGTTACTGAATAGTCCAAGCAAAGTATTTGCAATGTTATTTTCTGATTTTAAAATTTATTTTCTTCTGTATCATGTCATGTGCTGCAATATAAAGTTCCATTACGAAATCAGTGGAAAATCCTTTTATTACAAAAACTCTTACAATTATTTCTTATTGAACGATCTTATATCTATTTTATGGGTTGGTGTCTGCCTTTTTCTCACCTTTTCCCTATATTTTATCATATTATTCTAGACAGATCATCATAGGTCATGAGATTATTGTCATATTTTTTCAATCATTGGAAAAATCTTCGATTGTGTAATACAATACAAAATAATACAAGTGCAGAAGGGCACTGTGCCCATTTGAGCAATGTCCATATTTTGTTAAATTAATAGTGGTTTACAGCAACTGGATAAAACATATTACAATATTTATGCAGAAATATGTGCATGATTTAGAAAGTCATTAAGCTGGAAAACTGCAATATACTGCAGACTTTTCAGAGAGGTTCAGGTTACTTCGATGTATTCATTCAGCTTAGTAAAAACATAATATAGATATGTATACAAATAAGACCTTGAACTCTTAGAGAGCCTTTGAATGTTATTAGACTAACGAAAAGCAACAAAAACCATTTAATTTATCTCTAAAATATATATTTTTAAAGTGCATTGAGCAGCAGCCTGAAAAATCTATGCAACTTACCCATATAATATAGTTACAAAATGCTCAAACTCGCATTGTGACATTTATAATTCGGCTTATATTTCTCCAACAGAAAATTCATCTGCAGAAGAACTTTATTGTGCTCTTACCGTTTATAATAACATCCAAGCACAGAAACCTTGCTTAAAATAGTACCTATCTTGACAAATTATTTGCAGTGCCCTATATTACGGACCGTGGCCCACTGGGTTAACATTATTGAAAATAACACGACATTTTGGCTGTAAAAATGGCCCAATGAGTAAATACTATTTAAGCAGCTACTGTCATGACAGAAAAGTCATATTCCTTTTAAACTAGATCACATAATCCTTTATAAGATACGTCGATTAACAATGCACGATATGTACTGACGCGACGTGACGAAGGAATAATCTAAATTACACTGTAATGGATATACCTCCCTTTGAAGTTACAACGTGTCTTCCCAACAAACAGATTTTTGTTCAAATAAAATCATAGATTAATCTGCATTACACTGATGAAATCACGGAAGTGTTTAACTACAAAAGATCCACCAATACGATTTTAATACGAGATACCAGATAGCATACTAACAACTCCGATGACGTACAGTATGGAAAATATTTTATTCATTGAATGATCAACCATATTTGGTAACTAACGCAATTAATATCATTATTGTTTTTACACTTATCAATCTTTAAACAATGCTAAATGCTCAAAATATGTATAATTTCACTCAATTTATCGCAGTTAGATGAATTAGCGTAAGCCTTGAAAGTAACCGTCGATTTCGACGGGTTTCACCTAGTCTCCAATATTAGTCATCATTAGTTTGACGACTGACTGGCTAGTTACTACAGTTGAAAATAGTTTGTTTTGGTTAGTTATTTTAATTTGTCTATCCATCAACTAACTAGATATATTTGACAATAAATGTCTTCGTTGCTGTTCAGTTTTCGGTCAAAATATTCACTGTTTTAAATTTTTTTTACTACAATTAACAACAATCAATGTAGTAAATTTGCTCTTTATTGTGTTATTTTTCTGAGATCTCTAACGAATAATACTAATTTATTCTGTAAAATCATTAACAGTTTGTTTCAAATATGGAAAAGTGTTAAATATATAACAAACCGTGACAGTTTAAGTCAGTGCCGTTTTAAATTTGTATCAATATTTTTTATATATGTGATCGTACATCGCTCACACATATATTATAAAAAAAATCTATGAAAAAATATCTGAGAAAAAAACATATACCTATTGGTAACAAAACGCATTTTTACAATCAAAACAAATAAGCAATGTTTTACGGAAAGGATTTAAAATTGACTTAGGTTATCAATCTAATTTTATTGATTATAGACCTATTAACTTTTTCCCCAATAAAAATTTACTTTATGTTTTTACAGGAAAACGTTTGCATCGTACTAATCCACACCAAAATCTTGTACTAAAAAACTGTCCTATTGCAAAATATACTCAACAAAACCCATACAAACGTGTAATTACACCGTGATATGAAAGTGACACTACACTTTATCAACACATCTCACAATGCTCTTTTCAAACAGTGTTTAGCAATACATTCTGTGAGCGTCTGCACTCTATAGCAGGGAGATAGCGAAGGGAGAGGGTTCTGAAGAAAGAAAACCATTAGAGACCCATGCAAAGTTTATGCAGACATCAGGTAGTGCCCTTGCGTCAGTTTATATTCATGAACTTCGGACCGTGGTTTTGTTTATGTTATGAGTCATTAAAACTGTCAAAAGAGACGGGACACAAGATAGTGTTCCCGAAATTTGAGGGTGAAAATAGTGGAGGAGATATTCATTGGTTTTGAAAGATAATGTTTGGTTTAATTTTTAGGTTTATTTTTATAAAATTATTTAAGTGGTTTGGAAACTTTTTGACTAGTTGTAATAATGTTTTGTCACAGCATTTTTTTCTTTGTTAATTGTTAATTTTATTTATTTTGTCGATTTATTATTTAAATCTATACTTATTTAATACGCAAGCAGGTTTTTTGTGACAATTACTCCTACGAAACTACTGAACCGATTGATATGTTTTTGGTGTCATTGGAAAGAGCGTAACGTGAAGTTGTGCAGGAAACATTCTTTTTAGGGAAATAATTAGAGAGCGAGGCCCTGGGGCCCTTTAAAGTTTCGTATTTCTCCATAAGATTTACATGGGAAACAAAAATGGTTATGAAACTCCAGTTGTTGTCAGAAATTAAAAGTGATAAGAAGAACAACATATGTTAATTGTAAACAGTCAATAAGTTTACTAATGTAACTGTTTGCTACAAACATTTACTGACTTGGATAAAAAGAAATATTTACTATTTGAATTTGGGTTGGGGTGAATATTACAATGGAAAAAAGCAAGAGAGCCTGGATAATTTGTTATACAACGAAGAAAACTGAATTTCTTTATAACACTGTGCTGCATTTCATAGTAATCAATGAAAGAGTCGATTTGTAAACTATGGATACATAGGATAGTCATAGAACACGACCAAGGAGAAGAAATAGAAATAATGTTTCTTTTTACTTATAATCGTTATTATGGACAACCGCATGCGGCTATGACTAAGACTATTTGTAGAAAACACAAAAAACAAGATCAGCTTTTGAAAAATGATAAGATATTTTTAAGAAATGTTGATTATATCGATATGTTATGTACATCTTGAGTATTTTCATAATCTTTGAGTTGAATCTTTTAAAGTTATCAGAAATTATGACTGTTATTCGTTTTAAAATAACGCCTGTAATACTTAGCAATTGCTCGAATTCGAGCAACAGGAACACTAGTTATACTAATTTACTAAATAATTATGCAAAGAAAGTACTTTTTAAAGTTCAGTGCGATGGAACTTAATTGTTGAACTTAGAAGTACTTTAAGCTTACTTCTTAATTCAATTTTCTAAGTGCATTTATTTTATTTCTAGTTTGCTTTGCTACTTTGTAGTAGATTTATTACATTGTTTGGAATGGGCCTAGTACGTTAATGTTACATGTGTGCATATATTTTTGTCTATTTTATGTATGTTGGTTCTCTTGTATTGGCTTAAAATACTCACAAAGGAAAATTGTCTACACAAATTAAGTCATTGTTAAATAATAAAATTCTTGCACCGAAACTTTACATTGTATTGATATACATATCTTGAAAATGGATCATTATCGAATGTTCTCAAATACAGTTGATTTTCTTTGTCCTTGTAGGAAAATTAACTTTAGCCCAACAAAAATTTACTTTTCAGCACAAACTCCAAACTTTTCCCCTTACTAATACTATTCTATACATTCCAGAAGCGTCACCATATGTTTTCGCACACTTGTATTTTCCTTCTAAGTAATCAGATGATTTTCAGTCTGAGCACATGTTTTTCGAGACGTATTTGACGGTCTTTATTGAAGCCTTCCTCAAATTTGTCATTTGTATGCGGGTTCGGCGCCACAGAAATGAATCTCTAATGAGAAACGGTTTGAGGCACCATCAAGAGTTTCAAGTCCGTTTATAGGCTATAATGCGGAGGTATGCACAGTAATAGAGACTGATAGGGGAGTTGATGCTGGCCATGCTCACTTTAATACTAGTAAAACTTCTGATTTAAATTCAATTCCCTTTGCAGCTGAAGTAGATAGTATATATGGTAGATAGTTAAATCAAAACTACTAGTTACTAGGTCATTTCCTTCTGTTTGGGAATGTTCTAGAACTCAAGAGTATTTATCTCAAAAATCCCATATTTGAATCAGGAAATATTTGTCTCAGAATTAGAAGTTGTCTCAAACTGGAGGAGTTTATTTTAAATCTTAATTATGTAGTGCTCAACTCATATACAACAGAACCAAGTAGACAAGTCTCTAATGGGATTATTAAATAAGACTTGTTATAAAGGTTTACTTCTAATAGAGGTTTACAATAATATACAATTAAGGGTAATATGAAATCTAAGGTACTTGAAAATGACGCTTTTTATCAAGGGCCACTTGGTATTGAGGGTTTTATCTAGGTTCCACTGCACTTTCAGTTTAATTTTACAACTGACTACAACTTTGGGAATGGCATGTTTTGGTAACTACTAACTATTGTTCGATTATATCAAGCAAGCACAATGCCAAACCATTAAACACCTACTGACTTTTCTTACGATCAAATTGGTGACCTTTTGATTGTCAATTGAGCACTATAACCACTCAGCTGTCAAGATTTTTTCTCGTGATCGTCAAACCAAATAAAAAAAACATCCAATTCCTCTCATCCCTATTAGTCTATGCTCATGCAATCATTTATACTATATGCAAATTTACCCCATTCCTGAACGTGTAACTTTATCGTTCTTTTGCAAGAAATACACATCCCTAGCTACACAGCTGTTGTAAACCATATTTTAATACGTACACCTACATACAACCTGGTAGCCTCATATTACCTGCACTTAGGAAGCATCGGTCGTCGAACGTTCTAATTGTGTAATTTCCAAGACGCAGACAAATCAGAAAATTATTCAGCTGCGTCGGAGGAGTTGTAGGCTAGGGGGCGTCTTCATTCTTCTGTTTCATATTAATAGACCAATTTTCAGACATTGATCTGTTTGAAAGCGTCATTTGAATAGATTAATGCACACCCCTAGGCCAATAACCGAGGATGTGTCTGTGGAATCTTTGTTTTTGTAGGAATAACAAATTATGACACTAAATTGTGACACATATGCGATGGAATAGAATAAAAATTATTTAATCTAACAAACTGGATTATCATTATGGCTTTACGTGTAGGATTAGAGACATCATAGAGACAATTATTTTTATCTTAGACGTATCTACCTTGATTCATCTGTAGCTTAGTGGGTTCTGAATTGCATGATCATAGAAATATCACACAGATAAAATCCATTCGTGATTGGATGGATTTGTACCTAAACCCCAAAGGTTGAGTCAAGTGATCTTAATTTAGACCAACTGAGAGTTGGTCTAAACGTATGGATGGTCTATGGATTATTTTGGTCACAAAATAATCGTATGGGTAAAAGATATTACAAAATATAGAAAAGGTATAACCTTTGAATGGATTTTGGACTGAACGATTTGCATTGAGAAATACAACTTTACCTCATTATCACCGAAATAGGATAAGGTGTGTGATAAAAGACTCATTGAATCAACAAAATGTTTGTAATGATTATATTTACATATTAATTTTATTCAAGGTAGTTCTCTAAAATTAAGAAAACACTCTGCTACTAAAATATCCATTTTGTTTTCTAAATAAGTTGACATACGTATTGGTTCTGAATCATGGTCCTTTATGAATGATGGTGAATGGGTGGTTAGTTACCTTTTTGTACAATCTTTTTTGCTTACGCTTTTTTGAAGGCCCCGAAAACTTAAACAAACTTAATCCTAATTAATTATATTACTTTCTATACTATGACAGGTTTAAGTTTTTTTTTTCAACTCGAGTAGTATTTTTAATTTAAGTCAAATTTAATTCAAACGCTTTTATGATGAAGCTCCCCAAACCCATTTTTAGTGAATGTGCAGGGAATTGAACCCGTCCCTTCTACACCACAGTCTAAGACTCAAACAACTTTTTTTCATAAAAAGTCATGGTCATTGGTCATGGTTTTGTGAACCCTCGAAAGGTATCAAAACATATGAACATCTAAACTCTAAAGGGTAAGTGTCGAGTCTGTTTTTATCGTTGTCCACCTTTGTCGTTGTCCACCTTTGTCATCGTCCCGAAACACCACACTAAAACTGGCCACAATTTGCCACAGTGTTTTCATGCCACATTATCTGGCACGTTAATCGGTCCGTGTATTAGCCTCTGTAATGTTTTGCTCCATGTCAACTACGATAGGAGAACACATTTTATTCTGACCTCAAGTTAGAGTTATGAGCGTCTTATTTATTGCACTAGTCGCATGTTACCGAGCGATAAGTTGCATGGTAATTCTTCAAACACTATAATCATGACTGTAACAAAATACAGCGTTTAATCGTTCACTTAAATTTTTTTTAAGGGTATAAAGTGTGTGTTTATTGTTGTTTATTGTGAGTTTAATTCATTTGAATGAAAAATTACAACTCGTTGATTTAGTTATACATGTTGTTAATAAGTTATTTAAAAGACAAAATAACATATTTAGAAGAATGTAGTTAAAGACTTGTGTTGAATAATTTGGGAATAATGAAGATATATGTTCATTAGAAAACTAGTTATAATTTTACCATAGAAAATTATGTTTTTCTACTGCAATTTGTAAACGGTAAGAGATAGAAAGAAAACTTAAATACGTAAAATATTTGTTTAAAAAGGACCTTTCACAGGATAAAAAATTTTTTATACCTTGCTATTTAAGAATTTTGAGTTTTCAGCTTTCTTTTTTTCCCATGTTTACATTTGAAAATTTATCCATAAGCACCCCTACCCCCCAAATTGGGCCCTTTTGGCCCTTACCTTTGTACACAACAGATATGAAAAGTTTTCAAATGAACACCCTGTATATTTTCTCTTGCAATACCAATGACCTTTATAAAATTTTATTTGTTATGTTTTTCCTGGACCAACTTTACATTTGAGGACACTAAAACCATTTTATACGTTACCTAGGCGATCACAACATTATCTCAAATTAAATGAATTTGGAATTGACGGGATTCGAACCTAGGTACCACTAGAAAAGGTACCCTTTCATATCATGATTATTACAATCTGGACTTTCGTAAATCTGAATAACTTGACACCCGGTGTGGATTTACGGTACCGCTAATTTTTGTACCACCCTGTATATGAAATAGACTTGTATCAACATTAATTTTATTTCAATTTTGAACCTCAATCAGGCTGGACACTGTGAGTCATACCCTTGGTAGATCCAATTTGTAATCTTACCATCATATTATGATAAACACTACTTGTCACTTATAATACATTTGTGTAGTTCGTGACGATAGGTTCGTATAAACTGTGTTTAGTGTAATTGGGTTACGTCATCGTTACATAGCTATATCGGGATGTTACGCACGTATAATTTGCACTTGTAAGTCAGTTAAAATGTATTAAATGGGTTCTAGGTATATATATTTTTATTTTAAACCCCTATAGGCCTACTTTGAGAAGTGTAAAAGTTAAACTCGGTTGTGATTCGTATGAATACAAATGTTTTCTATTTTATTGTATCTAAATTATACCTAAAATCAGAACCATTAACATTGAAAATTTAGTAAACGAAGTAAAAACAAAAAAAGTTTCTCTGGAAATATTTGAAATTTGGGTCAAAGTAACCATTTATTATTTCACAGATTTCCTTTTTGAAAATAGTATTTGTAATTTATATTATCATGTTATCAAAATGCTCTGTAAAAATAGTACATAAAAAAATTAATAATAACATATTCCTAGAAGTCGTTTTGTAGTTTTTTAATATTTGCAATAAATTTTAAAGTAAATTACTTTTAATTATACCCATTAAAACTTGTATCCATTTCAAACTGTTTACCTTAACTAAAAATATAATTATTGTATCCTAAAAATCCTTGGGTTTTAAATAAGTGGAGCTAAATAAGGTTTTACAATCCAATAGTACGTGTTCCGCTATTCGCTTTTTATTTGGTATTAATATCTGGCTTTAAAAAATTTCACAGTTTTACATGTTGTAAAAGAACTATACCATGAGCACATCCATTTTTTTTCTTTTTAAATAGTTCTTCTAATGAACTTTTTTCAAGTCAGTAAATTTTACACAGTTTTCAAAATTGAGTACGGCGAAGAAAAAAAAGAAACCATTTTTAGCAAATTACATGTCAACTAAAACTTGTGGCTTTGGCAAAAATTTTCACTCAAACCTACCTGGGAGAGATATTCCCATGAATTATCTCCTTGTTTAATATATGCGCCGGGACCCAAAACTAATGCAAAAAGTACCGTTAGGTCGCGGTGTACCCCAGGGTTCCGCGCTCGGCCCGATAATATTTCTTTGCGCATTTGCCTACGCCGCGCATAGAAAGGCTCAGGGCAGGTGTGCTAACCTGGCCCCGCGATAAATCATTAGTTAACGAGGGAAGGGACGAAACAACCCTTCCAGTATCGTCTTCCCTTTGTGTCTGACGTCGTGTTATTTTTGAATATTTGGAGTTCTCAGGGTCGGTAAACATACGTTTAAAACACTGTGAACAGTTTATTAAATTTTGTTGACTGTGTATTTTACAAATTTAACTTTAATATGTGATTATAACAATCTATACTCTTACTGTTTGTTAAATATGTAGCTCTAGGTACAGAATATAAGTATTTTAAACAAATTAAACATATTTGCCAAGATTTTTAAGGGCGAATGTTGTTTTATTGAAATTGCTACATTTTTTGAAACCAGTATTCCTTTATTGTATGGCTTAATTGAAGGAATGAGGTTATTTAAGATGCGATTGTTGATTTTGATTTTGCAATTGATTTTTTACAAATATTTTACGAATAATTTTACAGATCATTTACACATGTTTACGAATGATCTATAGACATCTGTAAGATGTAACACGAAGTTATATCACATGAAAATTTAGCAAGAGCACAAAATTCCGATGAACATTGAAATGCTTTTAAAACATGACATTAGTTTGTAAGGGTTGATTCCTAAAATCATTATTAGTGAATTCAAAATAATTTTTTTATAATATCAATTGGGTGTGTAAATTAATTTGAAAATGGCTGAATTTAAATCCAATTGCAACGTACCGTATTGAAAATGTTATTTTATAAAATAATGTACACAATACAATATAACAAAAGAACATATGATTGATGGACATGTCAATGTTTAAAACATGACAGTAGTTTGAAGGACTACTTTCTGTATTTTATTAATTATTCATCATCAAACATTAATTAGGTCATGTTTAAATAAATAAAAGGTGGTTACACATGACATCCCTACATAATACACTCTTTTTACAAAGATCTACGATGTTGCCTAAATAATAAATAACATTGCATTATAACAAATTAACAAAGGCAAACATTGTGATTTTAACATTTAAGTGACAAATTTAAAAGTTCATACAAAATTGAAAAAAAAACGTATGCTTTATTTCGTGCATCAGAATGTTTAAATTCTTTATAATCTATCTACGCCTAGTTTAAAGACAAATTAATGGGCGCAGTAGTTTTTAAAATATAAAATTGAATTAATACATTTTTTTACATAAATGTGTATAAGCGTTAGTTTCTTAATTATAAGTTTAAAATATTGTTTTCCATGTAGTTTTGAATAGGAAATGTAAGAAAGACCGATATGAACATGTTTTCTAGTTAAATGTTGGTGTTATAATTCACTATAACACTTATGATGTGTTAAACATGTAGAACTATAAATAAAAAACTGTATCAGCAATCTGACACATACAGTACTTTCAGAATGGCTACTCTTGTAGCGTAGTTGATACATACATGTGACCCCTGTACCTTATCGTAAAGGTAATAAAAATGTTCACTATAGTATTTACAAAATAGATACAAACCAACTTGTATTTGAAAGAGTTGTATCAGTCAAAATGTGAAATGTAATATTTTTTTATGGGGAATGTAGGTTGGTGTACACAAATTTACGGGTTTCCAATCTTATGGAAAATTAATGTTGAATCAACAGTGGATTATCCAGCTTAAAACTGTTGAAAACAATTAACTACTGAAAAAAATATTTTCTCAAAATGTGTTTATATGAGACGTTTACAATCTACATTATCTACTGCGGGTTCTACATTACCGACAAATTTGAGTCCTAGTAGTTCCCTGCCTCGCCACTACGACTGCCACAGCGCCACCCTACAGGCTAGTGTAAATGTCAATGCCCCATGTGTGTTTTATTTTTTAACGGGTTTCTAATGCTAGAGTTCTTTGGTTCTTTTACACACCACTCCTTTACGACTTTTCCTTGTTTGTATTACTGTAATTATGGCTGAACTCCGCAAAAACCTGCCAATCTTCTTCTCAATTGAAGGAATTATACTAATTCCATCGGCTACTTTGCTATTTGAATTAATAACGCATATGAATTAAACCGGTGGACTTAGTTTTTTTTCAAGTTTCTTAATTACAATTGATTTTAATTCGTAGAAGTTGGTAAAAAATGTAATGTCAGACTAAAAGGTTTTGTTCTAAATTTTAGTGGTAAGTGTGTACTTTTAAGGATCCTTGTGGACATTTTCACTACTGATAGTGTTTTACAAGCTGTGATAATTGGAAAATTACATACATACTGTAGTAAAGTAGTTCTGAATAAGTTATTATGCAAGTTATAGTAGGTGAATTCTTTTACAAAAAAGGTCTATTCATGTTTAAATGGAGAACGGTTACATTATGTTATCGAAGTGTTTCTACATCAAAAGTATTACCACAAAAAACTTTCAATATTAAATAAATATATTATTTGAAAAAAGAAAAATACATTTAAAATCAACAGCATATTTGAATTCCATCATTTGTTCTTTCTCTTTTATTGAAATTAAATATATTACAAATCATGACTACGTGTGGTGGAATAACTATTTTCACATACAACTATTTTTGCCAAATAAAATATGTTTGTAAAATGTTACTAGTACAGTTCCAAAAAGGCTAAAACAGACGTTGTAGATTTTATACTCAAAAAGAGTATCACAATAGCTTAACTCTCAGAAAAGTAATTTTGTCCCGACTACATGCAGCAGTACACAAAATATCAGGATGCAGCGCCTTCGGGGTAAGAATACACATCTACAAGACATAGCCATTGTATGGCTGTATTCTCTATATCGAAGGCGTATTTTCAGTTTTAATTAGTTGACGTACTGGTAATTATGTTGATTATCAAATAAAAACAATATCTCGTTAAGAATTTCGAAACATTTGAAGGTGAGCTCTAAACCATAGATCTATGCAAATATTACTGCTTAGTTTGAATATATTGTTGATAGGGGATTGATCCTACACCTCTTGTGTAGAGGGCCAGCGCTAGAGTTACCACTAGAGTAGAGCGTCGGCCACTTATTTATTTTTCTAAGTTTTAAGTGATTTATTGTAAGCTATAGTTTTAATTTTAACCAACATTACTAATACATTATGCGAGCCTATATTTAGTTTCAACGGTTGATTGTACCATTGACTATCTATGGTTGCATTTAACCGTTATAGGATATCGTTGATTGAGATAATATTAAATTATATTACGGATTTTGGATGCTGCTAAAAACTGCTCATCCTTTTAATCTAGCCGTAAGAAAAAATAACAAAAATATCCCCCTAAAAATATAACATTTATATGAAAATTAGCATTCGCAAAAGTGGAGCTTTTTTTGGTTCTAAACCAGCTGTTCTTGATCATTAAGCTTTTTAAAAATGGTCCTGGCTAATAAAACAGCTGATCTTATGAACAAAGCTGTTAAGTCAGACTTCGGTTTTGTGGGGGATTTTTTCATTGTAGGCTATTTTCCTTCAACTATTGTAGGTATTTGTATATTTTTCTGGAAATAGATATCTTGAATCATTCATTCAACACTCAACCATCTCTCATATCGACGTCAGTTCAATCTATAATTCATAGAGTTCACCTTTGGATAGTTGAAGAATATTTCTCAACCCACATTATAACCCCTTAAACCAGCTGTTTTCACTGAATAAAAAACTGTTTTCACAGTGTGTTCTGATAAATTTCAAATTGAAAAAAACGTTAACCATTTACCTCTGTGGAAAAACTCAGGTTTTGAACCACATAAAAACGACTTCCTCAAGAACATGGCAGACGTTGTCACAGACAGATTTGGCTCTGCTCCATGCAGCATTTCATCAATTATGTGAAGCGTCAAAGAACCCTTAATTAAAACTAATTCCCGTTCGCTGATTGGCTGACGAGATCACGTGACAGCCGGCATGTCCAAACATGTCGGCCAGCTTTGTGTTGTTTCCATGTAGCCTTTGTGGTCAGTTGCAATTCAAGGCTTCATGGTAATTAATTAATGCTTTGTCAATTTTAGATGAATTAATCGTGCTTTGGAGTGAGAGAGGTTCAAAGTAGACACAGAGATAGGAATTATTGTGAATTATACGGTGTTTAAAAAGGATATTTTTTCGTTTTTTTTTTAGAGCCGTATAGTTACTTACTTTTTTTAGGTCTTAGGTACTTCCCACATATATTCTTTTATGAACTATCGTATACAAAAGAGAGCACAGACTTTAAAATGAGTATTCTGTCATGCTGAAATTCATTACTCTCGTATTGTAACAATACTGCCAAATACCCAAAATTGTCTTTACCCTAGTTCAACCTCCGCTTGATTAAATCACCTATGTACAAAATAAATACATCCCTGCAAAATACACTTTTAAGCTAGTTGGTTTAGCCGTCCTTTTTTAGGAACCAATACAATATAAATATTTCCATTCCTTTTACGCAGTAATGTTCTTGAGTACCCGAGTGGTTATAGTGCTTACCCTCAAGTCTACTGGTGATTCAATCCCAAGCGAAGTCAAAATGCAATTTGTCATTGGGGTATCTTGTAATAATACTGTATATCAAAAGGTCCACGTAGGCAGAATTTAAACTATTCCCTTACTAACATGGGGTTAAAAGAGCTAAGATAATGCAAATGGTGCAGAGAAAAAAAACGCCATCAGCATCTTCGTATTCTATTCCAGTACACGCTCTCACAGTAGTAGATCTACCTCCGTGAAGAACAGTTTTTGTCAGATTCTATCTATAATTCAGTTGTCAACTTCTTCTCGTCAATTGTCACTTCTCAGAACACAAATTAAAACAATTACAAAGAGTCCATTTCAATGAGATGACCTATATCCCATCGAGAACACATTGGTTCCCAGACAACTGGTTTTCGATCGGAAGATAACCTAGGAATGCAGAGTGGCAATAATCGCTGCAAAACACTCTGGGAAACACTCGACTTCATCTGATCAAGGAAAAGGGAAAAACTGATCGAACTTCCGGTGAAGTTCCGGCACTTCTCACGCTAGCATCTTCTAGGAACTTGGTGGAATGTGGGCTGCGTTGTACGGTACTGTAAAAGAAGAAGAAGATAAAGAAGTAAGACCAGAAGAAGAAGATTCATATAGGACAGATAACAAATCAATGTAACGTCTGATGTAAAAAGGGTTTCAGCTTTTGCGAAGGATTATAACAAAATACAAGAAAAAAAATGTATTTCAAATATTGGGTGAACACAATTGTGACACATAGACATCATGCCTCTTATGGGACAATGAGGTTAGCATTGGGACAATGGGAGTCTTTGTGGGTAAACTAATTAAATATTTAAAGTTTGTTCATAACTGTATTTCTCCAACTGTATTATTACAATTGACATTGTAATTTCTCCTTTATGGAACGATATATATTTTAAATCCTTGATTTATAGGGTTACACAACACTATAGGTAATACAGGGAGTGTGTACTAGTCTAGTGGTAGAGCAAAGCTTCGGTCCCGAGGTATGGGGTTCAAATCCCACCAATCACGGATGGATTTTATCCAAGTGGTAATACCACGTCCTACGCCTAGCTTGAAATAATGCAATCCCTATATGCTGAAACTTCATAGGGTGTAATGGTAGGAAATAAAATATCTTTGATTGATTAGCGTAACATTTCCATTATTGCAGCATTTGTCTGATAATTTATCCTTGTTTATTTTCCCAGGAGTGGTTTACGATTATGTATCATGGAGTTGTTTAACAGCAACAACACCACAGCCATTACAACTGGATACAACCTCTGGATAACGGCCTGGTGTACCAGCTACCAGCCATTGACATTGTACAAACATACTACCGTACAAATAAAGTACTGTACAAACACTACTGTACTTGTAGATATCGAGAACACGACATCGTAGCTTAGCACGCCCACCAGACAAAGCACTTGACACTACAATATCTCTGCAATCGTTGTAGGACTTATATGGATTATTAAGGCGTAAAGTTCTTGAAGCATTTTGTGCTCGAATAATGCTTGTAAACTCGGTTGTAATTTGTGTGACGATTTTAGTGGAAATAACAATCTCTCCTTTAACCCTGCTTAGCTGGCGTTATGTTGTTCCAATCGTTGTGGGTCTTTTACAAATTATTCTCAATTTCCTTTAAAATGCAAGAATCCCCAGGTTTAAAATTGTACATTTTATTGAAAATGAACAACTAGTAGCCTTTAAACTACTTCCATCCTTACATTTTCTTATAAATTACACTCATTAAAAAAATATATACGCTCAGCAGAGTATTATCTTGTTTCTTAACATATTTTCAAGCTGTTAAAAAATAACGATGTTAGTTAATTAAATGCACAATTTGTATCCTATTTTAATAAAACCCAAAAACAAAGATAACCTAACTAAATACTGAAAACTAACAAACTAAAAACAAGCTCTAATCCTAATGGCAATTCAAATAATTTATTCTTTTGAGCTTACCATGATTTGGGGGCTCAATTAAAAATGATATTTTCTACTACGAATTTTCCATATCACTATGTTAGGAAACACGAGTTTTTGTTGTTAAAAACAGTTTTCAGTTATTAATGTGTATGCCTTGCGGAGAATCGCGTTACAAGAGCATAAGTGGGAAGTAAGTCAAATGGTTACAGGAAATGACCAAACGGTCGACTGAACCGGACGGACAAGTCCGGAGTGTCCGGGAATCAGGATGCGTTATGACAGCTGGGAATAAAACCGATAAAATGAAGACAGTGATCAAATTGTAACGTCTTTTGTGTGTAATCGTAACCAAGTTTACCCCTACACTAACTATCCAAGAGTGATAATTATGCTTCTTAATGTTGTTTCTTCCAATCGTCCAAAAAGTCCTGGCTACGTGCCTGTTTGCAGATGTATGATTAGATAATTATTTATTTTAGCAAATTAAAAATATAGGTCTAGGTGATAAGATAAACGGAATTGAAAACTTTGATTGAACTAGTGCATCAAAGTAATTTTGTGAACGTTTCTAAGAAATAGTGATATGAAAAAATCACAATGCTTTTCTTCCAAAAAACAGCTCAACTAGTCGCCATGAGTAAATTCAAAACAGTTATTTACCATTATTTTCTAACAAATAAGTACACATAGCTATCGTTGTCAACTTTATCTGTTACCTAGTAGAGAGTCCAACTTCAAATATACAGACATCTGAAAATGTAACATTAATTAAAATATGATTCTAAATAAAAATTTAACTTTGATTACTGTACTTGTTCGATTTTCTATCCTGTTTGTTGCTCAAATAAGCATTTTTAGGATACAAGATTGGTCTACCATTTAATATTGGATTTTTGCACATTTATTCCTCTGTGACTTTTCAGACTGGATTCAAAATTCTTTTCCCTCACACCTGGATTTCGTCTCTTCTCCAGCGGTCCACGTCACATTCCCGCCCAAACCGATCGGCTCAATGTACCGACGCATTTGAAAAATGAGTTCCTCGACCCGACGAAACCGGTCGTCTCCTTTACGATAGTGGAGAACTGATGCCGGATCGGGCGTGGGTTTTTATCGAGACGATGTGACACCAATAGGCTTTCTCGGGGAAACTAGCTAAAAAGTGAGATTTATGTAATTTCGGGCCAGAACTGGTTTGGACTAGGAGGTCGACGCCCGATGTCCGTAGTCGCATCATGCGTTGATTGTCCGATAGAAACGGACGGAAACTGCGTCCTTCAATAATAATGAATCGCCGATACGCATTCATTACGGTTGCGACTGGTGCATACCGAGCGGTTACGGCGTGACACAAGGTGCCGTCTTGGGACCCTCAGTGTTGATGGGGAATATTGAGGAGATTGAAACATCGGTTAGGTATAACTATGCTCAACCGGTCACAGAAATTGAGAATATAAGTTTAAATAGAGTTGCTTCTGTGTGCAGTTGCAGTTGCAATATGTTCGACACAGTTGAAAAGACAAAATATTCCTTACATCAATTCAGTGTTTCTGAGTCTATTTGGTTTTCTATTTGTCCATCTGCACACAAGAAAAGTATTCACTTTCAAATAGACACTTCTGTGAAATACCCGGCATATCCTAAAAGAGGAATTCTAGAAGCACTGTCAAATAAATAACGACCTCTCTCTAGGCCTAGTATAGTTTGATAAACGTCTACATTTGTGCATATTTCTTATCTGTTTTACTATCAGAGATCAGCTGTTTAGACCCTCAGCGTCCTTTTAGAAATATAAGTATGGATACAAAAAGTGGAAAAAATCAAGCGATTTCAATCGAGGCTACAATTCTCTGCGCATGCTATGAGAATTTAAAATTTTCACTAAAAATACTGAATCTGCATTGGATCTATTTGCACAATAGCATTGGATTATTTTAGCTGGTAGATGAAAGGTGTTCTGCTAGAAATGTCCCTTCAATACAAACTGGTGTTGGGAATCTCAATATTATAATTGAAAATTATTCACAACTTTTATCAAACGATCAACAGGAGATGTTTTCTACCGTAGAAACGAAACATTATCTCCTCATGAAGGCTAATGCAAATTACTAATAAAATATACTAATGAGCAGAAGCACAGTGGAATTAATGTGTTTTTTACAATGAATAATAAGGGTGAATCGAGTGTAGCTTATAGCACTAATTGTGAAAATCCGTCGTTTAGAATTATTGCACTGTGATAATGAGCAAATCATAATGAAGTGTGTTTTCCAAGGTTAAGTGTAATACGGTATTTTATCTGCCTGCAATTTACTGTACATTGAAATCGCTGTGTTTATTTTAATTGCTCAATTATACTGAATAGCTGTAATCTTCACGAGTATGTTAAGTAATGTTTTTAATTAGGCATTCAATCATTAATTGATATTGAAATTGGATTTTTATGTCTCTGCAATATAAATAGTAATTAAAAATAATTATAAGGTAGGTAGATGATCTGGATTGCAAAACCCAGAGCAAAAGTAGAGTTTACTTTGATCGGACATCTAAGCTATGGATTTGGAAGATGTTTCTTGAAATCGTTTTAGTTTTCTTTATTGCGTCTAAAATTTGACACTAGCTTATCAGCACATGTGTATGTAATATGTGTATCCCTCTTTTATATGAACCAATGAAAGAATTATTTATTCAAATAGATATTTTATTACAAGGATCGAACGTGGTTCTTTTTAGTACTCAACCGTTGGAAATATGATTGCGTATTAAAAAGACACTATTTTCACCTTACTGTGGAAATAACCTTCTAATCGTTACCGAATTAGACCACATAATTTGAGGTTATACAAAGTCGTAATCAATGTTTATATTTCTGTTGTTTACAAACATAACTTAAAATATCGTGCGATTATCAGCGTAAATCGATGTGCCATAAACACATGTTGAGTTTAGCGAACGAAAAGATTTACCATATGGTTTTTCTGTTCCCTATTTGAATTTACCCGAAAACGATGATTTTGCGGACGATTTAGAGAATTAAAAACTGCTGCTTTCTGGAGAGTATGATGAAAAAATAGTTTAGTGAGCCATGTACAAAGTGAAATACTGTTATATTTCCTCTTGTATTGACTAAGAACGTATTTAAATTCGACTAGGTTAAAAGCTGGCTAATTTGACGGTGTTTAAAACCAGCACACTCTATTTCTGGCTTAAGTCACCTACGTAAATTTTTATTGTAAAACTCATTTATATAAATCAAATGTTCTCTTCTATCAAAGCTACATGCCTAATATACTAAACCATTAGAAATACTAAATAAATAATCACTAAACATGTTCACAGTCTATTCTGTTTAAACCGCCATCACGGTCAGACTACCATTTGACGATAATTACCAACATGTACATAATTACACTCTCCTCCAATGACCACCAAGCAACAGAAAACTGACGTGTGGTAAATTAATAAGACTCGAATGCGAAACAAGATGTGAAGAGGGACAGAAATCGCGATAACATCCGCAGACCGACTTCATAATTAGTTGTGAAGGTGTAAATGTAAATCGGTGATATAATTAAAAGATCGCGGCCGATATTATAATGGCATTATTATTTATGCCAGTTTCGACCATTCGATTTATCGCGGCGTTTTCAATCGATATGCGTTTAATTAGTGAAATAACTGGGTAATTGTGTCGAATTAAATTTATGTGCAGAACGTGAATGTTTTCGAATCGAGTGCGAGGTTGATTATCCACAGAATGTTGGTGAAAATGTTAAAAATATTATACAGTGAGTGCTTTTCTTTTAAGTAATTTAAAATGTGTAATTAACTACTTTTAATAATTAAATAAATATAGTTTTCAGGAATTTCGTTTTCAAATTTTGCTAACTTTTTATGGAGGCTTTGAATTTTTAGGGATGTTATTATAAGGCGATGCAAATATACGTATTTGTAACCCTTTTGATCTATAAAATATCGATGTGTAATATATTTTTTTATCTTTAAACGAAGATATGACACATATGTTCAGAGAAGGTTTTGGAGTAACTAGGCAAACGGTTGTTTTATTTAATTACAATTGTTACAAAATTGTCTGTTTTATTTGTTTATTAGGCCATTTATTAAATATATGCTTAAGGTATTCGAACTTTTTCATGTTATTGTAACCATGGTTGAAAAGGAAAAAATGTCTGATACTAATATTTTTTACTAAAAATATAAAAATAAAAGATTTGTGTTAACCTTTCCACATTGTGAAAACAAAACAAAGTTCTAAACATTCTGGAACTTTCCTTACAACTCGATAATTTAAATTTTACTCAAAGACGTCTTTAAAATATGAAGCATCCTTCTATTCCTCTATAGATTCTAACATCTGCCCAGTACATTCTTTATTTTACTCTATAATTTCCATCCTTGCATATTCTTTGTGTATTCTTTCTACACCAGTCATCAAACAGAGTTTAATAAGTAATTCCACCCATGTCCTCACGATATGCAAGTAACTAAAAGCGTTTAATAACCGATTCTGTCGAAGTAATAATTAAAAAGACATCAAGACTGGAACAGCTGTCTTGTGTCACCTGTCTATGTTAATTGTTGGTCAGCTGTTAAGAGTATTACAGGTGTCATATACATGGAGATAAAAATAACGATCACAGTCACGGAACTGTTTTTAAAATGGCTTTTAGAAAAAAAATAGTTTTAAGTGCTTGGGCGTGTTGTGTTTGGGTGTGTTAGTTTGAATTAGAAATTTAGTTTTATTTAGTTAAGTTAGGATTGTATATGTCGATTGAATTTTTATAAACTTCACAGGTAGAACACTTGCTAAAAAGCTCAATCACTTTTAACCTGAAAAACCTTAAAAATATGAAAATGTTGTCTAGAATATTATTTAACATACCGTACTACCATAGATGAAGTAATATAAATATGGTGTTTATTTATTCAAGATGTTATTCAAGATGATTGTTTGTTCAAGATGTGGTTGTTACTACAAGATCGCCACTCATCCTACACTCATCTCCATTCATACCTGGCTTAAAATACCTACTTTGTATGGTCGCCATTTCATTAAGTATTAAAATATTAGGCTATTATGTTTACGAACAAGTTCCGAGAACTATTCATGTTAAAATTGTTTATTCTCTTCCCTTAAGTAATACTAAAATATTTATCAACTAATAATAGAAAATTTTATGGCATGAAATCTGTCCAATTATCTTAATGTTCGGTTTACATTTTCCAGTTTCGAACAAAACAAATGTACCCTAAATTAAAATAAAAACTTTAGTTAATAATGTTATATCCCTGAACACAAGTATATCAGAAAACTAAACTTATCAATCCTTTTGAAAAACTTTCAAATACAACACTACGACGAGAAGTCAAGCAGAATCCAAAGTCCAGACCACCCCAAACCCGTAGGTGTCCGGAGGCGTCAAAAAACGGACATCGATTAAAACCAAGTGTCATTCTCGATCTGATTGAATCCGATCCAGCCACTCGCTCCGGTCCGTAACTCAGGATAACGTCTTCATTAGGCGTTTACGGTTATGGCCACAGTCCGATTTGCATCGCAGCCGCGTTCGAGCTCCCGGTCTCCCAAAACGATGACATTTATCAGTTCTGAAATATAATAATTGGTTTAGCCCGAGATCTTATCGGGAATAATTTGCCGACTTCCAAATGGCGCATAAGTCTTAGTAACGATATAGACATTTATAATACAATGGGAGAGAGACAATGGGGAATAAATACTACCCTAGTTGGCCGACCAAAGTCCGTGAGCTCCGGAGACCTCTGAGGTGGAGTTTTAAACTTCTTCGTTTATAGTGAATTAATAATAATTTAATAAAATATGACCAGGATGTTTTCCGTCAATTTACTTCCGATGCCGTTTTCATGTTATAATTATTTGCAGAATCTGTTTAGGGTTAGGCCAGGTTGCATTGGGTTGGATTAGGCTACATTAGATTAGGTGCAACCATTGACTTTATATACCGTATAGTAGGTATATATAGTCATTTACAGAAGGTATATATATACGACACGTGTCGGTATATATATACAGTTGTATAGTCAATGGTGCAACTAGGCTAGAACCTAGATATAATCTAAGACTTCAAAAAATGTGTATTGTTATAACAAATTAAATACATGGTCGTGGTTCAACGAAAAAGGACCCAAGAATGATTAAATTCTTATACATATGTAGACAGTGAAACAATTAAATTCCTTTAAGATAACTGATCTTCATTGTCCTTTAACTTTTGAAGAAATCAAGAATGCCAATGAAAGTGCGTACATAAAAGAAATCCGTTACACTGTAAATCGGTACCAAATAAATTCGTAAATCCGTACTTTAAATCCGTTACAACTCTCTCTACTATTGTGTAAGATCGTAAAACTCAATTAAATTATCCGTAACGATAATTACATTCTACGCAAGGCCCTCGAAGATAATGTAGCATTTTAAGTTGTTTAGGGGATTATACATATATATTTCATATAATCTGCTACTACTGGTTGGGCCAAACTGGTCCACGGATTACTTTAGGCAATCGGCTTGCAGCTTTCGATAAGTATACAAACGATACAACAGCCTTTTGTGCGTGTGTTGGTGTGTGTAAATGTGTGTTGGTGTAGGTAGCTACATAACTCACGAGATTTTCCAGTCTAGTAGATTTGCCTTCCTACAAGCACTTAAGTTTTATCGTTCCTTTTCTTCGATGATCGTCCATAGCTTGCAAAGTCCAGTTAACATTGACATATGTTTCGTCTTTTCCAATAACGATTATTGTTATGACCCTTTTATACTCAATAAATATACATGAGCTTAGGTTAATACCGTGTCGTATGTTATCCTTTGCTGATGAAATACGCAGGAATGCTAAATCTCAACGGCTATGCTGCTTTCAGCATAGCCCAATCTCGTTGATCATCATTAAATACCATTTTTGAAGTGGACTGTTGAGGAACTTATTTTTTCTCCAATCTGGAAAGTGTTAACCAACAACTTTTCACGCATCCTTAAATTATTACACTGTTGGTATGTCTTGAAAATTATTTGTGCTGCGTTGCAGTATTTTTCCCCGTGGGGGAACGAATCGGAGATTCTAAAGGAGATTCAAAAAGGTTATTGTGAAGTATTTTTTAACATTTCTTAACCTCAAAATGCTATTAAGCACTAATTATTTGTACAAGAAGATTAACAAGTATCTTAAGTGCATACCTTCCACTCACAAACCTATTAATTATCTGTAATTTTCCTCTTGTCTGGCTATAAAATACGCTAAACGTGGCTTGAGCGTCTCCACACTCCGTCATCATGATGACTAAACACCACCATAAACTGAGTCAGACAGAAATTTGGTACGAAAATAACACTTTACAAAACTAAATGATTTCTCAGGAGTAATCGTTTTAAACCTAACATTTACAATACCTAAACAATGTAAACAATAGCATGCCAAAAGTGTTATTTATGTCTATACTTCATAACTACCATAGTTGAATGCTAACCATAACGTATTTTAAAATTAATAAAACACAATATAATAAGTATAAATCTATTAATATTCTGAAGTGGTTTAATTGTTTCTTAAAATGGGATTCGAAATCAAGCAGGACAGTGTAGGTCTTTGAAACATTGATTGTAGGCATTTTGGAGGTATGTAATAAAAGTTTAGAAAAATCCTGAACAGTTTTTTATCCAGCGGGTTTCAAATCATTGATAACGAAAACAGTTCAGTTTTCTTGCTTTTGTGATGGGAACCGATTAATACAGGTGCATTAAGAATGGCTTGCGCGTTGGGAAAATGTTCGAATGGTTCAAATAATCCTATTGCTACCAAGAAGTAAATGTCGATGTTATTACTTTGTTAACTATGTTCTGTTATTGCAACATTTTGACGTGAATTTACACTTCAATTGGTAATATATACACTTAGCTAATTGGATTGGTAATACTTTACAACTAGGTATAGTATGGGAAATAAGTAGGATTCGAATACCGTTTTAACAGCCCAGGCTATTAAATCCCGACTCAAATCACACCCTTCATAACACCAACAATTAAAACCGCACACCTTTCCTACACTCTAGTATTTCCTTGGCATATTCAACGGTTTGCTGCTAACTAAGCAAAGACGCCGCGCCTATGGCAGCTTTCTTTGTCTCTGTGCTAACGGCTCAGTGACAAAGGCTCATTTACATGTGTTAGACAAAGAGCGCTTTGTGGCCCTGACTACTGCGCTGTTTCCGCCCTGTGGTCAACTCCGCCGCATTCTGTCCGTCTGTCCGTCTGTCTGTCTGTCAGTCTACTCAGAGTGAATTAGATTAGACGTCTTCAGCTGCCGGAACGCGACTTCTTGATGTATTGTTGGCCGACCGCGACTGCGCGTCACGGTGACACGACCGATGACTAAATTACCGACCCATTTCACTTTTGCGGAGTTTTTGAAATGTTTTAAAAAGCCCTTTTAAATTAGGATTTTTGGGGGGAAATTAGGTTTTTTACTGTAACTAATCAATCTAGCGTGTTTTAATTTTGACGTGCATCAACTGTAATTCAATTTGAAAGTTTTTTGTAAATGAGAGGAATATTTCTCCACATGTTTCAAAATATTTTCGTGTAGTGCTCACTTAACAATAAAAAGGTTGACGAATCAATTCTGGGAAAAGTCAGTAGCATTTTCATGGTTCGAGACTGGACCCAGCTGTCTCTGATCATTGGACCTAAATCAATGATCCCGGTTAATGATACTGTACATATGCTATTAGTAACATCGCTACAATGATTATCTCACACTATTCTACACTCATCCTTCATTCATATTTGGGTTATACGTGTGGCGTCCCCATTACAACTGATGATACAGTAGTAATAATAGTGAATATCCTTTTTGGGACATAATATTCAGGAAAGGGTGTGTATAAAAAGAATAACTCGAACATTAGGTCCTTTCCAGATGATCATACTCCATATATCGTTGTAAAATATAAGATGGAAAACGTCCCCATAAAATCTTTGAAATAATACCAACTCCGAAAACTATGAAGTCCCGTGGTATAATTTACACGAGGAGTAACTCGGAGCAATGGTCAGACGCAAGGTGGGCTTGGTGCCTCAGGCGTCTGTCTGTCAGTCAAAGCTTGATTAATTTTTATTGAAAGCCGCCGTGGTCAGTGCAGCAGGTGCCAGTTTTTGAATTATCTCCACATCTCTCAGTTGTAAAAGCCCCTAACCGCCTCTGTCCAAACGTACTTTACGTATTTCACATAATTTACGGCCAACAGCTAACAGCTGCTCTTCAACCAAAAACGGTCGGAGATGGATTGATACAGACTGAAACGTGTAAAAAATGTGTGATTTCAATCAATGATAATTATTCGTCGCACATAATAATTTTGATACTCAATGCATACGAAATAATGACATGTAAATTATAATGACCTACTGAATTTGCATTGCTATCAGTGCAAAATCAGGAAAGGCAAAAAATAGTGGTTTTTTTTTCTTCATGGCCTACCCATTAAAAATTATTAATTGATTAACCTTTCCTAATTGTTTGATAATTTTTATGAGTGATAGCCCACATCACTTGTGCACTAAAATTGAATTAATTACATTTTGGTAATTTTGTTAGCTGTATCTGTAAGGAACTGAAATAATGACGGAAGGATTCCCTTCACATAATAGACTATTTTTGCTAATTTGTTATTTGCTTTATGTCTTATGGTAGACAAACAAAATGTTAGGGGAACATTTGTCAGTTTAAAAATTAAAAATAAATTGTTGATAAAGCTTTTGTTTGAGCCAAATTTGAACTCAATTGTACTCTGGTGGTTTAGCGTTTATGTCTCTTGTTCTGGAGGCCCGCGACTTCAAATTTTTCCAAACATCAAAATACCCATGTGACAACGCACATGCTGATTCGAAATTCTTAAACTGTTGAAAGAACTTTAAATCTCTAAGTCATGAAAAATTCTAAATATTGGAGAACTTGTTAAAAATGCAGACTCTATCTACCTTCAACAATAAAGGGCTCCACACTTTATTCTGATACAAAGTTTATAAAGTGATTAATCGTTCACACTTTTTCCTTCGTGGCTACCGACACTATTGGGTGATTTACATTGAAGTCACTTATCTATGGAAATGTCTTATCAAATTCTTCCACCGGAATGTTTTGGACTCTTTATTTATGTTTATTGCCTCCCCATCTTATCAATCTTAACACTTCCCTAATGGTTCTTCATTGTTCCCGACTTTCTTGGGGAAATTAATTGCTCATTGTGGGGTTCCCTACTAGATAATTTATTCATGGCTTGAATTCTTCTACCTGATACTGATGATTCTTAGTGTCTCCGGTAATATACGGGCTGAAGATTTGGTGCCGACGTTAATCTTTTCCGAACACTATAATTCTACTTAATTTCTCGGTACTTTGCACGCATGTTAACTTATTCTGCTTTAAGTCACAGCCATTGACTGTGGATACAGCTCTACATCCCATTCCAATGTTACGGTTTTAGTCAGTTTTATAACAAGTTAAACTAAACCTTCGATTGCGTTTCTGAAAATTTCCGAATTATCCTGTATACATAATCTTTTATTCAAAGCTGAAAGATTATGTTAATGTAAAGTACCATAGTACGGTATAAATAAAATAAGAGTGCATTACAACTAGGGCAGTCAGTCAAAATTAAAGTGTGTCTTTTTAAACGAAAATTGGCTAGCTGGTCCATATGAAAGGAATGTGTAAGATGGTTTATAAAATTCAATGATAAAACTTAACGTTAATGTAATTTTATTATTTTGGATGCTTTGTTTGCCTGGAGTGTTTAGCGTCTAGAATTTCTAGAGAGTGACTGATCTAAATAATCTAAATTTTCTAAATGTCTTGAATTCACTGCTTTCCCTAGAAATCATTATACAAAACGCCCATGGTAAGCTCCTTGAAATGTTATACTTTGTCAACTATGAAATTTATTGTGAGAATCGTACTTATTAGGAATTTAAATTATAACGTTTTTATTTTAGATTACTTAACGTATTTTTACCAATGTTCAAATCAGGAAAAAGATGATTACACTTTTAAATTATTCAGTAAGACTTTGTATTAAAATTGATTTAACAACAATATAATTTCGAAATAAATAATCTAAGGCTCGCAGGCTATTTAACTAGAAAATTTTTGAGTTGTCATTTACATAAAGATTTTGAATACATACCTTAAATGTTTTTTTTTTTTAGAAAACATACAAATGGTCAATTTCTATCTGACTTAAATAATCTATGCATATTGGAAACTTCACATTATTGTACAATCCTTAATCTAATGCATCGAAACACTAAAATTACGATGGGTAAAATAAAATACAGATATTTTCAACAAAGAAATTACATGTTTTAGGAAAAAAAAGAATTAAATAGCATGTATCGAATAAATTTAAATAAATAGGACAAATGATCGAGGAATGTAAAACAGAATAAAACAAGATAATAAGAAATAATAACAAATTTAGTTATATAAATGCAATTAATAATATAAATAAATAATAATGTATATCTTGAGAAGCTATAACAGTTGAAAAAAGTCTATTCTCAAAAATCTCTTGAATAAAATTCAAAAATATTGTTTAGAAAACGATATTTGTATACACTGCTATCATACTCATATTTACGTTGACAGGTTTTTGAAAGCGGCCCATACATTTTTAAGGGCTCTAAAACAACGTTTTTATCTAGAAGAATTTTAAACTACCACGAGATGAGACCCTCTCCACCAATAGTCTGTCAATAGCCGGGGGTTGTATCATTAATGTAGGGTACAAAAAGTCAAGTACAAGGCGTTGGGGTCTTTATCACCAACGATCTTCAGCTTGTTTAACGGCTAGTAATATCCGTCTGATGGGACTAAAAACATTTATGTCTTACTTTAGAAACATCCCCGTACAAGCGATATGGTGAATATTTTATCGAGGTTAGTTAATTTTTAGTAAAGAACGAAATTAAATATACTCATACTCAGGAATTTGTTTAAAGGGTAATCACAAAAGTTTTAGAGGGTAAGTAGGTAAAATCACTCAAAATATTCTATGTTTGTGAATATGCCGAAAATCAATCCTATTAGCCAACAAAAACGACACAATGATAACCTAGCCAATGACATTTTCTATTTTAGCTCCATCTAGGATACAATCAGGTTTTAAGACTTTTTCCTTAAGACACAAGCAATTCCCGATAAAAACTTATAATTGAAAGTTACAACTTACCGAATGTATTTAAACACTTAACTAACAAATAAGACCATACAGTAAATAAAACGTGGTTATACGTGTATCATTGAATTCAATTAATTTGTTTTATATACATGTACAATGCATGACATCATGGGCTTCCATCAACATGAGCAAGAGGGGGCCCAAGCCCCCCCCCCCTTTATGAGACTCTACAAATGTTTACACATTTTAAAAATAATTCAAAAACCCAATGAATATGTGGTAAACAAAAATATTTAGGTACAAAATGTGTATCGATAATTTGTTGTACGTATCAATTTTAAACAGTTTGTCAAGGAGAACCCCTGAATCCCCTTTTACTTGGTTATTTCTACCCTCCAACTCCCCAGCCCCCTCTTATGGGACAAAACGATGATTTAATACTTTTCAATGAAATGGCGACCATACAAAGTAGGTATTAAGCCGATGGACGCCCATGTTTTGATAAATACACTTTGACTTTCGTAGTAACATTTCACTGCGACGTATGTGTACTTTGTAATCATATCCGTTTCATTACCTACAACATTGACTATGGACTGCATATGCTACAAATTTGTATTTAACTCATCCAGGCTCTTGCGCCCTGACACTATTCAATACGAAGAGTCTTCGCCAATCCATGATACATCTAAGGAGCAACTTAAGAGTCTCATTGGGTCAATTTCAAACTGAAATGTCTTCGTTTTGCCCGAAAGAAGTTTTCTTGATCACTCGAAGAACTGAACAACGATCATCATGGTGTTCACAGTAAATCCAAAAACCTATAACAAAAAATGCTATTGGATAAATATAAATTGTATGCAAATCTTAAAAATAAACTATATACATTTCAACCTTAAGCGTTGCTAATATAAACTATCTTCAACTGATCAGTCAAGGAGTTATCTTATGGACTAGAAATTATGTTTAATTTATTATATTAAACCAAAAATACAGAACAATTTGAATTTATTTTAAGTACTACTGGAAAAGTGGTAGTATATTAACTCATACGATAGCTAGTCCATCTATATTAATGGGGATACATTTTTATAGGTATTCGGTATTGGTGATTGAGTGGCTTTAAGTAATATATTTTGCATCTCATAAATATTTCTTTTTAAGATTTGATAAGTTCAGAAAATTATATTAGTTCTACATTACTTTTCTTCCATTCGTGTTGGTAAGACATTATAAAAATTTTTTTCTTACCTCAACAATAGTCGAGTTGTCGACAGTAAACAGACCAAAGGCTGTAAACTCTACCGGGGTCATTTTCAGTTCCAAAATGAACGTTTCCAACTGGAAAAATAACAAAATGCTATTAGAAATGTTATCATAGTATTAGCAATACTTATAGTAAGTTAGATTTTTGGGGGAGCGAGCTGGCCTAGTGTTTAGAGCGTGGGACTTCGGTTCCTGGAGTCCCGGGTTCAAATTCAGCCAAATCACCAATGGATTTTATCTAAGTGATAATGCCGTAACCCCTAGGTCTAGCCTGAAGTAATGCGAAAAACAATTCCGGGCTCGTGCCTAGGGTCCTAGGACAAAAAAGGAGTAAGTTAGATTTAATTGAGGCAGACGATCAATGAATTAAAAAAAAATAGCCTATCATATAGCCTTAAGTCCCATTAACGTTGTTTCAACTGTAAATTTAGCTTGTAAATCGAATTCTTAGACTGAATTCTAATAAGATGCCATGGGTATTGTATCCCTTAGAGAAAGAACCAATTTTGATCAAATTAAAACATTGCGTTTGATGATCGAAAAAGTATTTATTCGTGCAAAAATTCCACACAAGAAATGTACAATTACCTTTTTGCGGTACTCGAAAGGGAAGTTTCCCAGACTTGCTTTGCGATCGATTTCCCAAACCCAGTTTTCAACCTGTAACAAACATTACCTCTGACCTTATTCTGGGGGATTTTTTATAGTTAAATTTATTTTGGTGCATCAATGAAGGTTTTACTTCACACTTTTTCTGTGTAGTAGTAGTAGCATTATCATTAAATATTGAAGAAAATTTAGATTAACCAATTAAACCGAAGTTAAGGGAGGGCATTACACAACTTACGCTTGACACGTTGAGTAATTTAAGATGTTGCATTGAACTTCAAAATTATTAGTGTTCTACCTTTAACCTACGCCTTTATTTTACTTACAACCATAACAATAGTATTAGTAGCACGAACACTTGTGAATTCCCTCAAACAGTTATACATTTTACTTTATAGCATTATGTAGTGAATTTTGATAGTACATTAAAACTCTGGAGAATCTTGCTACCAAGGTTCAGCTGTATTACTCATTCTACAAATTCGTTTTGTGAATCCTGGCATCGGCATATTATAATATTTATATTAGCCTATCATTTTAAATGTTTTCTAGGTCTGACTACATGTAATTAAAATTAATTTCCACTTATGGCTTGTTTAACAAAACACAATGACCGGGAATAGATCGGGCAACTTTAAACAATATTGTATACATACACCTTTGCCAATCTAATATCAAGACAACCCGTAATGGCACAAATACGACTCTCATATTTGATAGGTTGATCAATAGCGTACAACAACATCCCACCTCATTGTAGAGTTGGTTTGACGAATTCCCAATGAGAATCATTACGACGACCAGGAAGCAGTGATGAAACAAGTTTAGGAACGGGCTCAAAACATCTTCGACGTTCCCAAAATGTTGTTTCAACCCGTAAATTTGCCAATACGCTGCCAACGACCACCAGAACACATGAATTCCCGCCATGACGGAGATCAGTCCTTGAAAGGAATATGCCCTACACAATTTGTGGTTCAACTCCAAAAGTTTCCCAACTCTGGGAAGTGTCTCCAAGATGTTTTGAGTGTTCTCTAACAAGAACCGAATTCTCCTGGAGATTCCGATCTTCAAGAACATCAGCTGGAAAAATGAGAAGTTATCCAGGAACATCATACTATCGTAAAGAACCATTGTGTCACAAAGTAAGAAAGTTATGATTGCTGTTGTGATATTGAGTATGAGCGAGGCCATCGGAATGAAGAAAAAGTCACAGTTTTCACCGGGTTTCGTTTCGAATTCGGCAAGATCTTCGAAGTAGACAGTTTCTAGAGGGGCCATGAGGAAGTAGAGTCCAGTCAGACAGTCGGCGATTGCGCAAAGGATTGCACAGATTTCGAAGATACCCAAAATGGGCAACTCCTGACTCAAGTTTACAAGGTTGATAATCGAGAAAAGTGTCACGACATTGAAGATCATCCGAGGAATTCGGCTAAATCTTGTGGTTCGCCGCAACTTTGGAAAAGACAGCGGGTTACAGTCAAAGAAGCTCACTACCGCTGATTCGGTCAACATTTTCAGCTGATACACTGACACAGTTATTTGATACCTCGCCAGAACAGTGTGTTGGTGTAATGTACCATCGTTTATTTGTGGAATGGTGTCAAGTGGGTTTCAATTAATTTACCATATGGAGGGGTTGACAGGATCAATTTGCGAGAAATGACACATCGATTGTATGAATAATTTAAATAATGCTGAGTACATCACCGTTAACTTTATTTTCGTGTTACAATAATGTTATTAAAAATTCAGTTTCATTTTTAAATGCAATATTTGTTATTGATCGGAAGGTTTTCTCAAACTACATTCTAACGAGTTGTGCCAATTTTGATTTTTTTAACTAGATAGAGTAACAAAGCCCTATATGCTTAGGTATATTTTGCATAGCTATCAGTTTTAATTTACACTTAATTCAGCCAAACCTAACCCTAAATTTTACATTTTTTTATAGAAGCGGAAAAGTTCTCCAGGACCTTCTTTAACACTTTCTCCGAAATCACGTCTTACTGAGAGATATTTTTTGGATTGTTCTCTTTCCTTTTCCTAGACTCGCCAGCTTAATCTTTGGATAACTTTCTTTAAGCCTTTAGCCTACAATATTGTCATGCTGAAAGAGATTTTTCTGAATTGTTCTCTTTCCTATTCATAGACTTGCCAATTTAATCTTTGGATAACTTTCTTTAAGCCTTTAGCCTACAATATTGTCATGCTGAAAGAGATTTTTCTGAATTGTTCTCTTTCCTATTCATAGACTTGCCAATTTAATCTTGGATGACTTTCTTTAAGACTTTTTCCAAAATCACGTCTAGCTGAGAGAGATTTTATGAATTGTTGTTTTTCCTTTTCCTAGACTCGTCAATTTAATCTTGGATGACTTTCTTTAAGACTTTTTTCCTAAATCACTTCTAGCTGAGAGAGATTTTCTGAATTGTTCTCCTTCCATTTCCTATACCCATCAGCTTAATCTTTGGACACCTTTCTTTAAGCCTTTGTCCTATAATATTTTCATGATGAAAGAGATTTTTCTGAATTGTTCTATTTCCTTTTCCTAGACTCACCAATTTAATCTTGGATAACTTTCTTTAAGACTTTTTTCGAAATCAACTCTAGCTGAGAGAGATTTTCTGAATTGCTCTCTTTCCTTTTCCTAGACTCGGCAGCTTGATGGATACCTTACTTTAAGACTTTCTCAAAAAATCACGTCTAGCAGACAAGAGTTTATCGATCACATCTCATTGTCTACCGATCAAATTGACAGCTGCTACATCCTCTCTTGTTTTTCAGCCAGATGATTCTAAATATGCCATCAATCTCCAAGGTGTCTGATAGACATCGATACCAACATCGACATGTCGTCTTCTAACCTCTCTAACTCAATTATCATTATCGGATTAGATCTAGGTAATTACCAAGCCGGAAGTGGTTCGGATCTAGGAGCCGGAAGTACACTTTGGACGCCATTTTGTTCGTGCTCAGTCCTACCAACTGAATTATTCTCCATTGCTACCAACTCTCATGCTACTGATACCGTGCGCTTGATAGGATCTTATTAATTATTTTCTCCCTGAGTGAGTTTCGTGTTCCGCCGAAATAGTTTATGGTCAATCGTGTTTTGACAGTTTGCTTTTTTCGTGACTTGAGTTATGAAATATAATGCGATTGGTTTTTGAGTTTGAGATGCGGTTCATAAGTGCAAACATGGCACAGGACAGACTTAAATTATCAAATTTTATATACTTGTATTTTGGGTGTAAATATTTTAATTTGTATTTGTTTACAGATATTAATGTGTAGTAGTATCTTGCTAAACAAAACAAGTTTAAAATTCTGAAAAAGGATTTAAAAAAAAATTAGTTTAAAAAAACATATACCGTATAATTGAATTTCTTTAAATGACAAATAATACTCTAAATAATTTTTGAGAAAATGGCTTAAATATACATGTTCCAAAATTTTTTTAAATATTGACAAAAGTAATCATTAGTATGATGTATTTTAGCAATATTTTTTTGATCAGTTTTTCATGTGAATAAACTGAGTTGGATCGTACTTTAAAAGCTTTTTTCAAACTTTTCTTTCATTGGCGTACCTCTTCACCGAATCGCAGTGGTTTTAAACGTTGGGTAAAGTGTAATACAATTGTATTCCGGTGATGAGAAATAAATTCATAACCCTGTCATTAGTTTATTCTAAACATTTTCTGAGCTGATAATGTTCCTGGTGATTAAACCTAGATAGATATACTAAAATAAATTATTATATTAACTCACTTATAAATAACAAGTATACCTTCTTCCCGTTTGTAGCAATAGGTATTTATTTGAATAAAAAGTCACTTTGACGGTACTAAAAGATTAAAAAAGTTAGAATTTCTAAAATTTGTTTATTGAAAGAAATTATATTCAGGAACAACCATTGCTGAATTTCTCTTGTTGAATCAACTAAGAATGTTAATCCTCCCAATATCATGTTTACACTCATCCACTTGTGGTATTTCCGTATCATATGTTGTATACATTTTCCACTTATACAAATGGGTTCAGTGGAATAAACCTATCTTACTGTGGTGAAAATTTAGTTTAAAATACTTTCAAAAGTTTTACACCAATAAATTCGATGTCTAGGAAGCTATCCTTTCAGTTGAATAAACTATGATACTAATCCAACTCCATTACAAGCCTAGGATATCGGCATGGGCTGCTCAACACCAATAAAAGGTCCACATTCGTTTAAACAGCTCATCCGGTCTAATAGCAATAAATTTCTTTGACACTTTGGAATTGAATTCGTTCAGGGAAGTTCATTTAAAGAGACGGCGCGGATGCTAAGCCTGAAGTCGGTGTCTTTGAAGGAGCAGGTGGAGCTAGGACGACTATTTTATGGAGCAGTTATACTAATAGTGGTTGTAACGATGCTAGTGTCTTCATAGGAGAGAACCTTGTAGTAATCGCTTAAACATATTCATGAAGGGAATTTCAATGGAGAAATTTCCTGTAGACCTTGCAACAGAATTTCTTGTCTACCTCAGTGGTATTTTCAGGAATTGGAAACTTTTTGAAAGCTGCGAAGCTCAATCAAATATATTCATTTGTCAGAGATCGAACCCACTACTCTTGTACCAAAGTTCAAGGTGATCACGCAACACATAAGCAATTGACTAAATTTTTGTATTAAGTCAAATCATGGTTTTCAGTATAGACAAAAAATCATCGTTTGTTTATATTTCATTATGGCAATGTTACCTGGTCGAACGTCTGTATTGCAATAGCAACGAAACTAAGATATTGATTTGTTTGAGTTAGAAATATCCGCCAGCAGTTTCAATGGACCAGGTATCAACGTATGTTTTGATAGATGCAATGTACAAACTCCCCAGTTTAGGAAATTGTTAAATCCTCTAGAGCAGCTTCGTTTCTAGTTTTTCTCAGACGTGACGTAAAATTTAACATACGATATATGATGAGTTAATGTTTAAAATACTTCTATTCGAATTTTAAAAGCTAAGCAAGGAAGCCCTAAAAACTCAGTTACCCTAATCTTTTTCACGATAGGAACTTGGAATCTGACTCCGTCTTCAGGAGATAAGGAAATATGGGTTCTCCTTGAACAATTGAGTTCCAAAAACATTTTTTTCGTTTCAGCTATTGTATTTCCTGGCTAGGCCTGATTTGTGTATACTGTAGTAGATTTGTGGATGGTTATTTTGAGAACTAAACCTGTCATTTTCTAGGTAATTTTGAATGTATATGCAGAAAAGTAGTTTTACCCATCAGTGGTCGAAGATCTACTCAATAATCGTTTAAATACAATACTCATAAATTCTTATAGGGAATATTTTTACAAGACTTAACTCTACTGGCTTTTACTAAAAACACCGTTTAGGTTTCATTCTACGTATATCTTTGTTTGTAGTTGGTTGAGCACATAAAATTAGAAAAAACTGACATAAAATCTTAATATATAAAAGAAAGTTGTGTTAGTTACAGCGTTTATAACTAGAAAACTACTGAACCAATTGGCATGAAAATTTACAGGGATATTCCTTAGGTACTAGAATAACATCCTCTTCCGTTTTAAAAACCCTTAAGGGAAGCGTCATATGGCCCTTTGCAGTTTACATGTTAATCTTATGGAAGAATGTTTTATTTTGTTTACCATGCCATGTTTGTCATTTCTTTGATTAAATTAAATTAAGGAAACAGCTGTTGTAATGATAACCTAATTTTTAAAAACAAATCTATGCATAACAAATGAGAGCTATCAAATAGGTTTCTATTCCATTAGTTTTTTACGAATATTTGTTGTCAAATGTAACTGAAGGCAAGTGAGCGCAGCGAACAAGCTCCAACCTAAAGGTGAGTGAGCGTAGCGAACGAACTTCAACCTGGAGGCGAGTTAGCGTAGCGAACGAGCTAACCTGAAGGCAAGTGAGCGCATCGAACGAGCTCCAACCTAAAGGTGAGTGAGCGTAGCAAACGAACTTCAACCAGGACGTGATTGAGCCATGCGAACGAGCTCATCTTGAAAATGAACGAACATTTGACATAAAACCACATTAGGACAGGACGACGTCTGTTGGGCCAGCTAGTTGAGCAATAAATACGAATTCCAAACAGTTTTAAAGAGAGTGTAAAGAAAATAATCTCATTCAGGGGAAAAGCTAAGATGTTGGAAATCGTGACCACTGACTGAACGTCACAGAAACAATTTTATTGCCCGGAATTAAAAGTATCCTGGTATACTATCCTGATCTTCTGGTTATCCCGCACCACTCCTCCCGCGCGTTGAAGTCTCCAGTACCAGCCGCGTTCACCGGGCAAGTGACAAGGTTAACTTTAACATTTAGATGGAAATCACCCGCGAATTATTCAAATGGGGCTTGCACGTGCCGCCAATTTTACCCGCGCCCCGTAAACTTACCCGCGTTTTCCGTAGACAATGGGGCTTTGCAATTGAATTCAAATGGAATTTCTTCACTTCAGGAAGTAGTGTGCATTGGAATTTCAGCCTTGAGAATATATGTGTACATTGTAATGGTGATTAGAGTTGGTAAACATTTAAATTGCATTTATTTATTGAGTTTATACAATATACGTGGACAGCGGAATAAACTACAGTGTAATGTCAAGGATAAGGATTTTAATTTTAGAATAGCTTAGGTACGAGTTATACATGGGAATTATTCTACGTAAAATGTTACGTATTTAATAGTATACGTATACTCAAACGATTTTGAGAAGTACTATTGATGTTGAAACGTTCATGACAATGGTCTAAGCAAATTTGGAACTAAACATTTAAGGTTTAATTTATTTAGATAGTGATTGCGTTTGTTGATAGTAATGGAGGTGAAATTTACCGGAACTAAAATTGTACTTACAACAAAATTGTACAATTGTACTTATATAGGAAAATCTATGAATTGGCAAATATCCAATTTTGAAGTTTTAAGCTGAGAGCAAAATGTCCCCATTTCAGATCATGTTTTCTGATGAATGTACGTCAAAATTATTGTGTTACAATAATTTATTCTATTTCAATCTTTATTTGTTTTAAATGGATCAACTGATCACGTGACTAATATCATGGAGACACGAGTTCAAATCCCTCTAATCACCAATGAAAATAAACTATGTTATAACTCCGTCACGTCGTTTTCTCAAACTCACCTCTACCAAAATATGGCTTACCCAAAAAGGTGATTCTTTAATTTCTGAGAAAGACTTTTCTTCGTACTTAGAACTACCTCCACCAAAAAGCACTGCATACTTTTCCAAAATAAAAGTTGAATATTACACTATCCACGATACGTAACCATGAAGCCCATAACAGTTGCTCATTACCCATATTAGATGCAGACAAGATGCCGCCATTCCCATAGCTTGCCTTACTCGGGTGATGGATGGTAACATTACTGCATCGCTGGGCTAGCCAAGGACTTCATTAGATATAACTGACACAAGTCATAATTCTGCTGGTTAGGATCTATGAGCTGGTATGAGCAGACCGAGCGTTATCATTGCTTATATCTCCGCATGAGGTGAACTTGAGCTGCGGGCAGTGGGAGGCAATGTTCAATGTGCAATTAAATGTCCACCTGCTAAGAGTACATGTGGCGTAATTTGTTTGAATGTGGGTAATTAGTATTAAAATATTGTATGAGGTAGTTTATGTGAAATCGAAACTTCATGGCTTCCTTAATATGACAAAATTTAGACGTACTTAAGATTTTGAAACTCACTGTTTTCTACGGTAGGAATCCAAATAAATTAAATTACATTACATTAATATATTAATTTAATTATAACCCCATACTAAGTTTTTTATAATTTGTAAACGTTTTTCTTGCAGAAATCAGCTTATCCTAAGCTATTTCCTTTAATGAATAAACACCTTCCTTGCAGAAGAAATCAACCCAACCCAAGTTATTTCCTCTAATGTGTAAATACTTTCCTTCCATAAACAATCAACCCATCCTAAGCCATTTCCTATAGTGTGTGAACCTTTTTTGCAGAAATCAACCCAACCCAAGTTATTTCCTCTGATGTGTAAATACTTTCCTTGCATAAAGAATCAACCCAACCCAAGTTATTTCCTCTAATGTGTAAATACTTTCCTTCCATAAAGAATCAACCCATCCTAAGCCATTTCCTATAGTGAGTGTGTAAACACTTTCCTTGCAGAAATCAACCCATTTTTTACTATTTACTCCAATGTATTAGCCTTTTTCTGGAAAAAATCAACCTAACCTAAGATATTTACTCTAATGTTTAAAGCTTCTCCTTGCAGAAATCAACCTATTCTAAGCTATTTAATTTAACGCTTAAAGCTTTTTCCTGCAGAAATAAACATATCCTCAGTTATTTTATTTTAAGTCTGAACCTTTCTCTTCCAACTTTCATCTGTTTAGCATTCTTGGAAGACTTCAGTCCTCCACCCTACGTGTCTGCAATGTATACACAAACTATAGTATACTATAGTTATACATAGTTATATATAGTTATACTATAATTAAATATAGTTAAACTATAGTTATACATAGTTATATATAGTTATATATAGTTATACTATAGTTATTATAGTTTGTGTATTCATTGGTGTCTGGGGGTCTCGTTTTGTCCTTGATCATAACTCGAAGACAAAGATCAAGTTACACAATTCAGACAACTTATCACTCAAGGTGCGAATATTGTGCAAAGTATCTAGATCTCAGTTTACATAAATGGTCAAATAGAACCGATTTGTATGTTATCGGTTGATATATTATACAACATCTAACAAGTATTGCCACGCCTTTTCTACTTGTCAGAGATTTGTTATGTATACTATTACAGATCAGTTTCCTTTTATGTCCTTTAGACTAGTTGTACTTGAGATTTTTCTATTTGATTTATCGTATTGAATATCTTCATGAATAAAAATGCACTTATTTAGTTTTCAATAGTTAACATTCCCATAAAGATCATATAAGACAAGGTTACCATACACCACAGGCATTAGACTTACTAATAATGTAAGTAAGTTTTCTAAGAAATCAACACGTATTTAGTAAATTAAAATACATAAAACGGTTATGATATTGTATATTGTATTGTATATTGGTTTGATATTGTACTGTTGTGCTTAATTTTATCTTAAATCTCACTCTAAACTTCCAATAGTTTAGGTTTGTAGCACAAAACAAACCAATATCCTTTTCGACCACCCCTCTTATGTCATCAATCCCAATTCTTTATTTTATCTAATTAGACTGTTTGATAACACTAAAGGAAACAATAAATAAGTTTTTTCTCCCTTAATTGACCGGCTTCCGCATTATAATTCCACTCAGATATAAAAGACCCAAAAGCAGGTTAATGTAATTGAATTGTTAATGGCTCCACCAGCTGTGAACGCCAAGAAGAAACGTAAAACATGTAACTTAAACAGCTGATATTCGTTAACAGCTGATCATCGTTAACATCTGTTTACCTGTTCTCAACCTCTCACTTTTCTTTGATGCAACGACTTTTTAATTGACACTTAATTAAATCTTCATCGCTGGCCTATTAGAAATTCAGTTGGACTTTTTCAATTGGGGTTTTCGCCAACAGATGCCCTTTAGCTGATGATTCACTAAGTAGAATATTTCCTTCTGAAAAAAACGAATTTATGTTACCGTATAATATTAGTCCTTCAACAATGTTTTGGGCAAATTTTTTTCTACTTACTTAGTCAATAGTGTTTCATCTCAATAATTTCTATAATACGTTTTTTAATAATTAGACCTTTAATACCTTTTGTCATAACATTTTGGTAAAGTTTTTAAGAACCACTTACAGTAAATGGCTGAAATAGGTATGGATAAAACGATTTAAAATAATAAAAATGTTGACTATCGTTTTTACATGAAATATTATTTTAATGAAATAAAATAAATAAAAAGTCAACACTTGAGATGAACGAAAGTAATCACTTACTGTTCATAGTTCTCTTCATGGACCACTTTAATTGCATTAGATAGGTTATTTTATTGCACATTAGCAAAACTTAGGATCGTGTTACTTGGCCAAGATTATCAGTTCTTTAAAGCCAAGCAGAATAGGTTCGTATCATTTAGCGCTTAAAAATAAAATTATGATTTCTCAGCTATTTGTTATTCGATCTCTTTAAACTTGGTGTCATTTACATGAAGTTTTAAATGCTTAATAAAGGTGTTGTGGCATTAACGCAGCCATTTTTTATTAAGTTAAGTTATAAAAATTTAAATAACCTCCATTTTCAAACCGAAAAATCTTTTTAATGATCATTTGTTTTCCTAAATTGCTTTTGACGCATAAACAAGTTCATAAATATATATTAAATAGTTTTTGAGATATAAATGTAAAACACCAAAAAACTAAATAGATTTAAAACAAATTAGAAAATGGATATCTTGCTAACGAGGCGTATTTCGGAAAAAAATTTACCCATGATTCTAATTTTATTTTCACCCAATAAACCTATTCCTGTATCTTCAGTACTAGGGCACCCCATATATTAGCATATACCGGACACCTGTTTTTGGTAAATAATAGAACAGCCATCATGAGTCATTGGTAAATATGTTTTGAAAAAGACATCCTGTTGGAATAAATAATTCTAACGATTCCCTTAAGGCTCGTCGTAAAGTCGTCAAACAATTCCCTCGAGACAATCCGTTGGTACAACTTGTTAATATCTAAGTCAACAGCCTCCCACTGTGCAACTGACCTTTCCAGTTGGAAAGTACACTTCATCTTCCAAGACTACTGTGGCTACAATCATTCATATGCAGAGACTTGTCACAAAGCTTAATTATTCACTGCCTACAGCAAAGACAAAGTAATTTCTGTTTAAATCAAACCGTCAATAAAGCGGTTATGCATAATTCAAACACAAAAAGGTGGGCCGGGTTACTTGTTAATATCTACATATTTCACTCTTTATTCAAATTTTAGGTTTAAGTGTATTTATCTTGAAATATGAATCCAGCTGTCTAATCACTTGAAATGTTTATTGTCTCGATGACGTATGGAAAATAAACAGTTCTGGTTGTCACCTGGTGATTTATGGGGGATTATTTTGTGAAATCGAGTGGGATGTGTGCTTGGGTTTTGAATATTGGTATAGATAAAACATACTCCATTAGTAGATTTCCCATCCTTATTAAAGAGCTGAAGCCAATGTCATTGTTAGTTCTGTCCGATGCACTGTAGAGGTCGTTTTGTTTTTGTTTAAAATTTGTTTCTTGTTATTTCAGTAATTTAAACCCCCGTTTAGCCAAATATAACGATATAATCATAAACAGTAACTAATCATTTAGTTATATAACCAAAACAGTAAAGCACAAATCATTAAATTAACTCTAAACAAAATAGAAACAAAACTTCGTCGACACTAGCCTCAGTGTCACCAGACACGAAAAACGAACTTTAAATTTTGGGATGGGAAGTCTACTTTTGTTAGTTATTCTATGACATTGATTGGTTAAGGAAATATATTTAGTGGATGTAGATGGATCCAGCGAGAGTAATATCATATCATAAAGGATGGGCTGTTACCAATTGTGTTTGAGAAAGTGTGATTTAGAGAACATTAAAATCGAGTGACGCATGTTTTTATACAAATTTAAAATATGTTTTAGCAGAAATTTGTCAATATTATGTGCAACTTAAAAGTCTATGAAAATCATTTTTCAAGATGGATATAGATTATGCGTGGTTTTCATTGGAATGGTAGGCCACCGTTTTGATGGGGCACATAAGAAACAAAATAACACCCATTTTGCTTATCTGATTTTGGTAAAAATTGGTAAAACCATGTAAACCTAGGTGTATTCTAACTAGGTCATGACCCAGCATGATCGGGCCTTGGGAACGCGGTTTAGGTGGGGTTTATGGGGTTAAATTTGTTTTCACTAATTTTTGACCCTCAAAACGAAAATGTTTCCAATATCTATCCATACCATTTTTAAGTTGATATTCAAATTTTTTATAACAGTAAAATGTTGCAGTTTTCTTGTTTATCAATTTATTTTGATCAAACTTTGCAAATGTATTTATTTTATACTAAGCTATTGTTTAACAAAAGACTTTATCACCCCCCTTGTAACAGCAAACCTAAGTACTCGTTTAATAAATTGTATTTAAATAGGGAATACACGTGGCATTTTTAAGGAGATATTTTGGTGAAAATCCATTCAAACAAATAGAAATTCGCGAACAGAGGTATTTTCTTTATTTTTTCATTTAATTGGCAACTTTATATTTATTGTATTTCATCTTTGCTATACATGTTCACAAATAAATTATGATGATGATGATGATGACATATAAATAACCATGAATAAGGTATATTATCAAATTATAATCAAACGCTACTGACAGAGCCTATATTTATCCATCTTCAATTGTGTTAAAACAAAAGATTATTTGTAAGCCAACTGACCAGTGAGCGATTATTCACAATGTGTTCGTGTGACCAAGCTTCCTAACTCTTAAACTAATTAACTCAAAATAACGTCCGGTCATCACCCATAACTGTCAACTTTGTATCCCACATTGTAATTGAAATGTCATAAACAATAATTAAGATGTTAATTCTCCCTGTATTTAACTGGCTCACCCCTCCCCTACACACACACACACGTATTCAACTAGTGTTGCCATGCTTCCGTTGAACTTCTGTCCAATGGGAATTCAGTTGTCTAATGTGTAAATAATTATGCTATAGCATGAGTGATGGGTTTTTACTTTAGTCAACTGAATTTATCTTAATTGTACAATATACACTCCAGGAAATTCATGGGTTAATCGAACAATTAATTAACTATCGCTTTTAGTGGAGGGAGTTAAATGAAACTTCTCATCGTCAGAAATACTTATCAGATTCTAAATATATCACCACCGGGCCATGGGGACTGTTTAATTATGATACCGGGTGAAAGGTTCAGTGCAAATCATTCCAAAGTGGGGGGTAAATAGTAAATATCACAACACAATCAAATTGATAAGGATGCACTTTGATCCATTTTTGGCAAATCTACATTTAATTCATAGCTGATCATGCTGAATTACATATGCACTTTTCTATAAATTCAACAGTGTAAATTTTCAGTAAACATGATCGGAAATGCAGGTGTAACACAGTGATGTGTGGCATTCAACACGGAGTGTGGCAGCTGCCGGTAACAGGAGTACAAACATTGTAAGACCACTTCCGAATTTGGCACATACATTAATCAGCTGTTTGCTGAACTGCGAGGAAAAACAAGTGGTTAAACAAGGCAGCGCAGCGGGCCTCCGCCCCTCAGAGCGTGGGCTGCGGTACACACGAACTGGACAAGATCAAGTTTTAGGGAAGATCCAAAAAGTGATTAGAAACCGAGGGAGCGAATTTAAAAAAATAATTAGAAAGGTTAAACAGTGTACGGATAACCACAAACCCCTTTTTTACTGTGTAAGTGTTCATGTTCAATGTTTTGACTACCTCAATAGGAGATAGATATTCCTGACAATGATCTGAAGAAGGCGATAGAGTTGCCAAAAATATCGTCATTCAACATTAGGAGAGGTATAAGAATCACTAGACGAAATTAATGTAAATTAAACTCTTATTTTTATGGGTTAAGTTAGTAATTAAGCACTGAAGTTTCCGGATGGGACGATAGGTTGGCCGATACACTCTTGGTGTTTAGGTAGTCAAGTTTGTTTTTCAAATTTATGCCGAACGATTCGGCTAACACCTTAAATTGGCTCTTGGTCTAGAAATGGAATTTAATAAATAATTTCCGATTAAAACGTGTATTGCTTGGAACAGTTTTCGTACGTTTACAGGACCTCCTATAACCATTTCATGTTCATGTAATTCCATTATTATGTGTAAGCAAGTACTTTTCGCAGTACTATTTCGTAGCTTTTCCCTAATAATACGTATTTTCATACGACTCACCAAATAGACTCAAAAACAAACAAAAGTTCTATAAATTATGTTATTGTACAGTTAAATATTTTAGTGTAGCATACTCGCGAAAAGACCCAGTTGTATGTTAAATTATATTTTTCTCTCTCAAACTGAAAGTAAACTCAAACTAATAATGGAATCCTTTCAAATTAAGTCCAATCACGTTATTTAACTCTAATGCACCCTGTACTGCATTCGTCTCATTTTAATGCAATGTTCCTGGGGCATTTCTGTTAGACTCCTACAATCGCATAAACTCACCTACGCACGCAACTCTTTGAACTCACCGATTGCGCTGCATTCAGCATTCTGCCACCAATAACATTTAATTGGAAGACATTCATACAGGGAATGCAGCGAGCGAATGAAGCATTCCGCCGCATTTGCATAGGAGAATAAACCGTCGGGGTTTATGTAGAGATGTGGAAGGTCTGCAAACGGTGTTCTGAAAGGATTTTATGAAATGTAATTTGCACTAGATCAAAGTTACCAAACAGATTATGTGTTAGTGACTGTTTTTTTGTATATCTGTTTTGTATTTGTAGTCCTTTTCAATTTTTTGATTGACTAGTTATAGCTTTATCAGAGTTTAAAACATAAAACGAAACACAAATTGGCTCTACGCCATGCACAGACAATTTTGTATCTATATAGAAAGACAGTCTATTCTGGTATGTTACGATTTGTTTGTATGTTTATGGTATCCTACGATGGCTACAGCCTGCTAATGAGGGTTTGTATTTAAATTATTAATGTCATTTCAACTTTAATTCCGCATATGATGATGGAAGTCATGTTGTTGAAGGCATGCTGTTGAAAGAACTTGAATTAATAATGTGTAAGCAAATGTTTGGATGTTTTTTTCGGAGGAAAAAGCCAAAGGAAAATATTTAAAATTCAACACTCCCTTCTAGGTACATTTACCATTAATGTTGATAGTCCTTGAGAAATTACATCAACAATGAGAGCCAATTGCATCAAAAAAGGTGTAAAAACAACCCAGTGAATTACGCTTGTCACTTCTTTTACTTAAACATTCATCCTTCATTGATGATTACCGGCCATTTAGGGACTCATCAATATGTTTACTCACATTCCAAAATTGATTGTACAATTTAATAAATATCTCAGTTAGAAAAAATCGCATTCCTTCACGTTGCAAGTAATCAGTTAATTCCACCCTAATCACTATACTTACATCAAATTAAGTCTTAAGCTGCAATTACAAAGGTAATACTTGTACTTTCATACGTTTGAAAGTTTTTTTTCAATCAATGGCAGAAGTGAGATGGGTCTGTAATTATGAGGTTCGCCAAGCTATTAGCACCTCTGTAATGGGGCGCCACTACTTATTTACTGCCAATTCTGTACTTTATTGCCTGCTGTGAAACAACATAAGTTTATTTATTTCTAATTTAACTCTTCGGCCACAAGTTCAAGGATGTCAAACTTGATTTGTGATATCCGATCTTTCATGATCGAACAATTTACATACAATTTAAACACTTCGTTCATATAATGTTAAAGATTAACTTCATTTGTGTTAAAACCGATAATACTGAAATGTTTGCACACTATATTTGCAAAATTAGTTCTTATTCAAAGCTCATTACGAGACTCAGGTAATAATTCATCACCGGCGTTAATTTACTAAATAATAATTGTTGTCTAAAGACAAATATTCGTAGTCGAAATAGAATGAAACGTCCGTATCTCCTTCTGAACTAGAGTTGAATGGTTTAAATGTTTGGAAATTCTATTAGGTACCACCAAATAAATGTAATTAAGGGTATATTTCGTGCTGTTCTAAGCCAGTCGCAAAAAATCGTTTATGTTGTGCAAAACCTTTGCTTACGTGTTTTAAGATATCTCAATTCCTTCACAGTCCAAGGATAAGCTGTTGAAGTCAAGTTTTGCTCTCACCGAATACCTGGTAATCTACTAAGAGGAGCCATCAAAGGAATCATTAACTATCCGATTCATAGTCTGACACTCCAAATTACAACTACAGTTCATTATTTTCATTTCAACCATGAATGGATCTTCAGTTAGGAAAATTGAGAAGCGTCCCCAAAAACCATTGGCGATTGGATGTCGTGGGTTATGAGCAAGAGTGGTATGACAGCGCCGTGGGATGAGAGCGCCGCTCTAGCGGTCGCTGTTTCCAGGAGCTCTAATTTTTCTAATGGATTGCTAATGATAATTTTTAGGTCAGGTAAAGTTCAGCAAGGTTGGGTTAGGTTAGGTTAGGATATGCCCAAAACCAAGAATGAAGAAGAATGTTAAACACTGCGAAACGGCCTTAAACATCTAGCTTCCGACTTTTAAATTGGCATTCATAAAGTCCATTTAAATTAATGTCCAAAACCCACCCTGCTATTTTCCTGACGTACATAGCAAGTAGGCATTGATAAGCCGACGGGCGTGATAATTCCAGGGAAACATCGCTGTCAGCCCACGATATTCAATGATTTTTCCTGTCGCGCTCAGCCCACTGCGTTGTCACCCCACGTTTTCATTTAATTTTTAACCTAGACATTCAAAATCAAAGCCCATTGCTCTAACCACTAAAGCTGCAACAGATTCATGCTCACGATATCCAAAGCTCATAACCTCCCGAACATAGTTTATACTCATTAGAGACAACAGTGGAATCAACCAATCCACGCTAGAGAGTTAGTACTCGCCGAGACAATAGCTCAAGTCAACAAATACTCTCCAGTGCTCGCTTTGAAGCCAAGCCGCTTCTGATCGATTTATTCGCCGTTTACAATAATTACAGCTGCTAATTGGCATCGTCCGAGCGTGGGTTCCGAGCCACGTCACTCATTAGACGAGATCGTGGTTTACGAGCGATGGCTATCGTACATCTCTGGAGCCGTTGTAGATTTAATCGTTTGATTGGTAGTTTCAATGAATGGGCAGTGCGATGTGGTGGAGAATAGGAAATATTCGTGGGATGACGGAGTATGTTTGAGATTTAATTATAAATCCCTAAGTAGATCAGCTGTAGAATTTTTATTTAAATAGAACAAACTACTTTTGGATACTTTAGTAGATGATGCAAGCATTGCCTATTGGAGACTGAAGTAGACATCACTATATGGACCAGCTGTCCCAATTACTTGAACGGAACATACTGTAGTTGTGTGAGCCACTAGTTTTACATAATGCGCCAGTATCTAAAATCCTATACTGACATAGTTGATGGGTCATAACAGTATGGCTCACAAGTCATCCCATCAGTATGACTTGGTAAAAAGTGCGTGAATTCGACAAATCAGTAATTTGCTGTTATTGTTTGACATCAACTACGACGGTTCCATTTTTTTTAACTGACCACAACATGAAAATGGTTGATTCTATTGTCCAAATCGTTACACGTTATCTGTGTTTTATCAATTTGAAGCAAACGTAGTCAAGTTTCTGTAAAGTCCGTTTAAGCCAAAAAGTATTTTTTTTGCCAGGAAAGATGTTGTTTGAGAAAGGAAAGTATTGTTTTGCACAGTTTAACTAATAATTTGGCTAAGAAAAATATAGTTTTCGGGAAGAAAACAGCTGACTATTTTCATAGCAGGAAGACAATTTATGGTTGTGTAGATCTCTTCTGAATAGTGATAAGCTATTTCCAAACACAATGATATGACAAGTTAAAACAGTTAAATCCTGTCTTACTCTTCCTCTTGATATCTATATTATTAAAAGAATTTGTTGGATTTTTGTGTGCAGCAGCAAATCGACTCCAGTAAATACTTATTGTTATAGGCATATTTGGTATCGATTTAAAGCTCTTATCCTCTAGATTTGCCTTTTGTGGGTTTGGGTGATATCCCGTGAAAGTCCTTCGTCTTATAGGCGTTTAAAATTGTATAGTTTATGCAAAATTATGTTGTCAATCATCTGAACTTTTTCAAGTTTACATTTGTTTACATCAAAACAGATGGCCGTGATACAATTTTGTTTACATCCATGGAGTTATCTGTAGTTGGTGATGTTTCAGTGAAATCAAGTAAAACGATGTAATGTTATTTGTATAGAATATAAAGAAGAAAATTACTTGTACTTCTTATTTTTAAGTTATAGATCAACAAAATAAAACCACTTCCAAACCTGCCACGCTAGACGCAGTCTAGAAACTATCCAATCGTGAGTTATGATTCAGTGAGATTCGTGAGTTACGTGCTCCACCTGTGAGTTAAGAGCTCCTCTGACTCACGAATTTACGACGAGTTTCAATTGAACAAATAATAACATGGCGATGATCTATTTTACTGTATAGTTCACACGGATCAGAGAGATGGTTTCAAACACCTTTTTAGTCACTGAAAATCGTTAATTTTGTTTACCACAGTTAATGGTTTTCGGTATTGAGGTTAATTGAGTTGCCGATATATTGCATATATCTTACACATTACTTAAACATTTTACTCATATAACATGTAATTGGTCTAGAAAGAACAATGAAATATTGACGATATTTGTTCACATGAATGAATTCTTTGGAGTAATTTCAGTCAAAACTCTATCAGATTTTTACTAAAGACAACATGTACTGTTTTAGAAGAAAATTTAACCAAATCTTTCCAAATCAAGCACAATAATTCAAACTCTTTTTTCAGTTAAAAGTGTGCATTTGGAACTACTGTACCTTCAAAAAGAGGCGATTATTTATTATAGAATCTATTAACCAGCAGTAATGTTGTTTCCCAAAAGCAGGGATTACTTTTTTCGACAATTTCTTTAACTACCGCCAACTAGTTTTACTGCTGGTGTTAGTAATAAATAATTTGATTCGTAGAAAATCTTTCAATGGATAGAAAATTATATAGCAGCATTTCGGGTAACGATTACATACATGGATAAATATAACATCTGTATACAAGAACGCCGTTGAGCTTAAATTTTTAATGAGTCTGAAGCTGTCTTTGAAAAGATGAATGCTTAGACACGAGGCTTAATTATAATTAAGAGTCGTTAGAAGGTGTGAAATAAGTGTGCAGGCTTATTTGAAGACACGTTCTTAGCTTGTACGTAATGAATGAGGTGCCAAAGAGTGCTCGGCATAGAGATATACAATCTTCTAATTATGAAAATGTAATGAAGAAAAAAATATAGACGCATTAAACAAAATCTAACCTGCTGTGCAATTTTTGAAAGGATGGAAGATCTTCAATTCAGAGCGTCAAGAGTTTTATTATAGACTAGCTGCTGTACCCGTACCTACTTCGCAATGGAAAGAAAAATCCTTTTCATAATCATTGACATAGATTCAGAATAAATAATCTATGATAAAGTTTTATATTAAAATTCCCACCACATGGTTGTGTAAAATGTATTTAATTTCTTTGGATCAGCTGTCTGAAATTGTGAAGTGAGCATTTGACAGTTCTTCTCTTCTTGTTTGCATTCAAATGTCAAAGCAAGATAAACAGAGTTTTCTCATGCTGCCATGGAGAACAATCAATATTTACTTTTGAAAACATCACATTAAACTTTGGACATCCACGGGGAACTAAAGGCGAAGCCCGAGGGGAACTGAAGAAAGTGAATAGGCTTAGGACATTGCTAGATATATTTAGACTACCTTTGTGGTTAATTTAGCTATATTGGTTTAGTATTTTAGTCGTGACAGCCGCCTAGACAGACAGACAGACACCACCTCATTTTTATAGACTAATAGATTATCTAATATGATTTGTTGAACTAATTAACCAATAAATATAATATACATAAGATAAATCTCCTTATGCATACATTTAAAACAATTGACTCAAACCATGGAGTAAAGTTAGTGTATATGCTTGACAACGTGCGTTATCCGCCCACTGTTTTGTCTTGTTATTCAAATACATTGTGCACCATGTATCTATTTGTTAGGAGGAAAACTTGGCAAATGATGCGGTTTTTAATGAGACTTGTGACTGGAAAAACAAATAAGGGGATTTAAATATTTAAATAAAGCAATTGTACAGACAAGCAGTCAACTTTGTAAAATTGTAGGTGTTTAAAGAGCTTCAACCAGTTGTTTAGTATTGGGAGTTTCTTAGTACCATATTTTTTTTTTTTTTTTTTTTTTTTTTAAAGAGGTTGGCGGCCTCTTTTAACCTTGCATTTGCCCGTCCACATAGACTACAGATCTGTGCGTGGAACGTATCCAGCAAAGCAAGGGGTGAGCCGGTACAGTACAAAGGTGAACTATACTGATAAAAGTTTGTGGCAGTGACCAGGATCCGAACCCACGACACTGCTGCCTTGGGCCCGAAGTCCGCGACGCTACCAACTGAGCCACCGACTCACCTAAGCATCGAATACAAAATAGATCCTGTAGCACCAAAATTCTACAAACTATGTCTAGGACGATTATCTTGATCTAGTTCATTATCTTTCTTTGGTACTCACTAATACATATATATGTATAGCAGCGATTAGTTTACCAGTAATGATTAGAAGCATCTTTGGTTATCAAATATCAACAACACGGTATTCAATGCAAAGTGAACTTTAAAAAAACTTATCTTCATCTTTAGTTCCATGGACATTAGATTCAAGTTTAATGATTTTCAGACATAAATTTGATCACTACTAATAGTGGTTTCGTTAAAACCGTCTCAGATCCCAACAAAAATTCAAAGTCCTTCAAACTAAAACAAACACTTCTTTCATTCACCTTCCCAAACCCTTTCAGACTTCTCGTTAAAGTTCTTAAACCTCTGTAAATCGTAATGAGTTTAGAATTTCGTTAGCCAAGGTTGGAATGAATGCCCAGCCCCAATCGTAATCATGGTAATTTACAGATGTGGGATAATAAGTTCGGACTTGAATTTTAAGGGTGTGAAAAATTTGCCGGTGGATAAACACAAACTAGTAATGATGGGGTTGACTTTGATCTTTCCCTCCATTTTGGTACAAAAGGGTTCTAAAATACCGCCAAAAGTCGTCAAGTTTGCCTTATTAAATCCTAGGTTTCAGTTTCGTATATTTAAGAGTTAACGCTTCAAAGAAATTTTATAGTTTGAATTCGAAATTAAAACGTTGTATTCGCCTTCGTTAATTAATATGATGTTTTTAGTGAATTTTTTTATTTTATTTTAACGGATTTTAAATATTTTTACTTAAGGCTCAAGTGGTTAACAGTGCTTGACTTTAAATCTGAAGGTCACAAATTCAAGCTAGAAAAGGGTCAATTCAAGACCCAAACACTACTTTTTTGGTCAGATTATTATAACATATTTCCACAGAAAGTTATGGACCTCAATAGGTAATACATGAGGTTCTTATTTCAACTCATTAAATTTCATTTAATAAAAAATGTAGCTGATGGGACCCGAATTAAAAAGAGGAATTACAGATATACTCCAAAACTATTAAAAGTATAGGCCTAATCTAAATACTATCCAATAATAATTTCTGTCAGTAAACTTAATTTACTCCATGTAAATTTTAACACAGTTTACATAAAAACTAGTTACATAATATTTCAAGGCCTGTTGCAACCAATTACCATAATATAGTCTTATCTTGACGGATGTAAAATGCAAGTTATACTGCACATGCTCGATGTTTATGTACGTGTCACTGTTCCTGCCAAGTAACCGTTCCAGTGACAAATAGTTACAAGAGTTCCAACAACCAGTTACTCTTAATAACCAGTTAATATAGTGGAACGTAATATAACTAAGTGGATCTATTAATCATGGCAAAGTTCCGTTTTGACTCTGAATAGAGGTTTTCCAAGGCTGCCATTTTGTTTATTGGATTTATTTATTTATTGGATAGGGTGTTTCTAGGAATACAGTTAAGATCTTAATGGAGATTTAATTATTGTAGAGCTTTAGTGAAGGGAGTTCATCGATATTTAGAAACTAAGGTGTCCTTTTCTTTTTCTATATGGGTGAAAACCTGAGATAGGATGGGTCGTGGATCCTTAAATCACTGGGCACCGGTATTATTTTGCTAAATATATTTATGAGTGTAAGTCTTCTAATTAAAAAGATAACCATGCTTGAAATTTAATCACAATAGTATTCCTTCATTTAACTATTCTTAAAATGTGCTTGTGCTAAAGATCTTATAAATTGGAATTTTTTCAACAACATAATAGTATCTCTCTATTATTTTACAGATTTTTGTTTACTTAATTTTTTGTTTGGCACTATTAATGATTATTTCAAGCTAAAATTTAAAAATATCAGTACCGAATCTACATAATATTTGACCTTATAGATTACTATTTACTTTGATTTGACACAAACTAAAGTAATAGTGTTTCCCTCTCATTTAATGATGATTGTTTAGGCATACTTAAATTTTTTATTAACGGGATTAAATGTTTTACACTCAATTGTCTTGAACGTCATAAGATATCCCACCAGATGTAACGATGTTTTTATCTACTGATTGTTATGGCTATTCCCTCATAAGCGTAAAAATATCCACAAAAAGGTGTACAAACCAAAAAATACAAAATAATAAACACCAAAATCGAATGCAATCGTTTGAAGATTAATATTTTGACACGTTTAACTATTTGGTTTATTATTCCCTCCTTTTCCATGACAGTTTTACCCATCATAACGTTGTCAAATTATTTTACCATAACTTTCATCCTACCTCAAATAACCACAAATCAATGACAAGTCCATTTCCCTACCCGGTGGTCTGCGGCATTTGCTTGTAACACACATATTGTAGACTGCGCTACGTTGACTCAAATGAAGCGTTTTCATGTTTGCACGCAGGTATAAACCGACGTATTTATGTGCGCTGGTCGTACCGTTCCACATATGGCACATGGCAGTTCAAATTCTGCTCGCGATGCAACGAGCATTTGCACTAACGTTATTGCGTTCATGTAGATGTTATCGTTGCAACGGATGACTGCTCGTTTGTTAACACTGTTTAAGGTTAGGTTGGAAATTTAACCGTGGATGGTAGGGTTGTTGCGTATGGAATATATGAAGGTCATATCGTATGGGGTTTTCAGCCAACCGTCGGACAGTATTCAAGTTGAAGGAAACTGGTCAAATAAAATTTGAGCTCAATAGCAAAAAAATTAATTATTATTTTAAAAACCAATCCTTTTAACTATACTACTCGTATAAACTTAAAACAAAAATTTCAGGGGAAAATATTTTATATTCTTTGGTAAACGCTAATAACTATAAGGTAGTGAAAAATACAACTAAATCAATTGTTGTCAAACAGCTAAAATATGTTATGTATTGATAGTACTAAAACTAAAACATCGAAGTTAGATAGTAAAAAAACCAAGATTTAGAACATTTCCTTTAAAAAATGTAATAAATAGTAATTGCGTGTATAAACGCAAAATTTTAAAAATATTACCGTTTTAATATGTGTCTAATAAGTAAAAGAACAACTTGCCACGCCAAATTTAGTCCGTTTTAAATAGAATGGTGCACAATTAAAATATATTAATAGGATATTGTACAGCAAAACAAAACAAATATCATACAGAATTTACAGCGTACAATATAAGCAACAAGCTAATGCTTCGAGAAAACAAAAACAAGCAAACAATATGCATTTTCAAAGTGTTTGTAATCAGAGTCAGAAGTGAGATGGGTCTGTAATTACTCAGGTGGTGCGAGTCTCCGTCACAAATCACGGAAGCTATTAGCACCTCGACTGAGAGCTCTTGGAAGTGTTTATTGACCGGATGGTTTACGAGATTCAAACCAGTCGAGATACCAATAATCACAAGTTGTCCCTGGACGTAAATCAATTTGGCAGAGTAATTAACTGCCTTCGGGTGACAAAACTTAATTGTTTAGAATATTTGATTTCAGCATGTCGCATTCAATTGAACGGTTATACAACGTTACACCTCTTAATAATTTTATTTGTATGTTGAATATCCAAAAACGCCAGATGAAATGGAAACTTTTCCAGCTCTATGAGTACTAATGTTAGACGAAGGTGTTTTAAATTATGATAAAATAACGTGTATCATTAACGATGAGTTTTTGCCTCGTTCAACTATTATTTATGATTTTGTTTCCGATCAATTTAGCCAAGCTGTCAACTAGCAAAACTTATACAGAGTAACCTTTTCAACGCAAGCTGCTTCATTTTCAAGGTCGCCATCAATTATCAGGTTTTCGTGGTTCGTATGACATTAAAATTGAGCAAATAGTGTTGGGCTATATCGGCGTTCCTTTTTGATAAAATGAATTTTTATTCCTATTGTATTTCATGGCATGTACCTTTCCCAAAATGAGTTTAGCTCAATTGCACATAAGGTTTAAGCATAAATATTAATTTAATGGAGCTGCAATCACTTAAACAAAACATAAAATTGCATCACTGAAAAAAGATACAGTAGAGTTGCTAGCGCGAAAATAAAACATGGAAATGCATTCTCAAAACATGACTTAATATATTTGCAGGCACTTAAGCGGAATTCAACAAGCTCCACTTGAACAGAAATTAACGGTCACGAAGACTAAAACAGGACATAACACAGCACTGGAACAGAAACAATGTTTGAATTTCTTAAACCATTATTTATGTAAAAACGCTGCAACTTATACATCTCTAAAGAACGAGAATACAAAATTTTCTTAAACCGCAGAATAATTTCGAAAACTCCTATTTTTACCAGAGCAAGCACAACCAATTATTTACACCTAGACAAAAGTGATAGCTCAATTACAGGGTGATCCGAAATTCGGGCGACAAGTGCCCAGGGGTGGGAACTGACAGTATAATAGTGGGCGGCGCAGATCTCAGATATACAGGGACAACCGAGCATTAGGGAATGATAGCACTTTCAGAGGTGGTCCCAGCCCACGATCTGGCCACTGATAAGACAGGCTAGTAAGTGACCCGGCGAAAATACTATGGTATTTGTAGCTGTTATAATTACAATTAAACACCCTCTTTTTATGATAGCATGGAGTGCATTAATTGTTAATTTGTAGTTGTGAAGGTAACCAAAACTCATCATGGAAATGTTTTTCCTTTTTATTATTTCACTGCTCTAACATTTATATTTTTGGTTATGTATGTCCACAGACAACATTAAAAATATTCCCTTACCGTACTGTATACATCACTTATTGTATATACCTAGTGCACCTGTTGCTCGAATTCGAATAATTGCAAAGTGTTACAGGCGTTTTTTTTTTTTCAAAACGAATATCATCATAATTTCCGATGACTTAAAAGGGTCAACTCAAAGATAATGTGTAATCAATCACTCCACTACAGTTATCGAAACTGAACGAACGCTCTTGTGTGTATCATGGAGTTTACTATGAACAGCTGTAAGATGTAATTAATACAAATTATTTGTCTGTTTAAGTAAACAAAATCTTTTCTTCATAAGAAATACATTGGTATTTTTATGGCCTGTGGGGCACAGCTCGAGGGCTTTTATTACATGAATTCGTGAAAGGGGGTGTCTACACAAAAAATACTTAATTTTGACACATCGTTTGTAAAAATTGGTCCATTGTTAATGAAGGAGTAGTGTTTCGTAGAAATCGCCTTCACGTATTTAAGGATTCTTTATTATGCTTTCCCTGGTTCTCAAATACTACTCTGTTTCTCTTGTGATTTGTTTAGATCGAAAATTGGTCAAAACAAAACATAAAACTTCACTACCGCAGTGGAATGTGTCGGGGAAAATCCTTAAAATAACGTAAACACAACACTAATAATAAACTCAAACCATCCATTGTACTGGTGATTATGGTAATCTTATTCATATTGGCCATATCATAGGTAATTCTGGCCATACCACTTTAAAAGGCTGTTGTTAAAACTGCACATTCTCAACATAAGATCCAAACACTAATTTGAAAGTGTCCTCAATTCTTGAAAATGACACTCAAAATAACGCCTTTCGAAGCAGTTCCTGATCAGTCACACTCGTTTTCAGTGTCTTGGATGTGTTCCATTTTCCAAGCAATGCCGCACACTCAAATTTTAATCACTCACTCAAATTTTTCACTAGAATTTTTTAATTTGTTTTTGTAGGATTTGTAATTTACTTAATTTGTGTTTGGTTAGGAAAAGGTGCAGGATGTATGCAAAGTTTGTCACTATTTACAGTCATATTTACTATGTATAAAATTGAGTAATTAATTAATTTTTCCTCCAATTAGATCATTATAAGTATACAATTGTCTGAACATCTGAGTGGTTATAGTTCTCATCTTCCAATCTGAAGGTCGCTGGTACGATTCCAATCAAGATAGTTTTCAGACCTGAACTTCTTGTCGTTGGACAATCAATTAATTTTTGTTACAAGACCAGGGTTTGGACCATTCCGTTGCAAATTAACGCTAAAAACGGCAAGGGCGTGGATATATGTACACGTGAAAAATAAATAATTAATTCTTCATGCTTCCAATAGATATTCTAATTCAGGGGCATGCGAAATCCTCTGGGGTCAGAGAAAGTAACCCTTATCGTTCCCGACCTCTTATCAAGCATCAAGGTCAGCCGCAGAAACCTGTCGGAGCCTTCTTTACGACCGAAGCTGATTTAAAGCGTGTTTATTTCGACTATCCATTGTGGCCCATTACCCCATAAGTCAGTTCCCCCATAAATCCAGCTCGAGCCGTAATGATTTTCTTGATTTATGCCACGTTTTCTCGTCCTCTTCTCTCGCCGTGTGGTTATTTCGGCAGATAACATCTCTAGAAGGTGTGCCTATTACCTCGGGTTGCAATCTGCGGGTTCTGGTCTAGATAGAATCTGCCCTACCCTGTGTTCTGCACATGGTTCTGGGCTGGGTTAACATATGGTCGTGTGATCGAAGCTCTGGGAGATATGGGTGTTTTAAAAGTAGGTTAATTGTAACTATAAGTATATAGCTCAGAGGTTATAGAGAGTTATTCTGCTCGTCTCGTGATCAGAGGATTGCTGGTTCGATTCTAACGAGGTCAGCAGCTTTTTATGGCTGAACGTGGGATAAACACAGATGTCACCGTTTGAATTTCAAGTAATGGTTTTCGCTAGAGAATGTAATCCAGAGTAATAGAGGTGACGAATTGTGGATATTTACAGGCATGCACTGTGGATGTGATTCTTCCTGTTGTGGATTAACTTCCGCACTATAGTGAGTACTACGCTATCCACAGTACTATCCTGAGATAATTAGACCTATTCGTTAATTACAAGGAAAAGATGTGGTTCGGATTCAACTCTACTGTAGGTCCCTTACCATTGACTGTATGGGCTATTAGTTAACAGCTGTGTCTAAGGAATATGTCGGCCTTAGTCACCACCAAGACTACATGATCGCGCCACTCATCCTATACTCTTCCTTCACTCATACTTGCGTTAAAATACTTACATTGTGGCGTCCCCACTTAGAAAATCTAAAAAAAATTGATATGATTTATAATTGATGAGCTTAGAAACAAAGCCGTCACCTCATCCATTCACTATTTCACTTCTTCTTAAAATATGCACCTTTGGTGTGTCTGTGTCGTCAAATCTAGTCTAATCCAATCATAATAAACATTAGTTCTGTGTTTGGCTTCACACGGCGGAAAACTATACATGGAAATAGTACATGGTAATCCCTTCTACCCCTCGACAGACAATTTCAATTCTTGCTTAAAGACTAAAACCATTGTTTACCCAAAAATACAAATATTGTCCAGTTCCAAGTTTTCGAGTAACACTTGAGAGATGTTATACTCAAGTTTCTCAGCCCTATACAAACAGAGGTTGACCAGTTCGGGCCCAGCCGTAGTAATTATGACTGGCAGTGAACCACTCGTAAATAAGACGCCACAATAAACCACGGCCAAATATATTATTATATAAAACATAAATTACCTCGGATGACAGCCGGGCCCGCAATGGACCATAAATAACTGTGGAAGACCGCCTCCGCACGGCCTAGTCCAGGAACGTGTGTCCTGTCTAGCGGTCCAAGGGAAAGAGTGGACTCTTGCAAGTTAAGACTGTTATGCTAGAGCTGTTGAGAATTGTTCACACAATGGCCAATAAATGTTTGCAATTACTGCAATCATTTGGTTGAATAGATTCGTGATATTTGGAGACCGGGAGTCGGTTGCAGTTCAAGAGTAGAATTCCTCTACAGAAGGATACCGACACCGTTTTGGAGTATCGTTCGCAAAATTCCCGACAAAGGCGATGTTCACTTTGTTAAAATAGTTTCAGGATAGTTGGGGATCATCCTAGTAGGTGGTGTGAGAAATGGACAATAGAATTTTGCTCCTACAAGTGAAGGCTGTGTTACAGAGTTTGTGAGCACTTTTCACAGCTGTTACATTACTTAGTGATCCCTAATCCTTTGTCCACCTAAACAGACAAAATTATAAAAGTATCGAAGGAACCTGAAGTTGGTAGTGCGATAGGGGATATCTGTAGAATCAATTGTTCGTCAAATCGGCGACTTAGATAACAAAGAGTTTTGTGTATTTACGAACTTTAAGACATTTTACAATGATTCGTTCGTAGCCCTACCTTACTTTGAAAACCTTCTGTACATAGTCCCAATTTCTAGCCTGAGCATCGCAGTTGCATTAACAAAACTATATTTTGCATGCATAAACTACCTATAGGCTACGTGCGTTTTTCTAATGCGGAAATTGCTAAAATTCTATACACTGGAATAAAAGATTACGTTATGACGTAATCGTTTATTCCAGTGGTTTATTTTATGGTGGCATTGGCAGAAGCATACCGTGTTGTTATTCGTATCGTGGGATTGTTGTATTTTGTAAGTTAGCTCTAATGGGCTTAGTAGTACGATTGTTGCCTTAATTGTTCTTATACATAGTACAACATGGGTACTAATACAGGAGGTACTGGATTTATTTCTAAAGTATTTTGTATTAACTACTGTATAGATCTCAGTACAGTTTTTTAGTGATTTTTATTGGTAATGTTTATATGTTTTCGATACTTTAGTATTCCTTAGTGTTATTCTGTATTTAGTGAATTTAAAAATCCGAACTATCCGAACATAGTTCTCAGGTGGAGTTGTGACGTCAGCGGATCTCAAGAGCTCGCCGATTGATTCCTGATCATCTGCTTGATATTCATCCGAGGTCTTCTGAATAATACATCACTTCCATCGCTGGTCCTGTGTTCTGGACGTCGTGATGAAGCTATATCTGTAGCTGTAGACATACCTTCAATACTTCAAAGAAGATCTCCTTGCATGAATACAGTTTGTTCATACGTTTTATTGTGTTATTCTATGTATTTGGTGTGTGGCAACGTCACACAGGCTGGCCTGTTGCCATGGTAATAACAGTAATGACAAAAGTGTAAACGTAAACATTGCGCAAACAGCTGAATGAATGAGTGCAACAGCTGTTTCAGTAGGCCTGGACTGCAACGTTGTCACTTTTCTTCCCACTGCATCCATTTCAAGGAGGACACGTTGATATAATTATTCCACTGACCATCTTCTGTCTAGTGATTTAGTTTATCCTCTCATACTGGTGGAAATCCAGGTGTTATTTCGAAAAACTGAACTCTAAAGGATTTTGCTCTGAAACGCATTTTTGGAAAAGAGTCTTTCGGAGTTGTGGCTGGGTGTTCAAATTCTTTCGAAACAGTATCTTAGGAACGCATACTTTCCGAATAGGTACCTTTTAGAGCAATTATTTTCGGAGCAGTGCCTGACAGGTCGGTCACATTCTTCTGGAGTAGTTACTTGGATCCTTCCTGTAAAAGGGAACATTAATTATTATCGATGATTTCTTTTCGATATATCGATATTTTTTTTACTTCACGATCGGTATTCCTTCTGTTTTAATATCTTCAAACGCATTTAAATTACAAATTAAGAACTGGATTAGGAAATGAAACTATTCTAAACTAACCTAACATAACTAACCAAACTTGCCGTAGGCTAAGGGCTAAGTTACCGTTTTAAAAAATCCGTTTGATAACAGAAAAGGCATATGGGGAATAGGCTATCAAACGGAATTTTTAAATGTTACAGCAAGTTTGGTTTTAGGTTAGTTTATAACAGTTTCTTTCAATATAATATTTTTGTTAATTGTTTGTTGATACTGAACAATATTTATTTACTGTATCCTTATCATAGCTGTCAGCTGATATGTTTCAATTTGTTACTATCAATATATCGGATGGAAAACAAAAATATCGATGTATCGAAAAGAAATCATCGATAATAATGAATGTTCCCTTTAACAGGAAAATACCCGCATTCTTTTAGGAGCACTGATTTTCGGAGTTGTGCCATTCGGATCAGTTTTGATGATTTGACTATCATCAAAAGTAGAGAACATTTCATGGAGTTTCAAAATAATCCCTCGAGTTAGTTTGCAATTAAAATAAGTTTTATGGCATATCGCAAAGATACTTTGGTTGACATTTTTAGGTAGAAAAAAATGAAACCGAAAGAGTGCAGGAAAAACATTACTATTGAGAGAGGGGGAATAGTCCCTTTAGTGCAAAAACCTTTTTAGTGCAAGATTAAGTAACGAAAGTAAAAATACATTTACTGGTTGGAGAACGTAAGGTTCGAGTAAGTTATTCGGCTATTTTTAATGTGTTATAAACATTTCACAAGTACCCAATTATTGACAACATTAAGAAATTCATTTCGTATTTTTTGCGACGATGGTATACAATCTGTACAAACGAATCGTTGCCAACATGAGAATACAAAATCATTTCCCTTGTTTACATAACCCTTTCAGCAGCAATTTGGACCAAACGGCTTCCGGAAGCTTTTAAAGTCTATTCTAAATGAGTGATCCATTTACATCTGTTTGATGATCCAATAAAAGTAAACTCAGTTCATTTTCCACTTATTCCTGAGGAGCCATTAAAGCAGAATTACTTCCGTTAAAGCAGAATTCGTTAAACAAACTCATCTTAATTGTACCTATATAATTTATTTATATTTTACTGCCGAATCCATTATCCAAACTGGTAATTTTATGCTTTGTTTTACTAATTTTGAAATAGTAAACATTTGTTCAATTATGTTTAATAGAGTTGTCTACTCAAATGTAAACTACATTTTTAGGGGTTTTGTAGTTGTTAAATATGTTAACGTTCTCTCTCTCTTTTACAGGTTCATAGGTTCATACTATAGATTATTAATAAGTTTCTCCTCTATTAAAAGGAAATAGTTTTATATTGTCATAGTAACCCAATGTTATAACTTGTTTGTTTTCTTCTTTTAGGTAAAATGTTTCATAATTTCTAACAACACTTTTTTTAATAGTAATTTTGATGAAAATATATATAAAGTTGGTGCTGTAGGTTTGTTATATATGTTTCAAACTATTAATTACCAGTGAAAAAAGTCGAACATATTTCGCTCATTTATAGAGGTTTATAGAACTAAAAATTATGGAAATATGGACAAGAAATGTATTAATCATTGTTGCATAAATTGTAATTACGTTAAACATTTGTAATATAACATAAAGTTTTATCATGGTTGTATTAAAAATTGCTTGGCTAATTCTTTAAATTTAGGAAGAATGCATGATCATGGTATTGTAATAAATCTCCATCATAATGTATCGGTAATTGGATATAAGAAACTGTTTAAGACTCTTCAACAAAAATCCCTATTTCAAAAAATAATTACTTAAGAAATTAATTATCATTGTTTTTTAATTTGTTTGATTAAAAACAATTATCACTTTTATATTGAGTTTTATCTTTCTCAACACATCAAAGTCCAAACATCGAAATCGTTGCAATTTCAACATTAAACCCGCTTATCCCCGGTTTACCTCCTTTGAAAACGGAAAGCGTTGCTGACGCAGGAGCATTAGGAAAATTACATGTAATGCTTACGCCAGCGATTTCCGCCCCTATCCCCCCCCTTGTCACATAGTCCAAAACGTACTTGAGCCCAAGTACGCGGCTGTGTCAATAGCTGGGTCGACGAAAACTGAAGATTTCCTCCAAATAAAGAAGCATGGGGTAGACGAGAGGGGAGGGCCGGTTTCCATGGCAACAGTAGTGTGACGTAATTGTTGTCAACAATGGTGAGTGACCCTCATGGGTGGGGGGTGTTTCCAGCGTTACTGACAGGTTAGGGGCGCGAGTGTGTGTGTGTGTGTGTGGGTTTTGTTTTATTTCTCGACCAGGTGTCCGACAGGCCTCCCTTTCTAATTGTCCCCTCACAAAAGGGTCCACCTTATTAGAATCTACCCTTAATGAATACAAGGCTTTGTCTTACCCTCGTTTTCCCACTGACTGTTACCACAATAAGTTTTGGGGCAGTATTTAAAAATCCGGTAGGGGTTCCGGCCTGCATCGTTGCCTATGTAGGCTATAGGGTGCGATCTTAATGATGGGAACGTAATTTGTCAACTGAAAGTTCTAGTTAATTGTCCTCGAATTATACATTTATATGCAAGTTTGATAGTTATGGGTGTATATTGCGGCAAGGTGTTCTTGTTAAATTACTTCCAAACGCAGCATTTGATTATGTTCACTTTGTTCAGAATAACTATGTATTCTGTCTACATTCGTATGTTACACTTAGCTGGGTGTCAAAAATCATTTATTTTACAAACACATATTTTTTCAGCTTACAAACGTTTTAACACTGATACTTATTGAAAGTGATCTTTTTCCTTAGGCCTATTTTTACATTACTAGGTACAGTATAACACGAAGAAAATATCCTGAAGAAAGTTTGATCTCAAGTCAATTGCATTTCAGAGTGATTTTCAGATATGTTAAATTTGAAATAGATCCGTAAAATTCGAATTTCGAAAGACACTTGTATGACAGTGACCATCGCCGGTCAACAAAAACTCGATCGTCTAGTCGCTTGTGACCCAATATCTCCTGTATCAAGGATGTCTATTCCGATCAGATCTACCCACAAGACCTCCAAGAAGTAAGGACCCTCAGGATAGAATTACCTTCTGTGTCCTTTTAGATATCCTTTGTTGAATTTAAAAACTATAATGTGATTGTAAAACAAACTGTGGTACAAACACTGAATTGTGACCAAAATAATAGTATACATTTGAGGGATTCTTCCATTATTGTAGATATTTTCGATCACGGTTAGCAAATAACGGTTTTCATATTTTAAAATCTTGAATCAGAGTAAGTATAACACAAAATTGGTACACTGTACGAAAGTTGGAAACTTAAAAAGTATGATCATACTTTACAGTATTTAAAACGAGAAACATTCCAACAAATAGTACAAATCGATGGTAGATTGCTACATGTACCCAAGATGGAGGATTCAGCAACTTAGATTACATTAGGTAGCCTACTTGGGTATGATATGCTATTTTATGTATTTTGTCTCCTGAGGACGGGATCAGATTCCAGATTTCGAAACGTCATTAAAGCATGTTTTTTACTACTCTTTATAGAACATTTCCGCGATAATTCATACATCACCAAATTTAGAGTTCAAACAAATAAATCGTATGTTGGCTAATTCAGACTCGAATATTTGCTCAAGTTGCTCAAAATGAAGTACTTGATAACCTTACTGAACAAAAAACATGTATGCACCGCATTTTCAACGAGTTTTATAAAAACCAATAAAGCGTTAATTTTCAATTCAAATACTTTACAACCAACGATAAGAGTTAAAACCGACGCAGTCAGCAAATTAATTAATGTCAAGTAATTAAAACCCTACAAACGCCGAACCTCTCGACGTTGAATAACTTGTGATATTTTCACCAAAGTACCTCGATTTCGACGCAACCCCGATTTGCAAAATTTTTACTCCAGAGATTTTTTTGTCACCGAAGCTTTTCAATCCGAATTTTGAAAAATCGCTATTCAATTGGTCTATTGACAAATTCTAGCGGGACTGCACAGAGCCTGCAATTCGTTAATTTGCGCACCGTGGTTTACAAATCTTTTCATCGCAGCTCTTAGCACTTAATTACTGCCGCATTGAAATATAATTTTGCAAAAAGCCTCGGTTGGAATACTCCGGGGGAGGGGTGACGAGTGACGAGTGCATTAAAGAAGTTGACTATTGATCATGGCCGCCATCTTGGATCCATGCTTCGTATGTATGTGAGACAGTGGCGGTGAAGGTTGAAAAAGGTTATTTGAAAAATTTTGTAAATAGATTTAATTCAGATGTTTTGAGATATATAACATTCAAAACGGTGTTCAAAAAGTTAGTTATTGACATTTCGTGGTTTAGGAATCGCTAACTTTTTTCCACAACTTGGTATTTGTGATGGAAAATGTTCGTAATATTCCTTTAACAAGTTTCGACCAATTGCATTTAGTTTTTTACGTGTTTCTCAAAAGTTTATAAAATGGTAAAGACACGTAGGATATTTTTAAGTTTAATCTTTAACGCTGACAATTTTATACTTAAAACATCATAGTGTTTAAAAGGGTTATCTCCGTAAAGAACCTGATGAAACTTCTACAACTGCAGTTCTAAATTTTAAACTTATTGTTGTTACAATGGAGTTTGTGATTCTTGAAGAATAATCTGCATCTATAGAATTAAATTAAACATTTGTAGCAATCCTGTAAACAATTCTTAATGTAGTTTTATTTATTTGGGTTTCAATAGTGTATTTTTTTTAGATACGTTAAGATTTGACCTTCCACACTTCTATGTCTAAAGTTCATCGTTGAATATATTGGTTTGTAACACCATTTTAAATCAACACGAAAAAACAATAAAATCAGAGAATAATATTGTTATGTGACCTTGAGACTTATTATTATTCATTTACAGTTAAATATTTTATAAAATGAATAAATGTAGGCTTATTGGGTGTTAGTCTTTTACGTGATAAAATATTATAAATGTTTCATCCAATTTACCTATGACGAAAGTTTGTGTGTATTTTATATCTTCATTCGAAAAACGAGGAGTTTAAAACACTGTCAACATAATGTCACGAGTGAATATATAAAATTTTACTAATTGTATACCCAACTTCAATTTTAAATTACAATTAATTAATAACATACTCAAGTTTATTCAAAATTAGAAATATATGTTTAAGCTCAAGACATCACCGTTAACATGTACATTTTCTAATTTTATATTTATTTTATAGTGTAGTATGTTCAATTTTAAAGACCAAATTCAAGGACGTTATTTTGAAATCATTTCGCATATTTTAGACATGGGCCTACTATTACCGTTCTTTAAAATGTAAAAAACTATTTCTTGTCAAATTTAAAAAATTATAATTAACTATCAATTTTTTGAGAATAGCTTTTTTTTGTTGAAGGATTATTAAAAAGTAAGGACCAACTTTGGTATGGAATCACAGAGAAAATGAATTTTTACTCTGAAAGAACAAATAATATGCTTACTAAATTGAAAAATGGCGTGTAAATAAAATCAATTAGAAGAAATAAACTAACCTTCCTTTAGTTACCTTTAGTTAAAATATTTGGTATTTTTCTACCCAAATTTTAACCTATCCCCCCTCAAATCTTACTACAGTACTCTTTAAAACCTTAAACGACTTCACTTCTCAAAACCTTTACCCAGTAACCACAATGGATCATCTGGTCCATGTGTGCGGGCATTCGGGCAATCTGTCCTGTTATAATTACTACAACAACGTGCCCCCAACTAATTATGGGCACAAAAAGTTGCCCTGTCCCGGCCCCGACCGCCGTGTACCCATTTGCATTCTGGGTTCCCTCCAATTTAGTACGACCAGCTCCTTAATGACGGCAGGACCTTCGTACAATTACAGGTACATCTTATCATTCATTTGTCATTTGTTTGCTGATTGATCCGTTTTTTTCTATTTCTTGTTTATCTTGTATTGATTTCGGTTTTTGATTTGTTTTAGTTGTTTTGCGACTTGCTCACTATGCTCATTGTTCTCGTGTAAGGTGTTTTCAGTTTGTTGGTTAATTTTTTTTGCTATGTGTTAGGTTTTTCATATTTGGGGTGTTTTAAGTTTGTTGGTTTATTTATTAAGTGTTTTATTTTTTTTACTGTTTGATGTTATTAGTCGGTTTTTCGTGTTTAGTTTTTCTAACATAGTTTCACTGGTACAGCCTTACTTTGCTTGTTTAGCTATTGATGGTATGTTTTTATATTGATAGATATATCGGGTATTGTGTTTCTTATTTTACCTTATTTTGATTTAATTTCTGTCTAATTGTCTTCCTTCTTAAGACATTCTTATTTCAAATTGTTTTTGCTTATAGTGTGCAATTCCTGATACTTAGTTACGTTTTTTTTTACAAAATATCATACAACAAGTACGATTTTAGTGGTATTTATTAAAAGTAGTTTTATTGATTGTCTCAATCTCGCTTCTTAATAATTTAAGAAATAACGTATTCTGCTAATTTATACTTAACATATATTAAGTATGACATTTCCACTTTTCTGTCACAATCAAAAATAGTACCTTTAACTTTTCTTGTAAACTTCTGTTCAAATGCGTATCTCTATCTTCTACATCAACTCAATAATTGTATGAACTTATTTACATACTATTTCTTTCCACAAAGTATTAGTATGTATCTTCAACCTTTATTTTTTATGTATGTGTAAGTTTTTACTTGGTTTATTTTAATTTTAAATGCAGTTCAGTGAATCCTGTAAAATAAATATTGCATAATACCTGCCTAATACTTAGAATTTAAACAATTTACACAATGGAACGAACCAACCAATAAACGGTCAAATTAAGCTAAATTTTAAACATCAACAAAAACAATCGCCAAAAATGTATTAATTACTTTTTTCACCACTTAATCAAATAACCATACCACCTTCCAATAAGTTATTTACATTTTGCATTCTTCGTATTTTTACGGGGTAAATCTTATTCGGTTACGTTTTTTAATTTCGTGCAAAATTAATTACTTTCGCCAAATTTGCTATGATTACATATCGATAAGCTATGCTTCACATATCAGTGTGTTTATATACCTTTAAAGATTGTACCATTTAACAGAACATTAATAATAAATAATAAGAAACTGACAATAATTAAAATATTTGCTACAGCAAACACAAATTTGAAATGTATTCTTGAAAAACACTTAAAACAAACTTTAATTTTAAAATAACCCTTGTGGCTTTTATTTTAAAATCATAGATATTTACTTGAAACATTTCCTGCACAGATATCGCTTTTCACACTCCGATCCCGCTTCGATATTTTATCGGCATACATTGACACCTTATGTTTATAAGAAGTGGATATTTCATACCCACATGTTTTGCAACTCGCACTGTATTTATTCATACTATACGATGTAAAGTACAACAATGATGTAAGTCACATGTTGCCAACCCATCATGTGAACCACTTCGCCAACAATATGGCAGCAAGAGTTGTTTTTATGGTCTCTACGTGATTTCGCCTTCTTTTTTGCTCCAAAATACTTTATTCGCCATCTGTGCCTATGTGTTTTAATTAAAACTTTGTAGTCTGACTGTTGTGCTTATAGAAGTTGGTGATTAATTATTTGAAAATTTGTGACGTATTCGTTTTAGACAATCAACTTAGGCTAATGCTTCTTTTGTAAAATTGATTGATAAGAAAATGCAAAAACTTTAAGTAGCTACAAAACTAGGCGTTAGACGTTCATTTAAGTTTTTTTTTTTTGTATGGGCAAACAATTGCCCATAACAAATACGCTTTGCCCATGATATATAATATGTTTGTGCGATAAATAGAGGGATTATTGCATTAGGATCTACTATTTTTGCCACTTACGATCTTTTATATGTATTTATCGTCTTTTGAGTTAGCAATTGTGTAAATAAATGTTCTGAGATAGTTATTAGATGTATTTTTATCTACTTTTCGTTCTACTAGAACTGAAAATCTATTAATCACATTCATTCTACCCTACCATTTTCATGTTTAATCAGTATAAACTCATATAAAATATTTGTTTTCCCTTTAATAAAAATTGTTTAGGCTATTAAAATCGAAATGAATGTTTTTACGAACAGTAGTAAGATCTGGTAAATTAAGTAAAAAAATTGCAAGCCAAAGTCCAATAATAGTTGACACTCCAAATAATTCCCATTTTAAGGTTCTCAAGAAGAAGAAAATAAAAAATGTGTATAATTACTGGTTCTAAGGTAGTTTATGTCCGACATTTAATATAGCGTGTATGGCTGCAAACGTTTCTTATTCTAACTAAAGTAAAATAAAACTTGAGTTAACTTATATATTAAAAAAGGTAGTTTGGGAGGTGTCGTTAGAACTGAGACATAACCTAAAACTTCAATCGTGTATTTTCACATACATATTAAGTAGCGTCTGTATTTCAAATCGGAACCAACAATGGAAATAAATTAAAACTTAGCTGCAACAATGAAAGGATCGAGGTGGCAGTGCAGTGGCTAGACATGCAATGACGTCATGCGACGAGGTCACGTGATGTTTATCAGCTGTGATTACAATGATGTATGAGGCAGTGGTGTATGTACACCGCCACCACGAAACATAACCTCTTGGTGGGATTAAGTGGAACCATTAGTTACCGGGCAAGATTGAGGTTATGTTTTCTGATAGGTTTGCAGTACAAAGTAGTTGAGATTTTAACTGTTGAGTTATGATAAGTCGTACGGACATTTCTTGTTAAACTTTAAGGAGCTTTTCCATTAAACAACTACCATAAGCAAATTGTATGTAACAATACACAACTGAGTAAAGTTTAAGATTATGCCTTGTTTCTAACCTAACCCAAACTAACCTAGAGTAACCTAACCTAACCGAACCTAAGCCTAAACAAATTTGTACATAATTATAGTATTATAGTCCAAATAATCATGGTAGTAACGGAGCAAGTCGAACTTTAAACAACATTTTACATACAGGGTTTGTTGTGCATTGTCCGAACCAAACAACAATTGATACAGTAATACCAACACCTCGAGAGCGTCATATCATATATATTATATAGATGACATAACATAACATTGAGGGCGAGAATATCATCATTAAAATTTCAAAGATATTTTCATGTATAAAATATACACAAACACACAAACAATATTTTAAAAATCCTCATAAAATACCAAATTATACTATGAAACTATTCACTAAGTTAAAGGTATATAGGAAGGCTATAGGAAAAAACCTATTCACTAAGAAGGCTTATAGGAAGATTGTATAAAGAGAAAGCATCTTTTAGTAAAAACCAAGGTGGATTGATGATTTTTTTTATGGTAAGGGATAGTGTTAAAAATATGTAATATACGTTTGAGTGTGTGTATATCAACGAAGTAATTAAAGCACGAAGCACGGGGCCTCTTTCCCTGAAGACGCAGGTTCGATCCTAGCCAACCAATAATAACTTTTAGGTAGGCCTATGTGGTTAGTTCATAACCTAGTGGTTCGACACCCACCTTAAGGAGAACTTTAAATGTTTAGAGAACCTCAAGATCTAAAACATTTAAAAACATAAACATGGTCCAATTTAAATATCTACCCCCACCCCAGAAAGGCACACTCCAGATGCAATTCAATCAAGCTCCCTTAGGTGTTAATTTATTTTACATTAAGTCACCGTTTACAACAACAATGCTCCTAATCGTACATGAAATATGACAAGTTAATATACAAAACTGAAGACTCGAGTAGATCGCCTCCCCTTGGATGTCGCCCTTGTCCAGTTTTTTAAACCTCCCCTAAACCGGTCTTCCAGACCCCTCGGGCCCCGACTAGCCGAGGCTGAGAAATAGATCATCTGACACAAAATACCACAAGGCTAAAAGAATTGTAAAATCAATTGAGAATGTTTGGGGTTTAAAATTATCAATATTTTAAGTAGGACTAATCTGAATCTTTTTAGTAGGTATATGTTATGTATAAGTCTGCTAATGGTAGTGTTTTGTGTGAGATTTTTTGGGGTGCAGATGTTCAAATTTCGCCACCAATGCTATGACGACCCAGTGCGGTGATTCGGATGGTGAGTTTACTAAAAATTTTATAATACAGATAAACAAAAACGATGTAAAATAACTATTGTTTTGTGATTTGATCCTTTTGTATTGGGCTGCATCCTTCAAAATTCACTATTTCCCCAAGCAATTGAATTCAGTGATACACTCTCTAAAGCGTGCTTAATTTGAACTGTTGTAAAAACCGCACATCCTCTTTTTAAACGGTTTACTAAACTGTGATCTTCAACGATTAACTCAAAGTATTCTTTTCATAAATTTTTACCAAGGTAATTTTAAATGTAATTTTGTATGCTATTAGATCTAAATAATTGAGTCTTTAGCTATAAACCCCCTATCAAGGGCCACTGGCTTGTACTCGAGGTGAATACACGACCCTCGCCACTACAGCTTGGAGTGTCGATGGTCATATGATCTAGGGATGGTCAGGAGAGGGAGGAGAGATAGGGGTAGCGATCCCTCTAACCTAATTTGTCAACAAGGCTTCCCTAACGCAATTAACACTAGGAGGTGCCGGTTACCTGTAAACAGATTACCTGCAACTTACCAATCGGGGGAAATATGTTTGGAATATTCGTGTGAAGTAGGGAAAAAACTGAGCAAATCAACAATAAAAAAGAAAACATTGGATTCTGATAATATATTAAGCTTGAAAACATGTCAAGTATTCGCAAAAGGTTAAAACGAGTAAATGTAAAATCAAAAACAACTTACATTTGCCATTTTGTAAATAAATGTTTGCAAAATTCGTAAAAAGAAGTCCAAAAATGAACGACACATTTTTCTAGCTTTCTAAGCAATTACCAAACGTGAAAATATTTAGAATATTTCCTAAAGTAAATTAGTTAAACGATGAAAAACATTAATATTTTGACATACAAAAGAATTTTTAAAGATGCCAAAGATTAAACCAAAATGTGTAGCTTTGCTTACACCTGACAATTTTTCCACATTAATCAATTCATAGGATATTTTTAAACAGAAAAATAAGTTTTAAACTATTAAAAAACTAGTTTAACCTTGGCAGGTATGAAATTATGAAAGTATGTTTTGAAATAAAACAACAAAAAGTACTACAACAATTACAAAACTCAAAACAAAACGATAAAATGAAAAACTAAAACACCTTGTACACCTTACAACCGACCAATGGTAACATAATTTTTGAAATATCTGGAAAAAAGTTTGTTCATGTTATGAGAAAGAGAAATCGCTTGCAATTGTTTTTGAAAAAATATTGTCGAAAATTAATTAAGAGCACATAGAAACGGCATATCCCTATAACTATTTAACAATACTGACATAGTCTTAAATATCACCATCTATCGATGAAATTTCAGTTTCAAAACATTTGCACCATATAAACACAAAGCCTTTGTGAGTGAAACAAAATTAATTTTCAACTTAATTATGTGAACACAAGAGGCAAACAATGAAAGGTGAAATTATTAATATTTAGAGGTACATAAATATCTTCCTCCTAGCTCTACAGGAAGAAATATATAGGAAAATTACAAGGTAGGGGAATTGCCAGGAGGTTAACTACAGTAGGATCTTTAGTTTGAGTTTTTACAGGACTTCATGGTCATAAAAAAGAATAAATTAATTGTTATTTCCAGAAGCTGACGGCAGGCGTAGATTAACATATAAATAACTCGTTAATTTTCTAACTCAAACATTTATTTTCACGTGTGGTTGATTTTTACTAGACTCTTTACAAATTCATTACGTGCTAAATCATTTCTAGATCGCTATTTTTGATTGTAGAGTTGTGAAACCAATCTTTATTCTCTTGTGAAACCTGTGAGAAAAATTTGTTGAAATTGTTGTGGAGTTCAAGAGAAAACTGTCTTTGAAATTAAAAACTTATGCTAAATGTAAAATTCAACATTGTTTTATGAAACTGTACGTCAGCGAAGGTTGGGTTTGTTATATTATTTAATTACATTAAAAATATCTTAATTTATTTGCAAGCACAAGATTGTTTAGATTATACAAACACTTGGGCGTATTTAAGGACAGTTTGTTAAAAAGAGTTGTAACATGGGTTGGATTTGAAACCCAACAATCCAATGAAGTGATGGAATTTTGTCTTAAATTGTAAATAGTTTTATTCGTTTAACACATTTTTAGGACCTGGCTTTTATTACTGTTGTTGTAGATTCAAATTCGGTAACTCTCTAACAGCTTTTAGCTACATATACTGAGATCAGAAAAAACTACAAACTAAAACGGAGAACTTAACTAATAAAAATTTCTAGTTGAAGCTGTATTCTTTCTTTTTTTTGCAAAACTTACTACAGCTGGTCCATAAACGATTTTACATCAGTATCTAAAATCAATAAAAATATCATATTTATATTTTACTACTGTAATCGTGGATAAAACATACTCTATAATTATTTTGATTCGGTTATTGTTTCAACTAATAATTTTTGACTTGGTTAGTATTTTAATTAATTCTAAGTTTTTAAAATGATTTTTAAGGGAAGAGATTTAGTTTGGGCTTCGGTCAAGGGACACAAATTGTGGTGCAAAACATAGGCGTTTTACAGAGTCCGTTGTTTAAGGGTTGCTTGAAGACTGTGCTGGTCTAATACAGTAGTACTCGGTACTTTGGTTCCGAAGCCCCGAGTTCAAATCCAGCTAATCACCAAAGCAATTTTATAATAAGATAATACTGCGAACACGAGGTAAGTAACCCAATGTAGGAAACATACTCTTTGATCAAAAAAAACTTCATTATTAGACAAAAACATTCTGTGTAATAACACAGTGGTTGGTAAATTTACTAGGGAGATTTACCAACCACTTTTCCTTACAATGAAGTACGTAAATAGACCTCACCATCAAGGCATGTGGTATTAAAGTACACCAGCTTCCAACTATATCATTATGTATGCAAATGAAACACATTACCCACAATCACCCACAATGAGTAATCCAACCAAGTCGAGTTGTTTTAAGTCGTTGAACAAAACTACTTCCTGCTCTTTAGATCGATAAAATCAAGCAATCCCATAAAAGTCGACGTATTGCTCGAAATTGCTCAGTTTTGCCCGTAATCGTTTAATCTAAAGGTCTTCAACGGTAAAAACACAGAATTACCCTTTCCTTTACAAACACTGTAAATGTAATTAGAACAACTCTGTCAGGGAATCGCTTCGTGTGAACGTTTATTAAACAAAAAGTCGAAAATGGCGAACATGGCGGATTGTTTTGTCCCTCTTTCCCTTGTCTGAATTTTATTAACTTGTTTATTTGTCGCTTTTAAAAGACCTCTTTAGAAAGAGGGCTTTTAATATACAACTTTTGTGGTGGATTTGAAAAGATTTGTGAAACGAAACAGCTGGTTGGTATGAGATAATATTTTTGATTCGTGCAATCGTTTAAAAAGAATAATGTTTTTTATTGGTAGACATTTTGCACGAAAGAATTTAGCATTTTTTAAATATTCGTTTTTGGTACTTGTCAACCTTTAGATTTGAGGCTGAATTATTTTGGTTATTATGGACGTCAAAGACAATGTTGGTTTTGCCCTATTTCGTAAGTACTGTACTGTATAAAAAGATAGATGTTTGACTCACTCACTTCAACTATTTTATTTCCAAAACTGAGCTGTATACCTATTTCTTTTGTAATGATTTTTTTATTGGTATTTTGCCAAGATTTTCCTAAATATTTATTTTTATTATTCCTTGTCTAACCTATTGACATGTTAGTTAACAAATTTTAACGGTAATCCTTCTTAAATTAATGTTTCGAAAGACTAGAGTTATCTACCCTCTCGTTGAAGGTACAAATTAAAACATTGTCTTTTGTCTTACTTAACTACTACATTGTTATATTCACGGAACCGATTATCATTTATCCATGATTATGTCGTGTGCAAAGTCGGATCTAAGGATATACAATATTCATTACTAACTGTCTTCATCTTTCAATTTTTCACAGGACAACTATAGTTTCGTAAGATTCAATCTCTAAAATCAAATCTGAAAAAGTATTAATTTTTTTATGTTCATCTACATACCAAAACATCGTGTATATGTGGATGTTTAAAAAGATTTTTGTTTGTGGTGTAAATTTGGAGTTTAGTAACGCATATTTTTATGTCATTTTCCTGTCGTATTCATACTCTCAAAGGTAATCTAAAGTACAAGTGACCAACCTACAATTATGTATCATTGTCACGCGGTCTTGCTGCGTGTTACAGACGTATATATCCTACACGCAGCGTATTATACGCTACAACCCACCTGTACATACATTGTAAGGCTGTTCTGTGCATAGCGTATCATACATCTACATATAAAAATCAACCCCTTCTATCACCCCTGTACATTGTACATTGCTGGGATGTAGGTATTAGATGGTGATTGATATGCCATAGTTAGTGTAAGTTTTGTGGGGCAGGATTAAAATTAATCTTATAAAGATTTATCCAAATACTGTAGTATTTAATTTTTTTTTGTCTATGTTGCTCGAAATAGTTGTGTATATTTTGGTTACCAAACTATATATTATGCAGCGGCGCTCATGATTTAGTGGTTACAGCGCATAGGTTTTAGCCTGAAAGCACGGGTTCAATCCTCGACATTCACCAAAGACTCTTTTTGTGGTAATGTTTCCTTCTATTGTACTATGGAGGTTAAGAAAGTTTACTTTTGATCATTTGTTGTAATTTACACAACCTCTTACCAGAATACATCCCATTGGTACAAGACTATAAAAATACCACGTTGCCAACCTGCTCTCTAAATCTAAGTATGGTGCTATGAGTGGTTGTAAATGTAAACTTCATATTTTAAGGCCTATAGGCCTACATGATAAAAGAATTTCAAGTTATTCTAATTATAATAACTTAATTCCACTAGTGAGTTTAATAAAAGTTATTCATTTGTCGATAGACCAACCCTATTGGACGGAGTGTGTTTCAAAGCGTCCCCACTCTAGTTTTACATGTATACAAAATCATACCTCGGCTGGAGTACTGTACTATACTAATCCAAATACAAATTCTGAGCAATACTGGTTTTAATTAATAATAATTTGCCATTTAAACTTATAACGCAATAGAATACATTTTTCACAAAATGCTATGCTGCCATCTCATTAATTGATTCTGAAATGTATTTAAAGAATTGTTAAAATATCAAGTAAGGCTTTTCATGTTGGGTTCAATGTGTCTTTTCAAATTCTACCCTTAATTCTGTTTCCATCCCTTATATCTTCACAGCGTTCTCCCTAGGTCTCTCCCTTATGCTAGGGACAATCAGTCAATTATCTATAGTTTTGCAGATGACTTCCTTTTACGCTGTTTAAGATAATTACATCAATTAAATGTTAAATTTTCGTTAGATTGGTGTGCCCTAAAAGGTCTTTTTTTTAATACTGTATCATCTGCAATCGGTGATTTAATTTAGCAACATATTATGTCATTATGATTTTCAATATATCGTTGTTTTTACCAGTATTTTGTTTTTATTTTATTTAAATTTATTATGATTGTTTATTCATTGGCAGATTTTACATTTGTTTTACTTTTGTGCAAGAAAAATCTAGTCTCAGTTATTCGACAAAAACAAATATTTTTGTTGGTGCATTTAAAATAATTACAAAACGTTATGACCCTCCCTCATTACAAAAAAATACACTTATACATGTTAAAAAGGAAATCTTATATTATTCAATATAATTTTGTTTCAATTTTCAATAGATCTAACACTAATTTAAATGTGATAAAATTATAAACAAATAAATCTAAAAGAATTTAAATCAATTTGAATGTAATGTATAACAGATATTTTACTACTTTAGTCCCAAGTCGATGACATTGTTTTAAACTTTTATTTAACTTCTAACAAAATAAATTAGCTTATATTCAATTGTTTTTGTGGTTTATTTTAATATTGCATATCCAATTATTATAAATATTTACACTAGTCATAACCGTTATTACTCAACAAAAATATCCACTAATTTATTCCAAAAAAAAAAAACTCATAAACATTAAAATCGCATTAATCGCAATCCAGCTTTTTCCATATTTGAAAAAGTAATCATCCATTCTGTGAATTCAAAACGTGAAATCACATTAAAAGGAACAAAAGCGTGATTGGTCTATCGAAAAACTAGTTTGAACAAAAACTAAATCAAACAAATTACACGAAAACAAATCCCCTAGTGAAGAAATTAGGAACTACACTACTGCCCTGGGGAACTGCATGGTATGAACATAGAACGAACCAAAGCTTTGTTTGTACTAAACAAACTAGATTTGTTTGGCTACGTATCAATATGCTAATACGCCCGGGGATATTTGGGATTAAAATACATTAAAGTTCATCTCTTCTCTTATTTGATTAAACTATTGTCAAAGCTTTGAACAAGTGTTCCTGAATGTGATATGATTTGCTAATTTGGCTTACAAATATTTTTACATTACAATATTTTTTGGTGGTCACATGTGTAAAATATCCGCAAATTTAAATCAATAGGTTGTTATTTTAAACAAATTTATTTTAACAGGGATAGGGATTACTTTTAAATATTAAACAAAATATTTATAAAAAATAATTAAAAATTGAGTAGCGTGTTGATTTAAATGTATACAACACTAAACACCCTTATTTATATCGGCGTATTCAAATCGTTCATGAAATGTGAAAAAAAGGCTCGCTTACGGGGAAAGCTATGACAAACTAAAATCGTCCCTTAAAGGTCTGTTGCCGTGTTTATTTTGGAAATAAATCTTAATTTGGAACAATGAGTTTGTATTGTCCATAAACTATGACTGGTATATTTCCTCAGCTACAATTAGGACAGACAAAATAATAATTTTACCTACAAAGGCAAGAAACGTTTTGGCATTGTGATCTTACAGGAAAACTTTTATTCCTATATAGATAAAGAAATGCTGTTAAGATTTTAGTCAAAAGAATTATGACACCCCTTTAAAAATAATTTTTATATTCAACTCTTAGCAATAAAAATAGTCAAGCTAGATGAACTTTAATCAAATAGACTAGGTAGTAACCATTTGCTCCACTATGAATGAATGTTCAATTAATTTTACTACATTACACATTTCAATATTATTATGTTCAGATCAAGGAGTTAATCAAACGAACTATTAAACCTTTAAAAGTCATTTCCACGTGTATTATTAGCATTAAAATTGAAATAATGGAACTAAATGAAACTGAAACCAACTGAATGGCCCACATTCTTTGAAAAAAATCCTTACCGTCCCGCCTGTTTCTGTTTGTGTGTTTCTGTTTTATCTGTCCTTTCTTTTGGCGGTAAAGATGAAATTTTAAACCTATCTGAAACTGAGCCCATATAAATGACCCGGGGGTTCTGACGCGGCTACCAGTGACCAATTATACAGAATATCTTGGCGGTAAATCAAAAAAATGGCGCGAATGCGGCACAGAAGCGGCAACGAGCGCAATAATTGGCTGGTTACCGCGGTTGGCGCTCTTCCTTACTTCATTTATTCCAAATCGAGCAAGATGTGCGAAATTATGAGTAAACTCCCTGGCTGCTGAAACATGAAACAGAAAAGTCGATTGTTTCATTTTATTTCTGTCAAAATTTGCGTAACGTCTTGACTTTAGGAGATTTCACCTAGTCAATGTGGACGTGACGTGGCCAATTTTGTATTAAAAGATAAGGTACAGCCTAGTACTATATCGACCGCACCTAGTAATTATCACTTAAGGGTGGTTAGGTTAGGTTAGGTTAGGAAGGTTTTATTATTTAAACTGATTAAAATCTTATTTTGAAGTCGATTTATCAGTGTGATCGTTATAATACGTAAGTACCAAAGATAACATGGTAAACAGAATCACTCATAGAAAGTGAAATGCTACTATATTTTTCCGTTATTTTTCCTTACAGTGGTGTTTGGTGTGACATAAAAGATGGCATACGAATTTAACGTGGCAAATGATTGTCAATTGAATTCTATGAGTCAAATATAACACGTAAGAGGTGCCAAAATGATATTTTTAGGAATTAAAGTTGGGATTTAGGTTGAATTTGGATTGAATTAATTTTTGTTCATACAAAATCAACTCGTTGATAACACGTATAAGCTAAGGGAACCACTTTTTTAGAGATCAAAATCCAATCAAAAACGTTGAATTGAATAAGACTTCATTGTATCCAAAAATTAAGGTTACGCGTATGAGTTAAGCAAATTGTATTTAAGAAAATAAAACACGGTTTAACGGGTGTTCACAAGATTTCCGCATATATTTTTGAATCTGTTAGCACAAAAAAAAAATGTAAATTGATATAGGCTACATGTAAAACTGTGGTAGTTGGTAAAAACTCTGAGACCTGTATAGTTTCGAAAGAAAAATGTTATATTGTAACCTAACCTAACCAAACCTTACCTAACCTGATAAGAGATAGGCTACAACAGTGAGGCACTCATTGATAAGGATGCAGCGGCCAGTTGATAATCAATAGCCAGTCATCTTATTTTGATAAGATGAAGTTTTTGATATCGGTATAAGTTTAAAAGCGACTCCTATGAAAGTTTTTTTTAGGAACTACACAGAAAACTTAATACAGTAATTTCAACCACGAACATCAACTATATAGCATCATTAACACCGCTTACTCATTCTTCCAACACCGTTGTACAAACAGTCAACCCCTCTATGACGTCACCCCCTCTATGACGTCACCCCCTCAAAGAAGTCGATAATTGATTAATCAATGGGGGAGGAAAGGGTCCGCCATCTTTTTTCGCGCCACAATTTCTAAGCGGTCAGACGCCGGGGTTTTTCGCAGGGGGTGGTAAGTCGGTTGGCTCCGCCCCGCGTAAATTGTTAGCGGAAGCGAGGTTCAGCGGAGCGCGCGAAATGGCGGGAGCGAACCCGCCAACTCCGACTCGTTACCAAGTCCTCGAGACCGAATGTAGCGCTCGTTATCTGTAATGATACTGGTGATAGTGGGATGGTAAAAATCCCGACATTCAGAAGCAGACTTGCACTTGTTAGCGTCTTGCGTCAAATGAGCGGACTCTTTACCTGTTTCGAGTGTTTCTGTGGATAATTGGAGTTTGGCAATTCGGAGTCACTCGGTTTTGTTTTTTGGGGGTTTCGGGGGTTTTGGGGGGTTTTCGACAAAAGATGTTCATGAAAAGTTTTTTCGCGGAAAGTGGTTGATGTGATGAGTATACTTGGGTATCTTTCGAATAGGGTTGAAATTTCACGATTTTCATTGTTCCTATTTCTGTATATTTCAAAATTAACCAAAAAAAGATCATCATTTTCTAATTCACTGTGCTCATTTGATATTCTCTGTTAGAGTTCTTCTTTTAGTTTATAAACCATTGAAAACACATAATAACTTAGGCTACTCACCAAAATATGTAACTGTTTAACTTTTGAATTAGCGGTCGTCTAGACGTCCAGTGGTCGAAAACTCGACCAAAAACAATATGTAATATGACTTCTCTATTTTTACCCTATGCTGTAAAGAAAACATGTAATTGGAATTTCTTCCATTTGCTTTGATTTCTCTATTTATTATATTTTGTTGTTTCTCGTCACCACCATAGCAACCTATAAAGGCCCATGTTATTTGTTTTATTTTAAATTAATTTGTTGTGCTTATTGTTGCGCATATTTTAATTTATAAAGTGATTCTGCACTTATACAGGAAAATATCTTTCTAACAGTATGCGTGGATTTTCTTTGCGATGCACACGAGAAAAGAAAAGAGCTATTAAAGAAACATGCTTCTCTATTAATATACAGATACGTGAAAAGTCAATACATGAGAAAAACCATTGGTTTATTTAATACAAATTGTTATCGCATAATTTAAATTAGGTAAATTACTGCTACACTAAGCATGCATTTGTATTTAGCCAAATTCACTTTGGATCACTTGTAATTTTTGTTGCCATTTACTCAACAAAAAATACTACATTTGATTGTCACTTCTATATAAACTTTGACAATAGTTCATTACTTTTAGTAATCCTAGATCTTGAATGACATACATTGGCATAAATTAAATTTTGGCAATCTTCCTCAGTAGATAAACAATCATAAATTAGAAGTAGTCATTCCAAATCTGCAACCAATTTTAGAAATCAATACTTAGTTACATTTAGTCACCAACAGAGTTATTTTGATAAATTGTATTGCCTTTCATATAGAGCTACACCTTCTTTTAAGTCATGCCTATCCGAAATACTCAAAGCGTTTAAGATGTTGCAATTTTTTTATTTTATCATAAAGAAAAATGGTTTTAAACCCCTTTCTAAGATAAAATCTGATTGCTATGTTCTCTTTGGGTAAAAGCTAACTATTTTTTATCCATAGAAGGAATTTATGCTTAATTATCTAAATCCAATATTATCTAATGTGTTCTAACTTTTCCAACGAAAAATTTTACAACCATCCAAATTATTACAAAGATACCAAACTGTACTATTCCGTTACCTAGTTGTACCTTGGTCTTCCAACTAGTTTCGTTTCAATTTCCCACCAACACGGCAACCCAAGTCAAGATGGTTACAAGGCAGCTAGTTATATATCTACAAGAAACTTACCCGGTTTTTCACCTTCAGAGAACATAACAAGCAATTATATCTCAAGCCGCTTCTGTTCGCTATTTCAATTATTGCTCGAGTTCACACGAGTTGCTGTAATTGGATGCTGTGATATGACATTTGGAAATAATTGTGAGAGTGAAATATCAGCTACATGATCGCAGATGTATAAATAACTTCGTATGTGCTAAATACCCCCACCGCAGCAAAATAACAGGTTAAAGTGTAAGAAAGGGCCATGTGGCCCTAACGTTTGCCTGTATAAATAATATTTCATTTCAAACCTGCAGACTAAGCGAATTTCTATTTACCTGGATGTCCACTAAATATTCCCCTAAAATGTTCAGATTAATTTTCTCTTTATATTAATTTTAAAGAGTACTTAGGTTTGCTGCTACAGGGAAAGCAATGAGGGATATTATTAAGATTATTATTGATAGCTTAGTATGAAATTTAAAAATGCTAAATTTGATTAAAATATATCTACTGTATAAACAAACCTAATGATGTATTTATCCTCCATAAGAAAATTATAGGAATATTTTTTTCATCCGTAACTGTTAGGCATACAACGCTTCATTTTACCAAATTATTTCCTTTTTTGAACACTACAAAATGGCTTGAAAATTTTTCAAAATTTTATTTTTTATGATCGAAAATGGGAAACCCCAATTTTTAACCATAACCCCCCCCCCCTTCCCCTGTTATACTCCGATCATGCTGGTCCGTGGACTCGTTCGAATAAACGTAGATTTACACGTTTGTACCAAATTTAACACTGTAGTAGGCCTACACTTTATAAGAGGCACAATCAAATGTGTTTTGAGTGGGCAAACCAGCAGGTCTTATGGGGCATAGCTGGTCCAAATAGGTTGAAGACGTACGGTTTAAAGACATACGGGTGAAAGACATACGGGTGAAAGACGTACGGGTGAAAGACATACGGGTGAAAGACGTACGGGTGAAAGACGCTACTTCTAGTAAAGTATACAACGTCGTTAAAGTCAATCGTAAACGTCGTTTAGTGATCTGAAACATTATCTTTTAAGTACGAAGGAACAAAGAACATTACTAAACTATATATTACACAAATCGTAAATATATAGCCAATGCTAGGATATGACTTATTTATTGAGTTTTTCATACGGCACAAACAATCAGTCATTTCTTAAGACACCATTTGTGTTTTTTCTATTGAAAAAAATCGTTAATTTTTCTCAGACATGCACATTTTCCTCGGTCTACTGATACGTTTTAATTACCTCATCACAACAAGGTGAAGTTCCGGCCATTTACAACTCATTGTTGCTGTTTTTAACTCGATTACTAGAATCGGCTTGAAAAAATACCCCCGCCGCAGCAGAACTGTAGACTAAGCAAATTGCCAATACCTGGCTAGATGTCTACTAAAATATTCCCTAAAATAGTCACATTTATTTCCTACTAGCTTAACCTATCGTGGCTTTGCTCACGAAAATTTTACTAAAACATAGTAAATACTTAAGTTAAACTTAGGTAGAACTTCTTCATTTTTACTGTCCTTCCACTAGGAGCTTCAGAATTTTCATTCAGAAACCACCTACCTACATTATGATTTTGGTCAGAAAACTATTCACACTGTATCACTTAGATACACTTCTTTACAACTTTCACTTAGATTTACACTCTTTTATTTTTCCAATAGTTCAGTCAGTTCTCCCTGACTTTATTGAAAAGTATTATGCAATGTCATAAGTTTAGTTTTGAATTATTTATAGTTTTAAAAGAAATAAACAACATTATCAAATTTGATTGCAATATATCCATTAACAACCAGACTAAAAAGTTTGATTTATTCAACAACACTTCAATATATTAATATTCTTTTTAAGCCTTACAAAATAGTTTGGAAAGTACTACAAGTAAAAAAATATCCTTCAATTTTTGAGGTTGGGTCTAAATAAATACTTTTTTACTCTTCTAATGGGAAACAATTTCCTCGTTCTCATTTTCTTAGTTGTTTAGATTTGTTCAAACCTTTTATTATCTTTTTTCAGCTTACAACGTTTTTTTGGCGTTACATTTGATCCAATATGTAAAATCAAGCCCGTTACATCGCCGTCAAGATAATATGATATATTATTGATTATTATATGATTATTATATGATTATATATATTATATATATTATATATATTATATGATATATTATATATTATTGCACATATTATGTGGTCAGTTAAAGAGTACTTTGAAATTAAAAATTTTACAATTTGCCATATGTGTCTTAGTAATTTTAATTTATGTTTGTTGCAGGCCCGTTTAAACCTGGTCTTCAAGGAGGACACGGCATTGGGTGATTAATACAGGACACAATACAGGAACTCACAAAATTATATGCTTGAAATCCTATCGACTTGACCCAATGCCCATTTCATTACACACAAAATCCTATTCAACATAACATGCCTAACAAAATATTACAGTTTTCTAACCACAACGGAACCTATTCTCGTCACCCTAAGGCTTAAGCTTCTGTATAATCGAGAACAATCATTACAAACGACATCTTCATTCTTGAAATCATCGCATATTATCTAATAACAGATCGCGCATCCCGCACTGGCATTAGACGTTCAGAGGTCCAAAATCGAATTGAAATGTTCACGTTTCAACCACAAGCCACAGGCGGTTTCGACAACACCAGTAGTTAATATTAAACAGCTGGTGCAAAAAACAGGTGTTGGAGAGTGCATAATCAGCTGATTTCCTCAGATCAGCTGCAGCTGTGTTCAAGGCATGATTGAAAGTTATGAGCGCCGCGAGCTCATAAGTGACCTTGTGCCCTTGGCAAAGCGACCTTTGTACATGCAAATACGTATGTGTGTGTGTGTGTGTGTGTGTGTGTGTGTGTGTGTGTGTTTGTATTCACCGAATAGTGGCATCCTTCACAGGCACACGGCCGTACTGTGGCACCTTCAAAAATTGTGGCACCTTTTTCAGGGTGCCACAGCTAATTCGATCATTTTTTAGGTTTTCCAGCATTATTACGTCGTTTAAACATCACATGCCACAATTGAGTATTTTTGAACTCGTTGATGTGAGTTTAAGTAGCGCAGGTACACACCGAATTGTGGAACACGAAACCATACAGGTAGCTAGCGCGCCTCGCGCCGTCCGCCGGAACTATAACTTTCCTAATGCTACGTTGCCAATTCTCACGCCAGCCTACACTCGAAATAGTGGCACCATGCCACAATTCAGTATATATCAACAGTGTGTGGACAGGATGCCACTTAATGAGTTGTAGAGCTTGAGCAGTGTGTAGAACAGTGCAACAAGCAACTAATAAACTAATAATACTATACTGCCACGTACTATAAAACAATTTAAGTACCATAAATAATATACTTTTGCTCCGAGTGGTGAACAATGTTTTACATTACAAATAATTTGTGTAGTAAATAATAATTTAAATTGATTTTACCTAACCCGCCATGTTAAACTTCCCTATCCCAAGCGTGATGTATACAACTTCCTTACTTCTCGAGTGATGTAAACTATCAAAAACTCACTCGGTGATGTAAAGAAACCCATTTAAATAACATCGAGTGCTTAACTTAAAAAATATAACTCTATGGAGCCAACGATGTTCAACGCTAGAAATCAGCTGTGCGCTTGAATGTTATTATTATGCTTTAAAGTATTTTCCTACCTAACCTAGCTTTTGTTAGTAAAAGAACGTTACTGATAGAAGATGAGTGAAATGGATAATGAAAAATATTGTACGTAAACCCATGTTTATTGTCTGGTCAGGTAAAATCTTGTACGTTACACGTTACGCAAGAGCGTGCTGTTTACATCACTTAGGTGAATTATGCAACTCGCTTCCGCTCGTTGCACAACATTCACCTGCGTGAAGTAAAAACACTCTTACTACACTTGTAATGTAAATAGCTATTACGCAACCATTAAAAAATTGATTTTTGTTTACAAACATAAATTGGTAACGTAGTTATTTTGTATCAATTGAATTTGTACATTGAAACAATAACAATGTTTGAGGTAAGAACGCTATATAAGTTGTCCTAGACTGCTTTTTTTATCTTACAAACTATTTCGTGCTGATACATCTATTTTTTTTTTACATTTTAGTCATGTTGACAAAATATTTTGCAATTACATTTCTGAATCAGTCAGTAAAGGTAGATTTCGATGCATCATTGCTGAAAGTTATGTTTTGCTTCTCACTCTCATAGTATTCCAAAGACATCTAATGTTTCAATCCATGTTCAAATGTTATATGAGGTAAACATATAACCGAATCAATTAAAGTACTTAAATTAAAATACATATTATTATCAACACGCATAATCTAGTTCGGATTATAATATCATCTCACAATCATATTTGTAAAACCTACTGTGGTGTTTTAACCAGTCCCCACTAACAAAAGCATAAAATGAAAGGTCCTAAAGAGGTTAACATTGAGTCATAACAAAAGTAGTTTAAAAGTTGTAACCGTGATACTGTAAATAATTTGATATTGTTAGATATTATGCGATCGTTTTACAATTTTGTCAATCTATCTGTTACTTTCATACAAATGTATTTTTATTATTCAATGTTTTGTTTTGTAGAACCTTTAGTATTCTCAACTTTATTAATAACTAGTAGAATACCCGTCCTTCGTACGGGGTTGGCATATAAGTAGAACATGATCATTGCAGTGATGGGAGAGGAAACGGTTTAAGAAAATTTGGTCTTTTAATTTATACGGTATCCTATAGTGTAGCATACCTATAATAAAAGAATGTGTTTAATGGTTTGCACTGTAAACGAAAACCTATCACAATAGTTCCAAACATGTTAATAGTTCAATTTTCTAACATATTTTAGTGAAATTATAATCAGGCAAACGGGAATTCGCTCAGTCTATAGGTTTGCTGGGGCAGGGGGATTATATTACTGTTTACAAACAAATAAATCAAAAGAATATACCTCATAACTCAGGATAAGGGCCTAGGTTGATAATTCAATATAGAATGTTGATTATTTCCTATATCCATCGAATGATTTCTTTTACAATGAATTATTATAAAAATAAATAAATATTATTACAACATTTCACAAAATTAAGTATATTTAAGTATAATTAACAAACAGACTCAGTATAGTTAGATCATAAACAAATGAAGTACTGTTACCGAAACAATCCTATAATAATAAAATTACATTTACATATGGTTTGGCAGCTCCTTTAGGTAATGTTAAATAATGTTTACATTCAGGCTAGTGACATCATTATTTTAAATTTATAATCCTTACCCTCTCTGTTCTAATATGCGTGCAGTATTTAATAAGGTTTGAACCAGCTGTGTTGAATTGTGAAATCAAAATCAATTTGACAGTTAGTTAGTTCTGCTTTTTTACATTTTTAAACTTACTAGGTTTGTTCTTTGTTACCATGGATACCATCAATCAATATTTACTTTTAAATCTCTCATCTCAGATTTTTGAAAGCCCACGGGGCAAAGCCCTAGGTGAATATCGAAGCGGCAATAGTTCTATATGTATCCTCGGAGCTGTAGCTTCATTTCGGAATTCTGATGAAAATTTGATCATGAATTATTAGCAGTTTTGCAGGGATGATTAACAATTTTTTTTTTTATTTAAATTGCTTGGTAGTTGGCAACAAATCTTAGAGATGTGTATACATTTTTTAGGACAAAATTGAATTGGCAGATGCCATGGTAAAGAAGCGTACTAGAAAAAGCTACTGTCGCCTCATCCAATTTTTACAGCAGTCAGCTGTTGACATGCTAGGCGAGCAACCGCGACAGTGAGGACGGGGAACAGCTGATTTCATGTTCCTAGTTGGCAAATTGTCTGCTAGCTACTAACGTACACATGCATAAGCCATCAGCGGTAGCACCAGTAGCCTCAATGAATATATAAACACTTGTGTTAAAGTTTAAATACAGTAGTCAATGTTATTACTGAATTTGATACTATACATATTGTTACTAATATATGAAATGGAGAAAAACGTTACCTTAAAAATACAAAATTTCCCAATTTATATCCAGACCTTTTTAAATAGCTTAGAAAACAAATAATTTAGTATATCAAAGTGTTTTTATACGGTTATTGGTAACAGGACAAATTCAAAAATTGTAAATTTAAAATTCCCTTGTTATTCATATAAAGAATATTGTAAAATGTTTTAGTTTGCTTGTTTATGGATATATTTTGATCAAACTTGGCAAATCTATTCAAACAATTACAAAACTATTTGGATTATGAACGGTACTCTAGTTTTCCCAAAGTAGGACACGTGAATTGGAATTTTGGCGTTACAGGCACAATGACAGTAACAATCAAACAAACGTACAGATATTGACACAAGACTCGTTTCGGCTATCTTATTATATACAACGTAGAAATAACCAAACACTTCATGCAATGTACAGACAAAACAGTAAAGACTTTATAATCTTATAACTATCTGCCCATGCTTCGCAACGGGGTGAGAATCTTTGGGTCTCTAAATCCACCGTAAAAAAAATAGTATATTTCGTACCTAGGGCCTACAGTGAGGTTTTGCCGACTCGATATCGGGTTTTAAGTTCGGGACGAAGTCGAGAACGTGAAACGATCGAGAGCTGCAAACCCATTTTGGCTCGTGGTACGAGCGCTATTTTTCACCCAAGTATGTTTTGCAATATAACGTCCCTCTTATTTATGTGAAATATTTTGAGGAATCAGCAAAATCAAAAATAACAATAAATAGTTGTCTAGGCAGCTGTGACAAAAAACAAGTCTATTGCAATGCCATGGATACAGCTTGTGCATTTAATATACATTAATGTTTTAAGTAAATAGGCGAACAAGTGATTTTGCGGCCCTAGGGATGTAAACCCCTGCTCGGTCCCCATATGACGATGACAGCTGGCATGGCCAGCAAAACGTAACTTTCAGCCACCAATATAAACCAGCTAAATGTATGTAAAACAGCTAAAAACATCATAGTGAGGTGAAAAATTCGTTACGCATACTTTTACATTACCATGAATATATGCATACAGAAAAAACGGAGTCATACTTATTGCGTATTTTAATGTAAACTAGTGGCTTGTAGGGACATAGTCCCTAAAAAGCTACGGAAAAGGAATTATTGTTGGAATATTTAAACAAACTCAGAATCAAATTATCTATATGTCAGGATAGGCCTAGATATCCCACTACAACATATCTTTTGTGCAAAAAAACAAAACAGTTTGTTGTTTGTCTTTGTTTGCTTTTGTTGATAACGTTATGTTCAATAAAGAATTTGAATGATTCCAGAGGTTTAACTGCTAAAGGCAGCAAACATGTTTATGAATAAATATTGGTTTATTAAGGTAGCTTTGGTTTTTTGTTAATGCTGATAACAAGGCTTCCCCGATTGAAATACAGTATTGGAAATTGTCTTCGTCAAATAAGAAAAGGCAAAAAATGGTGTGTTGAGATACCCTACCCAGTTATTATTTCTAAGTCTATGCTAATTTTGTAAAGGTTTAACAAAATTATTCTTAAGTAAAGGCATCCCATTGACAGAACTTGGACCTAAATTTGTTTGTGATCAACGTTAAAAAACCACTATTAGCCTACTGTAAGTATGTGGTGTTAATCCTCCTAAAGGTGCAATTGATTTACATATTCTACCAAAAAAGGGCCTAGTCAACGTCTAATTACTAACTATTTTGCGGCTAGTTAGGGTTCCATTACCCAGTTATCGAAACTAATCACGACATAAATATTTTTGGTTCGTTTAAATAGCTGTACGAACCTACTTCATCTCTATTCCCAAATTGTTTTCTAAGAGTAACCGTTGAGGTTATTCCACTTCATACAAAATATTGATTAAACACTACAATAAATCTCAAATATAAATGTTCGTAAATTAAAAAAAAAAATGGAATAAATCGTTTACATATGTTTTGAAATAAAAACAAAGAAGATCTTCTTTTAATCTTGAAAACAATTTATTTCAACTTTGACATAACTAAAAAGTCTTGATTATTAAAGGTAACGTTATCCCTTTATATAGTTGGTTTTATATAGTATACATTACATTGCAGAATTGACTGGCAAATGAGTAATCCAAATGTAAGCTTACTTGCTAATGATAAAATCACGATCAGCTGGATTAAAGTAAACAAAAATCAGCAGTAAATGCCTCTAATGCTATTCTTATGGAGAACATTGTACGTTATATCTAATTTTGTGTTAAGACTAGCTGTGCGCCCGTTCTACGCACGGGGATCTTATCATAGTCAGTTAAAACCTTCTTATATAAAGCACAGCAGTTGGTTTGCATACTTTCAGATATGCTGACAAAACGATTCCTTCGCAAATACAGTATCTGACAGTTTCAAGCCAAAATTAATGCTTCGCAATTAAATGTCACCCGGATCTTGTTGGTCCATATGTTATATCCAATGACTAAATAAACGGTATCAGCATTCTGACACATACTTTCTCCCATAAGTTTGTCAAAAAACCTTTATCATGTGTAAGCGGTGAGAGTAAATATACGGAAATGGGATTTGTACAATTTTGTTCAGAATTTAAAGGACTATAACATAATGGTTAAAAGTATTTAAGGTACTACCTCAACCTCTTAATTTAACACTTTATTCGGGTTGACATTTTCATTATCAAGGCGCTCTTGTCCTTTCCGTGAAACATTGAGAAACAAGGACATTAATGCGTTACCATCATACATACACACAAAAATACCGAACTTAATTAGGGAATCTGCTACGCTTTAAGCATAAAAAGGTACATATAAAATTAGTACTTGAAATCTTTGTTAATGCCATAAAATTTGATCATAACAATTTATATTTGCTTGGACCGGAGATGACTCGAAATTCTGTTGAAATGCTATCTGAATCGGTTTGCTATATGAAATGAAGTACAGTAGGCCTACTATAGACGATTTAAATTGGTAATTTGTAATAAAAATTACCAAAATAGGCCACGAACTATTGATACATAAACAACGTTCAAAGTGTTTGAACAATTCATGATGGTTTGCTGAATAAATGTTTTACTAAAATGCGTTATAGTTTTCTTAGCATAACATTTTGGAATCCAGACAGAAAAAGCAAAAATTATACAGTTAAGACATCAATTAAATTGAATAGGCCTACGCCTGTAATAAATAAGGTGCAACACCAACGATAACTAATTTGTAAATTACTGTGATGTGTTGGTACGTAAAAATTATTCTTGCTGCTACTAAAGGTTAAAAGGAAAAGAACCAGTACCGTACCAAAAACCAACGTTTACAGTTAAGAACTGTAGTACAGTCGACCAAGTATATGCGTTAATCAAGGTTATTGATCTCTTGGTTTTGGATTTTCTCGTAAAAAGTTATCGGCAATCAAAGTTATTTCCCATTAATTGCTTTATTTGTCTACACAACTCTTAATGTAAACTTATCGGTGTCAGTTTGAAAAAAAAAAAACATTATACAACATAACTTTCTGTTATTTAATAGATTACGTATTCTCTAAACAATGGTTGCTGGTATATTAACATTATAAGGAAATGTGACAAAAATCACACAACGTTGGGTTTTTGGACGTTTATAATTTTATTTCTTAAGTACCTAGGTAGGCCGTGTATTCTATGGAAAAGTACCGGTATCAAGGATCGTTGTCGAAAGGGTTGTTATAAATAATTGGGTAAGCATACGTACCACACGTACCCAAGAGAAGGGCTATGGGCCTATTGGTTGTATGGTCCAGCGATTGCATCACACGGTGAGTAGGAACTATTGACTTTATATAGTCAATGGTAGGAACAGAAAGTGACACATTGGAAAATCGAGTTCAGCATCATCCGTAAACCTCTGTTACAATCACCCACTGCAGTTGTAATTTTTTGCTTTACACTTTACACAACCGCCATTGAAGAGCCGTCAATGAGTGGAACATTGTTTCTAAGCTATTGGCGACGGTCATTAGTAAATGTAAGTTTCCCAGCCGTATACAACACTGATTCAATCTTGATTCAATGTCTTCTTTCTGGTTATCAAAACTCCAAAACAATTTTATACACATATTTCTGGTTCCTGACCTGGATGATGCCTAGTTATTTAATTTACGGTTACACTATATTATTCCACTTGCGATTAATTAAATCCTTTATGTAATAAAAACGTTTTTAATCTCACTTGGATGGGATTTGCCTTCAAAACGTGATCGGAAATGGTTGTGGTGTTTGTAAACAACATTTGTAAACATTTCAGTGACAGCTAGAAAAAAATAATCTTGATCCGAACAGCTGTTCGTTGTTTCATAGATGATTATGTGATACAAATTGGAAGAAAACTTGACAAAAATCGCACAAAACTGCATTTTTGAACGGCCGTAATTTTAATTACAAAGTAGTGAGACCATATTTTAATGGCTAAAGACACTCTCGCCAATCCAGTGAATACATTAAAATGACTTGGGTCTTGATAGGTACTCTCGTTTTCCTGGAGAAGATTGCGTAAAATGCCATCTTGAGTGTGTCAGACAGACAGACAGACAGACAGACAGACAGACAGAAATTTAGATGAGACTTGTTTTGGCCTCTTTAATGTATAAAACGTAAAAATAACCTAAAAATGTATGATTCTGAGCAATGTACAGACAAAACTCTAATTTTATTTATATAGATTTTGGGAATTTCACTATTTTTCCCGCCATCACGGGATAAAGAACTTTAATTTGAGCCCTCTCACGTCGTTCTACGACTTCCCAGTCGCCCACAATTTTGACGCAAAGAATCGGCTTACGTAATTAATATATAGATAGAATAGATTTCTTGTATATTCCCATGAAACTGATAATTTACCCAGCACATTAAGGCCTTTATTCCAAGTATCTCAGTTCGTAAACCATACATACAATGTGACCATAAAATATCAACAAAATAGCATGTAGTTTTATGTAATCCTCACGACATTTCATTTGGTCCATTGACTTTAAATCCAATAATTGTAAAAATTATTGGAGCTTTGAAAAAAACTTCATATAAAATCCTTACACTAATAAAAGACGACGTCATGAGCGCGGGAAATGAGCTACAGCGGCTAGGGCATAGCCACATGAATACAGAACGGAATGAAGGAACTAGAACGGAGAACTGGCAACAGCGCACGCGAGAAGTAGGGGGGGCGCACACACCGCTCAAGCACTACAACTCATTAGTGGCATCCTGTCCACACACTGTTGATATATACCGATTTGTGGCATGGTGCCACAATTTAAAAACTGGAATGTTAGATGTTAAAATGGAGTGTTCATTAAAAATATCGATGCAGACATGTTTCTACCACCTTCCTTCATCCACTGGTGGCCGCAGGTTGAAAGATGCCACAATTAGGTGTTTGCGAGTATTCGGTAAAACCCCGTATGTGTGTGTGTGTGTGTGTGGTTGAGTGGGGTGATCTCCATGGTTACTGGAGATTCTAGGTTCCGTCATTGTTTGATGCGTGTAATTTGTTTGGCAAAGTACTTACAGAATTTCATCATTATGGTCTAAAGTGGCTCTTCACAAAAATAACTCTCTTGGAATTGAAAATTCGTCACACTAGCATTTAAGCGAATACAAATACTATATGGGGTATTTGGTAATCTTACAACTAGAGCAACAATTCACAACAGTACATACAATGCTTTGTAAAGCACTTAACCTCGATCAAAAACCTGTATTCACACAAATGTCAAAATACACAAAACGAAATCGCAGATTAAATATAGGCAAGATTCAAAGAAACCTCTTAACTGTTTTAGCATCGTTATTGATTGTAGCTAAAAGAAAGATAAGGACTGTTTTCGTCTGCAGTATATATTGAATGATTTCCTATGTATATTATTTATTTTCGGTCATACTTTGCCATCCATTACTAAACTAGGCCGAACGAATTGTTTACCAACTGTTGCGTGTTTACGGTATTGATGAGTAAACATCGCACCGTATAATTTACCCAAAGATAGAACAGAAACATTAAGTCAACATTATTGGACTCAAGTGTAAACATAAAACACACCTAAAGAAAAGTCAGACTTCAGACAATTTTCAAAGTCAATTTAAAACATATGGTCAGCTCATTAGCACGTCGAATATTAGAATCAGCTGATTAAAGTGAGAACAAAGCATTCCACTCAAAGTAAACAGCCTTAAAAGTACTTAAAGTATTTTTACGACGTCATAAAATATTTCTAATTACTTGAAGGTGATTTTACCATAATTGGCTGCAGAGATACGCATATCTCAAGGTTAGATGGAAGAATTCCGAAGAGCAGTTAAATTGTAACACTGGTCAGCTGTTGCTATTGTTGTAAAAAGAAAAAGAATGCTATTGTTTGAAAATATTGCCCGTTTTTTGTGTGTTTTTTTTTAAGGAATTTCGAGAATATGGGCTAATAGAATAAGCATTCCCCGTTAAGACCCTGATATTATTAAATATAAAGCACAGGGCAATGGCAATGGAAGTCGAGCGCAATGGGTCTCTTATAAGTGAAAAGTTCCAGCATATAATTATGGACACACTACACACTAAGATATAATTATAATTATAATTATTGCACACTAAGATATAATAGATGTCGCATAGTCCTGAAAATTATTCAGTGATCAAGTTGAGCAGCGTTTCAAGCGGCAAGGGGTGTGTACTAATGAATACTACCCCTGGTGGCGCCCTCTACTTTGTGGTGCGAATTACTTTTGTTTCACACTTTTTTGCATTGAGTACTGATTCGATTTCACCGTTATAAAATTGAAATTGAACATGAATTCTTCAAAATATAGAAAATGTAATCATAAGGAGTGTAATTCGCTGTACAAATTTTGGAAGGATAGTGATGCTATCTAGCCGGACAGGTTGGTAACTTCATCGTCACGCCAGACATTGATTAATTCATTATTGTTACATATACAGGGTGTCCATAAAAAACGTTTCAGGACTTTGGGAAATGGATCCCCATACTAGAAGGAAGAAAAAAGTTAATGGGAAGGTATGTCCGAAAATGCATATTTACCCAGATATCCGCCATTTTGTTTTTTATACAAAAATATTTTTATCTGTGAAGTTTTTTATTCGATGATAATGAAACTTGGTAAACATGTTACCATACACAAGACCTATTATAGAAAAAATAATAAAGTTTTTCCGATTGTAAATTTCAAAATGGCGGCCGTTTGAATTTTTCTAACTTAAATAACTCGAAAACGGCTAATTCTATGAAAAATGTCAAAAATACTTTTTTTAGCATTTTTAATTGCCTATCAAACAATACCAAGATCAAAAAGATCGGACAAAAGATAACTGAAATATTACGTTTTTTCTGTAAAAATAAGGCAAAAATTAGGGGTTCCCCGACTAACTTTGCCTTATTTTTACAGAAAAAACGTAATATTTCAGTTATCTTTTGTCCGATCTTTTTGATCTTGGTATTGTTTGATAGGCAATTAAAAATGCTAAAAAAAAGTATTCTAGACATTTTTTCATAGAATTAGCCGTTTTCGAGTTATTTAAGTTAGAAAAATTCAAACGGCCGCCATTTTGAAATTTACAATCGGAAAAACTTTATTATTTTTTCTATAATAGGTCTTGTGTATGGTAACATGTTTACCAAGTTTCATTATCATCGAATAAAAAACTTCACAGATAAAAATATTTTTGTATAAAAAACAAAATGGCGGATATCTGGGTAAATATGCATTTTCGGACATACCTTCCCATTAACTTTTTTCTTCCTTCTAGTATGGGGATCCATTTCCCAAAGTCCTGAAACGTTTTTTATGGACACCCTGTATGACAGTCTAGTAAAAGTAAAAGTGGTCAGCCAGTGATACTATGCAGGACAAGTAATAACGTTGTTCCACGACGAAATTATCTAGTTTCAAAATGCACATTTCATGTACTAACTTTCTTAAAACATGAACATTTTTTTACTAAACTGAATCAAATATGTGATCTTTACAATCTACACACATAAGGTTGGCCGTTGTTCTTTTAGCGAATTTCCCTATAGGGAAGTAGCTATTACCGTAGGTCTCATGGTAAGACTTAGGCCCGGGACCGATTTACTTTTTCATTTTGATGTCCTCAGAGGCCAAAAACACCATTCGTTCAAATTTTTATATATGTATATACATATACATATATATATATATATATATATATATATATATATATATATGTGTCCGTGAACACAATAACTTGAGTAATTTTTGTCCGATTTTGATGAAATTTGGTTTGAAGGTGTAAGGCGGGATAAACTTGAATGAGTTCGCGATCCAGCATGATCGGACCATGGGAACAGGGTTTTATGGGGGGTTTTATGGGGTAAAAATTGGTTTTTCTCACTTTTGAGCCTCAAAACACAAAATTTCCCAATTTTTCTCCAAACCTTCTTAAAGAGCTTAACAAAAAAAAACAATTCAGTATATCAAAGTGTTTTTGTACGGTTATTGGTTACGGAGAAAAATAAAAAAATGGTAAATTTAAAATTCCCATGTTATTCTTATGGAGAATATTGTATAATGTTGTAGTTTGCTTGTTTATGGATATCTTTTGATCAAACTTGGCAAATATATTCATTTTATACTAAGCAATAATTATTTTACTTAAAACACACACTTTATTAGATTCCTTGTAGCAGCAAACCTAGGTACTCGTTAAACCTAATGTTATTTAAATAGATGAATTGAAAATCAATTCAGCCAAATGGAAATTCGCTTAGACGACAGGTTTGCTGCGGCGGGGGTATTTTGGTGGTAAGAGGGTTGGGGTCCTGTGACGATTTACTGTTTACTCCGTTCGAGACACTTGGACAGCTTTAGCAAACCGTATGGCAACCTAAAGAAGGGGAAAAATATTTAACCACCAATTTTTAAGACCACAAAAAATTACGAAGTGAATAATGAGTAAATGAGTGGCTAAGAAACAAAGAGACAGCTGCCGAGCGATTAGCGCCCGTATGAGCACTACAATTACTGGTAAACTGTAGAAACCGATGCATGTATGTGGGCAGTACGTGTGTGTGTGTGCAGGATACATAAACCCCAGTACATACAAGCACCCACTTGCTACATACAAGTAGTTGTAACGTGTAGTAGCTTCTACATCGCCTCTGAAGTGGTATCTCATGTCGTTTGGTTGTCAGCATCGGCAAGTAGCGCGATCAAGTAGGCAGTGAGTTATTTCTCCACTTAGACATAACAAAGAAATATATATTCTTGCAGAAATTGTGTTGTTTTAGGGCTAAAAACAACTTTTGGAACTCAATGTATTTGTGCGTTTTGTCCTTGCATCCATCATGCTGGCGATCAAGTAGTTTTTAATTTAATGTTTGGCATAAACTGATTTCATTCAACAATATTTCTGATACCTTAATTTAGTCCTTTCGGATCTCTTGCTTTGACGCGTATATTTTAAGCTGGTAATTAATGAATGAATGAATTGAGTGAGATAATCTGTGTAGCTTTTTTACCGACCAAGATCAGCTGTTTCTTATCTAGGACCGTTTGTCAAAATCCGGATGATCAAGGACAGCTGGGTCCAGTTTTTAACTAAAAACATTTTGAATTTCTTGTTGACATAGGGCCTATGTTTCCAAAACACTAGATCATATTCTTACCACTCTCTTCTCTTAGTTACTACAGTTAATTTAGTTCGATTATTTGTGTAATTGGAACTCCTCGATGAACTGTTGTAGATGTAAACGTTACACTTACCGGTTGGAAATAGTTATACTTTTTCATAATATTGTCTACAGAGTGACAAATCCATAAGTCAGTATTTTAATGTGTTTTGTTTGATTATGTTCCTCTGGTTCTAAAAACTAGAGATTGAAACGCAAGTTCCTACAATCTAACCTACAACTGGGAGAAACAAGCAACATCACTGCACTCAAACCTGACCAAATTGAAGCACTTGGCGAATGAAACCTTTTACAATAGCGTTCTATAAGTCTACTTGTTCAATTAAAACTCAATGGGTTTCATTTATAGAAACAAGCTGAAAATGGCAGCACTTTTCCTCGAACTCTCAGGTCAAGAGACGTGATGTATCATCTGTCTCACTCACACACTCACACACTCCAGTCTTGTACTGACGTTCCAGGAACTCTCCAGACTCCAGAGGACGACGAAGCTTGCTGGAGTCACCAAACTATAAACTGCAAGTGGAATTGTTCATTGTCACAGGCAATTGAAAACAGCGTTTTAATAGGCCAAATAGATCAAAATATTGACGAAATCCAGTGTTCTCAACATAGTGATAGTATACTAAGGATCGAGTATATTGCCTTTGGGCACAAACATACTTCTCATGTTTACTGTGTTGTAACGCTTGATTGTTAAGTTGACTATTTTCTTTTTGGGTAACATTTAGAGCATACCCTTTCCTTTTTGGTTACAACGCCAGATGATAATAGTTTTAAAGTTGTTAAATTAATATGTAAGTCAGAAGACCCTAAAACCATTGACTTAAAACGTAATCGGATACTAACTTAAGTAACATTTTCTTGAAATGATAAAAAAAGCTTTGAATCTAATGAAATTTTTTTCGCCAGAAGATTCACTATCTTTTATACTTCATTATCAACATGAGTACTAATGGGATTATCCAAAGGATAATGCCGAACTTGTAATTTTACTGAAATATCTTAAAGATGTTGCCTTGTCCAAAGATTTTAAATTGTGAATTCAAGCTAGGGTCAAACTATAGGTACAATTTTTTATTTAACAAAATTCCTGCATTCCCATCCTGAAACTAAAATTGCCTTAAGTTCATCTACGTGCATTCACTGAACCTAAATATGTAAGTTTGATAGTTTATCATAGAAGTGGATTAGGTCTTTTATAGAAAGTGTTATAGAAGTTATCTTGAAGAAACATTAAGAAAGGAGTCAGTCAGTTTCAAAGGTGTCACTCGTCACGACTATCTACATATATTTTAGTTTCCCTTCTTTTGATTATTTCACTGAGACAGCACTCACTGTACTTTGAGTGCTTAAGGAATATGAATACACGGTAGCCAACTATTTATTGTTAGGTTAGAACTAATCCACCCAGTTGTACCTATTCTCATTCGATAAGAAAAAATTAATAGGAGATATTCCTCAAAGTGAATAAGACTCATTGGGAAAACCTCATTCACTAAAAACTTCCATAAAATAGTTTCCTCAACAAACGTCCTATGCTAACCTCTTCTGCATGGCTAGAGTAGACATTCACTTTACAACCAATTACTGTCAATTATTTGTTCATGTTCGCATCGCAATTGCTATTAAACCTATCGGATTCAATACAAGTCGATAGTGAGGGAATGTTAATGAACAGTTGACCTCCGACCCTGGACCTCAGTAAATACCAGAGGACACCTTGCTGAGAGCTGATAGCATACACGCCATGCTGACGTAGCCGTGATAGTGGAAGTTCCCACTCTGAAACCAAAGAAATTGTAAGATAATTGTTAACTAGTTTTCCTTTAATACCTGAATATTTAAGACTGATGTTTTCATTGCAAGGTACCGTAATGAAAGTACAAGTGTTAGTCTGACTGCAGAGATACAAATTTTTATAGCCTACATCGATGGACAAATAATTGTTTATTCTTCGATCATTGCTTTGTTGTGTTTAACAAGATTGTGTAGCATAAAGTCAACATTGAATTTGAATGGAATTTTAAGGACTCGCTACTTGGTATCTTTAGTAGGCACACGTTTGATTCTGAGTTTACAAAGCACATTTAAACTGTCTTGACGTTTCAAAGCGCTAAATAAGCTAAAAACGTTTTTATCATTGCATTGTTTTGTATTGACCAGGATTTGAGTAACACCAATGTAAACTCAAGAAGAAATGAACCAAGCCATGTCAAGTAAAAATTTAAATTTAAACTCCTGTTTTGTTTTTAAACCTCAAATTTTGAACGTGGGCTACGTACGTCAGTGATTGTTCGTTCAAAAACTCATTTGTATTCTGAAACTATTAAGATGGTGACAGTGGTGTCATTAGGTAGAACCTATGTGTTGTGTTTTGTATCACCAGTGTGAACTTTCAAATATACTTCAAAATCCTTTCCGAGCTCCAGATCCTTGTCTCTTAAGCCGACAATTCCAATGCTGGGAACCGGAGTTTTGCCAACGGGTGTCAGGTAGATGGGGGGATGCCGTCGGCCACCTCTTGGTGCGGAGATTTGCCAACGGTGGGGGCGGGAGAAAGAGAGTGTGAGGGAGGGAGAGAGAGCGATTGTCAGGGTTGTCTACGCTTGGGGTTGACGACCAGGGTGATCACTGCGTTCATAGGAATGCAGTCGCATTGGGAGGAAATGTATAAGATTTTTGAGCCAGGAGCACTCATGACACATCGATTCTTCGAGTGATTATTAAAGAGCATCCATCTTTCTCATAACAGGAAAACGTACATATGTCCCCTAATGAGTTGAGTATTTATCCTTGTAAATTAATGTTTTCTTATACAGTAATTTTCAACTTTATAGTAGCATACTCAAGCATAGTAGTATACACGTGTCTTTAAGCGTCTTATTTATTAGATGCACCAAAAATATTCTTAAACTCTTCGCCTTAAATAATAAAAATAATTCAATTTATATTTGCACCATTAAGTTCACTTAAACAAATAAATTAGCTCTAAGACGTTGCTATATTTGACAAGAGCTGTGTCTAAAATCCTGTTTTCATGCTGAGATAACGCTTTTATTATTTATATAATTATTTAAGGCTTGCAGTTATATCTCGCGTTTTCCCATATATTGATAACATTTTGTGTATCAAATCAAATGAAATAAAAATATATATATGGCTTCGTTTAGTTGAGATTTATCCAATATTCGCTTACAAATCCCACTTAGAAGGTCCTCGTAGCAGAAATCCTATCAAAATAGCGAAAACTTAGAGAATTAGGCCTAAAAGAAATCATATTTAATAAGTTTGTACTGCTGAATTATTTTTATTGATAAAATAATTATCTGTTAGTAATTAAGAATTAAATATTACTTAAAAATATGTTTGCAAATAAATATTACCGCCGTTGCGTCACAAAAACCTTCGTACTTAGCGAATTGCAAAGTTTATAATACAACTTATGTGTTATAACTTGTACTGTACCAAAATTTATTGAGTTTTTTTCACTATATTATTATTTGAGAAAGGGACTTCTAATTGTTGGTATTTAAACCAGAATAAGAATGGCGGATGAGTGTAGGAGGATTGTAGTGCGATCTGGAGGATGATGAATGATGAAATGTTGCTTTGATGTCTTCTGACGACGCCGATTTTGCGATCTTTGAGAGTCAAATTCAATCAATCGTTAATCATTCAAATTCAAATCTTGTAACAATATTTTCTTTCTTAAAGTACGGAAACGAATTGACGCAATGTCCAGATAAATTCGCGTACACGGTAAAAATCACTGATGTTCACTTTTTTACAGAAAATAGGCCAATTATAGGAAAACCAGGAAAACTCCATTTTCGACACTAGTAACGAAATAAACCATTCTAGAGGTCGTCCAGTGGTCGAAACTCGATCAAAAATATGTAGGCCTACAGTTAGATTTTTTAGCTAGAAACGGTTGAGGTACGTTGGAATATCTTTGAAGATGAACCTTTTTGGCTGTAGGGAGTGTGATCATGTGTTAAATGTTCACATGTCAATTTTAAGGTTAAATCAAAACAAACCAACTGGCATGTTGTCAATTAGGGACAAAGTTGTATTACTTACGAAATAATGTTCATTTAAGATCAAATTAATTAATTTAGTATTACCTATGTCATTGTATGATTCATTAGAATAGATTCATTGTTTGTTTAGGGTCCTGTGTTTTATAAACCAAACTCAAATCTTGCTATACCTCGGCCTATCGTATAACGTTTCACTGTTTGATACCTGGTAAACTTATCAGAATCCATAAGTGAATTATTAGCAATACAATTTAGCTGTTAATTATAATTTAACTGTGTCAAAGCTCAAAACGTTAGGCTATAATTTCATTGAAAAGTATTAAAAGTATAAAGGCTTATCTCGTCATCTCGAGTGTATATAATTCTGTTGATCCCTAACTTGAAACCCTTAAAAGGTAGCCAAACGAAACAATAATATTTGCTTAATATTTGCTTAATATTTGCTCATGTTAAATTATTTACTTTTTAAATCAACCATCACTTAATTTGAAGACCATAATTAAATAACAATTTATTCATAAGTTGATTTGGTATTAGGAATCACGTTTTTATTTCACTGTAAATATTCTCTAATGACCAAGTGATTTTATTAAAGTAAAGTAAGTACATTTAACGATTGGCAATTGAGTATTATGTATGCCAGTTTGTTTGTTTTGATTTAACCTCAAAATTTGACACGTATGAACACATGATCGCACTAAAAAGGTTCATCTTCAAAAATATTCCACCACAGCTTAACCACTTCTAGCTAAAAAATCCAATTGCACTGAACAGACTTCTCTATTTTTCACCCCAAACTGTAAGTTTGCAAAAGCCGTTAGCATGGCAACCCATAAAGCCCATGTTAATTTTTTTTTATTTCAAATTCATTTTTCGTGTTTATTTTTTAGTCTATTTGAATCTTTAAAGGCATTCTGCACATCTACAGGAAAATATCTTTCTAACAGTATGAGTAGATTTTCTCTGCGATGCACACGAGCTAAGAAAAAAGGTTTTAAAGAAACATGCTTGCCTATGTATTAATATATAGAAGATAGATGGTTACAACAATGCTGCTTATAAGAAATGTACTATTAAATATTTGTTGGTATTAAAAATTAAGAATTATAAATAGGTACGGAACATATACTGTGTAAGTTAAACAAATATTACAAGGGTAAAGAGTTGATGTTTTGTAAAACTATGCTGTTTCCGATTTTAAATTTCTCAATGACTGCCATTTTGAATTGCTTGAACGTATACATGTGGTAGTCAACAAAAAGTAAGATCCTGTTAGTATTCATACATTGATCGACTTTAAAGTTGATTCCAATAATAGTTTAAAAGTTAAGTGGAATTAAATAAAAATAACAAACAAACCGACATGCAGAAAAGTAGCCATTTTAGACCCATGTTTTTAAATATGTTTTTTATTAACATAAAATACAAGTGGACAACATTTTTCCAGGGAGTTTTTATACACCCTGTATAATATACACACATAACAATTAACAGTTATAAACAATCTGGAAACCTCTATCTACTGAAGTTAGCAGTTGTCTCGCACGTGACTTAGAAAATATAAAAAAACGTCACTAATGAAGTTTGCATTCAACGTTAAATGATTGCATTCTGTTACGGTTATGTAAACCAACCGTATTTACTATTAACCGCATTTATTAACTGTATTTTGCTAATGCAAAATAATTAATTAATGTGGCCACTGTTAAATGTTTATTTTAAAATATCTTACGGGTACTTTCCTGTTAAAGGGAACATTCATTATTATCGATCTGATTTCTTTCGATATATCGATAATTTTGTTTTCCTTTACGATCCATACCTTCTGTTTTAATATCTTTAAACACATTTAAATTACAAATTGTCATCTGATCTTGTTTAGGCAAAACATAAATAAGTAAAACTGTTTTAAACTAACATAATATAACTAACCAAACTTGCTGGGTTTGCTGTATCATTTAAAATGTCGTTTGATAACAGAAAAGGCATGTGAGTAATATGAAACGGAATTTGGAAATTTTACAGCAAGTTTGGTTGGTTAGGTAAGGTTAGTTTAGAACATTTTCATTTCAATATAATATTTTAAAATAATTTCCGATGACTTTATAAGAGTCAACTCAAAGATTATAGAAATACTAAAGATGTACACAACAGTTAGATATAATTAAAATTTTTTGTAAATATCTTATCTTTTTTCAAAAGCTGACTTTGTTTTTTAGTGTTTTCTACATAGAAATAATCAAAACCCATTGCAAATACTTCATTTTGACAAATTTAGTAAATCACAATTTAAATATTAACAGCTGTTTCATTCAAAAGTAGTGTAAATGTATGCATATGGTCGTGATGTAAACAAATCTAAAGAGGGGACTTTAAAGGCCTCTGGGGCAGAGCCCCAAGGGAATTTACCTTGTTTCTCTTTTGATGGCTCATCTACAGACTAAGACCTTTCTTTAGAGACCCCTACCGAGTTTCTACGCCCAGCCGTTCTCTCAAATTAGCTGTCACAAAGAAAAACAGTTTCAAATTAATATATAGATTTGTAAATTGTTTGTTGATACTGAACAATATTTACTTATCGTAGTTGTCAGCTGACATCTCGTTCATTATCGGATCAAAAATAGAATATCGATGTATCGGAAAGAAATCATCGATAATAATGAATGTTCCCTTTAACAGGAAAGTACCATTTTACGCAATGCGGCCAAGGTCAAAATTAGTACAGCAGCTACTATACATGCTACGATACATGCTATACGATGGTACAGTTGTACCATCTATTACATTAGTTTTCTGAATCTAACTATTTAAATCCCCAGTTAAATGTATGTAAATATTAAAACATATACATATTTTAAATAGCGTATCCTGGAAGATGTTATTACGGAATATGTACGTTTTCATTTTACGGAAAAGGCGGATACACTTAACAATCACACGTCCTTTCTACAAGAAACAGTGTGTCAAGAGTGCTTCCTGGCTCAAAAATTCAATACATTTCTTTTCTCAGTCAGAGGTGCATAACTGCATTCCTTTGAACACAGTCAGCATCCTGCCTGGTTTGTCCACCCCTAGCGGAAGCCACCCTCACGGTCACGTGTAATCTCTCTCTCTTCCATCCCCCTCTTGCGCCAACCCCCAACCGTTGGCAAAACTCCGCAGTATGAGGAATTCGCGGATGGGGACCCTTTCTACCTGATACCCGTTGGCAAAACTCCTACACTCTCCAATGCTGGCCGCGTGACGCTGACACCTCAGTCACGGCAGGACGGATTGGCTGCACTCCGAACACACTTGTAGACTTTTTCTCCTGATCTATCTGTGCCTCTGATACTTGACTCTAGACAATGCCAGCCATATTGTCGATCACACGAAGACATACGAGGTGTCGAGCATCGCCTGTAAAGGAAGCCTGACCGATCTCTCCCCGAACTGACTGCACTAGAACTGTGTCCAGTGCAGACAGGTAATGCTTCTTTTTCCTTGAAAGCTTTTGCCTTACCTAGTAGTAAAAGGTTTATGCTGTTGAATAGTAGTCTATGTGTGTTTTTAAGGAAGATGAAATATTGTTTTACTCAGTTGCGAGATATGTTCAGGGCACAGAGGGAAAATGGGAATTTGCCCGACAATCTTAAAAATAACCGAAACTCCAAACTAAAAACAAAGTTCATATCATTGTGATTTAGTTGGTAAGATGCTTGAAATTCTCTTTTATAGTCATACAAATATAAAAATATTAAGCACAAGGGCCCGGACTCTCTACCTGGGGGTGTTCAGAACCCGGATCTTCCCCAAATATCCTCTTGACCAAATAACCTTGACCTAAAGGATGTCAATTATTTATTGAGGATACGGATATCTAAAACACGAGTATGGCTCCTATACCAGGAAATGTAATGCTTCTTGAATTAAAATAATTAGTTTTGTGGAGTGTGTCATCGTGAAAGATAATTATCTCTGACCCTTCGAGCTCATGGGTTCATGCAAAACACAAACCTACAAAACTATGGACCAGTCTAGATGTCATGAGTCGACCGGAAATTATTTTAGTGAACTCTGTTGAGAGGAGTAAAATTACTACAGTATGTTCCTCAATATCAAACATTTGAAACATTATACTTCTGAATTTCATGTTACACAAACTTGTGCCACTTTAACAAGCTAATTAATCTGCACAACGCCAGGTGCTACAAGTGGTTGGACGCCATTCCGCAGTTTCCACATACCGCACCCAGCTGGCCAACATAACTACACGTACATTTCTACACGATGTGCTTAGTTAGGTGCGGTCCGCGTCGCATTCGTTAGTTCTTCGGTTCCCTTCTTCCTTCTGCTTCGGACAGTTACACTCGGGATACAACATCACTATTTTGTGACGCACAGCTGAGTAACATACACACATCTCACTCTATTCTACACTCATAATGAGTGTAGAATAGAGTGAGATGTGTGTAGCGTTGTTACTGTCTAAGATCAGCTGTTTCTTCATCCAGGACCATTATTAAAAGCCCAATGATCAAGGACAGCCAGTTTGGACCATAGAAATACTTTCCTCAGGATCAATTCAAAAGCTTATCTTCTGTACGGTGTTCAAAACTCTCTCTTGCTTGGGATAGTGGTATATATATTATTTTTTTACATTTTCGCTTTTGATATTTTTAATCTTTTTTAGTAGAAGAACACTCCTTCTATCTTGTTACTATCTGATATCGACCTTTTTGTTAGATAGCATAATCAATAGCCCAATAACAAATGGCATATGAGTTTGGAAATCTCGCTTGGAACCAACCCAGCAATCTTCAGATTTGAATGCGAACACTATAACAACTCGACCTAGACAATCAGTATTCTCTATCTCCAGTCTTCTAATTATGATCGATATAGTCAATGGTTCGATACATTTTTCTCAAAAATGTTGTACACCATACTAACTTCTTCTGAAAGTGTTTCATTAGTGTCTTAAATATAGACAGGTAAAGAAGTAACTTTACAGTGACTGTATATTCGTTTTGTATTTTGATCGGAGTTCACTCTTCCCCAATTTCGATTTGCACCAGTGACATCTATTGACAGCATTTAACCTGATTTGAATACATATTCTCTACTTATCATAAGTTCATCATTAAATAAAAATAGCAAAGTGTATAAAAAAAAATTCTTATACTGCCCTCGTCACAATAATACGTAGGCTCAACACCGAAGTACAGTGTCGTCTCCGTGCCCCAGGAGCCTAAAACCCCTGAATACACATGTTATTTATATATTTTTGGCCAATCTTCCAACAGCTGCTAGTCTGACCTAGCACTTCCTTCTTGAGCACTTCCTTAAGCGGCCTAGAAGCACTTCTATCCGTCACAAGAACACTTCCTTTGAAGGCAACTTGTCACGGACTGCAGCTCGACTGCCCGTGATGTATAATATTGCCACAGATTTGTCTCATTGTCACGTACAGCCGATTTCCAAGAAGGAAACAAGATATAGAACTAGGTAATAAACTCAGAGAGTTCCATTCTGTTGGGTTACATTTAAAATAACTATCTCGAGGCACCACCGCACCCTTTATGCCGACCTTGGTTCTCCCATTACGCAGACTCTTCTTTATTATTAATTTTCTTAAACAAGGCACTTATTAAAATTTATTTTAATTATTTGCACAAGCACTCCTGGTTTTATTTATCGTACCAAAACTGTTGAGATACTTAAAAGCATTTTTACATGGTCCAAGGATTTGGCGTTGGATATTTTTCTTCATTATGTAGTTTAATTACGCTGTAGGTAAATTCTATGAAAACATGGCGTGGGTTTTATTGCAATTTCGCAATCATAATAGTGCAAACATTTCGATGGTGTCTATGTATCTATCACATAGTTATGCGATGAAGCTGGTAAAAAAGGATGATTCCAAGAGGATCAGACTTAATAGCTCCAATTCATCATTATTATCATTATCATCATTATTCATTATCATTAAATCATTTTGGCTAAGTAGTTCTATATCCCAGTGGTTCAGAATCCACATTCAGCTGTAGATCCACTCATCAAGCAGAAAATATAATTCTCTTGGATAAAAATAGCTATTTCAATATTATAATATTGTATGAATTCAAAAATTGTATGTTTTATAAACACAATATTTATAAATTTACAATATCTTTTACAATAGGCCTATCCTACAACCTAATTGTAGCTCTTTCTACCATCGTGGCTAATAACTAAATTTAGAAAAGGCTCCTAAACGATATTATGATTACATGTTAGCATCTATTTAATTTCACCCAACAATAACAGTGAAACTAAGTACAGGGTGTGTCCATACCTTATATTACCTTCATTAGACTAGTTGTATTATAAAAATAGTAATGACACCTAGAAACCACTCTATGATCCGGCTTGAAAGCGCATGACCAAATATAGACAAGTCCTTCATAATTATTCACTAATTGAGTTATAAGAAAGAGTTACTACTGATTCGTTATGAGTTACGTTATTGCTATTTCACGACCACAGTGTCAGCTGTTATAAACATGAACGTGACTGTTGTTGCTCCTTATTTGTACATTATGACGTCATTAATGCACTTGTATCGGTGATCAATGCTGCAATAACGACGACGACAAGGACGGTAACCATGGTAATGAGATCACGATTGTGGTGGCCGTGGATATCGAGTATTGTTGTGATAATCATAATTGAGTGAAGGTGGCTGCGACTGTGTGGTCTTTGACAACAACTTGAGGGAGATCGCATTTAAAAAAGGCATATATGTACTGTATATTGTATCATTGTTGACTTTGAAAAGTTCACGAAGACTTATCATAACAATAGTAAAGTCTTTATTCAGTTTTTATATGTGTTTATTGTTGGCGATGTCTGTAAAACCAAAACCCAAACCTCGTTTAATCAAATAAAACTAACTAACCATAAACAATAACGCGTCCCCTAGCTATATAACCAAACAGTAAAGCAAAAATCATGAAATTAGCCCTCAAAATAATAGAAACAAAATCTCGTCGACACTAGCAATCAGTGTCACCAACATGAGCATACGAAAACGAGATTCAACATTTCAAGGATGAGAAGTCTACCATTTCACTTTATTATTTACTTGTCAATCCTGTTTCCAGTTGTGCAGATGACCTAAATGGTTTTCTTAGGGCAAACTGTGTCCAAATTTCACCTTGAATCTTATTTCAATATACATACGCAATACATTACAAGTTTATGTAGTGTAAGCCTCGATACAGGTGTTATTCTCTAGATTGTAGCCTCGCCCAGCTACAGTGTTGTGCTGTGTTATTATCTGCGATCACCGACAGCAGCCAGCTCCAGCAGAAGTCAAAGGTCAAATCGCAGTTCATTAACATTCTTTGCACTCCGATAATACTTGACTTGCTAGGATCTCTAGATCTTTAAACCTGCTGGCTTCGAACTCAAGTCGAAATCTAATTGCTAGGAGGTGCTTACGCTTTTCGTATCCATTTGGTTTTTTAGGGTTTCGTGGTTTGAAGAAACATTGTATTGTAAGTACAAAGTGTGCTGTACCTTCAACTATTGATAACATTTAAGGTCCTTTACCTGTTTAAAATTGTAGTTTTCAATAAAAATAGACTGAGAACGAATCGAATCACCGACATATTTCGTTGCTGAAAAATTGGTTCCGAGGTAAAACTAATTAAAGTCATAATCAAAATGTAAGCAAATATATGTCATTGTAAACCAACCAAAATATTCAATTATGTATTAGGTGGTTAGTGTGATGGTTTTTCTTGTGTGTTGTTGATACCAATTAATAGCAACTTCACCTAATGACTTAGGAAGTCCAGAAAGCACATCCCGAGGCAACATTAAAGTACATAACCAGACAGGTCTACACGATGACTATGTTCATAACTACATTTAGAAAATTTAAGTCCATTATATTAAATCGTGCTCACCATAACCCCAAAATAACATCTCAACTTACATATCCACCCTGTCTTATAGTATACTAAACTTTATTACAGAGCACAGACATCCTGTTCGTATGTGAAAAGATATCTTCATAATTTGTCAAAGACCACACAGTCGCAGCCACCTTCACTCAATTATGATTATCACAACAATACTCGATATCCACGGCCACCACAATCGTGATCTCATTACCATGGTTACCGTCCTTGTCGTCGTCGTTATTGCAGCATTGATCACCGATACAAGTGCATTAATGACGTCATAATGTACAAATAAGGAGCAACAACAGTCACGTTCATGTTTATAACAGCTGACACTGTGGTCGTGAAATAGCAATAACGTAACTCATAACGAATCAGTAGTAACTCTTCCTTATAACTCAATTAGTGAACAATTATGAAGGACTTGTCTATATTTGGTCATGCGCTTTCAAGCCGGATCATAGAGTGGTTCTAGGTGTCATTACTATTTTTATAATCCAACTAGTCTAATGAAGGTAATATAAGGTATGGACACACCCTGTACTTAGAGTAGTCTTGCTATTATTGTTGCTTACCATGGGATGAATCAAATACACTCCATTTTTTTCTGTGGCGTATATTTTAGCCATGTAATCATATTAAGTTATCATATTGTAATTTGAGTTATTATCCAGGGTAGTTTAGAGTACTGTAACTCAATTTCATCTGTAAGCTGAATAATCTTTACATGAAAAAAACAATGAAGTATTTTTATTAAGCAAGTTATCCAATATTGGGGCAGTTCTACGTGCCTTGCAGACATTATATTCATTTGGAATGTTGAAAGTAGGTTCATACCGTTTTGCCTTGAATGTGACTTAGCTAACAGTTTTAGTGTTCAACCCTATTCGCCCAGAACCCCTAACTAAACCCATTATCATTACCAATATGAACACGTCTTCAGTTTCTTAAGGTTATCAGAAGCCAATATTTCACTGGATATTAAAAATACTATAACACAGCATTATTTACTTTTATTCACCTGGTTGAATATAAGAAGTACTTGAAAATTGTATAGGGTTCCTTACAAAATGCCAACCATCAATTGTTGGTAACCACCTATCCGTGCATATACCAAAATTGGCCTCTAGCACGTTAAAATGGTTGCATACCAACAAGCAGATAAGATTGTTTGACTCATGGTAGGTATACAAGCACGAGAGCGCTTTCTGACGTTTTACCAATGTAATCATGATATCTAAGTTGCACCAAGATGCAAATCTCCCAAGCAACTATCAACTAAAGTTTCAGAGACTTTAAAGGTTCATTATCTAAAACAACGCCCACAGGACAGCACAAATAGACCTCATGTATCCACGGTCACTAGGATCGTGGAATATCTGAAAAGGTTAACAACAGCTGTTCTCATAACTCTCGCCTTGTGACCTGATGATGAGTGGTTAGTTACCAGCTGACGGTGTTGGATCTCACCTCTACAGCCACGGGTCAGAACCTGGGTAAAGTATGGATAGACATGCTATGCTTCTAGGTCTTGGTCTTCGTCGCAATTCTTCAAATTACCTATACGTTCATCTGTTAATTTTTTTATAACGATGTTAGTAGCCTATATTTACATTACTCGATCTTTCCTTTTAGTCAAACCTGCCTTCAATGACCTAATACACGTCTATGTATGTTTGGAGGGTTTTTTCGGCCCCGGTATTTTTCGTTTATAAGTTCACTTGTAAATGTTTCATTACAATAATGGTTAGAACAAATTGTGCAGCCTACTTTAATAAGCGGAATATAACCTAGCCTTCCCTAAACTAATCAACAATTACACACGAACTGATAAAGATGTCACGATTTTACTTGGTAAACAAATAACTTTTAAACTGGAGAATGATTAGTACAGTACATTGCGTGGAAGAAACCCCCTAAAACCAGACAATAGTCACAGTCACAATATTTTTTTAACTACCTATTTATATTTGCCACATTTATAGCGTATATAGAACTTTAAGGAATTGCAAAGATCTGTAAATATCCTTAAAACTATTAACGGACACTTATATATTTCTTACGAGATTTATCTTCGTGCAATTTCTTCCTTTTAGACACTATCAAATCTGAGTTAGGCCATGAGAAAACATTTAGAAGAAAAAAGAGTCATTCGTGCAGGATAAAGTTCAATATCATAGGATAGACCTACAACCTTACCGAATAATAAAATTGTATTAATACACGCAACTACTATACAATAAACAAGCACACGCCACTAAAAACACACACTACAATCCATGGTGAAAGTCCACGAATAAAATACACTACAATAAACAAACACACACATTCACGAGCGCAGCGTGTTCCAGCCCACGACCTAGACGCAACACTAATCACCTAATTAGCTAATTACCTCATGCTAATTGGTCTCAATTAGCTCACTTAATGCCACCTCGGTCTGGCAATAATGCAATGCTACGTTCACCTCCTTCGACTGATATAAATCTATCGTTGATTTGCATTTCTATTTCAATTGTAGAAGTGAAATCGAAGTCAATTAAAATTGATATGCTGATCAACAAGTTAATACGATTGTATGCACTCTTCATTGCCGTTGGTTTTGTTCGTGGATTAACAGACGTGTAGAGTGTTTGCATATACATTTTCAACCCAGCTTTAATTATTTATTTAAGTTAAACTGTTTTTGGCTTTGTGAACATGAGTATAAAGTAGGAAAATAATTGAAAAAAGAATCTATGACAGGGAAATTCGAATTTTCTAACTTCATTCCCAAAACCTATCAGTTCCTAATACAGTACTTGTTTGTTAGGGTTAGATGCCGAATTAGTTAAAACTGATAAAAACGATGTTGGTATTTCCGTGCGTTGTGAAGTGTTTCATTTTCTTTAACTTATATTTTGTATCTCTCTTATAAATGAGTTGATGATCTTGTCATTATTTTAACATAGAAGATTGGCATTCTGTTGAATAAAAGATCGACGCTATCAATGTGCTTAAGATGTAACTGAATGTAAATGTTATATCAATAAATTTAATTGAATAATTCAAAAGAGTTCGAATATTCAGAAATCATTACTTTCACAGTCTGTTTAAGCATGGATCAAGCATTCTTTCCTGTTTTGATCAAACAAAACGATATTGCTATAAACAACGATTTTTCTCCGGTATAATATCAAAATAATAAATTGCACAGTGCAAAAAAACACAAGGGGAATGTGTCAGTTTATTAACCTACACCCAAATCGAAAATTAACCACGTATAAACAAAATTCAGATTTTACAATCAATAGGGAAATCTACTTACAGGATAAAGTTCAATAATATACAGATGCGTTTACACCGAAGTCTACAGCATATTTTCAACAAAAGTTGACATTATGTGCATACAATATTTCTTTAAAGCCGTGTTTGTACAGTACCGTAATTCGCAACAATATGTTTCAAACATTTTCTACGTCCCTAGTTGTTATATGTTTCCAACATTTTGTAGCAAAATCCGGTGTAAACACAGCTTAAAACACCATTAAGGGATCTAAAATTTCACAAACTTATGAGCTAACCTAAGACCATTATTTTGTCCACTTTCATACTAACCCCCAAATCGGCATTCATACCCGAGCAGCAAGCCAAAAATTACCCTCTTGTTCCATCCAAATTACCGCCATTAACGCAGAGACAAATTAAATCGTAATTAAAGTCAGTCCAAACAATGTCGAATTACCAAAACATCAGGACAACAATGGTCTTCCAGCTGATCGTATCACTTCATGCCAGATCAGCATAAAGTCAGCCAGCCTTGAAGCTGCTCTCTGATTGGCTAATTCTCGGTCACGTGACCCTCGTTACCGCCTACTCTGATTAATCTGACTTTAATTTGCCTAAACAGATGCGAGCTGTCATTACATTACACTGTCCTAGACAGCCATTCAATTGTGGACGTGGGAAGACTTCTTGGACGCCAACGGACGATTCCAAGTTCATTCTGTTGTTTTAGAAATTTCTGAAAATTTCTGTCTTGGCGTCCCAGCAAGTATTGACGTCTCTACCTAGATATGGTCAAATTTTACGTGGTGATCGTGCAAAGGACGTGTAAAACTTCGACTTCTGTTTCATAAATTTCACAATTCCTACACAGTTTACAATAGTTTCCTATTTATTTAACGTTCTCCTTAAAGCTCATCAGAGACATGTTAATTGATTTGTATAACTATGTCAGTGGAAATATTTAGGCCTACTAGTTAAACCTAACCTAATTGATAAATTGAACCTAACCTAACCTGATAAGAGATCAGCAACAACAGCAACTCATTGATAAGCATTAAGCATGCAGCTACCACATAATCAGCTGATTATTACCATTCTGAAAGCAATCATAGTCTTAATTTATATTATTTTTGAATCAAGCTTAAATGTTCTTGTTTGGCTAACCACTTAGCTGAGTACGCTTTTAACACATATTTTTATAGTCAAGCAATGAATTCATAACCATATTACAGTGGTCACAACTAAACCAATTGATTAAAAACTATTTTACGGAGAACGGTAGCTCATTGGTTAAATCTTGAACTGTAATCCAGACATTGCTGTTTCTAGACCTATCCCATCTCATCACCGAAGTCAATACATTGCCTATGTGACTTGGACCTAACGATACTTCACAAATGTTAAAACGTTAAAACATTCTCAAAAGTTGAATCAATCGCATATTTTAACGGCCTGATTGATAGGTCAGAAGGATTTCCTTGATGTAGGTCAGTTAGTGAATGACTTCTGTGCAGCTGTATGAATGAGAGGACAGACAGACATAGATGGATGCTGGAGCCTATGGATTGATGGATGGTCTGGCGGTGACAGCCGACTACATTAGTGGAGGCGGGACGCATGTCTGGAGACTCAAGAGGAAATGTTTAGGAGTCTTACGTAAAAAAAACGATAAAAATTTGAAGTTTATCGTTTTTGAAAATGTCGATTTAAATATGTTTACACAAAAAAAGTGAAAACTGTTTGGCAGAAACACTTTGGAGTTAGTGATAAAATAAGTTAACATTAAAAGAAAGAAATACGATCGTCGCGTAATCTTTAAGATTATCTCACCTAACATAGTTACACTGAAGTACCAGTAGAAACATAAAAAGTTGAAAATGTCAACACGTTAAAGTACAGCAAAAAACTGGCATGGAAATATCTGGCATTAATTTGATAACCACTGTAGCTAATCATAACAATGATACTGTAGCAACACGAATCATGTTCCAGACGAACAACATGTTTGAGCGTATCAATTTAGTCATCCAACGCAATTATAATATATTGCTGTACCCATAAATAAGTAATATTACTTCTTTATGTACATGCCACACAACACCTCAATTACACTTCGTGAATGATTCTTTATCCAATAAAGCCACAGTAGAGGATATGATGACGATAATCATAGCAATCCCGTATTTCACCTAACAAAATACACTTGTTTTATGAATCTAAGTCTGATGGAGCAACCTAATGTAAAGATATTACTAAGAATATAGCAAAACCAAATTTGACCTGAAGAAGTACACTCTTTGTTTTTGAACCTACAAAATGTCTAACAAGGCGCCTTCGCAGTGGTATAAAGACAAATATAGCTGTCTGCCGGGTCACAATTCAGCCTGAAAAAGAAAATCTCCTGTTTATATATATTGAACGGAGCCACCCAACACCCAATCATTACCCAATGCAACTATATGACGTTGACACTGCTATCCCACACATCAGATTCCTGTCTAGGAGGAACACTTCAGCGGATCTACACCTCCAACATATATATTGTATATCCAAGATATAACCTTTGTATATCCAACAAAGCCATCCAATGAAACTATATGATGGCTCTAGCTATCCACAATTTCAGCTGAAAACACTCTGAAAGTATATTTTCAAAGCCACTCGTTGCAATGACGAATATAGCTATCCCACATTTCAGCTGGAGAACATGTCAGAACATGCAACTATATAACGTTGACTACAGCTATCCAACATCCAATGAAACTATAGTATGGCTCTAGCTAACCACCATTTCAGCTGAATAGCACTTTGAAAGTATATTTTCAAAGCCACTCGTTGCAATGACGACTATAGCTATCCCACATTTCAGCTGAAGGAGAACCTGTCAGAACCTGCAACTATATAACGTTGACTACAGCTATCCAACATCCAATGAAACTATATTATGGCTCTAGCTAACCACCATTTCAGCTGAATAGCACTTTGAAAGTATATTTTCAAAGCCACTCGTTGCAATGACGACTATAGCTATCCCACATTTCAGCTGAAGGAGAACCTGTCAGAACCTGCAACTATATAACGTTGACTACAGCTATCCAACATCCAATGAAACTATGACGATGGCTCTATCCACCATTTCAGCTGAAAAACACTCTGAAAGTATATTTTCAAAGCCACTCGTTGCAATGACGACTATAGCTATCCCACATTTCAGCTGAAGGAGAACCTGTCAGAACCTGCAACTATATAACGTTGACTACAGCTATCCAACATCCAATGAAACTATGACGATGGCTCTATCCACCATTTCAGCTGAAAAACACTCTGAAAGTATATTTTCAAAGCCACTCGTTGCAATGACGACTATAGCTATCCCACATTTCAGCTGAAGGAGAACCTGTCAGAACCTGCAACTATATAACGTTGACTACAGCTATCCAACATCCAATGAAACTATAGTATGGCTCTAGCTAACCACCATTTCAGCTGAATAGCACTTTGAAAGTATATTTTCAAAGCCACTCGTTGCAATGACGACTATAGCTATCCCACATTTCAGCTGAAGGAAAACATGTCAGAACATGCAACTACACAACGTTGACTACAGCTATCCAACATCCAATGAAACTATATAATGGCTCTAGCTATCCACCATTTCAGCTGAATAGCACTTTGAAAGCATATTTTCAAAGCCACTCGTTGCAATGACGACTAAAGCTATCCCACATTTCAGCTGAAGGAGAACATGTCTCGCACGTGGGACGATGATTGACGAGCTGAGAATGAACAGACAAACAGACAGACTTGAACATTTGGCAGCTCATTTGTTACCCAATCAGCCCGACGATGACAGTCCCGCCTTCTCGGATTTGGTTAATGGGATATCGTTTTACTAATTGCGTCTCTTGAAAACATTCGAATTACAAGGTTAAGCGTCATTTGCTATTTTTTGCCACAAGTGATGTTTCAGAAGTGTTAAACTAGTTTGGAAAAAGTTGTAGGCCTATTTTGGCACTCAAAAATGTGATTGCAATGATTTATGATTTTGAGATTTTAAGTTACCGTAATTAGGTATTGTTTTTAGGATCCCCCTCCCCCGTTGAATGGTTATAGACCGGGACTTCAAGACTGAAGGTACTGGTTCACACCATACCAATCACCAATAAATTTAGATTCTTGAAAATACCGTGTTCCAGTGGCCCGTAGACCACCTTAGAATCTGTAAATTCAACTATTTAAAATACAACAAAAAGTCTTTCAGGTAAAGCAAAGATTTTCTGTATTAGAAAAACCTTGTTTACCAAAACTTATTAAATAATTTTATAAGTATAGTAAAAGAAGACTTTTCTTCGTATAGTTGAGCGGAGCGAGCGAAGCGAGCGAAGCTCTTTGGGATCAACTTCAATGCAAACAATATAACACCATCACTCAATAACGGCTGAACACATTTCAGCCAAACTTAACAAGACTACTTAGACTAATAATGAGATGGTTTGTAAACAAACAAATTTCAATTAGATAATGCTAATGCAATTTAAAACGAACTTAAAATTTCAAATTTTTAACATTAGGCTTATGGGACTAAAGTAGCTATGACAGTTTTTTTGTTTACAAGAAAAATGTAAACAAGAGAATCATAAGGTATTTCTGAACTTTCTATACTTTTCTTTTAAACGTTTTTAAACCATTCCTATAATTTTAATAAACAAGAAAATGCCGTTAAAACATTTTTTAAGGCGCGGAATTCACTGAAAATCGAGAAATTATACGGAACTACTTTCTCAATGCGCGGAGCATAAACAAGGAGCGGAGGGATACGGACCGGTGACTACTTTCTTGGGAACCTAGGTTATATAGCTATTTGTGTTGCCAGCTGATTAGAAACAGCCAATGTTAGAAATCAGGATTTAATAAGCGATATATCGAACCGCATCGAAATCGGTATTTAATCCGATAATACCTCATAGGTTATATTAAGTTGAATTACATCAACGGTACAGTAAGTTATTACACTTATTGATAAAACGCAGATTGAACACTGATCTAATTTAGGCAGGTGGGGAGGTAGGTCGGGGTTTATGAGTATTCGTGACTACATTAAGTGTTTTGAAGTAAGGTTAGATTAGGAAGGTAAAGTGTAGGTTATAGGTAGGTGATCGGGTTGTTTATTTGTGTTGCACCATATAGTTTTTATCTTTTGGAATGGAATAGTTGGTTAAGGTTAAACGGGGAAACGATTTCAAAAATGCTTGCATATGGTCTTAACTTAACAAACCATCTACAGTATTCTAGCTTTGACTTTATATAAAGTCAATGATTCTAGCAAATTATTACATACTGACCAAAAGAAAAGAGAACATTTGGTTTTGGATCTTTGACCATAGCAAAACTAACATATAATTTATGGGATGTGAAAAGTTGTATATCATTATATACTATTCTGTAATATTAATAATTGTTCGGCAAATCCTCATTTTAATGGCTCGGCTGAAAATGGAATCTGCATTTTGTGAAACAGTTATTTGGTAACAATTCAGTCATTTCAAATGTTGATAAAATTTCCTTTCTCTTTTTTATACTTTAATGCCCTTTTTGGATGTTAATATCAGATTCCAACTACTGTAATATTTTCCTGGTCAAAACTACCTTACACTTCTCGAAGAGGTAAATTTGAATTATTATAATTTTAATCTTTAAAACCAGCATTAGTAAATAAATCTATTGACCTTTTTGCATTTAGTTACTTATACAAATATCAAATCACGTTTGTTCCGCTCAACTGGCTTTCACCTCTCTGAAAGCAACCCTAGTAAAACCTAGTAATCGTGGTAAAACCTAAGTTTAGTTTCTTGTGTGTTTCACGTAAGTTTGTATTTTTGTTGACTAAAATCAGCTGTTACTTAGTACAGGATTAATAATATTGTTATCCCAATGATAAAGCCTAGCTAAGGAACAGGGATAAGGACCTAATTTCGAACTAGAAAAAAGGATTGATCTAGTGACCTCTGATTGCTAGGTGAGCATGTTGACTTAGCTGTTGATTCATTTATATTAAACACACATAATCTAAACATAATTTCTAACACGTCTATATACGTATAATCCCTCAATAAAGTCTAAAACTAATCATACAACGTTTCAATTAATTTTCCTTTCTGGTTCCACACCAAATTAATCCTTGCTAACTACTTTTTGCGAACTAGTAAAATAGATATTGCTCATTCAACAGAGGGCGACCATTTCACCACAGGACCCGACGATAATTGAAGGACCCGCTCAACAATTACTGCCTACTAAGCTCAATGTCGCACAAATGATTCAATTAACATTCATTTACTTCAATTAGCTACAATTGTTTTCAATGCGACACTTTGCGGAATTAATATGGCACTGTGTGTAAAGTGTGTTGTGTTTAGGATTAAAGCTTAACCTATGCATTAATTGAAATCGGCATTCTTCCTAAGACTATAGAGTTGGTCATAGTGAAATCATAAATTAACAAGACAACAATAATGTGGTCAAATAATTGATTAACAATTTAATACTGTCTTCTAACGAAACAAACCCTTATTACAATACGTTCATAATAATTTGAACGACTAAATAAATTTTACTCATAGTCTATTATTTAATTATAACCCTTAAGTTTCAAATACCCTAAACTGAACAATTGAAATAGAAAACAGAATGTTCCCAGATTATTTATGGAAAATAAAACAAACCAGAGCTAATTATGTGTCTATTATGCCAAATTGTTTCCAAACTGAATAATTTTGCTTCCAAACAAGTATTTCATTGTTTCTGTTTTTTATCCAATCCAGAACTGATTAATCATAATTATTATTTCTGTCAGTTTTCAAATGTGTGTGTTCAAATTATTTTAGTTAATGGACTGTTTTTAGTGTAGAAACGCGTTTGAGGCAGTAGATAATAGCTGCTATTCCAAAAAAATTGTCACTGTCTAACATAAAATATAACATTACCTATAAGTTATAACAGTATATAAAATAGTTATATACAGTAGTTTCCGTATACATATAACCATTGACTTTATATCTACTACGTGTATATATAAAGTCAATGATATAACTATAAATGTTTTTCAATTTTGGTACACATATTTCCATCACTTTTTAATGCCATTCACTTTGGATACTACAGGTATACTTGCAAAAAACACAAACTAATTATAAAGTATTTCTTTTGACAAATCATCTTCACAAACACTTATAGTCCAGTCAATGAATGATCCAAAAGTAGGTGTAGAGTGCGTGAGCAGGTAACTAAGCGATTTCTTCAGAAACTTGTTCAGGGGGCTTAGGGTGTTAACATACCAAAAGTCCTGACTCCTAGGTGGTGAGCCAGGGGGTGGAGGGGGGAAAAAGGGGGGAAAAAAGGTACGCATTTTGGGTTTTTTGATTATATCTCGAAAACTATCAACTTTTTGTATACTATAGTAAATTATAAAATTGAAGAAGATTAAATTTTCTACAAGAAAAGTATATAATGTGTTTATTTTGGTTCAACAGATTACGAGTTATAACTTATTTAATTGATATCTTTAATAAAATCTCCTTCCATAAGAAATACATGTAAATTAGTATGCGAAATGGGGCGAATCCTATCCGCCCAAAGGAAATATAAATGATATTCTGGAAATCTTGACAAAATTTCCAGTAATTTGACACTTTAATCATGAAATTTTGTGAAAAATTAAAGCGAGGGTGAGCGTTTAAAAATGGGATGATTTAAGTCTTTTTTTATATTTCCAATAAAAAAACACCAAAACTCGACATTTTGTTACCTCGCCCTCGCCTTAATTTTGGATCAATTTTAATGATTAAAGTGTCAAATTACTGGAAATTTTGTCAAGATTTCCAGAATATCATTTATATTTCCTTTGGGCGGATAGGATTCGCCGAGATCGGATAGGACGTTTTCGAGATATAATCAAAAAACCCAAAATGCGTACCTTTCTCCCCCCCCCTTTTCCCCCCTCCACCCCCTGGCTCACCACCTAGGAGTCAGGACTTTTGGTATGTTAACACCCTAAGCCATCTGAACAAGTTTCTGAAGGAATCGCTTAGTTACCTGCTCACGCACTCTACACCTCATTCCTTGACTGGACTATTAATAAATTATGTGGCTTTTGTGATCCTGGAATAACCCCCACCCTGACATAAACATTTATAATTTTACCAAAAATTGGTAGCTGAGTGATTATAGCGCTCAAATGATCAAAAGGTTGTCATTCAATCCTGGAAAAGTCAGTATCTTTTGATGGTTCGAATCTGGACTCAGCGGTTTCTGATCATTGGGTTTTAACGAAATTGGCTAATGAAACAGGAAACAGCTGATCTTAGTCAGTAAAAAGGCTACACAGATCACACTCCATTCTACACTCATCCTTCAATCATATTTGAGTTAAAATACGCACCTATGGGGCATCCCCATCTCAATTGTTAATAACATAAGGTGACCATGACAATGGTCATGTTGAGTAATTCTTTTTACAATTGACTATCACAGACCTCCTCTCATCAAACCGTTGTATCAAGCAAAGCCCTGACGCACGTAAATCCTCGTATGTTTTATTTGTAATTCGTCAAAGTTTAAGGACCGTCTAGACAGTTTTATAGGTGTCAAATAGAAAGCAACAGGTCATAAAGTGAGCTTGTTGGTCTCAACATTGATTTATGACGAGTTTCAATCACCAGCATCAGTCATTGTTGTCTTCCTACAAGTTACAAAGTGGCGTTTGTAGTCGAGGCTCTCACCATCACAGACTTGACGGTATGAAAGGGGTAGAATCATTAGGATTAAAAGTTGTTTTAATTTGTTTTTAGTATAATCATTGACTTTGATGGTGCAAGTAGACTTGTCATTCTATTGTAAAATTATATTTTCGACCTTCTTTTTTATCGACCAACCTCACTTCTTTTCGGTATTCAGTTTATTCCAGGATTTCTTGAGTTGGATTATGTGATCTTCTTTCATACATGTCCATAAATAAATCCTTAAGTTTGGTGAAAATTATTAGGATTGACCACTAAGTGTAGCAAAAAAACCTTGCACCTTATTGTAAAATCATTTAATTTGCTCTTTTAGATATAGAGACCACAATTATGTCAAAACGACCACTTCTTTTCTTTTGGTCCTCATCAGCCTCAAAGTATGTAGACCTAATTTCAGGAGTGGTATTTTATGATTGTCCTATATACATTTTTGTAAATAAATACTGGTACGTAAGTTTGGTTGGAAGACTGAGTACTGGTATTGCCATTGGCTTTGAACATGACAAGCAGAAGTTAGGTGGCTGAGAAGGACATGGTCCTATTACAGCCTCAGTCCAGTGGGGGTTTGGCTCCCTGGACTGAAACATCACGAAACAACAAGCAGACGTTATAACCTGTTGCAAAATTTAAGGTATGTTTTGATCTGAATTTAATGTTGGGGACGAATGTTGTATTATTACTTCTCTATGACGTGATCGTTATATTACCTATAATCGCTTATATTTAGAGATATTGTCGGGGTTTCTTCTTGTCACAGATAGATTTACAAATTGATATGCAACAAAGAATTAACATTAACTTTGAAAAGTTTGAGTAGACTTTTCATCCTACCGTAAATGTTACACCTATTGTTATATGTGTGTTTCATCTTAGTACGTTTAAGTTCTAAACAACTCTAACATTGACTAGTACCTCGAATTTTCTAGGGTAAATTATACATTTTTCTTTACTATTTTGTTATAATACTGACCCGTGAGAGATTCTGTTCATTGGGCTTTCAGAAATGACAATTAATCGATGTTGTTACACAAAAGTTGGACATTATTAGTAGTAAAAGGACCAGGGAATTGACATTTTCCACTAGAAAAAAACCAACAAAAAAATGGAATTACCCACAACAAATCTGCAATATTTATAGCAATCCAGCAGATAGACAGCTTATTCTCTATTTCCTATGAGTCCAAAGTCCTTATTTGTGTCAAATCGTTATTCAATCCATTTTTGCGTGTTGGTTGATATATTATAAATTTGATACGAACCGACCTAGCAAGTGGATTCATCCCATTTCATTTCCACGCAGGGGTTGACTTATATAAACAAACACAATTCCCTTTGTCATCGACCTCTCCTACGGGAAGCAGGTGTTTCAACTAGGGGAAGCCGCACAACGGGCTGGGCATGCACCAGGATATCAGGATGTGCAGTCTAGCTGCATCTAGCATGTCTAGGATGTCTAGGATGCATCGATGCACGCTATTCCGCCATACATTGTAACGGAACTGTCCATGTCGTTTTGTGGGAACTTGTACAGTACTATACTGATAGCAACTACTTCACCACACTGTAGCCAGATCATTGCAATGATTTAAGAATGGAAATGTTGGATCTATTTTGGAAGTTATTCAGCAAACAAGAAATTTAAAATGTCTAAAAGATAACTGTAGCAATGATAGGGTTTCCGCACGTTCCGATTTTCCAGAAAGTTCACCGGTTTCGCCACAAATTTTCTAGTGTCTTGAAAAGGACCCTCGGAACAGTCTGTCAATGATCCCGAAAAGAATAATATTGTACTAAATAATTGTAAGGGTCCTGTAAATATTTAATCTTAAAAGTAAGAATCTCAGAGTTCGATGAAATTCCTTGACTTTCTCAAAAGAATGTTCTTTAAAGTTTATAATCTCGCATCTGGAGACAGCTTCAAATAAATACTGATGTATTTCTTTACTGCTTTTAGTTGTACTGAGCTGAGAATTGTCTACAAATATATGGAAGGGACTAGAAAAAAAAATGGGAATTGGGAATAATGAATGGGAACCTTAGAAGGTAAACGTAAGGGTAAACGCTTCTCCTCAGGACAGCTGCTCAACAATATACAATCTGAATCAAAAGGTTAAGAATCATGACATTAACCTTGTCACAGAAATGTTAACCCAAATCCTCAGAGAGATTCCAAAGTATCTGACTAAAATATCAAAGGGTTATCTCAGCAAATAGTCATGCCAACGTGTATCACTTATCAACCACATTTTTTTCATAGACAAGGGGTGAAAAATAGTAATTCGTATCAACTTTGACTGATCGGTTAATTTGTACAGAAACATTATGATTTATCAGAAAAGGCAGCCAACTATAGATCAGTTTTAGAAGACTTTTTGCCATTAATGTTCTCTTGATTACATTTTTGTAGCTACAGTACTACCTGACGTGTCACTCAGGCCAACTTAAGTATTTCAGGTCCTGATAGGCGATCCACCATATTCCTCTTTTATGAATTAAAGCAGGTTGATAATTTCAAGAGCTTCCACTGTAGCCCAAAACTCTCTTGGTGTCTTTATCAGATCAACATTTTTAAGTATTGCAAGTTTCCATGGATTACCACCATGAGGGGTCGAACAACAACTTATCTGTAGCTGTCTTCTGGGGGAAATTTCAAGATCAAAGTCAACTGTGAACAGCAAACTCTTGAAAGTTCGATCTTTTGATCTTTGGGATTGATCTGAGGTTCAGTTCAGAGTTTCGTATGACTGGGGTAGTACCAATTTAGTTGTTCGGAGGAATAACCTCTACTAGCCACTGGCCGGCAGCCACAGAAGCTAGCGTGTCTAGCGTGTAGAGCGTGTTGAGCGTGTTGAGCGTGCGTAGCGTGTTGAAACTCCCGCGTGTTGGTAATTGAAGTATTCTCCACTCGACGCCTCCTCTCGGCCGGTGGTCAGTTCCTCAGCTCCCACTGGACAAGGGACAGGTGGCTTGACAACATTCGGAAGACAATTTTTCAGAACAAAAATATTTTCTTGATTGTCGACTGCCAAATGGATTTCAAGAAATATTTAGATAAACTATGCACTGCTGAGAAAAAGATTATTCTTGATTACTTGCAATCCAGTTTCACCGTAAGAAAGATCTGAATTTGGAAATTAAAGAATTTGTTTCACGTGTGGTCACGTTTAACATTCTGATGATTAACTTCAAACCAGGAAAGCTAAATTAGAATTTTGGCTTCGTTTATAATGTCAGTGTCTAGTTTAGTATTTGTTAGGGTTAATTTAGTTTAGGAGACTCATTCCTTTACCCTAGAGTTGTTTCTTGATACCAACTTTTGCCACACGTTCTGGACATCTCTCTGCTGATTTGAATTATACGAAACCCTCGGTGATCTCCAAGCATTGACAACATTTATGAAGCAGAAAAAAGATTTGAGCTCTTACTGGAAATCTTTTCAGCTCATTTGAAAACCCTAGTGCCTAATATCATGCCTCAAGCAGTAAGGATGCTTGCTTGGCCACTCTCTAGCTGAAAATTTGGTCTAATTCATGTTCGGGGATTTTTTAAACCCTTTTTGACGCTTCCTCAAATTAGGAATGATGTCCCGTTCGTTTCCAATCATTCAAGTACTATTGCTAGACACGTTTGGCCCACTTTAACTTACACCGCACCCCAAACCTACCCAAATGTGTATCCTAGGCTTTTCACGAATTCACGAGTTCATGAATAGAAACAACGCGCAACGGGACGCCGCGTCGGCTAGATTTGCATTCAATGTTTCAATGGCCAATAGTTTAATATCCGAGGAATTGTATAAGCGCTTCCCTGAAGCAGTTACCCGCTCGGTGTTGCCCATATACAGATGATTTGTGCAACTGCGGCCCGCGGCACGCCGACTATCTCGGAATGTAATGGGAAAGTCTAAACGTACTGGGATTGCTACGTTTGATGTATTGTGGGAGATGTCTGCGTCTACGTTTGGAATCTGTTGAATGTATTTGCCGAGCTTCTGATTCGCTGCTTGGAGATTAATCTCGAGCTTTACCAATTTAAATACCTTCCAGATGTTATGGATTAGCTGGACATTTTAAGGTGTGCTACTTCCAGGTTTTGGAACAGGTGTTTAGATTTAACTACGATCTCGACACTCCATTTTGCGTATTTTAAGACGAAAAGGCACTGAAGGATGAGTTTTGAATTAATTACAATAGCTTTGTTCCTGATACTGACTAACATCAGTTGGCCATTCAGAATTAATTTGAACGGTCAAGAACAGGAGAACTGGATACAGCGTCGAACCATCAAAAGTCTACTGACTTTTCTTGAGGTAGAACCACCAACCCTCTAGATTTTTATTTAATTATATTGTATTACATATTTCAATGTGAGGATGGGTATTGTATTATGAGATAATACATTTGTTAATGACTACCATTAAGTGTTTATTTAGCAAAATCCCAATAATCAAGGTTAGCTAGTACAGTTTCGAATAGTCAAAAAGCTTCTGAATTTTTCAGGATCCGTTCATCTTCCGAATACAAGGCAATACAACCTCTACCTATCTGCTTGTCTACATGTCCAAATGTATACATTTATCAACGTATCATTGACTGCGGATATAAAATAATCGCATTGAGCCGTCGTGTGGGTAAGGAACGAAGCCTCCATGACAAGCAGATTGAGTTACTCGGCGACGAGTGGGCTTTGACGAACAATCGATCATGAGATGAAAGAAGTGAACAATACAACAAATGAGGTATTCAGACTGCGATTCTGAGTGGGAGAAGGATCAATGAAGATATATCTGCGGAGACGATACATAACTGGGAGATATTTTACGATTTATTAAGTTTGTGCCATCGAGTTGATGATTAGTTAATAGATGGTTTCGTAAGGCTTTTGTGACAATCAGAATCAAAATAATTTCACTATAGTTTTGCAATATTACAGGATTATTGATTTAGCACAGTAGACAGTGTTGAAATATCCACCTGTTGTCCCATTATAGGCTATACAATAGTTGAAATCGTCTTGTGTTACGATATCATTAACCTTAGACAAGGTCATAAATCACCTTGTGTTACTGAACTAAAAAAACTTAGACAACGTCAAAAATTACCTCAAGCAACTATACCACCAACCTAAGCAAAGTCACCTTATGATATCTACTATTCTTAAACAAACCCGTGCATCACATGTTTTGCCCTTCTTAAAAATTGTCTAAGCATCTTAACATTATTCACGATCCTCACATGGAGGCGCTGACCATAAAAAATTGGATGTTAAATAAAAAAACGAGACCAATAACCACATAATTAATTTTGTTTTATACATATCACCTACTTCTAAATAAGTTATTATTTATACGTGAAGTGTGTATGAAGGTATACATACATTTCACCGTGAAATGTATGTATACCTTCATACTGTTATAGTTCCTACACATAGTCCAACATCTGCTGTCCAAGGTGCGGCCGCAGCCCATGGCGACTTTGGGGCGGTCAGCAAAATCTATTAAAGCTCCGATAAACGGGTGCATAAATTTGACGCTGGGCTGATAATTAATTTTTGAAACCGAACACGCCCGTCCTCCGCGATTACCATTTAAAGTACGCGATGCTATCTCGGAACTGCGGATCTCTGGAAATACAAAATTAAGTGCGACTTATTGAATTAGCACCTACGTTGTTTTTGGTCTTGTTGGTGACGCAATGAACAGGTGTACGATTGAATATACTACAAAATGTAGACTATTTCGCAGTTTCGTCTTTGTGTGTAGAAGGGTTCCTAACCTCCCGATTACCCGATACGATTGTGGGATTAATATAGCTTTCATTTTGGTGTTTGGTAGGACTTGATCTTGTACTTCCAAGGCAAAAGGCTTTTGGTGAAGCGTTAAACCATTCGCTATTTTGTGGTTTGACCACTTATTTATTTCTGGATGACGTAAAGTGCAGTATTTGAGTACTTCACGTTACCACTTCTTAAAAAATACAGGATTGTCTTTTCTTTCCTACAAATATGGACGTTTCGAAGAAAATGTCCCCTCGTCCGTTTCTACAGTGATAATTCCACAATCATCCTCTCTATGTTTATTACGGCCGTCTCCTGAAGACCAATACTAATTTTCCACCCATTGTACCCAATACATCTTTTGTTGGCGAGATTTTTTTGCAGAATGGACCTTCCAAATTAATTGTTCATCACAAATCCTTCCTTCCTCAGCGTCTAGTGACTTCTCTAGGATATGCCACTGTATTCTTCTTCCTGCTGAAGACTCAAAATTGATTTTCCTTACGCTTCCGTCACTTCTTTTACGACTTCTAAATACTTCTTTTCTTCCCTGCCCTTCACGAACCTCTACCAGTTCCTGCCCCAGTCGCTTCCAGTGACTACTCCAGGGCCGACCAGCAGGTGGAGAACCGCCACCTGGCTTAAACTCCGTCACACCTTCATCCTTGTGAAAAATGAAACGTCGCCCCGAAATTAATGTTGTAATAGGTGTTATTGGCTGCATACCAAACAGCTACCGGAAGCTCGCGTCAGACTGCCTCTTTCTAATTCCCTCGAGTTTCCGTCACTGCCTCCGCATCAGATATGTCAGTGGGTGATTTGCATTTTGGAATTTTATAAAAGTTAATTAGCTCAAGGCGGATATTTTGGCGTAAATTAGGCAGATGAGAATCGTCTGTTTGATGTCCAACGGAGTGGAGTGTCTCGAGGATAATTGTGTTTTTGTGGTTTCCTTCGCTATTTGCATTTTTAAGATTTTTTAAGCAAGCAGTCAAAAAATTTGTCGTATTTCTGCCTAACGTCAGTTTTTTTGTGAAACGTCATTTGACCAATGACAAATTGCATCTGTGTTCAAAATCGGCCCTGCTCGTAATCGAAGCAGCATCTTCGATCTTGAAGGTGAGCACTGCTCTGCTACCCAGACAAACTTTACTGGCTGTACTGACGACTGTATTCATATTAAATAAGAAACATATATTCTTCAGAAAACTAAAGTAATCACAGGAGGGGACAATTTTAACGTTTTCAAAATGAGATTTACACTTCATTTAGCCTATTCTGTATTTGATTATCAAAATGGATTTTTATAGCTTCCACTTGACCTCTTCTATAAGATAACGATGTACGTTGTGTACGCTTTTTAACCCTGATTTTAATACAGAGTTGTACTTATATAGCTTTGTTAGTAAATAAGTATATGATCAAATGTTTCCTTACCGCGGGTAGTGACATTTCTCCATATCGAAACGGTGGCCTTCTCATTACCATCCGACGAACCCTCAGTAACTGATGAAACCACAACATACAATAATGTTCCCGATAACAGTACAGTATATGACTTTTATTTCTACAAAAGTGTGAAATGTTTGTTTTACTTATATTGTGAAATAGTGACAAAGCTCTTCTTTATTGTTTGGGCAGATCATTGTACTGGATATGTTTTTTAATAGTAATCTTACGTACATCAAGGGAGTGTTATTTATTTATTCATAAAGAGTAGTTTCTGATAAATACTTAATTTATTCAAAGTCTGATTTACTTCATTACGATTCACAAGAGGACTTGGTCACAATGATGCTTTTGCATTCGGTAACCGTGCTTGGGCTATGGATAGGCCATTAGACACTAGCAGAATTCTTATACCTTGAGTGCTTATTATAACTTCAACGTTCAATAAACAGTATTTGGATGACTGAGTCAACAAATCGTGATAATCTACCACAAACCGTTTAGTGCTTCCACAAAGATCAGAGAAATAAAACCTTACATCCAATTGTATGAAGCCATTCATACCCGTCCAAAAGAGATACGACTTCTCGAGTTAATTAACCGACTCTTTTATCTCCTATTTGGCAGCGATTGAAAAACATAACTCGTAGTTTCGGCGCAGATTTATTTGCGATCGACGCGGCCCGTCGAGATAAAATATTGTTATTAACTCCCTGACAAATTTACAATCTGCTAACCTACCTCCTCCCACGCCGAAACATTGTTTCATAAGCCGCTGGACCTAATAGGCTCTACTGACCTCTCCATTACGGGAGTGCGCCGATAAATAATGTCGCAGCGCGATTAATAAGTGCGGCCCTACAACGCAACCTTGGGGTGCTCCGGTAGAAGTGTTGTCGATGGCTTAATGGCTCTCTTAGCGCTGGTCGTGACTCTGGGGTAGCCGCGATCTGGGATTTACAGTCGTCGTTATTGCCCTTTCCCTGTTTATTTTATGCGGGTTATTACTTTACTGGGATCGCACGAAGTCGATGTACAGGTGCTCGATCGATTTCGCGATTGCAGCACGCTTTGCGGTACTTTATGGGTTGTGGGTTTCTCAAGTTGTGCTGTCTTTTAATTGGCTGGAACAACTTTATAACTTGACTTGTGTTTGTTGTTTAAGGAAACGTAACGTGAATAAAGGAACTACAATGTTTAAGTGTTTCTATAATTGTTAAATGAAATCAGACACGAAACGCACCATCAGTACTTCATTACTGGACTTATAATAAATAATCTTGGCTAAAGAAACGGCTGATCTTAGTCAGTAACAAAGCTGGTCATCTACTCCATTCTAAACTCATATTCCATTCATTTGATCAAATCATGTCCATTAGCCTCACCATTATAGGCATAATACATTTGTAGTAAGGGATAAGAAAGGTGAAAAATCTTCCATTGAATGGATTACCTGATAAATATTCAAGCAAACTACTAGCGGTTTCCCAATAATTTTCCTAAAAAAGTGATATTCTTATTATCAAATCAAACCTCCACAAACCCTATCATCTCACTCAGCAAAGAATGTACAGTATTTGATTATCCAAAGGCTACTTATCGTTTATCTTAGACGGCGTAAAACTTCTATTGTAGACAATTCATTGGATAGTTTGCTAAGCATGCAGAATTGTAGACTTATCTCAATGCGGAAATCCTCTAACAATGGTAGCTTGGTTTTCGCTGCCACTGCAAGATTGCACAGATAGTCACGGAACGCTGCTCAAGTACTGCGTCTGCGCTCCGTACATCTTACACTTATTTTACTTCTCTTCACACATTCTTGTCAGATCTTTCCTGGGGTTTGTTCTTTGATCTCTACAGACTATTTGTCAGTGAAGTAACTACAGTTAGTTACGTTCCACACAGTTCGATTGTGTTCGCTTGGAAAGTCGCTGGTTCGATTATGAGAAAGGTCTCAAGCTTTTTGATTGTTCGCAAATGGATCCAGCTGGCCTCCATCATTAGGCTAGCGAAACAGCCTATCTTAGTCAGTAACATAGCTATAATTCATTCAACTGTCATACTCCACTCATATTCCATACACACTATGGTGTGTGTTGACATCTTATAGTTACAATCAAACAATAAAGTTTGTACTACAAACCTAGGCGAATTATGTCAAATTCAAGTAATTAAAATATCCCTGTTAAACTATTAGGTATATGATTACCTTTGAGGATTTTAGAATTTAGATCACTGTAGACATACACCATTGCTTATGATTATTATGAAGTTGATTAAGTGGGTCTTTCAAGGAGAAGGCTGCCACTAAAATTTGCCCTATGCAAATGAAGGGTATGTAAACTAACCTAACATAACCTAACTTGAATTGGGTCATTCCAGTACACCATGGTAGTCAAACTTTGACCACGTGATCAGATGGTCGCGTACATCGTGGACCATGTGGGTTGTGGATAAGGAGAGTTCACTCACCATTAAAATTTGCCTAATCTAACCTAGCTTTAGGTAATGTAACATAACCTAACCTAACCTAACTTGCATTGGGTCGTTCCAGTACACCATGGTAGTCCACCTTTGACCACGTGATCAGATGGTCGCGTATATCGTGGGTTGTGGGTAAGGAGAGTTCGACACTCACCACTACAATTTGCCTAACCTAACCCAGCTTTACGTAATGCAACTTAACCTAACCTAACTTGCTAAGGGTCGCCCGCGTGGTAGTCCACCTTTGACCACGTGATCAGATAGTCGCGTACATCGTGGACCACGTGGTGTGGGTAAGGAGAGTGCCGCCACTCACCACTAAAATTTGCCTAACCTAACCTAGCTTTACGTAATGTAACATAACTTAACCTAACCTAACTTACGGTCACCCGCGTGGTAGTCCACCTTTGACCACGTGATCAGGTGGTCGCGTACATCGTGGATCACGTGGGTTGTGGGTAAGGAGAGTGCCGCCACTCATCACTAAAATTTGCCTAACCTAACCTAGCTTTACGTAATGTAACATAACTTAACCTAACCTAACTTGCTAAGACGCCCGCGTGGTAGTCCACCTTTGACCACGTGATCAGATGGTCGCGTACCGTGGACCACGTGGGTTGTGGTCGTACATCACGAAATGGCAGTTCACAAACCTGTAATTAGAGCCAGCTAACCGATCCGTCTCGAAATCAATTTTCACGCTCTTTACCCGTTCAGTCGCGGCCACTTAGTGTTATCTGTATATCTCCGCCCTTCACGACCGCGTATAATCGAAGAGTTACGTGCCACAGTGTAATGGGAATGGAATGTCAAAACAAAACTTACCTTCAACTCATTTTTTGAGGACTAAACACCTGTTTATGGTAATTAAAATGGTGCTTAGCAACTATATTTGGCAAAACGAAGTGCCATCTTCAAGTTGTAGATCAATCCTAGATTTAACTTTACGTCTACTAAATTTCCGCTGGATTTGCGTCTTAAAATCGTATAGATTAGAGGTTAGATTATACGTCTAAGACATCGACACACCAAGTTGCGTATTGTAACTTGTAAGGGAAAATTGATTCCCTGTCTCAATGCAATGATGGTTCTACAATAAATCTATTCCATATAACAATCCCCTGCATGACAAAGTTGTCACCAATGTAAATTTACTTAATTGGTCGCACTTTTAATTAGTTAATTTCATTTAACATTATTAACAGAAGAACCATTATATCCGAACTGGCCGAATGAGTCCAATTAAGTATGACAACATAGTGAAGTCACCCACTTTATACAATTGGTACAACTAGCGCCTAACGCCTAGAGATACTAGCGCCAGGGGACGCGGTGGCAGCCTGAACAACTACAAAGTGTGACGTCATCGCCAGCGCTGCAGTCAACTTTGACCTTCCGTCGCCGCACAGCTGCCTTGGTTACGCAACTCGGTTGGTTCAATTGTTGTACATAATAAGATAGGGCGTAGCAACAATGTGGGATATATATTGACACTGCTAGACAAGATTGTAATTGGATCAACAATAATTGATGGGTTGTTATTCGAAAAGAGTGTTGTATTTGTATTTTTCGGCAATGTTTGTAGTAAACACAAAACACAACCTAACATATACAATTCGTCTAGAGTAGCGGTAAAACTTAAAATAAATTTCCTTAGAGTCTATGAATGTTCTTTTTTAGATGTTGAAATCAAATCGGGTAAGGGTACAAACCAAACAACGCTCCCAATTAAAGGAAAGGGAAAGAGCTGAATAACTTCCAAGTGCTGGACAAATTGTTCAGCTAGGAAAAGAGATTGAAAAGAAATAGTTGTTTGTGCAACTAGTGAGCAAAGTGGGACTTTGCTGCACACGAGATAAATGTTTACGCACGAACCGTAGGCGAGTGCGGAATGTTTCTCGAGTGAAACACTGCACCAGCTGATTGTAGTCGTAGTTTATCAGGTGTTACCATTGACTATTGGAAGAGTACACTTACTTATAAACAGTAATAATCAGTATAAACAGAATAAACAAGTAACTTTCTTACTTACGCACCAAGAAGAAAACAGTTCGTATGCTCGTTCATACTTCTTTCTTGATTTATCAGGAAACAGGTTTAATGAAACATGCTTTGCAGTTTCTGCTACACATTTCTTCTGGTATACATATATATATTCACAATCACTGAGTTCATTATTCTCAAACATAACATGTTAGGCACACTTATAATTATTCTTTCAAATACTATACACTTTCCGTCGAACGAAAATAGAATATAAATAAACACGAAATAACAGGTTAAATCGTAGTATCAATAGTCAATCAGCTGATCATATTAATAGTATCTTTAAGTGTTGCCAACCTATTTCCAAGTGTACTCGGATTACGTGCATAATAAAACCAATCTGTTTTGTGTTGTTTTGTTGGAATACTAAATTAGGCAAATTACTAATTTAGGCACTTTGGGCTAATAAATGAGCAGAAATGTTGCCCAGAGAGTTTTTCAGCCCTTCTCTCCTATTTATGCTCGAGAATTAGAGAGGGTATGCAAAGGTTCAATTCATGCCGAGTGCAAGATAATAACTTTTGGAAGAGAAACGTTAAGAAAGAGAGACGAGTTTGGCTCTTAATAATCAAATGAGGTGTCTTTCTTGAGTTTATTTTTTGTTCCTGGCAGTTTCTATTTCTGTGGCTGATACGTAAGAAGCGGTATTATATGGTCGGCGAATGTTAAAAATCAATAGCATACCGTCATTATTAGTTATGCGTTTCAGTTGACCCAGAGAACTGAACACCAAGAGCAAGAGGATCTTAGGACTTCGCCCCTCTGGCGTGGTGGGCGATACACTTCATGTAGTCGCCTACAGAGTCTTGTAGAATCTATTAGCCAAGTCTCCTATTAGCCTAGTTACATAACTCCTAGATTGTCCCCCACGTTGTTTTCTTTCGATTGGGAAATACAATTGTTTCGCAACATTTATGCAGATTCTTTGAAAAATATGATAAAATTGGGTTCTTTAGTAATCAGTTCTTGGATTAGGAAACCTTGGAGCAAAATATACAATTTGACTTTCCTCGCCACAAATATCCCTGTGGTGCCTGGTTATGATTTGCATTTTTACCGGTGCCCTCAATAATCAGAATAGGACAAAGACAACAAAATACGTACTCGCCGAAAGACTTTTACTATGCTACTTTGAAGACACTGTATAACTATCTCAATGTGGCCGAAAATTAAAAACATTACGAGCTTGGAAAATGAGGATATCATTAGAGATACGGTACAATGTAGGCAACAAGGCTGCATGGATGACGAACAGTTATGTGTCAGCTAGGCCGTAAACTAGAGTCATTACGCATGCTCTGTACAACGCAAGGCTAGGCTAGTTATGCGCAGGCGCACAGACAGGCTGCATGAATACATGCATGCGACGCTATACATAGAGGGGACGTGCTTTGTAGCATCCTGTTTAAAGGTTAACTGGGGGTATTTGGAATGTAATTTGATGTCAAACTATAAGTCTTTACTGTAGATACTTTACCGTAAGGTGGATAGTTCAATTGCAAAGTTTTAGCAAAGATTAAATATACTAGATTTCCAACCTTTATTATTTATTTTTTAAACGAGAAAAACATTAATGCACTACAACAATCAACATAAATGCACGTCAAGACATGATTTAGACTTTGAAATTGCTTGAGGATACTTGCAGTATCCAATATCAATAGTTGTATTTATTCGTGTAGTTGGTTTAAGTATTTAGGTATAATTTAACAGTGATTTAGTTTGACAAAGAGATACACTTTCCAAAATTCCTGTCTCCGTCTCCTATGCCCGGTAGGGACTTAAACCCTATCTTCCTCATCCCGCCAATTACTGAAATTATATTTAATCTAAACTTCGTGATCCGGCAGATGACTTTATTAGAGTTTGGATTTTTCAACACGACATGGCCGGGTGTGCGTGATCACTATCGACAGATTGCCTCTAATCGCTCCCATTTGGAGAAGATCTTTCTCGGGCCGAATCTCGGGGTTTCTTATCTCAAGATACAATGATAAGGTAGATGGGCAACAAAGTACTATAGGAAAAACGCTGGCCTTAAATGAGGTAGTCGTCCGTAGGCCGGTAGGTCGATCTAATATAATAGGCATAGATTAAACTTGATGGATTCATCATCCTTATCACCTGAAGACCGATACCACATTTTAAGGTTAGCTACGTCGGTACGGTATTTCTTAAGAGCAATTTGCTTACCATTTTAAAACTAGTTATTTTTTTAGTTTCAGGTTATTTGACCAGTTTCACAATTAAAAGGTAAAGTTAAAGGTGGGTGGCATGTAATAAACAACTTTGTCTTTCACAAATTGGAGGTGGTCTCCTAGCATTGGCTTTGGAAGAGAGTATGTTTAATCTATTGTTTTGGATACTGAATTAGAGATTCCTTCTATTACACCCAAAAAAATATAATAAGAAGCATTTGTCCTGCTGATGGGACTAATCATCACATTCTTGGACTATAGTAAGACCAGGTTTGAGATCATAAGGAAATTTTTGGAGAAATCACCAAAAATGGACAGTCATAGTACAGGAGCAATGGGAATAAGAACAAGAACCTAAACATCTGCAGTCCTAATGGTAATCCTGATATGAGACCTCTATAAATGGTCATAGAGAGTGTCAAAGGAGGATTTACTTATGATGGAGAAAGTAGGTATTGGCAAATCCTCTAAAATAAGTGGGAGCACTAGTTCTAAATGACTTGTTGAACGTTGCCAATAAATGACTAGGGACTCTACTTATGAAGAAGATCTTTGAAAGGAACTTTGTTGTCATGCATTCTAGGCAACAAACGTGACTGAGGGAGCGCGATTTAAGGCTACTATTCTTGAGCCGGCCATTAGATGGTTCATTCATGGGTCAAAGATGAATGAGGGAACTGGGGCTCGAGTCTTTGGACCTGGAACCAGTTACCAGGAGCCGCTGGGACATTCTCCCAGCATGTATCAGACTGGGGTTGGAACCATCAGGAGGTGTGCTCTGTTTAACCTTAGTAGGAGAGGGTAATTTATCAAGCAGTCATTTGAGCTCCTCGGTTATCAGATCAAAATATGGTATGGAAGTGCGGCAGAGTCTGATCTTGAGATGTGAAGGGTGATGAGGAGGCTGGTATGCTTGCAAGTTAAGCAGCTACTCTTCCTGTGGGACCAGAACTGGTTGATGAACCAAAAGATGCTTTCTTCTGTTTAATGATGAAGAGAAGACAAGATCAAAAGTTTGGAAAGTCTTTACAGGGTTTATACAAGTCAAGGAGATACTTGGGAGACAACATTAGGAGATCTGGGACCATGATCAGGCCAAACAGAAATTGAAGATTTCTTCCTGAACATTGCAGATTTAGACAAACCTCTTAAAGGAAATGGGTATTGTGTTAGAGAATGAATGTCATTCTGTCAATCAAGTGAAGAAACCCCAAAGAACCTGCTGGCAATTTGTGAGGCAGTGGGGCACAAGGGAGCAATAGTCTCTAGGCTACTAGGTAAAGGTTTGAAATATTTCCCTGCAAGAACCAGACGAGGAGTGGATAAGAGCAGGACTGGACACATTGGTTTGAGTGACACAATAATTTTTGGGATGCACTTTCCCTGTTAGGGTGTGCTCTACCTCAGCTCAGAAATCTCAACTAGGGCCTCCGTGGCTATGTTGCGCCATTGAACAGCGCCGCGGAAACCGCTTGCAGACGTTTGCGTCCTCTTAAATTACTCACTTAACTTTTAAAATATATTTCATCTGAAGATTGTTCCTTACTCCTTAGACTCAAATTTATGACTCTACTTTTTCAATTTTCTTCTAAAAATTTATTAGTATGTGTAAAATGCTTTAGAAAAACGCTTATTAGACATATTTACCAGTCATTTCCCACTTAAAATTCTACTATTATAAAAAAATTAAAAAAGTACAAGCCTACAGATATAAGAAATGAATAAAAAACATAAGTTTAAAATTGGTTAAGAACTAAGCTGACAATAACGGAGATCCTAAGCCCTTGCATTAGCAGAGCGCACCCTTAAACATAATTCACTGTTAGTAACTGTAGTAGCTCTGTCGTGGTTTTAAAATTTATCAAATAAAAGACCACTCAGATGTATTTGCTTCCAACAAAATTCAAAGTGAAATTGCATTCTCTTAACATATAACTGACATGACTTCTCAGTTTACTCCTTTTCATGTAAAATCTGACTAAGTATCTATAATTGCTTCCCCTATTTTCCCAGATAAGTACTTCCAGTTATAATCAACTACTAAGAAATTAAAATAAAAACAATTGGTAAATTTAATTACTTTTTTATTCAAACTATTTTTTCTTTACACAACTACAAAAGTATCACAATACATTACAGGTTTAATTGTAAGCTAAACATATCAGGTCACATGTACCATATTTACAAAAGTCAAAAATAGACTAACAATTGTCAAAGGTACAACAACAAAGTTGGACTGAAACATAAGTACATGAAATCGTTCTATATATTGCCTTCAAACTATAGGCCTATGAATTATTTGAATTATTAATATTTTAGCTATTGTGAATTAAAAAACTTAAAAGATGAGTTAAAATAAGGTATCAAATTTTGCTGTATTAAAATTATTACATAACTTATGGCAATTACTGAATACTCTTCTCACAGCCTCGATCAGAAAGTTGTATTAGGAAATGTAGTCTAACTAATAAGAGAATATTTCACATAAATAAAAAACAGAGAGCAACAAAAAGACATTTTTAAATTCATACAATAACACTTTAAAACTCATCGTAAGAAAGTCCATCATACCTAAGCCTGGTTCTAATGAGAAGGCAAAATGCCAAGCACTGAAAAAGATTAAGTGACTAGGATCAGAATAGTCTAGTTAGTAAAGGACAAATAAATAATAAAAATACCTTGGCACTGACCACAACATTTTTGAAAGGGATGGATTTTTCTACATTGATGACATACTATTGGTGTACTCCATCATTGCAAGTTGGATTGCTCTTTGGCGGACTCGGAGATACCAGTCTTTATACCACATTTCATGTAAATTCTCACCCTTTAGTCTTGATGAACCACTTCCATGAGAATGAGGAAGGTCTTGAGATTGAGCTTGCAAATGACTGTCTTGGTTGGCCTGAGAGAACTCATGATTTTCGTATTGGTCAGCATGCTGGTTATACACATTTTGAGGAAGTTCTTGATCTTGAAGATACATTTGATCATGTCTTTTTCTTCTCTGTTGGCTATTTTCTTTGTGAGAATATCTTTTTGACCTAGGCTTATTATTCATCTGACTATGAATTTCTAAATGGTTTTCATCAACATTGCTGCTTGAGTGAATGTGTCTATTGGACCTCATATCTTCATAGGAACTATCAATATCTTCACTACAATGTTGAGAACAGGCCGTTTGGAATGAATGACGATTGGTTGCGCCTGATTCTTCCGAGCCTTCATCAGACTCATTCAAAACCCGATTGTGTCTATCATGTTGCTTTTTCATGGCTTTAAATTTGCTGTTGTGTATTGCATTTAGTTCTCTTAGCTTAGAAATTTCTAATTCAATGGAACTGATGCTGTCAAAAGATTCATTCTTTCTACTTTGAGGATTGTGCTGTGATGTTTTGTGCTTGTCTTCATGATATTTAGTGTTTCTCTTGCTATCTTCTTCAGCTGAAGTGGCTGAAAGTGATCTGAAAGAAGGTGTGCCAGTCTCATATTCAGTTGATAAGTATACATTTTGAGATTTATTTACATGTTTATTGCGGGATTCAACAGGTTGCCTTTTGTGGTGCAAAACGTGAGGGCTCTCTAATCTTTGGTTGTGTAATGTATGGTTATTATACGATTCCACAAAGGCATCTTTAGAAGAAGTTTGGTGCTTTACAAGATGATGTTTTCTTTTTGCTTCACTGGGATTTCTGCAAGAAAGATTCTTGTCTAGATCTGTAGTTTCATAATCAATTGAATCACAACTATCATAACTGTCATCAGAATTTCTATGTTTCCGAGGGCTATTATCAAAACCATTATGGTCTTTCACACCTTTAATTTTTGGGTTGGGCTGTTGATTTTTTTTAGGTTTGGCTCCAAGTAAAACGGTATCACAAGTAACAGTCTTTTCATCTTCATTTGCATGGGCGATCTTCTTGGAAGATTTCCAATTCATATCTACATAAATACCAGAATTGTCACTATTATCTGATTGGTCTGATTGTTTGCCAGTAACATTGATCTGTAAATCTGTTTTCTTGGCCTCTTTACTCCTTTGTGCTATGTCCTCCAAATTTGTGTGTTCGGAAAATGATTTTTTCTTCTTGCGGTTTCTAGATGCTGACTTGGATCTCCTCCCCTTCGTTGGATGGTTTCTTGAGTTTCTACAAGAAGTTGCTGCACTTTTGCATTCTGACTCATTTTTAGTTTTACAAACTGCATTGACATTCATTGTAGACTTGTCACCATCACTACTGATAATGGGTACTTCTTGACGATCTGCTTGGAAGTCAGAACCACAAAGTAATCTACATGAACATGTTGACTGAGTTTGTTTTAATTTCTGTACAATGTTTGGCAAAGATAGGTTTGCTAATGAAAGGTTTTCAACACTAAGTGTGGTAAAACAATCTATGTAATCATTCATTTCCTTACTAGACCCTTTAAGTAAAGACAAAACTTCAATGTGATTTTCGCCAGAAGGACAAATAACTGATTTGAACTCATAAACATCACAATTATTAATGTTTATCTCTTCAACAACATTGTGTAGTCCATCTACTGCCAACCATCCAACCAGGTCAAAACTATCAAAATAAATTAGAGCACTTTCTGAACTATTTTTTATTTCAATATATTTTGCAAGTACTTGGTCAATTTCTTCACATTTTTCTGAAACTTCTTTTGGGACTTTAGGAAATCCACTTTCTAAATAAGCTTCAATACTTTCGTAGCTCAACAACGGCTTATCTGTACTAACAGCATTATCTTCCGACTTTTCATCAACTTCTAATCCCCCCTCTAAACCAGATACAATATCTTGAAAGTTCAGGAACGCCTTATCTTCTTTCTTCTCTTCAAAATTTATCAATGGCACTTCATTGGAAGTAGTATACATTTTAATACCACCGTACTTTTGGCTCTTGTCCCAATATCTGACCCTGATGAGCTTAGAATCCAATGAAGCTATTGGTGTATTTAAAGGAACTTTAAACTCATTCACCACCACTGGCAAAACCTCCCGCCAATGTTCTTGCATTTTCAAAGCAAATAGAGATGGCCCTGCAATAACTTTTATATCATCACTATCGGCTTTGTAAAAATCACGTATACGCAAATTTTCCAAGGAAATAGATTTATCTTTGAGACATCTATTTACACACGATTCATCATCACTACTTTTTGGAGAGCACTTTTCATCAGTGCTAGTGCTGTGGTTAGAGGTTAGAGAAATGGTTTCTGCAGAAAGTCCTTTAGATTTCTTACATTGCATATCATTAGGACTAACTGAGTCTTCTGTCACATTAGGTACTTTTCCTGTAAGGTCAATGGCATGATTCATTTGCCCGACAATTATTTCGCCGTTGTATCCTTTAATGAAATCATCAATACAAGAGCTTTTAATAGAATAATTTTCACTGATAGTGGCACCGTTGCCTCCTTTAGATTCTTTTAAATGATCTTCACCCTCACTGCTTTCCGGAGAATTCTTCTCGCCATTTCCAATATATTCTTTAACATAATCCTCACTATCACTGCTTTCAGGAGAATTTGTTTCACCATCAATTGTACTAGTGCTTTCATTAAACTCTTTAACATAATCTTCACGATCACTGCTTTCAGGAGAATTCTTTTCACCATTAGTAGCACCATTGCTAAACACTTTGACACAATCTTCATCATCACTGCTTTCACAGGAATTCTTTTCAGAGTAACTGTTTTCAGCAGTCACAACTTTACTCAAACTATGTTTTTCGTTACAATCCTTCCTATATTCAAGCAAATACTTGTTTCCTGCACCCGAGGCATTATTTTCCCCCTTATTTTCCTTTATGGAATCCTCACTATCACTCTCAGGGGATATTTTTTCAGCGGTACTCGTTGAACTGTCTGAATCGACAAAATCACTATTTTCGGGAGAATTCTTTTCAGCAGTACTTGCTGAACTGATTCCTACATCCTCACTATCAGCACTCAGAGAAGAATTTGTTTCCCCTGTATTCGTTGAACTATCTCCTACCTTTTCGGGATGTATTGAAGGCTTGATGTCGACAATACCACAGACTTTTTCAAACTTATCATTTGGTATTTTCCAAAGATCGATATTGTTCAGGTGTTGAGGAACACGGTTGACTGTTAGAGTAGTTCCTCCGATGTTCCCGATTAGTTTCTGGAAGGCAGCCAGCTCTGGACCCTCGGACACCACTGTGATTGTGATCCCTGAAACATAATAGAGTAGAAAATTTAATATATTTTTAATTTAGATATTGAGTAATGAGTAGTCACTATCCAAACTTACAAAATAAATAAACCACAACTGCTACAGTAGGAAATAACATGAAGATATAATTGTACACTAAGCCACAGGTTGTTGTTCTAACTATGTGAATCAAGACGGGTGAATGATAGGTATCTTATACAGATTTATAGAATACACAAAGTGTGTTGTGTGTGCTGAAACAATAAGAAAGTACAGTCAAGTAAAGGCACTAACAATCTTCTAATTTCAGATAGGGGGCAAATGGGGTTGTTGTAGCTCACCCGCTATGGTGTACCAAACAAAAATACGAGGCTAAAGTAAGATGCTAGGGGCAAGCTGATAGCACATTTTCAAATACAGACACTATATCCATCATAGCGTTGCGCTGCCCATTGTTGCAATATTCAAGATAAAAATGTGAGTTGCAGTTGTAAATACTGCTAGTTCTGGACACAACTTCCATTCATTATGTTGTTTCCGTTCACTTCACACACTTGACAAAAAATGTCTGCAGGTTTTAAGTTCCTGGCCAACAAAAACCACATGACACTTTACAGCTAGCAGATTTTTAATTGCAGTGCACTTTTCCAAATTTAATATTGCAGTTTGAAAGTTCCTCTGGGAAGACTAGACTAAGGAGGAAAACCTATCTGTGTTTTAAATTGTGCGATCGGCGTACACCTAGTGACCGTCATACGGAAACGTTCATTACTTTCTGATCAGCAAGTGACTTGTCTTACTAAAACATTTGTAGACTTCTTGATATTAAATCGTTTGTAGAGAGTATTTTTTTACACTGGGTAGGATAACTGACAATCAAATAATCAAAACTCCTGAATTAACAAAATGGAATTTTGTTCTTACAAACTCAAATTTAGAAACTATCAATATCCTCAATTTAAATAGATTTTTCTCTGCGATAAATCATATCAAAGGGGGCAAAAACAAAACCCCAAGGGCTAAGGAGGCCAAATCCACCTGTTTACACCACAGATACCCAATAGTTAGACTGGTCAACAACTGAAACTTTACCAAATTATCACAATCGGGTAGACACTCACCATGCGAGCCGTAGCGGCCGGCGCGACCCATGCGGTGCAGGTACGTGTGATGGTCCAGCGGCAGGTCCAGGTTGATGACCAAGTTAACGTTCTCGATGTCGATGCCACGAGCCGTCAGGTCCGTCGTGACCAACACTCTCACTCGCTGATCCCTCAGCTGAGTCAGGGCTGCCACTCGGTCCTCCTGCGGCTGTCGACCAGCAATCCACTCCACTCCCCACCCCTCCTTCCTCAGTAGGTTGCACAGGCTCACAGCCCTGGAAAATTAGTAGTTTTTCATATTGTTTTTCATAGGAGAGAGGATTTGCTTAAGGAATATTAAGAAGGGTGAAGGGTGTGGTATGCAGCCTGCTTAAACAATCAGAAAGTACAGCAGTTCTGTTGTCTAAAAACTGATATCTTCCAAGTACAGACAAGGGTGACAAATGACAAGTGTGGTTGTCTTTATTTAACTGCCATAGTTGCACCACAATGGTCAAATGTCAAAACACAAACTCTACAAAATTTGGATTGAAAAGACACTAATAAGAAACTAATCTTAAACATAATTTTTTCTTGACGTCAAGCTAAAACACTTCTTTTATACAAAAATTAAATTGGTTATTGCTGTGTGTTAGAAATTATTATGCTAATATAGGCTAATAACTTTTATAGTACAGTACTTTAATTGGCAAGAATACAAAAAATTCAGTAAGTATGCCTTTCAAATGTCATTCAACACCAACATATTACACAACATAGTTTATAGCCCAATGACAATAATTAAGCATAGAAATGTTTTGACTTGTGGAGGTCAGTCCAGAATAATTTAAATGTCGCCACGTTCATGTGAGCTCAAGCCATGATACACAGCCTAGGACATTAGGGTGCATGCGCACCGACGAGAGTAGGGGAGCACGACGGAAACACCGGTTGTCGTGTCCCTGCTTTGGAAGAAGAAAGATGGCTTGCTGAATACGTGGGATATGGGGGTATCGTGGAGGTATCGTGTTACACAATAGTTATTCTTAATTCCATTAATAATTCTTTTCAGATTATGTAGTCAAAATCACTCATTTAGTTTATTCCGTCAGCTCTCCATTTCATTATTTGCTCAAATGTTAGTTCACGCTGTGTCCAGTTCATTCATTAATAATTATTGCATCCAAAGATTAGGGTGTTTCACTAGTTAAAATGCTTCAATTAATAATAATAAATATCAAAGCTGGCTCTTTGGGCCTGTGAGTTGCGGTAAATTGTCTCCTCTGTTTAGATAATGAGTCCAGTTGTCGTTTCCAACACAAAAAGTTTGGTCATGATCATAAATCATATGACCAAATCACCAAATGTGGCCAAAATACGCCACAAGTGGTAGCAGAGCATGGTTACGATCCACAGACCTCTGGGTCATGGAGGGGGGGGGGGGGGGGGGGTTACGCCACAAACTTTAGATTTAATCAGAAACCTTCATACTTTAAGGCAACAATCTATGCTGACACATTGGATTATTTATCAGGAAAAGTAGTGATAACATTGATAAGATAAGGAACACAGGAATGAGGAAGCAAGATTGGTGATAAGGCTATTTTCATTTGAGTAATTTCTGTAATTATACAGAAGTCTCACACTACTAAGGCTTGTTTTGTTCAAGAAAATTCTCTAAGCAAGGATTGAGATATGTTGAATAAAGAGATAGCAGTTATCTTTTAGAAGTACAATATGTATGAGATACAACACACAGAAGACTTAAAAGATTATGTACAGGTTGGCCGAAAATTCCCATTCCATTAAAGATAAATTTAATTGGTGTTTAGGGCCGAAGCGCTGGTGGGGGAAGGGAGAATGAGCCTTCGTTCTTTTCCCCCACCTAATGTACAAATATTTGCTGATCAGTGGTGTTTCAGATAAAGGGACTTTTCGGCCACCCTGTAAAAATAAAAAAATGTAGCCTAATTTAAATCTTGTGGGAGACAAAATATTGTGTATTTTCTGTGTGGTTTTTCCTACCTGAACTTTTTCTAAAGCAACAGCGGGTGACCATGATGATGTCTACACGGGCGTGGTGGATGATAAAAGATTTTTCCTCTACTCCAGATGGCAACAAGAACGTTTCATTTTGGCACGATTGCAAAAGACGATGATGATGGCTACTCGACTGATGGAGATATGTTAGGATTTTGCTGTTATTGCAAGACATTGTTAGTGATTTTGTTTCCCTGGGGGGGGGGGGGGGGTTCAGATATATTGCCCATATAGCAGAGGAAAGTGATGTTTCTGTGGTTTTTATTGGATGAATTAATTTTTCTTTAAATAAAATGCACCCAATTACTCCTAAAATACTTTATGTAAGGACATAATTTATAGAGTTTGGTGTAGTATGAAAGATCTATAACATCGAAAATTTGGTAAAAAATTTCAGAAAATGTTATTGTTAACGAGAATTAATTTTTTTTTTGTATTGGTATTGATACATTTTGGTATCGACACACCTCTAATGTAAATGTAGCCAAAGAAATCTTGCTGATAAAGAAAAGTAGGAAGGTAAAGCAATTCTTGGCAAAGAAAACTCATGATGTTTCAGTAAGGTTCCTCAGTTCTTACAATAGTTACAAAACAGTCTTGGTAATCTGAACCACCTGTTTGGGAGCTAATGTTACTGTCATAAATTTGGAATGATTGCCAATAGCCCATGCCTAAGCATCCATTCATTAACACTGTTTTGTTAATTCTCTTTTAAGGTTTGTGTGACATAACAATACAGTAGACCCCCTCTTAACCGACCCTAATGGGACCGGACCTAGGTCGGATAACTCAAAAGGTCGGATAAAACGGGCAATCCCTAAAATCATAACATAATGAAGTGCTATTCATTTGGAATTATATAATCATTATTTTGAAGTCATACTTGCATTATTTATAAAATAAACTACTCTTATCTCCTTTTTCATATTGATAGAAAAGTCACAAATAAACACAAAACACAGTTAAGTCAAATAGGCCTACTTTCAGTGGAATATATTATTATAATACTAGGCAAGAGTCAATAAAATTCCTATTTTAATAACTTTAATACTGTAATGTATTAATTGATGCTTTCCAAATACATCGTAATACAGTACAGAACCTTTTGTCGACATTAAAGATACAAGCGACCATTTTCATTTTGTTACAAGACAGGATGTTTATTTATAGCCTCTCACTGGAGGCTCGAGGCACAAAAACTATCTTGACCTTGGAGTTGTTAACCCCCTTTCCCTGCCTTCCTTACAAGTTGCGTTGTTTGTTTACTCCGGCGATAAGATAATCAGTTCTCAAAATCGTAACGCACTTTATGATGTTATAAATGTGCCGCACAGATAACAAATCAGATCAGATGTGCTCGAGCTACGAACGATGATGACAAACTGACAATTGGCTATGCTATATTTTTTGTGCTCAACACAAAATAGCTTATTGTTAGTCATATCCTGTGGAGATAAGCGTATGGTTCAGTTCTCATCGCCCAGCGTGGGAGCGGAAATGCCGAGATTCCTATAAAGCGGCGGTTAAACCGAGCTGCTCTCAAATCAAGGTCGGTTAAAACAAACTGTATTATTTTACGATCGAAGGCGGATAATCCGATTATCGGTTAATACGAGGTCGGTTAAGAGGGGGTCTACTGTACATCCGCTGGAAATGATCATGACGTTGCCAAGATAGCAGCAGCAATCTTGGTGTTGTGTGATCACAGGAGCATCATATGGACATTTAAACTAAAAAAAAAGTTGTTTTGATTTTTCGTAAAATGTTCTGCGTGTATATTTAATCCTTACATTTGACAATCCGAATAGGGTCAGGTTCCCATTAGATTAGCAGAGCTCTGGCGCTGTGTAGAGTAGTACAAAACTGTACTTTGCTTGACTATCCAGAGCGTCGTTGCCTATAACATTGACAAGCCCTGGAAAGGTAATAAGAGAGAGTGAACCACAAGTGGTATGGGGAGGGACAGTGGAGGATATATTCAACATGAATAGACTAACTAGGGGAAAAAATAGTAAAAAAAGTTAGAAATAGGTTAAAGGAGTTTCCCAGTTTTACATACTTACTGCCATGGCCATTCGTACCCAAGTCAGTACTTGGCCTCAGAAATACGGATTTTCAAGTTTACAGTAAGAAATTTTAAAATAAACATCACAAGACACAATACTGTCGAATTTTCCAGCATACGTAGTAAAAAATCTTACCTGGTACTTAAATTGGAGAAGATAAGGCACTGGTCAAAAGATATGGACCGCAACAAATACAGAAGGTTCTTCTCTTTTATTTTGAGTTGTGCTAATCTGAAAACAACAAATGCATCATTATAGGGGTAAAATAATTTGGTCATAATTTAATTTCAATTGGTAAACAATTAACCTATAATGTTAAAAATGGGATTTCCAATGTTTTTTTTTTTTGTTTTTTTTACATTACAGTAAATTATACCACAGAATGTTTCGACTGCACAAAAGTCCAAACATAAGTTGTTCAGTTATAATTCACTTTTTTATTATTTATCTCGATTTGTCTAACTTAAGAGTATAGTTGACACAAACGTTTGTTTCCTGACAGTAAATGAGTCAGTTGCATCTTAAACGCTTTTTATTTTATCCTTCGATTATCTGGTAATTTTTATGAAACAACGTGGTCATTTACCACCCAACAGATATGGAGGGTTCTACTGCACCTTTGCATCATTTAAAGGATTAATTGTAAACACTCAGATTATTAAAACAAAAGATCAACATTTTGGGATCCTAAATCTGTCCCCACCTTCAGGTAGAAAGAAATTTATACAGTAGGCCTACATGACATGATTATTGCAAAAAGCAGATGATGCTGTAAACAACAAATTTGTCGCTAGGGCTACTAGAGGACTGTGCAGTTGTTATCAAGTGTTGATTTACGTTAATTAATCTTTTGTTTTGGAAATAACGTGAATGTCTGTTGTTGTGTCAGATGGTAGTAATCTAAAACTTGTTTCAGAACCATGAAACAACATTTTCAGGCTGTACACACGTACAGCTGCTATACACAGAGGTATGCCTTAATTGCAGTCATCTCATGCAATGAAATGTGAAGCTTTTGTCACTGAGTATGTGAGTTCAAATCCTGCTAAATCCCGATAAATTTCTACGTGATCATGTCGTACCCCCTAGGCATCGCCTGAAGTAATTTGTTTAAATGGTCTCAAACTAGAGCCTACTGCACTAAAATGGGAAGATAGGATGAAAAATTGTATAAGAGACGATGACACATTAAACGTTGTCAAAGTACAGCATGAGGTTAGGAGACGTTTATAGCTACAAAAAACTAGATGCTAAATACCAAAAAATCTGATTGCTGAAATCAGGTTGAATATAATTAATTTATAGGAAATCCAAAGGCTATGAAACGTTATCCCCGTTTTATGCCAGAAAACTAAAACAACATACTTCAACTGATTAACACTAACACTAACCTGTTGACATGTCTAGGAACTACACTGACAAACTGCCTCACGCCCAGCAGTATGGTGGAGCCGTCCATCTGCTGCGGAGTGACATATTGACCTGAGTTCATGTAGTCACTGAGGAACTTGACCAGCTGATCCGTGTAGGTAGCGCTACACGCAATCACCTGCTTACTCTCTGGCAGCTGGTTGAATATCTCACTGTAAACGAAACCGGTTTTAGTTACATAGTCCAGCCTCAAAAAGCTTCTGATCAAATCCGCAAACATTAGATCCAACCATTGAATCAGAGACCATCTGATAAGTATATGAGCACCAAAACTTAAATAAATAGCCTTATTGTGTCAGAACAGCGACTGGTAACAGTAAATTTCTTGTCATCAAACTTATGGCAAAAAAACTCCCACAGACACCTAGAGATTCCTAGAAACATTTGATTCGAGTAGGCCTAATTCATCTAACGCAGGTAGATCCATTAAAACATTAAAAACCATTAAATCAAACAAATACAACTTATGCATTGGCGAATAAACATTAACCCTAGCAGTGGCCAACCGTCGTCTGGTGACAGTATGGGCCGAAATTTTTTTAACGGTAAAAAAAACACTTACAATCAACTCAGATGAGAATAATATATATACCATTCGAAAGATCACATTCAGAACTTTCATTTGATTACCTAAACAAACCCTGTAGCAGGTATATAACAATGTCACGACGATTAGAAATCAAATGAAATTTTGGCGCGGTACGACTTTTGCAGCCAACACTTGGGAACTGGCAAAACACGTCTTGTTTGGCATTACCCTGCTCGGGTAATTTTCGTCTTAGGATGTTGCGGGTGGTACCACTGGATAGCCATTGACTTTATCTTCATTGTGGTAGTGATATTTATAAATAAATATTGATTGCACAATCGGTACGATTTTATGAAAACAGCTGTTTTCGAAATTTCTAACAAATGGCCAACAGTCGTCTGGTGGCGGTATGGAAAATACGAATTATATACAGTGAAAGTTATTATTACTAGTCATATAGTATATCATTTTGAAGAGGAAGAAATTTAGATTCAGAGAATGGCAGCCCTGCGCTCGGGGCTATATCCGTCTGCTCACATGAAGACAACGGAAGTGAGTCATTACTACTACAGACGAGACTGACCAGACAGTCTGTCGCCATTGTGTGTATTTGCCGGTGAGTGTTCGCTCGCATGTTATCCGCGATTTATTACTAAATACGTTATTAGTTCGTAGTGTTAGTGTTAGTGAAGTGTTTGTGTGTGTATAACAGTAATCTTCATGCATTTTATTATGCATAAATATTACTGAATTGTGTGAAATAGTGTTCATAAAAGGTATTATTTTTTTAGCATCATGTCTAACAACGATGATTCTGATATCCAGCGACTACTTTTCGAGACGGATCTTAGTTCGCCCTGTTGTGACATCTATCCTTTTAGTGACGACGATGAGGATGTTGATGACCCTTCTTGTATGCCTAGGCCTATCACCCCTCCTAGTCCAGATCCGGAATTTCCAGCCCCGCCCCCAGTGATCCAGTCCAATCCCCCACCTACTAAACCACCCCCCCCCCCCCCCCAGTGTTTCATGCTAACGATGGCCAGGTCGCAGGGCCAAGTAGAGAGATTGTGTATGAGGCCTACAGGGCTAAAATCTTGAATAAAAAAAGTGCCCCGGTTACCCCCCCGTCAGAGAGGCCACCTCCCCTGCGTGACAATCTTCGGCCTAATAGGCATGAACTCTACGAAGCAATATCTTCTATGGTGCAGGAAGAAAGTGATCTAGAAGACCTGTACGACTACTCATCGGGCAGTGGTGAGGAGTATGCGCCAGACTCGGAGGACCTCGATACAACGGACAGGGAAGACATCTCTGGCCTGTTCGGGGTAGCTGCACTCCCTGAGTCACCTCCCCCCCCCATTTACCTACCAACGAAGAGCCTAGGCCCCCTAGGAAAAGGCCGTCTCAACCGCTTCACCTCACAGATGAGACGGCTCTTTGTGAAGTAGGCACTGGCCCACCACCCAAAGTCCCCAGGGCAGCCGCCCCTCAACTTGATGACCCTCAACCGGCACCAGAACCAGCTGGAGGACTGCCGCAGCAAGAGCTGCCGACAGAAGCGCCGTGGGTGAGGGTCTATCCGCCTGAGCCGGCAGTGGACGTAAGCTCAAAATTCACTGTAGATAACCCTGGACCAACTTGTGTAGTGTCAAATAACCCTTTGCACTACTTCTTTCTCTTCTTCACTGGGGCCATGTGGGACATGTTTGTCAATGAGACAAACTTGTATGCCCACAGGAAAATCAACCATCTACGAAGAACTGGATTGTTGTCCCCGCAATCCCGTTTTCGTAGATGGGTGGACGTCACAGTGGATGAGATGAAGAAGTACTTAGCGCTTTTGTTGGCTATGGGAATAACCCGTCGGAAGAATCTCACCGACTATTGGAGTAAAGACCGTACACTTCATATTGAGTTTTTCTGCCAAACCATGACTCTTCGTAGATTTCAATTGATAACATCCATGTTTCATTTGTCATCTCGCGTTTCTCCACCACAGGGTCATGTAGGATATGATCCTTGGGTGAAGATTCGCGATTTCCTTCAAATGATGAATGGAAGTTTTAAAACTTATTTCATCCCAAGTCAGAATGTATGTATTGATGAAAGTATGGTGGGTATGAAAAACCGTACCACTTTCATACAATACATGCCAAACAAACGCCACTCACGGTTTGGCATTAAAAAGTTTGAGTTGTGTGATTCCAAGACGGGTTACGTCCTTCAGTCTGTGTTGTACTCTGGTAAATACTTTTTGTCTGCTGGTTCTGATCCCTTCACTCAGAAAGTTGTTGCGTACCTGATGGGGAAAGTTGGTTTACTGGACAAAGGTTATCATTTGTTCACTGATAACTTCTACACAAAGATCAACTTAGCCCGCTGGTTGAGCCAGAGAAACACCTTTTTGACAGGAACGGTCAACAAGCGGTCTAAGGATCTTTCGAAAGTCGCCTTGGATACAGTGCTACAAGTTGGTGAGACTTTGTACTTTAGAAGAAGGTTTGATGGTTCGGCATCAGTCCTCCTTGTGAAGTTCAAAGAGCGTGAAACCAGGAAACCGGTTCACCTAATATCAAATTGTATGCATGCCCAAGACGTCGAAGTTACCAGTCGAGGAACTAATCGCGTCTCGGTAAAACCAGTGACAATCAAGGTGTACAACGAGTTTATGGGTGGAGTGGATTCGAAAGACAAAAGTGTTTACCACTTGTCCTGCACTCGAACTTCATCTAAATACTGGAGGAAGATCGTTTACAATTTCATTGATATGGCTCTACTGAACGCATACATTTTGTATGCGGCTCAGCATGACAATCCTATGCCCAGGTCAAAATTTAATACCAGTGTAATTGATCAACTGTCAACCTCCGGTGTGCCTCTCCCCCTTCCGCCCACTGTCGGTCCAGCTGGAGACAACCCTGCACAGCACAACTACAACCACAACATCGTTCCGCTGCCTAACCATGGAAGGCGCATGTGTATTGTGTGCAAGAGTCAAGGACAAAACAACACACAACGGGGGTCACTATACTGCACCATATGCCAGAATGGAGTTCACGGCGTCTGCAAGTTCCAGATGTGCAAGAACATTCCTTGCGTCTTGGAACGTCGTCGTGGGCGAAAGAACTAGAGTCGACGACACGGGGGACATCGAGGGGAGGGTGACGACACAGGGACATTGAGGGTAGGGGGTGAGTTACTATATTTATTTTTGTATTACTTTTACAATTGTAATGTAAGATGTATTTCATTATTGAGTAGGCCTAATAAAATATAAAATAAAAATTTTGTAATTTTTCCGACATCGTTACCGGACCAACTATCGCACGTTATCTCTTATATAATATGCCACTACCCTGTTTATATGTAAATTTATATATTTTATTGTTTATAAATACCTGTAGTTGTAATATATAGATATAATATGGCATTATTGATGTTTATAAAAATTACAGAGCTCTCAATGAAAAATAAGACTTTTTACATATTTGCCAAGTTTGCGACAATTTTTATTTTTCTACATAACACATAAAAAAAAAATTATATACCCAAGGTGTTATACATTTTTATAAAGGTAAATGTACACACTACAAGATGTTTATATTGGTTTGGGGGTAAAAAATTTGGTACAAAAGTTATATACTAAATACTGTACACTCCATTTTCTCGAAATACGCAAAAAATTCAAAACGTTCTCAAATTGACACATAATCATAGGTGAAAATAACTTTTTACCATCATACTTATGACTTTTTTGGATTCCTTACTTCATTAGCTTTACAAATATGTAGGCTACATATCATCAGCCTACATAATGTTTCACAGCACAAGCAAACACTGTAGGCTATACACATATTTGCGGTTTTGCGGTTATTGTATTATTATGTCCCTATTACGTACCTACAAAAAAAAATATTTCTAACATGTTATACATTTTTATGTAGGTAATTGAATACACTACAAGATTATTATGTTGGTTTGAAGTAAAAAAATTTGGTACAAAAGTTGTATACTAAATACTGTGAATTTTTTTTTTTGAGAAATCGCTAAAATATATAAACATTATTTTATATACGTATGTTTATAGGTAAAAAATTATTTTTACCATAAACTTTATGACTTTTTTTGATTCCTTACTTCATTAGCTTTACAAACATGTATATATCATTATTAGTATACACATGTATTATAGAACTTTTTACAACATAAACTAACACTGTACAGTTTTCAATTTTTTCGGTTCTCCGTTTGTCATTATATTTCGCCCCAAAAACTTATAAAAAAAAAATATTTTTTTCCTAACATGTTATATATTTCTATGTAGGGAATTAGATTGTCTACAAAATGTATATAATGAATTTCCCATAAAGAAATCCGTAGAAAAAAAATACCGAGGCCGCTTTTGAAATTTCAAAAAAAAAATTGAATTTTTTTATTTTTTTCAATTTACCGATAAAATACACTGTCTAAATCATTATGATATTACTATTTCTAGATTCTCCTGTTCTTTCCGAACAAAATGAATATGAGGTTGGCTAGGTTTACTTGTACGGTTGAATTTTTACGAATTTTCAAAAAAAGGTCTGCAAAATCGCCAAAATGGGTTGGCCATTCCCCAATTCTAACATTGGCCACTGCTAGGGTTAACAAATAAATAGGCCTAATAATGGCCACAAAATAAACATCATACAAATAAATTATGGCCAGGTAAGAACAATAGCAGCAACGCTGTATAAAGAGTAGTAATTAAATGAAACATTCATTCAATGTTCCTGTGACACTAAAAAATGAATAAATTTCAAGCCTGAAAATACAGTAAATGTACTTCTAAACACGGATTACTCAATACAGCACAGTAATTTAATCCATTTCTAATTTAATATATGATGGATTGAATTGATGTTGGTATTATAGAGGAATTAACTTTAGACGTTTTCCAACACCAAAAGTTAAAACAAACCTTCACAGTGCTTCGGGAACTGGAATCTGATTCCGTTCTTAGGTGAGCGAGTACGTAAATCATAACGAAGATTAGTACACAAACCCAGTCAAAGCTGGAAGAATGGCAAAATCAAAATACACAAACAAAAAATGTATAGTAGTTACAACAAAACAAAAATCCTATAAAAACCACAATTTGTACAAATGAGGAACACAATAGACAAGGTGGTGGCTCCAAGCGAAATTCTGAAGATAAATTACTGAAAACATCACTCAAATGAAATAACTTTACCGTCGTTAAAAATTATGCTCAAATAAAAAGATTAGTGACAAAACAAAAATGTACATCTTTAGTTTTAAGTTCTTACTTGATATCCTTGGCAAACACCCTCTCCATGAGTTTGTCAGCCTCATCAAGCACCAACAGTCGCACGTGTCGAGGGTTGAGCAGTCCCTTCTCCAGCAGATGTTTCAGTCGGCCAGGCGCTGCCACTGCCACTTGACATCCTTTCACTTTGTCTACGTCCACACTGAGAGGATAACCTCCAATGAAACAGCTTGTCTTAAGCCCTACAAGCAGGAAGATAGGCCAACGTAAATTTGTTTAGTAAGTTAATGTTTTACTAAATGTTCCAACAACTGCAAACATCTAAAGTTTGTTCATGTAAACATTTCTTTAGCTTCTATTGGAACTTGAGACTTGTTACATCCATTTAAAATATGGAAGCTACTGGACGTACCTATTTTAAGCCAAATATGAGAGAAGAATGAGTGTAGAATGGAGCGAAATGCCTTGTGTGGCTTTCTTACTGCCTAAAACTAGCTCGTTCTTTGGTCAGGACGATTTATTGCGATGATCTGATAGCTGAGTCCAGTTTAGATCCTTCAAAATGCTTATTAGTCCAACACGCTAAGAAATCCAAAATGGATTAATGAGTTACTGGCCAATGTCTGTTCAGAACCAAAATATTATTTCTGTGATTGCAGGAGGCTACTGTCTTTTTGGTTTACTAATTTAAGTTAAATTTTTCAGTCCTTACAATGAAGAGCATATAGAATAATTAAGTATGCCTTTGTATTATTATTTGTCATTGAACTGGAGTGTGTTACCTTTTAACCTTTTTTGACCTTAGTAACCTTTAAAAAATTTAAGACAGGGAAGTCGGAAATCCAAATTCCATTTGGATATTAACCAGGCCTATAAGTTAGAATGTTTTACAGGACCAATGTTGTACTTCATATTTATACGGCTGTCAGTTTATTAACTAACTAACCTACCTAAAAGAGTCCTACTTAAATTCCATTTTGGGAATTTGAAGTTTGAAATTTTTATCAAAAGTATGCCCAACATGATATTGGTAGAGACTAGTACCACAAGTTGACTTTTCATTGATTGGGATACAGGTTATTTAAATTAAGTAGGCATATTTTTGCGATAATCTGGTGGTTTTGGAGATCCAACAACTTTCTGTTCTCGTTTGTCAGATTATGTGTTAAACTCACAAATTAGTAATATCCATAAATCGTTATTTACCTTCAACACACTGCCCTATGGCATTGATGACGCTGGTAATCTGCAAAGCTATTTCCCTCGTCGGAGCCAATACTATCGCTTGCAAATGTGGAAGATTAGGTTTCACCATTTCTAGCACGGCTATTGTAAACACACAAGTCTTTCCTGTGCCTGCCTTGGCCTGCACAATTAGATCTGAAAATGTAAATTCAAATTTGTTGAAACTAAAATCGCAAGTTTTTAATTGTAAGCCTACTTATAATTTAATAACTAGCCACTTTCTCTAATCTAGCTTTGCAGCAAAATGAGAATGCAGGGGGGAGTAAGTTTAAATCTACTGTTTTTATTAACTTTAGAAACCAAACTCAATTTAAAAAGGATTCTAATTATAAATTTATGTTCGGTTTAATTTGGGATGCCTACAGACAGATAGAAAAGATTATTTGTTGTTAGCGTGGGAAAAAGTACAAAGATTCCTTGAACCATTACTCATCACGTTACAGATACAGTGATGCCAACACTTGAAAGCTGAATTTCCCTTTTTTCTTACAATGTACTCAGGACTGGTTGCATTTAGCTTGTATAACAACTAGAGAAGTCTATACAAGTTCTCTTCAATAGAGTAATGTAGCTTAAAGGTAGGCCTACCTAAGTGCTTAATTTACGATGTTTTATGATTACTAATCTAACCTTCAATATTTGTAACATTTACCGTGATAAACGAGTTGCTTTTGATCTTATATATCTTCAATACCGTAAGCGGGACTTTTCTGTATTTAAATAAAACAGTTGTAGACATTACGCTGGACACATTGGAGACAGGCAGATATCCCTTCCTAAGACTACTTAGGCCTATAGGCCTATTAATTAATATTTATTTATTTATTTATTTTTACGGCAAACACCATTTTTACAATTGTAGGTACATAATAATACCATTGTCATTGTAATATTAACTTTAATATAATTAGGCCTATATCATGAGCTAATAGGTCATGACTTATCTGCTGGATAATGAACAGAGGTAGGCCCTACCTATGACTAACTTAAGTTATAACTTTTGATAAGATCATATACAACGGATAAGAATAAGTTTCAAGTGAAATTTAAATTATGATAACTTATTGCATTGAGCTTAGGCCTAAATTGGATAGGCTATTTTACAGACACCAGTATTATCCACCTCTGAATACATTGGATTAAGTTGATATGCGAGCTTCAAAAGTATGTTACGTAACTTAGACTATGATTTATTCAAAGGAAAATGTACTTGTCAATATAGGCTAGGTACAAAATCCAAAATCCTACTCTTAAGTTACCAGTAATCTTGAAGAAATAAGTTGGGGGACTTAGCCTAAATAGTTAGGCCTAGGCCTAGCCTAAAACTTAAAATTTTAATGTCCTTGAGGATAACTTACTCAGCTTCAAATCAAAACTATCGAGATAGGCCTAAACTTACATAGCTTCAGCTAGCCTACAAAAATAAATACTTACCGAGGCCACATCTTACTAAAGGAAGGGCCTTCTTCTGGATTGGTGACGGTCTTATGTATCCAGATTGCTTAAGTCCCTTTAAAATTGGTTGAGGGAGAAGCATAGATTTAAAATCAGTGTCATCGGCAATCTCGATATCTTTTGTCCTGGGCTTTGCAGAAACACGTTGCGCTTTATGGCGTACCATTGTTCTAAACAGACAAAATAAGAATGCAGTAGCCAACAAATTTAGAGGAGTAAGCATTATATGTAGGCCAAGTAACAATCAGGTATACCGTAACCTAAGTGTTAAAACAAATAAAATTGACCAACTTATGGGGAATAAACAATAATCATACAAATGACAGAGGCATAGCAATTTACTATTCTGTCAACTTACGGTTTGAATCATGTGCGAGTCGAAAAATGAGTTATAAGCCCTCTTTCTTGAAAACTGTAAGACCTAGAAGAAAAATATTAAAGAAAACCTATGCCATCAACACGGTGACCGAATGATTCATAGACTAAGCTGCAAGAATAAATAAGAGCCTGAATACATGTTGTAAGGTTTCGAATTAATAAAGTCCTACTACGAATTAATTAAAAGCTAAATGAATATCACATCACAACTAACACAAGTTCAGTTACTGTAGCCTAACGTAACGACAACGACTTTTTTGGGACAAAAACAAAATTCTAATTCTAACCTCAATCTAATCTGCACTATCCATCCATCAGACCATCAAACGCACGCAAGAAGAAGAAGTTGCTGATATTTTTTTAATCACCCTCCCTCCAATAGTTTCTTTTTCTTGTTTATTTATTACTGTCAGGAAAGTTGTGAAGGGTAGTTGTAGCTGAACGCGTTGATTATAAGGCAAAGTAAAATAAAACTACAAGAATATAATAGGGTCTTGTTATTTTTTTATTTAAGTTGCGCTACAAATAACATACTTACTTAAACATTAAACACACTCCCCAAGTATGTTTAATCTATGATAAAACATAGTCCCTTAGGAAACTATTAGATGCTATTAGTTTGAATCTGCAATCAGGCAGAACACCTGCGACCAACACAGAACGGGAGTATGTTTTATCTATGACAGAACTCTCTAGCGCGGCACTCAAGTCTATAAATGGGGATTTAGGGGACATTTTTATTTATTGCCTTTTTTTATTTGTTTACTTTAAACTATTTCATGTTTGAGTATGTATTTGAAGAGAAACGCCAATTTGCTTGAAACGTCAACACCAGCCAAGAATGCCAAGGGTATTTTTCCAAGGAATATACATATATTTTCTTTATACACTTTGTATAACCCATGGTGAAAGGAAAATAAATAACCACTACAGTTTCATTTACAAGTTAAGAAACCAGTTTTAGCGTTGATTTTAAAACACTAAAAATCTGAAAATGGTAATATTTTTTGTTGTTGTAAAGGTTTGGCAACCCTGGCTGTCAATTGCCACATTTTTCTGTCTGCTGTCAGTTCAGTCTTCTCCTTCTCTTCCTCTTCACTCTTCTGCTCTCTTTCAAAGTTTGAGGTTAGGAGGACAGGAATAAATTGAATTATTGCCACCACTGTTACTATTACACCACAGCACGTGAATTAACTTTTACTGTCCAGTGTGTATATTCCACAGGCGTGTAATTTAGGTACAATGACTGAAATTGTTGATGGCCAGTTTAGCGACGCTGATGAAGAGTAAGTCCGTTTTAACCTACATAATTACTACTGCTAATTTATTTTTAGTTCACTTTTAGGCTAAGTAACATAACCTCATTAACTCCACTATTTTGTAAATTTAATTTAACATCTCGGGACCAGTCTCTTAACTGGGCTACGCTAATATCGATTAACAATCTATATTCTTAACTAGGCCTATATTGATTATAAAAATGAAACCGTCATAACCTAACCTAACTAACCAAACTTGCAGTAAAGCCGGGTTTACACGATGCTAGTAGGCGAGGCGAGACAATTGTCTTAGCCAATTGCCATCATGTAGTTGCGGAATTGTCATAGGCCAGACAAGTTGAACTAGAACCTGTTCACACGTGGCCAACACTTTTCCAGGCATTTTACAATGAACTAGGGTAATATTGCCAAATGACAAGACAGCGCTAATGGCCTACATTGTTTTCACGGCACCATTTGTCATGACAACTGAGTTTTCGAGGGGTGGGGACCTCACTGGGCTCATTGTCCTCAGTCTACTCCCGGAGACAACTGAATTTCGGGGCAATTGACAGTTCAATAAATGTGTGCAACCCTTGTTTGAGTTTAAGTCATCAATATCGGTTTAGTTTCAGGGCAGTAACATGTTTTAATTTAGTTATCGTGTGTAATTTGGATGCAGCAGCGTACATATGTTAGTCACATTGCTGATGAAGCTAAAGAATAGGACAACAACTCCATCAGAACCAGCATCACTTAGTTCAGAGTTTTTATTCACCTCAACTGTTTGAAAATTAGTTCGAAGAGAATTAATTTTCTTAGCCTATGCCTTCCTGACGCATTAGGCTATATTTCTGCAGTAATTCATCATACTGCTCATTCTTCTTGGTCCTGTTGCTTTAGAATGTGTCGCTGTTGAATGTATGGTTCCACAAAGCCGGTAGCCTACCTAACGCACGTTCCACATCAATTAATTCCAATAAAACTTCTTTCTCATCTTAATAAAACTTCTTTGCCATACTTACTAACGAATTAGAAAGTTGAACCGTTTAAAACACAATTTTAACAGAAAATCGACCTACCTCGAGCAAATGAACTTTCAGAATAACAGGATATTGTAAAATACTACCCACCCGATTCAATATTGAAGATTGTGCAATAATTTTCCAAACTTTTCTAAAATTATTAACTCAATATATTGCACAACCTGATTGTCCAATTCAATATATCCCATACACGATCAATAATATTGTGCAATATGAAATATTGTGCAATAATATTGACTGTGTATGGGGGCCTAGACTGGCAGGATATTGTACAATACTACCCATAAACGGTTAAATATTTTTAAGATTGTGCAATAATTTACAAAACTTATTGTATTCCTTCAATGGGTATATTGCACAACCTGATTTTCCCCTTTATTGTACACGTTCAATAATATTGTGCAATAATATGACCACGTGTGGGGTCCTTAAAATAGGGATACAAATTAGAATTTTTTAAGAAGTTATTCAATCAAGGAAGTTCAAACTAGGCACGCTATACTGTCATGCCAGTTACTGTGGATGGGGTTTTATACTTAAACAAAAATAAGAGAGAAGATTGTTCTGATAATTTTTAGAAGCAATTATTGAATTGTATTATGGTAATAGGCTCTACTGTTATAAACATGTAATAGGCCTACTTAGCCTGAACTAAATCGTCAATTGCTCAAATAACTAATAAGTGAAATATGTACCAGAAGATCTAAATTAGCGACAGTTCAGGAAACTCAACAAGAAAAATGCAAAAAGAATATAATGTACTAGCCTATAGGTCACATCTTTTATTTTTAAACTGATTAGTTAGTCTATACTATAGATCTATGAATCAATCAATATTTGGTTTCAGTGGGGAAATACAATGGGGAAAAGAAGAAGGAAAGCCATTTAAGCTTCAAATTGTTGATACATTTTCCAATCTCTCTATAAGTGAGCATAACGGTCCTGAAGATTATGATGAAGATTACGAGTCAGGGAGTGAAGATGAAGAGTTATACTACGAAGATGATGATTATGAAGAAGGAGGTAAGCTAAGATTCTTAAATTAAGAATACTACAATTACAGAGTATGAAAGATAGGCCTAAACTTTATTGGTCCAATTAATACTACTTAGGCTAACAGATTTTTAAGAGAAGTTGAAGAACTTTTTCATTCCATTAAACCTCTGGGTGATTTAAAATCTTAGTTTTATTGGTGTTGTATACCGGTAGTTCCTAAAATACCAAAAATTCCAAAATGTTATTTATTTTCTTTTTATATCCATCCATCTACGAGTAACCTATTTGTTCAGCTTTCATTTACCCACCAGATCGCGCAAAAAAGGTGCACCCAAATTTGAAGGTATTTGGACCGCTTCTAATTTAAAGTGTTAGTAAATAGCCTACTTTCATACAAAATGCCACTAGTGTAGACACTACTAAAAAAGTTATGTTTGACTTAATTGCTCAGCCAATGTTTTCCTTGAAGAATCTTCAGAATGTTTAAAAATGTGCTTTAATCTTATAATTTATCTTTGTTTCAGAGCTCGAAGGTTATCGCAAATCCAACGATAACTTCAGGCATAGCGGAACTAACTCTCAAGCAGCTAGCAAGAAGGTTTCAAACTATCAGCCGTCAGACAAACTGTTCAAGAAGTATGTCAATAAAATCAACGTGGATAGATATGAGGGTCCTCCACTGCCGAACCACGTTGCCAACAAAGTCATGGAGACGGAGAAAAAAGTCGAAGCTGAAAGGTGAGTTTGAGAGAGAGAATTTATCATAATTATGAAGATTGCATGATGATGGGTATGAGGAAAGCTTAGCTAAGATTGTAGCTCTACGCTTCTGACATTTTTTATGAAAACTACACCGAGTCCGACCGATAGACACTGTTATTCAACCTTTTTTCCCCCTGGCAGGATACGAACAAAAGACAAACACGACCGGGCGACAGCTGAGCAGGTGATGGACCCTCGGACACGTATGATCCTGTTCAAGCTTCTGAACCGCGGAGTAATCCGCGAGATCAACGGCTGCATATCCACGGGCAAGGAGGCCAACGTGTATCATGCAACAACTATCAAGGACGGAGAACCAAGGGACTTGGCCATCAAGATATACAAAACATCAATCTTGGTGTTCAAAGACAGAGATAGATATGTGTCTGGCGAGTTTAGGTAAGACAATTATTTTTATATTGATTATAGTTAGACTCTAATCTTTCCATTGATGTAATTCAAGGAGCGAGCTGGTCTAGTGGTTTATGCGAGACAACCTGAGGTTCCAGGCTTAAGTTCTGCCAAATCACCCAATGGGTTTTATCTTAGTGATAATGCCGCAACCCATCAGTCTATCCTGAAGTAATGTGAAATACGATCCAGGGTAGAGTTAAGCGTCCTAGGACAATATGGAAACAAATTTGTGTGTATTTGATAGTTTAAAAACTGCTTAATTATTCCTAATAATTTTCAGAATCAACTTTACTACTTGTTTATCACTAAACTGCACTATATAACCACTCAACCAGGCATAGTGTGATTCTCTCAAACAAAATAAACTTACAGGTTGTCAAACTGTATGTTAACTGAAGAATTGTTGTGTTCAGGTTCCGGCACGGCTACAGCAGACACAACCCACGCAAGATGGTGCGCACGTGGGCGGAGAAGGAGATGCGCAACTTGCTGCGTATGCACGCCGTGGGTCTGCCTGTCCCACAGCCTGTACTGCTGCGTTCTCATGTGCTAGTCATGGACTTTCTTGGCAAGGAAGGCTGGCCTTCGCCCAAGCTCAAGGTAAGGACGGTTATTTGTCTAAAAATTTAATGTACCAATACTGTTGTAACTTTTGCTGAGCCATCTAAGAAAGATTCTGTTACAATGTTCATGGCTGCTACATTTTCATATCAAATCATCTTTTTTTCGCACAGAAAATCTGTATAAAACTAAATTCTAAATAGGCCTAATATAAGATCTAAAATGTAACAGAACAGGATCTTAATTATATCTGCAACTTATAAACTCTTACATAGTGTAGTGTAGGGAGCTTGTTCTAAAAGTATACGTTTGACCGCTATCCAAAATTTTTTGTTGTCTTGCTCCACTTTAAGGGGTTCAGGCAACACATTAAAAAAACTGATACTGTTATAAAAGAGATGTATCTCAAAGAATCTTGCCCTGTGCTTGGGTAGCTTGATATGGTTTTTGTGTCTGAGAGTGTAGACTATTGCATTGAATGGAAATGCGGTTGATACAAATGATAATTTATTTTTATTCAAACCTTCAATTATCAATTATCAATTATTTAAGATGGGGACGCCACTATGTGCGTATTTTAACCCAAATATGAGTGAAGGATGAGTGTAGGATGAGTGGCGCGATCTTTTAGTCTTGTTAGTGACTAAGGCCGACATGTACCTTAGACACAGCTGTTAATTAATAGCCCATACAGCTAATGGCAACTAAGGGACCTACAGTTTATAGTGGAATCCGAACCACATTTTTCCTTGTAATTTACGAATTGGTCTAATTATCAGGATAGTACTGCGGATAGTCGTAGTACTCACTAGTGCGGACGTTAATCCACACCAGTGAGCATCGCATCCACAGTGCATCCCTATAAATATCCCTTGTAAGCATAAATATTTTGAATTATTTTCCCCTGAGAAAAATCAGTCCAAGTTCAAAAATCATCATCAAAAACTAACTGAAAATAGAGTTTTTTGTCTTATTTTACATATAAAAGGCACAACACGTGTAACAATTACCTATAGATGACTACTAGATGTTACTATTACCCCAGTGTGTTCTTGTAGATTGTTGTGCTAACATTGAGTATCCCCACAGGATGTAGAGTTGTCCCAGAGTAAAGCTTGTAAGCTCTACAGAGACACGGTCACTATGATGTGGACATTGTACAACAAGTGTAAACTGGTTCACGCCGACCTTAGCGAGTACAACATGTTGTAAGTATCGCATACTTATTTAATGAGATTATTGCAATATTCTGTCAAATAACATTTTTTTGTTAAATCCAGCATTTGATCATTTATGTGGTAGCTTTAACAGTTTCATCATTCAGCATTGTAAAAATAACAGCAATTGAGAAACAAAAACAATTAGGCTAACAAGTACTGGTGAAATTACCTGCTGTCAAGTGATCCTTTTGACCTTGAAAGGCGACCGGTTTCGACCATCACGGGGTCATCTTCAGGCGGACGTCGTCATCGTCTTTTCGTTCTTGCGAACACGTCGTTTTTTAAAAAACATTGAGGTTTACAGTTTTTTACATTTAAAACACTTAACACAAAACACGAAAAATGGCCAATAACTATTATGGTACCGATCGGTGGAGCGGCGGGCGACACGGAAGTTGAGTCCAGACTCTGGATCGGTACCATACTAGTTATTGGCCATTTTTCGTGTTTTGTGTTAAGTGTTTTAAATGTTAAAAACTGTAAACCTCAATGTTTTTTTAAAAAACGACGTGTTCGCAAGAACGAAAAGACGATGACTACGTCCGCCTGAAGATGACCCCGTGAGGGTCGAAACCGGTCGCCTTTCATGGTCAAAAGGATCACTTGACAGCAGGTAATCTCACCTGTACACGTATTGATCAGTGATTCAGAGGCTTAACTCAAACAAAATGAAATTAGGCTATATAAATTGAGGCTTATTTGTGTTGCAATAAATTATTCATTACTTCCAAAGGCTCCCCCTGCTGAGCCCTTGTCAAAGGCCTATAGTAATAGACCTGTTGTAATTCAGAATACGTAAATTATTTGTGGGTAGATGAATTTAATCAGTTTATTTGGTCCTGTGTTTTTTGCAAGACGGAAAGACCGATAGACATATGATTTTGATTTGATCAATAAACGTTATCTATGTTGATCTGGTTGCAGATATCACGAGGGACAGGCATACATGATAGATGTCTCCCAATCAGTTGAACATGATCATCCTCATTCCTTGGAGTTTTTAAGGAAAGATTGCACAAATATTACAGGTAACCATTTTATTTTTATGGAGAAGAATTAAAACCAGAAGTAATTATGTTTTTCTAGCAGTTAATTAGTTTTGTAGAGTTGAAAACTTGTAAGGTTGAGAAATTGTAAAAGTTCTAAACCAAAAACTTTCACTTGTACTTGTGGACAAAGTACATTAGAACAAAATCAAGCCTTTGATTGAACTCAAGGGAATATTTGTAAATTTTATTCTTGTCCTGTTTTGCATTCATCTCTGAACACAAACAATTTAAATTTACACAAGTAAGGCCTCTTCCGCCAATCTCTTGCACCCTTACACTCTCTTACACTTTTGACGATTTTTTTATTTTTATTACAGATTTCTTCCATCGCAACCAGGTGGCCACGATGACGGTGAAGGAGTTGTTTGACTTTGTCACGGACCCGACGATCACCGAGAAGAACATGGAGTCTTGTCTAGACAGGTTGTCTGAGCTGGCGGCCACCAGAGGCAGTGACATGACGGACGAGCAGACAGTCACGGAGGAAGTGTTCAAGAGCGCCTACATCCCTCAGCGGCTTACAGAAGTCAGTACGGGATATTTGTTACCTTGAAACTAGCGTGAGCCTTTATCAAACCTGGGCTCTATTGCTATATGTTACATCCTCATGTACATTCAAGGGGCATTTTTTAATCAAGGGCTGTTTTTGTGTATAATTCCATAGTGTCCTTGTACGTTGCAAAGAGGTGGCTTGACGTTAACTGGCATCATGGGTGAACAGAATGACGCCATTTGCAGCACTGTCACTGACGTGTTCGCTGCGTGTTTAGACAATTTTTAAAATTTTAAATCGCCCGCCGATGCAAGATAAGGTCAGTGATAAGATTTTTGACCAGAAAAATCATATCCGATGCTGACATTTATAAAAAATAGCTGAAGCTTATGGCCCTAATGCAATGAGTGAGGGTAAAATGCCGAAATGGGTTATGGAGTAAATACCCCCGCCGCAGCAAACCTGCAGACTAAGCGAATTTCCATTTGCCTGATTGGATTTACACTAAAATGTCTCCTTAAAAATATCACATTTATTCCCTATTTAAATCGAATCAGTTTAACACATACTTAGGTTTGCTGCAACAGGGAGGGTTAAAGTGTTTTTATGTAAAATGTTAATAGTTAGTAAGAAATAAAAACATTTTCCAAATTTGGGCAAAATATGTTAATAAATAAGCAAACTACAACAGTTTACTTATCCTCCATAAGAATAACATGGGAATTTTAAATTTACAATTTTTTTGAATTTTCTCCGTAACCATTAGGCGCATTATAACGCTTCAATATACTAAATTATATGTTTTTTTAAGCTCTACAAAATAGTTTGGAAAGAAATTGCAAAAATTTAAGTTTTTTGGGTCAAAAATGGGAAAAACCCATTTTTACCCCATAAAAGCCCCCATTAACCCCCGTTCCCATGGCCCGATCATGCTGGTTCGCGAACTCGTTCGAATAAACGTAGGTTTACACGTTTGTACCAAATTTCATCAAAATCGGATCATTTTTGCTCGAGTTATCGCGCTAACGGACACATATATATATATATAAATATATATATAAATATATATATAAATATATATATAAATATATATATAAATATATATATAAATATATATATAAATATATATATAAATATATATATAAATATATATATAAATATATATATATATATGAATTTGAACGGTTGCTGTTTTTGGCCTCTAGGGACCTCAAAACGAAAAAAAAAATCGGTCCCGGGTCCAGGTCTTACCATGAGTACTACGGTAATAGCTTATTCCCTATATGGGAAATTCGCTAAAAAATTGCCTTGAAAGCCCTTTTCCTCGGTGACATTCTGACAAAATTATGGGTCCCCATAAAAACATAATATTTTTTTACAAAATGGACATTTTGAAACTCCCTAATCCATTTTTGCACTTTACCCTCACTCATTGCATTTGGGTCATACATGACACTATCAAGGTTGACTGGGTTAGAGGGTCTTGTTATCGAGGTTTCACTTTATTTTCTACCTGTATTGAATTGAAACTATTCTTGATCATTTGCCTTTGGTTGAATGATCCTGACCAAAGAACCAGCAGATCTTAGAAAAGTCATCTCATTCATTCAACACTTATCTTTGTCAAATAGCACCCTGGTCTTTTGGCATCATATCAAATGAAAATTATATAATCTATTGTATATCAACAGGTGATAGACTTCGAAAGGGACATAAACCTCGTTAAGTCGGACCCGGAGGGCAAGGCAGCCGAGGACCTGACCTACCGCACACTCCTGGGTATGGGTCAGGACCTGAACCCCCAGACTACCCCTGAGCTACTAGTAGGGGAGAGTGAAGAGAGTGGGGGAGAGGAGAGTGATGAAGCGGAGGAGGGAGAGAGCAAGTTTGTCAACGCTGCACGACCAAGAGACGAATCACCCAACAGTAAAAAGGTAATTTTTTTAGGAAAAACTCTTGGCTAAGGTATACATTTTAGGAAGGATATACACAACTAACTTGCCCAAGAGGTTTCAGGTAGTAGGCACACAAAAAGATCATAATATAATTTGTAATTTCACTGTAACAAAAGGGGCTTCTTCATTCAGATCTACTATTTCCTTTTGAAGACTGTTCTTTTTTCCTCTTTTTCCTCCCATGTAGGGGCGGAGATATACAATTAATCGTTTGGTTAACTTATTCACGTTATTTTGTGAAGTTTTCTACTGCCTGGAATTTTCTCTTTGGTTATCAGGCTATCATTCCTTCTTCCTCAATACATTCAAACATTAAACACATGAAGTTAAGCTAAAATGAGAATTAAATGTAAAAAATTAATTTTGTGATTTTATTAGGTTTTTTTTTAATTGTCAAGCAAAATTTCAATTCAAAATAAATGCATTGAGTCTCGCTAATACAAACAAATTGGAACTGATTCATGCTTGAATTTATGAACATTTTGATTTAGGAATGTGTTTACGTACTTTCTATAATGCCAATTTATATGTGTTGAGCTTCTGAAGTGTTGAAGTGTCAAGAATAAAAAAATGATAAATTCAATTAAATTTGTACAAAAAAATAACTGTATTGTAAGGTGACTAAGATCAAACGTTGAATTGATGTAACAGTAGTTAAAAGTGTTACATTGATCATTAATTGATATAGCGATGATATAAAATCAATTAATATTCCTGTTCTTAAAATTTACAATGTTTCATTCGTCCTCAACTAAACAATCCTCTTCTTTAGGCAAGGAAAAAGGCAGTCAAAGAACAAGCAGCCGAGAAAAGGAAATCTAAAGTCCCAAAACATGTGAAGAAGAGAAATGAAAAAGTGAAGAAGAGTACCAAGTAACTCCATCATTCTTAGTTTTAATGTAATATATGTAAATAATAATTTACATTGAAAAGTTGCATTTACTTTTACATTTTTTCACCTACTTCATTTTGCTTTGCTCTTATACAAGTCTGTATCCAAAGGGAAAAATTCAAACACAATAACTTTGTAATAATTAGACAAACAATTGTATAATTTAGTCTCAGTATGTACAAAACTGTACATTAAGTAGATCTGTTGAATTCTTCCGTTAGTGATGGTTATTCCCCAGACGATGACTGTCTCAAACGAGAAAGTTGGATGAATAAGAAAATAAATGTCATAGCCTGACTGAAACTCTGTAACAAAAAAATTAATTGTTAACTATTAAAGGAACGGATATTCAACATTTAATTTAAACTAGGTACTCTTACAATTGAAATAGCTAACACTTTACCAATAGTTTTTATCACCAAAATTTGTTGCAGATCTAAAAACTCATTGTATTTTTACTTTTGATTTTTTCCTAGCTACTCCCCTTCTGTCTTATTAGATTTTTTAAGAAAATAGCTAATGGTTTCCTTAAAATTTAGGAGATTTCCTAAGGGGAACGCCTTTTAAATTCTTGAAGAACAGCTCTCTCTCATAAAATCCACTGAAATAATACGACTCTTATTAACGTACAGACCATTAACATTACTGACCATGAAAGAAAATAGCAGAAGGTGTTGACTGTTGTGTTATTAACTGTTTTTGTCTCAGCCTTACTCGGACTTCTTGTGTATATAAAAGATTTGAAAAATTCTGTAGCTGATTGGGTTGCACTGCACATCAAGTTAAGTCCTAATTTAACGATGAAAATATTGATGGATTACCTTGAACAGAAACCTCAATCCAACTGTGAAGAATCCAAATGCATCAACATTGAAATTACTTTCCACCATCTGTTCCAAAAGTAACATCAACTGCAACAAATACTTCAGAGTTAAGTTCCTTTTGATTGAGAAAGAAATGTGTGAAGAGGCATAAGCAGTATTAAAGTGACATTGAATAATTTAGTATCATTATGCTGTTCATTATGACAGTATGATTAATTTAAAATACAACCTTTGACTACAAATACTCTATTTGATTCAACCTGTGGATTTTTGGAGTAGTGATTTAGAAGTTTAATTAAATTTTTTGACAACATTATTACACCAGTAAAACCTAAATTTGTATAGTCAAGTGCTGCTAGCCTAGTAGTTAGCACCCTGAACCGGGCGAAGTTGATTTGTTCAATCCTCAATAATTCTACAAAGACCACTGATATAATAAATACCCCCGCCGCAGCAAACCTGCCGTCTAAGCGAATTTCCATTTGGCCGAATTGATTTTCAATTGATCTATTTAAATAGCATTAGGTTTAACGAGTACCTAGGTTTGCTGCTACAAGGAAACTAATAAAGTAGTGTGTTTTTAGTAAAATATTGATAGCTTACTATAAAATAAATTAATTTGCCAAGTTTGATCATAATATATCCATAAACAAGCAAACTACAACATTTTACAATATTCTCCATAAGAATAACATGGGAATTTTAAATTTACCATTTTTTTAGTTTTCTCCGTAACCAATAACCGTACAAAAACGCTTTGATATAATGAATTGTTTGTTTTTTTAAGCTCTTTAAGAAGGTTTAGAGAAAAATTGGGAAATTTTGTGTTTTGAGGGTAAAAAGTGAGAAAAACCAATTTTTACCCCATAAAACCCTGTTCCCATGGTCCGATCATGCTGGATCGCGAACTCATTCAAGTTTATCCCGCCTTACACCTTCAAACCAAATTTCATCAAAATCGGATAAAAAATACTCAAGTTATCGTGTTCACGGACACATATATATATATATATATATATATCTATATATATATACATATATAAAAATTTGAACGAATGGTGTTTTTGGCCTCTGGGGACATCAAAATGAAAAAGTAAATCGGTCCCGGGCCTAGGTCTTACCATGAGACCTACGGTAATAGCTACTTCCCTATAGGGAAATTCGCTAAAAACCAAATCATTGATTACATTTACATACCTCTTCTTTCACATTGCTTTCCATCTGCAAAGTATCCATTTGATACAGTGACTTTGTGGTTTTTTCTACCTAAAAAAAGAATTAAATAATGTTTAAGTACTTTGAAAGATCACTACTACCTTTGACTAGACAATGCTACCAGTACTACTAAGTCAGTGAAATCTGTCTCTATGACTTATTGTTCTATCTTATTAAGAAGTAAAAGATGGTCAGCTTTAGTGAAGGTGTTTTTTTTGTTTTTTTTTCTGTCCTAGGACACTAGGGACGAGGCTGGGATTGTTTTTCACATTACTTCAGGCTTTACCTAGGGGTTGCGGCATTATCACTTAGATAAAATCCATTGGTGACTTGGCGGGAATCGAACCCGGGACCTCAGGGACTGAAGTCCCGCGCTCTAACCACTGTGCCAGCTCGCTCCCTTAGTGAAGGTGTTAAACGAGGGTGAAACTAAACCTTACACACACACACACACACACTGATTTATTCACACTGTGATTTATTCTTTTTTCTGCCTCCCTCTTCTAAAAGGAAACCCCCTTTCTCTAAACACTGGGAAACGTTTTAGCCCAATTGTTACAAAATTCTAATCTCTACTCCATTTTCTATGTCCAGAGTATTTTATTTAGAAACCTATCATTATTTTACCATGAGGGTTGAAATAAAACAGTCGTAAACTACCGTTTTTGCACCCTAAATATTTTCATAAAAAAAATTAATTTGACATAAATTCTTTGTTGTAAAACAGAACTTGAAATTTAGTTAAAATTAACCTTTTCTCATAGAATATCAGTTAGCATACAACATTTTTTTTCTTACCAGCTTCAAAACTCTTGTCGCAATAATGACAAGCCAGAACACGAATGACAATTCCTCAACACTGCGCACAATGAAATAAATCGTTTTGAAAAAATAGATCCTCAATATTTGATCCCACAATGAACCAGCTGTTGAGAGTGTTTTAATAAAATAACCTGTCATTTGTATGTAGTCGTTAATTGATATGATAGTTTGTAAAACCACTGATCCAGTAGTTAAAAATAAATCAAATTCATAAACTTCGACTGCCGATTGAAATAAAGAGACGAGCACTAAAAACCTCTTCTTAACTTTGGCTAGTTTGGTTTCACTACAACCTCCTTTAACGAGTTTGTCCAAATAACGTATTTCACCAAGAATCGAGTAACAAAACATAATAAACTGTGATAGCAGAAAAACTGGGCCCCAGCGAACAACGTAAGTGATGAACAAGTTGAATTCAAGCAACAAATTACTCTTTCCCGCCATCCAAAACCAAACAAGTTTAAAAAGGACGACAGTTATTTCAAAGTATATAATCCATGTACCAACTACAAAAAAGTTCCTTGAGAATTTTATTTGGTGGAAAGTACGTTTTAACAAATAGTTTGTCTTTATAGTCATAACCATTCTTTGAAGAATTTCAATGACATTTAAAATGAAAAAGAGGTAACAACTTAACAACTGGATTTCACCGTTGTAATAGTTGTAAAGTTCACAGGTATTTCTAGAAGTCCAATAGATCAGGTAGATGCGAAAAAAGAAGAATGTGAACCCAAACCATTTTATCTTAATGATTAGAAAATCTCCTTTTTGTCTTAAGCTGAACGGAAAAGATCCAAAAACAAAGTTAAAAACTGTCCATAGACTAATGGCAAACATGTTGAACTGAACAAACTGTAAAACGAAAGGTGTAATCGTTGAATAATGGTTGATGGCTATTACTGTAGTTGTCAATCACATTGTTATCGTAATTATATCAATCGCTTCTTTATCCTTGTATGTATTTTTATCTTTCAGTTGAGGGATGGAAACGTATTATAGGGCCATTGATTAGTTAGGTTTCTAACAACATTCGATAGTAGATAGTAATTTCAGGGTTTAAATGTAAACTTAAAAGTCTTAAAAGCATGCAAAGAAATAGTCATGAAATAGCTATGATTACAGAGAGAATCAGCTTCCCATTCCCACGTTAAAGATTTTGCCAGTTAAAAAAAAATTAACTCAGTTGAACTAAGCTACCGTCAGAGTGTGCTGTTGTCAATAAAATACACCGACTTTTGAAACAAGTCAATCTGACAGAACCTTACAGTAATCTAAAGGCTTCATTCGCCCACATTAATTGCCAATGTTTCAAAAACTTGGATAGAAAAATATAATTTTTACAGTATTGCACTAAAACTTAAAATTCAGTGCTATTAGCATTTTTATTTTAGTATTTAGACTACAATTAAATTTTTCCTCCTTCCCAAAACTAAGGATATTTTTATGATATAGCTATTGAGGTTCATATACTATAGTCTGATTGGAGGAAAGTATTTCTAGTCAAGTTTTATAATCTAGTTCTACGTCCTTTCGTGTTTCATCTTTTTAACTCCTGTTTATCTAGGATGTAAGAGAACTTTTAGGCAATTCAAGGAAATGTGTACCACAGGGGTTAGTTCTCACTCCACTACTTTTTCAAGTGTATAATCCGATACCTCTAACCTCTAGTAATTTCACTATAGATAAAAAGAGACAAAAATAATTAAATATAGACCGTCAGCCGTGCTGCGGTTACCTCAGGTTCTGGCCCTCACTGCTGAGAGCGCCATGTAGTTATGGTGTACGTGCTACGTAACTACACGGCGCTCCCAGCAGTGTGCACCAGAACCTATGGTAACCGCAGCACGGCTGACAGTCTAGATTTAATTCTTTTTGTCTATGAATTCACATTTGCTAACGGCATTGCCCATTGCTAATGAAGGGACGATCTGAGAAGGCACTAACAAACACACTTGCAATCCTCAAAATATGTGCAAAAACTTGGAAGCGTGGTCGAATAACCACGAGGCAGTAACAGAAGAGATATTATAACCTTGTTGCAATTTATGTCAAGGTGATTTTGCATAAACAAAAGGAAATTAGGTCAAGATGGACCTCATCCAAACTCTAGATGTTTGTCAACCACTCAGTCAGTTCATCCAGAGAAAGGCCTTTCACCAAAAACAAGTTCATAAAGAACACAGGAGTTTTTATGACACTCGATGATGCGGCCGAGCAGCCAGATGAAGGTAAAGCAGCCAAATCTCACTACTTCACTAAGTAGAAAGGCCTTAAAGGCAAATCTTCATGCAAGAGGTTAAGAATTCAACCCTGCCAAGTGGCGCTGAGGGAAGAAAACAGAACCCAAAAAACTAGAGGCGAAGGGCATCCTGCCCAACTGTAGATCTAGATGCTGGGACTAGGGTGGCCAAGCACTCTAGAGGATATTCCACCCTCAGGACTTGCAAAGAAAGCCAGGGCTCCAATTAGCAGGTCTGAGGAGGGAAATGGCACCGAGATACCTGGGACCACCAGCAAACAATTAAGTTTCCAACAGGGACATCGCTGCTGGAAAAATCGCTATTGTTCTCAAAAACTATCCTTAGACTAAGCTTTAAAAAGAACAAGGAGAAACAATCAAGATTACAATCTTAGACAGGCTTGAACCATTGACTATTGGATACTGAAGTTGTATTGATAGTCAGATCTTAAACCCTTCATCAAGTCCATTTTTGGCGGGGGGGACATAGAAAAATGTGCCATTATAATATCTTGCTTTAGCGACACCACCAGAGATTGCTAAAGGGACTGTTCTCTGCTCTCAAGCCAATTGTCTTTCCATCTCAAGGCAGGATCAAGAAAAGAGATCATAAGATCAAAAGGGTATTCTTTAGAACTCAACTGTAGGATTTCAAGAAGACAGTGGGAAACGTCATAAAGATGCTCCACATGTAGAACCCAACTCAGACCGTCAAGGAGTAGAATGTTCTGCTAGCCAAGTAAGACCGAGAAGATACAGATTTGTCTCCTTCCAGGACAAGGTCTGCCTCAAAGCTGAGGAGTCCTTCAACTAGAGAGCCAACCTATGTTTTGACAGGTCTTGTTTGTCACAACTTTGTTTAAGGACAACGCCCAGTGTCCTCCATATTAACCTAAAACATGATAAGGCTGTCTCGGCCGCCTTCTGTCAGTCTCTCCTCAGAAAATGTTTAGATATGGCATTCATTCAAGTGCTTCTCCAAAAAATACTGCAGGCCTAGGAGAAACCAAAGGAGTGTTGACTTATTGCCAGTGGCGGGGATAAGAACCCCCCCCCCCCCAAAGTATGTACAAAGGGCCCCCTCTCTCCCAATAATCTTTAAAAGCATGATCACAGGTATTTCCTTTACGGTGTCAATAATCTTGAGAAAGGATCTAGAGAAAAATATATATGTCTTTTAGATCTAGAATAAAATACAGTTCTAAAATGTATACCACAAAACTGCAATCAAAAATATAATAAATTCTTACCTCTTTTTTTAAAGTATTAGCAGAGTTAGCTACCCAAAACATATGGATCAATTCTTCCAAATATTGAAGGACGAAGTAAAGAAACTTCAAAAAAAACCAATTAAAACTGAACCTAGATGGGTGGTTGAAGTAATTTGAGAATAAAATCAAAAAGTCATTGATTCTTGAAATCAAATCCAGGATAGCTAGTCCAGTGAATCCAAAAATTTCTAAAATGTACAATTTGTGGGCTAACTGAAATAAACTGATGCACGAAACTAATAACTTCCTGGTGTTCTTGATAGGTATGTCACTTGTGTATTTCTTATGTGGAATGTTCTTTATTGTTTCAAACTTTTGTTTTATAGTGCAACACGCCATTGTGAACTGTAAACATATTAACATTCTGCCCCATAACAAAGAGTACAAAATTATTAAATAAATCTTTAAAAACAAGGATAAAGTATCTGACCATGAGAACAAAGCCAGTTTAATAAAATCTGTTAGAATAAGAAAACATGTAAAAATTGTCCCCAGTCGAAAAGATTTAGTCACTGGAACACTTCCATGGAAAAGTGCCTTTAAAAATCTATTCGTTCCATTGCAAGCATAAATTCTATGTAGATGCAAAATAAAGTGGGAGAATAATGCAAAATAGCAATAATACTTTTGTGGTTCCATTCCAGGATGACGAAAAAGGCCACAAATCTTATCATTTACTAGATATATAAGACCGAAACGGGCAATGGAAAACACAAAGGATATCCAGCAAACTCTTATAAGTACTGAGCCGTGTTTATCTCTGAGAAAAAAGGGGAACGAACCAAAAACTGAATTTAATACACTCCACAAGAGTACATAATCCATGATTTATAAATTCTTTGCTCAATAAGTTCGCTCCGCTACAGTAGAACGATCTTTTTCATGTAAAAATTTTGCTTTTTATAAAAGCAATTACAATGATTATGCAGCTAATAGTTCTTTTGAATCATTTCAAGCTTTTATGATTATCTTTATTCAAGTATGGTTCATCACTAAAAAAGCTAAACCCAGTAATTTTCTAAACTAAAGTAATGGTGTGCTGTATTCTGAAAGGCAAGACCACTTATTAAATGACGAACCAATGAACGACACAAGACTGCGGTAGTCTTGTTACTTGTTATTGTTGATAGTACAAAGGTTTTAGGTATTGAATTGTATTGATGCTAATTTTATTGATTTACTGTCTGTGTGAAGCTGATTCGTTTGGTCTAACATTATACATCAGTTTACCTGTAAAACGCCAACCTAATAATTTACCAACTACGAGTATATTGATAAAATAATCACCAAGTGTGTCCAAAATACTTGATTACAGTCTTGAATCAATAAGGCTCAAGCTTCAAACACCTCCATCTTTCCAGAATGGATGTTTTTCTTTGGAGTTGTTTAAACTATTTTGTCGGTTCGTTCCCGCTGTTTTTGACCAGCCAAAACAAGAAGATAAATTTTACAAAATGTTCTCTATGGTTGATTTTTATATTTTTCAACATCGGTGCTAGTTGTCATATGTTTTACAGTGTTTGCCAATTGTACAATTTTTCAAGTGTAGAGTTACAAAAGTACCGATGTTATCTTTCTTGGTTTGTCAATATAATTGTTCTTCTTCGCAGACTCGTGTTCTATAATTCCATAGAACGTTTGTTTGGACAAATATTACCAGCGTTTTCGAGTGGCTCGTTTTTCTCAGCCAGCAAATACATGATTTTATTTCAAGCGATTGTTGCAATCATAAAATATATTGGTGTGGTTTGGTCTGGCCAAAAGACAATGTTTATGAAGATTTCACTGATTATAAACTATATTTACATATTAGGTCCAATGTTTATTGACTCACAATGTATATTAGTTTGTTATTGTGTCTGTGATGAATTGGATCAATTAAATAAGTTTTTAACTTACAAAATAAAGTCGATACGAGATTTTGAAAAGTTTGAAAAAATCTTAAATTTTGTCAAAAGCTTTTCAATAACTTTCTAGATATTTACATGTTTGATATTTTTTTCTCCGTAGTTTTTTCTTGTGTGGATTCATGTACGTGTTTTTACAGTATTATGAACATTTTGAGAATGTTGTTGCAGTCTTCTTTTTCGTGGCAGATTGTTTTGTTGAAGATTTTCTTTTACTTAGCTTTCTTTGTTGGTCTCTTCACTTCTGTGACTTGGTTTTGTATCAAAGCTGATAATCTTCAAAACAAGGTAAGAATCTGTTAAATAATTAATAGAACAACACGACAAGCATTCACTAAAAGAAGTAGAACATTTCATATCCTTTTCTGGATGGGTTTACAACTCCTAAAAGCAGGCAATCTGAGCAGAAATTAAGTAAAATGACTTTTGTTGGAAATCCTGTAGTATTGTTTGTGTAGTTATTACACAAACAACTAATTAATGGTTAAATTAATTTACTGTCCATATTCGTAAACATGCTACATAATTATGTTTCATCTAGTTTGTCAATTCAATGTTAAGAAACTGAACTGACAAGCTCAGTTGACAGTGTGTATGTAAAAGTTAGTTCAAACAATGTGAGTTTCGATTCAGAAATGTAATATAGTTTGTCAGTGTCATCCTGTCCTTGAATCAGATTCTGACAAATCTAACATTCAAGTCCAACTGAAAAGCAGAAGAGCGTGAAGCATTCTTTAGAATCTGGGGTGAACTATGAATCATTTTTATTGTATTTTTAATTATTATGATCTTAATGTATTTTTGGCAAAAACGAATTATGTTTATTCATAAAGTGCAATTTTTTTGCAGCAGAAATTTAGTTTTCAAGGTTGTTTTATTTAGTTTGCACTCCCCAAAATATATTTCGCCCCAGGCCACCACTTATGATGACGATATGTATATTAAGTCGATCCTGGTTCTACCGTTAAAATTTAACATGATTTATTTGCAACTATACAATGAGAAAAACCATTACAGAAGTTGTACAATAACATTTCAGATTTTTGTAAGAGTTTAATATAATAGTGTAATAACAATAAGAAAGATTGTGTTTTTATTCAGGTAAAAAAGTTATCCCACAGTCTTTATAGATTGGATTTCCAATCAATTGATGAAACGCTTAGGATAAAGGTTAGTACTTTTAATTGCTTATGACATAATTTTTCGAAACTTTTCATTTTTATTATTCTTTTTCTCCTACGGTAGACACCATTTTGGATATTTTCTTTTATAAATACAAAGATAGCTAATAACTAAAATAACAAATTATTGATAGTGATAACAGATAGCATACCTATACAAATCAAGTTGAAAGTAACAAAATAAACATAGAATAAATTACTGTAACAGCAATGTAAATATAATCACAAGCCCTTCTTCTTTGTCTTTAACAGAAGTGATAAATTAGGCCCTACCTGTTTAAATTTTAGTTTAAGCTTTTTTTACAAATCTGTTTGCCTCTGTTTTGCAGGTACTTTTATTGGCAGATCAACTAGAGAATCAATCATTTTCAGTTCGCGGATATGGATTCTTTACTGTAAACATACAATTCATTTTTAAGGTATTTTATACTTTTTACAATGAAAATGTTGCCATATTCAAATAATATCAATTTGAAAGGGGGACTTGTTATTATATCACTCTCTATGTTTTTATCCACTATGAAAATAGATTCACTAAAAATTAAAAGAGAAATAGAAGAGTTTCTGACTTGTAGTGGGACACAAAGACACACTATGAGAGGTTACAATCATCCAAGGTGTTTAAAAGTGTATCTTCAACACCTATAGTGTATGTTCATCTGTTCTTAATAAGAATTAAAAAAAAAAACTGGCTACATAAATAGATTGTATACTATCCAAAAACAATAATTTGTATATAGATTCACACCAAAAACAAAAGACATATTTTTTTTACTGTATGTATCAGAATTCCACCACAATTTGCTACAGTTATTTTTGCATACCTATTTCCCAGTTTGCAATTTGCAAATTTACAAACAGCATCAACTGACTATTATATATGAAAAATATGATGTATTTGTTTAAATAAAGCTCTTTCTATCTATTGGTATGTTTATATTCCACATTCTGATATATTGAATCCAGACTTTGGTATATTTAATTCAGATTTTGGTATGTTTACTTCAGACACTGGTATATTAACTCCAGATATTGGTATATTTACTTCAGATACTGGTAAATTTAATTCAGATTTTGGTATAATAACACCGGTTTTAGTATGTTTACTTCAGATACTGGTATATTAACTCCAGGTATTGGTATGTTTACGATACTGGTGTAGGCTATTTACTTCAGATACTAGTATAACTCCAGATTTTACTATATTAACTCCAGGGGTCTGTTTCATAACAAACTACAAGTTACAAGTTTTAACTTGTAATTTCCATTAGATTTGCATAGGGCGATCAGCTGATTTACTAATAATAGTAGTTTGTTGTTTATTATGAAACAGACCCTAAATGTTGGTACTATGTTTAATTCAGATAATAGTACTGTATGCTTACTCGTTGGTATATTTATTTGTGTTTGTTTATTGTTCCAGGCTTTTGCCACAGCATTGTCCATGATAGTTCTATTCATCCAACTGCTTCACATAAGATACAGCAGCGAGTCAACCAGTAGCCACTAAACTGAACAACTATAAGCGATATAACAATAATAAAAAAACTCAAAATTATTGTATGACCAGTTTTTATTAAACCCTTAACATTTGGGGAATTTTTATCGCCTTAAAAAAAATGAACATTATCCACATGCCTGTTGCAGAAATCTGCAAACTAAGCAAATTTGCAGTTACTTTATTAGTTTCCCTATTCAAAGTAGGTTAAAAATGCTAGGATATTTACACTTTCACTCAAACCCAATGTATTTTCGAAGAGTTCTTAGGTTTGCCTGCCATGGAATAAAGACATTTGCCAATGTTATGAATCTATAAGTAATCAGTTCAAATGAATTTGTTTATTCTCTTTGTGATAAAGTAGTCCTATGTATGTATATAACGTTTAATATCTGTAAACTGTACGAAAAGTGTCTGATATACCGGAATGAAAGTTGCGTGTACTTTCAGCAACTTACTGTGTCCAGAGAGAAATAAATAGCTATTCATTATCTAATAGCCAATAGCCAATACTTACATTGTAATAATAAAATAAAATTGTTGGCCCTATAAAATGATAAATATTTACTTTAATGTGTGGGTTTAGACAGCCAAACGGTTTCTAGAAAAAAATGTCCTGCATTACGACCAAATTAGAAAAAAATCCTCTTTCAGTTGGCATAAAAATTAAATCGATGGAAAAACTTTTTCGGGAATTTCGTAAGATTTACAGCAGCAATAGATTTATCCGCGAACGTCATCTTAGAACATTTCGTGCTCGGGTTACAAGATATTGGTGGAATAACTCAGTCAACCCTAGGTCAGGCTTCATGGTGATATATTTTACAATCGTTTAGGGGCTGTCGTCGGCTCGGGCCCGTGGTCGCGGCTCAGTGGCTGCTAATGTCCCAGGCTATACTTCACCCCAACTGTCTGTCTTACACATGAGGGTAGGAATCCGCGAAATACGACGAAGCTTATTTCTGTATCTGAATATTTTATTACCGGTACACAAAGTTTCGCCCCGGTGCTCGCTCCGTGTTTTTCACTACATAAAGAGTATACGGGATTGAATCATTTCGTACCACTTTAAAACACATAATTGCTTTTAATTGTTTCGTTTGGTATCATTTTTAATCACTTCGTACAGCTTTTAATAACTCCGTAAGTTTTTTAATAACTTATTGTTTTTAATCACTTCGTGTAGCTTTTAATCAATTTGTATTGTTTTTAATCACTACGTAGATATTTAAATCGCTACCTATTCAAATCTTTTTAGAATCTTTATTCTGTGATTTCACCCACGAGATAATTGAGATTAATTTATTGAGACGAAACCGAGAACGAGAAGAATTTGAAACAAGATTCCACGAATATTATAACAGAAACAAAACTGTGTGGATTATAAACATAAACAAATGATGTCACTGGCCCTAAAGTAAACATGATTTAACATTACTTAAATTGAACTGTCCAAACCATATGTTAATTGAGCGGAGCGAGCGAAGCGAGCGAAGCTCTTATACGTCGACTCTTATGCATTTCGTAATACGCAAACTCCTCCTAGACGGATGAATCAATCGTTTTCAAATTTTGCATGGTGATAGAGACTATATCGGTGAGTGCCAACATCTATATGGCGTTAAAAAAGTCTCTCAGGAATCCGCCCCACTGGGTCTCAAAGTTTCAATGTAATCCTTATGGAAGCAGTATTTGACACATAAACAAAAACATATGATCAGCTGTTGACTTTTGAATGCAGTAGATAAAGAAATAGCTGATAGCATTAATCCACAGATATTAGAACAGAAACGGTATGGATCATAAATATAATCAAATGACGACACTAGCTTGAGGTCCATGACGTAGGAAGTGGTGAAGGAAGTAGTAAGGAGAGCAGTCTGGAGTGTGGAAACTGTTTATGACGATTAGATTTAGGTATCTGCATTCCTAAAATTTTATATGAAGGGAGGAAAACTGGTCCGCGACGTAGGAAGTGGTAAAGGAAGTAGTCAAGGCGAGCTGTCCAGAGTGTGGGGACTGTTTATAACGATTAGATAAAGGTAATATTAAAGGCATTCCTATAATTCTATGGGAAGGGAGGAAAAGGGGTCCGCGACGTAGGAATTGGTTAAGGAAATAGTCAAGGCGAGCTGTAGTGAGCGTTGAACTGTTTATGACGATTATATTAAGGTATCCGCAATCCTAAAATGCTATTGGAAGGGAAGGAAACAGGTCCGCGACGTAAGAAGTGGTGATGGAAGTAGTAAAGGCGAGCTGTTCGGGATATGGAATCTGTTTATGACCCTTAGATAAAGGTATTTGTAGTCCTAAAATGCTATGGGAAGGGTGGAAAACAGGTCCGCGACATAGGAAGTGATGAATGAAGTAGTCAAGGCGAGCTGTCCGGAGTGTGGAAACTGTTTATGACGATTACATTAAGGTATCTACAAACTTAAAATGCTATGAGAAGAGAGAAAACAGGTCCGTGACATAGGAAGTGGTGAAGGAAGTAGTAAAGGCGAGTTGTCTGGAGTGTTGGATCTGTTTATGACCAATAGCTTAAGGTATCTAGAAACCTAAAATGCTATGGGAAGGGAGGAAAACAGGTCCGCGACTTATGAAGTGGTGAAGGAAGTAGTCAAGGCGAGCTGTCCGGAGTGTGGAAACTGTTTATGACGATTAGATAAAGGTAATATTAAAGGCATTCCTAAAATTCTATGGAAATGGAGGAAAAGGGGTCCGAGACTTAGGAATTGGTGAAGGAAGTAGTAAAGGCGAGCTGTTCGGGGTATGGAATCTGTTTATGACCATTAGATTAAGGTATTTGCAATCCTAAAATGCTATGGGAAGGGAGGAAAAGGGGTCCGCGACGTAGGAAGTGGTAAAGGAAGTAGTCAAGGCAAGCTGTCCGGAGTGTGGAAACTGTTTATGACGATTAGATTAAGGTATCTAGAAACCTAAAATGCTATGGGAAGGGAGGAAAAGGGGTCCACGACGTAGGAATTGGTGAAGGAAGTAGTAAAGGCGAGTTTTCCGGAGTGTTGGATCTGTTTATGACCAATAGATTAAGGTATCTAAAAACCTAAAATGCTATGGGAAGGGAGGAAAACAGGTCCGCGACGTATGAAGTGGTGAAGGAAGTAGTCAAGGCGAGCTGTCCGGAGTGTGGAAACTGTTTATGACAATTAGATTTAGGTATCTGCATTCCTAAAATTTTATATGAAGGGAGGAAAACTGGTCCGCGACGTATGAAGTGGTGAAGGAAGTAGTCAAGGCGAGCTGTCCGGAGTGTGGAAACTATTTATGACGATTAGATAAAGGTAATATTAAAGGCATTCCTAAAATTCTATGGGAATGGAGGAAAAGGGGTCCACGACGTAGGAATTGGTGAAGGAAGTAGTAAAGGCGAGTTTTCCGGAGTGTTGGATCTGTTTATGACCAATAGATTAAGGTATCTAAAAACCTAAAATGCTATGGGAAGGGAGGAAAACAGGTCCGCGACGTATGAAGTGGTGAAGGAAGTAGTCAAGGCGAGCTGTCCGGAGTGTGGAAACTGTTTATGACAATTAGATTAAGGTATCTACAAACCTAAAATGCTATGGGAAGGGAGGTAAACAGGTCTGTGACGTAGGAAGTGACGAAGGAAGTAGTAAAGGCGAGTTTTTCGGAGTGTGGCAACTGTTTATGACGATTAGTTTAAGGTATCTGTAATCCTAAAATGTTATGGAAAGGGAGGGAAACGGGTCCGTGACGTAGGAAGTGGTGAAGGAAGTAGTGAAGGCGAGTTGTTCGGAGTTTGGGAACTGTTTATGACGATTAGATTAAGGTATCTGCAATCCTAAAATGCTATGGAAAGGGAGGGAAATAGGTCCGTGACGTAGGAGGTGTTGAAGGAAGCAGTAAATGCGAGCTGTCCGGAGTGAGGGAACTGTTTATGACGATTAGATTAAGGTATATGCAATCCTAAAATGCTATGGAAAGGGAGGGAATCAGGTCGGTGACGTAAGAAGTTGCGAAGGAAGTAGTAAAGGAAATGTTGTTCAGAGTGTGGGATATGTTTATAACCAATAGATTAAGGTATTTGCAATCCAATAATGCTAAGGGTAGGGAGGGAAACAGGTCCGAGACGTAGGAAGTGGTGGAGGAAGTAGTCAAGGCGAGCTTTTCGGATTGTGGGAACTGTTTATGACGATTAGATTAAGGTATCTACAATCTTAAAATTCTATGGGAATAGAGAGAAACAGGCCCGCGACGTAAGAAGAGGTGAAGGAAGTAGTAAGGTGAGCAGTGTGGAGTGTGGGAACTGGGAACCCTTTGTAGCAGTTAGATTTATGTATCTGCAATGCTGAAATGCTATGAGAAGGGATGGAAGCATGCCCACGACATAGAAAATGGTGAAAGAAGTAGTAAAGGCTAGCGGTGTGAAGTGTGGGCAATGTTTTTGGCAATTTATTAACGTATCTAAAATACTAAAATGCTATGGAAAGTGATGAAAACAGGTCCACGATGTAGGAAGTAGCTTAGGAAGTAGTAAAGTATGAGCATAATGTGAGAACCGTCTGTGGCAGTTAGATTAATGTATCTTCAATCCTAAAATGCTAAGAGAAGAGAAGGAAACAGGCCCCACGACGTAGGAAGTGGTGAAGGAAGTTTTAAAAGCTGGCAGTGGAGAGTGGGGGAACCGTTTGGGCAGTTAGATAAATGTATCTAATACCATTATATAGTCAATATACCAATATATAGTCAATTCTAATACTTAGTCTAAATGCTACGAGAAGGGAAGGAAACAGGTCTATGGCGTAGGAAATGGTGAAGGAAGTAGTAAGGCTTGCAGTGCAGAGTGTGGGAACTGCCTTTGGCAATTACGTTAATGTATCTGCAATCCTAAAATGCTATGGGAAGAGAGGGAAACAGGTCCACGACGTAGGGGGCGATGAAGGAAGTAGTAAAGGTGAGCAGTGTTGAGTGTGGGAATGGATTAATGTATCTGCAATGCTAAAGTGCTATGGAAAGAGACTGTAGAATGTAGGTTAAAATGATTTCAAAGCACAAATCGATATATATTTCGATACCCAAGTATTATTATTATTATTATTATTATTATTATTATTTGTTGTCATGAGAGCCGAAGCCCCCTGACTGCTTACCCGGTACCTATCCTACAGGACATACCCGGGCCCCATGATGTAGGCCGAAGCTTACGCATCAACCTTTAGCACATCATGGGCGGATGACTTAAGGTCATCAGGCTCGCCGGCTGCCGAAGCAGACCCTTCGGAAAGAGGGTTGCCCCTCAATCCTAACCAGGGATTCCGGCTGCTTGTTTAAGCGTCACTCCACCTGGGTTCCACTAGGTCGGAACCTAGAGGTCCATAGTAGAGCGCCCCGACGCATTTAGTGCAAGCAACACTCGGGACCTATCTCATCCCTGACAGGCAGAACCCGCCATCAATAGCCAGGAGGAAGGGGACCATCAGCACGCTGACGGGGGGAACCCCAACCTCCCATTTACACCGCTGTCCGATCGAGGCCTGACCCATTGCTGGGAACCAGAGATATCCAGAGCGATAGATCCCCAGATACCCCTGGCGGGCTCGGACCCAGCACCCGATCTACTTCGTTTGCCCGTCAGACCCAACATCACTGCCAGGCCATCAGGGTTTCCCAAAAGGAGGCAGGTATAGAAGTGGGACCCACCCGGATGAACCTATCCACCAGAGGTGGCGACACCCTTGACTCAATTGAGGTTCCGGGAAGAACCCCCCACACTCAAGATAACCATACCGTCCGTGCTCAGAGACAGGGATAGGTTTGCATAAGTACCTACAAACCGTTGCCCTCACACTGCGGAAAGTTACGTTGCCCTTGAGTGTCCCCGTGAGCTGCGGGTACTTGCCCGTTTTCACCTCCAGGAAAGGTTACTTCCAAAGTCGAGGATTTGCCCACTGAATGCTGGTCGCACACCACAAGCAGGCCGAAGCCCAAAGTACCACAGACACAGGTAGGTTAGAGATTATGATGTACTTCCATCTCTCCTAGAGCTAAACACCCCTCCATCCTGGATAAAGGAATGTCACTGGGACCCGATGCCCAGTCGACCATGTCTGTGGCCAACTTGAAATGCCGATACCAACACGGAGCATTTACCTCCCCTCTGGGGGCTAGGTATTTCACCTCCCAGGACGAGGCTACTTCCAAAGTCGAGGATATGCCTCACAAAATGTCAGTCGAACACAACAGGTAGGACTCAGTCACAACCACAGTTACAGGTAGTTGAGGAGAGGCGGAATTAACGGCGTCACTGAGAGCTAAACACCCCCCCCACCCTGAATGGAGGGAATGTCACTGGAGGCTCCCCCTAAGGGGCTGGCGCTTACCAGTCGTCCATAACTGTGGTCTACCTGAAGTGCCGGGTCTGACACCGGGCAGTTACCTCCCCTCTGGGAGTAGTTGATACCCAAGTAGCAAAAATCGTTGGCAAATCGTTGGCCCAACGTTTCTGTCGATCGTTGGCCAACGGTATGTTTTGGCACTCAGTCTTACGGTTGGCCAACCAACCAATTTTTGCGGAAGGGCCAACCATCCCATTGGGCATAAACATAAAAAACACAAAATAATAAAGATTTTGTATGAAAAGCATAATTATGAGTTGAGTAAATTGATTAAATAGTTCATAAAAACTTATTTTTAAAATAAAACGAGATAAAAATTTTTTGAGCCGGGACGGGTCTCGAACCCGGTACCTTCGACTTGTGAGCCTCAAGCTTTACCTCTGAGCTAACTGTGCTTGTTGATTGAAAGTGTTTTCAAGTGGTGAAAGAGTAGCCGACAAGTGCAATGGTCACTATTAATACTTTATATCTTTGATGACAGTATAATATGATTCTGTTAATCTGTTTAGGCCTCAAGTAGTTGAATTGTTTTCTGGTAGTTGGAGAGGATACTAGTATTTGAATATAGATTATTTAATTATTACCATTAGATTAGTAGGCTACTGTTATAATTGATTGTTATATAATTAATTAATCTTTTCTCTATAACTATTAAAAACTTGCTTAAATAAGTTAAAGAATATTTTTAAAAAATGAATTCTAATAATTATTATATGTTAAGCAGGTGTTCCCAACTGTATCTAGTATCACAACATCATCTGACTACATTCATTATTGATCCAAATTTTTACAATATTTGTCTTATATTCTGCTGCCATAACATTTATATACTTTTAAATAAATCAATTTGTTAAAATTCGTTTTAGAATGTTTTATACTTAATCCCAACGAATGCCCAACGAAGGCCCAACGATTCTTTCCTTTGTAGGGCCAACGAATACCAGTTTCCGTTGGGCCAACGTTGGCAAATCGGTAAAATTTCTGCCAACCATTTCCCAACCGTGCCGACCATTCCCCAACGTTGGGCCAACGATGTGTGCTACTTGGGTACATGCAATCGTTTACAATAGAAATTTACAACTGAGTTGTCAACAACTGATTTTTACTCCATAGAGGCTAAAAACGATCTTTACTCCCTAAAGAGTAAATACCCCCGCCGCAGCAAACCTGCAGACTAAGCGAATTTCCATTAACCTGATTGGATTTACACTAAAATGCCTCCATAAAAATAGCACATTTATTTCCTATTTAAATATAATTAGTTTAGCGAGTACTTTTGGTTTGCTGCAACAGGGAGGGTAAAAAAGATTTTTTTTATAAAAAGATATTAGTTTAGTAAGAAATAAAAGTATTTTCCAAAATCGATTAAAATATGTTCATAAACAAGCAAACAACAACAGTTGACTTATTCTACATAAAGAATAACATGGGAATTTTAAAATTACAATTTTTTTGAATTTTCTCCGTAACAATTAGGTGCATAATAACGCTTTAATATACTAAATTATTTGTTTTTTTAAGCTCTACAAAATGGTTTAAAAAGAAATTGTGAAATTTTGTGTTTTTAGGGTCACAAATGGAAAAAACCTATTTTTACCCCATAGAACCCCCTATAAACCCCCGTTCCCATAGTCCGATCATGCTGGTTCGCGAACTCATTCAAGTTTATCCCGCCTTACACCTTCAAACCAAATTTTATCAAAATCGGAAAAAAATTACTCAAGTTATCGTGCGGATGTATATATCTATATATAGATATATAAAAATTTGAACGAATGGTGTTTTTGGCCTCTGGGGACATCAAAATGAAAAAGTAAATCGTTCCCGGGCTTAGGTCTTACCATGAGACCTACGGTAATAGCTACTTCCCTATAGGGAAATTCGCTAAAATGCTACTTTAGACCCACAACGCATGCATTAAAAACGACTGTTTTTACTGCAGTATGACAAAAACAATATAGTATGAACCCCTGATGACTCCGCTCAATTTTGTGGATGCCTCTGCAAACGCCACCTAGTTTTATTAGGGCCGGTTACGTCATTTGTTTATGTTTATGATTCATAGACGTATTGATCCGTCCTGTCTTTTCTTCCGTTCTAATAATTCGTGCACGTACAAGGCCCCATCGTAATAAAAGGCTCTTAGGCAAAGCAGCTGATAATACACTAAATTAATACAGTACTGTACAAGAAAGAAGAAGAAAAATGCGTTCTTAGTAGGCAAATAAAACCCTAATAATTGGGAGTAAGGAAAAGTAAGTGTGTGAAATATTTTTTGAAACACGGATAGACCAGAAAACGATGAATTAAATAATAAATTATTAAAATAAATTAATAATTAATAATAAATTAAATAATAGCGCATATAAATGCGCTCCTAGTTAAAGTGACGGCCAGTGCCGGCAGCCGAGAATCTCTGTCCGACTGCCTCTTAAAACCAGGGAAGTACGGGTGTATCAGCTGATCGGAATCCCTAGACGCATTAGATTATGTAAAGCGATCTTTTTTACAGAGCTGCATGGATTAATTAGTATCTAAAGGTCAACTATTTACCACGCCAACTTCGAAACACCATGTATAGCTTAGAATTTAATTTACAATGTTGTACAAGCTAACGGTCATAACAAAATAACTAAATGTAAAATACTAAATTACTTTAAGATTAAAGATTTATTTCGGCCATTAAGTTATGTAATCCCGTCACAGCTCAATAAAAATATGTCAATTCAGGACATGTTCGGTGTTAAAACACCATCGTCAGCTTCAGGATTGAGCTGTGACGGGATTACGTAAGTAATGTAGTCTTACATTGTGTCCAACAGCTCAGGGGCTACACAGATGGATTCAATAACTTACTTAGAGCAAAATCGTTATTCTATAAATTGAAGGGGGCATTAGTTTACTCGCTGGAGATTCGGACAGTAAAATTCCTAACATACCTGAATATCAAGAAGAGCAGCAAGACACTATTCTCGTCTCAGCCTGAGACCCGGAAGCAGTGAGAAGACCCACCTGGACCTTACTGTCAACCGGAAACAGTGTGACCCGTGCTGCATTAGAGAGGCAATAAATGTTCTACAAAAAATAACATATTTTATAACACTGTCTTGCCATGTGTTGAAAAAGCCATTCGATTTTTATCTAGAAATAATTGATTGTTGAATTACAAAGAAACTGTAAGAAATGTTCTACAAAACCTTAACTACCTTTCTTCATAGCCCTTTTCCTAAATACAAAAATTTCCTCAGTTATTATTATCAATTATCAATCATTGTGATGGGGACGCCACCCTAGGTGTGTATTTTAACCCAAATATGAGTGAAGAATGAGTGTAGAATGGTGTGAGATGATCTGTGTAGCTTCAGTAGTATCAGCTGATTCATTAGCCAGGATCATTTATTGAAAGCCCAATGATCAGGACAGCTGGGTCCAGTTTCGAACCATCAAAAAGCTGCTGACTTTTCTCAGGATCGAACCGTAGACCTTTTGACTGTCATGCGAGGCCTATGTTCTACGTCCTTCCTATGTCCTGTGTCCTCTGTATTTAACTACTCTGCTAATATAACAGGTCAGTCTTGTAAAGCAAAAACTTTTCAAGTAAATATACAAATTCCTGATAATTGCATCGATCAGCTGTTTCATTAGATTAATTAAATCATTTAAACTTTCGAAGCATTAGGCAGGTCTACACGCAAGGATTTACCGTACGTTTTACCTGCGCAAGTAAAACGTTGCAGTCAAATCGTTGCGTGTGTACCACAAAACTGTGCATTTTTGAGAACTGCGCGGAGACGGAAGACCGAGTGATAAAACTATTGCGGAGAGCATAGTTTTGACAACGTTTTCAGACAAGTCGTTGCGTGTGTACACTGTCATCCGTTTCAACTCCGTCTTCACGCTCAAAACCCCAGTATTCAGTGTTGTCTTCACGTGCTGTCAGTCTGTCAGAGGTACAAGTATGTTTTTTTTTTATTAGGATCGCAGATCTTCGCCAATGTTCCCGTGATTTTATTGTTGAATTCATCGAACTGTACAGAAGTTTTCCTTATTTATGGAGGGTTAGGAAGGAGTAAGGAACATAGTGATAAGAAAAAGACTTGGATACTTTTGAAAAATAAAAAGCAGTAGATTCGAACGTGAACAGAGAAACTATTATGTTTGGATTTTTAGTAACCAACGTCTTGACCATAGTGAGCGCCGTCGTCGCTCAGACTTGCTTTCTTGTGGCTGCAGAAATCGACCACAGTAACACATCTTCCATGATATTACATGCACATACACTGAAAGTTATCACAAAACTATACTAAAAGTTGGTGCTGAAACCTGAACCGAGTGGACGCATTTCTTTTTACCTTCTCAGGTAAAACGTAAGCGAGATCCTTGCGTGTAGACCCCCCTTTGGTGCCCCTAAGGAAATCTGTCTGTGGAGCAGATCCCTAACGAAATTCGTTAATACGAATACTTTTTGGTAAATCTACACACTCTAAGCTTCATTTTGATGTGTCATATGCATTTATATTTATTTTGTAAAAGGCCTTAAACGATGTCCACAAATATGACTGTAACACGTTAATAACTTAATAGAAGATATTATTTAATAAATGTGATACAATATTAAATGTTAACTAACCAACAGTGAAATAAGTTAAATAACCCGAAAGATATTAGTCTTTAGATTATTACCATCACCATTGACTATCCATCACGTTTTAGTATTTAAAAAATAAAAGCGGCAAAGGCAACGCATTTAAACAAACTACACAACACTGGAAGTTAGATTAATGATCGCCAAATAAATTGTTATAAAACTAAAAAAAAGAGTAACAACCTATAACCAATGCAAATAAAAAGTAAAATAATACCAAAAACTACATTGACAATAAATTGTGTTTGGTATATGGTAATAACGATTACTAAACAGAAAATTCAGCGGAAATTATTTCACCAAAAACAAAAACACTTCCCTGCTAAATAATGTGTCTACAACATCGAATAGTAACATTATAGATATGACTTCTTAAACACGGAGGAATTCCTTTATTTATTTAATGAAACAACAAAGAATGCACATTTATCTGAGTGTTTCAAATATTGTAAAGAATCTAAAACATTGTTTAACCTCTTCCACAATTCAAACTCCTAAATTTGAAAATTGAATTTGAATAGGTCGAAAAAACTGGGCAAATATGAGAAAGGAATCTTTATAAAAAATGTTTGAACAAAAAAAACATTTTGAAAATATTGCAGTGCTGCGAGGAATGAAGTCCGTTTTGGTTTTTTTTACGTCCGTTATGTCAATGTATAAATTTTTATACTTTTGCTCCTTTTATAGTCACTTTGTTTACTTATATTTCGAGAAAGTAGTTTTATTGCCACACAGCTGATTAAGACAATTAAAATTGAAAATCAAATAGTAAAATTAGTAAATTAGTAAAACTTTCATAGAGAGTGATGGGTGGATAACCGTTTAACCATTTCTCACTATAGATAAAAAGAACACGGCGAAGCACGGTTAGCATTCTTAATTCACTGAAACTAATTTTTTTTTGGTCCTTCGAACCGGATAGGTTTCAATAACTTTTTCAATAAGTTCAATAAGTTTTGCATAGACAGTGATGGGCGAATAACCGTTTTAACCATTTTTCACTGTAGATAAGAAAAACATGGCGAAGCACGGTTGTAATTTTTTTAATCCACCAAAACCAAATATTTTTGGTCCTTCGAACCGGATAGGTTTCAATAACATATATTGTCCAATTTGGTTGCAAATGACGTCTTAAAATCAAGATTTCCCTTTGAATTTTCCGAATCCATTGCTTTCTAGTAACACGAGTTGCCACGGAGGGCTTGTATTTCCATCCCACTCGAAATAAGTGAGACATGTTTATGCACGGATATAGTTTGTGTATTTTGGCCGTCCAATCGTTTTGAGGCCCCGCCTTTTTCTTCCACCCCCACTTAACACCTCATTTCTCTTCACCCCCGCCCCCGCCCACCCCTTGCTAATCACCCTGTCCGACCATAATCTGACTTCTAATCTGTCAGAGTTAATCTGTGGGTTAGGCTGCATTTTTGTGCATTTTTGTGTTCGCATATGAGTGGTCTGGAGTTTTGACAATTAAATTCAACGGTAAGTAAACACTCATTTTTGTTATTTTATTTTATATTTGAATATACAGCTGATTTATTTATATGCAATTTGCTCAGTTATGATGAGCATGGATCGTGAGTGAAAATATTTAAAGATTCTACTAGGCCTAATTTAGCTTACTTTTAGAAATAAATTTTATAAATTCTTTAATTGGTGAAGAAATGAATGCTAACTAAAACAAATAATAAAAATTTACCTTGTGAAGTTCTTCTAGTAAAAATGTATGTTCGTGTCCACATGTTAGGGTTTACTTTGAAATTATTCCTCAAAATTATGGCCACAAATATTATAAATGTCAAAAGATTTAAGAACGGATAAACGGATTTTAAAAGTTATTTCGTATACAACTGGCATTATCTCATATTAGTAGTGTGGGCAAGGAATCTATTTTTCCGCTATAGTTATTTGTGCAACTAGTGAGAAAAGTGAGCAATTGACTCACTCGAGAGAAATCCTTACTCACGAGCCGTAGGCGAGTGAGGAATGGTTTCTCGAGTGAGGCAATTGTACTTTGAACTCGAGTTGCACATTATACTTTTCCTACAGTTACCATAAAACAAATAAATTTGTGAAGAAACATAACCTATTTTTACACAGAAGTGAACTTTTCATATAACATTTAATGTGAAGTGACAAATACAACAGTACAACAGCTGACCAGCTGATTTACAGCCAGTGCTGCCAACGTATTTCGCGCGCATACGACGTTGCCTGCATGTTACGCGCTCACTATTTCTTGCCTTCACGTTGCAAATCTGGAGTGAGACAAAGTAATTAGAGTGAGACAATGTTAACATTGTCTCACTGATGAGCGAATTGGCCACTTTGCTTTCTCAAATCAGTGAGAGAACATGTACATTGTTAGGTAACTGTAGGAAAATGTATTTGTGTCAATATATTGAAAGTAAAAAGTTGTTTAACTTCGTTCAGTTCACGCTTTTGCTAACTATTCACTGACAACAGAAATATTTAGTTCTAATAATACATAATTTAGTAGACAATAATAAATCTATAAAGAAAAAGCTTGCAAGGACATAGATTGGCTGTACGTAATTTTTAAGACAATTAAAACTAAGATTTGGAATACTGGCTTTTTAAGTTACCTAACCAAAAAAGGTATTTATCAAGAAGGAAAAATCGAGGTACAAAATAAAAATACCAACATCTTATAAACACTTTAGATGTACCTGGTGTCTCCCATTTTAATTTTTAAGGTATAATTATTAGTAGTAGTAGTAATTACTAGACCAAAATACAAACTAAAATATCGTATTAAAATTCCAAAACTCAAAAGTAACCCGTACAGTGGCGATTTTTAACAAAAATTAATTAGCTATTAGACAATGGCTTATTTTTTTAAATTAACATTTTGTATATAGATTATTAGCGCAAAGACCTGTTGTAAGAAATCTATTATTATAGTTAAATGTTTTGTTTCAAAACGGTTAAAAAAATTTCAAATGTAAATACAGTAACATAAAAACTGCATAGAGAAACAACAATGTTGTATCGATAATTTATTTAGAAGATTTTATACAATTATAGATACAATATAGATTTTACCTACGACCGTTTTTTAAAGTAGCCATTTCAGTCCAGTTCTTAGAATTGAAAAGTTTCACTTTACAGCTGTTTACTTTCATATCCGCATAGTTTCATTTCATATCCGCATAGTTTTCTCATATCCACACAGGTAACGGACCAATGAGGTTCAAGTATTGAGAGAAAATAATTAAAATTGTAATGCTTCGAACGTCAACTAATCAGCTGATCAGCTGATCAGTTGACCAATTTAATTGTTGATCCGACTTGTTCATGTTGATACTCGCGTATTCTTAATTAAGTTGTTGGAAGTCCAAAAATAAATGAAATATTTGCCGAATTGTACCTGATACAGTATTATTTATGGTAAGAATGCTGCTAGCAATGTAATATTTAACGAAGTTTAACAAACACGTAATTACAGGAAATCAGCTGATTATACAACAAGTCGTCGCATCACTTTCAGTGGCAATGACAATACACGAAAACATAACCTCTCTAAAAAGTTATCATTAGTAGTCCAGTAAATAGAGGTATGTTAACTTACAAACGGTCCGGTAAGTCTAAATTTTTTATATGTTGTCTAGGATGGTAAGTAAGTGTTTAAAATGAAAAATGCACAATTCTCCACCCTCCGCGCCCGCCGCCATATTGAAAAATCGATAAAATCTGTACTTTCTAGACATTTTTGCCTATATCTCCGTTTTGGTGCGTTTTAGCGAAATATATGTAATGTAAATGTTATAGACAATTAAATTTCCTATAATATAAGTATAACAATTTGGTTCTAAGACTTATGGTTACGAAAATATTTAAATTTTTATACAATAAAACATCAATTTTTTTGTTATTTTGACAAATCTCTATTAGTCCAAGCAAGCTAAAAAAAACTGACACAGGGAACGTTAAAAAAAATTGCAAGAAAACGTTTTATGGTTTTATTTTGTAGTGTTGGGTCTGCAGAGTGACATACTAAAAGTCAAGCAAAAAATCGGTCCACAGAAAACCCCCTAAAATCACGATAAAAAATGGCGGCTTTTCTCAACATTGGACAAATTTGAAAAAAAATATACCACTTGCATGTTTTATTCAAAATTTTGTGAGATATTGACTTGGTACGACCACCGAAGTTTATTGGGTGGTTAGTACTTTATTTACATGGGGAACTCATTTTTGGCCGCCATCTTGGATCCACCATATTGGATATAAATAAAGAAAATTGAATGCAATGATGACGTTGTGACACATCATTATAAACCAGATTTTCACGCTGATTTCAATGCCGAAATCCGTTTTTAAATATCTGTTTACGTTTTGAAGATATAATCAAACGAAAACTCTCCCCCATACATTTTTATGGAAGTTTCGTACTTGGAATGTTTTTAAATGCAATTTCGGTTATATCTCCAGTTCTTATCAACTCTTGCAGTTCAGTCTAGCCTTTAAATATTCCGTGATGTAAGCGCTTTCACCTATTAATCATTGGAATCGAACGAGTTAGCGAAGAGCTACAATCCCCAAAACAATAACAAAGATTTAAAAAAAGTTACATTTCATATTGTTTTAGGTTTGTAGCTCGTTGCTAACTCGTTCGATTTGAACGATTAATAGGCAAAATGAAAGCGCTTCTGTTCAGTCTAGCCTTTAAATATTCTGTGATGTAAGCGCTTTCATTTGACCTATTAATCGTTCAAATCGAACGAGTTAGCAACGAGCTACAAACCTAAAACAATATGAAATGTAACTTTTTTTTAAATCTTTGTTATTGTTTTGGGGATTGTAGCTCTTCGCTAACTCGTTCGATTCCAATGATTAATAGGCGAAAGCGCTTACATCACAGAATATTTAAAGACTAGACTGAACTGCAAGAGTTGATAAGAACTGGAGATATAACAAAAATGGTATTTAAAAACATTCCAAGTACGAAACGTCCATAAGAAATGTATGGGGGAGAGTTTTCGTTTGATTATATCTTCAAAACGTAAACAGATATTTAAATACGGATTTCGGCATTGAAATCAGGGTGAAAATCTGGTTTATAATGATGTGTCACAACGTCATCATTGCATTCAATTTTCTTTATTTATATCCAATATGGTGGATCCAAGATGGCGGCCAAAAATGAGTTCCCCATGTAAATAAAGTACTAACCACCAAATAAACTTCGGTGGTCGTACCAAGTCAATATCTCACAAAATTTTGAATAAAATATGAAGTGGTATATTTTTCTCAACATATAGGATACGCGTCCGGTAACCGGACGTGAATAAGGCGTACGGCAATGACGTCATGGGGTTGCGGGAGCCTGGAACGCCTATACTACAACAATACCATGACCAGCCATCGGTGGTCGTGGTGCAGTGGATAAGGTGCTCGGCTGATATGCAAGAGGTCCAGGGTTCGAGTCCCATTGGTGACTTTAACCTTTTGTCGAAGATTTTGCATTGAATACCATTTCTTCTTAACTGTACATCTTTTATTAGAATTTTTGGCATTTATAATTTTTTTTTTTAGAGAAAGAATTTAACCTTAATTCGATTTTTTCATTATCAGCAAGTTTGGTTGGTTAGGTTAGGTTATGACAGTAATTGCCGGACGTCTAATCCACGTCTGGTTACCGGACGTGTATCCTCTGCCTTTTTTCAAATTTGTCTAATGTTGAGAAAAGCCGCCATTTTTTATCGTGATTTTAGGAGGTTTTCTGTAGACCGATTTTTGGCAACTTTTAGTATGTCACTCTGCAGACCCATCACTACAAAATAAAATCATAAAACGTTTTCTTGCAATTTTTTAACGTTCCCTGTGTGAGTTTTTTTGGTTTGCTTGGACTAATAGAGATTTGTGAAAATAACCAAAAAAATTGACGTTTTATTGTACAAAAATTTAAATATTTTCGTAACCATAAGTCTTAGAACCAAATTGTTATACTTATATTATAGGAAATTTAATTGTCTACAACATTTATATTACATATTTTTCGCTAAAACGCACCAAAACGAAGATATAGGCGAAGATCTCTAGATAGTACAGAATTTTTTTGATTTTTCAATATGGCGGCGGGCGCGGAGGGGGTAGAATTGTGCATTTTGCGGTTTTAACACCTACTTACCATCCTAGACAACATATAAAAAATTTAGACTTACCGGACCGTTTGTAAGTAAACCCCCCTATTTTTGTCTCTATTTACTGGACTATAGTGATTGTTAGTAATTAAATCCAGATTGATAGTAATTAAAAAACGGTCGTAGGTAAAGTAGTGTACGCAACTCGCGTTAATAGTCTTTACGACACTCGTAGAAGTTTTTAAGGCACTCGCCAAGGCTCGTGCCTTAAATTTTCTACTCGTGTCGTAAAGACTCACTTAACGCAATCGTTGCGTAAACTACTATTATACAATTCTAACAATATTAAGAAATTTGGTTTTTAAATAAGGGAGAAATAATTATTTCAGATAGTGTTTACAACAATATTTGAGCTTATTGGATAGCCAACAATTAAAACAGCTGATTGTTTTAGCTAACAAGGTTTAATGTTACCTGACGTAAGCAAAATCAATGTAAATAATGTTAACAATGGATTTTAAAAGTTATTTCGTATATAAAAAAGGGTGATATGATATGGTAGTTATGGGATATGAGACACCGTTAAACTCTTAAAGCTAAAGGTGTTTTAACTTGAAAGAACAGAATGTAAATTGCCCTTGTGTAATATCCGTGTTGTATTTTAAAATTTAATATTTTCAACCATTTAATTCAAATCGAATCAACGTTTTAAAAAGGCTTATAGAAATTGATGTTGAACATGTTACAGTTTCGAGCCTTATTAGCTTTATATGATGATTAGCATATATACACAGGGTGGTGCAAAAAAAGGAAACCCAAAAAATTATTAATAGTTTACTAAAACAAATCTTGCAATTACTTAACTAAACAAAAACACGTGTCATTCTTTGTTAGCAACAACATATTCCATTCGGTCCATGATCTTGCTGGCCATCTCAGAGCACTGCTGGGCGGACATTTCTCTGAACATAGCTCTTAGCGTTTGGGTTTCCTTTTTTTGCACCACCCTAAGTAGGCCTACTAAAGTTTCAATTTGATTTTTTACCAACAAAATCGGATATATTTAAATTCATACTCTACTGCAATTTTTCGACTAAATCGAAACTGGAAAAACTATTCATCTATAAGTCAATACTATGACCTCCACCAGGGATGCCTCGGCGGCGGCCTCGGCGCCTCTCCCTCAGCGAGGACGAGTGTGACGACGACGACGGCAGAGAGCGGCCTCAGCAGCGGAACGCCGCCAACGCCCGGGAGAGAGCGCGCATGAGAGTGCTGAGCAGAGCCTTCTGTCGGCTGAAGACCACACTGCCCTGGGTGCCTCCGGACACCAAGCTGAGCAAACTGGACACCCTGAGGCTGGCCACCTCCTACATCGCGCACCTCCGAGCCGTCCTGTGCCTGGAGGACGAGGATGACGAGGTCAAGAACACTGTACATCCACTCAACCTGGTGAGTATCAAGTGTTTCGATTTTTAGCTTCCATGGTTGTATATTTGTGGTCTTCGGGTGAAGGTGAAGACATAGTCAAAATTGGCGAAAGTATATATTCCAAAGTTTCAGTTTTGATCTATGGTGTCATCATCAGGGTGACTTGATTTCAGCCCAGATATCACTTTTGCTGCGTCAGGGCAGGGCTAGAGATATTCACATATCTAGTATATGTATATCTCTAGCCCTGGCGTCAGGGCCTAAATTCATGCCATTATGAATAATTGGTTAATAAATTGTCATACACGGTCGAATCCCATAGGCCTACAAATTTTCAACCGTCACATTACAGAAAAAATATACAGAACTACATAGAAGTAATACGATTCCGAAATACGAAAATAGTTTTCTGAGTGCGAAAATAATGCCAACCAAGCAAAGTAGCATAATATCGTTACAATATGAAATATGTTTTACGCTCAAGGCGTCAATGAAAACTTTAAAACATAATGTATGATCTCTGCATACAAAATACATGCAGTATTCACTCGAGGTGTAATTCAATTTCACTATATCTCATATTGAAATTTAAAAATATACATTTACAGGCTAATCTATATATATATGAAAATCCAATGTATGTTTGTATGTATGTATGTTTGTCCTTTATGGACTCCGAAACCACTCGACAGAATGTAATAAAACCTTCAGGCGTTATTAAGCATTTCAAGGATGGTTATTAGGATGGTTATTTCAAGGATGGTTTGTGTGAAGTTTGGTGCAGATCCGTCAAAAGGGCTCCGCCCCAGTGGCTCTGGAGTTTCCCATGTTAACCTTATGAGTACTCACATTTAAATGGAATAATAGAATCTTAACAGCTGGTTCAACTAAACAATATGATTCTGTGATGTTCAATATTATTAAAAAGTTAATAGGTTTACCAACAGGGTGCAGCACCTTTTTTAATTTATGACAACAGCTAATTTGCAACCAAAAGGTGAGTGAGCGTAGCGAACGAACTTCAACCTGGAGGCGAGTTAGCGTAGTGAACGAGCTAACTTGAAGGCAAGTGAGCGCAGCGAACGAGCTCCAACGTAAAGGTGAGTGAGCGTAGCGAACGAACTTCAACCATGACGTGATTGAGCCATGCGAACGCGCTTATCTTGAAAATGAACGAGCATTTGACATAAAACCACAATAGGACAGGACTGTCGGGCCAGCTAGTAAAATATAAAAATGAATACAGTAATGAATACGTTAGACGCCCACCTTCAACTGAGACCTATTAATTACAAGTTTTGCCTAATTATAGTGAGAAATTCTTAAAACACCTTTTAAGCAGTGCGGTAGCGGCTCGCCACATACAGAAAACGAGTTAAAATTCTCCGTAACCAGCCAGTACTAGATTGTGTATAAAACCCTAGGGTTAAATATTTTAAGGTGAAAATTAATTTTGATTAGAGTGAGATGATCTACTTAGTTTTGTTTCAAAGACGAACTTTTCTTTATCCAAGACTATTTATACCTTTTTTTAGCCAACGATAAAGGACTGCTGGGTTCAGATTCCAAACTATCAAGCTAGATTTTTCTCAAGATCATACTTTTCTGACATTATATGTCAAACTCATTCTTCAGCCATTCCTCCTACAGTAATGTTCCCACCTCAATGTTAGGAGTTGTCTAACCAGTATTTGTTTAGGTTTGCGCGGCCGGATCCGACACCCACAGTGTGAAGACTCATTTGGGGATGTTCTCATGTTTTTGCGCCAGGGTGGTTTTTGTTACTCTCGGGTCTATTTGACCTTTGTAGCACGTGTAAGCGCTATTAAATCTATTATTGGCGTATTTGTCACGGGTTTTTAATTTTTGTTATTTATTAGGGGGCTTAGGGGGTTTAGTTTTGGTGAGTTATTGAAACCTCTAACCAAATATTGGGATATAGTGAAAATCGTTAACCTAAGTTATAAGACCTTTTCCATTGTACCACTGGTTTTTCTGGATGTAATTTCATATCTACAAATATTGTTTGGGTTAGAACCGAGGCACAAATTAAAAATTTAAAGGTCAATTAGTCATTGTGTATGCAGTGTATAAAATGTACACGTAGTAGTATCTTAGTCACAAGACAGCAACGTACTTTTGTACTTTGTAAACTGAAAATGAACGCCAAAACAGGGTTAGTATCTCAAGTCTAACATAAAGAATGATCTAATCAAGATTTCCGTCAATAATTAACCCACCATAACGAAATAAAAAATCTTTTTAGCCCGCTATAAATTCCTTCCACAAGACAATAAGAACAATCAAAAGGTCACCGGTTCGATCCTGAAAAAAGTGTGCATCTTTTTGATGGTTCGTTACTGGACCCAGCTGTCCTGATCTTTGGGTTTTCAAAAAAAATTGTCCTGACTAATGAAACAGATGGTCTTCAGCTCCACTTATGGAGATCACACTTCATTCTGCACTCATCTTTCACTAATATTTAGGTTTAATACGCACATGTGGCGTTCCCATCTCAAATGAATTTGAATATTTACAAAGAGAGCGACTATTTTTGGATGAACTGAATATAAATACCAATGTAGGGTTGTATAACTTAAATAATTATCCGATCAATATCCGTCAAGATTTTAACGACCGTGACGGTAAAAATAAAATTCTTTTCAACCCACGATAAAATTCCTCTCCGACGACACAATACATGAAAGCCTGATATCATCCACCTGGTACAGCCGGCACGGCGCCAGCGATGTAAACAAATAACAAGTAAACTATCCAAGATGGCGGCGCTCTTAACTCTAAACCGCGCCAAACGTGAGCAGCTGGTTTTATTTTACAAACGTCTCTAAGTACTCGGAATCCGAAGCTTCAAGGGTGTCAGATACAAACAAAATGATGTAAACAAGACCCAGTTTATAGTTTGGAGGGTTACAGTGATTTATGTTGTAAGATTTGTGGGAGTGAACTCTTTTGGTCTTTAATTTCTCACAGTATGGTTGGCATATTTTTTTCTATCTGTTAAAGAGTTCGTATGTCAGAAAAAGTTCGTTTATGTCCCACCTCCACATCCTAGGACGCTAGGTTCTAGCCCAGAACCGTTTTACTAATTACTTCAGGTTAGTCCTAACGTGGCATTATCACATGGATAAAATCTGTTGGCAATTGGCGGGATTTCAACCCAGGACCTCGGGCTACGATGCCCCGCACTCTACCACTAAATCAGCTCGCTCCCAAAAATAGTAGGAACTAATTTCAAAAGATATTAAGGTGTAGCTAGGTCGGGGCGCCCGTATTGCGCCAGAGGGTCCAGGTAGCAGGCCCGCACTGCACCAGCACTTCCACCCAAAATCAGACCTGTACTGTGCCAGAGCGGCCTTTTCTTTGTAATAATAGTTCTGAGAGAAACTGTCCTATTAATGAGTCTGAGAGTTCATTCAGTGTTATATAAACACTCTGTGACTTATCCTACTAATATTATATAACCAACTAAACTATTATATATCCTAATATATCTATAAGTATAAAAGAGGATGTTTGTATATATATTTGTTTGTTTGTTTGGCAGTGATAAACTCAGACACCGCTGAACCGATTGCCACGAAACTTTGGTACATACTTGTAGAATGTCATGGAATAGGTTTATACCCATGTTAACCTTATGAGAAATGGAATTAATGAATCTTAACAGCTGTTTCAATTAAACAAGTTGGTTCTGTTCTATGATGTTCAATAGCATTAAAGTTACAAGGATTACCAACAGGGTGCAGCACTATTATATCTTTTACATTTATGACAACAGCTAATTTGCAACCAAAAGGTGAGTGAGCGTAGCGAACGAGCTCCAACCTAAAGGGGAGTGAGCGTAGCGAACGAACTTCAACCAGGGGCCCATTTCATAATAAAGTACAAACTAATGTTATTAGTAAATCAGCTGATCGCCCAATGCAAATCTAATGGAAATTACAAGTTACAAGTTGCAACTTGTAAATTGTAGTTTAAATGGGCCCCAGGACGTGATTGAGCCATGCGAACGAGATAATCTTGAAAATTAAGAAGTTAAACGGGGCAAAGCCCGCGGGATTATAAATAGTCTAAGGCAAGACAACGTATGCCGGGTTCAGCTAGTTATATATATATATATACAGGGTGAGTTTTAATTGTCCCCCCCCCAACTTTTTTCTACATTTTTTCAAATATCAATCCCAGACCACTTCCAAACATTGTTGGGTAGTAAGTACTTCATTTTGACAAGGTGGTCATTTCCGGTCGCCATCTTGGATCCGCCATATTGGATGTAACATTTTTTTTTCAAATGTAAAGGTGGGGTTGTGACCCATTATTTCGAACTACATTTTTACCCTGATTACAATGCCGCAAACCTTTTTTAAAAATCTTGATTCATTCTAAAGTTACAAGGGCTTTTTAAAACTTTATTTTTAGCCCATTTTAACATTGTGTATTTACAAACTAAGACCATAATCCCAAAATAGTGCTAGATAATGATAAGTATACACTACTAGTAATTGTCCACCTATTTTCACTTGGTTATGACTGATGTATTTTTTTCGGCCGCCATCTTGGATCCGCCATTTTGAAATGTGATAAATTATTTTAAATATGAATGGGGTGTTGTGACCCATCATTTCGAACTACTTTTTTAAGCTGAACTTAATTCCATAATCCGTTTTTCATTTTCATTTTTTGATTTTGAAATATTGACATTTTTAACAAAAAAATTTCAATATTTCAAAATCAAAAAATGAAAATGAAAAACGGATTATGGAATTAAGTTCAGCTTAAAAAAGTAGTTCGAAATGATGGGTCACAACACCCCATTCATATTTAAAATAATTTATCACATTTCAAAATGGCGGATCCAAGATGGCGGCCGAAAAAAATACATCAGTCATAACCAAGTGAAAATAGGTGGACAATTACTGGTAGTGTATACTTATCATTATCTAGCACTATTTTGGGATAATGGTCTTAGTTTGTAAATGCACAATGTTAAAATGGGCTAAAAATAAAGTTTTAAAAAGCCATCGTAACTTTAGAATGAATCAAGATTTTTAAAAAAGGTTTGCGGCATTGTAATCAGGGTAAAAATGTAGTTCGAAATAATGGGTCACAACCCCACCTTTACATTTGAAAAAAAAATTTTGCATCCAATATGGCGGATCCAAGATGGCGGCCGGAAATGACCACCTTGTCAAAATGAAGTACTTACTACCCAACAATGTTTGGAAGTGGTCTGGGATTGATATTTGAAAAAATGTAGAAAAAAGTTGGGGGGGGGGGACAATTAAAACTCACCCTGTATATATATATATATAAAACAAAGTCGTTTTAGTTCAACAGTTTGTGACTCGAGACAGGCTGGGTCGATTTTAATGATTTCTGATTTGTTGGATTCGAGCTTGATTTTTCAGAGCTAGATAAGAAATTCTAGGTTTGGGATTTGAGATTTGTTAACACATTAATTTAGTTTCCTCAATGCTGTTAGGCAACTTAGATTTCTTTTGAAACCCGAAAAGTTCCACCTATTAATTTATGCTAGGCCATGATGGTCGTCTCTCTATTACATAGCAAAATCTCATTGGTTATTGGAAGGATTTGAACCTGGGACCTTGCGGACTAAAGCCCCACGCTTTGCCACCATATCATCCCTCACCTAAAGATATTCAGAGCGAATTAAACAAATCAGTAGGGAAATAATTTTTTCCGTTAATTCCGCGACATATCTAAGCGTTTAAACTCTTCAATAAATAGCTTAATTTTATCCAGCTTTTTGGTCTGATGGATCAGATTTTACGAAAATTTACTAGCAACTGGCCTAATACTCAACTAGTCTTACTCAACTTCAAAATTTAAAAAAATGGTAAAATTTGACTAATGCCACAACAAACCTTAAGAGGATTTAAACCGCTTTCCCTTCTACGCATTCTTTTAATTTAAAAAATGCCACTGGCGTAAACCAGACACAATTGACCGAAAGTCTACTTATAATAATTACATGAGTAAATTACATGTTAAATGCAGGCAAGATAGGAGAACCCTCATATATACTCCGTAGACTCTTGAGCACTAGGTCCTCACCAGTAAAGAATATTTTACTTTTTCTATATTTGTTCACAAATGTGCAGTAATAATGGTACCGCGTATGTGTGTGTATGTTTTGCCTCTCAATTTATTCCAAATTCACCTCCTTATTTCACCATCTATTTACATAAAATAGGCTTAAACGTCGTGACGACAATGTCTTTAGTTTTAAACACATCTTCTGATTAAATCAAGAAGATGTTGTAATACACTTATTGTATTACAAAATAATAAATGGAAATACGTACGTTGCTGGTTTTCAATTGTCAATTAGAAAACAAATGTGAAGTTTTCATTGGAATAATTACTTTTAATTTACCGAAACGAATACAACATATTCATAAAGCACAGTACAAATTATTGTCTCTTGAGTTTTCTATACTATGGTGATGACATTTACAAGAAGATATAGTTCCAACATGTTTTCCTGAATTGGCTAGGTTAAAAAGTACTGTAGTTAAAAATTGCACAAATCAAATTATGGACAGCACTCTCAGGCTGATATTAGTTGTATTAGTTGTCGATTTGATTCAATTTATTTTGATAATGCGAACTTTATTCCAAGAGTATGCTATTTGTTTTGTGCTCGACTAAAACAATACCTCGATACTATATTGAAACGCATATATTTCATTTTTCGAATACAAATTAAGGTTCAACTTGAATTTTTCATAAGGTTCTAGGATTTTCAAAGCTCTTGAAAGAAGCTTTCTCTAGACGCTATACACACCATGCATAGTTTGGCAAACCTCTCATTTCATTCCCAACAATCCGTTGTATGTAGGCTACACTGTACAGGCCCAATTGTCGACCCACCTAGCGACTGTGATGGCTCAAGAAATCTTTCTTCTCTGGTTCATTTAGGGGTTTCCGTTGAAATTGAGGATCATTCAATGGAACTGCAATGTTTGATTACACGGTAAGAAGTTAGCAGTACCCAAGTAGCTATCTACTGTTTATTCTTCTAAATTATCATGGTTTTCACTGGGGACACACTTTATGTAGGATAATATAATTTCAATGCTACTGCGCTTTGAAATATTAAGAATTAAACTGATATGGATTTACAGAACCTGTCAGTAGTTCTAATTGTAAATTTGTGATTGTTTGCCTGTTCTGTTTGTTCATGAAATGCCAATCGTACCACCACTATTAAACATTTTGTTGCATTTGTCGTGTTAAATATTTGTTGTAAAGTTTAAATTAACCATAGAAAAGCAACTCAAGTGTTATTTACATGCTTACTGGAAGGCGTTTGAAAATAGCATTATTAAAATACGAAACACAATTGTTACAATTTTAACTGCTGAAATGCAGGTCTAATGTAAACTAAATATAAATGCTACAAATATATAAAACATCAAGACTATTATGGCATAGTCCAATGGTCTATTGGCTGTGATAACATTCAACATTGCATTTTTAGGCTACGAATGAATGGTTATGGAAGGAGGTAAAATGTGACTTTTGAAAGTTGTGTGAATGTTAATTCATTTAACACAATAATTATATCAGTATTATCTGTAATAAAATTGAGGATTGAAGTTAATGTAACTCACCTAAGGTTCAGTTCAGAAATGTGTTGCTCTCAAATTTACATCATTAGTCAAGTTTTCAACACTTCCATCGATGCTGCAGATTTTGGTGTGAATATTCTTAGCAACTCTCAACATACGTACACAAACATGAAATAATAAAAGTGTATTAGGGTTTACTCAAATTGAGAAAATGTTTCATTTCATATTTCTATAAATATATATATCTTCGTTTCTGTCAGTTTTAAGCTAATGCATATTAATTGTATCCTTATTGACCACATCTTCTTTAGATCTTTAGATGGTAATTTGTAAAGGTAGCTAATTCCTTAACTGGCCGCCAGAGATATACCACCCCAATGCCATCTGGTGGTAAACCCCTGAACTATTGCAGGCCCAATGTAAACAAAGCAATATTTTGCATTGCGAGGGTTCTGTTTTATACAGGTTATTCAATTTAATCAAACTTCTGCTATCGTTTATATAAATTTTAAAAGCTACTTAACTTTTTACTATTATATTTATTAATCTCATAGGAAGTTTTTTTTACTAAAATACATAAAATGTAAATAATTGCATTTGCCTCTCGCAGGGATGTAAGTGAATTAATACATCCATATGAGAGTAATTGTTTATGTTTTTTTGTCCTAGTCCATCTATTTGGTGTGTATCCCAATCTTTGCCAAGCTGTGACTCGACTCGCCCGGGTCGAGGAGCGGCTTAAAAATAATAATGAGAAAATAACATAATATACCGTACGTGTATACTGTCTCCTCCAGTCTCTAGTCCAATCCCACTCCTGCGTTAAATCTGAGACATATCATCTTTTATTTTAATTTCTGACGTTTATTTTTTAGCATTTAAATTTAAATTTAGCAATCTTTTTCAAAAATATTTCCTTTAGAAGTCACAGTTTACATTTATAAAGCATAATTTCCCCAACTCGTAACATATTACAACTGAAGGTAATATGAAAGATTCGGAAGTAAACATATCACACACATTAGTCGACCTCTTATGTCTCAATGAGATATCCTTTGACAATAACATGAACTACAACAATTATTTGTATAATGCAAACGTTTAACCGGAAATTTTCTCTCAATAAAACAAATAGATATTTAACATGAAATCTGATGACAATACGACGTGGTAAAGTAATCCAAATTTCAAAATCCAGAGAGATTTGAATTTACAAATTGGATAACAAAATATTTGATTTAATTTAATCAACATATTCATAATGGAGGGACTTAAGTATCCAATATCTAGGAATAACTCATCGTCTAATATATCTATCCTTGTTTTGTTTTCTTGATACTGTAGATGTTTGGATCTAGTGTAGGATGATGCCCAACACATATACGACCTTATTGATATTACTAATCAAATAGATTACGTTATTATTACGCATCAAATTTACCAAATTTATTTCTTTGTCGTCCAACTTCAAAGTCTCAAAGTATTGCTTCCTAACGTTTTACTTCCTTCTGTAAATTGTTGTGTGCTAAGTTTGTATTGAAAACTACAAAACTGAATACATTTCGAGCGATTTGTATTGCTTTAGATTTAGTCCTAATAACACTAATTGAACAATTACATTCTATTTATATGTAGGCTATTGCTCTTATATTAACACACCATAGACGTGTACTTACTGAACCAAATAGTACAACGTAGCCGTTTATATCCACACATTTGACGTGACGTGACAATCTCTTACTCTTGAACATTGCTAGGTCACAACTCATGTCTTCCGGGTTGAACAATCTTCTTAGGAGATGACAGATCCACATGTTTATACAAAGAAGTTACTTATATAGGTATATTTTTATTAAACTATGTTTCCTTGAAATTACTGCGTGCATTGATTGAATTCATATAAATGCAGTTTTCAATATCCATGGTAACGAAAATAAATCGGTTGTATGAAAAACTATGGCAAAAGCGATAAACAAAGATACAACAATGATTCGAGGACACATTTAAGTTGATGAGTTAGTAATTCAGTATTTTTTGCAACCGTATTAAGAGAAAGCCTGTCAAAATTTCAATTGTGATATAATGACACGTTTTCCATGGTAAAATAATTAATTTAGCGTTCAACTAAAGCAAATTAGTTAAGTAAACATTCTGTGCACCATCCCACTAGCTATAGTGATGTCATGTCATATTTAAATACAAACTAGTTTTGTTTCCATTATGGTAGTGTTTTATCCACGGTGGATTTAATGAATAATGATATTTCAACTGCGTCCTAGTCGCGTTTAGAAGCACTGGTGAATATCGAACAGGCATTAATTGCGCCAACTACTCCAGGGAGCCACCCGATACTTTATTAACTGCTCTAAGTGGCAGCTCTCATAGACTGTATAATTATAAGTAGGTTCGGTTTGGTTAGGTTGGATTAGGATAGGTTACGTTAGGTTAGTTTAGGTTAGGATAGGATAAGATATGTTAGGATGAGTTTTGTTTTCTTGGCGTAACTCATTAAAAAGTTAATTGGTGATGTCCATACTTTTGCCCAGCCCTGTATATGTGAATAAACATAAATATACAGGGTGTTGAAAATGTCTGGAACCAACATTATATCTGGTGAGTGGTTAAAGAAAAACAACTGATATTTTGTGTACGGATATACTATGGTTTTACCTATCTTTTGGTGCCTTATGACATTTTTTACCACTTATAGGGAACGTCCTGTGGAGGATGCAGTAAAAAGTTTTAATGGAAGCCTATGGTAAATTATACATCATTTTAAAGGCCATTTATTTCTGAGTAAGGAGCCGCAAGTTTCATCTCAAAAGGACCACCCTAGCGAAAATGGCGACTGTTTGAAATTTAAAAAACCCACTTATAGGGAACGTCCTGTGGAGGATGCGGTAAAAGGTTTTAATGGAAGCCTATGGTAAATGATACATCATTTTAAAGGCCATTTTGTTCTGAGTAAGGAGCCACAAGTTTCATCTCAAAAGGTCCACCCCAGCGAAAATGGCGACTGTTTAAAATTTAAAAACATTGCTATTTAAATGGTCCGTATTTGTTTCCTTTAAATGCTATTACAAGCCAGTTACGAAGTACAGTAGTTTATCACGTGGTAAACTGAAAAATGACTGAAAAAAAACATTTAACTAAATTGTTTGTGTTGTTTTACTAAACTTATTTTTAACAGAAATATCAATTAAGCTTTCAATTATTTTCAAAAACTTCAAACAGTCACCATTTTCGCTAGGGAGGACCTTTTGAGATGAAACTTGCGGCTCCTTACTCAGAAAAAAATGGCCTTTAAAATGATGTATCATTTACCATAGGCTTTCATTAAAACTTTTTACTGCATCCTCCACAGGACGTTCCCTATAAGTGGGTTTTTAAATTTCAAACAGTCGCCATTTTTGCTAGGGTGGTCCTTTTGAGATGAAACTTGCGGCTCCTTACTCAGAAAAAAATAGCCTTTAAAATGATGTATCATTTACCATAGGCTTCCATTAAAAATTTTTACTGCATCCTCCACAGGACTTTCCCTATAAGTGGTAAAAAATTTCATAAGGCACCAAAAGATAGGTAAAACCATAGTATATCCGTACACAAAATATCAGTTGTTTTTCTTTAACCACTCACCATATATAATGTTGGTTCCAGACATTTTCAACACCCTGTATAATTGAGGTATATTACTAAATAAATATTCAAAAACATACAACGGGTCTCATTTCATTCTGATTAAACATGATAAAATGGGAAGCACATGCGTGCGTAACATCCGTGACAATTTTCTGTGATCACAGAAACGACCGAGATTACTTGCTATCACGGAAACGCCTAAAAATGGAGAATAGTCGTAAGAAAAGTACTGATGGGAAAGTACTTGCTTCTATGTAGTATGGTGTAAAAGCCATTTCACAGTAGTGTAGCAAAAAAGTAATGTTTTTGTTTAGGCCTAAATGGGTGCAAAATTGATAGCAACACACTTCAAGAAACAAAGTAGGTCCAAGGTACCGTCTCTTAATTGATTATTTTTTGTTTCTACAAACTGTTGTCGAAGAAGCGTGGCTTTCTTTCTTGTACTTTTTTTCATTTTCCAAAGCACCGTTGATTGCTAATCATGTGTCTAATTGTGATTCCTCAATGGCACTGAGAAACGCAAAAATATTCGGATAAGGTAAAGAGCAAGATTTGTTAAATTAGCGACAAGGGGTGTTGAACTAGGTCAAATAACGAAAGCTGTGATGATTGTTTACATTCGCAATACCAATGATGCGTTAAGGGTGTGTGGTTTGTTTACATTCCAAATTCCAATGGGTAGGTTCACCAGAAGGCGCCCCCTCGCCTACCTGGACTAGTGCTGGCGCAGTAAGGGCGTTTGCTAAAGAGGGATTATTTAGACCTGGCGCAGTACTGGTCTAGGTATATTCCTAATCTATGATGTCAAGATATCGAAAGGTGGTCGGGTTTGGTGGGCCTACGTCAACATCCTTGCAATAGCTCATCTTCAAAATCAACTCTACAATAATTGTAGTATTGCAGACATCAATCACTTATGTCTAATATCCTGAATAATTGTTTTCCAGACTTGGCCGTTCAGTTTTCAGCAGCCTGGAACTCCAAGTAATCCTCCCCTTCGGCCACCCTGGGAGCTGTCGCCTCCGCCCTCACGGCCCAGAGGGGAGGAGCCCCTGGACTACCCCGTCACATACCCTCAAGGATATTCCGACCCTCTTGCGCAGATGGGGTAGACATGTTGTTTGTGTATATACGGAAAGTGCAATACTTAGTTTCATTGTTACCGGTACTGTGTAGCGTAAAAGAAGCTAATTAGAATTATTTTTTCCTACAGTTACCTAACAATGTACATGTTCTCTCACTGATTTGAGAAAGCAAAGTGGCCAATTCGCTCATCAGTGAGACAATGTAACATTGTCTCACTCTAATTACTTTGTCTCACTCCAGATTTGCAACGTGAAGGCACGAAATAGTGAGCGCGTAATATGCAGGCATCGTCGTATGCGCGCGAAATACGTTGGCAGCACTGGCTGTAAATCAGCTGGTCAGCTGTTGTACTGTTGTATTTGTCACTTCACATTAAATGTTATATAACAAGTTCACTTCTGTGTAAAAATAGGTTATGTTTCTTCACCAATTTATTTGTTTTATGGTAACTGTAGGAAAAGTATAATGTGCAACTCGAGTTCAAAGTACAATTGCCTCACTCGAGAAACCATTCCTCACTCGCCTACGGCTCGTGAGTAAGGATATCTCTCGAGTGAGTCAATTGCTCACTTTTCTCACTAGTTGCACAAATAACTATTCTTTCAGTTAATTTGATTTAAATTGTGTACCTATATAAGACAAAACCCGGTAATTTTCATTTTAATTCCTGAACCGGCTAAACATACACCCTACAACTTAATCGTAGGAATGGGATGTATAATAGTCTACCAATTTAAAGGTTTCATTGGTAACAGTGTTCAATGCGTAGAAAACGTGAACAATGTAAATTAAAATACAGTGTTTTTTAACAACCTCTAAATAGTTTCCGATGGAAACTTTTTTAACGACAAAAAATGTTCATATGGTATAATTGTTTTCTTTACTTCATTGCCTATCAGCTGAAATGCATCGTTAAAGTTATCTGTAAGTTTGGTGTTATTGATCATTCATCATGTAAATAAGTGATAATAATGTTGTTTCACATGCTCATACAGACTCCCAATAACACTAAAACCCATGGATAACAATGCAACAATGCATATCAGCTGATTGGCAATGACATCAAGACAGTGATACCAAAATGTGAGCATGTTTTGTCGTTACAAGCTCACATTTTGGTATCACTGTCTTTATGTCATTGCCAATCAGCTGATATGTATTGTTGCATTGTTCAAGTATCGTATGGTATTTGTAATTTGGGTTGTGTTAAAAACACTCTGTAGTAAATGTATTAGAAACGCCGATGCTGTAAATAATTTCGTTCAATTGTAAATCTTTTGGGTGCTTCCGGTTTTAAAAACTAAGGCCTGATTTAATGAGTGCTTCATGACTGGCTACGTTTAAGTAAGTCGGTGTTGCCTAAATTCATTTAGTTTAATTTTAGGGTCAATTTGACCATGTCCTTTCTTTCTATTTGTAATATCAGAGGACAAACAGTTAATTTTACTTTTTCAATAGTCTCAATATTTGTCAAATACGAAATTAATGGTACAAATCATCACAAACTTAATGTATACCGAACGAAACCCACAGCTTTAAATTGTCATTAGCTAATCCACAATGTTAATAAACCTACAAGGAAGTATTTGTAATCTGTGGATGTGTTGAGGCTGCTCTTTATAGGCTGACGAATGAAGCTAGCATTTCAAGATTATTTGATTAGTAATGTCTCACACGTTCCTTGATCAATCTTTGTTATTATAACCATCAATGGGACAATTGAGTCGTATGAAAAATGAGTTAAAGACTGCCTTTCGTATGTAGCCACTAACACTAACTTGTACAAATAATTTATATTTTATCCTAGTTGGATGAGGACTGTATTTATAATTATAACGGCAATTCTGTGAACGATATTAACAATGTAAAATAGTATAGGCTTATACCTACTGTATGTTGTTAATTTAGTTATGTTTACCTACGACAGTTTTTTTTTAAGTAACCGTTTCAGTTCAGTTCTTACAATTGAGAAGTATCTCATAACAACATTGTATACTTTCGTAACAGCATAGTTTTACTCATAACAACACGGGTAACGCAACAACGAGGTTCAAGGATTGAGAGAGAAGTATAATTGTAATGATTTGAACTTCAACTAATCAGCTGTTCAGGCAAATTTAATTGTTGAGAGGTGCAATTAGTGTTTGATACAATGTTTCGTTGGATCACTGTCAGTGGCAATGAGATGTTATAAAGGAAAACATAACCTCTCTTAAGAAGTTATGAGTAGTGATCTTTAGTAATTAAAAGACTGTCGTAGGTGATCGTGTACTAATTCCATACTAGTTTTCTGGTAAAATCTTGTTCAGCTTGTTATAGTCCATCACCAATTTTGTTGTACAGAAAGTATAAAAAGATGTACTTGATTTAATATATTTATCTATAAAATATTACCATACGTATCCTGAGATTTCTTTATTTTTCCCTTTGCTTTTAGATCTTAGTAACATTAATTTTTTTCAATGTTCTAAAATAATCGAAGAATGTGAAATTTTAAAGACACGTTATAATTAAATGAGTTAGCATATTTTTGATCATTTAAGGTGTCTTTAGGAACTTAAACATATGGCCGCCATTTTAAATTTGATATTAAATTGATATTAAATTTGATATTCAACTTGCAAAAACTATAGTCCATTGGTTGATCAATATAAAATCAAAATCCCAATGTATTTGGATTTAAAATTTCTTTAAATTTGATACGGTGTATAATAAGTTTTATTTATTTTATTTTGTGTTTTTTTACACCGTTGTCATTTTTGATGGGAAATGTTGTTTGAGATACTCGTTTTATGGAATTTGACTTTGCAAGTTTGCAAATGTCGCCATTTTGTAGTTTATATTGGACAATGTTGATTTGTTTAAAAGATAGAACTTCTATACATACAGAGTTTCACGAAGATCTGTAAAAAAATTTAATTAGGTACACAAATATTTATCAAAAATATATATTAGATAAGTATATAACAATGAGTTTTTGGGAAAATATCATACTCGGTTTTATCATTATTTGGCCCAAAACTACTTCCAGGGGTTTGGAATTTTACTTATACCCTGTAAAAAAACTCTATAAACCAAAACGACCTAGGTACTGATTGTTGGGGTAACTTACTATTCGCACCGCATTTTAATGGGGAGGGGGTCCTACCCACACATGTTGACCGGAAATGAAAATGCACTTGTCAAAATAGGAAGATCTGCCAAAACAGGGTTTCAAAAACAAACATGACCTGGCCCTGATGGGTGGGATCTTGTATCCGTCTTCCACTTAGGGCAGACACTTCTCCATCAAATTCCATTCAGAAATGTGCAAAAAAAAGATAAAAAAAAGTAGAGACGGGGTCGTAAAATGACCTATATTCGTCACAATATCATTTTACAATACATTCAAGCTTATTGCCCGAGGTTTTTAATTGAACGAGGGCGAATACAATACTTTTCGCCTGTGAGACAAAATTTGTCGTTTCACTACTCCACTAAAACAATTATGTCAAACATTGTTTTTATTGTTTACCTTTATGAATTAGCTTCAAAAATTATTATGTTCACCTTGTTTCACTTTCGTGTGAACAAATGTTACTGTGGATGTCAGTGATGTTACCGTTATCAAGAAGAAACACCCCGCCAACACAAAAATAAATTCAAATTTGTCTAAATGTCGGCAAAGGGTCAATGCCAATGTTTGTGTAGCAAAACATAAAACATACAAAATAAAAAAAAATACCCCCGCCGCAGCAAACCTGCCGACTAAGCGAATTTCCATTTGTCTGAATTGATTTTCAGTTAAATATATTTTAATAACATTAGGTTTAACGAGTAGGCCTACCTAGGTTTGCTGCTACAAGGAAACTAATAAAGTGTGTTTTTGAGTAAAATATTGATAGCTTAGTACAAAATAAATAAATTTGCCAAGTTTGATCAAAATATATTCATAAACAAGCAAACTACAACATTTGACAATTTTCTCCATAAGAATAACATGGGAATTTTAAATTTACAATTTTTTTAATTTTCTCCGTTACTAATATTCGAACAAAAATACTTTTATATACTAAATTATTTGTTTTTTTAAGCTCTTTAAAAAGGTCTAAAGAGAAATTGGGAAATTTTGTGTTTTGAGGGTCAAAAGTGAGAAAAACCAATTTTTACCCCATAAAACCCCCCGTAAAGCCCCGTTCCCATGGTCCGATCGTGCTGGTTCGCGAACTCATTCAAGTTTATCCCGCTTTACACCTTTAAACCGAATTTCATCAAAATCGGACAAAAATTACTCAAGTTATCGCGTTCACGGACGTATATATATATAAGTCTATATATATATATATATACATATATAAAAATTTGAACGAATAGTGTTTTTGGCCTCTGGGGACATCAAAATGAAAAAGTAAATCGGTCCCGGGTCTAGGTCTTACCGTGCCACCTACGGTAATAGCTACTTCCCTATAGGGAAATTCGCTAAAACACGATGATTGACACAAAACGTTGATAATGAACGTTGCAACCACATTTTATCATTTAGGTTAGGACTTTTCTTCCGTGCTATTAGGCAGCAGCCCTGAGCTATAACTATATTTGGAGTCACCACTGTGTTTTAAAAGCGTACCTACCACTGTTTTTTACAGTTTTTCATATCGTTATGTTGACCATGGAAAAGGCGATTTGAGGGGAAGATCTCATACTACAGTACCTTTTATTGCTTAATTATAAGTAGCAGCTGACTGTTCCGACAAACCTCAGGGGTTGTTTTAGAGGCAGGGTCATGTGAAGGGATTTTTCCCTCTAAAACCAAATAAATTTAGTGAACATAGTGTTAGTGGGAATTGAATTGATTGTGAATCAAAATGGTCTTTAAAACCAAGCAGCCCAAGATCAAATTGACGATGGAAATTATCCATTTCATTCTAGCACCGAAAAAAGCATTTTCCGTTTAAGTTCCATCAACATCACATTTCAGTCGAGGAGTCGAGGTGAATCCAAGCATTTGAGAGTTATTTTCATAAACAAGAAACCGAGAACGGTTATTACTGCTGGCAAAAGTGCTGGGAAGTCAATTTTGGTACAAGTTGCGAGTACTTTTCATCAAGACGCAACGATTCTTACACAGATCTCAGTAAAACTAAAAATATGTTTCCCCCAATTAACATGTTTAAAGGCAATGTTCATTGCGCAGAAAACACACAATGACAAAACTAACAACCCAGCCATGGGCGCGGGCTAACAACCATGCCATGGGCGTGATCGTCCATCAATATAGGCTAGGGATGGCAAGAGCCTACCACCATAAGACCCCACTTTAACTTCAATTTTTCAGATTGTACGGTAAAAACAAAAATGTTTTATACCAGGAGAAAACCAAGAGGCAGACGACCCTTGGAAAACCAAAGCTGAGATGGTTGGACAAAGTGGAAAAGAAGACATGGTAGTAAAACACTCCCCTCAATAAATTTCAGTTGTCTATAACTTTGGCTACTACTACTGTATTCTTAATGAATGTGTAAATAAAGTTTAATTGTCTATAACTCAATAGGATAAAGTAAGAGTATAAGTATAGGCTACATGATGTTATGCACTCAAAATGATTTACATAAACAATTGCTCTACCATGAGAAATGGCTTAACATGGTGGAAACAGAGTATTCACTTCAGTTTTTTTGGATTGGTTGCATGTCATTTTCTTGCCCGGGGGGGGGGGGGGGGGGGGTCAGTAAAAGGGCACAAAGCTAAATTTTCATCTTCTATCCAGCAAGGTAATTTCTAGTAACCCCTGCAGCACTGTCTCTTCAAGCTCCTGTTGCTTGGAGCCTTTACTTGAGGTCAGTCCTGGTAGCTCAGCTATTCAATAGTTTACTACTTCAGAGCACTCATTGTACTTTTTTGTGGAATGATTATTATTAATTTCTGTGATCCCAGTAAAATGAATTACTTAATACAACAAATACAGTATTATCCTTGTTTGTTGGGTAATCAATTTAAACCATAGGCCCTATTGTATGTACTGTAACTATACTAATAGATACCAGAGAAAATAGTTTTGAAAAGAAACTTTTAATATAATGGACATTTCATCTCAGATAGCTTTCCTCCCATGAATTCCATTGCATTTTTCTCTTATTTTTACTTTAGATTTTGAACCTGATGTCTAGCAGATGAGTTGGCTAGTGATTAATTTAATCAAAATCTTAAGAAGTAAAAATTCCACTAAGATTGCACAAAAACTGCACAGAAAAGAACACTAATTAAAATACATTCATACTGAGCAAGTTCATTAGAAAAATGCCAAATCAAAATACTTAGTTTTTCAAAATCAACCGATTTAGGTACTGAATTAATGATTTCTATAAAACATTAAATCATACATCTTTGTGGCACTAAAGGAGTTGAGGATTGAAATAACAAAACAAACTGTGGTTATTAATATATGTTATTCTATATAATACTGTATTACATACAAGAAATGCACTTTTCGGAAACTGACAGAAGAGTCATACTACGCCTAAGGACTGAAAGTTTCAAATCTATACGCTCTACACCAGACGTAGGCACTCTTGGTGCAAATCGTACAGAACTTCCAACATATACATCCATCATTATCACAAGGGTCGTAAATATTATCAAACTACAAATAGGATTTCTCTTTTTGTCATGGTAAAAAAAATCTGTTTGCGCAGTCCCTCACTTACTGTTACTGGCGATTTTTGAAATCCAATAGGACGTACAAACTCCTACTGTTAAACAGATGACTAATATTTAAATTATTTCAATGAAATAACAATTGTTCACATTACAAATCTAGTATTTGAAAAGAAATTACTATTTTCATACTAGGAACAGGCCGATACCTGAGAACAGTGAATTTAGTTTCTTTTGGAATATCACAATAGATCTGAGTTTCTAATGATCCCTGATACAGAATATTGCTAGAGTTATCCACCATTATTGCATATCTGTGCTGCAATAGATGAACGTATTGAAAATCACAAATGACTGTAATCACTAAGAAACAAAAGACTTAAACTGAGATTTAAACAAAATTCTAGAATACCGTAAGACAACGTAAATTGAAAACAAAAACACAACCTCTGGTTTAAACACAAAGATAACAACATTCAACAGAATGTAAAGACATGATATCGGCCTATTCATATGTGTAAACAGACAACCTCACTATATAGCGCTTATTAACTATTGATACTTTCCATGAGAAAGGTAGGCGGAGAGATATTACCTCCTGGATCATTGTTGAACCGTATAGACTTATCCTATATCACTAACTAATGCGAATCCATCTAGTACAGAATACAATAAACTCTCTCAATCCAACAAACAAAAAGTTAATGAGCAAAACAAAAACAACGATTAGCGGTGCTCATCATAATTTTGTACAAAAAATAACTTTATATAAACTCGCTGAACGACAAGATTCTCGTTCTTATTCTGTACTAAACTTCCGTTTTTTTCGTTTAACGAAAGTTTTACGATAATAAAAATAGTCTATTCGCTCTTAATCAGCAAGATCAGTCTTTAAGGAAAATATCACATACAGTATCGACACTTATATTAAAAGATCAGAGTTGTGTATCAAAATACCGTGGCATCATTAGTGTTCGGTTCAAAACCAACCTTTCTCTTGGATCCGCAACTTAAGTTAAAATTATTCGCTACATATCACAGTTAAAAGTGTAATTGAGGTCTCCTCGTGAAAAAACGCTCGATAAAATTAGCGTTCTCGTTAATAAAATATAATTTACACGTTATATAGAACTAACTATGTACACGACCCTTGAGGGTTGACAGATCATATAGAGGGTTAAGGAACATTTTTGGATCCAAAGAACCTTATGACTAAACATTATAACACAAAGATTAAAACAATACTGTATCGCAAAAGCGAAATCTCGATATAACAGACAACTAATATTTATTTAGCACTGGAAAGAACGTGACATCTCGTAACAGCACAAAAACGTCCGCTCAAAATACATATCGCGAAAGAAACTTTCCGACAACATCGAGATCAGCTCGTCGTTCTCCCAGCACTGACTAAATTTACACAAAATTAAATTCTGCCGATAATAGAAATTATAAACACTCGAGCTCCCAACCCTCCCCCCTTCTGAATGTTTCGTGCATTTCAAAGAGCATACAGAAGATTTATCTACCGACAATAATTATTACAAGTGATGGGAAACTAAATGTGGAATGTGGCTTCTGGATATATTACAGAGCCGTATCGATAAAACAACAATTTGGCTTAGAGTTCCCGAAGTATAAGTGCATCGTCAGCCCAAACACCGATTATAAAACTTTAAACATGAAACACTACTAACAACATAAAAACCGGCTACACAAAAACAAAACTAAAACCAAAATGTGTAGTAGATTATTGTTGGACAGCCTGAGGCTGACTGAACTGGTAGGTGTAAGGCATGGCGGGTTGGTACTGGGCTGCGTATCCGCTCTGATAGGCGCAAGGGTTGGCCGGGGGTGGGCGGTTGGGTTGGAAAAACTTGTGGTTGATGAGACTCTGCACCCCGGCGTCGGAGTTGTGTTGCAGCATGTACGGGGGAGGGACTGTGAACATCCCCTGATGTTGTCCGTTCTCTACGTAGTTCTGCTGCCTGTTAAACCTCTGTCCTTGGTATCCGCCTCCGTTTCGAACCTGGTTTTGTCCATAACTGTTTCTGTTCTGCCCGAATCCGCTGTTACCCTGGTGCTGACCTCCGTAAGCTCCCTGATGGTATCCGTTCTGAGGGAACCCATTCTGCTGCCCGAATCCGTTCTGGTGGCCGTAGGTGTTGGGATAAGCGTTAGGTGTGAAGCCATTGTGAGGTGACTGGTAGTTCTGATAGTTCTGTCCGCTCTTCTGATGGAAGCTACGAGGTGTCTGATTGGTAGAGTTCTGCGTCGGCTGCTGGTAGCGGTTGTGTGGAGAGCTGCTCTGTCCGCTGGGTTTGAACTCTTGAGCCTGAGCTGCAGACACAGCATTCCAAGTGTTGCTGTTGACATTGCTTCGGATGTTTCCGCTGTTGTCCTTGTTGCGGTTGTTCCATCTGTTGCGGGCTGCAAGAAAAAGCCATTATTAAGTCACTGTTGTGTGTGCTCACAAGCATAACAATTACTCAGCTTTTTAAGTGCAGTCAAGTGTAATATTTAGCTGTTGTTATTGATGAAACATTATAATCAAACTGGCTTTACTTATTATTATGAATAAAGAAATTATAGAAACAAATCATTTATAATGATTGAATATTTATTATTTGTGATCAAAATTCACTGGCAAAATTAAATTTTACTTCCTTGAAAACACACTGTACAATTTAAAAAAATATTCTATAATACAATGTTTATAATTACTTTATCCATGCACTTACATTTCAAATATATAATAGATTAACTCAAAACATAGAGGCGGTTTGGGAGATCTATATTAGCGCTAGTGTGTGACTAAGAACCTGATATTTCCGGTATTTAAGCTGTAGCCTAGAAAACTGCTTTGTGAGCTTGGGATCAGTTAGGCGCGCACCTAACATGTGCAGGGATAATCTTGCGCCTAAATATTGTTTGGGAGTCAAGTTAGTAGACTTAGGCGCCAGCCTAAGAGATAATTCCAGTGGGTTTGGGAGACCAATTTCGGGACTAAGAGATATAATTTAGTCATTAAAATTAGTGAGTTTAGTCCGCAGCATTAGTCTTGCCAGGGGGCAGGTTTAAGTCAACATCATGCCAGTATTATACCTCATTAGCATGTTAGTTATTTACATATTAACTAAAAGAATGTTATGTTGGAATTCTTTATTATATTCCGAACAATTTCATTACTCTCAAAGTATATTTGAAAAAAGTTTTTTTTTAGGTTTACAATGAAAAAAGTTTTTTTTTAGGTTTACAATGTTCAAAATAAAACAAAGATTGCCTAGTAAGCTTTTAACAAAAAATTATTTTGTTTTTGTATTTATTGTTTGCTGCAATATAAATATGGTTGATAACTGGAGTTGTTTCAAGTGAGAGGATAATTAAAAACACCCAAACCTTAATTATAAATAATTTATTAGTTAAAATAAATTATTTACTATAAAAAAGTGAGCAAATACGCATTCCCCTGCGCACCCTCCCCCTCCCACTATGAGAGAGGCATTGATAGCATTACATTTTTTTTGCTGTAGGTACCTTCCACAGAGAAAAGGGTGATTTATTAGATTGTGCCGAATCTACCGCTTGTCAAATAGTTCATAAGGTGGGACTGGTTGGCTATTTGCTTGGAATTAAAGAGAGAATATACTAAATGCCCCTCAGGGAATTACGCAACTGAAACTAAAAATAGTTTTTTTAACAAGTAAAGATTCCCAGAAGTTTTGAGTTTCATTGATGGAACTCACATTCCTATTGTCTGCCCTCCCACTCCAGACAAAGAGGAGTATAGGAACAGAAAAGGCTTCTTTTCCATCAATGTATTAGCCGCTGCTGGTGCCGAACTAGAATTTACGTTTATAGTTGCAGGATGGAAGGGAAGTACACACGACTCAGGTTTTAAGTGTACATCATTTTGAGTGTAACTTTTGGTCTTCCAAACGAAGTAGCCTACAAATGAACCTGTTAACATAGTACTTTTTCCAACCGATCAGGATAAAATAGTCTGATTTAATATATAAATAATATAGTCACTGCTGAATGTATCGAATCGATTTCAGGTTCTTCGTTGCATCCTGTTACGCCTGCCCAGGGACGTTATCAAAGAGCATTAGTTCGGACAAGATCGACTGTCGAAAGAATGTTTGGTCTATTGAAAAACTGATTCAGGTGTCCAAGGTCAAAATTCAGGCTTATAGGGTCAAAATAAGAGAATATTATATCAAAAAGGGCGTCATGATTAAAATTTTACAGTAAATTAGTAATAGAAATTAGTGTAATTAGTTTTTATTTTCTGATTTCCCTTATCATACCTTACGGGAAATGCACGTTCTACATTTTAACCTGATTTTGTAACATTGTTAAATACCTACTCATTTATAACAGACTTTGGTTAAATAAAAAAATAATAATAATAGGCAATAATATTTCAAATCTTTTATTAATAAACATTAATAAAAAACATAAGTATAAAAAACAAATATTAATCAGGCCTACCTTATTAAAAATAACTATTACGCATAGGAAACCCAGTTATGATATAGTTCAACTTTGAAAATTACTAAATGTATCAGTCTAAAACATCAGTCTTACTAGTTAAGTATCAAGTAACAATTTTTCAGCCTTGTATTACCTATTTTTAGAATGATTTTGGAGTGACTTGTTTAGGCTATGTTTACAGTAGTAAAACATGTCTCACACTCCTTACACTTAAGGGTGCGCTCTACCCCTGCCGTTTTGTGTAAACACAAGGGTCTGGGGCAACAGTGTTTCCAAAGGCTAAACTTAACGTAGAATCAAAGTTAGAGTGGCATTTTGAAGAGGATTAAATTATCTAAATTGTTGTGGTTTCAATATGTTTAATATCGCACCATAAAGCCTGAAAATCTTCTTTGGATGTATACGAAAAACAGCAATTTTAAACTGCTCTAACTAATTATAGAATTGTTTCTTAAAAATTCTAAAACCAGGGTCGCATATACAGGGTTAGTAAAAAGTCTGGAGACCCCCTGTCATTTTTTTATGGCCCATACTAGAAAAACTAAACTTGGCACAACTTTATGGCATGTTATGAAGTACTTTTTTTGCATTAGCGGCATTTGGAGGATTTTGGGGAAAACTACAAAATTTCAAATGGTACGACCCATTGAGTTACCCCTCATCTTGAACGTCCTGGTAAAAGAAAACCAACAACGCCAACTAGAGGTCTTTATCTCAATCCAGTATAAAATGGAATGGAAGTCAATTGAAATTCTCAGAAGTGAAATTTAACTTACAGCTTTCCAAGTCTTGAGATTCCCTGTAGATTTTGTAACAGCTCACACTAGAAAAACTTAACTCGGCACACCTTTATGGCATGTTATGATTTACTTTTTGGGCATAACCACCACTTGGTGTACATCCCAAAAATGGGAGATTTGGGGGAAACTCAAAAAATTTCAAACGGTAAGACCCATTGAGTGACCCCTCATTTTGAACGTCCTGGTAAACAAAAACTAACAACGCAAACTAGAGGTCTCTATATCAATCCAGTAAAAAATGGCAGCTGATTAAAATCTTAAGAAATCAGAACTAAATTGCAATTTTATATTCAATCAGCTGCCATTTTTACTGGATTGATATAGAGACCTATAGTTTGCGTTGTTAGTTTTTGTTTACCAGGACGTTCAAAATGAGGGGTCACTCAATGGGTCTTACCGTTTGAAATTTTTTAGTTTCCCCCAAAATCTCCAATTTTGGCAATGTACACCAAGTACCGGTTATGCCCAAAAAGTACTTCATAACATGCCATTAAGGTGTGAAGAGTTTAGTTTTTCTAGTATGGGCCGTTAAATAATTAACAGGGGGTCTCCAGACTTTTTACTAACCCTGTATTGTTCTTTGTTCTGTAAAACCCCACTCTTTGTTTTTTGCTAGCATGTTTGGGTAGTTTACAAAGGCAGTTGCTGTGAACGTCTGCAAGCGCTTCTCGCGGCGCAACATATCTACTGAAGCCTGAGCTGAGGTAAAGCGCACCCTTAACAAAACTTTTTCATCATTTGTGAGACGAAACAAAAAATTATAAAACAATTAAAGCAATATTTACATATAAAGAATATTATATAAGAACGCCTTCGCAAAGAACACGCAACAACAACGCACTCCTGTATTGCGGGTATTGCATTGACTTACTGCAGGCGTTTTAAAGATTTTTTCATATTGTCTCAAAAATATCTTGATCAAAATAAAATCTCGTCTCGTAGAACAAGATTTAAAATTTCCTAAAATTTCTAAACCCGTCAACCCGTACACTTTTTTTTTAAAGTTTTACTATTCCTATTATTTACAGCTACAAAGTTATAAAAATATATTCGAAAATACAAATATGTTCAAATGTTAACTGCATACTTTTGATACCAGTATTACGGTATTTTCTTTACTATTGCATGTAATAACTAATTAACCTATCACGAAAAGATTGCTTTTAATACTTTGGCAAAATTAATAGTTCCTTACACCTTAACTAAAATACTAAATTAATATAAGTTCGACATTAATTTCAAACGAAATAACACTTATATCAATAAAAGAATAACACCTAGGCACTTAACACCAACAAAACGAAAAAAACAAATTGTATACAGTACGGTACTATAACCAATTTCACCTTGAGGTATACAGTCTTTATATGTCAAAAAAAGATTGTTTATCACTAAAACCAAAAAAGTGAAATCATTCCTTGGACCTTAACGCAGTAAAGACATTATAACGGAATAAATACATGATAAAAATTAATTAATTATGTACTAAAGAAATTACTAGAAAAATGTTCCCAATACCATAACACTAATTAATAATAAAATTACTATTGAACGTCTTATTAGAACATAAATCGGGCAATATTTGAAATATTTAGATTCATGCCTTATTGACCATTATCAAAATCGAATTTTACAGATGACATTCAGATTAATCATCAATTTTAGTAACTCTGTAAAAAAATATTATCATATTAAACTATTTTAGTTACAGTATAACCAGGTTTTAGTTCGTAAGGTGTTGACTGAAGAGCTGAAATGTTCGTTGCTCTATGCTTTCTTCTACATCTCCTGCATGATGTTATTGGCTAGCTTCTTGCCGAAGAGCAATTCGTTTCTTCAATTCCCAATAACTCATTTCTTCTTTAATAACTTTCATTTTTTCCTCGTGCTCTTGTTTTAAATATTCCATTCTTTTTTTGTGGAATTCTTCGGCATACTTCACAACTTTCTTGTGTGCTTTCTTTGTGCTGCCTGGAGGAGGGGTTGTAGATGGGGTACTCCCATCTGTAGTAGAGGTACTCGCTCTCGACGACGAAGCAGCAGATGGGGATTCTATTGAAGTGGGCTCGTCAAATGTTAGTTCATCGTCCTCTAAAAAGAAAACCCTTTCATAGTTTTTAAACAATGAAAAATATTTTGATTTCAAAAAATTTATTGTTGGCAAGTGCCTTAGTACTTGCATGATTGGAATCGTATAATTGGTCAGTTTAGGTGCCTAAGCACTGCGTATAAATTAATTAAAATCCTAAAGGGGAAATGTAAAGCTGTTAAAATAATTTCTTCTCATCCAAAATTAATTAATCCTTCAGCTTCACGGTGACGATCTATTTGAGCGAGCCACCTCAAGTTAATTGCACCATCCCCCTCTCACCCCTTACCCCATGGTCGGGGAGAACGTCTATGTTTGGCTCAAATCGCCGCTGCCCAGGGGGTGGTGACCGCATGACGTAACACGGCTGGAACTGGTGCATGTATAGAATCCATGGATTTTTAATTGTTACCTTTGCAAAAAATTTCTGAAGAATAAAAATTACGACAGCTTTTACAACTCGACTTTTACGTGCTTAACCTATAAATTGAACTCAAACTATTTATTCGTACTGAAGAGTAACTGTGGAAGCAAAATAGAACCATTTTAATGCACATTAAGTACTGTATTTATTATTTAACAATGATTGTAATTTGTTGTAAAACTAAGTTCACTAGAACTTATTTATCATAAGGTTTGGTGTTATTCAGGTTAAACGCATGTCCTGTTAATGTTTTGTAACATTGTGTATGGAACAAGTTAATCAATGAGTTTGATAGAGTACATTAAAAACCTACTAAATAACAAAGAAAAATTAGTTTGACTACATTACAGTAATAGCCAAACGGACACAGGAAGCAAACACATGAAGTTGGATTATCATGTCTCGACAGGAATCAAAACACAACTGAGTTGCACTGTATGCAAAACTTTGAATTACTGAGGCACATTTGTGCCACCTTCGACTTAAGGTAAACTTCGAGTTACTGAGGCTCGATAAAGGGAAAATTTGAGTTACAGAGGATGAATATTACTGATAAAATGTTGTTAAAATTCAACTAGGCCCTAATTGAGGAAAAATATTTAGAAACTTCAAACTTAAAAAGGTAGTTTTAACATTATGATTAATGTGGGTTTCAAGGGGATTTAAAATAAGTCGAGATATTAAGGTTAGAGTACTTGAGGTTCGACTGTAGTATACATTTTTTACAAATTATTAATTAATTTTGATTTTTCAATAATTTTGTATTTTGCTTAGTGTGGGAATGGTAGGCCTAAATCTATACATATATATTGGATATTATTATCACCTATTGTGTTTTATATGCTTATTTACATCACAATTTATTAGAAAACTAGTTATTTTTCCCTATGGACTAAGTTCTTACAATAAAAAAATTGGATTGGTGTTTTTGCAACAGATAGGCCTACTTTTAAAAAATAAACCTGCCAAGGATAAAATGTTTTCGTAGATGGTTTGTTTGTTGTTAACATAAAAAATTACTCACCATAATCATTATCATCATTCGGTATTTCTTCCAAAGGAGTTTGATCCGCCAACATTTCCTCCATCCCTATATCCTCCCCTGTAGTTGGCGATGGCGGTCCTCCCCCCTTTTTAAATTTGTTACGACATTGTCAGCGTTCTTTGTTTATAAGTGCTTTTAATTCTTTTCCAAGCAGTTTTTAACTGGGGGATGGTTCGCTAGTTAACAAAATTGTGCGCATTGTACTCCGTTGCGATTTTCTGCCATTCAGTTTTACGAATGGATTCAGTCTTATAGTCGTGCAATTTCTTTGCAATTATTGGATGTTTTAGCACCAACTAAAACTTTGACAAAAAATTTTGACTTTGACAAAATCGAGTTCTTGTTTTGAAAAGTTTGGGGTGCTGCACTTCGGGGTCTTCTTGGTATCAGCCATGGTCAATGTGACACAATAAAACAATTAAACGCACAGTTTTTATATCACTACCACTTAAATAAAGTAATCAACACACTGTTTTTTTTTATCACTACCACTTAAACAAAGTAACCATACACACTTTTTACTAAACCATGTTTTTGATAAATTTATTTAATTAAGTTGTGTTACATGTTTGAAACTACTCACTTCACTTCTGTTCTTCATTTCCATTATTGTAATTCTTGTTGTATTGTTGTTCTTGTTGTAATTGTAGTTGTTGTTTTGTTCTTGTTAACATGTTTCTATTTCTTCTTTGTGTTTGTATACAGTATATAAAAGTGTATTGGGGTTGATTATATATCATTGAATATTGATTGGGCCTTACCACCAAATTAACTTAAACAACAAAAAGAATAATTTGAAAATAAAAAAGCTACACAAACGCCAAAACTCACAACCTTGTCTCAGATCACATAGGTACACCAAAATTTGACAGAAAACTAAAAACAAACAAATAGAAGAAGATGTCAGGACTTCTATATCCCTCCCCAAGGGTGCTTTAGTTGTTGACGGTCACGTGTTCTGCAGTGGCCGTTGCCAACCCCAAAACATATATTCCCTGCGATTCCCTGTCCATCTAGTCAAACTCCGACTTAGGCCCGGTTATACTTACACTACGATAATTACAATTTAGGCGCGAGCTCTTAAGCCTGGTTTTTGATCCGCATACTAAAGTTAGGCGCATCTAACCCTAGGTGCGTGTGTGTGCTAGCTGGGCTCTAGCTCCCAAACCACCTCTAAGAAACAAACACATCACAGTTACAATTAAAATGAAGTAGAACTACTCCCTGACCAAACTTCTTTTACATTAAACGGTATTGGAGAGCAGACCTAGGAACTGCAGCTATTTTACGAGTTGCACATAAATAATCTGAATAGTTGGTAAACAAGTCCATTATAATAAAGCCACGATTGGCAAAAAACAAGATTTCAACAATTTACTTACCGCTGTAGTTGTTCTTGGCAAGAGCAGCCAGTTCAATCAGCTTAGGGTTGACGTCCTGCTTGGCCTCGGACAACACTGCAATGAGCTCCTTGGCCTGACGCTGGTTGTTAGCGGTGAAGAAAGTGTACGCTGTGCCGGCCTGTTGGCAACGACCTGTGCGTCCAATGCGGTGGATGTAGTCCTCTGATGAGTTGGGGTAATCAAAGTTGATGACGTACTTAACATCTTCCACGTCCAAACCACGGGCGGCTACGTCAGTCGCCACCAGGATCGGAGACTTCCCGTTCCTAAACTCGGTCAACACGTAGTCTCGTTCTTGTTGCGACTTGTCACCATGGATTGAAATAGCTTGCCATCTGCAAAAAAACAATAAATCTGAGTAAGCCTATCAACTACTATGTAATATATCAGTTACTTTCATGTCACAGTAGGCTTAGTGGTTTACGTACGGGCCGGACGTTATACTTCAGGACGGGTAAAAAATTTGGGCCTCCGTGTCTCAAACCAGGTAAGTATTACATTTTTGAAGTATTGATGTAATGCTTCAGTCTGTTTATACAATATTTTACATTATCTCCCCCATCACAGTGAAATCAAGAATGTCTTCCGAGGTCACGGTGAATAAGTCAGCATCTACAGCAACGGAAAATGAAAATATACACAATCTTTTGCAATCATCTACAGCCACAGCAAAATATACACCATCTTTTGCGGTCCCCCCCCCCCCAAATCATGAACACAGCCTGCCGTCGCGGCAAAACTATGAGCATCACCTCCAAACACAGCAGAGGCGTCATTTTGCATCTTCACAGACGCTTTCTGTGATTGCAAAAGAAAGAGGTCCAACAATTGTTTCCAACCCAAACCAATCCTTCGGGTTAACTCTAGCCTGACTCAGGCAGATAACATCGGGGCCCTTGTTTGTCAAACTACACTGTGTAGTCCTACATCTGTGAGTTGCAACTCTGGTGCTTTAAAATTTAACAGTTTTATATATTAAAGCCTGGACCAGAAGATAATCTTTCTTACTGAGCTTTCTTTTTAGGAAATCATGTCAGTGACAGTGAAATGATGTACTATCTTCTATCAACACCAATCCTTAAAATTATGTTTTTAGGAAAAAGCATTTAGCAAAGCATTCAATCCTTAAAATTACATTTTCATCACTCCTTAACGAAAGTAACTATTTTCGATAACAGCTTATATCAATGAAAGTAGTCGTTTCCCAAGCTCTAATTTAGGGCGAGGGAAAATCGATCAGCTGATTTTCCCTCGCTCTAAATTTACTTTCCCTCGCTCTCAATTAGTTACCCATTTATTCACTACGCGCGCCAGTGTTTTGTTATGGTTTAATTAAATGATTTTAATCAGCTGTATGTATTTTTAAAAGTTGTGTTATTCTTTTATTTTGATGTTTAAACAAAATTTATTGAGAAATATACGTAGGTTTCTTTTTAGAAGATTTTATTTTATTTTGATGTTCAATCAAATTAATTGAGAAATCAAATTGTTTGAATATACTGAGGTCTGCTATTCTGTGTTTGTGTATTTTTGCGTCGTGATGAAAAGTATCGTTCATAACTCGTACCGAAAGTTATTATCCGGCACTTGCTCCATTATTCCCGTCCTCGGCTTCGCCTTGTACGTGAAAATAGCTCTCACATACTCGGCTTCGCCTCGCACGTGAAATTGGGGTTCCCTGTGTTCGGCTTCGCCTCACACAAAAACTTGGGCGCGCGACGGAAAATGCCACTTTCGGTCCTAGTAATGAAATATACTATTACTGGAAAACACATTCAGATTCACATTCACAGATAGACTAGGCCAACTAGAAGAGGGAAATACAAAGATGATTAAGTTTATACAGTAGACTCCCTCTTATCCGGACACCTTTTAACTGGACATCTCTTTAACCGGACAATTTTTATCAGCACATTGGTTTAACCGGACTAGATCGGCAGGAAGTGGGCGGTACTGAAACGACTATTCCCGTGGGAAAGAATTGAGACCTGGGATCACGTGTTTAAATACAATGCCCTCCTAAATTTAAGTTGAATATCACATTAAACGGTCTGTTTTAACGAGTTTTTGGGGACGTCAGTTTAACCGGAAAAACTGTTGTCCAGACTGGCCTTGGTCCCGAGGAGTCCGGATAAGAAGGAGTCTACTGTACAGCAAAAAAATTTGGTAACATAGCATGCGTTTTATAAGTTTATTCATACAATCTAAATGTTCATTGCATGCAAGTAGGTTGGTCAGAGTAAGACAAAAACATAAGATTAACAAAACATCAACAAAGCTTGAACAAGTTAGTGTTAATTGTTGTACACACTTGGGAATATTTTATCACTTTACCAACAGCTAAAACCCCATGAGAATGAAAAGTTTAAGTTAGTTTTTGCCATTAATGACGAGTCTTCAACAAACAAATAACTCAATTTAAACTCAACGATTTAACTTACGTCATTTGACTCCCAGGAATGCTGAAATGAAAACATATTACTCAAGACCACAAAATACAATGACATATTATTTGGCACTGTACAATGTTTAAAACAGTTATGACTATGACGTTTTTGAAAGGAAAAGAAAGACTTGAAAATTGAAATCAAATTAACAGCTATGTTTCTATAGAAAATCTTTGGCATAATGAATTTAGAATGAGCAATAGGGAAAATGAATCAGGTGAGGGGGTTTTAACTGAAGGAGAAAGTGTTGCATGAAAGACCATAATATCAGTAACCTTGCTTATTGGTATGATACAATAACTAACTATTTAGTAGGCGTATCAGTTATTGTTGGAAGTTGTCGGAAAACCACTTGTCGACTTTCAAACACACACATAGTTAACAGTTATTAAAAAATGTTATTGAAGACTTGTATAGGCTACAATAAAGCTAATAAAATTTGATTCAGGCTTAAAATGTAGATTAAAAAGCAATTTGTTAGATGCTTGAAAGCTGTAAACAAGTTTTTTAAATATTGCATTGTTTAATTAGAAATCAAGCAAGCGTTGTTAGAGATTTGATTTCAAGTGATGAATACTAACTTACCCTTCACGCTTGATGGATTTTGTGATGTCATCAACTTTCTTCTTAGTCTCGACAAATATGATCGCCTTAAACCCGACCTCTCGACCAAGTTCGTGCAGCAACTGAGACAACCTTGTTTCCTTCTCAGTGTCCTAAGAGCAAAAAAGATATTTCATTTGCATAGATACTTACAGATTTGCATAGAAATTTGTAGAATTTGTAGAAATTTTTGTAGATCACTTTGCAGCTACAATTTAACACTTATACCGAAATCCTACCCAGGCTGACGCTAACCGAACCCCCGGTCTGTATGGGGGGTCATTACACACCATTTGAAAATAATGGATCCCGCTTAGATAAACACAAACCGAAACCCTTGGCCTGTGAGACCCCACTTTAAAATACACCAACTCTGGGCTTCTGAGACTGGTATGTTATGAAAAGACAACCTGTCAAGGTCACGGCACCCACGCAAAATGAACAAACAATATATCAACAGGTAGGGGAGGAAAAGGGAGGAAGGTATTGGGGGAATGGAATCCCCAAAGTTGCCAACATGCGTTTGTGAAAATTTTCGTCGGCCTGTCAGGCCAGGGTTTTGGTAAAAGTGTCAAAGTGCTTAGTTCCCCGAGGTGAGACTTTTGAGGTTCCCAATCCACTGATTAGGCTTTTCAAGAAGAAATAAAAGAACCTATTTCGTTAAAATGACTAGTTAAGTTAGCCATAAAATGAAAACAAATACAATCGATTAAGAACACTTCTAAGGATCTATGACAAGACCTGTCACATACCTGGCAGACCTCGACGATCTGGCGGATGTTGTGGTTAGCTGCTAGTTCCAGAGATCCGATGTTGATCTGGATGTAGTCATGGAGGAAGTCTTCTGCCAGAGCCTGCACTTCCTTGGGCCAGGTCGCTGACCACATCAGAACTTGCCTGTCAGGCTGTGGAAAACCACCATACATCCATCAAGACGTTTAAATATAATCATGTGGTAATTATTGTGACAACTAAATGTTTTTTACAGAATAAGTTATAACATTAATTATTTGGCAAACAATTTGTTGGCATTTTGTATACTATAACTGACAACTGATAGGACTATTTAGAATATTTCCTATGATAAAAATCTCACAGAACAGTAAACTGATGTATTACCCTGATCTGTTCAATAATCTTGCGTATCTGAGGTTCAAAGCCCATGTCCAGCATCCTGTCAGCCTCGTCCAAAACCAGATAAGTGCATCGCTTCAGGTTGGTGGTGCCTCGCTCCAAAAAGTCAATCAATCTTCCGGGAGTAGCGATCACAATTTCAATTCCTCTCTCTAAATCACGGGCTTGGGGTCCTTTAGGGGCGCCGCCAAAAATGCAGGTGTTTCTGATCATCGATGTCTGACCAAAGTCTTGAGCCACGCTCTGGATTTGTTGAGCCAATTCTCGGGTCGGGGCGAGGATCAGTACGATCGGGCCGTCCCATCTGTTGAGCTTGTTCTGGTTCTTGATGTGAACTGCGGCAGGCAGCATGTACGCTAGTGTCTTGCCGGAGCCAGTTTGAGCGATGCCGACCATGTCTCGGCCGCTGAGTGCGATCGGCCACCCCTGAGCCTGGATGGCTGTAGGCTCGTTGAAACCCTGCTTGATTATCTGCTGCATCATATAATCAGGGAAGTTACCCTCCTGGAAGCCCTGAGTTGGGTGAGGTATGTTGGTCCCCTTTACTGTAATCTCCTTTGCCGCTCTGTACATGTCAACTTCTTCTTCACTCCTGCAACACAATTTATTAAAGGATAACCTCAATTGTAGAGTTGTGTAAGATTAGTCTGAAAGCATGATGATGAAAAGAGTCCAACTATAGCCTACATAATTTACAGCATAACAATAAAGGGATTACAACTTAATATATTCAATAGCAAATTACAGAAAAAAAGGGGTTACTGTCCACAAAACTGTTGTCCCTAACAGTTTCAACAAAATTCTTTATTATTGTATAACATACACAAAATTAAATGAATAATAAGCCTATACAACACTTAAAAATGTTCCACCCTACTACTCCTACTGACAAAAAAATCTCCCATAAGGCGTAGACTACCTGTCCCCTCAAAAAAAAAATTCTTCTGAATTTCTAAACATATTTTTTCTACAAATTTAATACTAGAAAACACCTTTAAGATTATAAAATGCTCTAAGACTACTACTGTTATGATAAAACTGTACCTGTTAGCAACATTTTCATGAGGAACGTAGAAATTCTTTTGGAAAGGCATAAGAGCGTTCATGTCCCAATGAGGTTTCTTTAAGCTTTCACCGGGCTGTTTTCCGTTCTTGTTTTGCTTGTTAAATGTGTTTCCCCCGTTCCCAAAGTCTGCCATTGCTGTGGGAGAGTTGTGGTTAACCCAATACCGATTCTTTGGAGTAAACTGTTCGCCGTTCCCTCTGTACCTGGAAAAATGTTTAACTTGTTGGATATGTTTTGAGAAAAGGAAAATAATGATTAGGGATATTGATTAGGCTCAATGGACTTAGCTTACGATTTAAAGAGCTTCTAAGTACATACATCGATATGGGGAAGTTTTGTCTTTTAATAAATAGCTGGGTTAACTTGTTATTAAATTATTTTGAAGGTTTCACAAGATAAGTAAAATATCCCTGCCGCAGCAAACCTGCAGGCTAAGCGAATTTACATTTGCCTGAATTGATTTTAAATTAAATCTATTTAAATAACAGTAGATTTTAAAGTCCAAGTCCTTTATTAAGCCAGATTAACAAATATTATGCATTAGCCAAGTCTTAACTAATATAATAACATCTATTATGAAATTTATTAAGTACTAAATACGCATATATATATATATATATATATAGGTCTATACAAATTGTTTGGTTGTGACACACAACCCCTTGTGTTGTTTAATAAAGACTACCAGCAAATTTTCGGACGATGTAGCAGACCTTGTTTATCAAGATGGTCTTCACACATTTCCTGAATTTTCTGATGTCCTGTTCGACTTTCAAAGGGAGAGGGAGGTCATTAAAAAGTTTTACTGCATTGAAAAGGGAGTTTTTCTGAAAGAAAGTGGTAGAGTGTCGAGGTACTGAAAGATTGAAATTGTTGCGGAGAGGATAACTATGGATACTTGGAGAGCTAAATGATGATTGGTTTTTCTTAATAAATGATAATGTTTCTAAAATGTAAATAGATGGGAAAGTTAGAACTTTATGTTATCTGAAGACTTCTTTGCAGGATTGGCGACAGTGAAGGGAAAAAAACAGTTCGGTGAGCCTTTTTTTGAAGCTTGAATATGAACAGAGTCCTTTGGCTTTCACGCCCCCAGACAGGTACGGTAGATGTCAGATAAGGATAAACAAGTCCATAGTAGGCTGTCAAGAGAACCTCAGACGAAATGGTATGTTTAAGAGTCCGGAGCATGAAAATCCCTACAGATATCTTGTTTGAAACAAGATTGATATGTTTGTGAAATTTGAGGTTCTCGTCAAGAATTAGACCAAGGAACTTTACATCTGGGGAGGGGCAAATAGTGGTATCATCAAGAAGAACGTGCATGTCAGTGTCAGTGGGTGTGCGATGCTGAGAAATGCTAAATTGAAGGAGTGTGGTTTTGTTGGCATTCAATATTAGTTGATTATCCTCACACCACTGAAGCTGGCTGTTGGATTCGAGAAATAAGGTCTGTTATAAGGCCAGCATACTGGGATTTGAAATGGTGATAGAAGTGTCGTCGGCAAATAGGCATGGGTTTGTTAGATTCAAGCTGGATGGAACATCATTTATGAAGATGAGGAAGAGAATCGGACCCATAACGGAGCCCTGGGGCACACCTCTGCTGACTGGAGCTTCTGAAGAGGAATGGTTCTGCAAGTAGCATTTTTTATTTACAGCTGGTATCGTAACAAACTGTCGCCTGTCTTTCAGGTACAAAGAAAACCAGGCATGAGCTACTCCTCCAATACCCAGATCATTCATTTTGCTCAATAGTATGTCATGGTTCCAGAGGTCAAATGCTTTGCTAAAATCAAAGAACATCCCTGCCACTTGATGACGTGAATCCATATCCCTCACCACTCTGTTTATGAGACCAAGCATGGCACTGGTTGTCGATCTGTTTTTTACAAATCTGTGCTGGTTTTCATACAGAATGTTTTGGGACTCTAGGAAACTCCAAAATCTATTAACGATTACTTTCTCAAATACTTTAGCAAAGGTTGATATTAAACTGATAGGCCTGTAGTTATTGCAGCTTGTTTTGTCTCCTTTCTTGAAAACGGGTCTCAACATTGACAGTTTTAGACTGGAAGGGAATTTTACCTCTACAAAGGAGCAGTTAATCATGTGACAGAATGGTGATGGGATCAGACTCAAAATGGTTTTCAGTAGTTTCGGAGATATTTCATCAACTCCTGAGGATCCTTTACTTTTTAGCTCACTGATAATGCTTTTGATTTCTTCTTCAGTCACTGGTTTCAAGAAAAATGACGACATTACATTTTCTTCCATTAAATTCCAGGAATTTGGATTTCTCGCACCTTGGATGTTATAGCTATTAACTTCAGTAAAAAATCTGTTAAAGCTGCTACACACCTCATTGGGATTAGTAATGGCTATACCACTGTTATCTTTAATATAAATTCTGTCAATTGACTTCTTCTTGGCCTGTTTTCATTTGTTACTTTCCAAATACCTTTGGTTTTACCGTCTCATTCTTCGATCTCGACAGTTACCATTTTCATCTTTAAATCTCTAATTTGTTTCCTATATCCATTTTTTTATCTCAGATAGTAATTGTCTTAGAAAATTATCAGAGTTGAGGTGCTTTGTCTTCTCATAATATAAAAGCAATTTTTATAAATAACTTATTAAAAAAAATAGTGATGTTCCAACACCAAAATTAACGATTCTCCGTACCGATACCGGTACCTGAAAAATAGTCTCAATAGCCTACTAATTATTTTAATTTAAACAATTTTCTGTAAGGATTACTTCAACACCCTTGTCTTTATGTATGTTACTTTCATAAATAATTTTGGAGTTACTTATGGGTTGTTTTTTAACACGTTCGCTGCGGGTGAGTCAGTACTGACCCACGGCGATCGCATCGTTCATGTGGCCGGGTCAGTACTGACCCACACTGCAGAGCATCAATCTGTTGCTCAGTGCAAGCCCAGCGTCGGTCGAAGGTGGACCTATACCACGTTAGCGTGTAGTGTTTGACTTGCTTTGTTCACCGTTGAGTTGGTTCCTGTGTCTCGCTCCCGACGAGGCGGCTGGGTCGGTACTGACCCACGTTACTGTGAACGCCCCTCGATGTGCTACTTTTGTGTGCTTTATGACGTCATATTCAATTTCAATTAACTTTTAAACTACCTATTTTATTTCAATTGTATTAAAATTTCAAATCTTTTAGTATATCTTTCATCTTTGTTAAATATTTTAATTTTTTTTACTCTGGTTCTTGATGGGTCAGCACTGACCCATGTATATGACGTCCCATTATGAAGTCATAATAAATTCCAATCAATTGATATACTATTTTATGTTTGTTATTTTATGATAATGACTACATATATCTTTAAAACATATATTTTTAGTGACATAATAATGTATTCAGTGAATTTTAAATTTTTTTCTGACTCTGGCTCCTGATGGGTCAGTACTGACCCAATAGTATACGTCACTTTTTGACGTCATATTCACTTCCGATCGTATTAAATAATATTGTATTTCAATAAGGACACAAAAAGGAATGTTATACAACAATAAGTTAAAGTTTTTTAGCAATACGATTAGATTTTATATTTTCCTTTAGCAGTGAACGTGTTAAGTGGCAAAAAATAATCCCAGGCTTGTGCCTAGCGTATTAGAACAAAAAAAATACCCCCAACGCAGCAAACCTGCAGACTAAGCAATTTCAATTTGCCTGGTTTGATTTTCAATTAAATCTATTTAAATAACATTAGGTTTAACGAGTAGGTTTGCTGCCTACAGGGAGGGTAATAAAGTGTGTTTTTAGTAAAATATTAATAGCTTAGTTTAAAATAAATGGATTTGCCAAGTTTTATCCAACTATATCCATAAACAAGCAAACTAACTCAGGGTTGCCACCAAAGTGAGATAAAAAAATTCATGCATAATTCAAGGTTTTCATTGGTAGTTTTGAAAAATTCATGGGGTATATGCTCGCACAATTTCACCATAAAAGAGTGTTGCCTAGTTCAGAATTGTACATTAATTTATCGACAATATGTAGTTTTGTGTACTACTATCAAATAAAACACATTTCATGCGTTTATTTTAGAGTTAAAAATAAGAATTTAATATAATTTATCCAGTCTAAAAAAGTAAAATCACAGATGAAAAAGGATATTAATAAAAATCTTGTGCGTGATAATAGGCTACGATGTAATTATTTAAAAAAATTGAAACATCTGATTTAACAACATCATAGGCCTAATGATAAATTCAAACGTTAGAAGAAATAATAAATTAAAAAATAAGTCGGATTGGTAGTTAGGTCTAGGCCTAACCTAAAAAACATTGCATCCAAACATAAAAGGTTAACTAGGCTAGTTAATCCAGCAATGGCCTAGAACTTTACTGTCTAAACATCAAATTAAGATAATAGGCTACTATAAAAACAAATGTTAAGAACATGATCAAGAAACGGTTAACTTAGTAATGGGCCATATCTAGGCCTACTAAAACGCACATGCACTTTATTACTTTATACTGTAACACAGTAGGCTAGCCTACATTGTAATCCAAAGCTGAATCTAGGCTAAGTTAAGCCTGAACCAACTTTTATTTATTGAGAAGATTAAAGGTTGCCGACTGACTGATAAAAACACTCTAAAAAGGTAAGATTATGTAAATAAATATTTAGTTAAAGCTAAGAACGAAACAAAAGTTATGGAATGTATGTAAGTTTAGACATAGGCTAACTTACATTAAGTAATAAAAAAATAATTAATTGCATTACAGAAAAGGTTAAAATAAACTTAGTTAGGAGGATGTTTCTTCAGATTGGATCAGTTTATATATTATTATTTGCCTACACAGGTTTAAATCACAGTTAAAACAATTATTTAATTAAATTTACATCTCATTAGTTAGATTCGTATTGACTGAAAACACCTAGTTATATGCTTCAAAAAAACATTTACCACATTTAGGCTACCTTCCTCAGAACGAAATCACCATTTTTCAGCACAACATTGACTTCTTGCAACTTAGGCCTAAATAAATAAACTTAATCTCACGTTGTAACACATTTACTCAACACTGACAGTAGTTTGAAATGACGACATATTTGACCAAACAAACACAGAAGACGATTAAGTTCCAGCCGGCGCAAGCCATTTTGACCTTTATGGCAAGGCAAGGTACTTCTTATTTTAACGTTGTAAAGTATCGGAAGTATAATATATCTGTAATAAAAAATATTTAATCTGAACACTTGTTCCACTGAGTGTTGGGTAATCAATTATAAGAAGCACAAAACTGAATCACGAGTGCAACAAGTGATCTTACTGTCCAGTCTGTCAACCACTACTTCAAACGTTTGACTCGTTTCTAAGTTTCAGATCAGTTTAAAACTTTTAGGTTATGGTTACTCTGTATTTCCTTCCACACGAACACTAGAGTAGAAAGTAGAGAATGAGAGCGAGCACCGAGCATCAATTCCGATTGTCGATGTTTTCGAAACATCGATGTCTTTTCTATCGATGTTCGAAGTTATTTGTTTACATCGATTGTAGATTACCGAACCGATGATTTGGTTTGTTACATCGGTCTTTTAGACCAACAAAAGTAATGAAATATTGATGTTTTCCGTAACTGAATTGTATTGGTTTTAGGTTAATTGCTTGTGTTGGTTTATTTAGACCAGACATCGATGTGATCGATGTTAACATCGATGTGATCGATGTTTTAGCTCCGAAAGCATCGATTTTATCGGTGGATCGGTACTCGGTAGAGATGGGCGTTATAATATAACAGGATGAATAACAGTGTTGCGGCCACGGCAACGTTATCGCGGCAACACGTTGCGGAGAACTCCCTGTTATTATAATAACGTATCTATCTAAATGTTGCAGGAAAGCCGCGCGACAACGAAAACGAAAACATGCATTGCCATTAGTGCCGTTGCCGCAACGCTACCAGAGCAACGATAACTTCTGAAACGAACTAGAATAACGCATCCTGTCTGGACAACGCGGCAACGCCCGACTCCCGACTACAACTGAAAACTGAACTGCAACTGATCAACCGACAATGATAACTGAACGTCGCAACACCGACCGACCGGCGGACAACGGTTTAAGCGGCAACGAGTTGGCAATCTTTTGAAATAACAGGTTGCCGCAACCAACACGTTATTGGGCAGCTGCGTTATCGTTATAACCGTTGCCGGAAAACAACGATAATTCCCATCTCTAGACTACTCGGCTGACGTCGGTTACGATCGGATTTGACCTTGAATAAACTACGCAATCGTTTCTGTTCGTGGCATGGCAACAAAACTATCTCAAACTCCCACTTTGACGTTTTATCTCGGTGTTCATTTCGAGAATGGTCTTAATACGGAGTATTTGATTCAGCACATTTAGGGGTTTTGGCTGAATTGTTAATAATGATTTTGAGAATTCATGGTCCAATGACGAAATTCACGCATAATTCACGCACTTTTTCATGGTCACCTAAATTCACGCATAATTCACGCTTTTCAAGGTTTTCATGGCTGGTGGCAACCCTGTAACTACACCAGTTAACTTATTCTCCTTAAAAAATAACATGGGAATTTTGAATATCTACAATTTCCACTGTAGCCAATAGGCCTAACCATACAATACCCCCGCCGCAGCAAACCTGCCGACTAAGCGAATTTCCATTTGTCTGAATTGATTTTCAGTTAAATATATTTTAATAACATTAGGTTTAATGAGTACCTAGGTTTGCTGCTACAAGGAAACTAACAAAGTGTGTTTTTGAGTAAAATATAGATAGCTTAGTACAAAATAAATAAATTTGCCAAGTTTGATCAAAATATATCCATAAACAAGCAAACTACAACATTTGACAATATTCCCCATAAGAATAACATGGGAATATTAATAATCGAACAAAAATACTTTTATAGCCTATACTAAATTATTTGTTTTTTAAGCTCTTTAAAAAGGTCTAAAGAGAAATCGGGAAATTTTGTGTTTTGAGGGTCAAAAGTGAGAAAAACCAATTTTTACCCCATAAAACCCCCCGTAAAGCCCCGTTCCCATGGTCCGATCGTGCTGGTTCGCGAACTCATTCAAGTTTATCCCGCTTTACACCTTTAAACCAAATTTTATCAAAATCGGACAAAAATTACTCAAGTTATCGCGTTCACGGACGTATATATATCTAATATATATAAGTCTATATATATATACATATATAAAAATTTGAACGAATGGTGTTTTTGGCCTTTGGGGATATCAAAATGAAAAAGTAAATCGGTCCCGGGTCTAGGTCTTACCGTGCCACCTACGGTAATAGCTATTTCCCTATAGGGAAATTCGCTAAAAACACTTAAATATACTAATTTATTTGTTTTTTAAAGCTCTTCAAAATGGTCTAGAGAAATTTTAGGAAATTTTAAGTTTTGAGGGTCAAAAACGAGAAAAGCCAATTTTTACCCCATAAATAACATCCTGTTCCCATGGTCCGATCATGCTAGAGTTAGCGAACTCATTCGAATAAACATAGGTTTACAGGTTTGTACCACATTTCACATTTGTTTTAGTTATCTTTTCTAACGGTTGATTGTTATTACAGTAGGATTTCAATAGGCCTAATTAAAAAAAAAAAAATTGTGCTCTTTCGTTGATTAAAGTTAGGTTATTTTGTCATTTCCTTTAAATTTGTACTTTACTGTATCAAATAACTACTCTATTTTTTTCTCTTGTATAAAAATACTATTTTATCCATTAAATACATTAATTTTAATTATTCTGACCATTTTTTATTATTTTTACATCTAAGTTACCTAATTTTCTAACAATTTCAAAGTACCGCGGAAAAATCTCATTTGCACGCTTATTTTTTGTCACATGCCATTGAAAGTGGGGAATTTGTGAACAGTTTGAATTAGGCTTTAATCACAATTCCCCTCCTATGCTGTCGTATGTAATTTAATGTTTCTCAGCTAAATTCACATTTACCCCAAAATTTTAGGCAATTGTAAATGCTGAATAACTCCTTAACTAAATAGGGGATGAAATCGGCATAACTTATATGAAATATTAAGCCCAAAATATGTATAATACTAGGTTATAACACTGATTACATTTTAAAAATTGCTTACAATTTTCTTGTAAATTGCGTTTATCTATAAAATTTGTCAATGGCGTTACCCACGTTGACCCTACAGTATAATTAATGAATTTTAACAGATGGTGTTTTTGGCTTCTAGGCATACTTGGAAATAACGAATAGAAATTCTATTGAATAGCACTATTCATTAGTTTTTTTGGCTAACTTCTATTTTATTCGTTTGTTTTTAAATTAACTAACTAATAACTTCTATCAGTTACTTTTTACGGGACTAACTAATAACTTCTAACTAGTTAGAATTTTCAACTAACTTTCCCAATTATGCGGAAGCATCTCAAATACTGGTTATTTATTTCACGTGATCAGTGAGAGTTGCGTGCGGCCGTGAGAGGTCAGTGCCCTTGTAGACAAACAACGCGGGGGGTGGGGAAAGAGAAAGTCAAAGTCCAGTTGCTTTGGAATGCAGTGGGCCTGTGGAAGGGTAGTGACGGCCATTATCAACACCCCAAGCACTGGGTGGGAAGCGGAAATGTTTGTTTGGTGATTGATATATCATCTCAAGTGTCAAAACATTGTCTTTAGTTAATGTTCATTATCTGACAAGTTTTATGTCATTTGTTTATGTTGTAGTAATGTAAAATATGACAATGTTTGATTAAAACACAAGTACCAGGGGACCGATCTTGCTCGAGGTGTTTGATTTGTTCAAGAGGTAAAAAATAGAGCTTATAAGCCTACAAATATTTTCAGTCTTACTACGATTAATTAAGTAGTAAAGTCAATTCGTTTTTGTTAGACATCCACTTATCCTCAATTTAGTCTACAAAACTTTTTAATTTGGACGATCAATCTATAAAATGTCCACAATAAGCTTCAATCAATATAATACTCATGATACATAACATCTGTTATCTGACGACCGTTATTGCATTAAGTCACTGGGATCGTGGAACGTTGCAACTATAATTACGGGATGGTGTAATAACGCATCAATTCGTGCGGTGCATCATCGAAAAATACAAATCTCCTTGGCCTTTCCTTTAGATTTTTAGTTCAATGTCAGTGTAAATTGTTTTGCAGTAAAACACTTAATGTTTTTAAACAGTCGTAATTATCCCTTTGGTTAGTAAGACATCATACAATGAAAATGTATTATACAAGCAATTTTCAATAGCATTGAAATTGGAGGAAATCGTAGGAGCCATTTTTTAAATCATATCTTGCGCAATCTTTACTCATATTATAGTATATATTAGTAACCAAGATGTGACATTAAAAAATACTTTAAAACAACTGCCCAACGAACAACTAATTTCTACTAAAACTAACGTTATTTTCTATCAGTTAGTTTTTCAACTAACTAATAACTTCTATCAGTTACTTTTTAAACTAACTAACTTATAACTTCTATCAGTTACTTTTTACGGGACTAACTTATAACTTCTAACTAGTTAGAATTTTTTACTAACTTTCCCAACTATGCTTCTAGGGATATCAAAATGAAAAAGTAATCGGTCCCAGGTCTAAGTCTTACCATGAGACCTACAGTAATAGCTTGTTCCCTATCAGGGTGTCTACTACATTCTGGATAAAAAATTCATGGACAATTCCCGTACATTTAAGGACACTTTACCGTAACCTTTGTCGGTGTCATTAGGCCTACCGAATAATTTTCCTGATTTGTCAAACTGTATTAATCTTGTTGTTCACTATATAGTTGTACCAGAGAGAAAAGTAAATAATAATAGATAAGAGTTAAACATTACAAAATAGAAATTTATTGAAAGTAAACAAACATAGGCCTACCTATACTTTAGGTAAAGCTTTTATAGTGTAACAGAGAAACGCAATCATTGTCTCCTGCGATAGCGACAAATATCTCCATCCGTCACGTAAACTTCATAACATAGCTTATCCGATCCAGGCCGATTAATTTGGCATGATTCCCCCTGGCACGTTAGGTTCTTGATTACTTTAGAAAAAAAATCTTTAATGCATATTGTTACTCAATTCTTAGTACAAAATCAAGGTATGGTAAGCGGCTATTAATAAGCAATAAGCACAGAGTAAGATTATTGTATTTTCATTTGCAAAGTTAATATCGACACATAGCAATCATTAGTTGTTTATCTTAGGCTCAATTACATTTTCTTAATATATTTTACAGCTCTTTCAAGAATCAAAATACCCAGGCCTAAACCTAATTATTTAGGAGGGCCTATATAAACTGAGTAACAAACAATGAGGTTATAATAGCAGCAAAGTCCCTACCATCATTCTAGTTCATAAGATTTTGATTGCTTAAAGCATACAACTCAATAAATAAATATATGGGAAACAAAAAACATTGAAACCTGAATAGCCAACAATATAAGACAAAGATATAGAAAATGCAATGACATAATTTGAAACCAAGCAGGCCTACACAGTGATAAACAATTAATGCAAACAACAATGCAATCAACAATGCTTGCGGTTTTGTCAATTGAAAGATAAAATGAAAATGTCCACAAACAAGGGGTTAACTTACAAAATAAGACTGTAGATTATTTACATGTTTAATATGAAACCATTAACAGTTTTATGGCACTACGCACTGGCCGCAGCAAATTGAATCTTCAAGCCGAAAGTACAAGTAAGAAGTGAAATTTAACAGCCATTATAAAGCTATTATTTTCACGATAAAATAGGTTTGGGATCTAATAATAATTGCTCTAGTAATAAAAAAAGAAGTTGTAAAGAAATAAAAGCGATACAACTTTTATGAGCTAGCTGCTGAGTCAACAGTTCTTGGAAGTACTTGACTTGACACTTGATTGTCGTGATAAAATATTAATGGGTTTGAGATTGTTAATGGGATTTTTATTGCATAATTACTCTAGTAATAAATTATGAAAATGTAAACAAACATCTGATAAACCTTTTATGTGCTCCTAACCAACTAGTGATCAATAAAATTATGGCCCATTAAAAATTTAAGGACATAGTCTGGCATTTAAGGACAATTCCCGTACATTTCATGGCCAGTAAAAATTTAAGTACAATTCCCGGTTTTCCCGGATTTCCCGGTTGGTAGACACCCTGCCTATGGAAAATTCGCTAAAAAAGGAAAAAAGTGCAACAGCCGGGAGGCCAGGACTGCAGGGTTAAGTATCACCTTTGTCTCGCCGACACCAAGAATGATGTTCCTCTACTTATTAAGGATAAACTGGGAAACTTACTTAACTTCAGTTCAATCTCTTTACCACCTGGTGCTTAAGTAGCCTACGGTACGTACAATTATTCAGCAACCAAACACGAACATTCGTATGCATAACATGGATTGAGTAAGTAACTTACACTTTCATAAACTGTAAGTTAGGCCTATCGGCCTATCCCAAAAAACCAAATGAAAAAGGCTATATCTTTTAAATAAGCCTAGGCTAACTTATATCATATATCCATTGCATAAACTTATGGGAGCCTAAATAACTTAGAAGTAAGTAGGCCTATAAGTTAGATCCATTAACCGGCGCTAAGCTTAACACCCAAACGATAAAGAGATCATGGCGGGAGGGATGAGCATCGATAGTCAGTTGTTTCGAAACATCAAAGTTTTTCTATCGATGTTCAATGCTTTTTACATCGATGGCAGGTTACCAATGTTTACGTCAAACATTGATGTTTTTGGCCAAGTATTGAGATATCAATGTTTTCCATTATTGGAGAGTACAGAGAGCATAGAACAAACTAGAAAAACATCGATGTTCTCACAACTTAACATCTGTACATCGATGGTTGAACTATCGATGCTCATCCCTAAAAGGCGGTCTGTCATGCGGTTGCATAAGATGAGCATACAGTCTGACTACTTGGCAGAGCAACTGTGTGAATATCTTTAAGATAAAAAATCAATTGCAAGTTAGGCCTAGCCCAAATAAAATCAAGATTATTTTTTAACCCTCCGAGGGTCACGCGTCAAAAAATAGACGCACAACACACTTTGTGTAGGGTCACGCGTCTAGTTTAAGACGCACAAACATCGTTTACGGCGAAGGCTCTATGACTGACTGAATCGGATTGGACTGGATCGAGTTAGGTATCGTTCTTTTCATTAGATTCTAAGCTTTCTAAAGGTCTGTCTCTAAGCGCTGTTTGTTCTCTGAGCCGATCGTAATTGTTAGCAGACAGCTGACGTGCATATTAGTAAACAGGTTACTTAACCTCGGACCGATGACTGATGTGTTTTATTATGTTTATCATTGTTTTAGTGTTAAAAATCAAAAGTAGTGATATACGTGGTGCATTATAAGAAGATTTAAGTGGTTTTGAAGTGCTGGTTGATGATCCTGAAGAAGTAGGTAGTGATATTGATGTAAATTATCAGCCAGATTCCTAGCTATGGTTAGGCTATGCATTCTTAGCTAAACGCTATGTACTGAAATCCGTTTTTCGCTCATAACTTATTTATTTGATAACTTACCTCGCTATATGATTATATATTTGTAATCCTCAGTAAATTTAGAACAAAGTGGCTATTTTCAAATATTTATAGGCCTATAATTTATACAATTTCATTGAGCGCGAACTTATTTTTTTTGAAAATTTTCAAAATTATATTTTTTTATAGGCTACGGTACCTAAAAATTTTTTTTGAAAAAATGTTCCTGTTTTATATATAATATTGAAGCCCATGATTTTCCAAACAAAATGGTATATAGAACATTAGAATTAACATTGTTTTAAGCTTCTCAGATCCGTTTTAATAAAACCTTGGAAAGGGGCCAAAAATAAGTGGACATTAAGGCCTAAACTATGGACCTTTGGAGGGTTAAAAAATCTATAAGGATAGACCCAGCATTTGTGAAGCAAACAGAGGCAACAGAATAAAACTTAGGGTTCGACTTAATAGGTAGGCCTAGGTGAATTGAATTCGGCAAAAAAAAAATTACTTTGTCGGACCATGGACAAGATGAACACAAAGAAAACACAAGTGGCTTCTTGGGAGAACAATAGGCCTATCTTTAGGCCTAGCAAAATTGTAAAAAGTACAAGTTAGGCTTAAAGGAACTTGGCTTGGTGTGGATAGCAGGAAAAATATGCCTAGATCAACAGAGCAATATAACTTATCCAAGCTGCAGTTAACAAGATAATGCATTCTGTCAACACAACTTGTATCCCCGTATCCAATACAGTAACAGCTAACAGCAACAGCAGTTACAGATGACGTACTAACAAGTGGACGGACGACGGACAAGAAATTTCAATATGGCGTAAAGTAGGTCACAGTCACAAGAAATTTTATTAAAATCCTCATAAAAAAATGCAACGCCAAATTTAGGGATTTAGACACTTATAATGCATTAATACTTACATATTTTGATTGTTATAGCTGTTGCCGTACATTGTACAGCAAAATATAACTTCTAAATAAAGTTGAAAGTCAACAAATGGTGTTGAAATGTGCAACGACTTTCACTTGCCTCTCCTGTCTGCCCTGCAACATAAAATTCAGTATTATGGAATATCCTGGATAAATTTATGCATACAAACACCTAGACAACAGTATAGACTGAATAGTGTAGTGTTTGAAATAGTTTAAGAAGCATATTTAGTCTACAACTCTCAAAATATATAAAATTTTCTGTTACCTAACTGAACCCGGCGAACAGAGAAAATGGCAGAGAGGGAAGGGCAGACTTCTCGAAATCTCCACAGCATGAAACGTAGCAGCAGCTGATGCGCAAGTCGAAAATATTCCACCAATAGGAATGTTTTACGCAATTTTAACAATCCCACAATGCACCAATGGTCCCTTGTCCTTTATTGATTATGTTAATTATAAATCTTATTAATATTATAGGTTTGATTACTATATAAAATACCAATAATTTTTCATATTAATCCTAATATTGAATAAAAGTATTTCATTTCAAGTTTTAGTGTGTCCATATACAGAAATGCGTAGATTAAGAGACGATTTATCGGCCTTTTATCTTAGAAATTTTGTAAAATGAGTCCTAAGTCATTATTTTTCCAGTTATACCATAGATTAAACATACTTCCGTTTTACATTAATGCATTGGCTAAGTCAGAATACAATATTTCTGTAAATGTCACTGGTTATAACCTTTTACCTTCCGTCGTAAACTTTTACCAGAGAAAACTGGATTGTTCATGTCGATAAAAATTAAAACAACACTTCATACATAAAATTGAATATGAAAACATTTAACATTTACATAGCACAAATGGTGAGCAGGGAGGTTAGTGAATCGGCAAAACACTCATCAATTGAGTAGAAAGCCATGTCCTTTAGCCACCGGTTAGGGTTCACTTACTCTACGAATCATTGACACAATGAGCCTCCAAATATGTAATTCTTAAAACACATGGCTCACTTACTCTACAAATCATAGTCTATACGAGCTTCGTAAATAACATTGAAGGTTCACTTGCACTACAGGCTCGTATACTATACGAGCCGATCAAAAATATCAAATAAATGAAGAGGGTTCACTTACTCTACAGATCATAGTGCCTATGAGCCAAGCGTATGAATTCTTGAATAATTCAGGAATAAGCTCGTATAGTATACGAGCCAAAATACTGAATTTAAATAAATTACAGGAGTAGGCTCGTATACTATACGAGCCTATTTCATGATAACTATTACACAAATAGAAGACGGCTCACTTACTCTACAGTTCATTGGCACAATGATCTGTAGAGTAAGTGAACCCTCTACAAATATTAGAAGGCTCACTTACTCTACGGTTCATTTAGCTACTCGTCGCACGGTTTGCAGCGCATCGTTGCAGGCGTGTATGGTAAACCAATACCGCAGTTCTGCCGTTCTGCCTTACTTCTGCCGTTTACTAGTCTTGCAGCGTGAAAGAGAGCTTGTTATGTTAATGCATTGTTGAATTTTTAACTTGTGTACTCGTTGCTAGAAATCAAGCAATTATCAAGTACCGGTATTACAGGAGCTATTTTAGGAGTTATTACAGACTTAATTTTCAATTAATTAAAAAGACTCACGTAAAAGCTTATGCAACTAATGGAATTACTTACTGTGTTATGAACATTTCTATATAATTAAAGTTGTAAATATTTTAAAATTGTTTAGAAGATTGCCTTTTTAGTGTTTTCTACAAACGTGTCTCAACTTTGTAACGTTATTTCCAAGATCAATTATCTTCTATTTAGTGGAATTGGCCTTAAGAGGAGACCCAAAATAAAAATTCATCATTGTTACAAAAGTCATGGTTTATTTAAAATAAAACAGTTTCTTCTAAACACTTTCAAAACCAAACCCAAAATCAAACTGAAATTTTTTTACTTCCATTAGTTTTCTTTAAATATAAAAAATCAACAAATTTAAAACATTCGGCTAATATTTTTTATGGGACATTTTAAAACCATTAATCACTGGTACACACTTGAGCCCTGTGAACAAACAAACCCGTTCCTAGCTTATCTGTCTACAATACAAATACATATTTCTTTAATGTTTCAAACTTCTTTAAATTGAAAAGCTAAACAATTGAATTAAAATCCTTCGAAATTAAATTAGGTTACATTAATTTCTTCCTGAATGAAATAAAATTTACAATTGCTAAACTTTTCTAGAAACTTTAAAAACTTTACTTTAATTAGCATTTATTATTTTTAGATCCAAATTTAACTCTATTAAATAAATTCTAAAAGAATAAAAAAGGTGCATTTTATATTTACATCTTTTACTAATTGAAAGAAAAGTTAAATATCTAATAAGAAAACATCTATGGTCTTTCTTGTTATTACAATAATTAGCAGAGAGGGAGGGATAAAAGTGAATAAATTAAAATAACATAAAAAAATAAAATAAACTTACTACTCATTGAGTAGGCTGCAGAAAATTCACCCCAGGTCTGGACACTGTACATCTACACTCTTGAACTAACAACCCCACATGGAAGCAGCTCCCTTATATAAGATATCTCAGTTCTGGAACCTTCTACCCCTACTCTGGCCAGCACATGCACTGGACCAGGTGATAAGGAAGCTTCCAGAGCTTTCTTATCAAGAAGTCTTGCTACTGCAGGCTACTCTTGACTATTGTAAATGTAAAACTTTAATTTCAAATCATTACAACAAAAAATAAAATAAAAATTATTTTCTCAAATTTCTATATGAAACTAAACCATGTTACAACTTAAACACATAGCCGCAATAATGTTAATGTGCATGAGCATTTTCGCCAATGATAATGTACCAATGTCGACCGTACCAATGTCTAAACTTTACTTTCAAATGGATTTGTTGTTAAATTTTTTTATATTTATACATCATACATAATTTAAATGTTTTTACGTGACAAAATAACGAAATATAACAAGCTAGATTACATACAATATAATTTAGGCTTGAGCTAATGGAAAACTGTAGTTTTCGCATACTTGTCTTAACTTACAGATTCAATTACATCCTTTGTTTACCAAACAAGATATTTACATTTATTGAAAAAATAACACTTAGACAGATCAATAATTGTAAATTACGATGACAACTGCATTTACATAACAATCATTATACAAAGAAGTATGTTTTTGTGACAAAGAGGTCAAATAGCAATTTCTTTTAGAACTATATAATTTATAAAGACCGGCCTTTTACAGTAATATGGTTTACAGTACTTATTAATTGCGCAGTTGTTAAATGCCCTTATAAACATATGAAAATTAAAAATTTAAATTGTTAAATCATTTTCTTTACAAACTCATGAACAATACAAAACGTTCGCTGACCCCTCATAGAAATGAAAAGTAAAGATGATCGCAAGATCTCAAGTTCAAGTCACGTTCTCATGGGCAAAGACCTGGCTGAGAACAAGCCAGGCATAGATTGAATTTCGATTTTAATGAATAAAGTGTAAAAAAAATGGCCTGATCTGTAGTTTTGCAAAGTGTTTTTAAATTTTTGAAATCTTTATTAGTTTGGGCAGGATTATTCATAAAAGTTAGGTTTTCTCCCATAAGATTAACATGGAGGAATCTAAATATTTAATTGGAAACTTTGTGTCCACTAATTCGAGAGAACGGCTGGGCGTAGAAACTTGGTAGAGGTGTCCAAATAAAGGTTTTGGTCTGTAGATGAGTTATCAAAAGAAAAACTAAGTAAATTCCCTTAGGGCTCTGCCCCAGAAGCCTGATCCCTCCACAGATTTGTTTACATTTTGGTCATGTGGATAATACTTTTTAATGAAACAGCTGTTAATTTTTAAACTGTATTTTAAACAACACACATTTATTAGGAGTTACTGAACTGTCCAAAAGAAGTATTTGCAATGTTATTTTCTGTTTGTAATCTATTATATTATTAAAGTGATACAATCAAATTTTATGTAAACGGTTAAGGTCATTTACCAAATGAAAATATAGGCATATGGCACATCAAAATGAAGCTTAGAGTGTGTAGATTTGCCGAAAAGTATTGAAATGGACGAATTCCCTGAGGGCGCTGCCCCACAGGCTGATTTCCAAAGGGCTACGCCTGGCATGCTTTCAATGTTTAAATGATTTAATTTAATTTAGTTAATGAAACAGCTGGTCTGTACAATGAACTGGTGTTTGTTTATTTACTCGAAAAAGACGTTGGTGTTGTGAATGTAGATTGAGGATGGTTAGTGAGGTTGTATACGTTTTGTAAAGTATTGCTCAAAGTTTCATTTTTTAATTTAAGAGTAAGCTACATGTCAAGAGGCTTGACTAAAATTGAAGGATTATGGTTAAACATGTTATTCATGAAGGGTATTGCTAAAGTATGCTAAGGTATGTTGCCATATTCTTAGGGATCTATTAACATCAAAAGTAGGGGTTTGAAAGTAAGTAGGTTTACGCTGTTTGCGCTTTTAAATCAGTTTATATTTTCAAACTAAATCATAGAGTTGCTGTATTTTAAAACACACATCAGCACCACTTTAATAGCTCTCTAGGTCACATTTTCTTCCCGTTGCAAAGCACGGGTATAGCAGCTTGTAGCTATTTACTTTACAAGTGTAGTAAGAGCGTTTTTACATCACGCAGGTGAAGGTTGTGCAACGAGCGGAAGCGAGTTGCATAATTTACCTAAGTGATGTATAAACACGCTAACGTACAAGATTTTACCTGACCCGACAATATACAGGAGGTTACGAACAATATTAATCATTATCCATTTCACTCATCTTCTAACAGTAACGTTCATTTACAAACAAAAGCTAGGTTAGGAAAATTCTTCAAAACATAACAATAAAATTCAAGAGCACAGCTGATTTCTAGCGTTGAACGTCGTTGGCTCCATAGATGTATATTTTTTAAGTTAATCACTCAATGTTATTTAAATGGGTTTCATTACATCACTGAGTGAGTTTTTGATACTTTACATCACTCGAGAAGTAAGGAAGTTGTATACATCACGCTTGGGATAGGGAAGTTTAACATGGCGGGTTAGGTAAAATTAATTTTCTTCTGTATCATGTCATGTTTTTCAATATAACGTTTCGTTACGAAATCAGTTAAAAATCCTTTTATCACAGTAACTCTTTCAATTATTTCTTATTGAACTATCTTGAAAAATCTTGATCCATTCTAAAGTTATGAGAACTTATTATAACTTTTTTTTAGCCCATTTTAACATTGTGCATTTAGAAAATAAGAACATCATCGCAAAAGAGCGCTAGATAAAGATTTATGTATATTATGTGGTGTATACTTATCTTTATCTAGCACTATTTTTCGATTATGTTCTTAGTCTACCTACCTTTACATTTGAAAAAAAATCTTTGTATCCTTATGGCGGATCCAAGATGGCGGATCCAAGATGGCGGCCAAAAATTTATACCCATTCAAAATGAAGTACTTACTACTCTACAATGATATGACGTGGTCCGGAGTTGATATCTTAAGAAATGTAGAAAAAAGTAGGGGGGGAACTCATTAAAAACTCACCCTGTATAATTCTGTAAGACCAAATTTTTACCAGAAAATTGAGGACGTCTGGTAAGTCGCAGAAAAGTGGGAGGGGTCTTAAATTAAAGGTCTTGACCCCAGGGACTCGGGAAAAATAGCAGAATTCCCATAAAGTTACCAGAAAACGAGATATAACGTAAAATATCCACCATAAGAAATGCATGGGGACTGAAAAACGTCTGCATTCTATCAGCTGTTACTTATTCATTTGCAATGTTTACATTTATTCCAAAAGTCAATGTTGGTAAATAATGTTTAAAATGAATTGTGTTTATTTTTTCCGTTTTATAATGAACTAGCTGTTGTACCCGTGCTTTGCAACGGGAAGAGGACACAAAATAGAAACATTTTAATCTTTACATCTGTTGCATAGCCTACCAGTTACACATCCGCCAACGCTTTTAGAAGCAAAATTCAACTTTTATGGCCTTAATAGAAACGTTTAAGCTATGACTTTTAAATCTGGTAAGAAGTGGATATCACCATTTCGGTTTTGATTAATTTTAAATCTTGTGTAGGCTGATATGAGAAAAACTGACCAAATCTTTGAGTAAAACTTTGACATACATGATTTACCTTCATCTCCCTTAATTAAATATCTTTTAATTTATTATTGACATTTTAAATTTTAATTTTGAAGTTGCAAAAATACTAATTATTAAATTTAAATGAACATTTTTTTTAATTTCACTCTTCTTTATATTAAATTACAAATCCATTCATCTTCAGTTTCGTCACTCACAATAAATCATTAGCTGTTATAAACTTTAGAAATATTGCTGTGCCTTAAAAATACAGTCTTTTGAAATATTAAAAAAGCTATATCTATAGGTACTATAAAAATTTAAACAAATAATTTAGTATTAAAGACAGCAGACAAAACTAATATGGTTATCAAAGCATCAAGGACTAAAAAATGTAATAGCAAATACAGTACCTATACGTTTCATTGCATCTCTGATTCTACTCTACAAAAATATCAACAAACAACTTAATATACAAACCAGTTCTTTTAATCAGTTCCATTGTCCATTGCCTTTACATTTTCACACTTACCATTAAGTAAACATAGTAACAGATATTTCATTGATTTTAGAAACAAAAGAACACTGTGTACTGCTTAGTTTTATTATATTTTAATTGGTTTAATTTAATAAGTGGTGTGGCAAAACAAAAATAATAAATGTATCAAATAAAGTAAATGTGAACTGAAAGCTATGTTAAGATAAAATAAGAGTATTTTGTATGACCATTTGATAATTAAATATAGTTACACACATACAACAGATTTTAGAGAACAAAAATCAACGATATACAATTTAGTTATTGATGATATTCTTTAGTTTAATTTAAACATTTAGCAAAACACAATAACTTAATTTACCTTGTCTACATTGAACCAGAAATAAATGCTGTAAAAAAAAAACAAAAAAAACTTAATTTACCTAAATCTAATATATAAAATTCTCGTGTCACAGTGTTTGTCTGCAAACTCCTCCGGAACGACTTCACCGATCGTTATGAAATTTGGCGTGTAAATTCTGTAGGTATGCGAATCGGACGTAAACTATTTCCCGTTTCGAAATTCTTAAAAGGGCTCCGCCCCAGTGGCTCTGGAGTTTCCCATGTTAACCTTATGAGAAATGGAATTAATGAATCTTAACAGCTGTATCAATTAAACAAGTTGGTTCTGTTCTATGATGTTCAATAGCATTAAAGTTACAAGGATTACCAACAGGGTGCAGAACTATTATTTCTTTTACATTTATGACAACAGCTAATTTGCAACCAAAAGGTGAGTGAGCGTAGCGAACGAACTTTAACCTGGAGGCGAGTGAGCGTAGCGAACGAGCTAACCTGAAGGCAAGTGAGCGCAGCGAACGAGCTCCAACCTAAAGGTGAGTGAGCGTAGCGAACGAGCTCCAACCCAAAGGTGAGTGAGCGTAGCGAACGAACTTCAACCAGGACGTGATTGAGCGATGCGAACGAGATCATCTTGAAAATTAAACGTAACGGTACTTTCTTTCCATCGGTCTGTCTTAGGGGAAACCTATAACTTAGGCGATACGAAGTTCGCCGGGTCAGCTAGTATACATATAAAAAACAATGTGATGTGCAAGTTATGTTAAGTTAATCTAACACATGTTAAGCAGTTAGAATTTATTTAAAGTAGCCTCCAAATTCATACAAAACATCTATTCATTGTAATTTGCATACTGTTTCCATGAAAACATATCAATAACATTATTTTCATAACTTAAGACGCTTTAAAAAATCCAAAGCAGAGCCGGAGTTGATACAGCATCGGTTATAGAATCTTTTTTTCTACAATCATTTACATAGTTTTAGAATAAATAATCCATGATAAAAGGTTAGATGGAAATAAACCTACCTCACGGTTATAAAAAATATTATATTTAATTTCTTTGTATCAGCTGTCTGAAATTGTGAAATATGCAGTTTAGCAGTTATTCTTGTTTACATTTAAATGTCAAATCAAATGTAAACAAACATTGTTAGTGTTCTCATCGCAGCCATGGAGACCAATCAATATTTACTATTAAAATGTTCACCTCAGAACTTTTAAAGCCAAAGGGGCAAAGCCTACAGTCAGTATCGAAACGTGAATAGTCCTGTAATGGTCCTTGATATGGTTGCTATATTTTTGTAAAATTTAAGCCCAGTTGGTTCAGTAATTTTTGCACCTATTAGTAACACACATACAGACAGACACCATTGGATTTTTATATAATAGTATAGATGAACAGGGTAACAGTGCAATGGCTTTTGCGTCGCTTTCCGCCACACAAAAAGATATTCCGGGAAATGGGCCTTACTGTTTAAAATTCAGGGACAATTTCATAGATATATTTCTGACTTACTACCGTGAAATGGGGAGTTGCCTTCATAATAATTAATAATAATTGTAACCTTTACATTTGCATTTGGTTCTTAAAATGGAAACTATAACAGAATTCGTAAGATTACAAAACAAATCTACAATTTTAAACTAGAAAAGATGTGCAATGTTTGGCTGTATGATTTCAGCTCTGATTCGTCGTTCTCCGGGCGCAGGCCAAACCGTGTGCACGTTTCCATTTGTTAACATGTTGTGTTATTGATTTTATCATTATTTTACAATTGTATTTCATTGACACATCAGAAGCAACTAATATACGACTCCAACTGAAGGAAACCAAGATTTAAAACAAGAAACACTGTAAATTTTAAGTACCGTAACATAAAATTGATAATTTTAAAAACATATTTCGAATACCTATTTGTCTTTTTATATACGGTTTTTTATTGTAGTCTATATTAGGGGCTATGGCCCCTACAGGCCATTATTCACTTTATTCCAAAAACATAAATCGCAATAGCGGACACCAACTTACACGGTCAAACTCAAGTGGTAGACTGACTAGTTTACCAAAGCGTCAAATTCGACTAAACAAATTTTATATTTTGGATAGGAAATAAGAATAATACTGTGACAGAAGTTAGTGCTCAAAAGTCTATAAATTTCCTGGGAAACGGAAGCTATATGCGTTCCCACGCATGATGCCTTTTAATGCTAGTGGGACGATTTTTGCAGATGACTCTTATATAATAATTATATTGAAACTGAATTTACACTACACATAGGTTGTAAACTTAAAGGAATTGTTCAAAATATGCTATTTTACTAACTTCAATGCATTTTTCAAAGCGGTTTTTTACAATTGTAACTATATATTTGCATAGATTTTAATTGTTGTTTCAAACTTCAAATTCTCTTGCAAATTGATTGGCCCTCAAGGTCCTGCGATCTTACACCGTTATATTTTTCTGTTTGGGGGATCATTAAAAATAAAGTTTTTGCCGAACAACCCCTAGATAATGTCGACATTAATTTTGCAAGAAGACTCAATATTTTAAATAGTGTCCCTGTTGCTCGAATTCGAGAAAATGCTAAGTATTAATGGCGTTATTTTAAAACGAATAACAGTCATAATTTCTGACGAATGTAAAAAAGATTCGACTCAAAGATTTTGGAAATACTCATGATGTAGCTACATAACATATCGATATAATCTCTGTAAATATCTTATCATTTGTCAAAAGCTAATCTTTTTTTAGTGTTTTCTACAAATAGCCTTACTCATAGCCTCATTAGATTGCCATAATAACAATTATAAATTCTAAAAAAAATTCTATTTTTTCTCCTTGGTGGTGTTATAAATGACTTTCCTATATTTCCATAGTTTAAATCAGCTCTTTCAATGCTTACTAAGAAATGCAGCACAGTGTTAATTCAGTTTTCTTTTGAAGACATCAATTTATCCAGGCTCTCTCGCTTTTTTCTATTGTAATATTGACGCCAACCCAAATTCAAATAGTAAACATTTCATTTCAACCAAGTCAGTAAATGTTTGTAGCAAACTGTTAAATTAGCAAACTTATTGACTGTTTACAATTAACATTATGTTCTTCTTCTCACTTTTAATTTCTGACAACAGCACAGCTGGAGGCTCATAACAATTTTTGTTTCCCATGTTAATCTATGGAGAAATACGAAACTTTAAAGGGCCCCAGGGCCTCACTCTCTAATTATTTCCCTAAAATGAAAGTCTCCTGCACAACTTCACGCTCTTTCCAATGAGACCAAAAACATGTCAATCGGTTCAGTAGTTTCGGAGGAGTAATCGTCACAAAAATCCTGCTTGCGTATTAAATAAGTACTAGTGTACATGTTGCTCGAATTCGAGCAATTGTAAAGTATTACAGGATTGGCAGACCAATAACAATCATACTTAGCTATCAACATTTCAACAAAAACACACCTATCTTCCCTGTAGCAGCAAACCTAAGTACTCATATTAAAATTAACTTAATGTTATTTTAATAGGAAAAATGACCATTTTAAGGGAATATTTAATCTTTGTATTAATTAAGCCAGGTAAATGGAAATTCGCTTAGTCTGAAGGTTTGCTGCAGATAGATATGGATTTGCTTATGTTAAATTTATTATTTTAAAAGCAACCATCACTTAATTTGAAGACGATAATTAAATAATAAATAATAATTAGTTGATTTGGAATTAGGAATCACATCCCTATTTCACAGTAGATATTCTATAATGACCGAGTGGTTTTATTAAAGTATAGTAGTTTACGCAACGATTGCGTTAAGTGAGTCTTTACGACACGAGTAGAAAATTTAAGGCACGAGCCTTGGCGAGTGCCTTAAAAACTTCTACGAGTGTCGTAGAGACTATTAACGCGAGTTGCGTACACTACTTTACCTACGACCGTTTTTTAATTACTATCAATCTGGATTTAATTACTAACAATCACTACTGATAACTTTTTAGAGAGGTTATGTTTTCGTGTATTGTCATTGCCACTGAAAGTGATGCAACGACTTGTTGTATAATCAGCTGATTTCCTGTAATTACGTGTTTGTTAAACTTCGTTAAATATTACATTGCTAGCAGCATTCTTACCATAAATAATATTGTATCAGGTACAATTCGGCAAATATTTCATTTATTTTTGGACTTCCACCAACTTAATTAAGAATACGCGAGTATCAACATGAACAAGTCGGATCAACAATTAAATTGGTCAACTGATCAGCTGATCAGCTGATTAGTTGACGTTCGAAGCATTACAATTTTAATTCTTTTCTCTCAATACTTGAACCTCATTGGTCCGTTACCTGTGTGGATATGAGAAAACTATGCGGATATGAAATGAAACTATGCGGATATGAAAGTAAACAGCTGTAAAGTGAAACTTTTCAATTCTAAGAACTGGACTGAAATGGCTACTTTAAAAAACGGTCGTAGGTAAAGTATATTTAACTACTAGCTGGTGCCCGTTCTACGTACGGGAATCTTGTGAGTAAGTAGAAATTTCTTAAATTCAGAACAGGAGTTGGTTTCCATATTTAGTGTGCACTTTTCCAGATATACTGGAAAAACTATTACTGTATAGGAATACATAATAACCTTCGCAAATACAATATCTGACAGTTTCAAGCCAAAACGAATGCTTCGCAATTAAATGTTGCCCAATCTTGTTAGTCCATATTTTATATCTAACGAAGGAAGCAAAGGAATTGCTTTATAGATCTACTAGCAACAGTCTGTTCTCAATCCAATGTTGTGTGTTGTGTTTGTGATGTAGAAGTGATTATTAAGTTGTTTAAATATAGACCCTGTAGTTTTGTACAAGTTAATGACAGAACCCCAGTTATTTAAACAACACATACAATTTACAGTTGGAATTGGGTCAACCCTCTTAAAAATGTCATTACATAATATAATGATGTAATTTATATTACAAATAAAGAGTAAAGAACTCATTTATATACTAACTAGCAACAGTACCCGTTGTGGTTAAACACAACGGTCTCTAGTAAAATAATGGTTATGAAATCCATACACAACTTTACTCACTAATATTAATGGTACAGTTTAAGCACATAACATTAGAATCACATACTAAACCTAATGAACACACTTTAATTACAAATGCAAATTGTTAACAACAACATTTATAAAGAAAAATTAATTAGATAACAATAGCTGTTGAATTATTAACACACTAGCAGAGTACCCGTCCTTCGTACGGGGTTGGAATATAAGTATAAAATGCTTATTGCAGTTATACTCAAGCTTTGCGTTTGCAATAAGGGAGGACACAGTTTGATAAAATTTGCTTTTTTAAATTTACAGTATTCTATCGTATTACACATCTACCATAGCCATAATGTTCTACCACTTCACCTAAACAATAGAGAAAAATAAATTATCAACAATTCGCAAAATATCACAAATTATTCATGAAATGAAAAACATAAACATAACTGTAAACGATCCTACTTTGACAGTTATCATTGCGAATCACAGTTTTTTTGCTGCTTCGTTAAAATTAGCTGTTTTCATAAATGCAAAGAAAAATATAGTGCTGCACCCTGTTGGTAAATCTTATAACTTTTTAATGCTTTTCCGTATCATAGAACCAACTTTTTTAATTGAAACAGCTGACTAAATTCTTTAATTCCCTTTAAATATGAATACTCATAAGGTAAACATGGCGAATCACAGAGCCACTGGGGCGGAGCCCGAAAGAATTTTGAGATAAGAATATGCCTATATGTTAATCGGGAATGTAAGCTATCATCATGCCAAATTTCAGCCCAATCCGTCCAGTGGTTTAAGCGTGATCGAACTTCAAACAAACAAACAAACACACAAACTTTCACATCTATACTTATTATACAGGGTGTTGAAAATGTCTGGAACCAACATTATATCTCGTGAGTGGTTAAAGAAAAACAACTGATATTTTGTGTACGGATATACTATGGTTTTACCTATCTTTTAGTGCCTTATGAAAATTTTTACCACTTATAGGGAACGTCCAGTAGAGGATGCAGTAACAAGTTTAAATAGAAGCCTATGGTAAATGATACATCATTTTAAAGGCCATTTTTTTCTGAGTAAGGAGCCACAAGTTTCATCTCAAAAGGACCACCCTAGCAAAAATGGCGACTGTTTGAAATTTAAAAAACCACTTATAGGGAACGGAATTTTTAAATTTCAAACAGTCGCCATTTTCGCTAGGGTGGTCCTTTTGAGATGAAACTTGTGGCTCCTTACTCAGAAAAAAATGGCCTTTAAAATTATGTATCATTTACCATAGGCTTCTATTTAAACTTATTACTGCATCCTCCACAGGACGTTCCCTATAAGTGGTAAAAATTTTCATAAGGCACCAAAAGATAGGTAAAACCATAGTATATCCGTACACAAAATATCATTTGTTTTTCTTTAACCACTCACCAGATATAATGTTGGTTCCAGACATTTTCAACACCCTGTATAAAAATCTAATGGTGTCTGTCTGTATGTGTATTACTAATAGGTGCAAAAACTACTAAACCAACTGGGCTTAACTTTTATAAAAATATAGCTACCATACCAAGGACCATTATAGGACTATTCACACTTTGATACTGACCGTGGGCTTTGCCCCTTTAGCTTTAAAAGTTCTGAGGCGAGGATTTTAAAAGTAAATATTGATTTGTCTCCATGGCTGTGATGAGAACACTAATAATGTTTGTTTACATTTGCTTTGACATTTCAATGTAAACAAGAAGAACTGCTAAATTGCATATTTCACAATTTCAGACAGCTGATAGAAAGAGATTAAATATAATATTTTCCATAACTATGAGGTAGTTTTTTTAATCTAAAGTTTTATCATGGATTATTTATTCTAAAACTATGTCAATGAGTATAGAAAAGATTCTATAACCGTTGCTGTATCAATTCCGGCTCTGCTTTGGATTTCTTAAAGCTTAGTTATGAAAATAATGTTATTGGTATGTTTTCATGGAAACAGTATGACAATTACAATGTTTAGATGGTTTGTATGAATTTGGAGGCATTTTTTTATAATTTCGAACTGCTCAACATGTGTTGGATAAACTTAACATAACTTACACTTCACATAGATTTTTTTTATTTAGGTAAATTTAGTAATTGTGTTTACCTAACCCGCCATGTTAAACTTCCCTATCCCAAGCATGATGTATATAACTTCGTTACTTCTCGAGTGATGTAAAGCTGAAAAAAAACTCACTCGGTGATGTAATGAAACCCATTTAAATAACATTGAGTGCTTAACTTAAAAAAATATACCTCTATGGAGCCAACGACGTTCAACGCTAGAAATCAGCTGTGCGCTTGAATTTTATTGTTATGTTTTAAAGAATTTTCCTAACCTAGCTTTTATTTGTAAATAAACGTTACTGTTAGAAGATGAGTGAAATGGATAATGAAAAATATTGTTCGTAACCTCCTGTATATTGTCGGGTCAGGTAAAATCTTGTACGTTACACGTTACGCAAGAGCGTGTTTACATTACTTAGGTAAATTATGCAACTCGCTTCCGCTCGTTGCACAACATTCACCTGCGTGATGTAAAAACGCTCTTACTACACTTGTAAGGTAAATAGCTATTTGCTACACGAATGATTAAATCAAACTAAGGAAAAATATCATAAAACTTAGCTGTACACAGTGTTCTTTTGTTTCTAAAATCAATTATGTCTGTTACTATGTTTACTCAATGATAAGTGTGAAAATGTAATGAAAATGGACTATGGGACTAAATAAAAGAAATGGTTTGTATATTATGTTGTTCGTTGATATTTTGTAGGGTAAAATCATAGATGCAATGAAACATATACCGTATTACTATTAAATTTTATTCGTCCTTGATCTTGGATGTTTTGATAATCATTAGTTTTGTCTGCCATCTTAAATGCTCAATTCCATGTGTAAATTAAATAATAAGTACTAAATATATACAAACAAATGTGTTAAGGGCGTGGATAGGTTTGTTTACCTTGGGGCAGAGCTGAATAGCAAAAACACTGTTGCGCAAGAAATCACAAACTGAATCATGGCTGGTAACAGAGCATATTATACTAACCTTAAGATCCTCAAATCCAAGCTGATGACCCGCAAGACAAAGATGAAGCTGTACAAAACTCTCATTAGGCCTGTTGTTATGTACAGTGCAGAAACCTGGTTCCTTTCCGCATTGACACAAAGGCCATTAGGGTTGAATTTTGTTTGTAAAAGCGTTGGCGGATGTGTATATTTTATACAACAGATTTAAAGATCAAAATGTTTCGATTTCAGGTCCTCTTCCCGTTGCAAAGCACGGGTACAACAGCTAGTTTATAATATTAGTAAGATGTTTCGTATGATTAGATTATACATACTGGTAAACCAATTATTACCATCTATAAAAATAGTTGGTTTTTCTTTTCCGAGTCGGGTTAGCTCTTCTACCCGACCGATTTTCATAATTTTGGCCAACTAAGGACGTACCGCAGATTTATTTGAGCTATTGTTTATTGAGATCGGACTACCTAAAGCACACTGCTGAATCACGAATCAACGATAATTACCTATCTGCAATCAATGATACGTAACTCTATATTTATTTAAGTTATTTTATATGTCTTGGTCTTAAAATACTTCAAAAGCTTTAACTTGAGATATTGATAGTTTTCATCAGTTAAGTTCAAGATACTGTATCGCTCAATCATAAAGTATAAACTTGTATTATATCTTGGATATGGAATTTAGTTTTAAATATATTTACTTAATTCTAACTACGTTATTCTATTTGTTTTGACCTAAGAACCTTCATTGAAATACCACTCCCATTTCATTAAAGCACACAGCTAAATCACGACCAACACAAATTGTTCAAAAAATTGAGTTCTTTATCATCGATTTATATCCAAACGATCTTGCTTGCAACCTCAACAGTACTTTCATAATTATTTGCAAATACAGTATTCACAAATTATGCTATCCAATGACCTATTAATTAATAAAATCGGTTCAGTAGAACTGTAGATTTAATTGTACAAAGCTTATAAACAACATCTTTAATTCAGTATTTTCTCACTACTATACATTTGGAGGTTGCTTAACGTTTTTACAAATAACTTTGAAATGGCGAGGAAATCGACCAAAGTGGTCCTAAAATTACCATTATGTATTGCTTGAAATTACAAGAAATACATACTGTTTCATTAAAAATTAGTGTAAAATTATACATATTGTAATATTTGATAGATATATTGGCATTAATTTGGCTAGTTACTGTTATAACGTAAGTTATATTTACCTGAAAATATGCAGAATTGTAAGGCCCTAATGTTGTTCAGATGGGTTTTTGTTTCCCTTGAATGTGAATAATGCGAATCCTTCAATGCAAGTTTTGTTAAGGTTTCTTGGATGTAGTCATGTTATTTTAATATCACTTGACTTTTATGAAAACATATATAATGTCCTTGCCGTACCGGTTTAATTCGGCATTAGAGGGGTTTCCTTTGCAAATCATCCTAAAGTTAAGTCCGTTTTTCCTACAAAATAGTAGCACTTTCGATAACATCCTTGTTCATTGTTTGTGGGAATCTTCATATTGTAGGTGTTCTTCTTTTATATAGGATGATAACGATAATATTTTTAAAAAATCTCGATTTCTGCTACTTGGTGGCGTTCTATGACTTTCCTATGTTTCCTTGGAAAGCAATTACGACCTTTAAGGGCAGTTTATGAAATAATGGATAGTTTTGCGCTAGTTTTCCCGTCATGACGAACATTTTAAGTATATGGTTTATGGGGGTATGACTTGTAGTTTTCACAAAAGTTCATGTGTACTTTGGGCTTTATATTGATCAACTAGTGGCTTGTAGGGACATAAGTCCCTAAAAAGCTCAAATGTAAAACAAACTATTGTAATATTTAAACAAACTAAGAATAAAATTATCTATGTGTCAGAATCGATACAGTGCTACAATAATACATGTACTCATATTAGTACCCTGGCCCAGTTATTATTTCTAATATTATAGCTCTACTCCTTTTGTAAAGACACAACTGAATTAGTGTAAAGGCTGCCCTAGTTTCGTTTCTGATCAACATAAAATATAAACTACTCTCTGTGTCAGCTTATGTGGTGGGATTCCTCCTAAAGCTGTGGTTGACTTTATACTCTCTTTAAAATTGGCCAATTTAAACGTTCAGTGGGTTCATAGTTTGTTAAGACCATAGTAAAGTATTTATTTGCTAAGCCGTTATAATTTTTAAGTTAATAACATAGCGCTGTCTCCTGTTATGACGCAATGTACAGATAGCCGACAGCTAAGCCATATCAGCTATAGTCATGTTAATAGTATATTATTTTTCATTCAATGGATGTAAATTTTGTTTGAAAACATTTTACCGTTTATATTATTTATTTAGCCTACAGTTAAAAAAGCTAATCATCGACTGATTACTAACTCTTTTGCCATTGGTTAGGGTTCCATTATCATGTTAATGAAACCAATCAAGAAAACAAATTCATCAGCAATTAATATAGGTACATATTTTTGGTTAGTGAAACATGAAGAATCGAAAACTACCTCCAGGGTTTACTGTTATAGATTCTCTCTTCACTATCTATATAGATTGTATATATATATACAATGCATGTTGGGCTATATTATTTTAACCTTTTTTCCTTGGAGCAACAGACAGTAGATACCTGGTTAAAATCTACTCCAAACAATTTTATTTTTCCGCCCATTGGAATTTGTTATAGTAATTAATGAAAGGAATATATGTATTGCCTGTACAAACCTATTTCAAATTTTATTCCCAGGTTATTCTCTAGAGTATCTGTTAAGGTTATTTCACTCGATACAAAGTATAGATTAAACACTACAATTACGTGTCAAATTAAATGTTATGAAATTTAAAACAAAAGTTTTGAATAAATTTTCAATATATGTTTTGAAATAAAAACAAAACAGAAGTTTTCTAACTAATCTTGCATCGTTGATTATTTAGTCAATGGGGCTATTTCATGTTAAACATTCCTTCAGCACAACAATAACCTACTAATGTGAAGAAATGTAATCAAAGTAAAATAATTTTGTAAACTTCGTGAACATATGTTTAAAAAAAACCAAAGCTTAAATATTTCAGCCATTCTACTTCCATTTACTTTGATTTTAACCATCTCCCACGATTCTACTAAATTTCATGCGCTTGGCTAATTTACATACATATACACAAATTTGCAAATTGCACAGTAAAATTAATTTCAACATTCTAAGACATAACGACAAAAGTCTCAATTGTATGTAACGTCATCCCTGGTTTTATATAGTATACAGTACATTGCAGAATTTACTGGCAAACTAGTTAAATCCAAATGTAATATTGCTTACTGGTTTAATGATAAATCACGATCAGCTGTATTGAGGTAAACAAAAATCAACAGACAAATGGCTTCTAATGCTATTCTTATGGAGAACATTTTACGTTATATCATTGACTAAGTCAAAGGTTATGTCTAATTTTGTGTTAAAATTTGGGGAATTTCACTATTTTTCCGGGATCGAGACCTTTAATTTGAACCCTCTCCCGTCGTTCTACGACTACCCAGTCGCCCAAAATTTTGACGCAAAGAATCGGCTTTCGTAATTAGTATATAGATAGATATTTAATTTCCACAAAATCAGTTAATGTAACCAATGCGTTTCGTTGAATTAAAAAACAAAGAACACAATTAAATTAAACAGCTGATGTAAACAATATTATGTTCTTCGTAAGGATAACATGTGAACTTAATAAAAAGCCACTGTGGCAGAGGCCAAGTGACTTTTTCAAAAATTTTAGGCCAGTTTGCAAATCTACGCAACACGCTCTTTCCAATGAGACGTCAGTGGATAAAATCGGTTTAGAAATGGTGGAGGATTCAACCGACAAACTTCGTGTTCGCGTATTAATTATACAGGGTGACAAAAAAGTCAGGAAACGGCTTAATATCTTTTTAACTAAATCCGTTAGAAAAGTCAAACCTTTCACACCAAATTACATGTATAAAAACTACTTTTTCCAAGCATTTTCATGTTTTTACCTCTACCAGGGGACGACCCATGAGGAGTAGGTACATAATCTTTAATGTAAGCATAGGTTGATATGCACATCATTTTAAAGGTCTGGTCAAGTGGAGTTCATTGCCGGAAACCGCGTCTCTTAAGGTTCATCCGTTACAAAATGGCGGCTGTTCAAAGTTCTTGTGGAATATACCTTTACAGGCCTAAAGGCCTCGTATTAAACATTATCTTGAGAGCTAAAGTTGTATTTTAAAGTCAACTAGCTCATAGACTAAGTTTATTCAATCTTCAAAACAAATTTAACTGGGTTTCAGATTTCCCGGCTAATTTTGACTATGAGTATTTACCATTACTAAGGCCTGTGCAGGTATATTCCGTAAGAATTTTGAAATTCCGCCATTTTGTAACGGATGAACCTTTTGAGACGCGGTTTCCGGTAATGAACTCCACTTGACCAGACCTTTAAAATGATGTGCATATCAACCTATGCTTACATTAAAGATGATGTACCTACTCCTCATGGGTCGTCCCCTGGTGAAGGTACAAAAATGGTAATGCTCGCAAAAAGTAGTTTTCATACATATAAGTTGATTTGTAAAGTTTGAATTTTCTAACGAATTTAGTTTAAAAGATATCAAGCCGTTTCCAGACTTTTTTGTCACCCTGTATAGATTTCATATGTGCATGAAATGTTGGTGTGAAACCAACTTGTATAACTTTAAGCTAAATGGTTTAAGTTACCTGGCTTAGTCAAGTGATCCTTCTTCAGTATTACACTACTATAGTTTTGGACTTGAAAATAAGTCCATCTTCAGAAAACGTCAATAGGTCATCTAACCAAATTGGTTAGATGACCTATTGACGTTTTTGTTAACCTGAAGATGGACTTCCAGAGGCTACCTCACCATGTATACCTTTGAAGTAGAGGCTATATTTATTCCCAAAAGGTATCAAACGCCAGCTCCTGATCAAATCTTTTCTATCCCTTTAAAGTTTGTTTCGTGTTTTTAGTCTTCACGTACAGAGACTTAAATCTTTGTATTAAATTGTTAGCAATCATAAATCGTGGACAGAATCTTCCACAAAAGATAAATACAATATAGTTTAACACCCTAGAACTCCTTAAAAAAATATATTTTTTTAATGGGGTGAAGATGATCCCGTGAGGATCGAAACCGGTCGCCTTTCAAGGTCAAAAGGATCACTTGACAGCAGGTAATTTCACCAGTACACGTATTGATCAGTGATTCGGAGGCTTAACTCAAACAAAATGAAAATATATTTTGTTAAGGCTTCGTCATAATGTTAAAAATACTCAATACCACAACAAATTCATTAATTTTACATATATAAACGTTGATAGTTGTATGCGTATTGTATTTTAATATATCTTCTGTATACATCTAGTCCTCTATATTTTCTGTGAACACAAATGCTTCTGTATACACTTTTTTGCAACTCACAGTAACTGAGAAATATTCTAAACTGGTGAACTGTTTTTATAAATTTTTGCCATTATTTCTCAACCCGTGCTTAAAAAATTAGTGACTCGTGGATGAATCCAGATACAAAATTTAATCTAAATCGGACCACAGGTTTTGTCTGTAGCTCTGTATCTGGATCATACAAGTGTGTATTATATAACATGATCAAATCACATAGTCAAAATATGTTTTAATCTATAACTTTTAATTTAATTAAACATAAAAGTAATGCTCCCTCCATTTTTAAAGTATTCAGTCCAAAAATGTAATAAATTTACTTGTGCATACATATTTATTTCGTTTTAATAAATAATTGAGGTGATGCAATACACTTATGTAGGCAGTCGCAGCAGTCGAAGCCGGGCATAGCGCCTAGAGTTTCACGAACGCAAACCGCGCAACGAGTAGCTAAATGAGCCGTAGAGTAAGTGAGCCATCTAATATTTTGAAGAGGGTTCACTTACTCTACGGATCATTGTGCCAATGATCTGTAGTGTAAGTGAGCCATCTAATATTTTTCTGCAGGCTCGTATAGTATACGAGCCTATTCCTATAATTTATATTATTCATTATTTTGGCTCGTATACTATACGAGCCGATTCCTGAATTATCAAATAATTCGTAAGCTTGGCTCATAGTCACTATGATCTGTAGAGTAAGCGAACCTTCCTACTGTATTTTTAAATATAATACACGAGGCTCATAGGCACAATGATTTGTAGAGTAAGTGAACCCTCTTCATTTACTTTTTATTTTCAATAGGCTCGTATAGTATACGAGCCTGTAGTGCAAGTGAACCTTCAATATTATTTAAAAAGCTCGTATAGTCTATGATCTGTAGAGTAAGTGAGCTGTCCCCTAGCCACCGCACCAAGACACGCTCAAAGTGGGTTTTCTCAAGCAGCCTAACTTTAGCTGGAAGCCTGTTGAACATCTTCAACGCCAAGTCCGGGAAGTGCTTTGAAGTTTTAAGTCCGCGTCTTGGGATGTCCAGATTAGATATGCTTCTTAAGTAGTGGTTATGAATTTCGCTTCTGGTGGTGAAGGAGGCCTCAAGTCGCTTAACATATACCAGGGAAACCAAGATGTAGTTTGTTGGTACGGTGAGTACTGAGTATCCCCAAATTTCGAAACAGTTGCCGACAGTGATCTAGGTAATCACTTTGAGGTGATAATCCTCACCGCTGCCTTCTGCAGCAAAACAAAAGCAGTCTGTGGCACTCTGAAGCGTGTCCCAAAAAAAAACAGTCCATAGCTGATGTGAGAGTGGAACAGGGCATGATAAACCACTATTAGGTATTTGCGGTCGAGCAGGCTCTGAAGCTTCCGCAGCAGGAACAAGACTCTGGACAATCTCTGGTGATCACATCTATGTGTTTATCCCTGGATAGCTTACAGTCCAGAGTGAAACCCAACAGTGAAACCCGGACAGAACTGATCCGGGGAATTATCGCCCAATCTCTCTCCTACCAGTCGTTTCAAAATTGATTGAGAAAGTTGTTTCGGAGCAACTTAGCAACTTCTTGGAAAAAAATAACATATTGTGTGACATACAATATGGTTTTAGACGCAACAAATCAACAAAATTGGCACTCATTGATTTCATCAACAGCAGTATAGACGCAATGGAGGCTGGAGAGACGGTAGTTGGTTGTTTTGCTGATCTCTCCAAAGCCTTCGATTGCGTCGAACCTGCGATTCTATTGGAAAAATTGGCATCAATTGGAATCTCAGGACTTGCGCTGAAGTGGCTCACATCCTATATGAGCAACCGATTCCAAGTCACTGAGATTAAAAAAAAAACTCAAATTCAAAAACTGAAAGAATTTCATCAACAAAAAAATTGATCTCCAATGGCGTCCCCCAGGGATCTGTCCTTGGACCTCTCCTTTTCTCTTGGTCTACATCAACAACATCACAGATCCTGTTCCGCAGGACAGCGTCTACCTCTTTGCGGATGATACAACGTTGTTCGTAAGGGGAACTGACGACGCGGCCCTGGAGGCAGAATCTAATCAAAGAGAAAATGATTTGGCTGACTTTTTTTCCTCAAACAAACTCAAATTAAATTCACAAAAAACAGGATACATGTGTATCCAATCTGCAAAAAGACAAAATTTAAAAAATAATAGGACTCCGAACCTATTAATTGGAGAGGATCAAATTCAAATTTCACTGCCGACTTTTTGGGGGTGAGATTGGACGATAAATTGAGCTGGGATGCACAAATAAAAAAACTGGAGGGGTCTATGGCTCGAGGGGTCTTTGCACTTCGAAGAATAAGAACCTTCGGAAACCTGGCTCTCTCTAAACTTGTGTATTTTGGCCTAATAGAACAGCACATTTTGTATTCAATCATTCTATGGGGAGCTGTTAAGAAGAATATTGACCAGATCTTTGTTTGGCAGAATATGGCAGTAAGAGCAATCTTGGGCATGCCGCCTCGGACCAGCTGCAAAAATGTTTATAAAGAACTTGGCTTTCTCACAGTCCCTTCACTTTATATCTATGAATCAGTTTGCTATATAAAATCACAGAACATTAAACCAACTTTTACAAATCACACTTACAACACACGAACAAAGGGCACACATGCAGTCCAACATAAACTCACAAAATTTGAACACAAACCAGATTACATGGGAATGAAATTGTACCAGGCCCTACCGAAAAAATTACTTGAAATTCAGAGCTTAACAAAATTCAAATCAGAATTAAAAAAATATCTAGTAGAGTTAAGTTTAGAGGACATAGACAGTTACCTAGACGGTGACAAAAATTAGTATTAAGCTGGTTATTCTTTGTATTAACCCTGACCTGTCCAATTCCTTAAGGCAAAGGACTACGGACGGAGAGATCATGTATCATGTATGTATGTATGTATGTTTTACGGGATCAGCGGCTTTGTGTTAAATTAAAGTTACGTACTCGTCTAATTAACTGTGTTTTTGCATTGACTATATAAAGTACCTAGGTTGTAGTTATTAGTGGGGACAGCTCACTTACTCTACAGATCATAGACTATACGAGCTTTTTAAATAATATTGAAGGTTCACTTGCACTACAGGCTCGTATACTATACGAGCCTATCGAAAATAAAAAGTAAATGAAGAGGGTTCACTTACTCTACAAATCATTGTGCCTATGAGCCTCGTGTATTATATTTAAAAATACAGTAGGAAGGTTCGCTTACTCTACAGATCATAGTGACTATGAGCCAAGCTTACGAATTATTTGATAATTCAGGAATCGGCTCGTATAGTATACGAGCCAAAATAATGAATAATATAAATTATAGGAATAGGCTCGTATACTAGGTTAGGGTTCACTTACTCTACGAATCATTGACACAATGAGCCTCCAAATATGTAATTCTTAAAACACATGGCTCACTTACTCTACAAATCATAGTCTATACGAGCTTCGTAAATAATATTGAAGGTTCACTTGCACTACAGGCTCGTATACTATACGAGCCGATCAAAAATATCAAATAAATGAAGAGGGTTCACTTACTCTACAGATCATTGTGCCTATGAGCCAAGCGTATGAATTCTTGAATAATTCAGGAATAAGCTCGTATAGTATACGAGCCAAAATACTGAATTTAAATAAATTACAGGAGTAGGCTCGTATACTATACGAGCCTATCTCATGATAACTATTACACAAATAGAAGACGGCTCACTTACTCTACAGTTCATTGGCACAATGATCTGTAGAGTAAGTGAACCCTCTACAAATATTAGAAGGCTCACTTACTCTACGGTTCATTTAGCTACTCGTCGCGCGGTTTGCAGCGCATCTTTGCAGGCGTGTATGGTAAACCAATACCGCAGTTCTGCCGTTCTGCCTTACTTCTGCCGTTTACTAGTCTTGCAGCGTGAAAGAGAGCTTGTTATGTTAATGCATTGTTGAATTTTTAACTTGTGTACTCGTTGCTAGAAATCAAGCAATTATCAAGTACCGGTATTACAGGAGCTATTTTAAGAGTTATTACAGACTTAATTTTCAATTAATTAAAAAGACTCACGTAAAAGCTTATGCAACTAATGGAATTACTTACTGTGTTATGAACATTTCTATATAATTAAAGTTGTAAATATTTTAAAATTGTTTAGAAGATTGCCTTTTTAGTGTTTTCTACAAACGTGTCTCAACTTATACACATAGCCGCATTAATGTTAATGTGCATGTGCATTTTCGCCAATGATAATGTACCAATGTCGACCGTACCAATGTCTAAACTTTACTTTCAAATGGATTTGTTGTTAAATTTTTTTATATTTATACATCATACAGAATTTAAATGTTTTTACGTGACAAAATAACGAAATATAACAAGCTACATTACATACAATATAATTTAGGCTTGAGCTAATGGAAAACTGTAGTTTTCGCATACTTGTCTTAACTTACAGATTCAATTACATCCTTTGTTTACCAAACAAGATATTTACATTTATTGAAAAAATAACACATAGACGAAGCGACATACGATATTGGACCTACCATTCAGATTCGGCTAAGTGTTATCAAAATTCTCTTTGTTAGCTAGTGTTGACGGTGGTCAATCACTAGCTCATGTTCTTCAAGTTATTTTTGTATTACTATTTATATCATTTGCTTATTGTTCAACTTGAACAGATTGTAAATTAAATAAAGTAAAAAAAAAAAAATTGTAAATTACGATGACAACTGCATTTACATAACAATCATTATACAAAGAAGTATGTTTTTGTGACAAAGAGGTCAAATAGAAATTTCTTTTAGAACTATATAATTTATAAAGACCGGCCTTTTACAGTAATATGGTTTACAGTACTTATTAATTGCGCAGTTGTTAAATGCCCTTATAAACATATGGAAATTAAAAATGTAAATTATTAAATCATTTTCTTTACAAACTCATGAACAATACAAAACGTTCGCTGACCCCTCATAGAAATAAAAAGTAAAGATGCGATATAAAACCTGCACATAGGAGAAATGCATTTATTTATTTTATTAGTCTTACGTTCATTAGTTACCTTTAGTTCACTTGCTACGTGAGTTATTCCTGGAACCGAGGGAGGCAGACCCACCCTGCAAAAGATAAAGGGTGTGCCCAGCCACGGTGTTTCAGTTGCCGCATGTGCCCAGTAAAGGCAAGCCCCTACAGAGGAGTAGAGGCTAGAGAGTTTTACACCCTCAAGAACTAACTGTGTAAATTTCTTTAGTGTGTTACGTTATATGAAAGATCCATGGTTTAAAAAGATCAAAATCACTCATAGAGAGGCTTACTGATGTGATGAGATGAGGGAATTTACTTAGCTAAATATATAGTAATCCTGGTAATTATATCTCAGTACAATTATATCTATTGTACCAACACGTACAATAGATATAAGATAATTCGATAAGAAATCATTTTAAGAGTTATTGTAGTATTCAAATTTTCCAAAGATTTCGTAATTGATCGTTATATTGCAAAACATCAGATGATGCAGAACAAAACATCATCATCATCATCATCTATATATATAATACGCTAAGCCGATTTTTGTAAACAGAACTCCTCTCTCATTTTTGGACCGATTTTAATGATTAAAGTGTAAAAAAAATTGGCCTGATCTGTAGTTTTGCAAAGTGTTTTTAAATTTTTGAAATCCTTATTAGTTTGGGCAGGATTATTCATCAAAGTTTGGTTTTCTCCCATAAGATTAACATGGAGGAATCTAAATATTTAATTGAAAACTTTGTGTCCACTAATTCGAGAGAACGGCTGGGCGTAGAAACTTGGTAGAGGTGTCCAAATAAAGGGCTTGGTCTGTAGATGAGTTATCAAAAGAAAAACTAAGTAAATTCCCTTAGGGCTCTGCCCCAGAAGCCTTTAAAGATCCCTCCACAGATTTGTTTACATTTTGGTAATGTGGATAATACTTTTTAATGAAACAGCTGTTAATTTTTAAACTGTATTTTAAACAACACACACTTATTAGGAGTTACTGAACTGTCCAAAAGAAGTATTTGCAATGTTATTTTCTGTTTGTAATAGTATATTACGTTACTAGTCCTGAAAGTAAGTGTTTACCGGACGAGTGTGGTCGTTCCCGTGCGAGACGAAGTCGAGTACGGGATTACCATACGAGTCCGGTACACACATTTTGGACGAGTTACGTACGATAGTTTACGCCATACTACTTAATCCGTGCAAATCCTTATATATTTCCACCAACTAATGGACTAATAATCACTAGTCATTATGTTTTTGTTTATAACCACTAATTGCCACGAAAATACAGGATAATCAGCTGATTGGTGTCCGGTAAAACTCATTGCAGAACAGTATTACGCAATGAAACCCCATTTGAATAAGCTGGCGGCAAACAGCTGTTTTCTGGACTAAATCCTTGCGTGGAAAGTTCATCAAAATAATGTAGTGTGGCGTAAACTTGTTTACATAAAAGTTTAAAGTAGGAATAAGATATTAATATTAATACAATATTAATCATTATCCATTTCACTCATCTTCTAACAGTAACGTTCATTTACAAACGAAAGCTAGGTTAGGAAAATTCTTCAAAACATAACAATAAAATTCAAGAGCACAGCTGATTTCTAGCGTTGAACGTCGTTGGCTCCATAGAGGTATATTTTTTAAGTTAATCACTCAATGTTATTTAAATGGGTTTCATTACATCACCGAGTGAGTTTTTGATACTTTACATCACTCGAGAAGTAAGGAAGTTGTATACATCACGCTTGGGATAGGGAAGTTTTACATGGCGGGTTAGGTAAAATTAATTTTCTTCTGTATCATGTCATGTTTTTCAATATAACGTTTCATTACGAAATCAGTTAAAAATCCTTTTATCACAGTAACTCTTTCAATCTATATATATATAATTCCGTAAGTCAAATTTTTGTAAAGAAATTGTGAGTGACTGGATGGCCGTAGACGGATGGGAGGGGTCTTATTTTAAAGGTCTTGACGTGAATTTTGAGGGAAAACTATTCATTTTTCTTATTTTTTTTACCATAAATTCGTAACAGAATAAAACTTTTCCCATTAAAACAACATAGGGTTTAATTTGTTTACATCTTTTGAAATTAAAACATCTGTGCCACAGATTTGAAAACAGTGATCAATACACGCATTTGGTTTACTTTTAGCCAGTCAACTATGAAATGTATACTATAATAAAACTGAAATATTGAAGATTAGTCGGAAAAACGTCTGCATTCTTTGTTTATATTTAAATCATATACTCAAGTTTCATTTTTTCATGCTTTTACGTTATTGTCGTGTTAAAGGAATAAACGGCATAGAATAAATATTCTGTATAAATAATCAAAGAGTCGAAATTAAATCTAACTTCTGTTTTGTTTTTATTTTTAAATCATATGTTCAAGTTTATTTTAAATGATGTTGTTTTCTTTATATTTCTACACATTTTAAGGTTAAGGTTGTGTAAATATATACAACTAAAATAACCTATAAATGTTATTGGTTCTAAAATGGTGTATTTGCATTCCTTCGTAAGTAAATTTTTTTAGTGCAGTGAATATACAACGTAGAGTAATCATATTCGATCATACTTTTATAAAATCACCAGGGATTCAAGATGTTTTGGTATGTAGGCTGCTGGATATATATTCTTTTCATTATAAGTACTGTAATTAATATGAACGCCAGGGGAATACCACAAAGGCGAGGAACTGTTCATAGGAATGACAGTGCGCGTAGGAGAGCAAGAGTAGATAATGACGAACTTAATCAAGATATGTTACAACCCCTTTTTAGGAGACCCATGGTAGACGAGAGAAATGTAAAGATCCATGATGCAGGATTACTGGACCAAGAGTGCATTCAATGTAGTGCTCTTCATTTTAGAGAAGAACTAACGAATAATCATTTTATGACATGTTGCCATAACGGACTTATTAACCTTCCTCAGTCAAAAACTAATGTAGAACTTAAAAGTTTGTTTGAAGAGAGCCCACAACTGTATAAATTCATTCGACAATGCAACAGTGCGATGGCTTTTGCTTATTTTTCAGCCAGTAAGAAAGATATTCCAGGAAAAGGACCATACTGTTTCAAAATTCAAGGACAGATTTATCGTTCAATCTCAGATTTGCTGCCTCAACATGATGAAGACCCCGTGTATGGCCAATTGTACATTATTGACACATCAACAGCAACAGAAATTCGTCAAAGGCGTCGAGAAAATAGTGACTTAAAACCTGAAATATTGTCAAACCTAGCTGAAATTCTATTAGAAAATCCATTTGCACAAATTTACAAAAGAGATTCGGAAGAAATGGTTGTACAAGGTGACAGTGAATTAGAACTTAGGTTTGTAGACAGGATAAATATGGATCGTCGTAGATATAATAAGCCTACTGCAGATGAAATTGCAGGCGTCTTCAATTCATCTGAAGGCGAACCTCAAATGAATTTTTAAAATTCCAAACAGGGAAGGTTTTATTTATCCTCATTAACCACAAGACCAAAGCTACCTTAGTAAACCAGTATTTATTCACAAACAATGATATGTTTGCTGCCTTTTCATGTTAAACCACTGGAGTGATTCAAATTATTTATTGAAAATGACATCAACAAAAGCAAACAAAGAAGAACAACAAACTGGTTTTTACACAAAAGATATGGTGTAGGGATGCCTATTCTGACACATAGATAATGTTATTCTGAGTTTGTTTAAATACAGTACCGGTATTGCAAAAAGTTGTTTTACATTTGAGCTTTTTAGGGACTTATGTCCCTACAAGCCACTAGTTATTTCTTATTGAACTATCTTATATCTATTGTACGGGTTGCTGTCTGCCTTTTTCACCACTTTTGTCTATATTTTATCATATTATCTTTGACTATGAATGATATTATTCTAGACAGATCATCATAGGTTTATGAAATTATTGTCATACATGTTTTCAAACGTTGGAAAAATCTTCGATTGTGTTATACAATACACAATAATACAAGTGCAAAAGGACACGTTGCCCATATGAGCCGTGTCCATATTTTGTTAAATTAATAATAGTTTAGAGCAACTGGATAAAACATTTTACAATATTTATGTAGAAATATGTGTATGATTTAGAAAGTCGTTAAGCTGGAAAACTTCAATTTACTGCAGACTTTTCAGAGAGGTTACTTTGATGTATTCATTCAACACAGAAACCTTGCCTAAAATGGTATACCTATCTTGAATTATTTGCAGCGGCCTATATTACGGACCGTGGCCATTTTTGCTGTAAACAATAGCATAAAGAGTAAGTACTATTTAAGCAGCTACTGTCGTGACGTAAAAGTCATATTCCTTTTAATTTAGATCACATCATCCTTAATAAGATACGTTGATTAACAATGCATGTAAACGTCAATATTTACGTAACAGCCAATTTACAGTATTTATTTTTATTTTTGGAAATGTTAAATTGCTATGTTATTTGCATTATTTGTTGCCAATGAAGCTGCGCGACCATTTAAACAAGGAGGTCCCTAAAAGTTCAAGAATAAAAGCCAACTTCACTTCAAGTACATTCCACTACACCTAACATTCCGTAGAGAGATTATATTGACAACTTTATGAAAATGATAAGGCTGAGACAGCTAACTGCCATCCCCCATGTCACGCAATTCCAGCTTTAACAGTAACCCCACAACCAATTTTTCAAAACTATGCTGGAGGGTTATTTGTTGAACAGAAGTACGATAAGAACTGACGCGTTGTGACGAAGGAAAACTCCCTTTGAAGTTAGAACGTGTCTTCTCAACAAGCAGATATTTTTTCTCAAATAAAATCATAGATTAATCTGCATTACACTGATGAAATCGCGGAAGTGTTTAACTACAAAAGATCCACCAATATGATTTTAATACTATTTAAAGGTTCTTCCAAAAGAAGAGATACCAGTTAACATACTAATAATAACTCCGATGACGTACGGCAAGGGAAATATTTTAATCATTGAATGATCAACCATTTTTGTAACTAAATCAATTAATATCATTATTGTTTTTACATTTATTACTCTTTAAACAATGCTATTCACTCAATTTATCGCAGTTAGATGAATTAGCGTAAACCTTGGAAGTAACCGTCGATTTCGACGGGTTTCACCTAGTCTATCTATAATATTAAAACGTGACAGGGTTTTTTATTTCACGACTCTGAATCAACCACTTGACGGATTTTCACGATTTTTGTGTTGAAAGAAAGAAAATTTTGAGAACTAAGGAATGTCGAAGGCATAATTTTAGTTTATTATCTTCTTTATCTTTCTCAGTATTTTTGATTGGTATCTTTGGATAATTTCTATATTTGCAGTACTCGCCAAACCCCATAGTTGCACTCCGTATGTCCATATTGGTTTCAATATCGTTTTATATAGCAATAATTTATTTTCTAGACTAAGTTTTGATTTTCTTCTGATGAGCCAATTTAACTGATTAGATTTTAAATTTAGTTGTTGCCGTTTTCTCCAAATGTGTGTTTTCCAAGTTAATTTCCTATGTAAATGGATACCTAAGTATTTAACCTCAGTTACTTCAGGAAGTTGGGTGTTGTTTATTGTGACAGGAGGACAAGAATTTTGATTTAGAGTCAAAGGAATGTGGACAGATTTAGTTTCATTAAATTTTGAATCTCCATATTTTAAACCAATCAGTAATTATGTTCAGATTTTGCTGTAAATTTAGAGAAGCTTGAACTGGTTCACGATGAACAGACAAAATTGCAGTATCATCCGCAAATGTATCAATTTCTACATACATCAATTCTACATATATTTACGGACCATACTTTGTGAGGACCATGAAAATAGTCCAACGCACTGAGGACACATACAAAATGACCGTTAGTTGAATAATTACTGACTATCTGAGGACTATTGTTTTTGATCATCCAAGTGAGTACACACACAAAATACTGTTAAAATGAGTACTTCATAACTATGTGAGGACTTTTATGTATAAAGCACTGTCATGTGGGTATTTCTCGTTTGAGTCAAACTGTTATTGGGCATCGTGTAGTGGAGTACGGCAATTTTATCCAAAGCGAGAAAGTCGCTTAATTCACACGTGAAATAAATTTTTACCAACATTTTTCAAGAGACCCAGGAGAGTAGGGTAAAGACAATTTGATAGTAAATTTAACAACCCCGCCGCATCAATCCTGCACACTAAGCAAGTTTCAGTTTGCCTAATAGACAAATGTTAACTAGAGTAGTGATAGACATATTACAGTGCAAATACAGTGTATTCACAAATTAGGCTATCCAATGACCTATTAATTAATAAAATCGGTTCAGTAGAACTGTAGATTTAATTGTACAAAGCTTAAGAACAACATCTTTAATTCAGTATTTTCTCACTACTATACATTTGGAGGTTGCTTAACGTTTTTGCAAATAACTTTGAAATGGCGAGGAAATCGACCAAAGTGGAGCGTGATATTCTGAAAGAGAATAAAATTTCCTACAAATTACCATTATGTATTTCTTGAAATTACAAGAAATACATACTGTTTCATTAAAAAGTAGTGTAAAATTATACATATTATCATATTTGATAGATAGATTGGCATTAATTTGGCTAGTTACGTATACAGACAAATTAATATTTACGTAACAGACAATTAACAGTATTTATTTTGCTTTTTGGAAATGCCACATTGCTATTTTATTTGCATCATTTGTTGCAAAAGAAGCCACATGACCATATAAACGAGTAAGCCCCTAACATTACGTAGAGAGATTAATTGACAACTTTATGTAGCCTATGTATAAGGCTGAGACAACTAAATGACATCCCCCATGTCAATGAATTTTAGCTTTAACAGTAACCCCACAACAAATTTCTCAAAACTATGATAGAGGGTTATTCGTTGGCACAGAAGTACATATGTACGATATGAAATGACGCGACAAGACGAAGGAAAAATCAAAAACGGATATACATCCCTTTGAAGTTAGAACGTGTCTTCTCAACAAACAGATATTTTTTCTTATATAAAATCATAGATTAATCTGCTTTACACTGGTAAAATAGCGGACATATAGAAATCACTACTAAAAAATTATACAAATTTAGCATTTTTTTAAAACCAGAGCAGGTAAAGTGTTAAACTGCAAAAGATCCACCAATACGATTTCAATAAACCCTGCTTTAGTAGTGTGCTGCTCCTAGTATATCGAGCTCTAAACATTTGCGTTACCAACGGAAGCGCAAACAATGGCATTGTTTCCTATTGTACAAGCCTTCGAGCGCCCGGTTGGCGGTTTTTTGCTGTGTCTACTCACTACTGCTTGATTTCATCACAGAGGCGCAGTGTGCGTGTTGGCGTCACAAAAATGCAAATACCCCATTTACATTATTGAGCGAAGCACTTATAATTTTGTGCTTATTTTTGAGCCTATATGTATTTTAATTTATAAAGGCATTATGCACATCCACAGGAAAGTATCTTTCTAACAGTATGCGTAGATTTTCCCTGCGATGCACATAAGCTGAGAAAACAGGTTTTAAAGCATACTAGCTGTTACCCACGGGCTTCACCCCGTTTTAATTCATAAGTATTAATAAAATTATTGATTGGTTAAGTTAAACTTGAATAAACAAAACAGAATACAAACAAATAATTACACCTGATTTTTAGGAAATACATTGAAAGAATAACATACAAATGAGGACAGCTGAGGTTTTTTAGCGAATTTCCCATATAGGGAATAAGCTATTACCGTAGGTCTCATGGTAAGACCTAGACCCGGGACCGATTTACTTTTTCGTTTTGAGGTCCCCAGAGGCCAAAAACACCATCCGTTCAAATTCATATATATATATATATATATATTTATATATATATATATTTATATATGTGTCCGTTAGCGCGATAACTCGAGCAAAATTGATCCGATTTTGATGAAATTTGGTACAAACGTGTAAACCTACGTTTATTCGAACGAGTTCGCGAACCAGATAATCGGACCATGGGATCAGGGGTTTATGGGGGGTTTTATGGGGTAAAAATGGGTTTTTCTCATTTTTGACCCTAAAAACTTAAAATTTCTAAATTTCTCTCTAGACCATTTTGAAGAGCTTAAAAAAACAAATAATTTAGTATATTGGAGTGTTTTTGAATGTTCATTGACTACGGAGAAAATTAAAAAAATTGTAAATTTAAAATTCCCATGTTATTCTTATGGAGAATAAATAAACTGTTCTAGTTTGCTTGTTTATGGATATATTTTAATCAAATTTGGCAATTTGGTTTATTTCATACTAAGCTATCAATATTTCAATTGAAAAAACACACCTCAACATCTTCCCCGTAGCAGCAAACCTAACTACTCACTAAAATTAATGTTATTTAAATAGGAAATAAATCTGAAAATTTATAGGGAATATTTTAGTAGAAATCAATCCGGGTAAATGGAAATTCGCTTAGTATGCAGGTTTGCTGCGACGGGGGTATTTTAACATTATGCATAAGGAAAGTTCCCTTTGGAAAGCAATTACGACCTTAAAGGGTGATTTATGAAATAATGGATAGTTTTGCGCAAGGTTTTTCTCGCCATGACGAACATTTTAAGTTTATGGTTTATGGGGGTGTGACTTGTAGTTTTCTCAAAAGTTCATGGGTACTTTTGGCTTTATGTATAGATTTCTGCTTGCCTATTAATATATATTCACTTAGATCAAGCATCTGCAGTTGTTCGCATTTCACGGATTGTGGCCCATTCTGTAAGTAACAGCTGTGTTTACGTCGTATACATAAAGTTGGGCATACTTTGGTTCAATGTTAGAGGGTATTAACGGTTCAATCAGATAGTAGTATGTTTTCTGTGCCGATGGTAAAAGGAGTCCGAGTACTTAAAATTATATAGACTAACTGAATGATGTCGATTCATTTTGACACATCGTTTTTAAAAATCCATCCATTATTAACGGAGGAGTAGTGTTTCGTAGAAATCACCTTCACGTATTATATATAAGGAGTACCATAAGATATTTTTATTAACATTTGATATTATTACACACCAAGTTTAACATGGAGGATTCGAAATGTTTAATGTCAAACTTTGTCTCAACTAATTTGAGAGAACGGCTTGATAAATAAAGGCATCCTTATATATAATATAATACGTGAAGGCGATTTCTTGAAAACACTACTCCTCCGTTAATAATGGACGGATTTTTACAAACGACGTGTCAAAATAAAGTATTTTTTGTGTAGACGCCCCCTTTCACCAATTCATGTAATAAAAATCCTCGGGCTTTGCCCCACAGGCCATCAAAGTTGGATTTTCTCCCATAAGATTAACATGGGGGAATTTAAATATTTAATTGGAAACTTTGTCCCCACTAATTTTAGAGAACGGCTGGGCATAGAAACTTGGTAGAGGTGTCCAAAGAAAGGTCTTGGTCTGTAGATGAGATATCAAAAGAAAAACTAAGCAAAATCAAAATCCCTTAGGGCTCTGCCCCAGAAGCCTTTAAAGATCCCTCCACAGAGTTGTTTACATTTTGGCCATGTGAATAATAATTTTTAATAAAACAGCTGTTCATTTTTAAATTGTATTTCAAACCACACATATTTGTTGGGTTACTGAATTGTACCAAATAAGTATTTGCAATGTTATTTTCTGATTTTAAAATTAAATTTCCTCTTTATCATGTCATGTTTTGCAATATACCGTTCTATTACGAAATCAATGGAAAATCCTTTGATAACAGAAATTCTTAAATTATTTCTTATTGAACTATCTTATATCTATTGTACGGGTTGGTGTCTGCCTTTTTCACCACTTTTGCCTAAATTTTATCATATTATTCTACACATATCAAATATTCATGTAGAAATATCTGCTCTTATCGTGTCTAATAAAATCCAAACATAGAAACATTGCCTAAAATGGTACCCATCTTGACAAATTATTTGCACCTGCCTATATTACGGACTTTGGCGCACTGGGTTGGTAACATTATTGAAAATAACACGACATTTTGGCTGTAAAATATGGTACAAAGAGAAAATACTATTTTAGCAGCTACTGTCATGACAGAAAGGTCATATTCCTTTTAAACTAGACCTCATAATCCTTTATAAGATACGTTGATTTACAATATGTAAACGTCAATATATACGCAACAGCCAATTTACAGTATTTTTTTCTTTTTGGAAATGTCCCATTGCTATGTCATTTGCATTATTTGTTGCCAATGAAGCCGCAAGACCATATAAACTAGGAGGTCCCTAACAGTTTAAGAATAAAAGCCAACTTCACTTCAAGTATTCCACTACACCTATCATTCCGTAGAGAGATTATATTGACAACTTTATGTTATTGATAAGGCAATTTATCGCAGTTAGATGAATTAACGTAAGCCTTGAAAGTAACCGTCGATTTCGACGGGTTTCCCCTAGTGTTTATTTATTATTTGTTTTATTAATTAGTTTGAAATAAATAGAAGTAGGGAAACTTCTTTTTTTTAGCAGTACCAAAGCTCTGCCAAAACAATTTCATATAAAAACCGATGTTCATAGTTTGGTTTACTGATATCAATATTTAAATGAAGTATGATAGCATTACTAAGTGACAAATTATCAGTTCACTGAGAGATTATGTGAACACGAGACATCTTCTATATGAATAAAATTAGAGTTTTGTCTGTACATTATTTCTTAGTACGATCGGACTTGCCTGAAATATTTTGTTCAACTGTTACGGGCTAGAACTAGCGTAAGATGTGTTGGTGGGATAGAAAAAAGGTAGAAAAATTACAGGGTCGCGTGACTTTCTCTCAGTAACACTCTTAAATTGTATTTTAGCTTTTATTATGGTTTAAAACGCAATACCATAGATCCAAAATGTTATAACACACATATTTTTACTTTGTTCAGTTGAATTAGTGATTAGGGTAGAGGCAGCGTAAAGAAAATGAGCAAAATACAGGGCAGATAGTGGCGTACACAGGATAGTATTTAAAGGCTAAAAATAGATCGTTAAGGAGTTTTCTTATCGAATAAATTCCTACTGTGTGTATTGATGTCATTAGCATTGTTTTTCAAACGTGCTATTATCTCACGTCAAAAATGTGCTAGTATACACACTAGTATATAGTACTAGTATAGTCACTAGTAGTATAGTTAACGACTAGTGTACATGTTGCTCTAAATCGAGCAATTGCAAAGAAGTAAAGTAGTTATTTAAAAACAGTTATTAACTTATTTAAAAACGAATAAAAGTAATAATTTCCGATGAGTTTAAAAGACTAAACTCATAGATGGAACGTACCTAACATTTCCATATAATGGCCTAAACATTTCTTGTAAATATTTTACCATTTTTCAAAAGCTGATCTGGTTTTTAGTGTATTCTACAAATATTTCCCACTTATAGCCACATTAGGTAGTCCATGTTGATCTTCGTCAATGATAACGTAGTCAGCATGGTACTACCCATTGTCACCAGTACGTTTACAAATTTCAGTAATTTTTTATAGAGATACAATTTTGTTTACAATAGGTACTTAAGAACTGCCTGATTTTCTGCATAACCTCTCTGTCACAATTTTATTTGCCTCAATTGGCATTAATTTGGCTAGTTACTGTTATAACGTAAATTATATTTACCTGAAAATATGCAGAATTGTAAGGCCTAATGTTGTTCAGATGGGTTTTTGTTTCCCTTGAATGTGAATAATGCGAATCCTGCAATGCAAGTTTTATTAAGGTTTCTTGGATGTAGTCATATTATTTTAAAATCACTTGACTTTTATGAAAACATATATAATGTCCTTGCCGTACCGGATTAATTCGGCCTTAGAGGGGTTTCCTTTGCAAATCATCATAAAGTTAAGTCCGTGTTTCCTACAACAAAATAGTAGCACTTCCGATAACATCCTTGTTCATTGTTTGTGGGAATCTTCATATTGTAGGCGTTCTTCTTTTATATAGGATGATAACGATAATATTTTTAAAAAGTCTCGATTTCTGCTACTTGGTGGCGTTCTATGACTTTCCTATGTTTCCTTGGAAAGCAATTATGACCTTTAAGGGCAGTTTATGAAATAATGGATAGTTTTGCGCTAGTTTTCTCGTCATGACGAACATTTTAAGTATATGGTTTATGGGGGTGTGACTTGTAGTTTTCACAAAAGTTCATGTGTACTTTGGGCTTTATATTGATCAACTAGTGGCTTGTAGGGACATAAGTCCCTAAAAAGCTCAAATGTAAAACAAACTATTGTAATATTTAAACAAACTCAGAATAAAATTATCTATGTGTCAGAATCGATACAGTGCTACAATACTACATGTACTCATATTAGTACCCTGGCCCAGTTATTATTTCTTATTATAGCTCTACTCCTTTTGTAAAGGCACAACTGAATTAGTGCAAAGGCTGCCCTAGTTTCGTTTCTGATCAACATAAAATATAAACTACTCTCTGTGTCAGCTTATGTGGTGGTATTCCTCCTAAAGCTGTGATTGATTTTATACACTCTTTAAAATAGGCCAATTTAAACGTTCAGTGGGTTCATAGTTTGTTAAGACCATAGTAAAGTATTTATTTGCTAATCCGTTATAATTTTTAAGTTAATAACATAGCGCTGTCTGCTGTTATGACGCAATGTACAGACAGCCGACAGCTAAGCCATGTCAGCTATAGTCATGTTAATAGTAGATTATTTTTCATTCAATGGATGTAAATTTTGTTTGAAAACATTTTACCGGTTATATTATTTATTTAGCCTACAGTTAAAAAAGCTAATCATCGACTGATTACTAACTCTTTTGCCACTGGTTAGGGTTCCATTATCATGTTAATGAAACCAATCAAGAAAACAAATTCATCAGCATTGATATAGGTACATATTTTTGGTTAGTGAAACATAAAGAATAGGAAACTACCTCTAGGGTTTACTGTTATAGATTCTCTCTTTACTATCTACATAGATTGTATATATATACAATGCATGTTGGACTATATTATTTTAACCTTTTTTTCCTTGGAGCAACAGACAGTAGATACCTGGTTAAAATCTACTCCAAACAATTTTATTTTTCCGCCCATTGGAATTTATTATAGTAATTAATAAAAGGAATATATGTATTGCCTGTACAAACCTATTTCAAATTTTATTCCCAGGTTATTCTCTAGAGTAACTGTTAAGGTTGTTCCACTCGATACAAAGTATAGATTAAACACTACAATTACGTGTCAAATTAAATGTTATGAAATTTAAAACAAAAGTTTTGAATAAATTTTCAACATATGTTTTGAAATAAAAACAAAACAGAAGTTTTCTAACTAATCTTGCATCGTTGATTATTTAGTCAACGGGGCTATTTCATGTTAAACATTCCTTCAGCACAACAATAACCTACAAATGTGAAGAAATGTAATCAAAGTAAAATAATTTTGTAAACTTCGTGAACATATGTTTAAAAAAACCAAAGCTTAATTAAATGTTTCAGCCATTCTACTTCCATTTACTTTGATTTTAACCATCTCCCACGATTCTACTAAATTTCATGCGCTTGGCTAATTTACATACAAATACACAAATTGAAATGAAGTTCGAATCATGTAAAAACAGTTCTTTTAGTTCGTCATTTGCTTGTGGTTGTGGCATGTCCATTGTGGCAACATGCGTTGAAATGTCCATTTGTGGCCTCCTCTGCAAAATGAAATGCGCCACAATGCATGCAAGTGCTTTAAGAGGACCTATATTGTGAGAAACAACAATCAACTAATTTTCCAGCGTTTTTCTAAAACGGCTTCTGGATTTCTTTCACAATTAGGCCCTACATGACGTTCTCTTTTGCATTTCTTAAGTCTGTTGAATTCCTGGACACTCTTCCACGTCTTGCAGGTCTTCCCCTACCCTGTCTAGTTACTTCACTCATTATAAAAACGGAAAACAAAAAAATTAAACACAATCCTTTTTGAAACATTATTTACCAACATTGTCTTTCGGAATAAATTGCAAATAAATAAGTAACAGCTGATAGAATGCAGACGTTTTTCAATCCCCATGCATTTCTTATGGTGGATATTTTACGTTATATCTCGTTTTCTGGTAGCTTTATGGGAATTCTGCTATTTTTCCCGAGTCCCTGGGGTCAATACCTTTAATTTAAGACCCCTCCCACTTTTCTGCGACTTACCAGACGTCCACAATTTTCTGGTAAAAATTAGGTCTTACAGAATTATATATATAGATAGATATTTAATTTCCACAAAATCAGTTAATGTAACCAATGCGTTTCGTTGAATTGAAAAACAAAGAACACAATTAAATTAAACAGCTGATGTAAACAATATTATGTTCTTCGTAAGGATAACATGGGAACTTAAAATGCCACTGTGGCAGAGGCCAAGGGACTTTTTCAAAAATTGTAGGCCAGTTTGCAAATCTACGCAACACGGTCTTTCCAATGAGACGTCAGTGGATAAAATCGGTTAAGAAATGGTGGAGGATTCAATCGACAAACTTCGTGTTCGCGTATTAATTATATAGATTTCATATGTGCATGAAATGTTGGTGTGAAACCAACTTGTATAACTTTAAGCTAAATGGTTTAAGTTACCTGGCTTCGTCAAGTGATCCTTCATCAGTATCACACTACTATAGTTTCGGACTTGAAAATAAGTCCATCTTCAGAAAACGTCAATAGGTCATCTAACCAAATTGGTTAGATGACCTATTGACGTTTTTGTTAACCTGAAGATGGTCCTCCAGAGGCTACCTCACCATGTATACCTTTGAAGTAGAGGCTATATATATTTATTCCCAAAAGGTATCAAACGCCAGCTCCTGATCAAATCTTTTCTATCACTTTAAAGTTTGTTTCGTGTTTTTAGTCTTCACGTACAGAGACTTAAATCTTTTTATTAAATTGTTAGCAATCATAAATCGTGGACAGAATCTTCCACAAAAGATAAATACAATATAGTTTAACACCCTAGAACTCCTTAAAAAAATATGTTTTGTTAAGGCTTCGTCATAATGTTAAAAATACTCAATACAACAAATTCATTAATTTTACATACGTAAACGTTGATAGTTGTGTGCGTATACATCTAGTCCTCTATATTTTCTATGTACACAAATGCTTCTGTATACACTTTTTTTGCAACTCCCAGTAACTGAGAAATATTCTAAACTGGTGAACTGTTTTTATAAATTTTTGCCATTATTTCTCAACCCGTGCTTAAAAAATTAGTGACTCGTGGATAAATCCAGATACAGAATTTAATCTAAATCGGACCACAGGTTTTGTCTGTAGCTCTGTATCTGGATCATACAAGTGTGCATTATATAACCTGATATTAGTCAAAATATGTTTTATTCTATAACGTTTAATTTAATTAAACATAAAAGTCATGCTCCCTCCATTTTTAAAGTATTCAGTCCAAAAATGTAATAAATTTACTTGTGCATACATATTTATTTCGTTTTAATAAATAATTGAGGTGATGCAATACACTTATGTAGGCAGTCGCAGCAGTCGAATCCGGGCATAGCGCCTAAAGTTTCACGAACGCAAACCGCGCAACGAGTAGCTAAATGAGCCGTAGAGTAAGTGAGCCATCTAATATTTTGAAGAGGGTTCACTTACTCTACGGATCATAGTGCCAATGAACTGTAGAGTAAGTGAGCCATCTAATATTTTTCTGCAGGCTCGTATAGTATACGAGCCTATTCCTATAATTTATATTATTCATTATTTTGGCTCGTATACTATACGAGCCGATTCCTGAATTATCAAATAATTCGTAAGCTTGGCTCATAGTCACTATGATCTGTAGAGTAAGCGAACCTTCCTACTGTATTTTTAAATATAATACACGAGGCTCATAGGCACAATGATTCGTAGAGTAAGTGAACGCTCTTCATTTATTTTTTATTTTCGATAGGCTCGTATAGTATACGAGCCTGTAGTGCAAGTGAACCTTCAATATTATTTAAAAAGCTCGTATAGTCTATGATCTGTAGAGTAAGTGAGCTGTCCCCGTATACTATACGAGCCTGCAGAAAAATATTAGATGGCTCACTTACACTACAGATCATTGGCACAATGATCCGTAGAGTAAGTGAACCCTCTTCAAAATATTAGATGGCTCACTTACTCTACGGCTCATTTAGCTACTCGTTGCGCGGTTTGCGTTCGTGAAACTCTAGGCGCTATGCCCGGCTTCGACTGCTGCGACTGCCTACATAAGTGTATTGCATCACCTCAATTATTTATTAAAACGAAATAAATATGTATGCACAAGTAAATTTATTACATTTTTGGACTGAATACTTTAAAAATGGAGGGAGCATGACTTTTATGTTTAATTAAATTAAAAGTTATAGAATAAAACATATTTTGACTATGTGATTTGATCATGTTATATAATACACACTTGTATGATCCAGATACAGAGCTACAGACAAAACCTGTGGTCCGATTTAGATTAAATTTTGTATCTGGATTCATCCACGAGTCACTAATTTTTTAAGCACGGGTTGAGAAATAATGGCAAAAATTTATAAAAACAGTTCACCAGTTTAGAATATTTCTCAGTTACTGTGAGTTGCAAAAAAGTGTATACAGAAGCATTTGTGTTCACAGAAAATATAGAGGACTAGATGTATACAGAAGATATATTAAAATACAATACGCATACAACTATCAACGTTTACATATGTAAAATTAATGAATTTGTTGTGGTATTGAGTATTTTTAACATTATGACGAAGCCTTAACAAAATATATTTTTTTAAGGAGTTCTAGGGTGTTAAACTATATTGTATTTATCTTTTGTGGAAGATTCTGTCCACGATTTATGATTGCTAACAATTTAATACAAAGATTTAAGTCTCTGTACGTGAAGACTAAAAACACGAAACAAACTTTAAAGGGATAGAAAAGATTTGATCAGGAGCTGGCGTTTGATACCTTTTGGGAATAAATATAGCCTCTACTTCAAAGGTATACATGGTGAGGTAGCCTCTGGAAGTCCATCTTCAGGTTAACAAAAATGTCAATAGGTCATCTAACCAATTTGGTTAGATGACCTATTGACGTTTTCTGAAGATGGACTTATTTTCAAGTCCGAAACTATAGTAGTGTAATACTGAAGAAGGATCACTTGACTAAGCCAGGTAACTTAAACCATTTAGCTTAAAGTTATACAAGTTGGTTTCACACCAACATTTCATGCACATATGAAATCTATATAATTAATACGCGAACACGAAGTTTGTCGGTTGAATCCTCCACCATTTCTAAACCGATTTTATCCACTGACGTCTCATTGGAAAGAGCGTGTTGCGTAGATTTGCAAACTGGCCTAAAATTTTTGAAACAGTCCCTTGGCCTCTGCCACAGTGGCTTTTTATTAAGTTCCCATGTTATCCTTACGAAGAACATAATATTGTTTACATCAGCTGTTTAATTTCATTGTGTTCTTTGTTTTTCAATTCAACGAAACGCATTGGTTACATTAACTGATTTTGTGGAAATTAAATATCTATCTATATATTAATTACGAAAGCCGATTCTTTGCGTCAAAATTGTGGGCGACTGGGTAGTCGTAGAACGACGGGAGAGGGTTCAAATTAAAGGTCTCGATCCCGGAAAAATAGTGAAATTCCCCAAATTTTAACACAAAATTAGACATAACCTTTGGCTTAGTCAATGATATAACGTAAAATGTTCTCCATAAGAATAGCATTAGAAGCCATTTGTCTGTTGATTTTTGTTTACCTCAATACAGCTGATCGTGATTTATCATTAAGCCAGTAAGCAATATTACATTTGGATTTAACTAGTTTGCCAGTAAATTCTGCAATGTACTGTATACTATATAAAACCAGGGATGACGTTACATACAATTGAGACTTTTGTCGTTATGTCTTAGAATGTTGAAATTAATTTTACTGTTCAATTTGCAAATTTGTGTATTTGTATGTAAATTAGCCAAGCGCATGAAATTTAGTAGAATCGTGGGAGATGGTTAAAATCAAAGTAAATGGAAGTAGAATGGCTGAAATATTTAAGCTTTGGTTTTTTTTAAACATATGTTCACGAAGTTTACAAAATTATTTTACTTTAATTACATTTCTTCACATTAGTAGGTTATTGTTGTGCTGAAGGAATGTTTAACATGAAATAGCCCCATTGACTAAATAATCAACAATGCAAGATTAGTTAGAAAACTTCTGTTTTGTTTTTATTTCAAAACATATATTGAAAATGTATTCAAAACTTTTGTTTTAAATTTCATAACATTTAATTTGACACGTAATTGTAGTGTTTAATCTATACTTTGTATCGAGTGGAATAACCTTAACAGTTACTCTAGAGAATAACCTGGGAATAAAATTTGAAATAGGTTTGTACAGGCAATACATATATTCCTTTCATTAATTACTATAACAAATTCCAATGGGCGGAAAAATAAAATTGTTTGGAGTAGATTTTAACCAGGTATCTACTGTCTGTTGCTCCAAGGAAAAAAGGTTAAAATAATATAGCCCAACATGCATTGTATATATATATATATATATACAATCTATATAGATAGTGAAGAGAGAATCTATAACAGTAAACCCTGGAGGTAGTTTTCGATTCTTCATGTTTCACTAACCAAAAATATGTACCTATATTAATTGCTGATGAATTTGTTTTCTTGATTGGTTTCATTAACATGATAATGGAACCCTAACCAATGGCAAAAGAGTTAGTAATCAGTCGATGATTAGCTTTTTTAACTGTAGGCTAAATAAATAATATAAACGGTAAAATGTTTTCAAACAAAATTTACATCCATTGAATGAAAAATAATATACTATTAACATGACTATAGCTGATATGGCTTAGCTGTCGGCTATCTGTACATTGCGTCATAACAGCAGACAGCGCTATGTTATTAACTTAAAAATTATAACGGATTAGCAAATAAATACTTTACTATGGTCTTAACAAACTATGAACCCACTGAACGTTTAAATTGGCCAATTTTAAAGAGAGTATAAAGTCAACCACAGCTTTAGGAGGAATCGCACCACATAAGCTGACACAGAGAGTAGTTTATATTTTATGTTGATCAGAAACGAAACTAGGGCAGCCTTTACACTAATTCAGTTGTGTCTTTACAAAAGGAGTAGAGCTATAATATTAGAAATAATAACTTGGCCAGGGTACTAATATGAGTACATGTATTATTGTAGCACTGTATCGATTCTGACACATAGATAATTTTATTCTTAGTTTGTTTAAATATTACAATAGTTTGTTTTACATTTGAGCTTTTTAGGGACTTATGTCCCTACAAGCCACTAGTTGATCAATATAAAGCCCAAAGTACACATGAACTTTTGTGAAAACTACAAGTCATAACCCAATAAACCATATACTTAAAATGTTCGTCATGACGAGAAAACTAGCGCAAAACTATCCATTATTTCATAAACTGCCCTTATAGGTCGTAATTGCTTTCCAAGGAAACATAGGAAAGTCATAGAACGCCACCAAGTAGCAGAAATCGAGATTTTTTAAAAATATTATCGTTATCATCCTATATAAAAGAAGAACACCTACAATATGAAGATTCCCACAAACAATGAACAAGGATGTTATCGAAAGTGCTACTATTTTGTAGGAAAAACGGACTTAACTTTAGGATGATTTGCAAAGGAAACCCCTCTAATGCCGAATTAAACCGGTACGGCAAGGACATTATATATGTTTTCATAAAAGTCAAGTGATATTAAAATAACATGACTACATCCAAGAAACCTTAACAAAACTTGCATTGAAAGATTCGCATTATTCACATTCAAGGGAAACAAAACCCATCTGAACAACATTAGGGCCTTACAATTCTGCATATTTTCAGGTAAATATAACTTACGTTATAACAGTAACTAGCCAAATTAATGCCAATATATCTATCAAATATTACAATATGTATAATTTTACACTAATTTTTAATGAAACAGTATGTATTTCTTGTAATTTCAAGCAATACATAATGGTAATTTGTAGGAAATTTTATTCTCTTTCAGAATATCACGCTCCACTTTGGTCGATTTCCTCGCCATTTCAAAGTTATTTGCAAAAACGTTAAGCAACCTCCAAATGTATAGTAGTGAGAAAATACTGAATTAAAGATGTTGTTTAAAAGCTTTGTACAATTAAATGTACAGTTCTACTGAACCGATTTTATTAATTAATAGGTCATTGGATAGCATAATTTGTGAATACTGTATTTGCAAATAATTATGAAAGTACTGTTGAGGTTGCAAGCAAGATCGTTTGGATATAAATCGATGATAAAGAACTCAATTTTTTGAACAATTTGTGTTGGTCGTGATTTAGCTGTGTGCTTTAATGAAATGGGAGTGGTATTTCAATGAAGGTTCTTAGGTCAAAACAAATAGAATAACGTAGTTAGAATTAAGTAAATATATTTAAAACTAAATTCCATATCCAAGATATAATACAAGTTTATACTTTATGACTGAGCGATACAGTATCTTGAACTTAACTGATGAAAACTATCAATATCTCAAGTTAAAGCTTTTGAAGTATTTTAAGACCAAGACATATAAAATAACTTAAATAAATATAGAGTTACGTATCATTGATTGCAGATAGGTAATTATCGTTGATTCGTGATTCAGCAGTGTGCTTTAGGTAGTCCGATCTCAATAAACAATAGCTCAAATAAATCTGCGGTACGTCCTTAGTTGGCCAAAATTATGAAAATCGGTCGGGTAGAAGAGCTAACCCGACTCGGAAAAGAAAAACCAACTATTTTTATAGATGGTAATAATTGGTTTACCAGTATGTATAATCTAATCATACGAAACATCTTACTAATATTATAAATGTGAAAGTTTGTGTGTTTGTTTGTTTGTTTGAAGTTCGATCACGCTTAAACCACTGGACGGATTGGGCTGAAATTTGGCATGATGATAGCTTACATTCCCGATTAACATATAGGCATATTCTTATCTCAAAATTCTTTCGGGCTCCGCCCCAGTGGCTCTGTGATTTGCCATGTTTACCTTATGAGTATCTATAATATTAAAACGAAACAGTGTTTTTTTATTTCACGATTCTGAATCAACCACTCGACGGATTTTCATGATTTTTGTGTTGAAAGAAAGATAATTTCGAGAACTAGGGAATGTCGAAGCCATAATTTTAGTTTAGGGTCTCAGTTTTTTAGAAATTAATTTTTAATTTTTAAAAAGTCTAGCAGCCGACGCTAAGATTCTAAACTGGCTTTTGGCATAAAATAATTTGCTTAACATAACAGCTGTAAACATTCAGCTTTTGTGTCACAAATTCAGCATTTGGATAAAAATGTAAAGACATACTTAGGGTTGACTTATTTATACTATGTGTAATGCTAATCATTGATACGTTCAATTCTTCTGTAAGAGGATGACAGATAAATTAAATATACATAGTAAAATACTAGGATGTTCAAATTATTTTTTAAAGCAATCTTTGTAATCTTCGATTTGTTTTAGAGCAATATAGTTTGTTTTAACTAACGGCTGGTTATATATAAACTATGGAACTATGAGGTTATTTTATTTACTCTTATTTTGTCATTGATTATAGGAAAGAAGTAAGATTAGTAGAGATAATTAGACCACAGTTTAAACCACAGTTTTAACCTAAATTAATTAAACCACAGTACAAATCGAGACTCTGTACACGAGTCTTAATAAAAAAGGATAAATGCAAATTATTTTACTGCAACACTTTTCAAGGAAAGATTAGAAAAATAACAATGTTTACATGTTTTAATTCTTCGTGGTAGCTTTTTGTTTACAATTAATGTTTGTCTGCTTTAACTTTGCTTGGATTATGCCCGGAAATATTGATGTCATAAAAAGATGAATCAGGAATCACGATTTTAAATTACCACCACAACCTCAGCCGGGTTTTATACAAAGATAAACAGATGGATGACATAGATTGAACACAACGTCAACATTGACCTAGGATACTGCAATTAGACAAACCATCCTTTTATGAAATCGTGTTCAGTTGTGGTTACGTACAAACGTGAAAATATCACTTTTATTTCAATTATGAATATATTGTAGTTTAAATTAACTAATATGGGAAATTACAATGTATATTTATTCAATGAGGGTGGGTAATTATCAAGGATAGAACTGATAACAGTACAATTACAGTACGGATAACAAACATTGACAATTACGTCATTAGCTTTACTAGCGTGTTTACTTTTTATATTCCTGCTACATGTGACCAGTTCTTTTTTTCAAATGAATGTTATTTGAACCAAACAACTGTTTCAAAACAAACTTTTATTGTTTTTACTTTTCTTTGTTTACGCTTATTTATTTAACAATTAATGCAGTGAAATTGATATAAAGGATAGGTGTGACGATTAGTTTTGATGTTAGGACACCAAAGTTAAATTATGTGTACTGTGAATTTTATTGGATATTATCGTTTTATTTTAGGTCGTTTCTATTCAGACCTACTGGACATTGTGTATAGTAGTTGTATTGTGGTGATAATAATTATGGAAGAGGCAGGTATGCTATGGAAGGTGGTATCGTTGACTAGGTCTATACACTTCTCAATTGACTATTACTCTCTCTACTGTAGGCTACTTATAATCAGTGTGCGTCTGTGCGAATCAGCTGCAAATCTCACTTCAACGCTTTTCACATCGTAAAAATTACAGAATTGCTGTTTTATTGTAAAATTATCGAATTTAAAATGCATATCGTATAGGCCTATGATGGAATAAAAACATATTTGGTCACACAACATTTGTTTACAATATGATTTTTCACATTAAAACTGCAAGAAACCATGTCTTTATATGTGTAAACTAGCTGATCTGAATTGTACACGGTTTTAGCTGACTACTGAATTCCCGTACGTAGGACGGACTAACACCTCGTTCATATTTAAAGGGAAATTAAAGAATTTAGTCAGCTGTTTCAATTAAAAAAGTTGGTTCTATGATACGGAAAAGCATTAAAAAGTTATAAGATTTACCAACAGGGTGCAGCACTATATTTTTCTTTGCATTTATGAAAACAGCTAATTTTAACTAAGCAGCAAAAAAACTGTGATTCGCAATGATAACTGTCAAAGTAGGATCGTTTACAGTTATGTTTATGTTTTTCATTTCATGAATAATTTGTGATATTTTGCGAATTGTTGATAATTTATTTTTCTCTATTGTTTAGGTGAGGTGGTAGAACATTATGGCTATGGTAGATGTGTAATACTATAGAATACTGTAAATTTAAAATACCCCCGCCGCAGCAAACCTGCAGACTTAGCGAATTTCCATTTGCCTGATTGGATCTAAACTAAAATGTCTCCTTAAAAATATCACATTTATTCCCTATTTAAACAGAATTAGTTTAATGAGTACTTAGGTTTGCTGCAACAGGGAGGGTAAAAAAGTTTTTTTTATGTAGAATATTAAAAGGTACTGTGGTTTAGTAAGAAATTAATGTATTTTCCAACTTTTATCAAAATATGTTCATAAACAAGCAAACTACAACAGTTGTCTTATTCTCCATAAGAATAACATGGGAATTTAAAAATTACAACTTTTTTGAATTTTCTCCGTAACAATTAGGCGCATAATAATGCTTCAATATACTAAATTATTTGTTTTTTTTAACTCTACAAAATGGTTTGAAAAGAAATTTTGAAATTTTGTGTTTTTAGGGTCAAAAATGGGAAAAACCTATTTTTACCCCATAAAACCCCCCATAAACCCCCATTCCCATAGTCCGATCATGCTGGTTCGCGAACTCATTCAAGTTTATCCCGCCTTACACCTTCAAACCAAATTTTATCAAAATCGGACAAAAATTACTCAAGTTATCGTGCGGATGGACACACATATATATATATATATATATATATATATATATATATATAGATATATAAAAATTTGAACGAATGGTGTTTTTGGCCTCTGGGGACATCAAAATGAAAAAGTAAATCGGTCCCGGGCTTAGGTCTTACCATGAGACCTACGGTAATAGCTACTTCCCTATAGGGAAATTCGCTAAAAGCAAATTTTATCAAACTGTGTCCTCCCTTATTGCAAACGCAAAGCTTGAGTATAACTGCAATAAGCATTTTATACTTATATTCCAACCCCGTACGAAGGACGGGTACTCTGCTAGTGTGTTAATAATTCAACAGCTTATTGTTATCTAATTAATTTTTCTTTATAAATGTTGTTGTTAACAATTTGCATTTGTAATTAAAGTGTGTTCATTAGGTTTAGTATGTGATTCTAATGTTATGTGCTTAAACTGTACCATTAATATTAGTGAGTAAAGTGGTGTATGGATTTCATAACCATTATTTTACTAGAGACCGTTGTGTTTAACCACAACGGGTACTGTTGCTAGTTAGTATATAAATGAGTTCTTTACTCTTTATTTGTAATATAAATTACATCATTATATTATGTAATGACATTTTTAAGAGGGTTGACCCAATTCCAACTGTAAATTGTATGTGTTGTTTAAATAACTGGGGTTCTGTCATTAACTTGTACAAAACTACAGGGTCTATATTTAAACAACTTAATAATCACTTCTACATCACAAACACAACACACAACATTGGATTGAGAACAGACTGTTGCTAGTAGATCTATAAAGCAATTCCTTTGCTTCCTTCATTAGATATAAAATATGGACTAACAAGATTGGGCAACATTCGTTTTGCCCGAATTCGAATTGCGAAGCATTCGTTTTGGCTTGAAACTGTCAGATATTGTATTTGCGAAGGTTATTATGTATTCCTATACAGTAATAGTTTTTCCAGTATATCTGGAAAAGTGCACACTAAATATGGAAACCAACTCCTGTTCTGAATTTAAGAAATTTCTACTTACTCACAAGATTCCCGTACGTAGAACGGGCACCAGCTAGTAGTTAAATATACTTACTTTAATAAAACCACTCGGTCATTATAGAATATCTACTGTGAAATAGGGATGTGATTCCTAATTCCAAATCAACTAATTATTATTTATTATCTAATTATCGTCTTCAAATTAAGTGATGGTTGCTTTTAAAATAATAAATTTAACATAAGCAAATCCATATCTATCTGCAGCAAACCTTCAGACTAAGCGAATTTCCATTTACCTGGCTTAATTAATACAAAGATTAAATATTCCCTTAAAATGGTCATTTTTCCTATTAAAATAACATTAAGTTAATTTTAATATGAGTACTTAGGTTTGCTGCTACAGGGAAGATAGGTGTGTTTTTGTTGAAATGTTGATAGCTAAGTATGATTGTTATTGGTCTGCCAATCCTGTAATACTTTACAATTGCTCGAAATCGAGCAACATGTACACTAGTACTTATTTAATACGCAAGCAGGACTTTTGTGACGATTACTCCTCCGAAACTACTGAACCGATTGACATGTTTTTGGTCTCATTGGAAAGAGCGTAACGTGAAGTTGTGCAGGAGACTTTCATTTTAGGGAATTAATTAGAGAGTGAGGCCCTGGGGCCCTTTAAAGTTTCGTATTTCTCCATAGATTAACATGGGAAACAAAAATTGTTATGAGCCTCCAGCTGTGCTGTTGTCAGAAATTAAAAGTGAGAAGAAGAACATAATGTTAATTGTAAACAGTCAATAAGTTTGCTAATTTAACAGTTTGCTACAAACATTTACTGACTTGGTTGAAATGAAATGTTTACTATTTGAATTTGGGTTGGCGTCAATATTACAATAGAAAAAAGCGAGAGAGCCTGGATAAATTGATGTCTTCAAAAGAAAACTGAATTAACACTGTGCTGCATTTCTTAGTAAGCATTGAAAGAGCTGATTTAAACTATGGAAATATAGGAAAGTCATTTATAACACCACCAAGGAGAAAAAATAGAATTTTTTTTAGAATTTATAATTGTTATTATGGCAATCTAATGAGGCTATGAGTAAGGCTATTTGTAGAAAACACTAAAAAAAGATTAGCTTTTGACAAATGATAAGATATTTACAGAGATTATATCGATATGTTATGTAGCTACATCATGAGTATTTCCAAAATCTTTGAGTCGAATCTTTTTTACATTCGTCAGAAATTATGACTGTTATTCGTTTTAAAATAACGCCTTTAATACTTAGCATTTGCTCGAATTCGAGCAACAGGGACACTAGTTTAAAATATTGAGTCTTCTTGCAAAATTAATGTCGACATTATCTAGGGGTTGTTCGGCAAAAACTTTATTTTTAATGATCCCCCAAACAGAAAAATATAACGGTGTAAGATCGCAGGACCTTGAGGGCCAATCAATTTGCAAGAGAATTTGAAGTTTGAAACAACAATTAAAATCTATGCAAATATATAGTTACAATTGTAAAAAACCGCTTTGAAAAATGCATTGAAGTTAGTAAAATAGCATATTTTGAAAAATTCCTTTAAGTTTACAACCTATGTGTAGTGTAAATTCAGTTTCAATATAATTATTATATAAGAGTCATCTGCAAAAATCGTCCCACTAGCATTAAAAGGCATCATGCGTGGGAACGTATATAGCTTCCGTTTCCCAGGAAATTTATAGACTTTTGAGCACTAACTTCTGTCACAGTATTATTCTTATTTCCTATCCAAAATATAAAATTTGTTTAGTCGAATTTGACGCTTTGGTAAACTAGTCAGTCAGTCTACCACTTGAGTTTGACCGTGTAAGTTGGTGTCCGCTATTGCGATTTATGTTTTTGGAATAAAGTGAATAATAAAGGCAATAAGGATTGATAGTATTAATGAAGTAAAAAAAGTTAGTTTACGATTGGTCGAAAACTTAGATATGTGAGACATGTCAAATGCCTGAAACTTCAAAGGGAGTTTTCCTTCGTCACAACGCGTCAGTTCTTATCGTACTTCTGTTCAACAAATAACCCTCCAGCATAGTTTTGAAAAATTGGTTGTGGGGTTACTGTTAAAGCTGGAATTGCGTGACATGGGGGATGGCAGTTAGCTGTCTCAGCCTTATCATTTTCATAAAGTTGTCAATATAATCTCTCTACAGAATGTTAGGTGTAGTGGAATGTACTTGAAGTGGAGATGGCATTTATTCTTGAACTTTTAGGGACCTCCTTGTTTAAATGGTTGCGCAGCTTCATTGGCAAGAAATAATGCAAATAACATAGCAATTTAACATTTCCAAAAATAAAAATAAGTACTGTAAATTGGCTGTTACGTTAATATCGACGTTTACATGCATTGTTAATCAACGTATCTTATAAAGGATGATGTGATCTAAATTAAAAGGAATATGACCTTTACGTCACGACAGTAGCTGCTTAAATAGTACTTACTCTTTATGCTATTGTTTACAGCCAAAATGTCGTGTTATTTTCAATTTTGTTACCAACCCAGTGGGCCACGGTCCGTAATATAGGCCACTGCAAATAATTCAAGATAGGTATACCATTTTAGGCAAGGTTTCTGTGTTGAATGAATAAATCAAAGTAACCTCTCTGAAAAGTCTGCAGTAAATTGAAGTTTTCCAGCTTAATGACTTTCTAAATCATACACATATTTCTACATAAATATTGTAAAATGTTTTATCCAGTTGCTCTAAACTATTATTAATTTAACAAAATATGGACACGGCTCATATGGGCAACGTGTCCTTTTGCACTTGTATTATTGTGTATTGTATAACACAATCGAAGATTTGTCCAACGTTTGAAAACATGTATGACAATAATTTCATGAACCTATGATGATCTGTCTAGAATAATATCATTGATAGTCAAAGATAATATGATAAAATATAGACAAAAGTGGTGAAAAAGGCAGACAGCAACCCGTACAATAGATATAAGATAGTTCAATAAGAAATGATTGAAAGAGTTACTGTGATAAAAGGATTTTTAACTGATTTCGTAATGAAACGTTATATTGAAAAACATGACATGATACAGAAGAAAATTAATTTTACCTAACCCGCCATGTTAAACTTCCCTATCCGTGATGTATACAACTTCCTTACTTCTCGAGTGATGTAAAGTATCAAAAACTCACTCGGTGATGTAATGAAACCCATTTAAATAACATTTAGTGATTAACTTAAAAAATATACATCTATGGAGCCAACGACGTTCAACGCTAGAAATCAGCTGTGCTCTTGAATTTTATTGTTATGTTTTGAAGAATTTTCCTAACCTAGCTTTTGTTTGTAAATGAACGTTACTGTTAGAAGATGAGTGAAATGGATAATGATTAATATTGTTCGTAACCTCCTGTATTGTCGGGTCAGGTAAAATCTTGTACGTTAGCGTGTTTATACATCACTTAGGTAAATTATGCAACTCGCTTCCGCTCGTTGCACAACCTTCACCTGCGTGATGTAAAAACGCTCTTACTACTCTTGTAAAGTAAATAGCTACAAGCTGCTATACCCGTGCTTTGCAACGGGAAGAAAATGTGACCTAGAGAGCTATTAAAGTGGTGCTGATGTGTGTTTTAAAATACAGCAACTCTATGATTTAGTTTGAAAATATAAACTGATTTAAAAGCGCAAACAGCGTAAACCTACTTACTTTCAAACCCCTACTTTTGATGTTAATAGATCCCTAAGAATATGGCAACATACCTTAGCATACTTTAGCAATACCCTTCATGAATAACATGTTTAACCATAATCCTTCAATTTTAGTCAAGCCTCTTGACATGTAGCTTACTCTTAAATTAAAAAATGAAACTTTGAGCAATACTTTACAAAACGTATAGCCTACAACCTCACTAACCATCCTCAATCTACATTCACAACACCAACGTCTTTTTCGAGTAAATAAACAAACACCAGTTCATTGTACAGACCAGCTGTTTCATTAACTAAATTAAATTAAATCATTTAAACATTGAAAGCATGCCAGGCGTAGCCCTTTGGAAATCAGCCTGTGGGGCAGCGCCCTCAGGGAATTCGTTCATTTCAATACTTTTCGGCAAATCTACACACTCTAAGCTTCATTTTGATGTGCCATATGCCTATATTTTCATTTGGTAAATGACCTTAACCGTTTACATAAAATTTGATTGTATCACTTTAATAATATAATAGATTACAAACAGAAAATAACATTGCAAATACTTCTTTTGGACAGTTCAGTAACTCCTAATAAATGTGTGTTGTTTAAAATACAGTTTAAAAATTAACAGCTGTTTCATTAAAAAGTATTATCCACATGACCAAAATGTAAACAAATCTGTGGAGGGATCTTTAACGGCTTCTGGGGCACTGGGGCAGAGCCCTAAGGGAATTTACTTAGTTTTTCTTTTGATAACTCATCTACAGACCAAAACCTTTATTTGGACACCTCTACCAAGTTTCTACGCCCAGCCGTTCTCTCGAATTAGTGGACACAAAGTTTCCAATTAAATATTTAGATTCCTCCATGTTAATCTTATGGGAGAAAACCTAACTTTGATGAATAATCCTGCCCAAACTAATAAAGATTTCAAAAATTTAAAAACACTTTGCAAAACTACAGATCAGGCCATTTTTTTTACACTTTATTCATTAAAATCGAAATTCAATCTATGCCTGGCTTGTTCTCAGCCAGGTCTTTGCCCATGAGAACGTGACTTGAACTTGAGATCTTGCGATCATCTTTACTTTTCATTTCTATGAGGGGTCAGCGAACGTTTTGTATTGTTCATGAGTTTGTAAAGAAAATGATTTAATAATTTAAATTTTTAATTTTCATATGTTTATAAGGGCATTTAACAACTGCGCAATTAATAAGTACTGTAAACCATATTACTGTAAAAGGCCGGTCTTTATAAATTATATAGTTCTAAAAGAAATTTCTATTTGACCTCTTTGTCACAAAAACATACTTCTTTGTATAATGATTGTTATGTAAATGCAGTTGTCATCGTAATTTACAATTATTGATCTGTCTAAGTGTTATTTTTTCAATAAATGTAAATATCTTGTTTGGTAAACAAAGGATGTAATTGAATCTGTAAGTTAAGACAAGTATGCGAAAACTACAGTTTTCGATTAGCTCAAGCCTAAATTATATTGTATGTAATCTAGCTTGTTATATTTCGTTATTTTGTCACGTAAAAACATTTAAATTATGTATGATGTATAAATATAAAAAAAAATTTAACAACAAATCCATTTGAAAGTAAAGTTTAGACATTGGTACGGTCGACATTGGTACATTATCATTGGCGAAAATGCTCATGCACATTAACATTATTGCGGCTATGTGTTTAAGTTGTAACATGGTTTAGTTTCATATAGAAATTTGAGAAAATAATTTTTATTTTATTTTTTGTTGTAATGATTTCAAATTAAAGTTTTACATTTACAATAGTCAAGAGTAGCCTGCAGTAGCAAGACTTCTTGATAAGAAAGCTCTGGAAGCTTCCTTATCACCTGGTCCAGTGCATGTGCTGGCCAGAGTAGGGGTAGAAGGTTCCAGAACTGAGATATCTTATATAAGGGAGCTGCTTCCATGTGGGGTTGTTAGTTCAAGAGTGTAGATGTACAGTGTCCAGACCTGGGGTGAATTTTCTGCAGCCTACTCAATGAGTAGTAAGTTTATTTTATTTTTTATGTTATTTTAATTCATTCACTTTTATCCCTCCCTCTCTGCTAATTATTGTAATAACAAGAAAGACCATAGATGTTTTCTTATTAGATATTTAACTTTTCTTTCAATTAGTAAAAGATGTAAATATAAAATGCACCTTTTTTATTCTTTTAGAACTTATTTAATAGAGTTAAATTTGGATCTAAAAATAATAAATGCTAATTAAAGTAAAGTTTTTAAAGTTTCTAGAAAAGTTTAGCAATTGTAAATTTTATTTCATTCAGGAAGAAATTAATGTAACCTAATTTAATTTCGAAGGATTTTAATTCAATTGTTTAGCTTTTCAATTTAAAGAAGTTTGAAACATTAAAGAAATATGTATTTGTATTGTAGACAGATAAGCTAGGAACGGGTTTGTTTGTTCACAGGGCTCAAGTGTGTACCAGTGATTAATGGGTTTAAAATGTCCTATAAATATTAGCCGAATGTTTTAAATTTGTTGATTTTTTATATTTAAAGAAAACTAATGGAAGTAAATAAATTTCAGTTTGATTTTGGGTTTGGTTTTGAAAGCGTTTAGAAGAAACTGTTTTATTTTAAATAAACCACGACTTTTGTAACAATGATGAATTTTTATTTTGGGTCTCCTCTTAAGGCCAATTCCACTAAATAGAAGATAATTGATCTTGGAAATAACGTTACAAAGTTGAGACACGTTTGTAGAAAACACTAAAAAGGCAATCTTCTAAACAATTTTAAAATATTTACAACTTTAATTATATAGAAATGTTCATAACACAGTAAGTAATTCCATTAGTTGCATAAGCTTTTACGTGAGTCTTTTTAATTAATTGAAAATTAAGTCTGTAATAACTCCTAAAATAGCTCCTGTAATACCGGTACTTGATAATTGCTTGATTTCTAGCAACGAGTACACAAGTTAAAAATTCAACAATGCATTAACATAACAAGCTCTCTTTCACGCCGGCAGAACTGCGGTATTGGTTTACCATACACGCCTGCAACGATGCGCTGCAAACCGCGCGACGAGTAGCTAAATGAACCGTAGAGTAAGTGAGCCTTCTAATATTTGTAGAGGGTTCACTTACTCTACAGATCATTGTGCCAATGAACTGTAGAGTAAGTGAGCCGTCTTCTATTTGTGTAATAGTTATCATGAAATAGGCTCGTATAGTATACGAGCCTACTCCTGTAATTTATTTAAATTCAGTATTTTGGCTCGTATACTATACGAGCTTATTCCTGAATTATTCAAGAATTCATACGCTTGGCTCATAGGCACTATGATCTGTAGAGTAAGTGAACCCTCTTCATTTATTTGATATTTTTGATCGGCTCGTATAGTATACGAGCCTGTAGTGCAAGTGAACCTTCAATATTATTTACGAAGCTCGTATAGACTATGATTTGTAGAGTAAGTGAGCCATGTGTTTTAAGAATTACATATTTGGAGGCTCATTGTGTCAATGATTCGTAGAGTAAGTGAACCCTAACCGTTATTAGTTAGTTGAAATGTTCTAGTCATTGAGCAAAGGAAGGCGTCTGTCAGATTTTTTTTTCGAACTCCTTCCTTCTTTTTCCCTTTCCCAAAAACCCGATCAGCTTGTTCTGTTCTGTTCTCTTCTCGTTCTGGTGACTGGTGTTTGGCCGTTCGGCGTTTCTTTTCTCGGCGTTCTGTTCTGCTGGCTGTGGCTGTCGAGTGTCGAATAGTGAATCTGCGTCAGTGCATTGTGTTGATTTAACATTTTGAGACAAATTCTAAGTTGTTTACCTAATTGTGTTTATCTGATTTTAACTTACCTTGATAAATCTTTTATATTAATACTTTCCTAATCCATGGGGCGATTTGATAGAAGAAGGTAAGAGAGAACGTTTCAACTTGACTTGCGCGCATTATTATGCCTAGGAATGCCTGAAATCGGATTGCCAAGCTAAATTAATAATGGAGGAGCACTTCGGTTTAATATTGATTAGAATGAAGAGTGCTTAAAAAACCTGCAAATAAACCTTTAGCCTACCGAACTTTAAGCACAAGTTAAGTCTAGGCCTATGTTATATTTTTGGCCTTCAAAACATAAATGAAGCCTGCTTTTGTTGGTTACCCTAACATTTTTGGAAAACTGTTACTGCTGTGGAAACTGAGTTTTTACCAAACTTTGATAAGATAGGCTAGGCTATGTGACTTAATAATCTTATTTCGGGTACAGTTTCTTAACCGGGGTACGCTAATATCGATTGAAAATATTGATTCGATTAGTAACTTAAACCTTCATTCGATATTTTCATTATCAGCAGGTTTGGTTGGTTGGGTTATAACAGTTTTATTTTATAATTGATATAGCTCGTAAAAAAAATTGAATGAAGGTTTAGCCTACTTGTAACTTAGCCTATTCGAATCAATATTTTCAATCGATATTAGTGTAGGCCTCAGAGCCCAGTTAAGAAATGTAGGCTACTTAACTTACCCAACAAATTTTTAATTTTGGTGTCTAACTTTAGGTAGGCCTAGGCCTATATTTAGTATTTTACCTCTTGAATCCAAATATAGGCTAGGCCCTACTATTATTTTTCACCGCTGATGAATATTTCTCAAGATAATTTATCGCCGTAAAAATAAGCTATACGACATTACAATGGCCTAAACAAGGTAGGACGGATGACATTTACAAGTGGAATGAACTGTGGGTGAAGTAATAATCTAACAGCTGCTGATTGTTTTCAATCATAGTCAAACAATAATGGAAGTGACAACTTTATTAGCTAACTCTGATTATGGAATTTGAAAATCACCTGATTGAGTTCCATCTAGGCCTATCAATTTCTTAGACCAATAAATCAACACATTTAATCTAATTTATTATTGTTACCAGTATTTTATTCTTATTAGGCCTACTTAGAATAATTTTAATATAAAAATTAAACTTCGCTGTTTGGAAATAACATTTTAATGAAATGGTGCTAATATAAGCTAACCAAACCAAACCTCTAGAACAATATGAAACTCCTTTTCATGTCAGAAAAGGCGTCAGGGTGGTTGGCCATGCTTTAAAAATACAAATCCGTGACTGCATTAAGTCCTTTGAAGGTAGGTTTGATTAGGTACCTAAGTTAAACAGGGTTGCCACCAGCCATGAAAACCTTGAAAAGCTTGAATTATACATGAATTCTTGTGACCATGAAAAAAAAGGCATGGATTATGCATGGATTTCTCCAATGGACCATGAATTTTCAAAATTAGGAACAATTATTTAACCAGTACCATTAAATTTCCCAAGTCCCGCTATCAAAAACCATTGCTTAGTTCATTCCAAGTCATCCAAAGATGCTGATGTCAGCTGAGACTTCCTGAGGACTGTATATGGTTCTAAAAATCATTAGAAGGCCTGGGACCCCCCGCGTATGAAAAAGGGGTATGGGGACTTAAATCACAAAAACAGAAGTTTTAGACTATGCACTGAATTGAAACAGGATGCGCAATAAAACCGAATTCCCGACTCTGACGCCTGAGTTTTTTTAGCTTTTTGGATACCATCATATCTTAGTATGTTGTGGAATAAGATAAACCCTAGAATGTACATTTTATGACAATTATGTAGGGGGATAAAACAGGACTTTTTTAGCCGGGTGAGTGGGATTTTTGTTTTATTCCGGTGGAAAGACTGAATTATACCTAGACCTAATATATTTTACAATTCTTCTCCAATGACTCATGTAGTTATAATACAAGCTGGACCTGTTTTGTTTTCAACTTTGTATTGAATGTTTATAAATCACTCCAAAAAAAAGTTGTAGGCCTATATTAAGTATGAAAGGTTATTCAAAAGTAACACACAAAGAAACTGCCTCTTTAACGTCAGTTTATGAAATCAGCAAAACTCAATTGTGTTGAAATTGTATAAGCGCATCGACCATGAATTTTTTTTTAACTACCAATGAAAACCATGAATTCTGCATGGTTATAATAATGTTATAGGTTATAATGAATCGAGTTATTAGTTTATGTAACCTGCAGCCTGTTTTTGTAAAATTAAAATCCTGAGGAAAAACACGTCAAATTAAACTTAATATTTAAAAAATACAGATACAACAGTGTGCTGGTGACTTAAACTAACAACTCGATTCATTATTAATAACACTTCAAATTACTATTTAAAAAATGCAAGTGCATTTTAGAAATAGTAATTTTGAAGTGTTTTTTCTCAGGAATGTAATATTTTGAGAAATATTCATCAGCGGTGAAAAATTAGGTATGTGGATTCAGGAGGTAAAAAACCATTAAGTAAGATATAAAAATTTAAAATTTGTTTGGAGGCACCTATACTAAATAAATACCAAGACCTAACTATATATTAATATTTAACAAAATGTTTAAACAAAGACTATAAACTTAAAGAAAATAAATGAAGGGAGCAAGACCAAGTAACTTGCATCAAAAAAGGGTATTGACTCATCCACTGACCCCAAATCTCTGAACACTACCTGAGGTGGGAAATTCTGTTGAAAGGTGCTCCATGTTGTAAGACTCCCCCTTTCCCCTAACATTTGATCCGTTTCCTTAACACTGATATTGTTCTAGGCCTAAATTATAACATAGTGATAAACTAAGCTGTTCTAGTAGAAATCATCACCTGTGTAAACTTAATTTAAATGTAAATTATCTTTGAGCAGCAGAGAAAGATCGAGGGACCGTGACCGGAGAAGGAGTCGCAGTAGAGACCGCTTCCGAGATGACAGAAGAGGTGGAGGGGGTAGAGGAGGAGACCGTGGCGGTTTTGGTGGGGGTCGACGAGGACAAAATGCTGGCGAGAAATTGCGGAAACCAAGATGGGACATGAGCAGACTGGAACCATTCAAGAAAGATTTCTATGTACCCCATATAAATGTAGCAAATAGGTAAGCTTGATAGTGTGAAAGTCAAAGTGGAGTTAAAAATGATTAAAAAAATATTTTGTTAGGCCTAATTCCATTTTGCTCCTTTAAAGGGAAACTACGTTAACATCTTTTTGCATGGTTTGCTTACTAGCTGCCTTTTAAGTTATCTGTGCATGAGTTCAGCAGTCGTCATGTTGGTTTTTTTTTCAGCTCAAGAGTTATATTGGTTTGAAAATTTTTCATTGGTTTTCACTAAGTTTTACTAAGCAGACTTAAAAACAAACAGTTTCATTCTTAAAAACCCCTTGTTTTTTTTTTACTTTTGAGGGTGTGAGTTTTTTATGTTGACCACTGGACCAATGAAAATTTATTGCCATAAAACATTTCACAAATCCAGCGTAGCTGGTGAAACAGGTGACATTGTCATATTTTTAACAGTACAAAATAAACTAAAATGCATTAACTTATCATATAAATATTCAGAAAGTGAATAATAATTTTTATTTATAAGGTATTGTAAAAAAATTTAATTAGTAAACACTCAATTTCTTTCAAAAATAGTCTTCCTGACAGCATAGAATCAACATAAAAGGCCATTTTATTTTTAATATAGGTCTGTACCTATATTAAAAATAAAATGGCCTTTTATGTGTGTAGAAATTTATCAGGAATTATGTTAACTTGATTAGGTTAAATATGTAGGACCGGTAGAGTGTTTGCTCAATAAAATCACTAGGGTCGAGATCACTAAAATGTATCCAAACTTCATTTTTTTTTTAATTTATATTTATATAGGCCTACATAGGCTTAATGATTTGTGACAATTGTTCATTCTACACAAAAATTTTAAATACCAAAGATATTAATATTTGACTTAAATTGGCACTAGCAAAAGATTTTAAACGGTTTAAATCTGGACACGGTTATCCTTGATATTTGGGCTTTTAGCGAATTTCGCTATAGGGAAGTAGTTAACCGTAGGTGGCACAGTAAGACCTGGAGCCGGGATCGATATACTTTTTCATTTTTATGTCCCTAGAGGCCAAAAACACTATTCGTTCAAATTTATATATACCTACCTATATTTATTATATACAGGGTGATTCCAAATTGTCTGGGTATATTTTGTGAACTTGTTCTTTGGGCTAAGACAAACATAAAATGCCATATGAGTATGGGTCTAAAAGGCCTAGAGTTCTGTTTGTCGGTCTGTTTGTGATTTTTAAGAATTATTTTATATCTTGAGCATTTATTTCAAAATTTGTATACATGTGTATTTTAGTAGGTAATAAGAGCTTACAAAGTTTCATTCTAATATCTCAAGCCGTTTTAATATGGCCGCCGTTTTAATATGGCCGCCATTTAAAATCTCGAATGCCAAATTTCATGTAAACCGTTAATATTAAGAAATTTTTTTCAGATCATAAAGATAGAGATTTGAAATCCATAATATTTACATGTTAATAATTAATTAAATAACACCTTCGCAAAGGAAACGCAACTAAAAATCTCGATCAAAATAAAATCTCGTCTCGTAGGACAAAATTTAAATTTCCCAAAATTTTGAGACTTGTCTATCCCTACTTTTGATATGTTTGATTAAAACCAAAACTGATGAAGATTTTGTTTTTCAGGCCTCAATCTGAGATTGATGCTTACAGAGAGAGCAAAGAAATCACTCTGGTAGGCAACAACATTCCAAACCCAATATTCGGTTTTGAAGAAGCTGGGTTCCCGGATTATGTACTGTCAGAGATCAAGTAAGTAATCCTTGTTTGAAAGCAAAGGTTAATAGCAGTGTAGGATATTCTACAAGCAGCCTATGTACATATTGTAGGTTTGTAAATGTATCTTTCAATAACAAATTGTGTATATCACACTTAGTCCAATTCGTTATTGAAAATCTTAAGCTTATCATCAGTAGGCCTACTTGGTGTTCACTCTTTTAGTTTTTATTGGTTTTCTTATGGTTTGGCTTTATTTTAATTTGTCGTATGCAAAGACATTTTTGTTTATAGTATGGACTAAAACAATTTTACACTTGTCTTAATTGTTGATAGTTGATAGCAATGATCAGAGTAGCTTTGTCCCCTATCTAATTCTATGAAAATTCACCATCATTGCACAATTATTTTTAGACTATTTTCATGCTCTCCTTTCTAGTAAACTGCATCTTGTCTTTTCACAAAGGAGCTTCAATGGGTTTGGTTAAATTTAGACTGTTAGGAAGACAGGTCCATCCATCTAGGGGGTTTTGTTTTGGATGACAAGAAATAAAGAGAATATTTACCAGCATTTTCTAAATTAGGCCCATGTGATGATTTTTACAGACGTCTAGGGTTTGAGTACCCTACAGCTATCCAGGCGCAGGGTTGGCCTATTGCTCTTAGCGGAAGAGACTTGGTGGGGATCGCCTCTACGGGATCTGGAAAAACGTTATCGGTAGGTACTCTTAGTGTCTGTCTGGATAACATAACTATTTTGGAAGTTGCATTTTATTTTTTTCCTTTTGAACTTGGGTAACCTACATGAATGTGAACGTTGTGATTATTAAGCTGATTTTGCAGAAGAGAATAGTCTCTAATGATAATTGTTGCATTGTAGGCCAATCAAAATGTTTTAGAGTTCATTATTGTGTAACATAGTATTATGACTGCAGTAACATTAACTTTTGTTCTGACTCAGTATTTGAGTTAAAGTCTTGTCAGAGTAGGTCTACATTAAAAACCTTGCTTCTGAATAACAGTAAAATCTGTTCATATAGATAAGCAAAAAAAGACGGATTTGCTCTGACTCAGTATTTGAGTTAAAGTCTTGGCAGAGTAGGTCTACATTAAAAACCTTGCTTCTGAATAACAGTAAAATCTGTTCATATACATAGGCAAAAAAAGACGGAAACAATTTGTGAGCTAATATGGAAAGATAAACAATGGAAATAATTGTTTTATGTTTTTGTTAGCTTAATAATAGCACGGTATGACAAAAAATATTGTTCATCACTCTAAAAGTGTATTACCAAGACTTAAGTATTTAACCTACTAACTTATTGGCTGGAGTAGAGTGTCAAGATTGTGAATCAATTCTGAACTAAGAATTTGGACCGTAGTAGTTAAGATCTTCCAACTTATCCTTGATATGTTGTTTTAGCCTCTAAGACTCGTTTTTAGCCTTGGAACTCATTTTCTGAGTAATTTGGTAAGATCCAAATTACCAAAGTTATTAGAGATATTATGAATTATGACGCTTTGGATTTTTGGCTCTAATGTGCGTTGCTTAAGTATGTTGACTCTTGATGGTTGTTTCACAGTATATTCTGCCGGCTATTGTGCATATCAACAACCAGGGCCGCCTGTGCCGCGGGGACGGGCCGATCGCTCTGATACTGGCGCCCACACGAGAGCTGGCCCAGCAGATACAACAGGTGGCCAACGAAGTGGGCGAGACTTCTCACATACGCAACACCTGCGTGTTTGGAGGCGCTCCCAAGTCTGGACAGGTGCGAAGAGTTGTATAATCTATTATAGTATATTAATAGTTATTACATTTAAACTAACGTCACTAGTTTTTAATTAACCGTTTTTTTTTTATCATAAGAGAGTTTTGCAAATTACCACACTCCAGCTGACTTTACCAAACTCTTTATTTAAACAACTTTTTTGGCTACAAAGAGATCAGACACCAGCTGCTTACTGTGTGGTGTGGGGAAAATGACATCTTACCATTATTTAAAATTAAGTTCAAACAGTCTCTGGCATTAAAAGATCTTGATGAGTTTTAAAACTAGTTTAAGAAATTGGTTTTGATGGCTTGTTTGTTGACAGGCCCGAGAGCTGGACAAGGGAGTGGAGATAGTGATCGCTACGCCCGGCCGTCTCCTGGACTTTCTGGAATCTGGACGCACCAACCTCAAGAGATGCACGTACCTCGTGTTGGACGAGGCTGACAGAATGCTTGACATGGGATTTGAGCCTCAGATACGCAAGATTGTAGAACAGATCAGGGTAAGTTTGACAGGCCACTTAGGTAGATGTAGTTATGTTTCCAATACGCTTTAGTGCTACATACAAAATTAAATATTTCATATCCTTCTATTTGTGATCCATTGCCTATGTTCAAAACTTTGTACAACTTTCTTGATCATTGATTTTTGGATACTCATCCATATGGACCAGGTGTAGCCAACACTAAACGGGGATGTACTTGAATGAACTACTCACCGAATTTTTGACTGTCAAAATGCTTTATTTTCTCTTGTTTTTTTGCTACTGTGTTAATTGATGTGATGTAAAAGAAAGGTGCTATAATATACAACTTGTTTGAGCATCTAAGCCAAGTACTTTTCCTCCTTAAGACTATAATTTGCAATTTTTGGAAAAGAGATAGAGTTTAGCGAGTTTACCTGAGAAAAGAGTCCTGCCTAATAGATACGCAACAAAGTCAAAAACACTGATATTTTGTCCTATAATTTCTTTAGATAGCAGGTTTAAGAGAAATCAACTTATTTCTTGGAAAAGAATCACTTTAGTCCTAATCAGTAACTTGGATTTCCTTTAAAATATAATTTGTATTAATTGTTTTTTTTTTTTTACTTTGGCTTGGTAAACAAGTTGATGTGTTCAACCTTAATTAGCAATTCACTTCAGCCTGCTCAGTTATTAATTTCCATCCTAAATTGGTTTCAACTTAATCATGGAAATAAATTGTCTAGTTCTACCCATAGACACAATTTGCAACCAACATATACGAGGGGGATCTGAAACAGATAGAAACTGAACACGTGAAATCTATAATTCAACTAGTTTTCTTAAAGTCATATGTTTGCAGCCTGACAGACAAGTGCTGATGTGGTCGGCCACGTGGCCGAAGGAGGTGCGGAACTTGGCCTGTTCCTTCCTCAAGGACTACATACAGATCAACGTAGGCTCTCTGTCACTGTCCGCCAATCACAACATCCTGCAGATAGTGGACATCTGCCAGGACTACGAGAAGGAGAACAAGTAAGCCACAAACATAAACAAATAGAATGATCCCTACGTAGGTGATGCCGATGCCTCTATGTGGAGAACGAGTTGCTATTAGCTTGAACCAACCTTAATCTTGAAACTACTTTACAATATATACAATGAATAAACTTACCAATAAATTTACTAAGAGGAAAAACAGATATCTTCCCAGGCTTAACTGGTTAATTCATTTGCTTAACTGATGATAAAATACAGGAATGGAAAAAATGAGTCCAATAACGTATACAAAATTCCTTTAAGTTTACAGTACTAATAGTAGACGCTCGCTAATCTGGCACGATTGGTATGCCAGATTATTAAACATCTTCCTAAAAAAGCTATCGCGGGATTAGCAAAAAGTCCACCAATAGTAAAAGAATTAATTCTTTTATCATTCCCTGGCAGCCCATTCTTCCTTGTATTATTGGGCTCTCTTTTTTTGGTAATGATATAAAATGCTAATAAATTTATATAAAATTCCCCCGAACTCCATTGAGTGCAACCGATGTTTCTTCACTCCCAAATCTGCTGATCGCTCTCGAATCCTGAATCTGCCGATCGCTCTTGATTCCCGATGCTGCTGTTTGTTTTCAACTCAATCTTTTCCAATTTCATGTTTTAAGACAATGTATGGTCTTTTAATTTTATTCAACTCAACCTTATGGTCTTTTAATTTTATGGTAAACTAATATAAAATGTTTTTATAGGCTCAGCACATTGCTCAGAGAAATCACCGGGGAGGCCGATAGCAAGACGATAATCTTCATAGAAACAAAGAAAAGAGTGGACGATGTGACGAGAAAATTAAGAAGAGAAGGGTGAGTCCATGTTTCTGTTATTAATCGGAAACCGTAAACTCTTTTTTATCCCTGTAAATAATATGGCTGAGTAGTTATTAAAAGTCCTTGGCTGCTAATAAGAAAGCCGCTGGTTTGATCCTGAGACATGCAAATGGATTTTATGGTTCGGAACTGGACCCAACCCTTGATTGGATTTAAATAGTCCTGATTATTGAACCAACTTAGAATAGTATCAAAGATTTGATTTCATTCATTCAACACTCGTTGCCTTAATTTAAGACACGAGTAATTTAATACAATTTTGATCTGGTACATGATTTTAAATTATAATACAAATTAGTCGATCTTGGTTGTAAAAATTATGCCTAGGGGTGATGTAACTGTGGTATCTTACTAATATTATAAATCTGAAAGTTTGTGAGTTTGTGTGTATGTTTGTGTGTGTGTTGCTCAATCACGCATAAACTACTGGACGGATTGGGCTGAAATTTGGCATGCTGATAGCTCACATTCCCGATTAACATTAAAGCATATTCTTATCTCAAAAACCCTTTTGGGCTCCGCCCCAGTGGCTCTGTAGTTCCCCATGTTAATCTTATGATTTTTCATATTTAAAAGGAATTAATGAATCTTAACAGCTGTCTCAATTAAACAAGTTGGTTCTGTTCTATGATGATCAACAGCATAAAAGTTGCAAGGATTACCAACAGGGTGCAGCACTATTAATTTCTTTTTTTATTTATGACAACAGCTAATTTCCAACCAAAAGGTGAGTGAGCGTAGCGAACGAACTTCAACCTTGAGGCGAGTTAGCGTAGCGAACGAGCTAACCTGAAGGCAAGTGAGCGCAGCGAACGAGCTCCAACCTAAAGGTGAGTGAGCGTAGCGAACGAACTTCAACCAGGACGTGAATGAGCCATGCGAACACTTATGAAGTTAAACGGGGCGAAGCCCGCGGGTACAGCTAGTTATTAATATATATTAAATCTATATTTTTACATCACCCAAAATTTGTAATTTTCTGTCTGTTTAGGTTCCAAGCAGCTTGTATTCACGGAGATAAGTCACAACCAGAGCGCGATCTCGTTTTGCAAGGTTGGTCAACTCAATTTGATATTTTCTTTTATTAATCTATTTTTAGGAAAGTTTTTATAGCGAGCGTTTTTATATAATAAGCTTTACTTAATGTGATATAATAAAGTAGTTTGTTATAGCTTTCTTCCCAAAATGCAATTTAGTTTGTTATAAAGTACAGTATAAACTTATTTTCAATACATAAAAGGATAATTCCTTGGTTGCGGTAATATCCTGTTTAAAGTTGCGGGACACCATCACTGTCTTTTGCTATCGCAACAAAATCCTGTTTACTTCCAGTGGTCACACAATCATAATCATCGTCTTCCACTGTTGCAGCAAAATCCTGAACATAATGAAAATGTTTCATTGGTCATAGAAACAGCATCATCTTCCGAAATTGTTGCAAAATCTTGATTATTTCCTGAGACTGTATGGACATTATCTTCCGCAATTGTATTAATCTGCGATCGTTCAGATATCATCATTATCTCCCTCTAAGAAATTATCGTCATCCACATAGCGATCGCAAAGGCTCGGCACAAGCTCAATTTTCTCACTCAGTGCTCAACGCTCGGCCCGGCTCAAAAATCTGGTTAAATAAGAACGTGTTTTTTTTACAGATTTCCGTTCTGGCAGAACTCCCGTCCTGGTAGCTACTGATGTCGCTGCTCGTGGATTGGGTAAGATATTAGTGTAACCCTAAAACTGTAAATATTATTTATTTTATTATTTAACATTTTTATTTTAGTTCAATATGAAATTACAGCGTTTGGTTCCATTTATCGATTCGGCTGTTTTCTCCTAAAATATATGAGTTGTGTCCTTAAACATTTATCTTTGACACTGTGTGAGATCTTTTGATATTTGAGGAAAATGAGAGGGTAAACATCATTAGGTCATTAAAAATTACTTGATTATTCTATTTGAAGCACAGTGAAGTCGTATGTGCATAGTGTCACTATATAGATAATTTATGTTAGCCTATGATCTGGTTTCCACATATTTTCAAGCTTATCCTAGTAATAGTAATGAATTGTGTAGGTGAAAGTTTTAGATGTCTTTCCCCTAATCTAACATTTATGTTGATAATAATATTGAATGCCTCTATTGTCTGAACGGTCATAGTTTAATCAATTGAATTAAAAGTGTACCTAAGATTAAATACTATAAATATCAAATCCGTTTTTTTTTACTGCAAATGTTTGTCAAAACACAAACCTACAAATAGTTAGTTGCCCAGCAAAAGGATATGCATTTTTAATTGTTAGTTAGAATTTTAGAGGTGTGAAATTTGAACTTAAAGCTTCCCCATTAATTTTGGAGACATTTTAACTATTTAAAATGTAGCCATTGTAACTATTTTGATGCTCAGTGGATTTATGATTATTCAATTATACTACTTAAATGAAGTAAAGTCTAACAATAATAATTTATAATTTTGTGATTGTTATAATTTAGATTTTTTGAGGGCTAGTTGACATTTTTACTGTACATGTAAGTTGGTTCTTAGTTTGTCTAAACCTTTTGAAATTTATGTTATAAATTAATTTATAAATTAAGTATAGGTATCCTATCCAGTTACAAGACATTAAATTCATTCTACACCCTTCCTACACATTCACTTTAAAACTTCCGTAATCGTCCTCTAAAATGATCAACTTATCAGTAAATCAGTCTTCCTCAAACCTGAACCGACAAATGGATCCGAACTATTGCGTAGAAGTTAGACACTTAAACTAAGTTCGTCAAAGGTAGGTACGATACACTTAAGTCTATGGTAGAAACGTAACTCAATTCACACCGCAGCCCAAAAACAATTATTAAAAGAGAATTTTGGTTTCTTTTTTTGCAGAGGCACATACGTGATAATGCTTGTTGTGGCATTGTCATTCCGTTGTGTCTCTCATTGGCGTTGGTGTTACGCCTACTGACCGCGAGGGCGCAGTACGCCCCACACTGGCGTACACACCAAGCCCCAGTCTAGCCCGTGGCATGGGCTAACCTCATCACCGCTAGGCTTGTGTGAGCATTCTGGGAAAGAATATTGTCTACAACAAGAATTTGCCGCTTTCAATTTGTTTAAGATTTGAGTATTAATCTCAACTCATGGAAAGTAAATTCATTGTGTGCTTTAGTATTTAAAAAGTTTAATACTTTGAAGTTCTTTAAAATGAAATATACCGTTTTAAAATGATTGGAAATAATCTAACCCGACTATTCAAGACTCAATTTGTTAAGAATAGATCAGTTAAAATAAATCTTGGCTCTCTCAAATGGTTTTAGATTTTTATCCTTGAAAAATGAATTTAAACTTTATATCGGTTTTTAACAAAGACCACTTTTGCTATATTCACTTTATAATGCTTAGAAAGCTGAAAAATCTTAGTTGACTCGGAAAAAATTAAAATTGGAGGCATGGGAGTGTTTAGGAGTATCTTTTTGTGAGCGTTTCCTCATAAAAAGGTTTAGCTTTGCCACACCGCAGCCGTGTGGTGATCTACGACGAAGGAGTCTTGGAAGTGGTTTCCAAGCAGTCAGGTGTCCGTAACATTTCCGAAAATGTTAAGAGGACAATCTTGGGCCGTCGACCCAAGTTGCCCCGAGCTTTTTGGCACTTCAGGTACGACTAGAACAGGTTTTTTTCTTCTCCAAATAGTTTTTTTTATTGTGTATTAAATAAGTTAATTATCTTGTGTACATATCGATAAAGTTACAAATAGTGCTGTTTGTTGATTGTTTTGTTTTAGCACCTGGTTTGAAAGAGGGTGTTAGACTTTTTGTATATAATTATCAAAATTAAAAGTTACGTTCTATAAATGTACTAGTTGTGGTTGTTACTATAAGTTGAATCAAGGGAAAGGAATGTGCCATGGCGAAGAAAAGAGAAAGTTGTACTTCTCGTAGAACTCAGTCATGCTTTTTTTATGTTGATGATTTTATGTATTTTCCCAGTGGCAAGAACTAGAATATTTAATTTTGAACTAGTTATTTTGAGCTAGTTAAAAATTAAATATTTTATGTTGTTATTTCACAAAGCTCGAATTCGACACAAGACAATTTGTGGATTTGCTTGTGAATTTGACTGCTGCTGTCACTAGGGTCTAGGAAATATAATTTCACATTGAAGATCAATATGGCTCTTCAGATTAATTAATAAATGATTAGCTTTTTAAATAAGATAAAAACTCTATTAAATAAATATTTGCTAACCTGGAAAGTTAAAATGCATGCTAAAATCATGATTTTTATTCCTCTCCTAAGAAAATATTTCCGCTTTTAAAAACTTGTTTTTCTTATAACATTTTCAGATTATTTTTGTTTCATAAATCTTTAAATAGTCAACCTTTTCAGGGATTTAGGATTTTGAAACCCTCCAACCAAAGTATTCAACCTCAAATTGAATTAAAATAACTTATATATCACTGCTTTTCCCCTTGTGTAAAATCATTTAGGCTACTTATTGTTAAAAAAATAATTAAAAATTGAATTGTTTGAGGATGTTAGAGTAGGTGTTTTCCCCTATGCTTAAATGCAACTGCAATTAACTCTAACAATTATAAGTTGATATAGAGAAATTGTATGCAGTGGTGCAGGAAAAAAAGAGAGTTCTTCCTTTTAAAAGTTCAATGTGAGCACCGTTTGACCATTTGTAGCACGGCACTAATCAAGACTAAAAACAAGATCTTCCCAAATTATGACGATTTATTTTGTCTAAAATAATTTTAGCAACAGCTGCATCCATCCTGTTTCTTAATTTAGGTAGTTTAATAAATATTTGAATCTTTAGCAAGTAGCAGAGACAAACTACAAAAAAATCATTATCCCAACAATCATGTTTGGTGGTTACGTGAAAGTGTGAAAGAAAAAATTTGTCCTTATGCAGTGGAACTTAAATAATCACCGAATTCTTTTTACTGGTGTAGCTTGGTGCCTAAAAAAGACTTTTAGTTGTTTTGTTTTTTTCATATATGTATCCCGGTAGTTTTCATCTAATAGAAATAGGTATAACGAACTTAAAAAACCGCATATTCATTTTGAAACATCGTGTATTTTAGGTAAAAAACAGACTCTTAAATATACCATATTTTTTACTATTGTAAACAAAAATGTCTTTGCTAACAAAAAATTAATCATACGATTTGTCACGTATCAATAAACATTCTTTACGATATTTTTGTAAGGTTAGCAGGCCTACCTCACCGAAAACCTAGGCCCTTGCGCTCTTTGTTATATCCTTTATTTTGAGTTATTGGAGTACAATATTTTAAAACATGTTATGGTAAACCGGTACTTATTTTTTCCCTACCTCAATTCAGTCAAAATTAAAAATTGGAATAAGGCATCCAAAGTTAAGCAAATTCTCTTTAAGTGTGAAAGAAGTTTGTGCACGAGTAACTTTTCATATTAGGTTAATTTTCAAAGACAAATAAAAAATAATTTTGTTTTCAGGACAAAATGTTTTTTTTTTTATAAGACATTCACAAATTGGCAGCATTGGATGGGTTGCTACTCGACTTGATAGTTTATTCTTACTCATTGCAATACTTTCCACAGATGTGGAAGACGTCAAATTCGTCATCAACTTTGACTACCCCAACAACTCGGAGGACTATGTGCACCGTATCGGCCGCACGGGCAGGTCGGGTGCCACAGGTACGGCATACACGTTCTTCACCCCCGGCAACTCCAAGCAAGCCAATGACCTCATTTCTGTGCTCAAGGAGGCCAACCAGATAGTGTCGCCCAAGCTGATCGAGCTCGCCGACAGCTTCAGGAACGGCCGAGGCGGTGGTGGAGGTAAATATAAATTATTGATTTCCGATTGGTTGCTATGGTCGAAGTTCGTGTTGTACCTGACATATTTGACTATTCATAGAACTAGACGTTCAGTTCACATAAATTTTAAGTCGTGCCAATTTTTTAAATAAAAAGTAAATTAGTTCTTGTAAAATTCAGTTTCTTTTGTCTCAGTAGCAAAATCTAGATGATAAAAAAGAGTTCAATGTTTGATTGTTGACATCCAAACTACTACTTATTGCATCGAACACCTGTATTTATGTTCAGTACTGATTTTCACTGTTGTTCACAGGGAGAAATCGGTGGGGCCGCAACCGAGGAGGAGGATTCAGAAACAACTCTCCGTCCCCCAAGAGAAGCAGGTCCAGGTCACGAGAGCGGGATAGAGACCGTGACAATCGTAGAGGTCGTGATCGCAACCGTCACCGCAGGTCACGCAGTTCCAGCAGCTCAAGGTCGAGGTCCAGGTCACGCTCACGATCTCGTGATCGCGACCGTTCCAACAAACCCAGCAGTTATAGTTCCAAGCCTGCAGCTGAGAAGCCTAACGTGAGCTCTAATAGCTCTAATGCTCAACCCGTGCCCCCCATGGGCCCCCAGTTGCCCCCCAATATGATGTCACAACTGCCGCCCTCGTTGTTCTTCTGTCCTCCTCCACCTCCGCCCCCTGAGCCCTCTCAACAGCCGCAGCAGCTAAATGGATTTTCGTATCAACCTATTCGATAGGTATGTTATCAAATGACTCACTTAACAGGCTAATTTTGCAACACACTCTGATAAATATACGGTAAACTTCCTCTCATTCCTACAGCCCACCTTACTGTGTTACACATTTAAAAAAAGTCTAATCATTAGAAATGAAACGAAATGAAATGAAATGAAATGTGTTTATTGTCCTTAGAATTTTCACAAATTATTGACAAAGTCATACAACTGCTAAGGTTTATAGCATAGTCAGTTAATAAATACAGTAAGATACAATATAGCTAACTACATAAAATGAGACACTTTACAATACACATTTTAAATATTACAATTGAATAGGTAATCTTAATCTTAAGAAAAATTTGTGGCATTGAAAATAATGGAAGTGATTAAACCGCATAACCAACAAAGTCCAACAGTAAATAATTTGGTCAATTCGCAAACTCTTAACTCTACTTAAAAATTAATACCAGACATTTCAAAAAATTCATTTAGAGAATAGAATGGGTTGTTCAAAAGCCATCTGTAGAATTTTGTTTTAAAAGTGTTTTCAGGATATTTTTGTATTAAATGTATTAGTTTGTTGTATATTTTTAGTGAGATTACAATATGGCTTTTAAGAGTTTTAGACAGTCTGAAAAAATCTATGGCAGCAACGCTTTTATTCCTAGTATAATGAACATGAGAAATTTGTTTGATTAAGTTGGGATTTTTTAGAACGTATGATACAGAGTCAAATAAATAAATGTTAATCACTGTTGGAATTTGTAGCTGAATGAACAGGGGTTTACAGTGTTCCTGTTGGGGTTCATAGGATATAATTCTAACCAACTTCTTTTGTAAGACTAGAATTTCCTCTATCCCACTGCAATTGCCGTAAAATATAATATTGTATCTAAAAATGGATTGAAAATAAGCAAAGTAGGCTGTTTTAATATAATTTTGATCTATACAATGTATTAGTTTAGTCATAAGACAAATTACCCTTGAAAGCTTAGAACTTATGTAATCAATATGAGGTCCCCAGGAAAGAGTCTTATCCAGATAAATACCAAGAAATTTCACGTTGTCTACATAGCCATCCAACATATTTAATTCACACGGTCTAAGGCGAAAAACAATTTTTTGAGTTTTATCTTTATTTAAGAGGAAGCCATTAGATTCAAACCAGATAGAAGCTTCATTAATTGAGTTTTGAGCTAACTCTTGAAGTTGTTTAAGATCAGGATTAATATTTAAAAATGTTGTGTCATCTGCATACAAATAAGTTTTACTAGTTATACATGCTGGTAGGTCGTTAATACAAATTAAAAATAACAGAGGACCTAGAACAGACCCCTGAGGCACGCCATATTTTATTTTTAATTCTTGGGACCAGTCTCCATCAATATTGACTTTTTGTGTTCTATTGTTTAAGTATGACTTGAAAAAAGAAAGTGGAGTTCCGTTGATACCGTAAAAACTTAATTACATTATCAGGTCATCATGGTCCACACAATCAAAAGCCCTACTCAGGTCACAAAAAGTGGCCTGAGCAAGTGACTTCCTCTCAAAGACCATTAGTACCTCATTAATCAATTTATCTATTGCGTCTGATGTACACTTGCCCTTTCTAAATCCAAATTGCGAAACACTTAAAAAGTTGTTTCTTTCAAAAAAAGAATTCAGCTGATCAAAGACCATGATTTAAAACAATTTTGATACTACAGGAATGATTGATATTGGGCGATAACTTTCTGGAATGTCTTTTTTACCTTTTTTAAAAATGGGACAGACTCTGGTGACCTTTAATTCATCTGGAAAGACGCCTTCAAGGAGACAGAGATTAAAGCAGTAAGATAGAGGTTCAGCTAGATTACCAATAATCTGTTTAAGCAAATTATTAGACATGAGATAAACATCATTACTGCTAGAGTTTTTTAGTTTTTTTGTGGCTTTTATTAGATCATTAGGTGCGATAAAATTCCAGAAAAAAGGCACAGGAGTGATGGAAGACTTGTTAACTAAATCTTTTGAACTGTAGGCATTACTAACAATTTTCATTTTTATGTTTTCAATTGATTCAATAAAAAATGTATTGAAAATATCAGGAGATATTTTAGGTTTTTTTGTATTAATTAAAGAGTTGCCACTGGTTTTAATGACTTGCCAAGCAGTTTTACATCTGTTATTACTTTTTTCTATGAGATTTGTGTTGTATTCTATTTTGGCCTTCTTAATTGAATGCTTATATTGATTTTTTAACCCATTATATGCTTGTTTTGTTTCATTTGAAACACTTCGACCATTTTTTACAATTTTATCAAGAAAAATTAATCTTTCTTTCATAACTCTTAACTCACTAGTATACCAAGCATTACTTTTATTTTTTTTTTGGAATTTTCAGTCTGAATTTTTACTACTTTAGAAAAATAAAAAATGTTATCTTTTAAAACTTTGAAAAACATTTTAAAGATATTTTCTGCTTTATCTCTTTATTATTAAAGAGGTTAGTTTATCATTATCAATTGAGCTGAGTACGCCACCTAGGTGCGTATTTTAACCCAAATAAATATGAGTGAAGGATGAGTGTAGAATGGAATGAGATGCCTTGTGTAGCTGTGTTACAGACTAAGATCGGCTGTTTTATTAGCCAGGAATATTTATTAAAATCCCAATGATCAAGCATATCTGGGTCCAGTTTGAAACCATTAAAAAGCTACCACTTTTCTCAGACGAACCAGTGACCTTTTGATTACCAAGCGAGCACTATAACCACTACATATTTGTCATTGGTCTGTCTGTAAGGTAATGATGCTATTAAAATAAATTCAACTTCAGGATATGGATACCAAGATCAGGATATGGACTGTTGTCTTGCTTGCAAAAAACATTCATATTGTCATTGTCAATGTTACAGAAAGAATTAAACAGCATGAACCAAACAGATGGCTTGTATGTGTGGTCATAAATGTCATATAAAGAAACTGTTTTGTTTTCCAGATGGTAAAATGTTAAATTCAGGATATCAAGAAAGAAGAGTGGATATGTGTAAAGTTATTTCCTTTTACATCATTAAAACCAACAAGTGGATTTTGTAAATACTTTGATTTTAGCAGTTAATATATTGATAAAAGTTTGTGATTTTTTTAAATAAATTGATTCTTTTTGTGTGTTATTTTTTTATATAATAGACTAGTATTATTTAGAAATAAATGTTTCTAATCTATTCCTGTTGTGTATTTTTAACCCCTTGATGAATTTTGGTAATGATGGCAGGATTGAAACAGGTCTGTAGTTAGCAGGATCCATCTTGTTACCATTTGTAAACAATGGAATAGTTTTTGAAAGTTTTAGTTTGGAGGAATACTCATGATATCAAAGCAGTGTTTATGATATTAAGTAAAGCCTAAAGAATAGCTCTTTTTGAATTCTTCATGAATTTTATTGTGATGTCATCGTATCCAGATTATTTTATCTAGGCCTAACTATTTCTCAGATACAGAGTGAAACTGGCATCTAGGTATTGGGCTTATAAGTCACCTTTATTGCTCAGATTTGGAATTATTGATTAGTCAACTAAATCTACATAGTCATTAATCATTCATCGTTGACAATTGTCTCAGCGTTAGTGACAAAAACTTCCATTATATTTTAAAATACTCTGAGGACGTAAATTTAAAGAATTTCAAGTGCAGTATTAAATTAATTAACTTGTAAGTAGTTTGTGCAATATTTTTTTATACATTGATTTTAAAAGTATTTTTTCTTTTTAATGTATTATGAGTTTGAACCTTTTTTGCTGCTTTATTTTAAAATTAACAGTTAAATTTTGACTTATCCTTGTGTTTTAACAGACTTTTATTAAGTTTTGTCTTTCTTCTTGAATCTCCTTATCCATCCAATTCATAAATCCACGTTTTGTGCACACTAAAAATATCTTTAGGGCAGTCTAACATGAAACATTTTTATGTTTTTTTATTTGCTTTTATTCCAAAGAATTTCCTCTTAGCATTGATTTATTAACACTTAGAAATTTTTTTGTTATCAATAAAATATAGATAAAAGTATGACCACTGGTGAGTGTTACATTGTAATTTCTTTTTCTTTTTATCTATTTCCCGAAACACTATTTTTTTAAACTTTGGGCACACATAAATAAAAAATATAGAGGTAATTATTAGTAAGTAAAAACAAATATGATTTTAATTTTAAAAGAGTTCAGTTTTAGGTAAACCAATAAATAACATAACTTAACTAAAAAATATATTTATTATTAAAAATTTGTTTGGATCCTTTAAAAATAAATACTGTTTCACTTTTTGAATTTGATAATATTCAATATTTATATTTTTATGTTTATTCACATGAAATACGTATTCTGTGCTATGTGAAAAGTTGGAAAGAAATTTCTTTTTCAAAAAATTGTGTTTATTCTACTTATATGAATTTCTAAGAACAATATTATATTATCTACTCAACTGACTTCACGTTTAACATTAATTTATATACTGTATAACGATGCAAAACTATGTTCATGAACCAATGTATATACTGGACAATAAAGATATCTTTAACAAACAACTTTTAACCGTTACAAAAACCTATGCTAAGACCAAAACATTAAATAAGATAATTGTTGTATGATATAAAAGCATCATAAAATGAAAATTATAAAGACATTTCTAAAAAAACTTCACTTTCTTTGAAAGAAAAGTTCCATCTTAGTCTGAGTTTTAAATAGTACAAATCATATGTTCAATATGAAAACAGCTTGATCTATTGTTTATTTATTTACAAAAGCAAAAGAACAAAATTAGCAATTGATAAACTATATTTTAATTTATTGGTCCAAGCTAAGGTAATGTTAGTGTTTTCTCCTATTTTGTGTGTTTGAGCTTAAGAACAAAAAAAGTTGAACTTCACCAATTAATGTTTGCAGATTGCAAATCTATTAACCTTGTATTACCTACTAACAATGAGACAGATTTTCATCTCTGCTGAATTTTGTGTATTGTAAAAATGAGAAAAAGTGATAGCAAGTTAAACAAAACTACTATTTTAGTTATTTCATTGATTATTTGCTTTAAAAGTTCTTCTTCATTCGACCATGACATTTTACCAAGTAATAAACACGATCACTCTAGTTCTTCTGGTTACAATTGCAACATCACTACCCACATAACAAACTGCAGTCCTTACAAAATTTCAATGCCAAAATTTACTCGTTACAGGTATGTGGAGTTTTTAGGTTCTATTTTCATGAGTAATTGTGACTTGAAAACGAGCCCTGTAGAAAAACTGCAAATGACATGGCAACTTTTAAAACTTCAAGAAAACAAAATGAATGTGTTAAACACTTTGTATGACAAACGATCATATTTAATCGAACAAGATTCTGTTGACTACGGTGTTTATAAACTAAGACTGTCGGTCAGTGTTATTTTCCAAGATACGCACGTGCTAACTAAAACCAGTGAAAGTGAAGGTTATTTTGAAATAGTCAATATCAGAACTCAAACACTTATCTACGGTGGCTATTTACGGTCAGTCTATTACCAGTACGATGTACTTTACCAAGTCTCGACTTTCTTAGCTCCAGGAAGACTAGGAGATGGTAACACTGAGCATGTAGCTTACTTGTGGCAATGTCGGGACCAAGAACGATTTTGCCAAGAGTACTACACTGATAAAACAAGTAGAGTAATCGAAGGTCCATTTGCTTTAAGGAAGGGCGTGTTTTTTTCAAATAACAGTTTTAGAATCGTAAAAGCCTTTTGGTTCGATCTCTCGACTATGATCACGGTCATTCACGATACACACAAAACGTACCAGCGTCAAATCGAGTCACAAATGCTTTATATTACGGATATTCCTGGGGTTAACATTGGAATTAGTTGTTTGTTGAACTGTGGTGGCCGTGTATTCAGAACCAATCCACAAGAAATATTACATCTGGAAGCAAAATACAACGAATCGATAATTGAAACTTTGCCGAAACTTGAAACAAAATTGGAATGGCTTTATCAGGCTGAGCTCGACCACAAGCCAAATTTAGTTCCGACGGAAGCTAAATCTGATGACACTGCGACCAAAGAAACAGAGTTGAGAATTAAAAGAGGCTACTTGAAACCGAATACCTCTTACTTGTTTACAGTGAACTGGATATTCAATGGTTCTGCATTACAACAAGCGACCATCAAGATATTTACAAGTTCACTGCCTACGAATATTCTATGCACAACGAGTCTCGACAAAAATGATACTGAAGGATTTAAGTTTTACAGTATCTCCTGCACTCGCAATAACGATGCTCACGATGTGACTTCGGGGATGGTTGAGTTTTATAATAAGGACAAAGGGGACAAAAATGGTAGACATTTAGGATTTAGCCATACTGGAGTTATGAAAAATGTGTTATTCACAAGGGATAGACTCTTGGTGAGTGTTACAAACCTGTTTGGGACCTCCTTAAATAATATAGAAGTAAAATCTCAGCTAGAAGATTCAGGTAGTATAAAGGTTGTTGAATCCGAGTTAGAGTTTGAACATCAAATGGACTTGATATTCGGTCATCAAGGTGTATTCTATCATGAAGGTGATGGTATTTTTCGTATAAATTTAATATCTGCTTTCTGTGACCTGTTATCAAGCTCAAAATCTTTTTCCACACGATTTAAATTCAATCAAATCCATGCAATGCTCAATAAGTTGAATTCAGAATCAGTTACTTCTATTTCGGAGGCTATAATGCTTAACAATGTTTTATCTAATTTTGTCCAAGTTATACGTAACACAAAGCCTATTAGCCACTTCACAAGTGAAAGTCTTTATTTGATAACTAATTTGATGTGGACTATATCATCAATTGTCGAAAAAACTGTAACTTTCTCAAGTAGAGCTTCTTGTTTGACAACAAGTGAGAGGATATACAATTTAACTGATTCTTTACTTCAATACTCAAATTTTATCTTAGAGAGCAAAGAAAACTATAATTTGCTTGATTCCAACAACAGGAATAATCTGAAGAAAAGCATAAATAACGTTATTTTAACGCTACAAGATATACTTGATTCAATTGTAATACATCAGGCTTACGCAATTAATGATTTTAATATGGAGTCAGATCACATCAATTTTAAAGTTAAGCTATTGACAAACAGAGACTTTGAACTTAATAAAATATTCAGAGGCAATACTTCAATTTTGACTTTTTCACCATCCCCTAAAGCACATATGAATATCATTTCTTTTCAAATCAACCCGTTTTGGTGGAGCAATGGCTACAAAATAAATACCGATGTAAAAATTATTTATCTTTCAGAAAGCATTGATGAAACTATTGAAAGTTATTTTCCCGATAAAAAAATACCCTTTGAGTTGAAAATCCACGATCTCAAGCAATTCAATATTTCTGGTAAAGTTACGCAACCAAATAGCCTAGATGGGTCTGAAATAAACGATCAAAAAATTGCAACTCACAAAATTGGATCTGAAGCAAATTCTTTGACATTTATTAATTTTACATACATACAGAATGACACTGGGTTGAGGATTGGTATTCTACAAGGCTTGAGACCAGATTTTGAATATATGACTGGACCAGAGTCAAAACGGATCACAACAAACTCATCCATCATCAAATTCAGGATGGATGATTACGAAAAAGGAGAGTTTTTCTACATCGGTATTCTTCCAGAGAAAAATGTTAATGCAAATGAGACGGTTCATTACAATTTTACACTGTTTAGCACTGCTTGCAGGATCTGGAGGTATGATATTTGGACTTCCAGTCGGTGTTACATGGGACAAAAATCGAGTGAAGATTTGTTGATATGTGACTGTCCATTCACGAGTGAGATTGTTGGAGGACACGTTCACATACCCAATCATCAGTTCATCCCGTTTTTCGATTTTCCTCTTTCCATTTCTGAAAAGAAGTACCCTCTGGTAATCGTTGTTTTAGTCATCATTGTTGCCATCTATTTGATGTTACTCCTCTGGGTAAGAAGATTGGACAGAAGAGACAGACAGTTGATTAACATAGTTGTATTGGAAGACAACGATCCTGGAGATTCCTTCGCTTATCTCGTCGGAGTGTTCACAGGAGCAAGGATAGGAGCCGGAACCACATCCAACATCGGATTCAAACTGATCGGGGATAAAGGATTCAGTAAGCATCACATTTTGAATACCCTTCATCGCCCGATATTCAAGTGCAACTCGGAAAACTGGTTCCTCCTGTTCACTCTTCGTCATCTAGGAACGTTGACAGACATTTCAGTGTGGACCGATCACTCTGGCCGAAAGCCCAACTGGTACTGTAGTAAGATACTTGTTTTTGATATGTGTACTTACGAAAATGAATTTTTCTTTGTTGAATCGTGGTTTGGAACGAATACTCAAGAGTTTTGTCTTTCGAAATTTCAAGAATCCGCAACTTACAGTGAAACTAACAAATTTAGTAGATTATTGTCCGAGAATGTCCTGTATGGCTTCAGGGAGGCTCACTATTGGGCTAGTGTGTTTCTGAAGCACCCTCGCAGCCCAGTGACCAGAACCGAGCGGCTGACAGTGGTTGTTTGTGGGCTGCTCGTCAACACACTGGTGTGTGTTTTGCTTTACTACCCTCCTTCTCCCGAATCTATTGATTTCACTGTTTTCAACACAGTCAGAGACACAGTAACCATCGGAATGATCGGGAGTTTGTCAGAATGTGTTGTTTCCTTGGTCTTGATGCACCTCTTATACACCTGTTACTCAGTAACGGACGGTCCTCCCAACTTTTACACAGACAGATATTGCTGTGACATATATCACTTAGACCGAAAAATCAGCTTTTACAAGAGACCCCCTAAGTGGGTTTCATTCATCCAAACGTATGTAACTGATCACATCGGTACAATAAAGGCTCTCCCTTTACAAAGTATAAGAAATGCTCTTATCGGCATTGAAATAAAAGAGAAGCGGTTAAAAATAATCCTATTCCTGTGTGTCACAATAATGATTATATGCAGTCTTTTCATCATTACACTCAGTATACAATATAACGAAATCAAGACCATTCTGCTGTATGTAAGCATAGTTACATCTATTATTCTAACCAACATGATTATTTTACCGATCAAAATATTTATCACATCGATTTTATTAAGTTGTGCCAAGTCACGTTATTACGAGTTGATGACTTTTAGCATCGAGTTGAGGAGGATTTTATACGGGCTTAAACAAAAAAAAACAAAAATTTACAAAGATTATCTCACCAGGCAAAGGAGTCTCGACATGTATCGTCTTCCGTCAGACTTCAAGTTGAAAAGGTTAGCGGCTGAAAATGAAAAGTTTGTTAATGTACTAGCGACAATGTACATTATCAGTTCCTTTACATTCTTATTCGTCATTCTTTGGCTAATCCAGTTGTTCAATATTAAACTATTTTTCTTGGTTAACATGCAGGCTCTTTGTCGTGAATTCGGAACAAAAAATTTATGCGAAATCGTATTTCGTTATGATTTGGATAATATCGTTCAAATTTGGGATAGCCTGCCAGACAAAATCTTTCCCCTGCTGTACACCCAGAAATGGTACAACAAAGATAACATGTCACTGTCACAGGAGATATTTCACGAGACCGGGTGGCTGAAGAGTGGAAATTCTCGTCTGATCGGAGTCCCTCGCTTGAGACAGATTCGTGTAAAGCATGACCTGAGCAACCAATGCAAAGTACCAGAGATAATGCAAAACATATCTAGAGGATGTCACATGACACTGACGGAGGAGACAGAAGATCGACGGGACTACGGGACTGGGTGGAGCAACAACAGTCTCTACGATGTTGAATTGTTTGATTCATCACCTTGGGAGTACACAGCACCCTCGTGGGGGGGAAACTACATTGAAGGACCATCAGGGTATGAGTACCACAGCGGTGGTTACGTCGCCACCTTGCACCGAGACCTCATCAAAACTAAGGCCAGTTTGTCGAGCTTGTACGATACTAACTGGTTTGACGGGAACACGAGAGCACTAATAGTAGACTTCACATTGTACAATGTCAATAACGATGTGTTCACACTAACTACTATCGTAACAGAAATTCTTACAGTCGGCAGCGTGAAGGTCGAGTACTTTTTTAGTTCGACGAGGTTTTCTAACTTCCAAAAACCGATAGTACTGTTCGGTTTGACATTTCTCATCTTCTTTCTCCAGTTTGGTTTTTCCATAAACATAACGGGATTTAAAAGATTTTTAAGTAACTTTTGGAACATTTGTGACGCTTTGATTCTGATGGTATTCGTGTCGAGTACGTTGGTGTATTTCCGCTGGTTGCTGATAGTGTCCGACGGTAAAGACAAACTCTCCAAACAAGGGAAAGACGTTTATTTCTCACTCGCAGAGTACTTAAACTTCACAGGGGAAATTAGAGACGTAATAGGACTTTTGTTTTGCCTGATGTTGTTCAGACTGTTGAGAGTCGTTCGATTCAATGAAGACATTAAGGGTTATGTTTACGATTTGTGGGCATCAAGAACAGAAGTTATTTTTGCATGTTGGGCCACAGTGATATTCATGTTTGTCCAATTCAGACTCATCATGTTCCTCATCACTACACCGCAGGCGTACAGTGTCAAAGATGTTCTCATTTTCAAGTCTCAATTCAAAAGCATGGTGAGATACACGTACAATCAAATGACTGGAAAAGTGTTGGCTTACACTCTCAATTTCACCTCTCAGCTTGGAATCTTTACATTCATGCTTTCACAACATCATCACTTCAAGGAAGCTCAAGGAAAAACACGAGCCAAACAGAACGAGCGGAGAACGAGAAGAGCAGAAATACTTGGCCATTTAGTGTAAAATACAGACTAAAATTTCAGTGCAGCATAAAACTAGAACATGGATAGTTTTGTTTACATTATGTAAATTTCTTTGTTTCAGATGTAAATAGACAGAGTAAACATTATTCAATCAGATGATCTAATATTTTGTTCAATATATAGGTAAAGGTACTTGCATGTTTAGTTTTAAATGTAGGGAATTGAGTTTTGCTTATAAATTCTGCTATAAAATAAGTTTAATAATTTAGAGAAAACTTATTTTCTGGCTGAAGCAATTTTCAAAATTAAAATTGAAAAACAAAAACAATTAAAAGTACATGAGTATTGTCAGCTGTTTCAAAAGTCAAAAAAAATATTTTTGCCATAATAGCCTAAGTCAAATTGTTTTGTTTATAAGAAATCATGCAATGTATAACATGGTTGCAACATATAAAATGCAAATATATTTTAGTCACTAGAGGTAACATTAAAACTCATTGTTCAGATAATTTGTGTATGAGTAACAAACTTTTAGGACACATAACACTAGATGTTATGGAAGGGAACTGAAATGAAAATGTTGTCATAAAAAATGCCAACTCATAATCATTTAATCAGGTTTTAAAAAGTAATTACGATTACTCCGCTAACACCCATGATCACAGTCTGGTACAAAAGCATCAGACCAAGCTACAAAAATAGATGCATGTCAGCTTTAACTTTTTGATTGATTGATTCCTTTGGCCTGTCAACCTTCACCCAAACTGCAGAATCTGTCTAGGGGAGCGAGCTGGTATAGTGGTTAGATTGTGGGACTTATGTCCCTGAGGTCCCGGGTTCAAATCCTGCCAAATTTCCAATGGATATTATATAATTTATAATGCCGCAACCCCTATGTCTAGCCTGAAGCAATGTGAAAAACAATCACTCTCCAGTTGCTTCTTGTTTGCCTTGGATTTAGATCTTCCCACGAGTAAAACTCCTGAATAAAATATCAATATTTTCACAAATTTCAGCCTCTGAACCATTTTCATACCAAAAAAGAACAAAATACCCGGATAAGTGGCAGGTGATCCTAGTTTTGGCTAAACACTGGTTTTGAACCCTGAGGTTAGTTTTTACTTTCTCCCCCTATACCATAGTATATGGAGAAAGTATTGTTTTCATCAAAATTTTCGATTTTGAGTGGATATATTCGTTTTGGGTCCCCCTGGACCCAAAAAGGTGGTTTTCGAAGTGATGTCTGTGTGTGTGTGTGTGTGTGTCTGGATGTGTACAGAGCTAGAGACTACACCTGTGGTCCGATTTCGATGAAATTTGGTATGTAGGTTCTAATCCATGGTATCTCCAGGCGTTTTTTTTTTAATTTTTTTGAAATTTTGATTTTTAATGGGGATTTTCCCATAAAAAACTGGAAAAATCGGATTTTCTCAAAAATGGCCAAAACGATTTTGATAAAAATTTAGTATGTTGTAGCCCTTAAAATTCTGGATAAAATGGTACAAATCCCATTTCTGTAAAAATTATGGTTCAAAAGTTATGGTAAATTATGTTATTTTCCCATAAAATAACAAAAAGTAGGATTTTAGACAAAAATCCGGTTTTGATTTAACATAGTATGTTATGGTCCTTACAATTTTGATAGTTTTTTTCATTTTTTTAGAAATTTTTATTTTTAATGGGGATTTCCCCATAAAACCCCATAAAATAACGGAAAAATAGCATTTTCCAAAAAATGGCCTGAACAATTTTGATAAAAATTTAGTATGTTATAGTCCTTTATATTCTGAACAAAATGGTACAAATCCCATTTCTGTAAAAATTACGGTTAAAAAGTTATTGTAAATTATGTTAATTTCCCATAAAATAACGGAAAATCGGATTTTCCCAAAATTGGCTCGAACAATTTTGATAAAAATTTAGTATGTTATAGTCCTTTATATTCTGAACAAAATGGTACAAATCCCATTTCTGTAAAAATTATGGTTCAAAAGTTATTGTAAATTATGTTATTTTCTCATAAAATAACAGAAAAATCAGATTTTCTCAAAAATGGCCCAAACGATTTTGATAAAAATTTAGTATGTAGTCCTTTAAATTCTGAACAAAATTGTACAAATCCCATTTTCGTATATTTACACTAACCGCTTACACATGATAAAGGTTGTTGACAAACTTATGGGAGAAATTATGTGTTAGAATGCTAACCGTTTATTTAGTTAAAAATTTAACTATTGAATCCTTATTACACTTGGCATGGTTTTTATGACAAATTTTCTCACCCAATTTTGTTGTATTCAATAGGCTATGTGAAGGAAGGCCTACAATAGGACGAAATATCAATATACTCGTTTACTGTTATGTGATCTTTGAATCTCCCAAAAAACATCTTATAAAATGCTAATAGTCAAACACAAAATCTAACTCTAATTTTATATGTATATACTATGATACAATTTGTCCCTTAAAAACCCCTAGGCTACATTACTTTCCCCAAAAAACTATCCTGACAGAGCTCTTAATATTTTACTTTTCATCGAACAATTACTAAGTAACATACAATGATAAGGCTGATAAAATATGAGAGACAACAAAACTTTTCACAATAATAATATATTTACAAAACATCGCTATAAAATGCACCTTATGACTAGAATTCATCATCGCTAAAAGGGTGTTTTGTAAAATAACCGAGCCACTTGGGTACATGCACTAATAATGTCCGGGTACTTGTACTGGAACTTGTAATCCAACACTCTCTTCGGAACTACTTTCTGTCCCTGAGTCATGATCTTGGCTCGTTCTTCACCAAACATTGTGTTGACGATGAATTCCGGCAGTGGAATTAAAGATGGCCTCCACATCGCTTGGGCAAAGGCTGTCGTAAACTCTTGATTGGTGACAATCTGAAAAACATTCACTGTTGAATACTTGTTAGGTTAGATAAAGAATCAATACATTTGGCTTATTGTTTAGAAACAGTGAAAAGCTATTGTTAAGACTTATATGTACAAGAATCCCTCATTCATAAAGCAATCGTCTGGATAAAATGGAATATTTGTTACATAAATAAATACATTGCTTTGAAATAACATTGAAATAATTTACTTTGTCTTCATAGGTCGTTGATGACGTTTATTCACAAAAACCTCTTGTATCATTAGGGCAGTATTCAATGCGTTCAAAAATTACATCTAACAAATATCTCAGTAGACTTACCATAGGTGCAACACCATTTAAGACGCCTGTGACTTTTTCGTTCTCTATGGCAAAGAGTAGAAGATTGCACATGTCCTCAATATGTATCCATGGCATGTACTGAGTTCCGCTGGCTACAGGCCCTCCCACACCCATGAAGAACGGGAGAAACAGCTGTTGTATCATCCCTCCACTGCGGCCGAGAACCACACCTAAAACGATAAACCGTTTTTTCATGTTTCACGGTTTTAAAGTAGGCTCTAGTTCTGAACAGTTTACACATTACTTTAGGTTAGGTCAAGAGGATCGTGGCATTATCACATAGATGAAATCCATTGGTGATTAGCGGTATTTGAACAGAGGACTTTCGAGACCAGCTCTCTCTAAAACCCAGACTTAAATATCAGTCTCTGGTACATTACAAGGACTAATATATATTTATTTCTTGGCTATTGCATTGCAATGAGGATTTTTCATTTCAAATTTATGAAATAGGAGTTAAACTCGTGCAAACTTTTTATTGTTGCACGTGCTTTTTAAACTTTAACAGGAGCTTAAGATTAAACAGCTGGGATAGAGCTAGATGCATTAAGAGAAAGACACCTCCGGTCTCTTGGGTGGAAACATCAAGACAAAGATGGCTCGGACAAAAAGGAGAAATCATTCCAAGGAATATTCATGCAATAGCAGTAGAGGAAGGATAGAGGAAGACTTAGAAGCAGAAGGTTAAATGAGACAAACAGCAATGTGAAGAGAAGAGAAGGGAAATGAGAGAATTTGAAGGAAGAGAATCTATCGAGTTTGAAAAGAAATAAATAGACTTAGTAATTGTCCACACACAGGAGTAACCAGGTAGGAGGAAGATATATATATTTATAAAACTTGACACTGAAGTATAGATCAATATTTGCTTGGGTTTCATCCACAAGACATTCTAGTTTTGTACATACCTGATCTGACAATGACTCTTCTAACATCAGTGTCAGGCATCAGTGAAGCCTCTTCCCACTTCTGTGCCAAATCGGACAAGAAGTCAAACGGAGGACCAAGCGTCGAGTCTTCATCGTAGTCTACAGTAGCGTCGGGCTTATAAATACCTGCATCAAAACTACTGTGAGAAATCGAAAGGGATTAGTCAGTCAATGTTATGTTTTGTGTATAATGAGGATTAAGTGTAAAAGTTCAGTAATAGCAATTATATACCTATTGACGAAGGGACGTAACTGGGCAAGTTTCAAACCAAATATGGGTAAATGATGAGGGTGGAATGGAGTCAGAACCTTATTGGAAATGGAGGGATGGAGTAAGACATTGTGTACCTTTCTGAATCAGAATGAGAGAAGATACTTAAAACATTCTTTGTATCATTTTGAATTGTAGAAAAAGAGGATAGCAGCTAGCTTACCTTGAAAGTGTAGGTAGGCCATAGAACATGTAGAAAATACACTGTGCACACAATATTTCGTCCCTCAGCTGCTCTCATCCTTTTTCTACAATTCAAAATCCTGGCCTAGAGCCTTTCCTTGAACAAAACTATTCTTTGTGTCATGTTAGTCTCTTCATTTTTTATAAAGATCAGTCACTACACAATTAGCGTACATGATGAAGTAGCCACAGAGATTCTAGTATTTAAGTAAAAATTGTATGAGGAAAGTAATGCCCTTCGTTAGTGCCCACTGAGAATTCCTATGGAGTTAAAACCAGGAGTCAATTTTGAGAGCCTCTATGAAATTTCTGTGAGAAGACAATTAACAGCCTTCTACATATTGTTTGTATGTGTAGCCCAGCAAAAAAGATCTATTGTGAATCTTGTGATATTATGGAGAGAACGAGAAGGAAGGTTGTGTGCCTTGTACGTCTTGGACGATGCGGAAGGTGTTCAATTTCCCAGCACATCCACAACACTTGGGTTTGGACCGCTTTCTCTAAAAAAGTTTAAGTACTTCCTCGTTTGATTCATCATGTAAAAATTTAACCGACGTATATTTAAAAAAAAATTAGGGTTATCGAACAAGCACAAAGTAAATCTCATGGTTTATAAAGGATCTGGGATTGTATGAGGGAAGAGATCCTGCAATGAGACTTAACTAGAGGTCGTCCAGTGGTCGAAACTCGACCAAAGATTTGTAATGTACAGACTTCTCTATTTTCAGTATTTTCACCCCATACTGTAAATAAAACATGTGATTGGAGTTTCTTCAATTTGTTTTGATTTTCTGTTTATATTTTGTTGTTATTTCGTCACCAGCATAGAAACCCATAAAGCCCATGTTAATTTTTTTCAAATTTCAAATTAATTTTTTGTGCTTATTTCTGAGCCTATTTTAATTTTTAAAGGGATTCTGCACACCTACGGAAAAATATCTTTCTAACAGTATGCGAAGATTTTTCCTGCGATGCACATGAGCTGAGAAAAAAGGTTTTAAAGAAACATGCTTGCCTATTAATATATAGATAGAAGATAAGCTGACCAGCTGTGTTTTGCAATTCCATAATCAAGCTTGGCTCTCAGTAAAAAAAGGTAAAGTATTTTATTGTATCTATTGCATTACAGATTCTCGAGAAGACTTACCTACACCAGATATGCAAACAAACACTTTAGGTTTTGTCTGCGCTTTGACGATTGCCTGCGCCAGATTGTGCGTCGTGTTTACTCTACTGTTGAAGACGTTCTGCTTGAAGCCTGGAGTCCATCGTTGCAGCGGATCCAAGATATTCTGGCCGGAAAGGTTCACAACTGCGGTTACGCCTTGTGGAAGACCATTCGACTGAATATCAAACTGAAAATCATCGAGTGATAAATATTATCAATCTAACAATTTGACTGTTTAATTCAAATAGTTTAGTTTAAATTACCTAACTGGCCATCGTTTATCCAGTTTTTATCACTACCTATATCATGTTCATGGTAGCCTGTAGTGTTACAGTGGTAGTGTACCTATGTATTTTTATGTATCAATCCTGGAGGTAAAAAAGAGATGTTGTTATTTTTCCCCAGAATATTATGGCTTCTTGGTATTATAAAGATTTTTGATGCAGTGAACAGATAAGTAAGATTGACATCTATTTGTTGAAGATTTTACACAAAATAGGTACAGACTTAAGCAATATTAATAAAGTTGCTGGTTTTTGTCGTCATGCCTCTGTTATTTCTTATCCAATGTGAGATTCTTGGTGTTGAAATAAACTTTGGGTCATTAGGCTCCGACTTATCATGGTCAATTGTTGTTTTATTAAAATAGACTCATCCATTAGCATTGACTTTTAGGCCTCGGCCTAGTTCTTAATCTATTTTTTTTTATCTGATATCGTAGGCCTACCATCTTTTAATCAGCTGGGTAAATATTTAGTCTCTACAAAGTCACTCCCAAAGAGTGGAAAATCGGATACACACTAAACATCTGTTATACAAAGTCAACTCCTGAATTCATTTAGCTCGATTACAATTGCAGATGGTGGCATCTAGGCTGGCTAGGTAAAATCTCCATTGGGCCTTCACACAGGTTTTTATTTAATTAGACTGGCCACCAGACTGCAATCCATATAAATCCCAAAGTAACCATGAACTTTTAAGAAAACTACAAGTCACGCCCTCATAAACCATATACCATATACTTAAAATGTTCGTCATGACGAGAAACCTTGCGCAAAACTATCCATTATTTCATAAATTGCCCTTTAAGGTCGTAATTCCTTTCCAAAGGGAACTTTCCATATACCTAATGTTAAAAATACCTCAGCTGTACTTATTTGTATGTTATTCTTTCAATTTAGGCTACCTTTTTAAAATCAGGTGTGATTATTTGTTTCTATTACTGTACCTCTTCTGTTTTGTTTATGAATTAATTTAGTTACTTATGAATTTAAACGGGGTGAAGCCTGTCCGGGTAACAGCTAGTATTCACTAAATATTGATTTACTCATTCAGTACTATAGCCTACCTTACTTGTAACCAGCTCAATAGAAACAAGCAGGATTTTACAGTTAGAAATGCTCACAACGTAAAGCCATACCACATTAGGTTTTATGTTAGGTGTCAGGGTTTACTAATTATATCTATATTTGGCCATTTATTTAAATACTGTATAAGTTTTATGTAAACTCCCCTGTTACTCAATGGCAATATAAATTGCTAACACACTGTCTAATAGAGGGTTAGCAATTATTTCATAGAGATAATTTAAATTAGGTTAAGAGAGAAAACAAACTTACCCATGTTAACCTTTGAGGTCCAGGTACTCGGGATATAATCGTTACTTCATATCCTTTTGATTTTAAAAGATAAGTAAATGCACTTCCTATGAATCCTGTACCACCTCCTACAAAGTTAAAAAATAAATTATTGAGTACACTCCGTAAACAAATTATTAGGCAAAGTTAAAAATACAGTCAGTGCTTGGTCGTGTTGATTGTAATAGTAAATTAACTCAAAATTATTGCAGGGTTGGTCTTTAAAACATGTTAAGCATTTGGTCAGTTTAACTAAGTTTATGTACACACAGTTTACATCCTGATGTCATGTGTGAGTTAGCCTATTATTTGACAAAACTGTACAGGTTCTACAGATTTTCAAGCAGACCAAAGACTTATAAAAATGCTTCTACTTTGTGCCAATTTAGACTGCGCAAGAACCTCAGTTAATCGCATAATTTGCAAAGTTATGTTACCAGGACCGGGAAATTTCCCTGTGGATTGATTGTTTTCTTCCTATATTGTACTCTTCTCCTATTTTTACTACAAATAAAGAAGGTAGCACTCTTTATCCTTCATATTGGGAATATTTATTTTTATCATTTGTTATTGTTGATGGTAGGTTTGTTGTTATTGTTTCATATTTTTTTATTTATTGTTGTTGTTTGAAATTATTATTTATTTGTATACCTTTTGTTATTTTGTCAGTTTTTGTTTTGTTTGGCTAGGTTTGGCATTGTTACTGTTGTTTGTTGTTAGATCATTATATATTGTTCATTTTATTTCTAATATTAAGCACAAAAATTGTTATTATCAATTTAAGTCATCCTGAGTTTATTGTTTTGTTTTGTATGCTGTAAAATGGAGATATCCGTTGAAATAAATAATTAAATAAATATTCAAATTGTGTCAACAAAGCAGCTACAGTACTCATGTTCTGATGTCCAATCTATTGAAACTGACAGAGCCTTTTGGGACTTGTGAGAATGTGGTTCTAAAAATAAACGGTAGATTATCCATAGTGGCATATCGGTGTCAACCATATCGTCAGTCGGAGGTTGATGCCAGACGTATTTAACCCTTATAGGCCTACTGAAGAGGTATCCTCAGTGGCTAGGGCGGTGAGACCAAAACCAAAGAAACCAAAACTGTGGATTCTAATGACACTGGCTGTGGGCTTCCTATTGAGAATGAAGATTTTTAATGAGGCTAACTTTGATGGTTAGCCTTACAAGCTAGGTAATTTCATTCAAATGGTAGGTTATTAGCACATTTTAAATAAATTTAAGATTAAGTGGTGAATTAATTAGCTTCGTTGTAAAATAGCCACAAAAAATAAATTGAACTGTAATCAATTTTACCTAGTAAAACATGACCAGGAGATGAATTTGTTGCCATTGTCCTACAGCTTGAAACACTGAAGTGATATGAAATACAAAGTCCATGGGTAACATTTCCAACTAGTGACAGTAGTTTTGCCATTACAATTTAAATAAAGACACACCAAAGCTTCAAAATGTCACCGTTCAAAGCATTTTCAATACAATAAAAAGTTATATTAGGTATGATTTAATTTAAAATAAAATTATACGGTTTATGTAAGCTAGAAGAAAGAGGGTAAGAAAATAGTGACACCTAGAGCAGACGACAAAACACAAACTTCTTGTGTAGCACCTTCGAAAAAAGCTGATAGTTTATAGTGTGTATCCAGACTCTCAGATATATTATGAGAAGTAGTGCCATTGATTTTATTCACTCAATGGTATCGCCAGCGCAGTGTGGAGAAGTTAAAGGTGGCCGTGGGGGGGGTGTGGATACTGAAGTCAGTATTATCACATTATACCTAGAATGTTTATTCGTCATACAAACTTTACAAGAATGTGATTTTCACATATAAACATGTAAAATGTAAAAAAAATACTTTACTAACTAATAATACCTTATGCTAAATTTCTTTGTTTTTTTATCAATACATAAAACCTAAAGCTACATTTTTATAAAATCGTCTAGGAAATAAGGACACAAGCACAAGAGGATGAGATAAGATTTTAATTTTCCGTTAAAGGATACATATTTTCTTCAGTTTTAATTTGTTCTGGGAGGTTATTGTAGATTTTCCTGCCCTTGTACCATGGCGCTCCTTCATACAGAGTGCTGTTCAGGAGACATTTTAGATTTTCATTTATGTTTACACCAAGGAATTTAGTATTTGTAGAAGATTTTATGGAATCGCCTGATTTAGTTTGTTGTGGGTTATGGAAATGAAGATGAGTTCTGGAACAGTTTGGATGTAGCCTAGGTAGTCCGGTTTGGTGCAAACCAAGCTATCATGGAATCTAAATCTCTAGATGCATTAGCTGCAAAGAATATAAGGTGCTTTTTTTTGTTGTATCATCGTCATCAGCGATTTGAATAATTTTGGAAGAAAGTGACAAAGACAAGTCATTGATGTAGAGGATAAACAGAAGAGGCCCTAATGTAGATCCCTGCGGAACACCATGGGTTACTGAGCTCCATTCAGAAAAATGTTTGACACCGGATTTATCTTTGATGACAAACCTGCCGATCTGTAGGTGATGTAAGAATGTAACTAGAAAACCTGGAAAAAGATGAACCAGGTATCCTATACAATCTCAATTTCTCCAAGGGAATGTCATGCCTGACACAACCAAAGGCCTTAGACAGGTGTGGTACATTTAAGGGTGCTATTTTTGCTTCGGCGATCGAGTCTGCTACAGAAACCTGGGACTAAAATGTATTAATATTATATTACAGCATAGAGCAAATATTACAGTTAGGTAATATTAAAAGAGCTTCACGATAAATTTGAAAGGAGTTATTTATTTACCACATATATTTTATCCCATGTACTTATCTTATTCAAACTTCCTTCGGCTTATATGATTATAGTGTGTTAACGGTCAGTGCTTATATCCTGTATTTTTTTATTTTTTTTATTTGTTGGGCTCAACACGGCTCAAGGATTATGGATTATCTGTAGGTGGGTCCCATAGTGTCGAGGGACTGGGAGTTCACTACCATATGTGTGTGTGTGTGAACCATTCAAGCTGAATACCGAATTGGGTGGCAACACTGGTTCAATTGAAGTAAGTGTCATCTCCATCTGTCAAGGAGGGGTTTGTGTGTGTGTGTGTGTGTTTGTGATTCATTGTTTTCACCGATTACATAAGGGAAAATACTTTCTCTAGATAAGAGAAACTCAATTATTAATGTTCAAATCGCTTTTTACAAACATTTCTAACGTAGTTAGAGGATCGAGCAGATTTACTGAAGGGGTAAATATTATATTGTAATAATAAGTACTGTACCGGTACCTATTTTATATGCCTTGGTCATATTGTTAACCAATAATGGTGAAAACCTAAACCTTTTCAATTGTTTACATTGTTATTGCAATACAATAGTGTTACTACACAAAGGTTTAGTTTAGGCATTGATTATATTATTGATTTATCACTTGACACAGAATATTGTCATTTTTTGGCAGCCCACTCAACAGATTGCTCAATGTTTTTTGGCTTCAAATTTTTACATTACATGTATAGTCTATTCTGTATTATACTATTAAAGGCCCTATATAGGTTTATGTGACAATTAGTGAGTCTTCCCTGTAGTTATATGTTTAGTCAAGGCATTGACTATACACTTATGCCTACCCTAATAGACTTCCCATGTAGTGTAAAGGTCGAAAACAATAACCTAAATCGGTACTAGCCTAGGCTATTATAAAATTGAGGTGGTGTTTGTCTGTCTGGGCGGCTGTCACGACCTAAGTTATTTAAGAACTTGTTATAGTGTTGGTATCAAAGAACAATTTAGCAACGTCCTTTAGAACGTTATATGTGAATCAGCGGTTAGAAAGAATAACCGCCAAAATTAACCACAAATACTTATGGCCCATATTTCTAGGAACGTCATAAGCCTATTCACTTCCTTGAGTTCCTCTCGGGCTTTGCCCCTTAAATGTCTAAAGTTTTGAAGTGAGGTTTTCAAAATTAAATATCTTATACCTATTGATTGGTCTCCATGGCAGAATGAAAAAAAAACTCATTATGTTTCTTTACTTTGACATTTCAATGTAACTTAAACAAGCAACTGCCAAATGCTCATTTCACAATATCAGACAGCTGATCCAAAGAAAGTAATAAATAGTAGTTTACAACGATTGCGTAATAATAGTGTCGTTATAGTAGTTTACGTAACAATTGCGTAAAGATAGAGTTAAAGACACTAGTAGAAAATTTAAGGCACAAGCTTTGGCGAGTGCCTTAAAAACTTCTGCGAGTGTCGTTAACACTAAGTTATTTACACAAGTTGCGTAGACTACTTCACCTACAACATTGTTTTAATTACTAAAAATCACTACTCAAAACTTCTAAGAGAGGTTATGTTTTTCTGGTACTTTCGTATTACACTGAAGCCACTTATTTCACAGCATGCTGCGGCGGTTTGGTTATCATAAATACCTATGTATTTAAATACCTATGTAGGACTTTCCTCGTTTTGTTATGAATCGACTGATACCAGATGAGTCATAATCAATTTATGATAACCCAACCTAACCTAACCACCGCAACGCGCTGTATAAGGGTGGCCTCCGTATAATACAAAAGTGCTATACGGAAATATAAGTGATATTTGAATAAAACATATGTTATAAAGATTAATTTTTATAAAATAAACAATTATTATTTTGTTTCCAATCTGTCGTTCAGCTTCCTTCTTTCCCTTCTTGTTTCTTTTTCCCTTGCCTTTTATTGCTTTGTTATCGACTAAAATCAGCTGATTTCAAACTACCATTTATTTTTGCAGTCTGCCATGGAGCTTCTTCATGACGTTGACGTCCCTGTTGAGAAGGCGACTTTTGGAATGGGCTGCTTTTGGGGCATTGACTCTCTCTACGGGGGAAAAGTTGGAGTGATTCGCACTAAAGTTGGATACGGAGGGGGGAAGATGGCAAACCCCACTTACTATAACATGTGAGTAGTTTTGAAACGTGTAAGCCTACTTATTTTATTTTGCGGATAAAAAATATAACTTTTATGTTAAATCTGTACAAATTTCAATTAATTACTGAAATTAAGACACATTAAGATCAACACTAGGAATTACAATGTGTGTTTTTTTAAGTGTTGCGTGTTGTTTATTCAGGCTCAATCAATTGTCATGCTATTTGGTAACACTTTCTATGTCCTAATTGTTTTAGAGGTGATCACACAGAAATTACTCAGGTCGATTTTGATCCTAAGAAGATTACTTATGAAGACTTGCTGAAGGAGTTTTGGAAAAATCACGACCCAAGCTACAAAATGAAAACACAGGTGATTGGGAACAATTTTTAAAATTGGTCTTCTTAGGTATTTGTTAATAATTGTTCTGTTATGGTCTTTGGTTTTATTTTTATAAAACCTGGAATACCATAACAGTATGTTTTTATCTTTAAAGATTAACTTATTATTATGTTAATTTCTACCACGTTTTGTGTTTAGGCTATGTGCTGCAGACAAGAGGAATGTTTCACCCTCTGTCAAATATGATTGATCCACTTCTGCTGGGTTACTAAAAATATTCTTGCTTCAACACTTATTTTTTTTGTTAGGGGTTTTGCAGTTTTATCTTAAATGGAGAATTTTCCACCCTCCACTACCTACGCTGTGACCCAGTCTGGCAAATACCTGTGTTAGTTAAATAAATAGAGATTAGAATAGAAAAAAATGACTAAAACAATAATCGATTGGCTGAAAAATAACCCTCTCCTGGATTGTTTAAACAGGCCTGAATTGGTAACTTGTCATTTGATCAATTTCCATTTACACTACTTACCTTATGTTTTTCTGCCGTAGTACTGTTCCCTGATTCTCTACCACAGTCCTGAACAGAAGGCTCTGGCAGAGAAGACGAAGGAGGAATACAAACAAACACAAAAAAAAGAAGCGTCCACAAGGATCGAGCCTTTTGACAAATTTTATGACGCTGAAGGGTAAGTTTTTTTTCTGATCATGAGGTTTGTGTTTCGTAATCTATATAATTAATACGCTACATGAAACTTTGTCGGTTGAACTCCTCCGCCATTTCTTAACCGATTTTATCCATTGACGTCTCATTGGAAAGAGCGTGTCACGTAGATTTGCAAACTGACCTTACATTTTTGAAATAGTCCCTTGGGCTCTGCCCCAGTGGCTTTGAAAGTTCCCATGTTATCCATATGGAGAACACAATTGTTTACATTTTGATCAGCTGTATAATTTAATTGCTGTTATTTATTTTCCAATTGAAACGCATTGGGTACATTTATTTATTTACTAGGCTTGAGTTTGTGTAAACATAACCCCCAAGACGGATCGTGTTAGTATGGTTGTATCTTAAATTTGTGTATTTATCGTTGTTTTGTGTAGCTATAATTAGTTTATTTGATGTTTTTTTCTTTTAAATGCCTCCGACGCGACGACAACGAGCGGTTCTAGCGGCGAACGCTGACACTATGTTAGCAATCGTCCCTCCCGTGTGCCCCACCGGTCAGCACCTGACCCTGGACAATCTCAACTATTAGGTTACAAATGCGCCCTAACACTACCCTAAAAACGGGAACAAAATTTTCGTTCTCAATTGACCCTCCATCAATGACCTGCGTTGCCTGTACAGCGAGGCATTTTGAGAAGGAGAAAACTGGCCGGAATGCTTTAGGTTTATCAATAACGAATATAAACCTGGACAACCTTATTTGGCTATAAGTCAGGAAATGTTTGTAGAAAACATTAAAAAGCAATACCAGGTTATAAAACATGATACAATATTTACAGGAAATGTTGATTACTGTTTTAAACATCGTGAGTATCTCCATGAGTTACACACCGGTAATCTTTGAGTTGATTCGTTTATACTCATTGTAAATATGACTGTTATTAGTTTTGAAATAACTCATGTAATACTTTGCTGCAATTGCTCGAATTCGAGCAACATGTACACTAGTGTGTATTAAAGCACTAATTATGTAAGGGATTTTTTATATTTGGGATTTTAAAGAACTAGTGTTCTGTGAATAAATCCTCAAGACGAAGTTTAATATAAGTGAAAATTGTAAATAATTTTGATTCTAAACCAGGCCAAGGGTTGCACATCAAAAATGACTAAGAAGGACAGGACAGGAGAGGACTTAAAAAGGTTATTCAACGGCGTTGTCTTTTCTTCTCCTGGCAGACAACATTATACACACCACTCACTAAACACACAAGATTATGCACTTTACGCTCTTAACATTTTCTGGTTAATCAAATGTTTTAAGGCAGTCTTCCAACCTTTTCTTCCTTGTATACCATTTCACAAAGCAAAAATATTTCACCTTTTTCAGTTGGAGGTAGACATAGATGAATGTTATTCTTTTACTAACCTAACTAACCAATTTTCAACCACGAGTATGATCAAATTGAGCTAAAATTAAGCTTGCGAATATTTTAATTATTCCCCTTAGAGATTCCGCACATGTATTCGACGCTGTAAACGACTTCTGTAAAAACTTATTTTATGAAGTTTAATTTTTTAAGAAAGCTCAATTTATTTCGCAGCTATCATCAGAAGTACCGTTTCCAACAGCACACGGACCTCTTGAAAGGGTTGGGGTTCAAGAAAGACGATGAGAAACTGAAAAGTTCGCACGTTGCAGCTAGAGTCAACGCCTACCTTGTAGGGATGACTACGGTGAAGCAGTTTGAAGAGGAAGCACCAAAATTGGGATTCAACACAGAAACGACCGACTACATCCGAGAATATGTGGTGAAATACCAAGGAAGAGGAATGGTGTGTTAAACAGAGTGATACAAAATATCACTAATGTGCCTACAATAGACAATAGACAAATTTATTTTTTATGTTCTAAAAATTCATCTTGCAGATGAATTTTCAAGAAATACAATATGTTTCTTTAGATCTCTTGCTTTACAAGTATTTTCTGGTCTTCTATCTTTATGAGACTAGCTGCTGTACCCGTGCTTTGCAACAGAAAGAACTACTATACCGCCGGATCTAAACACTTGTTAAATAGTTGTATTTGTATTGTATTTGTAACAAATTTATAAACAAAAAAAGCCACAAAAAATAAACAAAAAAGTATGGTATAGGTCTCCATTGTAATTTTCCTACTTTTTACATAAAAATATGTCAATACCTAACTTTATTTTCATAACTTGGACATTTTAATAAATCGAAAGGAGAGCCTGGGTTGATACAGCAACAGCTATACCTTTTAGCGAATTTCCCATATAGGGAATAAGCCATTACCGTAGAATCCATTCACAAATTAAAATAGGCTCAAAAGTCAAAATAACCACAAAACATGAATTTTAATTAAAAAAATTACATGGGCCTTACGGGTTGCCGAAATAACAACGAAATATAAACAGAAAAATCATAACAAATGGAAGGAATTCCAATCACATGATTTATTTACAGCGTGGGATGAAATTAGAGAAATCTGTAGCCTATATTACATATCTTTGGTTGATTTTTCGGCCACTGGACGACCTGTGTTATATGTATGTGTTATAATGTATCCGTTAGCAAGATAACTCGAGCAAAAATGGTCCGATTTTGATGAAATTTTGGTACAACCTACGTTTATTTAAACAAGTTTGAGAACCAGCGTGATCAGACCATGGGAACGGGGATTTATGGGGTAAAAATTGGTTTTCCTAATTTTTTACAATAAAAACATAATATTTCCTAATTTCTCTCTAAATTATTTTGAAGAGCTTAAAAAACAAATAATTTAGTAAATCGACACATTCAACATCTCTGTGAATGTTGGGATGTTTTGTTCGCATGGCTAGGGAGGTCTTATTCCTGATTTTGAAATCACGTAGAGTGTGGCAGGTCCAAATCCCGCTAAATAACCGATGGATTTTTTCCAAGAGATAACTCTGTGACCCCGGGCTGGAACATAGCATCCTAGGACAAAAAGTATATGTTCAAATTCACCCAAATCATCTTTACACAACAAACTATTATTTTATGAAAACCGCATATTAAATGTATATTGCTGCACTAGGTCAAATAAGCCTGTATATAATGTTGTTGAGCTAATGTTAAATATTATTTAAAAGTTTATCTAACAAAGTAAAATGTTAGGTAATTAGTTTCTGTATTGCTCAGCCTAATCAAAGAGAGGAATCAAAGACAACCAACTGCTAAAGGATATTGTAGCACATGTTAAAAGTTATGGTCTGTCTTTGTTTGAACGTTAATTTCTACAGTATGTTTGTTTTTAGTTTTTATTGGTGAAAGTGAAAGTATATTTATATATTTATTTATCGTTTGGATCTTCTTTAAAATGTGTTGTAAATTTATCTTTGTATTCTGTTTACTAATAAAAAGTTCAAGGAAGGTATTTTAATTAATTATTAACCTGAAATGTGAATTCTAAAGTTTGTGGCTATTATTATTAATGTGAAAATGAGATATTGTTCATTGATTTTATCTATATATTAATTTGAAACTGTTTTTCTTTGTGACAGCTAATTTGAGAGAACGGCTGGGTGTAGAAACTCGGTAGGGGTCTCTAAAAAAAGGTCTGGGTCTGTAGATGAGCCATCAAAAGAGAAACGTGGTAAATTCCTTTGGGGCTCTGCCCCAGTGGCCTTTAAAGTCCCATCCCATGTTATTCTTATGGAGGAAAAACGGGGTTTTGTCACAGCTAATTACAGAGAATGGCTGGGCGTAGAAACTTGGTAGGGGTTTCTAAAGAAAGGTTTTGAGCCATCAAAAGAGAAACAAGGTAAATTCCCTTGGGGCTCTGCCCCAGAGGCCTTTAAAGTTTCCTCTTCAGATTTGTTTACATTACGACCATATGCATACATTTACACTACTTTTGAATGAAACAGCTGTTAATATTTAAATTGTGTTGCAATGGTTTTTTTTTCTGATTTTAAAATCGATTTTCTTCTGAATTGTGCCATGTTTAGCAATATAATGTTCTATTACCAAATCAGTGGAAAATCCTAATATCACAGTAACTCTTAAAATTATTTCTTATGGAGTTAACTTATATCTATTGTATGGGTTGGTTTCTGCCTTTTTACCACTTCTTGGAGATTGCACGTAGACGATATTCTTTGGCGTATTGCACCTGTAGTAGACGATACTTGGTTGGTGTTATTTTTAAAATTACAATGGAAAAAAGAGAGAAATACTGGACAATTTAATATACTACAAATAAAACTGAATTAACACTGTGCTACATTTCTTGAGCAATAATTGAAAGAGCCGATTTGCAAACAATGGAAACAGGAAAGTCATAGAACACAACCAAGTACAGTAGAAGAAATAGAAAAAATGTTTTTTTTTTCATTTATAATCGTTAATTTAGACAACCTAATGCGGCTACGAGTGGGGAAAATTTGTAGAAAACACTAAAAAACAAGGTCAGCTTTTGAAAAAAGATAAGATTTTTACAAAAAATTTTGATTATATCTAACTGCTGTGTACATCTTGAGTATTTCCATAATCTTTGAGTCAACTCTTATAAAGTCATCGGAAATTATGACTGTTATTCGTTTTAAAATAACGCCTGTAATGTTTCGCAATTGCTCGAATTCGAGCAACAGGTACACTAGTCATGGTTGGTTTTGAAATGTCTTCTCAGCTGATGAACACTAAAGATATCGCATAAAACCAGTTTATGGCCGACTCACACAGTAAGGATTTTAAAAAGTAACCAAATTTCTTATTAAACTACAACCTATAAATAATCTACTCATTCGGTAACATCAGGATAACCTTAATTGGCATGCCTTAACGTTAGGTATATGTTGCCTAGGCTTAGGTTATCCTTTATGATAGATTAATTAACAGCCATAATTACAGACGGATTAAGTTTTTCTCAAACATCTAACTTTTTTCAATTCAATTCAAATCAAAACTTCTTTATTCATCTCTTGTACAAAATACATTGAATAGTGTCCACAGTTCAGCTGTAAGTAGGCCTAATCCTTATATATAATACGTGAAGGCGATTTCTTGAAAACACTACTCCTCCGTTAATAATGGACGGATTTTTACAAACGACGTGTCAAAATAAAATATTTTTTGTGTAGACACCCCCTTTCACCAATTCATGTAGTAAGAATCCTCGGGCTTTGCCCCACAGGCCATCAAAGTTGGAGTTTCTCCCATAAGATTAACATGGGGGAATCTAAATATTTGATTGGAAACTTTGTCCCCACTAATTTGAGAGAACGGTTGGGCGTAGAAACTTGGTAGAGGTGTCCAAAGAAAGGTCTTGGTCTGTAGATGAGTTATGAAAAGAAAAACTAAGCAAAATCCCTTAGGACTCTGCCCCAGAAGCCTTTAAAGATCCCTCCACAGAGTTGTTTACATTTTGGCCATGAGAATAATACTTTTTAATGAAACAGCTGTTCATTTTTAAATTGTATTTCAAACAACACATATTTATTGGGAGTTGAATTCTACCAAATAAGTATTTGCAATGTTATTTTCTGATTTTAAAATTGATTTTCTTCTTTACCATGCCATGTTTTGCAATATAACGTTCCATTACGAAATCAGTGGAAAATCCTTTTATCACAGCAATTCTTAAATTATATCTTATTGAACTATCTTATATCTATTGTACGGGTTGGTATGTGCCTTTTTCGCCACTTTTGCCTACATTTTATCATATTATTCTACAAAATATCAAATATTTACGTAGAAATATCTGCTCTTATTGTGTCTAATAAAATCCAAACTTAGAAACATTGCCTAAAATGGTACCTATCTTGACAAATAATTTGCACCTGCCTATATTACGGACTTAGGCGCACTGAATTAGTAACATTATTGAAAATAACACGACATTTTGGCTGTAAAATATGGTACAAAGAGAAAATACTATTTAAGCAGCTACTGTCATGACAGATAGGTCATATTCCTTTTAAACTAGATCACATAATCCTTTGACTGGGACGGGTGGCGTCGTCCTGTAATCCAGCTACTAGGAGGTCATGAATTGTGGATATTTATAGGAATGCACTGTGGATGCGATACTCCCTGGTGTGGATTAACGTCCGCACGAGTGAGTACTACGACTACCCGCAGTGCTATCCTTATAATTATACCAATTCATAAATACCAATGCAAAAAAAAATTTGGTTCCAATTCAACTATAAACTGTAGATCCCTTGGTTGCCATTCGCTGTATGGGCTATTAATTAACAGCTGTATCTAAGGAATGTCGGCCTTAGTAACTAACAAGACTTCAAGATCGCGCCACTCTTCCTACACTCATCTCCATTCATACTTGGCTTACCTACTATGAATGGTCGCCATAAAAAAAACGTATTAAAGTATTTATCATATACGTTGATTAACAATATGTAAACGTCAATATATACGTAACAGCCATTTTACAGTATTTTTGCTTTTTGGAAATGTTCAATTGCTATGTCATTTGCATTATTTATTGCCAATGAAGCCGCCAAGATCATATGAACTAGGAGGCCCCTAACAGTTCAAGAATAAAAGCCAACTTTACTTCATGTATTCCACTACACCTAATATTCCGTAGAGAGATTATATTGACAACTTTATGTTATTGATAAGGCCGAGCCCGAGACAACTGACATCCCCCATGTCAAGGAATTCCAGCTTTATCAGTAACCCCACAGTCAATTTCTCAAAACTATGCTAGAGGGTTCATTCATTGGCACAGAAGTACGATATGAACTGACGCGACGTGACGAAGGAAAATCAAACTTACACTGTAACGGATATACCTCCCTTTGAAGTTAGAACGTGTCTTCTCAACAAACATATATTTTTTCTCAAACACTGATGAAATCACGGAAGTGTTTAGCTACAAAAGATCCACCAATACGATTTAAATACTATTTAAAGGTTCTACCAAAGGAAGAGATACCATATAACATACTAATAATAACTCCGATGACGTACAGGATAGGAAATATTTTAATCATTGAATGAACAACCAAATTTGGCAACTAACGCAATATTGTTATTGTTTTTACACTTACTCTTTGAACAATGTTAAATGCTCAAAATATGTATATTTCACCCAATTCATCGCAGTTAGATGAATTAACGTAAGCCTTGAAAGTAACCGTCGATTTCTACGGGTTTCCCCTAGTATTTATTAAATACATTTCTAACATAAGAAAATAAAAACAAAATTTCACAAACTTACTTTTTTTTTTAATTGTAAACAAAAAATACATATCCTGAATTAGTTTTTGACCTCAAAGACTATCCAACTCTTCAAAAGAAAAAATAGCCTTGCTGATGAGAAATCTTTTTAATTTATTTTTAAATATTGTTTTGGAAGTCTCTTATTTAATTTCGATTGGGAGATTATTATGATATCTTTTGATATCTTTAGTGTACCACACATAAATCTGTCACAAGAGTTTCTAAGACAATTTAGTCTATTTTTTACTCCAAAGCATTTATGTGATTTGACTTTAAACCGTAAGCTTAGAAATAGCTGTTTAATGTTTATGGAATGGTCTGATAAGATTTTAAACAATAGTACCTATATTTTGTACCTAGGACCGAAAATGAGGTTTTGCCGGCTCGAGATCGGTTTTTAAGTTCGAGACTAAGTCGAGAACTTGAAACGATCGAGAGCTACAAAACCATTTTGGCCCGTGGTGCTAACGCTATTTTTCACCACAATATACCCCATTACCACTATTCACCACAATAATAAGGATGTAATATGATACATAATGAAGATTTTATGTGATTTTTTTTTCTTACTGTTGCTGGCATACCCTGACAGCCTACACAACTTCAACGTTAGGATTATTTTAAATATTTTGAGGAATCAGTAAAAATAATAATAAATAGTTGCCAAGGCATTGGGGACAATAAAACAAGTCTATTGCATACTGCTTGTGTATTTTTTTTTTTTTTTTAAGAGGTTGGCTGGTTCTTTTAACCTTGCATTTGCCTGTCCACATAGACTAAGCGCCCGTGCGTGGATCGTTTACAGCAAAGCAAGGAGTGAGCTGGTACAGTAAAGGTGAACTTTACTGATAAAATGTTATCAGCTGTGACCAGGATCCGAACCCACGACATCGCTGCCTTCGGCCCGAAGAGTCCGCGACGCTACTGACTGAGCCACCGACTCACTAAATTTAATATACATTAATGTTTTAAGTAAATAAGCAAACACTGGTTTTCGGCCCTAGGGATGTAAAAGCTGCTCGGTCCCCTCTTGACGATGCCAGCTGGTGTGGACAGCAATACGTAGCTTTCAGCCTCCAATTAAGGTTTGTAAAACGGCTAAAAACATCGTAGTGTGGTGAAAAATTGAGACAACTCTTTTGAAATCTCAAACATTGAAATTGGTCCACAAATAAGGGAGGAGTAGTGTTAACAAAAAACGGCTTCACGTATTATATATATAGATGTGCAATCAAAAGATGGACTGAGATTTCAAAAAAATTCCTCTTTGCTTTTCTTGTATGTAATAATCAAAACTTACACACTATAACTCAAATTTCAAAACATGAAATTTTACTAACCACTTTACTTATTACATCAATGATGACCCAATTGCTTCATTTAATAGAATAAAATACTTAGGTTACTAGGTTATTACATCAGAAAAAAAATTAAGATTCAACTACAGTAGAGTCCCGTTAGTCCGAAATGGTTGGGACCGGGCCCATTTCGGATTACCGAATATTTCGGATTAAACGTTTTTTTTGTTTTTTTTTATTTTTTTAAAATTTTAGAAAAAATTTTTTTTACTTTTTTGAAATTTTTTGGGATTGTTTTTTAGACTACTTAGACCTAGTGGCTGCAGCATTATCACTTCATAAAATCCATTTGTGATTTGGGGGGATTGGAACCCTGGACGAAAATAAAAAATGTTAATAACAAAAATTGTGAAATATTTAATAAAATACTCAACAAAAAAGTCTATCTTGCCCGGCCGCTACAGAATACTTTGACGAGATACAGCTAACTGTGTTAAAAGTTTAATAAACAAAAATTTAAAAAAAATTCCTAAATAATTTCAAAAAAATTTCAAGTTTTCAAAAAAATTTCAAAAGTTTAAAAAAAATCAAAAAATTTTCAAAAAATGTTTAAAAAAATCAAAAAATTTTCAAAAAAAATTTAAAATTTTCAAAAAAAATTTAAAAAATGCAAAAAAAATTTTAAAAACTTATTTTTTGGTTTCGGATTAAGCGGACCTTCGGATTACCGAAGTTCGGATTATCGGGACTCCACTGTAATTTTTTTCTCATCGACTTTAGCTATGCTGAGAGTCGTTAATCCTGCTCACTCGTTATTGAAAAAGAACCACTTTTATAAAGCGGCAGGTAAGTAAAAAAAAACTAAAAAACACTTTTCAAAGTCTAAATTAAAACTTTTTATTAAAAATTTGATTAAATTTAAAAATTTAGACACCGGAACCAAAAATTAATTTTTCAACAAGTTTCTTGGATTTATTAATTGAAGAAAACCATAATAAACTTAAAATGTATTTATATTGTAGACTTAAATGCCTGTTGGAATAATTCAACACTTAATTTATAGCAAAAATTTAGCCACCAAGATATTTTTCCCAGAGATATCATTCAGACATGTCATCAGACATTTTGTCCATTCACTCAATTAACATTAAGTAGTCTTAATTGTGCAATGAAACAGGCCAGCAATTCAGCAATGCTACAGGAGTGAAAAAAGGGCTTATTGGCAAAATTTTATAAATTTGTCATTAATTTTATTAAACACTGATTATTACCGATATATTCAGTTTGTCCGTATTTTTTAACCTGTGACAACAACTATTTCTAAAAAACCTCAGTTGGGTAAAATAAATAAAAGTTTTAGGCTGGGTGAAATTAATTGTTCTATTAAATATGTTAACAATAATTATAGCACTTTTATTCATAAGTTTTTTACTAAAAACGTAATTGCATTGCTTTCTACTCCAGCTCAATTGGCAAAACTGGAAGTTACTAATAGCTCAGTAAACTATTTCTTGTCATACTCATTTTGTAATTCAACTCATTTTTCAGGGAATTAAAAAACAAAAATTAGTAACACAAGGTATTTACTGTATATCTAAGTTAAAAATTGTGATTTTGAGGTATCAGATGAAAGGTCATAGGTAGTCAAAGAGAATCGGGACTCTCAGGCAATTAAGTCGGTGGTGAGTGTGGATGCATGATTAGGATCCATCACAGTTGTAACAGGTAGGGTTTAGCTATAGCAGCACCGCTGAGCTACCAGAGTATAATCAATAGGTTACCAGTTCGATACCTGAGAAGTCAGTAGCTTTTTACTGTACTATATTCCCCTATACATAATATATAGGGAAATTACCGTATTGTTTTTGTCAAAATTTTCAAGATTGAGTTTTAAGTGGATATAACTTACGGTATCTGTTTTGGGCCCCCCTGAACCCAAAAAAGTAGATTTTTACACGAGAGTGGATGTGTATAGAGCTACAGACCTCTCCTTTGTTGCCACTTTGATGAAAACTTTTAGTATGTGGATTTTAATCCATGGTGTATATTTCCATGCGGTTTTTTTCATCCTTATGAAATTTGTTTTTTCATGATTAATTTCCCATAAAAACCTACAAAATAACGGAAAATTCAGATAAAAAAGGCCAAAAGTGTTTTATTAAAATTTAGTATATTATAGCCCTTTTAACTCTGAAAAAATAGTGTAAAATATGGTTCAAAAGCTGTTGCAACTCAAGCAATCTTCTCATAAAAACCAATAAATAATGGAAAAATCAGATTTCCACAAAACTACTCAACTGTGTTTTGATTCAAATATAGTACTGTATGCCCTTTCAACTCTAAACAAAAGTGTACATACCCAATTTTGTAAACATTACTGACAAAGAGTTATCACAACACCGTAAAATATCTTAGTTACTCCCACAACTTCCTCATGATAAGAGATGTTGACAATCTAACAGGAGAAAGTATGTGTCAGATTGCTGATACTGTTTATTAAGCCACATTACGCAAGGCCAATTAGTTAGCAGGTAGGTTACTTGCGTCAGGTGACTTGAAATAGAACCTGCCGCTCTACTGGCCTCGTGCAAACGCGGCTTTAAAACTGAACTCAGCTTTCCTCCATCACAGGCTTTTGATTAATGGTCCCAAAACAGCTTATTTTAATCAGCAGCAAACCTACAACACACTATTCTACTCATCTCTCATGTTACAGGTATCACCAGAAGTATCATCTACAGCAGCACACATGGCTATGTTCTGCACTAGGCCTAGATGACCCGGACAGCTCCTTACTGCTTCAATCCCATGTGGCGGCCAGACTTAACAGCTTCCTCGTCGGTTTTGGGTCTTTGCCGCAGCTGGAGGCAGAAGCCCCTCGCCTCGGACTGGACGAGCAAAGCCTTGAGTACGTCAGGAGGTTCTTCATCAAGTATCAAGGCAGAGGAATTACTTGCTGAATACTTATATTTTAGTATTGGCACAGGGTTTATTTTTAGTGATTGTTTATCGAGTATCAATGCCGTGGAATTAATCATTTTGATAAGTTTGTCTTACTATTTATGTATTATTTTCACAATTTACTGCTTTGTTTGTAGGTATTCTTATCGTCAACTTGGTTCAGAAACAATGTACAGGGGACAATAACAAATCCCTCAATTAGCTATTGTTTTCTTGTTAATGTGCTGAGATCAAAAACTTGTTATACCTGTATCATGTATAGGAGGGTAATCATAGTTGATTTTTTAAATGGTGTGTCCGTTGGAATTAATAAAATTACTATATAGGTTAATAAAAAATTAATAGCGAGTCACCTTTGACAACAAGTGCATTTTCATAATTCCTCTAATTTTTTATTACCCCTAATCCAAAGGGCAAACAAAAAGTCTGGGATACAAACCTCGATAAGAAGTCAACCTTAGTAACAAATCTTATTTGATGATTCCCATGAGACTTGTTACCAAGGCTCTACCATATTATAAATTGAATTTGTTCTTGCTACGTGTAGGCTTTTCGTTTTAAAGATTGCACTGTTGATTTATAATGTTTATTATATTATAAAGATGGGTCATTGGTAAGTGACTTTTCAAACTAATACATGGATCTAGCCAACTGAAGAACCTTCTACCAGAGTTGTTTTTGTTGATATTTTGATCTGTAATCTCTTTACAAGCAATTTTACACTTTTACAGTCTAAGTGTAAGCGGTTTTAATGAAAGATGTTAAAATATTTGTTCTGAAATGTAAAATATAGTCCTGCATTAGAATAATTAAATAAAGTTACCGATCATTCCCTCGCCTTATTTCTTGATTTTTAACCTCCTATTTGTTTCAGAGACCTTTACAATATACAGATTTTACAAAATTAAAAGTTAAGTGCAAAGTCTTCAAAAGTTACTTAAGTTGTTCTTAATTTTAAATTCTAGTAGTGATTTTAACAACGTACAAGACAATATTAAGAAAGTTAACCAGGCCTAAAGCGTATTCGTACAGTAAATTAGATTGATGTATCAGATATTTTTTTAACCTACTATAAAAAGAAAAAAAAGCCTGTTCTGTGTTGTGTTAGCCTGTTCTATTATTGGTAAAAAATTCAGGAACAACAAAAGCACAGTATAAAAGATATTTTATTGATTCACAATCAATAGATAAAAAATTCAGATACAAGAATATCCTAAGATGTAGTCCACTTCTGCACAAGAAAACTTGTGAACAAAATGTACAAAGATGAACATAGTACGTACATCTTCAGCATTGTATATAACATCATTAGATTACAAAATATAATACCTCGATAATCTGTAAAGCTAGTATTGTACAATTATTGATTTCATTGCATTGGCACGGTCCTGTTGTAATTATAAAGGAAGGGAAGAGTATCAAACTGTACATTAACGAAATAACTTATGAACTCCAAATAAGTTTAGTTCTTCCATTGACTTTTAGATACAACAATAGATATCGTATCAATATCAATTAATACTGGATAGGTTGTAGAAATTTTTTTTTTTTTTTGTTAAAATAGAACACAGTTGAATGTACCACTCACTGGATGCTGTAAAATTTAGTGAGTCGGTAGCACAACGGACTTTGAATCTATGGCAGCATGTTGTGGGTTCGGATCCTGTTATCTGGACTAAATTTTATTAGTACAGATCACCTTTGTACTGTACTGGCTCACCCCTTGCTTTTTTAGATTCCTTCTTTACTAGATGGACACTGGACAGGCCAACACAAAGTTTAAATAGACCACCAACCTCGTTTAATTTAAGAAGAGGGAAAATTAGATTTTCTCCTTATTTTTTTCGGTACCTAGTGTGATGTTTGATAAGTTAATGTACTATAGCATTATATTAAGTTTTTATTTCAATTACTGTAGAAAAACAACACACACACATTTTAACATTTTAAGTTGGTTAAAAATTCAGTGTATTGAACAGAAATTATAAATTTACAGCTGCACTCACTGTGGGGGGATCCATTCAACTGTGTTATTTTTTGTGGTATAAATGACGACTAATTTAACATGGAAACGGAATGTCAAGTTTTATCTAAAGGTTCTATTGTCATTAGCCTACACAAGAAAGTAATACATTTTCTAACTAAAACTACTTAAAAGACAGGGGAAGTGGATACAGAAAGTTGCTGGCTGCAAGTACCGTACTTGAAAGATTAAATTTTGTTGACCAAAAATAACAAACGTACTAAATAGGATAACTAACAACAGTAAAAAAAGCATACGACATTAAAACTAAAATAATATCTTAGTCGGTGGAAAATTGCATCTTATACCTAAAACAAATGTACTGTACATCAATTAATAAACTTTTAAAATATATAGGAATAAAAAAATATAAAAAGCAATCTAATCTACAACGAATCAAAATCAAACAATTGACTTCTACATAGCCTAACTATTAAATAAAAGCAACACATCTTCTAAATCCAAACTAGTTTACACATAAAGAAGATCCGTTTGTGGAACATTGAAAATGTGTTGCTGCAATTGCCATGTTGTCAAACACTTATCTTTTTTTGTAATTTTTGTGGAAAACGTTTGTACATGGAATAAACTTAATTTAACAAGTTTAAACAATATCACTTTCAACAAGTAAACTAAAATAAATGACAGTAACTTACTTGCATTCAGAGCATTTTTATTGGGCCCATTTCTTTATGTGCTCACCAATATAAAAAAGCTTAAATATGTAATAAACAAATAGTTAAATCCTCCCTAAGTCATAGCTTTGATTGTACCATTGACTTTTGGATAGTCAAAGATTGTAGATAACATGTAGGCTTAATACATTACCACATTCTCCACAAACAATAAAACAAATTATGGTGCACCTTAATTCAAGAAGATTTTTTCCAATTAAATTAATTCTTAAAGCTCTTGTACATAGACCTTTGATTTCAAAGAAATTATATAAGTTAGGCCTTTGACCAAACATCAATTCGCTGGTTTAACTAACAAGACTTCATATCGTATTGTCCATAATAAGAAGCCTAGAAGTTAAACGTGTAGCCTAAAACATGAGTTTTGGAGTCTAACATCGTGTAATTCATCTCTGCTCAGAAAGATTTGTGGATCTGAACATGCCTTCATTGATAGTCGAATATAAAGCCCATAAATCGGATGGGCCTTGGCAAAGTCTAAGTTGCTCAAAATGAAAACATTCTCACTGCTCAATTTATGCATACCGGTATATTTTTGTAAACTTTATTTTGTAAACATAAGTTAGACAAGCAGATTCTTCATTCGTGCAATTAGGTAGGCCTACAATATCACAAAATACACCTGTATGTTTTAACATAAACACGAACATCAAAAACGCAAAGCTTAAAGGCCTAAATAAATTTTTTGACAAACTTAGCCCAGGTTCTAAGCAAAAAAAATTTAGAACAAAAATATGCAAAGGATACGCGTCCGGTAACCAAGCGTGGATTAGGCGTCCGGCAGTGACGTCGCCAGGTTGTGGGGGCCCAGAACACCATTAACACAACGATACGGTGGAATGCCGTCAGTGTTCGTGGTGTAGTGGATAGAGTACTCGGCTGTTGATCAAGAGGTACTTAGATCGAATCCCATCGGTGTCACTACTTTTTTGTCAAAGATTTTGCTTAGAATGCCATTTCTTCCTAGGTAAGTGTACATGTTTTGTTGGAATTTGAAGCATTTATAATCTTGTTTTATGAACAGAATTTAATTTTCATTTGATTTTTTCATCATCATCAAGATTGGTTAGTTAGGTTAGGTTATGACAATAACTGCCGGACGCCTACTTAATCCACGTCTGGTTAACTTACCAAACGCGTATCCTCTGCCTAAAAATAATTTAACCAAAAAAGAATTGGAAAAATACCGGTAGGCCTATGTAAAATGGGTTGCATAGAGGTAATTTTACTAGAGGTAAAAAAAGTAACTGCTCTTCTAAATAAAAGATGGAACTTAAATTACTCCAAGCTTACATCACTATCATCGTCATTCGCTTTCGGGCCAGAGATAATATTTGGAACACATGACCTGTCTACTATCATACCATGCTCAATCAGAAAGTTTTCAACATCACCGACGTAAAACTCATCACCCAGTTCGTCAGTGACCCTCACAAAATTTCCAACCACTTGGCCACCTTTGTAAACTAGCAATGCTGGTACGCCATCTGACTTGAAATGGTTGCTCATTCCAGCTGCTGTGCTCATCAGCTTACAAAACTTCACTTGAACATATTCTTGACAAAGTTCAGAAAGGCATGAATTCATTGTTTTACATCCAGGCACCTTATCTTCATAAATGTGAACAATTACTGTAACATTTTTATCTTCATCATCAACAGCAGCTAGAAACTGCTCTCCATTGAGCAGCTCATGTACCACCCCAAATCTGGGGAGTAGAGACGATTTTGAAAGCATTTCATGCATTCGTTGTTTCCTGAACTGCTCAAGGAATTCATCAGACATTAATTCACCAAAATCATTATCCAAGTTGTTCTTATCTTTCTCATCATCCAGTGTAGATCGGCAGGTTAGGGATAGCTTCTTCATGAGAGATAGTCTTTCAGCATCTTGCTCCTTACGTTTTTCTGATTCCAGTTGTTTGAACCTTTGCCAATCTTTTAAAACGCCTTTAGGACCTGTGTTTGTAGAGACCCCATCCCATTTAGATGGTTCACATGCACTAGTTGCAACGGAATTCCTACCTTTATTAGGAAGAGCTGTGGCACCTGAGTCTTCTCCACTGTTTTCTTCATTACCCGAGTCCTCCCCTTCACTACTGCTACAATAGTTGTGGAGTTTATTCCCAAGAATCTTGTCTTCTAACGTAGACATAGCTACTTGTTGTTCACACAATGGTAACGCACGAAACTATATAAAATTAGAGTTGCTCCATAAACATAGCTTAACCACTTAACAATAACAAGTAACAACAAAACAAATTTTATTTAATAAACGCCAACTTAACTCCTCTTCCTCTTCTGCTTCTCCTTCTTATTTATCCCTATGTTTCTGATGGTCAGCTGACAAGAACAAAAGAATGACTTTGGCTTGGCACAATATCTACCAGTGTTGCCAACACACATTTAAAAATTAAATAGAACATTCATAAAAAATATGTAGGCATTGTTTTGTAGGTACGTAAAACTTGTTCCACTCCTACTAATAACTCCTATTAATAACATGTAAACCAAATCAGTATTTTATCATTCAAAACTTATCAACATAACTTTTAAGTAATATAGCCTATATCTTAAGCAATAATATAATTTCCAGTTTTCATATTTGAATTTGAATCTGCTATCAAAATGCGTATTTGACTAGACTGAACTGAATGCGAGTCCGAGTGAGCTGTTGATTTGGATTGTGGTGTGTTGGTGATAGCTGTCATTCGTCATTGTCATATTGAAGAAAAGAAAATGCAGGGCGACGAAAAGGAAGAAAGGAAACCTTTGCTTCAAAGCGAAAACAATAGAGGCGGCAATTACGGAAATGGTGAAGACTACATTCCAGGTATTTTTCAATATTAATTGATACAGGGTTTGCCTCTTTCCTAAATATCTGTGACCCGTTGGTACTTAGTAGGCCTTGATGTTGCACCGCTAACATCCCTTTACTTTATCACAAAATGAGCTGTCACAACACGAAAATCTTGGTTCTGTTTCTAAAAAATTACCGTATTAGTTATTTTGATATTGCCACTTGTTTAAGTGTGACACCGTTAACCTCCGTTTAAAATTAAAAACACATTGTAAATCAGTTAAAGCACCATTCTGATTATGTAACTAAGTTAAAATATTATGCAGTTTTTTTTATATTGCTTTGTGTATGCTAATACCATTGACTATACCTATTACTACCTACATGTAACTTAAGCAGTTGCACGCAATATCTAGCTTTAAATAAAAATGGTATCTTTTAATTTGTTGGGGCTAATCCAACCAACTAGGCTATAACTTAAATTTTTTTAAGCCTAGGCTAGGTAGGCTAATTAAGTTAAAATGTATTTTTGATAACGAATCACTGAAACATTCAAAATTAGCTTAAGTTATCTTCGGACCAAGGCTAGTTCTAGCCTAGATCAAGCCGTTTATACTAAAAAGCTTACTCTTTTGGCAAATCAACAAGTTATCCAACATTTAAGTCATGCTACTTAAGCCTCTACAAATAAATTAAGCTTTAAGTTAGTGTAATTCTTATGTACTTCTCGTGAGTAAATTGGTGTAGGCCAATCAGTTGGGAAAAATAAATGAACTGTTGATATGGACGTTTAGGCCTAATCGCATAAATACTACCGGTAGGCCTATATAAGTTAAACTTAGCTAGCCTAGTAACTTAATTATATGACTGGGATGGTGGCGTCGTCCTGTAATCAGCTAACTTACTAGGAGGTCACGAATTGTAAATATTTATAGGCATGCACTGTAGATGCGATACTCCCTGGTGTGAATTAACGTCCGCTCTAGTGAGTCCTACGACTATCCGAAAGACTATCCTGGAAATTAGACCAATTAGTTAATTACAAGGAAAATGTGGTCTGTATTGCACTATAAACTGTAGGTCCCTTAATTGCCATTGGTTGTAGGCCTATGGGCTACAGCTGTGTCTAAGGTACATGTCGGCCTTAGTCACTAACAAGACTTTAAGATCAAGCCACTCATCCTTCACTCATATTTGGGTTTAAATACGCACATACTTTAGTGGCGTCCCCATCTTAAATAATTGATAATTGATAACAGACGTCACATTGAAATAGTATTTTTTTTTCAGTTAGCCTACTAAATTAAAAAATTAAAGTTAGGTACTCATGTTTTCCCCGGAAAATTCAAATAGGCTTAACAGGGAAACTAAGATAAACTATATATATATAGGCCTAGGCTACATTTTTCTAATATCATAGGTATCATATACTAATTTGAAATAACAACTTTGCCAATATTTCTGAATGTTTAATTTTTATGAGGCCTTTCGCCAGCTATGCTGGCATCATCAGACACATCACAAAACTTTTATTGTGTTAATCGAACAATAAAGCCCTGAGGTTACAGAACCTGTGCGGGAAACAAACATTTTTGGTAATTGGAGCAACTCGTGGTTGGAAAGTCCAGCCCGTAAGCCATAGCTGCACCATAAGTTATATTAATATTGTTTACTTACATTAGAGCCAATTACGTCATTTTGTTTTCCTTTACGATCCTTACTCCTTCTGTTTTAATATCTTCAAACGCATATAAAATCACAAATTGAGCACTGATTTTATTTACACATGTGTGGAAGGAAGGTCAGACTTTATGTGGGTTAGTGGCTGCCTTCAATGTTTTGAAGTTACATGCAGACTGTTTTGTGCTATTGAAATAGGTGGGTTAAACAACAACAAATTTCAAAAATGCTGAAAAAGTAATTAGCCTAATTTTAGTAATTGTAGCTTCATTATTGAGATAAATAGCTTATTTTCTCTTACATTTTGTTTAGGCTAGTTAATTATTTTCTTGTTTGGTAAGTTACCATGTACCGGTAGTTTTAAAAATTGTTATTCTATATTTCATTAAATTGTTCATGACCTTAGTCTAGATACAAAACTACATTATTTTGCTCCCATGTGCGACAAGCCAAACAATTAGGTACTGATATTATCAGCTGTGGTGACTTGTTTACTCAGCTGTTATCGTCGTCTGGAGCGTCTATTAGTCATTATGCAATTTATTGTAGTTGTTGATTATCATTGGTTATCAAACCTTGAAAGCAAAGGTTTGGATTCAATTGTTCTTTATAAAACAAGTGCTTACCAATTTTTTATCCATTTGCATTAAAGTAAAAAAAAATCATGTTACTTTATGTTGAGGGCTTATTTGTCTTTTTTTTGTGGCCTCAAGTGCCGATCTCTAGCGATACACCACAAGCCGATAGCCTCGAAAAGACAGACCCCAATGGTCACGTGAACACTCGTGATTGCCACATGCGCACTACAGGCTAGTTGAGAACTGTGCTTTGCACGAGTGCATTTGGATCCAAGTCAGCTACAGAGTCTTCACAAACATTCTCTCTAGAATAAGCATGGTTTACAAAATGCAATTAAAAATTGGGAAGGGGTCAGGCAATTCCCTTTTAACTTATTTAATTATGATAAGTTTTCACCAAGACAGTGGACTGTGTGCTGGTCACATTTGACTTACTTGACTTATTTCCTGTCGCTCCTTAGTGGGAGCATAGAGCATCGAGAAGAGCTCGCCATCCATCCCTGTCTTGCGCCATATCCCTCAGTTGACCCCAGGTCTTCCCGACACTCGAGGCTTCCTTCATTATTGTTCTCCTCCAGGTGTCACAGGGTCTTCCTCTCTTTCTTGTCCCTTGGGGATTCCATTCCAGGGCCTTCTTTTCAATTGCACCATCCGTCTTCCGCAGAGTGTGACCCAGCCACCTCCACTTCCGTCTTCTGATTTCTAGGCTGATCTTTTGTTGCTAAGTTGCCTCCCAAAGCTGTTCATTTGATATAGTGTTTGGCCAGAACACTCTCATTATACGTCTGAGACACCTGTTAACAAACACCTGGAGCTGAGAAGTACTTCGCTGATCCATTTTCCAAGTTTCACTGGCATATAGAAGGACAGACTTGACGTTTGTGTTGAAGATGCGGATTTTGGTTTTCATTGAAATATTTCTATTTCGCCATATTGGGTAAAGCTGAATAAATGCTGCATTAGCTTTCCCAATGCGGCTCCTAACATCTTCCTTTGCTCCTCCGTCTGCTGTGACTTTACTTCCGAGGTATTGGAAAGAGTCGACCTCTTCAATCACTTTCCCATTTAGTTCTAAGGCTTGGGCTACTCTGGAATTCAACCTCATTTCCTTTGTCTTATTTATATTTATCTTAAGACCCACCTCTTCAGCCTCCCTTTGTAGAGAACTTATTAGGGAGAACTTACTTAGCTGGTCACATTTAATTATGATTAATTCCCTATCCCTCCCCATCGTATTACCCATATTTATCATCAGAGTATGCTGTTCACGTAAAATCCTCATAGATTTATAAAGTTGGCTGTAATGATAAAACCTAAATTTATCATTCAGTGCACTTTGACTACAAAATTATAAGGGCAAATACAAATAAAAATCTCAAAAAACTGATTTCTGAAATGTTACACATTGATCTAATTGAACAGTTCTACTGTCATTAAGTATAAATAGGGTTTCCACTATTTGTTGATTAAGTGGTCATTCTAAAATAATATTCTTTATATTATTTGAACTGAGCTATCTTAGATCTTGAGTACAGTAATACTCAATACCAAGGTTATTAGGCCTGTAGCGTGAGTCACCAATTTGTTTAATATTTATTTTCATGTGTTATCTTATCTGGATTTTTATAGGTTTTATAGTTCAACTTTTATCTTCAATGCCGTTGTGCTATTTTAGTATCTTTTCAGTTTTTTAAATGTTTATTTCTAATCAGTTTAACATGATGTGGTTTTTGTCAATCTTGTGCATCAGTTGAAGACTTTAAGCCCTATTTTCATCATTTGAATGGTTTTTTTTTTAAGGAAACAAAAATATTGTTTTAACTTAAAAGGACAAGGCCTTACTATTGAAATGAGGACTATTGCTTGTTGCCTGATGTTGTAACCAAATAATGAAGACTAGGACAACTAATAAAAGCAACACAGTAAATCGTACACACAGATAAGAGCAAAACCTTATTCATCATCACTCTAAGCGTTTCCGGACACTAAATACTTAATACTTTTTTTATACTTTTCAATGAAATGGCAACCATATGAAGTACTGTAGGTATTTTAAGCCAAGTGGAGATGATTGTAGGACGAGTGGCGCGACCTTGTAGTCTTGTTATTGACTAAGGCCGACATATTCCTTAGACACAGCTGTTAATTAATAGCCCATACAGCTAATGGCAACTGAGGGACCTACAGTTTATAGTGGAATCCGAACCACATTTTTGCCTTTGGTATGGCTATACAAATTGGTCTAATTATCAGGATAGTACTGCGGATACTTGTAGTACTCACCCGTGCGGACGTTAATCCACACCAGGGAGTATCACATCCACAGTGATAATATCCACAATTCGTTACCTCCTAGTAGCTGGATTACAGGACGACGCTACCCGTCCCAGTCAAATATACAAGGAGACTTGGAAACCTACTCCGTCAAAAATGCCTAAACGTAGTTTACACTTGCTACCATGTCAGGTCATATCATGATCATAACTAATTATATTGATAAGCTTATATCAATAAATTATGTAGTTTGGTAAAAGAAAAACCAATCTCCCACCCCTCCATGGATTATGAAATTTTTTTATTTGTTGCATAAGTCTGTGCTTATTTTTATAAGGATTAAATCAGTTTAGGTTGGGAATGAACAGTCTGAAAGTACCGGTAGTGAAATGAAATATTGTGTTGATTTTTGTATTTAGTGACTTTTGTGCTAAACTTTGACTTTAGACCTTAACCTTGCGTTTTACCAAACTGTATGCGTGCCTTAACCCAATATTTTATTTCCTACAGTACCTTCAGTTTTTATAATCCCCTCACATGAGTGTTTTGCTTGTTTGCTAGACTACCTAGTGTTTTGCATGTGATGCTGTAGCAAGGTTTTGTTCCAGGTGGAGCCACTACAGTGTCCCCCGTGGGTCCAGATGAGCTGCCCCCTCCATACCAAGCGGCACTGCAGGGCGGGGGCCCCATGGTCACATGTCGCGTGTGTCAAGCCATGATTGATGTCAGCGGCAAGAAGGACCAACATGTTGTCAAGTGCAACACATGCAATGAAGCCACAGTGAGTATTATTAGTCCTTGCAGTAGTCCCTAGATAATTTTGCTTGTTAACCGGATTCAGAAGTCCAGGCCATCGAGATGCCAGTTAAGAATTAGAGTGACCATTAGTAAATTTGAGACGGATAAAATTCCTGCAAAAAACTCAGAGTCTAGATGCGCTGACTTTGACATTGTTTTGTTGTGAGCAGGTGGTGTGTGCTTGTATGTGAGTTTCGTGTTTTGTTCCCAGATTTGTTGCCTCTACTGGAGTAATAGTGTAGTCCGGTGCTGTGCTTTAATTCATACTGAACACAATAAATTAGAATTGTTATAATTGTATTAAAATCAATCTTAATATCAAATTATATGTTGTAAACTAATAGCCTACCATAAGGCTGTGATTCTTCATTTAAGGGAAAAGATTGAGTCTAAATCTACTCTAATCAGCTGTAACATTGTTCTTGCCTACAGCCAATAAGGAACGCCCCGCCAGGCAAGAAGTACGTGCGCTGCCCTTGCAACTGCCTGTTGATCTGCAAGTCGTCGTCGCAGCGTATCGCTTGTCCTCGGCCCAACTGCAAGCGCATCATCAACCTGGCTCCGAGCCCGGTCACGCCTCCTGTACCCAACCAGCCGGGGCTGTGTCGCGTCAGCTGTGTACACTGTCACGATACCTTCCTGGTAATGTACCACCAGTACTCGATGGTATGACCTATCTATCCATATAAATATATATTCACATTTAAGTTTGCGTCTAGGCCGGTAAGAATCAAGAAACTGTATTGCCGTAGATCTATACGACACAACATAGGCAAATTTAAAACTTTAAATAAATTAATAGATTCTAACAATTACAATTAATTACAACATAATTTATCCCTCTCTTGTAATTTTATCTCTCTTGTTGTGGCTATGGAATGTTTTTCTAAAATTTAAATCTGTAGTATGTAATTTAGTTCTAAGTCAAGTCTAAAATAGTTCTGATTTTTTTACATTAGCTAACCTATATAATTTTTGTAGGTCATATGGACTGGAAAAAGACCAAAATTATATGTTGGTTACTCCACTTTTCCAATTTAAAGTTAAGAAATCTCAGCCGCTTCATTTGTTTGTCCATTCTAAATCCAAAACTGAACCCTTGCTGTTTTATTTGTTTTTAAGGAAAACTAAAAAAAACCTACGTGTTTTCTTTTATAAGTTAAGAACTAAGTGGTGAAGAAATAAGTACCTGATAATCTCCATGTTTATAATCTTACTTGAACATTTCAACATTTGTGTATTGTTCTAGAATGTACTCTTTACTATCCAGATAATCCTGTTATCTACAAAAAAATCCCCAAACCTCTATCCTTGTGCCCAAGCTTAGATCATTGAACTTATATTTCTCAATTCCATTAAAATTAGAAGCTGTTTACTAAATAATAATTTTTTTTACAGTTCAACACACTGACCAATGCTCTAGCCAGATGCCCGCACTGCAGAAAAGTGTAAGTTTACAGTTTTTTTTTAAATTTTGTAAAGAATAACAAAAAGGTTATAACTATTATTTTGAGTGTAATATATTTACAAATTTGATTTGTAGTTTAATGGAGTTGTCATGCATGTGGCTGTTCAAGAAGTTCCTTAACACGTTAGCTGCCACGTCACCCCGATCGGGGTGCCACCAGTTGGCTCGTATGTGAGCACTGTCACCCCGATCGGGGCGACAGTTGTAATTTGTAAGGGTTTTTTCTTTGCCGCTATTTGACAGTCTTTGATGTTCAACGGCAGTCAAACATTGTTGCTTATAAATACATACTCCAAGCCAACTAGATATCAATGTTATATTGCATTCTGATGTTTATAACATGTCCAAACTTACGTCACAAAGAACTGAAATGTTGTCACCCCGATCGGGGTGACGCTATTTTTTTCAACAATTTTATCTACTCTTTATTGAAATATATACCATAAAATGACGTAACTTTTATCTTATTCAGTTGGTGTTTTATTTTATACGGGTTTTTTGTATCTTATGACTGAAATTATGTCCTTAACCAAAACATAAAAGTAAGTATTTGGGTTATACTGATGAAAAACATATAGGCTAAGAAAGAAAACAAACATATTTTTTAAATCTTTTATGTCAAACTGTAAACAATATTACATTGCTAAAAAAAACTAAATATATGTATAATAATGAATAAAAACATGACCATTGTTGCTGTGCTCGCTCTCTGACATTGACAGGAGGGTAGGTTGAAAGTCAGGGTCGATGTCCATTTCGTCGTCCCTGTCTGACTCATCACTGTCTTTAGCACTACCTCCCAAAAACCATCACTCAGAACTCCAAAATCTAGTTCACTTGACATTGGTAAACCCAAAAAACGTTTGATATCTTCATCACCAAGATTGTCACTCATATTGGACAAAAGCCACAATACACTATGAAAACCAACACGAAAACTAGGCTATATATAGCTAAAAAGTACAACACAAGAAGAAGTAAACATAACACAGTCGAGTAATAAGCAGGTGTTGTTGTCTTCACACGCCAAAATGCCGCTACTGCCAACCGAACAAAATGAAATACATCCCAAATGGTCGAATTTCAGTGTCACCCCGATCGGGGTGACAGCGATTTTTTCCAGCAAAGTTTGACTGAAAACAATCACTGTCACCCCGATCGGGGTGACACTTTTTCCGCCATTTTCTTTTAGTAGTACGGCGGATTAGCTAACCTATTGTGCACTTTATGATAAAAGCACCAAATTTGGCACAGAGGTAAACCGATGTAATATGAACAAATTTAGATGTGGAGCCATCGGCCAACTGCCCCCTAGCGGCCGTGGCGGCCATTTTTCAAAATGGCCGATACTGTATAGACAAAATACAATAGAAGTAAGATAAAATTGTCAAAAAAACGTCCGATTTTGATGAAATTTGGCACAAACGTGTAGGATAGCATCAGTGAGCTTGAACTAAAAAATCAGAATGATCAGACCATTGGATGCGATAGCACCACAAGTTTTATGGGAGTTGACATTTATCAAAAATCGGGTTTTTGCATTTTTTACAATAAAATCTTTGAAAGATGAAATTAGGACTTATTCCATGTTAAAGAGCTTAAAAAACAAACAATTTAGTTTTTTGGATCATCAGCGTAGGTTAGATGGTTGTGGAGAAAATGTAAAAAAAATTACCTTAAAATTCCTCATGCTATTCTTATGGATACGTTGTCCTATGTTATTCTTATGGAGAATATATAAAATTACATAAAATTAAGCTTATTTATGAATATATTTCGATGAAACTTGGTATTTGGCTTTATGTGGTTATAGTAAATAGATGTTTGTTTAAAATACCCCAGTTGCACCAAACCTGCATACTCAGCACAATGTGAAACCTGGCAATATATCAGCTACAATCGTAAAATGAATATAAATCACTTTCTTGATAAAAATCGGTTAGACATTCACTGAGTACGTAGGTGTTCTGTTACAGGGGTACTTTTCGACGTTTTTGCTTTTTGTTCCTGACTTTTGTATCTGTTATAAAAACGTCGTATCCGAGAAGTCAACGGTTTCCTTGGTCACAAGATGAGGGTTAAAATAAATGGACGGTGGCAGGACCAGAGGTTGCAAGGCTCATTGAAGAGTTTAAGTAATCTAACCAAGACCAGTCACAAAACACAAAGCATCACAACCAGTCCTCAAGTGTACAGACATCTTTCCAAAAAGACGTCCAGTCCATGATAAAAGTGAAAGACTTTGGGAATCCATTTAAAGAAAATAGTCAAGATCTGTTGGTACTCAACACCAAGGAAATCACACTACCTCAAGCTGTAGCTGACATGAACCTCTTCTCTCGTCTGTACATCGGATGCCAGAACCGAGATGGGAATCTAGACGAATTCTTCAGACATGAAAACCAAGCTTTCCCTCCTGCACTATCGGATAGGGTTAGCATCCGGTTTGGTGTGAAGAGTGATCCTCTCGCATGTCTAGAAGACTTCAGTCCGCCTAGGTCTGAGATTCCTTTATCAAACTGCATTGTCCTAGACGGAGCAGTCATAATCCAACTGCTGAAGCCTGCTACGGCAAAGACCTTCAATGATTATGCCCAATAAGTATTAGTGCCTCACATACTCTCAAAGCTTCATCGCGCCAAACGAGGGCAGCCCTAGAGCAGCACGTTCGAAGAGCAGTAAACCAAGGCGGACATGTCTGGGGTCAGGCCCTGGAACCTGCGCAAACACCGCCATCACCAATTGTTTTTCTTCAAAAACATTTTCCGACACCCCTTGTTGATATCGTTGTCCGTGCCTGTTCTGTCATATAGTGGTATGACAAACCTTTCAATGGAGTGCATGGCGTCTTCAGTTACACGTTCTGGTGCAGTTGAGAGCAACGTGAGCGTCTGGAAGCTCAGGTAGCACTTCCACACTGCCCATGCTGTCCTCCTTCCACGTCCGGCGAAGCAAGAGACCGTTTCATAGCCCGTCAACGCATGGAACATCGGTAGAGCATCTGCCTTGTCAGGACCCAGAGCCCAAGCAGTCTCATGGGCCGCAAAGAAGCGGAAAGTCTTAACCCAGCCGAAGGACACCCACACATCAACTTCCGTATTCAAGGTACTTGCCAGCGCCACTGCCAGGACAACAACATCGGTGGCAACTGTGCAGATGAGCATCGTCTTGTGGTCATTGTGAGCAGCGTGAGCGGCATGCAACACAATGCGGGTGTCGGCCTCCTCGTAGTTGCAAGGAGCCAGTGATGAAGTATCCACAAGCGATGACTTTCTCAAGACATCATCTCCTTTAGTGATGAACAGCTCCTTGTGTGCAAGATGTAATGAGTCGTAGAGGACGTCAGAGAGGAAAGCGAACTGTTCTGTCTTGTTTTCTTCAACTCTGAGGAAGCTGGCCCAGTTGTTGGGTTTAGTTGAACCACCCACCACTCGTCTACCCCATTTCCCCGCCTGGCTCTTGCTGTACATTTCAACAAGTTGTTAATGTAGCTGTCCCACACTAGATCCAGTCGCGTGGTGTGATGAAGCTTTGAGAGTATGTGAGGCACAAATACTTATTGGGCATAATCGTTGAAGGTCTTTGCCGTAGCAGGCTTCAGCAGTTGGATTATGACTTCTCTGTCTAGGACAATGCAGCTTGATGAAGGAATCTCAGACCTAGGCGGACTGAAGTCTTCTAGACATGCAAGAAGATCACTCTTCACACCAAACCGGATGCTAACCCTATCCGATAGTGCAGGAGGGAAATCTTGGTTTTCATGTCTGAAGAATTCGTCTAGATTCCCATCCCGGTTCTGGCATCCAATGTACAGACGAGAGAAGATTGCGATGCTTTGTGTTTTGTGACTGGTCTTGGTTAGATTACTTAAACTCTTCAATGAGCCTTGCAACCTCTGGTCCTGCCACCGTCCATTTATTTTAACCCTCATCTTGTGACCAAGGAAACCGTTGACTTCTCGGATACGACGTTTTTATAACATATACAAAAGTCAGGAACAAAAAGCAAAAACGTCGAAAAGTACCCCTGTAACTGAACACCTACGTACTCAGTGAATGTCTAACCGATTTTTATCAAGAAAGTGATAAAATCACTAACTTAAAATATATTCATTTTACTACTGTAGCTAATATATTGCTAGGTTTCACATTGTGCTGAGTATGCAGGTTTGCTGCAACTGGGGTATTTTAAACAAATATCTATTTACTATAACCACATAAAGCCAAATACCAAGTTTCATCAAAATATATTCATAAATAAGCTTCATATGTAATTTTATATATTCTCCATAAGAATAACATAGGACAACGTATCCATAAGAATAGCATGAGGAATTTTAAGGTAATTTTTTTACATTTTCTCCACAACCATCTAACCTACGCTGATGATCCAAAAAAACTAAATTGTTTGTTTTTTAAGCTCTTTAACATGGAATAAGTCCTAATTTCATCATTCAAAGATTTTATTGTAAAAAATGCAAAAACCTGATTTTTGAAAAATGTCAACTCCCATAAAACTTGTGGTGCTATCGCATCCAATGGTTCAATCATTCTGATTTTTTAGTTCAAGCTCACTGATGCTATCCTACACGTTTGTGCCAAATTTCATCAAAATCGGACGTTTTTTTGACAATTTTATCTTACTTCTATTGTATTTTGTCTTTACAGTAGCGGCCATTTTGAAAAATGGCCGCCACGGCCGCTAGGGGGCAGTTGGCCGATGGCTCCACATCTAAATTTGATCATATTACATCGGTTTACATCTGTGCCAAATTTGGTGCTTTTATCATAAAGTGCACAATAGTTTATAATATCCTAGCTAAACCGCCGTACTATAGGTATTTGGACAGATAACATTATAACTAACCTAGATAAGTATAAATAACATCATATAACTAAAATATTACGTGAGCATATAGTTGGCAATGCAACAATCCCCCCCGAAAATAGCCTTGGCAGCTAACGTGTTAATTTATTTTTTAGGATTAGAGTTCAGTTTTCATGTTAAACAAAAATTAAGTATTCGGGGGATTACAAATAAAAACTTGTGAAATTACAAATCTAGGTGATCTTGTAGGTCTTTCCAGTGCTGTAAAAAATGAGGTGCCAGAACTGTAACCTATTTAATGTGATAAGTAACTATTTATGCCAATATTATTGAGGTTTCGGAATGTTGTTCCACCGCGTTCCTCTGCAAATCGAGCACTGGTTCTTACCCTCGTAAGAAGTCATGTACTACAAGAAAAAGTAGTTGTAAATCAAGAATTGCTTCACAATAAAGGAATTCTTATCTATTTATTTTCACTTCTTAAGTATTTTTTATGTTGTGTGAATTTTTAGCTAACTGCGCTTTATCATTTTCCAAACATGCATTTTAATCCAATTCATTAACTGTCATAGAATAAAATATGTTTATAGTCCTCGCCACCCTAAGTTGAGGCAGCCCAAGGCCGCACGGCGTATATCTAGTGCGGTCTTTGGCTGCCTCAACTTAGGGTGGCGAGGACTATAATGTACGTTTACATGATACATGATACATTCATCAGATTTTTAAGACATTATGACGTAACGGAGTTTGATATCATCACAAAGCGTTGGTGACAACAATTTGAAACAGTTAATAATTTACTTAAACATTTTTTTCAGTTTTTACTTTTTTGAGAATCATTCATTTTCTTTGTTATAGGTCATCAGTGGGTCCAGACTTTGCTCGTGGAAGAGCAACCTTTTTTATTGTTTGCGGATTGGTGTTTCTGTTGATTGGAATTGGCGTCACTGCTGGCACCTACACATACGCCAAGAAAAACGGTGGAGTCTATGTGGCATATATAGGTATGTTATGTTGTCAAGTTTGTTCTCAATATCTACTTAGCTGACAGTAATCTGTCGCATGATAGTCCGATAATTATAGTAATGATACTCAATATAAGTCATTGTCCGATAGTACACAGTTTGTGTATAGTCAGTACAATGATTTTGTTGTGTTCCAACATCACAGTGGAAACAACGTGTGTGATTGTTAACTTCAAAGTGCAGGATTTAGCTGTTTACAGCCCGTGTCGTCTCTCCTGTTGTTAGAACGTTCCATAATCTTGTGCAGTAAGCAATATTACATTACTTATTTACTTACTTACTGCTATGACCACTTGTACCCAAGCTGTTACTTGGTCTCGCCAACTCGTCGCCAGTTCTCTCGGTCCTCCGAATCTTCCTCTACTAGTGTCATCTTTTCCATATCTTTCCGGACTTGATTCCACCACCTAGCCTTTGGTCTACTGGTCTCCTTCCCCTCGGATCTCCCCTTAGTACCTTCTTCAACAAGCTCTCCTCATTTTCTCCTCAAGAGATGGCCAACCCACCTTAGCATTCTGCTTTTGGCCTCTCTTACAATATCGTGGTCTCGGAATGATAAATATTAAATTTTCTGTTTAATTTATGATGTTTACTTGATTACATTACTCAACAGGAATTTCCAATGTTTGCTTGGATTAATTTACATCTACTTAATGTTACTGAAGTGGAACCTGTAAACGGACTAGCTAATGAAAAAAAAACATTGTTGAACAAACTATTCTAAGAGTTTGTTACAGTCTGCAATTCAATTTTCTCCCTATTTTTGTTACTTTGAAAATTTTAATATGAGTTTAAAGGGGCTGTTGTTTACCATTAGTTCCCCTTTCAGTGTGGCTTAGTTGAATAGTTGGCTTATTCGGCAGAAATTGGTAATTTACATCAGTGCACTTTTTTGATGGCTCAATTCAACCTTGTTAATAGTTTTTCCCAAATTTGTATAAAGTCATAACAACGGAATGAAAACATGTACTTAAAACAAACTGGTCTGTTTCAGGAGCCTTTATTCTGGCGTTGATCAGTTTTCTCCGAAGCTTCTACTACTGCTTCATGAAAGTCAGCGTGATCGATGGCCCAATGTAATCATTCCAATCTCTTATATATCCTAGTAAGATTATCAACTCCCTGACACAACGTACTATAGCCTATCTTCATTAATTTACCGACAAGATACAGGACACGTTGTTATTTGCATGGTAAATTCAGTTTTACAGCTTTAATAAACTGATAGTTTTACTGAAGTAATATATAAATACTAGGTGTAATGAAGGAGACGATCCATATATTTTTTTCTAAGTAAACCCAGTCAAATACAGTTTGCTCTCGGCAAACATTTTATCATTGACTGTGCCTCTGCCTAAATTGTACGTTTGTCAGATTCGTATGTGTGGCATTCCATGAAACCAAGGAATGGATCAAGAAATATCTGTATAAAAACATTGCTTTCGAATATATTTGGTTCATGAATTGTTTTGTAAATACAAATTACGAAATGGATTTGAGTTTTTTTCACATCATTAAAGTACCAATAAATTGACTTGTCGGAAAACTAACATTAGTTATAGACTGGCTGCAAAGCATTTTAGGTAGTTTTGTTAAGTTGTATACTCCTAGTCTGATATTCTAATCTGAAAAATTAAGTTTACTCGAACATGAACATCAGTAGAACCCCGCTAATCCGACTGTTTGCATAATTTGTCTGTGCCATCAGTGGCAATGTTATTGCGATGATATCGTTACCATTTCCCATTGGTTCTGTAGACATTATCACCGTGCACCGTCTCCCTCAATTGCGGATAAAATATTGTTTATCCCCTGCGGTCACAGACGCATCATCAGCTTCATCCACAATCATGGAAACGTAACACCATCCACCGTGATTGCGGCCAAATCTAGGACATGTCTTGTGATAACGAAAACATTATCATCATCTACCACGATCGTAGCAAAATATTTAACGCCTCCCTCTGGCAGGGGAACATTATCATCGTCTTCCCCAATCGCGGAAAACCCCTGAGACTATTTGGTAGTAGCACAGGAAACATCATAAGCTGCTCCCGCGATCTTGGCAAAATCCTCTACGGACCTGCTCCTTTGTTAATTCGACCTTTTCACTGTTCCGGCCAGTGTCCTGGTCCCGTAGGTTACGGAATAGCAGGGTTGTACTATATTTGATTTCTCTTTCTGTGGTTGTGCTTGATGTCAGTTGTCATTTCAAATTTATTTTTACCAAATATTCCAAAAAGCGCATAAGTTGTTAGAATTTTTTTAGTTTGTGAATACTCATGAAGCAGTGCATATACAGTATGAACTAGGAATTGGAAGAAAGTTAGTATTTTGCATTGCAATTACTGTTTAAAGCTAAACCATGTCTGATTGCATAAAATTTGTTTTTAATTATTTTAGCGGTATAGAGCATTTTTATTAACAGAGTTATTATTATTTATTGTTATCTTTTCTAGCTTAAGTGTATTATTCAATCTATCATATCGATGCAGTGCACGAGCGAATGAGAAAAAATGTATGTCCATATGTGATAAAAAATAAAAGTTTTCTGTATTATTAAAATGTTCTAAATAATTTCCATCCTCTTCTCTTTAGTGAAAATGTTTAAAATTAAAACGAATGAATTAAACCATAGATAAAACATACTCTCTTGTATTGCTTAGTCTATGATTAAACTCTCTAAAAGCTAAAAGAAGTAGGTGAGTTTGACCACCTGTTATTGAAAATATTTGAACACATATTACATGTAAAAAATCCACTCAAAAGTCAGACATTCAAATTAGAGCAGTGGAAATAGTAGTGGGAGTAGGTATGTTAAACCACAGAACTAAATTTATTTTAAAAGAAACAAGTTTTTGTGTATTTTATTATCATCCCCAGTGTCATTTTTTTGTTTTGTTTTAAGACAATGGCCCAACCCCTAGTCTTGTTACTAGCCAACTTACATCTTGTTGTCTTGCTTGTTACTTTTTGTTAGCTATCATCATAAGTTGAGAGTCAAATGAAAACGGCCTTTGGATATAGAAATGATCGAGCTTTTAATTAAACTAAAGACCTTCAGATTTGAAGGCAAGCACCACAAAAACTCTATCCACACTATTGCCTAACATGTAACATTTTTTATTGTATATAATTGTGTTATTTTCAGAGTTTTTACTGATATTATTTTTTTATATGTATAAAGGCACTATTTTTGTAGTGAAACATATGATTGAAGACAATTTGAATGCTTATTAAACCTGCAGTGCTTACTCAATACTATATTTAACACACAGCACTATGAATCATACTTCATCAGTCTGATAAAATGATTAGATGAAGAGATAAAGCTTCGTGTGGAGAAAACCAAGCATTACAGTGTTAACTTGAATCCCACATCTTTGTGGTTTGTCACATGAGTTTATTTGAAGACATGTGGACAATCGTAAGTTCAGTGTTACTTTAAAATTTTACTACTTTGCAATAAACAAAAATGAAACTCGGCTTCAGTTGTGGTTTTTGTAGTACTTCAAATATTAGCAATATCTTCAAATGGAATTCTAAAAGAGTTACTTATTTAAAACTGGCTGGTAAGTGAACTGTTTAAGTTTTTAAAATTTTATTGGTTTTTTACATTTTTTTTAGTTGCTTAGAAAGTTAATAACGATGGGTCAACAGGCTTTAGGATTTCAGGACATTAGTATGTACAATCCAAATACAATGTTTCGAATGCAGTTGAAATGTATTAATTTTTTAATTGTTTATTTATTTGTTTCCTCAATTAGCTATTTTTATAATTATAACTAATTCTAAGAAATTAACAGTATCTATTTGAAACTATACGTTAAGTTAACTAAATTTTAACTATTGTGTAAAATTGATATTTTTTATATTGGTTTATCAATGCATTAAAAAAAAGGCATTTAGTGTAATGAGTTCTTCCAAGTAGAGAAAATATTTCTTACGTGGTACTTTGTATACTTCGTTAATGAACCTACAGATTAGGGTGCCTTCAAATAATTAAATGAATGAATTTATTTCTTGCAGTATAAAACATATTAATATTCATTATAATCCTATAAATCACTTGGCCACTAAATCTATAGTGGACTATCCGTAAAAGATAGAGTCTTTGCGCCTAAAAAGATTCAGATGAACCTGCTGATCTCCCTAAGCGTACAGACTTTGCCAGTTTTATGCTCATATAAGATTGATGAAAATCTGAATTGTATTAAATTATTCTAAATTGTATCAAAGTATGGGGAAAAAACTTTGTTCTTTTCCCTTCAATTTGACGTTCAAATCATTTAATTATCTTAAATAGTCCCCAAGCAACAACGACCGTTTAAAATCCTGGCATTCTTTTATAAACACCCTGTATTTCTTGTTTCCTTGTCTGAAGAGTGAAGAGTATACAAATAATTTAGATAGATTTCCTATGTGGGAGCAGGCCACATAAAATGCTAGAGGTAAAGCCTTCCCCCTCGCTGAAACTTTTTATGTATATACTTCTGTCTTGCCATCACAGGCTATGGACATTTTCAACATCCACTCCTAGAATTGTATTTTATACACCTTCCCTATGTTACAGCACCATTATTGCTACTATTGCTGTACTTGCTAATAAACAGGAGAGTCCCAAACACATTATACAGACATTACGACATCCAGGAGACACAAAATGAATTCTCAATGTCGCCTTCTGGTTTTCTGTTGAATGGAAAACCTATAACATTGACTTGTGGTCTCATGTATTACTTCAGAATTCATCCTGCATACTGGAGAGATAGGCTGAAAAAACTCAGAGCAACTGGTGCAATCGCTGTCAAAATGTAAGTTTGCTTAGTAAAGATAAAATATTAAACATTTAAACTTAATGTGAGATATTTTAATGTACACACTTTCAAGTCAAGTTAAGAAACGAGGTGTAATTGAAATGCAAGTACCGTACAGTTAAACTTTTGTTACCCGAACTCTTACTATCCAAATACTCTCATTTCAATGTGTGCCAATTATGTCCATGTGTTGAGAGTGTATTATACCGTCACATCAGGCAAGTCATCTGCATAGGGCCACTGTTCTTGAACAATCCTATTACCTGGATTTTTGATTATTCGGATTGGATCCAGACCTAATTGATCCAGATGGAAATCTACTGTTCTTTTTCTTTTTCATTGCACTGCCACTGCTCTGTCGTACTTATCAACATAATAATTCCAGAATGGTGCCTTGGAATTTGCATGAGCCGTACAAAGATGTTTACGATTTTGGGAACAACAGTTCAGAAATGTCCCAGTTTCTTGATGTGGTGAAGTTTATTCAGATAGCCAAGCAAGAAGACTTACTTGTTCTGGTGGGTTTGGGGCCTTACATCAACGCCGATGTGGATTTAGGAGGCTTACCCAGGTAAAGAGACATTTTGTGCTAATCATTTTTAGAATCAAGAGCTATATGATGGTATTTTAGAAATCTCAATTCTACCTAAAAGTGTCACATTTTGTTATTTTTGCAGTTATTTGGTCGGAGAAAGAATCAAAATTAGAACTTCACAGTCTGAATTTTTAGCTCGGGTGGATAGGTTTTTCAAACTGTTGTTGGATCATTTAAAACCTCTTCAGATAGAATGTGGTGGCCCAATTATCATGTTTCAGGTAACAGTTTTAAAATCGTATTTTTATCGTTACCTAAGATGTTGGTGCTAAATAAAAAAATGCTAGTATTACGGTTATATCTCTAGAAACCTCATTTCAGAAATATTATGTTGTATGTTTTGATTGTAAAATCTCAATAGTCAGGAAAGAAAAGGTCAAATGTCAAGAAACGTATCTCTTAAACCTACAATTTGTGTAATTCTTTTCTTTTTTTTCTAAAATGCCTGAAGTAAAAATTTTTTTAAACTTGCCAAATTTTAGTATCTGTAGTCAATAACTCTAACACAATCTACATAATTGGTATTTGATTTTTTAACAGCTCGAGAACTCTTATGGAATTGTTAGAGAGAATGAAGGTGATGATCAATATATGCTTGACCTAAAAACAATCGTGGAACAAAACGGAATAAAAAGTCTTCTCTTCACATCAGACTCAATCAGTGCTACGATGGATAGAAGATCTTTATCTCATTTGGGAGGTATGACTTATGAATCAATTTTATGAATCTTGTTATCAAATCCCCATTTTGAGGTGTTGCCTCCCGGATTACTTAACAATTATTATTATAGAGGTTAAATACCTTGTTGCCAACGTAATCCTCAGTCGTCTGAATGGCAAGCAGTTTCAATACTCTTGTGGTGTCATTGTCAAGCCTTAAACGTATAGTGTTCGCTAAGGTTCGAGGAGGTCATCAAGATGTAAGTGTTATCAAGACTTTTTGAAGACCTCCTAGGAGCGACAACTACACGTCTAAGGCTTGACAATGGCCCATTAAGAGTGACGAAACCAGTCGCTATTCAGACGACCAAGGGCATTGGTAACCCCCTAAAACTCCTTTGATATTATCCCCTAGAATAGTTTTCGAAAACCTGTTGTGCCACAGAAATTGATTTATTTAATTTTTATATATTTTATTAGGTTTTCCTGTCATCTTATGAATCTAAGTTTATTTAAAGTAAGTTTCTGGTGGACACACATTGTTGGGATGGGTAGTTAGCTGCAAAATGTAAAATTTGAGGTGCAACTTACAAAATGAATAATGAATAATGAATTTTATTTCCTCAAAAACAAACAATCATCAAATCATAAAAGACAAATTCACACAAACAGTTCAATGTTTATTTTATGTGGATTGTGGATTTACCTTTCAAGCTCTGCCTCAGGTGAACTCCTCATGAATCTCACACCAGAACTGACAGACGGAACTCAAACTCTCAATCTACGGGATCGATCATCAATTGTTCCAACAAGTTCCAAACCTACAATGTCAACAAACGTTTTAAGCATTTTGTCGTAAACTCTGGTGCAAATGTGGTTTTAGACCCCTCGGCCATTGATTAGATAACTAAATACCACACTAACAACACTGATAAACCAAAAGCCCAAGCGTCAAAGTTCTAAATTTGACTCTCAAAAACATACAGTATGTTCGGTATAGCTTTCAGCCGTTTTTGTCAGGTCTTGCATGGATAGTTTTAAATAGAAGTTTGGTTAAGTTACTCTTGTGTCCAATATATTAGCCCTTGGGGCTTAAAGGGACAAGGCTAATGCCTTAAAGTTAACACTACAAGATCACCTTTATTAGTGTTACAGACGACCAATTCAGAGACAGATGTTCTGGCGCAGTTGGAAACGCTTCAAACCCTACATCCTCACCGTCCTAAGATGATTCACCTAAGAACTGGCTTTCTGGACCATTGGGATCGGCCCCAGCATAATGCATGGCTAGCACATGGTATCCACTTTTTAATGCAATGTTTACATTTTTAATATTTTCATTCACAAGAAAATAATTGATGTACAATGAACTCCTTGTTTGGAAACTTCAGGACCAAATCCTCGTCTGCAAAAGTTATACGTGATAGTAGTGAATAAAAATGATTACAAAATAAAAATTGTGTGAGATAAATTTAAATATTGTAGCCAACTAAAGGCTTTAAAAGAATGAAGTGATAAAGTAATGGTAAAAGTGGTGTCCGTGTGTAAATGTATTAGTCGTACACTTGTGACTTTGTAAAATATCTGAAGTTTGTAACGAACAAATAAATGCGAGTGGGATTTTACTGTTCATTACCTGTTTTTGTACAAATCTTTATAAGTTATTTTGTGAATTTTAAATTGCACAACCCTTTACTATCATTAATATTAATTATTATTTTATAAATGCAAGATTATCAAATAAAGATACTAATACACCTCAAAAATTAAGACCAATGTTACTAACTAAGATAGGATGTTTTTAATCCATTTATTAAAAGTCCAGTTATCTTTTATTATCTCTCCTATAAGCAGTGCTCGATTTGTAAAAAAAGAGGTGCCAGAACTGTAACCTATTTCATATGATTAGTACCTATTAATGTACATATTTATGCCAATATTTTCATCTTTCCAAAAGAGAGGTACTGGAACTCCGTTCCTCTGTGTTCCCTCTCAAATCGAGCACTGCCTAATAAGCCTACCATAATTGCGGGTTTTACGTACGTAAATTTTCAGAGTTTGAAGCTGCCTTGAATGAAGCTATCAACTTCCCTGCGTCTGTGAGTCTCCATGTGTTTCATGGAGGGACAAACTTTGGATTTACAAGTGGTGTAACATGTGTGGACACTCCGGACTCATACCATCCACAGATCACTAGCTACGGTGAGTTTTAGCATTCATTATATCATATGTCCTATGTAAATGTCTATGTAATATAGGTTCAATCAGGTAGTACTCTGGCTGTGTAGGTGATAACTGAACTGGACTTTAGCCTTGTTGTCATCAGTCACTCATACCATTTCAGTAGCCAATATTGTTTGGGCCTGAAAATATCAAGGTTATGCTGTGTGTACATATTTCCAAAACGGTTGCAATGCAAGGATGTACAATTGGGGTTTTATTATTTTGCTCGTCGACACAGTTGCTAGTGCACTCACAATACAATAGTTGGTCAAAAAGGCTGAAGAAAGTGGTAGCACTTTTAAAACTGAGAAATAAGAAGTAATTTCCCAAATGTTTGGATTAATCCGACAACTCTTCCAACTCTGCTACTTCCAAAACTCAACATTTTCTTGTGTTCTCAATGAGTTTTTCATCTGTATTTCTAAATTTTAAGGGTACTGAGAAATGTTGTCAGTTTGACCTAGAGAAAAGTCTGAAGCTTTTTGATGATTCAGAAATGGACTAAACAGTCCTTGAGCATTGGGCTTTCTAGTGGTCCTGACTAATAAACCAGCTCATCTTCAAAAACAAAGCTGGCATCTCATTCATTCATCTTTGCATTAAAATGCGCTTTCTAGTGGGTGAGCCATCTACAATCTAGTCTATGATCAGTTTGAGTTCTGGCTTACAAGCTATTAGCATAGCTCTTAAGCTACTCTGTACCAAATCTAATCTCAACTTTTTTGTAGTCTACAGTAAAGTTCTGATTCCAGATTACGATGCTCCTTTGACTGAGGCTGGGGACTACACTCAGAAGTATTCCATCGTCTTGGAGGTGTTCCGATCAGTTCACCCGTCTCTTTACCACCCTCCCCCACCTGCTTCCTCCCCTCGGACACTTTCTCTCTCCCTCCCTCTCACAGCTGAGCTGCCCTGGCGTGACATTGTACAACAGCTGGTAAATGGTTTGTAGTTTTATTGTTGTTAGAGTAGCTTATTTTAACTTCACAAGTCTTCAATATCTAAATTTTAGTGTGGGAAAAAGTAGACTTAAGAATAAAAGGGAGAGATAAAAGAGAAAAATGTTTAGTGTGTTTTATAATGTAACACCAGTTATTAAAATTGTCATTATCGATCGTCTTCTCTCATTTGTGCTGATAAGCTTCTTCCATCCTCGACTCAGGTAGATTGAGACGATTTGACGATTACATCCTTCCTCTTCCAACTGCTATAGAGGTTCTCATTTTAACATTAGGTCCTCTTTTATGGCAACTTACTATTTCTTTGTGGTTATCCAACTCTTTTTTTTCTATAATTCAATTTCTCACGTTAGCAAGATTTTAGTTACTTCTTAATAAACCATCCTTTTTTATTTAACTAACCCATCCTGATGATTATTTTACTTATATTTTTCTGTCACATTTTCCAAAATTTTGCACACCAATTATGTTAATCATCCTTCTTGTCTTGTAGCTGCACATTCTCAGCAATTTTAATTTTACTTTTGAAACTTGTATTCAGCTTTTGTCCTGTTTGTTGAGGTAGGGTACATGTTTAGAATATACTTCATTGTGGTCTAGCCTCTGAATACTATGACACAATAAATAGGTTATATTACTTCTTGTATCGCCAAGTGATTCTGTTGAAGTCAAACTAGATACCATGGTTTCAAGCGCTTGTTCGCTCATTATTAAGTTTATATGGACATAAAGCATTGTCAATCCTCTTTAACATATATTTTCTGAAGATTTTTTATACATAAGACAGAAAACACATAAAACATTTAAAAACTGTGTAGCCATAGTTAAAAACACGTTAGACGACGCGTGCTTGTTGCCAACAATATTCAACCGACTCCACGCATGGGTTATCCAGAAAGGTTTTTTATCATGGTCATGCTGTTTTAAACGTGTTTTTGTGTGTTCCATTCATATTATGTACGACGAATCTTCGCTCTGTCTGTGTTGAAGATGATGACATGCTTAATGTGCATGTGATCTTGAAAATGAAGCCATAAAGCTTCGAAAAAATTGTAGTTTAACCCCATCAAAATCACTTGGCAATACAAAAGGTGGTATAACCTATATATACCAAGTTATTTTATGAAATGTATTTGTTTATTTACGCAGCCGCAACAGTTAACAGAGACCAGCCACTTTGTTCATCTGGAGGATCTACCTGCCGTGGACGGACAGAGGCAAAGTCACGGATATGTTCTGTACTCCTTCAGAATAAGAGTGTCCAGCAAATGCAGGATGAAGATATTCGGCCGCAAGCGAGACATCGTCATGGTTCTGTTAGACGGAAAACTGATTAGTCCGTCAGACATTACGGAAACTAACCACTTTGGCTTCTGGGATTCCGAGTGAGTAATGTGATCCAGTAAAAAAATCAAGAAGAAAATAATAAATATTTAATAAACGGTATCAGCATTCTGGCACATACTTTCTCCTATGAGTTTGTCAACAACCTTTATCATGTGTAAGCGGTGAAGAGTAAATATACGAAAAATGGGATTTGTACAATATTGTTCAGAACTTAAAGGAATATAACATTCTAAATTTTTATCAAAATCGTTCGGGCCGTTTTTGGGAAAACCGATTTTTCCGTTATTTTATGGGGTTTTCATGGGAAAATAACATAATTCACAATAACTTTTGAGCCGTAATTATTACAGAAATGGGATTTGTACAATTTTGTTCAGAATTTAAAGGACTATAACATACTACATTTTTATCAAAATCGTTCGGGCCATTTTTGGGAAAATCCTATTTTTCTGTTATTTTATGGGGTTTTATGGGAAAATCTCCATTAAAAATCAAAATTTCTCAAAAATAAAAAAACATCAAAATTGTAAGGACCATAACATACTATGTTAAATCAAAATCGGATTTTTTTCTAAAATCTTATTTTTGTTATTTTATAGGAAAAAAATATGGTGTAATATGTGTATTTTTGATTTTAGTTTAATATTGACCCCCAACAGAGTGTCCAGTGTATTAATGTGAATACACAATGTGTGTAGTAAAATGAAGTAACAACTTATTGAAAAATACAGCATATTTTATGTCACATCCAGCTGTAAAAATTTTTAAAAATTAGGGGAAAATAAAACAAACATACAGAGGGAAATGGCATCTATTTTGTATTAACATATTTAACTAATCTCCCATGGATAATCTATTCTTTCCTGTACCTAAATTGAACTGATCATTTTTAGTCTTGATGAACTTGACTGTCCGTCATATCCAGGAACCTACCTGATGGAGCTCTTGGTAGAGAACTGCGGAAGATTGAGTTTTGCAGACAGTCTAGAATGGATGACAGAAAAGAAAGGAATGGGACCAGAAAACAGAGTGGTTTTCAAAAATGCTGTTCCTGCAAGTAAAATCAACATAACTGGAATGCCTTTCCTTTCATCTTGGGTTTCTAGGTAAGCCCCTGTATAGTCACTGATTTGTTTACCTTATACGCATGAATTTGTTTTTATTGACGTTGATTAAATAAAATATCCTACTTCATCACATATTTATTCACTTTGTCTCATGAACATATTTCAGTTAGTTGTCTATCTTACTCATCCACCCACCCATAAACATTGCACCTACTGCTTTGAAATACTAGCCTTATTTATAGATCTAATAGGTAATGTTTGTGGTAAAAAATCATAATTTCAATTTTTTTCTTTATCCAAAAATTAACGGATAAGGCCCTAGCCTAGAAAATCTTTTGCTAAGGACTTGCAGTCCATACTGTGTACTCAAAAGTAAGTATTCATCAAACCTAATTGTTTTGTCACTTTTTTATCTCAATGCATTGAAAACAACATAAGTCGTAGTAAATAAACCTATTTTACATTTTGTGTAAATAAGGGACTAATCCCTTTATTTTGTACATGACAATTTTAAAATTGTTCCACAAAGGAAACTAACGTTACTATGTGGATAAATGTATGATATAAGAAAGAAAATATTTTTGATTCATATTTGTTTTTATTGACCAGGAATTGACAAAAAAGTACTGATTGCAACTACAGTTTGACAGGTTGGAAAAGTAGAATAAGCTACGAAACTAAACCGGCTCCAAGTTTTGTGAGAACCACATTTGAGCTGACTAGAGACGAAATCACAGACACGTTCCTTGAGATTGGTAACTGGCGGAAAGGTTTTGTGATGGTGAACGGTTTCAACATCGGCCGATACTTCTGCAACAGTCCGCAACAGGCGTTGTTTGTCCCAGCGCCTCTGTTGAAACCTGGCAAAAACACTGTGAGTATCTAGAAGTTCAAGTTGGTCTATATATTTTATTTTACTAAAATCCTCCTTGTGAATCAAAAAGATCATCAGCTATGTACCTGTGAAATTCTGTACTGTGTATGTACTTGAAGCTGTGAAGGTGAAACTCGAATAATGAGTTACATATTTGAGTCTGATTAAGTAGACATGATACATGACATTATGACATGATTAGTATAATAGACTATAATAGTCTATATACTATTATAGTCTGTTAACAAAATTTAGGTGGTCTCAGGGGAAGTTCCCCCCACATTTTCTTTCTTAATGTTGCAACTGATTGACGTTTTGGCAAACCTCAGCTATTGCCTCATTATTTTAAAGCTAGGATCAAGTGGAGGGGATAGATTTCTTACCCTAAAACGCCTAAACTTTGTGATTAACATTTACAGCTTAAAAGTTTTGTCTGTAGAAAATAAAAATGAATGTTATATATAACACAGAAATGGTTCAAATGTTTAACAAATGCCACAAAATTCTTAAATTGATGTTGATTTTTCAGGTTATTATTTTTGAACATTACTTCAACCCAATGTCGATGAAGTTTAGAACTGAACCTCTCTTCATCTGAATGAAACAAATATTCAACCTTCTTAGGATTGGTCACAATCATCGACAGAGTGCTACATTGTAGTAATTAAATCAACTTTCTGTTTCAATCATAAAATGTGTTCTTATTATTTACATTGAATAATTCCCTTCCCATCCACAGTATTAAACTGATAATGCAAGTTCTAGAGCTGATGTTTTGTTGCAGGATATTTAAAAATTGATCTAGATCTAAATACTATTTTTACCTTGTATGTTTGTAAATACTAAATAACTTGCATAATCTTGTCACATCTCAACAAAATATGTCAATTTAGGACATGTTTTGGTGTTAAAACAACATCCTCATCTTTGGTTAGGTATTTGTAGAGTACGCTTGATCAGTTGTTGGTTGAGATGCTGAAAGAATGGGTGCTCCCCCCCTTTTAGTTGCCTCTTATGAAACAGGGGATACTGTACTGTGCTGTCTATATTCTAAAGCCGGAGCCGCATGGTGACTATGATCTACAGTATGCTTTAATTTAATGTTGGTATTATATATTCAAATTTACATTGTTGACACAACCATAAACTCCATACATAGCTATTTAGGATCAGTGCAAGTGAGTGCTATAGACTAGAGTAGACAGTTGTAGGACTATGACCATAGTATGTTTAATCAATGGTGTGAGGTTAGTAACCTCATTTTATGTCAATGGTGTGACTTTGTTCCTAGCTCATAATTATGAAAAAATAAATGTGATTTTATTTGTTCGTAGAAATTATACAATTGCGTGAGGATCCCTCTTATAACACGGACTATAAATATCATATAATGAGTTAACTGTATAACGCTGGTAGTATCCTAAGTCTTTGATTATAGCTTAGATTGTGTGTATGGTCACGGTGCATTGAAACTGATCGTTGTAAAATATAATCATGTAACTTTTTATAGTATGTAGTGTGCATGATTGGAATCCGAATACACCAAAAACGCATCGAAGAACAGCCGAGAATACGCAAAAAACGCAAGGTTTATGTGGTGGTATTTGGTGCTGCTGGGAATCCAATCCAGTCCAGATTCGGATTTAGATTCGTGATTGCTATTCGTCTGAGCAGAAAGAAACTTTGTTTTGTTAGTACCAACGTCCAACGTCTGTGGTCTGCTTCTGCTGTTGTCATTGTCATTGTCATTTTCATTTGTCAATTTAATTGTGTGTCGTGCCGTACGTCATCATCGTTTAGTTTGTAAACCTCGAAATTGATAAGTTTGAAGTTTTCATTAAGTGAATCAATTTTATTTATAGAAAAATAAGTTAACACTCCAGTTAGGTCAGAACACTTACAGTACTTACGGTTTCAATTAAAAGGTAAGTTTTAAAATATTTACTGGCCTAGCCTAGGGCTTGTGAGCCTATGTTAGTTGGTTTGATAATTTAGCAAAGCAATTATTGGTATGATTATTACTTTATCTCAAGAATATCACAGAAATATAGTAAAGAAGTGGAAGAATGTGATAAACTAGGGCCAAGGGCAATACTGTTGTAAGATGTAAGGTTTTTTTTTTAAGTTGTCTAGTCTGAAACTAAGTTAGGCTTTATCTACTTGTAGAATAACATCACAATGACATGAAATGGAAACTATCACCATTTAAGAATCACAGTTATGAATTCATAGAGTTCCCATTTGGGAGGAAAACTTTTGTTGAATAGACAGAAAAATAGTTAACACGTTTAGTCTACCCTTAAATCAGTCAGGAGTCAAGTGTGATTTGCTTGTGGGTAGGCTAATTTAATTCTACAGTAGACACATGTGAATAAACAGGACTGACTACATACACAAAAGGTAGGGTGTAACTTAGGCCTATTTAGTCAATGGCGAGGTTCGCACAGGTCTAGTGTGGCTAGTGATGACTCCATGCTTTACTACTAAATAACACGCATGAGTATTAAACTTGGTGGATTCGTCTTTCTTTTCTACAGTAACATCAAGAAGGCAGTAAAAATCTGTCTGTCTCCATCCTTCTTACCTACGCTTTAATCCTAATTATTTTTTAATTGCGCCAAATATCGATCCAGATGACAGGGAAAATGGCTGGTGTTAAACTGTAGCATAAATTTTCAATATTAGGTTAACTTAACATTTTTAAGGTCAAAATCTTCTTTGTTCATTTAAGTTATGTTTTAAAAATTAATGGTTACATTTTTTTATGATCGAATCGAATAAATAGGCCTAACGGCTTTTTAAAGCTGTAAATAGCTTTACGTCCACAAATAAGACGCTTAGCCCCCAGAATAACAACTGTGAATATAATTTTGTAAAGTCTAAGCCTAGTTAGAAAAAAATCCCCTATGTGAAATGTAGTTGGAATTATCATTCTTCCAACTCTAGTCTGTACATCTTGAAGGTTCAAAACTGACAATGTCATTCTCAGACATCATTGACTTTGTAATGGGGCCCAGCATAACTTAGCATTAATGAAATATTGACTGCTTTTCTGCATGGTGGTCGTAGTCAGTTAACAGTTCTAGCTTAGTACTTCTGCTTTACCTAATGACGCTTGAAAACTTTAACTCATTTGTGCCTATTAAAAGATTATAGACCTAACATCAGTTTTACATTCATTCAGATCAAAAACATTACGGTAACTATCAATGTTTTTGGACTATTAGGCCTATGCCTGTCCTATCTATTATTTTTTAAATTTTGTACTTAAATAGGTACACCACAAGCTTTTTTTAAGGAACAGTCCAACCTGCTTGATATTTTACGTTGACCTTTTCAAGATAGCTTACGTAATTTAAAATTAAAGATAAAAGGAACCTAACTCCAAAATTTATCCTCTTGTATTAAACATTCACTTTTTAAGGCAAGCTTTCAAGTTCAATTTTATTCCAAACATCTTTATTTGTTCTTGCATATTATGGTACAATGAATTGCATAGTCAACTATAGGATGCTAAGTAGACAAACGTCCCATATATATGTCCAGCTGTTGCCAATTTTTTATTCAAAAAGAACATGTGAGAACCAGTCACAGAATGCGCTAGTGTCCAAGATTGTGTATTGGACAAAAATTATTAATTTGGATTAGCACAGTCAAAACAGGGGCTCAAACCGACTACGATGGATGATTTTTACTAAAAAATTAGTGGCAACTTTAACGTACCGGTAAGGGTTGGAGTCGTATCTTTTGTATCAGTAGTCAGAGATAGCATCAATATTCTATACACAATCTAACATACATCTACCCATGACAATGAAAATTACAACTCAATGGAAAATAAAACAAACCAAACGTCTGTTTAGCTGCTAAAAAAAGTAATAAAATTCATCCGTCATTAATTAAGATAGCTGACCGTGGACAAAATATTTTAATACAGGAAATATATTTTATTGCTTTCCTTTTTAATCTGTTCTGGTGAAAAGTAAATCGTTCTTGTCCTACTTATAAGGTTTTTTATTTAAAAAATTTATACGTGTCCAGGAATCACGTAATTTTTGTTCCTGGTGTTTTAGAGATGTGATCAAAACTTTAAAAGATTGTCTGGGAATAATAATATAGTCACAATCGGCCTTTTTTCATTTTATCTGAATAATATTCAGATCTAATTTCTTAAACATCTGTTCATTTTACGTAAATAATATATCTTATTCGACTTTAAGACTAATATAACAAAAAATCTTTTTTGAAGATCGAAATGATCACTACAATACCTAAAATCCTTTGATTTCCTGTCAGTGAGGCGACAAAAGAAGTAGCAGTGATGAAAGTAAAAATAGACCCGAGATGAGTGGCATAGGAGACAATTGAATCAATTAGCAAGTCTGTTCAGTCTGTCCAATGTGTTACCGAGGCGTAGTGGGCGAACTGAGTTGTAGGCGTTTGTGAATGATAACTGCTGTTTTGTAAAGAATGTGTTAAAAGTTTTTTTTATGTTTTATCACCAGTGGTGTCTCCTAATCGTAAACGCATTACTTCGAGAGAAATTCTAACCTGGTCCAAACTTGTCATACCGGGGTTGAACCTTAAATCCCGGGGAATACATGAATTTATAGAACCTCAATATAGAGGAATACCTGAATATTGAACTTGAATACCTGGGAGTACCTGAATATAGAACCTCAATACCGAGGAATACCTGAATTTTGAACTTAAATACCAGGGAGTACCTGAATATAGAACCTCAATACCAAGGAATACCTGAATTTTGAACTTGAATACCAGAGAGTACCTGAATATAGAACCTCAATACCGAGGAATACCTGAATTTTGAACTTGAATACCTGGGAGTACCTGAATATAGAACCTCAATACCGAGGAATACCTGAATTTTGAACTTAAATACCAGGGAGTACCTGAATATAGAACCTCAATACCAAGGAATACCTGAATTTTGAACTTGAATACCAGGGAGTACCTGAATATAGAACCTCAATACCGAGGAATACCTGAATTTTGAACTTGAATACCAGGGAGTACCTGAATATAGAACCTCAATACCAAGGAATACCTGAATTTTGAACTTGAATACCAGGGAGTACCTGAATATAGAACCTCAATACCGAGGAATAGCTGAATCTTGAACTTGAATACCAGGGAGTACCTGAATATAGAACCTCAATACCGAGGAATACCTGAATTTTGAACTTGAATACCAGGGAGTACCTGAATATAGAACCTCAATACCAAGGAATACCTGAATTTTGAACTTGAATACCAGGGAGTACCTGAATATAGAACCTCAATACCGAGGAATACCTGAATTTTGAACTTGAATACCCAGGGAGTACCTGAATATAGAACCTCAATACCGAGAAATACATGAATTTTGAAATTGAATACCAGGGAGTACCTGAATATAGAAACTCAAACCGAGGAACACCTGAATTCTGAACTTGATGGTATTCAAGTTAGAATCTCAATATAGAGGAATACCTGAATTTTGAACTTGAATACCGAGGAACACCTGAATATTGAACGTGAATACCGGGGATTATCTTAATATTGAACCTGACTAGGAATACATGATTATTGAACTTGAATAACAGGGATTGTTTAACTGTCACTCTCACAAAGGTTTAGGCAGTTTATTATTTTAGATAAGTTTTTGTTGGATAATACTGTAGTTGATTGTTGTTAATGACTGTGAGGTAAGCCCACCTATTAGTTCAGAGAATTGCAATTCTAGATTCATTTCTGGAAAAGCCACAATTTTTAAAGTTTTGTGTGAACATTTACTGTTTTACTGCTGTGGTTTGCTTGTTTATGGATATATTTGGATAAAACCTGGCAAATTTATTTATTTTATACTAAGCTACAAATATTTTACTAAAAATCACACTTTATTAGTTTCCTTGTAGCAGCAAACCTAGGTACTCGTTAAACCTAATGTTACTTAAATAAATTTAATTGAAAATCATTTAAGACAAATGGAAATTTGCTAAGTCAGCAGGTTTGCTGCGGCGGGGGTATTTATTACATAAACGAAGGTACAGAATAACTAATTAATTTTGCGACCCCTAAACGATAGGACTCAAGTGATCATAGGGCGAGATTACTTGAGGATTAAGTGCTTAGAAACTTATTTGAGGTATCATCCTTAAACAAATAATCCAATCCAAGTGGTAACCGAAGTAATAATGGTGACCGCGGGAGACGACGATGACGTTCCCGGTCACAGAACGGCATAATTATTTAACGAGTGTAGTCGGAAACGTTGAATAAAGTTGCATTATTTTAAAGAAAATTTGCGGTTGAAGAACGCTATTGGGTGTAGACGCAGGCGAGCACATCTCGGTGAAGTATGCAAGGGGGGCGAAGGCGAGAGTCCCGAGGCTCCGGTGTGACCCGGTCAAGAGTTCATCCGTGATCCGCCGGACTGCGGAGTGCGGAGCCGGGACGGGATTGGCAGAGGCAGAGGCCACGTTGAGTTAAGTTACGTTCAGACACACACTCTTGTAGAACAACAAAATAATATAACATCCTATTCTCGAAGGGTCTTTTGCCCAAAGATTCTGAATCACTTGACAGATATCATTTTTTTTATGATGATAATTTCCAGAGGAAGGTAACGTCGAAGCCATTTGGGTCTCAGTCTTATGGAAATTTATTTATTTAGGTGTAGCAGCCGACGTTGACAGTTTAGATTAGTTTATGTAATACAATTTAATGAAGTTTAACTAAATAGCTTGCAACGTATGGATAAAGATGAAATATACAGTGTGAATCTCGAAAGGTATCCTCCACTATTACCAACCGTTGGTCCCCACAATGCTGAAATAAAGAAAATTCCCTCTAAAACCCCAAGGAACAGCTTTAAAATGTTTTAAAAGTTAGTACAAGGTGAATTGGATGCTAGGCCATGAAGTGTACGTGTTTTATTGAAAATATTTTAGGATTTCCAATAAGTTCAATACTAACGTTTAAACTATTTTCTGTACAGTAGCAGTTGGTTTGTGTGATCTTTTATCCTGGTTAACAACCCTTCGGCATGTCTAATTCATAATTTAAATTCAAAGGCTCGTGTGTTTCTCTTAGTCCCTAAAGACATTTCAAGCTATCAAGTTGTGTTGTTAGCCCAGAGGTTAGCGTATTGCGAGATAGGTTCGATTCCCCACACACTAAAATTTGAAGGTTTCGAACTACTCTTCAAATCGAGTTTCTTAAATAAAAAATTCCAGACACTAGTGTCAAAACATTGGACGCTTCACAACGTGTTTAGTTCCCGAGGTAAGACAGTGCAAATCGTCGCTCAATTAACGATAACACAACGACCATAAGTGGGAGGAGCCGGACAGTAATCATGCGCCGAGACTGTTCCCAGGCCGCTGTGAAATCGCTAAACTGCGCTAGTGCGCTTGCGTTGTTCCCTCCTCCCCCCACCACCCCCTCCACCGTCATATACCATCTGCCACCGCGATCATCAGTCATCCAGTCAGAGTAGGGGGGGGGGCGCATTTGTCAAACATAACTGAGCTGTTGCTCGGAGCCTGCGGGATAGCTTGGGTTTGTTCGGAGATTTTTTATAATGCTTTACGGGAGAAAGCAGACAAGTCAGATAAGTTTAGTGGTTAGTGTTTTCAAATGTGAGGGTTTTTCGGTTCGATTCCAAACGGGGTCGATTTTTTACGAAAGGTTTGCGTTCGGAGATATTTTCATTACCCTTCCCAAATATAGGCGAGCACGATATAGATTTCCTTGCCTTGATTCGTACTCACCTGCACTCCACATTTTGTCGGTTTTGGGACGAGTCAAAAGATGCGAGCAAAGAAAATTGTCAGAAGTTAAAATATGTCTCAACTGGCGAGCATGTTCGGTGAACATTGGCGAACATCCGGCGAACGTCCAAACGGCATTCGCCGTCGCAACTCGAGTTAAAAATTCGACTAAACATTCGGCGATAGTGTAAGTCTACTGAGCAAATTACTTTTCAGGATCGAACTGGGGACCTCGTGATTCCTAGTAGAGTACTAATTAGTCACGCAACAGTAAACAAGTACCGTTTAATAAACTATCTAATAAGAATTATATACCCTCCTCCACAAAGCCTAATTTAAGCCATTGCTGTCCAGTGCTCATTTGGTGAAGACAATCCTCCAAGAAGAATCATTTAGTGCAACTATTGGCTGCCTTTTGGTCTGTGTGATGTTCTCGTTCGTAGCAAAGCCATCAAAACACACGTGTTCTCTATGGGTGGTGTTAAAATAAACGAACGACTTTCGGCGACTTGACTACCTCACTTCCAGCTATATCAGCTCCCGCTACAAAATATCTATAGTATTCAGTTTCCTTTTGACGCTCAATAAACTCTGGAGGTAGTTCCAAATTAAGTTTGTTCTTGTCACTTTGCGCCAATTTACACATTTCGAGTTCAAATCCTGCTAATAATTTGTTTTTAATCAGGAACTGATCCAGAGCTTACCTCAAGGTGTAACTACTTTCTGGTACAGTATAGAGAACTAAAAATAGGACATCTCAGACTAGGACTTGAAGATATCTCTATGCATAAGAGACTCTAAAGAACTCCCTCCGTATTGAATGAAGGAATTTCTCCAATTATCGATTCTATCTCCACATTCCCATGTCATTCGGTTCACCGTGGAGGTTTATAGGTCAATTTGCAGCTTAATTAAATTAAGTCTGAAAGGACAGTAAAATCGTTGATTTATCTGCCACCTGGTGAAGCCCGGGCTTGACAAGACGGTTTAGGTTCAGGTGTCTGGGTATTACCAATGCTAATGGCGTCGCTTCCGGCAGCAGGCGATATGATCGTATTGACCTTTCACATCGGATACACCGAGGGATGTGGACATTTGAAATGTTCCTGACGTTTGGCGTGTGGACAAACGAACGGTTTGCTGACGAAAATATCTGAGGTCAAAGAAACTAAATTTCCAGAATGAAGTTTGCTTCCACAAGGAATGATAGTTCTAAACAAATCTACCAAAATGGCAGTTTTTGGATTTCAAGGATTTTCTTGTAGCGCAAATGTGTTTTTCTTTTATACCAAAGGATGTTGTGGAATTGTCGTCTCGAGTTCGATGTATAGTGTAAAGCGACGAAAAACGCAGTTAACGAAATGAAAAAACTTTCACTTTTGACTTTTAAATTTTCAGATGATTGTTCAAAGCTCTGTAGTATCTTTATCCAGAATTGAAGTCTTTTAGACACTACGGATTTGCTTTTAGTGCTTATAATCTATGCATGCCAATTCGATTGGTATACATCTTTCACAGTTGTTGGAAATACTAAGATAGGCACTGAAGATTGTCAGGTTTGAGCTGAGTCCCTTTGAACCGCTTGGAAAGTGTCAAGTACATGATTGAAAATTGGCAGGTTTAGGGAATAAGTTTCTCAAATTCGTTCCAGCTAAAACTAACAGTCTCTTTGAGCATCCCTTTTCATCACTCTCGATAGAAAATAGCTAGAACCACAATTAATGTCAACGAAATAGTATATATTACGTTACTAGTACTGAAAATGTTTACCGGACGAGTGTGGTCGTTCCCGTGCGAGACGAAGTCGAGTACGGGATTACCATACGAGTCCGGTACACATATTTTGGACGAGTTACGTACGATAGTTTACGCCATACTAATAAATCTGTACAAATTCTTATATATTTTCACCAACTAAAGGACTAAAAATCACTAGTCATAACCTCTAAGAGAGGTTAACCTCTAAGAGAGGTTATGTTTTTGTTTCTAACCATCCATTGCCACCTAAATATAGTATAATCAGCTGATTGGTGTCCGACAAAACTCATTACAGTACAGTAGTACGCAATGAACCCCCATTTGAATAAGCTGGCGGCAAACAGCTGTTTTCTGGACTAAATCCTTGCGTGGGAAGTTCGTCAAAATAATGTAGTGTGGCGTAAAAGATTTTTCCTGGTCAGCTAGTTCCCCTTGCTCTTAAAAAAGTTAAGAGCAAAAAGAGCAAAAGGTGTTATCGAGCTAGTTCCCCTCGGTGCTAAAAAATTTGGATAGGCGTAAGGTGTCAAAATCTTTCCCACCGAGCAGAACTTGAAGAAACACTCCCGAAATTCAGTCGCAACCCCGGAATGTTTGCAGCAGTGCGAGTGTGGCGGAGTTCCGTTATATTCGCCGACTGTGAGATATGCGACGGACGTTTCATTTGCATCGCATTATAGCATGAAGTGAGCGCGAGTCGCGCCTTTGTGGACGCCGCCGAAGATCTTCCTGCAGCGTGCGGCGCTGGTCCTCGCGGGCTTGTTTAGAAAATTAATCTTTACTGTGTATAACTTATGGATTAAATATACTCATAGATTCGGTCATGGTAATTGTCACAATTTTCTTCTACCTTCACCTCCTAGACGCTAGTTTCTAGCCTGAACCCCTTTTAAATGTTACTTCAGGCTAGTCCTAGAGGGTGGGGGAGCGAGCTGGTCTAGAGGTCAGAGCACGGGACTTTGGTTCCAGAGGTCCCGGGTTCAAATCCCGCCAAATCACCAATGGAAATTTTATCTATGTGGTAATGCCTTAACCCCTAGGTCTAGCCTTAAGTAATGTGAAAAACAATTCCGGCCTCGTGCCTAGCGGCCTAGGCCAAAAAAGAAGTCCTAGAGGGTAGTGAGATTACTTGGATAAAAGCAATTGGTCATTGGTAGGAATTGAACCTTGTGCTCTACCTACACCAACGCACTTCCTACAGCTAATACACACTAATGGTGATTGGTGGAATTTGAACCCAGACCCTTCTGGACAGAAGGCTAGCTAAATCCACTTTATCAACGCTTAGTTTCAATTATTTCCTAGTGTGGTATTTCCAGCTTTTGACTGGTTTATTCCAGTTTATTTCACCTTATGCTAATATTTACTTTTGTTACAGAATGACTTGGTCTCAATCCCGGATCAACTCTGACGCTTGATTGAAGTTTGATTGTTCAAGTAAGTCATAACATATACTGTAAAGTATAGTTTTTTAATGTTTGTTCACTGTAAAGGTGCTACTCCGAACACCCAGCCTACCTAAGGTGACCGATGTGCTCTATGCCTACCCCGCGAGTAATTGACCCGGTCTTGGTCTCTAAGTGTTTTAATTGGGGGAAGTTGCGATGGCTTTCCCATAAATTACCCATAATTGTCCCCGCGCCGCCTTCCAGCTGCAATTAAACAAATCATAATTGACGCCGCTATCGTACAGTAACCTCTGTGATCGTCTAGAGATGCTGTGTGATTGATGCGCTTATAATTGGTTATGGAGGAACTTTGGGATCGGCTTTCAAACTCGGAATTCTAAAAGGATAGATTGCAGCAACTTGCAATTGTCTTTTTATATAGACAAAAAGAATTAAATACAGGCCGACAGCAGTGCTGTGGTTTATGTTCTGGCGTATACCGCTAGGATCGCCATTTAGTTAAGGTTCACACGCTACGTAACTACAAGGCATTCCTAGCGGTGGACGCCAGAACATTATGCTAACCGCAGCACTGCTGTCGGTGTATATTTAATTCTATTTGTATATGGTTAATATATTCTACACAAACAGTTTTATTATAATTTGTTGATCAGATGACTTACAGTCACTTAAAACACTAAACATTATAACCGAGGGAAAAACTGGGTTTTGACCCATCTGATGCAACTTTTATGGGGCACGAACCTCGAAGGTCGGAAAACAGACGCTGAAATAGAAAAGCTGAGAGTAGATGCCAATCTCAATTGGATTAGTGGAGAGTTTTGTCAAAATTGTTACACTGTCTTTTGTGCATAGCGGGGTGACCGATTGAGCTCAAGGCTTCCGTCCTGAAGTCTCTGGTTAGAACCCCACCGGTCACCAATGATTTTTAGCTATGCGATGCCTAGAACCGGTATGAAATCCACCTTAGGTGGTTAAAGTACGTTGTTTGTCTAAATTATAGAACAAAACTTTAAACACATTTATTTGTGTCTTGGTTACACCAAGGCAAGTATATTATAGAGATTAGTGCATAGGACGAAGTTTTAATCGACAGAAACGTCGTAATAGAGATGTGAACAAAATATTTTGAATATTAGGAATATGTGTTTTTTTTATTAGAATTCAAGACGAACGAGTTTAAGCCAATTATGATTCCATCTGGCGGCAAGACATCAAAGGAAACGAAAAAGTAAATTTTTCTTTGAGGAGAGAAAATTTCTCTGCATTGCAGATCTCCCTCCACCTAAAGCCATATAATAATAAAGTACCTACATATAGTGTATGTTACTCCAAAGTAAATGGGACAATTTAAAATGTGGATTTCAATTTTAACCCTTATTTGATCAAACAAAATCCAGAATTACGATGATAATGAACTGAATACATGAGTTTCTTCATAAAAGTCTCCTCTTCAACCTTTCCCATCCCTGAGTTTATCATACTCTGAATATGAGCTTAAGATTAATTTAAACTTGTCGTGAATGTAATTATGTCAGAGTTTGGTTTCATAGACTCTGAGAGATGTGTTGAGGTTAATCAAACTAAGGAGCCTTCGTTAACGTTAGGCTTGACTTGTGTCGTGTTCTCGTGTTTAATTTAGGTAATTTTTCATACGGTTTTACTCAGAGATAGTATACCTTGATTGTATATTGTACTTTTATTAAATGCCTGAAAAATGTTTAATTTAGATAAATTAATCACATTAATAACGTTTTAAATTATCGTACCTACGTTGGAAAGATACCAATATACAAAATAAATCAAAACCTTGATGAAGTTATTGAATATTAGATTCAAAATGTGTACGTATTAAAAGTATAATATTATTAATAGCCGGATATCGAATGGTCAAAATTGTATTTATTGGCAAAGTTATAATAAACCAAATAAATTTCAATTTTAGGTAATAATAGTTTTATTTGGCTAATGTCAGAGAAAATTGCCTTTTATTCTTTTTTGGTGGACGTCCCATTTAATAACTTACAATAATAAATACAATATTTTGTATTCTGGGACTATACAAGAATCATTTAGGCGAAACCTAGAATGGCCAACAAAATTTAAAATTGCATAAAGGAGAAATAATATAAGCTCTACAACTATCAAAGAGAAAAATAATAACAATAGATTAAAAATAATAGCAACAGCAACAAAACAACAATACAATACTGTAGTGATAAACCTTCAACATTGTGCAAGGCAAATAAAAGAAAGACACAGAACAAGATCCTGAAGTACAATATTGCATGGTAATAAATTAGCTTTGGCTTTATTATTTTATAATTAGTTCAGTTTAAAATATGTATTATAAATTGGAAGTACTACAGTGCAAAACACCGCAAGACGTTACAAAAACAGCTGATTGGCGGAGAGCGGCAAGCGAGCGCTCTCATTGGTCGGACGGCAGCCAATCGTAATCGACGCCCTATCTCCGCCATGTAATCCGCCTTACGCCTTATCAGCAGACGACAGTCTGTTTTCCGTCCTTTGCGCCTTCGTCCGCCGCGGCAAGTTGAGTGACCGCGTGGTTCGAAACCGAGTTTTATTATAAAACTGTTATTCGTAACTTATTGTGTGGTTTTTGTGAGTGCAGTTTAGGTATGTATTTTGTTCAATAGTGTTAGCAGTTAATTATGTTATTTGTGTAGTTAAGATATGACAGCGCGATAATTGCTTGTTTGTGTAATCTATCTGCCTAATTAGAATAGCTTTTGATAACGTTTAACCTCTTGTTCGTGAATATGTAATTTAAACCATGCACGTTTGCACGATTTTACTAACACATTCATTCGTTGTTTATAGAGGAACGAGATTATTTATACATGCATTGTTCATGTGTTCAGCACTTAAAGCCAATACGTAGCCGTTGGTGAATAAAATGAAATAATAATAAATTAAATAAATAAGAAAATGGTTCAGATCACTATAAAACATTTTGAATGAACAATAATTGTTAGTCCAATACTAGAGTGAAATGAGTTTATCCTTTAAAACTGACGTCATAATTTTTGCATTAGCCATGTAGTAACAAAAAAATTCTTAAATAACTCAAAAGAGTTTATTATCATTACAATTTACAATGTTTATTATGGAAATTACATTTAAAATACTGTATTGCCAAAAACTGTTGGGCGCTGTGTAACAGGTCGAAACGTAACTTAGAAACTGTTTAAAATGTGCTGGTTTTAACTTCTAAACAAATTATAGTTAGTTTTCATAAAGTTGTGCAGTAGATTTCATTAGTTACAATATTTGCGAAAGATATATGGACTTTAACTGGGAAATTTAAAATTATAAAAAGGTTTTTTGAAAATGTCAATAAGTCAAGATTGTAAGTAAGTTGTAAAGTGAACATTGTAGGCAACCTGTTCTCTGCAGGATTGTCTAAATAATTTTAATTCATCAAACCAAATCGGTTAATTGTACCATGTAAAGTCAGATAACAATCTTTTTACAGTGTGAAGTGAATATACCAACGTAAACAGCTTCGAAATCAAGTAATCGTGAAATTAAAACTTATTGATTCTTTAGTCAAAAGAGTTACATTTATTTTCATTTGAAGCTGCTCAAGCCTGGCTCTAGCTGAAGTTAGTAAATTATAATGTTTTACACAGTTATTGACACTTTAGGAGAGATAAATAGACTGTTAAAATATCATCTCCGTTTAGAATAATTGTGCTAAACCATCAACCAGACATGATTCAATATGTATAAACCAGCTATGATCTTGTCAGTGTTAATTATAGGTCTGGGAGGAAATTACCACTCACTACTAACACAGACCGGTGTAATAGCTTTCACCGTGTATGGTGAAGTGACCTGTGTTCACGGGTTCATTCTCATCACAATGTTAATTAATACATATGGAGACCCACCCACATGATCGCAATTTACAAGCAATTTGGGCCTAACATACCTTAAACGCTGTTAATACCATACATCGGTTCCGAACCACTTGGTTTATTCAAATTTCAACTGATCGAACTGATTTACCGACTACGATTAGAATTGTCAATTGTTTTGTCAAAATCGTTCAATAACTGTAGATATTAAACCCCCAGCGGGTTTAAGGATGATTATAGCGCAGAACTTGCGTTCTTAAGGTCCGAGTTCAAATCCAACCAATGACCAAATACAGCTACGTAATATTTTGGTTAACATTGAGCTGTAGGTCCAAATATGATGTAAACATTACATTTTTAAGCGAGGAAAATGAATAAATTGTGTGAATGACTATGGTATTTTGGAGATTTTCAGCATGGATAAAGTTAATGAAATTTTGTAGGGAGTGCCAAGACGTGAACTCTTTGACAGTGCTGAATTGCATTTGTTGTGCGTAGCGCTACAATGGAGCTCTATGAGCTCTACCGACTCACTACAAATCTCAGTATTATCTTGAAGTTTTTTCAATCAATTATCAATTATCAATCGTTGAGATGGGGACGCCACCAAGGTGCGTATTTCAACCCAAATATGAGTGAAGGATGAGTGTAGGATGAAGTTAGATGATCTGTGTAGCTTTGTTACTGACTAAAATCAGCGGTTTCATTAGTCAGGATTATTTATTTAAAGACCAATGATCAGGAACAGCTGGGTCCAGTTTCGAACTATCAAAAAGCTACTGACTTTTCTCAGGATCGAACCGGCGACCTTTTGATGTTCACATAATATTATGTTAAATCTTCTTGTCCGTATTTTAAGAGCGAATCCTTCACCAGCAATACACACCACGTCAAACAGGAATTCTCCTCCCAAAAGCTTCGATCTGTCTTATCCATCAAGATCTGCTTGGTAAAAGCCAGCTGAGCTGAGTCCGCGAGTCGGCGAACACAAAACATGTCGTGGACCGGGATGCGCATAAAATGTTGATGTCCACGACTGCGCGGGCGGGGGGATCTCGTAATGAGCGAGACTCACGCAAACTACGAGAGTGGATGGCTGTGTGCCGTTAGCCAGCCTGACCCTTCGCATACCTCGTCAATGGGATAACTGGCTGAGGATACATAGACTGTACAATGGAACTCCTTCCTTGAATCATTGGTTATCAGTACTGTGTAAAATACTGCATAGTGCACGCGCTCTTTGCTTCTGGTAGCGGAGTGGTTATTCGCCTTGTAAAAGGTTGGATCCTATGACAAAGTCAGTAGCTTTTAAACGGTTGGAAACTGTACCGGGTGACCTGAAAAAGTTGGACTTTTAAGGGTCCTGGTTAAGAAACATATGGTCTATACTCCGTTCAGTCAGCCGTGGCACCTGACGGATTAGGACACCCCATGGAAACTCTTGGGGCCTCCTAATCCCTCAGGTGCCACGGCTGACTGAACGGAGTATAGTTAGTAACAAAGCTACACAGATCAAGTGTGCATCGCTGTCTTGGAGGATTGAGAACTCTTTTGAATTAAGGAGAGAAGATTAATTTAAGAGATAGAGGATTTAGATTGGATTAAATTTACTCAAGGAGTAGAGATGGACTCATTCGGTAACTCTTCTTTTACGCGTTTTTGTCAAAAGCATTTAAGCTGCAAATGAAATAGCAGTTGCTTATGTTATTTGATCACTTCAACGTTTAGATGCGCTAGATTCGTGTTTATCCAACCTAGATCGCCCGTCGCAAAGGGCAGATAATACGTGCAATTGTACAGTTCATTGTAAACGTGTAAAATCATTTCAAAGTTTTCTATGTAAAACCCATTCAAGGGTTAAAATTTGTTTCATTATATCCGCTTCGGTTAAGGCCACAGTCTATTTGATCTTTTTGCTGATACTCAACAATGGTTTGTCAACAGCAAAATCTATTTCGCTTTTATAAAAAGTGGGTTTTTTTTTATTATTGCATTTATTGCGACAGGAACGGTTAATCTCTTTTAAGTAGCGCGACTCCTGGAGAGGAGTAGTATTTAAGAAATATTTTAGTAAAATTGTAGTCAGAGTCAATATTTTTGTAGAAAGTTTTGTTAGTTTAGATTTTTTGTTGGATCTTTTATTACCGAGGATTTTCGTGAAAAAATCTATTTGAGTTTCTGATTCGTAGTTTTTTTATTTCCAAGGGATGCTCAATTCAACAGTATCGGTGACATGACGTGTATGCCTATAAGGAACTGCACGCAGCGCCCATCCTCGCATGGGTTGTCAGCCAGTGAAAGCCTGCAGTTGCAGTTTGTGGGAGGGACATTATAATCTGATGCACACACAATGACCTACTTCTCTACATGGGATACTTTATACTCCCGGAATATAGTAGTATATACCTCAGTGAATCCGTGGGGCTGTTTCACTCAGTCTACTTCTTGTCTAGCCGCCAAGTATTGGAGAAGTTTTATAATTTTAAGAGTCATTGAGTATAGTGATGCTTGAACATGATATGACCAACTTTCTTAGCTAAGAAGACTCGACAAGGTAGGGGAAAGGAGTATACTAATTCCCGAGCGCACACAAGGCAGATTAATTTGAAGAAAGGGTCAAAATGGGTATGCTAATCCTTGAGCATGAATCAGCCAATTTACTTAGTTGTAAGGGTATATTGATCTCCGAGTGCATAATGGAATGTTTAATTTGGAACAAAGGTCGAAATAGAGTATACTTAATACCTTTTGTACATTCTAGGCAAATTTTGTTGCCATATCTAGGGGGTTAGAAACTCGTGTGGCGAAGCGATGTAGCATCTTCACCCATCGATATATAACTACTAGTTAGGTGAAGTAGTAGTTATATATCGATGTCTTCACCTAACCTAACCCTAAATTTGACCTTGAGTTCCAAGAGCCGAAATGTTGTCAAGCTATCGTTTAAAAAATTCGAAACAAAGCTATTTACATGTTAATCGTTTGTTTTCCATAGTAGATTTCAATTACGTACAATTTCCATGGGAATTCACCCGTTGTGTTTACTGAAGTACAGTATTTTTTTTAGGAAAGTTAGCTCTAGCTCAAATCCTTAGCTTAGAAGTAACCTTAAAACTCCAAGACATGGTCTTGTGGGAATTATTAGACCGCTAACTTGTGAAGTTTAATTTATTGTATACTCTCGCCAAGTCTAGGGACGAGTTTATTCCTAGAGAAGTTATGTACACATGTATCTTGTGTGGAAAGTCCCTGTTGCTGGACCAGTCTTCAACTCTCCTTATCTTGTTTATGTATAATTCTGCGAGTGTCCACGGTCGTCGGACTCTACGTTTCTCCCAGAGGTTCTGGGTCGTTGGTTATTTAAAACTTGAGTGTTAAATTAATAGTTTGCGTCAGACAGATTGACAGATTGTGTTGTTTAACATTTTCCGTGAACAAAAGTATAGGAAACCAGTTTACATTCATTAGAAAGTTTGGTTGAATTCGATAGCTGACTGTGTTTTCCTGATGTAAACCGAGGTGCCGGGTTCAAATCACGCCAATCACCAATGGATTTTATTTGAGTGATAATTCCTCAACTCTCTAGGGTTGGCCTGAAATAATGTGTAAAACTGTTCTGGGCGAGAGTTTACCTTATGGTGTGAAAGTGGAGCATAACCCATCTTTTAATACTTTACTTTTCAATGAAATGGCGACCATACAAAGTAGGTATTTTAAGCCAAGTATGAATGGAGATGACAAATTAAATACACCAATAATTGAAAAATGTAAAAATGTTATTTTATTTTTGTTTACAGTTTTGTCAAAAAAAAAAAAAAAATCTTGCCGGAGTAATCAGAGTTTTCAGCAAAACCCTTTTACCGCCCTCCGAAATCGAGCAATAAATAATAAATTTTTCGAGACACCGACTCATACTAGGGTGCGTATTTTAAACGAGGTTATGCGAGGTTATTTTTTATAGAATTTACTTAGTTGATCTTTGTGGCTTTGTTGCTTATTAACTTCCACAACAAGTTGTGTTTAATTCGTTAGGCCCATTTATTAAAAGCCCCATAATCCAGGACACCTCAGTTTTGAACAAACAAAAGCTTCTCTCGATTGTTCCTCTTTAAGTTGACTAAGTTCTTTTTCAAGCCCAAGACGTGTCGAGGTTCTGTTGTGCAACCCATCGTCAGCGTCTACAGTCTGCACTATGCAGTGTAAAGATAATATCTATCGGTTGTCGAAGTTTAGCAACGCAGTGTTGCGTGTGGTGCGCAGTGGGTGGGTCGTTCGTGCGGAACTTGATGACGCCCATGACGGTTGCCAACTTGAGAAACTCTCCCGGCTTGGGCATTAACTGGACATTTCAAAGAACGGACTGAGGACCTACAGATCACCGGGTCATGAAATGTCAGAATTCATCAGAATGCGCAACAGCTCAAATAATATGTTTGTTCAGGACATTTTTCACTGTTAAAACACCACTTAGCTGGCAAAGTTCTTCAGATTGAAAAGACGTACTCGACTTAGCCTCGCAAATTAAATGTTGTGTTCTTGTGTTCGGATTTGAATTACACATGCACCTTAAGCGCCGAAAATGACACTTTCTGCACTAGCATAAGAGTAGACACCATATGGTACTAGTAAAGAAATATAGGTACTTTCATATTATACCGACCACACCTAAAATTGAAAATGTTCTAAACTAACCTAACCAAACCAAACTTGCTGTTACATTTCAAAATTTCGTTTGATAGCAGAAAAAATGACACATAGGGAATATCAAACAGCAAGTTTGGTTAGGTTTGGTTTAGAACACTTTCATTTTAGGTGTGGTTGGTATAATAGGAAAGTACCGAAATATACTACATTATTCGTTCCTTAGTTTTTGTATTGAGATAGTTGACGTAAAAGACGCTTCTATCAGTTTGGTTCGGTTTGGCGTTTTTGTCATTAATTAATAAACTACATCAGCTGTGGCTCAATTTGGATTCTAAAACCGGTGACTTTAACATGGGGGTGGAATGTCTAGCTATTAACAGTCAAAGGTTGTATACAAGGCACGGTTGTCTCTGGGCTGCACGTGAAGTGAAGTGGTCAATGTGAATGAATGGCCAAGTCAGCTGGAGCCGCTAGAGCCTAATTTGATGAGTCATTTGATGATCCGTCTCGTATGATTGTCCACTTGGCTCTCTCCATTGCCAACATGTGCCGTGGCGGTTATTAACTTGATGTTGTTTAACTATTTTACCAGGCGTGTAGAATTTGGTTTAAGGAAGTTGATGTGGGTGTGGTTTTTATGAGAGGAAAACAGTTTTAATTCATCGCAAGATTATTGTTAACACTCATGGAAGTCCATCTAACTTTTCCATAAGCCTGGTCTGGGAGGGGAATTAGCCTCAGTAGAGAGGGGGATCCGAGGGTTGTGTATGTAAATTTGCTTTGTCAACTTATTTTTTTTTCTGCGTCGTATCTAAATTTTGAACTTTTACGGGTTTGCCGTACGATTTGAAAAAATGAGGTTAACATGTGGTCTCATAAAGGGAGGCTCGAGCCCCCTAGCCCATATCAACACTAATATTTCGTTGAATACCACATTTATTTATAGAGTATTCCGGAGGTGATTTAGTAGTGGATTTCTGTAGTGTACAGAATCAAAATTTGCCGATCACTAAAAGATCTCTGGCCGGTTTTGTGAGATCTTAAAACATTATAAAAATAAAGGTGCCTAATCTGTACCAACTAGAACTTAAGCACCCCTTTATCTCGCTTGATTCTGGTATTTGGGCCCAATGTCATAAAACATTCTGTTTATAAATAATTTGTTCGGAATTCAAACGTTCTTAAATCGGGCAAGACTTATTTTCCACACGTCGCGTCGTTATTGGGACCATCTTGCAAATATGAATCTTAATTTTGTCCAAAACCCCCTCCCATTGTGTTTTTCATAGCATTCAGTTTACATCCATACAGTATTTGTTGGTGTCGTTTTGGTTTTAGCTTGTTTTCGTATCGTTTTAAGAACAGCACATTGTTTATTTATACCAATGTTGTGATTACCGTCTTCTCGCTCTTGCATTCCCCCAGGATAAACACTACGCTGTAGTCACCACAGCGTGTATTGGTAACTGAAATGGACCAAGTCCCAGAACAGTACAGTCAAATCATGCGCTGAAACGGTACGATCACGCCATGCGTTATTAGTTGTATTCGCGTAAACGGATTTACCATTCTGCGAGCTATGAGCTGTGATGCTGTGAGCCACGGGCTGTGGCACTGTGAGCCACGAGCACGGATAGCCCTGAGCCACGAGCCAGTACCTCACCAGCGCCCGCGGCCGCTGGACCGGTTCCTGGGTTCCTGGCGCAATGAGCAGGAAAGTCTGCCAAGCCTAGCATTATTTTATATCGGACTGGTTTTCGATTATTTGTCAGCCGGCCGGTCGACTCCGTGCCTTTCACTCGCGGGAAAGTTTGAATTCGCAGTGCGCTATGGGCTCGTCTGCGTCGTTTTAGTGCGTTCCCGATTGTTTTAACAGGTATGTATGAATTGCAGATGCAAAGTTTGAATAATTCTCTTATAGCATATTTTTTAAATCCTCCCACCTCATTTGTTTAGTTGGGAGGTTTTGGAAGTCAGTTTTCATTTATGTTCGACTTCAATATCAATTCTAGATAGCTTTTTACCATTGATTGATTGAGTGTGAGAGGGGAGGACTCGTGGTCCAAGCACGTCAACCGAAGCTTATTGTGCATTTTTTACCATGGCCACATTAGTACCAGTAGTAGTTTTTTACACAAGTTGAAAGACTTATCGCGAGGTAGTCGATAGGTGGTTAGGGTAGTTCTCCCCTAGAATTTAGGGGTTCGCCGGTTCGATCACGATAAAAAGTTATTAGCATTTTGATGGTCCTAAACTGGACACATCTGTCCTTGATTATCGGGCTTATGGTCCTGACTAATGAAACAGCTGATCTTATTCAGTAACAAAGCTACACAAAGTATCTCACTCTATTCTACGCTTATGTATCTGTTCTATTACTTGCTTTTGTGTTAAAATAGCCTAGTGGCGCCCCCATCTTAATTGGTATTAATTACAGTATTTACATTTACTCGTTCTATTAGGCTTCATTAGACCGGCAAAAAACGCATGTTCCACATATGCTATATACTGGCAAACAATTCAACAATTACAACATTACAATGATTTTTTCTGCTAAAACGGAAACAACTTGGTTTTCATTTTTAGACGTATGCAAAAATTTTCTATGGTTGTGTCAGTAAATATATCCATCGGGTTTTGTTAACCCAAGTCATCGATCATCATTGCCGATTATATATAGAGGTTGGAACTTATGTAATTCACTAGACTTGTGTAGCCTCTTTGCTGTTTGTTTTTGTAGGCTGCAAATATAAGCTGGCCTTGTAAACGACATAGAGGACAACCTTGCAAATTGTTTTTATAAACAAAGATTGCCTTCGGGTATGCATTTCCGTAAAATACAAGAAACCAAGAAAAGTCACCGGACACATCTCACTAGAATAATCTTTTATCTTACTCAAGGTTATTTTTTATTCTATCTCAGGTTAGTACCATAAGTAGAAGTTTTGAGGTTTATTAGTTTTTTTGTTACTTATCCATTTGTACACCTTTTAACCAAATAAAACCATGCCATGAACAATTGTCATTGCTTTTGCTCTGTGGAAGTAAAATACAGTAGAAACAAAGACAGGTTTGCGTTCATTGTAAATTCACACTTAAAAGAGATACACAATTCAATTAATATTATTAAACCATTGACTACATATACACTAGTGTAAATAGACTAAATCGATGTTATGGAGTTATTTCAACAGTTCGACGCTATCTTCAGTCTTTCATAACAAACAAATTACAGTATGTGTCTTTTTAAAAAGAAAACTGGGGTTATCAATTGAACAGAAATAACTCAACAACTTTCCTCAAAAGGATCATGTTTAACGCTGCCAATGTATCAATTCAATGAATTTAATCATTTAATTTGTATTAACAATTTCTATTTTGTAAGGCCGTAGTTGTGTAATTTCGATTTTTATCCTACAAGTTTCGATATTATATTTACAAGTTGAAGTTGGCTTTGTATTTATTAGTGTGCTTGTATAAATAACTACAGTAGTTGTTTTGGCCGTTCTTACAACCGTTAGGGTGCAGAAAAGGACAATTTGTGTCTGTGGATATACTGTATTAAACATACCACTATAGAACGTACAACACGTGCTTTTTATCGTTATTTAATCAGCTTTGATTTAATTTGCTCAATTTTGTGGATGAATTAAACCAATTTATTAGAAATATAAATACATGTCTTGCGTTTTAGTGAATACCAAAATGTTTTCTTCCAACTTGATCTTTTTGTGAAGTTCAAGCCCAATTGGGCCAATTGTTGTAACGTTCCAGAACGAACATAACAAACCTTTTCTTCTTCCTACAGATAACCTAATCTAACCTGACCTATTTCCTATTTATATCTTTGATTGTTTGTACAATAGTACTAATCTCTTAAAACTACAAATTAAAATTACTTAAAATTACAAAAGAAATGAATGCCCGATGCAAAAAAGAGAATACATGTTAAGAATGCGCATCAGAAAGATTTTCCATCTTTGCCTTTTCTTTCAATGCACACTAAGTAAATGTTTGTAGACAGAATATGTCGTCGAAACGATTTTTTTCTTCATTCGTGTTATTAGTCAGAGGTGCCGTACGTAGACATTTTAAATCTTAACAATACTCTCAACGTTGTGAAATAAATCATAGTGTTACTAATTAGAACACCCTGTAAAACCTATTACATAATTCACAAGGTTTTTAAAAGTCTTGCGCTCTATCAATCGCAACAGAGCCATAGAAAACATTTGTATGTAAATGCTCTTGATATATTTGACGGTAGTCCTACTTTTGCGATTGTACAAGGGAGTATGTTTTATCTATGGTACAACTTATGAGCCTTTGGCGAACAGCTGTTAGATTGTTATCTTGCATGTTTAAATGGAATGTTGAGCATTGAAAATCGTCATTAATACCTTAGGGAAAAACCCTTAATCCGTTCTTTTTACTGCTTCCACACGTATATTTTTACACGGTGACGTATGTTTCGATACAAGTCGTCTTGCCTTCTGCGACCCAAGCCTCAAGGCTAGGTGGACTTTCTTCTCCCAGTTAGACCATGTTGTTCTCCGCGCTGCATCACGCGGTGTCGTCGTTTGTATGCTGGATTACCTTCCACCCTTGTGATCAAGATCAAGCTAGGAATGATTCAAGGTATTTTATATTTTTTAAATGAAAATGAATTTGCTCTTTAGCTCTTTCCAGGTTTCTAAAGCGAAATTGGGTCAATAGGATTGTAAGACAAATGTGGATATGTTATGATTTGTCAGTTTCTATAATTCCATTCCTCCTTTTGGACGTTTCTGGGTTGTTAAAGGAATTGTTTCTAATTTTGTGTCTAAACTCCTAAATTTTGTGTACATACCTACTTAGTTTTGTTATTGCAATATCGATAATTTACTCAGTCGATGGTTTGCCATTTTACAAAACCATTTTGATTTACAATCCCGAATATCAATTAAGAATCTTTTTGAAAAGTAGTATACATAGCAAATTTTGACACTGTATCTTGACACCAAACATTTTATCGTATGCTTTTGGTTAGCCTGTATCGTTGACAGTGTCATCTCTTACGGAATAATTTATCTTGAACCATTTTATGAGATATTAAACTTAACCAAACATAACCTAGGAAAACATGTATACAATTAAAATGGTGCTGGCAAAATAATTGACAAGAACTGTACCATTTTTCATTGATTGAAATTAAAAGTCTTCATTTTTCTGCTATTTCTTAGCTAAAATATTCACATAACTCGGAATTTGAGCTCACCATGTCAACGAATGTATCGAATGCCTCATACAGTTGAGTTCTTGTCAAGGTTGTGTTGAGTCCATTATCAACTAGTGTTATTTCTGGCACAAAGCCACAACAACACCGCTGTAGTCGTCTGACCGAGATACCCAGATCATTGCGCCACCCAGTCCAAGTCCATTTGTTCCTTTGTCCCTTGGGGATGTTTATGACACTTGGAACACTCGTTGGAACTGTGGGATATGGAACGATCATCGTTAAAAGTAGAACTCGACATTTGACAATGTATTCATTTTGTATACATTCTACGAGTATTTTGTTTTTACCCGTGCTTCGCAACAGGGTGAGGATACATAAGAAATAATGTGGTCATTTAAATGAAAAATAAATAACAACCACCATTGGTTGGGATAAAAACTCAATATTACTGTTTATTTTAATGAATATCTATGGGATACACACTCAGCTATGTGGCAAAATCAAAAGGTCAATAATGTTCATGTTTCTTATGGACGTCATACAGTTCCTTGCTTTTGTTATAAAGGGTGGCCCAAAAAAGGTACTCATCATTTCACGGCAATTAATTATTATTTTATTAGCTAAATCTAAGTGCTCTACATGTTTTCCACCATTGTTTATTACATATTTCCATTCGTCTTGTTTTCAACCATTCCTGAAAACTGTTGTGGAGTGTCCATTAAAAAATAAGTTAAGTTACAGCAATTTAGAAGAGTAATTTTTTGGGCCACCCTGTATGTCTTTGATGCAGTTTGGATACATTAAATATAATTCTCAATCGTTCCGCCTTTTAACTATTAAAATTATTTCAAATTAATTAAACGAGGGTATTATGGCACTTGTAATGTTGCATAGCTCGCAAACTTTGGTTCACAAATACACACTCTGAAATTAACAGATTTAGATAGATGACTATCTTCAAGCTAGTAAGTAAACACCTATACAATTTACCGATTAGTATATTCAGTTGAATATTTTGGAAATTAAGGATATATTGGTGGTAGTTGTATCTCTTAATTCCTTACCGAAGGATCCGTCAATCCCTAGTATTGCTTGATTATATTTCGCACATATTTTTCTCGCTATACGACCGAAAATTATTGTCTTTTAAAGTTTAGTTCCACAAATATGTTCTATATTGTCCCCCTAAGATATTATTTCTCTAAAATATAACCTCTCATCCTCATCTATAATCTTGTAGGTTTGCCAAGTTCGATGCTCTCAGATGAGATTTGACTGATGGATCTCTACGTGTAATGTACCGTCTAATAGCCACTTTAGATAGCTTGTTTTTCCATCTTATGTAACAGTATCGAACCCCAAGGTCTCTTGGACGAGATTCACGAATAATTCAAACTGCTAAACTTGTTAAAGTTTCGTCCCATAGTTATACGTCTCGATGTTTTGAAGTAAGTCAGTTGTCCTTCGCCAAGTTATTTGATTATGAAGTAATTTTCTCTCAATAATTAAGATGAGAACCAACTTAATTATTGTTGATTTGTTGCTTTGACTACCAGCTGTTCCTTACTGACCATTACAACAATTATCAAGTTCAGCTGGGTCATAATTGAAATTTACCTCCGAAAATCGAAAGGGAGACAAAATACACGGTGTTTCCTATTTTTGCATTATTTTGTTTCTGTGTTGTGTACGGTAATATATTAGTTTTATTTTTTGAATTTTAAAAATAACTTAAATAGCACACCAGTGAAACACTAGGTATGGCATTGCATTTAAATGCTAAGCTGCAATTATGGTATTAGAAGGAACGATCTTGTTCGGATTTGAACCGGCTACCTTCAGACTTGAAGGTAAGCAATATAACCACTCGGCTACCCAGACAATTTCTATTTATGTCAAAATAACAATCAAAATTACGAAGAGAACGGATTTCCACGTTTACCGTTATGCAGTTATAACCAACTACTGGTCACTATAATGATAGGTCAACAGACTCTGTGCGCTTAGTAATTTTACAATTCACTTGAAGATCGAAGTTCAGTTGCTAGTTGTGGAGCGGCGTTTTTGAAAAAGCTTCTGTGATGTTTACTAAAAGAATAACATAAATATACTTAACAATTTTGTAATGTATTGAATTCCCCCTATAGGGAATAGCTATTGCTGTAGGTCTCATGGTTTCCCTGTAGCAGCAAACCTAAGTATTCATTTTATCTGTTATTTAAATAGGGAATACATATGAAATTAAAGAAAGCATTTTAGTGAAAATCCAATTCAGACGGATGGAAATTCGCTTAGTCTGCAGGATTGCTGTGGCTGGGGGTATTTTTAAAATTAGAGGATTTTGACTGGCTGAAAACAGTTATTTCTTAGGAAAAAAAAAAAAAATAGCCGAAGTAGAATTTATGATCCTCGGCAGTAAAAAAGTCCGTTTCTCTGAACACGTTCAGTGGATTTCTTTTTGCCTACCAACATCTCTTTTAAACAAAGTAATATGTGAATTGAGTAAATATAAACTTCATACTGTATTTGTCTTATGTTGCAATGAAGACATTTCGATATTTTTAAACGCTCCATTTTGAATTTTCCGACAGCCCGTGGCTTTAGCCCGGGGGGAGATTTAAATATATACCAATGTTTTTACTCATGATCTTCTGTTGAGTAAAATTTTAATTCAAAGTTCTAACATACAGTTGCGCTTAGCATTAGTAAAAATACAGGTCCATTTTGTTTATTGAAGATTCTATAATCATTATGCCGTACGTTTCCATAAATAAATACATCAGTTTTTGCAAAATAATAATAATCAATAGGGAAATATTTTCCACAAGACTATTTAATCGTCTATGTATATGAAAGGTACATACCATCAAGATAAAAGGAAAAATACCTACTTTTGTGTTGAATTAAAAGAAGCTAAATTGCGCATACAAGCAAAAACAAGTCTTATGCACGTTGTATATATGATAACGATAAAGATGATAGTATTTTAAATTAGCAATTTTCTTCAATAATTGTACAAAAACGTAGGTTCTCGGTGATAGCTTATTTCACTGTCCTATGTTATAAACTGCCATTTCCATACAAGGAACCGAATGGTCGTACGGTACAACCGGACTTGCTCGATGACATTTCGTGTGGTGAACGTATTAAATTCAAGTACATTCCTTGCCTTTTATCACTGCAATACAGTATTAACACCGTTGTATGTTGTGCTTAACGTAAATCTACCCGGAGAATTCGTAGAAAGTTGTCTGCCTTGTGCTTGCGGTGAAATGAATGATCTTTACGATTAATTGTTATGGCTGGTGTGTGGTGAGTGTGGTACTTTTGTTCAAGGTGCACGAGTTCGAATCCTGCCGTACACTAAATGGCAAATTGTACAAACAATTGTTGGTTAGAGGATACATTTCTTTGTCCTGAAAAAATCTCAACACTTAAAAAGTCTTTTAGTGCTATTTCCATGGCTGGCAGAAAACGCATAACATATATTGTGTACTACAGAATTTTCCATATGGAATACCGGTACGCTATTATCGTAGGTCCCATGGTAAGACCTAGGTGGGTTGGATTAAAAGAAAATTACGTAATCAGAAAAATATTTTAAACTTATAAAATCATAGTTTTTGAGTTTTAGACAGCCACTGATATACATTCTGCGTTTCTCTATTTAGGTTAGACATATAGTTTCCACACGCAATTTATAAAAACAATAATAAGTAAAGGAGTATTACTTAGGCTATTTAACAAAAGTTTTGAACCAAAAGTGTACCAAGTGCCACAAGTGTTGTTAATACTTTTTTGTTAACTTTCAAACTACCGTATATTTTTAAAAATAATTAAATCTGTTCGAATTTGGAAATTTGTATTATTAGTCAGAGATAGCGTACGTAGACATTATTTAAATCTTTACAATACTCTCAACGTTGTGGAATAAATCATAGTGTCGCTAATTGGAATCTTTTGTCAAATGTTACACTTTAAGATTGAAAACCTGTTACGTAATTTGTATCATTCGCAACAGAGCCATAGAAAACATTTGTATGTAAATGCTCTTGATATATTTGACGGTAGTCCTACTTTTGCGATTGTACAACTTGTAAGCCTTTGGCGAACAGCTGTTACATTGTTATCTTGCATAAATGGAACCTCAACTCGTTGAAATGTTGAGCATTGAAAATCGTCATTAATACTATACACCCCGTTCACAATATTTAGGCGGTTTGAAGTGGAAGTTACCCCCACCACTTTTTCCTCTTTAATTTATTTTGCAGCTGATTGACGTTTTGTCAAAATCTCAGCTGATGAGCTCATTAATTTGTGATTTTCAATAAATACCTTACCTACGAATTTGTGTGCGAAAAACCCCTCACCTAATACATAGGATTAGTTTAGTTTAAACAATGTTGTTGTTTTGTAAACATTGATGCTTATCACAACCCATGTGGCCGTTATTGAGATAACGGGTTGATAAGCCGAAGGTGATTAGTTAGATAACCACCCCTCGTTAGTGTTTTTGGGGCATTCTTGGGGGAGAGTGATTTATATGGGGAGTCTGAGCGCCCCAACGCTAAAACACGGACACGTGTTCTTTCAAAGTGTCCTTGGTTTTTGTCTCCAGAAATTTTGTTTTTGGTTTTAGTCCAGACTGTGAAAAGGACGTTTTCCAAATGTATAGCATTTTGAATGTTAAATGTGTCAAAAGTAGTATTGTAGGTCAAGTCTAATAAAAAGACGTCCATCTCGTTCTACATATTTAATACAAGAGAGTGAGCTAAGCTAACTTACAAATCATAGAGACATCGTCTCAACAAGGAGTAAACATACATCAGCCTAGAGTTATTAGATCAAAGTCTCTTTATGATGAGTACTATATGACAAAATGTTTGATGAATTCGTAGTAGTTTTTCGTAGTGTACGATCGTGGAATTGTATAAGGGGTTAAAATCTTTCAAGGAATATGACTCTTTTTCTTTACTTATAGGGGGTTTATCTTACAAAAATTGCTAAGCACGAAAATTAGTACAAAAAAAATTAGCAATAAACAAATTCACAACTGAATTTTGAACGGAAATTCTATGATGAATACCTTGGCGAAGTTCTCATATTTGTATACGGAATTGGAATTGTGTAAGGAATCAAAATAAGGAAACGTGTGTGATAAACTAAAGTGCACACTTAACTACAAGTGTATTCTTTAAGTTGTATAAAATTTAATACCGTTATCGTAAGGTAGATCAATTTCCACTCAACAAAATGAATAACTCCATACTTTTTATTTCCTCGTGGCCGTTTAATTGTTCAATAGTGACAAGTGATAGGAAGATTGCCGACAATACAAAAGTCCAGAGAAGAATAAAGAGAGGAAAGGAGTGAAGGGGGGGTAGAGGGGGATATTAGGGATAATGACATTATAACCAGCTGGAGACTGCTACAAAGGTCCATTGTTAGCACGTGGCTAGTCCACAAGTGTGGTTGGAGTATTCTACAATTTGTATTTAGATATATTACATGTCTACTTTACAAGCTGCTCCTTGAAAGTAATTTTAAATTCGGGGTGAACTCTGGATATTGTATACACTCTCAATGTTGGGTGTTACTCTAAATATTTGCTCATTTCTAAATATTGGTTAACTCGAAATGAAGTGCAATTATGTTTAGTGAGTGCAATTATAAATATTAATCTGAATATTTTGGGAGCAGCGCTAAATATTGAGTGCAACTATGGAGTATCGAGTGCAAGTCTAAACAACCCAAATTATAACATTTCACCACAAATTTAGAAAATGTTTTAAATGGAATTTGGGACGACAAAGACTTGGGAATTTTGAAATAACAATTAAAACTAAATTGATTCGCTGCAAAGTTTAGCTATATTATAATTCCTTGAAGTGACCATTCTCAAAACAAAATTTTCCCTTGCACCAAAGGTTAGCAAACAATTTCGGACGACAAAGACTTGGGAATTTTTAAATAACAATTAAAACTAAGTTGAATCCGCTGCAAAGTTTAGCTATATTATAATTCCTTGAAGTGACCATTCTCAAAACAAAATTTTCCCTTGCACCAAAGGTTAGCAAACAATTTCGGACGACAAAGGCTTGGGAATTTTTAAATAACAATTAAAACTAAGTTGAATCCGCTGCAAAGTTTAGCTATATTATAATTCCTTGAAGTGACCATTCTCCAAACAAAATTTTCCCTTGCACCAAAGGTTAGCAAACAATTTCGGACGACAAAGGCTTGGGAATTTTTAAATAACAATTAAAACTAAGTTGAATCCGCTGCAAAGTTTAGCTATATTATAATTCCTTGAAGTGACCATTCTCCAAACAAAATTTTCCCTTGCACCAAAGGTTAGCAAACAATTTGGTTAGCAATAAATCCACTACCTATTTACTACATCCTGTGCCTTTAGAGGTATTTTGTCTTGACATACTTAATACTAAGGAAATAAACCTATAAATCATGGATGTATCCCAAGGTTTGAATAATTTCAAAATTGAACTTGTGTTCGCAGGATGGTGTTGGTCATAAGCGGAGTGGGGCAGGAGGAGCCTCCGCCAGACACTCGCAGCCTGTTTCTGACACACCCTGTATACAGAGACTCTGCCGCCCAGTTTGTGTCCATCAGCACCAAGGTGATCGGACCGGTCGGCCTGTTGTACGTCCAGCAGAGGGAAATGGCAGTCACGGTTCCGCAGGACAGTAAGTATAACTCTGGCTAAAACTAAGGGTTTGTTTTTAAAAAATCAGGGATCAACCCATTTTGAAGTTACTAACCCAGCAAGGGTTGGTCAGTTTCTATCAAGTCAGCCAATCCAGTTGATGAAATTCGCTTGTTGATCAATCTATAGGACTACCAAGGTTTACTATTGTCTTTGGTAGTCGCAGAGACATCGTCCATCAGCTTAGCGATCTCTTCATTAGTCACATCATGATAAGCCTGCAAAATTTCCTTAATTTGCCTCATAGAAGGCTGATTAAGTCTGCAATCGACCTACCTATAGTGAAAAACATGTGCAAGTGCGTATAACCTTCTCCGATCTCCCTGGACCCTCTGCGCATACAGTATTTTATACCTCCTAACAATTCTCTCCATCCAAATATACTTCAATAGCAGTAGAAGCTTTAGACCGCAGAAGTTAATCGTACTACACAATTGATTCTTAGCGAGAGTGTAAATTTTTTCTTCACACTGGTGTTTGGCTGTTCGGCTACTATGACAAGACTTAACATGATTGGAAACCAGCTTGTATAGGTGTGGTTGAAGTAAAGAAGATGGTTTATCAAATTTCTGCTTGCTCGCTCGGTCGCAATGGGGGACCCGGTTGGAAACCAAAATTTACAGGCAACCCTAGTAGGAAATAGTCAGAAACATAGGTCCAACAGAGACTATGGGGTCTGAGTTTTACTTAAATACCTTTGGTAATAGCTTATTTCTTATGTGGAAAATTTTGCAAAAAAATATATCAGTTACAAGTATAAATACGTAGGTGGTCAGCCCAATATATGTCAGTCTTAAAGTGTTTTAAAATATTAAAATTGTTTTTAACTTAGTTTGCTTTGTTCCAGAAAACGTCACAATTGTTGGATCAGACGATGTCACAACATGTATAATAGCCATCCTGAGGCATACAGGTAAATTTATTTATTTCATTTGTGTGATCAAAATATGTTTACACTTTACACCCATTAAACTTTGTGATTGTTTAAGAAAATCAATTATGCTGAAGAATATTTCCTAAAAACTTTCTGGAAAAACAGATTTAAATTTATTACAAACAGGATTCTCAGTGGTCTTTTGAGTTCAGAACAGGAGAAGTACAGATGAGAATTAATAGTTTCATAGTAATACAAGTATTACGTCTCTTACCTGTGGTATGTGTTAAGTGAGGCTGAAATGTACCTCTTGCATAAATAAGAACAAGGTGTTTGGTAATGACTGGAGGAAAGCGGTTGAAGGTTGATTTTTTTGTAACCAGGTAGATAAGGAAATACTAAAAGATGGTACTTTAATTGTTTTCCTAGAGGCTGAGCGGTCTGTCACTGTATAAGTAGAAAATCATTCCACACTCCGCTTCCGTGCCTTTAAAGAAAATGACTAATTGCTATTGGGGCACCCTAGTTCTCTGGTGTAATCTTAGTAAAGCATTATCAAACGACTGGCCGCTGCACTGGTGAACAATGTCTAGCTTTGGAAACGGAACCAACCACCTTAGGCTATCTCAAACCGAAGTTGTTCGGCTGTCACTTGAGCTTTTTAATGACCCATGTACCGGAATTTCTAAGCTTTTTTTTACCATAATCAGTTATTGAAGTTAATATTTTCTACCTCATAAAGTATCTTATAGTTTTCTCCAATGTCCAGGGTCTGGTGCTGTCGGGTTGGCACACTTTGATGGTGCAGGTACAGAGGAGGGAGTTCTCAACATGGTACACAGGGTACAAGAGTTGGCCATGTCAGGCTACTCGGAGGGAAGGTACGAGCTATCCCTGGTCTCATGAGGTTAATGAGTGTTTCTTGTATGTCCAGGGTCTGGTGCCGTCGGGTTGGCACACTTTGATGGTGCGGGTACAGAGGAGGGAGTTCTCAACATGGTACACAGGGTACAAGAGTTGGCCATGTCAGGCTACTCGGAGGGAAGGTATGAACTGTCCCTGGTCTCATGAGGTTAATGAGTGTTTCTGGTATGTCCAGGGTCTGGTGCCGTCGGGTTGGCACACTTTGATGGTGCAGGTACAGAGGAGGGAGTTCTCAACATGGTACACAGGGTACAAGAGTTGGCCATGTCAGGCTACTCGGAGGGAAGGTACGAGCTATCCCTGGTCTCATGAGGTTAATGAGTGTGTCTGGTATGTACAGGGTCTGGTGCCGTCGGGTTGGCACACTTTGATGGTGCAGGTACAGAGGAGGGAGTTCTCAACATGGTACACAGGGTACAAGAGTTGGCCATGTCAGGCTACTCGGAGGGAAGGTACGAGCTGTCCTTGGTTGGAGGGTTCTCGGACTCACACAACTATTCGGAGGAGCTCTTCTACAACCTCATGCGTACGTATTTAGTCATTTATTTAACATTTCACACACCATAGATTATCAGTAATTCAATTATTTTTTTTATATTTGCCTCATATTTTGAACAAAAAAATCCAAAAATAGTTTTCTGGATACAAACAGTGAGTGCACGAAGTTCTACCTATAATCAATTCAATTCAATTAGTTGTTGAAAAACATATTTTACTGATAAATGTATCCTCTACAACTAGAAAAACAGTAAACAAAACTACTTTTGATTTTTTTGTATAATACAGAATGTTTCAAAAAAGGACTTAACAACTTTGAAAACTCATATAAAATTAACAACAAGGTAAGAGCTGGTATTGGAATTGTTTTAAAGGGAAACACCTCGCGCAATTTACCAGTGAATAATTGCGCCGCATAAGTCACACAATCGCTAGCAGCAGTTACGTTAAAAATGGCTATGTTCACTGGATATGAGCGTTCTAGCTGTGTGTTTTGGTTTGAAGAATCGAAATCGGCGAAAACAGTTCAGCGAAATTTTTGTACCATATAAGATCTTTTGGGGCAGTGAAAATCCAAATGAAACATTTGCAACATGTTTGTGATAGCCCTAAAGTGGAAGTTTTTTGTGCATTGAGCAAGATGAAAATGTATGCCCCTTCATTCCAAGAGAGAATCAGCGGGATAGTGTACCTTGATATGTTGCAACAATTTTGTATACCTACCACAGATTGATGAGGACGACTGAGAACAAAATGTTTACTTCATGCGAGATCGCGCACCACCACACTATCTGACTGACGTCCAGGATTTCGCAATGATCACTTTCCAGGTCAATGGATTGGCCATGATGCGTCAATTGCATGGTCCTCCGTTCCCCTGACCTGACACCGCTAGATGTTTTCTTCTGGGGTTTCATGAAAGATAAAGTGTACCTCTGACGGCCACTCTACCCGAACTTAGAGCATGATTCGACGCTGCCGCTGAGCAAGTTACACCTGAAATGATAGTGCGAGTCTGGGAAGAAATCAACTACCGATGGGATTTCCGCAGCATAACCAACAGAAGCCACATAGAAAATCTTTAGTTTAAGCTAAAAAAAACTTAAAGTGTTTACTTTAAAACAACACCAGAAACCAGCTCTGTACCTTGTTTTATTAAATTTATATTAATTTTGAAAGTTATAAAGTCCTTTTTGAAACACCCGATCTTGTTAAGGTTCTGTTTTATGAGATGAACAAATAAACTGACATTGTTCATAATTTAAATTTGCAAAACATTTACATTTATTCTTTTCCATACACGGTAATGAACTTAGCTTCTTCAGCTAAGTTTTTATCAATATTTTTTAGTTGTCAATGAAGTATAAGAAACTGATGTAACAAGTATATCAGTTGTGCTAAGTCCAAACCAGACCAATTAATCTGAAATGTTTTTCAGTTATAAATAAGCAGTTACTGATATCATAATCATTGAGCAAGCTGCAAAGTCTTATCTTTAATAGCCAGAGTTGAGCAAAACCTTGTGCTAGGTTTTTATAAGATTTAAAATGCTAGGGTAGATTTTAACTCTGCCATTTCATAGAATTTGAACCAACTAAACTTAATGCATTATCGTTATTAAATACCTGTAATAAATAAACTTGGAACAGAATCGGTTGAAATTAAAGAATAATAATTGTTTGGGTAGAATACATACATTTCAACCCACTACAGTAAAAAAGGGGTTTTTTTAAATTAAAAAAGTGCCAAAAGTAATCCATTTTAAAAAGTGATGTTTTTATGTCATGTACCGTATAATATGATTAGTTGAACCATTTATTAGACGTTGTCCTCATTAAAGGTTTTACCTCTGTAATAGCTATGCATTTTATTTCCGAGTTTTTTACGAATTCACACAAAACTGTAATAGATAGCGGCACTATGCAGTTTGTATCTGGGTTTTTTTTTAGTATTGTAATTAACTAATTAAGAACCATGCTTTGTCCATTGGTCATAAGGCTGACCTATATTTAAACAGATCTAAAAATGTTTATGTGTGAGTACACTGATAAATTAAATTTTACGATGACGAGTTGGCAAAAAAAATTTAGCCTGCTATGATCAACGTTGTGTTTCTATTCCCAGCATTCCAGTGACAGCAAATTTTTGAGGAATACAAAAACCTAGCATGTCTTTTGCAACCGCTATTGATTTGAGGGATTTCATAATACTGAAACAATTCTGTAATTGTTGTAGCAAAAAAATTATAAAAATGTCTATGAAAAAGAGTTGTTTAACCTCTTACCACCCAACATGAACAGGTTTTGTAATGATCACCTCAACCAAAGAATATTTGAGTTAAAACACATTGTAACTTGTAAGTCATTATGATTGATTGTGTTGTTATTTTACTTTTCCAGATGCGTTTCATAAGCAAGCTATTGAGATAGACCTGGTGCTGGCGTGTATAGGTGAACTCAATACTATAGTGAGAAACGGAGTACATTGGCCCATCCTGTACGGAGCGGGTGAGTTAAAATATGGGTATTTCTATGTTTCTCCTAAAGGAGAAACATATCTATGCAAATTTCTCCTAAAGGAAATATTACCATGGATCTTATGGTGAGACCTCGTCCCAAAGGCCTACTTTTCAAAGATATACCCACTGGAAAAGAACACTATTATGAATATAAAATTGATTTTTACATGCAGCCTAGAACATGAAAACTCTTGTAGAAATCATCTGCTATGACAACATTTGGTACAAACGCCTCGTTTATTCTAACGAGTTTGCAAACCAGGATCAGACTTTTGGATCAGGATTTCTTAGAGGGTTTTATGAGGTAAAATCTGGGTTTTCCCATTCCATCCAAACATAACATGTCTCAATATCCTGTGTGGGGAACTTCCTAAGCCAAACATCGGCAGAGCCAATACTGTACAAGAATGATTAGTATTGATAAACGTTGAGTGATTCCGAGTCGTGAACCAACGACATTGATAGTGGAAACAAAGTCTATTGCCCCACCAAGGTTATAGTGGAATTAAAAGGGAGAATTCTAAGTATACGACTATTTATTTCCCTAGATTTTGGTGCAGACTAAAGTAATTTTTAATATACTAATGGTGATATCTTGTGTTTAGGTGTAAATGTAAAGACTGGAGAGATATTCCCTGCGACATTCCCAGACAAAGGTCCAGAGCTAGCGTTGCGCAGTGCTCGTCACCTTACAGGAGGTCAACAGGTAATATTTTAGTTCTTACGCTAAGAGCTACAGAAGCCGAGTAAATGGTAGTCTTATATTTGGTCATATAGTTGGTATACCTAACATATTTGTTATGGTTGTATGGCTAAACACAATGGTCTATATACAGTAGAACATTGTACAATAAAACCCATTTTATCCACATACCGTTAAAATAAATACCATGTTAACCAAAAACTTAGAAAAAATTTAAATTGAAAAATTAGCTAGAGCAAGACAACAGGAATTATTATCCATAGTGGTGCCAGTTTGGCCAACAGAATGTAATGGAACCAACATCAACGCAGATTTCATACGGTGATAAGGATAAAGTAAAAAAAAACTATCGGATTTTTTGTAGTAAAATAAAGGCAAAAATGACTGTTATAAGTTGGATCTCTTTGAACTAAAATAGCTTTATGTTTCCAACCATTGGTTAATCAAATATAATTTATCCATGACATCCTCACTCCCCTTAATTTTTTATGATTAGTGTCTTGCTGTACTTTTAATTTTAGTCCATATTGGACTCATTCCCACATGTTACCCTCACCAAAAATCCATGATTTATGTAGTTTTTTTTTTTTTCATGCACCCACTGCAAGCAAGAACTACTTATTCATTAATTAAAACGTTTTGATTCAGATTCTGGACATTTACGACTGTAACCTGGGTCTGCTGAGGATTGGTCCGTTCAACTACAACCCTCTGCGAGGAGTGGATCTGTGGCTTGAGCAGCCTGACGAGGTTATCTTGCAACACCTGTCCACCACCCCTGACGTCGAACCTCCACACTTCGTCATGCATGTATGTATTCCATCAATCCAAGTTGAGTTGCAGATGTTAATGATTATTGGGGAGCGAGCTGGAGTAGTGGTAGAGCACGGGACTTCGATCCCTGAGATCCTGGGTTCAAATTTGCCAAATCACCAATGGATTTTAAATTTTAACTAATTGATGATACCGCAACCCTTAGGTCTAGCCTAAGGTATTGTGAAAAAATATCCGGGGCTAGAGCCTCCCGTACTAGGACAAAAACTAAATTCTCATCAGGGCAAGTAGGCTTAAAGGGTAGGACGAGTATAGGACTAATAGTTTTATTTCAATCATCCGTAAACAGGATACTTTTCGACACACTACCAGCAACAAATTTTTAAGAGATTTTGTTGCTGATATTGTGCTGAAAAGTATCATGGTACTGTACTTTCATTAAATTATATTGTTCTTGTATCATAAACACCTACTTCTTGTCCTTGTAGCGTAATATACGAGGGCGGTTTTTTAAGTAAGGGCCGTTTTAGCATAAGAATCTGTAGTTTTCTTAAACGCCGCAACAAGGTTCCACACCACTTACTGGCATCGTTTGGCCATTTTTTTTACTCCATGACTCATTTACGCACTTTACCCTCACTCATTGTATTTGGGCCATAGTTTTCTGGCAATGAATATCGGCATCACTGACCTTATCTCGCATGTGACAGGACATTCAAAGGTTTAAAATATTTGAAAAACACACAGCGAGGATTACATATCAGCTACAGAGCTGCAAATGGTGTTATTCTGTTATGAAATGATGGTTGTAGGTGGCAAGGAGCCTTGTTGTGGCTTACAAGCGAACTACAGATCCATACGCTAAAACGGCCCTTGAAAAACCGCCCTCGTACTATTGTAAAAGTATGTTCATGACTTTTTTCTACTAGCATTACTTGTGTAAGCTTCAACAATTCTTTTAGAACACTGCATTATTTTGTATGTATTTTTATTTTTCAGATTAGAGCGACATTAAAGTACATTCAAGACAATCCGTTCCCCGCGGTCACAGTTTTCCGAGACAATCGACCGCATTACTACAGAAGAGACGAACACACAGGGGCGTGGTCTCCGTTCCGGTACTGAGACCCCTCCAACGCTGAGCAAATCTACGATAATCAAATATTTCTAGGGAAACGTACTCCTATCAGAATCGATGGTGCATATCGGCTGGTATACTACACATCTGCCTTCTTACTAGATTTAGTTTATCATTGGATGTTATTCCCATTGTTAGAAGCCTGGAGATTTAGTTAGCACAATTGTCACGAGATTGTTAAGGTTCTTCGTTGAAAACTATGTAACATACTGCTCAAAATAAAATACGTATCACAATCTTCTCGAAAGATCAAAATCAAAAATTTGTAGCTGATAGTCATGAACTTTTTGAGTGTTTACAGCTTAAATGTTAAAATCTTTTAGGAAGTTATACATAAATGAGATGTTCCTTGTTGTTCAACATTGTAAATCACAAGTTGCGCCTAAAAGTTAATGATTAAAGTCCATAAAGGCTGTGACCTTGGAATAAATACAATGGATGTCAAGTGATGAAATGTGCCATTCCACTAGTGAACGATCACTTGCCATAGCCAAGTGACGGGAAATATCACTTAGGCTAAGTCGATGTATATAACTTTGTAGATGGTGGATAGAAGACTTTGGTGTGCAAGTGATTAATATTTTATCTGGAGTCTTAGATAAACTCGGAGACCAAATTTGTGATATCTCCTATATGGATCAGCTGAGTGGATTACTTGCCTTTTGACCAGAAGGTTGCCGGTTCGAACCTAGGTAATGTCATAAGATTTTTGAAGCTTTGAAACTGGACACAGCTGTCCTTGATCCTTAAGCTTTATAAAAGGTCCTGGCTAAAAAGAACCAGCTAATCTTGGTAACAATTAAAATTTGTTACTAGTTTTTAATTGTATGAAGGAAACGTTATTGTTTCACTAGTTTTTATGTTAGAACGCATCACTGTTTTCATATCCACCGTGTAGACATTAGTAGGCCATTTCCTGAATCAGATTTTCTATAAATAATGTTGTATGATAAGATTTTATATTTTATTAAAAAGTGTAAAAATCAAGCTATTGCTCTTTATCAATTATATGTTAAAAGATAATGTTAGATTTAAATATTTTGTTATTACCTTATATGTAATTCATTTTTGTTGAATAGAGATATTAAACAGTTTTATTTATAACGTTGATTTTTTATGGTACCTTACTGTATTGGAAATTTTAAAACTGTGAACAATCCTTTAAAACTTTAAATTTTAACGAGGTTAAAAATTAAAATTCCAACCTCGGGGTTTTTTTACGAGGTTAACAGTAAGAAAGGATCATGTGGTCCTAATTGTTTGCCTCAATGAATAAGTATTTTCATTCATTCAATTTTCTTGAATTTATACTGATAAATTCTCATAGTACTCTCATTATATTGTGAAGTGTGAAGATTATAGGGTATAACACTGCAAAATGTCATTTTAAAAATGCAAAGTACAGTAGATTTCCCCTCATTTGGACAGCCTATGCAAGATTCTTGCACTTGCATGCCATAGCCACATAAACAAGAACAAGACTCCTGTTTCCTTAGCACTGTACATTACATTACAATTTTATTGCTGTATTCCTTTTTTATGATCATAATTTTGCACAAATAATGTGTGGTTTGAAAAAGTATACAAGTTCTGGTGGTTAGTTGTGACAAGTTTTCGGTCCTGTGAAGTACTAACGAGAAAGAGTCTAACATAGGGATCAAGGTCTCAATGTAAAGTAAACACAAACCAAATATTTAAGAAACTATATATTTACAATCAAAAGAGTCTTCCTGAATAAAATGGATATAGTTATAGTTCATTTGCTTTTAAAAGATTATTTTTAATCTGACAAAGTAATACTGCAACGAACTAACGTTTCTCAATAGAAACAGATTGTTCTTCTCCATCACACTTAGCAGTGCTGACAATGAGACAAAACCGTAGCCAACCGTAGACAAAGCTCGAGTAAACGAAGAACCTCCACTTGTGACAAACCCGACGATACTTCGACTTGAAGAACATTTTACACTCTTTATTTCACTTGGTAACCAAAGTTCTCGCATTAATTCAGCTTGTTCAGCAACGATGGCCTCTGTGGGTCGTTTCTTAGTCTTTTCCTTTGAAAGAAAGATTCCTTTATCCTCCAACTGACGTTTTGCTTTCAGCCTTTTTCTCCTCAAACACTTAAGTTTCTTCAAATGATTCTCCCTCTCAGTTTTCCTCCGTTCCTCATTCTCGTCTTCTCGTAGTGGCTCTACTGGTCCTCGACCTGATTTATCCTTCGTCAGCTTCATATCCTTCTTGTTTGCTGCACAGATCAATGCACATTCTTTTATCATACCTCTCCCACTCATCTCGACGGACACTTGGACAATTCCGCAAGATATATCATTATCACTGAAGCTACAGGTTGTGACAGGTTTGGTCTTGTTCAACAAACAATTCAGGTACTGCAGCTGTAGTCTGTTTCTTATCACGTAAAAACTTGTATTTTCCGTTGAAGAAGACCAGTCTTGAAGCAGTATTGTCCAAGGGCTGTAGAATGGAGTGACAACTCCGAGCTTGACGTAGTTTGGACGCTTGTCTGGAGGCAACCTACAAAAGTGTTTGATTTACGGTGTTATCAATATAAAATTAAATTAATTAGATTATTAGAACTCTTATTGTTTTGACAGGAAAAAAGAACGATTCCAGGACAAACACATGATTTATCAGGACACTAGGGTTATATGAACCAATAATAGTAGTTCCATGATGGAATCGTCAAGGACTCTTGATTGTCTGAATTAATTAATAAAGGATTAAATAACCTAATTACTGTAATAAAATCTTTGTTAGTTTCCAAATACTACACGTTTTTCGTGGAAAAAACAAACATTATGTTAATCATTTAAAACTGATCTACCACCCTTCCTCGTCTGAAGTAATGTGTAAAATGGTTCTGGGTTAGAGCCAACGTGAAGGTGAAACATAGATGTGATAGCACAGGTAGTGCCTATCTGCCATTAGACTTGTACTGCATGGTGAGCGTGAGAGTATAGTTTGTACCTACCGGAAGTGTTTGTCCTGAAGCTGTGTTCTCCTCAGCTGAGCTAGACTCTGCCCCGCAGCAGTGTCGGGAGGTAGGACGGGGCCTGAGGCTGTCTCCAGGGTGAGCCGCTCAGTGTCCCGCAGCCCCCCCGCCCAGGCCCCACGATGCACCAGTCCTAGCCACAGCGGAGCCCCCCATCCAGCCGGGGCTATCACGTCCCACCCACAACTGTAGCCTAGATACAGATACAATATTGATCACTGTGAACCCCTACTTACCTTGTTAGGACCGAAATTGAATGTGTATATTGTCATTTTTTAGCAGTTCATTGTGATAAACACTATCAGTCAGTACTGTCTCCTATGCTAGGTATATTAAAAAGTACATTGCTAAAGAAAATCAATAGGCCTATCAAGTTACTGGCAATCGCCAAGTTAATTAATGCAAATACGAAGCAAGGAGTAACAAAAGGATACAGCAACGTTAATACATCTGGTAGATATACGTGGTACGGTAGATATATTTGTGCAAAATTTCACCTAAGGTCCAAGAGTTTATTATGTAATGGAAAAACAGATGAAAGGATAAATAGATTAAAATATACTAGACAGATGGATGATATAAATGGATGGATATCACATAAATATAAACATACTACACTGACCTCGTCGTACGTCTCTATCGCCAGGAATCTGCACCAACAAGACTGGCAAGTGACTCACATGTTGTTGGCCGAGCCACTCCACTGTCGAGATGCCAGGAACAACAGCTCGCGACCTCAGGTTATTCAGCTCTGCGATGGCCATCTTGCTGCGGCTCACACAGTCTCGCATTTCCGTCACCCACAGCGGACTCTGGCTACTGAGTGCCGCAGGGACCGTGGCGTGGACACTGGTGACTAACACTAGCAAGTTAGATTAGGCTGAGGGAGGTTAGTTTTGGTATGGGAATGGTTAGGTTGTTAGGTTGAGAGAGTGTATGATCAGATTAGGCTGAGAGGTTAGGATTGGGTGGTTATGTGTTGGTCAGGATATTATAAAATTCCATCATGATAATTTTTCGTGTCAAAAACCTTCAAAATGTGCTATTACTAGTGGAAACAGTGTTTTGTCAAGGTCAAAATTCTCATCTAGTTATACTGAGCCAAGATAACTGTACGTGCAAAACAGCACTAGATGTACAGGTTAGTTTAAGCCATGTTTGTTTATACAATAATGGATGATTGGAATAATGGATTAGCAGCAAGTTTGCAGGACAATTCAACCCATACAAAGTTCTATGTATTTTTGTCATGAAACTCTTTTGTGAGGAACATATTTATGACTTAAATATTTAATTTGTTTGTTGATATAACAAGAAAGTAAGCCAATATTATTTTAACAGCAATTTAATACAAGTTTACTGTCGTAAAGGATAAGAAGTCTTTACAAACCAACCTTCTAAGTTCACAGCTTTGGTTCTAGAGGACGGCATTGACAATCGAGGATCCATCACAGTAGCGGCAAGAATCATCCTCGGAGGAAGTTCATCCGCGGAGTTGACATCTTTCAGCACCTGTTCCCAAAATGTCTTTTGCTGCCTCAAACTGCCCAAATTCTTTTCACTGTAAAACTCTTTCAGCCAAAACGACCTAAGCTCACCGCTGTCGACTTCCATTTTGTTTTCGTCTGCCCCAATAAATTTATCGATATCGACAAATCTCAGAGCTTCCGTAAGTACAACTTGAGCTAAAGGCCCAGTAAGGCGAAACCTGTTCAAAGTGTCCTTCAGTAAAGTCATAACTACAGTTTTGTTGGTGTATTTGGGTAGTCTACCGACATTTTTAGTTTGTAGCTTGATCATTTCTACATTAATGGGTTTCTTTTCAGTCTCATTGGGTTTAGGATGTTCATCGACATCCATTTGATCATTTTCTACGCTTTCGAATTGAAAAACTAAAATGAGCTCTTCTAAAAACTCTTTGTAAAATGCAGGGTGACACCAAATCCAGATTGTTCGGGAGTTCTCGGTCACTTCTGGCCGCCACATGAAGTTCACCCTTCCAATCGCCTGGAAAGGGTAAGCTCCTTGTTTGAAGGTCACCACACTGCCCTCCTTCGTCCCCCTGAGAGTTGCTTTAGCCGCAAATGTCAATCCACATTCTGTGCTCGTTAGTTGTCTCAAACCGTTCAGGATGTCTTCTTCCGATCCTTTAAGCTCAATGCAATTCAGGTATGACATATCCTGGGAAATCAAAGTTATTTGTTAATTTTACCAATAGTTGGGACCAAGAAAAAAATCAATTTTAGATAGAAACATTGCATTAAAAAGATTTGTTGTGTTTATTTACAAATGTATTAATTAATTTTAACATTCAGTGATTAGAAAATGTTGTTCTGTCAAACCGGTCTTGACTATTTAATCAGTTAAGTTTTTGAACTACTTTTTGGAAGCCCCCCTTTGGAATCCCCTGGAGAGGTAAAGTCGTGTCTTAAGTGAGTTACTGCAGCAATCATACAACAATCGTAAAAGGTCTGCAACTGTATCTGAAATTATTCTTTCTACCATAATGTAAATGACCAAAATATAACTTTTGATTATGTTAGGCGAGCAAAAAATCTGTGAGCTAATGTTTGAATGGAAAAGGATTCAAATCCAAAACAAGCAATAGGTTAATGTAACTTGGTTCATTAATATGAGATTCATTTATTGATAATCTATGTTAAAACCAATTGATCAAATAATTCTCATGAGTTTACCTTGACAACTTGTGGTAGAGCCCTCAAGATGAGGAAAAAAACAGAAACCTACCCTTCCTACAATATCCAAAAGTTTTACAGCGATTTGATGAACAAATTATTTGTTAATCCTAAGCAGAGTCGATTTTGGATCCAGATGCCATCCGTTGTTGGGCTAAAAATTCAGGACGCTATCTAACAAAAGGTTTACAGTAAAAACACTTTTTAAAAAACATGTAAAGGATACGCAAATATACATACATTTTACACATGCCCTAGCCTATAAAAGATGTAGGAGTAGGAGCATAAACAAGGAAAGACTAACCTATTTTTCTCTAAACTAACCTGTATTAAACAGTGTTTGGCAGTGGCTCGGTAACAGGCTCGGTACGCTTTGTCATTCGGGTAGTTGGGAAGTTTGTAGCCCCAGCGTTCCAACATGTGAAAACGTTTTGCATGCCAAATATGCGTCTCCAACCACGCATTCATTCTCTGTCTCCTGTTGTATTCTTGGAGCAAGTTACTCGGCCGACGACGAAACTTTCTGCTAGGTCGCTTTCCCTTGACTGGCAACCCTGACTTCTCTAACTGGAAAGTAGCGGAATCATTAGTTTTACCAAATACAGTGTGTTTTTAGATTTAAATTTATAATGTACAAAACATTTAGGCCTAAGAAGTAGATAGGCCCTGCAATCAAAAGAAATTATTAAAAATAGTAATTTTATTAATAGGCCAAATCGTTAGGGCCTATTTCATTCTTAGGTGTTTTAAAATTATTAATGTTTTACCTGTGCCAAATGAACGTCCCTCAATCTTCTCGGCATACGCTTGACATTGTGACTCATGGCTCGCCTTCGTAGATGTCTCGGCATACGCTGGAACGCCAGATGTTTGTTTTGAGGATCCTCTGTGAAATAAGGAAGTAAATTAATTGGTATATTACAACTAATGAGTTAAGAAACATCTTTCAAAACCATTAAATAAGATTGTGTTACCTACCTGTACTTAGTTTATAACAGACATTATTTATTTATTTCTCACATAGCTTGGAAGAAATCAGGTTTTGGTGATTTCAATATTACCGATTTAACTTAGGTCTTATAATATATTTGATCTTTACCACTGTTCATGAAAGTTATAAATAAAAGAATGTATTACTTATGTAATGAACTCTTAAAAATTACAAGTTATTATTTTGTGTACCTACCGTAAGTAGAATCTTTACTTGATACATATCTGAAAAACTTCCAATGAAAGAGGAAAGTAATGGAAAAGTGGTAGGAATATTTTAATTAAAATTGCAAAAAAGGATGAACTTCAATGCTGCTGATCAATCTTTATTATATTTTTTCTAGTTGGAGAACGACTTTGAGTAGGTTCTCTCCTCTCGAAGAGTCCAAAGAAAGGATAAGTAATAGGTGGTGAGTATGATGGTGAACGGCTCTTGCTATATAAACTCGTAATTAAATTCAATAAAAGAGCTGGTCTAGCAGCTTTGATTATAGCCTATTCTTTCATCAGTTTTAAAAAAAAGTGTTTAATAGGTACAATTTTGGGGGGAACACTTTATTTGTGAATATTATACCTCAATAAGTTCTTGATCAGCATTTTACGTGTTATTAAATTTACGGAAAGTAAATAAAGATACGTCTTATAACACTTAAAACATATATTTACGCTTATACTGTTACTCACAAGACGGTAAATATTCAAAAGATAGTAAGTGGTGATTGAAATCGACCGTCTTGTGAGTAACAGTATAAGAGTAAATATATGTTTTAAGTGTTATAAGACGTATCTTTATTTACTTTCCGTATTATACCTCTACACAACTACACAGAAATTATTAAAAAAGTTAATACCTACTCTGCATTTAAGACAGCTTAGTTTTCTACAATATCTCTCTATTCAGTTTATATTTATCTAGATTTACCAATTGCTTCGGTAAGTGCTGAGATCTCTTGACTCCTGGCATTTGCAAAGTGCAGAATACTAACACGGGAGGGGAGGCATGTCTGACCTCCAAGCAGTTCATCGTACTGCTCTCGAGGAGCCTTCATTTCAACTCCTGGTGTAGATGATGACATGGCCGACGTTTCTTGATACTCTAGTGAATCGAGAATAACATTTATTTGATTATGTCGTGTATTTTTATTTAACTTAATTGACAATAAAAAACTACTACTTAAGTTACCTTTAGCAAACATGAGGGTCAATTGATAGGCTATGGATTAATAGGACATAAGTTAACTTACACATGCTAACAATAGAGGCAATAAACTATATCAGTGATTCTGATGAAAAACCGATAAGTACCTTGATACCTTGAAGAAAGCAGCCGTTGACCAGTAGCCTACGATAGCCTACTATATATTTTATGAAAGCTTTAACTTGGCTTGGTTAACTTAGATGCCAATAATTCCAATTTACTGATAAACTGTCATGTCCTGAAAGTGGATAGGCAACTGATCTCAAATTACCTTTTTAGGCCTACTTAGAAACTTTGTTACTTTTTGGAATACAAAAACTGTTTCTTGTAACTATTCTAGAGGCGCCACAGATTTAACCCATTCGTTACACAGCTAAATTTTACAGAAAGCTAAGAACATTTTAAATGTCATAAAGACGTTTAAAGTAACTTAAAACTAACAACCATGTTTGTATGTAAACTCAGTATAAATGTTAGATTAGGTAATTTTAGTACCTATATAAATACAAATACTTACACATAAAATAAGAACTTTCCAAATATTTTAGTGTTAGGATAGGCCAACAAAAAGCATACAATCTAATAAAACCTTCGACAAACTATGACAACAAAATTGAAAAACCATTTTTTGGGGTTAGGTTGGTTTACAGGTTATGTTCGTCTTGGGCTTGGGCTTGGGCAGTTCGAGCTCGCGCGCGCTCAGCTGTGCAGATTGCAGAAAGAAAGCCAAAGCAGACGCCGGACGCCGGTGCGGAGCAACGATGTGAAGTAAGAAGGGAAAACAGGAAATAGAAACTAGAAAGCTTTTCTTTGAAGTTTGAACGAATTTGCTTTCTTATAAGAGCACTGCAGCTGCAAAAATAAATGATCAACAGTAGTAATTAATTGAGTAATTGAATATCTTGTTAGTGAATTTCCATACAGGCAAGAAGCTATTACCATTTACTGAATACCAGTAAAATGATAAAAAGTTAATTTAATTTAAAAATAAATGTGATTTTATTTGGCCCATGCAAAATATGTGTGTTAATTCGTCTGAATAAATTACTTAGACTATGAACATAAAGCTCTAGACCTGGGACCGAATACATTTTTCACATTGATGGTTTTTGGCGAATTTTCCGATATGGAAGCAGCTATTACCGTAAGGGGCACGGTAAGACCTACCCTTGGGACCGATATACTTTTTTTCATTTTGATGTCCCTAGAGGCCAAAACACTATTCGTATACATATCTATTTATGTTTATAAAACATGTTTTATATATATAGGTAATATAATATATATATATAACACGTCGATGAACACGATACGATGATGCATTTTTGACAGATGTTGATAATATTTTGCTTGCAATTGTAAGGCGGGATGAACTAGAATGAGTTCGGACCATAGGACGGGTTTTCTAATCGGGTAAAAATTGGGGTTCTCGTTATTTTATAACCCTCAAAACATAACAATTTTTCTATTTATCTTTAAAATATTTTAAAGAGCTTAACAAATATAATTCACCATATTGAAGGGATTTTTACGAGTATTGATTACCCGGATATTGGTTTCCATGTTATTCTTAAATTAACTGTTGTAGTTTGCTTGTTTATGTTTATATTTTTATAAAACTTGTATAATTTATTTATTTTTCACTAAGCTATTTATATTTTACTAAAACAAACTTTACTGAAAGGATACTGGCTTTCACATACAATTCTTATAAAAATCATTCCAGCCGTTTTTATACAAATCCGATTTTCCGCAATTTTTATTTGGTTTTATGGATAAATCACCATGAAAATTTAAAATAAAAAATAAAAACTGCCTATAGATACTATTACAGAATACAGAGTAATTTACTATGTGATACGATATGGATTAGGCTACCAAAATTCATAAAATCGGATCACATGTAGCTCTGCAGGCCTACACATCCATACTTCAAATAAATTAGATACCATACCTTCGACCCACAGACATCACGTCGAAAAAAACACTTGTTTGGGGTTTAGTGTTTGTCACACTCTCCCAAAACAAAGATTTCCAATCCTAAAAATAAAGAACTTGACGTAAACAATACCTCCTCCTTATACTATGTATGGGGGAGAAAGTAAAACCTTGGTAAAACATAGTTTTTGTTGTAAACACGGAAAATTGTTAAACCAATCTCGATTGGGATTCTTTGGATTATTGTACACTTAGCTGTACCCGCGGGCTTCGCCCCGTTTAACTTCATAAGTATTCGCAGCTAATTTTGTTAAATAGTTATGTTTGTTTAAAAACCTTAGTAATGAAAATTTACTGTAATTTGAAGCATTTTCTGCTGTCCAGCAATAAAAAGATAGTAATTATTTATTTAAGTATTACTTAGAGCAAAACGGGATCTTCATTTTCTGTACGGGAAATTTAAAACCGCGTTTACACCGATGTTTACAAAAGTCCAAAGAATGCTAGTTTTGTCGGGATGTTTTCAACGGGTTTTCCGTGACAGCAGAATCTCGTTTCCTCTCAAATTTATGAAAAACTCATTTGTGTCAGCAATTTATTTAGGAACGTCTATTCGTATGGCAGCAACCCAATCAACGCCTTCCCTGTTTACTAGAATCAAAGGCAAATTATTGAACTACTGTGTAAATGAACATGCAAAATCACTCTTTTCCCACGTCTCACTCCCATACGTTTACTACTCATTATGGACCTAATCCGTTATTCACTACGGTACTACTGCATAATTTGTATCTAAATACACAATTGCAGTTTTAAGTTGTGTCCTGGTTCCAATCCAACCCAACCTAAAATAATCTATTAAATAATTATGCAATCATCGTCAGAAAAAAACATCGTGGAAGTAAATTAACGGAAACGGCCCAAACTGTGCATTCGACTGATGGCCAGTTTCAATGTAGCTCCTGGAGTCATTTTGAATAAATAAAAAAAATTAAAATCCAAAATCTATTTGAGCCCAAACCTATATTATTCCAACTCTCATAACACAAAAACGTGAATAACGAAACACTCCAAACTTCCCACGCCTTTATCCTCTTTAGCCTCTTTTCTTCCTGGGTTGCACAACCTTAAACACATTGGACAAATCAAATCAACTAAGTATTGGGTCGAGGTCTGAAACCCCGCAACACCCTCAGGTCTGATGACAAAGACAACTTCTATTGGATTGTACCTCTGATATCACACGGCTTAGACGGCACGCAATGCCGGGGGTATATAAACTGCCCGCGCACTCCCCTCCCTAGGTTGATAGGTCCGGCTTGCTTGTGCGGCCGAATTTGCACCTCAAAGCTTTGGAGTTTGTTTCCACCGCCTGGAGCTTAGCCTTCGTCCTTCGCCTGTCTTCGGGAATCTCAGCCTTAGCCTTCGAGGATAATCGAGTGAATCACCATGTTGCTGAACGACAGCTTCGTCTCCCAACCTCTCGCCTTCAGAGGGTAAGATTGACTTTGGTTACAAGTTTTTGTTTTTGATTTTTCTTTACGATACTTGAGTGTTTTGCCGTGTTGGTGGATTTAATTACTGTACGGTGGACGTAAAAGAATTACTGAGTTTTGTCAATAGTGATGAAACTGAAAACGTAAATGATTTTTGAGTTTACTTCATTTGTATTAAAATTGTATTCGTAATCAACCTTCACATACAGTCTGATTTCACATTTTCCATTGACTTTTTGTACTAAAATTGAAGTAGAGCTGAGTTGTCATATTTAGTAGAACCTCAAGTATATTTTATGTGCGTTTCAAGCCCGATGTCGAGTAGCCATGTGCTATTGTCGAATACATGTCTCTTCTTATTTTAAAGTATACTTTTCATGAATACAGTATGAAATAAAACATTAAATCTCACTCTTTACATATTGGATTGAAATTTTCCTTTAAATCGTCTTGAACTTTGAATATATAAATAAAAAATATACAAGGTAAAGTTTACGCTATGGTAATAATTGTAATTAATAATATGTATACAATTTATTTATTTCTCATATTTGGGAAAAGATTCAGTGGATATGTTTTTTTTTTTTATATAATAATTAATTGAATAAATAGTATTTTTAAAGGGGCCTTTAAAAAGAGAAAATAGTGCGTATTGTTCTAGATTTTTACAATAGTTTTGATAGCGTAGGAAAAATATGGAAAACTGTTAGTATTTGTTAACAAATAAAAACATTACATTATTGTAATTTTGTATAGTATATTTTTCTACGAGACGTGAATGGTCTTTGTGAAAATACCACCACTAAACCACCAACCTGCCTGAAATATTTGAAATAGTTGGGATAATTAGAAGACACTTTTCTTTTTTAAGGGACTCTATTTTGTACCTGATTTGATTACATTGAATGGTACCCAAATTGATGATTGATGTGTTCTATCCAGGGGTATGATGGAGGAGGAACACATGCTGGGATGGAACATCCCTCCAGAACACGCCGGTCTGGTACACCCTCACTGGAAGCAGTTTCTCGCCCCGGACCTCAGCTCCCACTTCATGTTGGCGGCCATCTACTCCATGCTTATGATAATGAACACATCGGGCAACTTCATTGTGATATACCTCTTCTTCACGTAAGTATCATTGAGTAGGCTTAGCTAGCCTTGTAGAACTTACTTATTTACTTGCTGTACCTCTTTGGTACCCAAGGTGGTATTTTACCTTGCCGACACACTACCTCCAGATTTGCCAATCCGCCTCCTGATCTTACTTTTCAGTCTTAACAGACGTCTTTTCTGATCTGGCCTCATCTTAGCTTTGGCCCTCCTGGTCATCTACTCTTGGGAGTATTTGACGATATTGTCTTGATCAGGAATTCGTCTTCTTTCCTTACTACATGTCAAGGCCTTCTCATGTTCCTTTTCAATTCTATACCCTTTGTTGATAATTATGTTGTCTTTGTATGTCTTTGTTGTTATATTGATAATTTCACCTCCTCCAAATCGTTAAATAGCTAATTTGAACATCGTTAATAGATTTTTAAATTCGAATTTATTTTACCGTTGCAAAACACGATCAAAACTACTAGTACTTTATGCTTTTTGGGCCATTCAATAATTTACTCTGAGATTATTCAATAGTGACCACTAAATTATCCAATACTTAACCTTGAATGCATTACTTTGATCATTGAATATTTCTTTATGAGGTCATTACTTAAATCTGAAACTATCAAATACTTTACTTTGAGGTCGGACAATACTTTTCTCTGGTGGTACAATGCTTGACTCTGAAATTATCCAATACTTGACACTGAGATCATCCAACACATATGAATCTAAAACTACCCTATGCGTAGTAACTCTGAGTATTTTTCTGCAGCACGAAGAGTCTGCGGACGCCGTCCAACGTGTTTGTGGTGAACCTGGCCATCTTCGACCTCTGTATGATGCTGGACATGCCCATGCTGATCATCAACTCGTTCTACCAGAGGCCTATAGGCTGGGAGTTCGGTTGTGATATGTATGGCTTGTTCGGCTCCATCGCCGGCATCGGCTCAGCTATCAACAACGCCATCATTGCCTACGACAGATACAGGTATGACCGTTTTGGGAGGGTATGTACATCGTACATCGCAGGGGCAGTGTTATGCTAGGTTTAATGTATTTGTTATATCATTGACTATACACAGAATAGACTTCCCATGTAATGTAAAAATTTGAAGTAAAAAAAAAAAACGTGGTGCAATATATTTTGAGATGGTCTACCAACTAATGAAAATATTCTGTGTTAAGTGATAAATCAATCAGCAGTTTGCTATAATACTGTATTGGTTTAAATTATTAGTTAATTCAAACAATAGTAAACTCATAATTATGTGCACGTAATATTTTGTGATTAATTAAAAATACTGAACTTAAAGAACTTTGAAGAGCTTTAAATGGATACCCAAAATGCCTATAAAAATAAATATTAGGGGTTGATTAGCTGCACACGAAAATTATTTTAATAATATTGATTATTTAATGCTAATAAATCTTAGTGGTACTGCTATTGTGTGTATTTTGTTTAACCTTGTATTGATATTTCAATGTTAGAGTTTACTTTTTATTTAATCTATGGACTTGATCAACAGGACTATAGCATTTCCTCTGGACGGGCGGCTCACATACAAGCAAACCCTGCTTCTGGTGCTCTTCGCCTGGGCCTATGCACTCCCGTTCTCAATCTCCCCTATCAACAACTACTGGGGAAAATACGTACCTGGTAAACTAATTGATTAACCACCTACGTAAATAACCAAATACTAAGCGAGTGAATTTTATCATTGAATTCTGCATACTTAAGTTGGCATGCCATTAAAGTAAAACAGCTACAGCCGATTTTTTACCTAAATGTTTAATCAATGATCGAACCCCATACCCCTTGCAACAAAGTTTGAGACGCTGACAACTTTGAGAAAATGCCGCGATTATGTGGTTCAGAACCCACCATTAGCTGATGTCACCTATGAAAACTATCTCTCAAATTAAGTGACTTTTTCTGTAGGTTTATCCAGAGGAAATATGAGAAATGGAGTGCCTTTCCATGAAATACGATAATTATTGTTTAATAAACTAATTTTGTTACAGAGGGCTACCTGACGACTTGCTCGTTCGACTACCTCACTCAGGACGAGAACACTAGAGTGTTCGTGGGCTCAATCTTCGTCTACTCCTACTGCATCCCGATGTTCCTCATCATCTTGTTCTACTCGCAGCTAATCGGACATGTGAGGCAGCACGAGAAGATGCTGAAGGAGCAGGTGTGTTGAACTCTAATGTGTCAATTTTCAGGCTTAACTTTGCTATGCAGTCTCGTTGTTCAATGTTTGTATTGCCTTCTAGCCTCATCTTAATCCCACGAATGCTAGAACAGTTCTTTTAAAGTATTATTGCTTAATTCTGTATTGAACTGAAAACCGCTGTTCTCAATACGTTGTGTGAATAAAGTATATTTTATACCCCTAACAGCCCTTTGGACGCTGTGGTCGAGATATCTACATGGAAAATCTATAGCCAATACATTTTCCCCCTTTAGATATTGATTTGATTGAGACATAGAAGATTTTTTAAAGGTTTGTTTTATTTTTTCACAACGATTTGTTGATACGTTATTAATATTTTCTTAAACTTGGTACATGAATTCGTTACCTCAAGTATTTTATGGCCAGTAGATTATTGGCTTTATCATTTACTATTTTGTGTTGTTTCAGGCCAAGAAGATGAATGTCAAGTCGCTATCCAGCAACCAAGACGCTGCTCAGAAGAGCGTCGAGATTAGGATTGCAAAGGTATTAACATAGATAAAACATACTCCCTTAGTAGATTTCTCATCCTTATGGAACAGCTGAAGACAATTTTATTGTTAGTTCGTGTACGGTTTATGTAGAGGTCGTGTTTTGTTTACAATTTGTTTCCCGTAATTACAGCCATTTAAAACCTCGTTTAACCAAATAATACGATCTAATCATAAACAATAACTTGTCCCCTAGTTATATAACTAAACAGTAAAGCACAAATCAAGAAATTAACCCTAAAATAATGGAAACAAAGTTCCATCGACACTAGCGCCTTTGTGTCACGTACATGAACTAGACACGAAAAACGTGCTTCAAAATTTACAATGGGATGAGAAGTCTACTTGTGTTGGTTAGTCTATGGTATTAATTACTTTTTCATACTATTACAATTTCCGTTAGTGTATGGATTTAACATATCAACAAGAAAGATTACACGTGATTTTCTACAGATTATCTACGTGTAAAAAACAAACTAGACAAAACTGACAATGGTAGATACAAAATGTAAATAATTGTTTTGATGGTAACCAGCTTAGATAATCACGACAGAGGCCAGAATCAAAACTTTTATTTTGATTGTTTATTCTTTTATATACATAACTTTACCAAAAATTTACAGTTCTCTGTGTGAGCAAAAGTCCTTTCATATTTATATGTCTCCATACTCTTTCGATGGGGAGGGACCTCGTATTATATACACCCAAATTTACAGCAAAAATACGACGTTAAACAAATGTAAAGGCAGGCTACACGTATATATATATTCGATGCGCTGAATGCTTTTGCTTATACACAGAAATAATTTACAGAAAAAACCTTCAATGGTGCACTTCAGTGGTGTCTAATACTGGTGGTGGTGTCTATGGCAAGGTCGAACACCACCCCTCACCATCATGCACTACAACGCTCACGATGGAGATGAAATACCGTGTGCAGTATTATTTCGGGCTATTTCATGCTTGTCAAAAGTATATTTAAAAAAAAACAAAGCTTAATTCTCACGGTCGTCCCATAAGCGTATTACCTCTGTACACTGATCTCTGTGAGTCGGTGACTCTTTACGTAATAACTGTCAATGTTAGCACTTTTAGATTATTGCTCTGTATAGTTGGATTGTTTTCTAATAAAACTAATCGTAAGTTATTTTCAAGGTTGCTTTGACGATCTTCTTCCTGTTTGTCTGTTCCTGGACTCCGTACGCCCTCGTAGCTTTGACAGGGACCTTTGGTGACAGGTGAGTTTTGAAAGTTTTCTGGTTAAATCGCTACGCACTTTTAAAACAGAGCTTGTTAATATATAATCTCTGTTTTAAAGATCCAAATTTTTTTGGGTTTCTATTTAGCAATTTTCATTGGGGTTTCTTGGTTATGTATTACGTTTTTGAAATACATTTAATTAACGGATTGAGATTATTATTATTCATGGGGTTCATTTGAACGAATAAAGCTGTCTTAATATTTATAAGGGTAGATTAAAATGTTTGGCTAGTCTCAGGAAGAGGCATGGCTTCATGCAGGCGTCCCTGGTACAATCTAAACCTTCAATGCATCATAGAAAATTATAATTATTTAAAGCTCAATGACCCCAGCGTAAATTTCACGTTAAATTGTATCCAAAGATACAACAAAGTTAAACCAGGTTAAAAAATTTAATGAAGGTGTTAATGAAAGGTTACATTTTAATCTGATTAAAAACTTATACCTCATGTATTCGTGTACAGCACTTTATACTTACGACCAAACCAACCTTGCAGGTCTATCTTGACGCCGATGGTGGGAATGATCCCTGCTGTCTTTGCTAAGGTAGTTTCCTGCGTTGACCCATGGGTGTACGCTATCAACCACCCACGATTCAGGTAAGGATTGTATTACAGGATCATTTGGTTTAGTACCCGGTGATGCATTATAATTATACTTTCTACTTAATTGATGAACGTAAAGTTATATAGTTTAGGAACACAGTTGTAGTTTGTTCGTTTGGCCTGTGAAAATGGGAAAGTAAGGTTTAATATAGCCATGGGATACTGGAGCTAGCCAGAGGTTGCTTCAGTGATAGACTAGTGCTTCATGTGGCCAGTTTCGAAGTAATACCTTAAAGTAAAGTACTTATACTTTACTAAACGAATGAACCTAGTAACAAAGATAAATACAATAATCAAATCACTGCTTATTGCTCATAAATAACCAAGAAGACTAAAACCATTGACTTTATCTAAAGTCAATGCTAAAACTACTGTAGTAAAGAGGTTCAGCTTCATAGCAACATTCTACGCTAGCCAGCTGTGTAAAAAACACCACCTCGGTCGTCTGCAGTGATCTGCGACAAACACAAACAAACCCAAACTGCACGCACTGTGACAGAGACAGTGTTTGTTTTGTTTTTAGAAATTATTTGGAAGTGACTTAGGCTACTTTTGTAGTGGTTTTATAAGTTGTTAACTATTATTATATTTTTTTACCAACAAGCTCTTTAATTGTTCTTGTTCATTAGGATTTGTGATCGTAATATAACTTATTCTGTGTTTAGGTTATGAAACGAAACAATAAGATTTTCAAGGTTAGTTTTGTATGAAATCTAAAATCTTATCACATGAACTATCTCAAATGTTATGAAGATTTTTGGCTCCGCAATCAATTTGATCTTTAGGCCGTTAACATCAAGAAGTGTCTGGCCATCCCTAGGGACGAATATTACATGTACTAGAATACGAAATACCCTAAAACATAAAGTACAATTACACTCTACAATGGTTAAACATTTGAATCAGGAAGAAGCTACAAATATTGATTTGGAATTGTTCAATGATTACAAGTTTAGTGTAGACCAACTGATGGAATTAGCTGGATTAAGCTGTGCAACTGCAGTTTATCAGTGTTACAAAGCCAAGCCTCGGAAGAACGTTTTGGTTTTATGTGGTCCTGGAAATAATGGAGGGGATGGTCTTGTTTGTGCAAGGCATTTAAAATTGTTTGGGTTTGACCCTGAAATTTACTATCCCAAACGCACAGATAAGGAACTGTACCGCAACTTGACCCATCAGTGTATACAAATGGGAATTATATTCGTTAACGTGCTTCCAAGTTTGGAGAAAATCAATATGAAGTTTGACATCATAGTAGATGCTTTATTTGGGTTCAGTTTTCGTCCTCCAGTTCGTTCTGAGTTTGTCGAAGTTCTGGATTCACTTAGGAAAACTTCCGTACCTATTTGTAGCATTGATATTCCAAGTGGATGGAACGTTGAGTCAGGTCCACCTTCTGATGGGATCCAACCCGAAATGTTAATATCACTCACTGCACCCAAAAAATGTGCTGAAAGGTTCGAAGGCAAATACCATTATCTTGGAGGGCGGTTTGTGCCCCCCAAACTTGCTGAAAGATATCAGTTGCAATTGCCTCCTTATAATGGAACGGACTGTGTTGTTGCTTTGAAACAATAGACATGTTTTACCTACCAAGGGAGTTTGCATCTACAATGCTTCAGGGGTTACAGGTATACATCATACATTACAGGTTTACATAATACACACTTGTTGTTCGCTTAGTAGGCCTACTGACTGAAATAGGCTAGGCCTAACTTTATTTTAACGACTCTGTTAATTTGTGTTTAGCCTACTTGGATTTTCTATCAATTAACTTGATCACATCTTCTATGGTAAAATTTACTCATTTTGTAAAGATATTTGGGTCTGTGTTGCATTTCAAATGCGTTTCGGTTATGCCAGCTGAAATTGTATCCATGATTCCTGTCCCAAAGCCTGAGACACAAACAACCAGGCTAACAGCACACCCTATATTATAATTGCTCATCACTCATCTCTTATAAAATGGTGAGCCTTTCCCCATCCTCATAAAATTTTGTTTAGATATGCACTATACTTCTATCCTGAGTAGGCCTAGGACTATAGGATTTTCTGTGAACTGACCATTTGTACCTAGAGGCATACACTTGCATTTGACCTCACAATGTGATTTTCACAGAATAATTTGGGTTATTATAACGAGGTTATGTGGTTGCAATTAGTTGTTAGGCCTACTTACCATTCAACGTAATGCAATAACAATTTCTTTTTGTCTCTTATGCTGTCGGCTTTAGCGCAACCTCTTGTTTCTAGCTTTTTAATATAAGGTTATTTCTTTGCCAATAGCGTATTACTTGCGTGGGAACAGTGTTCACATTCTACTAGAAGGAGAATCCTATACAATAATCCTACAGTATAATGTTTGTTAATTTTTGGGCAGTGGTGAGCATTCCCACACAGAAAAGTTTAAGATCAGGGTCCAATTTAAATTAAATATTTGTAAATTAAAGTGCTGCAATTACATTTGTGATTACTTTCCAGGGCGCAGCTTGCTAAGAAGTTTCCAATGCTTGGGGGAGGTGATGACATGGTATCCGACACTGTGTCGGTGGCCACAGAGAAGACTCAAGCTTCCGACAGCGCTCCAAATGCTTAAACTAATGAAGACACTGGCCTGACATTGGACTTGACAAAGGATTCAATACATTAGACCGTCAGTGACATCAGTGAATCGTTGCTATACATGTACAAATGACTTTTTGTACAAGACTTTAGTCAGTTTCGGGATATTGACATTACTTTCCCTTCACTAATGTCACTGAAAGCCTAAACGTTACTTTTTTAGCTTCACCTTGTATAGCCCTTATTGTTTTGTTTTTATGTTTCATTCATTTGCAAACAAAATTTGCGATGTAAAATTGAGATGCGTAAAAGTTTCTCTGTGTGACTTTTTTTCTATGTTTCATTTATAAAATACAATACCTGAAGCAAGTTGACTAAAGTTTTTTTAATTATTGATCCCAAACCACATGATAATCTGGAGGACTTATTTAAGTAACTTACACTTGCATTAAGCGTACAAAATACATTAAACGACCAGGTCAATAGTCCGACATTTGAATACTCCTAAGAAGCTTTTTACAATATAAACCGAATCTTAAAAAGGAACATTAATTCCATAATTTGTTGAACTATGTCAACTGTATTGAGCCATATTATCCACTAGCACCTTAGCCTATGGCATCAGCGTGCAAGAGGTGTCCACAGTGGAAATTGACGTTTAAAAAAAATATATTTACAAAAATATAAATTGTTTTTCCAGGCCTTAAAACCAAAACTAATTATGTAAAGCTGACATAATTGGTCAATTAATTATGTAATTGGTCATAGTGATCGTCTAGAAATCAGAAGGTTCTGGTACGACCCATAGAAAAGTCGGAAGCTTTTTGATGGCGCAAAACTGGACTCAGCCGTTCTTGATTATTGGATATTCAATAAATGATCTTGGCTTTAGAATCTTATTAGGTAACAAAGCTATCACCTTGTCCATTCAAACAGTTGTATTTGCCTTAAAAAATGCATCCTGGTATAGGGTATAATAGTAACATTAAAATAAAGAATATGAACCAAATATTTGTATTGCTTTGTATGAATTTGTTTGGTACACATAACTATATCTTTACATGTTTTAAGAACACCTCATGTACTTAAACAGAATAACTTAGTGGCAACTGAATAAGAATACTAACTTAACTGTCAAGGTAAAGTTTAATTTTGAAAAGGAATGAAAATTCAAAATACTGAAAGCAATTGACCATTTACATGGAGTTGGCAATACAAAATGTCCATTGGCTATTAAAGTAATGTGCTACACATGTTTCATTACCAAAGTCTAGAAACTTTGGGGTAACACTCTTAATTAATACATAAAACATAAATTACATTCTTAACACACATTTTTTTAGAAGTCTTCCAAAAAGGGATGGTATAAATAAATTCAACACTGTCCTGTTTCTTTTTTTTATTTGTTTGTGTTTTCTACGCCAATGACAATTTTTACAAAAGGGAATGATCCAAACCCTGATCTTTAGTAAAAAAGTAAACACAATCAATCACAAGTAGCAAAATCTAGTGCTATGGGTATAGCACATAACAGAAAATATAAACAGTAATTTACTGTGCTAAAATTTATCATAGGGGCAACTTAATCAAACAAAAAAAAAAGTCCTGCATCATCGTAATACCAAGACTATGATTGGATCGTTTTATTTGGTTTAACGAGGTTTTAAATGACTGAAAAACAAGAAACGAATTGTAAACAAAACACGACCTCTACAGTGCACCGGACAGAGCTAAGAATTAAATTGGCTTCAGCTGTTCCATAAGGATGATAAATCTACTCAGGGAGTTTGTTTGATCATAGATACTCCTTGTTTTATCTATGCATAAAGCCTGTAGTAATAATAATTTATAAAGACATAGTACCACGGACAGTAAGCTCCATGACAACTAGTTGAACCTGCTAACAAAGCAAACAAGGGAGAAACAAAGATAGCAGCTGTTGCTGTCTTTGCTTGGCTGTTGGCTGCTGTCGTCTGCTGAGTGCTGGCCAAACCAATGTTTATGTTTTATAACCTATATAGCCTAGTAATAAACTTTCATAATTAATTTATGAATTGCGTTTCTGGCCTTTTTAGGCTACTAAGTGACTCTTAGTGTTGGTGAATAACGTTTATTCGTGAATTTTATATAATTGAGTTAGTCGTAGTTTGTTTTACTTTATGCTACTGTGTTCCTGTTTACTTCTAAGGCTCTCAAAAGATAACACTGAAAATATTTAATTCAAAATGCAATACAAGTTTTATGTGTCAAGTTCATAGTATTTTTTAGTTATAATGAGCTTTCCTTTTAAACTTATGGGGTGTCAGCTAAACCCTTTAAAAACTGCAAAATACAGTTTCATATTAGGCTTATTTACAGCAGGGCCAAAGTCTAGTCGCAACGTTCATCAGTACAGAAACCTAGTGCCTTGGAAAAACGCAATAGAATTATCTCAACATTTAATTGGAACAGTTATTTATAATGACAATGGTTCGTAGTAAATTGTTTGTAACAGTACATTTTATCCTTTCAGTTTTCAATATAGAATTTAAGTTTGATTTAATCTGTAGGCCTAATCAACAAGCGCAAAAAGCAAAATAAGTTAATGTCTAAGTTAGTGCTTGGACCATGTTAGTGTCCTAAGTCACAACCTTTGGCATGGTTTGTGTTTTGCATCCCTACCAAAAGCATAATGTACCTAAAATACATTTTTATTCAAAACCTTTTGGATATGAGACATAAATGCCATATGACACACACTTTGTCCCCCATGGTTTTTATATTGAGATAGGCTAAATTGGTTCCTATAAATTTCTTATCTACAAAAAATATATATCTTCTTACAATTTGGAATAACTCGGGATATTTCTTTATTGTAAGCTTTTAAAAATTCAATAAAAACACCTACTGTACCGGTAGCCTATATTTGGTGCTCCTAATAAAAAAAAATAACTGAGCCTATATATTTAACAATACATACTGTATGGGGTTGACCGCATCACAGAACTCAACTACTAAGTTAAACTAAATGCTTATAACTAAGACATGGTCTGACCCCTAAGACCATGATCGTATTATATTAGCGATAGTGACTGTGGAAGCATTAGTTCCTGAATATTGTAAATTTTAATCATTTTTTTTTTAAATCTTTTTCAGGATTTCTGGTGTTTAACAAACCTTACGGAGTTAGCTTTTCAAGAAGTGGAAATGCAGCTGAAATTCAAAAAGAAAAAAATATGAAACCAGAAGAAAAAGTATTTAAAAAGCCTAACAAACAATCAAAGGACTTTATAAATAATCAATACTACACAAGTGGAATTGTTAGTGACAGTTTAAGTCTTGTCGATTGTTTGCCTTACATTAAAAATCACTTTGGCTACAAAAAACTATATATTTCTAGGGTTCCAGGGAAGTAAGTACAATGTTTGATTTTTATACACTTCTGCCTACTACTGCTATGTAGTTGTCAGTTTTAGAATTGAAAAAAGCTACTGATTTCCTTTTATTTCCATAGAAAGCTAGACCAAATTTTAAATTGGCAACTGAAAGCAAAACAATTTATTCATAAACCATACAGTAGTATCTTTTATGATCCCTCTGTCCAAGCATGAAAAACGCGCACAAAATACCTTATCTCATTACCTGGCAGACTACAAGCGGATTACATTATCAAACAAAGGAAGTTGGATTTTCATGTCTCGACAGGAGTCAAAATACAGCTGACTTGTACTGTAAGGCAAAAATTTGAGTCATTGAGGCATATTGTGTAAACTTCAACTTATAAAGGTAAACTTCGAGTTATTGAGGTTCTATAATGGAAAAATTTGAGATTAAGAGGTTGAGTATTACCAACGAATACAGTCCTTATAAGAAGCGAAATGAAATGAAATGAAAAATGTCTTTATTTGAAATGAAAAATGTCTTTATTTAAGAGGCGAAGTTAGGACTAGCAAGTCCTCTCTACCACTTAACCTCTAAAAACATAAATAAACTATCCACTTTATAAGTAAAATTAAATAATCTAAGGTACCATATTATAAAAATGTTGAAATTAAATTAAATTAAATTAAATTTAAACCCAAAAGTCCATTCACACAAGCCGCCAACAACCCGCCACACCAGCGCCAGAGACTCATTCATGCCTGCTACTCAAAATCATAGATTTTATCTCTGCCCCAAACCTTGCACGGTTCTCTATGGATTTTATATGGTCAGGAAGAAAATTCCACATTCGAATTGCAGATACTAAGAAAGATTTATTAAAAACTGTTGACCGGTGAATTGGTGTAGATAAAAGAAGAGAGCCTCTACGAGTGGAACGGGTACTGATGTCAGAGATGAAATGGAAGTTATCTGATAAATACTTAGGAATTTTACTGTTGATAATGGAGTGTAGAAGACGGAGGGTGTGAAATTCCCGAAGTTCATTTAGCCTCATTAATGAAAGCAGGTTGAAATAGGGAGTGACATGGTCATATCGTCTAAGGCCAAATATGAATCTGATACAGGAATTCTGCGCTCGCTGAAGTCTGCTAGAAACCTCATTAGTCATGTCATTGATCACCACATCACAGTAGTTGAAATGAGTCAAGATGAGAGTTTTTACTAACATGATTTTCAAGTTTAGTGGAAGGTAGACTGCAAAACGTTTGATGGTGTGAATAGTCCCAAAGACCCTGTTACAAGTGGAATTTGCTTGGTCAGACCAATTCAAATGTTTGTTCATTATGAGTCCTAAGTTTCTCACTTTGTCGCAGTAGGTAAGGTCTTTTCCGTCAAAGCTAAGTTGTGGTGCAGTGAGTAAGTTTATTTTAGTCATTAATCTGGGGTAGCCAACAATCATTGCTTGAGTTTTGTCAATGTTGAGTTTAAGTCCGTTGTTTGTGGCCCAATGAGTTATTGATTCAATGTCAATGTTCATGAGCCGCACAGCAGTATCCATCTCGTCTACATTAAAGTGAGAGTAAATCTGTAAGTCGTCAGCATACAGATGGTAGTGTGAGTTAGTGATGTGTTCTGTGATGTCATTGATGTAAATTGAGAACAGTAGTGGGCCAAGAACAGATCCTTGAGGAACACCTCTAGTAATCTGCTCCCAAGTAGAACATTTGTCACCAGCTTTGACACACTGCTGACGATCAGATAAATAGGACTCAATCCAGTCAACACAGTTGTCAGAGAAACCAGCCAAGCGCAGTTTCAGGAGTAAAAGAGGATGGTATACGCAGTCGAACGCCTTTGAAAAGTCAAAGAGGGTTAAAATGGTGGCCTGTCTGTTATCCATTGCACGGCGGATGTCATCAGTAATTTTCAACAAAGCAGTGGTAGTGCTATATTTCGCGCGAAACCCAGATTGAAAATCCGATAAGACGTTGTTCTCTTCCAAAAAAACTGAGAATTTATTATGCACTATTCTTTCAAGGCATTTAGAAAGGGCAGGAAGAATGCTGATTGGTCTATAATCAGAAGGGGTATTGGGAGATGAAATTTTCTGAAGTGGGCGAACAATGACTGATTTCCAGATGGAGGGGAAGGTAGAGGTTGCTAATGATCTGTTAAATATGCATGTTAGTACCGGGAGAGTAACTGGTAGAGTGTCTTTAATAAACCTAATAGGAATATCATCAGCGCCGACTGCGTTACTTGTCATCCCTAGGATTGCCCTGCGAACATCAAATTCACTAACTGGGGAAAAGAAAAACTGATTTTCTGGCATGTCAAGTGGTCTAGATGTGATATCGGCAACATGGTTAAAGGCACCTGCAGAACTTATAGGAATATTCACAAAAAAGTTGTTAATAGTGTCGAGACTGATGGATATTTTATGTGAATTTTTAGACTTGCCGATACCTAGGTTCTTATGCTTATGAAGAATAATCAGACTCGAATTTTGCTGCGGAAATGAGCTTTGTGCGGTCGCCGCGCTACTCTATCTCTCTCTCCCTATGCCTATTCTTTGTCCCACTCTCTCAGTTGACTTGGCCGCAAGCTCGCGATAGTACGGCCTTCGATACCTATAGCGGTCGCCGCGGGAACTAGGCCTATCCAAAATTCAAATAGGTATTCCTAGACTGAATTTTTTAACATGCATTGCGCTTATTATAAGGTTTGTATTAATTGGTATTACTGACCAAAATCTGTTAAAAATTGAGTTTTGGGGTTAAATTTCTAAAACTAAAAGTATTTTTAACATTGCGATCTATGGGGATTATAAACATTTGAGATAAGGAATTCGAGTTATTGAGGTCCTTCTCTAATATTTTTGCTAAACCACAATTGTAATTTTAGGTACGTCAGTGGAGTTGCAATCCTCACTACAAACCCAGAGCTGGTGGATAAAGTCAATGTTGTCCATGCTCACGCACCAACTGGGAAAGATAAATATACAGCTGTTGTTGTCGGGGTTCCAAGGCATTCTTCAGGTGTAGTTAGACTTGGATTAAAGCTTGAATTTAAAGAAAATATTGGAAAAAAGGTGAGCAAAACAAAATTTATGTTTCCTCCATTAGCCAAATATTGTTGAAACAAATTAGTTGGTACCGTAGATTTAGTCGTAATGTTTTTCCTTGGAATTGTGTTTCTAACCAACTTTTATATTTTCATGCCCAAATTCTTATGAAAACCGTTAAATGGCTACATCATTGAAATATTTTTTAACAGTTTACTATGTACTTGAGTACTTACTAAGTTCAGATTAGTTTAAAAAAATTGTTGTTAATGTATGATCGGCTCAAAAAGTACCAGTTTTAGCGAATTTCCCATATAGGGAAATAAGCTATTACCGTAGTACTCATGGTAAGACCTGGACGCGGGACCGATTTTTTTTTTCGTTTTGAGGTCCCTAGAGGCCAAAAACACCTTCCGTTCAAATTCATATATATATATATATGTGTCCGTCAGCACGATAACTCGAGCAAAAATGATCCGATTTTGATGAAATTTGGTACAAACGTGTAAACGTAAGTTTATTCGAACGAGTTCGCGATCCAGCATGATCGGACCATGGGAACGGGGTTTAATGGGGTAAAAATAGGTTTTCCCATTTTTGACCCAAAAAACATAAAATTTAGCAATTTCTTTTCAAACCATTTTGTAGAGCTTAAAAAAACAAATAATTTAGTATAATGAAGCGTTATTATGCGCCTCATGGTTACGGAGAAAATTCCAAAAAATTGTAAATTTAAAATTCCCATGCTATTCTTATGGAGAATAAGTAAACTGTTGTAGTTTGCTTGTTTGTGAACATATTTTGATGAAATTTGGAAAATGTTTTTATTTCTTACTAGCTATTCACATTTTACAAAAAAAAAAAACAAACAGTTTTACCCTCCCTGATGCAGCAAACCTAAGTACTTGTTAAACTAATTCTATTTAAATCAAGAATAAATGTTATACTTTTAAGTAGACATTTCAGTGTAAATCCAATCAGTCAAATGGAAATTCGCTTAGTCTGCAGGTTTGCTGCGGCGGGGGTATTGTAAATATATTGTAGTTCATAAATCACATTTTTATTGATCCGTATATACTTTTTCCAGCCTGTCATACTGCAGGAATTTTCAAACAATGCTGTAAAAGATGGTAAGATTCGGATGGGCACGTTTCACCATGAGACACTTCAACATGGGTTTAACAATTTGACAAGTCTTGTTAAGGTGAGTATGTCACCATTGACTATTGATACACTAACCAAGTATACCATCGCTTCCCATAATAGGAACTACCACGGTCACTAACACTACAAACTTTGTCTTCAGGGTTTGACCGGGTCACATACCTAAACATATGACTAGGAGCTGCTTTACAACTCCGTTACAGAAAGCCATAATTGGAGCAGGTGTCCTGACATGATCGAATCCTGAAGGGTGATTGACACCAAGTTTGTTGTGGTAATCATCCATGTTAAAGTAGGAGCAAGTTTAAGATTATTGGAACCTTAAATTAAGACAATAGAATTTGCTGCAGTAAACAACAGTTTTCTTTCGTAAACATTAACTTTTAATCTCCAACTGACAGACTGGTAAAATCTAGCCAACCAGTTGCTAGCCAAGTTGTCAGCGCCTTGGACTTCACAGCAGAAGGGACGGGTTTGATTCCCTGTACAGCCACAACACACACAGTATTATTTCCTTAAAAAAGTTAAAGTTCTTCCCCATGTGATCCCTCTTGTAAAAATCCCCCCAGCAAAGACAAGGCGGATAAACCAGTCGGCACAACTTTGATGTAATGTATGAGAAACGTCTGGCTTTGATAATTAAAACTTACAGGTTTGTTTACTAGCTTAAGTACTTTCCACTAATGTCTTGGTGCTGTAAACAGTGCAAGATAAATCCAGCAACAGACATCGGAGAGGTTGATTGTTAAATGTATTCCTCATCTTGTTTCAGATCTGTGTGGACCTTCGCGCATACAACGCTCTCAGAGTGTTTGCTGCCGATCACTTACTGGCTCCAGTTTTAGGCGACAACCTGTACGGAGGTCGTGTCCAGACTCTGATGGGAATCGCTACCTCCACACACCACTTTAGTGAAGCTGCGCTGAGGCCTCAGGTATTGCAAAGTCCTGCCATTCACCTTCATAACACTTTCACAGTGTGTGTTCTGTTCAGACATTGACTATTGGATCTTCCCATCTATATAGATGGAATATGGACCTGCTGACGCCAATTTTTGTTTTAAAAGCTCACATGTGTGAGCTAGTAACAGAATGTGTTGGTGTCTAAATTTCTATTTCTACTTCATTTTTTTGTTGCTGACCACTTTGATAGGTCACAACAGTTAGCTCACAATAATAATTCCGTTAGTTTGACTTGGTAAAAACATTTGTGTTTTCGACAGAAATTAGTAATTTAGATCAGCACAATCTGTTGGTGGCTCGCATCAACCACGAAAATTTTTATTAAAAATTGGGTGACAAATTTTACATGGGGATGGAATGCCTAGTTGTACCAACAGAAGGTTCAGAGTGAAGTTTTTAGAGTGTATAGTGACATGTTTGTCAAATTCAATTTTCATCCCACAAGAGGAAACTGGCCCCAACTTAGATTTTCAGTTAACTTTTAAGTAGACCAATACCCTAAGTAGGCTTAAGGCTGGCATCCCCATGCAGGCATGCCCATGTACAAGAGATTTGGTTTTGTGTTAACATTTTTGTAAATTTATTGTTAATCAATTTTTCATCAATAAAATAGAAATTTTTTCACAAGGCACAAAGGCCTACTATTATTTTGTCAGATATTTTTGAAAAGCTCATTTGTTTCAGGTGTTACCTGAAGAGGTTTACAGCATGTTGCAAGTAGACCGTAGCAACGCAGGAATCATACCAGTGCACGTCCACCTGTCAGAAATGGTGTTGCCCAAAATGTTGCGTGGAAAACCTCTACATCTCTCGGCCTCTTTACCTCCCCACTTTGAGTGGACTTGTCATAAATTAGGTTTAACGCAAGAACAAGAAGCAATCTCCGCTGTGTAGTATTAAATGTTGTATTATATTTTTTTACATTGACAGGCTATTAGTTTTTTCCAAACCTCTAGTGTAAAAACACATTTTACAGTGCCTATAGTAGTTGCCATTCCTGTGTAAAACACCCAAAGTAAAGTATTAAGAAAAAAAAATGTCACCGATAGAGTGACTCCTACATTTGATTTTGAACATAGTTTGACTAAGCTGTCCTTGATCGTCACTTTTAATAAATAGTCCTTGCTAAAAATCCAGCGGATCTTAGTCAGTAACTAAGCTGTGATTTTATTAATTCACAAATTTTTGCTCTAAATAATTAGGTAGCAATCAAATAATAAGGCATTTTGTAATAATCTATTCTATTTTAATCAAAGACTCCAATACACAGCATGAAAATATAATAAAAAAATATTATTTTAAAAAGAAATATAATTGGAGAAACTTAAAAACCCCAGTAAAATGCAGTCCAGTAGTGATTTATGAATTAGGAGTAGAGATAAATTTGAAAAGTTGTTTCAGCAACTGAATCAGTTATTGCGTTTAGCAAAGTATTTTGTCACATTCACAATAATCTGAGGCAATTATCAGGGGTTAGTGATTCATTGTAACAAATGTTCTAGAGAATATATAATTAACGAGATACAAAATCAAGGACATTACCAAAACCTTCAAAAATTAAGTGGATTTGCTAAAATAAAAGCATAATTGTTAATTCATTGGTACGGTTGTTCCTGAGATTACCATTGTGTGTAGTCAAGTCAAAAACATCAGTTGTGCCTGTGAATTAACAATCGCATTGGATGGTAAGCAGTGTCTTAATTAGTATGCAAAATGCCACACACAAAAATATTTCAAAGCAGCAAAAATCTGTATGAGGGACAGCTGTATTGGTTTAAACACTTTAAACCACAACGGGGTCGAATCTAAATAAAAGCAGTATTTATCACAATTTTTTAGCTGTACAAATTCTATAATAAAATACTAGATGGTCTTAAAATTTGACAGATATATAAACTCATAATATCTTATTGACAAAAAACACAACAATTGGTATAACAACTACGGCAATAGTCATCGCAATCCTCGTCTCTTGTCGCTGTTGCTCTAAGAGTACCTGTGAAAAAGAAAGTGTTTTAGACTATAGATCAGAAACTCCAAAAGAAAGCCATTTGGATTTTTAGGAACATTTGGAAAAGGAAAAAAAGTTCAGCTAGTTTGCCTGAAAATCTTGTCCTGGAGGACAAGCGACTATTTTAAAATATATCATTCTTTTTTTTTACCGCAGTAGTTTCAAAATATCTTTAAGATAGACATCAACACATCCAACACTGGACTTAAAAATATTGTAAAACTCTAACTAGCTGTTCCAAAATATTAGTAATCTACGAAATAATATGTTTAATCCATAGTTTTTCAACAAATAACACTGGAAATAATTTATAGATGTTTATGGCAATCAGTTTACCTGCACATGGGCCAGTGTATCGTCACCACTTGAATGGTCAACATGGTGAAGAAGTCTTGAAAATGAATTTCCTCTCTCTGTGAGAATAAAAATAGAGTTGTTAAACATTTTCTCTTGAGTAGTTGTAATATACTAAACGTTAGACATCAAATTAAATTCTTTCCCACAATTGGACATCTTCAGGAAGTAAATAGAAGAGACACTCACATTTATACATAATTGATAAAAGGAACAATTAAACTCATCCTACCCTCCGGAAATCCTGCCAATCGATCAATTAAATTTCAACAGGCAGTAGAGAAATGTCTGTTGTGATCATCAGATCAAATGATTAAGTACAGCACAGTACAAAATCTGGACTCAATCTCCGCCAGGTTAGCGTGTCTGTCATAACTGATCAGTTACCATAAATGTTTCATTTCCACGTGCGTATCGTGTGTAAATATTTATTTTTTACGTGTTAGACATGTTTGCTCTTCATATGAAGAAAGTTAACATTACTTGTAGCACCTGATGATGGCTCCACATAGAAGTTGAAACTAGTTGCGACTGCAATTCAATGGATTAGCTAATAGGAGGTATTTGAACGTTTTTCAATATTATTTGGCAATCCGGAGGCTACCATATATAATAAAGTAATACAGTAAGATTTAATATTTTTTTTACTTAGGCCTAAATATAAAAAAAATCATAAATTACCTTTGCTGATATTTTTTATTTCCATTACAATTTGGGACAGCTGTTCTTCATGCCTCGTTAAAATATTGGCAGCCATTTCATCAACTTCCGATGATCTTTGGGTGTGTGATACTGTCTGGACAACCTAAAAAACAATTTAGGCTTAAGTTACTGTAGTCTTTTACTGAGTTTAGTGATAAATTCAACACTACAGGATCAAAGAACTAAAAAATGTGTGCTCTAGTAAACCATTCCGCATCAAATTGACAGGTTATAGTTCTAAAAATTATTAATAGGCCTACTAGATGAACCTATGCAATTTTGCCCAACAATTAGAATGCAAGCTATTTTTTAAATTAAATCATTTAGCCTATTTAAAGAACCTAAACTAATAGAATGTTAGTGAAAAATCTTGTTCATAACCAAGTTGAAATACACTGTTCATGTACTCTATTCAAATTACATTGATTGCATTTTTACGGCAAAATAAGTTGTTAAACAGTAACTATACTCGATAAAAAAAACACAAAAACAGAAGCAGTTAATCCAGTAAACCTGGTCAAAAACGAAGAGATAGTATTAAGGTAGGCTATCTCGTAAAAAAAATGTAACTCAATACAATTTTTGAATAAGTTAGCATTGCACACAATAATGTCATCCTTAGAGCAGTGAAACCGGGTTTCACCTCAAGATATTGTTGTAAATTTTGCAATCTTAACAATGTATTTTACGTACCAGCTTACGTAGTTCCCTCATCTTGAACTCGTTGTTTATTGAGGAACCGACAACCCCAATGACTGTGCCCACAATGGAGCCGATCACAGACCAATATTTGGTTCTCTCTGCTTGGGCTCGCTCCTTCTCGTGGCTTTCTTTGACAGCAGATGATAAAAATGTAAAACATTCTCTCTCTTCTCTCTCACTTAAATTAAACTCTGTATTTAATCTCCTCTCTTCTTTTAGCAAATGGTGTTCTTTTGTTATGAGGTTCAAGTACCTAAAATTACATGCATGATAAGGGCAGGTTTTTAAAATAGTACTGTAAAGGCTAGCTTATTAAAACAATTAATTTAATTCATAACAATTAATTAATAGATTCAATGGAGGAGCATCTAGTAGGATTCAGTTTGGATAACCTATCATATATAAATCACTGGCCAAAACCATCTTTAGGAATCCTTTTGTTTCTGATTACCCAAAATCTTAAGTAGGTAGCTTAAAAAAATTGATTTGACCCCTTAAATTAAATGAGGCTAAAAATGTTTTAAGATGTCAGTTCTTGAACTAAAGGAGCAAGATTCAGGGAAGAACAACATAGAACTACTCTTCACTTTAGATTTAACAATGACAATACTCAAGTGAAGTGTGCGGTTGATTTTCTTTTCTTTCTTGACTACATAGGTACATCTGGTTGTGCCACATCATTTCCCAATAGGCTACCATTTAATCATTTAAGTTTACCGGTTTGTCGTTTTGATGTCTGCAATTAAAAGTTCATGTTCGTGCGTGTCTGTCTACGTGTTTTTAATGTAGTTGACATGTTTAATGTGGGCTACTGTATGTGAATTGACGACATCTGATGAAGCGATTGTGACATCTTTTGAAGATGACTTAATGACAAGTAGAAACTAGTTGCTGAACAAGCAACATTTGAATTAGGCCCACACAAAAGAAGATAGGTAGTTTTAAAACTATTTTGGATACAGTTTCCTAACTGGGCAACGTTAATATCAATTGAAACTATCGATTTGATTAGTAAACATGCATTTGGTTTTTTATTACCAGCAAGTTTGGTTAGTTAGGTTTTGTTAATGACAGTAGGATATCATTTTATAATTGAAATAGTTAAAAATATTGATTAAGTTATTAATCGATTGTTTCAACCGACATTAGCGTAGCCCAGTTAAAAAACTTTACCCACTATTTTTTATGCTTTTTAGATTTAAGTTTAGATAAAGGCTTTATTCACCATGAAAAAACAAAGGTTCTTCATTTCCATGATTTGGACTACAGTTGCCTACCTCTCTTCTCCTCGTGTTGAAGCATCCAACTCTGCATGCACCTCTTTGAGTTTATTCTGAATATCGGTCAGCTGCTTTACCAATTCTCTCCTCTTTTCTTGAGCCAGTACAAACTTGTCCTGTGCTTCGATAACTCTATTTTGGGCTATTCTAACCTCATCCATACCAGTAATTTCTTCATACTTTCCAACCAATTCATCAATTTTCTGTTTTAAAAAGTTACTACTATGATTCAATGCAATGTTATGACTAGAAAATGATTGTATATGACACTTGTCAACCTTAGTGAATTGTATTGCCCCGTTTTCTGATCTTCTCGAAGAAATAACCACTCTTGAAGCATTCTTCGATAGCATAACAGATCTGCTGCACTGTAATAAATTAACGGGCACAAGACAAATATTAAAAATTTTCGACATAACCTTCGGCGATTAAATTCTGTCTCTAAAGCTAACCTAAAAACAATTTACTGTAATGGTAGTATTACTATCAAACAAGTTAAATCCTCTAACAGTACTAACTGTACTTAAAACACATAACAGAATACTACGTTAGTTAAATTTTGTAATGTAGGATAAAACATAGTTCAGTATCCATCTAACCTATGACAATTTGATAAATGATAACAAAATTTTGACAAGACACACACACTAGACTAACCATGCTACAGGCTACAGTGTAGTATCATTGCATTTGCAGTGCGACTGCGAGTTGCAGTTGGCAGAGTCACGGCCGGCAGGGCAGAGTGCACCGAAAAACGCGAACCACCGAACTGAACGACCGAACAGTGTGGAATAGTCCAGTCCAGTCCAGTCACCAGTCACGGCCAACAAAGGTGGCCGTTGGCCGTCTAGGTGACCGTGGTCCTAGGTTGTCAAACTTATTCATGATCGCTAATTTGGCTAGTTTTAAGTTATACAAATTATAGATCAGTGGTTTATTACCACGAAAACAAATCATCTCTTGAAGTTCATTGAATTAATTCTTAATTCAATTGATTTTGTCAATGATTAAAAAACTATCTGGATACAAGGCCTATACCATAAGGGGGGGGGGAGTAAATATTCACGTTTTGTAAATTTATAATTTTCTCAATAACTGTTAATCTATGCTAATATCCTAATTTGACTGAAACTCAAGTTGAGTATTTATATGATAACTGAGAAAATTAATTAATTAAAGGTTGGTATCCTTGTATCTTAGCCACAGCCTTTCTTTAGTCTGTTCAGTTTTGTTCTTCTTCCTTCACATCAACATCAAGCAAAGCAAGCACCAGCACCACACAAACGCCATTTTGTTATTGGTCTGCAGAGTTTTGCAACATCTCACCTTGTTGCAACCTCCATTATCTTGCATTTTAAAGCTCTACTCATAAATTTCTTCTTACAGAAATTAAGAAGACATATTTATTATTTATCTACGATATCCAGTCATCAATTGTTAGGAAAAGGTAAGAAAGCTCGACAATTTGCTCAAGACAACGATGTTTTAAACCGGCGGCCTTGTCGGAGTGAATCTCTTTGTGTGACGAGGAGAGCATTATCCTTCTTGTCAATAATTAATTTTTGTTTTCAGCAAAGTGAACTCCAGTTTTTATTGATTTGTGTTGTGATAAAAGTTTAGTATTCCTTCAAAGTTTGTTTGTTCAAGTTTTCGCGAGTCGTAGTCGAAAAATGTTTCAGTTTAAAGACTTTAGGGAAATAAGTGTACCAGTGTACAACTTGTTCCACTGTTCAGGCTTTTCTTGGAACCCCAGGTAAGAGAGCGATATAACAGAATAATTCAAATAAAGAAGAAAGAACCAAGAATTTTTCTATGTTAAGCTGGATTCAAATGTTTCACTCAAGACATTAACTTAAGTTAACTTATTGGGTTTAACTATAGGAGGCCTAGGCCTTGCTTTTTAGCCTATTGGCTTTTGTTTTGGCCAAATATATTCTTAAGTTAATTCAGGATTAGTAATGATGTATAACTTAGGCCTATATTAAGAGATTGTGCCAAGTTAATTACACGTCACCTAGGCCTAGGTATCCTTAATGTTAAGTAAGTTAACTGGATGTAGGTAAGTAAGTAGGGCGGTGCTTGGTATTGTACAAGAAGAAAATATCAAAATGGCTGCCGAATTCTTAAAAGGCAAGAAATAACAACTAACTGTATGGTCAAGTGGGTATGTGTATGCCTCAGATCATAAGTTATAGGTTAGGCCTACTTGGTATAGCCTACAACTCTGACCACAGATAAAAAACCGCATATATGTTAGCCTACCTACGTGCTATACAAATCAAATTTGCTAAGTTAAGCTTTTTCTTTGGAATGTTTTGTAAAAGTGGTTTTTTATTTTGTTAAAAATAAGTTATGAATTTTGTGTTTTTGAGATTTTTTTTTGCAAAATGACGTTTGGGGTGTAGGCTACATTTCCCCCTTGATCTGGGGTTAGTGCACATCCCCCTTATTGTAGCTTTCAAGATTCAAGATTTATTGAGCCGTTCGGTTTTTAACAATTGTTCAAGTCACTAACACTAAACTAAAATAACAAAACAAAGATGCATTTCCTCTTGATTCACATAACAAAATGTCCAAAGAGCACACCATGCAAAATAGATAAATAAATAAAACTGCAAAACAAAACTGTATAGGCTAAAACATGCAGCAGAGAAAAAAAATATAAAAATTTACAAAAGAGGAGAAAAAGCAAAACAGAAAACTTAAAAAACCACACTCATACCTGTAGGCAAGGTTTAGTTAAAAAATATACAGCCTATATAGTATATATATATGTGTAGCTTTCCACTGCATATTAAGCTTTCAAATTGACTAATCAGAGTTAGTTTTAATAAAGTTGTAACTTCCAGTTGCTTGACCTATGTTTGTAAAAAATCTGCTGTAGGCCTAAGAATACTTCGCCGTTCATTCCACCTGTAGGCCCTATAAGTCATCCGTCCTCCTTGTTTACCCTGTTCAAACGTTGTACATTTGAAAAGGGTAAAATAAAGGGGAAAAGGCCTAAACTTAAAACACGTGGTGCAATCGTCTACAAATTCAGTTCAAATCTGTTCTAACCAAATGTAGGCTAATCCATCCAAACTTCTAACTTTTAGCAAACTCCTTTTGATTTCAGAAAAGGCATGTAGGATAAGGATGGTAAGTTTAGGTTGTTCCTTATTTAAATTGTGACTTCATATGAGGTTATTTTTATAATGAACAACACATTTTGTACAAGGTAGCCTACTTGGTAAAGTTAAATAATTCATTAGAATTTCCTTCTTAAGACAGAAAGTCACCCAATGTATTGTAAGTTAAACTTAATATCTTATGCTTCTTTCTAGTGATAGGTGAAATATAACCAGATGACAGTTAGCATCAATCAGATTTATTATCAGGAAACATATTTCCCCGCAGGTCTGACTCATGGACTCGGACAGTTCGTTGGATGAGGAGCACTATAGAGGGAGGAACCAGGGCAAACAAGAGCCGATACCAGTCCGACCTAACGTTGAAGACAACAGTGATGTTTCTGACGAGGAGAATATCTCCAGAGCTGCTCGCAGTATAGGTAGCATTTTCGGGCCATTTGTGGCTGCTAATTCTTTGTACAATTTGATTTTCTGGTAGTTGCAATTAGGCCTATCGGTATCTTTCAATACATTCCGACTTCTATTTTGCATTGGTTTTTAATTGGAGTATGACAGTTAATCTGGATGAGGAAAATTTGTAGGGTAGTAGACTAAAAGTAGGCCTACTAAAAATCTACAATCATTAGTAGGCCTAGACCTATTTAAATTTTTAGGCTAGGCCTACTAATGTGTTATGACTTGGAATAGCTACTTAAGTTAAGTTAAATGCATTTTTATTGCAGGTCTATTTTCATATTTTTTGATTTTTATATAAAGATTGTATAAATGTAGACAAGACCTTGATATCTCTTTGAATATAAGTAGGGTTATCAATTCCTCTTAGTTTTGTACCCGTTTATTTTGAGCTTGTGATTACAACATAGTTTGGTTGACTTGTAGAATCTCCTCCTGAATCACCGCAAGGAACTCACTTTGAATCTCCGCCAGCGTCTCCTGACCCGGAGAACAAACCAGGTACTCCGTCTCCTATACAGTCGCCTGATGACAGCGCCAGCTATGGTAGTCCTGCAAGATCCCCCGACTCTCAAAATGGTTCCCGGCCTCCTCGGTCACCCGACTCCTTCCATCCCAGAAGTCCTAAAAGTCCGAGAAGTCCTAGTCCCCAGTTTGCAAACCGCTCCCCACCAAGTGATCACGAACGTGGTCCTAGGAGCCCTACTACAAACTACCCTAGGAGTCCTAGTCCTACATCTCCAAGTTCCCCTCATTCAAGGAAGAGTCCACCCCAATCTCCCGCTCCTCGCAGCAGCGGAATTCGATCTCCCAGCCCCAATTCAAATTCTATTCGCTCTCCTTCTCCCTACCGGAACCGCTCGGTGAGTCCTAGATCTCAGAGTTCTCCCACGAATGTTTCTAGTCCCACCAGATTCAAAGGGAGAAGAACTCCAAGCAACTCCCCTCAGAGCAACCGTTCTCCTCCACCACAAAGAACCAGAAAGGATTCAATGAGCGATGACGGGAGAAGTAATATATCTTCAGCCTCGTCGTTTGGGTCTCCCCGTCAAAGCCCGGCGCGCCCTCGTACCCCCCCGGAGAAACCGCAGAACGTCCCGATGAAGAGTCATGTGGAAGATTTGTCAGATGTCTCGGATCTGGAAAGCCTCAACTCAATGTCCGACGAAGAGACTGAGAAGCCTCCATGCAAGGTTGGTAATTCTTTTAGATAAATGATATAAACTACCGTAATTAAATAGGGGCTTTGAACTTATCCATCATATGTTTATATTAAACTGTTGACCATTCATATATAAGTAGACACATCTTATACCCATGTTAAAGCTCAAGCAAGTTTTGTATTATGATGATAAATGTGGTTGAATTATCCTACAGAGTGAGCTGTTGTCGAGTATTGAAAGCTGTTGAATTTGCCAACTTTTTGTCCAAGAAAGGACAATCAATTGGAATCCAGGCCTTAATCATTATTAAACCCCGCAAATCACCGAAGGGTTTCATCTGCAATCCTTAGGCCTAACCTGAAGTCATGTGTAAAATGGTTCTCGGCCTAGTGTTCTAGAATGTAAAGGTGGAGACAACAAAGGTAAGGTATGTGGGATAAAGTATATTTATACTGGACTATTGTTCTCAGGAGAACGGTGAAGTGCGTGCAAGTGTTAACGACTCCAAGCCTGCACCACCTGTTAGAAACAACACATCCACTACGGGGTTGGAGGGAGATGACACGGAGCAGTTGGACTTTGAGGCAGAGGATAAGGTCGGTTGTTATTGTAGTCCGGGTATTACTGATACTCATTACTGGTATAACAGTGTTTTGCAGGTCAAATTATAAGAAAAACTAAAACTAAGCATTCAATATGTACCCGAAATTCAAAGAGGCCCTTATTTAACCAACTACATTATTATGAGTGATGTTTTTGTTTATAAATAGCTTTAACTCTCAAAGTGAATCCAAACCTATTTTTAAACTTTTTTTCTATTTTGAGCTAAGTTATTCTGAGAGAAAGCCTTGCCATTTAGAATACCTCAGATGGAAGTATTATGTTCTCTAAATCATTTAAGTGAATCACATAATTATTGTTCTGGTGTTTTGTCTACAGTGTAACAAATTTTTTACTTACTGGTGGGGAATGTATTTCTTTAGTCCATAAAAGTTTAATCTATTTGGTGAAATATAAATAAATAGCTTATTCCCTATATGGGAAATTCGCTAAAACCAGTTGATCAATTATAGACGTTCTGCTAAGAACAAAAAAAGCGCGGAAAATTTGAAAATTTTCCTTTGCTCTTGTCAAGACTTTACAAAGTACTAGGAACCTTTTCCGTTAATTTATTAGCCTACCACTATTAAATTTTTATTTGATAATACACAATGGAGGAAGTTTCAAATTGTTGAGGTCCTAACCTAATCCTAAACAGGGTTTGTCGATAATTATGACATTTTAACAAATAAAAACCTAATGATTTTGAATAAAGGGAATTTGTTACTTTTCAATGCCGTACTCAAACTTGTTGGGGAAGAAACGCTGGAAAAATGAAGCATTCTGCAATTTGAAAATGGTTTTCAGGAAGAAGGAGAGTGTGACGTTACTCGACCGAAGGCACCTGACACTGAGGCAGTGTTGAGTGAAGATGAAGGAGAACTGAAGGGGGATGAGTTAGAGGAGGGAGAGATCACTGACGAAGGAGAGAATCGACCAGAGGAGACGGAGCCGAGACCAATCTGTAGATTCTACAACAGAGGCCAGTGTACTTGGGGCTCCAGTTGTAGGTAAGTACAAGTCTGACAACCAGCCGCTTAAGATAGCTTAACCTGTAGAAAAACTTTCAGTGCAATGAAAAGTGTGTTTTAAAAAATTAAATAAGACAATGAAAAATAACTTTCATTCTGCAGCAAGACCAGCCGTTTTTAATATTCGTGCTTTGCAGGTCTAGGCATGTTTAAACACTAATTTTTATAACTCTTAGGGATAAATAAATACATTGCCATGGCAGTACAAGTTTTTTTCAGTGTTTATTTTAGCGAATTTCTCTAAAGGTAAGTAGCTATTAGGTGGCACAGTAAGACCTAGGCCCGGGACCAATTTTTTTCTTAATTTTGATGTCACCAGATGCCAAAAACACCATTTGTTCAAATTTATATATATACTTGCTGTAACCCGCGGGCTTTGCCCAGTTTAACTTCTTAATTTTCAAGACGATCTCGTTCGCATGGCTCAATCACGTCCTGGTTGAAGTTCGTTCGCTACGCTCACTCACCTTTAGGTTGGAGCTCGTTCGCTGCGCTCACTTGCCTTCAGGTTAGCTCGTTCGCTACGCTCACTTGCCTTCAGGTTAGCTCGTTCACTACGCTAACTCGCCTCCAGGTTGAAGTTCGTTCGCTATGCTCACTCACTTTTGGTTGCAAATTAGCTGTTGTCATAAATGTAAAAGAAATAATAGTGCTGCACCCTGTTGGTAATCCTTGTAACTTTAATGCTATTGAACATCATAGAACAGAACCAACTTGTTTAATTGAAACAGCAGTTAAGATTCATTAATTCCATTTCTCATAAGGTTAACATAGGAAACTCCAGAGCCACTGGGGCGGAGCCGATTGGACGGATCACAAAATTGATGGTGTATAAACCTATAACTTGAATAACTTGAATAATTTTTGTCCGATTTTAATGAAATTGGGTTTGAAGGTGTAATGCGGGATAAACTTGGATCAGTTCGCGAAACAGCATGATCGGACCATGATAACAGGTATTTACGGGGGGGGGGGGGGGGGGTTTATGGGGTAAAAGTTGGTTTTTCTAATTTTTGACCCTCAAAACACAAAAAAAGCTAATAATTCAGTATGTCAACTATATTTGTTCGGTTTTTAGTTACAGAGAAAATTTTAAAAAATTTTACTTTAAAGTTCCCATGCTATTCTTGTGGAGAATGTTGTAGTTTGCTTTTTTATGGATATATTTTAAACAAACTTGGCAAATTTATTTATTGTATATTAACTATTAATATTTTACAAAAAAGAAATCACACTTTATTAGCTTCCCTGTAGCAGCAAACCTAGGTATTTGTTAAACCTATTGCTATTTTAATAGATTTAATTGAAAATCAATTTGCAAATGGAAGTTCGCTTAGACGACAAGTTTTCTGCGGTGGGGGTATTTATTTACAAAATTGCATCATAAAAAACACCCTGTACTCGTGTTAGTTTGTCTTAAAAATAAATACGAACAAACCCATTTAAGTACGATGCACTTAGGAAACAAGGACCTAGAAGCTTTATATTAAGCATTAATATTGTGATAACAACTTTAAATACCTAAATGGGAAAGAGTTAAATAAAAAATAAATCTACATTATATACTCAAAAGTTGCAATATCCAACAGTAACTGTCTCTCAGATCGAGGAGAGTTTGAGTTGGGATAAAACTCAAACCTCGTGTTTCCAATCTCATCGGGGCATCAACTTTTAAAAGCAACTCAAACCTACCCTGGTAGGAAATGCTTTTGGTGATATTGAAATACGGTATTATAGGCCTAACTATTGTGTTTTTGGTTTATTTCTTGTGCCGTAGTGGACTTTTGCCCCTTTTAGGCGAGTATGCAATCGTAACAAAATCATTTTTAATTTACCGGTACATTATAAACAAAACATTATACTTAAAAAATCTTGTCCCTCAAGTTAAGAGAGTTAAAATGTCGTCCACAAAAATCCATAGATTCTTGTAGTAATTAGGTTAGACTAAAATATAGTTGATGAGTCAACTACTCAAAACCACTTAATTTAACTATTTAAGAATACTAGTGGATTGTCTAGTACAAACTAGTTTTTATAACTTGTAAGCCAACAAAATTTAACCTTTTTCTCCAAATTTCATGAAGGTATGGTGACTAATTAGTCTATCTGCTGCCTGGTTGCCAGATGTTGTTGCGTAATGCTTGTCTCCCATAATTGCTTAGTTTAACACATTTAGTAAATACAGTACCTGATCCAAATAAATGTAAACTGTTAACTAGGCCTACAGTTCTTTGATCAGGCTTAACTTAAGTTCAACAAACCTGCTTCAAATTAAGATTTGAATTTTTACAACAATATTTCTTTAAAATGTCAGATTAATCCCCTATTTATATAAACTTTAGGTTAAATGAACACTCAGGTTTTCTGCTACAAGGAAGGTAATAAAGTGTGTTGTTGTTGTAAAATGTCAATAGTTTAGTGTGATGAAATAAATAAGTTTGCAGATGTTATCAAAATATCATTAAAGGAGCAAACTACAACATTCTACCTATTCTTCATAATAATAACATGGGAATTTTCAATTTATAGCTTTTTAAAATTTGTTTTTTTAGTTTCTACTAAATGGTACAACTGAAAATTTTATGTTTTAAAGGTAAAAATGGGAAAACCAACCTTTACCCCATAAAACACTGTTTCTACTTCCTAATCAGTAATCATCCTATTTTGGTAACTTGTTTGAAAAATAGGTGTACATGTTTTTAACCACAATTCCTCAATATCGGTTATATCCAGCTACTAGGACGTCACGAATTGTGGATATTTATAGGGATGCACTGTGGATGCGATGCTCCCTGGTGTGGATTAACGTCCGCACTAGTGAGTACTACGACTATCCGCAGTACTATCCTGATAATTAGACCAATTCGTAAATTACAAGGAAAAATGTGGTTCGGATTCCACTATAAACTGTAGGTCCCTTAGTTGCCATTAGCTGCATGGGCTATTAATTAACAGCTGTGTCTAAGGAACATGTCGGCCTTAGTCACTAACAAGACTACAAGATCGCGCCACTCATCCTACACTCATCCTTCACTCATATTTGGGTTAAAATACGCACATAGTGGCATCCCCATCTTAACTAATTGAATTGAATTAAATATGAATTTGTTTTGTGTTTTTGGCCTTTGGAGACATAAAAAAAGTAAATCAAACTCTAGCCCATTCCCTGTATGGGAAATTCACCGATACAAAATCAATACAACACTTGTACGTTTGCAGGTTCGTGCACCCAGGTGTGACAGATAAAGGTAACTACACAATGTTTGAGATGGTGAGGCCGTTAGTTCCCGTCAATAATGGTCCTCCGCCCATTTACGGACCTCCCATGGACCCGTACCGACCAATAGACAGACCCGTGGTAAGTAAATAGCATATAACCAACTTACAAAGGTATCTTTGGTATCTCTCTCTAGTGGATAGAGTTCAAGGTTTCTATCTTGGAAATTGGCTTGGTGATAAATGAAACTAGAAATTTCAAATCTAAAAGACATTGATGAATTTTGCACAATATTTTTTTAGTGAAAGAATGTTGGATGTTGCACGATGTTTTGTGAGTGTGAGGAAAAAGGAAGTTAATGATGTTTGTATCCACAACATCACTTGTGAACATTTATATGACAGAATGCTTGTTTCCTTGGCAGGAGACTTGTGGCATATCTTTTATGAACAGACGACTCTTAAAATGTGTGCAGTTTTGTTGGTTTTGAGATTTGGTTTTGGCACATCACTAGTTCAGATTTTATATCCCGCCAATGTCTTTTGGCTAGGTCTAATTCAAGCTTTTAACTCAACTTTTAAAAGAACTAGCAACGATTTCACCTGTAATTTGCTTGCTAAATCAAATCAAATTGTCTTAATTCTTTTTACTCAAGGAAGGTGAATGAGTAATTTCATGAAATTTAAACAATTTTGTTTCTATTTAGCTTGTACATTACCGGTAATGTATTATAATCATGTTTACTACTAAACTGATTGTTCAACAGATTCCAATGGGACCACCAGTATACCAGCAGCCTATCATATCCCGTAAAGAAGAACCGGTTCCTGTCGTGGAATCTGCTTGGGAGAGAGGACTACGGCAGGCAAAGGAGGTAAAATTATCTTTTTACAGTTGTCAAACAAAGCCGTATTTTACTCACTATAGTTAGTTTGCAAAGCAGGTGTATTTCTGACATTTTATTTGGTTCACTTTCTGCCACATTCCAGAAGACAATTATTTAAGAATTTTAATTGAATAATAATCAACAATAAATGGTCCATAATGCAGATTACATTAATTTGTGTTAAATGTGTAAATAAATGTAATCAACAATGTATTAGTTCAACATCTCTAATTATTAATTTATACAAACGATTAACAGTAGGCCTACCTAAGTAAACAAGTAGGCCTACCACTTGCTCCCTAGTTGTGTAAATAAGTAATTGCCACACTTCACTCATAGCCTGGTTTCTGACCTCTTTGTTGTAAAAAAAAATGGTCGGCGGTCTGTCTGGCCCCAAAATGACTTTTTGGATTACCAACTTTTTTCAACACTGAGTATGGTAGTAGTTTTAATGGCCGTGAGCAAAATTTAAACAACAAGTATTTAAACTATGAAAATTCAAAGTAAACACGTCCCACTGAAAATGAAATAACGTGACAGTTAAGTTTTCTTTATTTTTGTTAAAGTTAGGATCGTTACTTTGTTTGTTAAGTTTGTTATTTTATTTTGAGAAAGTTTTTGTTATTGTTTTTGCTCCTCTTGTTATTGTTCGCAGCATGCTTTTTTGTCTTCTTCTCAACACACCTCTCCACCACTCTTTGATCGCATTTGCTGCACTAGTCAGTCTAAGTCTTTTGTCTCTAGTTTCTACTTCAAATTCCAGCTCTGCAATTTGTTTCCCTCTTGTTGTAATTTTATCTTTAAGATCTTCCAATAACAGTTTATGATCATCGATTTTCCTTTTAATTTGGAGAATATTTGTATCCAACTGTTCGAGTTCAGTAGAGTATCGCTCGTTCCAATAGTCAACTTTGTTTTGCAACTCGTTAATGAATTCTTTTAGTTGAAAATACAATTCATCGTGTATTTTTTCCTCCTTTTTCATCTGTAGGTCGATGTTGTCGACATTCTGTTTGGATATGTTTTTAGATTGTTGCAGTTTCAGTCTGTTTTGTTGAATTCTCGAGTCTTGCTGAAATTGATTTAGTCTCTCGAGAGTTTCCTTTCCAACAAACGCTGTGACAAAAGCGTTCTCTAAACATGGTTCTGTCATTTTTATGAAGTTTTTCGCCTCTTGTGTCTGCAGAGTATGATTCTTGATAGTTTCTCTCAGGTGTGTTATGGTTTTTTTACCATCGATATTCTCTTGTTTAAGTTGGTAATCATTGTAACGCATGAAGTTTTCACTAAACAGTTGATTCTCCAGGTTTTGGGTACTGTTTGTCTCTAAATCTCTAATGAGTTCTCCCCAGATTGTCTTGAGAATAATCAGTTGGTCGTGTATGTGTTGAAGCATTTGTTGACTATCTTTTATTCCATCTTCAGGAGGTTTAGTTCGCATTTTGTATGGTCTTTTTTCCCCGAAGGAGTTTAAATTTAATTCATGCATCTCAGAAACGTTTTGAGGAAAAATTTGTTTTAATATTAACAGTTCATCGGCAGTTTTTGAAAGCACACATTTAACTGCTGAACTCTCTAAAAAGTTCAACTTTGGTTTGGTTTGACTGTTTAAAAACGTTTCCATTATTAAATGTAGGCCTACTACCGTTTAATTTAGTTGAAGAAGAATTTTTTACTCAGTCAAATTTCATATTCACGCATTAGTTTCCAAGCGACTGATATCCTATAAATAAATAATATCAAAGAACACTTAGATCAGACATTACTCCAACATGATTATCTATTGCTACAATAAACTTGTAATTTGCATAAACAAAAAACATGTAGTTGTGTCTGTAAATATTATATCCAATAGTCATTGATATTATTCAACTGCTCAATGCACTCAGTTCAACAAATCTTTCACTCATATGGTTTGACCTATTAGCAACAGTTTTAGTTAAGTCCAAGAAAAATAATTCTGCACATTACTGCTCTGTAAACTTTTCTCATCACCAAGACTCTAAGATTTAAAAACTGGTGACAACTTTGACATGAGAATGGAACATCGATTCTATCAACAGTCGAAGGCATAACTCAACAATACAGCTAGAAACTGTACCTGACTTGATTTACATTCAGCGAAGCAAGTTTAAGGCTTCCACCCTTAAACCTTGTGTTTACCAAAATTGTTAGTGTGGTTGAATGTTAGGTCTGCTTAATAACTGAGTGGTCCCTGGCCAAGATGCAGAAAATGTAAATTGACGGTTAAAATCCTGTTCAGTAAAGCTTTTTGCATCTGCTCTTGACAGTACTTGGTGGTAAAGACTTATCTAACATAAACGAAAAAAATTGGATGGGTTGATTCTTTGACGTTGCATCTCAAATTAATTGTTTCACTACTATACCTACCCTTACTGTGTTAGTGTTCACCAATAACTTGTTTTTATAAGAAATTGCATCATTGTGCTTTAACAGAAAGCAAAATATTGTAGGCTTAGCCACAATTAAATTGAATACTCTGAACATAAAATAATCTTAAGAAGTTTTAGCTTCAGTTTTCCAATCGCTAAGTACAACATTTATTTGTAGATGCTCAGGAAATCATCTAAGAGGAAAGAAACTGAAGTTGATTTTGAAGAGAAGAAGATGAACTTGTCCCTGGGCCAGGATGATTTGGATAAAGAGAATGACTATTACACGCGGCCTGCAAGTCCAGTGATGATAGACGAACCAGATAGATGGGGGTGAGTGACTCGTATTGCAATGCTACTTTAATTAATTTAATGAAATATAGCAATCTGTTATCACATGTCTAATAGGTTTAACTTAAACTAATTATTTTAAATTAATTCATCCACTTAATGAAAATAAAGAGTGCTCCTATTCTTTCTTAAATTTACCCAATTAATTGGAAGGTGCATCTACACAAGTGTGTACAGTAATTAACTCTGGAGTAATAGCTTTGAGACATACAACAGTTCACTGTTGGTTTAAATTTGTTGTAGCAGATTTCCCAGTGTGGTGCAGTATATTACACTGAAATCCAAGCGGTAACTATTGCTGGTTACAGCTACACTCTCTTCTCTTCAATCAACAGAAGCAACCTTGCACCACGTTGTCGTTCTGATATACTTAAGTCTAGGATCACTGTACTTTTGTCTTAACACATTCGCTGCGGGTGGCTCGGATTCGGGACACGCATAGCGTCCTGAGCATGCGCATGTCCCGGGTCCGAGCCATCCAACCTTGTTAAACAAAAGCAGCCAGTATGAGTCTAGTGTTTGACGGAGAGCGTTACTACTTGCTGAGCGTGGTCTGTAAATACAATAGAAATCTGTTTTTGCCGGCGCTCCTTAGTTCGGGCGCGCTCAGATTTTTTGCGGATTTTTAAGTTTGCGCTTGCCTTAATGTTAGTTTGCGCTTGTGTTTAGTCGTGTTTGGACTTTTTTATGTATTTAAATGTTTGTTACTTAGACTAAACTTTGTAAATTTGTAAATTGTTTCTTAGGTTGGTAGTAAATTTCCCCGTAAATTCCCCGTCTGTCAATCTCAAAAATCTAATTTTTGTCCCGTCTCTTCCCCTCCATTTGGCAATAAATTCCAATGGGACCGGCTACGTTCCAAGCAGTGCTGCTATCTGTGGGTGTATAGCGAACTATGTCGACTCTCGTTGTTAAGCAGGACATCACCGCATGTTATTTGCAATTTGTTAGACCAAAATTGGAAAGCCAATTACACGCGGCAATCGGGCTTGTTCGACGCTGAGGGCTGCGCCGCACTGGGGATACGCCCGCCATTTGACGTGCTGAAGCGAATGTGTTAATATCGATGCGTCATCTATTCTGATCTCAATTTGCTCTTAGATCCAAGGCAGAGCCAGAAGCCAAGAGATATCGCACCATGTCCGACAGGTTTGATGACTACGGGGGTGGAGCCGAGGGAATATACTACCCTAGATCAACAGAACAGGTGAGTTCATCTTGATTGGCTTACGTCCAGGAGCATTCAGTCACTTATATGTATATCTTGATTCAAATAACAAATTATGGGGTTTCTGGGGATTATCATTTGATTCAATTAAAGTTTTCAAACACAAAAGAAATTTGAGAATTTAAAGACATTTATCACCATTGTAGGCTACATCTTTTATTGTCCACATCTGATATCGAGCCAAAAATGTCAATCTTGTGCATGTAAAAGTTCTACTCAAGGTCCATTTTCCGACTAATTGCTCAACCTCTCAAGCTTAAAAACCATGCTTGGTTAGGCTTAAAAAATTAGCCTCTCACACACCTGTACAATCCAGTAATCTTTGTTGTAGGGAGTGTCAGACTTTTCTGGTGGCTCCCCCAGTTTTTATATTATAAGTGGAACTAGTCAATTGCTCAGTACTTTGGGCTACCTTTGTGTAGGGAATAGCTTAAAGATGTTTACACTAATCAACTCTAGTACTTATGATTTTTAAATAATCTTATGGCGGTTTGCCAAATAAGCTTTACTTTAATCTTAATTCTGTGCAGGTCTGGCACCAGAGGCCTCACTATGACGAGAGTATGAGAGCTGTGTTCAGTAGCCGCAGCAGTAGCAGCAAGTACTACGCACGAGGGAGTAGGGAGAAGGAGTACTACCAAACACCTTCATCCTCTAGTAGCAAGCGGCAGAAATACTCGCAGAGGGAGGTGATAGTGCAACGGCCTGAAAAAACTAACTGGAAAGAAGATACGTGAGTGAATTTGTTACGATTTGCTTGAGATACAAAATAAACGGTCAAAGAAAACAAGATATTATTTGGGCAAAAATTGCACTAATCTTACACCTACTCTTCATGAGACTAACTTCAGTTTTTTTTTAAATTTATTGTTGTTAGTGCAGACTGCAAATACCCAAACTTATTTTTTCACTTATATTTTTGCTTTTCAGCCCACCCGCTAAACCTAGCCGCTACACAGAGACCAGAGGAGGTGGAGGGGGGAGAGGAGACGAATGGGCCGATCCTTGGATGAGGAAAAAAACATCTTCACCTCTCACTCGCAAGCGAAAAGCAAGCTACTCATCTGGTTCCTCGTACTCTTCTTCGAGGTAAGTCATTTTAAAGGGGTAGAGCTTCTTGTAGAAACTGTTTGTGAGGGTGTGCACATGTAAAACAACAACACTGAATTGACTGAATCGAGATGGACGAGGCTGAATCTCAAGTTTAGAACAGGTTGTTTTGTTTTTCCCAAAATGCAGGAGGAATCTTTTAAAGAAATGGATACACACCTTGTTTGGCAAGTTTGAAAAATGTGTGTACTAGTAAAGGTAAATGGAAATGATACTTGAAAGATTTTAATTATTTAAAAGATAACTGCCGATTTTACAGTAATCTAATGATTATAGGGACATATCCGGGGTATAATCTCTGGCAGTATAATTTTTTCAATTTCATAGGCCTACCTAATTTCTTTAGTATCGAAAGATTCCTGTACTGTATCTATTTGAATCCTCCAAAACGGGAATAAAAATTAAGACCGGTACATTTTAGAAGTGTTTGCTTTGTACTCATAACTTTTCCTTTGGTTGTGCCATGACAGTTCTATTAATTACTTTTAACCTGGTTAAAGTGTTGTTAAGCACATGTTAAGTAAGTAAATGATTGCAGCTCGAGTCATAGCAGCCACAGCAGCAGCAGTTCATACTCAAGGTCGCGGTCAAGGTCGAGTAGGTCCAGGTCAAGGTCGAAGCCTGTCCCACCCCGTCGTCTGCTCAGACCTACCTCCCCTGCTGGCAGAGGTGAGTCTGACCATCTATCATGATCATTCCAACTGATTTGATCCTGACCCTTCAAGGTACAAAATACCATGTAGTGGTTGTAGTGCTTTCCTCAATATCTATTGGTATGATTGAATAGAATAAACAGGACCTAGTTACCAAGCTTTGATGACTTTTATCTTACCTTTCACTGTGAATTGGAGACATCTCATTCCCATATCGTTGCCATGGTAAGGATTCTTTGAATTGAAATAAATATAGTTAAATTGAGTCATCGACAGTGTGTTGCTTTCAATTACTTATTTGCATTATTCACCAAATCTACATCCTAATTAAATTGAAAGACATATTTACTGAAAACTTCATTTTTAATGTCAAATTAATTATCAAAAACTTAAAGGAAAAATAGAATTTTTACTTTTTGTCCTAGGGCGCTTGTCAAAAAGGCCAGGGTTGTTTTTCTCATTACCTACTTCAGGCTAGGCCTAGGGGTTGTGGCATTATCACACAGTATTTAAACCCGGGACTGAAACCCCACACACTACCACTTAGACCAGCTCGCTCCCCATACACTACCACTTAGACCAGCTCGCTCCCCATTTTTATTTTTGAGATGCCTGATGCCTGTTATCCAAAATCAATGCTCCCTTTTCCAAAATCAATGCTCCCTTTTCCAAGCTCTCAATCATAAATGACCAAGAGTTTGATTGTTTGCAGGAGGTAAAGTTGCTTTGTCGCCAGCTTTGTTACCCGAGAAAAAGATTACAACAGGATCAATTCTTATGAACCCTCCTCCACCCAGCCCAAGAGGGAAGAATAAGAATATGGCAGCCAATCCGAGCCCACCTGTGGACAGGTAAAGTCAGAAAATGTCTTCTAGTCTTAAGCTACTTTCTAATATTCTTTTAGAAAAATAATCCTTAGATAAACAGTCATTGTCATACGTAGTCTTTACGGATAGGGATAGGTTTGGGACAACTCTGTGTATTAATTTTCTTCTAATAGTCTCCCAGAAGCCACAATAATTCTTATACATTCTGCGAAATATTTTTTGCTCTACTTTCTAAAAACATTGCATTTTCTAATTGTGGATACAATTTTTTCTGTACCCTCAAGGCAGTAGAAATTCCATTTTCCAATACCCTCGAAAAATTAAATGCTGTTTACCTTATCTCCAAGATGAGACATGTAATTTGCCTCTACTCTCAAGGTAAGAAATTTCCTGTTTCCCCCTACTATGTAGGAAATACCTTTTTCACCGCACTATGATGTTTTTAGCTGTTACGTTTTGCTGGCCATGTCAGCTGTCATCGTCATTTGGGGACCAAGCAGGTTTTTACATCACTAGAGCCGCAAAATCAGCTGCCCGCTTACTTTCTTAAAACATGAATGCATATTAAATACACAATCAGTGTTCGTACCACGGAACATAATTTTCGGCCCTACCTAGGTACGAAATATACTATTTTCTTCCATCCCCAAAGTAAGTTTTAGCAATATAGGTAAGAAATATCATTTTCTTTACTTTTGGATAGGGTATTTAGGTATTCTTATCTTAAAGATGAGAAATAAAGTTTGTCCTCTACCCCCTTCTCTGTTTTTAAAGTAAAAGAATACTGTTTTCCTCTACCCTCATGGTAAGAAATATTGTTAGGCCTACTGTTCGTTTCTTCAGTTTAGAGGTCTAAGATTGTAATGTAACAATCCCAAAGCCAGAGTCTATAATCACACTGTTGTTACAGACCCGGACCCGGTGTACCAGCTCGTCTATTGGCTCACAGCAAGGCCGCCTCAGCCGTGGCCGCCGCAATGCGCTCCGCTCGCTCCCGCTCCAAGTCCTCTCGTTCTAGTGGCTCCAGTGACTCCAGCGGATCCTCCAGTGACTCCAGCGAGTCCAGTTTCTCCTCATCGTCCTCAAGTAGGCCCGTCTCCCCCTCCCCGCCCGGTATGTGCATGAGCTGTTGTAGAGTGTCCAGCATTCGTACTAACCTTAACACTGAAAAAGAGTGCTTATTTACGTTCTGAAATATTAAAAAAAATATAGGAAATAAAGAAAATTATTTGCTAGGTTGCTTTGTGAGAAAATCTATCACGCCCCTTTTGTTTTTCGTCAATAAAATCACCAAAGTTAATTTCTTTATAAAAAAGATTTTTCCCGAAAATTGTTAATTAGGCTATATATTATTGTGAGGCGTGAGTGTATGCGCTACTTATCTTATACTACATATTTGCCTTAAACATTTTTTATATATTAACTTCTTCTAATGTACCTATAGCTTAAACAATATTTTCAATGAGAATTAGTTTTTTAGTAGCTACAGAAGTAGTTGAGTAGTGAATCTACAACAAATTATACTTTTAAATTAGATTCAGTTTGGTTTGTTCTCTATTTCTTCTATTTTGTTGTAGTGATTTGTATTCTTTCTATGTTTTGCATGTTAGTTTTACAACTATTCTTTTGTGTAGTAAACATTTTCTAATGAAACATATGGAATGCACTTAATGCATGTGATAAACCTTTTGAATGTGAGTAGCCTAATATTTGTATTTTCAAGTCCTCTACCTTAGAAATACTTGGATGTTTAGTATGGTATGATTTAAGGTTTGCAAATTTAATAAGTATGTTTTAATGTTAATTAATAATGGTTGAGTAAGTTCTGTTTTGAGTTATAATAGTTGGTGGTTTACTTACCTCTTCTTGAACAATTTATAAAGTAACTTATTGGTTTCCATGGTTGTTAAAAATGTTTTATGATTTTGATAAGATCCGCTGAACACAAAATATTCTTGTCTGGTAGTACTGTAGTGGTGTGCGATGTTTCGAAATAGTCATTCAATTCGATTTTATGCATCAAATTTAAAATAAATGCTGCATCGCACATTTCTATCTGATAGTATTAGGCCTACCTTGACATATATGTGTTCAAACCATAATGATTAGAATCTATAGTGGTTATTCATGTACCTGCGTCACCTCTTTTTAAAGAGGTACTCTAAGTAACTAGGCTTAGATTCTGAGGATTTATCTTCTAAGTAAGGACGTAACATCTGGCAGCAATCTTGAACTGACGATGCGGTTGATGTCGTAAATCACTATGGATTTTAATGGCATCAGCCGCGAAGAGCCTACGATGAGGATAACCTATAAGATTGATGACCAAGTACACAAACCACTTATTGTATCATTAGCAATAAGTTGTATGGGACATGGGTATTGATCCAGGTTTAGTCATCTACCATAGTTTTGCTGTCCAGTATTGTGTTAAGTATAAGTAGGACATTAGTAGAAATAGACAAGCAGTAATTGCCAGTAAAACATAAATTTTTAATTTACTGATCATCCAATTGTAAAATTAGTTCATACAGTGGAGTCCCGATAATCCGAACTTCGGTAATCCGAAACCAAATAAAATATATTTTTTAATTTTTTTATAAAAAAATTAAAATTTAAAATTTTTTTTGAATTTTTTAAAATTTTTTGAATTTTTTTAAGTTTTTTTTATCAAACTTTTAACACAGTTAGCTGTACCTTGTCAACGTATTCTGTAGCGGCCGGGCGAGATAGACTTTTTTGTAGAGTATTTTAGTATTTCACCATTTTTGTTATTACTGTAACAATTTTCATATTCGTCCGACAAATCACAAATGAATTTTATTACTGTAAGTGATAATGCTGCAGCCACCAGGTCTAGCCTTAAGTAATGTGAAAAACAATCCCGAGCTCGTGCCTGCGTCCTAAGACAAAAAAAAATATTCAAAATAAAAAAAAAAGTTTAATCCGAAATATTTGGTAATCCGAAATGGGCCTGGTCCCAACCATTTCGGACTAAAGGGACTCTACTGTAATATATTCAATTTATTTTCCTATTATTTAAATTTGTTATTGAATTTCCATTATTTTTTCAGTTCGACAAAAGCGCATCGTCATTGATGAAAGAGAAAGACTTGCACTGGCAACAGCTATGAAAGTGAAAGCTATGGACGCTCTAAAGGTAAACTTTGACAACAGCTTTAGTAAATACCTCTCTCCTGGCTTACAATTTTGTGGTACATTGTTATTAATTTCAAATGCTTTAATACAAGATGACTTATCTCACTATGAGTGTAGTATTTTAATGTATATATAAACAGGAGTAACTAGTAAATTTCTTTTAATTTAACAAATGCTTACTGCAGGTATACCAAAACATAATTAATTTCAAATAGAATAAAGCTCCTCACATCCAGCGAAAAGTGTTGCAATGTTGCTGAATAACTTTGTAGGATTAGTCTTTTGATAAATTTACTGTCATTGCTTATTTTAGTAAATTCAGTTTTAACTTGAGAATATGTTTGTTTCAGCTCTCTGGACAAAAACAGCAAATCAAGCTGACTCTGAAAGGAGCAGGTAAGGCTATTTTTCCTTGTTAGGATAAGTTTTATTTTTTCCCAAATTAAAAACGAAGAAGCCTACAATTGAATAGCTGAATCTGTACTATTTAAAAAAACAGTCCGTCTATCACTTAAAATAAAATCTTTCTTTGAGATAAGAAGACCATCTTTTGCATAAGACACCTTGTTGCGTGCTTTTAACTACTTGAAACTCTTTTCTTAAATATGTTTGTTGTTTATCCATTTCTTCTTCCTTAATCTATTCCCATTTTGATATTTCAACTTAGGGCATTGAGACATTCAGAGAATTTTATGGTGGAGCTTTTAAACGTGCTTTAAAGTAACCATTGTGCTATAATTAGTGCCTAAAACATTGCTATTTTTTACCTTCTTTCCTTAACTGAACAACGTTACTACTGAAACTGCTCCTTTTCCAATCCCGCGATATCCTGACTCCAGGTACAACACTGTACCCAAGTACAAATCTGTTCAAAGATCTCAAGCCTTTCTTCCACTATCAATAAATTTTCAATTTATATCAATCTAAAAGAAATAGTTTAATTTGAACATGTTATTGACGTCAATTTTAACAGCTGATTCTAAGTTTCTTGTATCATAATTTATTGATATTCAACAGGTGACAGGACAGCAGCTCCAGTTCCATCTATTGGCAAAAAGAGGCTGGCAGAATCCCCTCCTATGGAATTTTCCCCTCCAAAGGTAAGGTTTACTAGTCAGTGTTACCAACTTAAAATTTTGAGTCTCCCTAATGATATATTGTGAAGGTCTTACGCTTGAATAGTCCAACTTCAACCTAATGCCTTTTAAAAAGGTAATGAATCTGACATGTTAAAATATTTGATTAAAAATCCAATTATGCAAATGAAAACTACTTATCCTGCAGTTTTTCTGCAGTGGGAGTATTTTTTTTCTCTTTTATAGATAATTATTACTCTCACACCATTTCTCCCTTTACAGGCTGGCACGAAAACAACACCAAAGAAAGCTGCGCCCTCGAGACGGGAAGAACTTCTGAAGCAGTTGAAAGCGGTCGAAGACGCCATCGCACGGAAGAGGTCTAAGATCAGTTAACTTTGCAGTCAATAATCTTGTCTATAGCAGCAGACTCCATTCCTTGTATATATACATTTGTCCATACATAACTTAAAATCATGTACGTCTTTGTTTAGATAACTTTGTAGTGTTGATTCTCTTGTAGCTAAGTTTATAAGAAATAAATGTAAAAAGTGAATAATTCTTCTATGTTTTTAACCTGTTTGATATAGTGTAGATTTAAGAGGTTTTTGTTCAGCAATTAAGGAAAAAATCGACATTGTTGAACAGATTTGTTGGTTTTTTATTCAGTCCATGGAATCTATCCTTATTGTTTGATCACAACTTGTACAGCTAAATTGGATCGACTGGACTGAATAAAAAACCAAATCTTTTCAACAATACCGATTTTTGATTCCTTAGAGGATAGTTTGATTCCTAAGGCTTTTATTTCTAAATGAATAGTCGGAGGGAGATGCACTGGCGGTTTCAGCCCTACTGGAAGGATGGCCCCCTTTTTTGAGTGATTGTGTGGGTTATTGGGAATTTCAATAGTTGTTAGTATTCATAAAATTCCAGTAGCAAACACACTTACAACATTAATGTTTTTTTTTTTTTAACTTAAATTTGCAATGTTTAGTTTTGTAAAAAAATCTAACTAGATCTTTTGTTTGTAGTGAATCTCTGTATGTACCAAGAGAAATTTATAAAATTGAAGGCACATTAAGGAAGCTTTAAAAAAGTGTTCTTTAACATACCGGTATTCCACAGAACTTTTCTATCTACACACCAATCTATAACATTTTATGGATTTATGATACCGTAAGTTTTTTTTTGCTAACTTGGTTGTTGTATGAATGAGAAAGGGTGAACTGGCACAATAAGACCATATTACAGCTTTGTTTGAACTAGTTTAAATGATTGTGGAACAAGGCCAGGTGACTGATTATAACTGACTCATTAAATCTATTGGGATGAAGAAGCTCATTAAATGAACAGCTCCGCCGGCGAACGCTGCAAGTGACAAAAAGTGAATACTGTATTTGCAGAAAACACCAAAACTTTCTGAACAATTATAACACAGCCAGTGCCTATGCATTCAGTCACTTGTATAAGTGCTGCCAACCTAGGCCTATGTATTTTAAAAACAAAATATCCCTTGCAGTAGAAAATGTCACTTGCATCGTTTATCTTAAAATATCACAATTTCACAATGAGTACTTTGTATTGATCAGCTTGTGTTCTTCACTCACCTTAATTTGTTAATCCAGGACTCGTCAAATGTAACACAACGAAGACACAAACACACATACACGCACATAAAAATCGTCCTTGGATTAATATACTCCGACGTTTCGCGGGACCAAGATAATGTCCCGCTTCCTCAGGGAATTAAAACTTTGTTTCTCTCGCGTACGCGAGCCGAACGCCTAACCACGACTGCCGGTGCCGGATCAGCTGTTCCAGTAGAGGGGGGGAGGGCAGGGGGGTTGGTGGACGTACTGGTTATTGTAGATAAGCCTTTGACATCCTTGGCCTTGTCTCTCAGCTGTTCTAGTTCTTCTTTAATTATTGGTAAATAAACAGTACTAACATAACATCCACCGATGGTCGTGATAGAGGCTCATCTTCAATAGCCATAAATAGCGACTCTGCCATGTTCCGTTTCCTCCAATCCGGTTCTTTGTATAGAATTTTGCTGGAATCCCATTTTACTGTATGATTCGTCTCTAATACATGTTCACAGATTCTCGAGCCATACCTATCCTTATTTTTAACCTTTTTAACGTGTTCGTTAATCCTCACCGTCACTGGCCTTGACGTTTGCCCTACGTAGTTTCTACCACACGAACAAGGAATTTTATAGATAATATTTTTTGTGTTTTGCTGTTCATTTTCAGGTTTTAGTTTGGTGAGACGGCTACGAATTGTGTCTTTACTTTTGAAAACTGTACGAATTTTGTATTTTGAATTTATGCGCCTTAATTTTTCTGAGACATTTTTAATATAGGGTATACAAACAGTAGTAATGGGTTTTTCCTCAGTGGTGGGTTCCAATTCTCTGGAGTTATTTACTTTGTTTAGGGCCTTATTAAAAATAGATTGGGGATAGCCACAGTTGTTTAAATGTTGTTTTATACTGTCTAGTTCTGTTTTAAGTATGCTGTCGTTACTGCAAATAGATTTAGCCCGTTTGATAAGACCGATAACCAAGCCTGTTTTGACATGAGTTGGGTGATTAGAAGCAAAGTTTAGATATTGTCCTGTAGCAGTGGGTTTTCGGTAGACGCTAGTAAGCCAGCCTTGATCCAATTTTTCAACTAGTACGTCTAAAAATGGTAACCGATTGTCTTTTTCAAGTTCAATAGTGAATTGTATGGAGTCTAATTGATTATTTAGGTGGTCTTTAAATTTCATAAGCTCTTCCATTGAATCCTCCCACATACAAAACACATCATCTACATAGCGCAGCCAGATTCTTGGTTTGGTTTGAAATGATCTAATTGCATCCTGCTCAAATTTATCCATAAAAATATTGCTTAAGATGGGGCTTAGAACCCCGCCCATCGCCATACCCTGGGTTTGCTCAAAATAATCATTTTCAACTTGAAAGTAGTTTGACTTAGTACAGACTGTTAGTAGTTCCATAATGTTGGATATGGGGATCTTAGTTTTATCTTCTAGATTGACGTCGTTTTCAAGCTTTTCCCTCACAATTGTCAAACAAGGGTCGATCGGAACGTTAGGGAATAAGTTCGTCACATCAAAGCTGACGAGGATAGTGCTATTGCTGGGTTTGTGTGGGTTTATTTTGTCAATAAAATCTTTTGAGTCTCTTATAAAACTATCAGATTGACCAAAGTAAGGTGTCAGCAATGGTAGGAGGAACCTAGATAGTTGGTAGTACGGTGAGTCAATTGCACTTACTATCGGACGCAAAGGGATGCCTGGTTTATGCAATTTAGGAAGGCCATACAGATGTGGAGCTTTACTAAACTGTGGGCTTAGTTTAAAAAATGTGCGGTCTGTGACGAGAGGTTTAATCTTGGCCAGTTCCTTTTTAATTCTATTCTGGATTACGTTTGTTGGATCACGATCAAGTTTTTTGTATTGACCTCCATTGATAAGGTCAGCTATTTTTTTCCTGTAATCTTGTGTGTTAATCACAACTACAGCACCACCTTTATCAGACGGGAGTATGACAACTGCGTCATCCCCTTTTAATTTCCTGAGAGCAGAATTTTCATTGTTGTTTAAGTTAGGTTTAATATTAACAGATTTTTTAAGAGAGTTTACTACATCACATCTTACAGAGTGCTATTTATGGCTATTGAAGATGAGCCTCTATCACGACCATCGGTGGATGTTAGTACTGTTTATTTACCAATAATTAAAGAAGAACTAGAACAGCTGAGAGACAAGGCCAAGGATGTCAAAGGCTTATCTACAATAACCAGTACGTCCACCAACCCCCCTGCCCTCCCCCCCTCTACTGGAACAGCTGATCCGGCACCGGCAGTCGTGGTTAGGCGTTCGGCTCGCGTACGCGAGAGAAACAAAGTTTTAATTCCCTGAGGAAGCGGGACGTTATCTTGGTCCCGCGAAACGTCGGAGTATATTAATCCAAGGACGATTTTTATGTGCGTGTATGTGTGTTTGTGTCTTCGTTGTGTTACATTTGACGAGTCCTGGATTAACAAATTAAGGTGAGTGAAGCCCACAAGCTGATCAATACAGTATAAAAACCTCGCCTAAAAAACATGTCTTTCAAAAATAGAATGAGTACTTTGTTCTACAGAGATATTCAAATGAAGGCCTCAAAACAGCTATTATTCCATTCCATTGTCACAAAGGTAAAAATTGCAAGACTGGTTAAAAAAATTTTTATATTTTACAAATAAAATCTTCATCTTAGTCATCTCTCCATGTAACTTCTACTTCGTCCGTCCTGAATCTGTAAAAGATTAGATTTAGATGAACACTTGATAACAAGTATTGTAACAGCTTGCCTTTATAATTTGGGAGTGAAGGCATTTTAAAGATTATACATGAAAAAAACCTTACTTGGCCTTGAAAATTTAAAATCAAGGAGCTTATGGTTAAAAAATGTGAGACCTTTTTTAAGGCAGCAAAATTGTGGGTTACGGACCACTGCCACCACTAAAATTTATTATTCTCTTCAAACATTTACGCCGTTTTATGGGAAGAAATTTATTCCATCCCTTTGGTCCTACCTTTAAAACAATAGCTCAACAACTGGGGTTTGCCAAAACGTCAATAAGCCCGAACATATACTTTAAGCTAAAAAAGGAGTGCTGTAGCTTCCCCTAAAACCGCCTGAATTTTGTGAACGGACTATGGTACTGTACAGTTAATTTTTGTCATTTACCACTCAGTCACCCCTTGCTTTTCTTGATAAATTCTACGCACAGGTCTAAGGCCCATGTGGACAGATAAATTCTATGTTAAAACAAAGTCAACGTCTTCAAAGAAAAAATTGAATTTTTCATCTTTCTTCAAGTAAACTTGAATTTAAGGAATTTTCAGAGGATTGTTTAAGGCTATTGCTAGTCCTTATATTGTGACCAAAGAGTAAAGCTTACATTGTGAAATCTACCCTGAACAAAGAGAAAAACATTATCAGCATATTTGGGATTGACATAACACAGAACTAAAGATGGACGGAATTGTCCTTTAGATCGGGTCAGGATTTTTATTTCCATCCTGATTTTTGGGACAGGAACAAGACAGGATTATTTTTGAAGTCAAGGAAAACTTGTCTGTGTTATTAAAATCTTGAGTAAAGTTTTTAGCGAAAGCAATTTCTTGACTTTATTGTCTCTTTGCCTCTCTCTAGCAATTGCTCCGACATTATTGTATGTAACCCGTAATAGCAGTAAAATTGTAATTATCTCCTCCTATGATTGCGACGAATTTGTGGATATCTACGATCATGGCAAAATTGCTGACAGGTAGAACAAATACCAAATCCCCCTGAAGTTAAGGAATATTATCATTTTGAAACCCGTCCACCCCTACATGAAACATATCTGAACATGCTTCATTTACAGCATACTGAAAGTCTACAGTGATGAACACAGGTGTTACCTCTGAGTGATCGTGGTCTGGTCCCACTGTGTAGGCCCCGCAGTGGTGTACAACAACGCCCCCGCCACAGCTATCATGGCCCCGTTGTCTATACAGAACCGCTCATCTGTGGCGTACAGCTTGGCCCCTCGCTCGTCACACATCACTCCCATCATCTCCTGCAGTCTCAGATTACACCCGACACCTCCGACTAGCAACACTTCCTGTGATCCTGTGTGTGCCATCGCCCTCTCTGCAATATGATAATTCTTATATTTTTTGTTCTTTGAGTCTAGAATACTAGCCTCTAGCCTGAGGTAATTTTTAACATTACTTCAGGCTAGTAACTAGGGGTTACAACATTATCACCAAGTTAAAATCAATTGGTGATTTGCAGGATTTGAACCTGTGACCTCATGGACTGAAATCCCATGCTCTACCACTTTAGACCAGCCTGCTCATAAATAATTCTAATATACAGCTGCACCCAATCCAGTTGGCTCTAGGGAGCAAGATGGTCTAGTAATAGCACAGGGCCTCGTTCCCTGAGGTCCTGGGTTCAAATCCTGCCAAAGGCCACTAAAGTTTCTAAGTGATAGCCTGAAGTAGTGACCATCTAAGCCTAGCCAGAATAAAGGTGTCAACGGTTACACACTAGAGCCTAGTGCCCTAGGTTTTCAAGGTAGAGTGAAAAACAACTTAACTCTACTCACTGAGTTAGTAACAAGGCTACATAGTTTATCTAACTCCATTTGACTATTCACTCTGCGTTCAATTTCAGCTTAAAATAAATATACACAAACTATCACACTGCTTCAGAAAGTTATATCTCATTCATCAGTGTCTGGAATAAATAAATTTACTCACCGGTAGTTTCAACCAGCATTGCAAAAACGGTTTCTTGCAGAGAAAAACAGAGATCTTCCGGAGTGTATTCGCCACTCTCTACGAGTTTTGGAGCTCGTTCCTCAATGAATGACAGAATACCAGAGAATGATACGTCCATCCCCTTCACAACATAAGGTAGAGGAAGATACTTCTTACCCCTGGAAATAAAGAAAGTATTCACTTCCAAGCAATGAAACAAGTAGTTAAAACTTAAAGGTAGGCCTACTCTTTTTTTCTTCAATTTAGGTTAATATATCGCCAATTTTTATGAAATGAAAATATAAATATAGTTGATTGAGACAGTGTCCTGATGTCAATCACCTATTTCTGATACATGTTTTAACTGAGCCGAACTGGAAGGACGACTTCAACAAAGCATAAACGTTGTCAACTATCAAAGGGCCAAAAAAAAACTAAGAGAAAAATAATTTTGACAGTGGCACACCTTGTGAAAGGCTAGCTTGACTATGTTTACCGATATATATTTATAAAGATAGGTTATCTTCCCTAGAGTCTAATTAGCCTAAATATTGATTAGGTACCACATTTGGTTTGAAATTCACACTCACTTCTTGGCCAGCTGTTCGATGTTATAGCCTGGACTCGGGTCATTGGATAGCTGGATCACTCTGGCGAACCTGTCAAGGCAGTTACCGACCGCAATGTCGATAGTTTCCCCAAAGATTCGATACCTCCGTCTCGCGTAAGCTATGACTTGTGTGTTGCCTCCGCTGACGTAGAGCACAGTAGGGTTGTTACTCTTAGTTATTAGACGACCCATCTCTATATCTGAACAAATGCTGAGGAATTTGAAACAATGAAAACAAACAGGTAACACAATTACTGTAGTAATGTATGGTGAATTAAACTATAAGCATACATATAACAGCTGGCATCTTCTTACCAACAGGTGTAGGAAGATGAAGACAAATCAAGTGGGATTGTAGATTATTAAATTTGAAGAAAAAACAAACAAATCAGGGATGTTTAGGACATTACAATGTGAAACAAAGTTGTTAGGATTATTGTATGGTTGTGAAGTAATACGGCTGAAATATGGATTTAAGGTTCACTTTGGAGACTTAAATTTAAATATAAAGTTAAGTAAATTATAATACTGCTGGACAGGGTTGGTAAATGTCTAGTGTCGACTGTCCACCCCAAAGGCTGGTTTAGGGAGTAGGCTACGACCAAGTGACTGAGGAAAAAATTAAATTAGCAGAATAAGAAGCCAAAATATTCCAGACCGTCACAAAGCGTAAACTCTCAAAACGCAATTCTTGGCCGACCTCCAAGGGATTTTTAGGCAAGTTCCACGGACACTATCACTAGGGCCTAATGTTATTTACAACTGCGAGCGACTCTGGTAGCCAACTAGGGAACTTGGAAGCTTTAATAGTTACACAGTATGTTCCCTTTGCCTTTTGAACCAGGCACTTTATTTTTGAGAACATTGAAATCAGGTGTCATAAGTCACATAATATCAGGCAGCATCATAGGGATGAGTTCCAAAATATGTATTCAATAAAGCACTTCTCTATCTCCCTATAAGATCGGTGATTTAAACATACATAGGCCTACATTGTTACAGATGAAGCAATACTAAATCTAACAAAATTGATTTTAATCCTATAAATTTGTATTAGTAGGATACGACCAATACAGTGGTTGACACCGACGATTGGTTTATTCCAGACTTGTGCCACTGTTCGCGCCACCACAGCCACAGACACCAGCGGTGCTCCCATTCCTGGCCCCTTTGTGTAGCAAACGACATCGATGTCCTCAGGCTTAACACCGGCGTCTTTTAAAGCTTCTTCTAACACCTCAAACACTTTGGCTCGGTGGTGTTGGGCTGTTTCTCTGGGCAAGAACCCTAAAGGCAAGATGAATTTTTTAACTTCAAGGAGGAGTAATACAGTGGGATTCCATGACACCACATTACAATGCCATAAGGAACATTAAAACAATAAGATACTTAGCACTCAGAAACTCAATCTTTGACTGACAACAATGTCTCACACCATTCTAAAGTTTACCCTAGGCCTAACTCTGGTCACTACTTCAAACGAATCTCAGAAGTACTCACATACGGCCTAAACATGCACCACCTGTGAATTGCTTTCTCTCTTTCGCCACATCTTCTAAGTTTGAAAACTTTACTCCAGTCATGTCTGTCAACTGGTGTGGACTTCAATGAGTAGGGGTCTTAAGCCGGGTTTACACGGTGCCAGTAGGTGAAACAATTGTCCGAAGACAATTCAAATCATTATCAGATAAGTTAGTACTTATCTACTAGTATAAGTTAGTTACTTAGGTGCTCTAGTTACTACATTCCCAATACTATTTTCCTTAAACTTAACTAAAATATCAAAAATGAACAAGCTGTAAACAGTCATCAGTTTCTAAGATACAAATAAGGGTTTGCAATTAGCGTCATAAGAAGCATCAGATATTAACCTAATTGCCTTCTTCTGAATAGGTAAGATACTTTTAACATCATTACACTTATTTTTACATTATTACCTTTTACATTATTACTTTTAACATTATTTGAGCTAAGTCTCTAGCACAGAAGTCCATTACTCCAATAAGGCAGGTAAATCCAGCTAAGCCCAAACGGCTGCACTTAAGTATTTGTCCTACACTTATTCGAACGAATAAATCGATTGATATATCAATTGTTTTATTCGATATATCAAATTTGGTTAGTTAGGTTGACCTAACCTAACCAAATTTGATATATCGAATGAAATAATAGAAATATCGAACAACCTATATAAGTTTACCGATATTTTTCATTCGAAGGATTGTAGGACAGATACTAAAGTGCAGCCGCCCAAAAAAAGACATAGCCTAATGATTTCAGAGATGTTGAAGTAGGAGGGTACAGTTTCTTAACTGGGCTATGCTAACTTAATATCGATTGAAACTATCGAATTGAAAATATTGATTAATAATCAATAACACACCACTACTATCATAACCTAACCTAACCAACCAAACTTGCTGATGGTGAAAAAATCGCATGAAGGTTTACTAATCGAATCGATAGTTTCAATAGATATTAGCATAGCCCAGTTAAGAAACTGTACCCAAGTAGGATTTAGAATAACCACTTATTCTAGCTAGAGTAACTTAGGCCTACTGTACCTTCTCCAGGCGGAGTTATGTAGGTGCGCCGTGGATTTGAGAGTACTTCACCATCTTTTACAATTCCAATGCCAAGCTTGTTTGCACTTCCTTCAAATCCAATAGCGATCACCATTTTGAGAAAAATATAGAACTATTTACACAAGACCATATTAAAATACTAGTTGTTTTGTTTTCTAGGTTATAATTTTCACCGCACCGTGACTTGACTCCGTCGTCTGCAGCCGCCAAATAGTCAGACACTTGAGCTTGTTGTTGTGTTGACTGTAGGTAGGTTATGCTGTGTTTGTTTCACACGACAATGAGTTTTAACTTTAAGTTGTCGGTTTATGTTACTCACTCCGCATTTCCTCACGTCTTTGAAACGGATAATTGGCCTAAGTGTGGCCTTGCCTAAGGTACTAAGTGTAGAAAGTGTCGTCAAAGTACTAAGCCGGGTTGAGCCCTAGCTTGCGAAACACATCGCTGGTGAGTCAATAAGCTATAACACTCTGTATAAGGTTTATATCACGCTCATACAGTATTAATAACTCTCTTCCTACACTTATTTATTACCAAACACAACAGTGTGTCATGCCTATAATAACTAATGATGTTATAACTAAAGTTAGCCTTTTAACCTATAACCTTAGTTAGGACTGGAAGGCTATGCCTAGGGCTAGGCTAGACAGATGAATAGGCTAGTTTGACCCCCCTCAAAATAGGCAAGTTACAAATCAGTGTCACCGGACATAAACTAGACACGAAAACGAGCTTCAAAATTTACAATGGGATGAGAAGTCTACTATTAGTCTATGATTATACATTGTGTAAATCAACGATAAAAAACAATTAACCTAACATGCAAACAAAAAGTTTAGCAGTAGAACCAATAACAAAATGCATAAGGTAAATTTCAGGGGAAATGTGCGAATAACCATGTATAGTTTATCTTTGAGTTTTGAACTACAACAGTTAGTTCAGAATTAAAAAATTAATTGTACCATAGACTGTTGTACATTACAATTCTCAGACTATTTGAACATTGTATATAGTAGTCAAGAAAATAAAGAGAATAAATTGATAAGGTTGTAATTGAGACATGCGGAATAAAGTTGTCTGCTTCTCTCTTGAGTTGAGAGGTTACGGTTTTGGTTAAGAACAACGAGCAACGAGCAGAAAGATCAGTTCCAGTTGATCAGTTCTCTCGCGCATGCGCTGGTTTTAGAGCCCGTCATTGGCTCATACTGGCGCAAATATCCTTTTAAAATTCAAATCATAAAAGTCATAAAAAGTTTTTTATACAAAATCTTACTTTTACTATTGTTGTAAACAATAATATTTAATATATCTAACGTGCATCCATCGATTTCAATAGAGATCGACGTGTGCATCCCCATATCTTTCTCTCTCTCCCTCCCTCTCTCTCTCTCTCTTTGACAAAGGTAATTAAAGAAAATAAATGTCAATGAGGCATTGTGATGCATGACGATAAAAAAAACAACTAAAAACAAAATTTACAATTACAGATCGTTATATGTTAGCTAATTGTAAATTATTTTATTAATGCATGCCATTTGATAGGACATTTAAAATGCCAAATAAAAGTGTTCTTGACTGTTTCATAAAACTTGGCATTTTTATCAAATAAAGCTATAAAAACTCAAATGGCCTCCGGTTTGAAATTTTCAATTGTACCAATTTTTTTAATCAACATAGGATTTTCTTACTTTAAAATACCTACGGTACAAAGTTTTATAAAGATTTTTTGGAAAAATTCAATTGTAAAATGTTGGGTATCTGGTTAATAAAGAGATTTTGGGAAGAATTTTATGCTTGATTTTCTCTTAATTTTGACTAGTAAAACCATTTTACAGATTTTGGTTGTTTACTTTTGGACAATCGGAACCTCAAAAAATCATTGCTACATTTTTTTCAAAGTAAAATTTTTATTAATTAAATATTCCTAATTTTGAATTAAAATTGTCAAATAAGAAGGTTTATAGGTAAAATCAACTAATTACCCTAGGCTTTTTTGTTTTCCACTTATACTTTTCATTATGACATAAATTTTTTCACTTGTCAAACATTATAATTTTCACGTGATAACAATTTTACCATTTTCATTTTCACCATTATATTTACTCGTTATTTTCACGTGAAAAAACTTTTAAATTTTCATTTTCACGTGTTCACCATTTTTTCCACATGATTTTCACAAGGTGTGCTGACTGGGAGTTGGATAATTAATTAACAAGTGTGAAAGATGTGTCAACGTGTGTTTAAATTTAATCCAATTATTGTCAATATAGAAAGTTTCTACTGGAAAGTTTTACTAGAATATCTGCTTTGTTCATACTTTTTTGTTTTTTAAAATAAAAAGTGAAATTTAAGATGTTTTTTTCAGTTTGGTAAACAAATGGTTTTACTTAACTTAATTCATATTTACCTTGTTATCTATGACTTATTTATAGGTCTTTGTAATAGTGATATTGTAATAACCTTTTTACAGGTAGTAAAAAAATACTAAAAAGATAGTTGTTAATGTCCTAGTTTGAGGTCTTGAGGTCAATGTATTGCCTTAGAACAACAATTTGGTGAGTAAATCAGAATACTTGTGATTCCAGGCATTTGCAGCGTTTTTGGGATGCGTCTGGAGATTTTTGGCAGGCAGGATGGGATCAGATATTGGACACGGTGGGCGAGAATCCCGTGACTTTCTGGGTTTATGGTAAGTAAATTTTGACTGCTTTAAATAGGCTATGTTATTTAATCTACTTAATTTTTTCAGAATTTCAAAATTTTGGATTGATTCTTAGGATTAGGTTAAAGTGAAGTTTGAACAACAACAATTTCAATGGCATTGGTTTGTATCCCACTATGCTACCAACTTTTATCTTATTTTAGTATGTTTTCTTTTGTCTTATTTTTTTGTTTGTTTTTATACTATGTAAAGATACTTACCTTTTGCTGTTCAAAACCATACCATGCAAATCTCTGAAGTCCATGTTGATGGAATATTACTAGAAAAATGAGAAGTACTTTCACAATATGGCCTATGGTGAATAACCAACAATAATTGTGAGCAAGGAGAAAATAAACAAATATTCTATACTATTTGAGTGAGCCATTGGTGACTATTGCAGGCTGATCCACTAACAATCAATGTCTAAACATAAAAACTGCCCTAGGCTACTGTGTATGGCATTGTTGAACAGTTTAATGTTTTCCCGTAGGATCACTCATCTGGACCTTGTCCGTTTACTGGACCCTGGGCGCCATCTACACTGTGCTAGATGTCGTCAACAAACCAGCGGCTTTGCGGAGATACAAGACACAGCCGGGCACCAACGAACCCGTGGAGACCAAGAAACTCATCAAGGTGGGCTCAGTAGTTTCAACAAGGCTTATTTATTGTAGCCTAATAAAACAATATGCAGGGTCATTGGTGAGCGTATCAATCAAACGATTGATTTGCTCTAGTTCAGTGTATGGAACTACCGTATAGTCTTTTAAATTTTATGTGTTTTCTGCACTCAGTGTGCATGCAGGCGTAGTTGTAGTAGGTCAAATTCTGAATTTATTGTTCCTTGTTGTTTATTTGAATTGATTGATAGGCCTACTTTGCATACTTGAGCACTATTGAATATCTTCAAATAAAGGGGCGTAGAGCCATTTTTGCATAACTCAAATTGGGATTATTTATTGGTTGCTGTGTATTGGTTGTATATGTTATTACTGTTGCATTGTTTAAGGAAAATAATCATTTAACTAGCTTTAGTTTGCTGCACATATAATTAATGCAGGCCCATAATACATATGCTAAGTGTTTCCTTGGTAGCATGGAATGAAGTGCATTGTGTTCTTTCAAATTTCTATCGATTTGCGAGAGTGACAAGAATGTCTTTAAGGGTGCGCTCTACCCCTGTCGTTACGTGTAAATGCAAGGGTCTGGGGCAACAGTGTTTCCGAAGCCTACATTTCACCTAGAATCAAAATTAGGGTGTCGTTTTGAAGAAAATTAAATCATCTAAAATATGATGGCTGCAAAATGTTTATTATTGTACCATAAAGACCGAAAATCTTCTCTTGAATGGAGACAAAAACGGCAATTTTAAACTGCTTTAACTTGGGGTTGTTACTTTAAAATTCTAAAACCAGGGTCGCATAGATTGTTTTTTGTTATGTAAAATCCCACTCATTGTTTTTTACTAGCATGTATAGGTAGTTTACGAAGGCAGTTGCCGTGAACGTCTGCATGCGCTTCTCGCAGCGCTGTTCAATGGCGCGACATAGCCACTGAAGCCCGAGCTGAGGTATAGCGCACCCTTAAGTTCTAAAACACTGAGATGTTTTAGTAAATAAAAAAAGCTACACCCTTACACACTAAGTGCCTAAGGTTGATTTTGCATGGTTACATGCGGTAAATAAATTTAATTCTGTGGTGCTGTCAGATGTTATAGACATTGAAACAAAGGCAGGGATGTCATGAGTTTGTGTTCCAGTCATTTAAAATGTATCGTTACTAAGCTTTCTTCTACTGTACTGTCTCACCCACAGACCAAGGACACAGGTCAAAAGAGGCCGCCAACCCGTCAAGGTAGCCACAAGACTAACATTATCCTGTGTTTGTTGTAGGTGATATGCCAGGTGTTGTTTAACCAGTTGGTGGTGGGGTTACCTGTGGCATATCTGAGCTACTACCTGATGATGTGGCGAGGTGGTGCTCCTCTCAGAGAGTTACCTACCTTCCATTGGGTGTTGGCTGAACTAGCTCTGTTCATTATCATTGAAGAGATCGGCTTTTACTATTCTCACAGGTACATTTGTTACTTTGGATTCATTTTTTTAATCAAGAATATTGTTTCCCTTTTATTGTTTGACAGATTTCAATGTACAGAACCTACTAAAAATGCTTCACATTAATATTGCTACCCTTGTTCTATATTATCTTTTTGAGGGGTGATTGTAAGCTGTGATGAAAATGAAAAGGATTCAATTAGGATTGTAAAACATACACAAAAAATGAGTTATTGTGTTTTTTAACTTAAATTTCATCATTGGACATTGGACAATTTGCTTCACTGGCGCCAAAGTAAGTGTGGACAGCTTGTGGTCATCACTATCTACTATCTATTACTATACTAGGTGTTGAGAACTCTTTCATGACCAGTTTTTTGTGGGGTTTAAGTATAACAGCAGGAGCCGACTTACCTAACTGTCAAAGATAGTAGAAAGTACACAAATAAATACACCAATTTGAACAAACAGTGTCCCAGACATAGAGCTTACCATGAACTCTAAAGCAAAATTTTTCTCCTTTTAATGGATATTCATGAAAATATATATTATGAAAGGATATTCATGAAAAGAGTGGCAATGAATTTTGTAAAACTTCTACTTACTTTGTGGACACATTATTTTAAGATGTATAACTATCTCCGGTCAGGTTGCTTCACTGGCGTCACCTCTACAAGCACATACACAAGCGCCACCACGAGTGGACCGCACCAGTGGCTGTCACTGCCATGTACTGTCACCCGGTGGAGCATGTGCTTAGCAACCTACTGCCTCCCATCTTGGGCGTGTTCATCGCGGGGGCACACGTAGCCACTGCTAACCTCTGGTTCACCCTGGCCATCATCAACACACTCAACGCCCACTCCGGCTATCACTGGCCCTTCTTCCCGTCGCCCGAGGCACACGATTTTCACCACCTTAAGTGAGTTGTAAAAGAATATTAGAATATTTATCCGTTGATATCCTCAAAAATGCGTAATTCCCTATATTTACAGTAGGTTTTTGTTGCAGCGCAGTTGAAAAATAATGGTATATATTGACATGTATACACTGTAAATAAAATTATGGTACTATCCTATGGGCGCTATCAGGGCTTATATATACTGCATCATATATACAGGCTTACGGTATATACTGTACTGTACATTTTCATGTTAATTTAACAATTTTTAAATTTTTTAGTTTAAATAAAAACACAACAAACCATACATAATTTTAAAGAGGAAATCAAGAGCTTTAACACGTTCGCTGCTAACCGCTAGATGCCGGGACAGCGCCAGGAGCTGAACTAACGCTCGCCGCTGCGTAAAAATTGCTGCCGATACACTGAATTACAGTAAAAACAATAGTAGTTGTACTGGATGGCAATATTCTGCAATAAAACTGGCTTTGGACATAGTACTAAGTGATTCTGATAGATAGAAGCACTACCCAGGTTGCAGTCGGTAAAGTAGTGTCGCTATCTAGCAGGAAAGAGGTGAGACAAAGCCCTGTTCTAAACGACCCTGGTGGTGATTTTGGGAAACTACCTGTATTTTTTATTTTCAGAAAAGTACGTCCCCACGAGCTGCAAAGAAATATAGGACGCTCGTGACGAGCTGGCTGATCCATGGTAACGTTAAACATCAATGAACGGTGACGTTCCGGAACGTTCCTAGCTCCTGGCGCCGTGGCCCGTTTGACGTTCCGGAACGTCCGTAGCAGCGAACGTGTTAAGAAAATATAAGTTAGGTATAGGGTATTACAAATTTTTGTATATAAAAAAATACATAGCCTAAGAAAAAATAGCTACGTTTTGACAGAGTTCATATAAAATTAACCCCAATGTTTTTATTTATTTTTTATGCATTCATATTAATAGATAATATATATATATATATATATATATATATATATATATATATATATATATATATATATATATATATATATATATTATAATTTCTAAAGTACTTTTTTTTTGCGGTAGACCTTAAAAATCAAATTAAATAAAAAAATCTGGTTCGGTTAATAAAAAATATAATAACATCAAAGTACAAGCACAAATTTATATGGGCGGCCTTGTCGAAGTATGCTATCACTATGAACAGAAATCTGTCGTTCCCATGTAATGAACGATATGAACAATTTGACATTATAGATATCAGATTTAGTAACTCCGTCCGTACTTGCTTTCCGGCAAAACAATCTTGCATTTTCCTGTTACTACTAGGTTACGGTTAGGTTAGGCACATGTAGCGTAGCAGTATTTAGAACCCAAATATTTTTGCCGGAAACCAAAATAACTGACTAAACTAACCTAACCAAACCTAACCCAACCTATCCTAACCTAACCGATTTGAAGCGGCTGATAATGAATGACAATGTGCAACTCCCTTTGACCTTCAAATAGTCGTCTGCTCCGAATTCTTGCTTTAGGGAAAAAAATTCTTGCATTTTCCAGTTACTACTAACCAACGGAACAATCAACGGTAATATGAGAAAAATTAAAGCTGACCCATACTTGGCTCAGGATTACCATTCATTCTTTTTAGATGGCAATCAGCAATGTGGCACTGCTTGTGTTCCAAATTTACTGAATAAGTGAGGGTCTACTAAATGAGCGTATTGTTTTTGTTTCCTTTTCCATTCACGTTCTTTTAATCTCAACAGGTTTAATCAATATTTCGGAGTGCTAGGTGTGTTGGATCACTTGCACGGGACTGACACAGCATTCCGCAAATCCCGGTCATACGATCGACACACCACCTTGCTGACACTAGTGCCTGCCAGAGAAGTGTACCCCGACAACCCAAGTGGAAACAATAAGTGAGTCATAAGCAGAGTTTACAGCGATAAAAACACTACAATTTGGCATTTTTTCCTTCAGTTTTTTGGCATGATGGAAAAAATGTTGTTGTTGTTTGTCTCTTAAACAACAGAATCAACCTATATATACATATCTTAATACCTTTCTTGTATGTATACAAGAAAATGTAAATGAAACATTTTATATGCATAGGCCATTTTATATGCATATGCATAGATGTATTCTTTGTACCTAATTTTATCAAAAAAACAGAAAATTCATTAATTTTGTTTATTAAAAATAAAACTATTTTAAACTGCAACTGAGAAAATATTGGGCCTCTAAGGCAAATTCCTAGTTAAAAGTTCCTTTAAACTATTACTATAAATATTTTGTCAGCATTTCAGATAACTAACCAAATAACTAATAACTACAGCAAGCAAATATGTCGCAAGTAAATTTGCTAATGCCACTAGGTTGGGAGTATACTGACTCATATAGCATCCAAATTGTTAATCTTAAATGATATGTGATTTATACAGTTTAACTTTAGTGCTCATGGCAAGATGATTTTTTGTGTGTTATATACAGGGTTCATTCAATAAGTATCGGGACTTGTTCACTGTAGCCTCAAGAGAGCAGTGGAGAGGGGTCTGACCAGTTGGATTCGATAGAGTGGTCCTTCACAGTTCAGGAGCTATTTAATTTAGTCGTCTACGGGCATTCGTTGATACAGGAGGTTGATTTTTGCGCCGAGTGTTTTTTTTCATTGTGTTGTAATGCCAGTAGGGAGCGTACCGTTGAGCAACGCTGAGAAGTTTTGCTTTAAACCCGGAAAATCTGTGTTAAAGACTCTTGCTCTTAATTCAAACATTTTGTTTCTGGGTCATACTGGAACACCCAGGTAGTAACGTTATCCACAAAATGTTGATCTTCCTGGATGGAGTCCCATGATTTCTTGCTGAATATCCATCTTTGACAGTGTTTCTTCCTAACTCAGGACTTTAGGCACCAGCTTCGGGCAGACTCTTCTCATCGCCAAATTCTCCGTCATGATAGTGTCGATGGTTCCCACTAAAAGGTCGGTCTTCCCACTGGTGTGGGCGATGGTTAGATGCCTGTCAGAATCCAAAACTTGTTTCACTTCGACCACGTGAGCCTCGGTTTGAGCGGTCATTGGGCGTCCTTCGCGGTGCTCGTCTTTGACGAGTTCCTGGCCTTCCTTAAACATCTGGCTTAACTCAAAAACTTTTGTGCGGCTTTAAGCATCATCCCAATCAGCCTGTTTAAGGGAGAGCAAGGGTCTCTGATGCGGATTTTCTGAGTTTAAAGCAAAACTTCACAACGTTGCTTATCAGTACGCTACATGTTTGCATGACGACACAGTGAAAAAACACTCAGAGCAAATATAAACCTACTGTCTCTACAAATGCTCGTAGACAACTAAACCAAAGTGCTCCTGTATCCTGTATGGTAAAAAACCCCTCTCCTCTGCTCTTTTTTTGCCAATACTTATTATTATCCATAAAACATCTTTTCTATTTGCAGGTAGTGAACATTGTGTCATGGTGAATGTAACTCCGCAGTCAGGAAACGTTTGTTCACACAGTTTGCACTGGGGTATATTCTACAGCTATATAATACCAATGGCATTATACTGCTTTGATGAAATAGCATCATGTATCAAAGCGTGTGAAATACTTGATATTGTTAGTGCATTTTCATAGCTAAAATTCAAAGTGTGGTTTTAGTATGTGTTTGATCTTTTAGTTTTAAATGTTTTTTTTTTTTTAATTCATTTGACAAAGTAATAAAAAAAAGTTATTTTTGACAAGGGTCTTTAAAAGAACCTAATTGTTTACGCTTTGACAACTAAATTTAGCTCAGCACCCAAGATTATTATAATATTAAGCTAATTAATTATTGTAGATAATTTTAATGATTGTGTTGTAAACAAACCTTGTTAATTTAACAATAAAATTAGAGTTATTATTTCATTACTAGCTGTGTACCCGTTCTACGCACGGGGATCTTATAATATTCAGTTGAAACCTTCTTATATAACGAACAGCAGTTGGTTTGCATATTTTAAGATATGCTGGCCAAACTATTATACATAGCTTCATTTTATGTTGTTTTTTGTTGTTCCGGATCGGTATGACAATCAATAAAAGGTTAAATTACCTCTGTGTCTGCCGGTCGATCCTATAACGGTAGGCTTACTTTTATTTTTACTATCTGATCTCGTTTGCATGGCTCAATCACGTCCTGGTTGAAGTTCGTTCGCTACGCTCACTCACCTGTATGTTGGAGCTCGTTCGCTGCGCTCACTTTCCTTCAGGTTAGCTCGTTCGCTACGCTCACTTGCCTTCAGGTTAGCTCGTTCGCTACGCTCACTCGCCTCCAGGTTGCAAATTAGCTGTTGTCATAAATGTAAAAGAAATAATAGTGCTAGTGCTGCACCCTGTTGGTAATCCTTGTAACTTTAATGCTATTGAACATCACAGAACAGAACCAACTTGTTTAATTGAAACAGCTGTTAAGATTCAATAATTTCATTTCTCATAAGGTTAACATGGGCTTCCAGAAATTCCACGTCAAAAATCGACAAAAACTTGATTTTCAAGGGTTTACTGTTAAATATCTAACTGTCTCATATTCGATGAAATACGTCTAAAACCATCTCATATATGTATAGTATTTGGAAAATAAGTTTCAGGCGGGACAGTGCTATAGTTATTGAGGAGTAGTTGTAATAAAGTGCGTATTTTAGCGTTACCAAGAGAATGACAGATAGACAGACAGACAGACAGACAGACAGACAGACAGAAATTGAGATAAGGTTTGATTCGGTTTCTCTGACCTATGAAATGTAAAAATAACCAAAAAGTTCATTATTCTAAGCAATGTACAGACAAAACTCTAATTTTATTTATATAGATTGAAAGGTGATAGAGCTATGTGTACACAGTGTTTTTATCCGTTTGTATTATAACTGTGCAATATAATAATCATCATGTAGTCATTTGAATAAAATTACTGTTTTGTTTGAGTACAAATCTTGAGCAGTCATCACTTACAGGACAGCTTAATACCACTTACAATGAAGTTTCAAACTTTTTAGTCTCCTCAGTTGAATTAATGTGTTTCATGTGTAAATACTAGTAGACATTTTATATAATTTGCATTTATCAATGGTTACTGCATCTCTCTTTACTCAAAAGAAAAATTAGAGCAATGCACTTGAACTTTTGGTTCTTTTGATCGATAAAATTTAAATACTACGGTACTCTATAGAAAAATGAACTTTCGTTAAAAACTTAAATTACCTCTATGAATTGAGAGTGAAAGTGATCTTGTACAAAGGTAAGCCTGATCTTTATCTGAAAAACCTTAATTATAAACATACATCAACCAGGTGTTGTAAAATAGCATACAAACTCAACACAACATAATAACTTTGTTTATTGACGTTAATAAATAATGTCACTAATTTCAGCATTACAACAGTGTATTATGTAAGGACTTTTACATAATCAAAATGTAAACTAAGAGTCGACCAAATAAAAATACTGCTTACAAATACTATAAAATAGCTAAAAATAAATAGATCCATTTTTTTAAAACATTAATTTTGCCTTTTTGAAAAATTATACATAATGCATCAACTTAGATCACTCAAAATGTAGTTTTTCCAAATTGTTTTGCCGAATCGGTATTTAAATCTGAAATTTTTGATGAATACGGTCTTTTAGCGAATTTCCCATATAGGGAATAAGCTATTTTTATTTAGCAAATTCTTTAAAGCAATTTTGAATTTAGTGCCTTCTAATTCCTTTATATTGTTTGGTAGGAGGTTGAAATAAATTGACCCCATCACAAAAGGACTTCGGCCAGTTCTGTTAAAATTCCTCCTCACTTGGTGAAAATCATCCTTGGGTCTCGTGTCGTACCTGTGGATTTGACTATTTTTATTTGTGTGCTTTAAATAATTTTTCACAAGCATAATTAATTGATACATGTATAGTCCATACAAAGTGAGGAGATTTAAATTAACAAAAATATCTTTAAAAGATCTTTTGTACCATACTTTGGTTATCAGTCTGATTGCTCTTTTCTGGAGAACAAAAATTGTATGCAAATTACAGTCGGGAGAACTTCCCCAGAAAATAAGGCCATAAGACAAGAAAGGAAATATGACACCAAAATAAATTCTTTTTAACGTATCCTGTATCTAAATAAAAAGGTATTCTTCTGAGGAGGCTGATTCCACTTAAAAGTCTTGATCTTACATGAGATATATGATTCTTAAAAGTTAAGGTCTGATCTATATATAGTCCTAAAAACTTACAGCACTCTTTACTTTCAAAGATCACACCATCCTTAACTAAATCTACTAAATCTATCCGAAAACTACAATTTCTGTCTTATCAAGGTTGACTTTGAAATTAATATTTTCAAAATATGAGCTAGCTTTATGTACAAAACCAGCCATGCCCTGCTTGAGTTCATCGAAAGACTGAGCCCAGCATACACCTGACTGTCTCAGCATAGATTCAAAGATTCAAAGATTTATTTCAACAAGAAACAAGATTGCACACTTGTTTCTTATACATTCTGCATACATACTAATTTCAACGTTATTGATTACTAACATAGATATTATACAGATGAGGGCCCAAAATGGACCCTTGTGGGACTCCTGAAACAACATGTTTTTTTCCGACATGACATTGTCCAATGACCAACCATTGTCATAAGAAACCTTGGTATACTGAATACGATTGGTTAAAAAGCTGCTAATCAACACTGTCAGCCAAGAAGAGAGGCCAATCTCAACTAACCTATTGACAAGGATTGCATGGTTGATCCTGTCAAAGGCTTTAGAGAGATCCAAGCATACCCCAGCCACTTTACAACCACTATCCAACTTGTTCAAGGCAGTGTGGACAAATTCTGCAGCAGCCGAGGTAGTACTTCTACTCTCTCTAAAGCCGTGTTGGCATTCAGGTATTATGTCATCCTCAATAGTGAACTTTTTTAGGTGCTTAAGCATGAGTTTCTCCACAACCTTACTAAAAGTGGATGTCAAAGAGATGGGCCGAAAATTGGAAGCATTATCTTTCGGACCCTTCTTGTGCAATGGTTTTACAACAGTTAGTTTTAAAACATCGGGGAAAATACCACTATCAACTGTATATTGTAACACATGACACAAAATAGGAGCAAGTTCATATTTACTAACTAATATGAAACGTAGCTTCTATCTTCAAACGTGATAAAAAATAAAAAGTAGTTCAGGATTATTTAAAAAGTATAGTTGCTATTTTTGATTTATTCACAGAAATGGATTTTAATTTATACAGTACAAATTTTTAATACTACCCATAATATTTAAAAAAGACTACACAATAGGATAACAAAACGTAATTGGTATAGGCAAGTTACATGAAATTGGAGGTTTCTGAGAAGGTATCAACAAGGTTGGTGTGCATGTTCATGTTGCTCGATCATACTGGTACAGTACCTGAAAAAATAATGAAGATTATAAATCAAAGTCAGTCAATTATAACCACTACTCATTTGATACCATCCTATGTCATTCTCTAAGCTAAGAATAAGAACAAGACTATTTATTTTCCCTTTGACAAAGTACATGCATTTGGAGTCGTCAGTTAAAGGAAGGCATAATGATCACAAACTTTACTAATTCAAATTCAATCAACATGCTTCTACAAAAACTCTCAAAAGTTTTACAATAAATAAATAAATACATAAATTAATGATAATAAATAATCACTGTATGTTCACAACTAAAAACTAAAAGATGCAAGATCTAAATACACATGCAAGTCAAATAAATATCACGTATCAAGAGTCAAAACTTAAAAATAGGTACTTACGGATGCTGCTGGTATATTAAAAAAATCATACCAGGAATACAGTGGGTTGGCCAATAAAAGGTTTCTGAGGTTGGTTTTGAATTTTGAAAAATGTTCTACCTAATACAGTAGAATCTTGCTAATTCGAATTTCAGAGGAAGACCAGTATATTTCCAATTATTTTATGGGAAGTTTAAAATATCGAGAGTTTGATTTATGACGTCATTCCCGCGCGTTATAAGCTATGCAACGTTTTGAAAATTATAAGATATAGAACAAACGAGATTTTATAAGCTGCAGAACATTTGAGCTATACCATTATAAGTTATGCCACATGGGTAAATATCCGGGGGTAGAAATCCGGCGACCCAGTTATGTGGCATGGGTCGCCGGATTTCTACCCCCGGATATTTACCCCCATGAAAAAACGCCTACGTCACTTTGACGTCACATGTATGGGGGTAGATTTCCGGCCGCGAACTTTTAGGGTGGATAAATTATTGTATATTCAATCAACTCGCATTTCACGGTTTACTTAACAGTTGTAATTAATCAAAATGCTAATAAACCTGACACCGGAACTTTACCCCCGGAAATCTACCCCCAGACATCCACCCCCAGACATCTACCCCCGGAAATCTACCCCCAGACATCTACCCCCGGACATCTACCCCCGGACATCTACCCCCGGACATTTACCCCCAGACATCTACCCCCGGAAATCTACCCCCAGAAATGTACCCCCAGTGGTCAAATCATAAATGTCCGACCCCGGAATTATTTATTTCCGACCCCCAGAAATCTACCCCCGTGCAACACTACGTATCGGTCAATATTCATTGTTGTAGTTGATTTTAGTAATTGGTTTATAAAAATAATCAATGGCTCTTCGTTTAATAATTACTCTCTAATATCTAGTATTAAGCATGTGATATGTCGTTGTCTTGTTTAATGTCATCTATCTTCCCAATTCATTAAGCTGTTACTGATTTAGGTGTAATTTTTAAGCTTAAGATTCAGTGCAACGCAAATCGTAATTAAAAAGGATATTTTGATAAAGGGCTCCAAAAGTGTAACCCATAAGCATTTGATTTATTTTCAGACAGTGATTTAAATTGTTAACCAATTTTCACATACATTCATAGCTAAACATATCACTGAAGGAGGTTATTTTCTGATTACTAGTGGTAAAAATGCAATTAAATGTTGATAAAAAGCCTGCCACAGGTTGATTAATGAATTAATAATTTTTTCACTATCAAATACCTCCTAGTAATAAGTACAGTAGTAATTACCTCCTATGTCGTAGACACTATCCGGAGTTTTACATTGGCTAAAAAGTCTAGTTGTTTACACATATAATTAATCGTAAACAATAAAACATAAACATATTTTATGATTTGTCCTGGTTGTCAATGCTGGTTGTGAAATAACGGAGAATAATGTAAAAGAATAAAATTGGATATTTCGGGATAGGGAAGGTATTTTTACCTTATGGTTCTTTTGGTTTCACGAATTTATTTTAATGAAAATAGAGTTTAGTATGAACATTGCTTAAAATTATTTATTTTTGTCATTTTTACGTTTCATACATTAAAGAAGCCAAAACAAGTCTTTATCTCAATTTCTGTCTTGTCTGTCAAGGCCCAGAAGGCATTTTACGTGGCCTTCTTCTCAAAAACTAGAGCATTGATCGTGATTCGATTTAAATAGTCTTTTTGGATTCGGTGGATTGACACGAGTAACTTAAGCCATTAAAATATGGCCTCACTACTTTTGAATTAAAATAAATTTGGTTGAAACCCCCAATTTTTTGCATTTTTGTCAAGTTTAGGCTACTCCTAATGTTTACCAGTAATTAATGAAATACTAATAATTTGTTTGGAGAATACGACATCAATGAAATAACGAACAGCTGTGAAAGATGAAAAGCTGGATAAAGATGATTTTTTCTAGCTGTCACTGGAAATTTGTTATTACATTTAGTTTACAAATACTGCAACCATTTCCGATCATGTTTTGTAATAAAATCCAAAACCAAGTAAGATTAAAAACGTTGTTACTCACGTAAATAAACGGATCAAATAAATCGTAAGTGCAATAATATGTATTTAGTGTACATGTTGCTCGAATTCGAGCAATTGGAAAGTATTAAAGGAGTTATTTCAAAATGAATAACAATGAATATTTACAATGAGTTTAAATGAGTCGACTCAAAGATTATTAGTAACTAAAACCATGTTTATCTTCGTTATTGATAAACCAGCATTCATCCGGCTGGTTTTCTCCTTCTCAAAATGCCTCGCTGTACAGGCAACACAGGTTATTGATAGAGGGCCAATTGAGAACGAAAAGTCGTTTTGGGGTAGTGTTCCATCTCTTGTTTACAGTTGCAGACGATCTATTCTGGTTTTCAACCTGATTTAAAAATTGAACTGATTAGTAATCTGCTCACATTTCACCTTTATAACTGTTACTGTATAGTGTGAAAGTTGGTCAACCATTGGAAGCACCTTCTAGGAATAAATCAAAGGCTTAGGGGTCAACCTTTTGAAGCCCTAATCGAAATATCCTTTTTAATTACCATTTTGCTCTGCGCAAGATCTCAAGCTTTAAAATGACACCTCAATCGTAACAATCGGCGAAGAAGGTCGGGTGAAAAAAGGACTGTTACAGCTTATTGAATTAGGATGATAGATAATGTTAAACAAGACAATGACATATCGCATGCTTAATACTGGATATTACAAGACAATGCTTAACCGAAGAGCCGTTGATTTCCGGGGGTAGATGTCCGGGGGTAGATGTCCGGGGGTAGATGTCCGGGGGTAGATATCTGGGGGTAGATGTCCGGGGGTAGATGTCCGGGGGTAGATATCCGGGGGTAAATGTCTGGGGGTAGATATCCGGGGGTAGATTTCCGTGCTATGGCAAATCACTTTATAATCAAACAATTACATGTTGATTATTTAATAATATATTGGGGGTAAATTTCCAGTCGCGGGCTGTTTCTCGACCGTGTATAGGCCCCGCCCCTCGTGACGTCAAAATGACGTAGGCGTTTTTTCATGGGGGTAAATATCCGGGGGTAGAAATCCGCTACCCCTGCCACATTTTAAGAAAACTGTTATAAGCTATGCCACATTTCTACGATTATAAGCTATGTAACAATTTAAATTTCCCATTATAAGTTATGCCACATTTTTAAGATTATAGGCTATGCAACAAATTCGCAATTATAAGCTATGACATTATAAGCTATGACATCGTACCCTTATTTTGACTAGAGTCCTCACTGATTTTCAGTTCAGTGAGTGATTCAGCTTCAGTTTTCAGCTTCAGCGTTTCAGTTCAGTTCAGTAGTGTTACGTTTCGGCAGCCGTGAGTATCGTGTTTGCGCATGCGCCAAAGTGTGCCATTGCCATGCGCAGTGGAGTTGTCAAAATAAGTTCCGTTATGTCTTCTCCTTCTGTCAGAAGTGGATCCTCCGTTTCGCGTTGTTAAATCTTTGCTTATTGATAAATAGCGAGTGATTGAACCGTATATTGTGAATTATTTGAAATAGTAATGAATCGGTTTGTTAGTGAATGTGTTAATTCCAACGTTAGTGCAGTGGGATAAGTTTTACTGGTGGTGTTGTCAAATCCGATTCTCAAAGGATTATTCTGACATATGTGTTGAAAGTTCCTCTTTTTATATTCGGTAAGATCAAGTAATGTTCACTTAGATAGGACAAAGAAGGTTGATTTTAATCATAAATATGGTACCTAAGGTTATGTTATGGAGATGGCGTGATACCATGTTCTAATTCAACATAGGCTACACTTGACCAGCCATAACTTGAAAGCCAAGTCTGCAAAACTAATTTAACCCGAGTTTATAGGTTTAGGCTATGTGCATTATGTTCTCGCATGCTTTTAAATAGAGGAAACCTCCTTAAGTATACTTGAACATTTTTTAAACCATAGGCCTATATAAATTAAATAAGTTAAGTTAGTGCCTAACTTATAAAAAGGCTATGTTATAGGCCAACTTACCTATTCCAAGTCTACTTTGACAATTTAGGCGTAGTAGCAAGTTAAAAAAGTTGAAACCTTCTAAGATAGGTCTCCTCTTGTACCAACAATTCTTAAAGTAACTTAAGGCCTAGCCTACTTAAGGGGATTCACCACTGAAAATAGGCAAAAATCATAAAAAATTAAAAAAAATTTTTTTTTCATTTCTTTGTACATTGGACCCTATTACATCCAAAAAGTATGATATAAGTCATGTCTGAATGTTATTTTCATTAAAAAATATATATTTTTTGTGTTATTGCACGTTCACGAATTTTTAAAGTTTAATGTATTACGGTATTACGTAATGTTTCAGCTTAGGTTTTATATATCATATGATTTTGTGTAATATATGCCTTTATTTACAAATAATCATAGCTATAAAAGCCTAAAATAAAATCACACCTTCATAAATTTACTTACTTTTATATTCTTTGTAATGCACAAAAAACCATATGACATCAACTGTGGAGTCAGATGATCAGCTGATCCTTAGTCCAGTTGTGCAATGTCAACAAACAACTGAACTGAATTTATTTTGTCTGATGTTTTGGTTTTTGTGTATTTGCTAGTGATAATTTTATAAGCTAAAATACTAAATATGGGTAGAGTGAAAAAAAGTAAAGTAAATACTGCAGTGCGAAACAAGAGAAACATTTTGAAAAGGTATGAAGTGAAGCCCATAGAATTAGTAAGTGTTGAAATGGACATAAGTGATGAAAGTGAGGTTATACTTCCAGAAACTGATATTTCTAGGCCTAGTACTTCTGAGTCAGGTAGGAATAAGCCTACTGGTGTTTTTGAACAACCAACGGGTTTCGCTCTTTACGAAAGCTACAACATCAAAGTGGATGTAGATGAAAATGCACCTAAATATGTGTTGGTAGATGGAAACAAGCTGACATCATTTTTACAAAACTTCAAATGTCCTCAATGTGTGGGTAACTTACAGGTAAACCAGTTGCCAGCTAAAGGCTATGCAAATTTTTTCAATGTAAAGTGCAGTGACTGTGAATACGAAGATACTCTCAACACGTCTACAACAACCAACAACTGTGATGAAAATTCGACTCGACAGTCGTTTGACGTAAACCGTAGAATGGTTCAAGGATTTTTAAGTATTGGTAAAGGACACAGGGGTATGGAAGCTTTCAGTATGATAATGAATATGAAAGCAATGAACAATTTTGCATACAACAAACACATCAAGCAGATACATGCCAAATACGATAGCGTAGCAAAGGAATCATTGGAGAAAGCTAGACAAGAGGTAAGAAAAGCCTATTCAGTAATAGATAATATATCTTTGGATGAACCAGAGCCCATAAACATTGCAGTCAGTTTCGATGGAAGTTGGCAGAAGCGGGGGTTTACCTCGAAAAACGGAGTGGGTTGCTGTATCGATGTAGTAACTGGCCTTGTAATCGACTACGAAGTCCTATCTAAATATTGTAGGCTTTGTGAACAGAAGAAAAAAGAGCTTGGTAATGACTCTATCCGTTTTAGGGACTGGTATGCCCATCACAAACCCAATTGTCAACAGAATTACCATGGATCTTCACCAGCAATGGAGACAGAGGCAGCTGCGCGAATTTGGATGCGCTCGGAGAACCACGGCTTCCGCTACACCACTATTGTATCTGATGGTGACTCTAAAACATTCAGCCACTTGACTAATATGAATATTTACAAAGATCATACAATTGAAAAGGTGGAATGTCTGAATCATGTGGCAAAGCGCCTTGGCACTGGTCTCAGAAACATTGTAAAAGACAACTCCGGCAAGGGCGAGCCTCTGGGTGGGAAGTCGTATGGTAGCTTGAAGGGAAGCACAATTGACAAATTAACTACCTACTATAGGAATGCCATTCAAGGCAATTTAGGTGATGTAAAAAAAATGAAAGCAGCAATTTTTGCTACTCTATCCCATTGCTCGTCAACCGATGAAAAACCTATGCATGGTAAATGCCCACAAGGATCAGAATCATGGTGTTTTTACAACAGGGCTATTGCTAAGGGTGAAACACCAGAGGCACACCAAGTAAAAATAAAAACACCTTTGACAGAAAGAGTTGTATCTAAGATCCTCCCCTTATACCAACGGCTCTCAAGCGATGCATTGCTCCAGAGGTGCATTTCAGGAAAAACGCAAAACGCGAATGAGGCACTCCATGGAGTAATTTGGACAAAATGTCCTAAGACTTCTTTCTCTTCTAAAACAAGACTGGGAATCGGTGTTAGTGAAGCCATATGCCAGTACAACACTGGATACAACCAAAGCATGCTTGATCTGCAGCGATCAGTTGGTATAAGTCCTGGAAGATCGACCGCAAGAATCGCGAAGAGTTTTGACAAAAAGAGGCTGAAACTGGCTCAAACCAGAAAGAAGATGAAATTTAGTGAGTACAGAAGAAAACTGAGACAGGCACAAATGGAAGAAGAACAGAGGAAGATACAAGAAGAGGGCCAAACTTATGGTGCAGGAGAATTTTAAAATGCCCATAACGGCGAGTGATTCAAACTTTCCGATGGATTAAATTTGGCTTAGGCCTAAGACTTATATATTTTTAAATGTTTCTCTGAAGTAGGCCTGTTTGATATTTACCTATTTTGTGAAACAATAAGATAATGTAACAATAAAATAAGTTTTTTCCTTATTTATCAGTTTATTTTAATTTATATCATTGATTACAGTACACCTTCTTATTCAAATGCGGTTTTCCGCAACATTGAAATTCCACGTTTTTCAAGACAAAATTTGATATATCTTGAGAGCCACTAAAGGTACATTGTTGAAATTTTTACTACTTATTCTAGACAATATTAGGCAAATATTTAGGTAGAATTAGGTATCTAAGGTAATTAGTTACTGAAAAATATTTTTTTTTGTTTAATAATTCTTTTTTCTCAAGAAAAATTATATTTAATGTGTCACAGCAAAAAAAGTATCCGAGATATTATTATGAATCTACCTAAATATTAAGTTTAGATAATTATCTTTAAAAAAACACCAAATTTATCAAAATCCATAAAGTGCTCTCTTCAGAATATCGATTTTTTAAAACCCTTACAAATTGACCGAAAAATCTCTATTTTATTTTTTTTTCCACCTATAATTTGAATTTAGAAGTAAACCACAATTTTTCTATTTTTTTTTACATTATACCCTACTAGAAAAAAAATAGTTTCACCACTTTCCTCATTAAATAAAAAAAATCACCCTTTTCAGTGGTGAATCCCCTTAACTTAGCTTAAGCCTACAGGAAGTATTTGTTTTCATCATCTCTGTGGTCGCTGGTTTGATTGCAAGCGAGCTCGTCCCTCCATTTATCATCGGACCATCAATTGAGTTATAGGCCTAGATGCTAACTTAGCCTATCTACCAAAATCCAAAGTTACAACATTCAAAGATATACGTAGGTACCGTACCGTACTTAACTTAAATGGTGTCTAGCACTAAGTTAGTGCTGTTGTCTAGGGAAAAGTTCCAACAATACCCCCTCGCCATCACATACTACTTTACTAACACTTATCTTAGTGGAGGAAGACCACGTGCGATATAAATTTTCTCATAATGCTCGCTGCTGGGGCTCTTCCTTGATCGTCACAAGTATTATTTCAGTGACAACATAGGCTACCGGTACTACACCTAAAAGCGCAGGGTTGTCCCATTTTTATTAAGAAGTGTTTCCTCTGTACCTTACTTCTCTGTACCTAATGTCCTAACTAATGAAACAGTTGGTCTAAGTAAAAAAGCTAGGTACTCCTGGCATCTATTTCCCTCCATTTTAAACACTCATCCTTCACTTGTAAGTTAAGTTATTTTGTTTAAAATAAGTTGTAGGCCTATGTTTCCAATCTCAGTTGATAAGCTTAACCGGGTAAGTACTTCAAATGGGCTCACCTGTGGCTAAATTAACTTATAAAGTGATTCTGGATCAGAAACATTAGGCTAAGTTAGGTATACAGGTTATTCTCACTAACTTTATTCTACACGTCAATCCATGAATCATATGCAGCTAAAATAAGCTCACAAAGTGCTTTGCTGTCTTGTAAAAACTGATTGAACAGTTTTAGGCTAAATAAGTATTAGGACCTACGTCAAAATATCAAAGTTTGTTCCATTGACACCAATCCTAGGAGTCTGATTTAACTTCTCTAGTTGGTAAAACCCTCTTATTTTGTCATGATACCGGCTAAGTTACATTAAATTTCTAGTTACACTGTTTCACAAAAGACTATCCTGATCATGTATTTCTTCTGTTTCAGACCATGACAAGTTCGCCCCCCGTAGTGTCTAGCTCCGCCGCTAGTTCTGTATTCCCTCCCAATGTAAGTTCCCCCTCCCCCACACCCTCCACCACGCCTTGGCCTACCTACCCTCATGCGGAACCTATCTTCCTCCAGACGAGGCTCGCACAAGGCATTGCCGGAGCCTTTGTATGGGTAGCACTCTTCCTCACATGCCAACAGGTTAGTTACTCTGATTCAGATAGAGATATTCTGATAGAGATATTCTTAATTAGCTGGGTAGCTGAAAACGATAGTTACATAGTGCTCCTCTGATGATGTTGCCAGTTTGACTCTGTTTAACATACAGTCTTTAACGTTTTGAAGCTGAACTGAGTTGTCCGTAATCATTCGGCTTTTAATAAATGATCCTGTTTAAAAAATCAGCTAGTTTAGTAAAAAGATCTAATCAAAGGCTACTACCACGGCCACCTTTAACTACAGGCTGCGGCCAGCGAGAATTGGCAACGTCGCACTGAGCATTAACTCCCGGCCATTTCACCATTACGGTAGTACGGAACTAGTGGTCGTGGTTTAAATATAGGCCTACTGCATTTTTACACCCTTACAATTGCTGAGATAAAATTTTGAAATTTGGTACAGAGCTAGAGAATAAACCCATAATGCCAATGGTATGGTTTTGAAAATTAAAATTTCTTTTGGTAGTATATATGTATTTTTTTTAATTAACACATAGAATAATTTTGGAAAAGTGAAGTGAAAAAGTTAGTCGCCTACTAAAATTTTTGTTTGTTGCTCAGAGAAGTTTCGTCTGTGTGAGAAAGTTGTAGATAATTAAATATACTTTACTGTTTGTATTCAACTTTTCTTACTATCATGCTTAGTTTTGTTAAAATATTGGGTTGAACAGAGCGACCAAATCTCAGTTTTTAGGCGCGGCATGGCGATTAGCGCTGCCCGCAAGCTGTAGTGTAGTATCGCATAGCTAACAGTTAATTAATGTAGGCCAACTGAATTATTTCAAGCAGGTTAAAATGCCTTTTGGTTATCCTCAAGAATATTACTTTTGTATCAAATATTGCTTTAATACACATACATTCCCAACCAGTACAGAAGTTCAGTTATAACTGAAAAGCTCTACCTGTGTTCCTTATATTTTCCCGTGATAAGTAATATATTATTACAGCCAACAGCACAGCATTGAATGCATTTCAAAGACAGGTTAACTATTTACTACAATCCAACCATCAAGTTTACACGTACACTGTGCACACTGCACGACTTAATGTCTTCGTAATTAAATACCGTAGCCTAAACAAAAATGCCTTTTCTTTTTAGTTTTATTAATTTTGCTTTTTGTTTGTTATGGATTTTAAGAATGTGTTATATTTACACGTTATTATATGTAGTATTATGAGAAATAAAAATATTACTTCATTCATTCTGTTATTGCGCCACCATTAATAACTAATCCATTGAAAATATTCTTGCAACAGACAATTGGAAGGCGGGACTAGCGGAAACTTTTAATTTTGCGTTCATCAACCAATAGTGGCGTAGCGACCACCATCTTGGTAGAATTAGGTGGAATTAGCGAATAACTAAAATTAGCGGCAACATGTAGCCTATATGCTAATTAGTGTGCAGTTGTTCTTCTGTATTGGCTGTTTTTTTATGTCTTTATGTCTTTTTATGATATCGATATTTTAGAAATAGCTGAAACTGTTTGTATTTGTGGAGTAAATTTTAAAGAAATAGTGTCAAAAATTATTTCGAGAATGAGCAATATTTTGATAAATAACTGAAAACGAAAGTAAAATAAGACAAAAATAATAGCCACCATAACCAGAGAAAAATGTCAATCCTCTCTTGAATAAAATAATTTTATCTATCGCTTTCGTTAATTTTTACTTTGTATAGTAAACGTCATCATTCTAATAATTGATGGGGAGCGAGCTGGTGTAGTGGTTAGAGCGCGGGATTTCAGTCCCTGAGGTCCCGGGTTCGATCCCCGCCAAGTCACCAATGGATTTGATCTAAGTGATGATGCCGCAACCTCTAGGACTAGCTGAAGTAATGTGAAAAACACTTCCAGGCTCGTGCCTAGCGTCCTAGGACAAAAAAAAATTCTAATAGGCCTAATTGATAAAACAATAGCTTACATAGAAGCTGCAACTAAATAACATTGTAAATAGGATTTAAATTTTAAGTGTTTAACAAATAATAAATCATAGAGTAAATATGTAGAAGAGACGGAAGAAAACTACAACTATACCGGTACGCCTAATACTTAAACGTTAAATGTACCCGTACCGTAAAAGGTTTTAATAAATATTGTATTATATTCTTGTATTAACACGAAAGCCTTGTATAATTCTTTCCTTCTTTTCCTTCACATCAGTGTTGTCAGATATAAAACATCTAAATTAATAGATAATTTGCGTGCTTGCTCTAATCCTCTGTGGCGCGAGCGCTAGCGTTCAGTGGCGTAGCGTAGCCATCCTACTACTCAATCTCTATTTGTATTCAGCTAGGCTAGGTCTATACAAAGTTTGTCAATGTCTTACTAAAGCAATGACCTACCTTCCCATATTAAAGTACTTTCTACTTGTGTAAAATATGTAAAATTATTTTGTGTAAACTATGTACTATGTTAAGAATGCTATGAAACCCTGACCTAACTTTACATTCTGAAACCACTCTGTAATACACATTCAACATGATCTTCGTCAACATCCTTGACCTTGGCAGGGGAAATAAAATATCTATAGGAGGGACAAAACCAACTTTTTGTATTAGGTCTACTTTTTCATGTAGTTTTCAAAATAAATCAAAAGTCTATTCTATTTAGGCTATTAATGTAGTTTTTTTTGTATAAAAACACGTCTTTTGAAATGAGTTGCTACAGCAACATAGACTCTTAAGTAAATACCGAGAAAAAATTAAGTATTTTTACCTTTTAGTTTGTACAGTTATGCTTTTCGTTTAAACAGAAATACTCTATTAATTTCAAACCAGGTATCAAATCTTCATATTTTACACTGTTCTTATTTCACGATCAGAGTACCTCAGACAGTAAATTCTATCCTTGTTATACGGAACAGTCGCGGCCAAAACCATGAGATTGATTGGTCACGGTGGCATTGACCGTCAAAACTTTGTCCTTCCGCTCATCTCTTCTTTTTTACTTTCTTTGTCACTTTTGTAAGCATTCGTAAGGAATTGAATCCAGGGTTGTGCATGGACATTATGGTTTTCATTGTTTAGTTTTTTTAAGTTAATGTTTATTTATAAATTGAATTTTAGATAGATTTTTTCGATTTGCAGTTGAAACAATGTGTACAATTATTTTGTGTAAACTATGTACGGTAACCAGATAAAACTCGTCTATTTGATTTATTGTGTTTCCTCTGGTATTTTCGCGGTGAATCAAAGTTCACATTGTAAAATTTAGTAGAAAAGAGGAGAAAAAATTGGTTCAACATGCGTAAAACCAGATGTTAAACACAGGCTTCACACTTAGCTGTAGGATGAAAAGTCTACTTGCAGTACGTATTCAGAGAACTGATTCGTGCCAATTAAAAAAGTTCTAAAAATTTTAAGTACCACTACTAACTACTTTACTAGTTAACCACTTTTTCTTTCCATGGAAGCAAACCATTAAAAATAATTCCCACATGCTTAACATGTTGTTTTTAAAAGCCAGAGGCCGGAGGAGTAATAGATTTTATTATTGGGAACAAGACAGAAAACTTCCTAGGCAATATAGAATATATTGAATCTATAGAAACGAAAGGCAATTTCCCAAATTTTAATAATGATTAAATCAACGGTTTGGTAATGATAAAGTACAGACATACAGAAGAGCATTTGATTTTATATGTAGTTAAGCCTACAAGGTATATAAGATCCTTTCTGTTTTTCCTTTTGTTTCCATAAAGCAGACCAATTAATATTTTTTATCCCTCAAAACTCCACCTCAGAACTTTAAAAACCCAAGTTGGCAGAGTCCTTGGTTGACATTAAAACAGGACTAGGCCTGTAATAATCCCTGGTGCAGGAGCTATTTTCTTTAATTTTAGCTTAATTGGTTCAGTAGATTATGCTTGTTGGAAAGACGGATAGACAAACACCTAATTCTTATTTTATTTATTTATTTTTGTTTAGCCTAGATGTCCAACATTAGACCACTCAAGTTATTTTAATGGGAAGATTTTTCTTCATTTTTCTTGTTGTCTGTCTTTACTTGTTCAATCCCAGTACTTTTTCATTCAGTTAGACTGTAATTTCTTTCTCCGTTTCAAATCATCCTCACTGATCCCTTGATTAATTAGGCCTACTTAAACAATAGTGCTGTGTGTTTATCTTGTAGTGCTTTAAGTTTTTCCTTATTTTTTTCAATCCTCAATAGAAATTTCTAGTTCTCTCATCTATTCTTTTATTTCTGTAGGCGTAATACACTTGATGTCGGTTTTGCTGTTCCACAATTTTACCACGATTTTCCTGCTCACTGTCTCATATTGAAGACCTAAAGTAAACGTTCAAAGAATGAGATTCTTTCCTTTCTTATGGTATTTTCCCCTCTTTTTCACCTTTAATTGTTATATATAGCAGGTAAACAGATAGATAAAAAACCTAAGTTTCCGCAAATTAATCATCAATGTAAAAAAAAATTTCTGAAGGTCAAATTTCAAAATGATGCAAAATTGTCTATAGTTTGTGAAATACCGTTGTAGGATGATCAAAACTTTCAATTGAGGCTGGCAGTGAGGTCAGATCAAGGCAAACAAGTTCCCCCTCCCCCCCTCCACCCCTCTGTCCAACAAGCCTTTCACCAGGCCACGCCATCGAGTGAAGACACTGACTTCTTTGTCATCAAAACAGTCTCACAGCTGTGGGATATGCCTTTCTTTGTTACTGCCTTGGTTTCTCTCGGCCATTCGAGAAGAATACCTATGTCTTAGTAGGAGTTACTTTCACGTTGCTAGTTGTCTGTCTTTATATGGTATAAAAAACTGCTTCCTAATCACGTACTTAAGGTTTTATGAGGAAGAATTAAATTTTCTTGGAATGCTCATTAATTTAATGCTGAAAGTAAAGGTGACGTTGTCCAATCTATTTAAGAAAGACTAATAAAAGAGGAATTATAAATTACTTAAATGTAAAAAGCCTGCAACTGAATACAAGATGAACATTTTTAACCTTTGTTAAACAAATTTAGTCTTTGTGGGGAGTCCAACAATGTTATGCTAAAATCAAAGATACAGTTTTCAAGTGAAGGATACAAAAATGTCAAAATGAATAGGTAGCATATACATGATCAAAAACCCATCCTGCAACTTAAAAATATGCAGGTCTAAATATGTTTTTGTTTGCTTTAAATCAAATCAAATCATCCTGTATTCATTTTGTACAAAATATACATGAATAGTGTCAATAGTATTAAGAATATCAACATAAAAACTAATAATATATAAACCGTACAGTCATTTGCTCTGCAAACTGTCAAGAGCATCCACTACCTCAGATACAATGATAAATATTGCGTCTACAGTGCGTTTACCTTACATGAATCCATACTGATTTATGTTAATTAAAAATTTGACAATGTTAAAGTAATCATACAAGCTATTAAAAATATTTTTTCAAACATTTTGGAGAATGCCAGGAGTAATGAAATTGGTCTGTAATTAGCTAAATCTTTTGGATCGCCTTTTTTATAACTGGTATTACGTTTGACAACTTAAATAAATCTAGACTATCCTTAGACTTAACTAATGGAAAGCAAGCATCAAAATGTAGTTTGAAAAAATGTAAAAATACTAATATATAAAGAAGATTTACATCTTATGTTAAATTGACATTCTGGAAGAAGTAAGGCCAATCCTCTGATTTTTAAACATTAAGAAAGTTGGAAATAGTTACCCTAGAAAAATGTCTCACAGATATTGTTTTCTTTGTTAATAACAGGTTTCTTATGTTTTCTAATGATAGACTCACAATTCACATTAAGATACTGAGTAAAGTGGTCAGATAAACCATTTTGTACAACATAAGACAAACATATATTAGGGCTGAAATATTAGTAATAATATTATCAAGACATGTACTGGAGAGAGTTGAAACCCGAGTGGAAACCTTTATTGTTGTGAAAAGTTTGAAAGACTTTGGTTTACAAATAATTGGTTTACAAAAACTGATTTAAGATTTTTGGAGAAAGTAAAAATTCCTTAATTCACAGACATTTCCATATTCTGTTGTAGATAGATAAAACATTGCCAAAAGAACAAATTGCCTACTAAAACCTACAAAATATGTCACGCAACAGAAAAATATCCAAGTTAAAATTTAATACTTAATGTTATTTAATGTTTTAATATATTCTGGTAATATGTACCATACAAAAAAAGTTCTCATTGGTGAAGTCTGTAGAGAGGAGAAGAAAATGATCTCACTATGACATCATAAAAGTAGGCTACGTCATGCTGTCTCTTGGATCGGTCATTGAAACTTAAGTACTGCTGTATATTTCATTTAATCAGCTGATGTTTGACAATATTATCTATGTTTGTTTTTAATTTTTTTTCTTGTCAAAAATGTTGTTTTGATTAACAAAACTAGTGTATTTTCATAATTTGAGCATAATTATTCCAGGACACAATAAGTACTTGACGGGCCTAGTTTGATTCTTATAAAATTTAAATAGAATTATTGTAAGTTGGTGGCTTAGTAGCATGACAGATTTGAAGCCTTGGCAGTCGTGTGTCCGCGTCTTGGTTCCCTCCACCAAATTTGATCAGTATCAGTTCACCATACTGTACCAGTTTACTCCTTACTTTGCTTGTGTTCCATGCACAGAACCAAGGCCTATTATAGACTGGAAAATGCAAGGTTAAAAGAGACCGCAAACCGCATTAAATTCCTTTGTTATCCCACAATTCTCTTTGGTCATTCCCCTACAGTCTGATTCTTTTCCCAAAATTAACCTAGATAAATGTTTGTCATTAAATCCACATTAGATATTCCGATCAATGACCTGATATGGTATCTTTCACAAAAAATCAGTATAGCTGCTGACAGTGTGACCTGATGGTTCAAAGCCTGCATAAGCTGTAGATCACCTACTTAGAAAAAAATGGATTAGACGCTCAGGCAAGAACTTAACTTTGTATTGGAGAACTCACTACAGTAAAAGCCATTGATAGTTTTTACTCGATCTATTATTAGTCAAAGCTTTCACTATTCTTCGTATTTCTATTTTATTACTGTTTGGGATTAGGTAGAGATTTGAACTGTCACAAGTTTGTTGTCCAGTGCCAATTTATTTATAGAGATGTGCTAATTTGTTTTGACAGTTCTCAAACTATTGATTGTCATGTTATGTAATGTTCTTCTACTACAACTTCCCATTCACAGACTTGCTTCAGTTGAAACTCCTCCTTGCATACAGGGAAAGTTACACATGATCGGTTATTGATAAAGTAAATTAATTACAATATGACACATTGTTGAAGGATATTTTTGCATGCATACTTTTTATACAAACAACATACGTCTTCCAACAGGTCACCATTTGTTTCAGTCTCCTATTAGTCCTGATGACTGGTATAATTGGTCAAAATCATTTGCCATTTAACATCTTATATACCGTCTTGTAAATTCTTACACAGTATTGTGTAAGAGTTAAAAAGAGTTGGAATACACTACTATATTCATATAGACACCACTATGTAAAATGCCAATGAAGGAATGATACGGTTGTGAACAAACACAAGGTCGCTTGATAAAGATCAGTGGACAATGTTCCAAGTTTACAATAGCCTGGAAGATAGTTCAGTTGGATGCCGAGGTGTTGGTGTTAAACCATTGTGACCACAATTGTCTGAGGCTTTGTGGCGTTACTGAGTTTCATAACATTGTCTGATTATGCAACTTCTCTCATCCCCTCTCCCCCTTCTCCACTCTTTGAGAGCGGGGCGGGGGAGGGGGGGGGGGGAAGAATTTTGCTGTGAAAAGAAGCATGTTACTCTAAAGGCGACTTTTGCAGCGTTTCTTAAATCTTATAAACTACACTGTTATACACTGTTGCAAAAAATGTCTAAATGATTTACGACAAATAGTTTTGTATTTCATGAACGTTTATGATCTTTGGCAAAGATTTCAGAATAAAAAAATCCTCGTAAGCTCAAAGGCTTGTAGTTTGTTGTGGATTATAATTGTTAAAATAAACACATGTAGGCTAGCCTATTTAAGATGATATAATTTATCCAACAACAGTAAATAAATTGAGATAAGTGGTCTGTATAGTTAATCATAAAGATATTTACTTAAAAAATAGTGATAAACTAATAATCAAGCGACAATTTCGTCTCGGTTTGGTAAGCAGTTTTTCGTCTCGCTTAAAGAAAGTTAAATTAAATAGTTATTACTCAATCTCCTACTCTCTGAACAAAGTTTTAAATTAGGCCTACTAAACTATTTTTACGCTACAATTATTTAAATTTTAATAAAGGGTATTATTTGATATGGAATTGGCTACAATTTGAGGTACTCAAAGGTAAACTGAATCAATTTTAAGAAAAAATTTTATTTAATACCGTACATATTAATGTGAACCTTTTTCTTTGGCATAACCATAAGATTTTAATGCTATTAGCTCCAGCAGATTTTTGTAATTTAAAAGAACGTTTTATCCTACAACTTATTTATTGCAAACAACAGTTTTCACTGTTTGACAAACACTTAATTTATTCATTAAAGTGAAGGACTTGAACATCGTTTTGACTTCCTCCCTTATATTATGTTCAATATCACTATAAAACCACCCTACAGTGGAAGTAGCCAGCGCGGAGAGGGAGGCAACAGTTGATAGAATGTTAACATAACAGTACCAGGTTATCTGTATGCTGTAGCTACATCGGTAACTGTCCCGTGACCTCAATATACCAACTGTATTGTCTTATCGTCTTTTATTTACGCTTTCTTTGTATACAACCGAGTACATTTTCCTTACTTAGATATTATGTGGACGTTTTTGTAAGAAATATTACCTCATGTTGAGTTTTGATGACTACAATTTACCGAGTATTGGCTATCAAAGTAGTTTATAATGTTAATGAAATTATGATAAATCCCACAACAAAGTATAAATAGCTAAAAGTAGCAGTGCCACCTTCTCTTCAATGAATAATAAAAAAAAATGTAAAAAGTGAGCTATCTATAGTGGTTTTATGGAAATAATGTATTTAAATAAGATCGTTTTTCACTATTCAAAACTGATACGAAACAACGCAGGTCAAAATAAAATTACATGGAAATAGTAAAATACTAAAAAAACTAATCTAAAAACCTGAATAATAACTAATAATAATAAAAAATGTTCACTATGTAATCAAAAATGTCTACAATTTTTTTATTTTATGTTTTGTTATTAGCTGATCTATACCACTGATGAAAATAATGAATAGGGACCAAACCTAACATGTTTAGTATTTTTTAGGCTTACATGTGTATTTTTTACTTGAAGTTATTTTTTAGTTTAATTTGGACGATCAAGACTTACAAATAATTATTTTTAGACAAACTAAAAGTTTGATTTAAGGAATTCAGCATGAATTAGGCTTTTAGACAATATAAATCAATAAAACAGAGGTTTTGTGTAGTCGACCTGTATGATGTGATGTAGGTCACAAGACATGTTAGGGAGTTTCACACAGACAATCCTAGTTCCCAGCACTTTCACTTTGTAATCCTGTGTTGAAGGAAATGACCCTCAGTAGTAGATTCCTGCACGGATCATGGTGTCCAGGAAGTGATTTAAAAGTAAAATGTAACATGTAGATGAATGGTTAGTGCTTGCCTTCAGATCTGAAGTTAGCCAGTTCAATCCCGAACAGAGCAGATCCTGGATCTAGATGCTGTTTTTCATTGGGCTATTGAATAATGATGTATTCTAACATATTCTAGGTAATAATGTTAGGGGTTTAACTGTTTACTTACAAAGAAAATACTTTAAAAAATCAATAGATAATTAAACACATACAAATTCAGCTAAGAGAGTTTAAATTTTGTTATATGTACTCTCAACATATGTTTAACTAGTTTTATGATTTGAATGAAAACGCTCTGTCTGAGAGTTTTGTGCAAATAATTATACTGTAACAATAAAATGAAAACTACTAGTTTCAAACCAGTTCTCAAGACATTACATAATTGTGAGGAGCCACTAGGAAGTTATAGTACAATTTTAGTATTTTTAGTATTAATTATAGTATTAGTAAATTTACAAGAGTTATCCAGTAAAGAAGTATATACTGAGGAACGCTTGCTAAATAAAGGCATTTTTGATTTGATTTGATTTTGCTTCCACCAATCCAAAATTTTGTCAACAAAATTCTACTGACTACTTTTGTTACAAGCACAAGATTGACAAAGCTTACAACTTGCCAAAACATAAAAATGAATAAATATTGTACATTTAACATGACAATGGAATGCTTGTCAATTAATGCAATCAAAATTAAAATTTGTACGTACTTAAAAGCAAACATGTAAATTAATTAATAAAGGGTGTTTCAACAATCCATAGCTTTTAAATTTTTCTTAACATTCAAAATGTGAACCAGGAAATCAGCACTTGTATTTGAAAATATAATTGAAACAAGAATGCAAATAGCCTAGCTGTATACACGTTGTTCAGAATATTAAAGCACAAAGGATGTCAAATAGCCAATATCATGTCTGTGTCTATAAAACTGTTTGACGTCCAAAGAGTAATGTAATAACTCAGCCTCTGTGTTCTTGCTATCTCAATTTGTTGTCTGCAATATATTGTGTATTAACGAATTTCCCCTGTAGGAGAAGAAGCTATTGCAATAGGTTTATAGTAATCCTAGACCCGGAATGGATTAAAAAATTTGTATTTATTTTTTATGATGTTCCTAGATGGCAAAATCACTACAGGGATCTGTTCAGATTCATATATTATAGCACGATAACTAGAATAAAAATATCTTAAATCTCGATCATAGTTAAAATTTAGCAAAAATGTATGAACATACGTTTATTTGAACGAGTTTGTGAACCAGGATGATGGGACTATGAGAAACGGGGTTTTATGGGGGTAAAAATTGAGTTTTAATATTTTTGGCCCTAAAATATAAAATTACACAATTTTTTTCCAAACAATTTTTTAGAGGTTGAAAAACAAAAAAAATTATTATATTGAAGCGTTGTAAGCTAATTACAATGCACATTTTAAAAACCCAGTAAATTTAAAATTAGCATACTGTTATTTTCTTCTTTATTGCTTTTACCACCAAATTTGTTTATTTTACACTGGGCTACTAACATTTCACTAAAGTCATGCTTTATTAAATTGTTAAAGTTAATTTTAATGTATAGGGAATAAATCTGACATATTGATGGAAATATTTGTAAAAATCCAAATGGAAATACAAAAAATACATTTATTTAGTCTGCACATTTGCTGCAACAGAGGTATTCAACTATAATACCAATTGAATTTTTGGTATTTTCAAAATTACAAAATAGTTCACATCGAGACCAAGGATATAATGCGTTTGAATGTTGAAGATGAAGTACGAAGGTAAATGAGTTAGATGATAAATTTACAATGCTAACACGACTTTGTTATGGTGACTTTCCAGTCTTTCTCTTTCTTACTGTTTACTTAACTTTACTGAAAAACTTTGAATCTTTACATTAAGCATATAGTTTACAGGTTGAATGTTTAATTGGCTACAAATTGTGTTAACGGTTAGGTTATACAAGTATGTTGGAAACGAGTCAAAGCCTAAACAAACCGTACATTACCAGTATGTATTGTTACACCTTATATAGTGGTAAAAATGGAAGAAATTCCATGAATTTAATGAAACTCCAACAATGCTAAAGCTAAAAGTCATATTCGCAGACACAGTGGGTTTTGTTGCAAACTCCGCCGACTTGTTATCAGCTGACAGTTTAACATGGCAAGCTGGTTACTAATCCCCTGTTATCTGTCACCTGTAAAGGCCTACACACATACAACCTCTCTCTGTTTCCTCTGATTTCAGCTTTCACCCATATCCAGTCAGTCGCGAACTCTTTGGTCATCCTGTCTTGATACGCGAGGCGGAACACAATATCGTGCAATCGGTCGTTGTTACCATACTCTGATTGTAATGTAGATCGTCTCTATGGTTGATGGATAAGACACAACGTAATTTCCTAGTTCGATCTCGATTCCTAATATTGTGTAGTTTATCATATGGGCTATGAATTAATGATGCTGTCTAAAAAGTTTAGATAGTACTGTATTAAATGGCAATCAGCATTTGGACTGCTGACTAAAAAAAAACTATAAAATGTCTGAGTTGAAATACAAATAAGAATACATTAGTTTAATCATTTTAGCCTAAAAAAATGAGACATTTTACTGGTAATTTATTCTGGTGAACTTTGATTCATTAAAAAATATATGTATATGCATTTTGCTTTTAATTTTTTTTAATGAACAGTAATATTTAGTAAGACAATTAAAAGAATAGGGCCTACAGTTTTAATCCAATGTTTATTACTTTTTTAAAATTTAATTTGTTGTACTTTTTTATTGTGTTACTGGTACTGTGAAGTATACTTTACATCTCCATGTTGAAGATGAAGCTAGTTGTTCAGATCATTTTGCCAACAACAGATCTCTGATGTAAATTAACTGCTGTTGTACAATATTGTTCTGATTAATATAATTTTAGTAAGTCAATGTAACTTTTACTTAATATCAGCTACATCTTGGTAACTCAATCTAAAAGTGAAAAAAGTTTAAACTTATGTGCTTTCTGAGTGGCTTATTAAACTGTGTCCGATTTGATTGATAGGCGACAGCTGATCCATATAGATGGAATTTCAATTTGTCCTTTAGGATTCAAACGTCAATGGTATTTTAAACTACCTACATTAACGTATATTATCCTAAATGGGTTCAAAATTTAACAAGATTCAAAAAATATTTTTTATCCGTCTGGAAATCCTTGTCACTGATCCTCGATAAGAAACTGAGTTATGTGTTTTTGAGGATTTGTGCCAAAGAGTTATAACACCCTTTGCCTTTGCATTATTGATAGTATGGGTCGGCCGTCTAGTTCTTGCTGCATAAATATTGGAACTGTGTTTCCGTAGAAAGTGTCGTTGAATTTTGACTAATTGTTCAGTATTTATTTAAAGCGGAATAGTAATTTGGTATATTTTTGTAGAAATGTGATCAATCTACATACATAGGTAATTTAAAAAAATAATGCCTCTGCCTTTCGTCACACGGAAACCTTTGGACCAATTTAGATAAAATGTCACATAAAGATTGCTACTGTTCAGAGGACTTTCATATTGTGCTTTTGATAATTTGACTCAGTACTCAGTCTTAGACCATTATTAAATTTTAAAATAAAACAATTCAAGCAAAATATTACATTGTAAGTTTAAAAATGAAACATTCATAACGTACCTGTCTGTGTATTACGTTTGTAATAATTGTAACAGATGTTATGTGCAATAAAGAATTGTCAGTTGTCAGTTGTCAATGATACTTTCGGTAGTAAATATAAATTTAAGTTAATGACACTTTTAAAAGGTCGTTTCTATAATTCCACCATCAGTTCATTTAAATTAATCATAATACTTTATAGTAAAATTGGTTCTATTGATGGTACTCTAATTGTTTTCTGGGTTAGCGAGCTGGTCTAGTGTTAAAGCGCAGGACTTTGGTCCCTGAGCTCACCGGTTTTAAATCCTGCAAACCCCCAATGGATTTTATGCTAGTGATCTAATGCATTAACCCCTATTAAGCTAGCCTGAAGTAATGTGGGAAACGATTCTAGAACATAGAAGGGATACAAATTGTTATTGTTTTACAACTATAAATTTAAAGATCAATACTATTCCCTTTTGTAAAATTCCCAATTTGAAACTAATTGTTTATCAGTTTTGAAAATTGGAAAGAAGTATTTTAAATCTCTATGCTGTGGCTAAAATAAACTTTGCTTAAGCTAATCAGAACTATGCTCATATTTAAACTTTACTACAAAGTTTCTTGCTGTCCTAATTTTATAAGCAAGAGATAATATTTCTCGTAATATTTAGAGAGAGAATGACGAAGATCTGAAGATTCCCAAGTTCAACATCGCTGCACAACTCACTTCATCAAACATTTAATCAACTGGTTTTTATTCATCACTCTTGTTTAGCCTCAAGTACATTTATGTCTGTTCTTGATTAGCAGTAAAAAAAAGCTATGATTAATCAAATTGGTTCTTTAATAAATGTTTTCTTTTATTGATTTTGAACTTAAAATCAAATTTACCTCTATAATTTATTTCTTCTTCAATTAATGTTATGATGACTAGACTAATTTTTGCTTTAAAGAGGTTGTATGGAAAGGATTTTAGCGATTAAATAGTGTTTTATGTTGGAGATCAATATGGATAAAACTTTAAGGTTTTCATTATTTTTGAATTTGTGTTTCTGTAAGGCTGATGTGTTTCTCAAGATGTGGATTATTGTTATACTAGGGATATTAAAGAGTTTTAGTCATATTATCTTCTTAATACTATTCAGTGTAACTAGACTAAAAACTATGCAATGAAGGATACGGTATTTTAGCAAATTTCCTATAAAGGAATAAGCTATTTGGTCTCCGACCAAATACGCTCCAAGACCTGGACCCGGGAACAATTTACTTTTATGTTTTGATGACTATGGAGGCTTAAAATACCTTCCTTTTATCAAATTTGTTTATATGTGTCTGTTAGTTCGATAACTCTGAGACAAATCTTCTGATTTCAATGAAATTAAAAATTGTCTAAAACTACTTCTAACTATTCTAACGATTTCACAAACCAGTTAGATCGGTACTATGGATGGGAACAGAGTTTTATGGAGGTAAAAATATTTTTTTTCTGTTTTTTCCCCTCAAACCATAAATTTTGCTATTTCTTTTTTAACCATTTTCTAGGAGATACATGCTATTTTACATTCGTTAAATCAAATATATCTGATTTTGAAAAATAAACACATTCCCTCATCTGGTGTTACTGTATATACTGCAACCACACTCCCTAGCTATAGTAGTAACACAAAAAACCCTTCATAAAAGTGTAAAAATTTCCTTTTAGCACTAAAAAATAACTAGTCTTCAAAGTTTGCCGAGAGGTCCTGCTCGGTGATTATCTCACTTTAGTTGAGTGCCTCATTAAAATTATCCACTCCTCGAGAAAAACCCTTATCACATTCCATTTCCAGCATAAATACTGGCGGTTAAATAACAGGGTTAAGTGAAGAGACGTATGATTAAACAAACGTTAACCTAATTTAGTCACTCCGGGGAGTAATAGAATATAACCCCTCTTACCTTATTGTTACGTTCCGTGTTTAAGCTTTTTGCCGGAATAACTTTCATGCTTTGAAAAAACTTAATCAACTTTTGTCCTGGGATGAGGACTCATTTCGCATGCAATTCCAACTTCGAGAAATATTGTGACAGAAGTTAGCTAAATTTAGTATTTTTCTCGAGTGTAAGCTTTTTATTTTTATTGTAAAATTTATTATAAATAACATTACCTACTACATTCAATTTTCAGTTTTTGTTATTAAAAAATATATTTTGTGTTTTTCACACCATTGAATTTTCAATGATTTTATGTAAGGAAACCGTATAAAATCAGAAACTGTATCATCTGTGTAAAACCTGATATTGAACTTATGTTCACCTTTTAAATAACTCTATGACAAATAATGGCATCTTGGTCTAGAATTGATCCCGATTGGTATTAAACCATCTACATTCAAATAAGAAGGCAAGCTATATAAATCATTTGGATGATTCTTCTTTTTACTAGATGACCTGTTACAATTTTAATACACACTTAGAAATATTTTCCAGCTCAATTGGCTTTTTTTGTGTTTGCTGGTATTGTAAAAAAATTAATTAAACACTATCAAAATACTATACTACCTACGGTGTTGGAAATCTAATAATTAGAGGTTGTTCACCACAGGTCGTACATTGTTGAAATAATTTTTTATTTTAAAACGTAGGCCTAATTCTCACTGAAAAACTCCTTTTTACTGAACGTTAAATTCTAGCTCACCAAACAAAGTCACTGACTTTTGGAGATAGTGATTCACACACTGAGTCACTTCATGTCTGGCCAGGTTAGGCTAGGTAATCTCAGATTAGGTTAGGTTAGTACAAATAATGAAATGGCAAACCGAGCTGTTGTCTGTCGCTCACTGAGTCAGGTCAGGTTAGGTGAAGTAAGGTTATGTTTGTACAAATAATCAACCGACAAACGCAGAAGTGGGAAGTCGCATAAAAGGCGTTCAGATTGTTCCTAAGTCTAATCTTATACTAAACCAACTAATCAGCTGATATCTTGTTGCAGATATACAGACATCTGCGTTGGTACACCAACCCTTCGGAGCAGAGATGGATCATCAGGATTCTCTTCATTGTCCCCATCTACGGCCTGCACTCGTGGGTCAGTTTGTTGTTCTTCAACAGCGAGAGTTACTACGTTTACTTCTTCACTGTACGAGACTGCTATGAAGGTATTGTGAATATTTGTTACTTGACTAATACTTTTGTAAGTCTGAGGCTACACTCCTATGGCATTATTTTCTCATTTCATACCTTAACCCATTGGCGCCGACTTACGAACGTTTCTCATACGGTTTTCTTTCTATAACAATTAGAGTAAAAATCTACAAATTCAGTAAAATTAATTGCTGACTTTGGGCACTGAAGGCAGCACATTAATTCCTTCTCCAATGGGTTAACATAGAATGCTGGGCTAGCTCGTAACCGTTTGATTCATTACCACAAGCTAAGACTGAAGGGTTGTGGCATTATTGCATAGATAAAATCCATTGGTGGGATTTGAACCCAGTACCTCAAGGATCAAAGCTCTGCGCACCTCCACTAGTCCAGCTCGCTCCCCACCAAACCAAGCCATAAACCACCATGCTGTGTTAATTTAAGCCCATGTCTGGTGTGGTCTGTCAACCGTGAAAGTGGACTTTTGTAATCTCTCGAGAGTTGAATTGTTCTCAAGGATATGATCACCTCAAACGTTAATGAACCATTCTTCTGAAATCCATAACTGCCATTGTAAATCTGTCACGGCCCATTGACTGTTGTACTGGAGGGGAAATGGCTTCAACATCATAAGTGACGTTTAAATGGGAAGAAGCCACGGTTTTCAGTAGAAATCTTCAGTTCAATGGCTTAAATTACATAAAGAGGTTAGGATGAATTGTAATTATACTTGAACAATTTTTGTTAGTTAAAATATTTGTTTAACTATACAATGAAGTACATGTTTACTTTCATAATCTTTCACACACTTCATTCACTTACATTTAGACGTTACAATCTACATTATTACCTACACTTACAATCCATTTATATTCATATTAGAAAAAAAATATAGCATTAATAGAATATTTTTACATTTTAAAATTTGCAAAAGAAAAATGTCTTGGTCTGAAATGTATGTGTTCGTTAAAAATGTAAGAATTTGTGTATCCCTGCATAAATGGGTCTGCTTGGGCATATATTAAATATCTTGTTCAGTTATTAATGTTGTAATTATTTATGATGTGTCCTTAAGTTTAATTGCGGGGTTTCAATTTCATCCTGTATTTAATTACAGTAACGTTTTTGATTCTGGAAAAATACATTTGTTGACCAAAAGACATAAGATTTGCAATCTTATATTAACTAGGTGTCTGGGTAGCCGAAAGGTTGCCTTTAAATCTGAAGGCCGCTGGTTCGATTCCAAACAAGATCTAACAAAAGTTCAACATCAGATACTAACAAGAACAGGGATTGGACCGTTTCCGTACAAAAACATTAAAAAATACCTCAGACATAGACATACACAAACAAAAAGTAGGCCTAAATAGAAAATTAAAATTAAAAATAAGAATGGTTTTGACGAGTTTGGTTGTTACAGCTTTTGTGATCTACAACTTCCTCAGTCTGTGCTACGAGTATCTCGGAGGAGAAGGCAATATTATGAGCGAGATACGAGGCAAGCCAATCAGGTTTGTGCAAACTTTTACTGCTCTTCTCACTCTCTCAAGTACTTTAACTTGCAACAATATCTTTCCCTGGCGATTTTATTTGGTGAGAATTTTTCCATAGTAGAATAAACTTATAAAACTTTACAGAAGAAATCATTTCTTTATTGTCAGGAAAATTATTTTACATTACAGCGATAAACATCAGACAATGTGATAAAAAAAACTAAACAAAACTTTAAGAAAAAAATAAATTATATGACATATGAATTTTACAACTAACTAATAAAAAAAATTAACTGCCATTCTTAAGGTGATCTGAAATACTGAAATACTTTTGTCAATTACATAAATTGATTTTTAGAGATTTTCTTAAGGTTTCTAAAATTTTTAAAACTTTTTGTAAAAAAGAGACATTCAAAAATGTAAATACCTAGGAAAGTCAGGAGATTATTATGGGATTAGACACTTCTTCCATTATAATAATTTTGAATTCTATCCTCAACATTGGTTTGCATCTAGTTTAAGGGTTTCATGTTAATCTGACACTTTTGCCAGATGTAAAACAGTTTTTCTCATTTTTTACCCTTAAAACACAGAATTTATAAATTTTTCTCCAGACCTTTTTAAAGAGCTTAAAAAAGCAAATAATTTAGTATATCCAAGTGTTTTTGTACGATGATTGGTTAGGGAAAAAATTTAAAAAATTGTTAATTTAAAATTCCCATGTTATTCTTATGGAGAAATTGTAAACTGTTGTAGTTGGCTTGTTTATGGATATATTTTGATCAAACTGTTTTCTCTGTTCAGGTCCAACTGCGTGTATGGAACGTGTTGTCTGGGAGGTAAGACCTACACCATCGGGTTCCTCAGGTTCTGCAAGCAAGCCACTCTTCAGTTCTGTCTGGTCAAGCCGGTCATGGCGTTTGTCATCATTGTACTGCAGTCCTTCGGGCACTACCACGACGGTGATTGGAGGTTAGTTGACATGTGATAAAGTAAAGTTCGGACTTATCCTAAACTGGCTTCGATTAAGTCGGATAAACAAAAGGTCGAGGTAACACAAAAATTAACCATTATTTTTCCCATGGCCCACATTTACATTCTAGGACGCTAGGCTATAGCCTGGAACCACTTAAAGTTAGGCCTAGAGGGTCGTGGTATTATTACTTTGATAAAATCCATTGGTGTTTGGCAGGATTTGAACCCAGGACCTCAAGGACTAGACCATTTCGCTCCCCTCCAAATAAAAATGTAGGAATATGTTAAACTTCATGAAATTATGTCCCTACAAAAGTTATTCCAAGGCTTTTAGTTTGTCTCCCATTGAAACCATTATGGTTTTCCCAATTTTAACACATAATCACAAGTCAAAACATCCATTTGCTTGATAATTTGCTTTTAGTTACAAGTTTTAATTTACTAAGATATCAGGTGGAGATGCTTGTATAAATGTTGATTAACTGTGTTGTGTGTTGTATGCAGCATATACAATAATGATAAGTGATAGCTGCTTAAAGCCTTGCGCATATCCTAACACTTCATCTAGCTACCTAATAATGTTAGGAATATTCATTAGGTAGCTAAATGTAGAGTTAGGAGATAGGCTTACTTAAAACCTCTTGAAACGTAGATTAGTTAAAAACACTTAGCATTAAGAAAAGTCCAAATCTTTCCTTATGAACTCTACTAACTTGCCCCTTACTTTTCCTCATCTTATTTACCTTGTTTGTTCTGCAGCTTGGACGGTGGCTACCTCTATGTCACCATCATATACAACTTCTCCGTCAGTCTGGCTCTGTATGGTCTCTACCTCTTCTATTTCGCAACTCGAGAACTGCTAACCCCGTTTGAACCTGTGCTCAAGTTCTGCACCATCAAGTCGGTCATCTTCCTCTCTTTTTGGCAAGGTAAATGTGAAGATTTGTCTTGTTACGTAAGCTTTTTATTGTAGGGGTCTGTAGGCCACACTTTTATACTTCAGGTCGGGTCGGATCAAAAGTTTTACCCTTCTTGGGACAGAATTGAGTGCTTTTTGGAAAGTAGCAATTAAAAAAATGATTAATTGTAATACTAAAACCAGTTTATACATAATATTGTACATGATGTGCCCTTTATCATGGTGAAATTGTTATTATATCATGCTGTCACACAAGATTCCAACATTGTAAATATCTTTTGCGGCCATGGTGAAATCATGAGGTCTTCTGTAGTCTTGGCGAAATGGTGAATGTCTTCCGCGGTCGAGGCAAAATTGTTAACTTCTTCTAGTCATGGTTCATGGACTAATTGTAGCTAATTGTGTCCCAGGTACACTATTGGCTGTGCTAGAGAAGGCTGGTGTGATAGAGCCAGTGGTGGACAGCTACGGGACCCCAACCAGTGCTGGTACTGTGTCTGCCGGCTACCAGAACTTCCTCATCTGTATTGAGATGCTGTTTGCTGCCCTCGCACTCCGAGCTGCTTTCCCCTACAGGGTGTATGCCACAGGCTGCATCACTGATGCTTCTGGCCGCAGTGTCACCATGCAGAGCATCTCCTCCAGCTTGAAGGTACCTTAGAGGTTTTTTGCCGTATAATCTGAAGGAGTTATAGAATACAAATGTGTGTTGGTTATTAGCAGGCTTTTTATCTTCAGGTAGGGTAATGTCGGGTCTAAAATGTTGTCCCGAAAGTCTTCTGCAGTCGTGGCAACATAGTGAACGTCCTCCACAACTACGGCAAAATCGTGAACGTCTTTTGCAGGGGAGTTGTTCTCTCTTAGTTGCACCCCCTAGTAATAGCAAGATCAAGAACATCTTCCATGGAATGGGCTATATATTGATTGATATGCGGTTGTATAGTATTTAGATGCCCTTGGTTATTTTTACATTTGTATCTTTGCAGATATTTTCTGTGTGTTGGCTTCACTTGAGCCGACTCGGGAACAACTCAGATAGTTCTGACACTAATGCTGCACTTGACAAGACACAGGAAGAAATCTATTTAAAAATTTATTTTGGCTGTAAGCGTTTACACGGTCGAACAGTTCCTGACGATGTGTGCGTTGTATCTAATCAGAAAGTTTCTTTCTGTGTCCTTTTGTTTTCTCAAGCTTAATTGGTAGTCCCCATCAACCATCACACTGTCTTTGAAAATGTATGAAACAGTTAGTGAATATAAAGAGTTCCCTTCCGTTGTTTCCAAACTAAACACAGGGTGTCTAGTAGTCGGGAAAATCGGGAAAGTCGGGAATTAGTATTGAATTTCAAAATGGTCTTGAAAAGTCGGGATTTAGTCTTAAATTTTATTTCGAAGTCGGGAATTTTCATGATTTTGCCGCGATCGTCGTCTTGCGTTTACGTAACCGCGAAAGCCAATAATGATGATGTCTACACGGCCTCGGGAAACGTTCACGATTTTGCCGTGATAGTGGACGACGACGATGACGTTACCGTGGCCGCGGGAGACGACGATGACGTTTCCGAGACCGCGGGAGACGACGATGACGTTTCCGCGACCGCGGGAGATGATGATGATGTTTCCGTGACCTCAGGAGACGACAATGATGTCTACACGGCCGCGGGAAATGTTCATGATTTTGCCGTGATCGCGGACGACGACGATAACGTTTCCGTGACCGCGGGAGATGACGGTGATGTCTAAACAGCCGCGGGAAATGTTCATGATTTTGCCACGATCGCGGACGACGACGATGACGTTTCCGTGACCGCGGGAGATGACGATGACGTTTCCGTGACCGCGGGAAACGACGATGACGTTTCCGTGACCGCGGGAGACGACGATGACGTTTCCGTGACCGCGGGAGACGACGATGACGTTTCCGTGACCGCGGGAGACGACGATGACGTTTCCGTGACCGCGGGAGACGACGATGACGTTTCCGTGACCGCGGGAGACGACGATGAGGTCTACACGGCCGCGGGAAATGTTCCATGATTTTGCCGTGATCGCGGAAGACGACGATAACGTTTCCGTGACCGCGGGAGATGACGGTGATGTATAAACAGCCGCGGGAAATGTTCATGATTTTGCCGCGATCGCGGACGACGACAATGACGTTTCCGTGACCGCGGGAGATGACGATGACGTTTCCTTGACCGCGGGAGACGACGATGATATCTGCTCGGCCGCGGGAAATGACGATGACGTTTCCGTGACCGCGGGAGATGACGATGACGTTTCCGTGACCGCGGGAGATGACGATGACGTTTCCGTGACCGCGGGAGATGACGATGACGTTTCCGTGACCGCGGGAGACGACGATGATATCTGCTCGGCCGCGGGATATGTTCATGATTTTGTCACGATCGCGGACGACGACGATGACGTTTCCGTGACCGCGGGAGATGACGATGACGTTTCCGTGACTGTGGGAGATGACGATGACGTTTCCATGACCGCGGGAGACGACGATGTCTACACGGCCGCGGGAAATGTCCATGATTTTGCCGTGATCGCGGACGACGACGATCACGTTTCTGTAACCGCTGCAGTCAATGATGATGTCTAAACGTACGGTATGTGGAAGATTTCATGATAAAAAAAACCAAATTTGCTAGTTAGAATTTTTTATTGCTGCATTATTTCTTTACTTGAAAACACCACATTATCATAATACTACTTTATGACAAAGACAGGGTGTAGTATTATTTAGAAAATTTGGTTAAGCTATAAAAATTGGTATCGGTATCAAGAATTGAGAATCGATACATTTTGGTATCAACACCCACTAATTGTTGAAAAAACTAGTCTTGAAAAATCTGGAATTAGTCTTGAAAAGTCTGGAATAAGTCTTGAATTTTATAATGGAAATAAACTAGACACCCTGTAAACAGTTGTTCTTTTGTATTTCAGGAGACGATGAATCCAAAAGACATAATGACGGATGCCATCCATAACTTCCACCCTCAATACCAGCAGTATACGCAATACAGCTCTGGTAAGTAATTTGATCAAATACTTTTCTTAGTTGTCCCACTTTAACATCCAAGGTGGCTAGGTTTTAGCTCAGAACCGTCATAGGCTACACATTACATGAGGCTAGGCCCAGAAGATTGGGTCCTATCACATAGGAAAAATACATTGGCGGGATTTGAACACAGGACTTCGGGGACCGAAGCCCTACACTCTACAACTAGACCAGCTCGCTTCTCGTGATTAGATGAAACATTAATTGAACACTGATTCTGTAGGTGTAGTGTTCAATCCTGGTGTTCAGTAAATCTTCACTAAATCGCCAATTTGTGGACCCAGAGGTTGTTGAGTTTAGGGGTTGTTGAGTTATCCAGAACTGACATTTTTAACCGACTTCCCCACTACCAACAAAAGGAGGAGGTTCTCAATTTGTTTGTGGCGATGTTTTTTTTTTTCTATGTATGTTCACCAATTTCTCTGTGATTCTTTTACCGATCAGTGTGGTTCCACCACCAAAATAACCAGGAGAGTTTCTATTTGGTACCTTATATATTATCTTTAAGTATAAAATTTGTTTCGGTGAAAAATTCTTAAAACCTTAAATATTCAACACTTATTTTGTTTACATTTGTTCAGATTGTTTACATTTGTGCAGAGAAGGCAATAAATAATAATAACATTCCTACAGCTGTAAGTTGAAACCATTTAAATGAAGCTACAGACAATTATTCATGAAACAGTTGCTTCATATTGATCAATAAACTATTTCTTGCCATGGAGCCTTAATGAATTACATTGAGAAAAATGCATTTTGTTTTGGTTACTATAAAAAATGTATTTTAACGTTTGACCTGATTTGTGTATACAGTAATTCTGTTTTTAGTACCTATTGAATATTCTGACTTACAAAAACATATGTTTCAGTGAATAGCTGTATGATATTGACAAATAAAGGTGTATTGTGAAAACCAAAGCATTCGTAAAACAGTTCTAAATATAAATTAAATGCAATTATTCCTTACACGTACACGACCTAAAAAGTGTGACAGTGCATAGTCGTCAATTGTCTTAAAAATGTAAAATATTTTAATTACTAAACATGCATTTGCAGATGTGGAATGTTTATTGATATTCTCTACCCAGTTACTATATCTTATCATTACTATTATGCCTATTATGAAGATGATTTGCAATTTCGACTAGGCTATATCTTGATCAAACAAAACCACCTACATGGCTTGCACCACTTTTAGCCGAACCAATCTTTCATATAATATTTTCCAAAGGTACTATACGTGTTAACGACCAATTTTCCACTTTTGAGAGATTTTTTAGTGCTGGTAGCTGAGGAATAACTTTCATATTGTTCCAAAAGGCTTGAGACGTTACTGTATTTATTTTTATAATGTAGAAGTACACTGATTGCAGGAAACGATGATGTCTGACATTTCAATGTATCTAGAAAAGACAATTAGTTTTTCATTAGGCCTAATGTAATGGACAACTCTTTCTTTCTTAAGGAATATCTCAAAATGTTTATTTTCATACCCATTGATTATGTAACCTGAACAGGTGCCTCAAGCAGTTTTAAAATAATGATTGTTCTGTGGAGCTTTTGATTGTTTCAAACAGTTTTGCTTATCAAAAAACCTCAAGTAATTAATACATAAAAAATTATAGTCACTAAAAATAATGAAATAATTTATTTTTGTAAAAAAAATACAACCGACTTCAAACGCTCTAAAAAGAATGAAATAATTTCAATAAAGTAAACTTTTGTATTAGGCAAGCTTACGTATTTCAAGTCGGCGTGGCTCAAACTGCAAATATGATTGAAATTAAATATTGTGTGTGTATTTTGAAAATCAATAAATTGTAGCTGGATAACATAAATATGTAAAAAAAAATTCTGAATTGTTTTGTTTATATATTAAAGGAAATATTTTCTTGTATTTTATGTTTACTTCAGAATAAATGCATCATGAAAATAACACACACAAATGTTCTATATGAATAGGAAAATAATTTAGTTTGATATTGTGATAGGGAAAAGAAGCTAGTTTAGTATTAAAACGTTACTTTTCTTAGTTAGAAACATTTAAATGCGTTATAATATTTTTAAAGATACTCGTTAATACCACTATGATGCCGATCTCTGATTACGGTAATAAAATAACACTTAACGCATAACTATGAAAAGGACATGCAGATTAACCCCTTTAGTTATAGATAGTCACCTGCAATATGGACACCCTCTTTAAATTTTGTATCAAAAATCATCATAGAGCCGCGCCGACTTTAAATACGTGAGCTTGCCTAATACAAAAGTTTACTTTATTGAAATTATTTCATTCTTTTTAGAGCGTTTGAAGTCGGTTGTATTTTTTTTACAAAAATAAATTATTAATAAATAACAGTTGAAGTTTCTTTTGATACAATACAAACCATAAAATCAGCATCAAACGTACAACATTTTCATTTAGACTAAAGGCTTCCACAATCACACTGTCAGTCACAGACTTCAAACCCAAGGCAGCGATGTCGTGGGTTCGGATCCTGGTGACTGCCGAAAACTTTTATCAGTACAGTTCACCTTTGTATTGTACCAGCTCACTCCTTGCTTTGCATGGATGTTCCACGCACAGGCAGTTAGTCCATGTGGACGGGCAAATGCAAGGTTAAGTGACCGCCAACCTCTAAAAAAACAAAAATTCGTGTTGGGGTAAAACCGTGTCATATTGCTGATCTTTTGTAGCTTTTTTTAAGCATGAAGTGATGTTTCAGCCTCTTTCCAGGTGGTAATTTTCATCAAAGCTGAAATGTAATCTCAAATAATCAGCGATAGGACCTGGTTTTACATCTCCCAACAAGGGAAATGAGAATTTACATTATCTGTCTCAATCTTGGCAAACATAGCTCAATAAAACTAGTGGAGTTTGGTTTTCTTCGTAGTTAATTTCTTCTTCCATAACCTTTTTATTGTAAATAGCAAATGTATATTTTTTTGAACACACACTAATGAACCAAGTGAAAAGCTTAACAAGTGTTTAGTAAAGGGTGTGGTAAAGCTTAAATAATATTTTTTTTGTCATACTGCTGCAAAAACGGCTTTTTCACTACATGTGTTGCGGGACTAAAGTAACTCTTTTCTCTAGAGAGAAAAAAATCAACTGGAGTCTAGTACATCAGCTGTACCCAGCAGTCCCGATTAACATTGAATCACCATAAATCTTTGTTGTGTCATTTTGTTGTATTGTATAATATGTAACTGAAAATGAAAATATACGACTTTTTAGACATTCAGACAAATTTAAAAGTAAAAGAACTTTGGTAGTAAAATATTGTGTTGGTGGAGTGATACATAATACATATAAATAACAGTATCAGCTGTTTGTATCAAAACAAAAAAGGAACCATTCTGGGAACTAATTTACAAAGGTATAAACAATGTACGAAATTTCCGTTTGTAAATTATTTTGCTTTAACAATGGTGCAGTAGGACATAAAATATTGTTCATCTCACAGAGAAAAATGTGTTTGAGCTTAGCTCATTTTCTGACACCATCTTTTCCACGGCTATTAAAATTGAGCTTAGGTCGAAAAAAATTCCTTTGGGTCTAATGACGAAATATTCTATCTTCAATCTTTTGTATATTGATTTCCTAATTCACACAGCAAGTAGGCACTTTCGATACACAATTTCACTTAGTCACAATGCTTTGGACATTTAATCTGGGTTGGTGATGTACTTTTGATAAAAAACGCAAGATGATACAAGCTGTATAAAGTCTTCTGGAAAATTTACTTTTGTTCTTTTATCTAAAATAAAATCTTTCCTTAAAAAGCCTAAATTAGGCTTAAAAACTAATAATTTTGCTAAAAATCATAACACCCTTAATTTTTATAACTGCAAAACAATGCAAGAAAATTAATATTTTTCAATGCAACAGTTATTTTAGTCTAAAATCGCTACTGATAAGATTATTTTTATTTTTATAATTTAAAGCCAAACTATTCCTCTATCAATCAACATTCACCTAGCTCGTCCAATCTTGGCTTTGCATGACTTTCTCTCTGTTTTGCAGAAGTCGGATCTTCCACCAATCAGCCTTATGACAAATTGTGAACTGCGTAGTTGGCGCACCTGCTCCCTGTGTGCTGCGTAGTGGCACCCCTGTCTTGCTGCATGACTGTGATCGTTGCGTTGGCATGCAATTATTGCTCTTTCCTCGCATGTTACGACGTTCAATTCAGTGTATTTTGCCCCGTTTCAAACCTGGTTGGTATGATTGGAAGGATAGCATATCACATTTCTGCTCGAGAGTAAACTTAGTATTGAATTTACAGTATTTATATTTTTCAATCGTACAATAAAGTAGTTGTGCAGTTTAAAATTGCTATACAATCAAAATGTTACTGTTTAGCCTTGTCACATTTTATTGTAAGTATTGTATTAGCTTAGTCTTATGATAAGTCCGACTAACTATTGAGTTATATCAGTATTTAGCAGAGTATTCTCCTATAATAGGAAAAAGAACAATATCCTTTAGAAATAACATACTATCTTTAAACATAAAAAAAATCGTTGCTTGAATCTTGAAGCAGAATTATTTCTACCAACCAGATTTGATATATTTCTTAGTTTCAATTTACTTATATCATCCAAGTGCCTTATTTTGTGTAAATTTGTTAACATTATTGGCCTCATTTCATCATACATCTTATTATTTTTTGTACCCATTACATACATTTTTATTGTTCCTGTTAACCATTGGCTTTAAATAGGGCTTTGTTGTTGTCCTCGATAAAATATGCATTAACATAAGGATAATTTATTTTGATTGCTTTAAAAACTGTATTTTTTTGTTGTTGACTTGGCAAATAAAACCTATTGCTGTAACTTAGGGAATTAAAATATAACTAAAAGTTTGAATAGAAGGTTTTTTAAAGTAGATAAATTTTACTTAAAAACTAAATTTGAAAGTTTTTCTGAATTTTATTTAGAAACTAAACTAGCTGAATCACTCATTTTTCAATGTAGGCCTAATTTAAGCAGTTTAATTTTGTTTAGTTGTTTAAGTACATTAAATGTTTAAAGTAACTGTAATCTTGCTAAACATATAAAACGGCTTTAAATCAAATGCACGAACAAACTTAATATTCAGTGTCTAGGTTATTTTTTTATATTTGTGATATGTTTTAATTCGTGAATGCTTTGTATATTGCGATTCATGGGATATCTGTTGCAATACATTCTTAGCATAAGTTAAAAACACATTCCATGTGTAGGATTTTATGTCGTTTAACATAGTATTTTGTTCTAAGATATTGTAATTTTTGTAACGAGTTGTGTATTTATTTAGATTTATAGGTTAAATATAGCTAATTGGATGTAACGGTGTGCTCATTTTTATTTTACTCCTTTCTATATTTTTAGCATGTAACCCCTAGTGTTGTTTTTGCTTGTTATTTGTTTTAACTTGCTCATATTTTTAGAGATTTTGACATTATTAACATGAGTTGTTAAGTGTAGAATTTTTTAGATTTTCATAGGTTTTTTTTTACCCCAGTTTTACAATTTGTTTTGCCCATTTTCATCAAATTTTGACTATCTAGCAATAACATTTTTCCCCACTTTTTATAACTAACGGATTTAATTTTTTACTTAATACGTTTGATCACATTGAGTGCAGTTGAAGCTAAAGAATAAATTATCATCCTGTGATCTCAACCCATTTTCACACAAAGATATCCATTAAGTTTTTTTTTTTACTTCATCACAATATTCATTTTATTTTTATAATGTTTCTTACATTTTACTTTTGTCCAAATCTTATCCTGGAACACACTAGGATGTTGCGAAATCAGCTGTTTACATAACTCAATGTGGTAAACGTAGCATTTTAAAGGCCTGGGTGAAACTGTCTGTTAGCTTCATATTTTCTAAAATGTAAGGTGTTGCAAACCATTCTTTTGGTTTAAACCTTAAATTCTGGGACACACAGGGCTTCCAAAATATAGAACTTTCTTTGTGCTGTAAAATAAAAATACCCCCGCCGCAGCAAACCTGCCAACTAAGCGAATTTCCATTTGTCTAAATTGATTTTCAGTTAAATATATTTTAATAACATTAGGTTTAACGAGTACCTAGGTTTGCTGCTACAAGGAAACTAATAAAGTGTGTTTTTGAGTAAAATTTTGATAGCTTAGTACAAAATAAATAAATTTGTCAAGTTTGATCAAAATATATCCATAAACAAGCAAACTACAACATTTGACAATATTCTCCATAAGAATAACATGGGAATTTTAAATTTACAATTTTTTTAATTTTCTCCGTTACTAATAATCGAACAAAAATACTTTTATATACTAAATTATTTGTTTTTTTAAGCTCTTTAAAAAGGTTTAAAGAGAAATCTGGAAATTTTGTGTTTTGAGGGTCAAAAGTGAGAAAAACCAATTTTTACCCCATAAAACCCCCCGTAAAGCCCCATTCCCATGGTCCGATCGTGATGGTTCGCGAACTCATTCAAGTTTATCCCGCTTTACACCTTTAAACCAAATTTCATCAAAATCGGACAAAAATTACTCAAGTTATCGCGTTCACGGACGTATATATATATATATATATATATATATATAAATCTATATACATATATATATATATACATATATAAAAATTTGAACGAATGGTGTTTTTGGCCTCTGGGGACATCAAAATGAAAAAGTAAATCGGTCCCGGTTCTAGGTCTTACCGTGCCACCTACGGTAATAGCTACTTCCCTATAGGGAAATTCGCTAAAAAAATCTTTTACATCAACAATCGGGTGTACCCTATGATAGCCTAGTTTCAGCGGCACCTTGTCAAATCTTTTGACCTCCCAGCTCGGTTAGTTATCTCAACCTTCCTCAACCTTTTTAAAGACCAAGACTTCAGAAATATTAGTTGTGTTTCATAAATTTACTTCTTGTCCAGTCAAACGAAGAAATCTTGAATCGTAGTTGAATAATGAATTTGATGAGTGGAAAAAGTCTGTAAGCTGTACTAGAATTTGGTATGAGACATGTGATTTAAAATAATCGTCAGTTGCATGCTGAATATCCATTTATTAACAGTGTTACGTTGGTTCCCTTAAAAAGGTTGTAGCACGTGGTAAAATAAAACATGTAATTGCATGAAATGCTCCCAATTTTACTATGAGAGGGAGATGATTATAGGTTTAACCGCTATTCTGGTTTAAACAGTTTAGGGTCTTTGTATATTTTTTAATGTCGAGGAAGGTACTTACCTTACCTACGCGGCCACTCAAACCCCAAAAGGTTTTTGGCCTCGCCATCCAAGCGTGGATATGTTTTAAAATAAAATAAAAACCAGTAAGGTACTAATAATTGTTATTTTAAAAAGGTAAGTTTTGATCTGAAATTTTTTTAATTTTATGCCTGAGAACCGGGGGGAGTTGACCTTCAACTATTTTTTTGGATTATCAAACATTTGATTTGGTTTTTTACTGTTGATGGCTTAAACAGAGTCAATGCTTTAGTAACCTTTTCCTCCCACATGTTTGCAAGACGAGAACTTTGCACTGCATTTAACTCAGGAAAATAACATTTAACGTCTGTATTGCCTACAGACAAAATGCATCCTATGGTTCACCATGATCACACGTAATACTTAATCTATGTAACATTTTGAGTCATGAAATGATAAATTAGTTTGTCAAGCATGCATATTTTCACATTAAGTTTCCATAATTTGATAATTTGTAACTTAGAACTTGCAGAAATTTTTTTTCATTTAATTGATCTAAAAAAAAGGATTAGATAAAAAATGTGTTTGATGATTTTGATGTGTAAAATATTATGGCAACTTAGCAAAGAACATCCATGGCAAAATTACATTTCTACAAATGGTTCAAGATAAGATAAGATATGAAGCTGACACACCAGGATGTGTGTTTTAAGCAAAGATGATTGAAGGATGAGTGTTGGATGGACAAGTTGAGCTTTGTTGCTGTCTGAGATCAGCAGATTTTTTAGCCAGAACCACTTGTTTAAAGTCCTTTAATCAGGGATAGCTAATATTTTTTTAAATAAATATGAGGCTGGCAGCTTCTTTTAACCATGCATTTGCCAATACACTAGGCCTTGGGACTGTGTGTAACGTATCCACTGAAGTAATGGGCGAGCCGGTGCAGTGCAAGAGTGAACCGTACTGATAAAGCTTGTGTGGTGAGCACGAGGATGTGAACCCACGACTTTGCTGTCATGAATTCGTAGTCCGTCGCACTATCCAATGGCCCAACAATTCACTAAATTAATCCATTCTATTTAAGTATTAAAGCACCATTTTCCATTACAGAAGATAATCTTGATATCTCTAAACTTGAGGTGTTGCAGCAGCAATTCTGTACAACCTACAACAGTAAAACGTTGGAGAAAGATCAATAAGCTGTAGTTTGTCATGATAAACTCACCATTTTTTTATTAGTGTTCATGTCAGAAGTATTTTGTATGGAGAATCACAAAATTTTCAACCCATTGACAACAAAACTGTTTAAATTCCTCTATTAATATTTTATTTTTAGGTTATGTCCTTTTATGTCTTAGCATATTTATTTTTCAACACCAAAATAAATATTTTCTTTATCAGCATCTTACTTGATATTAAATTACCTGAATACACAAAAAATACCTTAAATAACACTGGTAATAATATATTTACACTTATTCTGTTTACTAACAAGACTTGTGAGTGTTATTTGAAGTATTTTTTGTGCTTTCAACCAAAATAAAAGCCAAACAAGAAAAATCTGATTCCTCCTCCTCTATACCAATGTAAAAAGAGGTAAAACAGCTGTTGTGTGTTGTGTGCAATCCTTATTTAACTCAGTAATTCCGTCAAAATCCACTTAAGCCGGGCATTGTTTAACACGTTCGCGGCGGCATGGGAGCGATCGCTCCCACACGGAACCCTAATGCCATCCTGGTGGGTGCGTCCGCTCCCAAGCTGCAATGCAGTATGAAATGATTTATTTTTAAGCCAGGATTAGAGCTAGAAACTTGAAACCTCGCACAGCACTGCTCAATAGTATACTGTATTTTGTTGTGGTGTATGTTGGTAGTAAATTTCCCCGAAAATCTCCCTCTGGCAATCTCAAAAATCTACTTTTTGTCCCGCCTTTTTCCCTCCATTTGGCAATACAATTCCCATGGGACCGGTTATGTTCCAAGCAGTGCTGCTATCTGTGAGTGTTTAGCGAACTACGTTGACTCTCGTCTTAAAGCAGGACATCCTCGCACGTTATTTGCTATTTGTCAGACCGAAATTGGAAAGCCAGTCACACGCGGCAATCGGGTTTGTTTGACGCTGCGGGCTGCACCGCACTGGGGATACGCCCGGAATTTGACGTGCCGCCGCGTACGTGTTAAGGTGGACCCTCATCTCCAGCTAAGCCACACATTAGCAAGCTCAATATAGAATTCACAATTACGGGATTCGAACCCGCGAAATACCTCAACACTACACTCATCATTGCAATTCCTTAGTACAAACAGTAGTAGCTACCAACCATGCCACCGTCAGCTGAATGGGGCGTTTGCCAGTTTAAGCACAAGATGGCACTAGTGATCGTAGGTTAGGTTTCACGTACCACTTGAGCTACACGATAAATATTAGACACGTTTGGCCAGGCACATTGTACTATCACAAAATAAATATTGAAAAGGTCTAAAAACGTAACCTTTTAAAATAGTTGTTGATTCTGTTAAAATTGTATAGTGTACTTAAGAGTGTTGTGATAGAGGTTGTGTTTTACTTATCCTGTATCTGTTACTGGTAGTGTGGCAAACATTTTTTTTAAAATTATAAATAATGTATATTTATTGGTAATGTGGCAAAAAGTATCGTATATGACATATCCAGGTAGGTACTCACTAGAAATCCTGGAACCATGATGCTTTTACTGCTTCTCATCCTGTAGCGTAACATACTATACAGTAACAGTGGAAGGTCCTAAGAACGTTTGTTGCTGTTATTTTCGCGCAATCAGTAAAATATACAACCATTTTCTCTACTGCGTGTCAATATTTTGTTCCACAGTTACAGGAGGGGCTCAAAGGAATTCCAGAGCAGGGGGGTACGACGCCGACGACCCCCCACATACACCCCACCCAAAGAAGCAGACGACAGCGCCTAGCCAGCGAGTTGCGACCATCAGCTCGGGGTACAACGAGAAAACTATGCTGCTCTCCTCAGATGATGAATTCCAGTAATTATTGGTACAGAATATTCTCATTCTGCTAAAGCATTGACTTGTGTCTATAATATCTTTACAACGTGGTGCAGCTATCATTGTAATACAAACTAGACGGTTTTAAACTCTGTAAATGTTGTCGGTAATAAGTATTTGTATCCCGTGTTGAAAACCGTCGGAAAAACACAATTTTTGTTTGTCGTGATATTTTTTCCATTATGACAAAAGGTTGTGTAATTTTTAATAGTAATCTAAAAGTTATTTTTCTTCCTGAGTAGTTCTTAAAGTTATGAAGTTTTGTATGATGAACCTATGTGAAGAAATGTCAGAATAATAATGGTCAAATTGAACTGACAAAATAAAAACTTTAACGTTTGATTACCTTTTAATTAAGAACAACACTTTTTGGATTATACTTAGTTTTTGTTTCAATCAAAAGTATTAGGAAAACACTTTATAATATTAACTGATTACATTTGTAAATAAATATTATCAATGAAAGCACCAAAGTTTTTTTTATATCTAAACTAAAAAAATTCTAAAGTTTAATTTCATCTATCTTCAAGAAGAAAAACTTCAGAATACAAGTGAAACATATTTTGTTAAATTATCACACCTTTGAAAACTTATGTAATCATGCATTGAATCAAGATTTTCAAATTTTAAAACATTTGTGAATTTTTTTTATCGTTATAGCTTAAATAAAATGAGTCCGAATAACAAAACATAAAACTCGACGTTGATCATAAATAATTGCTCACAGAAGTTTCTAGTCATATATTATTACAAAACTCTCAACTACTTATCTTTTTGTTGTAATTTTAATACTAATGGTAAATATGTAAAAAGATGTTGACACGAGGGTAATGTACAACTAAAAGGCAAACAGTCCATTTAGACATAAAGCTGTGTCATTTATTGAAGTTAATAAGTAGTTTCTCGCTCATCTTTTACTTATGCTAACAAAATATAATTAATTTTCATTACTCTTCAAATAATCCAGTTGATCTTCATGCACTGTAAACATAAGCTGCCCACTTCTATAGAATTATTGTAATACATACTGTACAAATTTGTTTGTGATTAGTTTACGTTTACATCGACACAGATGAAGATTAGTAGGAAATTATTGTGTAAATATGGAATGTAGGGATAAAAGAGTGAGATGAACAAATATACAATGTTTTTATTTTGTTGATTTTGTTACACTTGCCAAAGATATATAATATAGTGTACTTAAGATAAAATATAAGACAACTAGTTGTACGAGTGTATTTATTTCGTGTTATTATTTGGATATGTTTATCTTTTATGTTATTTGATTTATATTTAACAATACTTTGTAGGGTGATGCTGCTCTAGTTTTTATAATACTCGAATGACAGAACTATTTTATTAGTTGACCGACTTAATTGACTATTTCCATAGGTTTGCGGGTATTAGTTATATTGAAGCTCATTATAATAATAATAATCAGTAATAATCAACTTGTTGAAATAGTTTATTGTTTTGGATATTGTACTTACTTACTTGTATTTTAATTTGAGTTTAGTATTTTTTACAATGAGTATATTTTGTTTTTAAGACGGTTAGATAATTTTTTAAACTAAAGTAGATGTTGCCTTAATCTTTGTTTGAACATAAACAATCATCTTCATTCGTAGGCTTAAGCGGCCGGTTTCATCACTGAATTCTCTGTCTTCGAGTGAGAACCGTGGCAAGTCGGTATTTATACTGTGTACATAACCAGACGTTTCGCCCATTTTATAATGAGGTATCCTATGCTGACAAAGAATTCCATGACGAACAAATCATTCCAGATTTAAGTTGGTTTCCTTCCTGTGATATATTTCTATATCAATAGGAACATTTGCTTTTACTTAAACCAATGATTTTTTCAATGATACATAATATTGTTTTTATGAGTCGTATTTCCTTTGTATTTGATTGTTTTGATTTGTTTTAATGTTGTTAAAATGGCCAAATGTAATTCCTTGTGTTGATGGTTTGGTGTTACTCAAACTTGGAGAGTTATGATAAGACGACAGTTCTAGCTGAAATATTTTTACTATTGTTTGGAGTTTATCTTCACTATAGCTTTTGGCTAAGCACTAGATATTTTGAATAAAAAATATCGTAAAAGGCATCTCTGTTTTAATTTCATCCCAGGTCCATATAATAAAAAAAAACTTTTACCATGTTTTTTGATTGGAAATGATCCTAATTCTGGTCCTGTTAACTATTTAACGTCAACCGATTGCTAAAAAAGCATCATTAATTGATAGTCCAATGACAACCGGCGTCGGAGTCTGCTAACAATCTCTTGGAATCGAACCAGCGACCTTAGACTTGAAGACCATAACCACTTGGCTTCCCTGACAACTTTATATCCCTCTTCTAGATTTTTCAACAGTAGAAACAACTTGGTTGCCCCTAGTATTCTCCGTTTATATAAGGACTTAATTTTTTTAGTGTGTACGCTTGTGGTATTTTGTTTGAATAAATTTTGAACACTCGTTAGGGAATGCAGTCCAAACCTCTAAAACCGTACCTTACTTCTCTGTAGATCAGGTAAGATGGTCTACTTAGCGGGAGCCAAGAGAAGATAAGACCGGAAAACACTTAAACTAAAGCAAAGTTCAACTAGTATGATGACGTAAATTGTACTTTTGTAATCATAAATTCATATTTTTCTAACATATTTATTAAGATCATAGAATACCCATGATTTTTATTACTTTTCTATACCTTATAGAGGGGAGCCAGAATTAATTGTTAGTGCCATTGTACTTACTTACTGGAGTGGCCACTGGTACCTTAAGCTTTACCCCTGACGTGCAACCGAATGCAAGGGTTTGCAAGATTTCTGTTTTCACTTGCTACATTGAAGGTAGAATCAAAGTTAAGGTCTCATATTAAAGAGGATGAAATTTTCTATAGTTCTTTGTTTCTATATTTCAATTATTTTAAATACACACCTTATAAACTTGAGTTGTAGTACAAGAAAAAAGGGTCTTTTCAACTAGCCTTAACTTATTAAAAAATATGTTTTTTTGAACATTTATTGAAAAACGCAGAACTATAGATGGGTCTTTGTACTACTATAAGCCATTTAAAATGTGTAGCTATCATTATTTGTTAATTCTAAAACAGTAATCTTTGAAACGTCTGCAAGCACTTCTCGCAGCGCTGTCCAATGGTGAAACATAGCTACTGAAGCCTGAGCTGAGATTTCCGAGTGGAGGTAAAGCGCACCCTTAAGACTCTTAAGAGGTACTTGGCCTCGCCCATGCACTGCCTCCAGGTGTCTCTTTCTTGAGCATAATTTTCATTCCTTCCCAATCTTCTAATGTCTTTTTGTACTTTATCCCTCCATCCTAGCTTCTGCTAAGGATGCTAAGGTGGTCTTCTGCCTTCGGGGTTTCTATCAAGTATGTTCTTTGTGGTGGAATTTTTACTTATTCTCATAGTATGCTAAAACCATCTCAACCATCTACTTTTTTCTGCTACGATGTCTAGCATATAGTGCCACTATGCAAAATAAAAATACTTACCTTACAAACATTCTTTTTCATACACTCTGCTGTGAGACAGGGTGAAAAAACGGTAAACGTTGAAATAATTCAAAAAATGTTTACTGATTGCACCAATAGTAACAACGGGTGCTTAGTGTGAGATTATACATACAGTACATGCGCAGCGCCTACTGTCGGACATAATGACAAACTTAATGAGGCCATCAGGCACTAGCACATATATTGCTTGCAGGGCGTAACATTGTACAGGGCATATTGTATTGTTACTGTCTATTTCTCATTTAGTTGGAAGTCTAAATTGTATTTATTGATTAAATTTTTATCGGTTTAATTTTAAGTCGATATTTTGTTGGTAAAGTATTTCTAAAAAGTTTAATTGATTATCTAGATGGTGCATGACAATGCTGAAACTGAATATATGGAGGATGAGTTTAGAATTTTTACAAAACATGTAAGTTTTAGAATAAAAATAAACTTAATTGAATCAAGCTACCAACTCTATGTGTAAATCACTGATTTGATTTAGATAAAACATGGTAACGTTTTAACCAAGTTACAGTTACGTACTTAACTTTTTAAAGGAAATTTTTTAACTACAGCTTATTTTACCCTTACGCCAAATCAACAAAACAAAAACTAACGGAGAAAAATGAATTTTAGACAGTCGCAGACGAGTGGTTCATTCAGCCATGTTCTTTTTGGTTTAAAAAATGCTAAGCGGGAACATGTAGAAGGATAATCACTGGGTGTACTACAGTCTAAAATTCTTCCCTTAGTTTTTATTCCTAAGATATAGTTGTTGTAAAAGATGCTTTAGCTTACAATAAGCTGTCCTGTCAGTTTGACTGGGTAAAGTTGGCAATATAAATCACTGTCAGATTGTTTAATCTGTCAAGATATTACAACTCTGAACGTTTTGTGCCAATAAATACCATTTTCCATTCATTCATAATTTATTAATTCATTCATCGTCAACGGCTCAACTCAACTACGTTCATTTTACTCCAAATTTGACGGCAACTTTAACATAGAAATGGAATGTGTAGTCCTGTCAATACTCAAAAGATTAATGCTTAACACACAATTAGGGGTGGTTTTCCTTTGATGTATTTAGTTCAAAGTAAGCATTTATTCAAATTAAATATATATTTTGAGTTATAACTTTTTGCATTAAATAACCGGTCGCAAGTTTTAATGCTTTTTTTTTTAAACTTCGTTGTAATGAAATGTAGTGTGTCATTTCAAAAAGCAATAACCTCTTGTATTAGGTATGTATATCTGTTTGTGTACAATAGTTTTATTTTTTACATTGCTGTTTCAATATTTTAAAGCTAAATCATTTTACTTGATTGCCTGATTCAATTTTTAATGTTATGTTAACCGGTTTAGTTATGTAACAAATGTTTTCTTCCATTTAAATATGAAATAGACAGTAGGTGAAGACATGGTTGGAATTAGGCCTAAAACATAGCTTAAGAAAACAATTTGACTTAGGTCAAGTTAACCGACAACTCCCATAAACTCTGTAACCCTTCTAACATAAAACCTTTTCCTCAATCACATTTATTATATTTACAAAAAGATTGTTAATTATTTTCTTGAATACAAATTTAACAATATTACTAAGTACCAAAGTTAGCTTAACGAACATCAGTCAACAATTTTTAGTTTTTTTAGTTTTCTTATCAGAAACTTTATGTTTTGTTTTATAAGTATATATTTCAGCAAAGTAGTATACTAAAGTATAGGAATGTTATGAGTAAAATGTTAAAGCATAGTTTAATACTTTGTGCTTAACCGAATATAGGCCGTTATAAACTTAGCATATCTTGTGGATAAATAGTTGTAATTCGGTTTGTTAGTAAACACATAAATTTTAACACACTGTGAATCAAACACGTAAAACAACTCTTTGTAAATTGTGTGGAATACTTTCTCATTGATTGTAAATTTATACCCGTAACTGTATCTGATTAAAACTCTAATTAAAATCTTTGATTCATCAATGTTAGCATTGTCAAAAATATAACGAAAACCGGTACATAAGAATATTCTGCAAATGAATTTGTTTTTGGATTTGTTTATAACGATCAAATATAACATGAGTCGTGTTTTCCAATCATGTTTTCTGTTTGGAGAAGAACATAACTGTAAAAAAGTGTTGAGATTTTTTCTTTGTAAAATTGTTATACTGTCTTCATGATGGTGAGGTTTTTTTCTGGTTAGCAGCAGATATCAATTAGAAAATCTAGTTATTTTCTTACTTGAATTGATTTTACTTTACCTTCAATGCGGTCTTAACAATAATTACTATTGGGAGTAACATTGGTGCTTTAGAGTAAATTTAAATAAGTATAATTTTTACACAAAACTCATGGGAAAGTTTGCAGGTAAGATCGTTACACACATCCTCTGGTTTTAATAGCTCTGTCATTCAATTTATATTTGATTTTTTTTAAACAACTTAAAGTGCAGAATAATTAAAAATCGTACAATAATATTCTGTTTAAAATTTAAATTCTTGAACGGGAATTTCTGAACAGTCAAATTCCAAACACAATTTTGTTAAAGCTAGATTTTGCAGGTTTACTTTTTATTTTTACAGAAATTATAGGAACAATAGATTACATAATAGAAATCAACGACATATGATTCATATCATACAAAATGCAACTTTCAGATAAAATTGGTAATCATGTAACTAGATATGTACACAGCCTAAAAATATAACCACTACAACAGCTTCTACGCTATTTGATCCCTTTCATTGAATGTGTAACACAACTGGAAACGTTTTGTAAGCTTACGTAACAAAATACAGCAACGCGATCCAACCAGCTTCACCGCTTTAGTTGAAAGTTGCCTGTTTCGATTTGAGCAACCTTAATTCCCTACTTACATTTTATTTTGCAGAAACAATTTTACATTTTCGTTTTGTCTTACAGAAACGATTTTCAATAATATAATACACATTTCAGCTTTGCGGATCTAGGTAGGAAAATAAAACTTGTAAAAAAGGAGTTGTGAGTCCAATACGAATGTACAGTAGAGCACGGTGTGACAGAGTTTTTATTATACAAACACTCGCTTTCGCACGACACTCGTTCCCTGAGTCTGGCTCGATAAGTCTACGGAATGCTTGAAGGGGTGAAGTCTTGACGACTACAGCGGAGGTCGTTGTTTTTCTGCCGATATGCTTGTGAGTGGAGTCGGGGCATGGCCCTCCCTACACAAAACAGCAACTTGATTAGAACATTTAACAGTTCCTCAAACAAATTTTGTAGAATTCATCTCTGTAAAAAGTGTACACAATATGTTAGTACAATTGCATACATTAGCCAGACTGTTACTTTTCAACATAGGATGTTCTATCTACATACAGCTTCATTATAGTTTAGTTTTACATGTTGCCGAGTTTGTTCATGAATAGGATATTGTGACCAAAAATTAATCTTTTTTTGATTAGCAGTAACAATCAGCAAGATGTTGGTCAACATACTGATTTCCTCGATTTCCCCACATCACACTTAGTAAATTAATCTTCTAGGGTTAAAAAAAAGGACGCATCTTCTACCAAACAACTCAGTTCTCAGTTAAAATAATTATTCAGCTACTCATCTTATTTATGGAACAGCCCAAACCCTGTTGTTGGGTAAACCCCCTTGTTACTGTCTAACGTTGACCTTATGTCAGATAGCCTCATTAATTGATAACCCATTGACAAATGACATTTGGGTCCAGAAAAGATCTTGCTTGGAATCAAACCAGCGACCTTCAGGTTTGAAGACGAGCTTACCACTCAGCTACCCATAAAATTAAGGGAAAGGGACGTTTAAAGTTTCATTGTCAAGGAACTGACCAATTGAAATACTATCGGGGACTTCTCTGGGTGAATGGAGACACATGAGCTATTTCTCACCTGTGACTGCTATGAGGAGTGGAGCGGATGGTGAGAGGTGGAGTCACCGTGGTGGAGCAGCAGCTTCGTCTCCTCGGTGGGAGAGTGCTCCATGGGAGGCGGCGGAGGACAGATGTATAGTGGAGGGGGAGCCGCAGTCGAGCCCAGCAGTTCCTGCAGCAACGTCATGTCCGAGGGGTTGTTGGAGGCGGCGCCGGAGATCCCGACAAACTTGATGGGAAGCGCTTGAGGTTTGGTGGCGTTGGGTGACCGCAACGGACCTGAAAGTGATTTGAGATAAGTATTGACCCTCAAAATTATAGTAAGTGTAAAACGTATAAGTATAGTTGGCACTGGATGATTCTACACCCTATTGTGGGACTAAGTAATTCTTCTACATTACGATAAATGAGTGGCCTAAGCCTATTGGTTGTCAAAATTAAATTTGTGTTATGACAAGATACTTGCTTGTTGGACATTCGAGTATGGTTTTATAGTCCGTGCAGCAATTAATGATTTTCCTTGCAGCAATTTGTACATTTACTTTATTATTTGTTGGTTATGTTTGGGTCGTTTTGGACTTAGGTGCATAATGACTATTTTGAGTTCGATATGAAAGTAAGGTTATACATATCAATAGAATTTGTCAAGGAAGAGTATTGTTGTTGAGATTTCTTCTTCCTACGCTTAGCGTCGCTTGAGTTAGCTGTTCTTAGTGATCGCTGAAATCTTCTAATTGTCTACCAGAAAAGACCTCAGTAGATTAAGCTGTTTAGATGTGTTTTGTCTTATTAGATGCAGACCTACAGCAGATTATGGAGTTTTAGTTTCAGAAATGTAGGTGAAGAAACATGAACTATACTTATCTACTAATCCTGGCGTAACTAATCCTTATTTACACCAAAAAGAAACACCCCATTGAGATGGTCATATGTTTGGTTAGTTTCATGTATTCTAAGTGTATTTTTATAGAGTTTTGTCTAACTGCGTCCCAACCTATAGCTCTGAGTGCTGGCGGACTCTTGCCAGGTGAGTAGTCTGAGCCGGCCCCCGAGGCTGAGTCCGATATCAGTTTCTCGGTTTCCGGGTCATCGTTAGCCCGACCTCTGTGGTTTGCGCAAGTCTCATGCTTCTTCAGAATGGACTTGGACCTGCGGTGGGTCTCCGGAGTTGTACAACTTCTGCTGTCAATGGAGTCAACAGATAGTGAAGAACGGCTCTCCCCATTTTTTGCTGGAAATAAATTTTACTTTTGTAAAGTTTGGTAGGGAAATAATACTATGGTAAGTTAAGTAAGGTAAGGTATTTATCAGTGCAAATGAGTTTTTAATGTATACCTAACCTACATCATGTTTGAGATAGAGGTGGTTAATTGTTATTTAACATTATAGGATAAATAATACGGAAGTGTACCTAACCTATTACCCTGTTAATATGTTACTGAGTACTTATTTACCATATTTTAGTAACGTCATCAAAATTGTTTAAATGAGCAAATGAAATAAATATCCTGCTAAATGTGGTCCTCCTATTAAAAGCATTAGGTATAGTACTTTGGCCTTAAATTACTATTGAGAATAGAATTATTTTTGTAACGTTACCTGAACTGTTAGAACAATCAAGTGAAATAAGTGCTGATCGTGTCTTCATTAACAGATTTCTGGCTGAAAAGTCCTTGACGAGGTTGTAATGGGTGACAATAATAATAATATTATTTCACTTAATACCGAAAAGAAAAGGGAGGTTCCTGACTATTATTGCACAGTAACGGTATTTCCCACCTCAGGTTTGACAAAAGTTTGTATTTTGGTATTTTTTTGTTTAAAACAGAGCTATTTTATAACACTTTCATAAAGAAAAAAATCCCTATCAAAAATGGATTCAGAACTAATCTATGGAGTGTAAAATGAATTCAGAAAACTTCTGAACTGAAGGATCTGGCTATTCTATTCATAATAAAATTAGTTAGCTATTGTTTATACAGCTTTCTAGGTAACTTGGGAAGATGTTTTCTAAATCAATAGATATATTATAGGCAATGTACAAACTTTACAAACATTAAAATTAAAATAGCGTCATAGGTCCATCAAGTTGGTCACATGCTTATTTCAAGCTATAAGCGTACTTAAAATTTGATTAATTATATTTTCTCTGGTTTGTAGGTTTCAATTGTTGTATGAAACAACACTTTATAAATATAACCATTATTTACCCGGCTTACTAAGAGTTTGAAGGCCAAATAGATGCTGGTTTATGATTCGGGTGGCGGTGGCGAGCGATTTTGAAGGCATAAACGAAGGTCTTCGCCGCTTTATCGTCTCCAAACTCTCTTGTGATTCTCGGCCAAGAGATTCTCCCAATTTTGGCTGAAAAGTAAAATAAGTGTTAAATAAATGTGTTAAATATAAAATACGCATTTATATTGCTGGTTGCCAGATTCACTGCCATGAAGATAAATTTCAAAGTAATTCAAGAGATAAAAAGAGTAGATTGAATTTTCCCTCCTAGCACTCCTTAATACTTAGACCATTTGCATTTTACTAATTACTAGTGAAAAATTTGGGTTAAATCATATTATATATACAGTTTAATTGGATAATTGGCAAATAGTGGACATTTAAAGTGGTCAAGATTTGTGTATTTTACTTCTGAATGTAAAAAAGTTCTCTTTCCACAGTGCTTAATACAAGTAAATTTTCATTCAATCTGTCTTACATGTCTTATGCAGATACTAATTTCTCCAGAAAAAAATAAAATACTAAGACCACACTTACTTATTCCTGACTAAAAGAAATGAGGTAACTCATGACTATGTGCCCCTTAGTTCAAGACTCTATTTGCCAAGTTAATAATACCTAACAGCTTGAAACAGATATTTTTTTTACTTTTTGGTACGGCATGTATAAAAATATATTGTTATGATGTAACTTAGTAGGGAGAAATTAATCCAAAATAAAAATAATAAATACTGTACTGATTTTATGAATCAAAATTTATAGATTATTTAGTCAACATAAATTTTGCTTAACACTACAGCTCATGTGGCATTGATAAATTTGTTCAATACATTGTTTTATTACAAATAATACTTACCAAATCTTCTAAAAATACTGTAATCAGGTAAAAACAAACAGAATATATACAGGAAACTAAGAAAACCAGTCTATGTGCCTCTAACAGTAAAAAATTCTAAAATTTTGTGAAAATGTCTATGATGACACACACTATTAACACACAAACATTAAGTAATATTTCTATATCTATAATGAATTTATGCTCTATTCTATATAAACACACACAAATAGACGTAATGGCATCCATCAAAAAAATATTTTACACAATTGACAAGATATTTGTTAATTTCCAAGTAAGAATCTAAAATGGAAGGAATTAACTATTATAGTTATCATCTCATACTAACATACTTGAACAATAGTAAAAATTCTATACTCCACCTAACTATCATTTTATCGGGATTTAAAGGGGCCAAGCATTAAACTAACTTCAGAATAAGACATCTCTAAGCTAAATACTGAATATTAACAACCATTTGAACTGAAACTATAGCAAGATTTTTGGCTATGAAGGTTTCTAAATCATCACAAATCAAGTTTAAAATTTATAAACAAACGATCAAATCTAACATCTACCACAAAGGGTTGATTGTTAAGTTGATTTTCATACCAGTTCTTGGAAATCATCCCTTACTTGTCCCCAATATGATGGTGATTTTCAAGTATTTGAATGTTTAATTAAAACTGTGTTTGAATCAAAAGGTTGAAAAAGTAGTTTGATAATTGATTCTGAACTGATTTGGGCAGTGTTATAGTGTATTAAGAGGGAATTTATTGAAAAGTTTTTTATAAAAATACCAACAATAATCTTAAACATTTTAGCAAGCAATTTCACATAGTGAATTCTATAAATTTGTTTACTATTGTTATTATTGAATCTTGTGTAATTTTTAGAGGATACTTTTTGTAGATAGTCACTAAACAAACCAATTACTTTGAAAATCAGTATACTCCACAATATATTTACATGTTTATATGTGCTCTGCAATACAGTAGTTTGGTTAAAATTAAACAAGAATGTCTATGTATTAAATTTATTTATTATGGACTTGTCCTTATGCCTAAAATAATAAATTATTTGAGGACTTGTGATAAATTGAGCAAATCTAGATGAAGGCCAAAATCTGAAAAAAACAAATATTTTTACATCAGTTCTAAGTATTTTAGGTGAAAAACATCACTAAAATATTTTTAAAATGGAGAATACATTAAACTATTAAATGTTACAAAATAAGTTCATATAAAAATCAGAACTACAAAATCTGTGTTCATTGTTTTAGAAATGTTTGCCTCACGTAAAACAAAATCTAACAGATGGAAATTGGATTCTAGTACAGAAGTAATGAAGAACGTTGTGATGCAAGGCTGTATTTAAAATATGAGGCCCCGGGCTCACCAGAGAGGCCCCTATCTGATTCTTCGAAGGTTGGAACTTTAGGGTTAAGAAATGCTTGTGGTATTGCTTCAACTCAATAAATGAACTTCTGTTTCCAACAATCCGATCGGCAAAATCACCTAGGAGACAAGCTAATAAATAAGTCTATTAACTTTTTGAATAATAATATTAGGGGTCTTAGGTCGTAGGCCATACATTTTTCATTTCTTTCGGGTTGAGTAAGAATTTTTTACCTTCGGGCATCAGATCAAAATTTGGTAGTTTTGAAAATAAATTGTTTAAAGATATTACTGTAATTGATATACTGTAAAAGGTTTATACAAAATCTGTAATTGCGGCCAAATTGTAAGCGTCTTCTGTGGTCACTGTAAAATCGTGGACATCTGCCGCGGTCGAAAAGGGATTGTGAACATCATACGCAATCGCGGAGATATCATCTTCGTATTCTCTGATCACGGTGAAATCATGAACTCCTATGGCCCGGGAGAAATTGTTAGCATCTTAGGCGAGCGTGGAAACGTCATCTTCATCTCTTCCGATCACGGCGAAATCATGGACATCTCATGTGGCCGGGAAGAAATTGTGAAAATCATGCGCGATTGTGAAGACATCATCTTCATCTCCTCCCCTCACGGCAAAACCGTGAAGATCTTCGGAGTTCGTGGGGCCATGATCTTTGACTCCCATGTCGCGATAAAATCCTGGACATCTTCCGTGATCAGGAATGAATAGTGATAACTCCTACGTTAACGGCAAAATGGTGAAGATTTTTTGTGGTTGCACCAGATTTCACCAACGTCCCGCAATAGTGGGAAAAAACCCACAAATTATGATAATAATATTAGTATCATATTTGTATGAGACGTTATCGGAGAAATACATTTATCAAGAATACATCAAGCAAAGCTATTAAAAGTAAAAGTATAAAAATAAAAGCAATCCAGGATCTTATAGAGGAAAAAAAATTTGAGTGTTGTTTATCTTTAATCACTGAAAATCAATTTTCTTTTATTTTAGTATGTTTATATAGATCTCCAATTCACTGTTTAACTGAAATATTTTTAGAAAAATTTGATTTGATGTGTAGCATATTGAGTAGTAAATTTAAAAATATTGTCATAGCTGGAGACTTTAATATTAATGTTCTAAACAAAGATAAAACATATTATTTATTTAAGAATATCTTAAAATCACATAATTTGGAGTATAAAGTAGACTTTCCCACAAGAATAACATCCGAATCAGAAACTGCTATAGATAATTTCATTACTAATATTGAATGCAAAAAAACCATAGCATATGGTATTTTAACATGTATTTCTGACCATGATGGCCAATTATTTGAGGTATATGGAATAAAAAGTAAAATTAAGAGTATAAATAAAGTGTTTAGGAGGAGTTTTTCTGAGACTAATATAAATTTATTTTTAACACTATTAGCTAAAGAAGATTGGTCTGAAGTATATCAAGCCACTGTAGAAACTAAGTATGATGTTTTTATTTCGATTTTTGTACATGCCTTTAAAACTAGTTTCCCTAAAATGTTCCAAGTAGAAAAAACTACTACTTCTAATTCATGGATTTCCAATGACATTAAAATGAAGAAAAAAAATTTAGTGAACTTAGAAAAACAATATAGAACACTTAAGTCTGAGCCTCTAAAAAATAAAATCAAACAATTAAAAAAAGAATTAAAAATTCAGCTGATAGACAATAAAAAACAATACTTCAATGACAAAATAACAAAATCCACAAATAAATCCAAATCAATTTGGAAAATTATTAATTCTGAAGTAAATACTAAGACAAAGCCTGGTAAAAATTTGAAAATTTTGTTCAACGATAAAATCGAATCAAACCCAACTTACGTAGGTAATATTCTGAACAACTTTTTTATTAATGTGGTTGATGACCTTGTTCTTCCAAACATTAATAAAAATACTACAAGTACCGGTATTGAATCTAACCTTAGAAAACCACCCCAACCAACCTGCAGCTTCAAATTTAGAGAAGTTGATGAAAGGCTAATAGAAAAGATAGTTAAGTCATTAGATAATAAATTCTCAACAGGGATGGATGACATACCAGTTACCATTGTTAAACATGCTTTTCCTCTCATATCAAAACCATTAACTCATATCATAAATTCCTCTTTAATTTGTGGTATCTTTCCTCATAAATTAAAAGTTGCCAAAATAGTACCGGTCTATAAAAACTAAAAAGGGGGACGAATATGATCCCACAAGTTATAGACCAATCTCGTTATTGCCTGTGTTTTCAAAAATTTATGAAAAAGTAGTATATAACCAGCTTTTAACCTTCCTTGAATCAAACAAATTGTTGGATCCCGAGCAACATGGCTTCCGACAGGGAAAATCTACGATAACTGCTGGTATCGATTTTATTGAATCAATAATTGACTCCATTGACAGAAATGAGAAGGTAATTGGAATTTTTCTCGACTTTTCAAAAGCATTTGACTCTGTTTCACATAAGAAATTGATAGAAATTCTTCACGGCTTAAATATAAATAATAAAGAGCTTAAGTGGTTCAGTTCATACTTGCAAGGAAGGCAACAATGTGTCCAAATACAGCATAATTTCTGCCATCCAAATAATAAATACTCTTATACTCAAAATGTTTACTCTGAATACAAAAATATTAAATATGGTGTCCCCCAGGGATCTATTTTGGGCCCTCTTTTATTTCTTTGTTATATGAAGGGGTTCCCACTAGCTGTCGATGGAGGAAGTTCAGTGTGTCTTTATGCTGATGACACCAACATCACAGTTACAGGCAATTCCCAAGAGGAAGTCGAACTGAAATCTTTTCTAAATCTTTTATCAATTAATGATTTCTCAAGTAGCAAAAATCTCCTAATAAATTACAGTAAATCAAATTTTGTATCATTCTCCACAAAACAATCAAGATGTAAATTGAACCCGAATATTTACCTTGATAATTCAAACTTGAGTCAAGTGGAGTACACGAAATTTCTCGGATTGATATTGGATCAAAACCTAAATTGGGATAAGCATGTTGAGCATGTAATTGATAAAATGTCAAAAGGTAGATACAGTACGCCCTGCGACAAATGTCAAGGGTGTGTGATATTGATACTTTAAAAACCATATACTTTGCATTAATAAATTCTCACATATCCTATGGTTTAGCAATTTATGGAGGAACTACCCAGAAAAATTTGGATAAAATTCTTCATCATCAAAAAAAAGCACTCCGAATTATTTTCAAAATTAAAAATAAACGCCAATCAATGAAACCATTTTTTTCTAAATTAGGTGTTATGACAGTCTATGACTTGTATATTTATGAAACTATATTACATGTAAAAAAATTAAACCTCCAAACTAATAGTACAAATATTCGACACTATAAATTAAGGCATACTAGGCAGGTTGAACGACATAAATTTAAGTTTTTTGAGAAGAAATGTAGTTTCATTGGCATAAAATTCTTATTTAATTTACCTAAAGTTATAATAGAGGAAAAACGTTTTGACGTTTTTAAAAAAAGATTGAAAAATTATCTCCTTTCATTGTCTTTGTATTCTTTGGATGAATTTTGGAATTCAAGAGAAATCATAAATGATAGTTTAGAAAGATGATTTGATTTAATTTTGTTTTGTTTATTATTCTTAAGCTTAAAATTTGTTTTGAAAAGATAATGATTGTTTTAGCGATAAGTAAAGCATAATTCATCTTAATATTTATTTGACGCTATTCATTGTATAAAAACTTGTACTGTGAATGAATAAAGAGAATTTGAATTGAATTGAATTGAATTGAAGAGAAAAAGTTTGAGGCCCCAAGTGAGACCCCTCCTAGCCCTCCTAGGCCGAGGCTCCCGGCAACCGCCGTGTCCGCCGTTAGGGGAATACGGCCGTGATATGATGACTGCGCAGCATAACGATCAGTTGAAGTTCCTAAAATGATTTTAGCCATATTTAGCCACAGTACCAGTAAAACCTCAATCATGTAAGAGTAACCGTTTAACTTTGAAATAGCTAGCAAAAGTTATAACACAAAAAACACAACTCCAATCACCGGTTTAAATAATCTGGTCTTCCGATGTTTGCAATCCAGACGTTTTTGCTGTAATTGATCTATCTAAGCCATTTCCAATATCCTTAATAAAGAGTAACCATTTAACTTTGAAACGGCTACATAAGTTGTGACACAGTAAAAAGTGTCAATTACCTGTTGGAATCTTGTCTTCCGATGTTTAGGCAGGGGAGTGTCATTGAGGCTGCCCCGACTTCCGTGATCAGTCGCCCCGAACCCTCGGTACGTCTCGTCAAGAGGTGACGCCCCGAGACTCCGCAGTCCGGGGTCGCCTGAGGCACTCTTCTTGACACCCCCGCAGGGACTGGGGCTCTCCAGGGGGTTTATGTACAAGTTGCTGGTGTCCAACTGATCACACGGGGTCTCTGCAAGATCTCCCTGCGGGAACATGCTGAGGGTAAGTTAACAATAAACTTACAACAGATGATAGACAATAGGCGATAGCTCATAGACACTGGATCATAGATCATAATAACAATAGACAATATCCTTTATTTACATGTCCATGGAGAACAGGACAAGCATCACAAACATTTTTAGGTTGTTTGAGAATATTTGTGCAAACTTAAATTAGATTAGATTTCAACCTCAATGTCACACCATATTGCATATTTTGAGTAAAAGATCAGTCAAGGATGACTATTGAATGATTAAGATGTTAGTTTTATTACTGACTAAGCAGGTTCTTTAGTCAGGACTGTTTATCAAAAGTTTGATGATCAACGACATTTGGGTCCAATATCTAACATAAGCACCTGCTGTGAAGGGGGAGGGGCAATGGAAACATGTTTAAAACAAACCAAACTCTGTGAGGTACCAGTTTCCCCCTGAAAAATTGCTGCTGGGGTCTATGATGTGTACAAACATTAAAAAGCTTGACTTTTCTCAGGATTGTACTGAAACCTTCTGATTTGGTGAGCACTAAATACAGGTTTCTTTCATTAACCAGGTTTGTAAAACCTCCAGTGCAGCGTAGATAGGACTCTCGGACCTGTCTCTCGAATCTGTGGCAGTCTGTCAGTTCTTAAGTGGAATTTGGTTTCTTGCTTTAGGAGTTCTGGAAGGAAGTTAATAGTTTTTAAACACCCTTACCTGACTATTGAACGGTTGAGTTGTGCAGCTAGCGTATGTATCGCTGCTGTCCACACTGCCTATCTCCATGACTCCAGTTCCCTCGTAGGCTCCTCGCCCACTCCTCATCAACTTCATCTCCAGGCACACAGGGTTGCGAAAGTCTGAGGTAGCTAGCGGCATGAGACTCTCTGCGTCTATGAAGTCTTTGTAGTCCTGTCAGGTCAACATATATTAGTGTTGTTGTTGGTCAACACGAGTAGTTAATGTTGTGTTTTGCTCTCAGTATATTTCACTGCTCATGGAAGTTACTTATTTCAGAGCAAGATAGTGGTTTACGAGTGAGGCAAAGCTGATAAATAAATAGTATCTAGCCCCAAAATGGGACTTGTCAAGAGTATCGAACAATACCTCTTTACCTTGATGCAAATAAACCATGTAAATAATCTAACTGTTAGACTTTTTTGTTTTGGACATGCAAAATCATATGCTTTGATATACGGTATTGGAAATTATTTGTGGGGTGCTTACCTGTAAGGAAATGAGATATGGTCAAGAAATTGTGTAGTTGTCACTATTTGGTTTTAAGTGCATTGACATGTTGAAATTTCTTATTGGATTGGTCTGGATTGTCAAGTATAGGATTACATTACCTGTGTTGATGTTGGAAATATGCATTTGTAGTGTTAATCAACACCTGCTGTTTTCTATACAGGAAATCAAACATCTTTAGGTAAGAATATTTAATTATTTATTTTTCTTATCCACACCGAGGGGCATTTTTCAGAGAAGTTGGGAGAGGAGTTATTCAAATGATTTTAGGTAAGCAGTTTGAACTCATTGGTTTCTTGTGGATGAGCGGAATCGAACCCGTCCCTCCTACGTAGAAGTTTAATTTTTTGTTAATTTTTGTATTCACAATTTTACTATTGATTAAATGGCTTAAATTACAGAAGAAACATGGTTAAACTGAAATTGATCACAAATATATATTCTATTGCTAAAAATATGACTGGCAAATACCATGCTCTATGCAAGCGTTTCATGCAGCAAAGTGTGGTACTTACCCTGTAAGTAATGGTAGAAATGTAAAATAAAATTTTAATATTATCGTTATGGTAAAAAATACAAGAACTTTTAACTGGCAAATTAAAATTTGTTAAAAGATAAAATTGATAATTATTGTAATAGAGTCAAAGAATATCATCAGGGTTGCTAATTTTTCATTAATATTCTAGGAAACTGTAATATTTCACAGCAGTACAACCAAAATTTAGAGGTTTTTAAATAATATAAATCTTGAAACTTACCACTTTCTTTTTATGTTTTTAACTACTTTTTAAAATGTAATTTGATGGTTGTAAGTGGCGTATTGCGAAACGCCTCTCCTGACTTTAGGCCTTTTTTCAATTTGATGTGGCAAAACATTCTTTATCCATCAATATAACCATATCTAATATGTTTCAACCATAGATAAGTGACAACTACTTGTATTATTTGTGATGTCGATGTTTGAGCAAAACTATTACAACCTAATTAACACATTCGCTACCTCAATAGTATGAAATTTTTTTATTCATATGGACCAGCGACGCATATATCCGATGGACGGTTTCTACCCATAGATTGCCGTAGCAAATATGCGACGGCTCGTCACATTAAAATAGACTGACGTCGCATATTTGCGTCGGTGTCCCAATGTTATAAAAAACCTTATATCTTCATAACGGTCTATTGGAAGACCCTGTTTTCTCTGCAGTGAACTACAGGGATGTCTGTCGCATATGTGCGTCACTTGGTCTGTGGATATGATGATTAGTGACGTCATAAAATAGTTGGCAAAACTGTTTTTTACTTTGCTGCATCACTGGCTTGTGGTCTGTGTGTACTGTTAACCAAGTGACACCCGGTCTATATGTAATATAATATTAAAATGTATACCTCGGGCTGTGGCAATGACCACAGTGTCGCAAATATGTGGCGATCAGTAGCGAACGTGTTAAAATATTGCCTAATAACAATTAGGTTTTGCAACAAATTTGTAATTTTAAATTGTGCCGTTTTGGCTAGGATGAAGGTTCAACTCGATTTAAAGTTAACAGGATGAGTGGGCTCTTGGTAGTCACTCGTCTAATCAGTTGCTACCGTTAACTTATCACCTATGTGAAAAACACAATGAAAATAGTCATAGTGTAATCAATAAAAATAATCTCAGGGGCATAAGTGTCCAAAAATAAATCACGCAGCAGCTTCCATGTCAACCAGTTCAGGAATTATCAGAAGAGTTAGTTTTTAGTGACACTTACCAACACTGAACAATTAGTTAAACACTGCAAGCAGAAAACTTGAGCAGAAATTTAGCAGTTGAACTCGACTTTAGCAAACTTTCAGCACAAAACTGACCACCAAACTCACCTAACCAGATGAAACTGAATCGGATTCAACATCTGCGAACTGGTCTTCATCCTGAAATTTCGACCAATAATATTCGAGAAGTCCGAATAGTTTCGCGTGAAATTTGAATAGGCTTCATGCGGAAAGTAATTTACAAAGAAACGAAACGTCAAAAGCTCTCCATGCAAAGGCATTTTGCCATAACAGTTAAATACAACACTGGAAGTCACCAAAAACCGACAAAATGTAACTTTTACAATTCTTAAAAGTTAAATGTTGATTAATTTTAACTAATCACTATAAATAACCTCCTTGAACTGAACAAAAGAGATTCTCCTAGCACACAGCATTGGTTTTGCTTTTATATTTCCTAGTTCATAACCTTTAGACAGCATTGATAGCAAGAAAGAAGCAAAGACAGAAAAGAGAAAGAATGGATATTTTAATAATCAGTCACCTTTCACATACCCTAATTTTTCTATATTCACGTGAAATAAAAATTGTAAATCTTTTAAGTCTTAGTTTATAACAAACATTTATGATTTGATTTGTATTTTTTTGCATTATTTAACGAGTCCTGATCATAAAGAAATAATACTGCCATAAACCTAACATAAATAAAGGAATACTCAAATGACATTGACAGATGGATCAAGGAAATGCTTTAGCGACTTGTTCAAGAGAAATTTTCACAGAATATGGTACAGAATCTAAACAAACTGTTTCTATTACACTGTAGTTGTAGTGATGGATTCAGAAAAATATCATACTGAAATAATGTACTATACAGATACTTGAGTGTTGATTAGATAAAATTAGACATTTAACTCAAAAATGATCAAAACCCAAAATTTATCATAATAAGGACATCTCTAATAATATGATTGTTTACTAAGGTCCAGTGTTTGAAATTGACAGAAATAATAAACATAATGAATCATATTATTGATCAACCTATTTTCTTATAGATTAATCCTTATGGGTTTTCTAAAGACAATTTGGTTGGTTTGTGTATGTTGTAATTTTCGCTTGACGGAAAACACCAAAATAAGCTAAATACTTTACAACATATGATATATTTCCTAGCAGTTAATACCAACCTTTCAGACCAAAGAACTATTTAAATTCTAAAAGAGGAAAACAAGATAACAGTCAGTGATAATAAAAGTAAAATGCTGAAGTGGTATTATGTAAGCAGCTACAGACTGAAAGCACACAAATTCTACACATTTAAATTTGAGAAAGTTCTAAATGCACAAAATATTAGTAGGATTCATAAGTGTTCAGAGTATAGTGCTGTAGGGAAAAGAATAGGTGGGTGCCAAAATTGGGTTGCTTTGGAAAGTATATGCTGTAGATTAATTATGTTTTTAGTATAATTTGTTTAAATTAATTCAACTGCGGCACTCTTGATAAAAAAAAACAAAATCATCTTCTGTCACAACGAAATAAGCGCCACAGCAGTTACAGTGAAATCGGATACGTCTTACGCAATCGTGGAAAACCGTGGGTAGGTTTACAACACATTCGTAAATACCTTTTGCATAACATTACCATTGTTTTCTGCAATCACGGCAACATTGGGTTTCTGATCTTTGCAGATGTTTTCGGATACCGTGATAGTAAAAGCTTGGTTAAAAAATCAAGCTCCTTACAGATCGGTGAAATTCTTTTTCAAGAGAGAAAAAATTCTATTGAGGCCTCAAGTCAAGTTGAGGGGCCTCCCCCTCCCGGACCAAGGCCCCTGGCAAGTGATCTGTGTTCGCCTTTAGGGAAATATGGCCTTGGGCCTGTGAGCGGAATATTGAACAAAACAAGGGGTGAGCCAGTCCCGAGTACAGTACAAGGACGAACAGAACTGATCAATTTTAAGTGGCATCACTGAGACATAAAACTACAACATCACTACCTTTAGTCTCACAGTCCGTCTGCGTCCGATTTCAATTTAGTCAAATTCAATTTAGCATCATCATCAGAACTTCAGATTTTACGCACTGGTAGGCTAGCTACTTATTTTATCCAAAGTCAGTCTCGGTTAAATATATTTTTAAAATTCTTTTGAATTACAATGAGTTGTAACAAATCAGATTAATGTCTATCTGCAACATTTACTGACTTTTAACAATTCCTAAGCTATAAAACTTAAATAATAAGTTAATGTAAGCAAAGAAAAGAGATAAGAAATATCTACATACACCAGTTAAAATACAACCGTGCCAAGCAGCTAACAAGGAATACCCATGGTATATTCAGTATATTTCTCGCTATACTACCTTGGTATTGCAAAAACAACACTCGAACTCTGTCGGTATTTCTTCCAGCTTAGCCAATGCGTTGCTAGATTCATTCGCCTATACATAAGACAGAGCCTGAAGAGGATAACAGAAAGCACAAAACACAGAAATGTTGATGCATTCTAAAATACAGATTAATTTAAATGATTAGAACAATTTGAATTTATTAATACTTCATGGACAACACACTGACTAAAATACGGGTAATGTAATCTTTATTTTAATGTCAGTTAAGTCTAGGGGCATTACATTTCTATGGTATGAAAAAATGTGTTTTATTTTAAATGTACTTCAAAATCTAAGTTCTGCCCTGTCGATAAAATTAATCTTTAAAATAAATTTGAAGAATTTGCACTTGTTAAATCAATGTCAGCTAAATATATTTTAAGCAGATTTCGCAATAACTGATACAAATTACAAGACTTTCAAGATCAACCATATATTAATCTTCTGAAGACGTTTCAAGATTATACATATTTCAAGTCATGAAAACAATATATACGGTTTTTTAATTGATTTTATTAAATTTGGCTTGGCTAATAGTTTCAGAGCACTTTTCAATTAATCTTTTTAATTTAATGAAATCAAGAAATCAGTGTGTCAAAGCTCAAAAATGAATCTGAACATAAAAAAACCATACAATGAAAAATATATCTTTAACTGTAGTAGAATCTTTGGATATCTAACTATTTTCAAAGAAAAAAGAGTTTAAATTCAGGAAAAAAAGAGATCCATTATCATTTTTTTATTCGAAAACCTTTATTGTGTCTCTCTTGCTACTTTGAAAACTTACCAGCACCGTCCTGAATGAGTAAAATCTAAAACTTCAAATTATAAATGATAATGCCTCCTTTTAACCTTCACAACCAATAAAAAAGCTAGATAAAATTAATATTTTTCTATAAAACTATAATACTTTACATTATACTCTAAGTAGAAACAAAAAATGTCAGTATGGAATTTAATTTATTCTTAAAATTTTGAAACAACAACTGTATTTTAGAAAACAATGGTCACAGCACCACTTGTCAAAACTGTATAAGTGTCACTATTTACACAAATGTTAAGTTTCAAAATGAAACTCCGAGTGGTGTTGTGAAAATGAAATATTCTGTACAAATGTGACAGAAAGACATAACACATGACAGACATTACAAGCAGCATTATCAAGTTACAGTTTTGGAAGACATACATTTAGCTTAGCCAGACTTGAATAGTTCCCAACCTGAAAAACACAAGTTGGAATTGCCAACTTTACAAAAACAAAATGTTCCTAGATCGACATGCAAAATATTAACTTTGCTGTGTAACTCAACAACAAAAATGATTTATAACCATGCAATGTTTCAATAGTCTTGCTTTCTAGGTTAATTGATTTCATGAGTTGACAAATTTTCAATATCACCAGTTTGGATGATGATTGTATTAGATTTTGAAATGTTAGTAGATTGGAACAGAAAATACATTTACTGGTGGATTTATAATGTTTTAAAATTATTATAAAAACTTTTGAAATGTTCTATACAGTTTTATTTTAAAATGCGTATACATCTATTTTATTTTATAAATGATTACCTACAGTGAATTAAGTTGTATCATAATAGGTGTACTCCTCTGGTAAAAAATTATATATGAAAATAATAATATAAAATCTCTTTTAATCCAACAAACAATTAATATAAGCAAATAAATATTTATTCAATATTGAAATGAAGTAGCATTCTTTGATTCCAAATCAATATAATTTCGATAAACAAATTATTCTGGCTTAGGTAGTTCACTAGCTTTCAATAATTTTACAAACAGACACAACAATTTTCCTGTGTTTGAAATTAATGGTGAAGGTGAAGAGTTATGTTATTTGAAAGATTGTTGCAAACATTTTCTATCACTATTACCTATTAGTGAAAAAAATGTGTTTATGACTTTAAGCTGGAACCACATTCATGTGTAGACATGTCCATTTTCTTTACCAACTAATTTTTGTCCTAATTGTTGTTTTCTTTCAGGATTTCTTTAAGTTTTTCCTATTATACAGTTCTCTGCGATGTTTTTTGTTTGTGATTTTTCAATAGTTGGGTGGGTTTGTGTAATCTTGTTATATTTTTTGTAGGTACTTTCTAACTAGATCAGATTCAAAGTACCGAAATTTTGTGAAATTTTATGTGTTTTATGTGTGAAACTTGATATTGTAATGCAGTTTTTATGATGGTAATCTGAAATGTAAGCAATATTCCTTCATGTTATTGTTAATTGTAATAACACAGTGTTAAACCATTGATGGCTAAAGGTTGGTTGTTGTATGTATTGATGGCTGAGAGTTGGTAGCTGTACCCATTGGTGGTCGACTTACCGGACTTGTAGGAGGGTTTTGTTGATGAGGGGGACTTTGTGGCTGTGGCGGGGCCTCGGGCGGGTCCAGGTCCAGCAAGGGGGGCTGTACAGGGGGCCTGCGGTGTCTGGAGGTGAAGTGTTCGTGGTTTCTATAACACCCGGGTCCGGTCTGTGCGGGGTTAACGCTTCCACTCTCGCCTTCTGTGCTGTTACCATCTGCAGTGGACAGGTTATGTCCGAGTACAGCGTCTGAAATGTGTAATTAGTGAATATTTTACATTTATTCAAACTTACATTTGTCATCATATAATTTGGGTATTTGAGTTGAGGAAACAGAAAATAGTTAACTACAGCTGACGGTTAAAAAAATATTAATATATTTTCAGTACATTTTAAAATCAATTTGTAAGGAACGGTCGAAACACTAGTCTTGTTACCATCCAATGTCAAACTTTTGTTAGAGCATCATTAATTGATAGAATCAATCACTTTGAATCGAACCAGCGACCTTCAGATTTGAAGGCGAGCACAATAATCACTTGGATACACCCAGAAAATTAGTTAAAACATTTTTTAAATGTGTGTACTTTGTAGTAAGGTGACAAAACGTATAAACTTAAAAAATAATTATTGAATAAAATAAAATATTCACCGGCTGCATAAGTCAAAAGTTTACATAAAAATAAATCAGATGAATACAATTTTTGACCTTATTAACGTAGCGCTATTCGTGATTATTTAAAAATAATAAATCATCTGACTAAACAATATAGTGGTCAATTTACAGAACAAACTATATAAAAGTAAAACCATAGACAAAAGTAATTAAATGTAGACCGTCAGCTGTGCAGGTAGTGCCATGTAGTTACATGTAGTTACAGCGTATGTAACTACACGGCGCTCCCAGCGGTGTGCGCCAGAACCTATGGTAACCATGGTAACCGCAGCACGGCTGATAGTCTATATTTAATTCTTTTTGTCTATGGTAAAACTAGAACAAGAGTTAACTCTTACTGTAAAAGGGCATTAGTCTAGCTGGTAAACAAGTAAATACTACTACAAAAAATACTATCATAAAATAACTCAGTGCAAAAAAAGTTATAACTGAAATGAGGGAAATAAAGAAAAAAATTCAAATTTATACAAAAGAAATGAAAACCACATCTCAACTTGAGTCACTACATTCTTATACAATTATTTAACCTTCATAGACCCTGAACTATTAGTAATGCCTAGGTTTTCTTGATTTTTCATCACAAAGCACAAACATAATAATTTGTTTAATGATTAGTAGAAAATGGCAGGCAATCTTTTAATCTTAAAAATTCCCAACCCAAAATTCCAAAAACTTTCTACTGCCTTCTTTAGTGGATCACAAAAAAATCTGCACAACAGTTTCTTGATTAATGCAATACCTTAGACCATTTTTACTAACTACCTAACAATATGTAATACGGATAAACCAAATTGTTTGGCGTATTTGTTTTAAATACAGGCTGCAGTTATAGTTCGGCCGCTTAGAAAGCGACCTCCTCCAGCATTGGTTTAGCATTAGCGCGCAGTTCGTTTTCTAAGCGGCCGAACTATAGTAGGTCTACTCTGTTGAGTTAAGCGTATAAAAACAGTTTTAAGGGACAGTTTAATTTTGTTACTCATGGTAGGAAATACACTGGCATTTACAGTGCGTTCAAACAGCCGTGGCACCTAAGGGATTAGGAGACCCCAAGGGTTTCCATGGGGTTTCCTAATCCCTCAGGTGTTTGAACGCACTGCAGGCTTAAATGGTTAAGGTGTTTGGTTAATCTTAGAAATGCAAACTTTCAGGAATACCACTCCAGTTTAGTTGTCATTCCCAAAATCCAAACTCAATTCAAAATTACCATTAAAAGGGTCCAAGTTGATAAATCATCGAGGAGAAAGAGTTGAAGACAGCGCCATATCCAGTAAAGAACATAAACAAGGTTAAACAATAAGGTTATTAAATGAATCATGGTGACATGTACAATGTGAAAATGCAATTACGTTTCAACTAAATTATATTTTAAAGGAACCTAGTGGCTGGTGAACTTTTTTAAGAGGATAAAGTTCAGATAACTTTCATGAAAAAATATATATCTTAAGATATTAAGATATCTCAAGGGCCAATAGATACAAAATAAGTTCTTAAAATCACTGATATTTTGTCCTAAATGGGACTTCTTCACATAGAAATGGGGCTATACTCATAGAACTGACAGAATTTTCTTAGTTAAGATAACTATAGGGCCTACACTAAAAACTAAGTTGGATCTCTTTAAAATAATTAAAAATCAAAGTAGTTGCCAAGTAAGGTACTTTACTAAAACAAAATTCAAAGACCCAAACCCGAAAAAACAAAAATCCGCTTTTTACCATTAAAGTATTCCATGGTTTAAGCTATCACCAGTCATCAATCCAAAACTTGAATCTGCCCAAATCCAGAAGAAACATAAACAATAAACAATGGCGGTTTTTAGTTGGAATAAAGAACGGAATGGATGAAGGTTGGAAAGGATAGTTCAACAATTAAAGTTGAAAAACTCAAAAACCTATCTGTCTTGTTGTCTCCATCCAAACAAATGTAAAAACAATTAAATCTAGATAACATATGATACTCTTTAATTTTCCTGGTAGATACACAAGACAAAACAAAATATTAATACTGGCTTAAGAAAACCATTGATTTGGATATATGTTTAAAAAGTTTACAATCTAGATTTGTTAAAATAAAACTCCACACCAGTAAACACAAGAAGGAAATATTTTATGGACACTTTTTAGTCCTATTATTAAGTTATTATTACTATCATAAATTAAATTGGATACAGAAGTGGACACATTTAAATCCAAATATGAGTGAAATTATACATAAAGAATGAAGTTAAGGCAAGTTTCCGAAAAAATTTCATTAAAATAGTGTTTTTGTTTAAAATTTGTTTTTTAAACAACTCGGAACTTCACAGTCACTGTGTAGTGCGACCGCTATCGTTAGTTTGTCCATCTATAACTCGGAAGTCATGAATAACTTAAACTGCGGCGACATGTCCATAAAGCAGGGTTTAGACTATGCCAAGACTTGGGACTGTTGTTCTTGAATAAAACAGCTGGTCTGCAGTCCGGCAAGTAAATGTTTCATGAAACCTTTTGTCTGGTCCAACAAACAATATGTTTGAAAATTACGATTCATATTTCATTATTGACTGTACTGGAACTAAACTTTTACATGCAATAATTAAAGATTTTGTGGGTTGTGTGTATTAACCTAATTTTATCTATATAATTGCTCAAAATTAGAAATTTTTAGGTTAATTTTACGTTTTATATATTGAAGAAGCCGAAACACGTCTCCTAAAACTGTATGAAATAAAATTGTCATTCTGGTTGGTTACTGGCCATAACATACCTCAATTTAATATCAATTGTCAAGAACATTGGTTAAAGTATCCTCTATACTAGAGTCATAAACATCTATCTATAAAAATGGAGGATTTTGAAATCCAATACTTTATAGGAACATTATGACACAATAGTTTTCAGTTATTGTGTTTTCAAGTTCTACTGTATTCTGTTTGTGTATTAATCTTGTCATGTTCTAGGTTCTTTTAGATAATGTTGTAATTTATATCTCTCAACGTGCAATGTTAAGACTCTGTACAGGTTCAGAGGTTCCCTGCATGAGGCTGCAAAATCTTCACCTTGAATGAATGAATGAAATATTATTTATTTATCCAGGCAAAAGTTAGGGCCACATGGCCCTTTCTTACACTTAACCTGTATGCAGTTAATGTCAGTTAATGTTTAATGTCTGTATGCACCTTATGCAGTTTTTGATACTGTTAGTGTTTTACTACTGCTTTTCTAGTCCTTTATTTTACATATGGCAACAATATACTTGGGAAGACATGGGACGCATACAGAGGATTCAAAACTCAGCAATCCGATTTATGTTGTACCACAAAATAATTTTCTACCTCAAAAATATATTTAAATTGACTATTTTCCTTGCTATAAAAAATATGTGCCAGTATTTTCATGTTTATTTTTTGAGTGTCTATCTACGCTAGTGGAATTTTTAAATTATTTTTGTTGAGAACACTATTGAAATTATTTCTTAAGAACTTGGAGGAACTTTTTTCTATTTCTCTCTGTGGGGATTTCTTTAGTTTGTAATGCTCAGATACAAAATACATGGACATCCCTTGCTCATCGTAGGGGATTTACAAAATGTCCCCAGAGACCAGCTGCCCTAGGGGCAGAATCCTAGGGGGTTCTTTTCGCAGAGCTAGGGGCAGATATACCTGCCCAAAGTATCACAACCGCCTTGGGAGTTTACTTGTTTCTGTCGACTTTTCCATGAATTGCAGCTTTGATGAATATATTTTAGACTTTATCTTGAAAATTTCTTTGAAAGGTTTCGACATGTTAATGTATCTTTTATACAATTAATTAATTCCTGTCAAGCTAGGAGTGTTCTCACCATTTGAGAGTTTTTAAAAATTTTCTTGACAACGTACTTTCATCTTCCACGAGTTGGAATATTGTTGTTTCCCAGACGCTTGAAAATTTCGTAGAAAGGTTGTTACCGGTACCTCCTGTGTATCTTTCATTGTTTTTAAGTACAGTCACTATACTTAATTGCTCAGTGATTTAACAAAGCCAAACCTGTTCTTGTCATGTGAGAATTTATTGTTTCTTTGATATTTTTTTCATGAATTGGCACTTTGATGATTATTTCCAGACCGTGTCTTGTACTTTTCTCAGGAGTTAAACCTTTTCATCTATCTACTTCTTATCCTTGAATTAATTTATTGTTTACTGCATTTGCCTTTTACTTTATAGAGAGAGATGTGCTCTTTCCATCTAAGTTTCTAAACTGAAGAATTATAAGAGTAATCATGGTTCCCTCCAAAAAAAGGCTGCAGCGAGAATTTTCAGCTTGCCAAAACAGCTGTTGCACTAATTCATGATGGAGCTTCTGTACAATGTTTATGTCACTTTACTGTTCTGTTATTACCATGTCAACAACAATAATAATAATAATAATAATAATAGGCTGTCCAGTGTGATATTGCCACACACCAATGCCGCGGCATTTTATTAAAGGATATTAAAGATATCATTTGTTCAAAAACCTTCCTAATATAATTCGGTGAAATATTTGTATCTTTCAGTTTATGTTCTTAATTTGTGAACTAGGGGACTCGAATAAAAATAATAAAATATATTCATAATATGATGAAATTAGCAAACGTAATAAAAATGTAATGTTTGTGGTGAAGTTGAGTGTCCTCATAATTCTAAGCAAGGAGTTGGAAGCAGGTTATTAAGTGAAGGGGTATAGAACATCTGATGTCGGAAATGCCTATCTGATATACAGGTTGTATGATAATTACTAGAGGATAGCAGGCATTTGCAAGGATAATCACAGACCATACAAGGCAGCTGCACAAATCAATGTCCCATGGGTGGTTTGGTGCAGATATACAAGCACATTGAGAATTTACTTCTCAGGGCACGATAATGTTTGTAATGTTTTTAACCACACAAATAGTTTTTGTTTGAATTAAAATTCGACACAGCACTAATTCACTTTATCTAAATGAAGTAAATTAGTACTGTATAAAATGTTTTCCCTACTTTTGGCTGATTCCAATTAATTAATGTTTCGTGGTTATTCCAATATTTCATTTGAAGATGGGGTCTGTTCTCAGTTTCCCAAACTATGAAAACTTTGCATATTATTCAACAAATCTAGATAAGGTTTGAGAGAATCTTATTAATTTTTGTAGGGGGAATGCTCTGAATTTGGTTTGTAACTATCTAGAGTAGAATTTTTGTTAAACAGCATCAATAACTGATGACTTGATGTAAATTGGCAACTGGGGCCAGAGTTGGCACCGTTTGAAATCGGACCAGCGACCTTCAGTTTTGGAGAAAAGCATTGAAACAACTCGGCCACCCAGACAATAGTCTTGGTTTTCATCTTATACAATAACTTACTGAAAATCCTTCTGCATATATACTATATTGCTAATTGAAAGTATCGGTATATTTTGAACAAGTTTTGAGTATGTAAACAAATTGGACTCACCCGTGTCTACAATGACATCTATTAGATCCATGCTCTTAGCGAAAGCGTCTCTTAGATTGATGTGATGGAAGCTGACGATGCTGCCCTCTCGCTTAGCTCTCTCCAGCGCTTCCCGCCTCTTCAGCGCCTTCTCTCGCCGCATCTGGTTCTTGTAGAACTCGGCGAAGTTGTTCACTATGATGGGAATGGGCAGCGCAATGACCAGGACTCCACAGATACAGCAAACACTACCAATAACCTTCCCAAGGGGAGTGGTCGGGTAGATGTCGCCATATCCTACTGTGGTCATAGTGATTCCCGCCCACCAGAACGTCTCCGGAATAGAGATAAACTTGGTCCCCGGTTCCTCCTTCTCGGCAAAGTACGCGAGACTCGAGAATATCAACACGCCCATGGCTAGGAAGAGCATGAGGAGGCCCAACTCCTTGTACGAGTTTCTCAAGGTGAACCCGAGGGATTGCAGACCGGTGGAATGTCTCGCGAGTTTTAAAATCCTCAATATCCTCATGATCCGGAAAATCTGCACGACTCTGCGGACGTCTTGGAACTGGTCCGTCGCGTTCTTATTGGTCTCCACGAGGAAGAGTGATACGTAATAGGGCAGAATGGCTAAGAGATCTATGACGTTTAGACCGCCTTTGAAGAACTTCCACTTGTTCGGGGACGCACTGAAGCGCAGAACGTATTCTAGAGTGAACCAAGTGATACAGACTGCCTCTACCATGGCTAACTGGGGATTGTCTTGGACTGCGCCCTTCTCGTCGTTCACTTGCATTTGCGGAATGGTGTTTAGAGTGAGAGCTATCGTGGACAACACGATGAACAATATTGAGATGACAGCTATGACCTGTGAACACCAATTCCTCACTTTATCCCACTCTCGATACAGTTTTGATCGGACCTTTCATGTTCACAAACACAATAGTTTGTCAGCATTCCCATCGGAAGATCTCCTGAAGCTTGGGTCTGATGGTGGAAAGTGTGGTCAATTTACAAGTGATAGAGTTGAGAGATCAGAAATATTGATCAACTGTTGTGATTTCGTAAAACATTCAATTAGGTCCAATCTGAAAACAGTATCTGAGATGGGAGTGAATAATTGTTCTGTATTTTCAAAGTTTAAGTTACAGTTATATAAATGTGAAGTATAAATATATGTGTGATTTGATAAACAGATTTTGAAAACCGAGAATATGTGTTGGTTTTCTTTATTACTATATAGTAATAGTTTCCAATTGAATTTGGCTGTACATTAAAGTTTCAGTTTGCACTCTAAATATACATTTGTAAAACTTAATGTACATTTACAAAATGTTCACTTAATGTTCTAATTTTGAAAAAAAAGGTCAAGTGACCCTTCAAAAATTTGATAAAGCCAAAATGTGTAAAACAACAAACATTTATAAAGTGTATGTACTTGTATACTACAGATGTAGCAAGTTGGCCAGCGTTTTACTGCAGAAGCAAAGCCACGCAAGTTACTCTATAGTTACATCCAGCATGTTAGTGTTAATGTGTTAATGTGAGTGCAAAAGACCCAGGCGACACAGCAAAGCGTTAGAAGACAGAAAAGAGAAGACAGAAGAAGGAACATCGTACAACCAATCACTGGACAGGTTGAGTTGACAAACATAAACAGGGTTTAACTCATCGTAGAATTATTGTAGAATCATTTTGAGTCCTATCCTTTGAGAACTTTTCTTCCAGTTCCTAACAAGAATTACTTAAAAAAATCTTAGATTATTGGATTTTTCAGTCTACGCGGTATTGTGCTTCGATAAGAATGTAAATAAAATAATTACAGAAGTATCTAACCTAAAAAAATATAAGACTGTCTAAACTATGTGTATCCTTCCCAGCACTTAAACTTTTCATAATTTTTGCGTACAGATAAAACGGTCTAAAACAAAGTGGTATTTGCATCGTCGGTCCTGGAAGATTGCTGGCAAACGACGCATATTTGTTACAAGTGGAGGCGAAGTCTGCTCTAGAACTTGCTAGCTTCTTGGCCAAGCAATTCAGGAGAAGACTACGCAAAATTATTTGTAGTTTAGGTTTTGGGGTGGAAAGTTTTGTCTAGAGGTTTCATTAAAAATTAAGTTTGTCATCAGTGTTACAGTATTAAATCTATTTTAACTGGAGTAATAGCGTTCTTCATCCTTTGCGGTTTACTTATAGTTTTGTGTACTTAAACGTTTGATCATTACATTAATAATGTTGTGTTTCTGTATTTTTTTCTGTTTAAATATACTACTTCATCATCTTTATAATTCTTTATTTCATATGTCAATTTAGCAGTTGTTTGTGTTTCACAGTGTTTTGTTTGTGTTTCAAAGTGTCGTTGTTTGGGTTTCATAGAGCCCTTATATGTTTCGCAGTGTCGTTGTTTGTGTTTCACATTGTCGTTGTTTTGTGTTTCATAGAGTCATTGTTTTGTGTTACACAGAGTTGTTGTTTGTGTTTAAAAGTTTTGTTCATATTTCACATAGTTCTTGTTTTGTATTTCACAGTTTTGTTGTTTGTGTTTCACAGAGTAGTTTGTGTTTCACAGTATCATTGTTTGTGTTTCAGAGTGTCGTTGTTTGTGTTTTACATAGTCGTGGTTTGTGTCTCACAGTATCACTGTTTGTGTTTCAGAGTGTCGTTGTTTGGGTTTCACAATGTTGTTGTTTGTTTTTTAGAGTGTAGTTATTTTTTTGTGTTTCACAGTGTCCGTTGTTGTTTGTGTTTTAGAGTGTCGTTGTTTGGGTTTCACAATGTTGTTGTTTGTTTTTTAGAGTGTAGTTATTTTTTTGTGTTTCACAGTGTTCTTTGTTGTTTGTGTTTCACAGTATCATTGTTTGTTTTTCAGAGTGTCGTTGTTTGTGTTTTACATAGTCGTGGTTTGTGTTTCACAGAGTCGTTTGTGTCTCACAGTATTACTGTTTGTGTTTCAGAGTGTCGTTGTTTGGGTTTCACAATGTTGTTGTTTGTTTTTTAGAGTGTAGTTATTTTTTTGTGTTTCACAGTGTCCGTTGTTGTTTGTGTTTTAGAGTGTCGTTGTTTGGGTTTCACAATGTTGTTGTTTGTTTTTTAGAGTGTAGTTATTTTTTTGTGTTTCACAGTGTCCTTTGTTGTTTGTGTTTTAGAGTGTCGTTGTTTGGGTTTCACAATGTAGTTGTTTGTTTTTTAGAGTGTAGTTATTTTTTTGTGTTTCACAGTGTCCGTTGTTGTTTGTTTTTTAGAGTGTAGTTATTTTTTTGTGTTTCACAGTGTCCGTTGTTGTTTGTGTTTTAGAGTGTCGTTGTTTGGGTTTCACAATGTTGTTGTTTGTTTTTTAGAGTGTAGTTATTTTTTTGTGTTTCACAGTGTCCTTTGTTGTTTGTGTTTCACAGTATCATTGTTTGTGTTTCAGAGTGTCGTTGTTTGTGTTTTACATAGTCGTGGTTTGTGTTTCACAGAGTCGTTTGTGTCTCACAGTATCACTGTTTGTGTTTCAGAGTGTCGTTGTTTGGGTTTCACAATGTTGTTGTTTGTTTTTTAGAGTGTAGTTATTTTTTTGTGTTTCACAGTGTCCGTTGTTGTTTGTGTTTTAGAGTGTCGTTGTTTGGGTTTCACAATGTTGTTGTTTGTTTTTTAGAGTGTAGTTATTTTTTTTGTGTTTCACAGTGTCCTTTGTTGTTTGTGTTTTAGAGTGTCGTTGTTTGGGTTTCACAATGTTGTTGTTTGTTTTTTAGAGTGTAGTTATTTTTTTGTGTTTCACAGTGTCCTTTGTTGTTTGTGTTTTAGAGTGTCGTTGTTTGGGTTTCACAATGTTGTTGTTTGTTTTTTAGAGTGTAGTTATTTTTTTGTGTTTCACAGTGTCCTTTGTTGTTTGTGTTTTAGAGTGTCGTTGTTTGGGTTTCACAATGTTGTTGTTTGTTTTTTAGAGTGTAGTTATTTTTTGTGTTTCACAGTGTCCGTTGTTGTTTGTGTTTCCGTATGTGTCATGTTTGTGTGTGTTTCACAGTGTCCGTTGTTGTTTGTGTTTCCGTATGTTTCATGTTTGTGTGTGTTTCACAGTGTAGGGGCGCCGTTTGCCAGCCCAGGTAGCCACTCGCGGGGTCGAAGTCGTCGCGTCGCCCATTCCCTCACAGCCTCCCAAGCCAAGCCGACATCTAGAACAAGCGACAACAACAGCAACAACACCAACAACAATGACACAATTAGTTACAATAACAATAACAGTAACCCATTAGTTTGTTACCCACAGGAAGTTTCATGTTTTGTTCAGTTTAAGCAAAAATTTAATAAGTTAATATTCTGGGTTAGTTATTTTACTGAGATTAGTAAAACAAATGTTAAAACACAAAAAACAATTGATAACTATAACAAAAGCACATAATGTATTTGATTAGGAAAGGTTATCCTATTTATACAATAGTCAATATACAAGTAAAATTAGGGTAACAAAGAAACAACAACTGTTACAAATACTGTTTATAACTCAATTTACAAATACTGGAAAATTTACGAGCATTTAATATTATGATTTATGTTATTTTTCCAATTGTCTGTATCATATAATATATGATTTTATATTTAGCCGGACAATTATTTTATACATAAACTGTTTACTTTTACTATTGCATGTGAGTGTATAAGAATGAATAAAAACAGTTAATTATTATAGAGGAAAGAAAACAATAGTTCGTGATAAGACCAGTAGTTCGCATTGTAAGTACCACGAATACTAGAAAATATTTCTAGTATTCGTGTTAAGTACGAATATGTGCTTAAATTAAATAAACAAAATTTATGGAAACAAATAAAACAGCTCACTATCAGATATTAATGTTAAAAAATATTGCTAATATATTTGCAGCTTTTAAAGCTTTTAAATATCGTAAAAAATACACTATGACATATTTAAAATCCCATTCAAAGTTTCTCCATAAAATAAATGTTAATACTATGACGAAGCAGGGCATTAGAGAAAGAGAAAGACAGAAAGAACTTGGTAAATTTAGTAAACAGTTTGAATTTAAATTTTTAAATGAAAGCTTACAGTCTACATATACTAATTCTTATTGTAAATAGCACAAGAGAAAGACAGTGGGAAATGTTAGAAGAAAAGAGAAAGAAGAAAGGGCGATAGCGTTTTGCTGAAGCGACATAAGAAAAGGCCTCTCGGAGTTAAAGCAAAGTTTTTAAAATAAAAAACAGTTAATGAATTGTCTAATATTTTACTAACCTATTTGTATTGGTCAACGGCACCAATAGGTTATAAAAAACAGCCGATTTTGATGAAACGTTGGTACACCAGCATTTTAGGATTATGTTATAAATTTTACCTACGACCGTTTTTTAAAGTAGCCGTTTCAGTACAGTTCTTAGAATTGAAAAGTATCTCATAACAGCATTGTTTACTTTCATAACAGCAGTTTTACTCATAACAACACGGGTAACGGACCAATGAGGTTCTAGGATTGAGAGAGGAGAAGCAAAATTGTAATGATTCGAAATTCAACTTATCAGCTGTCCAGGCCAATTTAATTGTTGATTGGTGCAATTAGTATTTGATACAATGTTTCGTTGCATCACTGTCAGTGGCAATTAGAGTTATAAACAAAAACTTAACCTCTCTTAGAAGTTATGAGTAGTGATTTTTAGTAATTAAAACACAATCGTAGGTAAAGTAGTGTACGCAACTCGCGTAAATAGTGTTAACGACACTCGTAGAAGTTTTTAAGGCACTCGCCAAGGCTCGTACCTTAAATTTTCTACCCGTGTCGTTAACACTATCTTTAGTTGCTAATCGGTTTAGTTTAGTTAATCGGGTTCCCATGCTGGTAACAAAATAACAACCAAATATGAAATATGAACCAAATATAACAGAAAATCAAAACAAATGGAAGAAACTCTAATCACATGTTGTATTTACAGCGTGGGGTGGAAAAAGAGAAGCCAATTACATATTTTTGGCCGAGTTTTCGACCACTGGACGACCTCTAGTGTATATAATTAAACAGAGGATCAATTAGGCAAAATATAGAAGCATTAGTTCGCCATAGTAAAACATTATACACGTTTCAACAAAGGAACTTAAACTTTTTTGAATACATCATAATACCGCACAGGGTTCGATGCAGTAAAATCCAGCAGAATCAGTTCGTTAAGTAATTAAACAATACACGCGTTTTAGCGAAGAAGCTTACAACTCATTGTTTCAGATCGCAGTTCCGTATTGAGGGGGGGGGGGGTTGGATGGCGCCGAATTTCTCTCACAAATAAAATCGTCCCAGAAACTTGGAATTTCGCTGAGAGACTAACCTTATCCGATCCCTTTGTATGGATTTCTTTACACAAGGTAAGTAGGACACATTTATACTTTCTTCATGACATCGTCTTGAAATTGTTTAAGTCTCGTTCCGTTAAGCAGGTAAGGAAAACATCAAAACGGTGCTTACATAAATTTACGTTTAGGTAATATAGGGATTGTTTTAAGGGTCCATAAGGGGGTAGACTATCCAAACATAATAACATAACTAACCATTCCAAATTAAGTTGGAAATATGGTTATCCTTTAAATTTCTCCGAATTAAACGTCAACGGAAAATTGAAAAATAAATTATACATCATAAGAGATAATAAAGTAAAAAAATATAGTTTGAGAGTACAAAATATCAGTAAACAATGTACGTATAAATGGACCAAGCAGTTGTCATTAGATATCCCGTGGCAAAGATAATAGTAATAATAATTACTTACAATTAGAAAATTCAACAATTGATTTAATATACAGCTCAGTTAGTCCATTGAAGTTCAGGCTATACAACCCTCGCTTCTATAATCAATGCTTAGACGAATGCTTAATCAACGAAATCGAGTTAGCGCACATGACATTCATATGGCATTGACAATATCTGGTAGTGACAGTGATATGAGAGGGAGGGTAAGAAACCTACACGTTTGAATTATTTGTGCGTTGCATACTGAATTTCCATAACTTTCATTTGTTGTTAGAGACATTATTATAACTATCATTATCCACATACACTTTTAGTTTTGTGGTAAATGTACTTTTCCCATCGCCAATTGTTAAATCTACATTTCTGGAAGTAAAGAAATTACGCCTGTCTTCTATTGGACCTAACAATACGTAAAACCACCTGATAATCAGCTGAAATTAGATAACAACTGATTCACGAACACTTATAATATTAACAATAGGTCAAAAATCATCATATAATTTCAGTTTCAAATGTACAAAAACTGAATTTACTTTTCTGCAGTCATTTTTTCATCATAATTAGTACAAAAAACTCATCAGACAGAAATAATCCATCCCAATTTCAATTTCATTCTAAATTACAAACGCATGTACGTAAAAGGTTTTGAATTTTTTATTTGTAAGAGCCGTTCGTCCTTAGTGTAAATCGAGCAAGTACGACGGTGGAGGGGTGGTTACCCTCAGGATTTCCGGGACCTGAACAGCCACGACGAGGGAAAGAACCCCTCTGGAAGACTACTCGTTCTTTTATTTTGTAATGCATATCTAAAAACGAACCCTTAAATATATTTTAACCCCACCTACTGTACACTCATTTAAGTGTAGATATCGGACTTGTATAATGACTCTGTTAAGTATTTGTGCTGTATAATTATTGTATAGGTAATTTTACATTTTATTTTACGTGTTAAAAGTTTTTATCTGTATTTGTTGTTATTTTGTATGAGTTCCTTTTTCAATTTAACTCAACGTTTTTAGTATAAATAGTTTGATCGTTCAAGCTGTACTGTTTATCTTAGCAAAGGTGTCGTGATTGTTATGCAAGAACATTTTCTTCCTTGAACTTTTGTAAAATTTGAAGATTCCGGTTACGTTTTAGCGAGCTCATGCTGTGGATTTAGTTGTTATTTTGGTACAAATCGTATAGTGTGTTCTATACTCTTTGGCTAGAAAGAGAGCAAAAAATTAGATTTTAAAAAATAGTGCGTTAAAACAGTTAAATAGGATATTTTGTCACTAGAGCCTAAAAAGTGACGATATTTTAGCCACGAATATAAGAACAGAAACAGTAGGAATAAAAAATAAACCAAAGACTGGCCCGAATCCTATACAAAGAACGTTAACATGATATGGTTTTGACGGTTTCGAAAGTTCTTTCCGAAAAACTTGGCCCGGATGTGAACGTAGTTCTTTGCATTACTTAACCCTTTTAGTTAAAGCGTAAAGGTAAAAGTAAAGGTGAAAGTAGTCTAAGTTGTATTGCAACAATATAAAGTAAAGGTGAAAGTAGTCTAAGATGTATTGTTACAATATAAAGTAAAGGTGAAAGTAGTCTAAGTTGTATTGCAACAATATAAAGTAAAGGTGAAAGTAGTCTAAGTTGTATTGTAACAATATAAAGTAAATGTGAAAGTAGTCTAAGTTGTATTGTAACAATATAAAGTAAAGGTGAAAGTAGTCTAAGTTGTATTGCAACAATATAAAGTAAAGGCGAAAGTAGTATAAGTTGTATTGCAACAATATAAAGTAAAGGTGAAAGTAGTCTTGTTGTATTGTAACAATATAAACTAAATGTACAAGTAATCTAAGTTGTAATTGTAACAATAGTAAGTAAGTCTGAGTTGGTATAACTCAAAAATAAATAATCATAAATTCTAAAACATCTGAGAACAAAGCAAATGAAGTAAGTTGTACGAAGGCGGGCGTCTAAGTGTTGGAGTTAACGCGAAGTAGTTTAAGTAATAAAGTAAGGGTTGAGGAGAGATCTTTTGTGTGCTGACGTCAGACAAATCTGTCATCCTTTATGAAAATATTCAGCCTGTTGCCTCGACAGTGACAGGTGCTTAGGTAAACTTGTTGAAAACAAAAACATTAACTTTGTACATTTTGTTTACATTTGTGTGTCTTCTCATGTAACACCTTGCGGTTTGTCACCCAGAATTGTGCAACTTTGAACTTACAAGTGAATTAAAAACTCTTCTTTAAAAGTACCGTCGGTATAGTACTGCTTGATTTAATATTATAATAAATGTGGAAAAGTGTGCAGTTAATCTTGGTAACGAGAACTTATAGTTGATCCATACTTGAAACTTGTCAGTTTCATCCTAGCTGAATCTATGTACAATATTTTATTAATCGGTATGCCCAGGTTGATTGAAAATGGATTAGGGAAGTACAGTTATTTTGAAACCGTGAATTAATTATTACTAGAGGTCGTCCAGTGGTCGAAAATCGACCAAAAATATTTAACGTACAGACTTCTTTATTTTTATTCCACACTTTGAATAGAACATGTGATTGGAGTTTCTTCCATTTGTTTTGATTTTCTGTTTATATTTCGGTGTTATTTCGTCACCAGCATGGCAACTCATAATATCCATGTTAAATTTTTCAAAATTTTACATTCATTTTTTGTGCTTATTTTTGAGCCTATTTTAATTTATAAAGGGATTCTGCACACCTACAGGAAAATAGCTTTCTAACAGTATGCGTAGATTTTCCCTACGATGCACACGAGCTGAGAAAAAAGGTTTTAAAGAAACATGCTTGCCTATTAATATATAGATAGATTATTATTATGATTATTATTATATGTACCATCAAAAAGAATATGTTTTAAGCCTTTGTTAAAATTTTACCTAATTTCTTGGATACTGGAAATTAAATTTCAATGTAGACTTATAAACATTTTATTTTCTAAGAAATTTGGCATGTTTTTTTGATTCATTATAATCTGTTCATTATTCCATTATGATGTTCGTTAATTACTATTTAAAAAATTGTCGCATTTTCGCAAGGATCTTATGGTCTTGTTTGGATCCTTACAGATTTGGTGGTAAATAACAATACAAAACAGCATAGTAGTTTTAGCGGGTATCTAACCATCTAGATTGGATCATAACAAATTTGTTTGTAAATTATTATACACACATTACATAGTATTATGAACGTGGATCTTAGACCTTTGCACCAACAAACATTTTATTTACTTTAATGTCAGTTGGTTTGGATAAAAAAGGAAAGGGATCATAACGTAGAAGATCTGAATTTTCCTTTTCTTACATTCCACAATATAGGGCAAGACATTTGGGCTTGGAGCTAGCGGCCGCATAGATCAATAGGGTTCCAGTTTTATGGCTATGACGTCACAAACGCTATAAGGTCTTATACTGTTATTGGTGTTGTCTTTGGGCCAGTTCTACCTTCTACTACACATTTCCCCTGCAGTTTTTCTTCAAAACTGAGGTCCATAAGACCATGAATCGTGAATGGTTTTTTGACATATTCCATTCCTTGTGGTTACATAAATAACAAAAACAATATCACAAATAAAATACCTCCATCGCAGTAAACCTGCAGACTAAGCGAATTTCCATTTACTTGGTTGGATTTCTAATAAAATATTGCCTTAAAATTGTCAGATTAATTTCCTATTAAAATAAGATTAATTTTAATGAGTACTTAGGTTTGCTGTTGCTGGGATTGACGTGTGATTTTTATTGAAATGTTGATAGCTTTAGTATGAAATAAATAAAATGGCCAAATTCAATTAAAATATGTCCATAAACAACCAAACCACAACAGTTTGTTTATTCTCCATAAGAATAGCATAGGAATTTTAAATTTACTTTTTTTGATTATGTCCACAACGCTCCAAATATAAACTTTTTAAGCTCTGCAAAATGGGTTGGAAAGAAATTGTGAAATTTAGTGTTGTTAGGGTAAAAATGGGAAAAAACCAATTTTTAACGCATAAAAAACCCCATAATCCCCTGTTCCCATAGTCCGATCATGCTGGTTCGCGAACTCGTTTGAATAAACGTAGGTTTCCACGCATTACCAAATTCCATCAAAATCGTACCATTTTTGCTCGAGTTATCACGCTTACGCTTACGGTATAGGTCTTACCACGAGACCTACGGTAATAGCTTATTCCCTATATGATAAATTCGCTAAAAAGTAAAGAAAGAAATAACAAAAAATTGGTTCAAAAATAACATCCTACCTGCTAACACAGTTTTCTCTCCCATTCAGTTACTAATAAAGACTACTAACTTCATAAGAACCGGATATGTGAATTTCAACAACTATTTTTTTGCCTCTTGGGATATCGAAATGAATAGCTTTACATTTGAAGGAGAGCGCTATTTAACTAGGCAATCTTCAACAAATCTGAACACAGCATCAATTATGAGTTGGAGAAATTAAATTCAATCAAGATTAATTACTTTCCGAAACTGTAAAGCCTTAATAATTGGTTTATATTATTGCTAATTATATTTGACAACTAATAACTAAATACAACCTAAATTTTAATCATAACTAAACCAATGAAAACTATTAATTGGAGTATAAGACATTAATATTTTCACTGATTCAAATACATGTTTATTTCAAAGATTAGTGTCATAAATTTTCCTGATCATAATACTAAAAAGTTTCAACAGTGGAGAATTAAAATTTATCTGTTATCTCATTTGCCCTAAATTTGACTGTTATTTTCAATGAGAACAAGATTCCTTAAAGAAATTGAAAGACGTCAATTTCATCCAAAAACGTTTTAGTCTTTAACCTCATAAACATGTTTTTAATAAATAAACTGGAAATACGTAATGCATTAAATTGCAGTTTTAGAAAAGTATCTTTTAAATATTTTAAAATAATGAACTGTACTGACATTGGAGGTCGAAAACATATACATGAATGTTAAGATTCGTGATTTTGACAAACTGAACTACAATATTTTCAATCTAATAACAAAGGCTTCATTTGTACACACAATAGGTAAGGGAAGGCTTCACATTGAAGTTTCTGTCTTGTATTTGCACCGTCGGCTCCATACTTCTCTATACCTCACCCCCCCCCCCCCAGTATAATCCCCCCTTCCACCGATCGGGAACAAAGGAAAGTGTACTTCTTTGTCACTTCAGAGTATGATACGTAACTTGACGAGAAGTGATGAACGCGTATTTCCACTGTAATGTAGATATGGAGTTACCAAATGGATTGGTAAATAAGGAGATAATATTTAGTAAATTGTGTGTATTTTTATGATAATGGAGTACCTGCCATTCGTTACTTCACGAAAAAGCCCCTTAGCCAAACTAAATTACACCATGAAAACAGCCATACTGCTATAACTACACTCCTCATATTTTGTCATATACTTGGTAAGCTTTTGGGACCAAATTCGCCAAAACTTGCACAAAGATAGTTTACATAATCGATTACTAAGTTATTATACGATTATACGTTTATTTCAGTTTCAATAACACTCCGTCCTCAAGACTTTCAAAGTTCTTTGGTGAGGTGATATTCCCACTTTTAAAAGATACTTACTTGTTTACCATAAAAAATTTTAACATGAAATATCTTTTGGGGGACATGTCATATGGAACATTATGCATTAGGAAATCTTTAAAGAATAATATGCTTGAAATTGTGTATATGCGTAAAAAATTAAAATAAAATTTTTAACGACCAAAGAAACTATTACAATAAAAAAGTACAAATGTCTGATGCAACGATCTTTATAAATTTATTTTATTTATACAATTGATTTGGACAGATCGGATTTAATCGGATATTAGGCCCAAGAGACAGCTTCTACTAGAGTCTTCCATTTTGCAGAAGTCCAATTACTATCAATTGATTTGATATACATGATAAATTAGTTATTTTACTTTGAAAAGTTATCATTGGTGTGAAATATCGAAAAAGCCAATTTGTAATCATAAGGCAGAATAAGCTTTTGAAATAAGCATAGTTTTATGATTGCAAAATAAATTAAATTCTTCTCTTATTTCATTTAATTAGGCCAGGTTGGTCTCATGGCCTTTCTTACACTTAACCTGAATTGGAATGACTTGTAGCTAATTCTAATATCATTTTAGACATATAACATTTCTTATTGCTACCTTTAAAAGTTCTAACCTACTCGCCTAATTTCAACTCCCTTCCTTCGTTATGGTTACACTACTAAATGAACATAAAAATTTATTTTACAATTTAGACTTTTTCTGTGATTCTATAACTACAAGGGAAACGATCTAATCATATTGTAATACTATTGACTACGGCTTATCGGTGATAATGCTCTATTTGAATTATTAAACACTAGTGAACCCGTGCTGCTCATCGCGCCGCAAAACAACATATCAATTTAGAAAACAAATCCATCGTGTTATATATTGATTCTAAGTCGAAAATAAAATACAGTAATGAATGAAGCCTTAGATGGAAAGTAGAGAATCCATTTTCTATCCTATTTTATTTACAAAAGTACTTCCTTGAATAACTTACTAAGTTTTTAGTTGTGAAATCAATCACCTTCAGGAAAATTACCCTGGTCAGAATTTTCCGCGATGAATATGGGTACACCATCAAAATATGTAGCCCTACTTAAAGCAACATAAAGCCCATGACTGAAAACTGGTCTGGGTAAGAGCAGTGCTTCTCTTTTAAGTGATTGCCCTTGTGCTTTATTGATTATCATTGCAAATGATAAAGCTAACAGAAATTGGCAGCTTTCCATTTTAAATGGTAAGTTTGTTTCCAACGGGCACATTTTTATCCTCGGAATCAAAATATGTCCCCTCTCACTTGTTCCAGTTAGGACTTTTACATTCTATTAAATTGTTAACCATTTTGGCCACTTGGAGTCTTGTTCCATTAATGAGGCCCTTCTTGGTGTATTGATATTCCTCATCAATAAAACCATTGCCCCGTTTTTTAAATCAATCGGTGTCTTGGCAATCCACCGACCTCCATATTGTTTAAAAACTCTGCTGGGCATTCTAGATGGGCGTTCAAATTATCTCCAAGCAAACTATAAATGATTTCGAACACCTTGGGCTCAGATGGCAATTTTTTCAAGACTTTGTTGTTGATCAAATCACAGTCACTGTTTTTGGAATTAATTTTTTAGGTAGTAGACTTTGACTATTTTCAACTAAAAACATATGTTTTTATAAATTAAAAATATCTCCCATGTTATCCTTATGGAGAAAAAACTGACTTTAAGGGCCTCTGACGCCCTTACCAACAACTTTATCAAAAATCTAATACCGTTGGGCACAACTACACGTTTTAACCTTTATTTTGAGACCTCTAATGTCAAAATTGGGCAAATAATAACGGAGGAGTTCGATTAACAAAAAACGTCTTAGCCTATTATATATATAGATGCCAAGATTTCTGTTCCCGATCATTATGGCCCTTGCTAATGAAACAGCTGATCTTAGTCAGTAATAACACTACACACAGACCACCCTCTCTGCATTATACCATAGATAAAACATACATTCATTCTTCAATCATATTTCGCATCTAGATAGCGTCCCCATTTTCAAAATAATTGATGTATAGATTGATTGTTTAACCAGCACATCATATTTGCTTTGAGTACGATTCGAATTGGCATTCATAAAAATAGGTATTTTGGATATGAAAAATGTTTTTTGCAGCCTAATAACCATTAAGTAACCTAACCTAAAAAATAATTGGTATTACAACGTAATAATTGGTACTGTAACAAAATTTCACCTTTCTTGACATAATATTGTATTTTATAACCACTTAGCGTGATTCGCAACGAAATAGTGTTGTAACTTAACATGTTTCTGATGGCAAAACAACGGAATGCATTGCGTAGAATCGCCAGTTGACTTTTGCATACAATTTGTAATGAATCAAGTTCAAAAGTTGTTTCCTTGAACTTTGTCTCATTTCGACGCTTGACATTTGCCCTTCTTTGGAATGTCAACAACTAAAGGGCAAAAGTTGTCTGCAATGCAAGTAAAAATAGTCTCTAGAATGAATCCTCATTTTAAACTCAGTCATAGATTTATCCTTAAAGACCAGCTGAGGAAAATGTTATCAGCTGTTTGATGTCCAGTAACTATTGCCTTTGAAACCCTTTTATTTACCTTTAATTTAAAACCTACTCGTCGCAACCTGTGGATTTGAAGGACATTCAATCGACAATATAAATACTTTCCTATTGGAAACGCCAAAATATATAATCAGTAATGATTATTGTGATTTCCCAATATATATACGTGGCATGATTGTTAACTGATTCCACATAAGTGGTTTGTTTCAGTTGAAATCCTATCTAAATAACTAAACTCTTATAATACACAAAACAACTCATAACATGTCTTTGATTTATCTACACGAATGCCAAATTTATAGTTATAGAATAAACAGTTACTGAGTGTGTGTAATATGTAATATGTGTTTACCTACGACAGTTTTTAAATAAACCGTTTCAGTTTAGTTCTTAGAATTTAAAAGTTTCAATAACATCATTGTTTACTTTCATAACAGCATAGTTTTACTCATAACAACGGACCAATGAGGTTCAAGGATTGAGAGAGAAGAAGTAAAATTGTAATCAAACTTCAACTAATCAGCTGTTCAGGTCAATTTAATTGTTGAGTGGTGCAATTAGTGTTTGGTACAGTGTTTCTTTGCATTACTGTCAGTGGCAATGAGAGGTTCGAAAACATAGTCTCTCTTAGAAGTTATGAGTAGTGATTTTTAGTAATTAAAACACTGTCGTAGGTAAAGTAGTGTACGAAACTCGCGTAAATAGTGTTAACGACACTCGTAGAAGTTTTAAGGTACTTGCCTAGGCTCGTACCATTTTCTACTCTTTTCGTTAACACTACATTTACGCAATCGTTGCGTAAACTACTATTATAGATTGTTGTTGATTTATTTTCGACACCCATTTCTTTACTCACAAATTAGTATGATTCAGTACAAAACAAACTTCTCGACACTCTAGCAAGTGTAATAATGCAATTGTTATCTCGTCTCGTAGTTTTTGTCGATCCAGCAATTTTGCATTGCTAAATTGTTGCAATGTACAACTCGAACGACCTTATTGATAAGAGTTTGCGTGTTTCTTATCACCGACGTGTGCCTAGTTTTTTTCTGACCAGTAATTACTTATCTATTCTTACTTTTGCTTCTTACATTAGCTGTAAACACGTTTGGCGATGTTTTTAGTAAGCAAGATAAAAATGTTGTTAATATCTTGTTAAGTACTACCATTAAACACGAATTAATATACTGATATAGCACATACCTTTTCGGATTTCTGTATAACAACTCATTCTTTCTAATTAAATAACTTAAGTTATAACTTCTTTATAGCGTATTTTTTGTGCATTCAGGTTCTATAATTGTTGGCGCCAAAACGACTAGTGTCATCCCCACCCCTGTAATAGTATATTGTAATCGTATAAATATGTAGTAAACAGTTTGTGTTAAAATGTTTGCCCAGTTTTACGACGAAAATGAACACAGTTGAATTGAACCGCAAGAGTGTACTGCGTTCAATTACTAAAGATTTCTATAGTACACACTGACTTTTTTAATAAACTGAAATGGCACCTTAGTTTACCATATCTAAACACACTTTAATTACCAACGTTTTGAAAATTAAGGGAGATAATAGAGAGAAATTGGCACACTCCGTTAGAAGTTCATCTGATAAAATTATTCGATTGAAAAATGAGCCACAACTGGTTCACATAAATGGATCTACTTTAGAAGTGTAAATTCATTAGTTGAAAGAAAACAAACAATTGTGACTGTAATGTGAGAAGGTTGTATGCGAGTCTTCTCAAGAGGAGCCGCCCACCACTCTTTCACAGTGCTACAAGGGTTGGGTTAGCTTAGGTCAGGTTAGTTTAGGTTAGGTTAGTTTAGGTTAGGTTAGTTTAGGTTAGGTTAGTTTAGGTTAGGTTATGTTAGTTTAGGTTAGGTTAGTTTAGGTTAGGTTAGTTTAGGTTAGGTTAGTTTAGGTTAGGTTAGTGTAGGTCAGGTTAGTTTAGGTCAGGTTAGTGTAGGTCAGGTTAGTTTAGGTTAGGTTAGTTTAGGTCAGGTTAGTGTAGGTCAGGTTAGTTTAGGTTAGGTTAGTTTAGGTCAGGTTAGGTTATGTTAGTTTAGGTTAGGTTAGTTTAGGTTAGGCTAGCTTAGGTTAGGTTAGTTTAGGTTAGGTTAGTTTAGGTTAGGTTAGTTTAGGTTAGGTTAGCTTAGGTCAGGTTAGTTTAGGTTAGGTTAGGTCAGGTTAGTAAAGTTTAGCTCCGCTTAGTTCAGTTTAGATTATGAAGTTGTGACAAACAAGGTAGTGTTTAATAATAAAAGTTCAAATGTTTAATTTGTAAAAACAAATATACAAGGTTAAATTTGTACTCATGTTCCATTTTTCTTGTGTTTAGAAAATTATAGATTTTGTAAATAGTACCTTGTTTGACATTACCATAAAATAAACTGAACCTAACCTAACATAAACTAAACGCCGCGGCGCACTGTAAAAGAGTGACTTCCCTCTTCTTGAAAATATATGGCAAACAAATACACAAACATTTTTAAAACTAATAATCCATCCTTCACGATTATTTTAAAGAAGAAATCTTCACAAATGATTTGATAATATGAAAGGCTTGCAGTGTAACCCATGCAACTGTAAGATATATACCATTGCGGATGGCCATTTTGCTAGTTATTTTGCGCACTCGACAATAAAATGCAAATGTAAGTGCATCGGTGAACAGCTACCGGCCAGATAAGAAGTTGCCGTGTTTCTTATCAGTTTTATCAGGAAACCACCCATTCAGGCTGTATCCAAAGTCGATCCTTGCCAAGGCCATTGTTTCGGTTGGTTTAACAATGAGGCTACATAATCTGCAAATGCAATTATGATTTCATTAACGTTTTGATAGTTTTGGAATTAAAATAATTATCGTGTAACAGGTTCGCAAAATTCTAACATAACCTAACCTTCAATAAATTATCAATTATTTAAGATGGGGACGCCACTATGTGCGTATTTTAACCCAAATATGAGTGAAGGATGAGTGGCGCCATCTACCACTCATCTACAAAAAAAATTAACTTTTCCTACTGGTCACGTAACCATATCACAAATTTTCGTAGCAAGTGTTTAACGTAAAACGACTGAAATTGGTTTTGTATTACTTACTTATCTAATTTTTAAAGTTGATTTTTTAAAATTTCAAAATCCAAAACGGAACCTCCAAACAGGCATTGCATTGGAGCCCCGATATTTTCTTTTGCATATAGATAACATAAATCAATTTATTCTAAATTTCGTATATTATTTTTTGTTTGTAAATTTATTTTAGCTATTAATTAAGTAGAGGTATTTAGTCAGACCTGGCAAGACTGATAAATTTATAAACCAGTGTTTGTTTATGATTTTTATACAATTAATTGTACACTATGTATGTAAAAAATCGAATATAGGTTCGTTATTTACAAATTACTATTCGTTAAAAATCCCACTTAAAATGTTTTATTTGGTTACATACGTATTATGACGACCTTACATAATTATTATAACTTAACCTAGCCTAAGGGTGGTTAGGCTGGGTTAGGTTAGTAAGATTTTGTTATTTAAACTAATTAAAATCTTATTTGGAAGTCGATTTATCAGTGTGGTCGGTATAATACCAAAGTACATTTATTTGTAGTATCAATCCTAGAGGAAAAAAAGAGAAACCTAAACATTTTTCAATAAACAAATTCAAAAGTAGTAAGGATTAGGGCCTAAAGACCCAAGTAGTGAATGTGAAGCACCGAAACACCTTCAGTTAGGCCAATCAACCACGTGATAAGGGTGAACTGATAAGCGAGTTGCGTGTCCAGCGGCTCTTATCAGTGAAGTCCCTCGCACACGCCAGACAGACGATCAATAGTGGATGCAACAGTTCTCCATAGTAGTCTTCCACACCATTTCGACTAAATAATAAACCATGACATTGTAAGAAAACGGCTGTTTTTGATATATATTTCATAGGTGATAAGTTTCTTTCGGCAAAAAGAAACAGTCGAGTCGAGTAAGTTTGTGAAATCGAACAGCTGATTTTACTGAAGAAAATGTAAGAGATAAAAATACAGTAATTATGTTGTCTTTAAAATTATGGTTTTCGTCACATCACATTGTTATATTTTACTGTTGTAAGGCCTTGATGAACTCAAGGGTTGAAGAATTTCAGTAAGTTGATTTTGAAATTATTATTGTGTTTGCGAAGTAATATAGGTTAGTAATCTTATAACATAACCTAATATAGCCTAAGATAACCTAGCATAACCTAACAAAACCTAACATAGCCTAGCATAACCTAACATAACATAACCTGGCAAAACTTAGCAACCCAATAGGGGAGCGAGCTCTCTTAAACCACAGAAAATATACTTCTATTACCTATTACTTCTATTAAGGTAATAGTAGTATATATTCTGTGCTTAAACTCCTAAATTTGTTGTCCTTGCTTGCGGGATTGGTGACCCTCAAAATCAAGGGTTACAAAATAAGGAGTCTGTAGTACATTCCCATAGTTTTAGTGTAATATAAAATCTAATGGTGGTACATTAGTTGTGTAATACACAATCACGAAGTACATTATTGGGCAAATATAAGATGTATTGGCAAATGTAATCTGTAAGATAAAATAAACATTTGGAAAAATGTTTTTTAAGGATTTAAAATACAAATTCTGATCTGAAAAAACTTTTAAGAGTGAAATTAATATTTGGAGATTATATTCCGACATTCTAATATAATGTCTAATAATGTCTAATATAAAGTTAAACAACAATTAAACTTATTCGCCCATAAATGGCTAGTTTAAATGTTTTATATAAAAAAAAATACCCTGAATGTTTTGAAATCTTCTACACTTTCCTCGGCGCTCTATACTAACGATTAAGCAACTGCGGGTTTGCTTCATTCCGGTTTAAAACCCTGTCACGTTCCACGCACTACAGTAATTTGGACATTGCTTCCTCCTGGAAAGTGGAATTTATTCGTTGAGTTGGGGAAATAAGAAAACCCGCCCTTAAAATATTTACTCCTCGCTACAGTGATTACTAAGCTTTAGATTCGAATGCAAACATAATACTTAAACAATAATCTGAAAGATTATTTTTCCACTGTTGACAGAAGCGTGGATTAAGTGTTGTGTTTATTTTTTCATATATGTATATATTTATTGTCCTAGGATTGTTTGTTAGGCACGAGCCTGTGCTTGTTTTTCACATTACTTAAGGCTAGACCTAGGCGTTGCGGCATTATCTCTTAGATAAAATCCAATGGTGTTTTGGTGGGATTTGAACCCGGGACCTCTTGAACCGAAGTCCCGAGCTCTAACCACTAGACCAGCTCGCTCCTCAAATTTTTTCATATTAGGCCTATAAATAATCAGTTGGTTAGTAAAACCTTTTATTTTCGGTTAGGTTAGAGATCTGAACCGGTGACGTAACCAAGTACAACTAGGCAAAGTTTGATCAAAGTTACATATTCACTCTAACGAAATTGATATTTTTCAATAATTATGTTAAGGGAACCGTCCAAACTCGGGTAAACTCTTTGTTATCAGTAAAATGCCAAATTATTTCTGACTAATAAATAAATCAGGATCGAATTAGCAACCCTCAGATTTAGAGAGAGCACTATGATAACTACCTAGTCATTATCATATTGCAAAGAAAATTGGATTGTTTTTCAATACACTAATTTAAAACATGTTGTAGCGACGACAACAGGTAACGAAAACAATCAAGAACTCAAGAACAGATCCGTCCGATGAAGAGTAAGAGGAGGTGGGGGGCGAAGCTTAGTGAAGTGTGACAGTATAATTACAAGCACAGTGATGTGGAGCGCTGTAGTCAATCAGGGCTGCCACCCTACGCGCAGGAAATTACTTTACCGCGTCAATATACCCTCCCTTACAGCCACAGGGTTGCCACTCGTGCCATAATTGCATGGAAATGAGATACAGCCGTTAATAAGCACCTGTGAGATTTATTTTGAATCTTAACACTAATTCAACGCGATACGTATAATTGGGGGTGTATTTCATAGGTTGACCATTTGACCGACATGCCAATTAATAGACAAACCAGTTGACCGATATTTAAAAATAACACATTCAACCGTGTTAATGAGCACATGTGAGATTTATTTGGAGTCTAAGTAACACTAATTCAACGCGATGCGTATAATTAAGGGTGTATTTAATAGGTTGACCATTTGACTGACATGCCAATTAATAGGATAACCAGTTGACCGATATTTAAAAATAGCACATTCTGCCGTCTTAATGAGCAAATGTGAGATTTATTCTGATTCGAAGGAACGCTAATTCAACGTGATGCATATAATTAAGGGTTTATTTAACAGGTTGACCATTTGACCGACATGCCAATTAATAGGATAACCAGTTGACCGATATTTAAAAATAAAACATTTAGCCGTGTTAATGAGCCCATGTGAGATTATAGATATACTTCTCAGGCGTGCACAATTTGACCAATTACTTGCTAGTCAAGCCTATTGCCGGACACTTTAAATTAAAATACCAGCTGTGTTAAAATAAAACTTGTTATTTTGAATATGAGCTATGTTAATGCAAAGAGACCCATAACACGCGCGGTCTATACCAGAGGAGGCGGCCACTTCACCGACATGTCAATTGCTAGTCAAGCCAGTCGACCGACTTTTAAAATGAAACTAATAAATGCAAAAAACTAAAACACTTCCTAGAAAAGTTGCAAAACAAAAATAAAAGAGGGTATAGGTACAAACATTTTCTATTGTAGTTAGGCCTATTATGTTATGTTATACATTGATACCTACTACTTTTTACTTTTTTGGCATATTTGGGGAAAAATGTATTTACGTTATAAGGTAGTAGAATTATCGTTTATGGGCATCATCTGAATTTTCATTTGTACAGAGTTGATTCAATGATTAAAAGTTGTATATACTATACAATATTGTGATTTTCGGGGGTAAAAGATGTAGTTTTACCGGTATTTTGATCTGACATGTTGGCCTCGTTGCAGATGGCCATCTTTAAAGTAGAAACGGAGAACTACTTCGGTGCCATCTGCAATGAAGCTGAATCTTCGTGCCATGTTACCTGTCCTGTAGAATGACACGGTTTTACACAGAAAGCCACGACACTGTATAAAGTGTGACTGTAGACGCTTAATTAAATAATTTGATATGTACAAAGTACTGTATTGGCAATGTTCTATTTAGCAATAGGTTTCTCTATTAACTGTCAACCCATTAGGTTCTCCGAGAGGCCTGTATAGTAAAGCAATAGAGAGCCTTAAAGGTAAGAAGGGTCAATCATTGGTAGGACCCGAGGAAGAGAATGGTCAGCTGTATGACTCACCCGGGCTGCTATGGACGTGGTGGGCTTCTCCAGAAGGTCCCACAGGAACTGCTGGTAATGTGCACACTTTCCCTCCCCGAACTCCTCCTCATCCCTCTGCCTCAGGGACTCCGCCTCCTTCCTCATCTCCTCGTGGACGTGCTCCTTCCTCTGGTGGTACTTGTGTTGGCAGCACGACTCCAGGTACAGCTCGTCCACGCCCCAGTACTCCAGGTCGTCGGAGAACGCGAGCACACACATCTCGTCCACCAGGTGGAGCTTTCCGGTCCGGTAAAAGTTCAGGATGGATGAAAAACTCTTGGGATGCCTATCGAAGAAGTATTCGTTGTCTATGAGCGAGTAGTCGTCACACAGCTCTGTGATGGCCTCGTGGGTGTTGCAGTCTCGGAGGCGGCCGAGGCGCGTGTGTGGAAGGCGTTCTAGGGTCCGCCACAACACCTCGTGCTTCACACCACCCACGTTGATACACACACGGCGGTTCAGCGCCTTCGACCGCATGATCATGAAGGGCTCGGGAGGGAGGGAGGACATGGACCGGGAGTGTGAGCGGTTCTGGAGGTTCAAAGGGAGTGGAGGGGACGGAAACCTCACTTCCTTCGCGTCCTCCCATCGCACCACCGAAGGATCTCGGTCTCTCATGTCGCGCTCCGCGGTCCTCTCGTCCCATCGCACTCCCGAGTCTCTGTCTGCGGGCTTGTCGTCCCATCGGATCCCGGCGTCCCGGTCTGTCGGCTTGGAGTCGTCCCATTTCACCACCGACGGGTCGGGTCCCGCCATACCCCCCGTCTACCCCCGACCGACCCCGTCCCTCCTCACCCGCACCCCCCGCCGCTCCATCCTGCGTGATCTGGAACAGACAACACAAATGTTCATGTATTAACGTACTTGTTGACCCTATTTGTTGACATTTATTAACTAACAGTGTTCTATTTTAGGTTATCTAGGATTCACAGTTTGTATGCATTTAAAATAAAGTAATATTAACATATTGTTACAAAGAAGGCTAACTTAACGTTAAATAATCCCCTATACACTAATGGCCCATGTAAATTTTGTAGGTGGAAAAGAAAAATACCCCCGCCGCAGCAAACCTGCCGTCTAAGCGAATTTCCATTTGTCCGAATTGATTTTCAATTGATCTATTTAAATAACATTATTAGGTTTAACGAGTACCTAGGTTTGCTGCTACAAGGAAACTAATAAAGTAGTGTGTTTTTAGTAAAATATTGATAGCTTACTATAAAATAAATAAATTTGCCAACTTTGATCAAAATATATCCATAAACAAGCAAACTACAACATTTTACAATATTCTCCATAAGAATAACATGGGAATTTTAAATTTACCATTTTTTTAGTTTTCTCCGTAACCAATAACCGTACAAAAACACTTTGATATACTGAATTGTTTGTTTTTTTAAGCTCTTTAAGAAGGTTTAGAGAAAAATTGGGAAATTTTGTGTTTTGAGGGTAAAAAGTGAGAAAACCCCATTTTTACCCCATAAAACCCCCCATAAAACCCTGTTCCCATGGTCCGATCATGCTGGATCGCGAACTCATTCAAGTTTATCCCGCCTTACACCTTCAAACCAAATGTCATCAAAATCGGATAAAAATTACTCAAGTTATCGTGTTCACGGACATATATATATATATAAATCTATATATATATATATATATATATATATACATATATACAAATTTGAACGAATGGTGTTTTTGGCCTCTGGGGACATCAAAATGAAAAAGTAAATCGGTCCCGGGCCTAAGTCTTACCATGAGACCTACGGTAATAGCTACTTCCCTATAGGGAAATTCGCTAAAAAGGTCTTAAGGGTTTGTAACGTCTTCATATGCCGAGAGCAAGTGCTTGTTCACGAGCTGAGGGTTGGATATTGTTATTACCGCTGCTAACTCGTTTGACATTTTGTGATGTAACTTGTCTCCTGCGGATGACATATTTCCTGTTGTTCTGAATGTATTCACCAAATGTATGGATTGCCTGAAGAACAAAGCAAAATCCGTAATTTGGGTCGCAAACGAAAACTTTACAACAACAATTGAGTGGGATATAGAAGTACACGACATTAAATAAACAGCACTTCTTAACGTGTCCACTGCATTATGGCAACTGGACAACTTTACTATAAACACTGCTACTCTTCCCTCTCTTTGATCAGACCAACCTTTTTATCGTGGTCTACTTTGTACGCATCGTTCAAAATAAAATGTGATGATTATAAATATTAGGTTTCACCAGCTACATGGGTCCTCGGATTGTCAAAAATATTTACTTTAACCTTAACCCTCCGAACAAAGTATCAATGGAAAGAAAAAAATATAGTTAACAACTATTTTCACTTGATGGTTCCTAGGCAGTGGAATTTTGTAGAGAAGAATCACAAACCCATATAGGAAAAAGTGGTCAAAACTCTTCAAATTTCATTTGGTTTTGCCGGGAAAACCACGTCCTTTTTGCCCTGGATTCAATACATTAGCCACTAGAAACACATAATAATAAATTAATTGCATTAGCAGCAGCAACTTTTAATATCACCAAAAGGACACACTACAAGATATTCCATCCGCAACTAAAATAGCCCATTCCAAATTAACTTGGCTATTTCGTGACAACTTCATAACGTATTGTACTTTGTAATTGATTGAACACGATAAGCTCTGTTTCAAAGGCATGGTTCATTAATGAACACGTCTAGTGTTGGTGAATGAGGCACAACTTGTATGCTTGGACTAATTAATTCATTTCTTTAATAGGAACACGGTTTGGACGTGCACGCGACCCTCGCCTACGAACTGGAAGTAACATGGTAGATTACAACGACGTCGTGCAAGTTGTGGGATTAGTGGATATTTAAAACACGATCTGTGTTTATATTTTACTAAACTACTGATACGGATACGAAACCCGATACTGTAAGCACGCATAAGTCTTAAGGATGTGACCAATAGATTCTTTTTGGCTCCATATTCAAGGCCACTCCTTCTAGCCACAGTTGCAGCTGAACCGATTAGCAGATGGAGTTCAATGGTGACCCTAAAGGTGAGCTGATAATATCAAAATGCACTCCTTGAAAAATCTGCACAAACTGTGTACCCGACTTATAGCTCCAGAGTTTCCCAGAGCACACCTTTCATTTACAACTCTTTGACGAGGGTTCTATTTAGGTTGTAGTGGCACTTGATGGTCTGGGTACTTTCGAAATTATGAAACTGTCCCGGTGTTAAAGAGAATTAAGAAGGACCAAAAAGGATGAAGTTTACCCAAACGCACGAGAGTAGTTATGTAATGATTCCTTCGGGCACAGGGTGAGGGTGAGAGCCCTGAAATAGGGTACAGCCCCGAAATAGGGTACAGTCCTAGAATAGGGTACAGCCCCAAAATAGGGTACAGTCCGACATAGGGTTAAAAATAGGGTTAAAACTGGACTTCGGAGATATTTACAATAGCACGAATTCTAAACACTAGACCGGTTACTTATAGGATTGCCGATCAAAATGGGGAAGAAATTATAGGCGGATTTTATGAAAAGGAACTGCAGAAGACTGCTCTCTGAGTGTCCGGACTTTGACGACCCCCGTTCTAGGACTATACCCCATTCTGGGACTGTACCCCGTTCTGGGACTGTACCCCGTTCTGGGACTGTACCCCTTTCTAGGACTGTACCCTATTCTAGGACTGTACCCTATTCTAGGACTGTACCCTATTTTGGGGCTGTACTCCGTTCTAGGGCTGTACCCCGTTCTAGGACTGTACCCTATTTCAGGGCTCTCACCCTCACCTTGTGCCCGAAGGAATCATTACATAACTACTCACGAGCAGGAAGACTGCATCACTTGTTGTAGGGTAAATAAATTCCTCTCCACAGTCCTATACGGCATACGCCTATAGTTCGGCCGCTTAGAAAGCGACCTCCTCCAGCATTGGTTTAGCATTAGCGCGCAGGTCGTTTTCTAAGCGGCCGAACTATAGTGACTACCTTACCAGCTGAGACACATTAAAGTCCTCTTCTTACTCATCTCGGGATAGGATCATGATTTCTAAAATATACAAACTATTAAGACAGCTTCTGCAGTTCTGTTTAAACATCTACAAGATGTTCATAGGCATTCAAAACAAATCAACCCTCGCTTTCTGGCTCCGGTGGTTCTTCGTCCTTTTTCACTCGAAGTTACTTAGTGTCATGTATTAACTAATAGGGTTCTATTTGAGATTATCTACGATTCATAGTTGAAACCCGTCGACTAAGGCATTGGAGGACACCCGCGTCATAGTTTGTAACGATAGGCTCCGATCAACTGGGCCATGACATTGACACCGTTGTCACTTAACTAAAAGTAACAGGGGTTTTTCAAGATATGAACCCTTTAAGACGGAAGGTCTTCCCCATTCGCGTCCCTGTAATTTACTAACATTGTTAGACAAACAAAGTATTGGGGATAGACGATATGATTAATAAAATGCATGGGTACCTGAGTTTAGATAAAAAAGTTTATAAGATAAACCGAACTTGGTAGCCTATACCTGCACAGTAAACGAACATTTTAGCGGGAGTCAGAGGTATATTTGGCGGGAGTGACGTGAACTCAGCTGGCTAAAGTTGTATGGAGTTAAAGTGCTGATTTACATAAAGACGCATTCAACAATGGCACACATACAAACTGCCAAACTTGTGCTATTCTACAATCGTCGACAGAATACTACAAGTGCATACACTCCATGCTCCATACTCCATGTGCAAACTCCATGGAGAAATTGGAAACAGTTTCATGTCTGATTAAATTTTAGTGCGTTGATGGATCCAATGTTCCTCCTTGATTTAATTGCAAATTTACAACTTGTTAAGGATTAATTAATTAATTTAAAGTAGATTAATTGCTGCTAAATTCGATCCTTGCAAAAGGCAAATAAGAATCGTTTGACTTGTTTTCAACAACCGAGCGACAATTAGAAATCAGGGTCTGTAAATCGGAAGCTGTCCACACTTGTGATTTAAAGCTGACTGATGTTTGTTCTTTCGCGTTAGCCTCTATAGCTGAAACCATTGACTTTGGATGCTACCATTAGTCTATTAGTATTACTCTAAGTTTGATGTTTGGACCTACAGTTAAATCTAGTCTTAAGTTTAGAATTTGATTCATATCTGGTCCATAAGGTTTCAGTGCGTAAAAAATGTTCCTCTAAGTGTTTCTCCATGAGGGGGATATTTTTAAGGTTTATTTACATTTTGGTCCATATAATTAAAATTATACACTGTCCTCTAGGGAACACTTTACAAACAACAATCTAAGCTTGGTGAAATTACAAAAGAAAAAATACACCATATAAATATTGGAATACTTTTACATTGCACTTTTCCGATAAGTTTTTGGTATCAGTCCAATATACTAGCTGCGCCTAATGAAGTTTTCAACTAAGTATGCATAGAAAGTTGTTTCTAGAAAGTTCTATACTTAACATGCCAGCTAAACTAAACTAATAATATATTTTGATATTGTGGTATAAATAAGTAATACACTTCATATTTCAGTTTTCAACAACCCTAAAAAACGATTAAAAGAAAAGTCATCCTATTTTTTCCCAAACAGATACATAAATACTTTTAATACTTTTTCTTTGAAATGGCGACCATACAAAGGTAGGTATTTTAAGCCAAGTAAGAATGGAGATGAGTGTAGGATGAGTGGGGCGATCTTGTAGTCTTGTTAGTGACTAAGGCCGAACTATTCCTTAGACACAACTGCTGTTAATTAATAGCACATACAGCTAATGGTAACTAAGGGACCTACAGTTTATAGTAGAATCCGAACCACATTTTTGCCTCGGTATTACTAAAAATCTATAAAAATAACTTTGTTGAATATAAGTAATTCCTTACGGTTATTGGAGGTTTGCAAAATCTAATAAAGAACTAATTTTACGTTATATCTTTCACTACCTTCAGTATCCAATAGTCAACGGTTATATTTAATCCAAATATACCCTAGATTAAATAAAAAAACAACGTGATTGGTTCTAATTATTACTCTTACCAGCGGGAATTTTTTAAATTTGACTTTAGCAAGTTTTTCAAAATTTTTCTCGACGAGGATGGGATTCGAACCCACGCGTGCAGAGCACATTGGATTAGCAGTCCAACGCCTTAACCACTCGGCCACCTCGTCCGTGAGATATAACATATTACTTTATATAGTACAGTTTGTTTATAAACATTGTTGTATAAATTTTTATAAATATTTACAGCATTTACAAGCTGTTCTCTGTTTGGAACGAAGAAGTATATCTTTGACTATATCCATTAAAGTAAACGCAAGTTATTTAAATTACCATTATATCCATTAAAGATCTCCCTCGGAAATTTTTAATTTATTACTTATTTTGATAGCAACAAAATATTGATTGAATTGTGGATTGTATATCAAACATATCAAGTTGAAATTCACAATACGGTTTATTTTAAGGAGGTTATGTTAGGTTAGTTTTCTTCAATTTTCTAATTGTTCCACTCACAATTTTGCTTAAAATCTATAATGAAACATTATATGTCTAAATTGAGTTATTATAACAAAGAAAGTGTACCCTACTTAAATATTTAAACAATTTATTTTGTTTTAAATTTTAGAGCTTTGGAACTTTTAATAATTATACTCCTTTCGAGGACACGACAAAGACATCTACATCAACGGTACTTACATTTTAAGCTGATCATAAGGATGATAAATCTATGAGGGGAAATGTTGAATTTGCATACAGCTTATCAATAAGTTGAAGTTTTCTTCAGAAAATCAATATACAACATTAATACCATATTTCACATCTGGTGACATTTATGTTTTTCAAGCATCCAGTTTGAGCTAGGACATGTTTATGTACGAGTCTTGCTGTACTGAGAATCGCATGATAGACAGACATGTTTTGATTGAGAATACTTGACAGGCAATGTCTGTTGTTCGTTCCCTTCTAGGTAAAATATTTTAAAATTTTCCGCAGATTTTCATACTTTTTGACATGTCAGAAAGTCGTAGGGGTAGAAACTAACTAGAACTGAGATATTTGTTAAAAATGTATGCAACTTTTTTTATACTACTGTATTTCTTTTGCGTTAAAAACATACGCAAATCAGTTTGTTTGAGTTGCGTAGTTAAGAGTTTCATACTTAGTTTTCGCTATTTTTCATTCTGACCTTCCAATAATAAGTTACGCTAAAATGGCTAACTTTAGGGCGACCTCTTCATTTGATGTTGTTTTTTTTTCATTTAAACATTTATTTCTGAGTTATTCAGAAAGGTGTATTATACGTAACTATTTAGCAAACAAGCAATGGAGAGTATTAATTAAGATTCCATACTGACAACATGGTATACAACAAATTATTCAAACACCTTTGATATTTTTGGGAAAAGAAATTAATGTTGAAGAATATTTTAGAACTATTGTTATTATGGTAGAAATAATTAAACCCCCTTTTTGGGACTATATAAGTACTTTGATAATGGGTCAGCCAAGTACTGTACTTGGTAATTACAAAACTCGTTTTTTTAGAACCTCAATAAGTTAGGTTTGCTAGAAATATTTGTTTTCGTGGGTAGGATTCGAACCCAAGGTTGCCTAGCAGGTATAATACGTACTTCAGAGATATTCCATAGTGTATACAAGTTTATTTTTATGACGCAAAAATACTCATGAAATGGATTAAAACAAGAAATAAACTGCAAAATGCGCTTACACTGGAGAACACTGGGCAAGTTTAGACAAAGAATTCAAAACGACTTAACTTAACCTCAGGTTATTTAACTTTTAAACCAGCTTCATTAATGTTTGGGAAATGTTTGTTCATACTGCTCAACCTTCCCGTTAATAAACATAGTTTAAAATTGAGCATTATTATTACAGGTTTAAAATTGTCGGGTTTTAATTCAATCATCTTAAGAATTTTTATATTTTCCAAAATTTAGGAATCATATACTATGGTCTATTAAAAAAGTTTCAATAAATTCATAGTTATATTTTTTAATCTTCATAGAAATTGGCGTTACTTTACCATACCATGATTTCATATAGTTTCCTTTATAGATGGATGGATGTATTATAGACTGTATGAATAAATAAATAAAAAAGTTTAAATAATTTCCAGGAACTCCCAAAAGCAATACTGAACTGATTATTGATTTAGGTAGTTAGTTTTTTATGTAAGTAATTTGCATTTTAAAAGTTAAACTTGTAAAACGACGAGGAAATAGATTAAAATAAAATCGGCCGTTCATTCTGAACAAAATAGTACAACCCCCGTTGCTGTAAAAATTGAGGTTCAAAATTAATTGCAGCTTCAGTGATTTACCCCATAAAATATCATAATTTACTCCCACCGCTTACCCATGATAAGGTTGTTGACAAGCTAATGGGAGAAAGTATGTGTCAGATTGCTGATACCGTTTATTTAATCAATTTTAAGGTTCTTTCAACAATGCATATTGAATTGACCCACTGCATTAACTATTGTGTTATAACCTAGGAGGATTAAAAAACCAACCCGTAAAGAACAATTTGAAAAATATGCAACCGTTTTTTGAATTATTTCTAACATAATATTTTTAACTTAATGTTCACACAACGTTGAGAAACGCGGGCAAAAAAATGCAAACTACGACCTTAGAACTACAATATAAAAATGTTTTTTAACTCTATTTCGAAACTCGAGGGAAAAACTTTAACTTAAACTTTTACAAACTGTCTATTCTTGCTAGATTTACGCCAAGACCAGATCAAGTGGTCAGAGATTAAAAGGAAAGAAATTGTTTTGTCTGACAGTTTTCAAGTCTTTGTTTTTGTTGAGGCCGACAAAGGAATCTGGAATGTTTGCATTCTTCAGTAAATGATTATTTGCATTTAACAAAAACTATAAATTCAACGTGTTTTTTTCTTCATACACAGGTTTTTTTACTCCTACAATTAGTTAATGATCTCCCTAAATGTAAATACAGTATATATTATACAGTATGTTCAATGTGTATTGTGTTAGAATTTTGCTATCCTTTTCAATTGTTTAACATTTCAAATATTGCATTATTAATTTGTGTATTTTTAATTATGTGTAGTGACTATTTCTCCCTTTATGGAATTATGCTGTAATTTGAAAAATATTTTTTCATTACTTTTTACAATTAAACCTGTATCATTTACGTTCTTGAATTTCAAGAAATCAACATGACGAACACAACTAAATATTTGACTTCTTAACAAATCGATATTTTGTAAACTCACAACTTAAAATGGTTAAAGACTAATACAGATACTGTATGCTTACATTATGTCTTTTGGCGCGTTTCCAATGATAAAAGCCTTATCGAGTTTCTTCCCTAGCCGAGGAACCTTCGAACATTATAACCTTTACCAGTGTATAAGGAGGTTATTACATTTTTCTCAGTTTGGTGTTCGGATGAAGGGCGTACAAAAATGTTTAAACAGTTAAATATTTCTCCAATTGAAGCTAAAGATTTAAACTTTATTAATTATGATATTAAAACCATTGAAGGTAACAGTAAAGTTTTCCTCTAATTGAAAACATAGGAAGAAAATTTGAATATTTTAAGTAAATTCGCTTTATGTGTCACTTAATCTTGGATTTAGTTAACTGTACTGTAACTATTAAAGAATCTATTTAGATTTAGGGATAAATATACAAACGGTTTGACGATTAAGCTACAAAATTAAGAATATCATTTAGATGATTATGTCTTCTGAACGCAATGGTTCTAACTGACCCAAAACTGTGTAGAAACAAAAAAATAAATTTTAAAACAAAGTCTCTTTGTTTTGCTAATATTTTGATTCTTAAATTGTGTTGTTACTATTTAACAAAATGTAATGTAACAACATGTTTCTTTATCGAAATCAATAGAATGATTGGAAATTATAATGATGAGCTGAGTGGTTACAGTGCTCGCATAACAATCAAAAGGTTGCCGGATCCATCCTGAAAAGTCAGTAGCATTTTGATTGTTCGAAACTGGACTCAGCTGTTCCTGATCATTGGGATTTAAATAAATGATACGGACTAATAAAACAGCTGATCTTAGTAACAAAGCTACACGGATCATTAAAACAGATAAAACATAGTCTTAGTTGATGTGAGCCACCTACAGATTGCGCTGATCTAAATTACCGATTTCTGCCGATCACATTATGGTTTTTACCAAGTCAAACTGATGGAATGACTTATTATGAGCTATAGCAACTGTTGTGACCCAGTAACTATGTCAGTAACGAAAAATAAGGTACAAAATAGAGTTTTAGACACTAGCGCAATCTGTGACTGGCTCCAAAACTACATTCTTTTTTAGTAAAATATTGGCGACAGCTGATCCATATAGATAGAATGTCTTCTGTTTCTTGTTATTTCAGTCCTTAAAACCCTCTTATAACCAAATAAAACGATCTAATCATAAACAATAACTCCTCCCCTAGTTATTTAACCAAACGGTAAAGCACAAATCATGAAAATACCCTAAAATAATAGAAACAAAATTTTGTCGACTCAATATAAGTGTCACCGGACATGAACTAGACACAAAAACGAGATTCAAAATTTACAATGGGATGAGAAGTCTGCTTGTGTTGGTTAGTCTACGTAATTACTACACTCCATCCTTCACTAAAATATGGGTTAAAATAAACAACTAGCGTCTCCATAGCAACGATTAATATGTTGATAATTGAATAATTGAAATTATTAACTACTGTATTAGTTGATTTGGTTCCGAGACGAAGATGGTTGAAATGATTCAGGTAAAATAGAAAACAACAAGCCACCTTTAGACTCTAGAGACAGTAGTTATATAAACTCATCAGGAATTTACCCTGAGAGATTAATGTTCAGTGACTAATGTACCCAGAAAATCCACCGCTTGGAGGTTTACAATTACATCTGTACTCAATTCGGTTTTTATATTTTATTAAAACGTAGGATGTTTAATTGTTGAACGGTTAATACCTTTCAGCATGTTGGCATTTTTATGTCAGGTTGAAAATTTAGTACAGTACAACCCAATAAATAGGCTTTAGGGTACATCAACACAGTGCAGGTTCTCAAATTAAATTGCCATAGCCTAATATAAAAACGTCTTTTATATTTGATTTTAATAATTTTGTTGTACAGTAGTTTATTATGCATATACAGTATTTTACTCAATCATGATGTAATTTAGCATGAGGAATATATATATTCTTGTTTAATTCATCAATTCTCTATCCAGTGCCGTCTGTAAAATCTAATCTATTTATTGAGTACAGTACCCGGTATGCCTATATTTTGGCAATGGGGCGGAGCTAGCGCAAACGTCACCAATTCAATGCCACAAGCGTTGCGGCAACCAACATCTTTTTCAGGGTATCATCAGCTCGTGAAATTAGCCACGCCTTATTTCCTGTGGTGACCATTGACTATGGTATTGCTATATATAGTCACCTTCTTCTGTCATTCTGTTTGCTGAGCAAAGTTTACTAATTGGCTAAATGTTTTAGTTGGAGAAAATGAGAAGGAAAATGGGAAAGAGGCCTATAACATAAATGGGAGCTAAACAAACATTAGGATATTGACAAAATAATACGTATCTTTATGCTATTACAAACACACAGTTTTACTATTACTCATATATACAATTAAAAATCAATGACCTAATAGAAACATCTGACTGGATTCATATTTCCTTCAACTCTTCCAACCAACCACGAGAACTCAATTGGATTGTTGCTATGGTGACGTCATCATGTATTCAATTTGAATCATGAAAACTAATTAAAATTATTTGTTTATATCAAAGCTTGCTTACTCCGCTCAATTGGCGGACCTGAGGCCGCATGCCTAGTAAAGCTACGAAACATTACAAACATTTTTAATACATAAAATGAGTGGTACCGATAAACATTAATACTAAAAAAATTATTTTAGCTTAAGGGAATTATAGGTTTTTGCCCAATGATTGGATCGTGTTACTATCATTGCATGAAAACAGATCAATGAAAACCGATTATAGGTTAGGTAATCCATTAATGCATACAGACAGGGACAAATTTGATTTTATATTGATTTAACTGTCACCAAAATACATAGCTAACCAAGTTGATAAACAACATAACAAAATAATCAGTTACTTTAAATAGTGTAAGCAGTATTCTAATCCTTTTGTGAAATAAATGCAGTTTTAATTGCGTTTTTGATGGTCACGTTTGGAAACCCTGATGTACTTTAGGACGGATTGTACGATTTGGTGTTAAATCTTTGGAAATAATTCCAAAGGACAAGCAATATTTTAAAATTATATAGGTTTTTCGAAACCATCCACATAAACCTCACTCAACAACATAGATTGGAGCGAACTAACATTAAAGCCCCCAGCTAAGGACTGTAAACCTATATGCAGTATTTTTAACTTATGGTACTACTTATTCATTTTGCAAAATTGAATATTACATAAGATTTAAACTATGTAAAATCAAATAGATATTTTATTCGTCTGTTGTGTATTACGTAAGTGTCAATTATTGAAATACAAATTTGAGAAATCGTTCGTACTAAGCTAAATGCATAGATGTTTAATACTTGAGAAGGTTGTCAGTCTAAATCCCAATCTTAAAACCAAGAAGGGTTCTGTACAGTTTTCGAAATACCGTTAAAAGATTAATGAGTTTTTGTCCGAAGAAAACTTTAAACAGACATTTCTATTCGCTATTTTTCCACGCTAGTGATATAAAAAAGAGAAACGTGAGTATAAAGTTTTGTTTTCAAAAGTCAGGAGATTTTACAAGTCAATAATTTTTATATTCCTCCTAAGATGTGATTGTATTTTCAGTTTCTAAGGGGCGGGGAGGGGCGGGGTACTTTTGGGGTGTTGTGCCCAATACGAGCCTGAATGGTGATCTTGTCGATGGCTCTTAGCTTCAAGAGTGTCTTCATCGCACTCAGGGACATTTTTATTTATCCCTCCTGTTTATTAAACAAAGTTAGTGGTTAGAGTGTCATGTATTAATTTAGACTAGTAACACTAACCATGTGGACTTATATGGACAAATGGGCGTTTTGATTGTTTTACTAGCATGAGGAGCAAACATAAAAAACAAAAATTAGAAACTAATTTTCACACAGAAAATTATACTATGATCAAATAAACAGCTAGAGATATTATAGTAAATAATGAACACTAATGATTTAAAATGTACACCTTTTGATACATCTACTACATTTTCTGGGTAACATTTTAAATAGCCTATTCTAGTAAATAATTTTTTTATTCAGTAAATAGATATTTTAAACAAAATGTGTTGCAAAGTTAACCAAATTGAGACGGAATCAAAATAGTCATTTGAATAAAATTGTATTTAATACTAGCAGAGTACCCGTCCTTCGTATGGGGTTGGCAAGTTTACTCAAGCTTTGAGTTTGAAATGGGGGAGGACAAAGTTTGATAAAATTTGCTTCTTTAAATTGACGGTATACTTATGGTATTACACATCTACCATAGCCATAATGTTCTACCACTTCACATAAACAACCAAAAAATTATTACGATTTCACAAAAAAATCACAAATTATTCTTGACATTAAAAACATAGACATAACTGTAAACAATCCTACTTTGACAGTTCTCATTGCGTATCAAAGATTTTTGTTGCTGCTTAGTTCAAATTAGCTGTTTACATAAATGCAAAAAGAATTATAGTGCTGCACCCTGTTGGTAAATCTTATAACCTTTTATTGCTTTTGTATATCATAGAACTAACTTTTTTAGTTGAAACAGCTGACTAAATTCTTTGATTAATTCCCTTTAAATATAATATGAGTACTCATAAGGTTAACATGGGGAACTACAGAGCCACTGGGGCAGAGCCCGAAAGGATGTTTGAGATAAGAATATGCCTATATGTTAAACGGGAATGTGAGCTATCATCATGCCAAATTTCAGCCCAATCCGTCTAGTGGTTCATGCGTGATTGAACTTCAAACAAACAAACACAAACTTTCACATTTATAATATTAGTAAGATTGTGCATTTAAATATGAACGGATGGAGAAGATGAACATGTTCTATGTTATAGACATTTTTGTCAACATACAGTATTGAATACGATATGCAGATATGTGACTCTATTCGGATAGGGTTTGTGCTGAAAATCAAAACTCATGTTTTTTTCATCAGCCTCTCGAAACTGTACATTTGACTCAGTGATATCGCCTCTTTCATATTTTTACGGAAATTAAATATTAAAGGGATAAAGCATCCACAATGCATAAATTATTGAACTGGTGACTGCCAAATCCAATACTGATTCATCAAAATGCTTGCAGTTGCCTTTACATCTTCGTATGTTTTCTCACAACTGGAAATATATAGATGTGTTTAAATCATGTAGCGAAAATAGTTGGAAAAAAATGATGTGGTTCTGTTGCTAGCTTTTATTCAATTTGTTATGACGTTTAACTGATTAATTGGTTTTGTTTTCACAAAAAAAATAATTAACCATAATAATGTTACAGGATTTTTATATTAAAGTATTTAATTTCTTGTAAATTAAAATGAGTATAAGTAAAGACACAATAGGAAAGTTTTAGAAAGGATTGAATCATATTTTAACAATCACCCGAAAATAAGTGTATAATATATTATGTGTAGCTCGTAGCTGAGTGTAGGGCTGGCCTTGTAACCAGAATATCACCAGTTCAATCCCAAAAGGCCAAAAACCTTTTTCGGTTGAAACTGGAAATGTTCTTGGCCGTTAATAAAAAGCTCTAGCCAAATAAACAGCTGATCCTGGCAAGTAACAGCTGTAATCTAATTATTTCACTCATCTTACCTTTTACCACAGAAAACATATTACTATTTTTTTTATAGTATGTTTTCTGTGCTTTTACGCACCTTGTGTCAGCGTTGCAAAAATCTAATAAAATAAAAAATAAGGTGAAATTGTCCAAACCAATATATTTAAAGGATTTACTGAACAGTTATTCAAGTTTAAACAAACGTCCAAAACAAGTTACAGTACAATAGTACGGTACATAAATCATTGACCGTATGCAGTAACGTCTTTTACATATTGCCAACTGTTTCGGGGAAAACAACGATTTCCCGGGTGGCGAACTTCCAAATCCGCCGAGTAATAAACTCACGGAAATTGGCGAATTATGTTTTGGACGCTCAAGGCGTGGCTATGACCGAACAGAACAGTGCTGTAAATAAAACTTGCACAGCTTACAGTAATTTATAGTTGGGCGTAACCAGGGGTAGTTTCGGGGCTGCAACCCCCCTTGCCAAAATTGCTTTTCTATAAGGCTGTGATAATTGCAAAATAATATTAATTTTTAAATAACTGTTCCGAAAATAACACAACCAAAAATGAAGTTCTTGAATAGTGGTTTAAGAATTCGCGTTTATACGTACATAGAATACGCCTTTCAACACATTTTGATATGTCAACTATATAGTGAATAATTAAATGACGACAAATGTGTAGGTATAAAATATTTAATACTGGATATTGATTTCTACCAGTTACAACGGGTATCATACGTAATCGGACTTCTATGTAATAATGAGTTTATTCCTTCAACATTTATAAAGAAATAAATACTTCTCGACTTATGTATCGAATAGTGTAGGAAGCAGTATTTTATTCGCACAATATACTACAAATTACTTCTGCGTTGTATTGTAAATTTACACGTAAAAACGGTTCTACAATGAATAGACGTTGTATACTAAAATCTCTTTTCATCTTGTTGTAAAATATCCAGGTGTGTTGGTGTGTTCGCTGTTGGTATTCAAAAATACCTTGCACAAAGCTTAAAATATGAAAGTATATTTTATATTTAACATTAAGATGGCGAAAAACAAGAACTGAGTAATACATATCAAAATGCACTCTAGACACATCTAGCAGGAACGCACCTTACTTGTATTCAGCAAGTTATGTAAAGGGAGTATGTTTTATCAATGGTACAAATATACATACTTTATTTGATTGGAACAGTTTGGAATATTTTTTAGAGAAAAAGAAACAAAAACAGTTCTTTACAATGCACTTTCTAATAATTAAGTAACTCTCATAAGAAGATGACTACAGCAGATCAGGAAGACAACCATTCGGCAAAGAAATCAGCATAAAAATTATACTTTCATCTTTTGGGATTACCGTTAATAATTTACACCATTCTAAGAATTGATTTCCAAAGTAAATTTACTGGAGGGGTACATTTTACTGTATCTTAAATCATCTTCATCGGTGAATTGATATTGAAAAATCTTCTATTATATTCGCATAACTTTTTTATCACGTTTAGAGAGGGGAAAACCCATAAAATTAAATCAGAGGGTATCACCAATGTCTTGTACCTGAGTATAACGTAGTCGTAACAAAAGGTGCAGGTGCCCATATTTAGGTTGCATACTAAACAGGTCATCTTTCCATGCTTCAGTATGAGATATCTGCACAAATGTTTATGGGAAAGCGATGAAACTATTTTAATGAAAGATCAATATGTAGACATTAATAATAGTCACATGTCATGTGGTTAGGTCAAATTAATCTGTTCAATCATTAATTTTAAAAGTTAAAATTAAAAAATCGCATTTCAGAAAATGTAGTTCTTTATTAGCTAGAATGAATTTGCCACCTGGCAGATGGATATATTTTTTTAGTTTATTTTATTAATTTATTGTGTCTCTCTACCCCATTGGCATATGAACATTTTTTGTAAGGCAACTGTCAAAACTCTGGTCTTGTTGCTTTGTAATTATTATTACATTACTGATTGAGATTGGGATACTATTGCAGTGTTTCCATCTAAATATGAGTAAAGAAGAATGGGATGCTGTGTATGGCTTTGTTACTAAATGAGTTCACCTGTTTATTTATCCAGGACCATTTATTAAAAGTACAATCATCAAGGACAGCTGGGTCCAGTTTCAAACCTTACTTAGACTTTAACCAGGATTGAACCAGCGCCTTTGGACTATGGTGAGCAGAGCTACTCAGTTGGGTTTCACGGATTGCCTACAGCTTCAGTTGGTTTAGGGTAACGATATCATCACTAAGTATCATGATCAAAAACAGTCTTCCAACACGTTTAGATCCATCTCAACACAGAGTTTAAAAATTTAAAATACAGCAAATGTACAAAATACATGTCATTCCTGTATTGGGCATGACAGACCGAAATTTAAAATACAAGGCATGTTATACTGATCATATTTAACTTTTTGAAACCCGTCCATCTTGCAAGTTTTTAGTGTATAATAGGTGTTAGACATATTTGATTATGTTATACCAGAACCAACATTTACATAGCCAAACATAATTTATCACAGTTAAAAGCCGTTGGTGACCATATGGATTTGAACTCTGACCTCTAGTTCAGAGACTATGCGCTCTTCCCACTAAACCTCAGCCACGCCCACAAATGTCCTATTAAGTAAGTGTGTACATAGAAATCTTACTAAGAAGAAACTTTATACCGTATGTCAAAGAACATAAAATCGCACACGAAACTAGTGAAATATGTATTTGCACTTTAACAATAAGTAACAAACATAATATTTTAATTTAATATCTATGGCTAAAATAGCAGTTCAACGTAGGAAAAAGGAAACCATATTAATATAAGACGTATTATTTATTTTCAATACAGCAACTATAGTATAAAAACAACAGAGTATGAAATATGGTTATCCATCGCCAGAGTTTTCTTGCCAAAATTACTTTCACCAACTTTATTGTTCCAAAACATTTCTTCTATTTGCTTGTATTTTATAAAGAAATATTCGTTTATCCTTATCTATTTATCTCTCATGTGATATTTATTTTTATGTACTTCTGTCATTCATTTATTATCGTATTGTATATTTTGGCGAATTCCCCCTATTATTACCGATAATAATTGATACACATTTATCCATAGCTATTACCGATACCGTGGGTCTCATAGTTAGACGAAGATCCGAGTTTTCGTTTTGATGTCTCCAGAGACAAAATACACCATCCGCTAAAATTCACGTAAAGGTATTTTCTGTTAGTTAGTTTGAAAAATGTATTTATTTTATACAAGTTTTTACATTTTACTAAAACAACACTATTTCCTTCCCTGTAGAGAAGGAAACCAAAGCACGTGTTGAATCTAATGTTATTTAAGTAGAGAATACATCTAATATGATTGAGGATATATTTAACTGAAATCAGCGTCCACGCTTAAATCCATAAGAATGGAAATTCACTTAGCCTGCAGGTTTGCTGCTGTGAGGTATTTATCATAGTTTTGATATTTCAGCTGTTCGTAAAATTTGCATAAGAGGGAAACTAGGTGTTATGACATCTAAGCACACTCTAACTTTTAATAATAGTCTATAAAAAATCGTCTAGACCTACCCTCAGTGCATATCGTTTTCCCGGTACCGGTGTTTTTGTGAAGTTTATTGTGTTAGTCTTTTCGTTTTTGATGTAATTAAATGTGTGACATCGAAGGATTTTAACTTCGACGACATCCTGGAACGGAATTTGATGTCCTTGACAGCCTGATGAAGTTCCCCTTGGGAACGAAACTGCAGTAGCCTACTACTAGACTACTTACGATCACTCTGACATCATAAGGTTTTTAAACCACTATTTATAAAAAATTTTTTTTTATAACCTAAGAAGTTTTTATTATATTTTAAGTTAAGTATGAATCCAAGTCTGAAGACATATGTAGCTTTGTTACTGACAACGATTACGTTTTTCTTGACCCCAAACCATTTTCTCAATGATCAAGGAGATCTAGGTCTCATTTATAGATAAAACCTAGCTCTAAACCCCCCTCCCCTCCAGTCACACGCTGAGTCATAACCTCAAATTGAGCATACTACAGAATTTACAACCTTACAACCGGACACGTAGGTAATGTAGGTTTGTAGGAGAGTGAGACGGTGGGGGGGGGGGAGGAGGTTAGAGGGGAGGGGGTGGATATAACCTTTGACCTTTACCAACTATTGATCGCTGACGTTTCTGTCCGTATTTTTATCTGTCTACCACTGTTTGATGGTTGTCATTTCACTGATAACCTGCGGGAGAACCACCAGTTGATTCTGCTAAACAAACTTCATCTGCTAATAGTCAACTTTTACTCCCTAGTTGTGGACTGTATGATGTCATCGATGAATTGATTCGATTGTTGTTAAAAATTGATGGTTCCGTTTTTGATCAGTTTTAGGTCACAGAAAATTCGATGTTGTTCTTAATTTAGTTATGATGTTCTACAATTATACTTTCCTTGCTGTGTTGTACCTTTCTTCGTACGTGGTGTTAGTAGGTGTTTTAAGACATTTTCTTTTTAGTGTATTTAGGTACGTTGGGTGTGTAATATTTCATTTGATTTCTTATGCTAGCTCCAATAACAGTACTGCAGTATTTGTTATATCCATTTTAATTTCTGTTCACGTTTTTTTTTTTAATATCCAGTTTTTAATTACAACGTATAACTGATAATTTGTTTATTTTTCGATATTTTTGTTTTATCATTTTAGTTTTGTTTTTATTTTGTGTTTCCTGGGTTTTTATCTAGTTTTATCTATATGTTTTTTAACAATCCTTCATGAATGTGTTAAAAACATTTACTTTTGCTGAAACTAAGTTTACCTTACTGCTAACCATAAATATCAGCTAAAATTTCTTCCCTGATGCATAAAAAAAAGTCAAGGTTAATTTTGTGGTACAGTCTATATAAGTTGTTTGTATGACTAGAATTGTAAACTCCAATCTGGACACGAAACACGCATCAAATTGGGCTTCAGCAAAATAGGACGACTGGCCATAACAGAATTTTTTGAAAGTACCCAACATAATCTATAAATAAAATAAATAATGTGCAGTACACAAAATTATACAACTTATCGTTGCATATGGGTTAAAAATACTCCAGATGAAAAATCCTCATAGACCAGATAAAAACGTTTATACGGTTTAAATCCGGTTTAACCAGGGCTAGTTTAAATACGTATATTTTTATTTTTATTGTTATTTAACCAATTTTTAAATCATTTAGTCAAAATGAACACACATAATTATAAAAAAATAATCTCCTTAGGTATTATAGCGAAATAGCATAAAACCCGTAAATTATGCATTAAAAAGATGACAAATTTAGGAGATATTAGTGTACTCTTTGTCAGTTATGAAACCCCCACAAAGCATGCTTCAAATTTTAGTGATACGATGTGCGTATACGTGTACACTATCTCTATTGTAGTACTATTTACTATTACAGTAATATACAAACTCAATGATGCTACCATTTACTTTTGAATATAGTCAAAGATATAGTTCGGTCGAATTTATAAATAAAAGACCCAATTTCTGACCTTAGTTTACACAGCGATTATATTTTTTCTTATTTATTGCATTTTTTGTATTGATTGACGTTTGGTATACAATGCATAATTGTCAAAAATTAATAAATACATTATTATTTGTAGATACATCATTATTATTTTATACTTCATCGTACCAAACAGAGAACCGCTTATAAAAGCTATAAATACTATCATAGATTAAAGGAGTAGACAATCTACTCTTAATACTGTACTATGTCTACGCCTTTCATCTATACTGCACAACAAAATTTATAAACAAACTGTATTATATAAAGTAATGTGCTATATCTCACGGACGAGGTGGCCGAGTTGTTAAGGCGTTGGACTGCTAATCCAATGTGCTCTGCACGCGTGGGTTCGAATCCCATCCTCGTCGAAAAAAATATTTTATTCTTAGCACCCTTTTGAGGCTGATAGTTGTTGTGTTAGGGAAAAAATCAATATTTTGACACAATAAGTGGATTTCAAAGACCACCCTCATCGAAAAATATCTTAATCCTACCAAACTTTTCTTCTAGGCCTACAGCAACTATTTTTTGCCTAAATAAAAAAAATATACATAGTAAATTATATTCATCCAGTATTTCAATGTTACACCCTTTTCACGAAAAAAAAAACATCTAAACATTTTTAACAGTTCAAAAGAGAACAGGAGCTGATAAAAATACTTCTCAATCACTTTGCAATTAGACCATTCAAACGATAGAATACATTTACTTATTTACTTTCACAATGCATTCAGGTCATTCAGTTTCAAAGTATATTTAAACAATACATATTTTAATTAACATATACTCACTGAAAATGGACCAATAGACGAGGTCATTACCTGCAAAACATTAAATATGTTACAAACTGCACATTTAAAAACTTAAAAACTAAGAATATAACGATTACAAAATCATGTACCCGTACGCTTCCTACAGTTGCCACTCAATTATTCGGCGTTTGGTGGTACGACACACTCGATAATCCGACCAGACTGAATGTATAATAATTACCCTTTATCAGTATGCAATTGCGGAATTTGATACATGTAATGTATTAATTAAATAGCCTTTTGGTTTTTGAAAAATAAAATTTTCTAACTTTATTTGAACACTAACTTGCCGATGAGAACATAGCAAGGTATCATATATTTACTTTTCTTAAATTATGGGTTAATTTTAATACCATTTTCGGTAATTTTTTATTTTGCCAATCCGACACTGTTCGGCCCAGTCCTGTCAATGTAAGATTTTCAACAATTAACATTCAGACTAGCAAAAGCAACCTACAAACCAATTTAGTGCCGGAAATTTAAATATTTAACACGACATTCTGTTTGAAACACTGTAAAATGTTTCTTATAAAAATTCATTGTCTGATATTTAATTTTTGGGGTAACCTACCCTTAGTGTTTATAAATTAAAAGTTTTCGCCCCCGGGTGGGCTCGAACCACCAACCTTTCGGTTAACAGCCGAACGCGCTAGCCGATTGCGCCACGGAGGCTCATGCCGTAAGGGTGCGGTCTATATGCAACTTGAAGGGGTTGAAAATAATAATCTAAAGCTTGAAGACTGCTTAGAAATACTCTACAGTAAAAATTTTTGTCTATAAGTTTTTAAAAGTTAATCCCACTAACATGGTTATAGGTCAGAATTATTTACACAAAAATATACCTGAGCGTCTTATGACCTTGGGGCTAGTCTGTATTTTAATTAAACTGTGTAAAATAATATTTTCCCGTTTTCGCTAAAGGATCAGAAATTACTAAAACAACACACTATTGCTACGGGTTATGTAATAAAAAAATGTTTCTATCACAAAGCAAAAGATATATAAAATACTGAGCTGTGTGTATTTTTCATTTGTATTATCACCCAACCAAACTAGCTTATATAAATTACAAACCCGAACGAAAAGAAATTTTATTTCACATGGACAGATTGAAAACCAAACAGAATCAAGATAAATTCAATGAGAACAAAGAGAAAATCAGCTGATCGTTTTCCCTCGCTCTAAATTGCATCATGGGAAACGATAGTTTTCATTGATATCATATGGTATAGACAATTTTTATTTTGTTTTAGTGGATTTCCTATATCGGGAATAAGCTATTACCGTAGGTCTCATGGTAAGACCTAGACCCGGGACCGATTTACTTTTTCGTTTTGAGATCCCCAGACGCCAAAAACACCATCCGTTCAAATTCACATATGTATGTGTCCGTTAGCGCGATAACTCGAGCAAAAATGATCCAATAATGATGGTATTTGGTACAAACTTGTTAACCTACTACGTTTATTCGAACGATTTTGCGAACCAACATAATTGGACTGTGAGAACGGGGGTTTATGGGGGTTTTATGGGGTAAAAATTGGGGTTTCCCATTTTTGACCCTAAAAACATAAAATTTCATTATTTCTTTCCAAAACATTTTGTAGAGCTTAAAAAAAATAATTTTGTATACTGAAGCATTGTTGTACCGGTATGCCTAACGGTTACGGAGATAATTAAAAAAATTGTAAATTTAAAATTCCCATGTTATTCTTATGGAAAATAAATAAACTGTTTTAGCATGTTTGTTTATGGATATATTTTAATAAAATTTGGCAATGTCGTTTTTTGCATACTAATCTATCAACATTTCATTAAAAGAACACACTTAAATACCTTCCCTGTAACAGCAAACCTAAGTACTGATTAATGTTATTTAAATATAATATAATAACTCTAATTAAATAATGAAATCAAATCAAATCAAATCAAATCAAATCAAATCAAATCAAAACATACTTTATTTCCAAAAATATTGCAGAATATAAATTATAACATAACTTCCAGTGAAACAGATTGCTATTGCATAGATAAAAATAATTAAATATAAAAAATACATGGAAAATATAATAACTCTGACAATTTTAAGGGAATATTTTAGTTAAAATCCAGTCTGGTAAATGGAAATTCTTTTCTTGCTGCGGCGGGGGTATTTTTAGTAATGAGAAATGCTTGATACTAAAATATCGGAAATGTCTTATATGGTATAGGTAGTAATGATTTATTTACAAACTTGGGGATAGAAGAGAGTTGAGTAAAACATAAATAGAAACACTCTTTTCTAAATAACAAACAAGATACAATTTGAATACTGAATTTGATTCCTCTTGTAACTACAAAGTGTTCCGTTTGTTTTCCCACAAAAGGCAAACACAGACCGTTAGACTTGTTTTGGACAACCGAATGCCAATTAAAAGTCAGGCTCTGTAAATCGAAAGCCGTCCACTCCGCTGATTTAAAGCTGACCGACGCTTTGTTAACTCAGCAGCGTCCATGATGCAAACATTGACTTTGGATAGTACAAGTTTTGTAAAACCATCTGAATAAATTCATAAATAAAGAAAATGCCGTAAAAGTAGATTTATCTAGAACAAATTAACTACTGATAATTACTCTAGATTCTAAAATGACGCTGTGATGTATGGAGAACAATTATAAATAGCATGAAAATAAACCATATGGAGTAGAATCTTGATACAGATCATAATATATTAGTTGCTGAGCTATTAATTAAGTTTGTTGTTAATAACAAGATCTAGGTTTGGATTAATCCCTGACAATAGACGTAAAAATTCCAGTTACACGAAAAATGTAAACAAGTAACATCACTATCAAACCACTAATAATTGTTCTCTGTCAATAATGGAGTTTCGAGTTCAAACCCTTCAAAACACCAAAAGCTATGATCTGGTGGTTCGGATAGACAAGACTATCTAATTAATAATATTTATTTTACTGCTATTCTTGACACCGATTTACCTGTACGAAATCAATTCTGAATTTTAAACCTTTCTTAATTTGAATTAAGTAATAATTTTAATCTATGTAGTTTTGATATTCACGAGTCAGTTATGAAGTTTGATGCCAGGACGTATACAATGAGTTCCTTGTCACTAAATCACCATCGGCTGAACGTCGACTAGGCCCGTCACGAAGATCATAAAATACAATTAAACCATAACCGTAAATGTCGACTCGCTTATACGTTTTGAGCATTCTATGTTTAAGCAAGGGCAAAGATTTTTAGTCAATATTTTAGTATAACTTGTAAACACCTGATTTGCCTAGTAGTTGCAACGTTTACCTTCTAGCTTAAAGACTGCGGGTTCGATCCAAAATTAAATAGAATCTGGAATGAGTTATAATTAATTTGTCATCAAGATAATGGGTTTCTGTTAGGCAAGTGCAAGAGATTAAACGTTATACCTTGTAAATTTGTAATTTATTTCAATCTATTTGTTTCCCTACATATTTAAACCAAAGAGTAGAGCACAAATCCACTTCATAACAGAAATAAACATCGAGTATACACCAGAACACTCAATCGTAACCTCGAAAGACGTCAAAACAAGATTTTGATTTTACAATTTGAAGATAAATCTTTTAGCACTAAGTCAACGCTACGTGGTTTGAACGTAAATTTACTTATGCTAAATAGTGTGTAGGATCGTTTACTTTAGATACTAGTAAGAACTGTGTATATTATACTACATATTGTGTTGTATTAAGCATGTAGGTATGTATGTATACATTTTATACAACAAAATTGCTTTTGGCTAAGGAATAATGCCTAGACCCCACATTGATGAGAACACACCGTACAATTTTATCTAAATAAGAAAATTTAAATAATTTTGACAACGTTAAACGTCTCAGGATTAAAAATCAAAACAAAAACAATGTGGTAATTTCAATTTATTTGAGCGATCAAGTTAGGGATGATATCTAAGAACAGGAGGTATGAAGAAGACCAACACTTTGAATCGTTTTATAAAATACAGGAATAAAAATTAACAAAAAACACAAAACCAAAGAATTTAAGTAGATTTGTTAACAAAATAACGCTTCCCACAGCTAGTCAGTCTAAAGAAAGGATTGCACAAAATTTTAAATTTCTATCCATCTAACGGAATATGTTGCTCAGAATACAAGGAAAATTGGCTTTACTGTTACATGAGACAAATGTAAACATTGTCAAAGTGGTTCAAAGAAATCAGCTGTTTAGAAGTCAGCTGTTTTTGACTGGTTTGACAGACAGCTGACAAATGTCGTAGCCTACTGGGTTCGCACCAATGTTACTAAGAACAAGTTCAGTATTCAGTAAGTTCTAACTCTTCTCCTCTGGCTATACTAGCCTACAATGTTGTGCAAAATTTTTGTACGATAGTATCTTTCTATTGTAAAATCTTAAGACAATTTTGATCCATGTTCCATGTCGTAACAGTGTGAGTGTAATAGTGTGAGAATGTATTGTTATTTTTTTTATGAACTAATTTTTAATGTCAGATAATAAGAAATAAACAACTAAACACTCTCTATGTAAACAGCACCGAACTACTTAAACTACTACTTAAACTTGACTTAAACATATCTAGAAGGGTGATATATTATCAAGTATTAAAAAAAAACAATGTTCAGGGGTATCTTCAATAAAAAGAACGTTTTCTACTACAGTAGATGAGACAGGAAGACTTATCACATTTAGAATGATTATATGACTAGTGTATAATTTTCCAAGGCGATGTAAACGTTGGAAAACGAGGGATTTTTTACAAAAGAGAGCCGGAAAATACATTGCACGATATATATGAACTCTTTTTCATATTTGTTTTAATTCAGACTACCAGTTCAAAATCGCAAAGTATATTATATGTATATGTATTTATCATCTTTAAAATCATTAGTATGAAGGTAAAACTAACCTGGCATTTACAGTGTAAAAGAACAAATGCATTCGAGTAAAAATTTACCTTGTTATTCTAAATTCGAAAAAGATTCTAGCTAGGCAAAATATTAGATTTTTAGATGATAATGTGTAGAACACATAATATATAACTTTATAACAAATTAAGCTCCATCAACTCAAGTTTAAATTAATATTTTCAAACTTTTAGTAAATGAAACTTTATGATATAATTTCACCTAATATTTAAAATAATGATGTTAAATTTATATAATTTTATATAAGAGGGAAAAATAAAAATTTGTAGTTCAAAACCATAATAATATACAGAAAGGAAAATCGAAGGAATTCATTTTCGTACCCAGGATAAGGACTTGAATATCATTCACTACAACGTTACTGACATAATTAATTAGATTCCTATGAAATTAATATTTAGAAAAAAATATTTTAATTGTATAAATACACACTACTGTACATAGTCATAAGGATACTGAATGTTTACATTATGTCCTTTTGGCTCGTTTCCAATGATAAAAGCCTTATCGGGTTTCCTACCTAGCTGGGGAAACTTCGAACATTATAACCTTACCTCTGCCAGTTTATCGGTGTTATAAGATTTCTCAGTTAGGCATTGAGATACAGAGTGTAGGAAAAGTTTTTGAAATGCTTAAATATATTTTATTACACAACAATGAAAATATGGAACAGAGCAAACATTTAAATGATGAAAAAGCTTTTGAATATGCAACTATCTGCTATTTTAAACCTATTATTTAAACAAAACTCAAAAAAATAAACGTAAATCTTCAATGATAAAAATTCAATTTTTGAACTCTAAAGAAAATAAGTTTAATAATGAAAGCTATAGCTCTTTAATACTCGTGTGCAGAAATATACTAGTAGTCACAACATTGTTTAGGCTACATATTTATATGCAAACTGTTAAAAGACTAAAACTCACAATACATTTTCCCTTTGTTAAACTAAGTAGGAATTTACTTAATAACAGGTTTACTCAATGAAAATTGAAAATTTCAAAGAATTAATTTCACTTTTTGCCACCAAGTATTGTCGTTTAGTATATATTTATCAAATAACTATTTGACCTAAGTAGACTATATTTACTTACAAATTATACATATTAATATTTTTTCTTAAGAACTTGTTCAGATACAAGAAAAATCCACCTCCAGACTTTAGAGACAGTCATTATATAAACTCATCAGTAATTTACCCTGAGAGATTAATGTTCAGTGACTAATGTACCCAGAAAATCCACCGCTTGGAGTTAACAATTATTACACTTTACTGAGTTGGAGGTTTATATCTTATTTTCAATAAACCAATCGTTAATTTTGTGATATAATAAGGAAGCGTTTTGTACTGATAAGGATTCCTTACCTATTATTTTAGTTTCAAAAAGGTACTCGACTAACGTTCTTATTCGTGACACATGAATATTACTAGTCACACCAATTTTTTCGTGACACAGGAATATTACTGTTTACACAAATTTTTATTCGTGACACAGGAATATTACTATTTACACACATTTTTATTCTTGACACAGGAATATTACTATTTACACACATTTTTATTCGTGACACAGGAATATTACTATTTACACACATTTTTATTCGTGGCACAGGAATATTACTATTTACACACAATTTTATTCGTGACACAGGAATATTACTATTTACACACATTTTTATTCGTGGCACAGGAATATTACTATTTACACACATTTTATTCGTGACACAGGAATATTACTATTTACACACATTTTATTCGTGACACAGGAATATTACTATTTACACACATTTTTATTCGTGACACAGGAATATTACAAGTCACACACATTTTTTTTCAATTTCTGCTAAAACTTCCATATTTAAAAACGTCCAAACTTTATAACACATCACCACTGTACAAGGTACCCACACAATGTTGAAAGATTTGTTCCTTCTGCTGACTACAAACTACAGTATTCTATGTCGCACAGACACTATTTTGAAACTCAACCATAAATGCTAGATTCATCGGGTATTAAGTTTGGATTCAAAAAGTCTTTCAAAAACGGGATCTCAATGCTTTCAATTGCCATAGACAATTTCCGAGACTCACACCATCGATGTTGTTTTTACCAATAAGTTAATTACTGTTTACTGTAAGGATCTAGATAGTTTAACATTTAGTGGGGCCATTGCTAGGGGGGTTGCCCTCCGGTCATTTGCATGGGGTAAGCGACCACTAGTATTGTATCCAAGATTTTGGTGCAAAGAATTGTGTTTTAAAGGTTTGGGGGTTTTGATAAGTAAAATTTGTATTAAAGTTCAAGGGTGTAGTTTAAGTCAATGTTTTTAGGGATAGGATTTTCTTTGTTTTGGTTAGATAGCTGGGGTAGTGGGATTTAATTCCCCTGTTTTTTACCCCCTAAGCAAAACTGGTATTAGATTTACCGCAATTAGGCCTAATCCATTATTAAGTTATTTTGTTCGTGATATGAGTACTTGATACAGTACCTATTGATATTATTGAGACCAAACACATTCTGAGCTGATAAACCGATTACCTGAATCCTATTATTTGGATAACCATATGATGAGGTTACTAATCACTTAGGGTAACATGCTATAGCGCTATAGCTATTTGTTATGAGTACATGTACTACACCTCATATAATTAATCATACATCGGCTGTATTGATCGAGTAATTAGGTCAACTATCAAAGTGAATAGAGTTTGGTTTCACGATCCAAAACTAAAAATGTTTAGAGTACAATGTTTTATACTATTCCATGTCATTTTAATCTTTGGCTTATAATACGTTGTATTATTTATTTCGTCATATGTACCTAACTCATTATTTAAACTTACATCGTTTTTAAGTATTACCGAATCCAATTGCTATAATTAGGGACATTTTCTATACGCCATGTTTTAAGGAGTAGTCTATTTGCGATCTTAACCCCCTTCGGGTGTTCTTCGGCATTTCAAAGCTATTAAGTTGAACTTATAGGAATAATTTATCATCTTTTCTGTTGTAAACAAATATCTGCAGAGATTATATTTTATTTTAGTTGTTACGCATTTTATTTACAAAGACTTTAAAGATTATTGAATATTATAAAACTTCAAAACATGCCTCGGAGTGCACCTATTCAATGATCAAAACAATTCGATAATCAAATATAATAATATTTTTTGCAACTACAAAACTTCTTTACAACCTTAGGTTCATACCTTGCTATAAAGCACAGGTAAATTTAAAAGCAAACTTGCTTATATAGTCGAAACACAACAATAAACCAACAAAATATATTGACGAGTCAATAAAATAAAGTTTACCATGAGATTTGAATAATGATCCACACTGAACTCAAAATTAAAACAAAATGGCTTAAGCTATCTGTTATTACACGCGGTCTGAGAGTTTTACTAAACAAGGTCCAGAAGGGTTTAATCCCCTGGATGCCTAATCCTTACTTACTTAACATAATTACCCCCCCCTTCCCCCAACCATCAGCCTACGTTTCATTACCCTACATGTACTTTGTCAAGTGGTGTTTAGTTATTTTTTATTGTATTTCAACATCAGCTGATTCTGTTTATCGTGTGTTGTCACTAAGTTGCAATTCCAGCTGTTAACGATGGTTTGATGTTATGTTATGTTTGATGTTGGTGCAGATATGTTTCAAAGAGGTTTTAGTGCATTATTGCTACTGTGGAATTGCAATCGATTATAAATTCTTTGAGCTAAGCACAATAATTGGAGGTGTTTAACGCTAATGATTGCAAGGTGAATGTGGAATGGAAGATGATAATGATGTGTAGCTGACTTGACTAAGATCAGCTGTTTCATTAGTCAGGATCTTTTAAAGTCCTTTGATCAGAGACAGCTGGGTCTACTTTCGAACCATCAAAAAGCTCATGGCTTTTCTTTGTATCTTACTGACGACTTACTAAAGTTTTCAGTGAATAAATCCGTTTTGGGCCCCCTGGACCCAAAAAAGTGGTTTTCGAAGTAATGTTTGTGAGTGTGTGTGTGTGGATGTGTAAAGAGCTACAGACTACACCTGTGGTCCGATTTGGATGAAATTTGGTATGTAGGTACTAATCCATGGTCTCCCGGAGTTTTTTTTATATATTTTTAAATTTTGATTTTTAATGTTGATTTTCCCATAAAAACTCATTAAATAACGAAATAATCAAATTTTCTCAAAAATGGCCCGGACGATTTTAATAGAGATTTAGTATGTTGTAGCCCTTTGAATTCTGAACAAAATGGTAGAACTCCCATTTCTGTAAAAATACGGTTCAAAAGATATCAAAATTATGTCATTTTCCCATAAAAATGCCATAGCCTAAAATAAGAGAAAATCGTATTTTAAAAAGAAACCGGTTTTTATTGAAATTAGTACGTGTATTCCTTATAACTCCAAACAACACATTGCAACCCCCCATTGCTGTAAAAATTATGGTTCAAAAGTTATTGTAACTTATGTTATTTTATCATAAAACCTATTAAATACCCCCGCCGCAGCAAACCTGCAGACTTAGCGAATTTCCATTTGCCTGATTGGATTTAAACTAAAATGTCTCCTTAAAAATATCACATTTAGCCTATTCCAAGTTTAAACAGAATTACTGTAGTTCAATGAGTACTTAGGTTTGCTGCAACAGGGAGGGTAAAATTTGGTTTTTTTTATGTAAAATATTAAAAGGTACTGTGGTTTAGTAAGAAATTAATATATTTTCCAAATTTGATCAAAATATGTTCATAAACAAGCAAACTACAACAGTTGACTTATTCTCCATAAGAATAACATGAGAATTTTAAAATTACAATTTTTTTGAATTTTCTCCGTAACAATTAGGCGCATAATAACGCTTCAATATACTAAATTATTTGTTTTTTTAAGCTCTACAAAATGGTTTAAAAAGAAATTGTGAAATTTTGTGTTTTTAGGGTCAAAAAAGGGAAAAACCTATTTTTACCCCATAAAACCCCCCATAAACCCCCGTTCCCATAGTCCGATCATGCTGGTTCGCGAACTCATTCAAGTTTATCCCGCCTTACACCTTCAAACCAAATTTCATCAAAATCGGACAAAAATTACTCAAGTTATCGTGCGGATGGACACACACACATATATATATATATATATATATATATATATATATATATATATATATATATATATATATAGATATATAAAAATTTGAACGAATGGTGTTTTTGGCCTCTGGGGACATCAAAATGAAAAAGTAAATCGGTCCCGGGCTTAGGTCTTACCATGAGACCTACGGTAATAGCTACTTCCCTATAGGGAAATTCGCTAAAAACAGAAAAAATGTATTAAAAAAACCGATTCTGATTGAATTCTTCTGCTATGGCCTTATAATTCTAAACAAAATAGTGCATCCATTCATTCCTGTTAAAATTACTGTTGAAAAGTTGATTAAACTATTGTAATTTTACTTATTAAATATCATAGTTACTCTCATCACTTACCCATGATAAAGGTTGTTGACAAGCTAATGGGAGAAAGTATGTGTCAGATTGCTGATACAGTTTATTATAGTTTTGCAAAATCCTCGAGTAGTTCATTCGAAGATGTTCTTTTTTAATAAAAATTTTTGGCAATTAGCCCATATAGTACGGATGTCTACTGTAGTACCTAATAGTGAACAACACTTACAAATACGACTACAACCATCGATAGAATCATTTTAAATTAATTACATAACCTATAACACCCTTTAGAGGTTTTTCATCCCATTATTTAATTCCCAATCATATCTCTAATTCTCAAAACTTTCAAGAAGCACTGTTTACTACTACTGATGTTGGAAATACGCGTTATCTGTACACGGAATCGATCTCTTCACATTGATATTATGAATGAGTGTGAAGCGACGCGCATGCGCAGCAAGAATTGATCTGCCAAGCAGGAAACCACCCACCCTACCAAACCGACCCCAACAATCCCCAAAACTCTGCCGCTCTTGGGCAGGTCGAGGTGCCCCAGTGTATTTATTTATTTACGACTGCAATAAGTTGTGGCCCTGGCGTTTATGGAGACAGAGATAGCAAACTTTCCTTGGGAAAAAATCTACGTTAATTATGTATGAATAAATTCAAGAAACGGATGTGCCTAATTCAATCTGAAGTCAAATACGTCGAAACTTAAATATTTTCGTTGTTTGTCTACATCATTTTTGAACAATTTCTTATCATTGACAGTGATTCCTGGCCTTGTTTTAAAGTCGACAATTTGTCAGATTTTTTTATTTAATATCTATTTCCACCTTTGACATGATTAAAGATGAACAGTAATGAAACGTAGGTAATTCCTAGCGTTATTAATTGATTGCCCAAAAGACAAATGGATCTAGAATCAATCTTGGTTGGAATTCAGAACGTTGTAGAACCCTAATAGAACGTTTTTAGTAAACCACGAACTGAATTTGAAAATTCTATTTTATCTATTCGTTTCGACACTAAATTCGGCGTAGATTGAATAGGAAAGATAGCATATTTTATAAATACCCCACTACAGCAAACCTGCAGGATAAGGGAATTTCCATTTACCTGGACTTCTACTAAAATATTTCCTAAAAGTTGTCAGATTTATTTCCTATCTAAATAACATTAATTTTAGTTAGTACTTAGGTTTGCTGCTACAGGGAAGATATTGAGGTGTGTGTTTTTAATGCAATGTTGTTAGCTTAGTATAAAATAAACAACATTTCCAAATTTGGTTAAAAATATCTATAAATAAGTAAACTACAACAGTTTATTTATTCTCCGTAAGAATAACAAAGGATAGTAATACAATTATTTCTTTTTTAAGCTCCACAAAATAGTTTGGAGATAAATTAGGAAATTTTGTGTTTTTAGGGTAAAAATTGGGAAAAATTAATATTTACCCCATTAACCCCAGTTCCCATAGTCTGATCATGCTGGTTCCCAAATTCGTTCAAATAAACGTAAGTTTGTACCAAATTTAATCAAAATTGAATCATTTTTGCTTGTGTTATCCAGCTAACGGACACATATACATACATATGTATATGTGAATTTGAACTGAGATGTTTTTGGCGTCTGAGGATCTCAAAACGAAAAATCAAATCGGTCTAGGGTCTAGGTCTTACCATAAGGCTTATGGTAATAGCTTATATCTATATGGGAAATTCGCTAAAAGCTTTGCCATTAGATTGTCAGTTGAACATCTAGTGCATACACCAGAAAGCAATAGTTTATAGCAGTTTTCTGTCCAGTACTCAATTCAACCTATGATTCAACTGTGTTCATTTTCATTCCCAAACACGTTGTAACTTTAAACACAAGATTTAATGTATATCACCATTCATAGTCTAAGCTAAAATGTTGTAATGGTGAACATTTTGTCCTGGGTTTTCATTTTGTTCATTAATAAAACTCACAGCTTTCGTGTACAAACAGTTATAAAATTGCGTTCATGATCTATATATAAAATTTGACTATTTTATTAATCAATAGAGTCTGTAAGGGTTCGATAGTATTAACAATATTTTTTTTATCATTTTGTTACTGCTCATAAAAAAATCATCCTCAAGAGGGGTTTAAGCCTAGTCATAAATAAAATATTTTAACTTTTATTCGACGAAGTATTAGAAAACAAAACTCAAAAACTCTTAAACTCCGAATATACAAAACTATTTAACGAATATTTGAGTTTTAAACACGTTATAGACACAAGCCTACTTTAACAATAGTATTTAAACTAAGAGTATGTTACAATTAGTGTAAAATAATAAAACACTAATTTATTTAGCTATTTCAGAAATTATAATCGAATCCAAAACATTTCTGTTTGAATCATGAAAGGGCGGAAACAAGTCCAAGGTTTATTTTGCAAGATTTGTGTTTACGAGAGCAGTGAATGTGGGGTTGATGAGGTCATAGTCTACATGCTACACAAACCCCTTTAATGATTTGAGACACACCCTTTACATGAAAAACACCACTCGTAAACCGTGATCATGTTGGCGAAAATATCTTTATTATTGCCTCGTGAATTGCTTTTTTAAAACAACAATTTACAACCTAATTTTAATACTGGGACAAATAGAGAACAGATCTTACGTAAAAAGCGTGACAATACAAACTCTATAAAACTATATAAATCGATTTGAAATGGGAAGGAGTGATAATTAACTTTCAGAAGTGTGAAATTCGCTTCACTATTATCAAAAAGGTTAAATGCTAAGAAACTGGAATGATAATTATTTTTGGCATTTTCACTATGTCTTTTGAGTTGTTATTTGATTTAATGTATTTTTGTCTGGATGTATAGCTTGGTTAGGTATTAGAATAATATATAGATATAATAATAGAATAATAAGAACATGGTTTACTTAAAGGACTTTTCAAATAAACCTAATCCTACTCATCTGAAGGTTTCATTTTCAAGACAAACAAACATTCAACAAGATATTAGAGATTCAACATAGATAATCATTGTGTTCTACTAGTAGAGACCTATAATTCTATATACGTACATATGCTTCTATTTAAGATTTCCTTCTGACTCCTTGCGGGACGTCCCCATAATATGATAGACAACTGAGAGTTCCTTCAAAAAGTAGATATTTAGGTGTGGGGATACGCCACTATCTCCGGGCCATATTTTTGAATTTTTTGACATTTTCCAAAAGTTGTATTTTATAAAAGTACATTTAATTGTGAACATTTTCCTAAATTTTTTTGCCAATCTGACAACTCCTTCCAATAAAAAAAAAAATATGAATAAAACATTGCGCTGAGCGAAATACAGCAATTTTGGACTATTACTTAGAGATCTTGATATTTACACTTTTATTTGTTATGATAATGATAATTGTGGACTGGAAAGGTATAAATCACATTTATTTTGTAAAAAACAAGTACATTGTCTATAGAAATAGTGGGAAATTTAGCTCTACCAATCCAGTAATGGGAATTTTAGTTCTGCTAATCAGCTGATACATTACTGCCATTGTGTTTGCAGCACTGTTGTCTTGTCATCTGCTGTTGTGCAGTTATTGTTTATTATTATTGCTTTGAGGTTATGTTTGTTGTTTTAGTAAACAATTAGTAATACAGTATCCAAGTGTGTGCAAAGGAATTATATTATTGAGTTTACTTTAGTTTTACTTTTTTTGGTTTTCATTCGCGCCATATAAATAATGGGAAGAGTAAAAGAAAAGAGAAGAATTAGATCTTCACTGAACAGAATATCTGTGTCTAAGAGGTGGGCCAACAACTGTAAACAGTTAGAAGAGCCAACTTCCAGCAATGCCACAATTTTTTCAAGAGAAAACATGAACAATGATAGTCCTCTGCGCATCGAGTACGACATCCATCGGCCTGGAACGAGCAGTGAGGTAGGCCTAGTTCATATTGCTGATAATAGACATATGCAATTATCACCAGAGCCTATGCCTAGTTCTGATTCTGAAGATGAAGCTCCTGTGAATAAAAGACCAACCGGTTTTGATTTGGTATCATCCTACAATCCACAAATCAATGATTGCGATGAGAACGCACCGTCCTATTGTTTAGTGGATTTGGCCAATCTAACAAATTTTTTAGAGAGCCTACCTTGCAAGTTTTGCTTGGATGTGAATACCCATGCTTTTGCTTCTAAAATAAAAGGCTTTGCAAGGGAAATATCGGTGCACTGCCTATCATGTGGTGAAACCCTGATTTTTGATACGTCAAAAAAAATCAGCGATGCCTCTGTCAAAACTAGACCACCATATGATGTAAACAGGCGAATGACAAAAACATTTCTATCCTTAGGGAAAGGCCATACAGGCCTACAGCTATTTTGCATGGGCCTGAATATGCCATGCATCCATCACTCTGCCTACGGTAAGCAAATAAATTTAATTATTGACACGGCAAACCAGCACGTATCAAAATCGTTAAAAAGAGCACGAACTGAAGTTGTAAAGGCGTATACTGATGTAGGCCTATTAGAGGAGTTAGACTCACAACAACCATTGGACATTACAGTAAGTTATGATGGTTCATGGCAAAAGAGGGGGTATACCTCCAAATATGGATTAGGGTGCGTGGTTGAAGTTATTACAGGCCTCGTTATCGATTTTGAGGTAATCTCAAAATACTGCCGAGTGTGTCAGACAAAGGCAAGCCAATTAGGTGAAGATTCAGATGAATATGAAGAATGGTTACTGGATCACTGGCTTACATGTCAAGCTAATTTTGATGGATCTTCTCCGGCCATGGAGGCTGAAGCTGCGGAGCGTCTTTGGAAACGGTCTACGGATATAGGATTCCGCTACACCAGCATGGTGTCAGATGGTGATTCAAAAACGCACGATCACTTGACTTCTCTCCAAATATATGGCAGTGATAAAAGCATTGAAAAACAAGAGTGTGTAAACCACATTGCTAAGCGACTTGGCACCGGCCTGCGAAACCTAGTCAAGGACTTTAGTAAAAGACAAGCTAAGGACTCAAAAGAAAAAAAGAAAAAAGTTACGCTTGGAGGTAAAGCCCATGGTAGTCTGAAGGGTGTGACAATAAACAAATTGACTCAATATTACAGAAATGCTGTGACATCTAATCTGGGAGATCCAAAAGCAATGAAAACATCCATATTCGCAACCTTAGATCACTGTCGCTCAACAGATGATGCACCTCGACATGATAATTGCCCTGCAGGAAAAGACAGCTGGTGCTTTTTTCAAAGGGATAAGGCAAATGGCAGGGAACCTAGAAAACACAAAGATGCCATAAGAACACCTATCAATCAAACTGTTTATGATAATGTTTTACCACTCTATCGCCGTCTTTCATCTGATGTTCTTTTGAGCAGATGCAGCTCTGGACAAACTCAAAATGCAAATGAGGCCCTGCACGGACTAATTTGGAGTAAATGTCCAAAAACAATGTTTTTTCCAAGAAAAAAGTTGTAGGCTTAGTGTCAGAGGGTGTGAGTCTATTTAATGAGGGTTATTTAATTACTATGACAAGCCTTTATTCATCAACAGGTATCTCACCTGGCAGCTACACAGTGCATTACGCTAAGGAAAAGGACGCTCGTCGTTTGAAGCTGCGGAAAAAAAGAGACACTAACAAGTACAAACAGTACAGGAAAATGCTGAAAACTGCCCAGCTGATAGAGGAAGAAAAGAAGATAGAAAAAGAAGGCATATCATATGGTGCAGGCGAGTTCTGATATGAGCAGACTCTTTTGTAAAGTTTAAACGCGTTTATTTCAACTTTGTGTTTTTCAGGTTTTTATTATACAGGGTGTTTTTTTAAAAACTTGCATCTTTATTTATGTAAAAACCGCAATAGATAGAAATATGCAGTTTGCGGGAATCATCTATTGACGTAGGGGGCCCAATCGTTTTGAATTCAACGTTACATTCACATTCCCCCCCTTTCCCCCCCTGCCCCCAACTTAATTTTTTTAAATAGCAAGGTACCCCTTGTGACATATCAAATGAAAGAGCATGAAAAAAGAAAATGTTTGATGAAAAAAAATTGAAAATCGGTTCATAAATTTGCGAGATCTTTCCCCCCCCCTTCCCCGGAACTTAATTTTTTTTTAATAGCAAGGTACCCCTTGTGACATATCAAATGAAAGAGCATGAAAAAAGAAAATGTTTGGTGAAATTTATTTTCCATTTGATATGTCACAAGGGCGGGTACCTTGCTATTAAAAAACAAGTTATGGGTAGGGGAAAAGGGGGGGGATTATCTCACAAATTCATGAGCCGATTTTAATTTTTTTTTCACCAAAAATTTTCTTTTTTCATGCTCTGTCATTTGATATGTCACAAGGGGTACCTTGCTTTAAAAAAAAATTAAGTTCCGGGGGGGGGAGGGGGGAATATCTCACAAATTTATGAACCGATTTTCAATATTTTTTCATCAAACATTTTCTTTTTTCATGCTCTTTTATTTGATATGTCACAAGGGGTACCTTGCTGTTTAAAAAAATTCAGTTGGGGGCAGGGGGGAAAGGGGGGGAATGTGAATGTAACGTTGAATTCCAAAAAATTGTGCCCCCTACGTCAATAGATGATTCCCGCCAACTGCATATTTCTATCTATTGCGGTTTTTACATAAATAAAGATGCAAGTTTAAAAAAAAACACCCTGTACATTAGTTTGAATAAATCCAAAAGTACTGTACCTATTGGCTTCAAATTTTTACCAGGTCTTCTCAATATAGTAATAAAGGTTTGTGTGTATAGAGAACATAATAGCATCATATTTACTAAAAATATCAGGGTTTAAAAAATAATTTTGAAAAAATTTTCAGCATTTTTTTATATTATGAATATAAAGTCTCCTAGCATTGTTGTACTTTGAGTTACCATAACAATTATACACAGAAAGTTTCATCTTTTCATCCTGAATCAGGATATAATCATAATACCTCATTTGGTTCAGTAGAAAAAAAGTTATTCAAGAAACCGAATGTTTAAAAATTTTAACGAAAAAAACTAAAAACCCATATAAAATAATTAAGTAATTTTAAAATGCCAGATTTTTGGGCATAAATCCTCTAATTTAGTCAAGTATAAACAGAATATACTAACTAAGTAGAGGAAATTCTAAAAATAAAAAAAAAGTTGGAGATAGTGGCGTATCCCCTTAATTTACCAAATCTTATTGATTTACCTTTTATCGTTTAGAACATATTAATCCAGTGCGGGACTTTATTTACATCCTGTATAATCGAATAGCTTAAAAAGTCATTGGTGTTTGGTCGGTTTCGAACCCGGGTACTCTGGGCGGAAGTCATGTGCAGTAACCACAATACCCAATGTGTCTACTCAAGTTTGTAAACCTGATTAAAACTCTAAACTTTACATTTCAAGAAAATCTCAAATAAATCAAAACAAAAAAAGAACCAGTTGAACAAAATATCTTCAACGCATAAACGATCAAATCGATCTTAAAAACACAGCACTGACTAAACTGAAATAAAATTGTAAAACAACGTTTGAGACAAAAGACAAAAGCTTTTCAGAAAGCGGAGTAAAAATAGGTTCTGTTAATTTAAGAGGTGTGCTCCCTTAGGCTACCCTGTTCTAACTCTTTCCCTCTCTTACTGTATTTCCTTGACTCTGTTTGCTTCTTTTTCATCCTTATAGAATTTGGTATACTGATTTTATATTGGGTCTATACCTCGGTGTAAAATTATGGCTTAATACAGATTTACATTTACAAACGCCTAAAAATCATTTGTTAAAGAGATTTTTCGTGTAACTTTCAAAGGAAAAATGTATTTCTCATGGAAATTATAGGCTTTATTCTTTATTCTACATAGAATACATTACTGGTAAAATTTATTGATTATTCGTAAAAATTATTTTGGTATGAGTTAATTTACATTATTTTTTACTAACACAATACTAATAATAATAAATAACAATTGATTTAGTCTTTTCAAAATAAGGGACACTTTAAAATTTGTTGGACGAATGGTTATTTTCTCCATGTATTATATGTATTATGTATATGTATTATGTATAATGTTTTATGTATTATTACAATTTGTATTACTGACGAATTTATCGAAGAAAAAAAAGATTTAATCATGGCAACTTTCCAATTCCCCTTTCCAAATTTAATTATTTCCTCCGAGTATAGAATTGATTAATGTTATAGGTTAATCATAATAACACTGGTATTTTATACAAAACACTTTTCATTTAGGTTAACTTAACGACAACCAAGAAAATGTCCGCAACATCCACATTCTTATGATTTAAATATAATTATTCTTACAAAAATGTTTAACACAAAATTGTTTAGTTGCCGAGTTGTTAAAGTGTTCGCCTTCAAATCTATGTTGCTAGTTCGATTCCATGAGATCAATTCTCAACCAAGATTTCAAATGTCATCGGGCTAAAAAAATGATTACCAATAAGGTCAAAATTAGATAGTAGCAAGACCAGGGTTTGGACCGTTCCCTTACAAAAATCTTTTAAAAATTACAACCTTTTAAAAAGACAAATATCAATGGTCTATCTACACGTTCATCATGGCTAACTATTGAAAAAGTAAAAAAATAATACCCCATTTTCAAAGAGGTTTTCTTAACACTCTTAATGGGCTGAGGGGTAAAGTATGAGGTTGAATGAATACAAAACGGTTTCGACGTTCGGTTGCCATGGTAACGGATAAACAACAGTGTGTTAAGAGGTGGCGCCTCTAGAGGGCGATAAAAAAAATTAGGGGAGTGAAAACTTGAAATCGTAAATAAATAACTCATTCATTCACACCTAAAAGCATTAAGGGATACAGTTGATTTTAAATTAAATTTAGTAATACTTTGACGTACCCTCAAAAGATATTTTAATAAAAAATATTAACTTGTAGAGGTAAAAGTACACATCATTTAAATTTTGGAGGATCAGTAACAATATTATAATGAAGCTATTCTGAAAATGTGTTTGGAGGAATACTGTTCAACAATACAAAATATTTCAAGCTATTGGTTGTCTTTTATAGTTGTATAAGCTAAGAGTTAAAAGTTGTAAAATTGTCTTCAAATTAGAGAAAACATTTAATCGAAAATAGAGCTTTCTAACGTTACAGGATATGAAACAAACATCATTACAGGCTGCAGGTTAATGTTTTCTTTGTTTCAAAGAAAAACAAATATTAACACTAATTTAAGCTGTACATAAATTGTACAGTATGTCCGTAGTACTTAGTCCAGTTTGTGGGTTCCCACAATTTTCTGTAAACATGACAACTGACTTTTAAATAGAGAATGTAGACTATAGAATTGGAAAATCTTTAGTTTTTTTATGTTTCACGCTGATGGGTCGACTAAAAGTTTTTCTCTAGTTTTAGCTTCGATTTATGTACATTTACTTAACAGGGAGAACGAAATAAAAAACAAGGGATTAAACAAGGGATTAAAAATGCATTACATAAATTAAATTGTTTAAAATTTAACATAAAATAACAAAACAACCTCTACATAAAACTTACATGACGATATTGACATTATTTGCAGCTTATCCTTTAGGATGATAAGGGAGTATGTATTATGTATTACCTTTTATTCTATAACTTATTACGATTATAGTTTTAAATGTTTGTTCTAGCTTTATTAACTTCTTTGTTATGTAGTTCACAAATATACCAGATGTAGCATAAATTACAAAATGTGATTATTTGACATAAAAAAAAAATTTAAACGCATTTACGAAAGAAGTCACTTAGCTAAGGTTCTAAAATTTTCTGAAAAGACTGCATGACATCTCTCCTGCTCTTTTAGCACTTGATTTTCCCAGCTATTAAATTAACACGCGTTGATGGGCTACAAAATTGTTTTTATAGGAGAAGTTACATGTTTGTGCAGAGTTTAATAATTTGTGTTATCATAACTTATTATCATTTTATTTTGAAATTTTCATTTATATTTTTTTCCAAACCTCAACGCTGTATGCAAACATACAGCTTGTTAGTTATAAGATAATTTTAATTTTTACATTCACTCACTTCACTTAGGTCAAAAGCGAAAACACTCTTTTATACTTTGATAAACCTAGTAGTGTGCAACAGTTTAGTTCAGTGTTATGACGTCACCACTCCCCCCCCCCTCATTACAGCTAGTAATGAGACACCCTTCTAGTAGAACAGACCCCCTCTAGTGGGCGCTACCAAAACTGACAATTTCGTACCTTCTTTAAATGTAGATAAATTAATTTTTCGTCATACTGCAGAAAAAAACAGCCGTTTTTAATGCATGCGTTGCGGGGCCAAAGTAGCATTTTTACTCTCTAGGGAGTAAAAATAATTTTAAGTCTCTAGGGAGTAAAAATCAGCTGTTGTAAACAGTTGTAAATTTCGATGGTGGCAATCGTATCGATTGATTTATAAGTTAAGGTTTTAGCATTTTTAGCCTATTGTTGTCGATTGTTCGACATATCGATGGTACAATGTACTGTATTACAATCGTACTAGACGAAATGATTGAATCACCTACTAAACAGCTGCTTATTTGCATTAGTAGAATTATAAACAAGCTGGAAGTCGTTTTGAGAGGTTATCTTTACATACAAATAATTTCGTTTTCTAGCTTCGTTTGTTAATTAATGATGCATTATGACGAAAAATATAATTCACCACGTAGGCAAAAAGTGACTTTTAAATTCTCGCTCATTTTCCGACCTCGGCTTCACCTAGATCGTAAAACCTTACCTCGGGTTAAAATGAGTCATTTTATTCCCTAGTTATGATATATACTATTATCTCGCCTTACAGTATCAAAAACTGCTGTATTAAATATATTTGTGAGGCTAAATTTGTTTATTTTTTAGGACGAAAAAGAATGGAGTCAAGGGTATCAGCTTTTTACTAAATTGGTCCGCTTGTAACAAAGAAAGTAGTACTGATTAAGTCTTCAAATTTTTATGTTTGAGGTGAATTGTATATTTTGCTACAGTATTTAGCCTATCCCTTTACCAAAATTAAAACTAATTTATTGAAATGTAAGCATTTTTAGTTTCAATGTAATTTTTTTATTGTATTAAGGAATACACGTTGAATCTAAATAACAGTAACGGTGGAGGAATACATATTGCGTCTAATTAATAGTAACAACCTATACAATAGCAAGTCAAGAGGAAACTACAGTATTGTGAAAGCCAATTTATACAGGTAAAATCAAATGTCCACGAAATTTACGTTTAGTGAATTATTTATCCTAAAGTGTAGTCATTTATGAAAAATATATTAACACAGAACACAGCTTACTAAAAATATCCATCCTTGGATTTTCCTTGGTCTTAACTACAGCTCTTTTAAAGCAGATCTAATTTAGGCCCGAGTGATGAAATTTATAATTCTATTATATGGGGGTGGGCTGAAATACATTCAAGCACACCAAAACTTCCAATGTTCCGTGGACTACCAGCCACTATTACTCTCGTCTTTTATAATACCACCCTAAAACTATTTAGCAAGGCCTGAATGCTATACGAATGTATGAGGGGGGAATCGTAAGGGAGTGATACATTGGACAGTAGTATCGGAACAATTACATTATTGGCTGCAGCGAGCCGCCCCCATGGATAGGCTGTGGTCTTCCTTAAAATAAATCGATTAACCTTATAAGCACTAGTCGAAGTATATATAGGATGTGTAATGTGTATATAGGATGTAAAAGTGTTATAGGGAAACCTCAACATCCTATATACGTATTTATAATGTAAATGTTAACAATATTAATTGTGGTAAGATTAAAATATAGTGGCAGAATTATTGCATCGTATTTTCGTATACTTATAATTGCATAAACCCAAAATCTTAATCAACAGGTTATTGGTATTTAAAAAACAAACTGTGATCCCATAAGTGATGAATTGAACAAACTCCATAGCATAAAATTCAAACAATTTAAACCGGCTGTTTTTGATCACAAACACATATATATTTATCTACAACCATTTCTCTAAAACATTATTTTAAACTACCCACCGTTAAAGTCGGCTTTAATAAAAATTGCTAGATAATAGTCTAAATGTACAAGATAGATGAACTATTTTTGGTTGTGGAAATATTTGATAGACTGAAAACTATATGTTTTGTCTGTGTGAATCTCACCAAAAAATACAAAACCTAACTACGCACATTTTCAAGTTATATCAACTCAAGAACGCTTAGGGATTATCGACCCCAACTTGCATTGAGTTCAGAGACCCAAACAGATAATTTAACCAGTAATGTGTGTTGATGCCGAGTTTCATACTCTATTGCATGAACATTGTACTGTGCTGACGATTTACATGGCCCCTCTATCATGAATGTTAACACACACGGCAGCTGTGATATGAGGGGACAACACGAACCGCCGAAATTACATTGCCACATTGTCGGCAATTTAAACCCTTTGACGAAAGAGTTACCCGTTACACAACCCTGATTTTGCCTGATACATTGGTGGTAATTTTGAATTATAAAAAATAATTCACTGGAACTCTACATATCTGCATTGTTATATTGCCATTAGTTTGGAACTTTTGGTGAAATTATACACTACAAAATCCTGATTTTGCTTGCTACATTGAAGTAGTTTTAATAATTTACTATAGTAATTATTTTGTTACTATATCACATTTTTGCTGAATTACTAAAATAAACTGATTGTAATGTAAATCCGCTGTAAAAATAGTTTATTATTACATGTAATCATTTTGCTACATCCATAGACTATCAGCAATTTAAATTCTTTAGCAGTTATTGTCACAATGTCTGATTTTAATACAATATTAAAGTTAAAGGAGTTTAATTCTTTGTTAAAAAGGTTCAACGCTTCAATACTGTACTTGTTTTTTCTCTACAGCTAGTAGTAAACAAATTATTTTAAGGAAAGTATTTATGTTACAATTAAATATTTACCGTATTGTTACACTGATAGTGAAAAAATGTACTAAGCTTATTTATTATTGTTCAAAGTGATTTGCCGCTATGAGACACTGCTACCGATTTAAATTAAAACACTTATTAAATATAAGTTCATTAAGTATTTCCTGGTACAAACTGCAGTAACTTAACTATTCCAAGCACTATTTGTGCTTGATGAAAATTTATTTGTGAATTTAATAACGATGGAATATTTAAACTGATTAAATCATTGTATTTTTTTTTTCAATTTCTTTTTGTAAATTATTAAAGTCTTAACATTATTGAATGTCCAAGGAAAATGCATTATTGTCGATCGTGTTAACACAATTGAATACATCTAATCTATCACATCCATTAATATTTAATCAGCTAAATGAAAGCACCAATCAACTACACGCAATGTTGAAATAGAGGGAGAAAGTTCTACTACTGCTTCATAATTTGGTTGGCTAGTTCAATACATACTACGCTGGTATAGGAATACCCTTGTCGCACGTGCAAAGTAAATTTTCCGCTTCTTTATAGTGATATTATTTGCGAAATTGTTCAAATATACATGTTGGTTTACAGGTTCCAATAGATATAAGATATCAGTCTTGTATTTTAGTGTTGTATGCAGCTATATCAGTGATATATACAGGTATGTTAGAGGTGTATACAGCTATATAAGAGGTGTATACAGCTATATCAGTGATATATTTACAGGTATATCAGTGATGTATACAGCTATAAACAACTAATATACAGGTATATCAGTGGTGTGTACAGCTATCAGTCATGTATACAGGTACTGTATATCGGTGGTGTATACAGCTATATCAGTGATGTAGGTATACAGGTAAATCAGTGGTGTATACAGCTATATCAGTGGTGTATACAGCTATATAAGTGGTGTATACAGCTTTATCATAGGTATATACAGCTATATCAGTGATGTAGGTATACAGGTAAATCAGTGGTGTGTACAGCTATCAGTCATGTATACAGGTACTGTATATCGGTGGTGTATACAGCTATATCAGTGATGTAGGTATACAGGTAAATCAGTGGTGTATACAGCTATATCAGTGATGTAGGTATACAGGTAAATCAGTGGGGTATACAGCTATATCAGTGGTGTATACATCTATATAAGTGGTGTATACAGCTATATCATAGGTGTATACAGCTATATCAGTGATGTAGGTATACAGGTAAATCAGTGGGGTATACAGCTATATCAGTGGTGTATACAGCTATATCGGTAATGTAGGTATACAGCTATATCAGTGGTGTATACAGCTATATCATAGGTGTATACAACTATATCAGTGGTGTATACAGCTATATCAGTGTTGTATACAGCTATATCAGTGGTGTATACAGCTATATCAGTGATGTATACAGGTATATCAGTGATGTGTACCGGTATGTCAGTGATGTAGGTATACAGGTATATCAGTGGTGTATACAGCTATATTAGTGATGTATACATGTATATCATAGGTGTATACAGCTATATCAGTGTATATTCTGGTACAGCAAGTGTATATGATGTACACAGGTGCATCAGTGTGACAGTGACATGTGCTGAGATATTAGTTATTTGTAACAGGTAACACCTGGTTGCAACCAGATAATCCTGACTGCAACCACTTGTGACACTCATGCAACCGTTGCCTCGCATGCAAGCTGTGACTACGTCATCGTTTACAGGATCAGACAGCTGTTCGGTGGTGTCAGTATAACAATAGTGCATTGTTTAAACGATAAATTTGACTGTTTAACAGGCAAAATCTGTTTAAATAAGTTATGTTTGATGTTATGTAAGTAAACTAGCTTATAACTTATTTAGAAATGAATCGTTCCTGAAATATTTAGTAGGGGTTAGAGTAAAATGTTTTGGCACTACTGGGACATCACTCTCATAAAAAAAACTATTACTTTTTAAATTATTATCTTTTAGAACGTTCCAGGCATAATTATTTCTAAGGTCATCAACGTATACGGTTTTCATATTTTTCCTTAAATAGCAAATTTTATCCTTCAGTTTAATATGTATCACGTCTAAATACAAAATTGTGTAGTCTCCATATCCACCAATCACAAAAGTTATAATACGTCTATTAAAACACCTAGGTACTCAAACAACGCAAATTTTCAACGCATGTTTATGGCATGTCACAGTTATGAAGCTTGGAGTGGTGGCTACAAAAAGCCCACTAAAACCTCCTTTTAAGCCCCTCCCTTTTCATACAGCACGTTTTATACCGTGGAGAGACATTGTAGTCGATTGATGTGGCTATTTATCTTTTTGACACCGAAATCGATACTAACATTCCTAATAGACTACCTGATGGGGAAAATACAGCTAAACTTGGTAAAAACGATTCTCACAGATATCAAAAAAACTAATTTCGGTCGAGAATAAATTTTTATGTTATTTATTTTAAAGGGGTAGGCACCAGTTTAGTCCCTTGAATCGATTTCATATTATATCATAACGGTGAATATTAGAAAAGCAAGCATCTGATCATTTAATATACGGTTTTCTATCTTCGTTTGGAGTTTGTATGTGTATTTCATTATATTGGTATGCAGTATTTGGATAGTATATGTTTCTCACCAGTTGTACACTTTTATCGTTGTAATGATGCTCTATCATATACAAATAAAGACCCTTGTGCATTTTAATTGGGTTAAATTTGAAGGCAAACCAAGTAATGTAATGCGATACCCTTAAAAAAAAAAAAAACAATGTCTTAGATAGTTATAAGGTGATTGAAACTAATAACAAACGATAAATTAAATTTGTTGCTGTAAAAACCTTTCATGTTAGTAGTTAAATAGAAATAGTTTATATGAATCGCCACTACGACAATTTGTTTAAATTGTATACGTATTTATCTAGAATACTTTATTCTATGGCTTCGATTAATGTTTTATACAATTACCATTCATTTTATTACAGATAAATTTTAGTTGAAACGGAATATTGTGTTTAATTATGAAAACTAATTAGTTTAAGTCCACTAAATGTATCAAGAAAGCTTTCAATTATACGTACTTTGTATGTTGTAGTAAGATAATACACATTAGGGCAGACATCTAATTAATTTAACTGTTCTGTTTATACGAAATGGGTGTAACAGCTTTAAGCTCCGGATGACTCAATTCATTCAATTAATTGACTAATTTGCTTAAAACACAAATTTAAATGCATTCAGCCTGATAAAACAGCTGATTCATTGTGTCAATGGTATGACCGAAGGGAAAAAAATCCTAGTGCTACATAATATAATAGCTGAAACCGTATAACTTTTTTTAATCAGTTCGAAGATTACTAAACTTAATTTTAAAAAAATGTAACAAATAGGCCTAATGACACCTTTTTCATACAGTCTTAGCTAAACAAAAAATCTGTTAACTTTTTTATCTTCAAGATTTATATTGTGAGAAAAAGTTATTGTATTATACAATTTACCATAATTGTTAAGGTACTATAATTATGTAATTCAAAATTTTAAGATTTACTATTTTGTGAACCATTGCCGTTTCCGTTTGCATCTTTGAATCGAACCAGAAGTTTTGCCCGCGCCTTATTACACTACTTATTTCCCATAGTCTATTCACCATAAGTCACCATAGTGGTTTAGCTTTTTCACCATAATGAAAATATTCTGAAAACGCCATCATGTCAGTATTTTACTTTTATATTGTAATTTGATCTATTTGTTCGCGAAAAAGTTGGACGAACAGTTAATTTTCAAGTATATATTTCCAGGTCATATACCATTAAAATAAACTGCTACAAACCAATTTTATAAGCGTTCGATAAGATGGAATATATTTGTAAGCATTTGAACTAAAAAACCTTTATTTGTTGTTAATATTAAACCGTTTTAGATTCTGATCTTTGTCGATAACAGGCAATACAAACAAACGAGTTACTGTGAAGGAAGTTTTCAATTGAGAAATGTTTCACCCTAAACAATTAACCTATTTAAACTTCTAACAAATTATGTCAGCTAAAAACTCTATATGAGTTGTTACACTTTTGCAATTAAATGCTTTAAAGTCCTACATTAACTTATGAAACATTCATATCTTAATCTCTGATTCTGCAATTTTTCTTTTAACTTTTTAAACTACATTGTTTATAATGCAGATTAGAACCCTTGACCTCAAAACTGGAGTCCCTCCAACCAATAAACCATCCACATCCCTAATTGAAGATTACAAAACTAGGTTAATGTGTATCATTTATTTTTGTCTTATCCATAAATGAGGTCCTTTACAATGCCACTAGGGATGGAAAGGTACCAGATAGTATACACAGACACTGATAGTTATATACAAACACCGATAGTGATATACAGACACCGACAGTGATATCAAAGTCTGTGGTAATAGTCTGAGGGCCCTTGGGACTGTTATAACACCATACTAATGATCTGGCGTTTTGGGCTCAATATTCTAAGTGCATTAACTCCTCCCCTTCCACCCCACTCTGGACTTTTAACCCCTTTATTTCACGCAAATTTGCTATCCCAATTCTGTCTTTTGTGAAATAAAATTATGTGACGTACATTTTCAAAAGGATTTCACTAAGAAATTCGGTGTATGATTCAGTGGCATAAAATGATTTTGCTTTAGGTGCTGTGGGAATTTTTAGGTACTTTGAGACTTGATAGGGTTCGTTAATTAGTCTATGTTCATCACCAAATACATTTTTTTAAAACACACTTTAAGCAACAGATTATTAATAAAAAGTAAACTGTTTGTTTGGACTGACTTTGTGGCAACTAACAAACACATATATTAAATTATTATTATCTATGGTACCTCGCCAACCAACTGTGCGATAGTTGAACAATTATTGCTATCATTAATTGAAGGAGCTAGCTGGTATAGTGGTAAGCGCGGGACTTAAGTCCATGAGGTCTCGGGTTCAAATCCTGACAAATCACCAATTCTATCTAAGTGATATTGCCGCAACACCTAGGTCTAGCCTGAAGTAATTAGGAAAACAATCCCGGGCTCGTGCCTAGCGTCCTAGAGCAATTTCATTAATTTAAGCCAGGGACTGAATGTTTTAAAATGCATAAGAGAAATAATGAGAGGAGTGAAATGTCTTGGATAACCATATTGATATGACATGCTGTTATTTAATCAAATTGTTTTTAGACCCACAATCAAGGACGGTTTAATAGCATCGAACGAACTTATGTGGTTTTCTCAACTGAGCGGCGACTTACTGAATAAAGGCGAGTAATATTTCCTAGTAATATTTACTAAGCGTCCAATGATTTTTTCCAAATAAACTACCTCCTCGTTATGCAAACGGCGAATTAGTATGAAAGACTAAAAATTAGTACAGGTAATGTCCAAAGATCTCTATTACTACAACTAATGTTGTAGTAATAGAGATAGATGGTATTGCCTATAATAACATACTTTACATTATAACAAATACTAAAATTTATTTAAAACATAATTACTAGCAATAGCTCTTATAAACTGTACGGTAAGGCTACCATGTATGTAATTTACACATTTCCGAAATGAGTCTCCTGATGTCATATACAAACTTATTTAATATTTAAGCTCAATGTAATTATATCTATAGTTTTTTTTATGAAACATCCTATACAAATTATGACACGAATTTTACACATTATATTATGTATTCAAATAAAATACAACATGTAACATAGATGAAATCACTAAACCCAAAGTTTTAAACAAAATCACTATAGATTTGTAAACGAATCTCAAACCCAGTTGGATTTGAATTTGTGCTTAACTCTTCACAAAACTAAAATTAAATAACTAGAATAAAAATGTAAATATAATACCAAATGTATTTATAATTGATTGTTAAGCCAGCTCAGTTCTGTAGGCCTCTCTGCATGACCCAATGTAGCGTTTAGGACCCAATATTCTAAAAGCTTTACCCCCCCCCCCCCTTTCCGATAACAGCCCTAACAATCTATAAGCTTTCACCCCCCCCCTTCCCTACCCCGGTGTACAAATTTGTGATTACTGCAAATCCCTGATTATCAGGCTTCATCTATTATTGCACAATAATTAGGTCAACCGAAGTTTGGTTGATCCAGTGTACGAGTGAGGTTTTTCCCAAAGGTTTGTTTAAAAATTCTTGCAGTTTTAATTTGTTCAAAGTTAAGGGTTAGAAATTAGATTGATCTAGTAAAGTATTGGTTACAAATATTTCGCCCACTCTCTCATAGATTGCATTCGTTATTTAGGTATTTAATGTATGACTTAGTTCAAGTTGGTAGTACTGATACCGCATTCATAAACAGTATAATTAACATAATACAGAACCATCTGCAGTTGTACCTTTGCAGGGACTCTTGTGACCTTACTTGTATGAATACATTAGATTCTATGTCAACCTTGGGCGAAGTTGAATATGTGGTTTAGTTTGGATTCAAACACTTTTGAGGGAGTTTTCTCCATTGAGAAACTATTATTAGGTGTCACTGTAAGACCTAGAACCCAGGACCGATATACTTTTTCATTTTGATGTCCCTAGAGGCCAAAAACACCATTAGTTTAATTTTATATATACCGATTATTATGAAATTTGGTTTGAAGGTGTAAGGCGGGATAAACTCGAATGAGTTGGTAAACCAGCATGCTTGGACCATGGGAACAGGGTTTTTACGTGGGGGGGGGGGGGGGGGGGGGGTTATGGTGCAAAATTTTTTTTTCTAATTTTTGACTCTGAAACACTAATGTTCCCAATTTCTCTCTAGACCATATTAAAGAGCTTAAAAAACTAATAATATAGTATAACAAAGTGTTTTTTTACGGTTATTTGGTTACGGAGAAAATTAAAAAATGCAAATTCAAAATCCCCATGTTACTCTTTTAGAAAATACTGTAAAATGTTATGGTTCGCTTGTTAATGGAAATATTTTGATCAAACTTTGCAAGCAACTAGTGTATTAGCAAAATCACACTTAATTGGCCTCCCTGTAGCAGCAAACCAAGGTACTGTTAAACATATAATGTTGACCAAAACTATTGACATATGTTGATTCTCTGGGCAACAATCAATATTAATGTACATTTCTTAAAATAAATTATAACACTCATGACATGTAACAATTCTTCTATGTTTAGTTATTACAAGTATATTTAACTGAAACTTGGTTTACTAATTCTTAACTGACAAAATTTCTAATCAATCCAACGTATAGAGTTCAAGTAAAGAAATTGCACTTCAAAAAGGGTTGTTTCCACTGAGAAACAGTGCAAGAGTTTAGTAGAGTTGTTTTATAAAACAATTTTCAAAAGAATTAATTAAATCTCTGTTATCTTTGTCCACTCCTAAAATGAATCGAATTTAATCCCAACAGACAAGACAGTTTAAAATAATGTGGGTATATAAATGGTTCTGAGTCATAGTAGTATTATGGTAACTAGAGCTGTTCCTGCATAGAAAAATAAACCGGGTCATTCTATATTGAACATAAATTTCAAAATTTAATCTAACTCGATGAATAATCCAAATGCTTCTAAGTGATATAATACCTTCCAATAAATGGATTGTATCCATACTAAATTATTAAGTGAGGCATCAGTCCACCTCCTACTTGACCAAATATCCCAAATGTTGCATAAACACGATTGATCACCTCACACCATCCTACACTCATCCTTCACTCATATTTGGGTTAAAATACGCACCTAAGTGGCGTCCCCATCACAATGATTGATAAATGATAATTGATTCACTCAGGATTACCACAGACATATTTTGTTTTTAATCTAATACTTGGCTGGGTTTCAAAGATCTGAGGTTTTCAATTTTCACATCCTAGTCGTGAAACTCTAGCTGGAAAATTGTTACACATTACTTCAGGTCGTAGAGCGTTATAAAATCTTTGGTGGGATTTGAACCCGAGACCTAGGGAAGCGAGGTCCCCGCAGTCTACCGTAAGACCAGCTCTCACCCCACGGAAAATATCTTTGATAGTTTCGTAAGTTCAAGTTGGTACGACTTCTCGGAAGAAAGTCAACATGTAAATTTTTTAAATTTGTTTGAAATACTTTTTCTGTTCACTGTTACGAACCCGAAGAAACAGCTCCAAGTAGTACTACAGTACTATGTTATAATTAATTAAATTTTACACCCGGATATTTACCCCCATGAAAAAACGCCTACGTCACTTTGACGTCACATGTATGGGGGTAAATTTCCGGCCGCGAACTTTTAGGATGGATAAATTATTATTTATTCAATCAACTCGCATTTCACGGTTTACTTAACAGTTGTAATTAATAAAAATGCTAATAAACCTGACACCGGAACTTTACCCCCGGAAATCTACCCCCAGACATCTACCCCCGGACATCTACCCCCGGATATCTACCCCCAGACATCTACCCCCGGAAATCTACCCCCAGAAATGTACCCCCAGTGGTCAAATCATAAATGTACGACCCCGGAATTCTACCCCCGGAAATCTACCCCCCGTGCTACACTACGTATCGGCCAATATTCATTGTTGTAGTTGATTTTAGTAATTGGTTTATAAAAATAATCAATGGCCCTTCGTTTAATAATTACCCTCTAATATCTAGTATTAAGCATGTGATATGTCGTTGTCTTGTTTAATGTCATCTATCTTCCCAATTCATTAAGCTGTAACTGATTTAGGTTTAATTTTTAAGCTTAAAATTCAGTGCAACGAAAATGGTAATTAAAAGGATATTTTGATAAAGGGCTTCAAAAGTTTAACCCATAAGCATTTGATTTATTTTCAGACAGTGATTTAAATGGTTGACCAATTTTCACATACACTCATAACTAACGGCACATGTACGAGCGCAGATCGTAAAATTTAAAACATATCACTGAAGGAGGTTATTTTCTGATTACTAGTGGTAAAAAATGCAATTAAATGTTGATAAAAAGCCTGCCACAGGTTGATTAATGAATTAATAATTAATTTTTCACTATCAATTACCTTCTAGTAATACGAAATAGCATAATCCCTATGTCGTAGACACTATCCGGAGTTTTACATTGGCCAAAAAGTCTAGTTGCTTACACAAATAATTAATCGTAAAAAAAAACATAAACATATTTTATGATTGGTTCTGGTTGTCAACGCTGGTTGTGAAATAACGGAGAATAAAGTAAAAGAATAAAATTGGATATTTTGGGATAGGGAAGGTATTTTTACCTCATGGTTCTTTTGGGTTTACGAATTTATGTAAATAAAATTAGAGTTTAGTACGAACATTGCTCAAAATTATATATTTTTTGGTCATTTTTACATTTCACACATTAAAGCCAAAACAAGTCTTTATCTCAATTTCTGCTTTGTCTGTCAAGGCCCAGAAGGCATTTTACATGGCCTTCTCCTCAAAAACTAGAGCATCGATCGTGATTCGATTTAAATAGTCTTTTTGGATTCGGTGGATTGACACGAGTCTCTTAAGCCATTAAAATATGGCCTCACTACTTTTGAATTAAAATAAATTTTGTTCAAACTCCCAATTTTTTGCATTTTTGTCTAGTTTACTCCTAATGTTTACCAGTAATTTATGACATACTAATAATTTGTTTGGAGAATACGACATCTATGAAATAACGAACAGCTGTGAAAGATGAAACGTTGAAAAATTAAAAATGGTGGATATTCAATCAAAAAGATAGTTTTTAACGCTTTTTTAACGTTAATTTTGCTCTGCGCAAGATCTTAAGCTTTAAAATGACACCTCAATCGTAACAATCGGCAAATTAGTAGGTCGGGTGAAAAAGGACTGTTACAGCTTATTGAATTAGGAAGATAGATAATGTTAAACAAGACAATGACATAATCGCATGCTTTATACTGGCTGGATATTACAAGACAATGATTAACCGAAGAGCCGTTGATTTCCGAGGATAGAATTCCGGGGTCAGATATTTATGATTTAACCACTGGGGGTAGATGTCCGGGGGTAGATGTCTGGGGGTAGATGTCCGGGGGTAGATGTCTGGGGGTAGATGTCCGGGGGTAGATTTCCGGGGTAGATATCCGGGGGTAGATTTCTGGGGGTAGATGTCCGGGGGTAGATATCCGGGGGTAAATGTCTGGGGGTAGATATCCGGGGGTAAATGTCCGGGGGTAGATTTCTGGGGGTAGATGTCCGGGGGTAGATTTCCGTGCTATGGCAAATCACTTTATAATCAAACAATAACATGTTGATTATTCAATAATATATTGGGGGTAAATTTCCAGTCGCGGGCAGTTTCTCGACCGTGTATAGGCCCCGCCCCTCGTGACGTCAAAATGACGTAGGCGTTTTTTCATGGGGGTAAATATCCGGGGGTAGAAATCCGCTACCCCATTATCACTATAGATTAATAGTGATTCTCAATGATTTGTATAGTCAACGACCTTTTGAAGACGAGTTACAGGAACGTTTATAGGTTTTAAGTAGAGTTAAATTTATGTACAGTAGTTCTTTGCTTATAGTAATTTACTGTTAGCTTTCAAAGTAGTATGTATTTATCTATACAGCAATTGTAGTTGATATAATAAATAGTCTTATTTGACTATTTATTTATCAACTGCAATTGCTCAGTTATGTGTAAAGTGAAAACTGTTTAAGTAAACCCTAAAATAAAGTAAAAATGTTTGTAAACATCAGCACCTACAAATGTTTTGCGTGTTACAATTTAATGGGAACTCTAATATCCAAAGTAAACTATGCTTAAATTTATTCTAGAAGATAGATTTATTTGAGATATAGATTTGATTTATTTTAGATTTATTTGATCAAGAAGTTTTTTTAAATTTATTCTATACTCATACAATGGAGAATAGAATATATGTGGGATCACGGAATATTTGGTAGTACATATCAGGTATTCACCTTTTATGAGCTCATTCTCCTATACGAGGTCCAAACTAAGCTCTTCTCGCAGTTAACATTATATCCACTCAAACTCTACATGCAATGTATACATTTTTGTAGTTATGTCTAAGTAAGAATCTTACTTTTTCACCTAATGTATGTGATCACAAAGACGGAAAGACACATAAAATATTTTTCTCCACACTATGATGTTTTTGGCTGTATTACATACGTTAATTGGTGGCTGAAAGTTACGTTTTGCTGGCCATGCCAGCTGTCGCCAATTTGGGGACCGAGCAGGTTTTTACAGGCCGGGGCCGCAAAATCAGCTGTCCGCTTACTTACTTAGAACATGAATGCGTTTTAAATACACAATCAAAATCCATAGCATTGCAATATAGAATTGTGTTATTGTCACCGTTGCCTAGCAACTATTTATTTATATTTTTGCTGATTCCTCAAATTATTTCTTAACCTTAAAGTTGTAGTTGTGTTGACGATCAGTGTGCATTATTATAGTGGTGAATAGTGGTAATAGGGTATAGTGTGGTGAAAAATAGCGTTCGTACCACGGACCGAAATGGTTTTGCAGCTCTCGATCGATTTAAGTTCTCGACTTCGTCTCGAACTTAAAAACTATCTCGAGCCGGCAAAACCTCATTTTCGGCCCTTGGTACGAAATATACTATTACGATGTCTCATATTTTCGTGAGATGAGTGCACGATAGTAAAGAGTGGAACTGAACGATATACCGTGTTACATTATATAACATACATTTTTATGACCAGAAACTACATAACCATCTATAGCTTGTAATTATTTTGATACTTTCAAAAACTTTAAATTATTTTGTTACTTGCTTCATCTTATGTTTTAAAGTTCATTGTAACATTGTAAATCGAAATCCTCAGTACATTACAAACCTAATTTTCCTAAGTTTCGAATTTTTACACTATTACGTCTTTATTACAATCCTTGACTATATATACTATTATATAAAGTCTATTCTACTATACAACACAGAAAGGGTTTGGGCATACAAAATACTAAAACTTTAAAAAAATTGAATTTGTAAAGATCCTGTAACAAAATTAATTTAACCTGGTTTATAAGAAAATGAATTCAATCTTAGAGCCACATTTAGAAACAAGTGAAATTGGGATAGTGAGTTGTTAGCTTCGTCAATCACAAGAACTTTGTTAACAGAATATACAACAAGTTGTAAGTAAAATTGTTAAACCCTATACCTTTTATTTAATGAGAGATTTGTCCAACCCCTTTTATCTGCGCTGATCTTCAGTCACAAATGGCATATTTGTGCACAACAATATGGAAATAAATGTACTAAATAAAAAAAAAATCCATGAAGAAACAATCTTTTCACTTTTCATACAAAGGAAAACACAGGATCGACGTTGAAAAAAAATGAAATCTAAATAACTTAAACTGCTAATTTGTAACTCATGGTTGGAACCTACTTATAAAAACTAAAAGAAAAACTTTGACAAAAATGCAAAAAGAATTTAATTTCGTCTGATTCCTTGCTCGCATTCCTTGCTGTAAGCTGTTGTTTGAACCCTCTAATGGCGAGACTGTTAATAATGTATATGAAGTATAAGAATGGAAGGTGGTGCAAGGAGTTTTGCCTTGATCAAAGACGATTGAAGACGAGGGGGAAGGGGAACCAAAGAAAATGGGGAACGGGACGATTGGCACACATTTTTGGATCTTCTGCCCGTGGCAGTTTTGGCACAATCATTTGAGCGGAATAAGTAGGGTCAACTCGCCTGCTTGGAAAAGGCACGATTGGCACAACCGCTCGACCAGGTAGACGCCATCGAACGAGGGAAAACGGGAAGTTTAAAGTTCCCCGTCAACTCTGCTACTACAGTCATTTGCCGGTAATATAGCGTATTTTCAAAGGTTAAGTTAGGTTAAGTTAGGTTAGGTTAGGTTAGGTTAGGTATAGTTAGGTTAGGTTAGGTATAGTTAGGTTAGGTTAGGTTAGGTTAGGTATAGTTAGGTTAGGTTAGGTTAGGTTTGTGTAGTTTTATTTGGACCCAGCTAGCGCAGTGACCGTAGCAGCAGATTTGTTGTGCAAACTTACCCCAATAAGCACCACAGCAGGAAATTTGTGGGGACAAAACAATATCAGTTTTCCCGCATTCTGGCTACCTGGCTGCTACTTCTACCGGTCTGTTGTGCCAATCGTGCCTTTCCGAACCTTACAGGTTGGCCCTTCTTAATCCCCTCTAATGATTGTGCCAGTCGTGCTATTCCAAATCGGCTAAAAATGTGTGCCAATCGTTCTACGGCCAGAAAATGTGACATATACGCAGTTACACTGAACGCGAAGAACTGGCGATTTCATAAATTTGCCAATAAGAGATAGAAGATTTAAAAATAACAGTTTAACTCACCTGAGCTGTCTATCGAGATGAGAAGAGAGAGAAGATCGTCGTCACCATCCGTCCGTGCACTGGCCCATGCTGCTGGGCTGCTGTGGACAAGGGCAAGGATTAGGCTGGACCAACACTCAACGATTGCTTGGAATATTCAAATTACAAAATTAAAAATACTAGCTGTTATCCACGGGCTTCATACAGTTTGACTTCATAAATATTAATAAAACTATTGGAAACAAAACACAGATCAGTAATAAAAACAAATAATCACACCTGATTTTAATAAGGTAAATTTAAAGAATAAAGTACAAATAAGTACAGCTGAGGTATTTTTAAGATTATGTATATCGAAAGTTCCCTTTAGAAAGCAATTCCCTTAAAGGGTAATTTATGAAATAATGGATACTAGAGGTCGTCCAGCGGTCAAAAACTCGACCAAAAATATGTAAATGAAATTAAATGAAAAAATTAAAATGATATGAAATGAAAAATTATATATTTATTCAGACAAAGTTAGGGCCACATTGCCGTTTCTTACACTATGTAATGGACAGTGTAAACCCCACACTGTAAATAAAACATGTGATAGGAATTTGTTTTGATTTTCTTTTTGTATTTTGTTGTTATTTCGTCACCAACATGGCAACCCATAACTCCCATGTTATTTTTTTTTAGTTTTCAAAATTCATTTTTTGTGCTTATTTTTGAGCCTATTTTAATTTATAAAGGGATTCTGCACATCTACAGGAAAATATCTTTCCAACAGTATGCGTAGATTTTCCCTGCGATGCACACGAGCTGAGAAAAAAGGTTTTAAAGAAACATGCTTGCCTATTAATATATAGATAGGTTTGCGAAAGGTTTCTCGTCATGACGAACATATTAAGTATATGGTCTATCGGGGTGTGACTTGTAGTTTTCTCAAAAGTTCATGGGTACTTTGGGATTTATATACGGATTTATTCAAAACATTATATTGTTTTGGCCTCATCAAGTTGGTGAGATTCAAAAGTAATAAACAAATCTTACAATATTTAACTATTCTTTTTTTAGGTACAAAAAATATAATTACTTTATTTGATGTTCGTTTTTGGTGATGGCGAGTTAATGTTGTTCAAAGGTTTATTGCGGCCATTTTCCATCATAATCGTAAAAAAACGTTGTATATTGTTTTTACCTTGTGATGGTAAATGTCCGTAAATTTCCGAAAATGTGAAAATTTCCGTAATAAACCTTTAAACAACATATAATTATTATTCTAAGGTGGTGGCAGGCATATTTATTTTCAAACATAGTATTTGGTAGCAACACGTAACTCTAAAAGCATTAATAGAAAAGAAATTGCCTTATATCCAACAGTTTTTTTTTCTTTTTTTGGTTTTCCTGGTTCATAAACCTTGAGTTTTTGTTGTATAGCAATGACAGTGTCTGCTAAAAGTGTCAAATATAATAGAAAAAACAGAGTTGTCTCGTTTTATCGGTTGAATGTTAGGGCTATATACATCTAAATACCCTTATAATAAGTTTGTGATTGATGAAAAAATGGCTTGCACTTAATTCGACGTTTCGAAAATTAAAATCCGACTCCGTCATCAAGGGGAAGAGGTCAAGAACACGTCTTGTAACTCAAATCAGGCAACACCAGGCACAGATATTGTAGATGTGAAACATTTTAACGATACAGTTTCCAACTATCTAGTCACTTTGATTTATTTTCCCTTCTAGTCACATTACCCAACTAACCAGGAGTATACTAAGCTGTATGTATTTACATTTGTATTTCCAGCAAATTAGCTAACCAATAGCGTAATCCGTGTCGATACCTAGGGTTTAATAGAGCTGTTATACCTGCTTTGTCTGCATAAACTGGCCGATTGAATTAATTAGGTGTCTATCCTAGTGTTCATAGCCCTCGACCCACAAAGTAGAAAAGCTTTGCTAGCACATTGGATAGTTTACAGTGTAAAAACTAATTGGTTCATTTATAGTTACGAAATATCACTCAAAACGAGAGTGTGTAATAACATGTAACAAATGTGTAAGAACATTTCAGTAAATAGTGTAAAGTGAGTCATAACATATTTGTGACCATGTTTGAAGTACGAGATTTATCGAGCACTTTAAATGGTCGAGAATATGTGTAGACCCACTTTCGCTAGTAAGCTTCGCTGATCCTAGTGTTTTGGACTAACTTTTCGCTACACTACAAAGAATAATTATTTTCTTAAACATTACAACACTCATATCATTTTTGAGGTTATAACATCAATATCAAACACACAGTTTATTACTTTGGTTGTACAGTTTTGGTTGTTGAAAATTAAATCAGTTTACACAACAGTAACAAATCTTTGTTTGTTTACGTCGGCAAAATAAGAAAAGATAGTAAATATTACTTTCGCCTAGTAAACATTCTTTTGCCGTAGTAAACAATGTAATTATGAATTTTTGCAGGCTATAACTAACAGGTCATTTCACAGTAGTGTAGCGAAAACAGGTCATTTCACAGTAGTGTAGCGAAACAGATCATTTCACAGTAGTGTAGCGAAACAGGGCATTTCACAGTAGTGTAGCGAAAACAGGTCATTTCACAGTAGTGTAGCGAAAACAGGTCATTTCACAGCAGTGTAGTGAAAACAGGTCATTTCACAGTAGAGTAGCGAAAACAGGTCATTTCACAGTAGTGTAGCGAAAACAGGTCATTTCACAGTAGTGTAGCGAAATAGTATATTCACTGCTACGACTCGCATGTAAAACACTATCTCGCCCCGAAATGGGACTCGTGAGGAGTATTGTGTCACAATTAAAATAACTACTTCATCAAACTTAAAAAAAATATCTGACATTTCGTAATCTATTCATTATTCTAATCTAAACACAATACGGCTGTACAATTAATTTTAGCGTAAAATTCAGCTGATTGTAACTTTGTTGATGTCAGGCAAAGTATATTTTAGTGAAGCGAAAGTAATTTTTATGTCAGGAAAAGTCAGCTGATCACTTTTTGTTTTTGGTGTATGGAAATTGAAGATTTTCGAAGATCTCAGCTGAAAGGTTGGGCTATTTTCGAATACAGAGCGATGGAAAATATAATAACGTGTTCATTAGTGCTATTATTAACAAAGCTTAACAAAGTTGTACAAAGCTTAACAAAAATATATTTAATCCAGTATTTTCACACCTATAAATTCGGAGGTTGCTTAAATACAAATTGCTACTAAGCATTCTTCGAAAATACTCAATAAATGCAGCCAAAAGTTGCCTCCAAATAAAAATTGTAAAACAAATTTCACCAGAATTCCTAACAAAAACAAACTTACATAATTATTTACAACTCTACATGCAGTCAGCTTTCCAATGAACCATTAATTAGCAAAATCGGTCCAATAGAACTTTAGATTTAGTTGAAGTAAGGTTTTAAAACTGAATTATTATAAGAGTAGACTAGGATTTTCTCTGGATCGGAAATTATCTCCTCAGAAACCGGCGACCAATTGTGTTCAAGAAAGGACGCCATTCTGATTTTTATTTCAGTATGCGACTGAGCCTAATAATTATTCAAATCGATTACACATGCATAATACAAACAGGGCGTTTATAAAAGAATCATCAGGGTTTAAAACATTTTATTGACGCTAATGTTAAACAAATAAGGTTATAAAACATATCAACATTAAGGAGAACTCTTAAATTTTTCATACCCCTACAACTTGTCAATGTGCCGTCCATTAGCCGTGGAGCAAGTTTCCAATCTATGCTGTAAATTGTCCCATACACCGGCTAGCATCGCAAGGTTGATTGATTCTACACGGCATTACGAATTCGTCCACGGAGCTCTTGAAGTGTTTGAGGCATTGGCGGTATATAAACTTTGTCTTTTACATAGCCCCATAGGAAAAAATCACACGCCGAAAGATCAAGGGATCTAGTGGGGCATTTGAGAAGGGTAAAGTCATTATCGTTACATATGCCAATCCACCTCAGTTTTTAAGAGAACTCTTGCGCGGCCACTGATTTTACTTTTTAATACACTTCCAGAGTTCTTAAACTGTCGATACCACCTTAAAATGCTTTGATGTGTAGTAGGAGTCTGTCTAAAATGCCCCCGAAACTCACGCTTGGCAGTTATTAAAGATAAACTTGAGTCATAATAAAAAACACAAAATGTTTTTTCTGGAATTTTAATAATTTTGAAAATGATGCAAACACGTCCAAGAAAAAACCAAGGCACTATTGAACAGCTGATTATAAAACTTGGAATCATGCTTATTAAGCACATGTTTCAAATATTAATGTGGGACATGAATTGGGTGAGGTACACACCATTAAAACCTGGTGATTCTTTTATAAACGCCCTGTACTATGCATATTAGAATATATTTTTTTATATTTTTGTCTTTATTATCGGGTAAATCATCAAAATGTATGTACATTTTGACGTGTCAAAACTGCTTAAATTTTCAAACCATACATCCAACAAGGATGAAAAAATTACCTTTCAATCTATAACCTTTAACTATCCACTGTTCCAAATTTATGTTTGTTTAAGACTGTTATAATGTGAAAAGGGATCCACACCATACCTTAATACTATACCTTAATCAGGTATGAATATGATGAACTATGAAACAACTTAACTTTTTAAAAATCAATTTTCATAAACTGTTTTGTCTCTTGTTTACATTCTGTATGTGGATACAAATCTAACTGAAGTATCAGCTGTTAAATAATGTACTATTCAGGGAATAAATATAGTAAATAAAAATTGAAGCAATTTACTGTTTATGTACAAGAAGGAAATAAAGTATTAATTTTTAGCTTAGTTTATTAGTGCAGTGTTGACTGAGAGGGAATAGCAGAGTATTTTGCCTTATATTGTGGTACCACTGATAATTTAAAAATTAGCCGTTAGATAGGTCAGTGGAAGGTCAGCACTGGGCTAAGTTTGTTGAGACCTCGTCGACAAGGTACGAAATTATTTTAGTTAATTTTAGATTTAAGTATTATTGAAAATTATGTTTTGTGATATTGTTTTACAGGTCCCCTAGGTTCTGTCAAAGAAAGATTTTAGTTTTAGTTACCAATGAATGGGTTATAACGTAATAATCAGTTGAGTCCTCATGTGATTTTACTCTAAATTTTGCTTATTTTATCCTTTTGAGAAATATTTAAATAAGTGGCTATATTAATACCTTAATCACTGTAATTATTTGATGTCTTAATGTATTACAAACGAACAATGTTTTACTAATGTTTAAAGAGTCAATATTTAAATAGCCATTTGTTATTTTCAGGTTAGACCTTGTTTAGAATACATTTTATTTGTATATTGGGTAATGTTTCAGACGAGATTCAAGGTGTAATATTTGTCTTATGTACTGCCATGGCGAGGTGTTAACTAGTATGAGTAGCAGTAAGAACAGCCCAGGTCTACCTAACCACTGATTGAATTGGAATTTGTAAAAGTAAGATCCACCCATTTATTTTGTTTTGGAATAGAATGTAGCCAACTGTTTTTTAAAGTATTTTATCCATGAAGAAAGAAATTATTTTGTTAAAAGATGTTTTTAATTTGAGTTCAAGTGAATAAATAGCAATATCATTAAAATGATTGGGATTTATGCACACTACCTGACTACCACTAAAGGATAATTAATTTGAAGTTTGCAGCAAGATATACTATGATTTATTTTAACATCTACTTATAAATCTGAAGTGTCCTCAAAGAAAAACATTTTTCTTAAAATTGGTTTTGAGTGCATGTAGGCTACAAAATGATCTCAGCATAAGGTTGTCTCCGACCTAATTAATAAATTTCCAAATTAAATACAATCGATTAAAACCCTTGGACTATTGGTAGAATGTGTGAGGGAGTATAATAACAATTAACATTTGAAGAAAGTTGGTCAGTATCAGTTAATCTTTAAAAGCAAAATAAATAAAACACTAGTGTGCGAAACACTAAAGGAAACTATCAAGTTTGTTAACACTCGTTATTTCACTAGCTAAGCATTAAAATGACCAATCAAACGTAGATATTGGTTGAGTATAACCTGTAGAACTAAATAAGGGTTGTAACAATTAATATACAGAAGATTGTAAAGGTATCAGCTGATCCTCCAGTTTTATTTTCAACCACAATTAGATTGTAACAAGGGACGCAGAGTTCATAAAAATAATCTGAATTTTACCTGCTTGCAATTAGTTTTAAGTTAATTGCACACAAGGATGCTGTGCACAGATATACAGTGTGTAAATTAAGTATGGAAACAAATCTGTATTTTTAAAACCGAAATAGATAGAAATATTCTATTTGTGGCAATAATAGTTAACAAAGATTCCGCAATTTTTCACATGAAAAATATTTTTTTACCCCCCTAACAGGGTAGGTGGTAGGGGGTGACTTATTTTTTTCAAATAGCAACCCCTATTGAGTGACCCCTCATTTTGAAGGGTTTGTCAAAAGAAACACAATGACGTAAATCCGAGGTGAATATCTCACTCCTAGCTAACATGGCGGATATTCCAAAATGGGTTTTTTTTTACAAAAATTAAATTTTTCATTACCCACCATTTAGGCTAGGGGTGAAATATCTACCTCGGGTTTGCGTCATTCTTTTTCTTTTAACAAACCCTTCAAAATGAGGGGTCACTCAATAGGGGTTGTTGTTGAAAAAAATAAGTCACTCCCACCCCCTACCCTGTTAAAGGGGTTGAAAAAATATTGTTAATTAAAAAAATTGCGGAACCTATGTCAACAATCAATTCCACAAACAGAATATTTCTATCTATTTCGGTTTTAAAAATACAGATTTCTTTCCATTATTTGTGAAATTGGTGCTTTTCACGTACAATAAATCAAATTTTGGAATATCCGCCATTTGGGCTAGGAGTGAGATATTCACCTCGGATTTGCGTCATTGTGTTTCTTTTGACAAACCCTTCAAAATGAGGGGTCACTCAATAGGGGTTGCTATTTGAAAAAAATAAGTCACCCCCTACCACCTACCCTGTTAGGGGGGTAAAAAAATATTTTTCATGTGAAAAATTGCGGAATCTTTGTTAACTATTATTGCCACAAATAGAATATTTCTATCTATTTCGGTTTTAAAAATACAGATTTGTTTCCATACTTAATTTACACACCGTATAGATAGATTCTACGCCCTTATTGAGTTTACAAATTAATTAATAATTTTTACCATCAGACTGCTCCAGAATCGCAAACGTTGTCAGCAAAAGGACAAAAGAGGATAACGGAGACAAACACACCTTCAGACATCGCCGTTCTTGCGAAGGGTTGATGTAGAAGGAAGGGGAGGATTTGGGGGAGAAGGGGGACGACCAAACGATAAGAAATCCAACTTCTGCGATCAGACAAATCACAATTTCTTTTTGCCTTAGTAATTGGGTCATTTGAGATTTAAGAAAGAGTTTTTCAAGCTGAAACTTCCAAGAGCAATTTTCGATAGAAGATAAATTTATGACAGTTCTTCTCTCGTTGCATAACAGTACTAATTGGTAGAAGCTTGCAAATCTCAATTAATAGTTTTGGTTTTACATTTATTTTTGTTATATATAAAAGCACACCAATAATGCATGCCAACATCGATCTTTGGAATGTTCCATTCAAAGACAGCGAAATAATAATTAAGTACAGTCAAAAGTGTAAGCTATTGGGGGCTGCAATAAAATATATGTTTGTAAAATATATATGTTATATATATGTCGCTGTAAAAAATATATGTTTGTAGAACAGGCTGGTATCGAAACAGGCGGGTATCTGCTTGTCACCCCAAGCAGCTTCCACAGAGTTCCTGGTTCGGTAGTATAACTTAACCACTTTGAATTTACTATCAAAATTTGTATCATATTTGTATTCCAAAAATCACTTACTTGTCGAAAGATTGCTATTTTCTTTCGTTTGATTTTCCTATTCCTTCTTTTGTTATTCAAATCATGTATTCTTTTCTTTTAACCTTTTATTGAGGCTGATCTTCCTCTTTTAAAATTTTTACTCTATCACTTTATGCTATGTGTAGAAAGTATTGTTTAAGTTTGGTTTTCAGAAACCTGTTGCCTAATCTTGAAGAAATTTTGTGTGTAGGTACATACCCATTAAATCTACAGGCCTTTAAATTTTCTTTAAACATTTGTATTTTATATTTGACGGATTTTTTTTTTAATATCTTCAACGATTATGATTTGAATTCCTTATGTTATGGTCCTTATAATTCTAAACAAATTAGTGCAATACCCCATTGCTGTAAAAGTTACGGGTTAAAAGTTATTGCAACTTGTGTGATTTCCCCAATAAAATATAGTTTCTCCCACCACCCATGAAAGTAAGAGTCAGATTGCTGATACCGAAATTTTTCTTCTTTTTCATTTTAATGTGTGCTGATGGTGGGTTTTTAGTCGCATACACATTTAATTTCCAGCGAAACTAATTCAATGGATGTTTCGCCTTTATCGAAGCTAACATGGCCCACGCTCGATTTCGAGCACAACTCGTGGTATTGATTTATTAGATAGTTTCACCACGCGAGTGAGTTTCAACCTCGATACCCTATTTTTAGCTCATCCATCATTGACGACTAAAATTAAACACAGCTCTATATTTCTATTTTATGGCTTCGTGTTTGTATTACATATAGTCGTTAAGATGTTTTCGCTGTTGGGCTGTAAAACAAATTGCAATGCTTCAATTTTCGCAGTCGAGACTGTAAAGTAATCTGAATGTTGGGCCAATTTTGTACATGGAAGATATGACAAGATATTTTAATTGTACGAGATAAATTGAAATTTATAAATCTATATATATAAAAGGCAAAGCCCTCACTGACTGACTGACTCACTCACTCACTCATCACTAATTCTCCCACTTCCCATTTACCTAGGAGGCTGAAATTTGGTACACTGATTCTTTAGGCATTAAATAGGAAAACTAAGTTGTTTTTATTCTGATTGGACTCTCGGGCTCCGCCCCTGTGGCTCTGGAGTTTCCCATGTTAACCTTATGAGTACTCATATTGAAATGGAATTAATGAATCTTAACAGCTGTTTCAATTAAACAAGTTGGTTCTGTTCTATGATGTGAAATAGCATTAAAGTTACAAGGATTACCAACAGGGTGCAGCACTATTATTTTTTTAAATTTATGACAACAGCTAATTTGCAACCAAAAGGTGAGTGAGCGTAGCGAACGAACTTCAACCTGGAGGCGAGTTAGTGTAGCAAACGAGCTCCAACCTAAAAATCAGTGAGCGTAGCGAACGAACTTCAACCATGACGTGATTGAGCCATGCGAACGAGCTCATCTTGAAAATTAAGAAGTTAAACGGGGCAAAGCCCGCGGGTACAGCTAGTTATTTGTATGTCAATTGAATTTCAAGAGATGAAACAATATTACAGATTTTAAACAGGGTTGTTTTTTAATCAGCAGACTCTGGGAACCTTTGGTACTTTCATCAGACCTATGCATAATGCAGTATGCATAAACCAAAATAGAGTATACATATTTATTCATATTTAATAATGTTATTTTAATGTTGTTCCTTAATTACGGACTCGAAAAATCCTATGTTGCAACATTTTAATACCAATTTAAACTACTAATAGCATAACCTTGGTAGTCCATCTAATCTTTGTTTCGTTTTCGACTTTCAAACATAATCTTTAAAGGGTGCACTAAAACTTGGAAATATTTTAGAGGCAAAGTTTAAATCGCAGACAACTTGGGTGCTCATTCTCGTTTAAAGTTTGGTTCGCGGTCGCCACGAGGAGTTGTAAGCCTAGTATTACAGCTTGTTTTCTCCGAAACTCCCCCAAGTTTCGTGGATTAAGACGGGCTGTTTTTCATCGAGTGGTCCAGCATTGGAAGATATACTCACTTTAATTGAATTTAATTCAATATGATATATAAAAAAATATGTAATCTGTGAACATTAAATATACTCACTCTGAAAACTCTTGCTTTATAATTATTGGACAATACCTAGTAAAACTTTAATGAGTTCCGGATGGTCTAGTGTGACCCATATCCTTAGGCCACGGATCGAATCCCCCCAAACGCTAATTGTGGTGATCCGATGAATTGGCGTGTATATGTAGCTGTACGTATAACTACCTCTATAAAGGGTTTAAGATGGATTAAGGTACGTTATAAATTCTATATTTATATTGAGGAGACATCTCGTCAACCAAACCGATAAATAATAACATTGTGAGCCGATAAGGACTTTATACCCTCAAAGGGGTGAGTTGGCTCAATGGTAAATTATAGGATTTTTCAAAACCCAAAAGTATGATAAACAACTTGTTTTTCACAGCCAGTAACCCGATTTTGAAAACTGACAGCATATCTTGGCACCAAACGTGGATCGGATACAGTTAAATTTTGTCACCACCATTTCACACAGTTATTGACCCAAGCGATAGCGATTGTACACCATAAGCTGCAGAGCATTCCCTTTTATAACCAGCTGTATAACAGTAACGAACATTCGGTTTGACGATGTTTCGGTCGTTATTTAATCAGCAAATAAAATGTATGAGGTTGTGAATTATGTTTTCTACGTATCTTGTGACATTGCCATATCGTAATCAATGTTAATCTTGGTTAGTTGGCTACTCATCCAATAAATAAAATTATACACAATTTACTAAGAAATTTCTGTATTCTAGTAAATTGTGTATAATTTTATTTATGTGACGAGAGCACCATGATTAGCATTGATAATGTCATCACGAAAAATACATACCAGAATGAATGAATATTGTAATCAAATGGCAAACATACAAACTTATGGCATGAATAAAACATTCTCCTTGTGGTTTTGGTTAATCTATGGTTGTGGTTGCGCAAAAGTAGTACATGTTTTTGAATACATACAGTAGTCAAATTTCATAAAATTTTAAATCAGAACCAAATGTCCTTTCCTTTTAATACTTACCTACTGGTACGTATAATTAATTTACTATTTCTTCATGTTTAGTAGTGCAGATAGTATTATGGAACCCCTAATTATGTATCACCGATGCTACTACAGTAAGTAGATCGGATTAGTATTTTTTAAGTAGCCAACATTAGTATAAAACTGCTTTATAGGTGTGAGTAAGTAGTTTTGCGCCACCTACTAAAACCAGTTACGAAAACCAGTATTGTAGTATTAAACATGTTAGTATTTTGTAACCACATATGTTAATAATTGTCAGTAATACGTCATATTGGTATGATTAAATAGTTTTGTACCTTTTAGGAACAAACAGTAAAATTGAACTGTTGTGTTGGTTGTTAGTTTGATAAATCTTGACCACCTATGCCTGGAACAGACAGTACAGTAGTATTGAACTGTTTTATAAGTGTAGTTTTGCGTCACCTATGTTAGGAACAAACAGTAGTATGGAAGTGTTTGTTTTTGTACACCTGTATAAAGTCTTGGCACCAACTATGTCTGCAACGGATAGTAGTATCGAACTAGTGTGTTAGTATAACAAATCTCGGCGCCAACTATATCGAGAACAGACAGTAGTATCGAACTAACGTGCCAGTATATGAGTAGTTTGGCGACCAGCCTATGTCTGTCCATTCTGCAAACGGCGACACCAGCATTGTTTAAAAACAAGTCAATTATAATTAGTACGCTATGTTTGACCCATGATTAAGTTGAGTATTTGGCAAGTGTACAAAACCACATTTTCCTCATCTCATATCAATTGTGAAATTGTACTTTGTAATTTAAAAATATCTTACAGTGAATAGATATTTGGAGCCTATTAGTTGTGTTTTTAATACTGTAATGTATAAAGATTATGGATCTATAAAGGTATACTATAGAGCATGTTCAATGTATACTTTTAAACACTAGTCCTACGCATGGTGAAATGTTTAATCATAGATAAAACAGATAAAATATTCTCCCTTAGGATTTCTCATCCTTATGGATCAGACGAAGACGATTTTATTGTTAGTTCTGTCCGGTGCACTGTAGAAGTCGTGATTTGTTTAAACTTTTTTCCCTGTTATTTCAGTAATTGTAAAACCTCGTTTAACCAAACTAAAGATCTAATTATAGACAATAACTCGTTCCCTAGTTATATAAGTAAAGCACAAATAATAAAATAAAACCTAAAATAATAGAAACAAAATTTCGTCGACACTAGCGATCAGTGTAAACATGAACTAGACACGAAAAACAAGCTTCAAAATGTAAAATGATATGTGAATTCTACTTGTTTTGGTTACTCTATGGTTTAAATGCAACTCGTGACGTATATTTTACCTCTGTGTTGTACTAGTAAAAGACAGTTAGTTTTCCGAATCCCGATACTGTTTATCAAACTCGCTAATCCCTTCACAAATAGTGCGCCGTTTTGGATCCAGTTTCATAAAATGGATTCGATTTGAACAGATTTCGCCCTTTAACTGTCTCGAGATAAGTTACATGGAGAGGGTGACGTCACAAAATGCGCACTTCAGTTCGCAGATAACAGATCGATTCGCCCCAAATTGCCACTTGATAACTGTATTACTTTCACCTTACTGTCAGTTATACCCAAGAGTGATATAATTGTTGAATAAATTTATATGAAATGGCGTTACAAATCTTCAGTGGCTACAAAAAATTTACAAAAGTGAAATATTTTTCCTTAGTGATGCACGTAATATTTTTGTATATTGGTATGTTGTATAGCTCATACATAATATTTTTGTGTGTTTTATTGAAAATATTTAACTAATTTTAGTATGATAGACGGGTTAACATTTTAACAACTTGTTTCCCCCTTTCGTGATTTGTTGTGAATTTCAACTATAAAACGTATATCTTTATGCTTATCTATTGACCAAAACATTAATCTATTTTAAATCATTTTAAATTATAGTATAGAGTTTATTCTACTGTTTTTGTTCTATTTTACTATTTTCAACTGGGATACTTTGTTATATTTATTAAATCATGTATATATTTTATTACCTATTTAATTTCACTTATGTTTATTCAATTAATTTACATTTGTTCAAATTTATCTACTTACTTTAATGCTTGATATTTATTACTTCAATATCAACTTTGTATGCACTTTGTGTGTACTTTGTATGTTTTACAAAATATAAATTTATTAACGATTTTAAATCTTTATCTAGCAACTGGAATTATTGAAATCGACTAAATATTATTATGTTGGTAAAACCAAAACTTACAGTACGTAATAAATGTACCCCTTATAATGTTTTTTGACATGATAATCGGCATACAAGAGAGTTGTAAAGTTCAGAGTTCATCTTCAGACTCGTGGATGACCTACTGGCGGCAACAAGCAATCCGACATTTGTCAAAATAATCATATCATCCTCCTGTTTGCCAGGTAAGACGGAAGTAACATGTTTAGTATTGTTTTCTACACGAATATGAAAATATATGTGTCCCTTGTTTAATTTGATGCTGTAAACATGTACATAATAAATAAAATATAATACTGTAGTCAAATGTAAATACAATTTTTTATGATGAGGTTCTTCCATGAATTTATGGATTTTTATGGGGGAAAGCACAAAAGTTGCAGCTTTTGAACCATAATTTTGATAAAAATTTGAGTTATACCATCTTGTTCAGAATTAAAAGTATAACACACTAAATTTTAATTAACATAGTTCTGCCCAATTTTGAGAAAGTTTTATTATTTCGTTCTTTATGGGGTGTTATAGAAAAGTCACCATTAAAATCAAAATTATTAAAAGATCGCCTAGATATACTATGGATTACTCACATACAGGATTTCATCAAAATAAGACCACAAGTCTGAAATTAGGTGATGTATCCGTTGCTCTGTAAATATCTACACATGACACCACTTCAAAAACTACTTTTTAGGTTCAGGTGGCCTAAAACAGATATACATCCAACAATCAAACTTCAAAATGCTGATGAAAAAATACTTTTTCCAAATACTATGTATAGGGGGAGAAAGTGTAAAGGCCATCATGTTCTGTGTTAGCTTGCACAACATATTACAAAAATCTCCAAAATCTGGTCCAAATAGTTAGGGGCGTCTTTTGAAGTATGCAAACGTCAACGGTAGCATGCGGCGTTGAATTTCAAATTTAACATTACGTATAATAAACTGTGAAGAATATACACCGCACCACACTGTATGAGAGGCAATTTTATTCTATTACATTTTAATTTATTACAACTTTTTAGTGGGGCACTTTTTAACGCTTCAACAAAAATTACACAATAAAATTACACTCTTGTGTTGATTTATTTTGAAGGTACTAACCATTTAGTATAGCTTTATAATGTAATAATAGCGCTTAATGAATGGTTCACTAGGGACTATTTAAAAGTGTTGCAATCACCAAGATCAAACTTTCTTGTTATTTACCGATACCACATATAACTTATACATGAGATGAGGGTTTCGCTGCAGCCAATAATGTAATTGCTTGATACCATTATCCAATGCATCACCCTCCTCCCCCTCATACATTCGTGCAATGTTCAGACCACGCCCATTTTAGTGATACCGAACAAACATTACCATGAACAGACTTTTGAAGTGAACAAAGTTATTACAATTTTATCCAGTAAATATAAATTTTCTTAGTCAGGTACAACAAATTAAGTACTGCATTTTTTTCTTCCGTGTTAATAACACTGCCTAGTTGTGTTATCGTTGTTGGTTTCTTTGCATAACTTAAACCGAAAATTGTTTGGATTAATCTTACATTATTCAAAGTTTGTGAGTTCCTGCAGCCTTATATGATTATTTAAGTTATGAAATGACAATACAGGCTTAATCTAGGTGATAATTTTTATTTCGTCTTTTATAATCTCTGTTTTTATAGCCTTCGGTTAAGAAAACAATTTTAAACTAATTCACCTACTATTAATTTTGCAAAACTGGTTTTAAGAAAAAATTGTGTCTATAATTATAATATCTTCTTAAATTGGATTTGCTTATGGTAATGACGTTTTGGTACTGAATTTTTCAGTAGTTATCAGTATTCTGGGGGTGATGAATCGAAGCTTAAAGGCTTCTCACACTTAAAAAACATTAGATTTAAAAACAAAACGGTAAGACATAGCTATCTATTTTAAGATTTTTGTTTGTTTTTCTGAGGACAGTTAAGATTAAAAGTAAAATATAAGATTATGTATATACACGGTATAGTACATTTTATTAGTAAATTTTTTTTGTTTCTTCGCTATTTAATCTATAAAAAACACATTTAGCTTTACATAAAAAATGTATTGAAATGCTATAAAACACCTAATTAACCCAAGGGAATTCAACGTTCCAAAAAATAGGAGTTTATGAAATCACAGCCTCTGTACTAAAAAGTATTATAAATTGTAGGAATATTTATTATAACTATCTTAAAATATTTACATTTGAATTTCTTACATGACTTGTTTGGATTTTTTATTCCATTTTAATAGTACGGCTGTGTTATTACAATACTTGTTGATACAGCGAAATACAAATTATTCACATTTAAAATTTTACATCATGGCTATTGCTGGATATACAACCTTATTGAAATGAATGTCCATTAAATGTTTGTATTACATTATCGAATGGATTTTTATAAAGCTAGATTACCTGGTTTGTAACCTCCCATCAGAGAAGTTTGAATTGTTTTGGTTTGGTGGAATTCGAACCAGTGTACTTGAATATTAATCGTTTATCCATTTGAGCCACTTCTTTCCGTAAATGGTTTATGTTGACATCTTAAACATTAAGTAAATTAATGTACAAACACCTAAATTTGTTGGCCAAAAGCTCACAAGCAAAACACATTGTAATACCAGTCTGTCCAATATTATTTCCCAAGAAGCCGGATTATTTTTAGAAAAGATAACCTGGGCGTGGTACCCTGATTTTGTGGTAAATCAATACACATTTACTTTGCAGTGTTTCGCCAATACACCTAAGTCACAGACAATAACAATAATGAAGGAACCTAATCACAGACAATAGTAATAGTAGGCTATTGTCTGTAGAATAAACCTTAAGTGTTATTGTAGTGTCATTGTCTACAATGTCATTAACTTAACTAAGCTAGTTTCTTTAATCCAAACAAAAAATAATCTTATGATACATGACTGGTTGACTTTGAACATTTTCCTTGTGATAGAGTTTTGCTTACTCCCTACTCAAATTTTACAATATTTCGTGCTGACTAATTTTAGTAGGTCAAAGTTAAATAATACTTTACAAACATCCAATACCAACAACTTTCAGCGGGGGAATTAACTGAAGTAGATTATATACATTTGTTTATGTATATTTATATGTTGGATTTAAAGGCTTTTGTTAAACAAAATGACCCATACCAGGATATCAAAAAATAAAATAAATAATCTATAAATGGTGATCGGTTTAATTGTGCCACCATTGGTATTTCAGAAAATTGCATTTTGAGAAAACTTTATATCAAAAACTTTGTCTTGTTTATGATGATTTTATATCCTGTAAAATATAGCAGTTATTTTTTAATATTACAGTAGATTTCTTAAGAAATATCTTTTTGTTATCACGGGTTTATAAGGTACTGGTCATTTCAAGACTTAGGTCTATTCAGGTGACTAATTTGTTTATGTACGAAATTTATCAAGTTTGTAGTTATATTCACGTGTTGCTATCCTTTGTACATGTAAAATGGAATTTTCCGTAAATTGGTAAATAAATAAATAAGTAAATAAAAAATCAAATAAATAAAGCATTAAAATTAATCAAATAAATAAAACAAGTAATACAAATAAAACAAATAAGATAAATAAGATTAATAAAATAAATAAATTAAATAAAACTAGTAAAACAAATAATACAAATAAAATAAATAAAATAATTAAAATAAATCAAACAAATAAAACAAATAAAATAAATAAATACATGCATAAATAAATACAAACATAAATGCATACATAAATAAATAAACAAATAAAAACAAAAATAAATAAGAAATAAACAAATAAAAAAATTAACAAACAAATAAAAAATCTATAAATATTTAGTTAATGGCTGTTTATAAACAAAGTAAATTACAATTTTTAATTAAAGTTAAATCATATGGGGAGCGACGCAAATGTCATAATAGCTAAGATACCAAGGGCGTGCTAAGCTGTTAACCCTTGTGCGAGATTTTAAAAAGAAAAATACATTTATTTTTATCTTAAAATATCTGAAGAAAGCTATCAGTCATTGGGACTCTTGAAGATAAAGAGACCCTTACCATCTTTAGTGCTATACTCTTGAAAGGCGTTTTCATATAATGGACACTGACATGCTACAAAGATATTTATTTTTCTTAGAGCCAAACGTTTAGAAACTTTTATTCTTGCTTGTATCGTAGATGCTTTTACATAACAAATGACAACGGGTTTATAGGAGAATGTATTGAACGCAAGTAATTTATTTTATATGAGTACAAAGCCAAATAAACACGTGTTTTAAGGTTATGTATTTGTTGTAACGGCATCAACTAAAAATAAAATGCAGGCCTATAAACACGATTTGTGATTATATTTTGCTTTGTCTCCTGAGTTGCAAAAAAAATTAAAAGAGCAAACTGAAATAATATAAGGTAAGTGATAATAAATGAACGAATAGAACCAACAACTAGTCTTAACCAACCAAGCATTGTTTTTTCTCTAAACAAATTATGTTATTAATTATAAAATTACGTTTCTTGTAGACCTAGAGAAATCAATATCGAGTGTTTACAAACGAAATGGAATTCAATAAGAATATAATAAAGACTATTTCCAGGTATAAAAAATCATGAGAGTAAGACTTCGATTTTGCTAGATTAAATTTTAATTCTAAGACAAGATATCACATGTCTATTTTCAAATTACACCATTCAAATTCCCCATTATCCTCCTTCTCTTGAGAAACAAAACTCCAACTCCAAAAAGAATAAGGAGAAACAACTATGAAACTTCGAATGAAGCCGTGCATGAAGTAAGTTAAGTCAACAACGTTAAGTAAGCATTTCCGCGTTCCAAACTACATACTAAACATTTCAATTAATTAAGTATAATGAATACATGAAAACAAATCCACACGAATTCAATACCTGTTAGGTTTGTTCTTGAGCAAATAAAGAAGCTTGCCGGAAACATTTTCACCACTCTAGTGCCAACAAACGGCACGCAAAGCACATTTGAGACTTAAGTTTAAAACATCACGCTATTTTCACATTCTGCTTAATTGATGGCATTTGTACAGTAATTACTGGCGTTAAGTAACTAATATTCCTTCCTAGAAGCATATGTACACGATAAACCAACTAGTTGATGATTTATTCATGTATCAATGAAATACATATTTATAACCGTGCCACTATGTGAACGTAACCCCTTCAGAACATGTAGTTTTATCACAAACTAGCTGGCCCGACGGACATCGTCCTGTCCTAATGTGGTTTTATGTCAAACTAGCTGTTACCCACGGGCTCCACCCCGTTTTACTACATTAGTATTAATAAAACTATTGATTGGTTAAGTTAAGATGAAATAAACAAAACAGAATACAGTAATGGTAATACAAACAAATAATAACAGCTGAGGTATTTTTAACATTAGGTAAATGGAAAGTTCCCTTTGGAAAGCAATTACGACCGTATAGGGCAATTTATGAAATAATGGATAATTTTGCGCAAGGTTTCTCGTCATGACGAACATTTTAAGTATATGGTTTATGGGGGTGGGACTTGTAGTTTTCTCAAAAGTTCATGGGTACTTTTGGCTTTATATATAGATGCTCGTTCATTTTCAAGATGAGCTCGTTCGCTACGCTAACTCGCCTCCAGGTTGAAGTTCGTTCGCTACGCTCACTCATCTTTTGGTTAAAAATTAGCAATTGTCATAAATTAAAAAAAAATAATAGTGCTGCACCCTGTTGGTAAACCTATTAACTTTTTAATGCTATTGAACATCACAGAATCAAATTGTTTAGTTAAACCAGCTGTTAATGTTAATGATTCTTTAATTCCATTTAAATATGAGTACAGTACTCATAAGGTTAACATGGGAAACTCCAGAGCCACTGGGGCGGAGCCCTTTTGACGGATCTGCACCAAACGCAAACGTCACAAAAACTATCCTTGAATAATGCTTAAGAATGCCTGAAAGTTTCATTACAATCTGTTGAGCGGTTCCGGAGTCCATAAAGGACAAACAAACAAATAAACAAACAAACATACATACATACAAACAAACATACATTGGATTTTATATATAGATATATGTTCGTATAATATTGTGATTTAAGCTAAAGTTGTTTAGTACCCAACGTAACTAACGTTAGTTGTTGCTAATTGATTTGATTTTTGAAAAATAATGAGTTTTTTTTAGGGAATTTGACGATGTGTTACCCATGTTCAGGTTTTAAACCAAACTTTCGATATTAATTTCAAAAAAGGTTGATTAAAGCAACAGTCAGCAGGAAAAAGTTCCGTGCTTTTTAACCGTTACCAGCTGAAAAAATAAATCAAGTTTTCTAAGAATAGAAATGCGTCAGCGGATAAATCAACTGATTTTCCATCTCATATTGAAATAGGTTTAACTGAATCAGTGAAATTCTTCAAAATGAACCCCTTTCTGAAAAACAGCCCGTGTTAATCCGCGAAACTTGGGGGAGTTTTGGAGAAAACAAGCTGTAATACTAGGTTTAAAACTCCTCGTGGCGCGACCGCGAACCAATCTTTAAACGAGAATGAGCACCCAAGTTGTCTGCGATCCAAACTTTGCCTCTAAAATATTTGAAAGTTTTAGTGCACACTCTTAAGATTATGTTTGAAAGTCGAAAGCCAAACAAAGATTAGATGGAATATCTGGGTTATGTATTTTTGTAGTTCAAATGTATATTAAGATATTGCAATAGAGGATTTCCAGAATTTAACAGGATTTTGCAATTCCTTAATAAAAAAGACAAAAGGAAAATAATGTTATCGAAGAATAACAAAAAAACATACTCTTAAATAGGTTTATCGGATACACCGTTTGGCTTATGAAATTTCATAGAGTAAGGCAGTTGTAAAAATAAAATAAAATAAAATTTGCTTATGTATACCTTAGCAGTAACACGTATTACTCCACCAATTAGTTTAATTTTTTTCAATTTTGTCTAACTTCGATAATGAACAAGTAAATACTGCAGTGGAAATACTATTTGACATTGTAATAAACACAATAACATTTTGATAACGATTCTATACAATTTTATCAATTGGGATTATTTTCTTCTGCAAAATCAACGGACGAATTGCAAAGTCAGAAAAAAACATCAGATGCCACTTGCTTTACGTGTAAATATTTTTCATCATCCAGAACCTTTCAAGGCCACACTAAAAAAAAATTGTGGTACTTTCCTGTTAAAGGGAACATTCATTATTATCGATAATTTTTTTCTCGATATATCGATTTTTCCCCTTTACGATACATTACAAATGGACAGCTGATATTTAGGCTAAAATATAGTCTATTATATGGAAAGAAATGGATCTGTTCTAAGCTAACCTAACATAACCAACCAAACTTGCTGTACCATTTAGAAATTCCGTTTGATAACAGAAAAGGCGAGTGGAGAATATTAAATGGAGTTTTTAAATGTCGTAACAAATGTAGATTATTACATGCCGTAGCAAGTTTGGTTAGTTTTGTTAGGTTTGTTTGGAACAGTTTTATTTCCATATTTTTTTATTTTTTTTTGTCGATTCTGAACAATATTTATTTATCGTAGTTGTCAGCTGATATGTTTCAATTTGTTAATATCGATAAATCGATAAAGAAAAAATCATCGATAATAATGAATGTTCCCTTTAACAGGAAAGTACCAAAATTCTTTTTAGTGTGGCCTTGATCTATTCCTCATGAATATTAGAACAGAATGATGTATGGACCATAAACAAAAACATATGATGACTTACGACTTACGAGTCACTGGAAGTAAACATGAATTGATTAATATTTAAATGGAACTGTTAAACCAGCTGTTGCAGCTATTATTGTTTATGTTTATGGTCCATACAGTTTTCTGTTATAATATTCATGATGTTCTGTAAGTTTATTAATTTAAAAAACTTATATTTCATACATATTTACTATGTTAAATTACTTTCCAAAATAGTCACCCCTTTAACTTGCTCTTACGGAAATCCATTCCTGTCATTTAGGTACAAAATATATTACTCCACCTATACAATAAAAAATTTCATATTAAAACGGAATAGTATTATATTGAAATTTGTTTTAGTTAAGTAGTAAAGGAATAACTACACGCAGAAAAACATGCTACGTAAATCAATAATAGAAACAGAAAAAATTTAAAACAAATTTATTAAATAGGGACTATTTTCTACGTCACAATAAGCGGCCATATTAGAAGAGCCCTTGCAATGAAATACACCCAAATGTGTCCATGCCAAACATTAGGAAACAGATTTGTGACGCGCTAAACTTACTCAACTATTCAGCCAACCAAAATTACTGCCAAGATTCTAGTTTACAAGAGTAAATAGTCAAAGATTCTATACAGATAACTGTATCTGATTATGGAAACAAACCTTTTCATAATCAATGACTGAACAAGATAATTATCGTTTTAGTACAGTAAAAGTGTATTGTTAACCAAACTGTACCTATTTTTAAGGGTTAATAAATGTTACCGAAAGCTTGGCCAAAAACTAGTAAATTACCAGGAAATTCATATAAAAAAACACTCGTTGAATGGTGCTGTGATATTTCAAACATTCATACAATTGCAAATATTAATAGAGCACTTTAGAGACGGGGAGTATACTACGTATGGTAAATTGAAAGCTGGTTTTGATGGATGGTTAATGTCCAGTAGGTGAGTGCATTGAAGTGTGCCAAATGCTCTCATGTATTTTAAGGCAAGTTTTACAGCGCACTCTTTGGGCAATGCATAAGCATTAAATTGCAAATAGATCGTGTTTAAAAACAAATACAAGATCATGTCGGCATTGGGTTTAGAAAAGAACATTAAAACAATCTGATTTAATCAGCTGTTCTGAGTCAATCATCTGTTAACTATAACACGTGGTTTCGGTTGCAGGCTAAATTTGTTTATTTTATAAAGTAACGTCTTAACTACCACTTCGAAATATATCAGTAATGGTTTTAATATTCGTCTAGTTATCAAAAAGGTCACCGGTTCGATCCTGTTGCTGAGAAAATTCTTTTCGTTGAAACTGGTCCCTGCTCGTTTGGATCATGGGGTTAAAATAAATAGTCCTGGTTAATGAAACAGCTGATATTATTCTGTAATAAAGTTACGCAAACTTTTTAAACTATCCTATGAAGATTCCTGTAAATTTTCTTTAGATTTTTTTAAATGACTGGGTTATTAACGTGAGGTAGTTAATATTTGGGCTAAAACAGAGTTAGTTGCATCCCCAACAATAGTTATTTTGTGATAAAGATAAATTTATGATAACTGCATCCTTTGTAAAATATTGATGAAACTTATATTTGGTCTTATCAAATAACTAAGTCGACGTTTAACAAAACCAGGGTTTGGGCCGTTCCCTTACTAAAAAATTCAAAATGCTAGTGGCGCAGATGGCACACAAAAATAAAATCCATAAGGGACTCTGTAATGAAAAACGCTTTATTATATATAACATCTTTCATGGCAAAGTGGCTTTGATAGTTCTTTACCATTTTAAAGTTTCCCGCCAGTTAAACAATAAAATATTCTATACTTTGTTCACAATATTTAGGCGGTTTGATGGGAAGTTTCCCCACCACTTTTTTGTATTTAATGTATGTTGATTATTCTGCTGTTAAACTATTATTTTAGTAGTAAGGGTTGAGTGGAGGGGATAGATTTCTTCCCCTAAAACCACCTAAATATTGTGAACGAAATATAGTAATTTCAACAGTGCTTAGCAACGGAGTATATACTTAAATGTCAAACATTTCCGACAAGTAACCATTACCTTTGGTTATAGAACAAGTTACATCACAGTAGCCCTGTTTCCATTAAACATGTTCAATACATTTTTGTGAGCTAAACTCATTCCAATGTTCAAGTAAAATGTTTAATGGAAACGCTCACAAAATGTTTTAGTAATATTGGCAAACGAAAGGTATTGGCAGCCGTTGCAGCTCAGAGCTCACAACATTGTTGTGAGCGTTGTGAGTTGTGCTAAAAACCTTTTGGAAACGGTTTCCAGCTTCCAATATTGTTGTGAGCAGAATTCACGGATGCGTACTTGCTCTGTGAATAGTCCAGCAGATACCAGAACCATCGCTTCTTTTGTTCAGACAAAATGTTTAAAGGAAACGGGGCTTAAGGAAAAACTTAGCACTTTGTTTATAAAATAACTTATTTAGTAGTACTTTGTGAAAGAGTGGGAAAAGTAATAACTTAGCAAAACATTTGAAAATATTATAATTTTTCATGTTACCACGGAAACCTAACAATAAAAAAATTCATTTTATAAAATAATGTAATTACAAATTTGAGAGTCCTGGAGAATTTCTAGGAATACACAGTTGGATGGACCATTTAATAATATAGAACGTACGTTCCCATGGTATAATTTCAAATAGATTGTGAATTTCCACAAGTGAGTGTTTAATCCATTAATACATTTACAAACACAGTAACAGCTTCAGACAAATATATAATGAATGGTTGAATAAATGCATATTTAGCTATTCGATTGCAATAATAAATTATTAGGCTCTTGATTCATTAATAGATTACTCTTGGCGTGTATTGGATTGTTTTAGTTTATTATTGAAGCTGCAAATCATATTAGATTTATGTCCCAGCGAATCGTGAATAGGGAACAGCTGATCAGCTGTGGAGCTGAACAGCTGACTTATATTGACTTGTTACTACTGCAATGGAGTTTCTTCTTTCATATGTATATCTGCACCATTAAATTTTTTGACCACGTAATTTTTATGTGTTTTAAATAGAAAGGGTCAAAATCCTGGTATTGTTAGTATAATGTTGATATTTTCCTATTTAATTCACGAAAATTACAATCTGGGTCCAAAATATATTTCGTATGGAATTAATTCAATTTTGACAAATGGATGAATTGTTATCATTAATTGTTGACCTACGTTTTCGTAATAACATTATTGATAAACATGTGTAATTGTTTGACACTGAACTCTTAAAGTAACTTGTAGTTTTAATGGTGTTATAGAAACATTACTAATACCAAGAAGTGGTTATGTTTCATAGAACAAATCTTCCTCTTTGTTCTATTGGTTCTATTGGCGCCTTACAATTTTTTTTAACGGCCAAACCAATTGTCAACAACTTGACGTTTTTGTCTTGATTACTTATTTTTCACTTATCTGATAAGAAACCAATATAAAGTGGATTGTAGGCAACAGAACGTTATGCTGCCAATAATATTAGTTCAATCTACCTTTAAATGCTTAACTTATTTGGATTTTTGCATGGACTTGCAGTAAAAGACGCAGGAGGAATAGTCCTCCTCTCAAGAGACTTTTGGTCTCTTTGAAGTTGCAGTATTGTTTTGGTTTGTTTTCCCCATATTTTTTAGTTTATATTGTACTTGTACAGCGTACACGTATAACGTAGCCTATTGTAAAATTGAATAACTAATTTATATTTGAATCTTCTCAAATTTAAAACAATTAATATTTAACAAAATTGAACAAAAAAAACAACTTTTGAAACGACAGTATTGTTAATCTTATGTACAGAAGATTAAAGCGTTAAAACATCGTTAAATGCAAATCAATACCAACCACGTTTCTTCAACAATCCATGCAACATTTATGTATTGATTATATAATCTAAACATATAAGCATACACTGAATTCAACTTCTTATCTAAAAAAAAAAAAAACAACTCGAGAGTAATGTTCACTAATTTGAAGAGTTTTAAGCAGTAGTAATTTTAATTTTTTTAAATCAATGTTTCGTCACTTAGTTTTTTCAATATGAACTTGTTTGTCAACATTTAATTTGGTAGGGTTCACGAATACTAGAAAAATGCCAGTATGGATCATAAACATAAACAAATGACGCTTTTGGCCTGAAAGTAGACAAAACAAAACCCCTATGCTAATAGCATTAATTAACATATGGTTTTGTTTACTCTCGGGCCAAAAACGTAATTTGTTTATGTTTATGATTCATACTGGGTCTTTTATAGTATTCGTGGTAGGGTTTAAGTCTCAAATATCTACCAAAATTAGTTTTTATACATTTTAAAGTAAAACGTTACAAGTTTTACATAATCTGCTAGAGAAATGAATCTAAAATACTTAGAGGATGAATAAAGAACTGAAGTATAATCAATACAGTCCATTTTACTGTTCATTCATTTCTGAAATTTCAAAATCAGTTTTTCTGGAAATGCTCTAATAACATCAAAGAACACTCGATCAAGCACTTTCAAGCCATGACAGGTTCTTAGTGATGCCTACACCTTTCAAGGGGTTTCAAGAAACAAGAATTCTCGACCTTATCACCGACTCTTAATAATCAATAAAATTAATCATTCTTGTTAAAAATCAATGCAAAAATTAAGTTCTGATTAATTTTAATCTCGAATGTCTACACAAAATTATATTTACTACCTTTTAGCATTGACTATATATTTCTATAGTCAGATATAGTTATATATATATATATACCTAATAATATATATATATACCTATATGTAGAACCTTGATAACAAGACTCTCATGGGGATTGTAATATAAGACTTGTTATCAAGGTTGACTTCTTATCGAGGTTTGTAATAACATGTAACATGTAACATGTGATTAGGGGTAAAATAAATCTAAGGGGATTTGAAAATGACACTTGTTATCAAGGGTGACTTGTTATCGAGGGTCTTCTTATCAAGGTTCCACTGTATAGTCGTATACATAGTACGATAGGTATATATAGTGCAGTAGGTATATATAGCGCTTTTAGCTAATTGAAAATAATTTATGTTTAAGACCTTTTAAGCAATTAAAAATCAATAAACGTTGTTAAATTTACATAAATTAACACACACCATGGTAAAATTTATATTAGCAATGCTTGTCAACAATCAATGAAAATTTCGTTTACTATTCAACAAATACAAATTATCCACACAAATTCAACTGTTTGAACAAAACATAGACGTGACAGTAATCCATATCTGGTATGAAATAAATAAAACACTACCAACATACATAACGTTAACTCGCGAATCAATACTGTCAAATGCACTGCCCTTTCACCTGCAAGATATGTTCCGTCTAACTTACAGATGTGTTCAAACATTTAATCCACTAATTGAAACATTGTGTTAATCAATTGAAATTATAAAATATGCGTGTAATTTATTTTGATTGATTCAATTGCCGATCAATTGTTTTGCAGTAGACAAAAACAAGTGTTTTACCTGTCACTGCACCAGCGTTTTAATACATTCCTTGAATCCACCCAAAGGTAATAACAAAATGTACACTATTTAGTAAATAACAAATGTAGCACCGCAACAATGAAAAGTAACTGTGTAGACGCGCCCGTGCTTACAGCTCGTTGCAGACTAAAGCTGCGTTTCGACCCTGCCATAGACAGACTGTGCTGGTATCTATCGGAGCTTCGTGGAACTAACAGGATCTACAGGTAGTTTACTTCCACCCCCTTACGGCAAACCTGCAAACTCATGCCTTTTGCGGTAAAATCACCATCAATATCGATTTGAAAAACCTTTTTTGGGGGTTTTGGGGAACTCCTTAATATGAGTGTTTGTGTGGATGTGTACAGAGCTACCACACCTGTGTTTCAATTTTAATGCAATTAGGTATGTCACAAACTCATAGTAGCCTATCTCCAGGATTTTTTTTTGAAAATTTTGATTTTTTTGGGGAATTTTTGTAAAATAATAAAAAATCTTACTATAGTTCAAACGGTTTTGTTTCAAATTTAGTATGTTGATCCTTTTCGCTCTGGACGAAATGGCACAACCCCCGATGCTGTAAAAATTACGGCTCAAAGGTTATTGTGAAATTAGCTTTTGGGATTTTACCCATAAAATACCGTAGTTAATCCCGCCTCCTACCTACTGATAATATTTTTTTCAAGGCAGGTGTTTGTGTTTGTGTAGCAGAAGGTGTGAGTCAGTTTGTTGATACAGTTTATTCTTTATAGTACTTCTTTACGTGATTAACAACGCTTTCATTTTGATATTTCCACATTTTCAACCAGTCTATGATCTATGGTAGGCCATACACGAATGTAGGCTATTTAACAATCGCAGATATTTTTAAAAACTATGGAAAATTTAGATAACAAAATGTTTAAATGCAGGACAAAGAAGATACAGAAGCAATATTTTATTTAGTTTAGTATGGTACCAGTTACTAAACTTAAACTGAAATATCTATGACTAGGAATTAGACAATTCTTAGAAATATTTGAACTTAAAACCAAATCGAATCGCGAAAATAACTGTACAATCATTATGAAATAAAGTTTAGCTATTTATTCCATGTTAGTACCTTTTAATATGGGTTTTGAGTCGATCTAACAACCTGTAAATCTCGTTAAGGTAATTAAACAATTAGTTCACTATTTGGCTCATGGACCAACTTCAGCCTCGCATTCTAATAATTAATTTGGGTTATAGGCATAGTTGGGAAAGTTAGTCAAAAGTTCTAACTAGTTAGAAGTTATTAGTTAGTACCGTAAAAAGTAACTGATAGAAGTGATTAGTTAAAAACTAACGAATAAAATAGAAGTTAGAATTTCTATTCGTTATTCCCAAGTACTCACGTAGCCTATATATAACTTATATAGGATACGTGAGTTTGCATATTATTTTTAATTGTTTTATAAAATAGTTTTCGCGTATTGTTGTTTATTTATTTATTTAGAGTCTAGAAGTGTATAAACCAAAGTCTCGATACAGAGTATATTATTTAACTAAATAGTTTTTGTACCTAGGGCCGAAAATGAGGTTTTGTCTGCTTAAACAAACGAAAGCTGAAACCCCGTTTCGGCCTGTGATACGAACTCAATTTTTCACTAATATACAATATTGATGTTCGGTAATTAGACAAGTAATGCAATGACTTACGTCTGAAGGTGAAGCGATCTCTTTTTCTCACCACTCCCCAAACCTATGAAATTCGACATATCTTTACTTATATTTTGATGGTCTTCAGGTACTGCTTCTGCTTTTCTTTTCAATGAATTCTGTATTTTTCCATTTGATACAATGTACACTAACAGTCAACACAGCTACAACTATAACGTTATGTGAAGAACTAGAGTAATCAGCAAAATTAATAAATAGTTGACAACAAAACATTTCTATAGCAATGCATATGTATACTGTTTGTGTAAATAAGTGAACAGCTGGTTTTACCTATTTTGATTCATTATTATTGCAAATTCGTTTTTAATCCAACAGGGGATATATGTATAAATACGTTTCCACCACACTATGATGTTTTTAGCTGTGTTACATACGTTAATTGGAGACTGAAAGTTACGTTTTGCTGTCCAGGGCCGAAATATCAGCTGTCATCGTCATTTGAGGGCCGAGCAGGGTTTTCCTGCAGGTTTCTTCAAGCCGTATAGGGCCCCTAGCTCGACCCCCAAATGATTAATGATGGTTGATGATTGAAGATGATCATTGGGGGGGGGGGGGGCTTTTCAAACGAGGCCGCCACTTTTTAAATTTGAGTAGTAACCGCAGTTTAGGTTAGGTATGGCTAATTTATAGCTTTACTCACACGTTTATTTCATTTACTGAGCAGAAATAATCACATAAACTCAAAAATCACCTAACCTAAACTGAGGGGTTTCCAAAGTTTAAATAGTAGTGACCCTTTTCTGGAAAAGACCCAATTCATTAACAAAAATTACTAAATTCAAAAGACTGCAAAATCAAATGTGACGAAACAAGAATAATAGTTCCAAATAAATAATAGTTTCATGCAACCGTGACACAAGGCTTGGTTGGAGCGTTGAATCTGCTGCTAAAATATCGAACACTCAAGCCGCTGCCAAAGAATTCGCCATCGAAATTCAGCCTCCGTTTGGCGCCCGGCCCGACTAGGCATTGCTGCGCTTAATGCTGTGCAATTAATTTGTTCTGTAGTACTATGTACTATTTGTACTATATTATACTGTGTGTAATGAAACCGATTATATTCACAATATTTAGTCAGTTTGAGGAAAAGTTTCCCCACTTTTTGTGTACTTAATGTATGTTGCTTAATCAGCTGTTGAGTTATTATTTTAAACATAAGGGTCAAGTGGAGGGAATATATTTCTTTCCCTAAAACCAAAATATTGTGAACGAAGTATATAATATTACGTGTTAGCGCTGTTATACGAATAGTGTGTTACGTTGTATAACACTTAGACAAGTTTAAACTGTAAACATTTGCAGGACTTAATTATACAAAATGTTAAATTGATCGATTTTGACCAAAAACTCTTATCATCATCAGACCCAAATGGATATTCTTTAAAGGCTATATATGTGTAACCGTCCTCTATAAATATATCAAATGGCGTTTTACTATGTGTGTAAACCCAATTAAAGAAAAAAACTTTCCTTTTTTATTGTTCAGCCTCACCAAACTCGAACACGAAATCGAAAATATTAAAATTGTATTCTGTGTACAGAAGGGAAATGCAATTTGCCTATTGCGTTGATGAATTAAGTGTTCAATCTAAATCGATCACCACTTACCATCTTTTATATATAGGAATAAGTCTTGTTAAAACAGTATGAGTGTAAATATATAACACTTTCAAGTGTTAGACTTATTTTTATTTACTTTCCGAGACACAAAAAGGGTCTGAACGAACTTAATTTTATCATCTGAAACGTAAAAACTATCTTTTCTTACTCCAGTGATGAAATATACTATCATCTATATTATTAAAAGAATATGGGTTTTTGTATTCAGCAAATCAACTCCTAAATATTAATTTTATAGGCATATTTTGTATCAATTTAACGCTATTATCCTCTAGATGAGCCTTTTGCGGGTTTGGATTATATCCCGTGAAAGGTCTTCGGCCTATAGGCTTTTAAAATTTTAGAGTTTGTGCTGAATTCTGTAGTCAATCATCTGAACTTTTACAAGTTTACATTTGTTTACATCAATACAACGTGTACGATACAATTATACGAAAATTGTGTCATCGTTGCAGTTGGTGTTGTTTTAGTGAATTCAAGTAACATATTGTAATGGTATTAGTATAAAATGTAAAGAAGAAAATGACCAATGCTATATTTTGTGTTTTGATAGGATTTCCAATAGAAAATTTTAAATTAATTCAACTATAATAGATCTTGAAGTCACAAAGTGACGCTGGCTGCTAGTTATTTTTGTTTGTTTTCACCACTGTTTGGTAAAGTACAGAGAAGTAGTAAAAGCTTTCAAAGCAAATACGAAGTACGTTTTCTAGTATTTCAGGTCGTGAAAATGTATGTTTGGTAATGTACAGTATGGTAAATAGTTCAGTCTCGCTATTTACTGTACAATCATTTCAGAAATCTACGTGACGTCATCAAATCCTTTTATGTGTTTATGATCACATAACACTTTAGGTTTACTACGCTCACCTACATTTACACATTACTTTAACGTAGACGTTGTATGTTGAGTTTAAGAATTTATATAAACGACAGGTAGCTTCATTTGTACTCAAAGGAAAACTAACCTAAAAATATGTACTTTGAAACGTCACTACTTTTTATCAGTACAGTTCACCCTTGTACTGTACCGGCTCACCCCTTGCTTTGCTGGAAACATTCCACGCCTAGGCTTCTGTATCCCATGTGGACGGGCATGCAAGGTAAAAGAGGAGACTCCAAACTCTTTTAAAAGAAAAATACATGCATACATCACCAATGATTAAATAATTCCTCCCATCTATGTTCATATCGTTCTATAATCGTAAGCGTGAAATAATTAAATAAACAGTTGGGCCTTTTATAGTAAAAGATTATGTGATTTCAGAAATAGTTTCTAATCTGTTCTATGATTCTATAACACATGAGATATACTAACACAATATGTATGTTAGTAATACACTTGCTTAATTAAGTGACTACAGTAATGTAATCGTAATCGTAGTGTTTAAGTAGATTTTAACCGCCTGCTTTAAAAAATAGCTTGTCATCTGTATCCATACTGTAATTATAAAATAATGTTTTCATGAGTCTAGAATTAAAAAAACAAAGTTGGAACAAAAAGAACTTCTTTTATCAATGATGACCGAATTTTACATTACAAGTAATCAATGGTATGATAAGTACTCTTATAATTTTAAATACACTATTTATTTATATTAATGACCCGTGAGACAGTATGAAGTAAAAGGGTTTGGAAAATATAATAAAAAAATACAGCAAAGTGCAGATTTTTTGTTTTTTCTATTTCTAATCTATAATTGATGCAGTTGATTTTCACACCTTCCCCAACTAACATATTTTACTGTTTTTTTGTCGTTTTGTTTACTTAAACTTAGAGAAATCGTGTTTAGGCCTATAGGAAATATAATTTGAGGCAGATTTTGTGACATTAAACCAAAATATTCGTACAATAAATAATACCATCCTACTAATTCCTTTGTTATCCCTAAAGCGACCAAAACTGTTCTCATTGCCTTTCTGGCAATAAATCATTGAAAGCATAATAATTATTTAAATGCCTTATAGCATCTTGGACACTAAACCTAAAATTACCACTGACAGTATAATGGAAGAGGTTAAGACATACAACAAAACAATTTTACACAATTTAAAAGAAGAAGTTTGTTTACCTTTTTATCAAGAAAAAACACCCGACCAAATAAGCTTAAACATTCAACTGGCATAACCTCTATACGGAGGGGAAACATTGGCATTAATGTATATTTTCTTTATACTGTAATTCAATAACTCAGGACATTGATCTGGCACTAAAACGTTCTGAGGTAGAGAGTTTGGGCATACATACTTAATTGTGTTTGTGGTAATTTAAAACCAATAATTTTACATAATTTTCAAGTCTCTTTCATCTTCTTCTTATTTGTCGTTTCATTGGGACATTTTCTTCATGCAGCTGATTTGAAGAGAAGATGTAAAAAATGACTTCCATGATATCAAGTCTATACTTTTTTATTAGGACTGGAGAAATAAATGAACATTACTGCTGCATTTTTAGATGTTAACGAATAATGAGGTAACAAAAACAACACACATAATACTACAGGTAACATTTTATTCATGACATCTAGAAGCGTTTCAATAATGAACTGGAAAGTTCTCAGTCTTTTACGAGTCACTTATTAATTTAAGATGGTATTCTAGCCTTTGGATTATTGAATATTGCGTAAATATGCTCATTTATAGTAACTATCAGGTTGTGGTTAGCAACCGAGTTTCGGCACAAAAGGTGACATGATTATGATATAAAAGAGCACGAATACTAGAAAAGACCCGGTATGGATCAAAAACATAAACAAATGACGTTTGGCCTGAAATCAAACAAAACCAGATGTTAATTAATGCAATTTCTGTAGGGGTTTTGTTTACTTTCGGGCCAAAAAAGTCAATTGTTTATGTTTATGATCCATACAGGTATTGTATTTTTCTAGTATTCTAGTAGTAGTATGGAGACTACATTTTTTTACAATAATCGAGAAATGTGTACTTACAATATTGAGATAACCAAAAAGAGTATTTACACATTTTCAATAGAAATTTACAAAAATAGTAAACTTACGACACAAATTCTAATTGTTTGTAATCAAAAATAGGCACATTTTGTGGTATAATAAAAAAGCTTCGTTTCATTGAACAAATCACAGTAGTTTAAACCTATGTATGTATATTTAGATTGTAAATTGATTGTTATAAAAAACTCTTTTTAAATATACAATTAAGAAACAGTGTTTTTATGTCAATATTTAAACTTGGATTATTATTAACACTTTTTGAACTGTAAACCAAACAGTATGTAATGCAATTGAAATTGGATTATAGTTGCAGTTTTACGCGCATAAACGTAGTGAAAAGTTAATTTTTCTCAAGAACAATATCTACAATTTTGAGGTTTTACAACATGTAATAATATTATTATAACTCGAATATTATAAGAACCGTTGAAAATATTTCCTTCTATTAAAACTGTTTAAATATATTTTCTAATATTTACAATTGAAACATACGATTATTTCTAAATCCATAATATAATAAAATATTTTATTACAATGATATGTTGGCAACATTACATCAACAAATAAACCAATTAAAAAATAACATAGAACACAATTACACTTTTCTGAGATATTACTAAACTAAAACTATATTTCTCTTTCTGTTTCTACATTTTTGAAGATCAACTGAGCTACTTATTAAATACACGAGATAGCAAATTTTTCTCTTAAAATCATAATACAATTGAATACACTTTTATTATTTTGTTTTCATTTTGAAACTAGTGATTCAAAAACAAAGGTCTTATAGATTAGATTTGCAAATTAGAATAGCTTCGTTTATATATTTATTGTAATTTAATCGATTGATACTATTGTATTTTTGAAGGAAACTATGCTACTAAACTAACATATATTGCTATTCAATAATGACATTTATATTGCATGGTTACTAAGGACTTAAAACAAAATTCCTTCCCTGGACACAAACACAATTTACATAATCATAACTGGGTGGTTCTTGGATATACTTGGACACATATATATGGACTTACATTAAATTAACTTACAAACGTATTTTATTTACAAACAATGACTTATTTCTAAGTCACAACAGTATTGTCCTAAGTTATCAGGTAATTTCCTATACATATCTTAAACATTAATACAATAACCCTCACATATAAAATATCCTCTTTTTACTCTACAAAAAAGGCTGGATAAAGATAAGGGATATCTTAAATTAACTTTACAATAGTTTAGCACTTAGAAACTAGTTTAGATATAAAATGAGAACCATTTATCGAGTTGTTCGAGTACATGGTTATCCTTTGCTATAGAGCATCAATTTTAAAAATCTAAAATAATAAAAAAAATCAATGACAATAATTAACTAAAACATTGTATCAACATTAACACAAATACTACATATGTGCTGTACATTAACCCTTATGGGAAAACAAGAGAATCAAAACAACGTCCTTGCTTGAATACCAAGCTTTGTTGAGGTCACCAGATATTTTGGAAATACAGACGAAAATCAATCAACAATATGATGGTGAACTTGCCACTGGAACTTGTCCGAATTTCCTTTACAAAACTACCAGCGACCAACTGTATGAAAGCAAGACGTCTTTATGATTCTCCGAGTTTCCCATAGGCCTGTGTACTGATCGAAATACACAGGGTGTCCCGGAACTCTCCACCAATATTTTAGGGCATTGTTCCTGGGTAAGAAACGTTTCTAAATATCATATTTAAATTGTCCGTAAGCCCTTAGTTACTCACACATAGCCACCATTGAGTTTTTTCACTTATTGTTTTTTTAGAGGAAAGTGGTTAAACATACAAAATTGGAACTTTGCACAAACGTGTATCAACTAGACAAAGCTGCAAAAAAATATGACAGTTTTCCAAATTCATAAAACAAAATGGCGGCCATTTAAAATTTTGTATCCTAATAACACAAAAACCGTTGATTTTACAAAAATCTTAAAGGAATAACCTTTTTCAAGGCAATTTAATTACAAATCGGTTGCAACCTTATTTTTTTAAGATTGAACGAATGTTAACTGAGATATGGCAGCTTTAAGCTTTATGATACGTGTCCGCTCGAGGTAGTTGCAGTGTATGCCGAGGCATGCTGTCTTGTACTATTAAAGCTCCAAATTTGAACTTTTTTTAGTTATTTAAGAACAAAAATTTTAAATGGCCATAATTTGTTTTTATGAATTTGGAAAACTTTAATAATTTTGTAAAAGCTTTGTCTAGTTGTTACATATTTGTGCAAAGTTCCAATTTCCTATGTTTAACCACAAACAAAGTGAAAAAACAAAATGGCGGCTGTATGAGTAACTAAGGACCTCCAGACAATTTAAATATGATATTTAGATACGTTCCTTACCTAGGAAATATTCCCTAAAATATTGGTAGAGAGTTCCATGACACCCTAACAGCCAAAAAAATTTGTCTTTATCATACTAAAAGCTTACAGTAAAAGTGCATAGATGGTATAGATATCGGATACTTTAAAGACTGTATCATATACCCATATAACAGCACCAGAACGTGCAACATATTTACAGTCGGGTTCAATCTAACACGAAGCTCGCTTTCAGTGTTTGTGAAGGTAAACAAGAAGAAACAGTGTCTTTTACAGATGTTCCTGACACGACGACCAGTCTTGTAATAGTAACGCCCCTTTACAATCCTTGGATTGCCTGTACCGTGCAAGACGGTGGCGCAGGCGCAGACAATATTAATCAGTCTTGGCAATGACACAATGATTGTCTGCCAGCAGACAATCTGAAGTCATCGCCCAAGACTGAGGAAGTTTAATATTTGGAAATCACCATATTTCTCAGGCACTCGCAGATCTACTGTCCGTCCCCACGGTTCCTGTAGAAGATCCTGCTTCCTTGGATCTCCCGTAGTTCCTCGTCCTGCTAGAGGTCGCGGTACTCGTTCCTTCCTCCTCTTCTTCATCTTCGTCTATCACGCTGCTCTGGATCCATTGACGGATTCTGTCCTTCTTCGCCTTCCTGTCCACCGTAGTCTCTATCCCGTAGGCCACCAGGGTTGACAGCAGTTTGTTCTTCTCCTCCGCGCTGCTGTGGAAGCTGTACATGGAGGGGCAGAGGCCGTCATCTTCGTAGCCCATCTCTGTAAAATTATAGATACATTATAGGCTACATGAAAACTATGACAGCCTTTTGGAAATAATCAAAAAGAAATAAGGAAGGACTCGTTTTTGAGGATGTGCTTTACGGCTGTGCAAGTGTGGACAGTAAAAGCATAGAAGTAGATAATGCTAAATAATGCTATAATAACGGGTCCATCAAAGGTCGGGGTAATGATTTGAGCAAAATCCCCCACCGTCAATGTTCATTTCTTGGTTAATGGTACAAAGATAGTTTTGAACTTATAGTAAACAAAATCTTGGAAACGTATAGCTGAAGCTTTCTGAGGTCGACACTCAGGAATGTTCAGTTCAACGCCATTGCACAACTAAGAAGTGAAATAGACATGGTAAAACCATCTTGGAATCGTTAAGTTTTGTAGTGATTTCTGATACCAACCAGCTTGTCGGTCCAGCGAAGACTTGGCCAGCCACCGATCCTCCAGATACCTCGGCAGATCCGTGAGACGCTGCGGTCGCTTGTCTGCGCGCGGCTCCAGGAACTTGCGCAAGAACCTCTGGGCTCGCGCAGACACCAGCTTGAACAGCTTGGGCTTGCGGACCGGCATCATCACCTGAGCAATCAGGTATTGTGGGTCAATCAAAGGTTGTTTTGGTCATTAGGCCAACGTACGCATGTCTATCTTTCATTGGATTTTTTTATTACTTACGAATATGAAACGTTTGCTATTTATTATCGTTTTGGTTCGTTATGTTTACTATTATGAAATGTAGTTTTTATAAATAAACATATTTTTTACGTCTTTGGAGTAAGGACTCACAAAAGATTATATATTTATATATAACAAATATCTATGAGTTAAATGACATTTTTATTTATTTTTGCTTCCCCACTGTATTCTAGCGTCACCGAAACAAATTACTAATTCTTTAGGATAGGGACTTCTACTTTCACATAAATTGTTTCCAACAACAACAAAATTATGTATGTAATTATGTATGTTATTATTATGTATGAGGTAGATAAGTATTCTACGTCAGTAGGACACATTCCCTTCACAACTGAGTGTATTTACACTCAATCCCAACGCCCTTGAGTTACTCATTAACGAGTATGAAACTTTAAATTGAGGTAATGATAGCGATCATCATAGTCGTCACCCAAAGACCATTCTATGAAATTGCCAATCCACTGATTCTATATACTACACAAACACGTATTAATGATCTGATTAAGAATAATTTAACTCTAAAGTATAACATGTTACCTGGTTGCTGCCGTGCCATTGGAGGTACCTTGTATACCTAGGGTCATCAAACATCGCCTTCTGCCAGGGAAGACACCCAGTGAGGCAGACGAACACAACGATGGCGAACTGCCACACATCGTGCGACGTCTCCGCTCTGTACACAGAGAGCAAAAGTCATAAGTGGTTACGGTAGCAACTGCGCCAGTTAAAACAACTGCGCCGGTTAGGACAACTGCGCCGGTAACGACAACTGCTCCAGTGACGACAACTGCGCCAGTTACGACAACTGCGCCAGTAACAACAACTGCGCCAGTTACGACAACTGTGCCAGTAACGACAACTGTGCCAGTAACGACAACTGCGCCAGTTACGACAACTGCACCAGTTACGACAACTGCGCCAGTTACGACAACTGCACCAGTTACGACAACTGCGCCAGTAACAACAACTGCGCCAGTTACGACAACTGTGCCAGTAACGACAACTGTGCCAGTAACGACAACTGCGCCAGTTACGACAACTGCACCAGTTACGACAACTGCGCCAGTTACGACAACTGCACCAGTTACGACAACTGCGCCAGTTACGAAAACTGCACCAGTTACGACAACTGCGCCAGTTACGACAACTGCGCCAGTAACAACAACTGCGCCAGTTACGACAACTGTGCCAGTAACGACAACTGTGCCAGTAACGACAACTGCGCCAGTAACGACAACTGCGCCAGTTACGACAACTGCGCCAGTTACGACAACTGCACCAGTTACGACAACTGCGCCAGTTACGACAACTGCACCAGTTACGACAACTGCACCAGTTACGACAACTGCGCCAGTTACGACAACTGTGCCAGTTACTTGTGGCATTTGTCACCATAGAGGAGTTTTCATAGAGGAGGCAAGTCGTAAAGGGGCATTGGTATAAGTTGAGTAGTCGCCATAAGAGAAGCAAATTATAAATGAGGGACTTGTAATCATTTATCATACTACTTGTTGGGTTTTTTGTCTGTAATTTATTTACGATGCAAATTTATCGGTGTGTACAACACAAAGGTCTCTAATTGATGCCATCATATCAGTGGTATAAAATACATATACCTATGTTCTAAACCCCATAATGCAATTAATGTGTGTTTTGACTTTATTGTCCTTATATAACAGTCTACAACATTATTTGGACGTGAGAATGTAATCAGTTATAAAATAAATGTAGACGCCAGCGAAACCTTTTGGATGCAATTCATTCTGAAGAGGCGTGTTAATTTCCACCTTTTTCACGTTGGTATACATTTTCAGAACGTTCCAGGAAACGTTGGAATCGTAGTTGTAAATTTATGTCAAAGACATTCGTAATGTAATTGTCCCTACAATCATACTTGGCGAGTTCAAAACGATTTATCAAGTCTGAAAAAACTTCACTTTCTTCTCTTCACAATCGTAGAACATAATTTTTGACACCGTGCCAGAGACAAGCTGTATGCCAAATCCCATCTGAACTCGGAACAGTTTACGATCAACCTTTCAAACCACATGATTTTCATACTCAATTATTGAATACAATTAATTATTATCTCAGTAATTATAGTTAAAAGTAGAGCATTATTAGTTGTTTCAATCTACTAACTTAGTTTAGCTGCATTTAACCAGGTTACTTTACAATTTAACCTTGATTTTACACTAGTCTCATAATTTCTTTTGTTGGGTTTGAAAATCCAAAAGACACAGCTTGGAAACTCCCCCAACTCGCACAACTACTCACTAAACCCCCACAAACTAATGGAACCCTTTTGGGTTAATTTATGCTAGGCCACATTCATCCCACTCGACTTCATTCCAGGAACCAGTAAATATCCTAGATAACATCTTGGTTTATACGAAGATGTTTGTGGAAGTTACAATTTTTCTTCAGATTTTTCTAAGGCAACAATGCCTCAAACGTTTCCCTCTACGTTTTTCGGAGGCACACTTGATTTTTATAGGACGGAAATTTGTATGCAGTAATACTTATACTACTTATGTATGTTCAAGGTGGTTCAACCTCTCCTCTCACACGAAGGTTCTTCCTGCCTTAGATAATTAATTATGGTTTTAGCAATCCCCTTTTATACCAACTGGCGTAAATTTGCAGAGACTTTTCTATTACTCCACAGCCACATTAGTGACATTATTCAGCTACATTTTTCTACCACTACCTACTCACTTGTATGTTTCATCTGTATTTGTAAGCAGAACTTCTGGTGGTGAGTATGGAAGCCATTCGTTCCTCCTTCTTACCAGCGTCCCTGAAAATATACAACTATTTTACTCCCGGAAGAAAACAATCGTTTGGAGTTTGGAGTATAGAAATCCTACATTACTCAAGTTTTATACGTTTCTGTCCACTAATTGTTTATTGTTTGTATTTGTTTTCACAATCACCTGCTCTCCTGGTTTCACCGAAGTCGCACAACTTGACTCTAGCAAAGTCTGACCTGAAGACCAACACGTTGTCCAGTTTAACATCTCTGTGTACCAGATCTCTGGCGTGGATGTGCTCCAACGCGGCCGCCAGCTGAAAGAATACATCAAAATTAACTAACTTAGTAATACAGTACTTTCATCAACATTCAATAGGCTATTGCGTGATTTTTCTTAATTCAAGAATAGAATGGAATTAAAAATTTACACAAACGATTTTCTGGTGAAATTCTAGATATTTATTCAACAATTCGGTTTGTAGACATGGTTATGGTTCCAGTTGGTATCCACCTTTAAGTCTTCTTGCATGATTGTATTCATTCAGCGTGTCTACTGGAATAAATTTATCATAGCTCTATGATGTGGAATCGACAAATTTATTTTTCCATCATAGTTTCAAGAACTAAATTAACGAGAATACCTTTGTTGTTGTCGCCTGTGGTCCTTGAGTAGGTAAGATGTTTGTGTCGCCCTATACATTTCGCCAACTTGCATAGGAAGATGCCACACAAGCTGACGAAGTGCTTCGGGTGACACAGTCATCTTACCAACTCAAGAACAACAACAAATGTGTTCCCTACGTCGATTAAGGCAACAAAGTAAGATATTTCTCAAATCAAATGCTTGAACCTCTCTGGTTCTCAAAGGGAAGGTAATTTCCATACTCAGTTTGACATCAGTAGGCTATTTCTCGAACACATCGATCGGACGTTGAAGTACTAAAAATAACACAGGCCAGGAAAGTAGTAACCGTTGATTATTGAGACTGTTACCAATGCTACGCTACCAATGCTACAGTCATATCCTACCTGTCTGGCCACACGTTTGCTATGCAGCTCTCCTATTCCCGTCTCGGACACGTTGCTCGTCAGATCCCCCAATGCTGCATATTCTTGACTGAACACGTAGAACCCTGCAGTCTCAAACGCCACGTCATGAGTTGTGACTATGTTCTTGTGAGCGGACAGATGAAGACCGTAATGGAATTCTCTGTAGAAATCCTGCGAAATAGTGTTAGTTTTCAGTGTAAAAGTTCAATGATCAATCATTAAGGGAGCACTAAGATTACTGGACGTCCTAATTTTTTTTATATAGGATGTTATGTTATCCCTTAGTTAATCTTTTGGGGTGTGAGAAGTGAGAAAATACTCCTTTAAAAGTTCGTTTCGATGGTTGATATATTTGAATTTAAACTATTCAATAACATGATTGTTATTGTATGATTGTAATAAGGATGGATTGTTAAAGCGTAAACTTAAAACATTTGTTCCAATCTAGGAAGAGAAGCATTTTATGTTGTGATTGAAAATAAAGCTATTGTATCTCTCTTTTCTTTGCCTTGAATATATGTTCATAACGATTAACAAATAGCATTCTGTGCACGAATCCCCATTTATTAAAGTATTCCACTAAACTTGTTATCTTTTTACTCACTTTTATAGAAACATAAGGTTTCGGCAACGCCTTCAAAACCATCTCCGTGTCTGTAACTTTGTGTTCTACCAACAGAATCTTGCCAAACCATCCTTCTCCAACAATCTGTAGAATGTCGAACTCTTCTGCTAGGTTTACCTGAAAAATACAAATACTTTAACATATTGTTTTCCCACTCAAATTACATGTTTTGTATTTTAAAACTTGATGTTGCATCGGAATATGCTCTCAAAATGTTTTGGAGTATGGAAACATTCATCCAAGTCGATTCAGATCAAGAGTTTAGTAACTAGGGTGAGTATAGTGATATTTAGGTGATTCAGAACCTTAGAAAAGTCAGCAGCTTTTCAATTGTTTGATATTGTAAAAGTCTGGGTAGCTGAGTGGTCGCAGTGCTCGCCTAACAATCAAAAGGTTGCAGTAACTTTTTGATGGTTTGAAACTGGACTCAGCTGTTCCTGATCATTGGGCTTTAAATAAATGGTCCTGGCTAATGAAACAGCTGATCTTAGTCAGTAACAATGCTAAACAGATCACCTCACTTCGTTCTATCACTCATCCTTCACTCATTTGGATTAAAATACGCAAGGTGGTGTCCCCATCTCAATTGATAATGATAACGTTGTTACTCTGCCCTTAATAATATGATTTGTAAACAAGATTTTGAATAAGAAAAAATACTTGGTCAGTAACAAAGGCATTCAATAAGAATCACTCCAAGTAGAAACACATTTTACTGAACTAATATTTGAGTAAGAATTGATTAAATACGTCCATTATCCACATCTAAATTTTGCTTTTTTTTAAACGTAGTGATTTTATGACTGAGCTACTCGTTTGCAATACAAATTTAAAACATGTACTAGAAAACATGCATATTGCGCATTGCATGGATGGGAAGTTGTTCAAAAACAGTTGTTATCTATCAGAGATCTGCGTCATAGCAAGACTTGCATTAGAACAATGGAGAGACTTGGCGCTTACAATTCATTATAACTGTTCTGTTTAGAGAAAATAGCTCCTCTAGAGCTCCGACTCTCTCCCTCAGTCTCTCTCGCTCCTAAGTATTGCATTCAACAACTGGTAAACAACAAGCAAAGACATATTTTTTGTAAACCACTAATTAAAGGAGCTTAACACAGATTTTTAGTAGTAAAAACTTCTAACACCAGAATTATATCAAAGAATTTTTGTTTCACACAACATCATAAAGAACCACCTTGGTTTTTTTTCACATACCAATACCTTAACAATGCAAAATAAAGTGTACAACAATCTGACTCATACTTTCTCCCCTTATCTTGTCATCAACTTTTATAAGGTAAGGTGGGAGCAACTATGATATTTTATAGGGAAAATCACAAAATGTACAATAACTTGCACTATTTTGTTTAGAATTACAAGGACCATAAAATACTGTTTTAATCGAAGCGGAAATTTGTTCAAAAATTCAATTTATTTTATTTTATTTCTTTATAGGGATAGTAACAAAAGTTACAATAATTTTTGAACCATAATTTTTACATAAATGGGTATACCATTTTGTTCAGAATTTTAAGGGCTATAACCATTAACTTACTAACGTTTTATCAATATTGTTCAGGTTTTTTTTAATTGATTTTTCCTTTTTTTGTGTTTTTACGGGAAAATGGCCATTAAAAATCTAAAATTTAAAAAAAAGGGAAAAGAACACCTTTAGATACCGTTTGTTAGTTTTTTACATACCATATTTTACCAAGATCGGACCCGAGGGTGTGGTCTCTAGCTCTGTACACAGCCACACATACAGACAGATACACACAGGCATCACTTCGAGTTCGAGAACAACTTTTTTGGGTCCAGGGGGACCCAAATCGGATATATCCACTCAAAACATCAACTCGAAAATGTTTACGAAAACAATACTTTCTCGATATGGCCTATACAGTAGGGGGAGAAAGTAAAACATCTGATTAAAGAAGCTATATCCTCATTCTTTTGCCTATCTTGAGCGCCTTATTTTTGGTTGATAATTATTTGTATGTGTAGCTTCAGTAAAAACAGCACTATTCAAATATATTGTATATTTATATGTATACACTGTATAATGGAATTTAATATTTGGACGTAATTTGATAACACGTCGGTTATTTATTTACGATTAATTTGAACTGCAAATTGAACAAAATAACACACGGGTGCTGAAATCGACACATTGTAAACACTCTGTCGGGCCGACTCCGCTATAGATAGCTGCACGAGATTAGAACCAGAACCAACAGTTGAACAGTTCAACAGTTCAGATCACCTAGCTAGTGGTGATGTGGGTTTATCACGAATACAAGAAAAATACCGGTATGGATCATAAACATAAACAGATGACGTTGTTGGCCCGAATTCCATACTAATATCATTGAACATATGTTTTGGCAGCTCTATCTAAGAAATGTTAATGTTTACTTTCGGGCCAAAAACGTCATTTGTTTATGTGGTGTTTATGTTTTCTCTATTTCATAGTCGACTTTTGCATTTCAAGGTAGACATCTCAACTGTAGGAATCAGCTGTTTAGTTCAAATATATGTATTGTTTAATGACCCGCTCAAACTGTTCTCTGTTTTGACATACTGTAGCGAAAACGGCTGTTGAGGGGGTAAAACAGAACTTTTCATCCCTTGAAATATCAGCTGGAGTGTATCAGCTGTACATCTTTCTCATTTCTACATCCACTGACTTTCAAGAATAATATTATAGTTCCAAATTATAGTGGAAGGAAAATACATAGGTGTGCTATTATTCCCGTCATATGCTGACGTCACCCAGATTGCAAACAAAGAATCAGCTGATTGTATTGCCATATAAGTATATATTTGTTTTGATTCGATTGTTATTGTTTTTTTTAATTTGTATAAATGGTAAAAATATGGTGTTTGCAATCTGAGTGACGTCAGCATATGACGGGAATAGCACACCTGTGTATTTTCCTTCCACCATGGTTCCAAATAATAATAGTCTACTATCGTCATCAAAATTTATTTGTATTTATTATCGTGTCAAATTAAAAATTTAACAAATAAATAGCCTATTTAATGTCAATTGTACCGATTTAAATGTAAATGTATATCATTAATTTTAATTCAAATTTATAATTTAGTTGGTGGAGTAATACCAGTTGCGTAAAACTTTTTTAACGACTAGAATATGGGTAAAATGGTCGAACTTAATGGTAACAGCTGTTTGTTTATGAAGCAAGACAAGATTGAAGTCAATTTGGAGCTAACTTCTAAAGATTGAATGCAAAATATTCGTGTTGTGAATGAGTCAACTTAAAGAATGGTGCAGTATGACGAAAGATGTAGTTCATCGCTCGGGCCAAAAGTGTCTTTCCTTCTCACACTTATTTTTTAGCATCTGCTTCGCCACGGTCTTCAAACTTGAGTTCGTGTCGAAAAGTCACTTTAGGTCCAAGTGATGAATGTTGTATAGCTTTATATAATATTTTTATTTGTTAACAAATTTGTTCGTAGTTCAGCTTGGTTAAACATTCCATGCATATTATCTAACACAGCTAATTTGACATGGTAATCTCAACTCTCATCCATAGGTGAAGTTTTCATTTCATTAAACAAAATAGTTCATGTTGCACACACCAAGGCTTTTTCACCCAAGCTATTTTCAAGACAAGCTCCGACATGTGAATAAAAGGTTATCATGTGTCGTGTTGTGATTTATAATATTAAATTAAATTACAGAGTTTGCAATAGGCTGAAAACTGAGCGTAGTGAATTAGTTTCTTTACAGGGATTTATTTTACTTGTGTTTTCCCTATTTCCCCCTTCATTTTTTCTCATAAATATATATATGTCTTTTCGTCTTTATTTCATTCCACTATACACAAATTGTTCCCGTAGCACACAAACCAATATTCTGCTCTTTATTTCCACCCTAATAAATAATGGTTTTGGCATTCTTGAAAAGGACAAAGTCAAAATGAATTAATTTTCTTTGCGAAATGAAATTCTCTGACTGGCTGTGTTGGGAAACTATCATCCAATCCATTCATTACCTACAGTTTCTATATTTTTGATTAGTTATTGCTACGTTTAGTTTAACGTATCTAGAACTTTAAACACAACCTATTAAAAACCCAGAAATATCACACAAGTGAGAGAAAACTATTCGTAAATACATTCTGATTCCAAGAAAACACAAACACTATATCAAATGCATAGTGTTGACAGAAAGTAGATTGCACTGTTTTGGATTAGCCATCCAAACGGAACTTCTTAAGACGAGTAATTTTCAATTTTTGATTGTTTTGCCAACATTGGTCATATAGGTTGCCATATTGGACACGATAATGCAAACAACAGTATAGCTGCTTAAAAAAACAAAAGTCAACTCAAAAGAACATTTGGTTACGCGCCATTAGACTTGTTTTAGAGTTTACTGATGATTTCCCTTATGAAAGATCGGTCCACAGTTAAACTTAAAGGGTGTTTACCTTAGGAATATGGGAGTGCACTGAACATATGTATTTTACCTAACCTTCAGGCATTGACTGTATTAATAGTCAAAGGTTCAGGGTTACTTCCGTATTGCTAAGGGTATGACTGGGTCTAGAGGTCAGTGTAATGCAGGGTTAACCTACAACCGATAAAGTGAAAAAAAACAACAAAAAACGCCCGATTATGTCTAAGAGTCGAGAGTCCCGTCAACAGATGGTCACAAGAGAAGTACCTGCTTAATGTAATCCCACCAGATTCAATGTCGCAAGGGAAGTGGACAAAAATACAAAAACATGGTGATATTTTAATATACAGTGATTAATTAGGCCTGCGTTTAATTTTTTACTGGAGTTTCGTTTCACAATTCGTGTACTGAGACATTGACATCCCTCGTTACCAAATGTTGGACTCGCCCGCTGGTCCAATCAGAGTATTTGGCATTTGGCAGCCGTTTGTTCAATTATACATTTAGACGCAGGTCCGCTCAATTTATGTCTCACTTCGTGGTTTCAGACTCGTTAGAAAGCTTTTAGATCCTAGACGTTAGCTATACTAATTCCGCCAATTAATTTACGATAGTAACGGGGTTTTCCTGCCTACAAAATCGGTTGTTTAAACTCAAAATGTTTATTATTCGCGAAAATAGTACATCACTGTTTACTGTGGTAGATGAGTATGTGGTTTTAGTGCTTAGCAACAATGTGAAGATTGTTGGTTCAATCTTAAAAAGTCAATACCTTTTTGAAGGTTATATCCTGTGAAAAGTCAATAGCTTTTTAAAGGTTATATCCTGTGAAAAGTCAATAGCTTTTTGAAGATTCAAAACTGGACCAAGCTGTTCTTGATCAAAGACCTTCTAAGACTTCCTGGATGTAAAATCACAGATTTTAGTCAGTAACAAAGCTATGGGAGGCTCATCATTAATCCGCACACCTCTTATCCCATCTACATTATTTACAATGATACCCTGAGTAGAAGATAAAAGAAGTATTGACTTAGTCTTGCAGTAGTGGTTTGACACAGACAAAAGGGGAAGTGTGGTGCAACAAATAAGTTTTTATTAAATAATCTCTTCTGCACTCTGTGACTCGTTGGTTTTTACCCTGAGTGAGATCTCTTTTGCACTCTGTGATTTGTTCTGCCTTTGATGGTGCAGTTACACTTGCTTGGATTTACTATCTAAATAAGATATCTTCTGTTCTCTGTGACTCGTTGGTTTTTACTCTGAGGGAAATCTCTTTTGCACTCTGTGACTCGTTGGTTTTTACCCTGAGTGAGATCTCTTTTGCACTCTGTGATTCGTTCTGCCTTTGATGATGCAGTTATACTTGCGTTGGATTTACTATCTGAGTGAGATATCTTCATCTGTGCTCTGTGAATCGTTGGTTTTACTCTGAGTGAGATCTATTTTGCACTCTGTGATCTGTTCTGCCTTTGATGATGCTGTTACACTTCCGTTGGATTTACTACCTTAGTAAGATCTCTTGTTGTGCTCTGTGACTTGGTTTTTACTCTGAGTGAGATCTTTTCTGTGCTCTGTGACTCGTTTGTGTCTCTGCTGCTGCTCTGTTTGTGAATGATTGTGGAGTCTGGTTTTCTTCTCTCTGGGTTTGAGTAAAGCTTCTTGTATTTGATTGTTTTACTAACTAAACTTTTAAAACTTTCTATGTATTGTAAATATGTCTTCATCTGAAACTACATATCTTACATTTACATTATTTTAAAGCTATTGTGTGTGCAATAACACTAATAACAGTTTAGTTGTGATAATAATGGAGTGACTAGGAGGGGATATTAATGCCCTAGCAAGGAAATAATTTATAGTAAATCCGGGTATGATACAGAGAATCTACCAAGCGCTTAAAAAATATAGCTGCCAAATTAACGCTTGACTCCTCTCTATAAAAAAATATTGACTAGTGGCCAACACCCAGAGGCTTTTATAGGTATCAAAGATAATAGTAGTTTTCAAGCCAGGAAATGAGCAAGAAGTTGCGTAAAAGTTATGCGCCCCAAGGCCCTACCAAGTGTGTTCCTATTAGCTGCTGAATTAATTAATTTTTTGGACTTGAAGACATCTCTAACCCCAAATCAAATCTTTCCTGGCTGAAAATTCTGTCTGCAACAGTGCAATGTTCTATATTGTTGTGTATGGTAATTGGTAAATTGGTGATAAATGTTTGTGGTAATTGAAAGAGTGGACTGTTTCTTGTTCCTCTTCAGGCAAGCCTGTTATCTTTAGAAAACAATGTAAAATTAAATATCAAGAGATTTTTACCGTCACATAAAACCAGTTTTTAAATTTTGGTTACTGGGAAAACTATATCATAAGATGCTCAGATTATACAAAAGAGTAAGAAAACTACTTGCATTATCCAAAGGTAATGGTGTGACTACACATAAACTTCCTCAGGCAAATCTTCAAACTTGTTGTTCATAAAGATAAAATTTGGTTGTCATATTTAGCTGCCAAAGGCAGGAAGTCTGTCTCTTGTTTCCTCTATTTATAGACAGCTAATTCACAGAACCATCATAACGAATTGTCTCTTCTAAGACTGTTTTAATAGAAGAATTTGTACATTTTCAACTGAATTATTATTTATTATATTAATTAGATTTTTTGCAACTATGCCTAAAATAGTATCTAGTACAAGCTCGCAAGGAACCTTTTAGTTTCAAAATTAAATTCGAAAAGCATTCCACGTCTGTTGATAACTTTGAAGCCAGTTGATTTGGCAGTGAAACGTTGTTTACTTCAATCGCATACAATACATTATTTGAGAAAAATATTAAATTGCCAATATTGATTCTGCATAGTCAGGGGCGCATATTCATCTATTTGTGTGTCATTTATAAACTATCTTTTCCTGTAAATGTGTTCCATTTGCATTGTTTATTTTAAATACGATCAACTATTTTTATTCTGGGTGCTTTTATGTTTTAAGGTTTTCTACTTTCTACACACCTACTTCTGTAGTTCTCAGCGAATAAGACTGGACTTGGGGCACCGTTATAAAGTATTTGATAATGTTTCCTTTTTGGCTCTCTGAAAAGGAAACTCTTGATGAGTAAAATGTTTGAGCCGTCATTGGGTATAAGTTACTATCTTTGTTCATTAGTAATGGTGTCAGTTTATGTTATCTAAAAGAATATTGCAGACATTTTCATCACAATGAAAAAAAAACTAAGTGTTCGGTGTTGTGTTGAGTTGAATTTACAGGATCTGGAATCTGATCCTGTCCTCTGGTGAAAAAAATATTTAAACAATAGAAGAAACCAGGTTTAACCATGTATAGTTTTTATGATTCTCGCCCACGACACACTTTTCTGGAATGAGCTTTCAATTGATGAGCATATTTGTTTTGACAAACAAAAATACCATTCTTTGTAACCTTCTCAGATCAATTCCCAACAAAGACATAGGAAAGTATTGAAGAAGATGGTGTGTAATTAAAAGAACTAGAGGTCGCCCAGTGGTCGAAAACTCAACCAAAAATATCAATGTACAGACTATTTTTCACCCCATGCTGTCAATAAAACGTCATATGATTGGAATTTCTTCCATTTGTTTTGATTTTCTGTTTATATTTTGTTGTAATTTCATCCATAGAAACCACCTATGTTATTTTATTTTTTTATTTTTTATTAATTTTTGTGCTTATTTTTGAGCTTATTTTAATTAATAAAGGGATTCTGCACAAGGAAAATATCTTTCTAAGAATTTGCGTAGATTTTCCCTACGATGTACTGAGGAAAAAGGTTTTAACAAAACATCCTTGCCTATTAAAAATTGATTTTCAGAGGGATTTTATTTTGTGCGTTTTACAATAGGTTATATTTGCAGGTTTTTGTATTTAGATGGAATATTTTACAAATAAGTGACACAACTATAGACGGAACATAGTAAACGTCAATGTCCATTCTACAGTTATTGGACACAATCAAGCCTTAAAACTTATCTATGTTTTATTTACTATTTTAAAATAGCCCTAAATGTTATCCAAAAAATAATACCATAGGGGACAAACAGTAGTTAAAATATGATTCAGTTTTGCCCATATGATACAATAACAATCAGGAAACAATGTAATAAAATGTATCAAAGCACGGTTGCTGGACACTGTAATTGAAATTTTCTTCGGCTGATCCATCAAGATGATAAACATATGTGGGAGTATGTGCAAAGTTATGGCAAAAGCTAGTTGAGTCACACCATTGAGTGATTCATGAATAACTTCTATCCACTGACTTAAAATGATTTTATTGGTTATCCAATTGAATTTTGTTCAAACATATTTGATGGAAACATTCATCCTTTTTTGTTTACTTCAATTGCAAAATGTTGAGCTCTTGGGCATGAAAAGAACAAAAATTTCTCAAATGGCTTTTAATCTAGGAAAGGTCTGAATATTCAATATCTCAACTCAATTTTGGGCTACTTAAATGTTCCTAGACTCATCTGATCTTAGTCCGTTTCAAATCTAAATCATTTATTTTAGTTTCAACGCCAGTGGTGCCACACTTAAGTGGTATCTAGCACTAGTGCTAGTGTCTAGGGCAAAGTCCAACACCCTTCACCTTCATGTACTACAATGCTCACGGTGGAGGAAGGCCCTGTGCAACAGGAATTACCGCCCACATTGTCTTATCCGATTTAAAAAAATTTCTCAAAACCAAATCTAAGGGAAGGGAAAGATTTTTATACAATAGCACACTATATGAGTGGCTTTACTATGAATAAAAAAATTGCTTCAGTCTACTTGAGTATCCAAAAACAACAATGCAATAGTTGCTTTAGGACTTACTTTTTCCAGTTCAAACTCCCTGATGCGATGGATGCTGCCGCCTATTGCTTTCTTGCTGCTAGTCATGATCCCTGAGCTACCTATCACATTATCACTGCACCATCACTCACAGACACACACACTGGTTGACTGACTAGTGGCTCGTGGCTCGGGATACCCAGACTGTTGTGGCTATTTTCATCTTGGCAGTTCACTTAGCCACCACCTCTCTCTCTCTCTCTCTCTCTCTTTCTCTCTCGCACACACACACAAGAACACACTTACAATAGCACATACAAGGATTAATTGTCTTAAGGGTATTCTCTTTGTTTGTGTATTCACATTTGTTTCTCTCGAATAGTTCAATATAAGAGGAACCCCAATACAAATTTTTAACATTATGTAAATATTTTCAGAATGCTTTTTAATCAGAACAATCAACATAAAAATGTGAGTGTTTTATTGTACTATGTATTAAAATTAAAATTTTTGTCATAAGAGAGGAACCCCTTAACCCTTCCCGGACAGCCTATAATATGTATACTGACAGCAAAATAAATTTTTAAAAATATCTTTTTTACACCTGTAATTTATAGAATGTTGTAAATAGTTGACCTATGCAGCACTTTTGTCCCAAATATTTTTTATATCTTTTTGTTTACTTTTTTTTATTCTTCTAGAAAAACATTCCTAGTACATCAATTAAAAATATAATTGAATAAAAGAACGTTTTTACAAAGATTAATGTTGTTGTTGTTGTTATATATAATCAACTATAACAATTAATAGATGTAATAATCGGTGGATACATCTGCCTACCGTCCGCAATGCACAAAATGCTAACGGATGTATCCACCTATGTCCGGCAAGGGTTAAAACAAAAATATATTCAAAAAACACTTCAACGACATTGACCTAATATTACAAAGAAAATAGGATGTGTTTTGTTGGTATCAGCTTTTACTGGGGTAACTTAAGTCAATCAATAAAAAAACAACCCTCTATTTAGGTAAACTATAAGAGTCCCATTAAGCTTATTTTCCAAGCTGGTGTACTGTTTTGGTTGTATTTGTTGTTAAACAAGCAAGTTTTGTTATAACATACTTTTCAAACTAACTTAAAAGTAAAATTAAAATCTAATATTATATCCATATTCCATTCACATTTAAAACGCATCAAACGTTTATTTTCTTCATTGCAGCATTGAAGGAGTTACAGAATTTTATTTTAGAGCTCCTAATGATGAGAGGTCAACTGCAGGCTAAGTAAGAAAAAACAGTTAAGGGAAGTGAAGCGTGCGGTTGGGGCCAAGACGGATCTTTTCCCTACACTTAAAACCTCTCGCTGAGGTACCGAGGCTCTCCCGGTTGGTCTGCCTCCTGTACTGTTATCCATGCGGATGAACATAGCAGCATCTCAAAAGGAAGACACAAGAGCAAAGCTTTTAACGCTATAAATAAACCGAAAGCAATATTTGAAAATGAAAAATGTAGATCATGGAGACTTAATTAAACTTAAAAACGCCCAGGCAGCTAAGAAGGTTTTAAATACCACCAGATTCTACCTGACAACAAATTCACAAGGGAAATCAAAATGAAAACAATTACAAATATTTTTGTTTATTAAGTTCTTCAGCTGAAAATGTTCCCTAAAGTAAAATGACATAAGTATTTACAACTTACGAGGTAATAGCTTTAAATGTTTAAAACATTGTTCAATACATACTAATTACTCAATAAAACCACAAAGCAACAATACAATTGGATGAGAAAATAAATAAAACTGTACACAATATATTGGTCTTGTACACTACAGCATTAGAATTTCAACAGACTACAAATGACTAGTTTTAATTATTATTATGAATAATTAATGTAAAGGAATAGAATTGTTCTGTGAAAATTTGTGTTTACACCTTTCTTGCGTCTTCTAAACTTGATGCAGATTAAGTTTTGTGGAAAACAGACTGTGAAACTTTGTAATAATACTAAGATTTTCTGTTTCACTCCGACTTGATTGGTTTGTATCCGGCGTAAATCCAGCGCCGCTCCATATTGGCGCCGATCCCGGACAATTCCTGTTGGAACATGCTGGGAAACCTGGACATCAACGTCTCAACTTCGCTCGTCTTCAGGTTCGGATCGAGCTTTTGTAGATACGACCATATGTAATCCACGCCTGCGCCGAACGGATGTACGTGCAGGAAAATTGAGATCAGACCTGGGAAACAACGAACACAATCTTGATTACACATGGAAGAAACAGCTATACACATTACTACTCACTTGACAATTAAGTTGCTTTGACTACGGATTAGGAGTGTACAAATAGTGATTTTGGATTTTGAGGTTAAAAACTAATCAAATAGAATACAAAAAATGTCTATGTGAATATTTAGGTTCCACCAAAATAATGTCAAATCACAAACTCGAAATTGTACTAAGGTTGATTCTGTATTCAACCTTTGACTACAGTTAGAACTAGACATTTCATCCCCATTTTAAAGTTACAGTTTTAGTAGGCTATCATACTAAACGTCAGAGTGCACGGATGTAAATTACTGTTCTATGTTGAAATAGTCAAAGTAGGCCTAATGGGGCAACTTATTAAGCTATAACATCTTTTAACTATAGCCCATTCACAAAATTTAAGCGGGTGGAGGGGAAGTTCCCTCACCACTTTTTTCTGCTTAATGAATGTTGCAGCTGATTGGTGTTTTGACAAATCTTAGATTTTGAGCTATGTTTTTAATGGTAGATTCAATATGTGGAGGGGATAGATTTCTTCCCCTAAAACCGCCTAAATCGCAGTATAAGGTTGAAAATCAAATTTTATGTAGTAGCACACACTGCGAGCAGCACAAATAGTTTTTAAATTAACAACAAAAATATTGTAATAACTAAAACAACTTACCGATCAGTTTAGCCTCTTTCTCGGACAGCTTTGAAGTCAGTAGAAGAATAGAGTCGGTTGTGTCGACTTCAGCTGTTTCAGTCTCGTCTTTCAAAGCGTCATCTCCTTCCTTGCTTTCTTTCTCCTTCGCCGCCTTAACAGCTTTCAGTCGCTCTTTCAGCTCCAACACTTTGAGTTCTTCTTCTCCTTGTTTTCTCTTTGCATCCAACAATTGCTGAAAAGGTTTAATATTAATATGAGGGAAAGGTAAAAATAAATTCAAATAATTACATAAAACTGTACTGTTTGCTGTTAAAACGGTGGCAGGTTTCAGCAGAAGACGATGCGTGTGAAATGATGGCCCTATCGCCATGTACCATCTGATGATAGCAACACTTTTGTGAAGTAATTATTTGCTGAGTCCAGTTTGTGGGTAAAAAAGGCATTTTCACAACTTTTTAATGTAAAAAAAATAATTTTATAACTTGGGATTGATTACCTGTTGTATTTATGAAAAGGAAAAGCTGCATTTGCTTAAATTATCATATTATATATATTTCATTTGTATTTTTATGTTAGAAAGATCTGTTTTACACGCTTCTTGTTTTATTTTTATTCCTCAATTTTCAAGGATTCATACGATGTTTTCCTCAACCAATGTCTAATAAACCTTTATTTGACTTTTAACAACAGTTATTTAATCTAAGATTCGTTATGTTAATCGTTAATGGAGATAATGGTTTTTAGAAGGAAAAAGTATATTAAAGAAGTAGGAAATAATACAAGATAAGAGTTCTAGGTGGATTATCGCACACAAAAATTCATAATACATTCCACTTGATATTTTTCCTACAGTTACCTGACAAAGTGGGCTTCCTTGCACTGATTATAGCACACCTGCATTTACCTACTTTTGCCCCACTAATTTTTTTGCCATGGAAAGTTTTTAGTGGAAAGACTACTTATTTATATGCTTATCCATATGAAACTGTAGGAAACATATAATGTGTAACACAAGCGCAAAGGGCCTTTGCTGCATTTGAGGTACTTTCCATACTTGCCTATGGCTTGTGCGTAAACATTTCTCTCATGTGCAGCAAAGTGCCACTTCGCACACTAGGTAGTTACACAAATAACTATTTCCTCTCTAAGAGTGCTTGGCGTGGTGAATATAAAGTTTAATGTGTTCCTTCTTCCCTAAAGGATGAAAGGAATCGCTTACCTGCTGCATGCCTTGAAGTGTTTGCTGACACATTTTCAGCTGTTTGTCTTTCTGATCTAGTTCTGTCTTCAAATCTACTTTGACCAGATCTACTTCATTCTTGTAAGCTTCCAACTGACACCGCAAACTGTCGTTTTCTTCCTGCATCAAGAATAAAAGGTTCTAGTTTTACACTTAAAAACATGGTATACAGGGTGATCAACTCAAGGAGGCCACCATTGGGATTTTGGAAACGGTAAGAATTAAAGAAAACTTTAAATGGGGGACATTCCTATATTTTTTGTGGCAGTTAAAAATATGAGTTTATTTATTCGTTATTCAGCCGCCATTTTCCAAAATGGCGGCCAACTAATTAATAGTTATAATTAATTAGTGGAGACAAAGTTTCCAATTAAATATTTAGATTCTCCCATGTTAATATATATTAACGTGTTATATATATTATGGGAGAAAACCCAACTTTGATGGAAGATCCTGCCCAAACTAATAAATATTTAAAAAAATGAAAAACACTTTGCAAAACTACAGATCAGGACCATTTTTTTGACACTTTACTCATTAAAATCAGTCTAGAAATGAGGGAGGAGTTCTGTTTTAAAAAATGGGCTTAGCGTATTATATATATAGATGTTGAACCGGGGCAAAGCACCTTAAGTCAGGTACCCTGGTACTCTACACTTTTCCTTACTGTGAATTAAATGAGCACTCCAAAAGTTTAATCTTTAACAAAAATTGGCATGTTTATATTTACAAGGTTAAGGGAAACAAAATACAAATTGACACAACTAAGTCACCGAATGATCCATGAAGTTTAAAGGATGACTACCTTAAGTGCAGAGGTAGGGTCGTCTTTCTTGTGCTTCTTTCTCGGGGCGCCCATGTAACCAAACTGTTCCTCGTCAGTATCGGACACTTCCATCTCCTCATCTCCCCCAGCGAGCAGATTATCTTCCAACTCCACAGTTTTTATTTCCTACAACACCCGTGCAAATGTTAGGGATCCATTTTGCTTCTTGGGTTGGTGACTAAGACTGAAAACATACCTTGGGCTTCACCTGTGCAAATGTAATGGATTTTGTTGCTCTTTACGCTTATGACGAAGACTCTGAAGTTGTATGTACTCAAACTATAGCCATTAACCAAATCAGTAACTGGATTACTAGAATTTCTCATTTTAAATGACTTTCCTATTATCAAACTATTTTCACATGGTCCAAGTACATTAAAGATTCTGATTTGGATGTTATTGATTTTAGAATTTTGTTGTTAAGTTAGCAAAAGAATTAAATCTCTTTACATAATTATTTACTAGACTTTGCTGCTTCCAAGTTAAGGAATTGTGTAATGGTAGTTTTTTAGAAAATTGTTGTAATGGTTGCTTTTGAGAAAATTTTGAAAACACAGATTGGGCTAGTTGATTACATACGTACAACTACCCCCCATGTTGGCACATGTTATTGTTTAACCCTTTACTAAACAATTATGTATAAAATGAAAAGTTTTTTTTTAAGACGTGATATTTTCTTACAGTTGTAACCTACCTGACAAAACAGAATCCAAGTTTGAATTTTGAGGAATTCATGTATGCTTACATAAATCCAGTCTTAAAATCTATTTTGTGACACGACTAAATACACTTATGTATTTCACCTTCTTACTCTCTTGATGGAATTGTTGATGACAGTTAAAATTTGGATACCGTCCAGATCTTCCAGAATTGTTGGTAGGGTTTGCTTTTACACAACTCACCTTCATTCCCTGACATTGGTTTTGAGAGTAGGCGTCACCGAAACCTTACTAAGAGACTTTCAGGTTGTCGTCCAATCTGAACGGAATCAGTCTTAGGCCTATACTTACTCCAATTTGCATAACAGGCACACTTACATCCCAAAAAGTATCAAGAAGTTTTAGAAATCGAAAACAAGAACTGGCCAACATAATGACTTGAACACCTTTTTATTAGGTTGAATAGATTTTTACGATGAAGCAATTGAAGTTTTAAATCTATATACACTTAAACTTACCTTTTTAATGCAACCAACATTTATGAAAAGATCTCTAACTGGTAAGAACAGAGTGTTTGAATTTATATATTACAATATTTTGACTGCCGACTCTAGTATTCCAACAGATTTTTTAGTCGAATTTAAACCCTAGAAGTGCTTTAATTTCAGATTACAAATATTCAATATGCGCTACAGATATTATAATGTTGAAAAATTATAATATTAATTGTGGCTTATTCATTAGTCTTTAGGTTCTTGTTAAATAAATCAATTTGTAGACTTTTGGTCAAATTTGTTTAACCACTAAAATGAAGAATTTATTTTTCTAAACTTTCAGCTTAAATACCTTAAAAAAAAAATATGTTGTCCAAAGACAGTGGTTTGAAAATATACCGTTAATTAAACTCTGATATTTTCTACGATTAAATGTGTTTGTTTGAATTTAATGTTAGAGAAGGCTGCTACTTTTGACAATTTAATTTAGAACGAGTTTTTTATAGTATACATCACAGAGAGCAATTGTTTAATTTGTAGCTGAGTTGAGCTGATGTTGTGTTTATTTATTCAGTAAGGATTTTTTTTTTTCACTGACCACACAGCTTGTTATGTCCAAAAATGTTACTGTAAAAGACTGTATGCTTTACAATAGAATTAAAATTATTCCTTCATATATTTCCAAAACCGGTTAAAATATAGCTATGATCGTAACCAATCACTACAGTACAGACACACAAGTATTGGGAAGTTCAGCGCTTCTACGGTTAAACTTGTCAAACCTCATCACTTTGTAATTGACAGACAGTATTGTTGTTGGGTACACGTGCTGCAATACCTACCGTAGCTTGCTTCTTCCACATTTCTATGTTCTTGCGTTGGGCTTTGGTGAAGTGGTCCCAGACCTTCTTGTGAGATGCGGCCGAGAATACTCGCTCAATCTGACTGACTTTTGAGACAGATTAAAACATGAGTACAGTTCGGGCAGACTCGTATACTTACTCTCCGTGTGGTCCCCCAACTGTGATTAAAAACATTTCTCCGGTAAAACCAGTTTGTGATTTGAATTTGTTAAAAAGTTACCGATGTAGGAGTACGCTTTCTACCAAACTCAATACAATTGCAGAAGCTTTTGTAAAAAATGGACTAGAAACCGGAACCATCGCAAATGAACAGCTACATAGCACAGAGGTTCACTCATCGCCTAATTTTGTGCAACTATGACCGTGTGAAATAATAAAGAAAAGATACTGAAGAAAGTTTACACCAAAATTAAATTTGTTAATGAAACATAGCTGAGTGATAGCCAAGACAGAAAAAATATAAAATCTTTTACACAGTGGACAGGATGTCAGAAAGTAGAAAAACGGGATAAAATTATTGGGTAAACATTGGTAATGTAATCATGGTGAAAAATCGAATATGCCTCAGGTAGACAAGCCCAAAATTGATGGTAAGAATCTATTTTCAAGCTCAAAAGAATAAATAAATGTTAGTGTCCACAATGTCTGAAAACCCTATCCTAGAATAAATACAATACACCAATTTTTGAAGTTCAAATACAAACGAATGTGAGAGGGGAAAAACGTTTTGGAAATAAAGAAAATAAAAACAGACACGATCCAAGATAAAAATTTGAATCTGCGGTAAATAAAACATGTTTAGCGCAAAGATTGAGCGAAATCTAAAATTAACAAATTCACCAACCCCAACAAGAAGTTTCTTTTCACCGAGATGAAGAAGTAATTTAATGCACATTAGTACTTCACTGGAGAAATTAGTGTTTTGGAGACAGTTGGGAAACCACACTTGACGACACATTTTACATAACCCAGAAGTTGGAGGTATTGCTAGACTAATGAGAGTTACCATGGGTGATGGAAAAGTTTGGTGAATCGGGAAACTCAAACGGCTAGACTGTTGCAAGTTGGTAAGCTGTAATGGACTTTGGTAATAAACATTTGAAGTGAGTTAATAATCTGAATCTCAAAAAAGATTTGAAATACAGGTTCGAGAATGTAATATCAAATCTTCCTCTAGTAGTATTCAAAACTACCGATTTTAAAATTAGTGTGATTGTCAAACGCATGTATTTTTCAAACCAGATCTTCCGGTCTTCCAGATTCCTATCTATATTGTATGGATCAGACGATGAAACAGTAACTTGAAATAGTCGCTTGTACGTGGTAAGCATTGCGTTAATTTTCATTACCTTTAAAATGGTATAAAAGAGCAATAATAATACCAAAATTTTGTCAAAAATATTAAATTTTGGATTTTATTTTGATGACTAAGAAAAAGTATGTACATTTGTATGGACTACTAAGAATTTTGGAAAAATTGTCAATAGACTACGGCTAAGCCCACAACACATGCACAGATTCACAACAGAGTTATGTTGATCTCTTTTAAAAAGAAATCTTGATCTCTCAAAGAAAAAAAGGATTTTTTGTCGTCAGGTAGTAAAAATAGCACAATCGCGAGATAATTACGGGTGTTACCCCCAATGTGATAGATTACAGAACACAGATAGTTCCACGATTGCAGAAGACAATTATGGTGTCGTCTTGATCATGCTTGTACCCAAAAGAAATTTTAAGACAAAATGAGGTTAAAAAGGACTTCCACACTCTGCTTAATAAAAACTTAACCAATAGTAAGACTTATTTACAACTAGAGCGAGTGACTCTTCTTACCCATAATGGTCTCAATAACCACTGTTATAGCGCCAATGTTCCTTAATTTATAGTTTTAATCTAGCCCAAGACCTCTTTGGCTGCATGACAGATCTACATGGCACAGAAACGCTGGATACCATAAGGACAAGGTGCATAAGGTAGCGGTAGCTTACTTTTTCCATTCTCCACGGGTGCATATTCTTGAACCTTGGAACACAGAATCCGTCTTGCCTGTCTGCGTACATAGATCTTACCAGATAAACTGAAGTGTAGGAATGTTGAAAACTCCAAGGCCTATTGGGAATCACCAGTTTGGTCTGTGAAAATTCCTTACTTAACTACCCAAAACCCATCAGGATACGTATCAAAGTAGAGATCCAACCAGTTAATTTATCACTGTAATTTTTATAAGGTTAGAGCGTGGGACTTTTTCTTTGGAGTCGTAGGTTCTAATCTCAGTAATACCACAAAAATTGTTTAAAGTATAAATGATTTTTTAATTGAAAGTCCTTTTTGATCCTCATTATAACTTAGGCTTCCTGATATATAGTTTTTTTCCAGAAAAGCAGTTTTGCCCGATTCACCAAACTTATCATTAGTGTCACCATTATAGAACAGTAGATTAGCAGAATAGATCTACAGCTGTATCAAGCTCCATCCCAAAGGCCCTGCAGCATGTCTGAAAGTTTTCTTACCATTTTCATTTTACTCAACATACATAGGTTGAACTGGTTAAACACTAGCTTTCATCTTGCTAACTCCTAATATATTTGTTTTAACTTTCAAATGAAGCAATTCCCTAATCGGGAGTGGAATTTTGTACAGTACAAAACCAAGGAAAAAAGTTTTAATTTCTTTAAGTCACGACCCTAATTTAGGAACTTGCAGACTTCTTTTCTCTACACTTAAAAAAAGCCAGGAGAGGAAATATTATGTGTATTGTGGTGTTATATGGCCTACCTGTATTCCTTTTAAGGTAAACTATATCTGCTACCTACATTCTACAGATCAAAATCCTAAGCTTACAATCTTCCATTCAACAAATAACTAGTTTGTGTTAATTTAGGTAAATTAATTACAAAATTTTAAGTGGTTAAAAAAATATATCAAATGTTTTTTAAACATGTTGTTATGTTCTAGTAAAATATAACTGTTGAGTTTCATCTCCTTTAAAAAATAGGATTCGGAACTAGACTACAATGTAGTAGTGATGTTTCAAAAGCAAAACGCATATGGAAAACTAAAAAACAATTCAATAATTTGGCTGATTTTTAAATCTAAACCTCAATAGTGCTAGATTCCGTCCTTGCTTTTTACAAATCTTGTTCTTTTCAGAAATCACACACTGTAACTTTGCAATGAACTGTTTAACTTTTTGTTTATAATTAGGGGAAATATGGTTTAACAATTCAAGTTTCGAGTTTTATGACACAATTTTTTTTAGTTCAGTTTTAGATTCAACACTTAACCGTAACAACACATACCCACACAGTACTAAAACACAAGAGCATTGGTAATAGGCATTGAGATGAACATGAATACTTGTAAGCAGGAACAGTAGAACCTTCCATAACCGACATCATGTTAACCAACACAGATACCTAGCTTATTTAATTGTGAGTGGGCTTATAATGTACATTTTTGAATTGTACCTAGGCCTACAAAAAAACTTAATGTGTGTGTTCTGGTTCAATTAAAAAAAAAAAAAAAACACTTACAGCAAAATGTATTTGTTGGAAAACAATTTCTTTTCCGAACCAATATTGTTTCAACCAATATAAGTATCCAAGGAGAGATCCAACCAGTTAATTCATCCCTTATCAGGGTAGCATGAAGCTAAGATTTACGTTTCTGGAATGTTTGGTCCTTAGAAAATCTAAAAATTCTTGATCCAAAGTCCACTTCATGATGGATATGATAGGTTCCACTGTAAATACTTTCCCATCCTACACCTGAGTATCCTGACTTACCACCTTGGTTGAAGATGCTGACTAGAGCGGAGAATGTTTAGGCTACTTACATTGTATCAGCAGGCCTTGCATGCGTCCCTTCATCAGCTCTTTGGCTCGGGTCAGCTCCTCCTCATACGTGGCTTTCTCCGTCAGCAGACGACGGACGTGGGAGTTGGTCGACTGTATCATGGAGTAGAACGTGTTTGCGTTGCGTTTGCTGCAGTCCCCACGCTCCAACCAGGTGATAACTACTTGTACGGCTTTTGTAAACTGCTCGTCAGCTGCAACGATAAAATCTCCATCAAAGTTGTTAACTGTGATTGTTGGTTTAAAGTAGTCCCAACACGACGAATTGTGGATCGTAACGGTGGATAATCACTGTGTGTTCATTGAAATACTGGTTTCTGTCAAACAAGTCAACATTTAAAAAAGCGAAACTATAGATTGGTTTTTCGCTTTATGCCTAATCAACTATCACAGCAACTAAAACAAAGAAAGAAATATTTTAGTTCACCACTAGTCCCGAAAGTGATTTGAGGGCAAAATAATGGCTTACAAGAGAGGCAAAGCTGAGTGCAGGAAAGAACTATCGTGTCCTAGAATGGAACTTCTGTGACAAGTAGACCTAATGAACAATAAATCAGAAATCAAAATCTTTTCATCAGATATCAAAATCAGAGTCTTTTTATCACGTTTCAAATACTCACACAAATCTTCTTGGATGAAAAAAAATATTATTCATTAGTCCACCAATTCTCAAAGTTGTCATAGCATCTAGCTATACAATTCATTTAAAAGTCAGCTGTTTCAACAATATCTGTTTTAAAGGAATCCTCAGTGTTGCTCCTGTTAAGTAAAACTGGAACTTTGTTTGTTTGGGACAGAAAAAGGTTGGTTTGGGACAGAAAAAAAGTGTTTAGGGCAGGCAAAATAATGTTTTTAAATTGTCAAGCTGAGCTGAATGGAAATGACCTATTTTGTATACAGAGTGATAAAAATATAGCTATAAACTGCAGTGTGACCTAAAACCCTCACTACACATCTTTAAAAATTGTCTACATGTGGTTTACATAAATGTCAACTTCAGACTCACTTTTGATCTTCTCCGCCACGATGTTGGCCTCGTGGTCGCTGTAGTGTACAATAGGTGGAGGAGACGGCACTCGTAGTCTCTCCTTCTCTACTCTGTCTCTGTGTCGTTGTTCCCGTTGCAACTGTCTCTGTCGACACTCCCACTCGTACTGGTCGTCCCTGGCCTGGGCGTAGTCCACGTGTAGCCGCCCTGTGTTGGGAATGTCTGTGTTGTTGCCGATACACATTCGGTATCCTGCAGAAGAATAGACGATCAAACTATTTGTCATTAACGATTAGTATTAAGTTTTTTTTAGTTCTGCTATCAGGCATCTGATCGCGTTTTTAGGGATTAAAATACTCAACATAAAAAGATAAGTCTACAAACAGAGCCAAAACAAGAAAAGGCACTAAGAGAACAGTATGGTAGTCAAAACTACTTGAGTACATTTTGAAAAGACACCATTTTGGTTTTCCGTCATCGTTTCGCCATGTGCCGACTTACCTAAGCTCAATCGAGCACATATTGTAAAGCCATGTTAATTTTGTGCTCCAACTAGCCTCCATTTCTTTTAATTCTTGTTTTCTTTCAACTGTTCAACTGTAGGCTACTACTTCTATACTATTACTGTATGACCTTGTGTGATTTTATCTAGCTTTAATTGTGTTACTCAAATCATGCTGTTTTAAGAGAAGTGCCTTCTCAGCTGAGGTACTGTTCAAATTTTATAAAATTTTGTGAACACTTGTATTTTGTTATCATAATGTAAAATGCCCCCAATAATCCCTTAACATATAATAACCATCACCAAAGATGAACTTTCAAAAATTATCTAATCTTTATTCAATAAAATATTAACTTAAGCATTGTATTCTCACAACCTCTAGAAATTATAAAAAAAAATTGGGGTTTCTAATTGTTTACTAAACAAACCATTACAAAGAAAATGACTGAAACACAACTCACCGCTAAAGTAGAGAGCAGCGTCCACTGAAGCCTCATGTAGAAACCGTATGTGGCAGAACTTCTTGTTGTTGAGTCTAACAGTCAACATCTCTCCACAACGACCAAACAGTTCTCTGATCATGTCCTCTGTGTGGAAAACATATCTTGAGACAAACTAACTCCTTAGAGGTACAAAGTTGGATAGCTACAGGCCTTTGACACAAGAAGTGGCTCAAGTTGGTACCAAATAGAATCAATAACTTTTTAACCTTAAGATGGGATATACCAGTAAATTGTCATATATACCTACTAGATAAGTGATAGCAATAACAGGTGATTTGATTTAAAAAAATCTAGGGTATTTAAATAACACTTGTTATCAAGGGTTACTTGCTACTGAGTGTCTTATTGAGGTTCCACTATAAAACTAATCCAACTCTACGCACCTGTAGCATTCTCAGGTAGGCCGCCGACAAAGATGGTCTTACATCCAGGAGGTCTCTCTCTAGTGGAGGGGGGAGGAGCGTTAGGACTGGGGGGAAACAGCGTAAAGTTCTTGAATGTCATCACTTCCTTGACTGTAGACACTGGTGTCGGCACCATCGTACCATCAGCCATCACTGGCCCACTCGGGCCCATCATCATGTTGTACTGTAAGGACGGGAAATACCATAGGCCTTAGCAATAATAGTCAGTAATGTTCCCTAGCTCTCTGGCAATAGGTGAAATAATACTATTATTTTTGTCACCTATTTTTTTTAAGAGGTTGGCTTCTTGGCTTGTGCGTGGAATGTATCCAGCAAACTATGAGGTAAGCAATACAAGGATTGAACTTTACTGACAAAAAAGTAGTGGCAGATAGATATTAGAATGCGAACCCACAACATAACTGCCTTGGGCTCAATGTCTACTGAATGAGTATTTTGAGCCATTTTCCATACTTTTTTGACACTTAAATGCAATTTCTTAAAAAGTTGTCCAAGAAAATTACATTTCTTGAGTTTTATTAGTCTCTTATTCAACTCTTTTTCACAACTAATGGTGTAGGTATAATTAAATACATTCTTTTCTACTAACTTTCCATTACAAGGCAAAGTGTCGGACGTGCAATAAAATTCAACTGACTCACTTGTCCCATCATCATGCTGGGATCCATCATCTGCGGAGCCATCATGGGGTTCATACCCATCACGTTGACAGGGTAGCCGACCGGTCCCATCATGCCTCCCCACACTGCTCCGCCAGCTGTGTTGGCGGTGGAGGTAGTCTCCTGGAGGCCTGGCGGAGACATTGAGTCTCCCGCGTCCCTCTCACGACCATCGCGGCTGCTACCGTTGGTGCCCGAGTCTCGGTCATCCCTTCAAACAATTGATGTTGATTACAAACCGTCACCTTCGACTGTTCAATGATCAAAGTATAAAATAAATAGAAAATATAATTTTGTCCAGTAGCTACATCTGTGAATGAATCATTCAACTTTGTTCTATTTGGGTGAAACATTTGCTACTACTGGTCCATATAGATGGGATACAATTACTTTAGAATCCAAAAGTTAATGATATAAGTCAATAAACATAAATTAAAATTATTAAAACATTCCTCTATAATAGTCGATGCCGTTACACTCTCCACTATTCAGGAACCTTACCAAACCCTCGTCTAAACTGAACAAATCATGACCAGGAGAAGTGAATGCAAACAAAAAAGGAATATATTTACAACCACAAGCAATGTTTACAACATTTAACATTACAACACTAAACTAAAGGCCTGCTGCATTTCGACATGCCGTATTGAGCGTCGTGAAGGGACTTAGGCCTACAGCAGAACTTCACTAGGTAATTTAATTTGTAAGATTACTCGCATCTGTAAGGTTACTCTTACTTGAAATCCTTGTCATAGTCTCTAATTATTTTTAAATTCTTATTCTCACCTGCGATCCCTATCTCTATCTCGGTCTCTTCTCTCTCTGGTACGATCTCTCTCTCTAGTTCTATCTCTATCTCTGTCTCTACGACTCTCTCTATCCTGGTTGTCTCTACTGCTGTTCCTTTCTCTCTCTCTTTCTGCCAAAGCTTTTAGCTGTTCTCTTTCAAGGTCTTCCCCTGCAAAGAATTTCTTTGTTTTAATTGAGACTAAACCCCGCTATGAATCAGTTTGTTAGACCCTAAATTAAAGAACTACAATCTAAGTTAATATGGTTCAGTTGAATACTCAGGATATCTGATATCTGATTTCTCGTGCTACATGTACGAGTAAAATAGTGGTGGAATTATTTTTGGGTTTTTATAAACATTTATTAATTTTGATGATTTATTTTTGACATCTATAAAAACTAACATTTAATTTCAAATTTCAATGAAGATCTTTCAGCTATAATATTCATAGGTTCTAAATACAAAAGAGTGTTACTGGAAATTCACATTACGTATTGCACTAAGTATAGGTCTAATGGAAAACGCATAAACTAACCTGACAGAGGCATCGGAGGTTTATTTTTGCTCGTGTTGAACTCTAGCGGGGCATCGTTGAGGCCAGGAGCCATATTACCCATCATGCCTTGCGGGAAACCCTGTGGTCCGATCATTGGACCCATCATCATGGGACCACCCATCATTTGGCCTCCTCCTAGACATTTAACACCTTGTCATTCAAGCTCAAACAAACAGAAGTAAGCTTTGTATGATTAGAAAATTGTTCTGCTATTTTGTATTCTGGACCTTTTCTGTTCTACAAATTTCATGTTGGCTTAGTTAACTTGGGTTAAAACCAAAACATAAACTAAAACTTCAATTAATTGTTTAGGCATTGTTACATAAAACTTATATAGGTCTGGAGGTAGTAGGCCTACTGTAGTGGTGGTAGTAGGGCCTACTAGTGGTAATAAGTTATGTCAGTATGGTACACTTAATTCACTATTTTGGACATTTTCGGATATTTTATGTAGGCTTAGGCCTAAATAATTAATGGAGTCTGATCAAAGTTTGACCATCCATTGGAGATGTAACTTTACAATAAACCATGTGATAGTTTTATGTCAGCCTATTTAAAAATGTAGGCCTAGGCGCATCATATACAACACACGCTTAAATGTGCCATGCTGACCTTGTTGCGGACCCATCATAGGCATCTGCATCGGAGGTCCCATGGGTGGTGGGGGTGGTGGGGGATCTGAAAACAATACCAATGTAAATATTCCACCAAAAACAAACTTTTTTTAATGATGTTTAACTACCATGGGACCAAATTCCAATGCTTAGAAAAAACAAAGACCGTTTTTTAGGTGTATCTTTACCCTAGGTCGAATACTATTCATTGATTGACCTATCCTACACAATCACTTCAGGAAAGATAGAGTAAAATCAAAGCAGTCCCTAATTGAGATAGCCTATAAAAACTTAGGCCCAAGGCCCAAGTAAAATTACAGCGGCTGCACTTTACTTGACGTCCTACACTCATTCGAATGAAAATATCGATTGATATATCGATTAATCGATTGCTTCATTCGATATATCGTTTGGTTAGTTAGGTAAGGTTAACCTAACCTAACTAACCAAACGATATATCGAATGAAACAATCAATGAAAATATCGAATCGAAAAAAAACTTACATTTTACAAAGCGATACACAAGACCTAGGTTCTATGCAAAAACAATGTTTAATACGTAACATTAATTAATGAAAGGGTAAATTGATTGTCTACTTACTTAGAGGTAAAGGTGGGTTGCCAGGGTAGTTGAATGACATGTTCCAAGTTTATAAAATCATAAGAACTATTATTATGCTAGGTTATAGGTGATCAAAACCTAATATTTGAACGGTACTATTTTAGTCTATTCAATGATGAACCAGTTCTGAACAAAACCAACACCTACTCTAAATCCGATTAAAAGTTATCAAAGGCGAAAATAGAACATGAACAAATACCTCACCAGGACAACAAATAATAAAAAAAACATATAAGTTAATCCAAAACTGGTCTCCAAGCAAAGAAAGGAGTATGATGGATGAGAGGAGAGATGATGGCTGTCTGCAGGTCTGGCTGAAGGTTGGGTTGAAGCAGAAGCACAAGCAGACAGAGACAGCTAGCAGACAGGGAGTAGACTAGAAGCAGAATAGCAGATTCACGCAATACGCAATAACTTAGGACAGACTCGAGCGACACAGACCGACAGACCTTTTCGAAACGTTGATTATAAAATCTATTTGTGTTATACTGAAAATATAAATTAGAATTTTTTTCCTATCACAGTTTTCATTTTTATCAGTCTTTTCATGCACTGTTTTAAGTAATGGAAACCATAAAAAATACATTATTATGTTTCAAACAAAATGCTGAACAAAAAACCATTGCATACAGTGTACATACAAACATACTCGTACGAAAATTTAAATATTCGGTATTGTAGATTCGAAATTTAAGATTTATTTCGGCCATTAAGTTATTGAACTAAAAATAATATTTCAGTCTTTTCCTGAAAAAGAATAAAACATATAAAATAATCCACTGTAAACCAAACAACACTACTTCTGTCAAAACTTCACACAGCAAACCATGCAAAATATAATTGTCAAACAAACATACCTTTCAGTAGACGTACATGACTTATTAAGTATTTAAGTTGGGAACGGACAATACCAGGGAGGGCATTGAAAAGCTTATACCTGTAACAGGAAAACAGTTTTGGGATTTACTTAATCTATTACTACTTGTACATTTGAGCGATTTCTGGTCATGTAAGAGTGAACATCCTAATTATATACAATATCAGCCTCCATATCTTTAATTAATTGCTATCAAACATTGATATATGTACACATTGACTACAGTCTTGATCCGAAGTTCTCTAAATACAGGTTTGTAATGCTCTATGAGGCTGACACATGACTCGAATCGCTCTTTTCTGAAGTAACAACACTTTCATAGCATGTGGGGAGTGACCCCAGAGCCGAGTACCATAGACAACATGTGCCTGAAAGAAAGAGAAAAAAAGCCAGCCTCAAGAAATGAAATGGCAATTCATGAGACTATTAGCTGGCCATATGATACCGTGTATATTCTCTTCATTTTTTTCATTTTATATATCTATATTTTTAGGAGATGTATTGTCAATGGTAAGTTGTTGATGTAACATCACTTCGCAGAGAGCATGTCTTCAGTCTCGTTGACGTCAATCGTCAAACGTGATTGCGGCACTAACCGTGAACAAATCTTGTAGTTTCGTGTTTCGTCAACAGCTGTGATTGTCCACCGCGATTTCGGCAACACCTGTGATCGCCCTTTCGGTTTACCGAACACACTCGGCCTTTTTGCCCCAGCCCCAGACAGGAAACAAGTACGATATATCCCCAGGAGTTGGTTATGCCGAGGTTGTATAATAATAATATGAGGGACTTTTATGATAGTTATTAGCTCGTAAGGATTATAATCGTATAAGTCTTAATCCTTTATAATCGTTAGTTTAGTTAAGTTTTCTGTAAGACCTCATGCAAGTATACTTTTACGGCAACAAAACCAGAAAGAAAAAAAAATTGGCGGGAGTTTGGACTGAGAAGTCGAAGTCAATCAAAACAATTTGTTGTTGATGGTTTTTTGTTTTTTGGTTTTCTAAATGTCAAACTGATATTAAGATTCAGACTAGAGGTTATTTTGTTACCAATTTGATACTTTTTTGATAATGTTTGTTAAAGTAACTTACAAACAAGTTTTTTAGTTGAACTCGGCAAAATTAATGTTATTGGTTGATCTTTTAGGTATACCCATACCTTTGTGATAACATACTTGTAGCTGAAGTAGGATCTAGGATCCTGCTACTACTGCTATCCAATCCAGTGTTGTCTTATGGTGGAATTTTAACCAAACAGTAACTTTTGAACTTATTAAAATGACAGCTACATCTTCTGGTGATTTTAAAAGTTAGTATAGACTACTGTAGCCTATACAAATTCTAGGCTAGGCTAGTTGAGTTTTATACCATCCTTTACAGACTTAGGCACAGGCTAGTATTAGTACTGAATTTCAGTGGGTTAAAGTAAGGTGACTGACAATACCTGTCAAACAAAAATTTGTACTTTTATTTGCCATTTACTAAGTTATTAATATCGAAAGTAATCAGAACCAGGCGAGGAGTTTTAAAGACCACGAATAAGGACGTTTTTAGACTTAGAACGTTTGAATGTCATTTAAGATCCCTATATCTGATGTAGGCTAGCAGAATAAGTTAAGCATTCCATTTCTGGTCCAAGAGGAATACAAGTACGATTGGTTTAGTGTACTCAAGACATGCCTGAATATATGCAATTATTTAGCCTATATTTTTCCAGAGCTGTTCAAGAACTACGCCTTAAACCATCATGAAGAGGAATTGTTAAGGATTATGAAAATCAAAGATGATACCCGGCATGTGTCAGTCACGGTGAAGTAAGTTAAGCTGTGTTAATGTTTTATTAATTGCGTAATTCAGTAGGTCTTGTAGGAGTACAGTTTTGTGGTTGACTAAGGTTGGCACATTCAACTATTTTGTTTGGCTATATTATATCTTGTGTTTACATATTTTCTGTAAGTTATACCGTAACCTCGCTATGCCATCTAAATGACCTTTGTAACTTATTTGTTTTTTAGTGAGTTTCCCATAGCCTATAGGGAAAAAGCTATTACCGTAGTAACTCATGGTAAGACCTGGACTCGGGACCGATTTACTATTTCCTTTTTCTTGCACGATAACTCAAGCAAAATTGATCCGATTTTGATGAAATTTGGTATAAACGTGTAAACCTACATTTATTTGAACAAGTTCGAGAACCAGCATGATCTGACTACCCATGGAAACGGGGGTTTTATGGGGTAAAAATTAGTTTTTTCCCATTTTTGACCCTAAAAACATAAAATTTAGCAATTTCTTGCATAACTGTTTTGTGGAGCTTAAAAAACCAAAGTTATTAAGTTAAATATGCAGGTAATGGTTGAGGAGAAAATTCTAAAAAATTGTAAATTTAAAAATTCCTCTGTTATTCTTATGGAGAATAAGTAATTGTAGTTTGCTTGTTTATGAACATATTTTAATCAAATTTGGAAGATGAATTTATTTCTTACTAAACTATTAATATAAAAAACCAACCTAAGTACTAGTTGTTAAACCAATTCTATTTAGGGAATAAATGTGATATTTTTAAGGTGACATTTTGGTGTAAATCCAATCAGGCAAATGGAAATTCGCTTATTCTGCAGGTTTGCTGTGGCAAGGGTAATTTTTGTTAATCCGTATTTTCACCTGTTAAACCCTGATTATCACTCGGAAGACCAAGGTCCATCAGACTCAATTATTGCAAAAAATGTCTTATCGTTATGTTATTTTAATCTACATTTTCTCTCTAGTTTTGTCACATTATTCGAGACCAGCACGGAACTTGGGGATGGAATTCTATCCAGACCTTCAACTGTGTTGCCAATCTGTGACCGAGCGCTCGTCTTAGCTCAAACAGAACTTAGGGAGCGGCAAGATGACAAAGACTCACTCATTGTCAAGAGCAAAGTCCACGCCAGGATGACTGGTAAGAACTTGTATTGAAATAATCTTCGTAGTACAAATAGAACTAGACTCCAACTATGCTGTACAACAGTTTTATTATGTGTGTTTACATTATTGTCAACAGAGCTATTAGAATAAGTAATTCGAGTTGACGTTAGCTAGTCTCAAGACCAGTGTTTGAACGTTTTTCTTACAAAAAACGTATAAAGTTCCACTGGCGTGTAAAAAGTATGTTAATATCAGGTATTTATTATTTTGTTATAATTTCACAAAATGCCTACTTGAAAATAAGTAAAGAATAAGCCTAGTTGTTTTATCTGCTATTACCTAATACATATATCTGTAACTATTCTCGCTACAGGAATTGTATTAATACAAATTAAGAACTACCGGTACTATTTTAAATACTAGTATATTTAATTCAAATGAGAAAAAATTACAAACATATTTTTAAGAGTTTCATTGTAACATTAATTCTGCAATGTTTAAAAACACAAACTAGGCCTAACCCTACCTCTCTGCCAAAACTTCACCCTTTGCTTGGCATGCAAGTTGTACTGGCAATGTAATTAACTCACAGAATTGTTTTAACAAAAAAGGCAACCTATACATAGTCTTTAAGTCCGCAATGGGTTAAAACTTCTCAAAATTCATCTATTGTTTCGTCATATTTTGCTGGCAGTTTGCTGTTTATTTTCCTATTGTTGGTAGCCCTGCCAGTTTGTCCGGAGCTTCACAGGACAGTGTTCCCCAAAGGGGAGGACGTCGGGTCTTTCCTACGAGTGGTGGGAACTGTCGTCCGCACAGCGGCTCCAAAGATGCTGGAGTTTCAACGGACTTACATCTGCGCCAAGTGCAAACATCAGACTAATGTTAAGGTACTTGAATGTTACTTACTATCATAACGATTAACTAAACAGTGACACCAGGCGACATACTTAAACCTAGATATAAGTGAAATATAGAATGAATGGAATTAGGAGCCTTAGTTTTGTTACTAAATTAGATCAGTTGATTCTTACAGCTAAAAAATTTATTTAAAGCCCAATTATCAAGGACAGCGGATCTAGTTTTGAGTCATAAAAAAGCTTCTGACTTTTTCAGGATGGAATCTGCTAAACGGGACCGAGACTACCTTGGATAATAAAAAAACTCAGATAACACGGCAGTAAAATTTATAACTGGTGGAACTGCATTTTCCAATACTATCAATACTTTGGACCTGGGACAAAATTGAAAAAAAAAACTGCTATATTGGCTGCAGTACTGTATTTGCTCTATTCTTGTAAGTCTGGATTTTTCGTAATCCGGACCGAACCTCCGCCACATTAGTCCGGATGAGCTAGAGTCTACTGTATTTACAAATACTAAGCTGATAAAGTTACTATTACCATTAACATAACAATTTTTTATTTCCAAGAAGTCTATATGGAAATAGTGTTTACTTTTTTTACCTTGTGCATACGTAATCCAGGGTAACTACACAATAGAATTAAAAATTGTTTGATAGGTAGATTGGTTGGTTGAAACTAATAAAAGTACAAAATTATTCCTAAACTCTGTGCAACTGTTACTGAGCCAACCAGCTTAATTCAACCTAGGCTACATAGACCTATCTTTTAGATAGTGCTGTTTTGAAGAGTAATTGCAAAGAATTCAATGAACCATTGTATTGATAAGGATATCAGATGTCAAAAGGGAATCACACAAAAGTTATCTGTATACTCGTAGATTGAACATACTCTGCTATAGCTATCGTCCCTATGGATCAGATATACAAAATTTTAAGATATGATTAGGCCTATATAAGTGCTCTGGAGAATAAGAGACTTCGGTCCATGAGGTCCCGTTTCAAATCTTGCCAATGGATTTTATCTAAATTTTTATACTGCATCCTCTAGACATAATCTGAAGTAATGTGATAAACAACAACAGGCTAGAAGGGAGCGGGGGAAAAATGTATAAACTGAATGTCACAGGCAGATTACGAGAAGTATTACGTGATTTCTGCGCCTAGCGGTTGTGGCAACCCTGAAGGCTGCAAGAGTACCACCTTAACAGCAGTGAAATCCATGGACCACTTCAGCTACAAAGACTATCAAGAAATAAAAATTCAGGTAATAATTATGAAGGGGTAACATGCATTTTGTTTGAAAATGAAACAACAAAAATAATTTTTAGTTTGTGATATGATAAAGCTTGTTAAATAATCAATACACTTGAATGTGGCTAACATTGGTTAACATACATCAATTAAATGATACTTAATTACTTACTTGTACTTGTTGTCTTGATCTTTGACTGAAGTTTCTCGGAGATTGCTTCATTATGACTAAAATAGGCTACTTAAAAAATAGTTTTGACATCATAAGATGTGGAATTGCCCCTGAACTGGTTTATAACTAATATAATGGTTTAATTAACTTCAGTCTCCAGTTCAAAGTAAGTCGATTGCGACCTAGGTTTCAGCACGACGTTGTGCTATCATCAGGCTTCCAGTCAAAAATGTTCAGTCCATTGGACGTCGTTTAGTAAAAACTATATACAGTTCACAAGACACAAACACATACACATTTACCGATCGGTATTTACAAGGGGAGAACGAGTACATTTTTGTCAAATCACCGGCCGCGACGAGTGACATCCAAGCCACAACTAGCTAGATAATTCTTGTGGTCTACCTGACCTTTGTCCTTTGTATTGTCTTGATCCTTGGATAATAGGATGCGTTAGTGTCGCTTGGGTCTCGATTATTTTGTTGAAAATTAAATTGGAGCTGTGGTGGATTTGATCGTTCATTAAGTTGTCAGTATCTTGTTTTAATGACTTGTAGATGAGAAACTCTTCTAATGTATATAATAAAAAGCCTTTTTTGCAATAGCTGAGAATGGTAACATTTTCCTCCAATTTCCCCGCTCTATGGTCGTTTTCGATCATGTGTTGGGCGAATGTAGATTTTTGTTGGATAAGTCGGGGGTTTGGTTTGTGTTCTTTCAACCGGGTTGTCGGTCATAGAGCGGGGAAATTGGACGAAAATGTTACCATTCTCAGCTATTGCAAAAAAGGCTTTTTATTAGATACATTAGAAGAGTTTCTCATCTACAAGTCATTAAAACAAGATGCTGACAACTTAATGAACGATCAAATCCACCACAGCTCCAATTTAATTTTCAACAAAATAATCGAGACCCAAGCGACACTGACGCATCCTATTAACCAAGGATCAAGACAATACAAAGGACAAAGGTCAGGTAGACCACAAGAATTATCTAGCTAGTTGTGGCTTGGATGTCACTCGTTGCGGCCGGTGATTTGACAAAAATGTACTCGTTCTCCCCTTGTAAGTACCGATCGGTAAATGTGTATGTGTTTGTGTCTTGTGAAGTGTATATAGTTTTTACTAAACGACGTCCAATGGACTGAACATTTTCGACTGGAAGCCTGATGATAGCACAACGTCGTGCTGAAACCTAGGTCGCAATCAACTTACTTTGAACTGGAGACTGAAGGTAATTAAACCATTATATTACTTACAAAACTTTACTATACAAAATTTGAAATACTTTAAAATATTTTAGGCTGTCGTATGCAAGTCCGTGGTTAATTTCAGCCTGGAATTAATGGATCGGAGGACAATTCTTCAAGATTGTACAGGGTTTGTGAGCAAGTTAAGGAATTAGTCCATCCAGGGAGTTGAAAAGACTTGAATTTAACATGACGAACAATAAATGTCCAACTTTATCTCATGTCTGTTTGATAGGAGCAAGTGGGCAAGCTGGGGATGGGGACGATCCCTCGGTCCATGTGGGTCACGCTGGAGGACGACCTGGTAGACTCTTGCAAACCTGGGGACGATGTAGTGATATGGTATGTACCAACTGATCTGTGTGGTACCATTGCAGTACAAGTTATTTGGGAAAGACAGTGTGGTCTTGACTTATAAGGTAGTTCTGCGGGAGTCTCACAAATAACAAGACAAGAGTCATTTTGAATCAATCTCATAACAACGGTGAAGGTTGTGGAATGACAACGTAAAATGTTGCTGTGGTTGTGGTAAATGTTAACGATCAGTTAAATGTTATAATTTTCTTTGATAATTAGGGTTGCATCCTAAAAATATACAAGTCTTGTTGTTATGTGGTTAAAACCCCATGATTTGTATACTTTTTTATCACTATGCACTAATTGACCAGGACCTGGACAAAAGTTAATGACTTTAAAATCTCATTTTGTTATTCTAATTGCTACCTCTATGGATATCTGGTGAATTTGGCATTCAATCTTTTGCATTGAATATGCAACTCGTTTGTACTATAATTGCTTTAAGTACACCTTAATTGTTATCAACAATTTTACAATTTAACCTTACTGCTATGTTGTTTCATCTTGCTCACCCGTATAAAAACTCAAGAAACAAAATAATTTAATCACATTCTGCCCCAAAGTCAAAATTGGTGTCCTGCATGTCTCTAATATTTAGAACCAGTACTATTTCCTACCTACTCCTGGTCTAACTTACCAGCTCTATTTTTGAGCTACAGAACCGTATTATGTTGGGTACAGTGTTCATACAGTGGAGAATTTGTTTCTACAAAGTGCATCTCAGAGATGTAATTTAATTATCAGTTGGTTTCAGCGGCACAGTGTTGCGACGGTGGAAGCCACTGAACTTCGGAGCACGATGTGACATCGAGATGGTTCTCTCGGCCAATCAGCTGGAGGTATGCAACGACCAAAGATCCAATGTCCTTATCACCCAGGACGTGAGAGACGCCTTTGCGGCTTACTGGCAAGACAACTCCCACAGGCCTCTGCAAGCTAGGAATCTCATCCTGGCATCCATGTGTCCTCAGGTTCGTTGAAGGAAGGGTTTAAATTTTATTAGTCAGGATATTGATCAATTATATGAATATTCATTGATATGATATGATATGATAAGATTGATTGATATGAATATATATATGAATATTGATTAGGTTGTTTTTTACACTATTTTTGTTTTTCTAAGAAGTATGTTTACACATGTTGCAAGAGGGAAAAAGCTGTTTCAGGTGCATGGACTGTACCTAGTGAAGCTGTCTGTGGCCCTGGCACTGGCTGGAGGTGTAGGCAGACAGGAGGGAGAGGAGGGCTCTAGACTGAGGGGAGAGTCTCACATGTTACTAGTGGGAGATCCTGGTACCGGCAAGTCTCACATTCTCAATTTCGCCGCCAGAATGTGCCCACGTAGTGTGCTCACGACGGGAATCGGATCTACTTCCGCAGGTCTCACTGTCACAGCTGTTAGAGTGAGTATCTTGCTTGATCCTCTGTAGATACGTATACTTATATTTATACTTCCGATGGCGATAATCCCACTTATGGATTTCCAGCCATGGTCGTAAAAGGTATTCTCGGTATAGGGCCTATTTTTTCTTATTCTCCTAAAAATTCTTCTAATTTGTTGTAGGCTTTTACAGTAGTAGGCTTGTGTATCAACTTATTTTAAATTTGCATTAAATTTTTTTCAGTGGCCTTTACTGATTGCACACTCCATTACAAACATATGGGTATAATAAAACCACAACTGTTCATTAAAACCCTCTACTTGAAGGAATAAAACCTGCTAAATTAAAATATTAAAACGAAACATTATTGTCAGTTTAAGAATTTAAATTTAATAGAGTTTTCAAATCTCTTGGCAAATTTTTTCAGTACTATAGCAAAAGTAGTTGGTTAGTTTTCATTAACTCTTATTCTATTTTAATCTGAGCTTTCCATTCAGTTATTTTTTAAACTTATCCATGTGTAAAAAAGGTCCTTCTTAATGTGGAGATTTGGATGTAATCAATTTTTTAGTGAACTTGTCTTCTAGGAAGATGGTGAATGGCAGTTGGAGGCAGGAGCATTAGTGTTGTCAGATGGCGGGATTTGTTGCATTGATGAGTTCAACTCTATCAGAGAACATGATCGAACTTCTATACACGAAGCGATGGAACAACAAACTATCAGTGTAGCTAAGGTAACGAATCAGATCTATTAGAACAATCAGTGTGCCTGAGCTAACAAATCAGAGCTATTAGAACAATCAGTCTGGCTTAGGTAACGAATCAGATCTATTAGAACAATCTGTGTGCCTGAGCTAACAAATCAGAGCTATTAGAACAATCAGTGTGCCTGAGCTAACAAATCAGAGCTATTAGAACAATCAGTGTGGCTGAGGTAACGAATCAGAGCTATTAGAACAATCTGTGTGGCTGAGGTGAATCAGTGCTGTTTGAACAGTGTGGCTCAGATAATAAATCATAACACTTACTACTATAGTTGGCCTAGATAATGAGTCTGTATCTTTTCTAGGCAGGACTGGTGTGTAAGCTGAACACGAGGTGTACAGTGTTGGCCGCTACTAACCCCAAGGGACAGTATGACCCGACACAACCTCTGACTGTCAACATTGCCATAGCCAGTCCTCTGCTTAGTCGCTTTGACCTGGTGCTTGTACTGCTCGATTGTCGTAATCCAGATTGGGACAGGTATATATAGTGTTTTCTGTCAATATTTTTTACCACATTTCTAAATGGATTTTTGATTGTGATAGTGTACAATAATTATGTTACACTTTTGCACTTACAATGACCAAACTTTGGGATGGTGTTATTTAGATAGTTGCAGGCATTTTCAAAAACACAATTTTTACAAAGTTTTTTTAATACTTTGAGTCCTTAAGGGTAAAACGGTAAAAGTACCTAAAACGCACACTAAATTACACTAGGTAAACCTCAAAGATAACTGTATAGTCAATACAAGTAAGCAAAATAAATATAGTCACTAGATCTTTCATAAAATCATTTCTTGTTCCATCAGTGGATCTTATGTTACAGGATAGTGTCCGGTTTCATCCTGGAAGGGAAGGATCCAGCTTGTCTCAAGTCCAACTCCTTGTGGGCCTTGGAGAAGCTACAGGCCTACCTGAGTGTAATAAAAACTCTGCAGCCTCGTATGGGAGAAGGAGCCAACCGTATACTCAGCAGGTCTGACTACAATAATACCTTACTTCGGAGTAGGTAGTGCTTGATTCCTTAAAACATTCGCTCTGACAATTTTTTCATAGCTCTTAACGTGTACCACCCACAACATTCACACGTGTACACACAGTGATCCCTAAAACCCTGGTGTGCGCCCCGGTAGATACTGATAAGCCTTCAAAGTTGATTGTTCACGTTTTGACGTTTTGGAGTTTCTGTGAGTGGCATTGCTATGTAAGGCACATGAACAATATTCACAGGTGGTGCATGAATCTGAAAGTACTTGGCAAGTATGCCAAACCTAGTATGACCTTATTAATCGTGATCAGTAGATTTAAAGCAAATGTCCCCCGGAGCTGGATGGTTCGAAAATAACAAGCCCCCCTGTGAAATTCCGGCGACCTAGGCTTGTGTGAGCAGATAGGATGGTCCCTAGGCTCTGGCGGTCAAATCATCAACTAGCTAAGCTAGCCGTCTTCCAGGTTGTCTCTAGTAGTTGCTACTCAAGCAGATATCATTATAACCTAGTGATGCGCTTTTTTATGCAGTACTGTGCATGGCTATGAGTGGCGCACATTTACCAGTGGGTTATATCGAGACTGAACACATATAGACATGGCAAGGAATTTTAGGTTACACTTTTCCTTAAAGTTCAATGTCTAACGTAAAATAGATTTAACATCTATATCTAACTATATAATTATATTAGCGCAGCACATAGAAAAATCTCCATTGAGTTCCTTAGTAAAAAACCTTTCCAGTAAAAGTATTTAAAAATATATATTTTCAAGTGATCCTTGATAAAGAACTAAAAACTTGCATTGACAATTATATTATTATTCCAGATATTACCAGGAGCAAAGACGGATGGCAGCCCGCAATACAGCTCGCACCACTGTACGACTGTTGGAAAGTCTAGTGAGGTAAGAATAAAAAATAAATAAATTTTACATAACTTCTTATAGATGTGTCAAAACAAAAGTTCTTGTGTATCTAATCCGCTGGACTTTGATTGATTAGTTTATATCGAAAATCAAGATCGAATTCATTGCAATCTTTCAATTGAGACACTTGATCACTCACTGTACGTATAATCAAAACAGATATAATTTTTTTTAGAAAGAAAGAAATTTTAGGCTGCAAATATTCATCTACAAATTTGGCGTTCAAATGTAAAGGGTGGCAGTAAAGTTAATGAGAAATATCAATCTGATGAAGGTTTGTAAATTAAGGTTGGGAAAGTGACCTTAATATGTCACTTAGTAGTGCCTCAAAGCTTAGAAATTGAGTAACTAGGCCTATTCAGTTTGACTTTTTGGACCTCATAACCCCAACGTCACTCATGAGGTCGAAAACGTAAATGAGTAAGGATCTGATACTTGGATGAGAACATAACAGCTGCAAAACTTTTGTAGTTAGTGTAATCATGCAGCACAAGATTGATTGATTGAATCTCAGTGAAAATAAACTTTTAAATCCTATTTCATCAAGAAGCTGTTCCGTTATAAACTGATGTTATTTCTTGGCAGACTATCCCAGGCTCACGCCAAGCTGATGTTCCGCTCAGAAGTGACCGTGTTGGATGCAGTAGTCACTGTGGCTCTGATGGAATCAAGTATGCAGAGTACGGCTCTGATCAGTGAAATAAACATTCTACACACCAGCTTCCCGTCAGATCCAATAGACGAGTACTCTCACCAAGGTACGTTGTGTGTAAAAACATTACGTCTTAAGCTAAACTTTTCTTCATGTGCAGGCTTCTGCGGCTGGTGTTATAAGAATTGATGGCTGTTTTCAGCATCAAACACATCGCCAAACTACAACTGAGGATGTAGTTGATGCTTAAAACTACCATGTTCTCTAGGAAACTTTTGTAATAGCCGGCTTACCGAATGAGAAAGAGTACCTGCTGGATTTAGAAACAAAAACTGTATACACAATTTTTGTAAAGTTTTTGTTTTTCTTGTGCCAAGACCTCATTTATGGTTCAGATACACCTGCCATCCTAACAATTATCCCCAAAAAATTGGTCATTGCCCTATGTTTTACTGCAGATCAAGTCATCAAGTTTCTTTTACCTGTTTAAAAATTATAGCCTGTATACTGTGTAAGGTTTGAGAATGGCTGTTCTTATTGTTGTCTTTTTGTGTCATACATATTCTTTAGTCACACTTGTGATGATTATGAAGCCAATTTATTGTGAGGTTGTTGGATATAAAGTTCAAGGATTAAAACAACCAATACATACATGATTTATTTTTTTGACATTGGAAATATACAGTATTTCTACGCTTATTTATCCTCACTGCACTTTTAGTGCTAAAGAGTCATCTTTATGTTTAGTTATACCTCCCAAGTATTGTCTTGTGCCATTTTATGTTAAGTTTTACTATTTTATACTTTTATTTCTTACATTTTTGTTTTTTCAGCCGAACTAATCTTGAATAAGCTACAGCTTTACGATCTATTGGAGGCAGAAAGAGTTTTAATACAAGAAATGAGAAAAAGCAGTAAAACACCTCTACATAAAACCAAAGGAAAAGATGTTAAATTGCATTTTAAAACCATGAAAGAAAATAGTCAATTGTCAGAAAATGAAGACCTGAATGAAGTTTTGAATCCTGAAACAAAAGTAACATTGTTCGAAAAGTCAAGCTCAAACGTCCACAATGATGTTGAGAAACTGGTGTTTCCAACTTCATCAAAGGTTTCTGAAAAACTCAGTGAAGTCCTTGCAAGCATAAGACGAGCAAGAGAAAGAAATGCATTTGAAGCAACTCAGCATGTAAATTTGAAAGCAGGTAAAAAGGCGTTACAAAAAAATAAGCGTAAGCAAAAAGAAGTCTCAAAAAGTAAAAGTAAAACAGAAGAAGCTGATAGCAGCGACTCAGACCCATTAGATTCAAATTTCTTGGACATAACAATTTCGCCCATTAAGGATACTAAAAATAGTAAAAAGAAAAGTAAAAGTAATAACTCTGAATCAAAAGCAAACAAAAAGAAAGTAATGAAAACTCCTGCTAAGTCTAGCTGTGGTATGAAAACAAGTTCATCAAATTCCAAGTCTAAAGTTACTAATAAATCGATCAAAGAAATTTCTAAAATGAATAAAATACCAAACCAAACGGCCTTCAACATAGAATCTGCTGCACAATCTGATTCTGAGTCAGATAATGATGTTTTTGATTTAGTTGACAATATCAAAGTACAAAGTAGTGAAGGAAATGGAACGTCCGCTTTAAATGATACTTCAAAAGACAGTTTACCCACAGGGAGTCGTAGCTCTAATAATATATCTTATCATGAAAAAGCTATGGTAGACAAAACAGAAAATACATTAGTAATGAGCAATAACAGTGAAAAGAACGAAGAAACGGATTTATCAAAAGCTCAGTCAAAACAAATTGTAGTTGAACACAAAAAAGGCGAAGAAAAAGAAAAACACAAAAGCAAAATATGTAAAAGGCAATCTCATGAGAAAAGTATCTTAGATCCTAAATTTGACGAGATATGTGCGAACGGAGCAAGTAAAAACAACATTAGAGACAAACTAGATGTTTTTTTGAAAAGAAAATTTGAGTTCAAACCTTCAAGTAATGGCAAAAAATTCAAACATGATGTTGAATCGGATGGAATCAGCACAGATCCAACTAATTCCGATTGTATTGATGCGGAAAAAATATCTGCGTTAACTCCTGATAGAAAAAAAGAAAATAATATCACTAGCAGCATTAATTCAAAACCTCAAATATCTCCAATTAGAACTGAAAATGTCAAAGTAAGTGTCAAAACTCTTAGTAAATTGTCCATGTTTTCAGCCAAAAGAGATTCAAACACCGCAAAAACTCCTGTGAAATCTCCAACACCAAAAGGTGAAGGAGATAAGTTAAGCTTGGATGAAAAAGAAAGCGAAAGTGATCACGATTTTAATATTACAACTTACTGTGACTTGGAAATCAGTAAAAGCTGTGAAAGTGAACCTGTTGAAGACAGCGAGGATAAAGCTGAAGTGTCCGTAAAATGTTCCCAGCAAAATTCAGTACCACTGAGTGATTACTCGCAACCGTTTTCATTGCAAGAGGGAGATGAAAATTTAGACAATATTGATTTTGACTTGTAGTTCATAGTCTGTACATTACTACAGTTTCATGTAATCTTCATTGATTAGTTTCTACAGCCACACTTTGTAGTCAGGGTCTTTAAACGATAAACAAGTAACAACAGTTTGATCATTACTACACTTACTTTTTGTCACAGTGATTTGACTTCTTGCAGTGGAATTAAGTTAAATTTTAAAGTGAAATATAAAGTATAAAGTCAAAAGTGAAAGTGAAGTTCACATTAGAATAGAGTTCTAGAAACAGAGTGAAATAGTGATCCTGTTGCTACTCGGTTGTCGTTTGACGCCAATGGCTCTACAATTTTATGTAAAAAGAATATTGTTAGAGTACCTTTATTTCCTTTGCAAGTGTTAAATATTAATTTATTTGTGCTCAATGGATTATTTTGTTTTATAATGCAATTGATTTTATAACTTAAACAATCTCCATTCAATAACTTTAGTTGGCTAAGGGGAAGGTGCTATGTTTATATTGTTTCTTATTTCTTATTAATTGTATATACTTTCTTAATAATCTACCCTCAGTATGTATTCGTGTTACTTATTTTAACACATTTGCTATACAATCATTTTTACAAACTAATTGCAATCATTCTTGTTTCTGTAGTAAAAAACAAGTTTTCAGCATCTATTTTGTAAGCTGTCTATTTTTCCGTAGTATCTTCTTTCATAATACATAGCTTATGTTATATTAATGTATAAAATAAAAATTATTATAGTTTTGTCTAAAACCTGAAAAAATTATCAGTAACTTTTCTTCTTTATTTCTGTACTTATACCTTATTCATAAAAATAATACTTACTTACTTGTTAAAATTCCTTGTAAATAAAATATATCTTTCTTTAGTTACTTCAGTGTACTATAATTGATTTCCATTGTTACTTTCAATGCTGTTCAGGTCATAAAAAGATATGAATGTCAGAAATGGGGGAGCCCTAGCTTATGTCACATACCTATTTGGTGACTTGTAGTGGTGGGAATCACCGAATGAAAATAACCGAATCAATCGATTATTGATGCTGAATAGACTAATTCGGTTATTTTATCCTGGTTCGGTTAAATTAGTCTTACCGAGCGATTCGGTGATTTAGTTTGTCACATCATCAGGAAACTAAAATTGATTCGGCGATTCATTCAACTAAAAATAACCGATTGACGCAAAAAATAAAACAATCCCAGGTCTGTGCTGTGTCCAATTAAGTAGAGGTGTTTTTTAGTGTAGTCTGATCCATTCAGGAGTCTAGCAATACAGGACAGGCTAGCCACCTGTGTCATAAAAGCAGTTTCCCACCTATCCTTAATGGGATGTGTACCATTTTGTTCAGAATCTAAAAGACTATATCATACCTACTAAATTTTTATCAAAATTGTTCGGGCTATTTTCGAAAAAATTGATTTTTCCGTTATTTTATGCAAATTTAAAAAAATTTAAAAAATGCCTGGAGATACCATGGATTAGTACCTACCACGATTACTAGGTATCTACATACCAAATTTAATCAAAATTGGACTACAGGTGTGGCCTGTAGCGCTGTACACATACAGACACGCACAGAGTAAATGGTACAGTACATGACACCATTGAGTATGCACGTACTCAACCAACGCACATACGCATACGATACAACATACTCAATGATGGCACACACGTTGAGTAAAAAAAGTAAACTTTTCGGTGAGCAGTTTCCACTGCCACTATACGATCTTGTATGATACGTCAAATACCTCAGTAACAAAAAAAAGGTAGGACATAAAGTTTCAGACACTTACTTGCGCAATCTGTGACGGGATACATAACACTATGTCCGAAGTCAATGTTAATATCATAGATTAAACAAACTTACTCCCTTAGCTCACGGCCACCTTTTAAGGTGGCTATTGCTATGATTAGCTTCGGCAACGAACAATCTATGTTGCCATTTTCAGACAGGCTGATGAAGACTGAAGCATCAAGACGACGGACTGCGTTGATAGGCGTTGCAGTGTTGTTGCAGTCGCTTCACTCACTTCCCACTCCCACAACTATAATTCATAGCTTCTATTATAGCTGCCATCGGGTATTTCTTTCCTATTTTTATTTTCTTCTTGTCCCGTAGGTTTTATTGTGTGTATGGTGTATGATACAAATGTATTACATTAAATAATGCAATAGGTATACCTAAAGGGTGATTTTTTTATTGGTACGGTTTTTAAAACTAAATACAAAAATGAAAAACAACCTGCATTGATATAAAAATGCATTTATTTGAACTACAGTGTCATGACATTAACGTTTAAAAATGATTTCTGGCATATGGGCTCCATTCCGTTCGCGTAGAAAGCTCAATCGAAAAATCCAATTTTCAAATACTCTTTCCAGCAGCTGTGGTTGAATTTTGCCAATAACTCGACGAATGTTAGCTTCCAAGTCATTTAAAGTTTGTGGCTTGTCAGCGTATACTTGAGACTTAACATATCCCCACAGTCTGTTGGCGTGATGAACACGACCGTGGGGGCCAGTTGACACTACATCTAAATGATTACGTTCACCAAATGTTTCTGCTAAGAGGCCAATTGTGTCGTTTGCCGTGTGGCACGTCACGCCGTCTTGTTAGAACCAGACATTTTCTAAATCCACTTCAAGTTCGTTTAGCTGAGGAACGAAAAAGTCCTGTAACATTGCCCGATAGCGTTGAAACTTTAAATGACTTTGAAGCTAACATTCCTCGAGTTATTGGCGGAATTCAACCACAGCTGCTGGAAAGAGTATTCGAAAATTGGACTTCTCGATTGGGCTTTCTACGCGAACGGAATGGAGCCCAAATGCCAGAAATCATTTTTAAAGGTTAATGTCATGACACTGTAGTTCAAATAAATGCATTTTTATGTCAATGCAGGTTGTTTTTCATTTTTTATTTAGTTTTAAAAACCGCACCGATAAAAAAATCACCCTATATTTTGAAGAGCTTATAAAATACTTTATTAACAATATGGTCTAATAGCCATATGGAAAATGTTTACTTTTGTAGGTTTTTTTTTATAAAACGTTTTTATAAAACTAAAACAAAAACATACAAAAAAACATTTTCATATGATATTTCCCCGTGAGATTAGCTACACATTTATAAAACTGCATCCTTTATTTGCGAAGTTGATTTGCATGATTTCTTAAGCACATATCCTCCGGCTATTTGCCAAATAATATATGGTCTAATAGCCATATGGAAATGTTTACTTTTGTATGTTTTTGTGTTAGTTATCTAGTTGTGTTTTTTCGTTTATTTTTTTTAATTTGACTTATTTTGAGATATGTCATTTATTATATTAAAGCGAGGTTGTAAGCCTAAGTGTTAAGGATGAAAATTTTAAAAAACTGTAAATTTAAAATTTCTATGTTATTCTTATGGATAATATTAAAAACTGTGTTGTAGTTTGCTTATTTAGAGATGAATTTTGATCAAATTTGTTTATTTTTACCAAGCAAAAAATATTTGAGTAAAAAACACGCTTTTTTTGTTTCCTATTAATTTAGGATACAGAAGAATAAAATATTCATGTACAGTAGACTCCCTTTTATCCAGACTTCTAGGGACAGAGGCAAGTACGGAAAACAATTTCTCCGGTAAAATTATGTCCCCTAAAACTCAATAAGTTAGGAACATCAAATGCATACCAACCTAAATATTTGGGAAAGCATTTTATTTAGACAGTGATCACTGGTCTCAAATCTTTTCCACGAGAAGTCATTTTAGTACCTGCTACTTCCTTCCAGTCCCGTCTGGTTAAACCGAAAAGCTGATAAGAATTATCCGTTGAAGAGATGTCGCTTCAGCCAAATATAGTCTGGTTAAATCGGTGCCCAATTCTGGTCCCTCCGTTTAAGAGGGAGTCTATTCATATAGTGTATAAGGCCGGGCTGCAGTTGTATTTTAATGCGTAACAAATGAGAAAACGTGTTTAATTTCTCTTATAACAATGTTTTTTAATACCGGTGCTGTTGGAATGGCAATTTATAACAAAACTTCCAATTAATTGAAGGACAACAAAATACAATTCAAAAATATTAAATAAAATAAAGAATCTGTTATATCATACTGCTACAGCAATAAATGCATAAAGTAAGTTGTAAGTATAAAATTCCATTTGTTAATTAAACATATTACTTAGTTTTACAAAAAAACCTAACTCGCTAAAAGGATTGCTGTTTAATTACAAATTTAATTCAAACGTCTGACATGTTAACCCCTTCAGCTTCAGAATTGATATCCAAGTAATTAAATCTGTGACATTTGTTGTACCCTACAAAGCTTTGATGTTTTCTTTTGACAACCATGCTGCTGGAAATAGCATTTTGTATAAGGAAAGTATCACAGAAACCTTTTCTATTGTGAACTTCATTTTGTTTATCAATTTTAATTTGGGGCATATGGATGGTTGTTTATGGATATATCTTAATCAAATTTGACAATTTTGTTTATTTCATTATAAGCTATCAACATTTCAATTAAAAAACACACCTTAATACCTTCCCTGTAGCAGCAAACCTAAGTACTCATTAAAAATTATGTTATTTAAATGAATTTTAATTGAATATTTTAGTAGAAATACAGCGAGGTAAATAGAAATTAGCATACTCTGCAGGTTTGCTGTGGCGGGGCAATTTTTTTTTATTTGCACTTACATATTGAAAATATATTTGCATAATAACTCAATTGGCTGGACTTTTGAAGGCTGTAAAATAAGCCTGGCTATCAATGTAATTCAAATTTTTAAGACGGTGCACACTTTGGAGCAAATGTTAAGCTTGATAAGAATACAAGAGTGTAGAATGGAATGAGCTATTCTTAGTAAATAACAAAGCTACACTAGATCCAGGGCTGCTTTTATAAATGGGCCCAAGAGGTTTTAGGTTTTGTTGGGGGCGCAAGGGGAAAATTTTACCACAAGGCAGGTCTCAGCAATTATCTCTAGGACCCGTAGCACATCAATAGTGTTAATCTTCACTCACCTTCTGTCAGTGTTACCAACACAGAGTCGTTTGTACTTGGCCCAACTAGCTGTTAAATATTTGTAAGTTTTTTGGCCTCATCTCCATACTAACCCTAATGACAACCTTAACTTCAATTCAAGTAGGCCTAATTTGACTTTTTAGGACCTAAGGATGTAATTGAGTACAAAACAACTGTATAGTCATTGTGACTACAAAGGATTTCTCAATCATACGAAGGATATCATGCTCTGGATTCATTTTGCCTCGGAAACAAGTTTTGGGCCCTGTGCAATTTGCGAATTGGTCCTCTTGTATTTAACTTATCTCATCAGAAACTTTACAAAAATCTGTTTTCTTCGTGTAATTTTGAGTCTACATACATGCATACACTAACTTATAAGTTGAAAACCAAAGTTGTACGTTTGTATTTCCTAACATGAACTAATTGAAGCTAATAAAAAAAAACAGTAATTTATGGTTTTACAAAAACTTGTTTTACTTTATAACAATAACTTTCCTGTGAGAATTGCTATTTAAACTTGTGTAGGGAAAGTTTGGAAATAAGGCTTGAAGAGCTTAAATTTTAAGTTTTAACCAGTGATATTAAAATCTTCAAGGGCACTTGCAGCAGTTTTCTTTCTCAGCCGCTGCTTGATGTTGCTATTTATCTTTCCAACCAATTTTGCGCTTGTGCAATCATTAAATCTTATTAGGTGGTTGAGAAAAGCGCTTGATTGTGAATTTTTAAAAGTTTGCAGTTTGTATTTTCATACATATTTTTATAGGAACTAAATTACCTGTGTTTCAACTATGATTTAACAAGAAAGAACATTTTTTTAAAGTTTTTTCAAATATATTTAACTTATTTGTTTAAAATAATTTAAAACATTACCAGACGTTTAGTAAAAGTTCTCTATTGTTGTTTCTAGCTTACTTTTTAAAACAATAATCTTAAGCATTAGCCAATTTGGAAACTAATGTTTATATCTTGAACACTAACATGTTGATGATGGTTCAAAGTGTTAGATATTAACAGCAATAGAAAAGATCATTACGAAGCTCTGCAAATTAACTACCAACTTACAGAGTTTCCAATTACCTAAGTTCCAAACCCCAATAATTTCAGGAACAGTAGAATCTAAAAGGTAAACCAAAAGTAATTTTGAAAGAGTAGCTACTCAATTGGCTATAAAAGGAGTCTTAAACCTACTTACCTTTAATGGATGCTGTTATTACGGCTTCCGAGCCTTTCATTTAACAAATAAATTACATTACAGATAGTTATACTATTCTTGTTACATAAACTTGAAACAGCCATCATGGGTTTTTAAATTACCGTACCCCCACATGAAATGTTTCAATTCCTCTAACAGCTGAAGTATATTTTTTATAATTTGTGCTCATTGTTGTGTATTAATTCATTATTATTGTTTGTTATTGTTTATGTTTAAGTTATGTGGGTTGAATTTCTTGAAAATAAAATGGACTTAACTAGAAAACTGTGTGATACAACTTTATTACTAGTCTTTTAAGCTATAAATGGTACATTTAACATTAGCCTTTGAATTTCAGAAATAAATATTTATCTTAGTTAGGCCTACTATTAATTGATACTGGAAAGAAAACCCTACTTCAACGTACATCTGTATTCTTTATTTGGGCAACCTTAGAGACATATATTTTTACGATATTCAAATTTAGGCATGATGGGTTTTAAGTGGTTAGAGTCCTAAAATGGTTTGCATCTTGGACTCCACAGAGAGAGGGACGAGTTCAATTACAGACATATTGGCAAATTTTTTAGGGGTTTGGACCGCTACTTAAAATCACTTAAAAAGGTTTTTGTCTCTAACAAAATATGAAAATTAATATCGAATAACAGCTCCTATAAGTATAATCCTATAGTTAATTTTTTTATTTCACCAAATTTTGGCAAACTTTGTCATACAATTACAACTCCACTGTAGGGCCTATTATGTAAATTTTAACAACCAATAATATGATTGGGTTTTGTTTCGTTAAGCCAAGTTTGGTGTAGGCCTAATCAATAGGCCTACTTTAATTGTTCGATAACACGATGGTGTCTGATATCAAAGTTTTGAAACAACTTAAATAAATAACTTAAATCGGTTCTGGGTCTAGGTCTTCCCATGAGAACTATGGTAATAGCTTATTCCCTATGTGTGAGAAATTTGCTAATATTCCTAACTTATATGGGAATTTCGCTTAAAGCGAATTTCTAATCTAAGGTGAAAGTCATAAATATAATAATCAACTTTTGACCTAGGCCTATATTTCAGGAGGGTACCTCCCATCAAGCCTTGTCCCAGGAGGTCAACTCATCTTGAGTTGCATACAAAAAAAGGCCTGAAACAGGATGAACGCTCGATCTACACAGGCTCCTGGTGAATCAATGACTGAAGGCCTGCACTTTACCAAGTAGGTAGACCAGTTTACTCCCCAAACCACTTGGTTGATAAGACCTAGTACTTAGCCTATTTTTGAACTCTACTCCATTCAGTAGGCCTAAATTTAGGTGGTTTGAGGCGACGAGATTCCATCCCCTCCTCTTCACCCTAAATATGAAACGACAGCTGACATCTGAGGCCTAAGTTATACATTAGGCAAACAAAAAGTGTGAGGGGGAACCCAGGAAACCTTCTCCTTAAATCACCTAACTTACCGGTAACTTACATTTTGTAAACGGAACCTAGCCCAGTTGGTAACTAGTTTCACCAATGATGATTCTACTGGTTAGGTAACGGAATGGTAAATCTAAGCCAGTTTCCTGTAACTTATTAGGCCTATGTAGGCCTACTGGGCAAATTCTATAAATATAGCAATATAGCCTACCATTCAATGTTGATTCTAATGGTCAAGGCAATGGTAATTCAATTCTAAGCTTGTTTCCTATATTACTTCAGGCACAGATCTTCCAACCATTGTTTATAATTTAACTTATAAACCATTGTTAGTTATGTTCACATAGTTTTCTAGCCTAGGCTAGTTAACTTGCTTTAATGGCATATGTAACTTAGTTCCTTTGGAGCATAGGTGCACAGTTATTGAAAACACTGTGGCATGACAATCATGTAAGGTAGGCTAAATGTAGTTAGCCTATTTAACCTAAAACTTTGGCTTAAGTTTGAAATATTGAAAATATAGGCCTAAATCAAGATATTCAAACTATTCACTGTAACATTATTTTTAATTTATTTATACTTTATGGAACAAAAGACAAATCGAAGCACAAACACCACTGATAAGTTATATAACTTACCGGTAGCCTAGCAGCAGTACAACGTTTTATTGTTTAAATTTTAAAAAACAGCTTCACACTAGTTAAGACAAGTTTGAACTCATAAAATTAATAGTTTAGAGTCTTGCCCTACAAAATACTAGTAGCCTACTTAGGTTTAATTGCTGGAAGGGAAGGGAACATTTCTTCAGTTTTTTCCAGTTTGCTGGCAGGAATCTGTTTATTACGATGGTTGGGAGGAAGAGATGATGCATGGGAGGTGTTTACCTGTTTGTTTCGGAGATGAGGAGGAACATAAGCGTTGGTGGTGGTGGTGTTTTCCTGTCTCTTATGTTCATAGGAAGGCGCAGAGGCTCGCTTGGTAGTGATCTTGCTATTTCTTAGGTGTGGCGGTACATAGGCATTCAGAACTAGAGTCGGTTTATTTTCTTCGTCAGGTGGTGGTGCCTCAATAGTTTTCCAACTTTTAGTTTCTTTCACCTGTTTCCCCTCTTCTATCTCTTCAGATTCTTGAGTCATTTTGTTCCAAGGACATTGAGCTTCATCCTCTTTGGCATTCTCTGCAGTGTCTTCCTCTTCCAAATTTACATCAAGAATTTTCAAACCGGAGTAATCTACTTTCTTTTCTTCAAAAACGTTCCATTCTTCATCAGGCAGCTCAATTTCCACTTTCTCTTTCTTGACGGATATCTGTTTTAGTTTTTGGTCAATGTCATTGATAGTTGTGTATTTTGCTTTTTGTTTCTTCTTGTCCTTTTTGGCAAAAAAGTCATTGAGGTCTGCCATGGTTTTGGAATGTAAATTAAACGGTCTTTAAAATATTAGTTACAATTGACAGTAAGCATAACCCTATCCTACACGTTTTTTCAGTGCCGGATTTACCACTAGGCCGATTAGGCCGCGGCCTAGGGCCGCAAGCAGGAGGGGGCCGCAGAGGATTGAGAAAAACATTTTTTAGATAAAAAATATATATTTTTTTACCACCAGTTTGCAGCGATCATAGGTGACCATAATGATGTCTCCGCGGACCAAGGGAGATGTTCACGATTTTGCCACGGCCGCGGGTGACGGCACAGAAAACGTACTACTATAACCTTATAGTATAAGGTTATATTAGTATGTTTTCTGTGGTGACGGCGATGTGTCCTCATGATCGCAGCCCGCGGGAGACGTTCAAGAATTAGCCGCTGTCGCGAGTTGTCAATGATGATGTCCCCATGATTGCAGCCCACAGGAGACGTTCACGATTTAGCCGCGGCCGCGGGTGACGGCGATGTGTCCTCATGGTCGCAGCCCGCAAGAGACGTTCAAGAATTAGCCGCTGTCACGAGTGTCGATGATGTTGTCCCCGTGATTGCGGCTCACGGGAGACGTTCACGATTTAGCCGCGGCCGCGGGTGACGGCACAGAAAACATACTACTGTACTATAACCTTATAGTATAAGGTTATATAGTATGTTTTCTGTGGTGACGGCGATGTGTCCGCATGATCGCAGCCCGCGGGAGACGTTCAAGAATTAGCCGCTGTCGCGAGTTGTCAATGATGATGTCCCCATGATTGCGGCCCACGGGAGACGTTCACGATTTAGCCGCGGCCGCGGGTGACGGCGATGTGTCCTCATGGTCGCAGCCCGCGAGAGACGTTCAAGAATTAGCCGCTGTCACGAGTGTCGATGATGTTGTCCCCGTGATTGCGGCTCACGGGAGTTGTTTACGATTTCGGCACGACCGCGGGGGACAATTATTATGATGTCGTGATGATCGCAGTCCACCGGAGATGTTTTTAACACGACTTTGCTGCGATCGCAAGTGTCGATGATGATGTCCCCGTGATTGCTGCTTCGCGTGAGATGTCGACGATTTGGCCACGGTCGCGAGTGTCGATGATGATGTCCCCGTGATTGTGGCCCGCGGGAGATGTTCACGATTTTACTGTGGTCGCGGGTGACGGTGATGATGTCCTCAAGGTCAAAGCCCACGGGATATGATTTCGCCGCGGTCGTGACTGTTGAGGATTATGTCCCTTTGTTGCAGCCCGCGGGGGATGTTTACGATTTTGCCGCGGTCACGGATACCTATGATGGATTTGTCTTGGTTTAGGAGAGATGTCCACGATTTCATCCATGATCACGGGTGTCGATAATGATGTCCTCTAGATGCATAGGAGATATTCACGATTACTTCTGCTATCTCAAGGAATTTCCACCACAGGGGGAGGGCCGCTCAAGTAATTTGGCCTAGGGCCGCAAGTACCCTAAATCCGGCACTGCGTTTTTTAACAACTAATGTTTTAAGTACGTTTTGAATGTCGGTGGAACATCACACTAGGACTAGAATTCATTTCATTGTTTGATTTCACGATCACGAAACAGGAAATACACATTTCAAAACAAACAGCTTCTGCTTCTGCACAATCCACACACAATCCAGTGCCATCATGATTTCATGCCTCAGCTTCGGAAGGATTCGTGGAGTAGTTATCGAACACACACTATATAGAGTTAACTGAAAATTTCCCCTATTTCTATTTATTATTATTCAAAACTTATATAACAAAATGATCAATTGAGATCTAATACTAATGTATTATAAGCCTAATACTGTAGCCTATATACATGTAATGATTACTTTATCTGTGTAATAGCACAGGCCTACAGTTGTTGCATATTCCCCATTGACTTCTGCATATGTATTAATTTAATTTGCTCTCATTGATCATTAATTTGCACGTTTTGCTGACTAAATATCCAAACAAGAATTCTGTCAAACAACACTTGAATATTTATATTAGGTATAGTCCTTTAGTATAGAAAGAAACTGCAAAAACTTTCAGATATTGTGGTAAAAACTTTGGTAGGTATACCAAGTTTTACCCTATAAAACATCGTTCTCCTAATTCAATTGAGTTTGGTTCGCAAACTCAATTGAGTACATGTTTGTTTAAATGTGTGTACCCAGATTCATCAAAATTGAACGATTTTTACTCTAGTTATAAGTGCTAAGAAACGCATATATATGAAAAGTTAAGGGTGGCTGAAAAGTAACTTGCACCCCCCCTTAACTTTCCAACCATTTGAGATATTTGAAATCTGTATGAGAGGCTACAATAGTTATGGTCAATTTTGAAAATTTTGCCCTTAGGGGTAGTGGGGGTAGGGGGTATCTCAAAATTTTCAAATGACAAGTATGGTCGAGTTTGGTATTATTTTACAGGTCTTGACGAAACATAAAAATTGACATAAAGAAAACCAAAATCGGCCGACTAATAACAAAATGTCGCCTTAAAACGTTTCAAATCCAAATAACCATGAGGGTGGTTGAAAATTAACTTGCACCCCCTTTAACTTTTTAACTATTTGAGATTTTTGAAATCAGTTTGCGGCAACTTGTTTGGATATGAGAGGGTCTACAATAATTATGGTCAGTTTTGAAAATTTTGCCCTTAGGGGTAGTAGGGGTAGGGGGTAGCTCAAAATTTTCAAACAGCAAGTATAGTCGAGTTTGGTATCATTTTACAGGTCTTGACAAATCATAACAATTAACATAAAGAAAATATAAATCGGACAATTAATAACAAAATGGAAGCTAAAATGATTAAAACAATGATCATTAAAAGTAATTTTGAACTGCCATTTTGTTATTAATGGTCCGATTTCTATTTTCTTTATGTTAATTTTTATGTTTTGTCAAAACCTGTAAAATGATACCAAACTCGACTATACTTGCTATTTGAAAATTTTGAGCTACCCCCTACCCCAACTACCCCTAAGGGCAAAATTTTCAAAACTGACCATAATTATTGTAGGCCCTTCATATCCAAACAAGTTGCCGCAAACCGATTTCAAAAATCTCAAATAGTTAAAAAGTTAAAGGGGGTGCAAGTTAATTTTCAGCCACCCTCATGGTTATTTGGATTTGAAACGTTTTAGGGCGCCATTTTGTTATTAGTCGGCCGATTTTAATTTTCTTTATGTCAATTTTTATGTTTCGTCAAGACCTGTAAAATGATACCAAACTCGACTATACTTGTCATTTGAAAAGTTTGAGCTACTCCCTACCCCCACTACCCCTAAGGGCAAAATTATCAAAATTGACCATAACTATTGTAGCCCCTCATATCTAAGAAGGTTGCCGCAAACAGATTTCAAATATCTCAAATGGTTGAAAAGTTAAGGGGGGGGGGGGTGCAAGTTACTTTTCAGCCACCCTGTATACATATGAATATATATGGGGACATCAAAACACCATCCGAAACTTTAAATCACTCCCGGATCTAGGTCTTACCACGAGACCTATGTAATAGCTTATTCCCTATGTAAAAAATTTGATAAAAATTCAACCTTATTATTAATGTAAATATTCTTACTTCCGACAGAAACATTCATTATATTAAAAAAATGTTTCATTGCAAACAACATTATAAATTATAATGATAGCGAAGGAATTCTCAACTAAGCATCCACGCTAATGAAGGAGATGGTTCATTTTGAAACTTTGTGTTTTAAAGTTAAGTCTTGTTTTGTGTTTTATCTCATTATTCTAACAATTTTACCGGTTCAAGGAGCATTTCTTAAATAATCTGGTTCTAAGTCATATAAAATTGAACAACAAAGTATTCTGAAAGTTCTCCAACATTAGGTAAGTTACCTATCTTAAATATGAACGATGGATTAGAGATGATTCTTCAATACTGAAAAAGCTCTTTCACTCAAAAACCTTATTTTAATTTTTACAGGTAAGTATCATGGACTTGTAAGTACATGTTTTTCATTTAGCAGTTTAAATCAACACCGTAAAGTCATTACAGCTAAGTTTTAATATTAGTAGTCAAACTTTACATTTCTTGAGTCTACTTAGCTACAAATAGATTGTCTTTCTCCCTTGTATGTTTTTAGCGAATTTCCCTATAAGGAACTAGCTATTACCATAGATGGCACGGGAAGACCTAGGCCAGGGACCGATTTACTTTTTCATTTTTATGTCCCCAGAGACAAAAAACACCATTTGTTCAAATTTTTATACATAATATAAGTTATACATATGTGTGTCCGAGAGAGAGTTATATGTACGTAAACGTGAAAACTCGAGTAATTTTTTCCTGATTTTGATGAAATTTGATTTAAAGGTGTAAGGCGGGATAAACTTGAATGAGTCGCAAACCAGCATGATCAGCATGGAAAAAGGGTTGTACGGGAGGTATGGGGCAAAAATTGGTTTTTCTCTTTTTTGGCCCTCAAAACACAAAACTTTCCAATTTATCTTAAGACCTTTTTAAAGAGCTTAAAAACAAATAATTTAGTATATCAAAGTGTTTTTGTACAATTATTGGTAACGGAGAAAATAAAAAAAAATTTAAATTTAAAATTCCCATGTTATTCTTATGGAGAATATTTTAAAATGTTGAAGTTTGATGGATATATTTTGATCAAACTTGGCAAATTTATTTATTTTATACTAAGCTATTAATGTTTTACTAAAAACCACACTTTATAAGTTTTCTTGTAATAGCAAACCTAGGTACTCGTTATACCTAATGTTATTTAAATAGATTTGATTGAAAATCAATTCAGACAAATGGAAATTCGCTTAGTCCGCAGGTTTGCTGCGGCGGGGGTATTATATTATACTGTACGTATTTTGGCATAACAATGTGTTTCTATAGTTTTGTTTTGTTTGTATATCATATATCTTGTACATTTCATATTGAATAGTCATCATTCCAACAAAATACCCTAAATAGATTTTCATTATTTTTAATTGAATGCAAAAAATAACTTACGTGGATGAGGGAAAGAAATATAAAATTGTGACAAACAACTTTCAAACAATGTCGTCAACTCTTCAAACTTTTCCAATATTCTAAGACTGATGGAGAGGTTAAAAAAATATTTGAAAATTTTTGCAAATTGAAATTTTACCTCCGTAAACAAGAAAAACCTTGGTTTGATATTTTTAATTACATGTATTACATATTAACAATTAAGTTACACAATAATATTTTGGTAGGAATATTTAGGGTCTATTAAAAACTATAATTACTTTTAGTAACATCATTTGATCCTTTAAAGATTTCTAATTAGTTCTTGGCACAGTGTTTTGTGTATAAATAGAAGATGTAACTTAAAATAAAAATAAATATGTGGATTTAGGCTCACTTCCAATAAGAAAGTAAGCTAAGCTGCTTCATGTTTGTGATGGTAAGAAATGGTAGATTATAGAGACAAATGTAAAAACATTGCAAAGTCTTCCATGTTATCAAAAGAAGAATAAGTTAATTATTTTTTATCAGTACCTAGCTCTACTTACTAGCTATAATATGACACCTACTTTGTATGAAGGTCATCATTGAATGTACTCTAGCCTACTTATGAGTTCAATAATTCATGAAAAAATTAGTTTTATCCGCGTGTTTTTATAATGAAGACATTTAATTCCATCAAAACAATGAGAATACTTGTTATATTAAAATAACAAAAGCTGGTTTTTGAAAATTCCGTTGGATTATATACTTCTGAGCTGCTTAACTCTTACAGTGTAAAAGTTTTGTATCGTTTTCACACCACGTCATATATAATTTAGCAAATCAGCATTACTTATTTATAATACCAAATATTCTGGAAAATTAACATAGTGAAAGAAATACAACACCAAATTATTGGGTGGAGGTTATTTAAACAGCATTTTCAGTAGAGTAGGAAACATCAATAACTACTCAGTAAGAGTTACAAAACACAAAGTAGTAAAATACAAATCATTTGTAGCTAAAACTATTCCCGTTATAGTTCGGCCGCTTAGAAAGCGACCTCCTCCAGCATTGGTTTAGCATTAGCGCGCAGGTCGTTTTCTAAGCGGCCGAACTATAGTTTCTATTTCCTTAATTAACAATTGACGGTCAGTTGACATCTGCAATCGTTAAACAATGGAAACGCGTGTTGTATTCACCTATCTAAAAGTTCTAGTCAATGTTCACTTCCAATTAAAGGTTAACAGGAGTAACTAATAAAAATGTTTACAAACTAACCCCAATCCTACTATCCTAATATAGGGAGTTTAGCTATAGTCTGTTTGATGGGACCTGTCTCCAGACTCTCTATCTACCTGGGGACATTAGATGAAGGGTCCGGAGACAGGTTCCATCATACAGACTATAATGGAACATATGCAAAGATGAGTTTTGGATGAAAGTGAATTTTTACTATCTCTATGCCATGACAATCTGAAACATTGCATAGTTTAGAATACAAATAGTAATTGCATGATTGCATGCTTTATTCAGCTAGGGGCCAGTGATAATATTATCATATAATCATCTCCATTCATACTTGGCTTAAAATACCTACTTTGTATGGCCACCATTTCATTGAAAAGTATAAAGTATAATCTAAAGAATCTTTATAAATGTTACTTGAGTTAATTTGTCCCAAAATGAAATCTAAAAACAGTAAAAACGAAGACCTTTGTGAAATACTTTAATGGAAAAGAGAAAATTACACTGAAATTACTTTTTCAAATTGTAAATTAGGAAAGTTTTAAGTCAGAAGTCTAGTTTTAACTATTTTAATTAAATGTTATAGTTACTTTTAAGTTACTTTTTTATGTATTCAAAGACAGCTAAATATTTTATTCTTGTTGGCAGTAGTTTTACTGTACAGTTAACAGTTAACAAAACAAGGAAAACTAGATATTTTCCTAGAACAAGAATTTAATAACAAGTTTGATCTTAGTTTTCCAATAAAATTTAGAACCAGTCTTTTGTATTGTCAGTTGCAGACTTGTTATGCTGCAACGAAACGTAATTTAAATGTCTCTTGTCGAACAAACGAGGTTTTGAATGAAAATTCCAAGAGTTTCAAAGCTGCAAATGGAATCTCCATAACATCTATTGTTGATCGAATACGCTGTCAAATTGTTAGAAATCGTAATGGAAATTGAATTAGATAAGTTTGTGGAAAAATAAATCAATAGTCTTTTGCAGCACTTATAATACCATTTTAATGTCACATGTCCTGCAAACGAAATAATGGACCCAAGTTTCTTTGAAGAGTTTGAAAGCTAAAAATGTTAGTTTTACTATAGTGGAAAAACCTTCCCTAAAACAATTTTTCCAAAAGTATTCAGTATTAACAAGTAGGAATTTTAATTAATCGTATTAGCTACAGAACTGAGTACAGGTACTGTAACATATTAGTTAAACATTTTAATTCAAAAGTGATCGTTACAATGATATTATATACATTTATAAAAATGTTTTTAAAACTAGGCTAATTCGCACAAGATGCAAAATTAAAAACATCATTTGTAGTTTTATATTCTTCTTGGAGCTCCTTTAGAAACTGTAGGACTTTAGCTTCTGATCTCCTCAGCGAAGCCATTAAACATTTGGACCAAAATAAGAGAAATCTAGGTAGTCTTCCGAACCTTATTCCTCACTTTAGAAAATTTATGTCTCTGTACTTAACGTATATTGGTCAGGTATTGCGGCTATCATAGCTTGAACACTTCTTGTCCAAAGCAGTAGGACATTAACCTATGATATTGGGATGAGCTTTGTTTTTTCTCAAAATAACACAGAACCAGCTTTGTAAAGAAAATTCACAAATGCTCTAAATCCTTATGTCCTCCTTAGAACAGCTGTTCCCAAATGCTGGGAAATTGTATGTTATCGTAAACGTGCATATTGAGAGCTCAGCTATAAATATTTAATGCTTTTCAAAAACAGCAAATAGTACAGCGCCACCTAGATTGAACATATGTGATATACATGAACTATACTATTTTACTTTGCAAATAGGACAGCATTAAATTCGTGGGTAGTTTAAACAACATAAGTAACAGGTAGTTGAATTCCAACAATGGAGAATCATTGGAGTATTTAGGATAACCTCTCAGAGTCCTTTGATAATGTCCGTTTCCTCATTTGGGCTCAAAACTGTTGAATCACTTTGTTATTTTGGCACTTCATAGTTTATATAATTGAATGTTAAAACCTTTGTGGATGAATTGAATTCTTCACAGAATTTATCTAATAATTACCCTTAATACTGGTTGAATAAATTTGGAATTAGTGGTCAAACACAAGGCTATTAAAATAGCCTTGGGTCAAACACACGTGAAAATTAACATCACTTAAACGATAATGGGAAGAATAATTTTGTTTTGAAATGACTGTTAAATGCAATTATTTAAGTTATTTATATTTTTTGTATATTAATACTACTGGGGGAATTTAATTATTCAGTTTGGATAAGAAATTGCTTATCTTAACTATAAGGAGCAGTAGCCAAGCTTTTAGTTATTGTATACTGATAGTTAGTTGATTAGGCCAAAATAGAATGTACTAATTGACTGAAGTGTACTAATTGACTAAGGTTTTTTTTTATCTTTTAGTTTTAGCAAATTTCCCATATAGGGAATAAGCTATTTCCGTAGGTCTCATGGTAAGACCTAGACCCAGGACCGATTTGCCTTTTCGTTTCGAGGTCCCCAGAGACCAAAAACACCCTCTGTTCAAATTCATATAGAAATTTGGTACAAACGTGTAAACCTACGTTTTCGAACGAGTTTGCGAACCAGCATAATTGGACTATGGGAACGGGGGTTTATAGTGGGGTTTATGGGGTAAAAGTTGATTTTTCCCATTTTTGACCTAAAAAAAACAAAATTCAATAATTTCTCTCCAAAACCATTTTGTAGAGCTTAACAAAATTAAAAATTTTGTATATTGAAGCGTTGTTGTATGCCCAACGGTCACGGGGATAATTTAAAAATTGTAAATTAAAAATTCCCATGTTATTCTAATGGAGAATAAATAAACTGATGTAGTTTGCTTGTTTATGAATATATTTTAATCAAATTTGGCAATTTTCTTTTTTCATACAAAGCTATCAACATTTCAATAAAAAAACACACCTCAATATCTTCCCTGTAGCAGCAAACCTAAGTTGTCACTAAAATTAATGTTATTTAAATAGGAAATAAATCTGACAATTTTTAGGGAATATTTGAGTTAAAATGAAGCCGGGTAAATGGAAATTTGCTTAGTCTGCAGGTTTGCTGTGGTGGGGGTATTTGAATTTTGTGAGGCTTTATGGATGAATAAAAATATGTTTTAGTTTATATAAGGGTTACCATTTTATTTTAGGAATGTTAAAAAGTTGGACAATAAGCAACAAAATGTTATCATACAGAAGTATGTTCTGTAAATACCTAACTTTTTCCTAATCCTAAAAAAAACTTTTGATATTTTGCTCACGATATAACATTTTCTATGGTAAAACCAATTAAAATTTTTAATCTGTAAGAAGAACACAAAATATTTCAAAATAGTTTTTTCATTTATTTAAGTCCCGATATTTTATTAGGCTACAAACACATCGAATGAAATTGTAAATTAATGAAGAAAACATATTTGTAAATTATTTATATAGAAACACAAGTAGTCAACAGACTTTTTAGTACTCTATCTTACATTTAAACACAATGCAAACCTTTAGTGTATCATCAATAAACTTCTCGATTCCTAGAATATCCAAAATTAATGTAAAACCATCATGTATGCAGACATCGAGTTTGTAGAATACTCGAAAACATATTTACAAACATTATTAACACATTCATTCATTATGCATTGAAAAATGTGTTCTCGTTTTTATTCGTTCCGTTGTAGCAACGGTTTTAATAAGCCTAAAAGCATTTGCGAGTTAAATATTCTATAAACCTCGAGCGGGAACCATTTAAGAGTACTTTGAAATGCAAAACATGGACTTTCCAGGGAACCAGACTATTTATGTAGAAAAAATTCAAAAGTTTTCAAACAAGTTACGATGGTAATAATACTAAAGTCCGTGAATGAAGGTACTACACAGAAATGGCGCAATGTTATCTACTGTTATTTAAATTAAAATTAAATTACTACTATCATTGGACAGTTTTCATTACTTAAAGATGCAATTTTAAAGGTAAAGGTATTTATAAGTTCAAAGACAGTACGTAAGTTTATTTAGTGAAGACAGTGTAATTTAGCAAAACATTCGAACATTAGAAATTTATATTTAAATTGTTTACTAACATAACCTTAATAATGTTTTGCAAATAATTTCAAGTTGAGGTGTAAACATCATAAATAAATGTTGTACAAATATTTTTACTGTCGTTGTTGCTGTAAATTATAAATCTAAACTATAGGATGGATGTTAGTAAAGCTCAATATGTTTATACTTGTAAGAAGCAAGTTTAGCATTAGATTAATTTATTCCTTTTCTTTAAGCTCTATTTGATGGGAATCGTAATCATATCAAAGATTTGCAATAAACCCCAAATAGAATAATATAGTATACATAGACTCATCTTATTAAAACAATAACTCTAACTCTGTGTATATATAATGAGAGTTTTACGGTTCCGTAAAGTGTAAAGAAATTGTCAGTGTAGATAATTAATAGAGGCAGTAACTGACTCGAAGCACAAAGTTTCTTCTTTAAGTATCTTATCCTTCTATAAAGTCTTTCATTTAGAAGACTGCTTGATTCGTGTTTTCAACAATTTTAGCGAATTTCCCTATAGGGAAGTAGCTATTACCGTAGGTGGCATGGAAAGAACTAGGCCAGGGACCGATTTATTTTTTTCATTTTGATGTCCCCAGAGGCCAAAAACACCATTCATTCAAATTTGTATATATGTATATAAATATATACAGGGTGTTTTTTTAAAAACTTGCATCTTTATTTATGTAAAAACCGCAATAGATAGAAATATGCAGTTTGCAGGAATCATCTATTGACGTAGGGGGACCAATTGTTTTGAATTCAACGTTACATTCACATTCCCCCCCTTTCCCCCCCTGCCCCCAACTTAATTTTTTTAAATAGCAAGGTACCCCTTGTGACATATCAAATAAAAGAGCATGAAAAAAGAAAATGTTTGATGAAAAAAAATTTAAAATCGGTTCATAAATTTGTGAGATATTCCCCCCCTTACCCCCCCCGGAACTTAATTTTTTTTAATAGCAAAGTACCCCTTGTGACATATCAAATGAAAGAGCATAAAAAAAGAAAGCTTTTTGTGAAATTTATTTTTCATTTGATATGTCACAAGGGCGGGTACCTTGCTATTAAAAAACAAGTTATGGGTAGGGGAAAAGGGGGGTGATTATCTCACAAATTCATGAGCCGATTTTAAATTTTTTTTCACCAAAAATTTTCTTTTTTCATGCTCTTTCATTTGATATGTCACAAGGGGTACTTTGCTATTAAAAAAAAATAAGTTCCGGGGGGAAGAGGGGGGGATATCTCACAAATTTATGAACCGATTTTCAATTTTTTTTCATCAAACATTTTCTTTTTTTATGCTCTTTTATTTGATATGTCACAAGGGGTACCTTGCTATTTAAAAAAAATAAGTTGGGGGCAGGGGGGGAAAGGGGGGGAATGTGAATGTAACGTTGAATTCAAAACAATTGGTCCCCCTACGTCAATAGATGATTCCCGCAAACTGCATATTTCTATCTATTGCGGTTTTTACATAAATAAAGATGCAAGTTTTTAAAAAAACACCCTGTATATGAATTTGAACGGAGGGTGTTTTTGGCCTCTAAACGAAAAAGTAAATTGGTTCCGGGTCCAGGTCTTACTATGAGACCTACGGTAATAGGTTATTCCCTTTATGGGAAATTCGCTAAAAGAACAATAAACTGTCATTGAATGTGTATCATACAAGCTACATTTTGTAATAGGATGTTTTAAATGTCTTATATGTACATGCTGTACGTTTTCACGCAACTAACATTTAAGCATCCATTTATAACATCCACAACACACCGAAGACATCGAAGTTTCCACATTTCTCTGCAGGGCGTATATTGCTCCAATCATCGTTACTTTATCGTTTCTCGCAGCTGCTCGTTTTGTCTTCTGATTGATAACATTTATTTTCTGCACGTGTTTTTTATAAAGTAAATTGGAATCAAAGTGATTTTGAGGAGACTAAGGGGTTTTGTAAAAATTATTTGCTGAATGTAAATTTAACTTTTGTTCAACTTTGTGTATTAAGCCTTACAATACATTTCAGAATTAGTTTAATAGAAGATTATGATGGATGAACGTGATTTTTTCCGGAAACCGCTGAAGTGTTAAGGTTTAATTATAAAAATTGTATCATATTTTATTGTTTCAATGTGCTGTTGCTTTTGACAAAAGTTAAAACTTATGTTTTTACAAAGGGTTAGCTTTCCGATGGTTTTAATTCAGGTATTTTTGGAATGCCTAAATAGGTCGAACAGATAGATAGGCCTAAATAGGCCATCCAGAAAACTTATATGTAAAAGATATATACAACTTATTTATATGTATCATAGTTAACTCAGAGGGAAAACATTACATTGTAATACAATTGGTTTGCTGTGGCAACATTTAGAGCAAAGCTTTCAATCAACATTGTTGAATGTTTGCTTCACGACCTACAATCCTTTATGAACTCAACATCAACCTATTTCAGGATCCAAGTTACAGAACTTCAACAGGTAAGACAACCAGCCAGAGTGAATTGTTCAGAGGCTCCGAATAGTTAAGAAACTTCCACAATCTAAAGTTTCCATTGGTTAATTAAGTCATTATACACACCTGGTAACCTGTTGATATTGATTTCACTTTGTGAACTCACTGCGGTAGCTGCTATGCTTGATATTGTGTTGGGTCGAGTGAGAAATGTAAATTGAGCTCAATTAATGAGTCCTTGTTATTTCTCTCTTCAAATATTAACTTTCGGTAATGGTATTGGGCTGTGAGCTGGACGAGAGAAAGAGGTTTCTGTCCCCAGGTCCTGCCAACCACAAATGGATATTATCTATGTGATATTGCCCTTACTCTTTAGGTCTAGTAATGTGTAAAACATTTGTGGACAAGAGCCTACCTTCCTAGAATGTAAGGTAAAAGAAAAATAGTTTTGTAATATTATAATGCACACTGTTTATAACATGAGGTAGATACAGTTGTGGACGTAGGAAATTCGGCCTTCTATACATGAGTAGTGGACCCTTGTACTGTCATTTATTAGACCTTTGTTCCTAGCATTATCTAATACGCTATGTGTTATAAGTCTTCACTATGTGTAACCTAAAATTGTAATTATTTGAAATCCATCAATCAAATATTTAAAGTAACACTTATAATCTAAGTATTTATAAATTTTAAATTTGGTTACTCAAATTCCATTAAATAAATGATTCAGACGTTTATTGTCTAATAATTCTGCACTGGGAGTGCAATATCTAACAGCACACAAGGGAAATCACGACAATTATCAGACTGTAGACCTCAATGTAGTGATTGTTGTCATCAGGTCTACCACAATAGACCTGATATGTGACTGTGGGGTAACCAATATGTAACTGAGGTAATTTGTTTTTATAAATAAATGGTACCAAACTGTTAATTGCATGGTTAAATCAAAGAATACCAATTTGAAATCCATCAATTCATCAAAGGAAGAAAAACAAATATTTGAACAATTTCTAGAAAGGGAAGTTCTAGGAGGTTTGAGATGAACCAATTGTAAATTATGATTCACGGAAAGTAAATAAAGATACGTCTTATAACACTTAACACATATATTTACGCTTATACTGTTACTCACAAGACGGTAAATAAAAGATGGTAAGTGGTGATCGATTGGACAGGCGTTGGGTCTGATGATGATGATTGGAGTGTCCAATCGAAATCGATCACCACTCACCATCTTTTATACAGGGTGATTGATATAAGTGTGCCAGCCGTTTTATTCGAAAACCATAAGAGGTATCAAAAAAAGTCAAATGGTAAGTGCCTTGGATTTTTTATTTAAAAAATTGTAGCCAAGTCAAAAAAATTATTTTAGCCGCCATTTTTCCAATATGGCCGCCAACTTTGATTTTTCTTATGGAACACCCTGTATTTTATGATGTATTCTGGTAGAAAATGTAATTTTAAGACGATTTTATTCTTGTGGTTTTTTTCATAAACCTAACCGTTTCAAAGATAATAATGGTTTAAGTTGTGAAATTTCTCCATGAGAAAGAGTTTCGATAAAGGCCTTAAGCAAGCATGCCAGCTGTTTTTTTTGAAAACCATTCAAAATTGCACAACTTAAACCATTATTATCTTTGAAACGGTTAGGTTTATGAAAAAAATTACAAGAATAAAATCGTCTTAAAATTACATTTTCTACCAGAATACATCATAAAATGCAGGGTGTTCCATAAGAAAAATCAAAGTTGGTGGCCATATTGGAAAAATGGGGGCTAAAACATTTTTTTTGACTTGACTACAATTTTTTAAATAAAAAATCCAAGGCACTTACCATTAAACTTTTTTTTGATATCTCTTATGGTTTTCGAATAAAACGGCTGGCACACTTATATCAATCACCCTGTATATTTGCCGTCTTGTGAGTAACAGTATAAGCGTAAATATATGTTTTAAGTGTTATAAGACGTATCTTTATTTACTTTCCGTAAATTTAATAACACGTACAATGCTGATCAAGAAGTTAATTATAATTCCACCAGCAATATGCTCTGAGAACAATTTCAACGCTTATGATAAAAAAATAGATACTAATGATTTTATAACTCTTTATCGTTGGAAAATTGTTTCTCATATGTAATAGGAATCAGCAGAAACGCTGACGACATGTCTTTGGGGAAATACAACACTGATTTTCTTCCACAGTTATATAGAATACAACTTCTGTATAATTATGATATCAAGTCATGGGTAGGTATTTTAATATTTGTTTTTGTTCCTATATAATTTATACATTTTGATTTTACCAAACTGTAGTTGTCATATGTATTTAAAGTGAATTTATTCTTATCTTAAATGTAACTGCAACAGAATGACACTTTCCAACTATTCAAAAATAATACTGGAGCTAAAAATGAGGTTTCTTTAAGTTAAAAATTCGAGCCATGCATAAACTAAAATACAGTACAGTATCATTAATATATCATTAATATATAAGTTTGTGAAAGTACTTGGAAAATAATAAAATACTATAAAATGAATAATAAACAGCAAACATACACACATTCTTCAAAATTGTGCTCAGATGACATAATATAATATACTATCTGCGTTAGGGTGATGTATATATAAGGATGAATATTTGATCTACGATGTAGGTAGTACTCAACTTTCATGTGATACGCCTTCGACATTTGATAACCTTATCATATGATCTCCTAGCAATTTCCGTAACCTCTCCCTACCAATAGACATATTAGCGTTACAGGTCATAATAAACTGTAGACTAGTAAACCGACATTTTAAAAGCTCTTTAAAAATGAAGTATTCTTAAACCTACGATCTGCTAATAGCAAACTTACTTAGTGGTAATACAAACTTACGTAATCCGTAAAACAGATGGATAATTTAAAGATTAAAAAGCAAACTAAAAAGTTTGTTTGTTTTACCGACTAGTAAAAAATGCTGTGTTTTTTATTGTCAATATATAATAATATTGAATTAGGCCTATTAACAATAAGAATAAGAATAAGAATAAGAATCGTTTATTGCCATAATAATACAGAAATGTACAGGGCAAAAGTCACTAAAACTAAACAAATAAAATCAGACCCATAAAAATAAAGATACAAACTTCAAGAGATACATACTATTTACATTTTAAAAACGAAGAAACACTGTAAAATTCCTTATCCACTAAATATTCCCTCAAACCATGCTTAAATTTTTTTAAATTATTTTCGCCCTTGATTGAATTGGGAAGAGAATTGAAAAGATGGATACACATAGAGAATGACTGTTTTTTATGAAAAGCGGTACGGGATTTTGGAATAGGTAGGTCAAATTTATTTCTAAGATTGAAGCTGTGGTTAGATGACTCGTGAAAATGAAACATGGTTGAATTCTTTTTTAAGAATGACAAGGATTCAAAAATGAAAATTGATGGGAAGGTCAGCATTTTATTCCTACGAAAAACGGCTCTACAAGACTCTCTGTATTTTAAGTTGAAGATTAATCTGATTGCTCTTTTTTGCAGTTTGAATATTTTCTTAGTTTGGAGCTTGTCGTTACCCCAAACGGGCACACAATATGTAAGAAAAGGGTAAACAAGACCGTAATAAGATGTCAGAAGGACGCGTCTGTCTTGATAACAGGAGAGCCTACGAAGAAGGAAAGTGCTAGTACTAAGCCTATTGTGAATTTTGTCGATGTGGCTGTGAAACTTTAGATTGCTGTCAATGATTACTCCTAAATATGTTACACTAGAAGATGAAACTATATTGATGTTGTCGACTGGTAAAATTAAAGACTCAGACGTGCTTGACGAATTCTGTCGTATACGAAAGTCTAAAAGTGACGTTTTCTGAGGATTAAGATGTAGAAAGTTCTCGGATAGCCATTGGAAGACAAAATTACTCTCAATAAATGTTTTGATCTCTAGCTGTGAATGATTTGGACTGGACACAATGAGGGAAGTATCATCAGCAAACAGTTGTAACTTAGAATTTGACACTACAGGAGGCAGATCATTGATAAACATTAAGAAAAGGACGGGCCCAAGAACAGACCCCTGTGGCACACCTGTACTTACAAAACGCTCATTGGAAATCTTGCTACACAAACAACCCAAAGAATCGATGTAAGGAACTTTAACAACTTGCCTCCGTCCCTTAACATACGAAGACATCCAATCTAAAGCTACTCCGCGGATCCCCAATCTTTCTAGCTTATTCAGAAGTAGGTTGTGATCAACAACATCAAAGGCTTTTGTAAGGTCAAGGAATAAGCCGGAGACACAGTCCTTAGCGTCAAGAGAGTTGGAAACTTCGTTAACCAGGCTGAACACAGCATTTAGGGTGGAGTAACCTGTTCGGAATCCAAACTGATTTTGGTGGAGTATTTTGTTTTTTTCCAGGAATTTATTTAGTCTATTCAAAAAAATCTTCTCCATTACTTTGGAAAATGTTGAGAGGATAGAAATTGGCCTGAAGTTATTGCAGTCATGGCGGTTACCTTTATTCTTGTATAATGGTTTGACTATTGAAAGTTTCAATGCTGCCGGAAATGTTCCACTCTGGAATGAACAATTTATTAGATAAGCTATAGGAGCGGCTAGTTCATCGGCACATTTCTTTAAGATTTTTGACGATATTTCATCCGTTCCTGAGGAGTTACCAGGTTTTAGGGATTTAATAACATCTAGTACTTCCTTTATGTCAGTTGGATTGAGAAAAAGTGATGATAGGATTTTAACACCCTCTTTAGTACTATGCGCATTGGTTTTCTGCATGCTATTGGCAAGTGTTCCTCCAATACTAGTAAAAAATTCATTCATAGTATCCGCAACCAATTCTGGAGTATCCAGTAGTTGTCCATTAGAATCCAGAACCGACAACTTATTAAATGGCTTCTTCAATTTATCTGGCCTGAGGTCATTTACTATGCTCCAAACTTCTTTTTGTATGTTATTACTGTTTGCTATTTTTTTAAGTACTGCATTTGCTTTCTGTGAACGTATTTTACTCCTAAACGCTTTTTTTACATTGTTGTATGTTTTTGTAATAGGGTGTAAAGCATTGAGGTCTTTTGAGAGAGTGTATAGAAAAATCATTTTTTCTCTTAATTTATTCAGCTCAGTATCTAGACATATTTTTGTTTTTGCCATAATTTCTTTTTGTTTACATCTTTTAATTGGCAAAGCAGTATTCAAATAGAACTGTATTGTGGATAGGAATCGGTCAACTTTTTGGTCTACGGAATCAACTTCAAGTAAATCTAGCCACTTTTCTCTACTCAAAAGATACTTAAATGTAGATATGTTTTCTTGATTAAACTTTCGTACCATTTTATATTTAATTGTAGTTTTATTCTCTGGACATTCTTTTTAATTCACCAAGTTGAGCGTGATGATCTGAAATACTTGTTATTAGAACCGACGAATGGAATAAGTGTTCAGGGATATCAGTAAAAATGTTATCAATTATGGTTCTAGAGCCTTGAAACTCTCGTGTAAAGGACTCAACTGTGTCTCGAAGACCGAATGACAACATCAGATCTATGAGTAGCTTTGCGGAGGGAAAAGTTTTGTCGGTCAAGTCAATATTAAAGTCTCCTGCAACAACAAATGATAGGTTCTTATCCTTCAAGGAATCAAAACATGCTCGAATGTTACGTAAGAATTTCAGAATGTCGCTTTGTTTATTGCTTGGAGATCTATACACACAAACAAAGATAATATTAAGAGTTCCCTTTATTATTTTAATCGCAGCCAGTTCACATATTCTTTCAATACAAAACCTAGAGACATCTAACAAGGTATAATCTAAATTATCAGGTGTAATATACATACTCCTCCCTTGTGTGAATGGATGCGACAAAAACTAGCCGCTAGTTTTTGGGTGCGCAATAATTCGATTTCGGATGAAGTGCTTTAAGGTCTCGACCTGCCCCTGTCAGATAAGATAAACTAGCCGCTACTGTGTAGCCTGGTATTCGAAAAGCATCCAACTCAGCTCGGCGAAGGAAGTGTTCCGATAAACACAAAACCTGGGGTGAATACAAATCTAGAAGTATTTCTATTTGGTTGGATTTTGACAGTAAGCCACGAACATTTTGATGCAAAATACCGAATGAATTCTTCACATTAGCAGAACAACCTACGTTAACGTCTCGTTTTGAGGAGGAACTCCTAAAAAAGGAAGAGGGTTAGAAGAAGCTATAGGAGCAATTTTCTGAGGGTGACAAGATTTAACTTCTTTCAGTGGTTCTGGAGATTTCTTTACGCTACTGGAAGATTGGAACTCAAGTCCAGTGATGAGGACAGGGATGCGATTTATGACACTTGAGGTTATCGGGGATATGAGATTAATTAGGCCAATAATATGTTCAGCTATCATTTTTTTACCCAAAAGATTGAGGTGTAGGCCAAATTTAGTGTATAAATGTTGTTTGAAAACAGTGTGTAATGACAAAAAGTAAGCATGGTTGTGAGATAAGATACCATCATACATGAGACGATTAAATTCTAAAATAGTTCTATTCAATGATTTTCTATCAAACCTATACGGGATGCCTAATACAATGAGATTTGTATGTTTTGTTTTATTCACTAGTTCATTGAAGGAGCTTAGGAGTCTAGTTTTACAATATTCCTGGTCAATATCATTGGTACCAGCATATACTATCAGATAATCCTGTTTGGTTAACAGTTTGATTTCAGAGTCTAGGTTGGAGACAACTTGGGATAACTTAGCATTAGGTTTAACAAATCCTGAAATATTAAACTTTTGTGAACAGTTTTCAAGCAAAATAGAACTAAGATGTCGACCATGACTGTCTGATAGGATTACCAGTTTGGATTTGTTTTTGTTTTTGAGGTCACAGCTGGATTTACATTCAGTAGGTTTTTTTCTATTAATTGGCAAGGAAGAATTGGTGGGACAAGTGGTGAGGGTATGAGATATTTTAGGATTGGTACAATTTTTCGTGGTAGATGCCTCAACTGCATTTGGTTTGGTAACAGGATTAGGTTTGGTAGCTGGGTTTAGTTTGGTAGCAGGGTTTCGTTTGGTAGCCGGGTTTGGTTTGGTAGCTGGGTTTAATTTGGTAGTTGGGTTTGTTGCAGGTGTTTTGGTCTTTACTGATTTCTGTAGCTTGGGTTTGGGATTTGAAGATAACAGTGTCGGTTCACTAGAACTAATATCATTGCGCTCAAGGTCATTTACACTTAGTACTGCAAACTTGACAACAACAATGAGACTACTACAATATACTCTGGTTGTGTATTAGGTTTACATAACTGAAATATCGGAACTGAACCCTCAATAGATAGTGTACACTTGAATGAACATTGTAGAGTTGAGTTATTGAACATATCGAAACTGGTGAACAATGTATTGTTTAGTGAACATAACTAGACTATACAACATTATCAAGTACAGAAGTTATTTATAAATTTAATTTTGTTCACTAAGTCATAGTTTGATAGAGAGTCAACCTCCCACTTTAATATTTCATTTTTTTTTATTTAAATTTTACTGTATTGAAATACCACGAAATATTGAAATACAGGTACGAAATAATTTGTATTTAAAAATAAATATGAAGGATGATTGAGGATTTCCTATACAGTATTAGCTAGTGCCATACATGAACAGTTCAGAGAGTTATCATTTCAAGTTTTAAGTTAACCGTACTACAGTTTTAACAAAAATGTATAAGAATTAAAAATCTGTATTTTTAAGTTATTTTGGAGCTTTCCACTTTGTGTATTATACCTCTCGGAATCAAAAGTCATAATACCTAACGTCAGAGGACAAATATTATCTTTGCGGTATCTTTTTACTACTGTGCACACCAAATTAAATATATTGTATTATATTTAAAGCGCAAAAATAAATATAGCTATTAATAACTTTGTTTGTGATTAATAAATTTCAAAATTTATCCTACAAAATAAAGGGAAACACGGCTGCAGCTTTCTCTGTTGGGAAACGTATTAGGTAACTTAATAAAAAGTACACGTGTCATTGATGAAACCACAAAAGTATTCTACACAATTTAATAAACATTAAACTCTAAAAAAGAGATATTTTAGTTCATTTCTATCTCCGAGTGTTATAAGGAACAGTAATGGAGGAATATAACACCATATTTGTGCAACAAAGAACTGTAATCTTCGCCACAATTTCTCCAGATTGCTTGCAATCCAAAATGTTTCGAGAATTTTCCCTTGGTGACAACTACTATTCCCCCCACCTTCGAAAAAAAATAAGGTCAAATTTGTATACATTTATTCACATCACAACATTATGTTATTAATTTTTATATTCTGTAAATGTGTTGAGAAGAAAATAAAACGTTGAGTTTATTTTTTATTTATGTATATTTTACTTTGCTGGTAATATTTTACGTTATTCCCTAATATAATCCCTTTAAAAAGCTGTCAAAGATAATTTTGAGGTACTTTTGATTACTAGAAGTAAATTTCTATCCCATCTAGCATTTTATACATTCAATGACTAGAAGCAGATCTTCCTTTTGCGGTCTTTATTGTTTCATTCATATTTCATTCATACATTCATATTCACTCATATATTCATACATTTCCTCATATTCATATTTCATTTATAAATTTAATTCATGGTGTTTGGAATAAGCCAAAATTCTGTAATTAATAATAATCAAAATTGGCGACAAAAAGAATATCGTAGGGAGTACTTTAAGACGGACAAGGTTATACAATAATTTAAAAATCCTTCGATTGGGAATATTTCTCTTTGAAATGTTTACTATGTTTATTCAGTATATGAGATGCGATTTTAGTGACGAAAAGAACTTACATAGGCAAAATAGAAATCTAGCAATTCTTTCCTTGAGTTCTTGGATTTTATTTTTAACTGGTTTAAAATATTAAATTAGTAGCCTACACATATGTTTCTGACATACACTATCCAACAAACTATATAAGAACCATTAACATATATAAAAAGTCGACATTTCACTACTAAAAATAATAAAATACAATTAAGTACATTTGGTTCCTGGAAGAAATTGGTTTAACATTACAATGACGTAGGGAGAATTTCCACAAACGATGGAAAAAATTTAACAAAGAAATATTTTCCAATAACTGAATCATACTTATAAACCGGTTTTACAGAACTGTAGTTTTAGTAATGGATGAAGTATCTCCAACACTTAAAATGATTTAAAAGCCAGCAACGCCGGGGCAAGTGCTTATTCACCGCTCCATTGCCTAATTTGAATAATGGTTTACACAGTTGACGCAACTTCTTTATTATTCCCTCTTAATAAAATTGAATTATCGCTTAGATTTTTATTTTATAATTAAAGTGAACAATCAACAAAAATCCAAAAGTGATTCTTCTAAAAATAAATAATCATGAGGTGGCTCGATTTGAAATTTGTTCTAAAATAATTACTACCTACAACAGTAATAATAAAATCCAAATCATTAAAAATGTCAATAATTTTAAGAGAATTAAATTTAAAGTTTACATTAGGACAAATGATTTACTTACCTTTGTTCATAAATACACCGTATAGTTGTCTTTTATTTTTTAGGTTCGTAACGTAGAAAACACCTATAATATGCCTCACCTATCCTCCTATGCTCCTATCCTGGGTCACTTTAAATTAAACTGTAAAATGTTTACCCCGATTTATTAGTCGATGTAATAAGCTCAGCCACAAAGATTAAGAACTGATAGTGTTCAACTCGTTAGCTTTAGTATAAGATTAATGCATGTAAAAAGAGATATATTAAATTATGACCATCTCTTGTAATAGTGTTTCCCACGAATTTTTGTTTATGTAGTTATATTATTAACTTAATTGTTAAATTTGTTATGTTTTTTAAAACAAAGTATGAAATATTTGAAAAGAACAAAAACTATATATCTATTATGTGCGGCAATTCAATGATATAAAATTTTTGCAATGCAATTTATTGCCAACTTTACTTTTGCTGAACGAAATGGTTTGATCAGATTAGATTTTTTATTGCTACACTGAGTACATTCTATAAACTACTTTTTACAAAATACATCTGAAAAAAAGATATACGTCTAATAACACTAGTAATAATATGTACTTTTGACTCATAAGACGGTAAATACATATGCAAGATGGTAAGTGGTGATCGATTTCGATTGGACACTCCAATCATCATCAGACCCAATAGGCGAAACAATAAAGGCAAAGATTCGCCTTACTATCTTGCATATGTATTTACCATCTTGTGAGTCAACAGTATAAGTGTAAATATATAATTACTAGTATTTTTAGACTTATATCTTTTTTCAGGTAATTTAATAACACGTATGATGCTGATCAAGAAGTTATTTACAAAATATATATACATTCCAAATTATATGTATATTTAAGGTTGGGGAAGCAAGAATTGATTATGCTTGAGATGCAATTACAGTAGAAATTGAAATTGTATTGTTGAAATTGCTGTAGAAAAGTAAATTTACTAGTTTTTTTAAATTAAAATATTATAAAATAAAAAAGAAGTTCCCGTTAAATCGCAATCTTGGAAAGTTTAAGCGGAACACAAGTTGTATTTCCCACATTATCACTGCATAGAGCAAAGAATTGGCTTTACCAAGTTTGTCGAGTAGCGGGTTGATTCATGTCTTTTGTCTCGAGTTTTATTGAAAAACTTGGATACTTTGAGTTCAAAAAGAAAGTTTCATTTACTCTTTGCATAGCACTACTTGAGCACATTCTCAAAGGCTCTAATATTATACTTTTAAACAAAAAAGTATTTTGACTCAATTAAACATTATTTTGTTATAGAGAATTCAAGTAGTTTATTTTTTCACTCACGGTGTATCCTTGCTGCTAAATTACAATATTTATTGATTGCAACTGTCTTGTCTAATTGATTGCAAGTTGTAAGATCACTTACTGCAAACGACCCTTAAACTGGGTGCAGAAAACGATTGACTATCGTCTTGGTCTTGATTATTGCATCGAAGTTTCCTAACGAGGTAACCATACAACTTGTTTCCCTGAGTTAGTGTTATATACATGAAGATTTACAAAGCTAGTTACCAGAAGCAGTTAAACAACCACAGCCTCACATTAAAGGGAACACACATCACATGTGTAACGCATGGATAGACATCTTAATAGATACTGTAGCATTAAAATAATTGTCATTTGTTTCGATCCTATTCCAAATTTAACGTTAGTAAAATGTACAACTGTTACAATGATTTTATCTTGACAATTCAAACAAGCTGTGTGAAGCTAATGGATTACAAAACAATGCAAACACATGTGAAGTGTTGTTTATCTTTGTGATCACATTTAGTTTGTAAAACTATTATGCGCATTGTTTGCTGGTCTCCAAGTGTGTTTGTTTATGAAATTCAACTGAACCAACCTCCCACTCAATTTTCTTAGGGTAAATAATTTCAATTGTCAACAAAATAAAATAAACGGCACCAGCAATCTGAAACGTACTTTCTCCCATTAGGTTGACGACAACCCTTTTCATGGGTAAGTGGTGGGAGTAACTATGATATGTTTTAGGGGAAATCAGAAACGTTGCAATAACTTATGAACCGTAATTCATTACACCCAGTTGATATGTTATCAAGCAATTGGGGGGGGGGGGGGGTGTATACCATCGAAACAAGTAAAGAAGAACCATTGGAAATTATTGTTGAAAAAATACATATGAGACAAGGATTCCATATTCAAAAGAAAAATATTACTTACAAAATATTGAAGTAATTGGTCTATTTATTGGATCATTAGTAGTTTTTTTTATGTGCATTTTGGAAAACATTTAAATTGGACAGAAACATCCTTAACAAATTGTCATTGTACAATGAAAACTTCAATATAAATCCTTAGAATCATTATCAATCCTAAGAAATCATTTATACTTTAACTGATCTAGATCAAAATAATTGCTAAGTTTTAATCAGTCAATTTTTTCGGCTTAGCCTAAATTGTTGTTTGTTATCCTTTGTGTTCAGCAGCTTGCTTGTAATAGAGCATGAAGGATGTAATTTAGTCAATAAATCATCTTTATATTATACTATAGCTTATTAAATTTGAATCAAAATCTGTCGAGCAGTTTTTAAAATCAGATTTTTTTAGTGAATAATAAAAAAAAAATCTGAACTTTGAATTAATTCCCACATACAAAATTTTATCAACACTATACAGTTGTATATAGCTCTGTACACGTCCAAACACACACAGGAATGAATTCGAAACAACTTTTTTGGGCTCAGAGGCCCATGATGGATATATCCACCTAAAACTCAAACTCAAAGATTTTTACGAAAATATAACTTATTCATGGGTAAAAAGGAAAAATCATGTTTTTAATGTTAAGATGTAGATTAAATGGTGTATTGACAGATGGTTGGTTCAATTTATAGTTGGTGGCTGTTCAAGTAATGAAATCCATCAACTTAAAAAAACAAAGAATATACTTTAGTTAAGGGTAAGAAGATTCACACTACTGTTAACACCCACTAGCAGACCACAGCTGTTGACGGAGAAGCTGCATGCATAAATAACAAGATCACATCGCCAGGCTTCATGTGAGAAATATATTCGAGTGCCAACATTACAGTCTGAGATATCCTTTATATCGTCCCCAATGCTTTTGTATTGCATATGTAAATTTTATAGTGTATAATAGAGTGTCAGTGCCATTAATAGATACTAGCATTAATAAATAAAACTGAACATGGAATACAGTACGTAAGAAACAGGTTGATAAATATTAAACACATTTCAACTATTTCATTAAAAGTCTTATTATAACCTATCCCGTAATGGATAAAACAGAGGCTGTTTAAAATGAATCTTATTGCACAATTTCTGTGGAACAATGAATAATTTTTCTTTAAAATACCAATTAAATCTGCAATAAATCCTTGTATAAAAAGTATGTAATTTTCATGCCACACAAATTGATATTTGATAACATTATATCCGTGATTGAGAACTAATCAATGGGAAATTCAATCATTGCTGATATATCAAAATATAACTGATTAAGGAACGCGGCAGCGTTCCGCCCCGCCAAGTCCCCCAGCGGTACACAGCTGCTGCAGTGTATATATACATGACGTGACAAAGTGGCTTTTTTACTCGTCTATAGCTCTGAAGAAACAAAAGCTATTAAAATAATTGTTCATCTACTGGATAGGGGCAATCATTCTCAACAAAATAAAAAAAAAATTTAAAAAACGGTTGTGTTTGAGCCAAGAAAAACTAGTTTGAAAATTCACAAATTTTCCGTGTTCTCCTTCTTCTCCTTAAATGTTGACGGACGTACAGCCCAAACCACTGGCTCAATTTTAATGTTTTTTATGTTGTTTGAAAGCCCTTAGCGTGTAGATGTGCCTTTTGAGGGTCTCAATTCGGTGCGTTGACCCATAAACCCTTGGCAAGCCCTCAAAGTACGAGTTTGGCCCATTTAAATAACATGGGATTAAAATCAAAACAAAAGAAGGACCAGCTGCGATTAAATCTTAATTAATTAAATGTTAGAGAAATTCATAGGAACAGCTGAAAAATTATTTTAATACTTTTATAAAGTATTTTTTTCAGGTATACTGAATGATTTGAACTACTTACTATATAAAATTACTTAGAGCAGTGATATTCCCCGATACTTTCCATTGAAAAATGCAGTGTACCGATGGTACACTGGTACAGCAGCTCGTCATTTTTAACAGTTTAATACTACTTATCAAAACATATGAAACCTAGGAACTTGAAACTTAGTACTAGTACGCTAGTACTAAGGTTTGTTCTATGTTTTGATACACTAAAACAAATAAAACGATCGGGAAAATCACTCTACATATGTTAAACAAGCAATTAAAAAGTGATATGTAAATTTAGGATAAATGAGTTAGTTATTCAATATTTGTTTTGCCTTATGCTATTTCTAACAAACCTAATTAGTTTGATTACATTTTTACATATCTAATAAGGGCTCAATTTACACTAGTCTTTAGATATACGGGTTTAATTATTAGAACACTTATGTAACATCAACACATTTTATGTTGTTCAAGATGAGCATTGATGAAATTTGAAACTGAGTTTAAGCCCATTGGGTTTGTTAAATAGTAATTTTGGTACGTGTGTCAAAACGTTTTTAATCTGTTTAAAGCAGATAAGACCAAAAATGTAGAATTTAGTTCTACATTAACAATATTATTGAAATTAAATGAGATGTAGTTGTGCCGTGGTCTATATATCAGAGAAAAGAGGATTTTTATTTTAACTGTTAATTTTCTACAAAAATAAATAAAATCTAACAAAAAACCACTAAGTGGTAACACTTTCCCCGCCAAATCAGCAATCCAAAAAAGTTAATAAATCATTACTTTTTCCGCCAAGAAAAACAATGTAATGTATGTAAGTTTGGCAACTTGGCGGCAGACTTTTGCTCGATCCCTTTAAAAAATACCATAAAACTAGTTTCATTGAGCAAGTATCCCTCCCATTGGTACATTGCTAGGTGAGAGCTTATTTTACAAAATTTGACCTTATTTGTGCCACATTTCATAAATTATACTTAGTTGGACTAATTAATTAGAGAAGTTGATTTGTGAAATTATCCACGAACGTAACTTAAATGAAAAAAACCAAGCAAAAGTCTGCCGCCAAGTTGCCAAACTTACATACATTACATTGTTTTTCTTGGCGGAAAAAGTAATGATTTATTAACTTTTTTGGATTGCTGATTTGGCGGGGAAAGTGTTACCACTTAGTGGTTTTTTGTTAGATATGTTGTTGCCGAAGACCTCGACTGTTAGAGTTCAGAGAGTTGACCTAATGTCTACAGATCTCCGATTAAAATTTGTTGTGTTTTCAAACCATTGTGAAACACAATCAAGATAAACCATTTTGAGTTACTCGATAGTAAAAAGATGCTTTAGCCCCCAAAATTAAAGCCACGTTCAAAAAAGTTAAGTGTAAGTTAGAAGCAACCAAACACTCCACTAAGACCAACACAGCAAAGTAAGTTGTCTGTCTTTTAACAGTTTTTCCGTGTCTTAAAAGGTTTTTTCTTCCAAAAATTAGTTTAAAAAAAATCAATGATTATAGCAATATTAAATTGTTATGAATATTGAAAATGTTACACCCATTGAATAGTAAATGTATTGATTGGTTATTTGATGTATATTTCAAAAGTGATATTAAAACCATATGTTGGCTCGTTGCAACTAGTTGCTTAGAAATATTGTCTTACCTTAACAAAAACTATACTAGTATTATATACCATTATCTTTTTAACTAGTAACTCAATAGCTGCATTAATGAAAAATTTAGGTCTAAGCAATGAAGAAACTTTTTGTTAATACAAAAAAGTAGGGTTGTAAAATAATTCTCAAATAGTAGGCTAACAATTTATTAATAAATAAGTTTTATTGTATTTTAAACAGTAACAAACATAAAGCATGGAAATACGAGACATTAAAAAAAACTTTTGCAAGAGAAGATTTTAGGAAATCAAACTTTGTCCCGGGGGACCACTGACACAAATTATATTTGATAACAGAGGAGTCAGCGAATACCAGATATGCTGGGTTCCATTTGAGATAAAAGTTATAAAATGTTTCATAACTTTGGAATTTTATGAAATTTAACTAATTTAATAGATCAATTATTTGACTTATACATTACTAGAGCAAGGTATGAGTTGAGTGAAATGGTGAAACTCACCCCAAAGTAATTGTTTATTTAATCCTTCTCTATTACAGAACACAAAGTTGTCAGTTTCTTTGTAATATCCAACAAACAAGAACAACACTAATGTCTTTAACACAAGTTTATTCAGGGTATTGCACAAGTTGAGCTCTGAAAGAAATAAGTGTTTGACAGTTTGTAGTGATGTAAGAATGGTAAGTTGTCAAACAAGTAATAAATATAAAGTTACACACAATACTATGTGTTGATAAACATAGATTAACCCTACAATGCAAGAAGCATTTGCATACCTCCCAGTAGTTTAACTGGAACTATAAAATATTGTATTTTGGTGGTTAAAGTACGAAAAGTATCGTTTACGTGCTCTGAGACAGTTTAAATGCATGTGTTTTGTATAAAATTCATCGGTATTTTTGTAGATTTTTGAGTTTAGGTATAGTCAGACACATTTACAACAATTAAGGTTTATTGTACTTCATTGTTAAATTTCACATCCATCTAACAGGTATGTAGCTAAACAGCTATAACTGGTACGCCCTACTTTATACTATTTATTAGCATATACAGGGAATAGACAACAGCCTTCATCCACTTAGTGTACTTATATACTAAGCCACGCACCAACAAATCACATAGACTTCTATTAGCATGAGGCAATGCTAACCACTACAAAGGGATTATCTTTAAGACTAACGGGAGTAATATATAGTTTGTATAATGTACAATGTTATGTTATTGGGGAAAATCCGTATACAATCTAAAATTAGTCAAGCAGCATAAAATAAACAACATAAATTGTTCGCTAACCTCTTACCTCCTCAATATTGCTTGAATATTGAAGTTATTGATGAGTGTTGTGTTGTGCATACCGTTAGAGTTTGAACATTGATTTATAATTATCAACAAAATACTTGAATCAAAGTTATTGACACGATTTACTAATCACCTTGTTGTTAGATTTGGTATTTTCGTCATGTTGCAACTAAAACGTTTTAAAATATGTGTTGTAAGTCCGTTCCCAAAGGCTAGAATGAATCAATGTCGACGACATCATCAGAACATTTTTCTCGATGGTTATCTTTGATTAAAACAATCAACAGCAGTTATTAATTGTTATTTTTCAGTTGTTTTTCGTAGACTGATAAGCATTTATTTTCACAATTATTTAATGAACATAATTTTTATAATAACGTTGACGGAAAAACAGCTGTTTACAATAAACACTTGTTCATTAACATAAATGATATTGTTATGTTTTATTAATTACTTAAAGAGAGTATTGATTATTGAAGAATATAAATACAATTTTAAACTGCACCGAATTCGACATTTTCCTTGAATTTTCAACTCTCAATTGCAGATTTTTGTAGCAAACTTATGAAAACTTTTAAAGCAACATGTTTAAAACTTTTCATTATGTAAAATGCAATGTCAAATTATTGGAAAAGGCTTATTTAAGTTCAAAGACTCTAATGTCACCGTCTCTTTTTACTCTGAATGTCATCAAAGGCACTAATTCTGTTTGAGCATTGCAAAAAGATAGAAAAAGTTAATTAGTTTTTGACAATTAATTCCTAAGTTTTCTAATTTTGACCTTGTAATATCAATAACATAGTTTTCGATGATAACTAACTATTATTATGCATCAACTAAAAAGTAAACCAAATCGGCCAGGTTTATTCTATCGTTAGTTAGACAAAGAAAATTCGATAGCAAAGTTTAACTTCAGAGTTTTCTTTTAACATAAAGTCAACATTTACCCAATCATTATTAGGAATCTCATATCCGGAACCGGTTTCTTTACACTGAAAATGTTTTAAGTTTAATTTCCGGTTCTTTGTAAACAAACATTGAAGATTGTTTGATCGTTACAAGTATAAAGTTTCCTTATGAAGGTTTATCAGAAATAAAAGTTCTTAAAAATGGATGCAGTAACTAATACATGAAGATTAATATTTAAAATATCATTCCACTTATAAGTTTCATCGAAGCATATCAAGTTGTTAATGAATACAGCTGTATAATTGTAGGTTATGATTTACACGTTCATTATACGGACACTATTGTGTAACTGACCGCAGCAATCAATGTTGTTTGCTCATATACGCAATTAACCGTTCTGGTCTGTTATGATCTGACATGACTGTACTGTTGATACAGACTGTATCAAGAAGGAAATATTGATACAGAACGCTATTGGATGTTTATTATTAGTTTACGCAACGTCCAATAAAAATATAAAAATATAAATTTGATCAATACTCAATTAGAGGTTAAGCTTTTCAATTTTTTCAAACAGTATTTGTACATCTTAAAGGACAAAATATATTGCTCATATTTATATTTATTTTATTATCTGATACCTAAATAACTCACATACATTTCCTCAAGTAATATCATGAACCATGAAAACTACAACTTATAAAATGTACATGAAATATGATTGGAACAATCCTAGAATCTAGGAAAATCACACATAGTTATTTCGTTTGCAACAATAATAGTTTTAGCAATATTCATTTCAATATTCACATGTACATAAATGTTACATGTATTTTGTACATAAATGTTAGGACTTTTACACAAATGTTAGCACTATTTTCGAAATATTTAAATGTTATAGTAAATGTAAATATAACATCTGTTTAGTACATTTTAGTTATCTTATCATGAACAGATATATAAATTATACAAACCGACTGTAACAACTTGAGATTTACACCAAGAGAACTGATCAAGAGAAGTCACGTATGAACAGCTGTTAAACCTAGATGTCCGTGAGATAACTCATCCATTATATTGCTTTTACGTGCTGAGTTAAAGTTTTTATTGGTCTTGCGGTTGTTATAAAACCACCAGTATATAGCATTAACAAATCATGGAAAATTAGTATTGTTTTTGGATACAAGTAGGCAGATAGTTTTGTTTCTATTACAAAATATTCTGGAAATCTGAAAATGCTTTGCTTCCAATATTGTATTGTTTTATTGTAACAAAAAACCATTTCCTGGATATAAAAGAGGATCTTTATGACTAAAGCTTTAAAATATGGTAAGACTTTTACCAGTAATGCTACGTTTACTGCAATTGGGAAAATATTTTAATATCGGTTAAATACACCCTGTTCATCGTTTTAATTGATTATCTTTAATTACAAACTCTTTGGTAGATAAACATCAAATAATTAGTTATACTATTTAATCATTCCAAAATGAATAAAAGTTAAAATGAAACCTTATTCTTGTACTGACAAAATATAATATCAAACGAAATTTTGTTCTGCATATGGAAGTTTAACCATAGCGACACTTGTTGAACATAACGTATAAAGTATAGTATATAATACATCTTTCAAAAATTTCAAAGAGCAATTTTAAAATATTTGTTAAGGAATGAAATGTGAAGTACTGGTTGCTATGTTCAATCAGAACCTAGTTCATGGCTATATTAGTTTATAGTTACACACGTAAGCACACAATGTGTGTTGTGGTTATCATTAGTGTAACAGGTAACTTGTACTGTTTGTGGCTTACTGTACCAATCAACGCACAGATCTTGCATGGGAAACAACTAGTTAGACATTACACATTTACTTACATAAATGTACAGATCTTAAGTGTTTTAAGCATCCGTAGACGACTATACATCGTAGCTCGTAGCTAAGACCCTACTTCTTTATTAGCACAATTTTTATTTTCAGATTAGCATATAAAAATATTAAAATCTCAATAATTACATCAGGTCTTAGCTAAAAGGGATAGAAAGGTCATCTATCTCTTTTCACAGCAACTTATTCACCTTAAAATTAGCTTCATTATGGAACTAAATAAAGTGATTTCATACTTGTTCATTACATGATCGATCTAATAATAAAAGGTTATATTTTATGTGTGATTTTACCCTGAAGTATTGCTTAAATGTAAATTTGGCATCACTTACTTCCAGAAACACACCAGAAGCTATTCTCAGCACCCAGTTAGTTCTGTGTTTCGCCTTTTAAAGCTTCGATGTTTTAAAATAGGACAAAGCCTTGCTTCTTTAAAAAAGATTAAAATCACCCCTAGATGTCGGTAAACGTTGTAGACAGATTTTATAGAAAAATGCTTTGGCTTGGATTGAAATTGAATATAACCTCATAATTATTTCTAAAACATACCAGCTTAATTCGACTTAAATAAAATAAACCCCAATTAACCATAGTAATTATCCAAGCACCGAAGTTTTTACAGCGAAATTAAATAAATCTAGTGATTATAAGTATCGTAGTAAACTTGAATGCATATAATAATGTTTCAGGAAAAATTTCTTTTAGGACAAGAAGTAATTTGGTAGCTTAGTTAAGTTTTAAGGACCTAGGTAGTGAAGACATAAAAACAAATTGACATAATTTAAGGCTTAGTAAAGGGATAAAACATCTCCAACACTTAAAATGATTTAAAAGCCAGCAACGCTTATTCACCGCTCCATTGCCTAATTTGAATAATGGTTTACACAGTTGACGCAACTTCTTTAGTCAACCGCTCTTACTGTTATCTTTTTGCATGGGATCAATGTGATGGCTTTTAAAAAAAAGAACACATTTTGGAACAAACTTTGAAAAATTTGTATATTTAATTGTATAGATCATAAATTCACTACATATTATAATATTGTTTAAAGGAAAACACCAATAGTTAAAGGTCTTTTATCGATTGTCTACATAAAATACACACTTTAATAAGGCGAGTGTATACTGCAATCATAGCTGCAACCCTGTACTAATAATTATATTTTATGTCGACATAGTTTGGAGATTTGAGGAAATCGCATATTTTTAATATCGTGTAATGGGGGCGTAGTATTATGGGGGTTCACATTTTTCAACAATTTAGTTTTTTTAAATATTTACCCTAAAACATGAAAATACAAAATCTTTATTGCAACTATTGAGTAGTGGAGAAAAAGTAAATTAACTGTTGTAGTTTACTTGGTTTTGGATGTACGAGCTCGAATTTGGATTTTGTTTGGCAAATTTATTTATTCCATACTTTACTATCAAAACTAGCAGCAAACCTCGTTAAACCCAACGTTATCAAAATAGTTCTGAAATGTTTTTGAGGAAGTATTTTAGTAAAAATCCAATTAGGAAAATGAAATGCAATTGGTCTGCAGGTTTGCTGCGGCGTGGGTATTTAAATACTCGTTCGGATATTTCAACGTTTCATAAGTCATGTTATAAGCATCTTGTAGCATCCGTTATTGAGGCAATACTTCTTCATTAAATATTAACATTAAATAGCGTTGAATATTAATTAATAAGGATTTATGTTTCACATAGGCTTAACTGTTACCTCAAGGATGACCATAAACCAATGCTAATGTTCCTGGCCTAGATATAGACCCATTGTAAGGGTTGAAATGGTGATATGCACTTCAATAAATAAATAATTTCACATCACTATGCTGTGAAAGGCGGTAAATAAATTAATAATACACCATAAGTAAAAAATTGAGTTTTTAGTTCTCATTTCACAAAGCGAAAAATTCACTGAGTTTGTAGAGTGGTGGGTTGATTCATGTCTTTGTCTCAAGTTTTTATTGAAAAACTTTGACACTTTGAGTTCTGGAAGAAAGTTGTAACCTTTGCATAAGGTTCATTTCTTAACTTCCTGACGTTGTTAAAAGTGGCAAATATAAATAATAGGTTTAACTAGGTGTAAGTATTTAAGTTGTAAAGTAAGATTAATTTTCTATTTTTGTTAATATTATTAATCTCAATTCAAATTATAATCTAAATTTGTTTCTCGTATACTAAGTTTGCTTTTCGTAAGACACTCGTTGTGATTCCTAAAGTAGCACAAAGGTCAATAACTTAGACATCAAATTAATTTAAATAAAAAAAATCCTTTTTAACTGTTGATAAACACATATTACATATGATTTCCAAAGCTTTCAGAAACAGTGAACATACAAAACCTTCCAATATAGTCTGCATGATGTAACCTGGCTCTTGACCCTACGTTTACCTGGGACTGGTCCGGGCATTAAACGATTGGTCAGTCACCAGGTAGAGGGGTGGGTCAGTTGACATGTTACACCATACAGGCTATAGATGAAATGCATTTTACACATCACTAACTACTTGAGTTAATTGTGTAACATTAGATAAAGGGTCTAAAACGCATCTATCTAGGGACATTGAAAGGATATGCGTTAATGCTTTGTCCATTACATAAAGTAAATTTCAATTTTTATGTAGGTAACAATGCTCCTCTCTAAAGCCTAGAGATCCACAGGTGCTCTGTGTTATTAATTTAGCCACACAAACCTCAATATACGTTCACATGTTGTATACGTAGCATTGTAATGTTTTCTGTTGTTTAATGTACTAAGTGGTTTTTATTATGTCACATTGTTGTACAGGACATTTCATGTGGGTCATAGCAAAGGAAGTTATCCGATGTTGTTCTTGCTAGAGACCAATCCTCTTTCTAGAAATGTGGAACTACAACTCAAGGTGGGTTCTGAACCACCGGGATATAGACTTGATGATTGGCGGGATTTGAACCCGAGTCCCTGTAGATGAGTCTAGCACGGTAAAGACTAGACTAGCCCCGTCCCATACTGTTGCACATTTTTTACTACCATACTGTTGCAACAGCCATGGGTTGCCAACAATAATAACCATGTGACATAACTTATTCAATAGAAAATATTATGAAAACGTTAATTAATATTTTCAACCAATAATCAGCTGACTTCTTAGAAACTACTTGCTTTTGTTTTTGAAACCTGTTAATGCAATGTATTTAGCTGAGCTTTATCAAAGAAAGATTTCTCTAAATGTCTTTGAGGCCTTTGAGTGGGAATTAATTTTTCTTGGAAGTATATATTGAGGCAACGTAATGATGTATTTAGTTGGGTATGTAAATAAAAGGTTCATCTTGTAATTCTATGCCTTAAACCAAACTATTCATTAGCCTGTATCCTTGGAGAGGACACATTTCATCTTTTGTTCCCCTACAAGAGACGTGAAGATTTACAAGACCAGTTAGTTACCAAAGCAGTTAAACAGCCACAACTACACGTTAGGGGGAATGTGTCTTCTTACACTTAATGTATGGATAGGCATTTTACCATACAATGTAATGTTAAAAATAGAGGTATCACACTTTGCATCGAAACTGTTCAACTACTTAGGTTGAGCTCATTGGGTCGAGACAACTCTAATACAGTAATTTTTCATTTATAGATTTTTGTTCAAAAAAGTACTTAAACCTATTATGTTAGTTTATAAAATCAAAGTTAAGTTATGATACGAATATATCGATGTACCAACAATGCTCCTTCTCAACAACACATTCTACTTAAGCTTTATATAAGATTTATCACTACTTGACTGTCACTACTTCTACATCTTAGTAGGTAGTGTGTTGACCATTGTATCAATAATATAAGTAAGAAAAAAGTAGTTCATGAATTACAGGGAATAATGTTGTGTTGAACAACAGAATAACATCTGAGGAGCATATTACAATTTTAGAAAATCAGTAGTTGCGATTCTAGGTTGAAGACTACTGAAGCTTATGGCCTTGTAGCAGTTAGTTTTCTACTCAATTACTTTTAGCAATTAAGTACAAACAAGACATGTTTGTTCTATCAGAACTTGAGGTCCGAATCAAAGTTGTTTTCTAGAACAAACTTGTTACTCGACCAAAGTTTATAAGTTGACAAAGAGAAGAGGTTCGTAGCGCTGTCAAGTTGGTTTTTGTATTGCGACGTTTTAGTGTTTAAGTTTTCTATGGGTAAAGTTTGACCATGGCTAGAAATACAAACATTGGCAGTCTTTAGTTTGTAATGAAGTAAACCATGTAACCTAGTTTAAATGTAACGTAACTGTGCTTTTCTAATATACCACTAGTAATATAATTTTTTGTGTGAGGAAAACATAGTAATACAGTACAGGTTTTATTATTTCTTGTTACAAATTTGAACTGATAGTAACCTGCATTAAAACTTATATTTGTTATCTGGCTAACCATTAATAATACAAAGTATGGTAATTTTCAATTAGTATAGTAGCTTCCTGTTTGGTCATAATATTTGAAGTTTTTTCTTTATCAACTGCAACAGAATATAAACTTAAATACATTTAAGGAAGTAGGTGAATTATAATTACACACATGAAAAAGATCTTCCAAAATTTTTATCATGGTGGTTCCATTCTTGGTGGAATAATAATTAATTAATTTTAACTCTTAATGTCAAATAATAATTTTGCAAATTCCGCATGTATCGTGAAAAGAAATCCTCCCATTAAACATTGAAGCATTAAAAAAATCTCCTAGTAAATAATTTTACCGATAAAAATACAACTAGCATGAGGATGCAATATACTTGAGAAGGCATATAACAATGTTAGCAGTGATGCCAACACAGGCAGACCACAGCTGTTGACAGAGAAGCTGCATGCATAAATAACAAGATCACGACACCAAGCCCTGTAAAATATCTCCATAAACAGAAACGCCAACCTTTCGGTGTAGAATATTGTTCAAATATGCATTGGACAAGTTGAATTTTGAAATTTTCTAAGGGAAAACTATGTTACAAATTAAGTCTGAAATACCTTTGTAGTTGTAAATAAATGTTACAAAATTCACTCAATGATTCAGAACAGTAAAGTAATATTTGGTAAACGCCAATAACTTACTTTTGTAAAAAGATATCCCATAACTAGTCGTAAAAATAAAATTTTCACGACTTTTTAAGACACAGACACAGTACATAACCCCAGCTTGCCATTATAAAATAAAAATCATACAGAAAACAGTGGCCATGGCGATAAAGAATTCCAACATTACAATAAAATTGATTCAAACCTTTTAGTACCTTTCCTATTCACGTCATATGGCTTATAGGCAATCCATTTTTAATTTAGCAAACATTTGTTATGGAATCTAAGTACACTAAGCCCCAAGCTTAGAACCAAACTTAGTCTGAATTGCAAATTTGTGAAGACAAAGGCCTATGGCACTTTGAAACATTACCTAATTAATCTTTGATGAATAATCGTTGCTAAATATTTGATGATAATTTATGTAGCAAAAACATAATAAACATTACAATAAATATGAGGCCATACTAAGAAATATTATATTTGAGTAGTGTTACTGCTATTATTGATCAGTAGGACACAGGATGAAATATTTTTGATGTAATTATAGACTGTTATTTTAAATACAATTTTGTTATAATCAGCTTTTAATAAATATCTTATTACGTGTTGTACATGATTAAAGATTGTAGTATTTTTCTTTCATAAATATTACTGATTTTACATAACAATAACAATAGCTCAGTGGTAATTATTTTAAATTAAAAAAAGAGTAAACATTTTTTAGATCCTCCATACAAAAAAAGTATCTTAACTTAAAAGATACCAGACCCTAATTAGATTGCTGAATATCAGCGTATTAAAATTTTTACAGTATTATATAGTTGGCATATTATATTAAACATAGTATAATTGTATCATTGTTAAATGTAATATTTAGTCCTACCTATGTGAAGGGAATTTCACTCAAATATAGTTATGTAATCTTTTTTTGAATATTGTGTAGTATTTTCAAATAAAGCAACTCAGTATTATAAACAATTGAATAATATAATTGACTATTGGATACAGAATTACAGAATACAGAATTGGATACAGTTGTTGTATTAATAGTCAAAGATGAAATATCAACAAATTTAACATGTTCACTGCAGTTCGAACCTGTGTCCATGACGCACTAGGCAATGCGTATTTAGTAATGACATAGTATTTACATAGGAGTAGATGTTCAACAACTCTACCTGAGTAAGTTAGTGAAATGGTTAAGGTTGGCTTAGAAGGTGAAAGCGACCACGTCCAACAAACAAGTTCTAAGCACTAGTTAAGAACAACAAAACACTCTCTAAAGTCAAACGTGGTGAAGTGAGTGGCTCTTCTCTTACAAGTTGTGAGTGAGTTTTCTCGAGTGGTTTTTTACGGAAAATAAATGTTAAATGTATTGTTTCAATCGTTTTCCACCACTGAGTAGTAATATAAAGTCCGTATAAACATAGACAAAAAGAATTAAATATCGAATTTCAGTCGTGCTGTGGTTACCATGGTTACCATAGGTTCTGGCACACACCGCTGGGAGCGCCGTGTAGTTACGTAGTGCCTACGCTATAACTACATGATGCTCCCAGTGGTGTGCGCCAGAACCTTTGGTAACCACATCATGGCTGACAGTCTATATTTAATTCTTTTTGTCTATGGTATTAATCCCTGAAATGTATTTATTTATTTACTTGGTTAGAAGTATAACTGACATTGAATACAGAAGTAGAACAAGGTTTAGAATGTATGAAACTTGAATTGGTGGAACATCCTTTAAATATAACTATAGCTATAAATTGATTAAAGTAAACACTTATGTTGATTTTGATACGGTCATACTACAGTATCAGACACGTAAATGAACGAACATACTCCCTTATTATACTTTGAGAAAGGATTTACTAAAGTAATACCATAACATACTGCAACATAAATTCATTAAAATGCCTTTGCTATTCTAGAGGTTTTGTTATGCAGTGATTTACAAATGTTCTGATCTTGATTTCACCCTGTTATTATTCAACCCTCATGCTTTTTAACGATGGTCTCAGCTGCATACACCAAGATTGTATGCATAAGAGATGGGACGCGTTGTGACAAGGAGCTACACGAGCAAATAAATTATTAAAGTGCAGAACGGAATTTTCTGGTGAACCATATGAAAAGTTAAAATATTTAATCAGTGGCTTTAAAGCTACTCTTATTGCACCAGGCTCAAGTAGTATTAGCCTAGGCCAAGCCGAAGTAGGGAAATGGGCAAGGGTTGAAAATACACTTGCCTGTGTAAAGAATTATATTTTTCGTTATAAACCACAATTATAAAAGCTAAATTTGTAAATTGTTAGCTTTATAAATTAGCTAATAAAAGGATGACATCTTTGGTTTGCTATTATACACGAACAAAAATTAAGGTACAATTGTTATCACTACGTATTAAAACTTGTTTAATAGCTTAGCTTAAATGATATTTTTATGTTATGCATATTTAAACAGTTTGTTTAGATAAATCATTTGTTTAGGTAAGTTTACCGTTTAAGCACACACGTTGGTTTTAATGCATTGTTTTATTTGCAAACAATACTAATAAATACCCCCGTCGCAGCAAAACTGCAGACTAAGCGAATTTCCATTGGCCTGAATTTATTTTACATTAAATCTATAACATAAGGTTTAATGAGTACCAAGGTTTGCTGCTACAGGGAGGCTAATAAAGTGTGTTTTTAAGTAAAATATTAGCAGCTTTGTATAAAATAAATAAATTTGCCAAGTTGGGTCAAAATGTTTCCATTAAAAAGCAAACTACACAAGCAAACAGTTTACATAATCCCCATAAAAATAACATGGGAATTTTAAATTTGCAATTTTTTGAAATTTCTCCGTTACCAATAACCGCACGAAAACAATTCGGTATACTAAATTATTTTTTTTGTAAGCTCTTTGAAATGGTCCAAAGAGAAGTTGGGAAATTTTGTGTTTTAAGGGTCAAAATTGAGACCCCCTTTAAAACCCCCCGTAAACCCCTGTTCCCATGGTCCGATCATGCTGGTTCGCGAACTCATTCAAGTTTATCCCGCCTTACAACTTCAAACCAAATTACATAAAAATCGGTCACAAATTACTCAAGTAATCGCGTTCACGGACGTATATATACATACTACTTCCCTACAGGGAAATTTGCTAAAAAGGCAAGTAACGACAGTTCTATTACATTTATAAATCCTGATGTTGGGCAAAGTACTAGGTATACCATGTAATAAAATTTGAGAGGTATTTTTATACCAAAATATTAACTAAAAAATCTTTTATCAATCTACCTATATTTATTTCATTTACTCATGCATCCAGTTTTATAGAGTTATTTGTTTCATTGTAATATTTATTTTACCTTTCTACAGAGCTTATAATCGATTATTACTAATATGTGCTTGTTATTTTATAAAAAAAAAACTGTTAATATTTATGGGTAAGGATGTATGCAGCCTTTTAATCTTAGATTGCTCTCGAACTTTCTAAATGCTCTTGAACATCATTATAAAGCCGGTGTTAAAATACTTGACTTAAAAGTGCTAATGAAGATACTTATAAAGAGAATAAGGTTCCTCGGAAAACTTTGTGCTTTATAGTGTCTGACTTCTTTTAACGTTTCATCTTATTACTGTTTAAATTTAACAGGAAAATATGAATAAATAAATACACACTATTTATGGCACTAAGTGCTATACATATTGTGATGGTATTATCAGACTGTGCATATCATAGTCCTAGCTTATTAAACAAAAGCTAACATATTTACGATACATATTTATATGATAACACATGATCCAATGGGACTTTTATTATGTGTTAGTGGGATCTCAATGTATGAGCTTATAGACGATTATACATATAACAATTTGAACGAATAGTATTTTTGTTCTCTAGGGATTTAAATGTATAAATTTAAATGTATAAATGTCTCGGATCTATGTGTTTCCATGCCAAATACGGTAATAGCCTTTTTCCTATTGGGGAAATTCGCTAAAATATGAATAAAATTTCTATTCCAAGACCACAAATTAAAAAACATATATTATTCGAAATGTATAGCTATTTTATGAAGTTACCAGCAAAATTAATTTGTATAGTAAGATAAAATAAAGTATTATGGTAACCTACCATGAATTCAACATAAATCATCGTCAGATCGTCCATAAACCCAAACTGTCCATTCTACATACGTAATAGTCTAGTCATTGTTAACATACAATCAAACATTAACAACAAACAAACAGATATTGACTCGAGGGTCAAGATTGAGTTAACTGATGTCAATGTTTACAGATCAAACCCAATCCTACTCCGGGGAGTTTAGCTAATGGAACTTTGTGTGTAAAGATGAGCGCTATGAGTAGGTGGATGTCACTTAACATATTATTCAGTGTTGGAAGATACTTTAAGTATTTTGCATTACAGCCCTTGTTGATTTTATAACAGTGTGTTTCTAAAATCTAATGACTTCATACATTTATATTGTTCAAAACAAAAATATTTTTTGAAGATATTGTACAAGTAAGGCGTAACTTAGGTTCCCCTTGCCTATATTGTTTTGGTATTTGCTGAGTTAAGAGAATTTAACCGACATAAACGTTTTACAGAACTAATGTTTTCTCAGCCAGTATTATTTTTCCCATTAACGTTTAAAAAACAAAACAAAAAGAAAAAAACATGAAATATCCACAATAGTTTGGTGGTAAATTATTTTTGTTAAATTCAAGAAGGCATAGTTAGTATTTTTCTAACCAATAAATACAAATATAATCGTTTCTTGGAAGCTAATATGCTTTCAATGGACGTGTTTAAAAACGTAGACATATTGTTGATAATCACACTACTTGTGACGTATCTAGAACCTTTGAATAGTTAGAAACTATAATATATCATGCTAGAATTTTAAATATTTTGTAACTTGTTTTGTGCCAACTGTAGATAACATATTATTTGAGCCAACGTTTAGGATTTTGTAAGACTCAGTCGTAATTAAAACATAATTAGAATATAACCTCTCCAGCATATGCACATTAAAGGATACTTACTTTAATGGATCTAAAATCTTAAAATGCTTTTTTAATAATCGTTTTACTGTATTTGTTCAAAACAAGAAAGTATTTAAAAGAAACTATTATATAGTCCTCTCCTATTTTTATTATACAATTGTACTAGGGTTCTCCCAATTACTGAGTTATGGAATTATCACATAGATAATACCCATTGGCGTTTGTTGGTATTTGAACCCGTGTCCTCCACAATGTATGATTTTTTACGTGAATCGACAATTCTTCAAAGGGTCTAATAAAAATGACATAATTCATTTCATGTACATTTTTCCGTAATTAAAATCCGAATACATAGAATGAACCCTTTCCTTGTAGAAATGAAATAACATGAATATAATTTTACATGTAAAAAAAGTTAATAATACCCTAATATTTCAACTGAATTAGTACAGGGATGTGAGCGAATAAGAACAAATATTAAGTCAGAACTTACTAACCACAGACCCTTGGGTAGGATTGGAATGTAATTAGTAGATCAAACATGGCTTTGTCTGTGGTTTGGGTATCAAACCATTACCTTAGTAATGAAATGACAATAATGGTAGTAACGGGACAGTTGTAATTAAAATATAGTGTTTTAATTTTAACCTATATTCTTTATGCTTTAAATTACATCAGGTTAGTTACATATTTTTGCTGTCAACCCAAACTAAGCCAGCTTTTGAAAGATACCATTGTCTATATGTGGATTTTTTAGTGCATTATTACGATAACTTTGAAAAAAATAGTATAATAGATTCTTTGCAAGCAATAATGGTAGTAAATTTAAAGTATTTAAGGGTTTATGCCATATAGTTTCCAGTCATATAATGTAAACTCTAAGTCCGGAAAAGGAAACCATGCTAAGGCCCCTAAGGAAGATGTTAACGATGGAACCCATGCTATTCTACAGATTAAAGATATAACTTTGGATCTTACTGTGTTCCTACGATGTATATAATAAACACACTATTTAATTTTAAAATCGTTCACTTAATAATTAAAATGTTTTCAGTTTAATCCCGAACGAAATAGACTCGATACGATTTTTTCAAAGACAATTTTGATACAAATTTTACTTTAGTTGTATTTATAAAATTATCACAACACAAGTAAAAGGTAAACAGAGAGGGTGTGCTTGTTGTAAACGTTGATTTTTTCCTCAATAAAAATTCCAAAGCGTTTATAGTGAATGATGTGATAAAATAAGCGGCAGAAAAGTTTTCAAACCCACCGTAAACATTTTTAACATTTGAATAAAAATACATCTTAGTGGTTTTATCTGTTGCTTAACATCTCCAAGTGATTATCCCAAATGCCTTATGAATAAAACCATTGAGATAAAGGGCGAAAATGTACTTCCATCATAGTTTGTATTTCCAGTATCATATTGACGCACCTCTTATACAGCAATCACCCACCTTTAATAAACTCAACATCATAAATGATTCCATGACTAAAGCAACAGAAGTTCAACAGGTCGAACCACACAAGAGTAAATTGTTCAGAGGCTCTGAATAGTTTAGAACTTCCAAAATCTAAAGTTATGTCAGTTAATTATGTCCTTATACACATCTGGCAACCTGTTGATATTGATTTCACTTCCTGAATGATGTATATAAATTGTGTCATCCATGAATCATTCAATAGTTAAGTTTTACATTTGATATGATTAGAAATTATTATGAAGTGTGAAAAATAATAAATGATGGGTAATTCTTCGTTGTAATCTTCCAGTTCTTGAGATGATTTATTTCTTATTAATAAAACGGGTTTACTTCAAAGTACAATTTTATTGTAAATACATCTAAGGAAACTATATCAGAAACGGTAAACAAATGACGCCAATGGTTGAAGTAAAAATGTTTTTTCAATAATATTTAAATGGAACTGTAAAGGCCAACCTAGCTTTTAAGGCTATTGGTAATGACATTCAGAACAATGAAATAATTTGCTTATGTTTATGATCCATACCATTGTTTGTTCTAATATTCATGGATAAACCATCAAAAGTAAAACTAGAATATAAGAACATAATCTTAAAAGAAATAAATAATTACACTAAAGGTCTTATTTAATTTAACATAAGGATAAGTAATGAATTAAAAATAAAACTAGAAATATTTTGATATTACAATGAAATAGACCCGTGTGTTTTTTTCTTGATGTTCGCCTGTGTGTTTTACTTGAGGAATTCCAATAGGAAGTAATTTAACACTTTTAGTGAAAGCAGCCCAAACATTCAATGACACCTCTGTTTAAATTGCTTTTATCGTTGTCTACATTTCTGAGATGGCATAAAATGTGTGAAATCGTCAATTTAATTCCTTAATAGTGTAGAATTTAAGATATTTTGACAACAATGATACATGACACTAACCTCAAAACCACACAAGGGAAATCATACCAATTACCAGACTGTAGACCTCAATGTAGTGATTGCTGTCGTCAGGTCTACCACAATAGACCTGATATGTGACTGTGGGGTAACCAATATGTAACCGAGTTACTGGGTAGTAAATTATATTGATTGATTATCTGGTACAACAGTAATAATAGAACATCGATTGAGTTTTAAATATTTATATTTATGAGAGTAAGTGTTCATGTGTGAAAATGGACGATTACTGTTGGTAAATTCTTCGTTTTTGTGAAATTTTGGTGTAACTTGTAAAGTAACATATATCTGTGCAAGTTAGATACGAATCAGACAGAAAAATAAGAAATATTTCGCTAGGGATATAAAAGTAACTCTTAACTTTTTAATCTGTCTTACTATTATTTTGTTCTCAGAACCAATATGAATCGACTCAATGTGTATAAGTAAAAGTACAATATTATACTTAGGAAAATATATTTCAAACAATAAGAAACCTATAGTGAAGAATTTTGAATGCAAGCAATCAGGGAGAAATTATCTTTAAAGTTGTGCTTTGTTGAGAAAATATGCAATCGTTTTCGTCTGTTATTTTGTAGTCCTAAAGTTTAGAAAAAAATCAGCTTTTAACATAATCTGATGACTTCATTCTTCCAGCCACGGTTCAGTTAGGGTAATCAGCTGATTTCAAAACAATAATTAGTGCAGATATTTTAGGCAAACTTTTCCGCAACAAATTGAAAACCTATTGTTTCTGCTTTCACATCATTGCTTTACTATACATCTGGGATCTATTGAATCCCATCGCACGTGGTGTTATAGTGAACCAAGTTATTGTGTAGGTTGTATTGAATCTAATCAACATTTAATCGGATTGTAATAAATTCAATCCGCTCGATATGTATACAGTTTATGTACATTTTATAACCATCAAACAATTAACAACGATATTACGTTGTTAGTTTCAATGTAGTGCAATGTTTTCTGCATTAACTTGATATAGGAGGTTTAATAAAATTCATTTAAGAAAACGCATTAATAAACTGACACAACATATTTAATTTTTATATAAATAAATCCAAAATATGTGTCACTTGCCAAAAGCACTAAACCAGTTGTTATACTAAAAAGCTAGTTTAAAATGTGTCAGTTGCTAGACCTTTTTTATGTTTACAAAAAAAAACATAACTCAAAATTAAAATTATAGTTTCCACATACGATTTGAACACATACGAACTGAAAATTTAGTCCCACATTTGTATAAACTTTGATACAAAAGTCAAACTAAGAAATAAATAAGAAATGTGGTAATCACCCAGCTGATTTATGTCACACAAGTCTGGATTTATGGATTTTACTCCAACAAGAATCCTAGCATTTAATAAGATACTACTTAGAAGAATAGAAAAAAAATAGCAATACTTACATTGTTTAAATTTGTTGGATTCTATTTTTTTAAATATAGTAGTAAAGTGTAGACAAATTGATGTAAATTTCTAATAATAAGTTAAATTTTTTTTAATGAATGGAGAAAATAATTAAACAAATTTGATTGAAATTCAACAGTCCTATTTATTGATGCAGAGCACACTGCATTAGAGGGCAAACGTTCCATAGAAGTTCTCACTGGGGAAATCAGCTGATCATCCCCTAGTGTACCATGACGTCATCAAGCTATGTAGTACAGCTGATTTGGTGATTGTTGAGGAGTGAATTATAAGAGAAGGAAAATAGGAAATCACTTAAAAGTTGTTAATAAAGTGCAAGTTAATTGTTTGGCATTTGTGAAAAGTGTAAAAATAAGAATCGTTTTAAAACCATATAAAACTGCCTAGCAACACTTCTGTATTACTACCAATACAAATATCGAGACACATACCTCTATAAAATATTTCAGTGCAAGATTATTCCAGTTAAAATTAATAATTTAAAATACTTTTTATAATTAAATAACAAAGGTTCTGAGTAATAAAATGTTTAACTATAGAAAATAATTTGCATCATCTGAAAGTATGCTGTACCAAGTTAGATGACACGTATGTTTACAAATCAAACATATCTCTCTCTATAGTTTAAGCTAATGGGACCTCGCAAATAGAGGCAAGTGCTGCAGAAATGGCATATTCATCATTTTGCACGGTTTGATGTGGCGATACACTCAGGTGAATAAACAGTGTTCATAAAATTAAGCCTTTACTTGTCCATCGAAATATGCAACCTCTATTATTATTTCATTTTCTATTTATTTTCAATGTTTTACTATGCAAAAATGATTATTCTATGGTTTTTTCCTTACCATTTCAATAACCTGTTAATAAGTTTTGTTACTGAGTCTACTAAGAAAATCAGTAAAATATGTTCACTTACATAGAGTAAAAAGTGTGTTGAAACATATGTATGGTGCCTTTGAAATAAGATAAATTGTGCTTGCAAACTTGTTTACAATAAATTAAAGAGTAGGAGTTTGTCAAAGCGTAATGGCTGTTTTCCGGTTGTATTGACAGGATCTTCCATTCCAATCCTCAAAAAACCTAGTATTTATATTGACAATTATTAAGTACTAGCTGTAACCCGCGGGCTTTGCCCCGTTTAACTTCTTAATTTTCAAGATTATCTCGTTCGCATGGCTTAATCACGTCCTGGTTGAAGTTCATTCGCTACGCTCACTCACCTTTAGGTTGGAGCTCGTTCGCTGCGCTCACTTGCCTTCAGGTTAGCTCGTTCGCTACGCTCACTCGCCTCCAAGTTGGAGTTCGTTCGCTACGCTCACTCACCTTTTGGTTGCAAATTAGCTGTTGTCATAAATGTAAAAGAAATAATAGTGCTGCACCCTGTTGGTAATCCTTGTAACTTTAATGCTATTGAACATCATAGAACAGAACCAACTTGTTTAATTGAAACAGCTGTTAAGATTCAATAATTCCATTTCTCATAAGGTTAACATGGGAAACATAAATGTTATTGAAATAAGAATATGCCTATATGTTAATCGGGAATGTGAGCTATCATCATGCCAAATTTCAGCCCAATCCGACCAGTATTTTCGCGTTCACTTGTCACAAACATACATCCATACATACATCCAAACTTTCTCATTTATAATATTAGTAGGATTAGTAGGATTTCCAGTAGGAATACGATAAATTAATAGTGTTTAGTTTTACTTATTGAAAACGTAGAAACCCACTTTAAAACACACTATTGCAACTTTTATCGACTTTACTGGCTTTAAAAAGAATGTATTGAAAGTAGTATTTAACAACATATAACTTATCTTAAGTTGTTTTGCAAAACAGTATATTGTACTGAAAACTCCTTTGAAGAAAGGATTGAAAGTTTATTGAAAACATCACAGAAACCACAGACCTGATAGGTTATTAGACACCTGCTGGGCGTTTCATGTTGGATGCTAAAATTAGACGTTAAATAGAACTAAGATAGCTTGATATGTGAGCTAATTTAATCATTTGAACTTTTAATTCAAAGATTTCAGATATAATTTTCATTTTAAATAATATCTTAATATAGCTCTTCCATGTTTCTTATAAAACTTGATCATTAAACGATAAATATTTGTAATGTAAACAAATTATGTGCGTTAAATACACGATGGGACGTTAATTTGCATTGTTTTTTTTATGACCCAATGACTAAATAGTAATGAAATTTTAGTTTTTTTCACTTAATTTAGTTTTTTAAGTTACACATGATTTCATTAAACACTTACTATACCTATAAAATATATCACATCGTTTTCATATTTTTTCACAAAACGCATTTAGGTGTTTATCAATTTCAATTAAACAATATTTTTTCTATTCTTTCCTATGATTAGGACTTTGATAGATAAAATAAAACAAGAAGGTGCGATAGAGATATGTTATAATTTTTAAGTGAAATGTCCAAGTAATTTAATTTTCATCACAATTCAAACAACTGTAGGTGTATATTGGCAAAGTTGTTATTTCAAATTAGTATTAATTCCAATATAAACAGTTCTTCTTGAAGAAAAACTGTAGGTGTAGCCGGTGAATTTGATGGGTCACACAATGCAATCCAATGTGACACTTTGTTTATTTTAGTGATCAAATTTAGTTTGTAGAACAATTACTCCCATTGTTAGTTTGTAAAGTGAGGGATTTTAATGGCATAAAAGCTGACACAGTAAATCTTAGAATGTTATACCTCAGTTATAAAATTATAAAACTTTTTCATGCGAAACAATTTAACAATTCAATTCAGAATGATATATTACACAAATGTTTTATTCTTAGCGAGAATAACTAACATAATATTATACAGGAATCCTTTGCTAAAGAAAGTGTTTTGAGCGGTAAAAAATAAGTAAATAAACTAATGGTAAATTCTACTAAGTAAAGGGTAGGAAGATTCACATCACTGTTAACACCCACAAGCAGACCACAGCTGTTGACGGAGAAGCTGCATGCATAAATAACAAGATCACATCGCCAGGCTTCATGTGTGAAATATCTCCCTTAACACAAGTGCCAACATTCAGAAACAAAAAACATTTTATATAGTTTTGCCAATATCTTTTGACGGAATAATCTAATACTAATAATTAAGTACACATGACATGTAAAAATCTCAATTAAGGCTTAATTTGCTCCAGATTTTCCGAAGACAAAAATAAATTCCTCTAAAATAAATTTCTTCCAGGAACTCTGTAAATTTAATATATTTTTATACTGACTGTGAAAGCTTTGGTAAATAATTCAACTTATTAAAAATATAATTTTATCATACTAATACCTAATTTTACATCCTTATCCCATACAAAATGTAATACGGATATCATTGACGTTTTTAAATAAAAAAAATTGACAACATACTAATATCATAGAATGTTATATATGTTCCGTAATTGTATTTAAAATTGCACTCGCTGATTACAAGAGAAGAGATATCTGAGTGATTTACACTCCAGTAATTGTGTAATAAATCACTTCACATGACGTTCATTATAAACTGCTTTGTGTAACAAGGGCTGAAATTGTTATTAATTTTGTTGGAAATGATTAAGTTTGATAGCTTAAATAATGTTTGAAAAATCCTTTCTCTACATTCTTGTTGTGATTGAAATATTAAATTTCTTGCTCTAATATTTTTTAACTTTCCATGGACGGTCATTGTTACAGCACGATTGTGAGTTTAAAGATTGGAAAATATTTGGGTAAACAAAAGTTTTAGCCGTAAGGAAGTACCCCAACACATTAAAGTATCTGTCAAGTACTTACTTGCAATGGTTGTAACATTAACAAAACAACTACGAATACCTTATTTTAAATTTAATTTATAACCGATTAATTTATAAAGTTTGAAAAGAAATTTTGAAATTTATCATCAAATAATAAATAGTATATAAACAATTTATTTTTATTTAAAATCAAATGTTGTTGTGAAATGTGTAAACATTAATACTTAGTTGTTAATTAACACGTAAGATGTTCATTTCTACTGTAACTTAATATGTTTTCGATTTCAAATACTATTTCGAAATTATTACAGCTTTGCATTTAGGTCATCATAGCAAACTGTAATTGGTGATCAATTGGATTTTAACCCTATCACACTCTACATAAGCTTCGTGTACTAACCTAGTCGTTTCCTTATGAAAGTCCCATGTTTATGCTATATGTTCTCATTGCCATAAATCAACATAACCATAACACATCACTCTAATCAATGTAGGCTTATGTAGATACAGGTCCCACAGCTAAGCTTTTTAATGTATGAGACTGGCCGTTCCTAAGCTAAGTCTTACTCATACAATATTCCATTAGCTAAGACTCCAGGGTGAGCTTAAGCACTAGAGAAAATCATATAGGCCTGTTGGTATTGATGATCAGTTTTGAATTAGTTTAGATATTTATCATACAGAATTGATAGATAATACCCAGGAAACAAATTAACTCATACATAACAATCATTGAAAAAAAAAATTTCAAATTTTAATTATTGGTAGGAAAAAAGTATAGAGAGTTTGAACTAAGAATCTTTATATTTAAAAGATCTCTTTACTCTTATTAAATAATCTGTCTTTGTTATTTTTATCACAGTTTTGGATTTTAATAAACTAAATAACCTCTTTTAGGTCTTGAAGAACAAGTAAAAAACAAAGCAAGTGTTGTACTTATTTATTGTAATTTTAATAAAATTTCATATTACTTTAGTTTTATTACGTTTTATGACTAAGACAGCTCTGGCAGTTGTAAATCATAGTTTATATTTAACCACCAGATCTTGTAATAATGCTAATAAAAGTTAATAAATATAATAGGCAGTATCGTTACAACCCTCAAATGTAAATAGCATCAATGAAATTCGTTACATTTAAAGATTAGTACATTTCCGTTGGCTGTTACGTTTCTAAACAGAACTAAGTGCTTATTCCAATAGCTTATGAATAAACCATTAGGCTTGGCTATAGAAATGTAATAGTCTAATGAACTATCTCTAACAAACTATCTATAATGAACTACTTTTTTTAAATAATTATTTTAAAACTTCGTTTACCTCTTGTCAGACAGTAGTATGTCTTTAAAAATTTCATTTGAAACTGGTTGTCCTTTGATTCATATAATCGATACAAGATGGGTTCAATGATATAGGAAATAAATTAAATCTTTAACAAAAGTATTTGACTTTGCAGCCTGCTATCTTTATGTGTTCATAACGCGGAAGACGTTTACAATATTTACATATGTTTAAATACTTATGATCCTTTATGTATTTTCAGTAGGGGAAAGGGTCTTAGGGCAGTAATAAAGCACTTAAATTACAATGAGACTTTGTAGTGGAGTTGGTCTCTATTGCTATCGACTTCCGCAAGGGCTGTAGAACATTCCTTCCTCTTCCGGTGACGAAGTTTAGGGTTCATTGGAGGGCATTAAATTGGTTATACTTCCTGAAACAGTTTTGAACATTTGAACAAGAAATATTTTCTTCTTGAAACTCTATTGCCTTTTATCAAAAATTCTTAAATCGTATTAGCTTGAAATGCAAATGTTTTAAGTTAAATAATACTTTATAAATCAACAAGGCGTTGCACAGCTGTAATGATTTTGTACTTGTATACTGTTTTTGATCAAAACTAAAACAAGATTGATCAAAAGATTTTAAAATCTCATAGTAACATTTCCCCATAGTTGATTTATCTATTTTCGTTCTCTTTTTTCATTTGTTTATTGATCTTGATTTACTATATTGTATGAATGAAAGAAAACACTTGTTTGTTCGGGGTTAATTTAGGAACACATTGACCTCTCTCACGATTAATTATTAGATTTTTGAAATTATTATAACGCAATAATGTTTTGCAATCAACCTTTCAGTTCAACTTAACAGATTATTTGCGAAATATAAATAACATATAACCAATTCATACAAATTTGATTGCAATAGTAATAGCATCACAATCAATACAATCGATTCGAGAAAACCAAACTAACTCGAACTATGTGACAAAATGTGATATGTGAGAAATATGTGTGGGAGTAAATGTGTTATGTGTCGAAATGTGTGAAATATGTGATAGACAACTATAAAAACAAAACAATTTGAATTTACCTTTTGGACATCTGCTAGCCAACCTATGATTCCATTTTGGTCATTTTAATCAATATAATGTTAAAAACAAATTTTTAATCGCAGCTTTTAACCTAACTAAAAAGCACCAACGTAATAAATGAGAGTGATATTCCCATTTCACTCTCATTTTTCCATCAGTCCACAGTAAATATTTATGTTTACGTTTCAAAGTACTCGTTAATGTTTTGAGCTCTCAATCCTATATAGAATGTTTCACTTGCAAATGCTTTTGGGTCCATAAATATACTTCTATACGATGATTGGCAAAAATATAAAATCTATTAAAAATAATAATATATAATACATTTTTTTAATTTGTATTCAATAACTTTTGAGTTTTTATAATCGTGTTAGTTTCCAACCATTGCATGACAAAAGATACAAAACGCATAAGAATAACACAATTATTGATAATTATAAACACGATAAAATATTTTGTCCTTGAATGTTCGAACTAATAAACGGTATTTTTCTGATGAAGGGCCTTAGGTAACTAGGGTCTATATAGTAGCTGTTTGCAAACTCGCTTGCTGAACTTAAACCATTGTTTATTGATTATTATGTTGAACAAGGGCGTTAACATTTTGATTCTTGATTCTTGATTGATTCTTAATTCTTTAAATATCAATAGTAAAAGAATAAAACTGTTTAACCATTAACATGAGAGTTTGTACATTCTTTGGATTAGTAATTAATTTGTAAAGGTATAACTGTGTATTATATTATTTTTTTGTATAAATCTCAAACCTAAAAAAGATATTTTGAATTCAACGTTAAAAAAATTGCTATGTATGTGTACATTCAGTGAATTTCTCTGTATCAAATGTTAATGAAAGTATTTTTAAATATTCAAGGAAAACGACCCTCACTCTTCTAGAAATTCTTTTAATTGGAATGTTTATTAGTATAAGATAAACTGTATAACTTTGATTTGATAAAAATATGGTTTTCTGAAACAGAGTTTTGAGTGTAATGTAGCCTAGAAGGGAGCTTCATTAACACTGTTTATTGGGAAAGTTGTTGAATAAATTGACACAGCCAGGCCTGCAATGCCGGTATTTCAACTCTCATGCTTAAAACATATAAAGTACATTTGTTTTGCATTGATATAAATCGGAAACCTATATTGGCAACTGTTGAGGAAATGGTCTTGTTTGTACTCCAGAGTTAAAACAAAAACAGAAAAATGTTTGGAGATGAATTGCGAATACTTGTAGTAGAATCAGTTAAAAAAGGAAATTAATAAAGTTATCAGAAAATCAATCAATTGAGGACAACAGGTTTTAGAATAGTTTGGTTGTTCTATTCTAGATATAAGGGGAAGCAAGCTGGCTGGGGAGCGAGCTGGTCTAGTGGTTAGAGCGCGGGCTCCGGTTCCTAGGGGCCCGAGTTTAAATCCCGTCAAATCACCATTGGTAAAATCCTAAAATAATAATAAAATTCTAAGTGATAATGCCGTAACCCCTAGGTCTAGCCTGAAGTAATGTGAAAAACAATTCCGGGCTCGTGCCTAGCGTACTAGAAAAAAAATTCTAGATATAAGAACATGTTTTAAAATATATGTATCCTTATGTGCATAGTAGCTTTTCCTATTGAATCTTCGTATTTATAGAACAGTAGTGAGCTGTTTTATATTTAAATAAAACGCAGTTTTTTCTTATTTATACTCTTAAATGTTGACATTTAAATTGAACTTTTTTTTGTTGAAAGGTTAATTCTTAAAGATTAACTTTGGAAAAAGTTTGGTGTAGACTGCAGAAATCGAAAATACCCAACAGTCATTTAACCCTACGTAAAAATCCATTCACATTGGTAAAATAACCGTTCAACCTTCATAAGTTTGTTAAATCAAACCTATTGCAGAATTATATTTTAACTTTCTTACATCAGATCATATTCTTTACGTAAAATTTGATCATATTAAGCAATAAATAGAACTTTTGCAGCAAATCTCTCCAAGGTTTGTGGCTGACTGATGATGCTGAACTGACGATGGCTGACTGATGATGCTGAAGTGATGATGCTGAACTGATGATGGCTGACTGATGATGCTGAACTGACGATGGCTGACTGATGATGCTGAATTGATGATGTTGAACTGATGATGGCTGACTGATGATGCTGAACTGATGATGCTGAACCGATGATGCTGAACCGATGATGCTGAACTGATGTAGGTGATTGCTGATTGAATTATTCACTATCAAGTTTCTACGACTACTCAAAGTTGTAGCATATATACTTACAAATGGTTCATATAGCTATTCTATCCCTGTTCGTTCCAAATTGAAAACTTTTGCAGATTTAATTCTTTTCATCCGTGCTTTACCCCGTAAAACTACAAAGTAAAACACCAAAACTGCATTTTAATTGTCTAGTTGATTCAAACAACTTTAATATTTTTCACATAGGCTTCATATAGGGCAGTTTTTGTAATTCTTAGATAAATTTTAATTCGAATCAATTCAAAATCTCGTAAGGACAATTGTGAAAGCATCTAAAGCAGACAAACCACAAACCCTCGGGTAGGATTGGAATGTAATTAGTTTACCAAATCAAACATGGCGTTGTCTGTGGTTGTGAGAATCTACTCTTAACATTCAGGACAGAAGGAAATCGGAAGTTTAAACATACTTGAAACATCGTAAAAATACATAATAACTTACGGTTTCTATAGATGGATATCAATAAATTCTTTTTGCATACAATTAACTTTGAATAGTATGATTTAGGTATACAGACAACAGACAAAAATAGCAGATTTTTGCAACAATTATAGCCATTATACATATTTAACTGACGTTTGTTTGTAATCAGGTGTTTATGTAATAATTGCACCATTCTCCCAAAATGGTTTTGCGGTTGAAAATTTACACTTAAAGCCTCTTTTAGTAAATTAGTTGGTATTTCAGCCGTAGTTGGTCTTTATATTAAAATACTTTATAAATATTAGACTAAAGCAAACCAGTCCAAAATATTGGTTCCTCGGTTTAGTCTCATCGCGGAAAATTATCAGTTATGTGTTTTAAAATACTTATAATCAAAAGTACCTGTGGATGCTCCATCGGTAAAAGACAATAATAACCACAGAATACCCCCGCCGCAGCAAACCTGCAGACTTAGCGAATTTCCATTTGCCTGATTGGATTTAAACTAAAATGTCTCCTTAAAAATATCACATTTATTCCCTATTTAAACAGAATTAGTTTAATGAGTACTTAGGTTTGCTGCAACAGGGAGGGTAAAAAAGTTTTTTTTATGTATAATATTAAAAGGTACTGTGGTTTAGTAAGAAATTAATGTATTTTCCAACTTTAATCAAAATATGTTCATAAACAAGCAAACTACAACAGTTGACTTATTGTCCATAAGAATAATAACATGGGAATTTTAAAATTACAATTTTTTTGAATTTTCTCCGTAACAATTAGGCGCATAATAATGCTTCAATATACTAAATTATTTGTTTTTTTAAGCTCTACAAAATGGTTTAAAAAGAAATTGTGAAATTTTGTGTTTTTAGGGTCAAAAATGGGAAAAACCCATTTTTACCCCATAAAACCCCCCATAAACCCCCGTTCCCATTGTCCGATCATGCTGGTTCGCGAACTCATTCAAGTTTATCCCGCCTTACACCTTCTAACCAAATTTTATCAAAATCGGACAGAAATTACTCAAGTTATCGTGCGGATGGACACATGTATATATATATAAACATACTAGAAGCTGTTAAGGCGACAGTACGAATAAGACGACAGTTACTGTCGCCTTAACAGCCTCAGGCGTGCCAACATACGTTGCGTGGCGGCTGATGACGTGGGGACTGGGATGGGATCTCTTGTTTCCCGCCGACTCTCAACTGCCGGCCTGCCACTCCTACCCTACCACCGCGGTGCTCACTGCGCACAGTCGTAATCGGACATGGGAAACAATGCGTGTCCGGGCTAAAAGTTGCAATCTAAAGGAGTTGCCACTTTAAGAATACATACTGTTTACTATTGTATAATTTGTTACCAATTATTTTGATGGTTTGCAAAAGTTTTACACTTTGTCAACTGACGTTGTGGTATGGCTTTGTCGAAAATCTGTTTATTGTTAATCTTTTTTAATCTTTTTATTGTTAATCTGTTTTTGTTAGTTTTTTTTGTAGTACAAAAAAAAGTATTTTCACAAGATTCCATACATAAAATCAACTTCCAAATTCAATGTTTCGTAGCTGTGCAGATTAGTGTTTATGATTTCTTTTATAAAAATATCAAACTACTGTATTCATTTTTTTTTTTTTACTTTTGCTTAGTTTTAGGTAAGTAGCCTAAATAGACTCCATGTGTCAAATGTTGGGTAACAGTTGTATTCATATATTTTATAAGTAATCTACACAAAGGCCAACGTCTGTATAACTAATGCATTGCTAAATGTTTTACCACTGGTATTTAGCTTTATGGTTTGGGGGGGGGGGAGTTATGTGACTGTAATAGTGCCCACCACTGTCTCTTCTGCTGTCCATTGACGATTACGTGCTCGTACAGCGCAGTCTTATTGGAACGCCCGTCCGTCTACCTGCTCTTTACAGCCTGTTTAGGACTAGGATTACGAGTTCTGTCCTTTGTCATAATTTATGAATGGCCTTATTAGTCCTAATAACCCCAGCCCCAAAATCGTAGTTATTAGGATACAGTTTTACGCTTGATAAACAATGCCGCTTGAGATAGTCGACATACATGTCGCATTGTCATTCCTCTGCATTTTGGGCCCTCTGCAACGTTTGTATTGAGAACAATATGTTTAAGGTGATTGTTGGGTTTTTATTGTCAAACATTTCCACTTCATCTTTGTACGATCAAAGGTTTTTCTGTAATCAATAGTGAACACCTTACGTGATTCACCATGTATGCCTATATACGACAAGGCCGAAGAGAACAGTCCTAAAACAGAAACTGTAGGTTTTCAGGCAAATGTAGCTTAAGAAGAAGAAGGAAACAGCGTATTACGAATACGTTTTGCTATAACTATTTCGTTACAGTAGTTCAGTAAACTTCATGTTTATGTATATTTCATACTCTTTGGTTTAATTGACTACTTGAATGTATTTGCCTTCAAACATATGTTCTTAATCAAGTTAAATTATTCTCTATTTTTCACATATGTTGTATTTTAAAAATACAACGTCACAAATATACAAAATACAAAAATAAAAAAAGACAAAAATACAACTCTCACTCATTTTTCTCTTTCTTAACATTATACCTTCTGATCCTTCGAACTATTTCCCATGGCCCTTTCTTATTTCTATTCCTTTTTCTCAACCATTCCCTATAATATTTTTATTTACTTCTCTCTAATTCATCCATTGGTATTTATATCCTACTTCGAAATCTTTCAAACAGTAGTATTTTTAAACGCCGTTAATGTTTATAACTCATATACGCAAGCATTTTTCTTTTCACAGTCATGACTCGATAACGGCCTGATGGATTTTAATGTTTGAGGTATCAAATTAAAGGCATTTTCATGTAGATGTGCAAATACGTCTCAGAACATTAAGAAAGGGCATTACGTAAGTATAGTTAAGGGCTAAATTTTGGGGACGGCAGCGCTATCTGTTGACATTAGATCAATCTCAATTCCCTTTGTTTACAACTAAACATATGGACGAATAGTTAAATTGATTTACCTTGCATCGTATTTTATTATCGTATTATGCATCGTATGTCTTTAACCTTCAATACTTTAGAAATAAACTAACGAACATTCAAAAACCTAATTTGGTGCGACTTTTTCAACGTTTTCTCCCAAAGTTTTACATGTTTAATATATAGTTTAACTACATTATGTAATTTATTAAATATGCTACCAATAATATTTTTTAGAGAATACGTCATCTATAAAACAACGTACACATGTTTGGATGAGGATATTTTTTCCAACTGTCACTGATGTATTTAAATTAAATGTTAAAAAAGGGAAATTATTTCCGATCACGTTTTGTAACCAAATCCACAACCAAGAGACAACGATATTGTTGTCTCTTATCTCGTGTGTCTTATTTACAAATTTAATTGATCCCCACTACGAAAGTATGTATAAATTAAATTATTTAACTAACAACCGTCTCGAAAAACTGGGAATTCTGCATGTTTCAAATTGTACTGAACTTGAGTTTTGATAACCGGGAAGAAGGCCATGAATCAGTGTTTTATAGGACTGGGAAGCTTAAATTTAGAATTGTGTCAATAACCTAACACAGTATATAAAATTGTAATAAAAAACGTTTACTGAAAGAGTATAATGTTTTTTTGTGATATAATTGAATTAATTAATGTAGTTAATGAGTTAATGATTTGTAGCACTGATCACCGATACTGACAATAAGGGCTGAGTCAAGGTCAGCCATTATTAGCTCCCAAACTTCAAACTCCTAAAAATACGTTATTTGAAATTTTGTTAGATTTTCTTATATTGGCATACTCAAACATTTTGGTTTTCTTTTGGTTGAGTCCTAATAGCGAACAGTCCAGATTGCGAACAAGGGTAAAATTGTCCAGACTGCAGACACCTAAAAAATGTTAAGGTCTACGTAAAAGTCGTCATAAGCCGACAAATATTTATTAGAAACAATTTTTATAATTCTAGGAAAACATTGTAATTACAATCCATAGACAACTGTTTGCTGAAATATTAACAAATCTGTAACGTAAAATTTAGTAACTAAACGAAAATAAAAGAATTTGGTACTTTTGGAATTAAGTTTTTATGAAAGAAGGCTACAGTAATTTAAATAATTAGTATTTGGTCAGAACTATTTCCCTATATCGTCTAATCTTTGCTCAATAGTTAAAACCGATGGTTCCCTTTGTACTGTATTTTGTAATTTGCTAGAATACTGCGGATGGCTCAACATGAACACATGTTACAATAGGTATTTTATTCAACCTATATAGTTACTTAGAAAACTCATAAGGCCAATGATAAATTTTTAAATGATTTGCGTAGGAAAATACAAATCCTTCTGAGGTAGTGGCTGTCACCAATCACGTTTTTAGGGTCTTTTATGAAAGAATGTTTAGAGTACCTTTATTTGGCATTTTTAATTCCCTATCAACCGATACAAAGCTCAAAAAGATCAGTTGATAAATATTTGTAATATTACGATTTTAGCTGTAAAATGGGATAGAAGAAAGCAGAAGCTCTATTTTACAACTAAAAATCTTAATATTTTTCAAACTATTTATCATCCGATCTTTCTAAACTTGGTATCGTTTGATAGGAAATTAAAAATGCCGAATAAAAGTACTTGTCATTTTTTGATAAACCCACCCATTATTAGTAAGTTAATAATCATAATGGCCGCCATTTTTAAGTTTTGAATCGAATCAAGATGATCTTTTTTCTAACATGGGTCTCTTTTACCATAACAACCATACTAAGTTTCATTAAGATCCGTTAAAATAATTCCAAAATAAAAATCTTTATGTAAAAAATACAAAATGGTAAATATCAGGTTAACGAAGCGATTTTGGAAAAAATGTCATACAGTACCTCATTTTCTCTTTATTGCGACTAGGAATCACTACGTAAAATTTGTCCCCACCTTTTTTGAACACTGTGCATACTTACTTATAAGTAATAGAACCTCATCTCATCTCATCAGTGGGCCGGTCTATGAGTGATTTTGATCTTTTCAAACCATGGGTCTTTCATATAACGTAACGCACTAAATGAAATTTGTATAGTCACTAACTAGACTACAAGATCGCGCCACTCATCCTTCACTCATCTCCATTCATACTTGGCTTAAAATACCTACTATGTATGGTCACCAATTAATGGAAAGTATCTATTTATAATATTAAAACGTAACAAGGTTATTTTTATTTCACGATTCTGAATCAACCAATTGACGGATATTCATAATTTTTGTGTTGAAAGAAAGATAATTTTGAGAACTAGGGAATGTCGAAGCCATAATTTTAGTTTAGGGTTTTAGGTTTTAGGAAATTAAGTTTAAATTTTAAAAAAGTGTAGCAGCAGACGCCTACATTCTAGATTGGCTTTTTGTATAAAACCATTTGTTTAACGTAACAGCTGTAAACATTCAGAGTTTGTGACACAAATTCAGCATTTTGATAGAAATGATATATTATACGCAGGATTGACTAATTTATACTATGTGTAATGCTTTAATAATTACATACATTTATTTCGTAAGGGGATGACAGATTATTTTAATATTCATTGCAAATACTTGATAAACTAATTTATTTTTTATAGCAGTCTTTAAACTCTTGGGTTTGTTTTAGTGCATTATAATTTGTTTGAACTAACAGCTGGATGGATATAAAAATATTCTATGGAATTAGGGGGTTATTTAATTTGGTCATTGAGTATAGGAAATAAGTAAGATTAATAGGGATTAAGTAGACAGTAGAGATAAGGAAGCCCTTTGCCGTATACAAATCGAGGCTCTGCCCACGAGTCTTCAAATAAAAGAAAAGCCTATATGAATTACTATACGAGATTTATTCAGAGATAGACAAATGTATGACAGAGATTAATCACGATTTTATCATTGACCTAGGATACTGAAAGTAGGCCTATCCTTTTGTCAAATCTAAATTGTTGTTTGGCGTGTGTTCATGTGTGACTTGTTTGGCTACGTATGGGTGCGCTGATGTAGGCAAAATATATCTTTTAATTTTTAACTAATTATCGTATAGTTTGGATAAAGGAATATGGGAAATTATGATGTACAGCACATAGATTCAATGAGGGTGGGTAATTATCACAGATAAGAACGGATAATGGTATGGATAGTAAACTAATTACGTCACTAGCTTACTAGCGTGTTTACTTTTTCAAATTCCTTCTACAGATGACAAGCAATTTTTTTCAAACGAATGTTGTTTCAACTAAACATCTGTTTCAAAACAAACGATCTGTTATTGTTTTTACTTTTCTTTGTTTACTAATTTATTTAGAAATTTATGCAGTGAAATTGATTTAAAGGATAGGTATGGACGATTTTTAATTATGTCAGGACTATTTTGGCAAACCAAATTTTTGGTTAGTAATTCAAATGTCAACAGTTGTAGTAGGTCACTAGAAAACTTCCCAATAAGCTGCATGTTGTCAGTAGATACCAAATTGGATTCATTTGATACCATAAATGGTTCAGAAACTTGGGCACTGACCAAAGAACCAAAACCCGTATTGCTGAGTCTGAGAAATAGAGTGCAGAGAAAATATACGGGCCATTTGAAGTAACGGAGGTTGAGGTACGAAAAAACAGAGAGCTAAGAGGAATATTTAAACACCTAGATATCCTACCATTGTCAAGGGCATGCTCCCAAATTATTCATTTTCCCGCGCGCGCCAAATCGCCGACCTGCAGTGCTACCACAACTATATAGTTACATTAGCAGTTGGTAGTGTAAGTACTGTACCCTGGGATCTGGCCATCTGGGTACTCACGAGATCAGCTGATCAGTTATCCCTCATTCCCTCCCTGGCTTCCCACAGGATTAGTTTTGAGTGTGTCGTATCTATACTATAATACGAGTAACGTTTGCGCACAATGATTTAAAAAACCGCTCCTAGGTCTTCCTCAAAAATTGTTAAATTAGTTTTCGTTATAAGCATTAAATGGAATTTTTATATTTTTAGCATAGGTCTTATGAACTGTCAGATGCCATTATAGTTTTCGAAAATTTAAACAAAGGAATGTGACATAAAATTATGCTTTATGACAAACAATCTAGAGTACGTTAGCAAATTGCTAAATAGTATTAACTAATAAATTATAAGGCATTATTAAATACTAATTACTAAGGCAAAGGACTGGGTTAGTGCTGGTGTAGTGGTTAGAGCGCGGGACTTCAGTCCCTGAGATCCCGGGTTCAAATCCTGCCAAGTCAAAAATGGATTTTTTCTAAGTGATAATACCCCCCTACAACCCTTAGGTCTAGCCTGAAGTAATGCCTGAAACAATTTCGAGTTCGTGCCTAGCACCCAAGGACAAAAAGGCAAAGGACACTCCTTTAAATACTATTTAGCATTGATTACCCAATACCCTTGGGGTATATTACCTTTGTATTACTAAGAAAGGGGGATTACGACTATTAAAAAACGTAGAGTCTTTAAACAAGATACACTAATATTGAACTAAAACTCTCAAGGTGAATAAAATGATGTTTTGTAGTTTTTGACGATGCGCCACCGGAATGGGAAGGGAAAATTTCAGAACGCACTCTGAAAAACTGCCTGATATGTGTAAAAAATGAAGACGAGCAATAAGCACCCGAAACGCACGAACAGAAAACTAATGCTTTTCACAATTACATGTATGTTAAATGTACACAATTAAATAAAACAACCCTCATATAATGTATGGTGACGACTATTTGTCCAATTGTCTCAAAGCAGGCAAGTCTTTAAAAAGTTACATCTGCTAATTACATGGATGCGTGCAGGATTATTTCTGCTTGAATTGCAAAATCTGGTCGATATTGAGAAAATTTTCATTGGTTTAGTTTCAATGTCGGGTTCAACCAGAACTGTGGATTCCACAGATGACATTAGCAAGCAAACACAAAAAATACCAATACTAAGGTTATGTATGTAGTGTCCACAACTTTACGTATGAAACTTGTTATAGATGTTGATAGTTCTGAGCGAAACTTATAAGTTAAATTGATGAAACAGTTGTATTTTTTATTATATCTATAAACATTTTTAAATTATTTATTGCTTTATTAAAAACCATGAAACGTGATCGCTCCACTCAACTGGATTTCACTGCTGTGAAAGCAATCCTAGTTAATAAGGTTGCACACAACAGGTTTTTCCTGGTCATTCACTAGTACAAAGAACATGTGTCAATCAGGTAGATATACAAACGCTTTAGAAAATTATAATACTTTCATAAACCCATCAACAACAATCCTACGAAGGACGGGAAATGCCATCAGGTCCGTTTCGGATTGCCGAGGGTTGAAACTATTTGAACACCTGCTGCCTCCCGGAAAAGGTTACAGAGTACTTCGCGGTAAGAAAATGTAATTGTGTCTTCCAGAGTTTTGCGTAGAAGTTTGAATTATGTTCCATACTGATCATTGAACGCTTGAGCTGTAACTTGAATTATATTAGTGCTACAATAAATGTCCCATCCTAATTAAATGTTTATATTTGGTTGACAGAGTGGTGCTCGGGGGAAAATCAGTTTGATCATTTTGGATTTCTTAAATAAAGCATAGTTTATTCCATGAGCATTTTGTAATTAACTGTATTATCGCAATTTCAATTACACTCTACTTGTCTACTTGTCGCAGAGCCGTTTCCGAGATACGAGATATATACAAGAATTGCTCTAAGTATTGCTCTAGTAATAGGGTATATGTTACAACTAACTGTGTGCCCGTTCTACGGACGGGTTCATTTTGTCAGTTGAAAACTTCTTATAATCAGAACAGCAGTTCGTTTGCATATTTAGTGTGCATTTTTTCAGATATGCAGGCAAAACTTCGTACACAGCTCTTTTTCAGGGTCTTTTCCCGGTTATCAAAACTCAAGTTGAATTTGATTTGTTACAGACACACAGAATCTCCGGTTAACGACTTGACTGTTGCCTAGAAACTTAATTTAATTTACAGTTACACATTATTGCATTTACGATCTATTTAATCCGTTATGTAAGGCACCACGTTTTTACCCTCACTTGGTTTTGGATTTTCTTACAAAACGTGATCGGAAATGGTCGGAAATGCACTGGTCTGTAAATGATTATAGATTGGTTTTCAATTGTCTGTATATTACTTGAAATTTGCACTCGCAATGCTATCAATGGATGGCCCAGCTCTCCATCGATTGCATAGTGTTCTTCAACAGTAGTATTAACAGTGGGCCTAGTATTATTTTACATGTTTCATGAACAGTCTTTTTTTATTCGAGCAGATTCTATTACCACCTAGAAATCTAAAAGATGGGAACTACCTCTTGAATATAGATTGCACTACTGGTTTTAGGCGGGAAAGGCAGTGTTAGGCCTATTTGGTTTGTCACATGACTAGTTTTTCAATTACATTATTTAAGCAGACTCTTTCATTTTAGATACACAGATATATTGAAGTGGTTGGCTCTCTTGAATATCGATTATACTACTTTTTTATACAAGAAAGGCAGAGGTGTTCGAAACGTAACATAAATGTATTGTTATAAGGAGCTTGGAAGTTAATTCGAGCTTGATGAACTTTGGACCAACCTAATATCGAAGGGTTATTATTTGTTTAGGTCGTTTAAATGATTTTAAGTACGGTACACATTTCTCCAATTTACAAAAATACTGTTTTGACCAGAAAAAAAATATAGGCCTAGTTTAGTTAATTGCTATAGTAAAACGAAATCAGCGAAAAATAACTAACTGTTTAAATAAGTGTTAAACTGGAAATCTATTCAATTATTTATGATGGAACATAATGACACTGCTTGTGTTAATAGAAAAGCTACTGTATTTGAAAGAGCTAGAAACGCATTATTTTTTACTATCACTTTCTTATTTTTAACAATAAACCAGTGTTGTAGAAAGCTATGCCTAACTGGTTAGTTTAGGCACCAGCTACCTACGCACACCTCCGTCAACACAATGGAATGGAATAAGACGATAAATGTGGTATGGTAATAAAATAATATTCTATATAACTCAGAGATAGATAGTTGGTGTGGTGTGTGCACCCAATCGAGCCTCCCACTTCCTAAAACCTTCGTTTCCTCTCGGCTCCTGTTGTATTAAGCCTTTGACTAAACATAACTAGTACAGTACACGCAAATCTTACATGCAGAGAAGGTTACATCAGTCTAACCCCACTGGTGTAAAATATATGATTATGTACTAGCTGTTTTACCTTCTCTTCGTTCAGGCAATCTTTTGTAGAACAATAATATTAGAAATGCAGCTGTAAAAAACTTAGATTAATCCCCAGACGATGGAAATTCCAATTAAGTGTACGTGTCTTGTCACTTTGAAATAAGGCAATTGAACCATTGTTGACAGAGTTATAAGGGGGTGGAGGACAAAGTCAAGGATTATACATAATTTCCAATCACTATTTGCCACCGCCAGTCATTGTACTTGAGTACGGAGTTGAAAAATGTTAGTTTTGTAAATAACCACAGATTGCTATAGGTGTACAACCACAAATTAGCTGTAATCTATGTTTTATAAAACAGTTTGCTAAACACCTCAAATTGGAAAAAAATTCTGAAATACTTCTATGTTTTGCATGTTTTTATAAATTGCAATACAAAATTAAATCAAGTAGTATAGGAATATTCATAAAACTTCATACTTCAACATAGACTTTAAATTTAATAACTCTACGTACAAAAGTTTCAAAATTCCAGGGCAAGTGAGACAAAATTGGCGGTTTTTAACAAAACATTAATAGTTGTAGAATCATATTACATAATACATATTTACATCAAATTAATCATCGTTAACATAAACATCGTTTATGTTATTTACAAAACAAATTACGTAAAAAACAGTTCATTCTAATATCAAAACTAAAAATAACATACAAAATATGGCTTACTAAAATTGTATAAGTAAAATATTTGCAGGCTTAATTTTTTCCAAAATAGAGATTACAGCACATTTGCAGTATGTTGCTGTATAAAAAGGTAAAATCTGTGATCGCAGCACACAAGTGTAACGTAAAGGTCATGAAAACCACTAATAAAGTATTGTTAAATAATTGTGTACTGCGAATTTCGGAATCTGTCATACGTATTCACTCTTCGCACGGACGTGTTAAACTTCTTGCATAAAGTTCTTGTTTAAGTTTCACCTCCAGTTTTGAAATTCATTTTACTTGTATAGCGTATTTCATATATTAACTAAACATAATCTATATAATTAATACGCTACATGAAACTTTGTCGGTTGAACTCCTCCGCCATTTCTTAACCGATTTTATCCATTGACGTCTCATTGGAAAGAGCGTGTCGTGTAGATTTGCAAACTGACCTTACATTTTTGAAAAAGTCCCTTGGGCTCTACCCCAGTGGCTTTTAAAGTTCCCATGTTATCCTTATGAAGAACATAATTGTTTACATTTTGATCAGCTGTATAATTTAATTACTGTTATTTATTTTTCAAATAGCTGTGTGCCCGTTCTACGCACGGGGATCTTATAGTAGTCAGTTGAAACCTTCTTATATTAAGATTAAAAACAGCAGTTAGTTTGCATATTTGCAGATATGCTGGCAAAACTATTATATATAAACCTTCGCAAATACAGTATCTGACAGTTCAAGCCAAAAATGCTTCGCAATTAAATGTCACCCGGATCGTTACGGTCCATATGTCCAATGATTAAACTAAAAAATGTTTTATAGATCCATGAAGCGTAGCCCTAAAGTAGGCCTATAATTGAAAGTTACTTTCCACATCGGTTAACATAAACGTATTTAAAGTACTACCTCAACCTCACCATTTAACACTTTATTCCGGTTGACATTTTCAGTATCAAAGGTGCTCTTGTCCATTCCGTGAAACACTGAGAAATAAGGACATTAATGCGTTACCAACAGACATACACACAACAATCCAAAAAAGGCCACGAAATATTGATACAAAAACAATATAAAGGCGTAAACACTTCATGATGGTTTGCCCAACAAATGTTTTACTCAAATAGGTTATCATTTTCTTAGCATACCGGGTAAGCTAAGATTTGGAATCCAGACAGAAAAAGCAAAACTTATACAGAGTTAAGACATCACTTAAATTGAATACGGACGGCTCTAATAAATAAGGTGCAACACCAACGATAACTAATTTGTAAACTACAGTGATGTGTTGGTACCTACGTAAAAATGATTCTAGCAGCTACCAACGGTTCTAAGGAAAAGAACCAGTACCTACGTAAGAACCTACCTAAGAACTATAGTACATCCGACCAATTAAATACATTAATATCTAGTCCCGAGGCTATTGATCTCTTGCTTTTGGATTTTCTCGTAAAAAGTTATAGCGTAAACTTATCGGTGTCAGTTTGAAAAAAAAAAACAACCTTACCCAAACAACTTTTTGTTATTTAATAGATTACGCATTCTCTAAACAATGATTAGTATATCTATTAACATTAGAAGGAAATGTGACGAAAATCACACAATGTTGGGGTTTTGGTCATTTGTAATTATATTTCTTAAGTAGGTAGGCCATGTAATCTATGGAAAAGTACCGGTATCAAGGATCGTCGTCAAAAAGGTTGTTATGAATAAATATGTAGGCTTACGTACCCAAGATATGAGCTATGGGCCTATTGGCTGTATGGTCCAGCGATTGCATCACACGGTGAGTAGAAACAGAAAGTGACACATTGGAAAAGTGAGTTTAGCACTTCCTCTGTTACAATCACCCACTGCAGTTGTGATTTTTTACTTTACACTTTACACAACCGCCATTGAAGCGCCGTCAATGAGTGGAAACCTTTTTTGTAAGCTATTGGCGACGATCATTTCAGTGTCCAGCCCTATACAACACGGATTCAAGGTCTTCTTTCTCGTTGTCAAAACTCAAGAAACATTTTATACTCAAAGAATTTCTGGTTCCGATTTGGACGATGTCTAGTTATTTAATTTCATTTACGGTTACACTATTAGACTATATTATTGCACTTGCGATTAATTAAATCCGTTATGTAAGAAAAACGTTTTTAATCTCACTTGGTTGGGATTTGCTTTCAAAACGTGATTCGAAATGGTTGCGGTATTTGTAAACAACATTTGTAAACATATCATTGACAGCTAGAAAAAATAATCTTGATCCGAACAGCTGTTCGTTATTTAATAGACAATTATGTGATAAAAATTGAACGAAAATTTGACAAAAATCGCACAAAACTGCATTTTTGAACGTCCGTAATTTTATTTACAAAGTAGTGAGGCTATATTTAAATCACTAAAGACACTCTCGCCAATCCAGTGAATACATTAAAATGACTTGGATCTTGATAGGTACTCTGGTTTTCACGGAGAAGATTGCGTAAAATGCCATCTTGAGTGTTACAGACAAAGGGAAAGACAGACAGACAGACAGACAGACAGAAATAGAGATAAGACTCGTTTCTGCTTCTTTAATGTATAAAACGTAAAAATAACCTAAAAGTATATAATTCTAAGCAAAGTACAGACAAAACTCTAATTTTATTTATATAGATTCAATGAAATGCATTGAGTACATTTCTTTACTATTTGAGTTTGTGTAAACATAACCCCCAAGACGGATCGTGTTAGTATGGTTTTATCTTAAATTTGTGTATTTATGGTTGTTTTGTGTCGCTATGACGGATCGCGTTAGCATGATTCTAACTTAAATTTGTGCATTTGGGTTTTGTGTACCTATAATTTGTTTATTTGTTGTTGTTTTTTTTTTTTTTATGCCTCCGATGCGACGAAAACGAATCATAGACAAGAGGCGTAATCGTGATAACGACCGCAGCTACAGAACAGTGGCGCGTAATAGGCTTAACTCATCACAGTCAGCACCTGACCCTGGACAATCTCAACTATTAGATTATAAATGCGCCCTAACACTTTAAAATACTTGAAGTAATATTAGATAATTAATATTTGAATAAAATATTTCAAGATGGTGTTGTAATGAGTCTTGTATTGAGAACAATGTTTTGATAAATACAATAGTAAAAACATCAGGAATAATAAATATTTAAAATAACATATGATTGTTGAGGAATGCAAATAGAAAATATATAACAGATTCTTCCGCACTGAGGAAGTGTTCAAGGCGTGTATCGTGTCGGTCGTTTGATCTTTCTTGATGTATGTCGTTGTGAAGGTGTTGGTCGATAATATACAGATGTACTTGTGTCTGGTTGATGACTGGTTGATGCATGACTGGTGGATGAATGACTGGTAGGCGAATAACTGGTAGTGTTGAACGGAGGAAAAAATGTCAAGTCTGCATTTTCAATGTTTTCAATAAATTCTTTCTTTTTGGTTGAAGACTTTTTCCAGCTAGTTTTTTCTGACACATGTGTCTTCTGTGGATGATTTCGATCCTTTTCTGATTTCTTCTTACTTAGGTTGATTTGCAAGTGTCGTATCCATGTTCGACCCAAAAGAGGACTGTATCCGTCAGGAACAACAAATAACTGTTCGACGGTTGATGTCCCATTGCTTTTCACGCGTACTGAAGCAATGCCCAGCGGAGAAAATAGCTCCCCTGTGTAAGAGCGAAATTTGACAGATGTTGGGGTTAAAGTGTCCATTGAAATGTTTAAACGCTTTAAGTCTCCTCTAGGAAGTAGAGTGTGGGCGCAACCTGAATCAACCTCGAATTTTTGAGGCCGGTCATTAATAAGAACTGTCGTTATAAACTTATCAGTGTCTGACAGGTGTATGTCATGAATGTTTCCAACTTGACCTACGCCATATATATCATCAACATCTGACTCCACGAACTGGTTATCATTATCTAGATTTAAGTTTTTGATTGATTTTGAACCACTTTGCTTAGATAGTAGGGACTTGATACATACCTTCGAAATGTGGCCCTTTTTGTTACAGGCATTACAGCGGACTCGAGATCTGTGCAGTCTGCATTGATGTGACGTATGATTGTTCTTGCCACACCGAAGACAAACGCCATTCAAGCCAAGAGCAATTAAATCAACTTGTTCTTTGCGCCGACAATGTCCTTGTAGTGTAGCAGAAGAAATTGAGCTGTTGCGACTGCTGTCGGAAGAACGACTGCTGCTCTCGCCTGACGAACGATGTTTGAATCTAGCTGACGATCGGTGCCTTTTCGAATGTCCTGCCAACTTGTTGACGCCTACGTTGCTGTAATACGGTTGTGACTGCTGTGAAAACTCGTGTATGGCATTGGAATGCAGCTTTGAAGCTTCAATCGCTAAAGCTCGTGTTACAGCAGAGTCAAAAGTTAGATCCTTCTGTTGAAGAAGGTTCTCCCTTATGGAAGAATCCCTAATTCCTCGTATGAATTGTGCCCTGAGGAATAGGTCAGAAACAGAAGCGTTACAAGTAGAACAGGCCACATTACAAGTCGAAATTTGCTTTTTGAGGGACATGACATAACTGGAAATAGACTCATCAGACTTTTGTACCCGAGAAAAGAATTTGTGTTGTTCGACAATTTCGTTTTCAGCAGGAAAGTGATTTGTCATTAAGGCAGTAAGCTCTTCGTACTTCAGCTCATTTACCTTTCTTGGCAACGATAATGTAGACAACAAGTCGTAGCCAGAAGAGCCTAGACTGTTAATAAATATCTGGGCACAGAGATCTTTGTCTGAGAAAACGTTTTTCAACTTTAAGTAGTTTTCAAATCTCTCTTTGTATTGAGAAAACGTTTCTTGTGTACAGTCAAACTGGTCAAAATTTGAAATCAGTGTTAAATTCCTTGATGGTTGTGAATCAAACATACCTTGAAGAGCTGTTGTAAGTGTTTGTAGAAATATTTGAAACTGTTCCTGGTCCATTTTGTTTTTTTGTATCTCGTCGCCACTTTAAAATACTTGAAGTAATATTAGATAATTAATATTTGAATAAAATATTTCAAGATGGTGTTGTAATGAGTCTTGTATTGAGAACAATGTTTTGATAAATACAATAGTAAAAACATCAGGAATAATAAATATTTAAAATAACATATGATTGTTGAGGAATGCAAATAGAAAATATATAACAAACACTACCCCAAAACGACTTTTCGTTCTCAATTAGCCCTCTATCAATGATCTGTGTTGCATGTAAGTTACAGCGAGGCATTTAGAGAAGGAGGAAACCGGCCGGAATGCTTAGGTTTATCAATAACGAAGATAAACATGGTCTGAGTTACACACCGGTAATCTTTGAGTTGACTTTTTTAAACTCATTGTAAATATGACTGTTATTCGTTTTAAAATAACTCCTGTAATACATTGTAATTGCTCGAATTCGAGCAACATGTACGCTAGTAATTATTAATAGCTAACATATAATTAATTAATTAATTAATTTATTTATTTATTAATTATAGCTAAAATATTCATTTTACATCTAATCAATTGGTGAATATTACGTCTATGAAGAGGGTTTTCATTCCCATATAGGGTGTATAGCGTAGGTCTCATGTAACTCGCGCGCCGTGCGGCGAATTCGCCGCGCGGCGCGCGCCGGACATGGTGTGAAAGGACTCACATACTCCCATAGCCCTACGCCGGATCCGGCGGGCGCCGCGTCGTGTGAAAGTCGTGTAAGGTGTTGAGCTGCGCATGTCGTTCTTATAATTCAGGGATTACCCGATTGGTCGTGTTGCGCATATAGCTTAGTCGAGGGTAGTCTACAAACTGCGCAGTTACCAAATCGTATTGTTCCAATAATGTAAATTCAGATACATGTTTTGGCTAAGATTTTTAACAGTAAGATATTAGTTGAAAACATACAGTATAAAACGTGATGTGTGCACTTTGAGTACAGCTTCAGATTGCAGATCCCAAAAAGTGTTGTAATGTATGTTTTAATTATAATGGAAAATGTTTGCAATAAACATTTAGTAACTGACCAGACCATCACCAACAATGAACTTCAAAAGTCAAAAAAATCGTTGGAGCCGTTTCTTTCAGCAATTTTTTTTATCATTGTCCGCACAAAACACTTATCAAAATAAAAATAAGGCTATAGGATATAGGGATAGAGATTTGTTACAAATGTAGGCCATTTTTGGGTCATTCGGTTGCCTTATACTAAACTTGTTACGGACGTGTTAAGTCTATGCAGTTGGTACCATTTGCAATATAAAACAGACTTCTTCAGAGGTAACTTATATACGGCTAGATGGTGTTTTATTTTCAACTCATATAATATTCATTCCCAACAGTATACAATCGCACTTTATACACAGTTTGGAGTCAAAGTAATGACAATTATGATAATAAATTTCATAAATGTATAGAGCAAGATTGACAATCGTGTTCGCAATGACAAAATCAAGGCAAGAATATTACATTCATTTTAAAGAGTAAATAACAAATATAATATACACTTATGTGAATGTTGTATCACACAACCCTTTTCAATGTTTAACCTAGAGTTACCAAAAGGCCTGTCCGTTAGCAGGATAACTCTAGCAAAAATGATCCGATTTTGATTAAATTTGGTATGAACGTGTAAACCCACATTTTTCTTTGAACGAGTTCACTAACTAGCACGATCGGACCATGGGAATAGGGGCTTATGAATATATAATAAAAGTATAAAGTTTTGCTATTTCTTTTGACACCATGTATATGCTAATTACGTAAGCCGATTCTTTGCATCAAAATTGTAGGCAACTGGGAAGTCGTATAACGACGGGAGAGGGCTCAAATTAAAGGTCTCGATCTCGTGACGGCGAAAAAAATATTTAAATTCCCAAAACTTTAACACAAAAAATTGGGAGAAAACTTTACAAAAGATCACACAAAATTGGGGTTTTAAACGTCCGTCATTTTATTTACAAAGTAGTGACGCCATATTTTAATGGCTAAAGACAATCTCGCCAATCCAGTGAGTACATTAAAATGATTCGGAACTTAATAGGTACTCTCGTTTTTCAGGAGAAGGCCGCGTAAAATGGCTCTTGGGCCGTGACAGACAGGAAGACAGACAGACAGAAATTTAGATAAGACTTGTTTCGGTTTCTTTGATGTATAAAACGTAAAAATAACCTAAAAGTTTATGATTCTGAGAAATGTACAGACGAAACTCTAATTTTATTTATATAGATAGAAAATTATTAACACATATGTTTCAACTGTCGTGAGTTATGCCGTATTCAAAATATTACACATTTTTGCATATAAACAGCTGCCATTTTTAAGCTAATGAAGAGATCCAAATTCTGACTCACCCATTTGACAATAATTGTGATATTTGAACGAGATAACCTCTGGGTTTGGTACATTATGTATAAAAAACATTAAAGATATTGTTGTATTAATAGTCAAAGGTTATACCTTGGGGTTTGTTTAGTCATTTCATGACTGTGAGACAAACGGTTTGTCTGAAATCAATAGTGGACACCTGACTTGATACACCCTGTGTAGTACCTCATCCATATCCTTCTAGGAACGTCGGGGCAGTTCGCACCTTCTCGCCGAGACTACTTTCACTTTCTTTCCCATTCAGCACCGTCTGTATTTCTTTAACCTACTCGATTGATCTGCACCCCTCATGTACCGGGGAGGGCCATAAATCAGGGAATTAGATTTAACAACGATCGGGTAAAACTATGAAGAAACTTCTGTCTTCCTTCGACTGATAAACCTTTTTGGTTAAACATTCTGATATACCCATTCGATGTCCTACTATTTGCCACCAGTGTCTTGCCACCAGTAAGGTCAGTTGCCGGAATTCTTGCCTGACCGTTTCTATGTGTCACAACCATGTAGTTGTACTTATAATTTTTTGTATATTAAATAAATGATTATAACTCCAGTTACAACTGTGAATTGTGAAAATTAATTTTACCATCTTGTTCGGCTAAGAAGAACGCACATTTTGAGTCCAAACTTCACATAATCACAAGTTAAACAGTATATGCCTATCTATGTTAAGGTATTTTAAACTATTTGAATGTTCCTTACATGGCCTGAGATTAGATAAATAATACAAAAATAGCATTTGTCACAAAATATGACGCATCAATAAGACTAAATCCCATTAAAATCTTGAAACCCCTCAGTTTAAGTGTTTAGTATTTTGCGAATATACAGGGGGATGAATTTGAATGTGCCACCATTGCCATCTCAGAAACTATCCGATTTAGAGAAAACATTATGTGGGGACCTTTGACTAGTATCTTATGACATACAAAAATATGAATCCTGGACGATGAATTCTTTCTGGATAAATGAAGACCAGGGTTGGGGCTGAGGGCTCACCCAGTCAGATATACAGTGGTGGCAAATGACACAAATCCTAGAGTGGTGGCAAATATCACTTGTGGCGATTAACACATATTCTGCCCATTCACGTTAGAGTCTTATCATGCCCCCATTGATATTTTAGTTATATGGTAGTTATATAGCTACATGGAAATGCTATTAATTTTATCCAAGACGACTACTTTTTTAATTGCATGGATGCTTTTTAAGTTTTCGGAATAAACCTAGATAGGGTAAAGGATTGTTGTATGACATTAAGTTTGCCCTATTAAAACATTTTTACTCTGATAAACCAAAAGTCAATTTTAACTTTGATGCGAAGCTGAACTATAGCCAGCTTGAAATGGACATGTTTACATTAGGCAACTTGCCTATTAAGATGTAGGGTTATTGGTTTCTTATTTGACATTTGCAAATATTCCCTAATGCGTTTTGTTGTAAATTTATTTAGCCGAAATACAGTTCTTAATGTAATTAAACATAAACATGTTTACTACATTTCAAGAAAATAAGCTAATTTAATACAAAAAGTAAATTTTGCATTAGTCTGTTTTAAGTGGAAACATTGAGTATAGTCCCTAAAATCTGTAGTGGATGTTTAATTATTTCGTACAGTACAGTATATTTAATGATCAATATTAATCTTTTCCACGTCTTATCTCAACGCTCTCGATAAAAGCACGGGATTGAATTATAAATTGCATAAAATGGCGGGAATATGTGCAAGTACACTACTGTATAACCAGTGATAACAGCTATGTAAAACCATTCTTAAGCACATAGCCAACACAGACAAACACAGACAAAGCCAGGCCTACGAAAAGTCAAACTATGAATTTAGAACCATGTAAAGAATAAATCACTGTAAATGATTAGACGAAAGTACAGAGGTACACACTTTGCTAGACATTTACGCAGTAAAGGAGTGTCGTTTCCTGATTGGTCTAAACAACGTCATCAGTTACCAAATCAATTAGTTTCAGTCATACGCTTTTTTAATTTAAACTTGCGCTATTATCCTAGGGCAGTTATAGTTTTAACATTATATATGTATACTTACGACAAGAGTTTCGACTAGTTTCGTCGACTAGTTTCGGAGATTTTGTAAAGTTAGAAATGATGGATGTAGAAAGATATGTATGTGTAGATTACAATATTTTTTGATTGATCGATTTTCCGTGTTGATTATGTGCCACAGTGCATTGTTATTATTATTTTCCGCCATTATGCTTAATTCATTGCCAATATTTCTTTTAAGATATCTTGCATTACTTTGTATGTACTAGGTGGAAAATGCAGTTCTCTGCTTGCAATATTGAGAGGAGCTATTATTGTAATCCAATACGTTTTTCAAAGTCATTGCTTAATCTATTCACGTAATTGAGATGTCTCCTTACAGCTTTTAAAGAACCCAAAATACTTACAGTAACAGCACTGTACATTAGTGAGGTAATTATACTTGCAATTTCAACAAATAAAACTAAGCTCGGAGACTACCACCAATACAACACAATAAATGCTTCAGAATTCGCACTCCCGATACACCACCTCAGTTTTATAGAGAAGAAACCTACATGCAAAGAGAACTCTACTTCAACAATCTGCCTGATGAACTTAAACAAGACCCTGGAATACAGTTCATCTACGAAAATGGCTTGAAAATCACCCCTTCTATTCAGAAAAATAACTTTTAAAAATGAGAGTTTAAAGACTGTATATTTAATTTTCAATCCAATCACTAAAGTTCATGTTTAATTTCATTTTCATATTTTCCTACGTATTTTTAATTTTTAATTTCTTCTCTACAGTACCCATTTTTGTTTGTGTAAATAATAAAGAATGGTTGTCTATTGTCTATTGTCTATTATCACTAGTTGCGGAAACTTGTTGCTTTTCATACCAAATGCAGTGACTTTTTCTGTCATCCACTAGTGGAGAGACAAGTTATCCACTAAATTTTGGCTATCCGCGGAGAGTCGGTAAAGATCAAAGAAAGTTTACAACAAAAGTGAAATCCTAGTTGCAACGTGCTTTGCACAATATAATAATAACTTAATAATAACTGGATTATATTTTTTCATGCTTATTTAACCCTCCAATGGTGACGTGATTTTTCGGGTCAAAATGGCGACGTCCATCCGTGAGATCATCACACACTAATTTTTCATGCAAACTAGAAATCTACATATATAAAGCTCAAATACCACTGACTCATTCACTCACTCATCACGAAATCTCAGAAACCATAAGACCAAGGAACCTGAAACTTGGCAGGCATCTTCCTTTTGAGTAGTAGACGCTCACTAAGAAAGGATTTTACCCTCCGACCTCTGGGCTCCGCCCCAGTGGGTCAGGAGTTTCCCATATTAACCATATGAGTACTCATATTTAAATGTAATTAATGAATCCTAACAGGTGTTTCAATTAAACAAGTTGGTTATGTCCTATGGTGTTCAATAGCATTAAATATACAAGGATTACCAGCACTATTATTTCTTTTACATTTATGACAACAGCTAATTTGAAACCAAAAGGTGAGTGAGCGTAGCGAACAAACTTCAACCTGGAGGCGAGTTAGCGTAGCGAATGAGCTAACCTGAAGGCAAGTGAGCGCAGCGAACGAGCTCTAACCTAAAAGTGAGTGAGCGTAGCGAACGAACTTCAGCCAGGACGTATGAAGTTAAATGGGGCAAAGCCCGTGGGTTCAACCAGGACGTGATTGAGCCATGCGAACGAGCTCACTTATGAAGTTAAACGGGACAAAGCCCGTGGGTAAAGCTAGTTTAGTATATGCATTTAGAACATTTATATACAGCTGATCTTTTGGGAAAATAAAAACAATACATTTATTGTAAATAAATAATTGACAAAGTTTTTGTCACCTAATTGTTTATTTAAAAGCATGACTGAAGAAATAGATATAATATTATACACGCTTAGCCAGTACCAAACAATTATAGATTTTTCATAGTAAGAAATATCTAGCGAAGATGCTTTAATGAAAAAATAAAGTTGTTGTATGAACAAAAAAGGATTTAAACAAATGAAAAACCGTTTTTAGCTTTTTCACTACACCTTACTGTATTAACCACGGTCTGTAGGACCAAATTCTGATAAAAACAATATTGAATATCAGTCAGTATAAGTTTGTACACTTGTGTGTAATGTACACTCAACGTAACATTTTATATGTCCGGATGAAAAATAAAGTAAAATATAAACTTAAAAGCGGAACTAATGCATTCCTCTACCTCTCATAATCACCCCAGTAGTGCCAACCCACACGTCACATAAGCATTTTCGGTAGTTTTACTCATACACCCGTTATCGGGTTTCTCTCATGAGGGTACTGATGTTGGTTAGGCACGTATTTATACACATTTTTATTGAATTTTAGCACAGGAAAATAATTTTTATAACTAATTCCATTATAACTACTGTCCTAGAACGTGTTCTTTGTAAGGTATGAGTGACGACCGACTACGCACGGAAAACTAATAAATTTATAACGTCAGTGGTGACGCCGGTCCACCACAACAATGGCAAATCACGCCTGAACCTCGGAGCGTCGTAACCCCAAAAATTCAACGCCGACAACTGGAGGAACACTGAGGATAGGATATAGTATAGAGTATAACTCGAAAGTCAGTGCATATAGTGCAAAGGCCAATTATTAAGCTATTAATAAATTTCGGTTCCGTTCCAGATACCATGCGTCACAAAAAATATTGAATTTACATTTCACTTTACATTGTACTCGAACAACAATTTTTGCTCTTATTACATTACTCTAAAACAACAACCTGGCCATAATAAGGCCAGTAAATACTCTACGAATAATCTTTGGAATTAGCTCTATGCGTGTGAAAGCTATGTATAGATGCAAATGCGGAAGTAGGCGAGAGCACGTGCAAGTGCGCGCTGTTGATTAATTGAGGGAGAATTAGCGAAAAGGACGATGGAATCGGGAGTGACGGTAGTAGTTATTATTAATAAAAGCATATTTCATTGTTAAGTTTTTATAATACTAAATAATCGTTTTATTTAAAAACAAAGGCAGTAGGATTGAATTTCTAGGAATTTCGTTGATAGAAACGTGCATAGGATTAGATTTATATCATCTATTCGAAATTTTAGTCCAGCCTAAAAGAAAGGGGATGATATTTATTATCTACGTAGTTTTACAACGATTAAACTAAACGATTGGGCCAAACTTTACTTAAATTCTTATGATTTATGAAGAATATTTGACAAAAAACTACCAGAAAATCGATGGGAAAACTTGTTCCCAACAAAGAAGTTGGTAAGCCTGAATTTTACACGTGAAAAGCTGTTAAGAAGACAGTGAGTGTTATACCAAAAGCCTGTTAAGAAGACTGTCCTCTTATTAATAAGGCGACAGTTACTGTCTTCTTAACAGGAGTTGTGTATAAATTTTGTCCTCTTAACAGCTTCTAGCATATCTATATATATATATATATATATATATATAGATATATAAAAATTTGAACGAATGGTGTTTTTGGCCTCTGGGGACATCAAAATGAAAAAGTAAATCGATCCCGGGCTTAGGTCTTACCATGAGACCTACGGTAATAGCTACTTCCCTATAGGGAAATTCGCTAAAAAGCTTATTGCTTAATGAGTTAATGTATATCTCTATTTAATATGATATCTACATTTCTTAGTTAATTGTTTTCCAATAAATGTGAAATTTTTTCATTTCATTATTTCCACAAAAAAGAAAGAAAAACTTAATATATGGTTTTTACCATCATAAATATTAAATACTTATTTTAGTTACATTTTTCTGCTTGAGTTTTTTGATTACCATCAATGAACATAAACACTTCTACATAGGCCTAACATAAACACTTGTAAACTCAATATACAGTAATACTATAATTTATTTTTATTCGAGTGAAAATAATCAATATATCTTTAGCGGAATGTTTGTATGTTAAAGTTCACAGAATGAAGAAGTAAAATATAAAAGATTCAGTTCTTAAAGTGTAAAACACAAAGTTCCTAAATGAACCAACTTCTCTTTCTAAAGGGTATCTTCATCAGGAATGAAAGTTAAGTGTTTTAACACTCTCATAACGTTATTCTTCATGAATACCCTTAAGGCTAAGAAAGATTTAATGTCAAAATACTTGTTTATTCTCTCTAAGGTTAATTGTTTTTTGTGTGCATCCTCATCAAATAGCGTAATATAAGATTACCCTTTCATTATAGTCTATGTTAAATAGCTGAAAAAGTAGTAAAACACTCGATAAAAACTGCCAGACAAAACGGGGTTTTACCAACAATTGTGAACCCAAATGTTCACACCCAAAGGCTTTATAAACCTAGGAAAAAACTGTCTAAATACCATTTGCCAAATAATAAAAATACAAAATATAGATTAACTGGAGGTGTTAGTAGCAAATGGGTAGTAAAAATATTCCTTTAACTTATTAAAGTATTGTTGTTCGGCTGATTTTTCAGAAATTTTGTAGATGCGACAGCAAGCTGTATTATGTTTTAAAATATTTCACGTGGATTTTATTTCGGAAAAAGCTCTTAGGGCTGGTTTAAAATTATTGGACCCTCTCTAGATGAATTTTAAGAATTTGTGTACATTTTGTATTGTTCAAACTTGGACATTTGAGCTGAACACTTTACGTCAGAAACTTTTATTTTTTTATAGGGTCTACGACTGTTAAAACTGGGTCTTGGTCTACTTTATTTGCACTTTTAACACAATATAAAGTACCAATGATTTTATAGTCAACAAGCCTTGTTTTTTAACCTGTTATCTTATACAGAAAATACAAAACTAACTTGAAAACGAACCTAATTAAATAAGCTAACATGCAATAATTTAAACAGGGTCTTCATACTATTTGGTGTGTTCTGAAAAATCACAGATAGGTCTATGTGTGTGTAGGCTATGTGATTATGAAAAGATGTAGGATATACTTACAATAAAATCTGTAAAGTATTGAATGTTGTGCATTCATAAAAATTATACAAAATATAATACACTTTGATCTACTCAATAATACACATCTTTACTAAAAGCAATAACTATTCTCAGAAGAGTAAGATCAAATTATATGAATACGTATGAAAAACATACTCACCCGAGCTATAAGTTTTAAAATTTAACTTTCATTTTCAAATGATACAATTAGATTATTATGGAATATTACATTTGTAATATCCACTAAATGGGCTTAAAATTGTATGTTTCAAAATACATAAAACAAAAGGGAACTGTTCAATGAGTGAATCAGTTCACTGAATTGGTTCTTTATCACAAAAAGAATCAATATTGTCTCTCTTGATTGAATGCACTATTGAATCAATTGAAAAGATCGTAATGGAATAGCGTTGCGGGTCTTTTATTATGACTTGTTTCAATTGAAACATCCACCGAAAGCTTTGATTCATATGTTTGCATTATATTTTGTATACACTTGTATTTGGAATTTTCCACCTCAGTTCATGAAAATTATAGATTTTCGATGACCAATGTCGTTAACGATGTATTACTTCATTTTAGAGCAAGGTTATAATTTATTGTATATTTTATAGTACTTATTTCTTATAAAATTTAAATAAATTTTCGTTCAGTAATGTTTTACAATACAAAAACTTTAACACTAATGAGAAAATTACTAATTTAGTAGATTTACTGTACCCTTAATTTTTTAAACTTACAATCTTTGGTCAAATTCCAAGTTTTCCTTTAACTTCTACACAAATATAAAAAATGATGTTGTCATAAAGTTCACTAGCTTTCTGATCAACATCAAACACATTTATGAGTTTATCCACATTAAATTAAATTCGCCTTCCAATACATTTTATAATACTTACAGGATCAACAAGATAGGAGAAAAGAAACATGTAAACTACCATCATCAATATAAACCTTAGGAACAAAAGTAAAAAGAAAATATACTGGAAAACATCTACTAGAAAATAGGTACTTCCTAGGATCATGTAGAAAACGTTGGTTTATTCAAGGTATGCACAAAAGGAAGTTTTATGACCGCTTGGTAAGAATGGTATGCATGCATATTTAATTATTTATATATAAACAATTATGTATAAAAAATCATTTACAAATCATTTAATGAACTAATCCAACCAAAGCAACGCAAACTAGCATTTTAATATTTCAAAAGAACGAAAAATAGCATATAGCTATGGGTGGCCCAGAATAACCTGAAACGTAAATACCCTTGACGACCTATCTCTTTAGGGTCTACCGGGTTCCGCTCGCCCAACACCATAAATGTTGAACGGAGATACCCGAATGGACCCGAAGAGAATCTCGCTACAATCGCTCAATCGACTCTTTATTTAAGGCCAGGAAAACCAGTGGTTCTATTTAACGCAGTTTTTCTATTTAAGAAGGTACAACAATACAGACCGAACCACAAGCAATATGTGAGGTGATATTGATAATGTTTGACCACATGTGCTTCCCTCAGATGTTCACCAACAGCTGACGTTAGTTCTATATTGGACAATACTTGGTGATACTTCTAACCGGCCAAAATATGCGAATGGAAACAGTGTTTTGTAGTTACAGAAGGATTATAAAGTTATATTGCATAGTTTCAATTTAATTGAGCTTTATTCTCACATTAAAGTTTACGTACACAAGTAAACATACGAAGGTCCTAATTGTGATACAGTTTTCTAAAGAAATAATACTTATTCAAAATTCTGTACAATTTTACTGATAATGAGTTGAGCAATATTACAATAATACCCTTGAATAATGATACACACATATTCAAAGAACCATAAACTATTTAAATTGAAATCGTGTTAAAACAAAGTTTATTTGTTTGACAATACACTAAAATAAAAAAAATATCGATGAATATCTTAAAGCTTGAATATCCCTAATAATTTGATAATTCGTTTTAAGTTAAGCACAATAACAAGAAAAATACTTAATCAAGAATGGTTCACTGAGAGTAATGTAACTTTAATGAGAAGATTGTCTAATTTCAAACTATTCAGATTATAATTAATATACGTATGCCTACACTTAACTAAATACTATCATTTTTACATTAGTTTTAAATCTAAAACTGTAGTTTCCCCATGTCACAAAGTAAGGCTATTTACTTTTGCCTTTCACGAGAGCAAAATGTTTGTTTTTATTCACGAATTCGTTCCGCAGAATTATATCTAATCCCTATATCACCAGAAAAGTAGGACATTGCTCGTGACATACTTTCACAATGTTCAATATTTTTAAAGCAAAGTTTAGGCGAAAATTTAAAGATATGTGACATTTACATCACATAGTATGCAAGATTTACATAGTGGGTTTAAATTGTAATAATTATACTACTATTTTCGTAAGTGAAAATCGTTTATTTTCGATCAAAATTATCTATTTATACCAACTAAATAGTACTAAAGGAACCACACAATTGTACAGGAAGAAACCTAGGTAAAATAAGTTCAGACGAGTATATGTTTAATAGCTTATGCTTGATTCTAAAGAGCATAAACATATTATTTATTATAACCAGTTTTTACGTGTTTATCAGCTTTTACAACATCTCTAACATGATAATTATGTATTACATCAATATATTTTACAACCAGCTCGACTATTTGTCTGTCAAAGCCCTAAAATGGATTTCTTTCTAGCTGTATTTGTTATTTTCCTTCTCATTTGTTTACATAACTTACTAAATTTTCCAAAGAAAAATATAAAACTATTCCCTAAAAACTTTATTATTTAGCCTATCAGATGTGGTAATCACTAACTTCTCTGCTGTAGAGTCTAATTTGTGTCATAGTCCTCAGAGACAAGATTTGATTTCCTAAGTCTTTTTTTTTTAGTATCGTAAGTTTAGCAAACAAGGTCTTTTACAGCTAATAAAGAAGAAGCTTAATAATATGACCATTTATTATGGGGATCAATAGCTCGTATCTTCGTGTCCCGTAAATATTACATTGCAAGGTATTAGTTGGATTTGAACCTAAAAACTATCACGATTCCTCATATTTTTATTATAATATGTCAGTAAGATTTAAATAAAATAACTATTACGATTCTGCATCCCACTAAAGTATGCTTATGTTCTACAGTTTTCGTGTTGTTTATATTTTCCAATTCCAAAGTCTTTATAATGTTATTTTTCAGATTCAACTTTACAGTTTTATATTGGTTAATATGGTAAATATATTAAAATTGCACTAAATAAAGATATTTAGTTTAAATTCACTAAATTGGCAGAGCAACATGAAATTTTTTCAGTTTATAATGTTGGCACTTGTATTAAGGGAGATATTTCTCACATGAAGCCTGGCGATGTGATCTGGTTATTTATGCATGCAGCTTCTCCGTCAACAGCTGTGGTCTGCTTGTGGGTGTTAACAGTGGTGTGAATCTTCTTACACTTTACTTAAGAATGTTTTATTTATATCTAGTTATAAATCATACTAAACGTATTCTAGATTCTATGAAATAACGCTGGCATTTAAAATATACGACCAATAAATTAAGAAAACAATTAATTATTTTTCAATTTGAAGTTGTTGGGTGGTTGTTTAGGTTTGATTTCATAAACAAACAAGCTTCAAAAACTACAAACAATGCGTATAATTGTTTTACAAACTAAATGTGATCACAAAGACAAACAACACTTCACATGTGTTTGCATTGTGTAATCCATTAGCTTCACACAGCTTGTTTGAATTGTCAAGATAAAATCATTATAGTTATACATTTTCCTAACGTTGAAATAGGTATATGATTGAAACAGATTCTAATCCTTTCAATACTAAACTATCTGTTTGTGATTATAGTCATGTATTAAATCTGTGAAATGTGTTCCCTTTAACGTAAGGTTGTGACTGTTTAACTGCTTAAAGTAACTGACGTCATGCCTTCATGTAAATCTTTATGTCTTCTACACTACTCAGAGAACAAATTGCTTCTAAAATTTCTTCTTCAAGGAAAATACGCATATGTGGAAATCGGAATCCATATATTAATCTTGGTCTGTGCTCTCCTAATAAAGACCGTTGATTTCATAGCACTCTACCTATGCTCCCATTTATAATCGGCTTTCAAATTCCTGTTGACCGTCGCCATTATAATAGAAAATATTATACATGCAAAAAAAAAATGTTTTAGGAAATAATTTAGGAATAAAGCTTAGCTTCAATATTTCCAATGGTTAAAATAGAAGATTCCGTCCCCAGACTGTATTTGACAAGAAGTATCAATACGCGCATAAGCTTTACTCATCAAGGTTTAATTTCTAATTTTAAATTGTCGCCATTTTTACTAGGATGAACTTTTAAAAGTTCTATTTGTGGTACATGCTACTTGGACAGATACCTTTAATTTGAAGTTATCCTTTTACTTGATTCTTTTATTAGATACATTTTTCTTCATGATTCATCCTCACATTTGATATTTACTTCTAACTCCTTGTACATTGTCCCCTGTATGGTGGGAAAAATTATATTTAATTCATAACACAGATTTTAAAGCATGGTTATATGTGCAAACCTTCGTTTCATTATCTGACATTGCTAAAATGGAGTTTTTTGACATTTTGATTACCCTGAATATTGTACGTGGATTTTATTTCTTTTTCTTTAAACGTTTGGCAGTGAGATCTTGTTCTATTCTGCTTGGACTAAATAAAAACATGTCCTTAATGATTTACATTAGAAAATATTCATAAAATAAAGCTTGTATCATCTATTACTGAACTACTCTCCATTGGTACTAATGATTAGTTTCATTTATATACATAAAAATACAGGCAATCACTCAATTTTATTAAGAGAGAATAATAAAGAAGTTGCGTCAATTCTGTAAACCATTATTCAAATTAGGCTAATGGTACTAATCATTGGTACCAATGATTAGTTTAATTTATAAACATAAAAATACAGGCAATCACTCAATTATATTAAGAGGGAATAATAAAAAGTTGCGTCAACTGTGTAAACCATTATTCAAATTAGGCAATGGAGCGGTGAATAAGCACTTGCCCCGGCGTTGCTGGCTTTTAAATCATTTTAAGTGTTGGAGATGTTTCATCCATTACTAAAACTACAATTCCGTAAAACTGGTTGATAAGTATGATTGAGTTACTATTAAACTTTTGTAAGTTTTTCTTAATTATTTTTGGAAATTCCTATAAAGTATGTTACTACATAAAAAAATGAAACCGAATGTTGAAATCGATTTAATTTTAAAACAAATACATCATAAACCTCATAAAATTGTTTTACTGAGACTCTTTTGAAAGATCGTAAGGCAAGAAGTGGTAAAATGTATGATTAATATTGGAAATATTACCGTAACTTATATTAGAGTACTACCTACAATTTTCTGGATTATTATACAACTTATAGGGAAAGAGAAATTATAAGAGAGCATTTTGAAATGCAAGCAATCATGAGGAATTGTCGTGAAGATTGTACTTCTTTGTTGCTCAAAAGTACTCTTACATTTTCTACTGTAGTGCTCGGAGGGATATTATGGGTATTAGGGACTCAATTTAGAAAATCTTGTAAGAATTTATAACGATAAAAAAGATATTAAAAAAAAAACTTTCTATTTGGTTGCCCCTTTAATATATTTTGCAATAGTTTGTTTGACAGTTTAGCTTAAGCTTTGAGCTTTTTTTAATTATATATAATTTATAGGTTTTTAAAGATACTCGTTTTTATAAATGTATTATGATAAACCTATTTTAAATTATGAGTATGATTATGTATGTTCATGTTAACAGTGTTAATTTATGACATGTGATATGTATACATTTGTTCAAACTCAATAAAAACTTGAACTATTTTATAAGTGTTGAGCATGCTTCTAAAACATGTATACAAATCTCAACTTTAAAAAAATGGTTTGCTATATGGCCTTGAGGTTGTAATAATGATATCCTTAGTATAACAAGACAATAAACAAAAGTTGAGCAGAGTTCAATTTATAAGGATATCAGATTCCCAAAGCTTACAACCTGAAAGTTAAACGTATCCACATAGATCGAGCACACGTCCCTATGGTTACCATCGCTAATACTAGTGCATTTGAAAGCGAGGGACTTTTGTCTCGGAGATCCTGGGTTCAAATCCTGCCAATAATTAATGGATTTTATCACAGTGACGATGCCAAAACCTTTAGGCCTAGCCTGAATTTATGTAAAAAACTAAATCAGGATAAAGCCTGGTAAAAAATATTAGTGCACTCAAACTTGAGACCTAAAACACATTTTAATACAGATATCAGATGCTACAAAATGATTTAAAGTCCACTTCAAGTGTTGAAAGTCAATATTCTTAAAAGAATCGCTGAAAGATAAATGTTCTCACAGAGTTAGTGACCGAGTTGACGACATGTTACACTAACTGAGAAATATCAGAAAACTTTGTTGATGAGCCCTAATTTCATACTAATGAAATTAGGGATCATCAAGTAAGCCTACTAAGGCTGGGGTGTTTAAGCTTTATTGGCCCTAAAGCAGGAATCCTACTTAGCTAGATGGTTCTATGGTTTTTTAAACGCTGTACTTCTTTAACTTCTTTATTTCTAGAACATGCTTGGAGTTAGAAAATGTCTCTGAAATAATGTTTGAGCCATACCCAAGAGCACAATTGATTAATAGGTATTTCTCAGCGACCTCACTCTGCTTTTCTAACTGTGTTCTGGAGTCGAGCTCATCCATCTTGTGTTTTTTGTAATGTGTTTTGTGTTGTTTCGTAATGGCAATCTTTCACTAAAAGCAGATCGAGATGACTTTGGTCACCGAGGTCCCGGGCTCAAATTCCATCACAAACGGATTTTACCTAAGTTGTAAATGCCACTGTCCTGTAGGTACACCATGAAGGAATGTGTCAACTGGTTCCGGGCTAGAGAAGTGAAGGATGTGTTGATCCTAGGATGTGAACTTGGAACAAAAGATCATTCACCACACTGCTGATCGTCCGATTCTCATCACCACGAATGATCACTTGAATGATCTTTGATTTGTTTAATCCAGTAGTTGTCCTACCAATAGTACCAGTAGTTCCACACCTACATCGACAAATAATAAATGGAATACTCTTAACCTCTTAATTGATTTCTGGTTGGTTATAATACTTAGCATTATATTGAATACAACATTTTTTTACCCATACTGGATTTAAAAGGAAAGATTCACCAGGAGAAGTTTATTTTTCACTTCTTAATAGGAATCACTCCTCACTGAGACTTTAACTCATTATATATACTGTAATTTAACTTTTTTTGAAACGCGAAACAAGTTCCCTATCCACCCTACCTGAAACAAAAGTCTGATAAGGATATTCAAATGAAAATTATTTAGCTTGATCAATACTCTTCTTCATACGAATTCATTATCAATATAAGATTGAAAAAAAAATAGCCTACTCAAGCTATACCAGAGTTTGACATCTTACGAAGTCTTATGCAATTCAGGCTGTATTACTAACTAATAATTGAATAAACTGTATGCAGCAAACAATCAGATTGGATATCGGCAGTTTATATATTGTTGAAATTATTATAATCAGTAAATGTAAGTTATACTTTTTCGAACTAAAGAAGAAAATCAGCGTTGTATTTCCCAAAGGACATGTCGTCAGCGTTTCTGCTGATTCCTTTCATATATTTGAGAAAAGATTTTCCCACGAGAAATTCACAGTAATCGTTCCGATCGATATATTTTTAACTTATAACCATTACTTTGATGGAAAGTGTTAATTATTGTTTCCCTATTGTAATTTACTGTTTGGTACTTCTGTGAGGTCGTCTTAGGCTGATACAAACACCTGATGGTCCGCTCTTTAAATCCATCGCGCTATACAATTAACACCTTTAATGAAATACAATGGGTCATGGAGACATACTATGTCACCTAATAACTGGACGATAGCTGGACATAATGACGTCGCGGTTGTATACCGCCTTTTGCTTTGGAAACTATTTAAAATAGTGTTTTTGCGATTAGATAATGGGATTTTAAATAAAAAACACGAAGAGACAGATAATCACAACAAATCCATCGATTATAAGTTGACTGCAGTTCCACATTTTTGTGATTCAAGGTAAAGTTTCTAACCCAGTGTTGTGTGAAGGGTGTTTTATTACGCATTCAACCGATTCTGTATATTCCTGAAATTAAAATTTGCTGATTATTACGTCGAGATGTGTACTAAACTAAGTTTTGTACAGATAAGAGGCCCGGATGATGTTGCAGTAATTTCCCAATTAATTAACTTGTTCGTGTAAAAGGAAGCAAGGCAGATTAAATAAATAGAAAAGTGTGTCGGAACGATAAAAAGAAAAGAATATGACCACTAGAACTATCAAAACAAGGCCAGAAAGATCAAGTGATTAAAGAAAAGAGGATTAGAGATGAAATTTACGAAGCAGAGAAAAAAGATATTCGGGAAGAAACTTTTTTGTGAGTGAATTTAAGTTAGCAGTTTTTATATTTAGAATATTTAGTAAGGGTGAAATTTCATTTGCGTCTATAAGCCTAATGGTTTATTCATAAGGAATTGGAATAAGCACTTAGGATGTTTAGAAACGAGCCAGCTAAAATGTATTGGTATTTAAATGTAACGAAATTCATGGACACTTTTTACATTTTAGAGCTGTTCACCCGCCAACCTTAATAAAAATGTTAATATCACAAAACATTCTCTTTGGTGAAAATAGAACATTATTTACTATAGCTATAATGTTTAAAGAAATTGCAACCTTAAAATCAATGTTGACCTCTCAAAAACTGTAGATTGAATCAATTTCTTATTAAAATCATTAATTATTACCATTAATTATTATGATTGAATTTTACTACTTAAAGATGATAGATAAAATTGCTTAAGCTTTTTCTCGGGTTTTAGGTAATTGAAAATAGCTTAAATAAGACTAAACCTAGGCCAGCCTTGGTTGAGTGAACTGAATTTTCCTAAGCCCCCTGTCATTAAGGTTAATGTGATCTTAATGAACAGATAAACAAAACATAAAATAATGATCATAAAAATGGAAATACACAATTAACTTTTTATTGGATCTTCAGCTCCTATCCTTTAAACAGCATTATTACACAACCAAATAATTATTCATTTCTATTTTTTGCAGTTATTTCTAATTAATATTTCCGCATCATATAATGTTTCCATTGAAACGAAGTAATATAAGCAGAGAAAAACGCTAAGCAAAACAATATTAATATTTTAATGCTTAGGAATAGTAGTTAAAATTACTTCAACATGATCTAAGCTTACCGCGAGTTAAGAAATAATTCTGGCAGCACTCTAAGCTGAAAAACCACAAAGCTTTTGAGGGTTAGGAATGCAATTAGTTAAAATGAATACACTTATGTCATCCAAGGTTTCAATACTTGGATTTAATTAATATCCAACCCAATACACTAGTAAACTCTGGTGAGATGGTCCTGATATTCATCTATTTTCTTGGCTTCAAACTTTAATATCACATGGGAAGTCTATTCCGTGTATAACAAAGGTAATAGCCTATGTTTCATAAATTTTCGATAACTTAAAACAGATTTTAAAGTATTGTTTGTAGGTTCAATTTAAACATCAAATTAACATTTTTAACTAGCACTACACAAATCGTTCCGTAATGAGTATAAATTTATGAAAATCCAGTGGACACTGCTTAACTATTTAATAAATTAAATTCTCCATTTATAGTTTAATTCTTTTTCAGAACAATCCGTTAAATTAGACTAACGGTAGTCTTCGCCACAGACTTGGGTTTAGATCCTGGTACCTGCCACTTCTTTTATCAGTACTTTTCTTTTAGCACTTATACAGTACTATATTCACCCACCCCTTCCTTGCTTTGCTGAAGACTTTCCACGCACAGGTCCGTAGCCTATGTGGGCAAACGCAGGATTAAAACAGGTTTCAAACCTCTTAGATTATTGGTATGTACGTACAAAATTATGGCAGGGAACTGGTTATTTGCGACGTTAATAATTGTAAAAATCACAAAAAACTATTTTCAAACTACCCCCTTGATGTGATTTATAAAACAAATGTCTTTAATTAAATCTACTCGTAAAATTATTATTGAAATTTTCCTTGACTAATTCAACATGTCGTAACACGATAAACCCTTCTTAGATTATTGTGAAAAAATTAATTCGACAGCCAAACATCTTTTAAACTACATGATAAGCCAAATTTATTTACTTTACACTGGGACACATAAAACTATTAACCTTTTAACAATGGATGAGTACCAGTTTTTAAATCTTGATTAGCACATGAACCTTTTTAGGGTATTATACAAAACAACGTTATAATGACTGTGTTAAAATACTTAAATTGAAAGCGTTGCTGATGAAGACGCCCTTAAAGAAGAAAGTATGGATCATTTAGAAACTTTGTGTTTTACAGTTTCATACCTCGTTCTTTCACGTTTTACTTAATTATTTAGAGAGTTTTGCCAGGGAATCGACCATTTAAAAATTATACTTTCGACTCTCAAAATCATCATTTAGTTTTGTTTCAATACTTTATGGCGTCACCATCTCAAAAATTGATACTTTATGATAATAAGTAACAATATTATTCGTAGTAATAGAAACGATTTAATTTTACGTGGTTTAAAAAACGGCAAATAAATTAAATTTAATAAAATATTGAAATGAGTATGTATGTTTTAATTATCTCAGTTGATTTGTATGAGACGAATTATTATTTATCATGAGAAAATAACTCAGTACATCGTATGTATATTTTTGGTAAGAAATGTTTTTAAACCAAAAAGAAAAGGATACCGTTTAAACAGATTATAATAAAAAGTTTAGGGGCTTTATGTGGAATACGTTGTTACCGCACCAATTTATTTCATGGTTAACTTTAAAGAATTGTTTACTAATGTAAATAATACCAACCAAGGTAGTTTTTCTTAATGCAGTTTAAAATTAGATACTAACTCTTCATCTTTAAGCCTCATTTGCCTGATCATACGGTTTACAAAGTATTTTAATATGGAAATCCCTTACGCAACTTAAACTAAAAGAACATTAGCTGTAAAGTTCAAACTGTGAACGGGAAATCGTTTGGAAAATTGGATTTACAAGTTCCCACCATTTTGCGTGGAGAGGGTCGTATTTTACACTTATCTTTTTATACCTATTAAAGAAATGTGTCTTTCTGTGAACATTTTAACGAAAGGAATTTCCAATATCGAATGTTTAAGATGATATAATTAAACCTAATTATAGCGTGAAGTTGTATTTATTAACTAATTCATTTGGAGGAGATTATATTTACAATTAATTAGTGTATTTACATGTTCCAAAAGTTATTCTGATACCATTTCCTGACAAGGGATTGAGCTGGTCTAGTGGTTGAGCGCAGGACTTCAGAGACCGAGGTCACGGGTTCAAATACCACCAATAACCAACGGATTTTATCTATATTATATTGCCGTGACCCCCATGACTAGCATGAAGTAATGTGTAAAACAGTTCCCGGCTAGAACCTAGCGTCCTAGAATCCTAAGTGTGACACGAAAAAATAAACGTTATTCTAAATCACGGACATATATGTTTTCCCTGTACAGTTTTAGGTGTCAAGCTTTTCCAATGGTTCATCAAAAGTTTACAATTTCTGTCACCATTTGATTGTTCATAGTAGAACCTCACAACCACAGACAATTCCATGTTTGATCTGCTAAACTAATTACATTCCACAGCTGCCTGAAGGGTTGTGGCTAGAACGATTTCACAACTGTCCTTGTGAGACTTGGAATTAATTATAATTTAAATTATATAATTACATTTCTACCGATAGTTTTCTTTGTTAGGTTATAAAGGTGGTTTCCTACATTATAGGTTTTTGGGTAGCTATTCGTTCTTGTTTAAAACAGTTGATATATTAAAAACATTCAATGTCGAAGATTGAAATATTTTGTCATTGTGTGTATATTGTGACCATTTTGATATTATTAATTAAATATAATTATAAATGTACAAGAGAGAAAATATTTAAATACTATAAGGAATAGTAATAAACAATATCAGTGGTACAATTTTTAAATTATGTTAATGTTATCTCATGATACAATTTGTTCACTTTCCCACTTGGACTATTGTTAAACTTTGTTATCCGTCCACTTTAATATTCTGTACAGTAGTTTGATCCATTGCATTTTGATGTCTTGTTACCAATATGTTAATTGTTAATTTATTTAACTTTAAGTCCAATTTAGTGACAATATCGCATACTTCCCATTGTATCTAGTTGTTTAGCCTCTAACGAAATAGTATGGTTAACATTGTTCAATGTCTTAAGTCTTAAGTTGTTAAGTTGTAAAGTCTTAACAACAAAGTATAATTTAGTGTATCTTAACTGCATCGTCTGCAATATTTATATAAACTTTATATACATTTTGTGAAATTTTATAGAATCATTTAAACTTTGTATATGTTATTGTAAAAAGGTGTTGTCCGTTGGAATGAATAAATGAATTGTTCAAGCAATACATATACTTAGGGCGATCGGAAATGGAATACCCCTGACCAAAAACAACAATACATTTACATTTACTCTGGAATACGAAATCTCCTAGAGATGTAGGAAACATGATGATAAAACATCCAATCAGCAACCAGTTGAATCCATCAGTCGAGCATCATCAGTCTAGCATCATCAGTTGAGCATCATCAGGCAGCCATCATCAGACAGCCACGAACCGTGAGGAGATTTGCTGGAAATGTTCTATTCTTTTCTTGATAGAATCACTTGTTACTTCAGAAACGTGGTCTGATGCAAGCAAGTTATAATTCAATCTTCCCTCACATGATCCTAGCTTAATGTATGTGTCTGGCACAAATGTATAATTTTTTGCCATTTCCAAGCAAATAATTATTTACGACATTAACAAATATTTAAACATAGCGGAAATACACGATTTGTTGTCTTATGGTTTGAAAGGAGTTTTACTCATTATAAATTATAAGCAGTTTATAAAAAAAAATCAGTTACCTTAACAAAAATTTGAAAGGAAGGCAGATTCTATATTTTGTAAAGAATGGTCCAATAGAAAAAGTTCTTCTACAAACAGTATTTTTCATTATTTGTTTATTCATAGAAAATAATTATTCATTAGTGATTTGTTTATAAAGATGATTATTCAATAATTAATTATTCATTATTTATTCATCAAATAATTATTCACAAACAATTATTTCATTAAAAATAATTATTCATTAAGTATTTTTGTAATTTTACATTTCATTGATTTCTAGTTTTCATATTATTATTTTTTTTTTAACTATTCCAGATAAACATTTTAGAACTACCAAAATATAGTTTTCTTTTATTTTTTTTGCCTATGTAGGCTGTACTTAGACATAATGAGGCCTAATAAAAAACCCCATATAAAAAATTCGCATTAAAATAGTATTTAATAGATTTAAATATCCTATCAAACATTGGGGAGCAAAAACAGTAAACCAAAAATTGATAACAAAAGTTTTCCGATTATCAACAAAGAACGATAAATGTGTTTAGCGCTTAATAGTTGAAATACCGGCATTGCAGGCGTGGTTGTGTCAATTTATTCAGCAACTTTTCCAATAAACTGTGGTAATGAAGCTTGTCCCTGGGCTAAGTTACACTCTGTGTAGATAAGAGAATTTTATGAATTCCAAGGAAACACAATTCTTGTATGGAAAATGATACAAATTGTTTACAAGCGTACATTGTTTTTCTGAGAAGCTGTAATATACTTCTTGAAACGAACTTCCATGATTTGTGTGTGTAAACATAATTTTGAAACATTTATTCATTGCTATATGTATAATTCTGTGTAAAAGTTTGCTTGTTACTCGACTTTGGCTTAATAGGCTTAATAGGTTAATCTTTTACTTATTTAATACGCAAGCAGGATTTTTGTGACAATTACTCCTCCGAAACTACTGAACCGATTGACATGTTTTTGGTCTCATTGGAAAGAGCGTAACGTGAAGTTGTGCAGGAAACTTTCTTTTTTGGGAAATAATTAGAGAGTGAGGCCCTGGGGCCCTTTAAAGTTTTGTATTTCTCCATAAGATTAACATGGGAAACAAAAATGTTTATGAAACTCCAGCTGTTGTCAGAAATTAAAAGTGAGAAGAAGAACATATGTTAATTTTAAACAGTCAATAAGTTTCTAATTTGACAGTTTGTTACATATATTTACTGACTTGGTTGAAATGAAATGTTTACTATTTGAATTTGGGTTGGCGTAAATATTACAATGGAAAAAAGCGAGAAAGCCTGGATAAATTGATATATTACAAAGAAAACTGAATTAACACTGTGCTGCATTTCTTAGTAATCATTGAAAGAGCCGATTTGCAAACTATGGAAACATAGGAGTCATAGAACACCACCAAGGAGAAGAAATATAAATAATGTTTTTTTATTTATAATCGTTGTTATGGACAACCTAATGCGGCTGTGAGTAAGGCTATTTGAAGAAAACACTAAAATATAAGATCAGCTTTTGAAAAATGATAAGATATTTACAAGAAATTGTTATTATATCGATCTGTTATGTACATCAGTATTTCCAAAATCTTTGAGTCGTATCTTTTAAAGTCATCAGAAATTATGACTGTTATTATTTTTAAAATAACACCTGTAATACTTAGCAATTGCTCGAATTCGAGCAACAGGGACACTAGTAATTAGATTAATAGGTGTTTTAAGAAATGTTCCAACTATTGTTTCTATAGCCGATGTTCCAATTATCATAACACTTTTGTTACGTCAAGCTGTAGGAAAGAGAAAGTTTAATTTGGTTTCTAGTTATTTACAATATTTTTTTTATCGGATTATAAAATACTCTTGTATTTTATGAGTTGATGGATAAACTTAATTGCAAAATATAAATTATATATTCGTTATTTATAAAAAGGTTTATGGATTAGGTTTTGTAAACGACATAATTTATTTGTCACATATTGTCTAGACCTACTCAAATATGATAACTAAATAAGGTCTCAAATGGTTCTTTTAGTTACAAGGATGTTACAAAGGACTACTAAAAAAACTTTACAAAAAAAATTGACAAAGGAATTTCAGTGTTTTAAATATAAATGTATATAATCTACGATGTTGGTGTTGTACGGGTTTATTTTCTCTTGTAGTAGATCCATATAGGAAGCGAGCCGGTCTAGCGTAGGGCATGAGACTTTGGTGTCCGAGGTCCCGGGTTCAAATCTTACGAGACACCAATATATTTTATCCATGTGATAATGCTGCTACCCATTAGGACTAGCCTGAAATATTGTGTTAAACAGTTACGGGCTAGAACTAGCGTCCCAGGATGTGAACGTGGGACATAAAAGAAAGAAGTATGCTCCATTTTTTGTTCTTCAAATAAACAAAAAAACTGGTGTAACGCTGTATTCATACTCAATGCTATAGAGCTTGCATTTTCATAAGTTAAAATTAAATTAATGCCCGGTGGGTTTGGTTAAAACATGTCTTTGCGCTTTTGAATTGAAAAAGTAACAAAGGAACAAGTGTCGAAAACAAGCAGAACAGACAGACCACAACCCTCTGGCTGGATTGGAATGTAATTAGTTTAGTAGCTCAAACATGGCGTAGCCCGTGGTTTGAGGACATACACTTTACTTTAAACGAATACAATTATTTGACATTTAAAATATATGTTCACAATTCTTGTATGGATCAGAACTCCTTTCAAAGAATTTTGGTTTTTTTGCATCAAAACCAAATTGGACAATTGTTGCTTAGGACGAAGCTGCTTATTTGTTTAACAAATACCATTTCTGCATTTTGACACTATTGGAATTTGTATTTGTTGTAAGGTGTCCAAGCCTTGGTCTTGCTTTCGAACGCCAACAATTTTAGATAGCTTTATTAATTGATATCACAATGAAACATTGCATGTTGGTCTAGTTTTTATTCGGAATTGAACTAGTGTGCCTAGTGATCATTATAATTTCCCGATTACCCAAGCTGTATCTACTAATTTATAAATGTTTTATTAGTCTTTGTCTTATAATTCAACTATCAATGTTACTTACATCCCACCTAACAGGGTATACTTAGGTCTGGTTACTATGCACAAGTAGAGGTGAAGCATGCACAATTTCATAATAAAATATTTATATAAATATATTAATAGAGACAGTATTAAAGTAAATAAGGTTAAACATTGAGAGCAAATTATGAACCCAAATATTAAACAAACAATAGTATATTTCTCTTTCGTAGATCGATGAAATTGTTTCAAGAACATTATACCAGCGTAACTTACAATCTACCCTTAACTTCACAACCGGAACCGGAAGTGTTACTAGAGTCCCAGCGGAAGTCGATAACAATAGACTAGACACCTTCCCCATGAAGTTTCTCAGCTATATAGGTCTGTTGCACACTGTTTATGAAATGGATATCAGAGTATTGTTATTCTTACGAATTTAAGTGCCACAGATAATATTTTAGTGCTATCATCAGAAATAAAACAGAGTAATGAGTCACTGTACAGGTATATATTACTAATAGCCTACATTAACACGAAAATATCCCAAAACATTGAGTTTATTATTTTCTATACGTTATGCTGTAAAAATCCATTATGCTCACCTTTAATCTTTGGTCCCTGTGTGAAATATATTTAAACAAAAACAAACTGTATTTTAAAATAGGGGTTTGGTTATTCGATTAGAGCAATTTTGAAGATACACAATGGATTATAAAACAAAACTCTATCAGAATATTAAATATTTGTTTTGTTTTCTATCTTTCCATATTTGAGTCAGAAAAGTGCAAAAATAAATAATGATATTATATGATTTTAGAGATCCATAAAACCCCTATTTACCTTTAAACTTTTCCATAATAATGCAGTGAACTGTTCACATAAACCTGAAATCTCATCAAACATTAGCAACATGGTACTTGACATAATATTTACCACCAAAAGATATTTATGATTTAATCATAATAATTTTGGATTAGTAATGATGTTGTTTGGTATAAGTAAACCATAATATAACTTACTATACAAATTTTATCATCAAAGAAATGTCTGTTAAAAACAGCATTAGCGTCTATAAGCCTAATGGTTTATTCATAAGGAATTGGAATAAGCACTTAGGGATGTTTAGAAACGGGCCAGCTGAAATGTATTGGTATTTAAATGTAACGAAATTCATGGACGCTTTTTACATTTCAATGTTTTGCATTCCCCGCCTCCTACTACTTTTCATCAGTTCTATTGTTATATAAAATTAGCTTGTGGATAACATATGAGTTACTTAGATTGATGAAATCTTTATGTACTCAACTGTACCTGTAGTCTGTACACTTTATACTATGAATACATATCAATCAACATAAAAAAAATAGTTAAACAATTTACTAGTAGGACTTGTTTGGAAGAGTGGCATCTTATTTATCATGCGAGGCATACTATATAATTTACTTCTTCCTAAATCTGTAAGAATGAAGTTGATTGAAATATTTATAGAAATCTAAAATACTTATACATAAAAGTTAAAATGAAATAACTAGCTTCAAATATTCATCAGAATAATATTTTCAGTGATATTCTCTTGACAGTAAAATCTCTAATATCTATTTACTTTATTTTCAATCGTGATTAATTTGATAGTTGCATGAACTATATAATGATCATTAACACCTTAGCAAAACATTTACCTGAAACCATAACTATGACTAATTTTAACAAACATATACAGGGTGAATAAAAAGTCAAGACCCCCCCCCCTCTAATATTTTTTCAAGTAAATATACAGAGATATCCTTTTGGTGGTCGAGCAATCTTAGCAGGAAGTTTCATTTGATCATTTTGAAATTTTTGAGTGTCCCCCCAAAAGAGGGGATTTGGGGGGCAACTCAACTATTTTAAATGTAAACACCCTTCAAGTGACACCTCATTTTGAAGAAGAGATAGCGACCTCTAGCTTTCACCATTCTTTAAGTTTTTGTAAACACTTCAAAATGAGGTGTCACTTGAAGGGGGTTTACGTTAAAAATATTTGAGTTGCCCCCCAAATCCCCCCTTTTGGGGGGACACTCAAAAATTTCAAAATGATAAAATGAAACTTCCTGCTAAGATTGCACGACCACCAAAAGGATATCTCTGTATATTTACTTGAAAAATATTAGAGGGGGGGGGGGTCTTGACTTTTTATTCACCCTGTTTAAGCACTGCATCTCCATGATATCCACAACTAATAAAAATTACTGCCTCAAGGTATAAAATGGAATATTACGATGAAGAGTAAAGCTAGGAACAGCCAATGTCATACATCCAATAAGTTGTGTGTTTTCTAATATCATAAGCCCGGAGCCTTCAATTAGTGGAATTGTTAATCCATATTTGTTTGTTAATCTAAACAAGTACGGAAATATAAAACCTAACTAGTTAAGTGATTAGAGAAAATCGAAACTTCCGCTTTCCGAAAAGAAGTCTAGCGTTGAGATTTCTCAGTTAATTAATGATTATTTGCTATCTGAAGATTCCGTTACATAGTGATTTGAAGCTCATCTTAATATGTATTTCCACATAATATGAAGTAATCAAAATAATAGATCTCTTAGGTAGTTACGACGTAATTTTTTGGATTTGAGATATATTTTTTTAGTAAAAGGTAGCTTTATTTTGAATTACTATGATCCCAAAATAAACATGTTAATCAAATCTATGAGAACTTATACATTCCGCAAATACATATATGTACTACACGTACACTATGTGTTTGTGTTTACTATAAGTGTTTAACTATGTGTGTGTGTATGTTTGTGTGTTTGTATGTATAACTGTGTGTCCCTGGTCCTCCAAATTACAGATATTTGCTTTGACATGGATATTAATGAAGGCTCAATACATTTTGCTACCAATGCAATTTTACCCAAACAAACGAAAAATACAACTTAAAAATTTTACAAAATCCAAAGCTATGTAGATTGTGGTATGCTTTAACTTGTAATATACTCCATATATTTAAATTTTATTTAAACTTCGTAGTAATTTATATGCAAGTCTATCTACTAAATACCAAATTCTATTATAAGTATTTATATCATCAATCAATTCTTAAACCTGATTATGATCTAATTTTTAGGATACAAAAGAATGATATGATCTTAAACTTAAAAACATAATTTACAGTATTTGAAAACGTAGTATTTTATATTTAAGTGTACTCTCTAATTACCAACTTCTATGGCAGTATTTATATTATCAATCAGTTCTTACACCTGATTATGATATAATTTTCCGGTAATAAAAAAAATAGAATGATCTTAAAAAACAAAAATAATTTACAATATTTAAAAATAAAGCAGACCTAGACTTAACTGCATTTTTAATTTCCGAATACCTGCAGCAGACTTTGAGGAATGATATCTGAGAACACTTTAAGCCGATTAGCCGCAAGGCTGCTACAGGATTGAAATGCAAATTAATTACACAATTTAACCTGATGTCATCTGAGGTTCAACATTTTGTCCTTATAATTAATATTTTAAAATATAGAGATTCCGATAATGTTCTTTGTAAATATAATTGTGTTCAACTACTAATAACACCACTTTATACTAATCACACGTATTTTTATTATGTATAAAGTATGTATAACTCTGGGTCCACCCCTCTCTCAATCCAATACAATGTATAATGTATACATAATTCAGTGCTTTCGTTCCCTAAGCCTACAGATATAGCATACACTAAACAATCCATTGTCACAAATGCAGACATCCTGAAAACGATACTATTAATTGTTTAGTTGTTTATAAGTTCACCCAATTTAAACTTTTAAGTGGGAAGCATCTTCTATTTGTACTCTTTATTACACAATTGATTGAATTAATAAATTTAGTTCTTCAAAAGTAAAATTCTGTTATTCACGAAAACCAACGTTAGTTTCCAGAAAACTCTTTACTATTCGCCTTAAACTATATAGGCTACTTCCTCTTTACATGAAAAACAACTGTTACACGAAATCTGTTAATGAATATCGTCTTCGAGCTTACGTTGGGACAAATTATTGAATACTACACACGCAAGCTACGTATATACATCTTCCTACAACTGCTTGAAAATAATCACATTACCACACGTGTAAACAGTACGCAAAACAGCTATTTTACGCTCTAGAGCGGGAAAGGTGTACTTTGTACTCTTACTACACAAATAGCAATTTCACTTTAGGTACTTATTTTACAACATAATGCGTAGAAAAATAGATTGCAAAATTTAGTACGAAATGATAGAAAGAAAGAAATAAACAGCTTTGGATGAAAAATGTTGATAACAAAATAGAGTAATATGGTACACACCCTGATATGCAAAATAGAGCAAGTAAGAGGTTTGCTAACAATTTATGTGATTTACAACACGGGTCTCAAGTCATTTAAGATTGTATACGGATTTCCCATGATAACATCCCTTAGTGTACATTACATCACTCCAGATGGTCCTTAAGATAATCCTTTTGTAGTGGTTAGCATTACCTCGCGCTAATGGAAGTCTGTGTGTGATTTGTTGATGCGTGGCTTAGGATATAAGTACATTAAGTGGATAAGGGCAGTCTTGTCCATTAATCTCATATAATTTCAACTTATGTACCATATACTGTTCAAAATTAAAAATGTTGAATACAATAATCCAATTAATTAATACAATTATATATTTTTAGTAATGTGGTATAATTTAAACATATTATCAATTTTTCTGAACTAGGTGGTAGCCCGAGATAGCATGTCACATTACTTCAGACTTGGCTAGAGGTCGTAACATGTAACATGGAAAAAATCCATTGGAGATAAGCCATTAAATAATGCATAAATAAAACCATAAATCCATTGGATTTGAACCCGGAACCAAAGATTTGCGCTCTGCCACTAAACCTACTCAACAAGTATCTAGTTTTAGTATCCAATATATTGTTGATTAAGTTGGTTCTATTGCATTTCCTAATTTTGTGAGTTTGTCCAAATTGGTTTTGTAAACTGTTTTGGCTCCTTGAAAATCAAAATATGTTTACCGAGTTCGTACTGTCTGGCCAACCATTTTACCAACCAGATCATACCTACTTTAGGAATAAATAATAACAGCACGAAGTGTCGACTCAGTATGGATTGGTTGAAACATGCTTGTTATCAGAACACCTCAGCTAATTGCATTCTTGTTTTGGAAATATATACTTTGTAGAAAATATGAGTTCGAGAAGACTGCAAAACTTTTATTTTACTCTGGATTATTCTGGACAGTATTCTGTAATGTAAGGACTTTAAGCTGGGAGAGCTTTGTTTGGTCTCTATCAACCAGGTGATGAACCAGGAACTAACACAGGACAAAAGCTCCCGTACCTGACTTTATGGATAAACCCCCAAAACGGCAGGCTCATCAAATAAGTGGCAAGTAATTCTAATAAGCTATGGTTGACGTGCTGAACCCAGGGTGAACACATTCCCTACAATTTCTTAAGCAATCAAACTTCAATAACTTGGGAAGATTCAGCTAAACATAGAAAATAACATAAAAGACATTCTAAACATTTTGTTAAATCGATATTAAAAAAATCGCATTTGTTCACTGCAAGAAAAAGTGTGTTCCAAATTAGAATATCAATGGATGGGATTTAATTAATTCCATAATGAAGCCCGCTGGCTCCAAAACACCTGTTTCAATATTATTATCATCAATCAAATACACCTTTATTGATTAGAAGGATTTTATCACAGCATACCCTCACACACATTTAGTCGATAAACATTTCAAACAGCTCATATAAAATCAATTAAGCTTAGTTTAAAATCTTATTGGATCTGACTGAATTGCTGTAAACATTATAAAACAACTTGGTATTCTGTTATTCACTCTTTAATCAAACCTATTAACATCTCATGTCAAATTGTCTATGTTGTTAATTTGTGAACTTACAATCTTAATGAAAACATGTATAAAATTAAAAACGAACTGTAAAAAATTGAACTTACAAGTATCTAATATAAAACACTCTTATATTTTACTTCATATTTTATTTATATGAAATACGTAAAGAAACAAATATTTCACGAATATATTTATATGAATGAAAAGTATTAATGGCGTGTAGGGTTTATATAATAGGTATAAATTATGACACATTATTTCCAACAAAATGAATAACAATTTCAGCCCTTGTTACACAAAGCAGTTTATAATGAACGTCATGTGAAGTGATTTATTACACAATTACTGGAGTGTAAATCACTCAGATATCTCTTCTCTTGTAATCAGCGAGTGCAATTTCGAACAAAATTACGGAGTAATTTTACATTCTTTGTTACAAAATTGCAGTTAAAATTTCAAGACGTGTGAATCCCCCCTTTTATTTCAAACCAAATCTACATTTTTCAGTGCAAAGAGTCCCTTTATTTTTTTTTCTATGTTGTGAGGGATAAAACCAAGAAACTTCACAAGTACTTGATGTTAACTGTGGTCTTCTATAACCAAAATATATCCTGTATAGGAATTCCTTTGGGCTGTTTGGGGGAATTTTCTCATGTTTGATCCTAAATTTTGTACAATTTCATGCGAAAACTCATACAGAATCCTCAAAACTGTGTATTAACTGAAGAATCAACTGTTAAAACCTTTATAACTATGACCTTTTAATAAAGTGCAGCTATAAAAGTATATGCAAGCTTCAAGACGAATTTGTTTACAGATCAGACACGTATTAGTCTGGTTTTAGCTAATGGAACATAGCAAACACAGGGTAAGTGCTGCAGAAATGGCATATTCATCACATCACATGGTTGCTGCGGAGAGCTACACTTCAGTGAATAAACAATTGTGTCCATCAAATTAAGCTTCACCTGTATTCAGCGCGTGCAGTCTGTGCTATAAAACCAAACTGTTTAGAAACATTTTTAAAATTTTAATTCTGTATGATCGGTATTTGCTGTGATGTTTCAATAGAAAATTTGTATACGTAGACGTCTTTACAATCGATGGGTGAACGTTTGTATACCGTGGTGATAGTTATTTTTGTTTCTTTGTGTTATTAATTTAAGTTTCGGTGCTAACTAAATAATATTTAAAAATGCAACGTAAATCCTTGAAAGTGATACGAGTTTTATATAAATAGTTAACTCTCATCGCGGAAAATAAGGTTTTTAATGGCGGATCCATAGGGGGGGGGGCGAAGGGGGAAACCACCCCCCCTCGGGCATAAATATACATATTTACTGCATGTAATACAGTAGTGCATACACATTGGGTAAAATAATTTATCACACCAACTTTGGACAAAGAAATTGTATAAAACTGCCACATTGGAGACTTAGTTTACACACATTTTTCAGATGAGTACCCCCGAACCCCGTGACCCCCCGTTCGCCCCGCCCCCTTGTGCCTATTCTAGATCCGCCACTTTTTATTGAAAAAGTCTTTAAAACAATTTACTATATCATTATTATACATATATTTTAGTGGGTGAATTTGATCAAAACTACACTACTGCACTCAGCTGGACCCATAGGTCATCATTTTGAAATCTATAAAAATTATGTTTTGCGTGTTAAGCACTAAAGTATAACTAATATGCTCAAAAGCTCACGATTATAGGTTCTTTTAAAGGTCACAATATTTTCCAGTTGGCTAATGAAGTTCATTAGGTGATTTTATATTGAATTTTATAAACATTTTATAACCACGATTTTATAAACATGAATAAAAGAGGCACAAATAGTATAGATTGACCTGTTTATGAATTTGTTTCGGGGACTTATTACACAAAAGGGCAACTTTATTTGTTTTTGTATTACCTTTTTTGTTATTATCATAAACAGACAAACAACTCCAACAGGTTGTTCAAGGTTCGGTTTTAAACCAGGCTGAAATTAGCTGACGAGCATCTGACGAATGCTAGGCCATAAAACTGCCAGGACGAAACAATAGGAACACTCGCTGCAACTTACAACAGACCAGCGCTTGGTCCCGGTCCTGTCTCGTTTCTAGTAGACATTGGAAAAGCCTTATATTGCGTGTTACACGATACAACGATGAGATATCTGAATAAATTGTATTTTCTACTATTTATAACGTAACCACATAGGTGGTGACATGTAATTAAAATGTGTCAATGATATCAATAAGGATTAGAACGAAAAATTGCCTTCTAAACATGACGTCTGAAACGCTATAGCGATGAGCTAATTGAATAAATTGCAGGTTTCAACTACTTATACAGTAACAACCTAGGTGGTGGCAGACCTAAGAATAAAATATGGCTTTAATAGTTATTGAAGCTAGACCATTAAACAATTAAAAATGATTTCTATAGGTGGAGAGCCTTGGATAATCCCGTGTGAACATTGCGTGTTAAGCGATACAACGATGAGCTAATTGAATAAATTACAGGTTTCAACTACTTATACAGTAACAACCTAGGTGGTGGCAGACCTAAGAATAAAATATGGCTTTAATAGTTATTGAAGCTAGACCATTAAACAATTAAAAATGATTTCTATAGGTGGAGAGCCTTGGATAATCCCGTGTGAACATTGCGTGTTAAGCGATACAACGATGAGCTAATTGAATAAATTACAGGTTTCAACTACTTATACAGTAACAACCTAGGTGGTGGCAGACCTAAGAATAAAATATGGCTTTAATAGTTATTGAAGCTAGACCATTAAACAATTAAAAATGATTTCTATAGGTGGAGAGCCTTGGATAATCCCGTGTGAACATTGCGTGTTAAGCGATACAACGATGAGCTAATTGAATAAATTACAGGTTTCAACTACTTATACAGTAACAACCTAGGTGGTGGCAGACCTAAGAATAAAATATGGCTTTAATAGTTATTGAAGCTAGACCATTAAACAATTAAAAATGATTTCTATAGGTGGAGAGCCTTGGATAATCCCGTGTGAACATTGCGTGTTAAGCGATACAACGATGAGCTAATTGAATAAATTACAGGTTTCAACTACTTATACAGTAACAACCTAGGTGGTGGCAGACCTAAGAATAAAATATGGCTTTAATAGTTATTGAAGCTAGACCATTAAACAATTAAAAATGATTTCTATAGGTGGAGAGCCTTGGATAATCCCGACTGAACATGGCGTAGTTAGCGATACAACGATGAGCTAATTGAATAAATCCTAAGAATGTCATGTTCTACGCTTGAATTGCAGGTCTGCACAACTGCACACTAAAGAAATTAGCAACGTTTTTTTCACAGGATTTTAGAAACCATAACTTAGTGGCTCATTTCAGTACTAAAATTACAACATTATCAACACGTATTTTTTTTAAGATAACGTGTTTTGTAATAGATAATGAGCTGATGGGGAACTGTATTAAATAAGTAAAGATAATTGATTAAACTATACTCCTTTGTTATTTTATAACAGATACCACAACCATTTGTTATTAGAAATTAACAAATCATATACAACAGTTGTTGAGACGCATACGAATCGTCACTGTGGGAATTCCGGGAATTGACCCTCAATTCTAAATAAAAATAATGTCAGTATGAGCAAAAACAGGACGCCGATTCAATTTAACACTAAAAAAACCTCCACAGAAACTGTCGTTCATATCCGTCATGACAAATCTAACATGCGAGGCACCAGTCTCGCAATTCAACCATTCGTCATCAGAAAAATTGCACATAATTCCCGTACATTAACATTTTGGTCATGTTTGAATAAAAAACCCTATTGCCAGTGAAGCAGTGTGAAAGTTTCGACCACGTCTACGGCAACAACCTAGGTGGTGGCAGGTCTAACCTTAAAATATGTCATTTATAGTTATTAAAACTATACTATGAAACAACTAAAAATAATTTCTATAGGTGGAGAGCATTGGATAACTTCTTGTGAACATGGCGTGTTAAGCGATATAACGATGAGCTTATAATGAATAAATCGAATAAATAATTTGAAACCGCTATAATTTCTTTATTAAACCGGCTGATTTGCTAGAAGGTAATTTTGTTTCTTTTATGGGTTGAAGGACTTACGCGTCTGTATATCTGATCTAAATATATACTGAACTTAATTCAATAAAACTAGCAGGACACAAAATCTGAAAACTTAAAAGGATTTCTGTCAGTGGATAACCTTGAGAAACCTTGTTAGTCTAGCAGTGATATACGCGGCGTGCTTGTAGAATAAGTTGTAAGTTTCGTCCACTTCTACGATAACAACCTAGGTGGTGGCAGATCTAAGCTTAAAATATGTTACTAATGGTCATTAAAACTAGACTTTAAAACAAATATAAATGATTTCTATAGGTGGAGAGCCTTGGAAAATCCCGTGTGAACATGCTGTGTTAACTGATAGACGGCGTGCTAATAGAATAAGTTGTAAGTTTCGACCACTTCTACGGTAACAACCTAGGTGGTAGCAGATCTAAGCTTAAAATATGTTACTAATGGTCATTAAAACTAGACTTTAAAACAAATATAAATGATTTCTGTAGGTGGAGAGCCTTGGAAAATCCCGTGTGAACATGCTGTGTTAACTGATATACGGCGTGCTAATAGAATAAGTTGTAAGTTTCGACCACTTCTACGGTAACAACCTAGGTGGTGGCAGATCTATGCTTAAAATATGTCATTAATAGTTATTAAAACTAGACTATGAAACAATTAATAATTATTTCTATAGGCGGAGAGCCTTGGATAATCGCGTCTGAACATGGCGTGTTAAGCGATACAACGATGAGTTAATTGAATAAATCATAAGTTTCGACGACTTATACAGCAACAACCTAGGTGGTGGCAGGTCTAAGCTTAAAACATGCCATTAATAGTTATTGAAACTAGACTTTGAAATAAATATAAATGATTTATATAGGTGGAGACCCTTTGATAATCCCGTGTGAACATGGCGTGTTGAGTGATATAAATACCCGGGGAGCTAAACACTCAAGGTTAATTATTAGTTTCCCCGTCTCACATTAAGACGACTAAATAATATATTAGATATCATACTTCCGACTAAATCATGTTTCAAAAAATAAGAACTTATTAAATGTAATGTTGAAAATAGTTATAGTCTGTGACATTTTTTAAATCGTTTTTTAACATGTTATGTGATAGCATAACTCAGTGTGAACATTGCGTGTTAAGTCATAGACGGGTGGACGGTGCGCTAAGGTTTTAAGCTTAGATGGTGGCTGATCTAAACTAAAAATTAACTTAATAAGACTTAAAAAACGTAAAATATGTCATTAATGGCTATTAATACTAGACCATGAAACAATAACAAATTATTTCTATAGGTGGAGAGCGTCTTACGCTGAGATTATAACATTTGCTTTTTGATGTCATATGTCCCGATCGGGAGACGGGCTATGAACGGTATGATGCGGAAGGGTTCGACACCAACCTAGAACTGACAGGTCAACCAACCGTGATTAAGAGGATTACAGCCTCGGTCATGTGCCTACACCCGTCCCGATGTCTGCCTAATTTATGTTTCCTAAGATTATGTTGCTAAAACTTAAATTTAAAAATTGATGCATTGCGTGTATCATCGAAATTATCACTGAAGATAACTTTGCATTGGGTATTCGCAGTAATTGGAAACCAGGGCTTTGGGGCATATAACTTAGAATTACACTATGATTTATTAGAACATTAGTTTGTTCTGAGCCCTTAATTACATAAGATGTGTTTTGTACTAGATAGTGCACTTTTAGAATTGGTACATTTCATACGGTACGTGAAGATGGTTATGTTGTAAAAAGGCCTATAAATAATATAATAGACAACATATGCCTACTTGCCGTTTCGTGATGTTGGGACTATAAAATGAGCTGTTTATTGCATGAACTATATGGTGCAAGAAATTACCGAAATAATCTCAGTTGGAACTAGAGTTATAACTTCAACCAATGGTTATACAACAACGGGTCGCCTACAACAAAGGTTGAGGCCAATCGTTACGGTGAAGTTGACAATTCCTGGAACTGACCACACTGGTAATGCCACTGGGAACAAAAACAGAACCCCCCTCTTAGGTGTTTGCAAAGCAGTTTTACGTCTCATTTAACACCCATTCAACCCCCTTTTCTAACAGCGTGTACAATTCTAAGAAGTGATAGACGAAAATGCGGTCCGTGCTACCTGAAGGATCAATATACCCTTGACTCCCACAAGTAGAAACAATTATTACTAACTCAACGAATTTAATTAGCGTAAACTTAATTTTCGCATTGACATATTTCTCGACCGATCATCAAAAGATCCGATTTGTAAATGACTGAGTAACAGAAAGGTGCTGGAAAGCTAATTAGAACAAATAGAGATAATCTATAGGTTTTTTTTAATAGCCGTCGTTATGAACACTTTTATAATAAATAAATAATAAATAAAATTGTCTTTATTGGTTCAAGCGTTAAGTCAATTTTACAAAACTGTTTTTCTCTTACAACTTTCGTCATCTTATACCTAACAAAGAATTAAAAACCAAAATAAGTACATAAGACTAAAAGCTATACATGAAATGAGCACATTTTTATATTCGTTTTGAAGCCTGTTAAACCTTTTTCTCTTATTTTTGAAGGGACAGAGTTGTACAATTTAGGTCCGAAATAAGCAAAGGCTCTCCGACCTACCTCATGGCTGACTTTAGGCACGTGCAACAAATCGTTCTGTCGGGTGCTGCGCTTAGAAACGTCCCGCCGGGCTGGCAGTTTTTCTCTCAAGTAGAGTGGCTTACCTAGGGATAACGTTTTGTGTATGAGAACACAAGTAGAGGCCTTACAAAAAACTTCAATGGGCAGCAATTTCGCATCACTTCTGAATGTACTTACGTGTTCTCTTTTTCTTAGGCCATAAATGAACCTGACTGCTGCATTCTGCGTTCTCTGTATTTTATTACAGTCACCTTTTAATATACTGTTTCCATATGCTGGAAGACAGTATTCAATAGCAGAGAGAACTAGCGACTTGACTATCTGGACCCTAGCGTCCTCAGGCAATAGGTATCTAAGCCTATACAGTCCGCGTAATCTACCCAATGCCTTCTGACACGCATAGGACACATGCTGCGAGAGGGTGAGGTTGTCATCTAATATCACACCAAGTGTTTTTACTTGGCTACATATTTCAAGGGCATGTCCGGAAAGAGATATCTTACCATAAGCCCCAATTTTTAGTGCATTCTGCAAGTCAGGAGGGGCAACATGGAGAACAGAGCACTTATTAACGTTTAATTTCAGCCCCTGACTCATGGACCACTCTTCCACAGATTTAAGGTCTTTATTTACAATTTCAAATGCCTCATCCACATCATTTTTACTGTATGTATATAGCAGCTGACAGTCATCAGCATACATGTGAATGGAACAGTTTTTTACCACATTTGCAATGTCTCCAGTGTATACATTGAATAATATAGGGCCAAGACAGCTACCTTGTGGGACTCCTCTACTTTTTTGAAGGACGTTTGACATTTTCAATCCAAGTTTTGTCATTTGTGTCCGATTAGCCAAATATGATTTAAACCAATCCAAGGATGTATTGTCAAAACCTAAGTATTTTAGTTTCCTGACAAGTAAGTCGTGACAAATAGAATCGAAAGCCTGAGAATAGTCAAGGAACACAAGCGTGGAGTTTTTATTTTTGTCCTTAGCTTCGTAAAGATCGCTGAATAAGTTAAGCAAAGCTGTACATGTGCTGTAGTTCTTTCGGAAGCCAGATTGACACTTTGGTAGTATATCCTGCCCTTCAATATATCTCTCTACCTGTTCAGCAACAACCTTTTCAAGAACTTTGGACATAGCTGGGAGAACTGATATGGGTCTTAAATGTTCAACTGAATACGGATTATCGGTTTTAGGCAGAGGGTGCACAATGCTTAGCTTCCAAGCTTCAGGAAAGATTCCCTTAGTAAGGGACTGATTAATCAGATGGGTTATAGCGTCTATGCAATATGGACTAACAGCCTTAATCATGTCTATGGATAGCTGATCAGAACCAACAGCTTTTGATTTTATTTCATTCATTGCTGCTTTTATTTCAGCAATAGAGACTTCAACCGACAAAGTTTCATGTAGCGTATTAATTATATAGATAGCAGTCACGAAAGTAGTTCAACAGTTATGTTTTAAAATTAATTTCCAGTCTAGATCCAGAGCTGTTATAATCAATATGATAAATAGGTTATACAACTTTATAAATCCGACATACAGCTCATTTTTTTAGGGTCGTTTACATGTTTCGGCTTATATCGGCCATTGTCAAAACGTTGCAGTAGGATAATGAAATCCTGTCATTGTTTTCTACTGAAAGTACATACACAAACACACATACACGGAAGGAACGAAGACATTACGAATAACACTTTAAATAAGCCTATTACGTAAAATACACGGGCAGGACGCACACCTATTAGTCATGCTTTAATAATGCTATAAGTGTCGAAGGCATTTCCACGAAGGGCTGGTCTCTCTGGATGTTTTAGTGAAGCATCCCCGGTTTGCATTTTTGGACGCCAAGAGGGCCATGACCTGTCAAAACATCCACAGTCATTTTTGTTTAAGACTACTTAATCATATGAAATATTGCAGAGAGCTCATATAAATTCATATAATAATCATCGGGGACAAGGAAAACTAAGTATAACATAGAAATTGTTATCAGTGTATTGCAATTTTGTTATAAAATAGAATGTCTGTGAGTAGCCTGTATTTAGTGGATTACAGTACTGACCAAGTCAATGGGTAAAAGTCTGGGATAGAAGGAAATAACATTATGGATGTGAAAGTTACGCTTTACGTGAAATTCTTTTTAAATAAAGTGAAAACTACTGGATCAAATGAGCGGGATTTTCTACATATAAAACCAATTTACCGTAATGATCATACGTTTTCAATTGTCTTCTCGTAGTTAAACAGGACTTTCACACTGCTTCACTGGCAATAGGGTTTTTTATTCAAACATGACCAAAATGTTAATGTACGGGAATTATGTGCAATTTTTCTGATGACGAATAGTTGAATTGCGAGACTGGTGCCTCGCATGTTAGATTTGTCATGACGGATATGAACGACAGTTTCTGTGGAGGTTTTTTTAGTGTTAAATTGAATCGGCGTCCTGTTTTTGCTCATACTGACATTATTTTTATTTAGAATTGAGGGTCAATTCCCGGAATTCCCACAGTGACGATTCGTATGCGTCTCAACAACTGTTGTATATGATTTGTTAATTTCTAATAACAAATGGTTGTGGTATCTGTTATAAAATAACAAAGGAGTATAGTTTAATCAATTATCTTTACTTATTTAATACAGTTCCCCATCAGCTCATTATCTATTACAAAACACGTTATCTTAAAAAAAATACGTGTTGATAATGTTGTAATTTTAGTACTGAAATGAGCCACTAAGTTATGGTTTCTAAAATCCTGTGAAAAAAACGTTGCTAATTTCTTTAGTGTGCAGTTGTGCAGACCTGCAATTCAAGCGTAGAACATGACATTCTTAGGATTTATTCAATTAGCTCATCGTTGTATCGCTAACTACGCCATGTTCAGTCGGGATTATCCAAGGCTCTCCACCTATAGAAATCATTTTTAATTTTTTAATGGTCTAGTTCCAATAACTATTAATAACATATTTTACATCTAACATCTGCCACCACCTAGGTTATTGCAATAGAAGTCGTTAAAACTTACGATTTATTCTATTAGCGCACCGTCGCCACCAGTCTATGACTTAACACGCAATGTTCTCACTGAGTTATGCCATCACAACATGTTTAAAATACGCTTTCAAAAATGTCAAGACTATAACAATTTTAACATTACATTTCATAAGTTCTTAGTTTTTGAAACATAATTTAATCGGAAGGATGATATCAAATAGATTATTTAGTCGTCTCAATGTGAGGGAAACTAGTAATTTACCTCTTGAGTGTTAAGCTTACCGTCTATCACTTAACACGCCATGTTCAGACGCGATTATCCAAGACTCTCCACCTATAGAAATCATTTATATTTGTTTCAAAGTCTAGTTTCAATAACCATTAATATCCTAATTTAAGCTTACCTGCCACCACCTAGGTTGTTACTGTAGAAGTCGCCGAAACTTATGATTTATTCAATTAGCTCATCGTTGTATCGCTTAACACGCCATGTTCAGACGCGATTATCCAAGGCTCTCCACCAATGGAAATTATTTTTAATTGTTTCATAGTCTCGTTTTAATAACTATTAATGACATATTTTAACCATAGATCTGCCACCACCTAGGTTGTTGCTATAGAAGTGATCGAAACTTTAGGTTTATTTAATAACTAATCGTTGTATCACTTTACACGCCATGTTCAAAAGGGATTATCCAAGGCTCTCCACCTCTAGAAATCAATTTTAATTGTTTCATGGTCTAGTTCCAATAACTATTTAAGACATATTTTAAGCTTAGATCTGCCACCACCTAGGTTGTTGTTGTAGAAGTCGTCGAAACTTCGGACTTATTCAATTAGCTCATCGTTGTATCACTTAACACGTCGTGTTCAGACGGGATTATCCAAGGCTCTCCACCTATATAAATCATTTTTAATTCTTTCATGGTCTAGTTCCAATAACTATTAATAACATATTTTACATCTAACATCTGCCACCACCTAGGTTGTTGCTATAGAAGTAGTTAAAATGTACGATTTATTCTATTAGCGCACTGTCCACCCGTCTATCACTTAACACGAAATGTTCACACGGGGTTTTCCAAGGTTCTCCACATATAGAAATGATTTATAGTTGTTTGATGTGTTATTCCTTTACTAATAAAATGGTTTATGTGTTAATAATATTACCCATTTGTCAGTCAATCTCTATACTGTTTTTGAAGTCTTTAGACCTTTTTAAGGGTATAATTTAGTGCATTTGTTCATAGGGCAAATGCCTATTACCTTACTTACGGTACGTGCCACGGTTAAGAACTCGACATAAAACCACAATTCGTTTGAATTGTTGTATGTGTGTATACACGTACGTGAACGCAATAACTTGAGTAATCTTTGTCCGACTTTAATAACATTTGGTTTTTGAGATGTAGGTTGGGATACACTTCATTATGAGTTGGCGAACCAGCATGATTGGACCATAAAAGGAGCAGGGGTTTTGATATCAAAACCCTTGACACTTTCCAGAAAGTTATAATAATAATGTCACACATAATGTAATAATAATCATAATGTAATTTACATACAATAATAATTGTAATACATTTTTTTTAACTTATTTACTGGTAGCCAAAACAATACCCGTATCAACTAAAAATACCAAAATTATGAATGATAAATAATAATTTAGTTAGTTGGGAGCTGTACATTTCTAATTTAAGTTCAAGCTAATTTTCAGTTCTGGGTGTATTTCAATAAGGCCATCCACCTATCCAGGTAAATTCTTACTCATATGTTTTGGGAGTTCAGCGTTCAGCTAAGTGGTATGCATCTCGAGTTGGATGTTTTGAATCTTTACATTCCACTTAGGCTTAGGTCGCATTGCTATTTCTCCTCCCTACCCTACCTGGGACCTGGATTCTTTTGAATACCAAATGTTTTTCATCATTTCTAATATAAATAATAAACGGTATCAGCATTCTGACACATACTTTCTCCCATAAGTTTCTAATATAAATAATAATATGTGCATTATTATGTAGAAGTGAAGTAGTCCTAAACAATTTACATATTTAACACGAAAACATACATCAGTTATACAGATACATACATACAACGTGGTCTAAACGATGAAATTAATAATGTTTAATTTAATCAAAATATAAAATAGCAAACTACATTTTTCCAAATGTATCCTATCCATATGGAGGTCTACTATATTTTGAATTCCGTCCAGTTACCACTCGGCCTGTCATAAATCAAATGGGCAAAAAAACAGGTCGTCAGATGGACCGTCAGCTATCTTCAGCCTGGTCCAATTTAAACCTAACACAATCCATCCAAACTTAACCCAATCCAACAATACCTAACCCAATCCAACCAAACCTGACCCAATCCAACAATACCTAACCCAATCCAACCAAACCTGACCCAATCCAACAATACCTAATCCAATCCAACCAAACCTGACCCAACCCAACAATACCTAACCCAGTCCGACCAAACCTAACCAAATCCAACCAAACCTGACCCAACCCAACAATACCTAACCCAGTCCGACCAAACCTAACCAAATCCAACCAAACCTAACCAAATCCAACCAAACCTAACCAAATCCAACCAAACCTAACCCAATTCAACCAAACTTAAAATATCAATCCAACCAAACCTAACAACATCAGAGCGATGAAAATGTGGAGTGCTGCCTTTGAAAAGTCCCCTCCATCTAACATAATCCCAGTTAACATAATAATAATAACGAGTAATGTCCAGTGGTCGAAACTCGACCAAAAATTTGTAATGTACTCACTTATGTCAATGTTTCACCCCACACTGTAAATAAAACACGTGATCGGAGTTTCTTCCATTTGTTTTCATTTTCTGTTTATATTTCGTTGTTATTTCGTCACCAGCATGGCAACGCATAAGATCCATGTAATTTTTTTCAAATTTTTAAACTCATTTTTTTCGCTTATCTTTGAGCCTATTTAAATTTATAAAGGGATTCTGCACACCTACAGGAAAATAGCTTTCTAACGGTATGCGTAGATTTTCCCTACGATGCACACGAGCTGAGAAAAAAGGTTTTAAAGAAACATGCTTGCCTATTAATATATAGATAGATAATAAATCCAAGTAATAACACCGTATTTAATTTAAAATATTCTATTTCAAATAGAATAGAGATATTATTGTTGATTAAGTAGTAGACAGTAACATTTAGAACTCAGTCAGTCTTGCTGGCCAGCAAGCTCAATACATTTTATAGAATAAGAACACAAAAATATTTTAAACGTTGGTCATTGTGTTTTATTTGCGTCATAAGATAATCTACAGGCCTGATAGATCATTACTCTCCCGCAGAGTGTTTAATAGATTAGTGTAGACGTCATGTAAGGCTAAGGTAGACAGAGTTGATGCAGGTCTAAGGTAAATTCATTATTTTAAAACGTATACTACAACCTAGGATCTTTTTGAGGGCTTAATTAACATCTCTTAGCAAATAAACAAAACCCGTACAATATAGTCAGTATTATCGAATATTTATAGATAATCATATCGACTATTAATTAAGTTGGTAAATCAATTCTCTTTTCTATGCAGAATAGTTTGCGAAATTTACACTTTTTTCCAGCTTATCAACCAGTAATATAAATAAAGTAAAACATATAGGTCTTTATGTAAAAGAAAATGGATAAGCACATGTTACACTACGTGTAACTTGTGTTGCCGTAGTACACTGTTTCAAACATGGTGTAATACGGTGAAGGAATTCATTAGTGGGATCACTGACTGTCAAAAACCATTAAAAATAATTATTGAAATATTAGTTAATGATATTTAATAAATTATTTTCAGTATACTGTAATTAGTTTTTTTTATTTGTTCTGTCGATGATCAAGTAATCACGAAAAATCACAAAATGAGGTTTACCGGGATCATTAATAGGTATAACCTAAACTGTATGAATGGTAAAAAAATATATTTTTTTACTATTAAAATAGAGCGATTTACCTTAGTTCTCTAACATGATGGAATAAACATAAGGAAAATATTATTTATCTGACACATTTCAGTATATAAATTCCAAACTTGATAAAATATATCTAGTTATACCACTACTAAATTGCTTTAACTACAGTAAAATAATTAGAAACCAGCAAACAATTTATAAGTGACAAATTCTTATTCAAATAATTTTAATTCGATGGGACAACTAAAGAAGTTGCGTCAACTGTGTAAACCATTATTCAAATTAGGCAATGGAGCGGTGAATAAGCACTTGCCCCGGCGTTGCTGGCTTTTAAATCATTTTAAGTGTTGGAGATGTTTCATCCAATGCTAAAACTACAATTCTGTAAAACTGTTTGACAAGTATGATTTAGTAATGGTGAATACATTTATGATTTCTTCTCCCCTAATGTCAAAGTTATGAAAAATATAATTTTATTGATTGTCATGGATCTAAATATATTCGTTTGCCCAGTGTATCTGTCACTGCATCTACTATAATACCTTAATTTAAATAATTGAACTCTGGAAATAATGGCGATAGCATGATTTCAATATAGTCATTTAGTTTATGTAATTTCACGATTTTTAAGTTTTATGACACCAATTGACCTCCTCATCCCCTACATCTGACTAGGTTTGCGAGACAACCTCACGAATAATAAAAAAATCTTAAAGAGATTAAAATAAAATTTGTGAGAGTGACCTTTTAATTTATTGATCAAAATAATTCGAAACTGCCCCAGCTACCCTTGATAATAACATTTTTTATGATTGGGATTTTGTAAAGAAACAGCTGAAATCTAAATAAAGCAACCCACTTCATTCTACTCTCATCCTTCCTTCATATTTATGTTAAACCACTCCTAGTTTCGTCCCTATCTCAAGTAATAATAACAATAACGATAGGAAAAGCTACGGTTAAAGAGAGCAGAAGCAGTTTTAAAAATATTTTTTTATTGGTACAAGACATGATTTTTTTTTATAAATTATCTTTTAGGTAATAGAGTTTAAAAAAAACTATTAGTTTCGTATGGCTTACTCTTATAATAAAAAAATCACATGAGAATCCCTTATAAACAAATTTGTATAAAGTTAAAATTCACTATCCAGTGAAACTCAAGGAAACGTTATTTGTCACCGAGAGAGATTTATAAAGAACATTTTCGAATGCGAGCAATCAAGGAGAAATTGTCGCGAAAATTACACTTCTTTGTTGTGTGAATATGTCCTTATATTCTTCCATTATTGCACCCTTATAGCTCTCGGAGAAATATAAATGAACAAAAATTGTTTCTTTTTGTTAACTATTCTACAAACAAATTGAGTTATTATGTGTTTTTGAAATGATATTGTTCATTTGTAATTTGAAATTTTAGTTAAAGTATTCAAAAAGTGACATTTTATAAAAATGATATCATTAATTTTATATCATTTTGCAATAATGATGCAATGAACAATATATTTAGAGATACATTGTTTAGTAAAATATTATTTCTGTGTGCAGTAGAAACCAACAACGTATGATTTCCAGTTATATTTGTACTAATACTTTGGACTAAAATGAAATGTATTAAATACCAATTAATCTTAGGTTGAAAGATTTATGAATAGTTTCACAAATGAAACAACTCTAAACTGCTAGAACAATGCTCAATATTTTAAAATTAATTGTTAAATCTGTTAAAGGTATCCTATTATAAATACTGCATATTGAGTTTGAGGGGAATAAACATTTAACATCAATGTTAACATTTCCGTACAAACAAAACAACAAGACTAGAGGCTATTATGTATTGATAATATCTGGACGGTTCGTAATGATATGTTTATGTATTCTGGTTTAGACTATGACCCAGAGCCATCAAACATAAGTTTTATTGAGCGGAGCGAGCGAAGCGAGCGAAGCTCTTATACATCGACTTTTATGCATTTCGTAATACGCAAACTCCTCCTAGACGGCTGAATCAATCGTTTTCAAATTTTGCATGGTGATAAAGACCATATCGGTGAGTGCCAACATCTATATGGCGTTAAAAAAGTCTCTCAGGAATCCGCCCTACTGGGTCTCAAACTTTTGAAAATTTAACATGGGCCTTATGAGAAAACATTCCGCCATTGTTGTCATTTTGTTTACATTTTAAGACATAACGCGCCACACCTCAGCTTGCGCATGCGCAGAAGTTCTCTATCCACAGTATACTAGCAAAACAAAATACAGCACAAAAGGAAAAACATCAGTTGTTACTATTAAGTAAAGATTAAACTGAACTCGATACATAGTAGTCAAGGGTAGCAGTGTGGAGTGTGGGATCTGTTTATGACGATTAGATTACGGTATCTGAAATTTTAAAATACAATGTAAAGGGAGGGAAACAGGTCCGTGACGTGGGAAGTGGTGAAGGATGTAGTCAAGGCGAGTAGTCCGCAGTGTGGGAACTGTTTATAACAATTAGATTAAGGTATCTGCAATCTTAAAATGATATGGGAAGGGAGGGAAACAGGTCCGCGACATAGGAAGTGGCGAAGAAGTTGTGAAGGTGAGTAGTCCGGAGTGTGGGCACTGTTTTTGAAGATAAGATTAAGGTATCTGCAATCTTAAATTCTATAGGATGGGAGGGAAACAGGTCCGCGACGTAGGAAGTGGTGAAGGATTTAGTAAATGCTAGTAGTCCGGAGTGTTTGAACTGTTTATGACGATTAATTTGAGATATTTGCAATCTTAAAATGCTCTGGGGAGGGGGGAAACAAGTTCGCGACGTAGGAAGTGGTGAAGGAAGTAGTCCAGGCGAGTAGTCCGGAGTGTGGGAACTGCTTTTGAAGATTAGATTAAGGTATCTGCAATCTTAAAATGATATGGGGAGGGAGGTAAACAGGGCCGCGACGTAGGAAGTGGTGAAGGAAGTAGTCAAAACGAGTAGTCTTGAGTGTGGGATCTGTTTATGACGATTAAATTAAGGTTTCTGCAATCTTAAAATGCTATGAGAAGGGAGGGAAAAAGGTCCGCGACGTAGGAAGTGGTGAAGGAAGTAGTAAAGGCGAGCAGTCCGGAGTTCGGGAACTGTTTATGACGATTGGATTAAGGTATCTGCAATCCTAAAATGCTATGGAAAGGGAGGGAAACAGGTCTGCGACGTAGGAAGTGGTGAAGGAAGTAGTAAAGGAGAGCAGTCCGGAGTGCGGGAACAGTTTATGACGATTGGATTAAGGTATCTGCAATCTTAAAATGCTATGGGAAGGGAAGGAAACAGACCCACGACGTAGGAAGTGGTGAACGAAGTAGTAAAGGCGAGCAGTGTGGAGTTTGGGAATGGATTAATGTATCTTCAATACTAAGACTGCTTTCATATTAAACTAATGATTTTACCTGAGCAAAGCTCGGTCCCCAGGTACTTAGAACATAAAGGATGGTATGGATCATAAATATAATCAAATGACGACACTAGCTTGAGGTCAGTGACGTAGGAAGTGGCGAAGGAAGTAGTAAAGGTGAGCAGTCTGGAGTGTGGAAACTGTTTAAGACGATTAGATTTAGGTAGGTATCTGCATTCCTAAAATTCTATGGGAAGGGAGGAAAACGGGCCCGTGACGTATGAAGTGGTGAAGGGAGTAGTCAAGACGAGCTGCCTGGAGTGTGGGAACTGTTTATGACGATTAGATTAAGGTATCTGCATTCCTAAAATTCTATGGGAAGGGACGAAAACAGGTCCGCGACGTAGGAAGTGGTGAAGGAAGTAGTCAAGGCGAGCTGTCCGCAGTGTGGAGAAACTGTTTATGACGATTAGATTTAGGTATCTGCATTCCAAAAATTCTATTGGAAGGGAGGAAAACGGGTCCGCGACGTAGGAAGTGGTGAAGGAAGTAGTCAAGGCGAGCTGTCCGGAGAGTGGGAACTGTTTATGACAATTAGATTAAGGTATCTGCAATCCTAAAATTTTATTGGAAGGGAAGGAAACAGGTCCGCGACGTGGGAAGTGGTGAAGGAAGTAGTAAAGGCGAGCTTTTCGGGGTATGGGATCTGTTTATGACCATTAGATTAAGGTATTTGCAATCCTAAAATGCTATGGGAAGGGATGAAAACAGGTCCGCGACGTGGGAAGTGGTGAAGGAAATAGTCAAGGCGAGCTGTCCGGAGTGTGGAAACTGTTTATGACTATTAGATTGGTATCTACAATCCTAAAATGCTATGGGACGGGAGGAAAACAGGTCCGCGACGTGGGAAGTGGTGAAGGAAGTAGTCAAGGCGAGCTGTGCGGATTGTGGAAACTGTTTATGACTATTAGATTAAGGTATTTGCATTCCAATAATGCTAAGGGAAGGGAAGTAAAGAGGTCCGTGACGTAGGAAGTGATAAAGAAAGCAGTTAAGGCGAGTTTTTTGGAGTGTGGTAACTGTTTATGATGATTAGATTAAGGTATCCCCAATCCTAAAATGCTATGGGAAGGGAGGTAAACAGGTCCGTGACGTAGGAAGAGATAAAGGAAGTGGTAAAGGCGAGTTTTTCGGAGTCTGGGAACTGTTTATGACGATTAGATTATGGTATCTTGGTATCTACAATCTTAAAATTCTATGGGAAGAGAGGGAAACATGTCTGCGACGTAAGAAGAGGTGAAGGAAGTAGTAAGGTGAGCAGTGTGGAGTTTGGGAACTGGAAACCGTTTGTAGCAGTTAGATTAATGTATCTGCAATGCTGAAATGCTATGATAAAGGATGGAAGCATGCCCACGACATAGAAAATGGTGAAAGAAGTAGTAAAGGCTAGCAGTGCGGAGTATGGGCAATGTTTGTGGCAATTAGATTAACGTATCTAAATTCCTAAAATGCTATGGAAAGTGATGAAAACAGGTCCACGATGTAGGAAGTGGCTTAGGAAGTAGGTATGAACATATGTTGAGAACCGTCTGTGGCAGTTAGATTAATGTATCTTCAATCATAAAATGCTATGAGAAGGGAAGGAAACATCCCCCACGACGAAGGAAGTAGTAAAGGCTGGCAGTGCAGAGTGAGGGAATCGTTTGGGCAGTTAGATAAATGTATCTAATACTTAAATGCTGTGAGAAGGGAAGGAAACATGTCTATGACGTAGGAAATGGTGAAGGAATTAGTAAGGCTTGCCGTGCAGAGTGTGGGAACTGTCTTTGGCAATTACATTAATGTATCTGCAATCCTAAAATGCTATGGTAAGAGACGGAAACAGGTCCACGACGTAGGGGGTGGTGAAGGAAGTAGTAAAGGTGGGCAGTGTTGGGTGTGGGAATGGATTAATGTATCTGCAATGCTAAAATGCTATGGGAAGAGACTGTAGACTGTAGGTTAAAATGATTATGAAGCACGAATCGTTACATAATTCGATACGTATTCAATCGTTTACAATAGAAATTTACAACTGAGTTGACTACAGCTGAGTTTTACTCCATAGAGGCTAAAAACGAATTTTATTCCCTAAAGAGTAAAAATGCTACTTTAGACCCGCAACGCATGCATCAATGACGACTGTTTTCACTGCAGTATGACAAAAACAATATAATATGAACCATTGATGACTCCGCTCAATTTTGTGGATGCTTCTGCGAACGCCACCTAGTATTAAAATAAAATTTAATAAGCTTACTTCTTGGATAGTAAATTTTTAAGTGGCTCATTTACGAAAATAAACATTTTTTTTATAATTTAATAGTAACTAAATAAATTTTGTTGTATAATTTCAAATATAAATTTTTTTTCATTGTCTAAAAATATTTATAAGTAAATAGTAATTACTTTACACACATTTGCATTGATATATTTTATTTAAACGCGTGTCTTTGATTATAGATATTAACTTTTGGATATCAGATATTATCTTTAACTAAAATATATTATATATATTTACAGCTCAGTCTTATTTTACGGATAACGTTGGTAGACAGTAAACGTTACAGTTTCAAGAAAGAAAGATAATTTCTAATTTATTGTTAAGTTATGTATTTTTGTAAAATAAATAGTCAACATAGTTTTTTCAAAAGTAAAACGTGACCTTAATTATACTTACTTAAGTTCTTAAATTTTTTAACCATGAAATAAAAAAAACTTGCTGTTAAACGATTTAACTTTCTAAATGATAGAGTAAAATTTATTGCAATTGGTAAACAATATTGTACACTGTAAACATTTTCCTACGCTTCCCTATTTAAACCAACCAACGTTCGGTTTGTGATTGTCTATTATGTGTTTACAACTGGTGATCCTATAAGTTTAGGTTAGAATCTAGTGCATCACGAATTTCAGCTATGTGATAAAGTTGTTTGGACATAGTTGTATGCCAGATAGTTTGGAGCCCAACTTATCCGTTACTTTGCTTAGATCGTTTTTATATAGAGAACAAGAAATGTATAGTTGTATAAAATAAGGAGAAACTTTTCTATACCAAATAAAACCCTCCCCCTTCACAAGAACCATCTAATTATTTAAATCTATAAACTACTATAATAAATTAACCCTAAAAATTTACCAACTTCTGTGTATCTTGTAGTATATCCATCACCCATTACATCAGCATGATGGCATCAGCTGTACAACACAACTTGATGACGTCACTACACTTAGGTGCGATCAGCTGATTTCCCCAGCGAGACCTTGTATGGAACATTTGTCCTCTAATTCAGCGAGCTCTCCATCAATAAACAAGTACTATTGAATTAGAACCAAGTTATTTGCAGCTATTCCATAACACATGTTTAATAAGCTTGAGGCATCGGCATAGCTACAAGTTCATTTCTTCAAACCTGAAGCTGCAATTTGACGTGCATAATAAATGCAGACAACTGCAAGGAAAATTGAGTAATGTATGTAATGTTCAGTATTGAGTAATGTTCAATTGCATAAAGTTTATTGAAAAAATACAATGAAGTGGCATCGCAGCTGTCATTGAAGTATTTTTGGAACTCTACAACGTTAAGCTGGTCTATAGTCTGTATGATGGAACCTGTTTCCTGACCTGATGGAAAGTCTCAGCCAGTCCCAGCTAAACGAAGGGTCAGGAGACAGGTTCTTCCATACTACTTTCTTGCTTCAAAATACTGCTGAGGAATCATCACCCTTATCAAAGAATTTTTAAACATTAATATAGTAAGTTTTAGCATAAAACAAGTAACATAATTTAAAATAGATTTCACTTTTACTTAAAACTTTACCATTGGATGTTTTATTTTAGAACAAAAAAATAATCTGAAAAGACAGCAAAGCTGAAATATAGTAAAATATTACGTTTATGACCACTAACAAATAATTAAACAGTTATGAGGAACAATATCGGTTAACTTCTAATATCTAGATATTACACATAGTAATTTACCGTAGTCGAATTGAAACATTCAAACCTATACCCTAAATAATTGTTTGTAATGGGGGTTGTAATTGACAATATTCCATGTGCTGTGAGAGGATTGAATTCGATATATCGATTAAATATTGATTAAATTCGATACGAGCTACACAATAACATAGTTCACTACAACAATACATGGGTTGGGGTTTAATACATCCCAAACGAGCAGTTACAGAATGGCTGTTTAGTAATCATAGCTTTTGATTTAGTTATGAAAGGTTGCAATAGACATATAGGAAGTATGTTATGTATCTTAAGTTGCTACAAAGCCTAAATCTTCAATGTTAATTATTCATACTTAATACACATGTAATTATGCTTGTATACCCACTAGCTACAAGGAAACCCTTTAATTTTATACTAACTTTAATTTACTAGATCGACAATAATAGTTGACTTTTCAATATTTATAGTCCCATCAAAATAAAACTATGGAAAACAAGGTACAGCGTTTTAGCAACTATTCATGCTACATTGAAGCACTTTCTGTTTACATTGGGACAAAATATAGATCTTATTTTAAGACCAATCGAAAGTACATTTGCGCTTCTAAGTCTATTGGTTTATTCATAAGGCATTGGAATAAGCACTTAGTGTTAAGCAGCATTCTGAACTGCTGAACAATATTTGCCTTTAAATGTGGAATTGTTTAGGTAATGTTTTAAACTTTTAACGCTTTAAATCTTCTACAAAAAATATTAAATCAAGCGAATTTCTAACGCCATATTATTGTGGTTACGAAATTATAATTTTTGTAACTACTTCAATACACCATTAGCATTTTTTCTACAAAATAATCCACAAATTCAACTGCAGTTGGGAATTAAAAGCTAAAATTGACTAAAATATAAGATTTATAATTAGTTAGAAATAAAAATTTAACAAGATGCACGTTTTTGCGTTAGGATCTTTAATTCAAAGGTTTAGTTTAAATCACAATAGATTATGCTAATTTATATTTTTAAGTAGCGTAAAAGCTCATCTAGAGAACTGAAGAAATTATTCGAGTTTTTTTAATTTTCCTTTCTTGAAGTTTATAATACGATGGAAAAATTTTGTACAGATAATACCCAACATTATTTTGAAAAATAGCTGTATAGATTACCTTGACTTTGAGAATTGTTAGTTAGTAATAAAAAGGGTATATGACGTAATTATGCATTTTAAATGAATTAGATTTAGGTACCTATATTTACATGCGTACCAAACAATTCAAATCAACGAACACTTAAAAACTTATTGCTAATATCAGTTGGTTTACAAAATATCCATACATCTATTATATCTGTGAAATAACGAGCTATCAATCATAATTATTGCTCTACACTAAAGTACTACTCTTAATTCATCAAAATACATGTCACATACAAGAAACTTAAATTAAGTTTAAATTTTGCATTTTTAGTTATGTCTACTAATTACAAGGAATAATAAATGTTGCTTACATCAGACCACGTCATGCATGATTGCATTAACTATTATTTAACAAAAAAAAAACTAAAGTTAAATAACTATTATTTAACTTTATACCATGCGTTGGTATAAAGAATGAACTCTAATCAAAAGGAATAGAACATTTCCAGCAAATCTCTTCACGGTTCGTGGCTGACTGATGATGCTCAACTGATGATGCTCAACTGATGATGCTCGACTGATGATGCTCGACTGATGATGCTCGACTGATGATGCTCGACTGATGATGCTCGACTGATGATGCTCAACTGATGATGCTCAACTGATGATGCTCAACTGATGATGCTCGACTGATGATGCTCAACTGATGATGCTCAACTGATGATGCTCGACTGATGATGCTCGACTGATGACGCTCAACTGATGATGCTCAACTGATGATGCTCGACTGATGACGCTCAACTGATGATGCTCAACTGATGATGCTCGACTGATGATGCTCGACTGATGACGCTCAACTGATGATGCTCAACTGATGATGCTCAACTGATGATGCTCAACTGATGATGCTCAACTGATGATGCTCAACTGATGATGCTCAACTGATGATGCTCAACTGATGATGCTCAACTGATGATGCTCAACTGATGATGCTCAACTGATGGATGCAACTGATTGTCGTTGGCTATCATCAGGCTCCATTTTCACTTACAACATTTTCTTTTGAACAGTTTTTAGAATGTGAAAAGAACCGTTGAATTAACTGGGGTGCCCAATAGGAATAGCTGTAAATACAGTGTTTTAGTTGTTTAACAAATTTCTCTAAATAGTCGGTGATCGCACTGCTAAAAAAATAGAGGACCTAGGCAATTGCTACTAGATAAAAATTTAATTTAAAATTTAAAGTGGATTAACCATGGTTAATTCTGAGGGTTTTAGCTGGAAATGACCACGTCTAAAAATGCTTATAGTTGCCACAACACTGACATTTATAGAATTGAGATTGGATTGGTGTAGATTAGCAGTTCAAACAAGAAGTTGATAGTTTTAAATAGTTTTACGCAAAACAAATTATCAAATCGTCTTATAGTATAATCATTTAATAGGTCTAATACAACTTTTATGTTAAAGATAATTTTTTTGTCAACACGTTAACATTTATTTGTTATATGAACGTGTTCAATTAATAATAACCATATTTGCAGTATTCTGGTTAAGTTTTCAATATTAGGACTTAAAACAACTGAGAAGAAGTCTAACACTATAAAAACAAAGTTTTAAGACGAACCATCTTCTCTTTCTTCAAAAGAATCTTCATTAGCGTCGTTTTCAAGCTTTAACACCTTCCTTATAATGTTGTGCTTTATATAATCCTTCATCGTTTTATATTCAAATAAAATGTGTAAAAGAGTCATCATTCTTTGCATATGAAATCCAATAGCTTTTATTAATCTTCACAGTATGGAAATTAAGGACAACATCAAGTTTCTTGAATGACCTCTCACTACAACTAACATTCATGTATAATAGCTAACTAAGTATATGCTTTGGGATCTTATATTGAGTTATAATAGTAAATCGACGTCAGTGTACTTAAATGTAAATAATAAAAGTATATAGACCAAAACTGGTTTCTGATTTTAGTCCGATTTATCAACGTGCAGTATTAAATCTAAGTGTTGAAATATTCAATTATTTTATTTATTTAATATTCAAAATTATTATTTAACTGTATCAAAACATATATTCACCTTAACAATTAGTTTTAGCATCATTAATATTTTCTTATGTAAAAAATATTGAGTATGCCATCCATGCACTATGCTCTTATTAGAAATATTAACTTGAAGAGGGAAATTAAGATACCTTTCTCAACGGTCTCAACATGGACCTAAAAATACATTACAAACTCAATACATGTGTTTTAATGATGCTGTAATGAAATATCATTTAAAAATTTTACTTTTCTAAAAAACTACTTTTCTAAGAAACATACCATACAATATTTTAAAGTAAAGTTGGGTTGGTGGTTTCAAAAGATTTATTCAAATAAGCTTTCAAGGATGTTTAGTAACGGTTCTGCACACTAAAATGCATTTGTATTTAAATTAAATGAAATGCAATTTGTCGGATCTTAATTGTTCTGAAGTTAAGTTGTTTAGTACGAGAACCTGATTAACTGACCTTTAAAATTTTAAACGCTTAAGTTAAACAATTCAATTAACATATTATTTAAGGTGTTTTTTTTTTTAGTATAGATATTTCCCTGTCAGCAGTATTTGCTCCTTCCAGCATGTATTACCTTCCTTATAAACATATCCTTACCCTGCCTAATCTTGCTTGTATTTCACTTGGTTGTAGAAGAGTAAAAATAATTTTTTTGATCAAAGGTTAGCTTAAAGAATTACCTAGTAATAGTTAATTACCAATATTTCTTACTGATATGAAAAGAAAATATACAAAACCAGCAATAGACAATTTTCCAAATTATATTGACGTATTTGACCACTTGGGGCCACACGTACGTCACTCAATAGTTTAGAACACCTGGCTTTAGTTCTATATGTGAGGCTTCCTCTAACTGACCCGATTATGCTATCAATGAAGGTAAAATTTTATGATTAAATTATAAAATAATTAGAGAAATATTGCAGGGCAGTATATACCCCTGAAATAGTAATAGCGATTTTTTATAATGCAATTTGATAATTTCTTTAAAAGACGAATATTGATTCGCCCTTAATCAAACACAATAATTCAACTGAATTGAAGAGAACTGGATCAGCATTGCAAGTCCTTTGCTTTGCATTTCAACTCATACTTTACCCGACATCTAACATTAATATTATTTCACAGTAATTTTATTTTTGTGCAGTTTTTTGTTGAATTTATTTTATTTTCAGACTTATATATTTTTTTTTCAGAAATATCCCAGAATAGTACAAAATAGTGTCCTATTGTCAATCAATAACAATTGGAAAGACAAAAATTAGCTATAAAGCATTAAACTCTGTATCATATAGATTGTATTACTAATGCCAATTAAATCATCTTGAAGTAATACTCTTGAAATGTTTGTATCGAAACAACATAAAAAATAATATAATTTAGCTACAAAGAATCCAGGAAATTACGTTCAGCACGCTCATAATTTATGAGCTGGCGAAGCTTCTTGTCTCAACGCGTCTTATCTCTTATGCATACAATCTTTGGTGTTAGCAGCTGTGACCACGAAACACTGTTAAAGCACGGAGTTTGTCCATGTGGTGCAGATTTATTAAAGGAATTCATTGTTTTAAAATTGCTCGGAAATTGGAAGTGAAACTAGCTAAGCATTAAATGTCGAGAGTATTCTAACCCAAGTTTGCAGGTTTTGTGAAAACTCTCTTGATACGAACTATCAGTTTTTTCAAACATGGGATATATAACCTAACTACCTTTGCCAAAATAGTTTTTTCACTTGGAATGAATAAAAACGAGTGTTAGACTTGTTAAATTTTTTTGTTTAGTTTGTATTTGTTAGTTCCAAGTTTATGTTGTCAAAACATTATGGTTTGCATCCATCGATTATGAAAATAAAATATATTTATTTAAGTATAGCAATCATAATATTTAAGGGTTTTCATTAAAATATTTTTTAAATTTGAGTTTATATACGTTTCGGGTGGCAAGAGAACTCATCCCGTTTTCAAGTTACTATCTATAAATTTAATTTAAAGAGAATAAGTTATCATCTACTGAAGTGGTGGGGTAAAGCCCCAAGTAAGTTTTAATATACACATACAGGGTGATTGATATAAGTGTGCCAGCGGTTTTATTCGAAAACCATAAGAGATATCAAAAAAAGTTAAATGGTAAGTGCCTTGGATTTTTTATTTAAAAATTGTAGTCAAGTCGAAAAAATTATTTTAGCCGCCATTTTTCCAATATGGCCGCCAACTTTGATTTTTCTTACAGAACGCCCTGTATTTTATGATGTATTCCGGTAGAAAATGTAATTTTAAGACAACTTTATTCTTGTGATCTTTTTCATAAACCTAACCGTTTCAAAGATAATAATGGTTTAAGTTGTGAAATTTCCAATAGTTTTCGAATAAAACAGCTGGCATGCTTGCTTAGGCCTTTATTGAAACTCTTTCTCATGCCGAAATTTCAAAACTTAAACCAATATTATCTTTGAAACGGTTAGGTTTATGAAAAAAATTACAAGAATAAAATCTCCTTTAAATTACATTTTCTACCGGAATACATCATAAAATACAGGATGTTCCATAAGAAAAATCAATGTTGGCGGCCATATTGGAAAAATGGCGGCTAAAATAATTTTTTCGACTTGACTACAATTTTTTAAATAAAAAATCCAAGGCACTTACTATTTAACTTTTATTGACATCTCTTATGGTTTTCGAATAAAACGGCTGGCACACCTACGAAAATTCCCACAATTTGTATAGTGGTTTTCAGGCGATTGGTCATTTTGACACTCTCAAAGACAATCCAACTGTCACATGTACGATATTAGTAAGATTTCCGAGTAATACTCCCTTAATATAAGAAAGTCACTTCAAGTTACTTACCCAACTCGTAGGAGACCACTTACTTCACCACGTTTGAGTTAAGAGTGTTGTTCTCAACTGATACTTGGAGCTTGTTTACTGAAAGTGGTGTTTTTTTCCTTCTGAAACAATAACAACTGTTTTACATACGAGTAGCAACACCAACTTAAGGATTGTTGATTTGTTACTTCATACTTAATTTAATCTATGAAAATTGATCGCTTTATGGTTTCGTTGACGACATTGGTTCAAATCCCAATACAGTTACTAGAATGATTTAACCATTGTTCAGTCTTGTATTTGGTATATTTGGTAACCACTTTTATTGTTTCTTGTCATCATTAAATTTTCAATTCAGGTTACAAATACCATATGCACCTTAAAAAAAGTGAAGAAAATATAATTTTACACATATGATTTTAAATAGGTTTCTAACATATCAACTGTTAGGCTTTGGTATATTTTGCAAAACAATAAATTAAATCTAATGATAGACTTTTAAGTCGAGGAAATAAGTTCAAAATCATAATCCATTAAGTAACAGTATCCAAGCCATAAAAAGGTAATAAGAAAATGCCAAAATATGTTTCACCGTTACCACTTATTAAATATATAAATTATAAAATCATTTTGGCTATTTATAACTCCTCTAAAGATTAAACTGAAATTTCAGTTTCACATATAAGGGAAGAACCTAAATCACAACTATAAAATGGCAGTAAATGGATGGAAAAATATTGCTGGGTACTCTAATTTGACTTAGTAAATTAACGTATGTATTTACATACTGTGTCAAAAGCTCTTAGAAAACAAATTTATGCAATTAAAAGGTCGCAGCTTGATTAATTAAATAAAATGTTATATTATAAATGTACATTTTTAAAACCACACGTTCAAATATAGCTGAGCTATTAAAAAATCGTTGGGAAATGCTGGTCCTCACTAAGCAAATATTTTTGTAATAAATTTCGTATTGTTTTTAGGCTGAAAAAACGTACCTAGTATTAACAAAAGCACGTTTCTTAATGCTGCATTGTATGTAACATAATTATTTAAATTTACAAACAAACATGGCTAATCGCCATATTAATTGTATTGCTATGTTTTCAAAGTATTTCAATTTAGTAAATCGTCTAAACATTTAATCAGTGATTAAACAATAGACTTTAAAATTAGATCATAGGTATTTATTAAATCAAATTTTGATGTGGCTGTAAATATTCTTTTGCTTCAATAATATGCGAATGCAAAAATATCGAAGACGAATTTAACCATTTAAAAAATCATATGTAAGTTGTTCCTACCAATATGACAAAGTTTCTCTCTCTGTTCTTTACGTTTCCTTTATCTGTGTCTTTACTCATGGTTACGGTATTTCAGAGACTCTTTTAAAGTATGATTGTTTTAACCGTGGACTTCTGCCTTAAACTGACAACAATGTCGAATAATTGGATATTTTAAAAATATAAGCAAAGATTGACTTAAAATATTGAGAAAGATATACTCATGTGCTATTGTTTTGCATAATAGAACCATTTAATAGGTAAGACTACAAAGTGCCGTGGGCCTTCGTCCTCTCAGATTTGCAATTCAAACCAGGCTAAGTTTGGTTCTAAGCTTAGGGCTTAGTGTACTTTGATTTCATAACTAATAGGTGCTAACGAAAACTCAAAGTTTTGCTAATTTGCGCACGCTTTAAAATGCACAGGAAGTGATATTATGTGTAAATAGATAACAGCTGTGTATTGCTACAGCTGTGTATAAATACAGCTGTGTATTGTTGTATTTCACAATTAGCAAATACAGGCTTTAGGGGGGAAAACCTGGAAGTTGCGACTTTTTAAATCTATGTTCACTGAAAATCATTGTAAATATAAATCTATATTTCATTGGGAACAAAAAAGAAGCACTCTTTGAAAATGTCATTCTTGATATTAACCTTACACTAAAACTCTACTGCTACCTGAAGGAATGCTTTTAATTCCTCATGCACGCTAATAAACATCTGCCCACGTCAGTATACAACTGGTTAAGCAGTATACTGGTTGCCTAGAGGTTCATTACACTTGGAATTAAGTAGTCTCTAATAAAAAATTAGTATACTTTTTACAAACTAATGTACCCCTCAATCTTTTAAACACATGATGGAAAAACCACCATTTACATCTTCATAAATGTATAAAAGTTCTAAAATAAATTTGGAAACTCATCATAAGAATGAAATATCCTTGGGAAGGCATATAACAATGTTAGCAATGGTGCCAACACAGGCAGACCACAGCTGTTGACAGAGAAGCTGCATGCATAAATAACAAGATCATGACACCAAGCTCTGTAAAATATCTCCATAAACAGAAACGCCAACCTTTCGGTGTGAAATATGTTTTCAAACACTGTTTGGGAAAGCTAGCATTAAGCCTTTATTCTATTGTAATACACAATTTATTACGTACGTTTTCTCTGATCAGTCATACGAATCAAGACGTTTTAATCATTGTATTACTAATAACAACAGTATATGACATTTTTTAAATTTGCTGTTATGTACAAATGTTAGCAGAGTAAATATAATCACCATTTATATAATTTAACAACAGTTTCTTTTTACGTTTTTAAGTAATGTAAATAAACACCCCAATATTAAACTTAAAGCACAAACAACAATATTATTGTTACGTTACTACACAAAGGTGGTAAAATTTATTATGAGCTTTCGAAACTGTTTAATTAACTTTTGTTTGCTATATACTTACATACCTCCCACACATGCTTTCAAACTTTGATTTTATTAAACCCATAAATTCGGCATAAACGGAGAAGATAATATGTTTTACAAATTAAAAACAATCGCAAATGATAATCAACGGTTTCCACCATGTGGTTGCGACGTGCTGAGGATGATATAACTACCGTAATCTACCATGTTTTGTATTGTAAAAAATTGCTTATAATTTAAATTGATATAAGATGTAGTTTTATTCAATTTTATTTTTATTTTAAGTAATTTTTTTACATCTTAGGGTCCTTAGGCTCTTTGGCTCTAGGCCGAAACTGTTTTACACATTACAGCAGATCTAACCTACAAGGTTGTGGAATCGTCACATTATACATTTCAAAATTACATTTATGTTAAGGAATTAAAAATAAATGTTGAGGTTCTTGTGGGTTTTTACTCACCTCAAAAAGAATAAAAACCCAAACACTAGAGAATTAAATGAGTACGACCCTGCAAATTATAAAAATGCTAGAGGCAAAAATTTAGTTTTATTTTGATGTATTAGAATATAAAAACAACCATTTCAATTTCCTATTAATCTTCAACGGAATTATGTTAAGTGACTTGAAAAGAAATGGTCATGGTTCTGATTTATTTGCTATTTTCAACGTCGACCATTGATAGAATTTTTAGATTTTTGTTGAACCATTACTCTCACATTTTAAAGTGATCTCACCACATTATCTAAAAGTGCAGATTTACTTTTAAAAGTGCAGAATAACGCCTGGCATTTTGGTGCCTTGACCTAGTAAACTTTACCCTTAGAAAACTCAAACACTAAGAATTTATAGCACAAAAACCAACACGACAGAATCTCTTCTCTTTGACAACTTATAAACTTTCGAGTAACAAGTTTGTCGCAGAACAACAACTTTGATTTGGACCTTAAGTGGTGATGGAACAAACATAACTTTTTGTTTGTCGACAGTTTTTTTTTGTAACGTATCACAATTGCACTGATTATTTCTAATCCATTGCTCATAGTTCCAAACACACCAAACTATACGTACAATATTACGTTTAAATATCAGCAGTCCTATTATCCTATTATATGTGATGAGTGATGAGTGATGAGTGATGAGTGATGAGTGATGAGCAATGAGTGATGAGTGATGAGTGATGAGTGATGAGTAATGAGTAATGAGTGATGAGCGATGAGTAATGAGTAATGAGTGATGAGTGATGAGTGATAAATGATGAATGATGAATAATGAATGATGAATGATGAATGATGAATGATGAATAATGAGTGATGAGTAATGAGTTATAAGTGATGAGTGATGAGTGATAAGCGATGAGCAATGAGTGATGAGCGATGAGTAATGAGTAATGAGTGATGAGCAATGAGTGATGAGTAATAAGTAATGAGTGATGAGTGATGAGTGATGAGTGATGAGCGATGAGTGATGAGCGATGAGTAATGAGTGATGAGTGATTAGTGATGAGTGATGAGTGATGAATGATGAATAATGAGTAATGAGTGATGAGTGATGAGTAATGAGTAACAAAGTTAGTAACAAAGTGTTAGTGATGAGCAATGAGTAATGAGTGATGAGTGATGAGTAATGAGTGATGAATGATGAATGATGAATGATGAGTGATGAGTGATGAATGATGAATGATGAGTGATGAGTAATGAGTGATGAGTGATGAGCAATGAGTGATGAGTAATGATGATGAACAATGAGTGATGAGTGATGAGTAATGAGTAATGAGTGATGAGTGATGAGCATCCTCATTATACAAAATGATTATTCATGAGTTGGTGATGAGTAATGAGTAATGAGTGATGAGTGATGAGCGATGAGTAATGAGTGATGAGTGATTAGTGATAAGTGATGAGTAATGAGTAATGAGTTATGAGTGATGAGTGATGAGTGATGAGTGATGAGTGATGAGTGATGAGTAATGAGTGATGAGTGATGAGCGATGAGTAATGAGTGATGAGTGATGAGTGATTAGTGATTAGTGATTAGTGATTAGGGATGAGTAATGAGTAATGAGTAATGAGTAATGAGTGATGAGTGATGAGCGATGAGTAATGAGTGTTGAGTTATGAGTAATGAGCGATGAGCGATGAGTGATGAGCGATGAGCGATGAGTGATGAGCGATGAGCGATGAGTGATGAGTGATGAATGATGAATGATGAGTGATAAGTGATGAATGATGAGTGATGAGCAATGAGTAATGAGCAATGAGTGATGAGTAATGAGTGATGAGTGATGAGCGATGACTAATGAGTGATGAGTGATGAGTGATGAGTGATGAGTGATGAGTGATGAGTGATTAGGGATGAGTAATGAGTAATGAGTAACAAAGTTAGTAACAAAGTGTTAGTGATGAGCAATGAGTAATGAGTGATGAGTGATGAGTGATGAGTGATGAATGATGAATGATGAGTGATGAGTGATGAATGATGAATGATGAGTGATGAGTAATAAGTGTTGAGTAATGAGTGATGAACAATGAGTGATGAGTAATGAGTAATGAGTGATGAGCATCCTCATTATACAAAATGATTATTCATGAGTTGGTGATGAGTAATGAGTAATGAGTGATGAGTGATGAGCGATGAGTAATGAGTGATTAGTGATTAGTGATGAGTAATGAGTAATGAGTAATGAGTTATGAGTGATGAGTTATGAGTAATGAGTGATGAGTTATGAGTAATGAGCGATGAGCGATGAGCGATGTGTGATGAGCGATGAGCGATGAGTGATGAATGATGAATGATGAATGATGAGTAATGAGTGATGAGTGATGAGTAATGAGTAATGAGTGATGAGTGATGAGCGATGAGCATCCTCATTATACAAAATGATTATTCATAAGTTGGTGATGAGTAATGAGTGATGAGTGATGAGTAATGAGCGATGAGTGATGAGTAATGAGCGATGAGTGATGAGCGATGAGTGATGGAGCAATGAGTGATGAGTAATGAGTAATGAGTAATGAGTGATGAGTGATGAGCGATGAGCATCCTCATTATACAAAATGATTATTCATGAGTTGGTGATGAGTAATGAGTGATGAGTGATAAGCGATGAGCAATGAGTGATGAGTGATGAGTGATGAGTGATGAATGATGAATAATGAGTGATGAGTAATGAGTGATGAGTGATGAGTTATGAGTAACAAAGTTAGTAACAAAGTGTTAGTGATGAGCAATGAGTAATGAGTGATGAGTGATGAGTGATGAGTGATGAGTGATGAATGATGAGTGATGAGTGATGAGTGATGAATGATGAGCATCCTCATTATACAAAATGATTATTCATGAGTTGGTGATGAGTAATGAGTGTTGAGTAATGAGTGATGAACAATGAGTGATGAGTAATGAGTAATGAGTGATGAGTGATGAGCATCCTCATTATACAAAATGATTATTCATGAGTTGGTGATGAGTAATGAGTAATGAGTGATGAGTGATGAGCGATGAGTAATGAGTGATGAGTTATGAGTAATGAGGGATGAGCGATGAGCGATGTGTGATGAGCGATGAGCGATGAGTGATGAGTGATGAGTGATGAATGATGAATGATGAATGATGAATGATGAGTAATGAGTGATCAGTGAGTGATGAGTGATGAGCGATGAGCATCCTCATTATACAAAATGATTATTCATGAGTTGGTGATAAGTAATGAGTAATGAGTGATGAGTGATGAGCGATGAGTAATGAGTGATGAGTGATGAGTGATTAGTGATTAGTGATGAGTAATGAGTAATGAGTAATGAGTTATGAGTGATGAGTGATGAGTAATGAGTGATGAGTGATGAGTGATTAGTGATTAGTGATGAGTAATGAGTAATGAGAAATGAGTTATGAGTGATGAGTGATGAGTGATGAGTAATGAGTGATGAGTTATGAGTAATGAGCGATGAGCGATGAGCGATGTGTGATGAGCGATGAGCGATGAGTGATGAGCGATGAGTGATGGAGCAATGAGTGATGAGTAATGAGTAATGAGTGATGAGTGATGAGCGATGAGAAATGAGTGATGAGCGATGAGCGATGAGCGATGAGTGATGAGTGATGCATGATGAATGATGAGTGATGAGTAATGAGTGATGAGTGATGAGTGATTAGTGATTAGTGATGAATGATGAATGATGAGTGATGAGTGATGCATGATGAGTGATGAGCAATGAGTAATGAGCAATGAGTGATGAGTAATGAGTAATGAGTGATGAGTGATAAGCGATGAGCAATGAGTGATGAGCAATGAGTGATGAGTGATGAGTGATGAGTGATGACTAATGAGTGATGAGTGATGAGTGATGAGTGATGAGTGATGAGTGATGAATGATGAATAATGAGTGATGAGTAATGAGTGATGAGTGATGAGTAATGAGTAACAAAGTTGGTAACAAAGTGTTAGTGATGAGCAATGAGTAATGAGTGATGAGTGATGAGTGATGAGTGATGAGTGATGAGTGATGAATGATGAGTGATGAGTGATGAGTGATGAATGATGAATGATGAATGATGAGTAATGAGTGATCAGTGAGTGATGAGTGATGAGCGATGAGCATCCTCATTATACAAAATGATTATTCATGAGTTGGTGATAAGTAATGAGTAATGAGTGATGAGTGATGAGCGATGAGTAATGAGTGATGAGTGATGAGTGATTAGTGATTAGTGATGAGTAATGAGTAATGAGTAATGAGTTATGAGTGATGAGTGATGAGTAATGAGTGATGAGTGATGAGTGATTAGTGATTAGTGATGAGTAATGAGTAATGAGAAATGAGTTATGAGTGATGAGTGATGAGTGATGAGTAATGAGTGATGAGTTATGAGTAATGAGCGATGAGCGATGAGCGATGTGTGATGAGCGATGAGCGATGAGTGATGAGCGATGAGTGATGGAGCAATGAGTGATGAGTAATGAGTAATGAGTGATGAGTGATGAGCGATGAGAAATGAGTGATGAGCGATGAGCGATGAGCGATGAGTGATGAGTGATGCATGATGAATGATGAGTGATGAGTAATGAGTGATGAGTGATGAGTGATTAGTGATTAGTGATGAATGATGAATGATGAGTGATGAGTGATGCATGATGAGTGATGAGCAATGAGTAATGAGCAATGAGTGATGAGTAATGAGTAATGAGTGATGAGTGATAAGCGATGAGCAATGAGTGATGAGCAATGAGTAATGAGTGATGAGTGATGAGTGATGAGTGATGAGTGATGAATGATGAATAATGAGTGATGAGTAATGAGTGATGAGTGATGAGTAATGAGTAACAAAGTTGGTAACAAAGTGTTAGTGATGAGTGATGAGTGATGAGTGATGAATGATGAGTGATGAGTGATGAGTGATGAATGATGAGCATCCTCATTATACAAAATGATTATTCATGAGTTGGTGATGAGTAATGAGTGTTGAGTAATGAGTGATGAACAATGAGTGATGAGTAATGAGTAATGAGTGATGAGTGATGAGCATCCTCATTATACAAAATGATTATTCATGAGTTGGTGATGAGTAATGAGTAATGAGTGATGAGTGATGAGCGATGAGTAATGAGTGATGAGTGATGAGTGATTAGTGATTAGTGATGAGTAATGAGTAATGAGTTATGAGTGATGAGTGATGAGTAATGAGTGATGAGTTATGAGTAATGAGGGATGAGCGATGAGCGATGTGTGATGAGCGATGAGCGATGAGTGATGAGTGATGAGTGATGAATGATGAATGATGAATGATGAATGATGAGTAATGAGTGATCAGTGAGTGATGAGTGATGAGCGATGAGCATCCTCATTATACAAAATGATTATTCATGAGTTGGTGATAAGTAATGAGTAATGAGTGATGAGTGATGAGCGATGAGTAATGAGTGATGAGTGATGAGTGATTAGTGATTAGTGATGAGTAATGAGTAATGAGTAATGAGTTATGAGTGATGAGTGATGAGTAATGAGTGATGAGTGATGAGTGATTAGTGATTAGTGATGAGTAATGAGTAATGAGAAATGAGTTATGAGTGATGAGTGATGAGTGATGAGTAATGAGTGATGAGTTATGAGTAATGAGCGATGAGCGATGAGCGATGTGTGATGAGCGATGAGCGATGAGCGATGTGTGATGAGCGATGAGCGATGAGTGATGAGCGATGAGTGATGGAGCAATGAGTGATGAGTAATGAGTAATGAGTGATGAGTGATGAGCGATGAGAAATGAGTGATGAGCGATGAGTGATGAGTGATGCATGATGAATGATGAGTGATGAGTAATGAGTGATGAGTGATGAGTGATTAGTGATTAGTGATGAATGATGAATGATGAGTGATGAGTGATGCATGATGAGTGATGAGCAATGAGTAATGAGCAATGAGTGATGAGTAATGAGTAATGAGTGATGAGTGATAAGCGATGAGCAATGAGTGATGAGCAATGAGTGATGAGTGATGAGTGATGAGTGATGACTAATGAGTGATGAGTGATGAGTGATGAGTGATGAGTGATGAGTGATGAATGATGAATAATGAGTGATGAGTAATGAGTGATGAGTGATGAGTAATGAGTAACAAAGTTGGTAACAAAGTGTTAGTGATGAGCAATGAGTAATGAGTGATGAGTGATGAGTGATGAGTGATGAATGATGAGTGATGAAAGATGAGTGATAAGTGATGAATGATGAGTGATGAGTAATGAGTGTTGAGTAATGAGTGATGAACAATGAGTGATGAGTAATGAGTAATGAGTGATGAGTGATGAGCATCCTCATTATACAAAATGATTATTCATGAGTTGGTGATGAGTAATGAGTAATGAGTGATGAGTGATGAGCGATGAGTAATGAGTGATGAGTGATTGAGTGATGAGTGATGAGTGATGAGTGATAAGTAATGAGTGATGAGTCATGAGTAATGAGCGATGAGCGATGTGTGATGAGCGATGAGCGATGAGTGATGAAAGATGAATGATGAATGATGAATGATGAGTGATGAGTGATGCATGATGAGTGATGAGCAATGAGTAATGAGCAATGAGTGATGATTAATGAGTAATGAGTGATGAGTGATGAGCGATGAGCATCCTCATTATACAAAATGATTATTCATGAGTGATGAGCGATGGGAGTGATGAGCAATGAGTGATGAGTGATGAGTGATGAGTGATGAGTAATGAGTGATGAACAATGAGTGATGAGTGATGAGCGATGAGTAATGAGTGATGAGTGATGAGTGATGAGCGATGAGTAATGAGTGATTAGTGATTAGTGATGAGTAATGAGTAATGAGTGATGAGTAATGAGTGATGAGCTATGAGCGATGAGCGATGAGTGATGGGCGATGAGTGATAAATGCTGAATGATGAATGATGAGTGATGAATGATGAGTAATGAGTAATGAGTGATGAGCAATGAGTGATGAGTAATGAGTAATGAGTGATGAGGGATGAGCGATGAGCATCTTCATTATACAAAATGATTATTTATGAGTTGGTGATGAGTAATGAGTGATGAGTGATGAGTAATGAGCGATGAGTAATGAGCGATGAGTGATGAACGATGAGTAATGAGTGATGAGCAATGAGTGATGAGTAATGAGTAATGAGTAATGAGTAATGAGTGATGAGTGATGAGCGATGAGAAATGAGTGATGAGTGATGAATGATGAGTAATGAGTGATGAGTGATGAGTGATGAGTGATGAGCGATGAGTAATGAGTGATGAGCGATGAGTGTTGAGTTATGAGTGATGAGTAATGAGTAATGAGCATCCTCATTGTACAAAATGATTATTCATGAGTTGGTGATGAGTAATGAGTAATGAGTGATGATCAATGAGTGATGAGTAATGAGCGATGAGCGATGAGTGATGAGTGATGAGTGATGAGTGATGAATGATGAATGATGAATGATAAATGATGAGTGATGAATGATGAGTGATGAGTAATGAGTTATAAGTGATGAGTGATGAGTAATGAGCGATGAGCGATGAGTGATGAGTGATGAGTGATGAGTGATGAATGATGAATGATGAATGATAAATGATGAGTGATGAATGATGAGTGATGAGTAATGAGTTATAAGTGATGAGTGATGAGTGATAAGCGATGAGCAATGAGTGATGAGTGATGAGCGATGAGTTATGAGTGATGAGTGATGAGTTATGAATGATGAATGATGAGTGATGAGTAATGAGTAATAAAGTTAGTAACAAACTGTTAGTGATGAGCAATGAGTAATGAGTAATGAGTAATGAGTGATGAGTGATGAATGATGAATGATGAGTGATGAGTAATGAGTAATGAGTTTTGAGTGATGAGCGATGAGTAATGAGTGATGAGCGATGAGTAATGAGTGATGAGTAATGAGTAATGAGTTATGAGCAATGAGTGATGAGTAATGAGTAATGGGTGATGAGTGATAGCGATGAGTTATGAGTGATGAGTGATGAATGATGAATGCTGAATAATGAGTGATGAATGATGAATGATGATTGGTGAGTGATGAGTAATGAGTAATGAGTAATGAGTGATGAGTGATGAGCGATGAGAAATGAGTGATGAGCGATGACCGATGAGTGATGAGTGATGAATGATGAGTGATGAGTGATGAGTGATGAGCGATGAGTAATGAGTGATGAGCGATGAGTGTTGAGTTATGAGTGATGAGTAATGAGTAATGAGCATCCTCATTGTACAAAATGATTATTCATGAGTTGGTGATGAGTAATGAGTAATGAGTGATGATCAATGAGTGATGAGTAATGAGTGATGAGTGATGAGCGATGAGCGATGAGTGATGAGTGATGAGTGATGAGTGATGAATGATGAATGATGAATGATAAATGATGAGTGATGAATGATGAGTGATGAGTAATGAGTTATAAGTGATGAGTGATGAGTGATAAGCGATGAGCAATGAGTGATGAGTGATGAGCGATGAGTTATGAGTGATGAGTGATGAGTTATGAATGATGAATGATGAGTGATGAGTAATGAGTAATAAAGTTAGTAACAAACTGTTAGTGATGAGCAATGAGTAATGAGTGATGAGTGATGAATGATGAATGATGAATGATGAGTGATGAGTAATGAGTAATGAGTTTTGAGTGATGAGCGATGAGTAATGAGTGATGAGTAATGAGTGATGAGTTATGAGCAATGAGTGATGAGTAATGAGTAATGGGTGATGAGTGATAGCGATGAGTTATGAGTGATGAGTGATGAATGATGAATGCTGAATAATGATCGATGAATGATGATTGGTGAGTGATGAGTAATGAGTAATGAGTTACGAGTGATGAGCTATGAGCGATGAGCGATGAGTTATGGGCGATGAGTGATAAATGATGAATGATAAATGATGAGTGATGAATGATGAGTAATGAGTAATGAGTGATGAGCAATGAGTGATGAGTAATGAGTAATGAGTGATGAGGGATGAGCGATGAGCATCTTCATTATACAAAATGATTATTCATGAGTTGGTGATGAGTAATGAGTGATGAGTGATGAGTAATGAGCGATGAGTGATGAACGATGAGTAATGAGTGATGAGCAATGAGTGATGAGTAATGAGTAATGAGTAATGAGTGATAAATGATGAGCGATGAGAAATGAGTGATGAGCGATGAACGATGAGTGATGAGTGATGAATGATGAGTGATGAGTAATGAGTGATGAGTAATGAGTGATGAGCTATGAGCGATGAGTGATGGGCGATGAGTGATGAGCGATGAGTAATAAGTGATGAGTGATGAGTAATGAGTGATTAGTGATGAGTGATGAGTGATGAATGATGAATGGTGAGTGATGAGTGATGAATGATGAGTAATGAGTGATGAGTGATTAGTGATGAGCGATGAGTAATGAGTGATGGGCGATGAGTGTTGAGTTATGAGTGATGAGTAATGAGTAATGAGCATCCTCATTGTACAAAATGATTATTCATGAGTTGGTGATGAGTAATGAGTAATGAGTGATGATCAATGAGTGATGAGTAATGAGTGATGAGTGATGAGCGATGAGCGATGAGTGATGAGTGATGAATGATGAATGATGAATGATAAATGATGAGTGATGAATGATGAGTGATGAGTAATGAGTTATAAGTGATGAGTGATGAGTGATAAGCGATGAGCAATGAGTGATGAGTGATGAGCGATGAGTTATGAGTGATGAGTGATGAGTGATGAATGATGAATGATGAGTGATGAGTAATGAGTAATAAAGTTAGTAACAAACTGTTAGTGATGAGCAATGAGTAATGAGTAATGAGTAATGAGTGATGAGTGATGAATGATGAATGATGAGTGATGAGTAATGAGTAATGAGTTTTGAGTGATGAGCGATGAGTAATGAGTGATGAGCGATGAGTAATGAGTGATGAGTAATGAGTGATGAGTTATGAGCAATGAGTGATGAATAATGAGTAATGGGTGATGAGTGATAGCGATGAGTTATGAGTGATGAGTGATGAATGATGAATGCTGAATAATGAGTGATGAATGATGAATGATGATTGGTGAGTGATGAGTAATGAGTAATGAGTAATGAGTGATGAGTGATGAGCGATGAGAAATGAGTGATGAGCGATGACCGATGAGTGATGAGTGATGAATGATGAGTGATGAGTGATGAGTGATGAGCGATGAGTAATGAGTGATGAGCGATGAGTGTTGAGTTATGAGTGATGAGTAATGAGTAATGAGCATCCTCATTGTACAAAATGATTATTCATGAGTTGGTGATGAGTAATGAGTAATGAGTGATGATCAATGAGTGATGAGTAATGAGTGATGAGTGATGAGCGATGAGCGATGAGTGATGAGTGATGAGTGATGAGTGATGAATGATGAATGATGAATGATAAATGATGAGTGATGAATGATGAGTGATGAGTAATGAGTTATAAGTGATGAGTGATGAGTGATAAGCGATGAGCAATGAGTGATGAGTGATGAGCGATGAGTTATGAGTGATGAGTGATGAGTTATGAATGATGAATGATGAGTGATGAGTAATGAGTAATAAAGTTAGTAACAAACTGTTAGTGATGAGCAATGAGTAATGAGTGATGAGTGATGAATGATGAATGATGAATGATGAGTGATGAGTAATGAGTAATGAGTTTTGAGTGATGAGCGATGAGTAATGAGTGATGAGTAATGAGTGATGAGTTATGAGCAATGAGTGATGAGTAATGAGTAATGGGTGATGAGTGATAGCGATGAGTTATGAGTGATGAGTGATGAATGATGAATGCTGAATAATGATCGATGAATGATGATTGGTGAGTGATGAGTAATGAGTAATGAGTTACGAGTGATGAGCTATGAGCGATGAGCGATGAGTTATGGGCGATGAGTGATAAATGATGAATGATAAATGATGAGTGATGAATGATGAGTAATGAGTAATGAGTGATGAGCAATGAGTGATGAGTAATGAGTAATGAGTGATGAGGGATGAGCGATGAGCATCTTCATTATACAAAATGATTATTCATGAGTTGGTGATGAGTAATGAGTGATGAGTGATGAGTAATGAGCGATGAGTGATGAACGATGAGTAATGAGTGATGAGCAATGAGTGATGAGTAATGAGTAATGAGTAATGAGTGATAAATGATGAGCGATGAGAAATGAGTGATGAGCGATGAACGATGAGTGATGAGTGATGAATGATGAGTGATGAGTAATGAGTGATGAGTAATGAGTGATGAGCTATGAGCGATGAGTGATGGGCGATGAGTGATGAGCGATGAGTAATAAGTGATGAGTGATGAGTAATGAGTGATTAGTGATGAGTGATGAGTGATGAATGATGAATGGTGAGTGATGAGTGATGAATGATGAGTAATGAGTGATGAGTGATGAGTGATGAGCGATGAGTAATGAGTGATGGGCGATGAGTGTTGAGTTATGAGTGATGAGTAATGAGTAATGAGCATCCTCATTGTACAAAATGATTATTCATGAGTTGGTGATGAGTAATGAGTAATGAGTGATGATCAATGAGTGATGAGTAATGAGTGATGAGTGATGAGCGATGAGCGATGAGTGATGAGTGATGAATGATGAATGATGAATGATAAATGATGAGTGATGAATGATGAGTGATGAGTAATGAGTTATAAGTGATGAGTGATGAGTGATAAGCGATGAGCAATGAGTGATGAGTGATGAGCGATGAGTTATGAGTGATGAGTGATGAGTGATGAATGATGAATGATGAGTGATGAGTAATGAGTAATAAAGTTAGTAACAAACTGTTAGTGATGAGCAATGAGTAATGAGTAATGAGTAATGAGTGATGAGTGATGAATGATGAATGATGAGTGATGAGTAATGAGTAATGAGTTTTGAGTGATGAGCGATGAGTAATGAGTGATGAGCGATGAGTAATGAGTGATGAGTAATGAGTGATGAGTGATGAATGATGAATGCTGAATAATGAGTGATGAATGATGAATGATGATTGGTGAGTGATGAGTAATGAGTAATGAGTTACGAGTGATGAGTGATGAGCGATTAGCAATGAGTGATGAGTGATGAGTGATGAGTAATGAGTAACAAAGTTAGTAACAAAGTGTTAGTGATGAGCAATGAGTGATGAGTGATGAGTGATGAGCGATGAGTGATGAACGGTGAGTTATGAGTGATGAGTGATGAATGATGAATGATGAATAATGAATGATGAATGATGAATGATGAGTGATGAGTTATGAGTGTTGAGTGATGAGCGATGAGCGATGAGTGATGAATGATGAGTAATGAGTAATGAGTGGTGAGTGATGAGTGATGAGTGATGAATGATTAATGATGAGTGATGAGCGATGAGTAATGAGTGATAAGCGATGAGCGATGAGTAATGAGTGATGAGCGATGAGCGATGAGTGTTGAGTTATGAGTGATGAGTGATAAGTGATGAGTGATGAGTAATAAGTAATGAGTGATGAGTAATGAGTGACGAGTAATGAGTGATGAGTAATAAGTAATGAGTAATGAGTGATGAGTAATGAGTAATTAGTGATGAGTGATGAGCGATGAGTGATGAGTAATGAGTAATGAGTAATAAGTGATGAGTGATGAGTTATGAATTATGAGTGATGTGTGATGCGTAATGAGTATTGAGTGACGAGTAATGAGTGATGAGTAATGAGTAGTGAGTGATTAGTAATGAGTAATGAGTGATGAGTGATGAGTGATGAGTGATGAGTAATGAGTAATAAGTAATGCGTAATGAGTGATGAGTAATGAGTAATGAGTAATGAGTAATAAGTAATGAGTAATTACCCAATTAATTACCAAAGTTGGAATACATTACAGAGGGTATTCCAACTTAGGTTGGGTGTTTGTGTATTGTTAGTTGTAATGTGTTAGTTAAGTTTTTTTCACCTGAGGACGGGATCAGATTCCAGATCCCGAAACGTTGTGTATTGTTTTTTACATTCGTTATGGAAAATGTCCGCAATAAACCACAATACACAACAATATTAACTCACCATAACCAACAATGGACTTCAAACAAAGAAAGGTTGTTTATGATATTACTATCACCCTAATATTATATTTGTACCTGCAATATTTACATTGACCATTCAGAACAAGTACTGATAGGTTACATTTTAAAATTTCTTTTCAGCTTGTTCAGCATCCTAAGGATTATTATTTATTCATATTCTCCTCATAAGGAATAAAGCTTGAAATACTATTTTTTTCTTCAATTTCAGTAAATTCAAAATGGCCTTGAATCGTGATGGATAGGCACTAGTAATTTTTAGGTACAATTTACAGACATTAGAAAGTGTTGCCAAAACCATATATTTTAATTAATGTACTTTTATTAACTGTCCTAATACCTTTTTCCTCCTCCTTATTTGTATACCATACCTGCTATTTGTTTTATTCCACATAAACAGACGATAGACTTTAACATCTAATATTAAATTAAAGTAGCACACTTCTACTGTTGTAGATTTTTTCATAGAAATTTTATATCTATTTATCGTAGATGCTAAAAAGATTCATAATAAATTAAATATGCGAAATAGTCCCAAATAGTCCTAAATGCCTCATCATATTTCACACCCTAACATGTGTGTGTATCTAAGCAAGGAAGATTAGTGTTAATTTACGATTATCCTTAAAGGTAACAGCTAAGCCTATGTGTTACATCAATCCTTATTAATTATTATCAAACCTTTGTTTAGCGAAGAAATATTACCTCGATAAAAGACGTTATTCCTTAATAGGAATTTGTAAGTTTTAGCAACTATCAATGTATTCAACTATTTAAATATGTAAAAATGTTATCCTTAGATCAACAACATAACATAACTGGACTAAGTTTACGTTCTAAAGTATCTTTCAGAAGAACTGAATTATGTGAATACAATTTTTTTAAACTTTTATTAACCATTGTAAAAAGACATATGACTTATTCTAACTACCTTAAATATTCAACATAAAAATGTACATTTTTATCAAATGTAGAACTTTAAATATAAACATTTTTCGTTGGTGGGTGCGACAAAGCGTCAGTTTTGCAAGGAGTTTATACAGACTTTAAAATTATACAGACTTTAATATTTTGATCAACACTTTTTGTCCTTTGTTATTGATGAGCAAACATTATCTCAGTGTTATTCAAAGGCAATTTAATAAGAGGCAACAGTTAAAGAAGTTGTGTCAATTCTGTAAACCATTATTCAAATTAGGCAATGGAGCGGTGAATAAGCACTTGCCCCGGCGTTGCTGGCTTTTAAATCATTTTAAGTGTTGGAGATGTTTTATCCCTTTACTGAGCCTGAATAATTTTAATTGTTCCTGTACAGTATCACTGGTTTGTACAGGTTTTGGAATACCAAGTAAATTACCAAATGACAAATTGTTGCCTTTACATACTATGACCTTTTTAAGACATATAGTGCAGCTGTATTTTGTGTTTATATTTAGCTATTGAATTCTGAAGGATCATAAAAATATTATCTTTTTATCAATTTAAACTCAATGGCTCATCGATTACTTAGCATATCATGATGGTATAAATTATATCAATGTATCGGGTGTAGGCATAATTTAGTTAGGATTGTCTTAAAAGAAAAGCGTTGAAACTTCGAAAGGCAAAACTGAGAAACGGACGTTGAGAATAGCTTCCGGTGCCGTTCCGGAAGTAAGTAATATCAGAAGCCTATTTACGCGCCCTCAAACTTTGCATCATGCCTAAAGAATAGGCATAAGTCTTGAATTCGCAAACTTGTTTATTAACAAAAATGCACAAACTTGAAATATACTGTTACCATATTGTAATATGAAGTTTTAAAGAAACAGTTCCAAAAAACATTTACCAAGAAGTATTTTTGTCCACCTGCAAGTTTTAAAGAAACAGTTCCAAAAAACATTTACCAAGAAGTATTTTTGTCCACCTGCAAGCTAATAAAACAAGTACTAAACAAGAAATAATACCACTAGTAGCTCTTGTTAAACACCGTACACAATGCGTTTTATTATATGATCCAACTAATATGATAATAATTGTAGTACATTTTTAACATTTAATGAACATAAATAGTTAGGCCTTGCTAAGTAACAAATGAATTCGTTTTGTGATTGAGCTCAATACGGTTACACGTTCAGCGTGAGGAATAGACAATCTCAATGATTTTTTACTCTAAACGTTTTTAATAGTAAAACACTAAGAATAATTTGGTTCTATGGTATTAAATAGCATTGAAAAGTTATAACCAACAGGGTGCAGCACTATTATGTTTTTGCATTTATGGCAACAGCTTATTTGAACCAACTAGAAACAAAAAGCTGTGGTACAAAATGAAAACTTTACTTTTTTCTATGGTTTAGGTGCAGTGGTAGAACTATGGCTATGGTAGATATGTCATACTACAGCATACCGTATAAATTAAAAGAACCAAATTTTCCTAAACCCTGTTCTCTCTTATAACTGTAATAATCATTTTATACTTATATGCCCTGTTAGTACTGTTATAAACAAACTATTCGTAATGCCAGTTGATTGGTACAGTAAGCCACAAACAGTACAAGTTACCTGTTACACTAATGATAACCACAACACACATTGTGTGCTTACGTAACTAGAAACTAATATTGTCATGAACTGGGATCTGATTGATACATATAGCAGGAAGAAATAAAAAAAATAATTACAATGAAACTATAAAACATATCGTTATGGAAATGCATTTATATACTTACTTTACAGACGATAGACACATTTTATTTCATTCATTCAAGTTGTATTCCATTTCAATCCAAATATTTGTTTCCTGATTTTCACGTTAATTGTTAATAAAGTTGAAACGAGGAGTCAATTTAATACTTCATTACTTAGTGTGAATCATTCCGAGCTCCCCCAAACTCGCATGCAATTAAGGTAGATTAATTGAAAATTAAATGCAAAACTGTTTTTAATTGCTTCTGAACAGATATTAAAACGCTTGATGACCATATAGTTTTAATTGCAATGTGTAATGATGTAATGATGTAAATAATCTTAATAAACCGATCACTTATATTAGTATTTGTCTGTTCTGTCAATGTGGGCTTAATTTAATTATTGACAGATATTTCATCAATCATTACTAGAAATATTTATATTTAAATAGTTTTTTTTTTTTTTTAAATAAGGGGTGTTGGGATAATATTCATTTAGATTTCTTATTTCCTTATTAAGGATAATAATAATGTTAACATAAAGCTAATATAAGGAATTTATAAGGCCAATATAAGGCTTCTAGCTCTGAGTACATCCATTCATAAAATATGCAGCTTTTAAATAGCAATCGTGCTACTTTTGACAGGAGAAGGATCAATGGAAAGTTTTGGGATTGCAGTAAGTGACTTAGTTGTTTGAAACTGAGAACAGGAAACTTTGTAAGTAATCTTAATTTTGATGTGGTCACAGGTAAACGACGAAAAATAACTGAACCTAGCAAGATCGCGTTTATCTATAAAAAAACAGATATGTTGTATGACTCCCCTTAATAAGTACAGTAGTTATCTAGGTGTACATTGAGCGCAAATCAAAATTGAATATCATTTTTTAAAGTTATGTGTATTACCTAAAGGTTTACTAAAATCAAAACCATTCTTCATCTTGACTGTCAGGACTACTTGATTCATAACCTCTAAAAAAATTATTGTTTGATTCAAGAGTAATGCTAGTAATAACAATGTAGAGTGGGAAAAAGTTTGTAATAAGTTAATCATTTACGTTTCGTTATCCACAGCTATTTTATTTTTATTTTAACTTAATTCCGATGAATCTTGTATAACGAATCATGTACACAAACAATTGTTATTAGAAGAAGGTAAAATCTTGTGATGGAAAGCCAGGCACGTATTTAATTTACAACCTCGTTGTTGAAGCGGTCTTCGCTAACTTTTGTTTGTAATATCCTTTAGCAAGAACAACACTAATGTCTGCGACACAAGTTTTGAGGATATTACAAAAGTTGAAGCCTCCACAAAACTCAAGAAACAATCTATCTATATATTAATAGGCAAGCATGTTTCTTTAAAACCTTTTTTCTCAGCTCGTGTGCATCGTGGGGTAAATCTACGCATACCGTTAGAAAGCTATTTTCCTGTAGGTGTGCAGAATCCCTTTATAAATTTAAATAGGCTCAAAGATAAGCACAAAAAATGAGTTTAAAAATTTGAAAAAATTAACATGGATCTTATGCGTTGCCATGCTGGTGACGAAATAACAACAAAATATAAACAGAAAATCAAAACAAATGGAAGAAACTCCAATCACATGTTTTATTTACAGTGTGGGGTGAAAATAGAGAAGTGAGTAAGTTTACATTACATATTTTTGGTCGAGTTTCGACCACTGGACGACCTCTCGTAAATATTATTGTATTAACAATAAGCAGTAATTTGACTCTAATTCTTCAAATAACTACACTTTGGCATACACGCAATCTTTTGGTTATGATGGATAATGTTCAAATACGTTTTATTGAAAGTTGCATGGAATACTTATATTTTATCTTATTATCTATATAAATATGGTTTTACCATGCATTATCCAAAAAAAACTTTTGTTACCTCAATTAAACAATTAGCAATCACTAAATTCACTTAAGTGGTCAATTAAACCAGACATTGCTTAGTGTTAGTGTCTCACTAGATTTTTTTACTCGTAGATAAGCCGCCTCCACTCTTCTCTATCCTACGCCATCCGGATTTCTCCTCCGCATTGGATAACATTTTTTTGACTTGGTCATACCATCTAATTTAGGCCTACCCGGCGGACCCCTTCCTGTAGGTACGGCCTCACAAAACTCCTTCAGTCGTGTACCATCCTGTCTCCGAAGTACATGACCTAGCCAGCTAATCTTATGTTTTTATAAGCGCTATTTACCAGGCTATTTGTATAGGGCAAGCAGCTCTATGTATGTACACTTTCAATATATTTAGTCACATTATTACTACAGTATGAAAGGAATGGAAAAATCGATTATTGTTTCTATGTCTTCATTCTATATCGTGATTTTACAAGTCTATAGACAACAACTAGATCTATTGATAATATTTAATCAGTATCTCGACGAAAAAAAATTAAAATAAATAATTTCTTTACATGAAAAATACGGTATAGCTGGTTTTATACCGCAAGACCAATAAAAACTTTAACTCAGCACGTAAAAGCAATATAATGGATGAGTTATCGCACGAACATCTCGGTTTAACAGCTGCTCATACGTGACTTTAACAGTTCTCTTGATCCGAATCCCATTTACGAGTTGTGTGTATTATTTGACTCGACAATACACTTTGTGTACCCTATATAACTTAAATATGAATATTTTATTCCGTTCACCACACAATCATATAATTGTAAAAATGATACATGTTGACGCGGACAGAACACAACAAGTTATTTATATTTTTTTTCGGCGTAAAAAGATAAAAATAACTAATTGTTTATATCTTACAAATGTATCAGAACTTATATTTTTTACAACTCAGTATAGAAATCAGATATATTCGGTGACAACTGATACCTTAGACGATAGTTGTTTCCAATCATCTAATTTTGAGAGAGGGAAAACCTACCAGTTGATTTTCCATAGCATAAATTTACTTTCCCCTTATGAAACAGTTCCCTATTTAGCTATCACGTGGCTAGTGTTTATATAATATTAACCTTTCTGATTAAAATCAACTGTTTTTATATTGTAATTGTTGTGGTGTTTCCTTAAGCCTTCAAATAACCCCTTGAGTTTTAGAGATAGAAGACTCACATATTACTTTTACATTGATATTTTTCAAGCTAATGTAGGTACAAGTTTTGTCTTCCGATTAATAATTTGACACCCCTAATAGTAATAGTAATTCATATTTTTCCAGCCATTTACAAACTACATGTTTTATAGTACAAGTTTTTCTTTCGAGCATCATAAGTTTTTATTGGAATATCAATGTCATTTACATTTTAATTAGACGTTGCGTACATTAATAAGGGGAAATCCAATAGCGTTCTGTACTAATATTCCACTTTGCCTCTCATACAGTCTGTTTCAACAGTACAGTCATGTCAGATCATAACAGACCAGAACGGTTAATTGCGTATATGAGCAAACAACATTGATTGCTGCGGTCAGTTACACAATACTCGGTATAATTAACGTGAAGAAAATGATACAATGATCAATATTAGGATCCTTTTTATTTGTGAATAGAATATTATTTGAAACGGATCATCAATTATTAGCAAATTATTTTTCACAGCGTTCTCTTTGTGATAAAATTTAAAATGCGAAAACAGTATTCTCGTGTAAAAATAGACTCCAATTTAGTTAGTTTACTAAGAACAGGAAATTATCCTTTAAAACCCTTTTTAATGCCTGTAAAGAAGCCAGTTCCGGATATGAGATTTCTAATAATGCTTGGGTAAATGTTGACTTTATGTTCCAAGGTAACTCTTAAGCTAATCTTTGTAATCAGTTTGCTTGTTTGACTTACAGGAAATTTTAATAATGAAATAAAATTTGAATTATTTTAATCAGTTGTTGAAAATGGTGCTAGGCCATAATATTATTACCAAAACTTAATAGCAATGCATGTTCATATGCAGCCAAGTATCAGTTTAGCTAGGACCATTTACAAATAAATGAAGTTAAGTTGGAAACCCTTTTGAACCATTAAAAAATATCTCAGGATCGAATCGGTTACCTATTGATTGCCAAGAAAGCACTCTAACAAACCCCCCATATCTATTTATAATCCCCTCGTGTTTTTGGATTCACTACTGGAATAAAAAAAACAAAAACAAAACCTTACTTTGATATACAGTATTTAATTCTAAATAGTCAAGGTTAAAGTGAGAAATTGAATATTGCCAAGTAAACTTTAAGATCCTAGTCTTCTGTAGAATAGTTAAACGAGATTTAAGTCACAATAAAACACATCAAAGAGGAGCAACACTCTCAAGTTTCCTACTTAGTACAACTTAGACAACTAGCTTTAACTCTCTGTTAACTCACAAGTGAAGTTAGTTACTCCATTTAAGAACGAGTTAGAATTGGTCAGCATAAGCTTGACATGCTACAAAATAATGCGAATGTAGACTTAATTGCTGTAGCATTTTTGCCATAGGGTTACAAGGTTCATAAAGTTAGTATAAAATTTCCCATTTTATCTAGATGTATTCGGAATTTTTGTTTACATATACCTCGTCAAATACTTAATGTTTTTTGTTAAATAAAATTATGTTAAACTTAATTCCTTGGGATCCATGCTAAAAATTCGTCAACCGACAAGATCATTGGTTCCTTCATTACTACTTTGCAATAAGACGCTATGGACACTCAGTAGGCAATTTCAACAGCGATCTGTATCAATATTTCACTTTGCCTCTCATACAGTCTGTATCCACAGTACAGTCATGTCAGATAATAACAGACCAGTACGGTTAATTACGTATATGAGCAAACAACATTGATTGCTGTGGTCAGTTACACAATACTATGTATAATATCCCTTCAAACTCTATTATCATGTGCATTACTGTAGTAGTGAGCTAACAATGCAATTCTCGTGGATTTGTTTACATTTAAAACTATCATCTATAATATGGTGTGCTCACTTGGTGGTCGGAAGGCTGCTAAGACGATTCAAAGGAAGGTAGAACATTTTGATGGTTCGACACTTTAGATAGCATTCCTTGGTTGGCATTTTTAATAAATGGCCTAGGCTAAAGAATAATCTGATCTCAGTCAGCTGTTATATAATTTTAATAACTCTCAAAATTCTTTCGTCTGCGTAAAATAGCCTACGCCGCACTCTTTTGTGCTGGAATAGTAAAAATCTCGAAAGAAATTTAGTCCAGTAAATCTCAAAACTCAACTTTGGTTATGAGAATAGAAAATAATATAATTACTTTATTAAATTTTAATTTGAATGATATGGTCCCAAATATGGAATGCAATCACATTACGTTGATTTCGACACACTCACTACTTTTAAGTAAAGTTTTAACAGTACAAAGAAACAGCACTAATAACATACAGCCCTGGAAACAGCCCTATAATATTTGGGGCTTTTCAATATCGTCACTAATAAATTATGAAAGTAAAATCAATTTTCAATTTCAGCTATAATAGCTTTAGATAACTGTGAAACAGATGACACAAGTAAAAACCTTTCACTGTGGTGTTTCAAATGTTTTCATGTAATGGTAAAAAAAAACACAGAAGTATAAAAAACTAATTACATTTTTGATTCGATGCCTTTGAACTGATCAAAGGGAGCAGACTGAAGGCATTCAACCATCTCGCTAATGATATGGACTTTGACATCCAGGGTCCTTTGAATTCCAGTTATCTCATTCCAATGAATTCGATGATTATTTGGTGTAGTGAGGAAAGAAATTGTACCGCATTTACTAAATTATGTTACACAATAGTTTATTCAGAAAAAAAGATTATATTTTTGGGGAATGTAAAGGAACACGATTTTACAAGTTTGTATACAGGTTCAAAGAGGCGGTTTCCTGACAAACTTCTGATCCATGTCAGTGATTTTGTGTTTTCTGATCCGGGTACCTGCCACAACATTTTATTAGTTCAGTTCAATTCATCTGGACCAGCTTACTTCTTGATTTTCTAGCTTCGTTCAATACAAAGAACCAAGGTCTCTGTGTAGGGTAAATGCAAGGTTAATAGAGGCTGACGAACTCATCTATAATAAAATGCAACAATTAGGGGTCTCTCGTTTACTTTGGAAAGCTTGATTTGTTAAGCAGCCATGCAGGTATAAAATAGCCCTTAAAACGTAGATATTTAACAGCGAAGCTATTTCCTAAAATAATAATTTAGGATGAAACGCTTGCCAAACTTTGTAAGTTTTATCTTAAAAGAAATACAATCGTTTTCGAGCAGGACACTGCTACCAATGATCATAACGAGATTCTAATTAAATAAGTAGTCTCAATGTTGTGTTTCAATGGATATTTTAACTTACAATCTACATTCGAGATTATGTTTAGTTTATAGGGGGTTTTAAGGATATTTCTTTGCAAATATAAGAATACAATTCTAAGAACCTCTGATCTATTCTTGTCACGAGTTTCATCAGATACAAGTTACGGTTTGACTCGCTATTCGTTTGTTCTTGATTATTTTTCTACGATACCCAAACAAATCTTCTATCCATAGTATCCGACTTGAAAATTCACAATCGTTCAGTTGTTTACATGCATGATCTTTTTTACAATATACCTGTTAGTAATTCTGTCTTTGAACACTCCAAATATGTAAATTGAGGTAGTTCTTAAATCCTGATATATTTTTTAAAGTACCCAAAAAATAAATAACGAAATAAAAAATTATACAGCATATTACAAAAAAAAAAAACAAACAAAAACCGGCATAGTAATATAAAATTATAAGAATTTGTATGGTTGTCATGAGAGTTTATATGTGTCAACTGTATGGTTTTCAGGATGAATTAGTCAAGTATTTTTATTACTAAATATACAAATTTTAATATTACATATGAACAAAGTTTTCCGCCGATTTGAATTTTATCTAATTTTGTAATCAAAAACAATTCTTCACGGAAATACAACTACAGTTCCGAGAATCGTCGATCTATTCATATCACGAATTTCATCAGAACCGATCATCGTTTGCTTGTTATTTGTTAACCTTTGTTTATTTTTCAAAGTAAATATATTCTGTTTTGTTTTAGGCATTAAAATTTATTTTGAGTTAAATCCAAACACCTCTTAAACTGACAAATGCACTCTTTTTTATATTAATAACTACTATCAATAGACTTAAAAAAATAAAACTCTTAATAAAAGTTTATTTTAGGTCTCCCAAAAATTAATGAATTATAATTAGCTTAAGATTGAAAAACAACCTAAGCAGATTCAAAGGTTAATACCTTTTTTTTATAAAATATCCATTACATTTAACATTGTTTAACGTACCACATTTAAGTTTTGTTTATTTAAATTGAAACGTATAAAATACGTCACCAAAGCTTTAAAAAATATTAACATTAGAAGTATCGTAAATTAAATGACACAATTCGTTAGCAAATCTATATTAAACCAGTTAAACTTATGTCCAAACGACAAAATATTTTCATGGAATATTTTTTTCGGGAAAGTATACATTTTGAAACCATTAAATATTAGTTGTAACCTAATTTTAAATCTCTAAAATATATTGTTTAACTCACAAGGAAACAGTTCAAAGCACTTTTCTCCAAGTTTCCTTTTTAGTACAACTAATACAAATAGTTTTAACTCTGCTAAGTCTCAAGCAAAGTTAGTTTCTCCATTAGGAGGAAGGTAGGCCTAACGTTGGCCAGTACAGGCTTAACATGTTACAAACGTTGAACGTACCCTTCAGACCAAGCATACACAACTCTTGTGAAAATTTGCCTGATCTTATTGAGCAGTTAGTGCTGGATCAACTACATGTTTACTTTATAACATTTTATTCGTGTTCTTAGGAGATGGAATGGACAGTTTGACCAAGGAAGATTACGAAATGTACAAAAGTAAGAATTAAAATGTGATCTGAACATTTTTAATTATTTCTCTAGGTCATAGCCCAGAATATCTTTCCAGATGACTATAGGCCTTGTAATCTTCCTACAGTGTGAGTAGACTACTACAGTGTGTGTTAAGTTAAGTTTGCAACAGGCCAGCTTTAAGTTTCACAAAGATTAGTACGTCAGAGCTCCAGCTCAACTTAACAGAATTGTGTTAGAACAGTCTACCCAAGAAAGACAAAGTTAAGATGGTAGTCTGGGTACGATACAAAGGCTTACCTCAGTTTTGTCTAAGGACAAACTAAATTTATAACATAATTTGTATCCCACAAAGTCCCATAACAGAAAAAAACCAACATATTATTTCTTCTCTTTTAAGGGGATTTCCGATATCACCGTGGAAAGACTTGTGCGGTTTCTTAGCAGAGGTGAATGTCACGTAGGCTTATATATCAACTTCACACGAGCTTACACTTCTGGCATCGCCTGTACGTGACCTCACTGGTCCGGGGATCGAACTAGAAAACTTACAAACCGATTCTGTATAGGCTTATTTGAATAAAACACAATAAATATTGAGAATCACTCCTAGTGCTGGGTTAATTAATTGATCCAAATATGGTCATGAATTACTTTATAGCCTATGATTTTTAAAACTGTTATTTTTCATTCACCAAAATTATCAACAAAAGATTGCATCAGAAAAACGTAGGTACCTGGGCCATCTTTAAAATCTACCTTTGTGGTCAACAATATTCACTTCGGTTTCATTGAATTTCTATACATAAAAATACTTGTTTCACACATTTTGCAGCTAAGATAACAACATAAAAATCAACATACTCTATATATTTATTAATTTTGTCAAAAAATATTGTATTTAAACGCAACAGTGAAGTTAAAACTATTTGAAAATCCATTTCCAGTGCAATTTTCATGGTATGGGAGTAGTGAGGACATTAAAACTCAGGTTACCATAAATAGATCATAGTGGTATTACCTTAATATTTATCAGCAATATACGCAATTTAATCAATATTTTTTTCGTTTTTCTTTAACAAACTTGGTTTACTTAACTGATTGGTTTCAAACCACAGAGGTAAAGCTTTACTGGATTCACAGAAACAACCCAATGTAGTCAGTCACCGGTTATGGTTTACCGTTGCAGGATAAAAACCCCAATTCCTGATTCCACCTGTTGAATCTAATATAATGATTTCGATGGAAGAAAATTAAAAAATACAAATTATTCGTGGTTAAATGTTACAAATATGTAAGTAATAATTCATTATAAAGATATCCATTTATTGAAAGGAATTATTTACGACTCAATGAATATACTAGTGTATGGAATTATCCAAACCAACAATATTGTTACTCTAGGTAGTGTGTGTTTCATTGCAGTGTGAGGTACAATGATAAGTGTTTCTTATAATTTGTCTTGGCAGAGACAGACTCAGTAGGGGAGGCTGATGTAAAGGTGGAGGGTGGCTCACGACATTAATAACAAGATACAAAGCCTACATACCAATTATTTTCCTCTTTCTTAATTTATTCTAAAGCTTACGTATTACTAATTCAATTTTTTAATTATACATTTAATTACTATTTTATGTTTTTTTTTTACTATTATTCCACTCAACTTAGGTTATACAATGCTTAATTAATTATTGATTGAATAAGGTCTACATGGCAAACTTCTTTATTTGATCTAACCTTTGTTTACGAATTTTACAGATTAAATGTATTTTCACTGACCCTAAAAACTGTGTTTATTTTTAAAATTTTTGACTCTGACAAATGACAAACCGGACCCTTGCTCATTTTGGTTTTTAGTATTTGTAAATATCCATTGCTAAGAATTAAATCGGTTTAGCCAGGGACAAATCCACATAAAAGCTTCAATCCATCCTACACTCATCTTATAATCATGTTTGAGTTATAATGCGGTTCACAATTTTATAATATTAATAAAGTCATATTGCGACATATTTACTGTGGAGTGTTTCTAATCGTTTTCATTTAAATAATTTTATTTATTAATATTTAGGTTATTACATTTTAATTTAAATCAATTAACTTACTTTGATTATCTATTTATATCCTATATGTTGTATTTGGCCTGTTTGACAATAATACTTAGTATAATTTCTCTGTTTTTATTGTTGTTTAAAATACGTTTATATAAAGTAAGATTGTTCAATCATATGGTTTTTAAAACAAATTGGTTCCAAACTTTTGTAGTATTTACTTTCAGGAAAATAACAAAAACATTTGGCATCTTTCCTTTTAAGGAGACCGTCAAATTACTGTATCACTAACAGACTACAATCCACCATTTCCAATAAATTATAGTGTTATACTCAGAAGAAGATCATATATCAAAACTGATTACAATAAATGTCAAATAAACTGATATAGGGACCAATTACAGCGATGTAAATCAACTCCAGGAATCTCACAGCTTCTGTAATTAACGTGCATTGTGTTGAATTGTTAGGACCAAAAACAATATTTCAGCAAAGAGTCGTGGTTGTACTCAAAGGTAAATATTGATAATTTAATTTGGGATGAAAAGATATCTTCATACTTAATTTATTAGTGATTTTTATTTAATTTTCGTTTGTTATAAATAAAACCTAATGCGGAGTTGTTGATCCTTAGTTCTGTAGAATACATATATCCATTCTGTGGTACAACTTTCACAGCTATGATAAAGGTTCGAACACCTCCAAAGAACATACATTCTAAAACACACACAGATATCCTCGTCACGATTTTCATCATCGACTAACGGTCTGTTAGAGCTGGTTATGATCTCAATACCTATTATCAAGCGGTTTCGAAACTTTTCACTATCCGAGGTAGTTTGGTGAAAACTCTCCAACCAGAACGAGTTGTATTATTTGCAAAGTTACAACACATCCATTTAGTCTACTGTGCGGCTCTAAAAGCACTGCAATAACTTTATAATCAATATAGTTAAAACTTTAGAAGCAATCCATTAGATTATTAATATTTTTGTAAAATTTAGGAACTATTTAGAAAAATTTAGGAATTAAGGAACGCAGATGTATAATTTAAAGTTATCGGTACTCAAATAAAACACATTCCAAATACAGACACGAGTAAACAAATTACGCGTGTTATTTCTATTAATAGAATTGCAAAATTAACTGCACAAAAGCTGGTTATTTTGTACTAGAAATACATGAGTAGATATTTGCCATAGCGTAATGGTTTTAAAATTAAAATCTTATTATATAAAACTCAATTTAAACGATTTAGTAATACTAATTGTTATAGCGTAATACATCTTAACACAATAACTATAATTTGGATGAATGTTACGAAGAAAAATATTCATGTTTACACATGACGTATTTTATCTAAGAAATGAGTAAATTATTATAATATTATATCATAACACTCTACTCATATGTTCATCTACATCCTTTAGGCAAAGTGTGTTGGCAAAGAACGGGAAATTACAATCAGAACTCTTTGATGGTTTTATCAAAAGGAACATTTCGGATATGAAATTTACAGCGAGAAATATAAATATTTTCTTTTTAACATATTGCGTTATGGCTTAACCCATCGAACTCGGATATAATTTTAGTTTCAAACATAAAAAATAACCTATCATGATTAATTTTACACGAACATATTTCTGGTAATGGTTATTTACTTGCACAATGAATCGTGTATTTTTGCAATGTTCATTTATGTAATAAAGAATAATTCTTCAAGATACCTTTTGTAATATTTACTTATCTGAATTTTACAAAACGTGTAAAGTAAAAGTATTTATTAATTGATATTGAAAACAGCAAAACCCGTGAATTTCAAACGTAAAAAATGTTTTTAAATACATACCATTAATGAAATGCATATAATAAACTTCCGTAAAGGGAATTATATATTTTTTCCCTTTTTACTTCGTTTAACCTCCTACTTTGATGTTTGGAAAAATAAATTAAAATTTTCATCAATTGACTTATTGTCGTAATAAGAAAACAAGTAAGTAATATATGAATATATTTCCAATTATTATAAATTATTACAAATTAATTAACAATATGATAACACATATCAATTAGTTTATCATATGGTAAACAATATGATTTTAAATTTTATTATTTTATTTTAACAGTGTTTATGAAAAGGTGCGTAACGAGCTCTAACGTCAAGTAAATAAAAAAAAGAACTGACCTCATATTTCATACATCTAACACGCATGGTCCTGAATATACAATACCTAATTATAATATGCAATACGTTGGGCATTAAAGTTTGTGTATTAAACAATAAATAATATGCAATAACAAACTATAACTATGTTTTATACGTTACTAAATAGAAGATTAAACGAATACTGGTGAAAACGATGGTATTTAAGTATACTAGTACAGTATTAAGTATTTTGTAAACATGTCTAGCAATCAAAAACTATCATTACATGTTTTGCATATGAAATGTTTTTACCCTACTTACAAATGCTTACAAACTATGATTGTTCGATGTTAAATAATATTTGAAATTACTTACCCCAATAGTTTAGTCAAATAACTTCTTAATAGTCCCAGGATCACCCATACGAATGTTTTATGTGTTTAGAAGGTGATTGGATGGTATTAGTTGACCAGTTTGGGTGGTAATCAGCTGTTAAACCTGACACTGGGGAAATCACTGACATTACCAATCTTGGGTCTCTGTAGTGTAGTGATTAGTAATGTGTGTGTCATTGAATCAGTCAGCTTAAACTGGTATTGTCTTATGTGACTGCACAGGATTAATTGCATTACGTAACGAAATATTAAAATAAATATTTTTTTTACAGAACTAATAAGTAATATCTTTACAGAATCAAAACTAACGTGTAATACATTTAAATGTAAATCCTTTTAGAGTGGAACATTAACACATTTCATTCAGGATATTTTAAGTGATATTTAGTTTGGTTAGTAAGAGTGCTTAGTTCTAAAATGTATTTGAAAAATAATCCAATAGTAATTATTACATGGAATCTTCTAATTAACATAAAAAGTTAAATTCAAATAAAAATAGTTTTAAGCTAGTTTGTTTCTCATTGACGGATGGCAATTATGTTTACTATTCACATTTTAGATTCTGTTTTATGTTTGTTTCATTAGCTTTTGTGTAGAAATCCAGTAATCTAAATTTATTTTCAATATTACGACAATCGTTAAATAAATTTCACTAAATTATCTGTGATTCTAAAATCATTTTGCAAATGATAACTTTTTTCACAATACAGCAAACAATTTTTTTTTGTACACGGTTCGTGGGTTCAAAATAAATTACCAATATAACTCCCAAAGAACCATCTGATATTGAAGAAATCAGCTAAACGTGTATAAAGCTTTAAAATTAGCAAATGATTTTGTCAAAGAAAATATTCCTGATTGATACATGTATTACCGACTTCTTATTAAGATCATTTAGAGTTTATTGTGCAATATTGAATATTTCCCAATAGTGTTGGCAAGCAAAATTAGCTTTTGTCACAGTTTATTATGTTGTTATCTATTGTCATAGTTTATTATTGTTATGTATAGTAAATTTAATAATGTTAATTTTTTACAATGTTGTTATTTTGATACTTGTTACACTGATTTTTATTGATGTTAATTATTTACACTGTTTGTTGTTATTGTTATTATTATTTTTTTCACAATGTTGTCATTTGATACTTTATTCACACTGGTTGTTATTGTTGATAATTTGTTATAATTTGTTAGTTGTTATTGTTATTAATTCATTCACAATGTTGTAAATGTTGCAATTTCACCCAAACTGTTCACCACCACCACCGAATTTCTTACACATTCATATAATGTTTTCTATTGTATTTGTATCTTGTTGCATGTAAGTCTTATCTAATGTATTATTTTGTAAAATGGCGATTGCCGTTAAAATGAATAAATAAAATATAATAAAATAAATAAATTATCTTGTTAGCTGAGTAACACATGTATAATTTAAATAACCATTCAGCCATTGAAATATGATTGCATAACAAAATGGTGGCCATTTTATAAGATAATTTTATAAAAGATAAAAGCTATGTAGGAAATTTACGTTGTTTATTAGTCAACGGTAGCGTTAACTGTAGTCTTCGTTGTTTCATGAATAACAAAAAATCTTTTTACCACACGACCCTAAAGTTTTTTCGACCCCACTTAATTTCCAGGCTCGGTCGTAAAAAAAGGCTTGCGTCAAAAATATAATTGTATTATATTTTAACAAAATCAACCTGTATCATTAATGATAAAAAAATTAAATTATTAAGGAATCTATAAAAGGAACCTATTATATTAATGTGAGATTCGAATATTTTTCATAAATATTAGCATGACCTAACTCAAATTGCCATCATCCAACAAAAGATTGTTGTTGAGATACATAAGTATGATTTTAGACAGTTATTAGGATACTAAATGATTATGACAGACCGCTTAAGTTGGTCTTCTCCGTTTGTACAAGTTGTCACCAACTTATGACGACAGCTTAACACAATTACGTAACTTTTGATCTTTTCAAGGAGACGAATTTCAGATAACAATCTTGCTGTTCTTGTTCAACACATATACTTTGTGTCTTATTAGTGATTTTAATGATATATTATTAATAAAACGTAGCCTCGGCGCCGGAGGTTCCGGTTTTGAATCCCTATAGATCAATCACAAATAGAATTTTCTTATGTGATAGTAAGCACACTGTAGTAATTTGTAAATCATTTCCTTGTTAATCCTTGTTAATGTCCTTGTAAATCTTCCTTGCCTAGCAACAAAATCACATGTAGCCTACTATGAACTAACTGTATGTAAAATAGTCAGCAACAAAATAATTTTAAGTTCAAAATATAATTATTGGGTTTAAACAAATAGGACCAGTACATTGCAAAATTATTTTGTTTCTAAGAAATGTTAAAATATCTTCATTTGTACAAATTATTAAAATATTTAACTATTTTAAATTCAATTATTGGAGAAATAGTCTAGTTTCCTGTAGTAGATTAGGAAAATGATAGTTTCAACTAATAAAAAGTGTTTTGAATTTTAACGGTTTCTTTCAGACCTTTCAATTATTGGAATCCCAGCTAACCAAATTCACAACTCACTGGGTTGGGTAGATTTAGATTGGCAGGATGGATACTAATAAAATATTATTGTGTTTCTACAGGACCCAATTTCATGACTAGAGTTTAAACAAAAAAGTATTTTGTATAACTTAAATTAATCACGAAAAACAACTGTCTGATGTTTTTCATAGTGTAATTGTATATGCTTCTGGTTAGGCATTACTGAGCAAAAATCATTTGTAAAGTAAAAATAAAAAAAAACTGAATACGTATATTCTTTCATCGAATTACCTCATATAAAGATATTTAAGCGCATTGTTGTTTTGAAGGCGAGAGTGTGTTTCATTGCACTTTGAGGTACAAGGATAAGTGTTTCTTATCATTAGTCTTGACAGAGACAGACTTGGTAGGGGAGGCTGATGTAAAGGGGGAGGGTGGCACACGCCATTTATTTCAAGGTTACATATTGCTAGCTTACATATTGTTTCTTTTCCCTTGTTTGAAATTTATTGCATTTAAGCTAAAAATTTGTATTTTTAAATCTTCTTCTTCTGATAGATTTTTGTTTTCCCAATCGGTAGACCAAAAGCCTAAGATGAGCTCCATCCCAGGTTAATCATATTCTTAGAGGTTGATTTAAGGCAATAATACCAAGGCAAAATAACAATAGCCGCGTCGTTAATAGCAGAAAAAGCATAAGAAGGGCAGTTATTTACGTTACCAACACAACTTAATTGTTTTCTGCGAACATCAATTATGACTATTTATTTTACTGTTTCGCTACATGATATTTTTTTTTAAAGATTAACGCTTTTTTTACTCATTAGGAAAAGTTAATATCTGGTTTGATCATATACATTAAAAACCAAACAATATTTTTACTCTGAGATAACTGCTAATCTACTACATTTTCTTTTTCACTATGACATTATTCGTAGACTCAAACCATCGTAATACTGTAGCAAGATCTCAAGAACACTATTTATCAGAGCCTGGTACAATAAGCGTCATAGAAACTGATATAGTGGCCAATTACCGAGTAAATCATCTACAGCCATCTCACAGCTTCTCAGTAATTAGCGTGCATTTTCGCCAATCAATGTAATAAGTTATCTTTTTGTGATTTAGTTATCTTAAAAGGTAACGCAGTATAATGAAATATATTATTTATAAGGGCGAGTAGGTCAATTCACACCCATCACTAATATCAGCTTCATTTGCTTGTTAAATTTCAACTCCTGTCGAAAAAATTCACTCTAGCATATAAAATATGCTACTATAAATTCAAAACAAAATCTTGAAAAGGAGTTTCTTTTGTTATAAATTGTAAATACACAGGCTCCATCACTAAATTGCACTATTAAATTTCCGCCAGAATCACTATCACCACCAGTGAGGCTTACATTGTATGGCACGATTGGTTTCAGTTCGTATATTGAGGATGCTGGAGATATAAATGATTGGAATCGCAGAAACAAACCAATATCGTCACTCACTGGTTGCGGTTAGGTTGGCAGGATTGAACCAGAGATCAATAGATCTTTGTGTTTCCACCAGTTGCATCCAATTACGTGCAAACATTTGTTACGTGATTCCTTTAGTGATATATAATGAAAATGTACAACACAGTTTTGCTATTAAATGTTATGTTATTATGATGGTGTGTGTATATTGGAGCTTATAGCTGTGAACCAAATCAATCAAAAAAGTCTATCATATAGTATTTACTCTATTGCGAAAGTACTTTTTTACAACTCATTACAAACATTAATTAGACGAATGAACAAAAAGTTTGGATTATTTAAATTAGATTCCTATAAACAAAGGGAAATGTTTTTACTGTCATTAGTGTGTGGAATAGAAAAGTAGACACACTTTATTGTAGAACATTGTTCTTAACTCAGGTCTTTATCAATCACCTTCTCAAACGATTTTGAAAAACTTCTAAATAACAAAGAACATTTTACTAACCCCAGACGTGAAAAGCATTGTTGCTATTGACAAGGTAAGTGAGTTTTGTTGTAGCTTTCACCTCAACTGGAAACTATGTTTAGTAAAACTGTCAAATACTTATCGAAAAATAAAAATAACTATCGAAAATCAACTATTTTACGATTATAACATATCTTGGTTTTTTTAGAAGCATAAGCATATTTCACCTTAATTTTCACCTGTTATTTTTTTTTTAAATAACAGTTTAAAAATCATAGGCTATAAAGTGATTCATGACCATTTTTGGATCAATGAACTCTGCACTAGGAGTGATTCTCAACATTTATTGCGTTTTATTCAAATAAGCCTATATAGTTTCGGTTTGTAAGTCTCCTAGTTCGATCCCCTGACCGGTGACGTCACGTACAGGCGATGCCAGAAGTGTAAGCTCGTGTGAAGTTGATATATAAGTCTACGTGACATTTACCTCTGCTAAGAAGCCGCACAAGTCTTTCCGAGAAGCACTGTTTTACATTTTAAAAGCAGCCAGGCTAAAGTATATTATAATTACATGTTATAAATTGAATTTTTTTAGGTTATAAGTCGTAATAAATCAATTTAATGGCTAGATAAAGCTATAAATCTAGACTTAACGAGCTTCTTTTTCGAATTTGATTTTCATCATATGAGCTAAATGATTGAGTGTTAATCCCAAGTTTGTGTTACTAAAAGTATTTGTTTTTATTGCAGCTATTTAACTTAAGATTATCAACGAATGGTTTAAGTGAAAAGGGTACTTAGTTTTATTAACATTAATGTTATGCATATTAATAATATATATTCTCTACTATAATGTATTATGAAAGAATAAATACTTTTATGTTTTTATATTTATTTTTTTCAAAATATAACACCCGCTTGTTTTTAATTTTATCGGTTTTATATATTTTCTCAAATGAAACATAGTGTTGCTAGAACTGGTTAACATTGTCCAGAATATGGTTTTTCCATTGAGTATCTATTTACTGTTTGTTGTCAGATTTGTGACCTGACATTTTCATTTCATTTATATTTTAGTGTAACGTGCGAAGTACTTTTGTACTGTTATTTTATAAAATAGTTTATTAAAAAGGGGAATTTTCACCTAAGCCAGAACCTTAGGTGGTCTCTTGGTTAGTTTAGTACTTCATACAAGCAAAATAGTAATTATAAAACAGTGGCGTTTGGACGATATTTCGAACCGTTAAAATCATTAAGTATGCATAGCCGTAAAACTTTACGGGTAAAACCCTACCCGAAAACAATGTATTTGTATAAATAATAATTTGCGGTTTAATAACTGCAATTGATTGTAATCTAGATTACAAATAAATAGCAAATAAGGTTTCTGAATTCTTAAACATTTTACAAAGTGTAAATGTAATAAGAAACGAGTAAAGTTATTACATTATACCCAAATACTATTTCTCATATTTACAGCTACATCCCTCACAGAAAAAATGTGTTTACGAAATATTTTAAATTACAAGCTGAACGTTTGATAGTTTTTATCAAAAGAAATGTTTGAGATTTTAGAATTACTGATTATTGTACAAATACGTTGTGGTTAAGGAAATAGATTTGCCATACAAACTCAAAATAACTTTTAATTGCCTATTAGCCAATGCAGTGATATTTGTTTCAAAATTTAAATTTTCAATTATCTTGGTTAACTATAATTTAAATTGTAGAAAGCAACAATGCTGTATTCAAAACGAATCTACAAATCTTTGAATATCATGCAATGATTAATCAATAAACATGTTTATTTATTTGTAGACTCCCAATCCTCTATAAATGTATTTCTCTCCCAGCAAAAATGGCAATAATTAGTTAGTGTAACCCCCTGGAAGCAAATAATGAAAATACACCAGTTTACCATAAAACGGAAAGACTATTATGTAAGGCATTGTGGGAATGTTTCTCATTTTATGATAAAGGCTTGCTAAGGATTTCTTAAAAAAATTATCTACTTGACAAAAGAAAATCCTTCATATACATTATACAATCTATGAAAATGTTTTAAATATTTTATTTAACAAACCAATACAAATCTTTTTATACTTTATTTAGCAACTATACGCCTGCTTTACTGTGGTAGAAGGAAATGCAATAGCTTCTGTATCAATATTTCCTTCCACCCTAATATAGTCTGTATCAACAGTACAGTCATGTCAGATCATAACAGACCAGAACGGTTAATTGCGTTTATGAGCAAACAACATTGATTGCTGCGGTCAGTTACACAATAGTCCTGTGTAATGGAAATTCAAACTGTAACTTGGCACATTGTTGCCAGTACTAATTACCGCAACGTTCTTCTTACTTTCTCCCACTATATATGGAGAAAGTAGTGTTTTCCTTAACGTTTGAGTTAAGTTTTTGGGTGGAAATATACGTTTCGAGCCCCACTCAAACGTTAAAAAAATGTTTTTGAAGTGATGTAGGTTTTTGTGTGACTTGTCAAAATGTTTATATGGGTATAAATATTTTTTATAATCTGAAACTAAAAGCTCTTGTTCCATGCTACAATTATGGGTTTTATTAATTTTTTTGAAATATTAATTTTTAATTAACGTATATTCTATCCATAATTTTGATTAAAATTTACGTTGTGGTCCTTATAACTCTTAACAAAATTGGAAATAAGTGCTGTAAATTAATTGAACGTTTCCTTTATTTTACCGATTAAATATCAAAGTCACTCCTACCATTTACTATTATAATGGCTTTTCACAAACGAATTGTTGATATTTATAGGCATGCGCTGTGGATGCGATACTTCCTGGTGTGGATTTACGTCTGCACGAGTGAGTACTACGACTATCCACAGTGTTATTCTGATAATTAGACCAATTCGTATATACCAAGGAAAATGTAGTTTGGATTCCACTATAGGTCTCTCTCTGTAGGTCTCTTAGTTGCCATTTGCTGTATGGGCTATTAATTAACAGCTGTGTCTAAGGAATATGTCGGCCTTAGTCACTAACAAGACTACAAGATCGCGCCACTCATTCTACACTCATCTCCATTCATACTTGGCTTAAAATACCTACTTTGTATGGTCACCATTTGATTGAAAAGTATTTAAAAAGTATTATGCAAGTAACAGCACTAAAAACGTTGACTTATTTAAGCCATTGCCATCTTCTTGATACAGTAATAAATATAACTTCTTTATATGGAATGTGTTTTATAATGAATATATTTTTTTTACAAATGACAGGTTCTTAAAAGATTAAAGTGAACGTAATAAACATCAATGCTCGAAACTAAAGCAAATTTTTCTTTCGTATTCTGTAACGCAACTGTTAAGATTACAAAAATACTCAAATAGTCTTCTAGTTTGATATGATGGTTTTTTTCAAAGGTATTGATGTCAGATGATTTATGTGTTGCAATGTTTGTTTTAATAATTTAGAGAAAATCGATTTGATCATACTACTCTTATAAAATCAAATTATTCACCCAAGAAAAACTAATAACTGGTTTGTAATGATTTAAATGTATTTTTAAAATCTTTCAAACCTGTATAAGAAATAGTACTCGTTTCGTGCTAAATAATATTTTGTAAAATAAACTGCTACATATTATTTAGTACAAGTCCAAGAACAGTAAATAATTCACAGGACACTTAAACTATTAACAGTCCTACCACCCATATGAATGTTTTATGTGTTTAGAAGGTGATTGGATGGTATTAGTTCACCAGTTTGGGTGGTAATCTGCTGTTAAACCTGACACTGGGGAAATCACAGACATTACCAATCTTGGGTCTCTGTAGTGTAGTGATTAGTAATGTGTTGATTGTGTCATTGAATCAATATTCTAAACTGTTATTGTCGTAGTAGATTGGGCGTGATTATTAAATCTCAAAACTATTTAACTTACCATACAAATTTAATTGTATTGTTTGAATTTTAATTTATAATACAAGAACTAATTATGGTGGCTCAATATTAAGTAGTTTGGTACTAAATATAATTTTTAAATCCCTTAATATGTGACTAGAATCGTTGCACGAGCTAGTAATCGATTATAAGTCGATTTAGGATTTAGAATAAAATTATTGTTGGGTTCACGGTGAAATTGTGTGAGCAATTGTTTTATTTACGAAGAATTTAATGTTAAAAATAAACTTTTATCGCAATTCCTAATCTTATAATATCATAATTTTTGGATTTTTATTTTAACCGTGTATTTTCCCCTTCTAACTAAAGGCCTTAACGTGAATAATTAACTCTGCCTTGTTATTATTTCAGTATTATACGTTTGTGTTCACTAAGTACATAAATTGGCTTTGGATAATATCAACTAAATCTTTTAAATATTTGTTTATATTTGCGACTATTTCAGATCCAATTACAATGTTTAGAAACTTTACTGCCTCGTAAACGGAATTATTCACTTTAAATGTTTTAGGGTTAACATTTTTGCACTACGTACACTGAAAACTAATTACATTTAATTAATACAATTATGGTTCCGTAAATGGTTTCAGGAATTTAGTAATTTAATTGATATTTTAACGTTGAAATAGTTGTAAAACAATTATCAATCCGTACAGTATTTGTGACAGAACGCTCAAGTTGAGATGTTCTTGCTAAGTTTGCTAAACTTGTCACCAACTAGTGACGTTAACTTGTACAGATTTACCAAACTTCTCTGTGATGCTTCCGATCGGAAGAGTATTTTAGGATCAAAACAATCTAGGATGTGCTGTCGAACACCTGTAAGTTAACTCATACCAAGAAAAAGAATTTAGGCTTGGAAAAAGTTTGTTTTTTCTAAGCTTGGTTGGTGCCATGGCTGCAAACATCTTTAAATTTGTTTGCAAATGAAATATAAACTTATAAAAGAACTTTAAAAAATCCACCTTTGCACACCATTTAATAGACTTCAATCATTCAATGGGAAATATTGACGACAGCTTGGAAATTCTAAACACTTGAAGAAAAGGGGAAAAGATGGACCCTCTGGAGGAGTATGAAATATAAAAAAGTTTTGACAACGTAAGCACCTGTAGGATCATATTGAACGAAAAATTGCAGTTCAGTTCCCACTTAATTTTGAATGCGCTCAAAAATAACTTCGTCCATCCTACAACAGCTGATCTTTGCCCAATATCTCTTTCTCTCACACAATTGATAAGCATAAGCTGGTCTAGTCTGTCCCTTGCTACCTGGTCAGTTGGTAATCTTTTGTTAGAACAGGCCTGTTTCTTAAATGTTTATTTGTTTTATGTTTTTAATCGTGTTCGTACTGTGTTTATCTTCTGACGATGTTAACTACTGATCAACTCTACATATTTACCTGAAGCTGACGATGGTGTTTTAACACCGAAAATGTCCTGAATTGACATATTTTATTAAGCTGTGACGGGATTACGTAAGTAATTTAGTTTTACAAAGGAACTTCATTGCGTTACAGCCTGGATTCGTATAGATTATAAATTAAACACTTTTTACGTTACCAAACGGTATTAATAAAACCAGTAATGTATGCAGTTCTTATGTTTTCCTGATTATATAGTGATCTCATCTGCGTAATTATTGGTTTTGTTTTTTTTAGATATTTAGAGATACAAATCGGTTTTGACGAATTTGTTTCAGACCACACAGAGATCAAATGATTGAAATCTCAGCAACAAACCAATAACCACTCTCTGGTTATGAGAGTGGAAGGATGAATACCAATCAATACCTGTGTGTATCCACAAATTGAACGACCAGCCTTGTTATGTACAGTAACAATAGGATTGTTTTTCCCAGAACGTATAAGTGAATTTATATATCAACGATATGTTAGGGACACCTTTTTATTTCCCACGCACACAACTAACACTAACTAAAATCCTAAGGAAAGATTAAACTATATATAACCTTACTGTTGCTCTAGGTAGGATGTTTCATTGTAGTTTGAGGTACAAGGATAAGTGTTTCTTATCATTAGTCTTGACAGAGACAGACTCAGTTGGGGAGGCTGATGTAAGGGTGGAGGGAGACTCACGACATTTACTTCAAGTCCTCTAGCGATAAATATTGTTGCCTTCCCTTTGTTTCATATTTTAGTCATATGAATATACAAGTGCCTTACTTTATGTATTTTTTTACCCGCAAAACTTACTTGAAAATCTGTTTATAATTACCACTTTTTGATTCTTGTAAGTCAAACAGTTTTATAGCTTTAAATATGTGTTATATATATAAAATAAAGTAACACTTAGTATATTACGTGTTCATTAGTTGTATTGATGGAATTTCATCTAATGTAGTGGACATTAGAATCACAGCACTATTTTAATTCAGTTAACATTCATTTGAGGTATAAAAAATATACATATAAATGAAAACAACGCCATTACATAAATAATTTGAGCTTTGGCCACTTTTAAAATTACCTAATTTTTTTAGTTATTAAAATCGTTTTAAGGTTTATTTATATTCCTTGATGGATTTCTTTAAAGATTCACGACCGTAAACATTAAATTGTAAAAACAATAAATCAATTTAATGAATCATAAATAGTTCTAAGCATATTTTAAACGTGTATAAACTACTTTAATTTAATAATAAATTATCATAGATTAACCATACAATTTAACTGTAACTTAAGTCATGAAATCGTCAAAAGTTCAAATCATACTTATATAATAATAGTTTCAATAATGTTTATATATATTTTGTGATATGAAAGGTAGCTCACGTAAGGTTAAACATAGCATTTAACTAATGAATAAATCCATCAAAGCTTTGCAAACACAGGGTATGAATTAAGGTCGAGAGAATTTCAAACACCAAGTCCGAAGACTGCATTGCTAATGTAGTAGACAAACTTGGAGGCCGCGAGCAAACAGTTGAAACTCGCTTATCACCCAACTGCATTATGTATGTCTGTTCTAGTTCCGGGTATTCTTAAAAAAGATATTGTTTTTTATCTATTATATATTATTACAATTAACTAATTAAAATTTAGTTTTTTGCGTGTGTCTCTAAATGTAATTATGTTTCAGTAACAACTAAAACGAAATAGCGAATTTGGTATTAGTAAAAGATAGGTAAAATAAAATAAAATATATTCCTTTAATATCAACGAGAGAGTGCACACTGGATTAAATGTGTTGTGCTCTTAAGCCTAGTTAGATTCCAATTTTCGTTAGTTTAACAAGGCTTGTAAAATATTTTACAAATTTTTCCAAGTTCAGTCAAAGTATTTATAATAAGGGTTTAAAGCAACCTGATGAAAGCTACGACTCAAATCACAGACTCAAAGAATATTAAAGGGGGCAACTATACTTTGCTATGCCGCATATACTTAATCTTCATATCCCTTGCAATACACCTAAAAGAGGTTTATTTAGGGGGTGCCTTTAAATATATCGGCGAATCACAAATGGATTTTATCAAAGGCCCCATACGCATGATCCAAACTAATGTGAAAACGATTCCGGGCTTGAGCCCAGCGTACTAGGAAGTTAAGTTGTAACATGAAATAAATAAGCTCGATTAAACGTTATAATTTTAATTTCTTAATCAAACAGTATGCTAAAGGTAAATAAAGAATTAAATTTAAAGTCTTCTTTTTATAAAGTACATGATTTCGCCAATTGTTTTAAATATCCGTTATTATTCATAAATGGGAAATACTCATACTGGGGATTACTTTTATTCATAAACAAAATACATGCTACAGGTTTTAAAATAATTACAAAAAAGAGATTAGAAAAAGTTGAACTTTGAATGATTTAAGAATAAATTTGACTTAAATATAACACATTATTTATTTAGTTTTCCAGTTGAAATTATTCCTACATATACTCCTTTATATACATCTAGCAATTAAAAAATAAGCTAATCAAGAAAGTAGACGTATATAATATAAGGAGTTTTACTATGTAGAAAGAAGATTCATAAATCAACGATAAACGACATCGCAAATAAAATAAAGGTAAACTATGAGATATAAGAGACAAGTAAAACGAAGATTTATAGAATACGTTGGTTTATACTTGCTTAAATCTACTTCGAACTTCCAGGAAAACCAGTAAAAGCTTTAATCTGCTTCGTAAACCCACGGATGAGTTATAACACAGACCATCGCCTTAACAGCTGTTTTTACGTGATTTAAAAATATCTTTTTGCGTCACTAGTTTCATTCTAATAAAACAAATTTTGAGGTTATGAAAACCGTTTTTGTTTTTGCTCAGTAAATACTAGATAATTGTAGAGTTAAGTCAGAAAATATAATCCGGACGATACAATATAGCTAAAAATCCCTACAAAGCAAACAATTATAAAATTAAAATACAATAACTCCTTCATTGAAACACCAAACATTATGAATTTTACATTTGTTTTAACTCTTCGAACAAAAATTTTATTGAAAGTTTTTTGGGTAAAATGTGACTGACCAACTATTCAGACCTCTTTGACACTCTTGTCATGGGTGGGATATAATACTTTTAATAAACATTGAACCCAGGTTCAATTTAAGTCCGTACCACATGTTTTGTTATCGTCTGGTCAACCAGTGCTAAATGCTTTGTTTTGTGTATCGTGTTATTTGTTTTCTTTTACTTTGTTACTAAACCTTTGCCGAACTCCACCACAAGGAATATTTAAATGAAGACTACTTGACATTCTTTCAACCTGATGTGGTCGATTCGAAGCATGATACAGCTGTAGTCATAACAAAATACAAAGGTTTATCAAGGTTTTAACTGTAACAAGGTAATATAAACCACTATAGTCAATTTAAGACGATTGCTATCGTAAAGGGAGTGGAATATAAATTATATTAGGACAGTAACACAAATGTTTATAAATATCTTTTTGAAACCATAAGGTGACAAACACATGTTGATTGCAAAGGTCAAAGTCCAATTAAACAGTATAAACAGAATAAGAGAAGGTCAAACCGCAACCACTTTTGCCTTTCTGTTACGTGAAACCACTGACCAGTGTGGTTTGGGACGACATTGTAAACCTTCATGTATCTTGTTGAGGAAGAAAACTACATTAATATCAAAAATACGTTTCAAAATACTGTGGTTTAGGAATAAAACATGAACGATTATTTTAATTATACTTTTCCTAACATAGACTTTTTCAAAGTTTATACTTTTTGAGTGGCAACTTTAAAAATAGAAAGTGGACATTGTGTCTATTATTAAAAAGCAATTTGTTTTGTAAGACGTTCGTATACTAATTTCTTATGTAAGTTAATTTACTGTGGGTTTATTTTTTTTTACATTAAACTTTAACACTTGTAAGATATTAGTATTATTTTTCCCAGTGTTAATGTAATATTGACAGAAATAACACTGTTAAATAAAACTCGAGCGAGATATAAATCTGCTTGTAAAATACTAATATTGTCTAAAGGAAGCTTATTCCGAGAGTACATAAAATGTATTACTTCCGTTGTTGAAGTTTTCTGCAAGGCCTAGGCTATCTCTTATTATAATTTTAAAGGAGTTGTGAATATGAAATTGCTCCAATATTTCAACTCAAAAGGTTCCTAACCAAATCAATTTTTATAAGGTTCTTATAATTCAGTGTTTTATATTAACTTTTTTATATTAAAAAATAATAATATTTAAATCACGAAATGGATTCAGCAATATTATGGTGAAGGCGTTTTAATTAATTTTTGACTGCTTGCTGAAATATTGACAAATAAATTTAAGTGGTTATATTTTATGTAATAAAAAATAAAATAATAATTAATCGTAATGATAAATTTTGAAAAAAAACACTTATTTTAAATTGATTTTTAACGACTTAAATCTTAATTTACAGGTGTAAATTTTAATAGTATTTCATGTAGGATAGTCAGTTAAATATATATAATAAAGATGTTGCACCCGTGATGTATTATACACATGCATTCTAGTTATGAAAGTGAAAGTATCATTTTCAAAGACAAAGAGTATAAAGCTAGTTATGACCTTTGGATTCAACACGCAAAAGCAATATCATGCTTGAGTTATTGCGAATGGCAGCACCAAGATGTACGTGACTTTAACTGGTAGCTGTAAAACGAATCATGTGAATAATATATGGTATGTACGTATAAAAAAAAAATACTGTGTCAAAGAGCTTGATTATATTTGTTAATCAAGTAAAATGTACATATATCCATTGATTAATAATCAATGACACTTTTAGCAATAAGTTAGGTGTGTTAGATCAAACTTTAAAAGTTTTAACATGTTTGTGCACAAGCTAGATAATTCAGTATGATGTTTACTGTACCAAATTGAAGCCATTCTAAATTAATAGTGAAATTGCATCTTATAAATTTTTAGAAACAAGTAATATAGGCTTACACATAAAAAATCATTAGTGGATTTTTTGTGTTGGTTTAACGTAAAAAATGCTTTCTTGAAAATTTCCAAATAGGTTGGAATAATTATTAGCCACTAAGGTATTTATGACAGAACAGTTAAGTCGTCTTCTCCCACAGTTTGTCCAAGCTGTCACCAACTTCTGACAGCAACTTTACAATTACGAAACTTCTTGAGTCCTTCTGATCATAAGACGATTTCCAGATGACAGCATTCCAGAATATGTTGCTGATCTTGTTAGCAAAATTAACATGATATTCATTGATGACAGTAATGGTGTGTTATTACGAAACTTTGTGTCAGTATATTGGATGTGTGTGGTCTTGTTAACTGATGTAACATAATCTTGCTAAATGTCTTTGCCTTATTATTGGTTCGATTGATAGCCATATAACTGTATCAACACTACTAGAGTTTGTGGTATGAAAAAGTGTTTAATAATACATAATTAATTGAGTTACAAATTTCCAACCACATTAGTAATATTTTAAAGTTAGAATTAATGGACTTTATCAAAAGTGTTTACCCAACCCGCCATGATAAACTTCCCTATCCCAAGCGTGATGTAAACAGCTTCTTTACTTCACTCGGTGAAGTAAGTATCAAAAACTCACTCGGTGAAGTAATGAAACCCATTTAAATAACATTGAGTGCTCAACTCAAAAAATATACCTTTATGGAGCCAACGACGTTCAACGCTAGAAATTGGCTGTGCGCTTGAATGTTATTTGCTTTGAAGTATTTTCCTAACCTAGCTTTTGTTTATAAAAGAACGTTACTTTTAGGAGATGAGTGAAATGAAAATATATTGTTGGGCCAGGTACGGGGGTTTTGTCATCACGTTACGAGCGTTTACATAACCTAGGTGAATTATACAAATCGCTTCGCTCGTTGCACTACATTCATCTGCGTGATATAAAAACGCCCTTACTACACTTGTAACGTAAATAGCTATTATTGGGATACAGTTGTAACAAGACCACGTTTTAACCGTTCCCCAGAATATGTAAAAAACACCAAAAATGTTAATGTACAAAAATAAATTAAATCTGTAGATAAACATTTCTCAGCATATGTTAACCTTGTTTACAATGCTATCAATGTAATGGACTATAATAGCTTCGTGTTTGACCTTTGCATCGATAGGTAGCAAACTTAGTAGTCCAGTTTGAAGCTTGTCTAACTCAGTCTGACAAGTCGAACATAGACAAACGGATTACTTGACCCTGACAAACTTATCTGTGTTAGAGAAGCGAGCTTAAAACTGCCCTTGGAGGTTACAGACATGATGGAAAGTAAAAAACTAAACATCTTACAACTAAATAGTAGTTTACACAACGATTGCGTTCAGTTAGTCGAGTAGAAAATTTAAGGCACGAGCCTTGGCGAGTGCCTTAAAAACTTCTACGAGTGTCGTAAAGACTATTAACGCGAGTTGCGTACACTACTTTACCTACGATAGTTTTTTAAGTACTAAAAATCTGGGTTTTAATTACTAACAATCATTACTCATAGACTTAAAGAGGTTATGTTTTCGTTGATTGTCATTGCCACTGAAAGTGATGCACCGAATTATTGTATTATCAGCTGATTTCATGTAATTACGTGTATGTAAAATTTTGTTAAACAATACGTTACTATTTTTCAGGCAATAGCTTAATTGCTGGTATGTAATTTCATACATTTGTTTCGATTTTGGTGGCAAAAGATTAGCACAAACAATTTATGCTCTCATTTCCATCTCGTGAACTTCACTTTCACTAAAACTGAAGTTTTTAAATCAGTTTAATCTACCTTCCTTTAACCACCAACTTAGGTTAAAATTACGCCAGTATCAACAGGAACAAGACGGACCAACAATTAATATTGTCAACTGATCAGCTGATCAGCTGATTGGTTGACGTTCGAAGCATTACAATTTTACTTCTTTTCTCTCAATCATTGAACCTCATTGGTCCGTTACCCGTGTTGTTATGAGAAAAACTTTGCTGTTATGAAATGAAACTATGCTGTTATGAAAGTAAACAGCTGTTAAGTGAATCTTTTCAATTCTAAGAACTGAACTGAAATGGCTACTTTAAAAAACGGTCGTAGGTAAATGAAATTTTCGTTGTATGGTCTGATAATGTTATCGAGTGCAAGATAGTCTCTAATATAAGATTCGCTCTTTGATTTCAAAAAATTAAAAACCACAATGTTGCTATATTAAAAAAAACTATTGAAACGTAAAATAACAGTTAGAAAGTTTGGATTTCCCAAGTTTTGTACGGCAAAATTATCAGTATTAGTCTGCGTAATGTAAGTTATTTTAGTTTATATCAGTAATTTAGTTTGAACATGAAGATGTGCCTAATATAATAAACTTTAAAAAAGAATCAAATTTTGTTTTGTATAACTTAACAGTTTCTTATTTTTAAGTTTGTTTCTCACCCTTAATATATTATAACTTAAGTTTATGTATTGTAGTACAAAGGTCATGCCATGGCTAATAGTTTCTGTAAAAAGATTTAAATAAATATCTTATTTATTTATTGATTTATAATTTATAATTGCCCATATTTATTTCTGAACTGTGGCATGCCATTTCCAGGGATTCGGGTAAAAATACCACTAACTATAATGCCCTCTCTGCATGTCATCTACGATCAACATTATATATGCTGTGTTGGTTTAACTTACAGGTTTTTAACTGCCAGCTATTTTGTTCAAATATTATTATTTGTAATTAACACGCTTATTAATAATAAGTTTATTAATTTAAAAAGAGAATGTAACAAAAAGTTTGTTAGCTGTGTGTTGTCTTATGACCAAAAAAGATGTAAAAATAGTTAAAATAATGTAATTAGCTTATTGCACTGATTACTAATTTGTTTACAGTTTATTCGTAACAATTATTCTGTTTGTCTTCCTTCATAAAAACTATAGGTCTCTAAGACAAATTATATATTTTTGGTCACAATAATCAAAGATGCTACTTACAGTATTCCAATATTAATAAACTAATATAAAATGCATAGCTCTCTAAATATAAAACAATAATATTTTTATCTCACTTCCAAATCCCGTGGTGGAAAGTTTAAGCACGTATTTAATCAATCTCGTTGTTGTTGAAGCAAGGTCTTCGCTAACTTTTGTCTGTAATATCCTTTAGCAAGAACACTACTGTAGTCTGCGACACAAGTTTTCAGGATATTACTAAAGTTTAAGAGTGCAGAAGCTCTACTTTGGAGATTGATATTTTAACTTTTTCTTTGTTTTGTGATACACATACCACATGAAGTTTTAAAATTCAAATAAAATTTCTTTGAAATAATTGATACTTCATTTTTAAAATCAAAAATAAAAGTAAAAACCCCCCTAGTGTTGCATCTAATGGGAATTGGTAATTTAAACATGTTAGGGCATTAGAAAATAATAGAGGAACGTAGTAAGGAAATTGCCAAATTTACTCATGGGGCTACTATAAAAAGTTATGGTAAAGTTAAACTACCAAATACCATTGATTAATATGATTTTAGTGGTGTTTTCAAGCTGTTTTAACCCCTAGTATACTTATTTGGTGAAGATAATTGCGATCATTATGCCTAAGCTGGGGACAAAATTAAACGATGCAAACCCGTAATTTTTTACTTTATATTTTTACTGGGACAACTCTGATTATTCAATTGTACGAACTACACCACAGACTGGTGACCGTTGTGTGCGTAAACACATTTTCCCACCACTCCCTAAAAACAAAAATAATTCAAGGGCAATGCATATTTAGTTTCTTGGGTCAAAGACCAATTAAATCGTGAAGAAGAGGAAATAAGGAACTGTCAAACCACAACTACACTAGTCTCTGTTAGTGAAACCACTGAGCAGGTCAACATTGTAACTTTAATGTATGAGGAGTAAAATCTTAACAGATTGTATAATGTTTAGCAAGGTTCTATATAAAAAAATATTATATAGTGGATACGAATCGTTTATGGGAAAACATGGTTCTTTATTTTCTCCTTATACCAAATATAATATCAAACTACACACATCAAACCATTTGTCGGGGTTTGATGCTTTATTTACTGGACACCCCGTATTATACATTTATTATTTTTACGTTTAACTTACGTGTCACCTACGAGGATTGATAATTTTCCATCTTGCTGAAATCAGCCATCCTGCAAAAAAGATAATTATTATTTATTTTTGTGTGCTGTAACATGAAATAATTTAGGATTAATCTTACACTTTTACCAGCCAAAGTTCAAAATAGTTTATATTCATATTATTTTAATAGTTTAAAACTAATTAAAAAGTCTCATACTTGAGAAACCCAATAACATATACATTACAACACATAGGCTTATTATTTGATTATATTTTCAAAAGTAAAATATCTTTCAAGACATGATTAATTGTTATTGCAAAGGTTTTAAAATAGTACGAGGATAGTATTATTGAACAATATTCAATATTGAGACGATTGAACAAATATATTATATAAACACAATCCGTTCAAGATATAAATCCAGAAAGAAAATACAAGGCTTCTGCAAAGGAAGCTTATTCCAAGAGAACATATTTATTACTTCCGCTGTTGACGTATGTGTTTCCTACGAGGCTTATTCTTTACTTTGTTGTAAAACTCATTCTTAAAAGAAAGTAAAATTAAATGTCCTGAACTACTATAGATTATATGGTTAACAATATGGTAATTATAGGGTAATAAAGCATGGTTAACTTTTTTAAGTTAAGTTTTAAAGGTGGAGGGATAATAATGTAAAGGTTTCAGTCATTATGGTATGATTTCATAATATATGTATCCAACTCATACTCTTTATAGTTATTTACCATTACCGGTACCTTTTTTATAATAGTGAAATTATATTTAGTTACCTAAATATTCAAGATCTTCTCAAGGTGAAAGTTATCAAGTTGAAAAATAAAAATAAAAAAGGACGATAGTAAAAAGACCTAAGTTCTGTTCGTTTCTTTAAAAACTTTAAAAAAATGATAATTTCTTTAACATGCAATATGCATATGCTTATACCTTTTGCATATATACCACCAGGAAATATACAATTTAAAGATATATACTTTTACAGATTATATTTTGTTGTTGGAAATTTGTCTTTTTATTATCTACAAAATAACAATACAATAATTTAAAAACTATATTAGAAAGATTTTATCTTTAAATAGTAGCCGAGTCACTCATAGCCATGAGTTTAACGCAGTTTAAAGGTTATATTTTAAATAATTTTAATCTTATTTTTTTATTATTTACTAATGAAAGGTGGGAGTATTTGAATAACCATAACGTCTACTATCTTTACATGTAACCAGTGTATAGTCAACTTCATATCACGTACCAAAAGTTATAAATCACAAGGGATCACGTTTCATATATTGTTATTACGTGTTGTGAAATTGGCTGGTCACTCTGTGATGCTGTATTCCAAAACAAAATGGATTTTATGGCTCACAAAAGTTATTATTTTTGTATTTAAATGTTTTTGCATTTTGGTTACATTTGACTCCAGGTTCACCAAGTTTTCACCAAGTTTTCCTTACAATCGTGGTTTAGTTTTTTTTTACTTTTCATTGCGTTTACGCATGTATTTCCCAACACAGAAACATATACACTAAACGAAAGAAATACAATTAATCAAGTCGAGTTTTGTGGAGGCTTCAACTTTTGTAATATCCTCAAAACTTGAGTCGCAGACATTAGTGTTGCTCTTGCTAAAGGGTATTACAAACAAAAGTTAGCGAAGTGCTGCGCTTCAACAACGATGTTGTAAAATAAATACGTGCCTGGCTTTCCATCACGGGATTTTGAATCTAGGAAAATTGATAACTTATTTAGTAAGAATCTGTTGTTTTATTTCTTAAATAAAAATAAAACATGAATTTTATTATTTTATAATATGACCCTATACTATTTATAACTGTAAATCTCAAATGTTGGCTTAGATGCGCAATGATGGAAATATAAATCATTTTTCTTCATGCAGAGTTTGTATTAGAAAAGGTATGGTAATTTTGGTTTGAAGGACACTTAACTCTGAATTAAACTGTAAAGGATTTCTCCCGTAGACCTTTGCAGGTACATTACATGGGACATGAAGGAGTCATGCGGCATAGCGAAGTATATTTGGCTTCTGTTTAACTATTCCCTCAGACCTGTGATTTAGGCCATAGCCTGCAGTTACCTTCTACATGTTTAAAATCCTTTTGATAAATATTCCAGCTAAACTAAAAGGGATGGGAATGCTGGATAAAGACTTGTAAATTTTAAAATAAAGGAAGTTGTAAACGTGAAGTAATAACCACTTTAAATAGTTGATATAGTCTTACCAGAATTTATTTAATACCGTCAGTAGCTTTAATTGCATACTTATTGGTACTACCACCTTAGAACGAATCATCTAAAAATATATTTGATACTCACTAAATATAAATAATTCAGCCAGTAGTTTTACTTATAAATAACTTCTTTATCAGCATCTTGTAATTAAAGAACCTGAAAAAATGGAAAAGAAATGTGTCTAATAACACTTATAATAATATATTTACAATTATAATGTTCACTTAAAAGACGGTAAATACATATAAAAGAGTGTAAGTGGTGATCAATTTCGATTGGGCACTTTAATCATCATCAGCCCAAAAGGAAAATGACATATTGGTCCAATCGAAATCAATTCACTTACCATCATCTATTAAATTTATTTACCGTCTTGTGACTTAGATAACTGTATAGTCTAGTGTTAAGAGTTAGCATTAAAAGAAATCCAATAATATAGGCATCCACTTATGATTTAATGCAAGAATGCTACAAATTAGCTTCCTAATTTAAATACTGAATAATTAATTTATTATTTATAACAATATTCTATTAGAAATATCCGGAACTAGAGCAGACATCCATAATGCACTGGAGTGATAAGCGAGTTTCAACTGTTTGCTCGCGGCCTCCAAGTTTGCCTAGTACATTAGCAATGCAGTCTTCGGACTTAGTGTTTGAAATTCTCTCGACCTTAATTCATACCCTGAGTTTGCATAACTTAGATGGAGTTATTCGTTAGTTAAATGCTATGTTTAACCTTACGTGAGCTACCTTTCCTACCACAATATATATATAAATGTTTGTACAATTTAAACATAATTGAAAATATATAAGTTATGTACATTAGCAATGCAGACTTTGGACTTGGTGTTTGAAAGTCCTCGACCATAATTTATACTGTTGTTCACCAAACTTTGAGGTAAAGTAATTCATTTGTGTAATACCAAACTTAACAAAGATTAACTCGTTGTAGCATTGATTGTACTGGTGATAAACTTAGTCGGGGAAATAAGTAGAATCAGGTTTGAAAAATTTTAGTTACTAGAAGTTTGATTTTGTAAGAATACTGAAAACCAGCTTTCGACATAAGCTATTTTTAAATACATAAGACTCAATAACACTGCATAAAAATCATTTGATGTATTCCTCAAACTAATTTCAACTCTTACATTTGTAAGATTAACAAAAATGTTTTGTAATGTGGCAATCAAGAATCACAGAAGCTAAGAAAATGACATGAGTCACGAATTTAACAATCAATAGCCAGGAATGGGTTTGTATATTCATGAGTTTTTTAACCTTTAATTATCAGTCAAGGGGATGTAGCGAGAAACAGCTCAATTGCTCTAAATTCACTTTACGAAATTGAGAAAAAAATTTAATTTTTTCTGAAATGATGTACATACGTATTTAAAAATATATTTAATTATTTATGTTGCGTCATGTGGTCGAAGAAGTACAATTTAATTTAACATACAACATTCGATATAATAGAATGTTCAAAAATTGTAGTATTATCTTCGACATTTCAGTTATAGACATAAATAAAAGCACACAAAAACATTTTATGTTTTAAATCCACAATAATCGGAGGTTGTATCCGAGAGCAAGCTTTTGTTGTTATTCCAGATGGTTCATTGTAAATATCATTGCATTGCTTCCTTCCCCAATTACATTTCTGTTTTATATTTTGGCATCACTTTACCGTTGCCTTTTATAACTGGTTAAAATTCCATTAATTTATAACTTAAAAATAGAATGTATAGCAAAAAGGTTTGATTATTTAAGTATACATTGAAATGTGTTAAATACCTATTCAAACCTTTATTTATAAGTTATAACTTTTATGTTCCTAAGCATTGTTAAGAATCTTATTTTTTATTGGAATCTACCAAAGAAATAAATGCGATTTGATGTTAAATTGTTAAATTATTAAATTGGTATATTGAGTGTCTACATGTATAGTTTTTTTCTACAAGAATATAGTTGCTCTAGCTAAAACAGAGGATTTGCAAATGATGTGTCAAGTCTTTCACCTCAAGGTGTCACTCTTAAGGTGACACCGTAAAATGGAATATCTTTGTGAATAAGAGAAAGATGTAATGCTTTATAATTTCATTCCTAAAGTACGTTTTTAGTTTACTTTTAAGCTCTATACTCAATTGTACTAAAATTTTACTTGGTTATTAATACATTTTCTTAACTGATGTGCTATTGATATTATTTCTCTTTTACTTTTATGTCTTTGGCATTTAAATAAGGTGACAGTCCAAACCCTGGTCTTATATCAAAATATTGTGTTCGGTAGCATAATTAATTAATAGACAAATGACAAATCGTATCTTGGTTTGGACATGGTTTGGAATTGAACCAGGAGCATTCAGATTTGGAGGCAGGAACTACATCCACTAGGAAATCCCTAAAATATGTGTTACTTTCAATGTTTTGTGCAAAAACTATTATCCATTATAAATGCATTTAAATTAGGAACCCTAAATAAGGGTTAAGTACTAAAGATTTGATTTTATGCTAGAATGTTTTTTATAAATATCACAGTTTGAGTTTTTTTTTTATTTTACAAAGTTTAGTGGAAATAAAAATGGTTCTGCTAATAAAGAGTTTAGGTTATGTGTGTACAGCTTTCTTTACGATTATAACTTTTATAAATAAAGTTTCAGTAGACAATAAAAAAAACAAGATTTTAACCCCGGTAAAATAGTTGAATACCTAAACTTATTTTCAACCAAAATAATAAATATTGAAGATAAATGAATTATGTTGAAATTGTCATGAAAATTATGTTTCTGCCATGCGTTAACTTTATTTATATGTTTCACAATAGTGTCCTTTCCGGAATCATTTTTATATTTAACATTTTCAGAGTTAAATATAAAAAAGACTAACTACAATTAAACGATTATTTGTTTACTGATGAATAAATATAACTTTTTTATTCCAATTTCAGTGTTATATCAATAGTACTTTCTAAAATGCATACATGTATAAAATACATTTTAAATTAAAATGTTTCAGTTAATAATAAGACATAAAAAATAAAATAATATAGAAACAATTTAAACACTGATGGTTAACAATATGTATCACTAATACTTACTACAATAGATGACTCGTCGTAAGTAGCTCGGTTAAAAATATATATTTGAATTTTTCTAACACTTTTTGCTTTATCTAACTAAAAAGATATGCTCACCAAACTCTTAAAAAGTAATTAATTTCCCAGAACCAAAAGTTCCACCAATGGCTTGACACTATGATTATTGCTATAAAGTGTATAATTATTTTATAATTTACTTCTACCAATCATTTCACTGCCGTAAATAATAAAGGTCGAATGGGATGATGTATGGTACAATTATAACGTGTTAATCATCACCGATATCTCATACATTGCATGTTATTAACGTTCACATGAGGAGTAATTTACTAGATCCTGATTATTTTGATTATAAACCCCATCACTTACATTTCTATTATGTATATTTATCGTTATAGATCGTTATATAGTGTATCTAATGAGATGCATGGTTTTTTTATAATAAACTTATCGGAACGTGTATTTCGTTAAAAGTGTTATCGTAATATAAACAGGTTAATTTGCGCATTACTTCCATCATATCTTATATTGGGACCAGTTTGCATTGAATATTTCCCTTTTAAAACAAATACCTTACAGTTACGAAGAAAACAAATATATTTTATAAATACATAGTTTAGGAAATGAGATACAATCATAGAAAAACGTATAGTTCAAATGCCATGAATAAAAATACCTACATTTCGATGATGGTACTTTAACCATAGATATTAATTAAGAAGTGTGAACCAACAATTTGATTAATTGTTATTGCGATAAATGTGAAATTATTTGGATCTTGCAAGAAAATTTCATTTTGGCGATGGGTACTAGATATGTGAAATTTGCATTGTCTAAGGCATATTTGAACTTTAATATAAAAAGTACAACGTGTTTAGGTTATAGTAATCATCTTCTCGAAAGTTTAAAGTTTACAGTGATTTTTTTATATCGAGATTGCTTTAAATCCTGTTCAATATTAAAAATCCTAGTGTATAACTTTATATCATTTTTTTTTATTTATTTATTTTTTACATACAAAGCTTTACAGGAATATTTATTAAAAACCAGGTAGACATTAAAAATGCCAAATTTTTCTTAATAAAATTGAACCAATCTTCGCCAAAACATTTTAACTTTACAAAAGATCTAAAAGATAAACATTTCATTGTACAAATTTTAGTTTTCAGGTATTTTTCAACGACCTTACTGTCATACCTACTTCGTTGGTATTTACAATATGAGCAATTTAAATAGTTTAATAAATACAAAAATGTTTTACTGTACGGTGAAAAAATTAATTTAATGTTATTAATGTTGAATAAACATAAGTAAATAGTTATAATGGTATGCTATACAATACAAAAATGCTTACACTTACAAGTGCTTACACAGTGTAAATAGGTGGAGGAGGGTCAAGAAATTATATTCATAGAAATTAGACTAAATACGTGCAAATAAATTCAGAATCAACTAAACAATCCAATATGAAATTCAGTGTATTCGTAGTAAAAGATAAATAACGTACTCATTACTCTCAATAATAGTTTCTGTAACTGAATATTTACTCTTTATCAATGCTTTTCAAAGGTACAAGTAAATAATTACATGTTTATGTTTTCATAAGTATTTTAGATTTGTGTAGTCTCATTAAACCATTTTGTAAACAAACCGTTTTAGATATCAATTAAAATAATCAAACAGAACCCCCCGTGGGTTGTTTACAATAACCCACACTTTCAATTGGAACCTTCCAAATTTGTCATTAAAATTATAACCTGTGTTAGGTTTGTTTTTGGACGTTCATAAAATTCTCGGAAATATATAATTAATCATCAATATAATTTTAGTGAATTTTATTTTATTGGATGTGTTGAATTTTATTTGATTTAGTGAAGTCCAAAGAAGTTTCAAATTATATTTTTTATCAAAATGTTATATAATTTGTTTTTAAAACCAGTTGAATATTTTATTACCTTCTACAATAATACAGTTTGTATTAAAATCAGTTTCACTTCTTAAGATTGATTTTGATTTTATACTTAGTGATTATATAAAATAAATACAGGATTACATTTTTTTGCTTATTATGAGAACAAGACATGACACATTTCAACGCTAAGAAAAACAATAACCTTATTGTATTTGCATGTTGTAATTATATTTGGCTGTAAATTGCAATAGTATTTACTAAAACACCATCATTACAATAGCATTTTAAATCACGAAGAAGTGAGATTCAACGCTTACAATAAACTCTGATTTTTCACAACAATAACAACTGATTTCACGCTCTTCATGTAAATTTTTCAAAACAAAAATCTTCTGCTTTCAATTTATGTTTCAAAGCATACTTAATGTTTTATCCCAATAAGGTGTTTATTATTTATTGTTAGAATCTTATTTCACTTTACTTCCTAAACGTAGCAATAATTTTTTTATGTTCAAAATTTAATCTGAGTTTTATTGAAACAAATAAGTAATCAACGACTTCTTGGTTTAACATATTTTCTGAAATTAATTGTCAATATAATATTTGGTAATTGAAATATGTTTTCTCTGTCTTAATACTACATGTCTACTAGGTTAATCTGGTGTAACCATAGAATGTTTTACATTTTACACTTGAAATTTAAATCTTATATTAAATCATAACAACGGTGCTCTATGAACCCAAATTTCCCTTGCAAAGGTTGAAAGATTCTTTGCATTTTACCGTTTAATATTTACCCCTGCAACATTTTTTCACAGGTACAATCAAGTTGTTACTTATATTACCAAAATAAACATTTTTTCTTATTAGACAAAATATTCCTAAGTAGGTCTCCAGTTAAATTGAATCATTTATGTAACTTATTCTTTTATATTTTTAAAATATTTTTTCTATTGACTTATCTCTTGACTACTCCACTAATCATCAACGAATGACAAATATAGCAAAAGTTAGACAACTGCGCAAAGGGAAACAAACAAGATTTCACAAGATTTTGTTGACACAATTTATCTCAACAATACTTAAATTAATTTGCACGCTGCTAAACATGTGTTTGTTTGTTGAGTAAATACTGTAGACTTAATAGCTTTCTGAGGGAGAATCTTGTTTCTCATTATAATTGTTAGAACTTCACAGTACAAATGAAAACACGAAGGTGTAGATCCATCTTGGTTGATTCAGGTAATTTAATATGTAAACAGAGTAATTTTGTCCCAAAATTCATGTATAAAACAGCTGTTTTTTGATGGAGTATGACGAAAAATATATTCTAAAGACCTGTAAATCACTAATAAAACAATAGTGATGTTAGGGTAACAATTTAAGGTACTTTCCTGTTAAAGGGAACATTCATTATTATCGATGATTTTTTTCTCGATACATCGATATTAACAAATTAAAACATATCAGCTGACAACTACGAAAACTATTTCTTCACTATTAACAAACATTAATGAAATGAGACTGTTCTAAAAAAATAACCTAACATAACTAATCAAACTTTCTGTAACATTAAAAAATTCCGTGTTTATAACTTGCCTTTTATATTCAAACACAAACAAAATTTTTTAAATGGTACAGCAAGTTTGGTTGGTTATGTTAGGTTAGCTTAGAACAGTTTCATTTCTTAATCCATATAACAGACTATTTTAGCCTAAACAAGATCAGTTAGTTGTTGTCAATTTGTAATGGATCGGAAAACAAAAACATCGAGAAAAAAATCATCGATAATAATGAATGTTCCCTTTAACAGGAAAGTACCCAATTTAATCATGCCGAAACATGTGTTATTTATTTTACCTGTACATAAGTGTACACAATGTAAAAATTGCATGAGCTACTATGTACACAAAACAAACATTTTCGCTATCTTATGTGTGAAGCTTGTAGCCGTGGAGATATATTGACGCCATTACAAGAGAGTAGTTAAGTAGCCTCGGTGTAGCCATTAGAGAAGAGTTACATCACTTGTGTAACAGGTTGAATCTCAGCTAGGTTGAAGTGAAAAATTTATCCGTATTAGTTCATGAAAAACACTTAAAACAAAATTGGATGCGAGTAATGAAAGCGAAATGGCGATCCAAAAATGTTTAGAGGAGTAGAAATGACAGCTAAGGTTATTCAACAAGTCTGAATTCTCCATTTTGAATCACTACCCTTTTGGCTATCCTTCTAGGGTTGGGTTTGTGGAACTGTTTTTGTCTAATAGATACTATTAGTGTCATGGTGTATTGCATTTATACTATTTTTTGAGATTTATTTCCAAAAAATTGTGAATTGCCTCCATTATAATCGAAAAATCATATTCCTTCAAAAAAGTACACTTTAAGTATGCTAATTATTTGCAAAAATACGTTACATTTTTGCAAACGTTCGATAAATAAAATATCATTCCTGACTATTTATTGAGTCCTGAATTGAATTTATATATACTGCAGCAAAAATATACTAGTTGATATTTATTCAACTTTCTATAATGAAGTGAACGTTAAGGAGCAAATTATCATCTGGTTGTTGGTGGAGAGATATCTCAAAAACAAAGAAAGTTCTCTTAGCCAAGGTGACTCTCTCATTTGTTTTTGTGATAGTTTCATTTAAAACCAAGTCACTACTGAATTGGTAAAGAGCTAAATGGCATTGGTTAAATTGGTGATTTGCTGTGTTTAATTTAGCGACTCTCAAAACACTAGGCAATTCTGCAACCAATGACTTAAAATAAATAGTAGAGTGGAAATAGGGTTGAAGTGATTATCTAAGTGTTGGAAAAACTAATCACGTATTTAATAATCTGAGGTGCAACTCTTTGATGCAGTTTTCTCTGTAATATATTTGAGAAATAACGCCACTATTATTATCTTTGAAATAAGCTTTGAAGATATTAAAAAAGTTAAAGCATGCGCCAAACTATACGTGAAGTATTCAGTTTTCATCTTACCTTCGGGTCTCAACTATTTTTGAATATTATCAAAGGTTTATGAAAAAGAGAAAATAAATGTTAATTTATTAGATTGGTAAAACTTTGTTGTTAATGTACACGTAATCCAATATCCCCTTATCACACATAAAAATAAAAAAATGAAACTTTCAATCCTTTAATGTTTTCAAAATAGTCTACAACATACTAATAAGATGTCCAAAACTCACAATATTTGTAATATATTGTGCAATATTGCATTGTTATTTCAACCCAAATGTTATAATTTGATAGCTGGGGATTATCGTTATTGTGCATCAAGTTTAGAGATAATAATATAGTATTTTACTTAATTCATTAAGCCTTAAGACGTTCAGACCATTACCGTAAATGTGAAAAAAAAGGAATCAGGTAAACAAATGAGTCCTCTTGGATAATAAGAAGGTTTCTGTGTTATTTCCAAGGATTCTGCTTTGTTCTTACCTGTTTAGATTGGGTTCCCTCTTTAAGAGAAATCTGTTTTCTATGAAATTTATTTTAAGAAAAGTATAATGTAAAAAAATGTCATTTTGGTAAACATGTCATTTTTAAAAGAAAGATTTCCAGAAGAAAATTAATCATCCATTTATTATTCTGGGAAACAAAGTTTAACGCATCACAAATCTGTATTAAATAAAAAACTGTAATCGCTTACAACATAGTTAATACAAATATAACTTCTTCCATGTTAATATGTTATAGTAATTAAAGTAGACAAATGATGTAAGTAACAAAGTTCTGTATGTTGTAATGAAGTATTAATGTTCGTACAAGTATCATTGTTATACAAAGATCTGCTAAGTTAAAGAGTTGCCAATTGTAAATTACATATATCATGCATTTTTATACATTTTGAAATACAAATTTGTAATGTAGGCTATATTATTATATATTTATTGTTGTATATATTTTATTAGATTTAAATTTATATCCTGCTTCACTATCCATATTTTAACTATATTCGACATAATAGCAACCCAGCCTTATGAAAGTTATCAGTTAAAATAACATTGGAAGGTTCAGATCGAATGTGCATTAGAAACATTTGTTATCCAAACACAGCCTAGGGGATTTCGTTTATCTCATTGCAATTAAAATCGTTTTGATTGCAAATTTGAATGTACTGCAATTTAAATTTAACTACTGGTATTTATTTATCTTTGGTATGCATTTCTACTGTCCCACTAATGTACGTCTTCAATTTATCAAGAATACTATGAATAGACGATCAAAAATACGTTTTTATTCACCGGTAATACAGCAATTAGTAGTAATAGTATATTTTGTAGAAGTGACAGCTCTATTTCTTGAAAGGCCTCGATTTGTTTACTTGTTAGATGTGGGTACTGGAAATAGTGTTGTACTTAAGATATATGAAATTTAAGTTTTGAGTAATCTAAAAAAAGTAATTTTATAAAGTCTTAATGATGTCGAAAGTTTGCTTTCCGGTTGTCTTCACATTTCATGTCAAGTTCATATATATATTGTACAACCTCAACACCTAATTTCTGGCTACGTTCCCGGCCTGATGCCCGGATGCATCACATCGCATATCAATTAAAACCAAATGTATTTTTCTTATTTTTTGCAATGACTTTATTACTGGTTTTGTAAACGAAAAAACAACCCTGTTAAAACAAAATAAAGGACAAAAAGAAATTCGAATGTCATTCTACTAGCCTGTTTGAAAATAAACTTGACTTCTTTAATAGTATAATAGTACAAAATCATTATTTATGGAACATGTTGTTGACTTTTTTGATGGTCAAAGTTGTAAAGGTTTTCGTTGAGACCAGAATCACATCTTCTAGAGCAAGTTCTAAGTGCGAGTTAAGAACAATAAAACATCCGGACAAGGCAAACACGGTGAAGTAAGAGGCTTCCAAAAGTCTCCAACTTCTAAAAGAATCTCTTAATGTTACGTGTTAAGTTTTACAAAGAGATAGAATATTTTTATTGTTATATTTTCTAACGTCCTACCTCCACATTCTAGGATGCTTTTTCCACATAGTTCCATACAAGAACTAGAGGGTGTGGCATTATTACTCGGGGGAAATTGGTGGTTGCTATTCTTTAAACCCAAGACCTCAGGGACCCAAGTCCCAGGCGCTACCACTAGACCACCTCGGTCTCGCACACTTAGAGCAATCAAAAAGCTCCAATATATTCCTTGTGCAAGAATACATCGTAATCTTAGAAATGTAAATCAAGATCTTAGGTTTCATTTTATTATTTTGAATCCATTGTTAATCTTGAAGATTGTACAATAAAGAATCTCTCTCTCTCTCTCTCTCTCTCTCTTAACTTATTATATAATATTGCCACCAACCAATAAAATTAAATATCATCTTATGTTGAAATATCATCTTATTAAAATATATTTATATTACTGTTATTGTTATTATTATTCTTTTGATTTATAAATTAAATTTAGCTGCTTTCTTCTATTATGAATAGTAACATTTTATGCAGAAAAGGTTAAATTATCAATTCTTCTGAAGTTTAACATTCAAACTTAATATTTGGATACATTATAAACACTTTTAAATGGTACAATGTATAATTATTGGTGTTTGGATACATGATTCAAATAATTAAACGTCGGTTGTTAAAGATAAGGCATTTAATAAAATCATAGGTTTTTTTATAGGATAGGTAAGGAAAATGAAAACATAATAACGCTTTTAAAACTCGTAACGACACCGAAAGTAAAATATGTTGGATTATTAGAGCTCTCACTTTTTTTAAATCTGTTACTAATAATAAACTTTAGTAATGTTAGACAATTCAAAAATATTCAGAACTGTACTTTGTAAAACCAGCCCATACATCGCATTAAATAAGGGAAACATACATAACAATTCCAAATCCATAGGGCTACTTTAAAAGTAAAAATACACACATAGAGCCATGCATTATTTGTTAAAGAGAATTTAAAATTAACCCGAGTTAACCTTTCTTATCGTCGTCTAATCTGTGTTAAGCACTCCCCAGAGAAAAGACTCCATTTTCTTCCTCCTTACCTGCTTCTGTGTTTTCTAATAATGTAAAAAATATATTGTAAGTTTCATTGTATAAAATTAAGGCTTTTGTTTTGGTTCGTATATTCGAAAGTGATTTGGAATTTTTTATAGTCCATAGAATTTTGTATTTGAATTTTGTCAAAATTCTTCAGTCAAAATGTTATTGGCAAAATAATAATCTAATGGGTTTATCTTAATATTAAATAATTTTGAAATCCATGCTGTAAAAACACATGAAGAGAGAGATGTAATATGAGCTGTAACTGAGCCATCTGGAATAACAACAAAACACCCCACTCGGAAACAACATGGCGATTCACGTCGTATTAAAATAAGCCTTGTTTGTTATTGTTTTCATTCCAGATTATGATTTTAAAAATTCATTGATGCCCATCACTAGAAAAATATTCACTTTTATATCCTTGCTTTCAACCAAGTGAGTGTTCGAACATCCAATAACTTTAAATAAACTTGAATGTCAAACGAAATTTTTATTTAGTGTAGCTTTTTATATAGTTGATATTAGCTTAACGAAACAAATTAATTTTCAATCAATGCTATGCATTTTTAAAACAACTACAAATTATACAGGGCATTTTCAATCATGATTTATAAAGAAAATTGGAAAACCTCCTCATTCTAATCGTGATATAAAATGTCAACAATAAGTTATTAAATACTATTGGTATAACCATAAAATAAAATAGTATTTACAACACCTTAAATAGTTCGGGTAGATGTGCATTGTATTTTCTCTTGAAGTAATTTTAATCATGTAGTTTTCTTATTTAATGTACAATTTTACTGTTTAGAATCGTAATTATTTCGTTATATTGTAGCCGTAAATTAATTTAAGGTTTACCAAACCTTACCTCTCAGTATTTTGTATCACACAAACCAAAAAGATCGTTGGAAATTAAGTTCTAACAGTATTCAGACAATGATATACACTGTTCTGTAATTGAAAGGGTCTCTCACCACTATGGTGTTTTCTAACCTTGGTATTTTATAATTTTTTTAAATTTCTGTACGGTTTCATTTATTGTATAAAGTAAGCTCTGAACTTCTGGGTTGTATGGTACCGTCGGATGACTCAACATTGGTGGGATTTGAGCCAGAGAACCGTTCTTTCAACTGCCGAATAAAAATATTTAAACCAGTGTTTCAAGCACACCCCCTCAACATAAAAAATAAATAAAATCCATGCAATTGATTTGTCAATACAAGTAAGGAACCTTTTACAGAAGGAAGCCTCAAGGTTCTACTACTTTGCTTGAAAAATAGCTGCGCACTATAGATTATCATTGATAATGTATGCTTTATTACTAAATAATTAATGACTGCATTACCAAACAGTTTTCCCCAGCTGCTTGTATAAAGGACACCCCTAGGAGAGTCATGATAGTGACTGCAATGTCCGTCACAATATACAGATCAGTCTGCAATGCAGTGTTTGTTGCATTAGTTCTGTTCACAAGTTTAATCTAGCTTGTCAGCTATTTTGTGTTTTAAGGTTGTGAACAGCTATTGATAGATTTAAGAAAATTGATTACAAATTGTAAATTTTATTTTTTATTTACAAGGTTTAATATGAAAAATATATTTGAAAATAGTATTTAAAATTTAATTTGACATTAGTTTTCCTACAGTCATTTACAAAATTACCCTAATTATATAGGGAGATTGTATATCTCGCATTTTTATTGTAAATTTGTTCATGAAAAAAATTTAATAACATTTTTGGTTACTATCGGTTGTGGTACTAATATAAATTGTGAAATGTACGTGTTTAGTTGTATTTAGATTTGTATTTTGTCATCCATACAGTTTAGTTTTACTGCTTCTAAGTAAATTAAATCACAAACAGAAAACATGTAGCCTAAGTAAAGCATTAAAACGCAAATTTACAACATTGGTAAAATGTGTTATTCGTCTTTTGCATTACTAGATCAACTCCTAATTTACAAAATTGCAAAAACATTAAAAATAAAAAAAAATTATGAATAACGAGTTTAGAATAAAGATATACCAAAACATTTGGGATATTGTTAAACACCTCACAATATAATTTCAAGGAAAATTAAGCCAATCATTGGAGTGGAGACCTCAATAAAGTGATTGTTGTTAGGTTTACTAAAAAGACAGGTTACGTGTAATATTAATATAGGTACAGCTTGCAATCCACTTATGCAAAACTGTGATTCAAGAAACTTTATCAGGTGCCAGAGATGCGTATAATGTTACGAGACACACAAATTCAAATTACGTGTTCAATTTGATCCATAAGAAATTAACGGGTGAAGGTAAAAATTAAAGGATTAAAGGTATAACCTAATCAAGGTAAACGAAAAACTGTAGGAAACAGGTATGCCATATCATAATCTCATAATTATTAGTTTATCAAAAAAACAGGTTATTCAATTTTAAAGACTTCCTTTCAATCGACTGGGCTTATAAAGGAATGGTTGAGTATTGAATCCTTTCCTATCCTATTTCACAAAGTGGTTTTAGTAATATAATGTTCTTTTGCTGCATTTACTTGTCATCGAATTTCAATTTTAGTCTCCAAACAAACATAATAGCACAAGGATCAGTTCAAAGAGGAAAGTCACTTTGAGTAAAACTATTTCTTAATCTATAAACTAAATTGGTTACAGACATGATATCTTAAAGGGTTCTGTTTTTTCTTAATTTAAAATACTTTTTTTGCAAAGGATTTTAAAATTAACATTTTTGTTTACAAGGATATTTAAACTGAAATCTTTTTATTAAAAATATTGTTGTTGATAGTAATTTGAATGTACAGTAATCGGACAATCTTTCGTTTATATATTTAATAACAACTATTCAATTACCTTTTAAGTGGATGTCGAAAGCACGCAACGAACCAAGGATCTGAAAACGAAAAAATCACGTTCTATTTTATTGTCTATTACTGCAGACCTGACATCTGGTGTATCTTAGTTTTTCTTGATTGATTATAACTTTCCTGTAGTGTTCAGTTTGTACAATACGAGCCACAATATTTGAAGAGGAAATTAATTTTAAGTGTAAACATTTTACGAAGAGAAGTGAGGTATAACTCTCCATATTGAGTATTTTTATCGCAATGTTCCCGAATAATAATACTTTAAAATGTTTTATACCAAACACACTGTATACTGAATGCCTTTTAATAATAATCAGTTTAATTATGATATTGATAGAATACACTATTTTGAATTGTGACTATAAGCTAAACATTACAAAGATATTGTGTATACTTAATAATTAAGAATAAAATAGTCTGTTAATCACAAGACAAATTATAAAATAAAAATCATAATTCAGATTTTAATTCTCATAAAAAATAATAATATTCTGTAATTGTCGTTTCGTTCATTATTTGAGTCTTTAATTTATAAATTAGGTTCTGTATAGGCATTTTCAATTTGTAAAACTCCATCCATATTTGCACACTTAAAATTCGGCTAATATCTAACCTTTAATTCTACCAATTCGTCCTTATTATGAACTGATACCAATGTAACATTTGGTTGTATCGTAACACTTTGTATTGTATAGCAACTGACCTAAATCAGTCTTCAGGGAAATCTGGTGATAACCCCACATCGATGAATCCTTAACAGTCATAAAGATGAAATATTTAGATACTAAAGTCGGAATGATTTGTAGTTACAGTCAAAAGTACTAAAATATTGACGTTAACTGTTCATAAACATTTAGCATCCTACATGAAACTACAGAATATATTTGTAGGATCACCTTTGTTAGTCAATAACAAGTAATTTATTATGTACTGATAAATATTTCAAACGTAAATATTTACTAATAAAACAATCTCTTCAATGATAGTTAGATCAAATAATCAGTAGAACCCTTAGGGGTTTTTAAGCCTTTTAAGTCCAAATTGGAGGCCGTGAGCAAATATTCGCAACTCGCTTATTACCAAACTGTATTATTAGCGTCTGCTGTAGGTCCTGTAACTATTCAAAAACTAAAATTTTAGTTAGGGCATTTGTTTCTAAATATTTTATCCTTGAATCTAAAAACCATTTTCGTAATATTGCACTGACATCGTTTGTGTTCAATTCATGCGTTGCGGAGCTAAAGAAGTACTTTTACTCCCTAGGATGATAAAGAATAAGATGGAGTTGATGACTTAGCTGTAGATTTTATAAGATTAAAATTATTCCGCTAATTCTGCTAGAGAAATTAGCCCCAATCGACAAAACTATTGTTACAAAAATACTATTATGTTTATCATCATGTCACACTGTATTTTCCACTGCAATTTCTACGAAAACTAATTATTATAGACATGAAGACAAATCTGATAAATTTAACAGTATTATTCTATTGGTAAAAAGAAAAACGTGTGTAAATAGCATGAGGGAAATCATTTGGAACCGATTTGGTAAGGTAATAAATTAACTAAATCTTCGTTTAAGGTTTAATTAGCTTCAATAACGACACCATATACCAAAACATATTGCACCTATCACGTACTTTAAGATTTGTCCAATTTAAGACAATTTTAACGTTTTGTAACACCCCTCATCATTGTACCATTAGCTGCCACAACAACAGTAAAGCAAGAACTACTTTTCCTGTATTACTTCCATTGTTGTGTTGCAGGATCTGTAGGCTTCGCAAGATGACGCCCTGCGGAGGTCTAAGATGGATTACTTTGCAGACAGAACACATTTCTCTGATTGTGACATACCTCTAATAGCCTCTGGTTGGTGAGGATGAAGTGAAATATAGAATGTACGTTTATATATCAAAACATTATTTCTAAACACATGTAAGCGAGTTTTTTCATAAAGAAATGTTTAATTTTGGATTTTGATGGTTGAATATGTGACACATTATTAGAAATTTCTGTTAAATATCTTTAAATGCTGGAAACCATGTTAAAGATTGTATTAATTTATTTTACCACTACCAACACCTTTTTCGTTAAAGTCCCAAATCCTGGTTTCTTTGTTATTTAATGTCAACATATCTAATGTCTTTGTTGATTTCTTGTGACAACAGTAATTGAAAGCCTGACAAATGTTATCTGAGTATATCTGGGCATGGTGTATCTGGGCATGGTGTATCTGGGTATGACATATCTGGGTACGGCATATCTGGGTATGGCATATCTGGGTATGGCATATCTAGGTATGGTATATCTGGGTACGGTACATCTAGGTGTGGTATATCTGGGTACGGTATATCTCGATTGGAATCAAATCAGTGACATTCAGATGTGAACGCAGTACAACTACTCTGTGACCAGAACAATTATAATGAATTCACGATTGGTTTTTTTTACAGAAATATTTAAGTAACGAAGTACTATGTGATCTAATAATCCTAAACTAGAATTAAGCAGAAAAATACGCACCTTATTTTTGTAGGGGCATTTCTTTACCACTTATATAATGAAATTATTAATTCATACAATGTAAAATAGTGTTACTTAAATTAGCCTACGATTTTTAATAGATTTAAAAAAGTTTACTCAAATCAATACATTGTAGGTATACAAATTGTTTACTAAAACACAAACCTACAAATCAACATTGGTGTTTGAATGAACATTATGACATAGAACAAAAAAAAATTTTTCTAAATTTGTTGTAGTTTACATGTTGAGAATAATAGTCCTGAATTAAAAAATATATTCACCTAGTGGTATTTATTTTCGACTTCAACCTAGCTGAGATTCTACCTGTTACACAAGTGATGTAACTCTCCTCTAATGGCTACACCGAGGCTACTTAACTACTCTCTTGTAATGGCGTTAATATATCTCCACGACTACAAGCTTCACACATAAGATAGCGAAAACGTTTGTTTTGTGTACATAGTAGCTCATTAATGCAAATTTAAGCATTTTGTATACCAAAAAGAGGATGTTATATTTACTTTGTCACGTTCTTACCAACTTTGGAGGAATGTAATTTTCCTAAACACAATAAATGCAGAAGAAACGTACTTTTAGATTATAAAAATTAATAATTAGTATCTCGTGGTTTTAAACATTAAATAAATTTATTATGTGTGCTGTATAATGGATTATTCCGCTATTTTACTATTTTAATAAAAATGTCGAATGAAACTCTTCAATATTGTAAAATGAACTAAGTGATCGAGTATATTTGTAGAAATGCATTTTATTGATTAACGTGTTACTTCAGTCCTCAAAATGGGACTTGATAGTTCAAAATCTTCTAATTGAATAAGTTAATCCCGAATAAAGTTAGCATGGGGGACCAGAAAAATATTCTTAGCTCAAATCGAATGCACAAACGATCACACAATATAAGAAATAAATCATATTTTATTTTTCATTCTCATACTTTGAGTAAATTGAGTTGAGAAGGTCTAACGTGATTTTTGAATTAAAATTGTGATTAGAAATCAACTTGAAACAGAACGAACCTGAAATAGTTTCAAAATAAATTCTGCTACTATAACTGTAATATTAGGTTTTAATTGTCATATTGGGGCACTAGCGTTGTTTGTCATAATGACTCTAAACAAACCATGTAAGGTGCTTCCCGTATTCACTCTAAACGCATGCTATTAACTCTTAAGTGTTTGCTTGTCAAACAATGGTATAAAACACAATTACATAACATGTGTTACAAAGATACATTATACTGTTCCACATATGTAGATTGTTGTTTGCACGTCCAAACGTCATTTCATTACCCAATATTTGTGTATTACATTCAACTGAGTGTATACTTTAGTTTGAGGCTTAGTTGATTATCTTATACAATGAGAGTGTATATTATGTAACTTGTATGTATTTTGGATTTGCAAAGAATAAATGTCTGGAACAAGAATGAAGTTTGAATTGTGATTAAGTAATGATTATGTAACATTATTACGACATTATGTAACATTATGTAACATTGTGTTACGTTATTGTGTAAGTTAATGATTATGTTTCACAAAATGACTTGTTTTACAATGCAACACATAATTGATATTTCGGGATTTTTGTGGATCTGGTATACATCTATTTGATGTTATGTTAAAGACCAATTTTAAAGTGCGACATAAAAGTGTTTGGATGTAAAATATACATAATGATGTTTCTACACCGGTCGTGTTAAGTGTTATTAAAAAATCTTAATTGCTATTATTCTATTCATATTGTTATTTTCTTTTTATCATGCAATTGTGTTTTGTAAGGTTATGGGGAGAAGAGTAGAATCACTTATTGTTTGTATGAATAAGTATAAAATATGTTTTCCATTAATTTATTGTATTTTTGTTATTTTAAACTCAGACGAAGTGAGGAAATACTCTATTGGTTGCAAAGCTTGGAAATTATAATAGTTCATTTTGGCTGAATCATTTTCGTTTCAGAGCTTTAAGTCAATCCTTAAATGTGAAGAAATATAAATCAATTACTGTACATAAAAAGCCATTAAATTACATAAAGCTAAAGCTATAGTATGATTTTATTAATTTGAAATATCTATGTAGCCTAGTAGGTACTTGAAATCTTGTATTTGCTTGATTTATAGAACTAATTAAAATATTTTCGAATGTCTTGCGTTTTTAGATATTTATTTATGTACAACTATTATATGTTACATATTTTTTTATCTTGGGTCTATAAATATGTACGCAAGGTCTTTATGGCGTATTTGATATAATGACTATGCGACAGTCAGGGACCCTGTTTGTATTCTTAGTATGTCGGTCGGATAATACAATAACGTATGCATGTCTGGTGTACGTAAATAAATATAATCCTTAAAAGACTCCTAAGCATTACGTGTCTTAAAGATTAAAAAATTTGCTAAATATTACCAACGTTTTTCGTGAAGAACTTTTATTTTGATTTTTTAGTTTATTTTAATATTAATATTGTTATTTATTCCTAGATGCGACAGCATTTCTTAATTCCGTAATTTTCATTGGTTTCACTGCTCGCCCTGACAGCAATGATAAGAATCATACATTCTCAAAATCTTTCTTAGTGAGTATCGAATTAAAATTACTAAATAAAATGGACAATAACCAACCCTTATTTCATTTAAGGGCAATAAGTTTAAGGTATCACTCCACACCTGATATTGGATTGGCTATCTTTTACGATTCATTTAGGGTCCAACCTGAGGCTGAGAGAATCAAAATTATGTCTTCATTCAAACCATCTTTCAATTCTTCACCTTAGGATGAAGATTTCATTCTATATATCCGTATACAGTGTAAGTTTATATTTCATATGTAATTTATTGTAAGCTCTAATTTTGTGGTGAGTCATAGACAACATATTTAAATATTTGTTAAGAGGCTCAGTATACGGAGGAAGAATGTTGTTTGTTAACGTGAAAACATAAATTAATGTGTAAACAACACATGCAAGAAAAATCCTAACAACATTAAAAAGTTGTATTTTAATTTTAATTTTGATCAAACAATGTTTTTTTTTATAAGAAGATTTATTGGCTACATTATAATATCAAAAATAAATATGCTGTCAAAGCTCATTAGGCTACTTTAAAAAAAAAATCACGTATTTATTTGTTATTTCTCTGATTGTAATATTACATGACTTTAAATAGTCAAAATCAAAATCAATCATTGAAGAAAAATCTACATAAATAAAAGAAAAAAGTCGAATGAAAATTAAATTAGCATTTAAATGAAACATAACTATGGACTACACATAAATACTGGTCCATCTAGACAATGTATTTTGTATTTTTAACACTAATTCGTTAAATTATTGTTAAACTGGTTTTACCTATAGTCCAGTCAAGGAATGATGTGTAGAGTGCGTGAGCAGGTAACTAAGCGATTCCTTCAGAAACTTGTTCAGGGGGCTTAGGGTGTTAACATACCAAAAGTCCTGACTCCTAGGTGGTGAGCCAGGGGGTGGAGGGGGGAAAAAGGGGAGAGAAAGGTACGCATTTTGGGTTTTTTGATTATATCTCGAAAACTATCAACTTTTTGTATACTATAGTAAATTATAAAATTGAAGAAGATTAAATTTTCTACAAGAAAAGTATATAATGTGTTTATTTTGGTTCAACAGATTACGAGTTATAACTTATTTCATTGATATCTTATTAAAATACTCCTTCCATAAGAAATACATGTAAATTAGTATGCGAAATGGGGCGAATCCTATCCGCCCAAAGGAAATATAAATGATATTCTGGAAATCTTGACAAAATTTCCAGTAATTTGACACTTTAATCATTAAAATTGATCCAAAATTAAGGCGAGGGCGAGGTAACAAAATGTCGAGTTTTGGTGTTTTTTTATTGGAAATATAAAAAAAAACCTTCAATCATCCCATTTTTAAACGCTCACCCTCGCTTTAATTTTTGACAAAATTTCATGATTTAAGTGTCAAATTACTGAAAATTTTGTCAAGATTTCCAGAATATCAGTTATATTTCCTTTGGGCGGATAGGATTCGCCCCATTTCGCATACTAATTTACATGTATTTCTTATGGAAGGAGTATTTTAATAAGATATCAATGAAATAAGTTATAACTCGTAATCTGTTGAACCAAAATAAACACATTATATACTTTTCTTGTAGAAAATTTAATCTTCTTCAATTTTATAATTTACTATAGTATACAAAAAGTTGATAGTTTTCGAGATATAATAAAAAAACCCAAAATGCGTACCTTTCTCCCCCCCTTTTTCCCCCTCCATCCCCTGGCTCACCACCTAGGAGTCAGGACTTTTGGTATGTTAACACCCTAAGCCCCCTGAACAAGTTTCTGAAGGAATCGCTTAGTTACCTGCTCACGCACTCTACACCTACTTTTGGATCATTCATTGACTGGACTACTAGGCTTATTTAAATGTTGATAAATTAAAAACAAAACACACCCACAAAAATAGTGTTCAAGCAAAACAGGATTCGTTTAATAAAAGAATGCAGATACATTGTAATTGGTCTGAAACAAACTGAAAATATCTGCTTAAAAACTGCCATTCAATCAATTAATTCTCGATAATAACACATAAACCTCGAAATTGGTTGGTGTGATACCTATTGTATGTAATAAGTAGCTTAATCATTTCATTTGACGTTCATATTGAATGGGAGTTTCAAATGTTATCTTCATTACATTAACGGTAAAGTTAATTGTAATCTACAAAAGCGTAGTTATTAACTTTAAGATTGATGTATAACAATTAAAGGGAAAAAAGGTTTAACCATCGTTATATGAGTTTTGTATGGGATTACTTAAATATTTACGTGAATTCTAATTTATTTGTGTTAGTGTTTTAATGTGCCAACTTCATGCAACTCTATGAAAATAATCATCGCTCTTAAATTTTTCTTAGTTTTTTCGATGATAAAATATTGATAAAATAGCATAATATTTCAAAACCCTAAACAAAAACCAAAGAAATATGCCAAAAAGCTGATTAAATATTCACACGGGTTTGAAATAGAATTCTTTAATAGTTTGAGTTATTCCCAGTCTTGGTACAATGTCGGAAAACGTCATGTAAATATTTGCTTATGAATACATTAAAATAAAGAATTAATTGTTAGTTCGTTTAACATTAATGTAAGCAATACACTTAATTTGTGATGTAAAAAACTTGTATTTGGGGAATAAAGTCATTATTTCATTATTTCACTAAACTAGATGAAAATATGGTTAAAATTTAAAGCATCAAAAAGGTGTATATGCAGTTTTTAAAGCAACAATCTTGCTTTTCTACAATATAGTTATAGAGCTTTATAAATTTATCTGCACCGAGATTGCTTTATTCAAAGTCGAAGGAGATGGTGAAGAGACTTCTGATATTACCTACTTCCGGGTAACACCGGAAGTCATTCTCAGCATCCGTTTCAGTATTTCGCCTAATTTAAGTACCGAGGTGGATTTTGATTTGAAAGTTTATTTTGCCCACGCTTTAACGACAATACTTAACCCAAGTGTCATAAAAAAACAAATTTTAGTATGTTTTCGTTTGGAAATTTAGTTTTTGCATATCAAAAACTATCCCTAATTTTAAAATTACCATACGTTATTTTTGTCCACGAAATATTTTATTGGACTACCAACGTAGTGGGTTAAATCTTTTAATTTTTTTCAAATAAACCAAAAATGCAATTTGCCCGATTTTATACATATGTTTGTGTTAAGTAAGTTCACAGCGATATATTAATAATTCCACTATAGAAAAGTACGTTTAATAAATTAACACAAAAACCTTCAGTCACTTAAGTTAGTCGTGTTGATGAAAAATTATGTAGCAGTCAATTCTAAAAGACACTTGAAAGCAAAGAAAATTTTTTTATGCGGAATAACAAATTTTTAATGGATTACCATTGCACTCAAAAGCAACTAATTCATGTTAAGTTAAACACTTATTAAATATTATTACGTATTTAGTACGATAATGTGAAAATTTCAGCAGTAAAATACAAGGGCATATTATCATTAATGTAATATTTCAAATCATCTCAAACACATCATAAAATTACACTTCGTTTTCTTGAACCTACATTTTAGCAAAACAGTGGTTAAAGCTATTTCTTTTGTAAAGTCTAAGATCGTTCTTGAACAAGTTCTAAGTAAGAGTTAAGAACAACCAAACACCCAAACAAACAAACATGGTCAAGTTTCTTCTTAACAGTTGAAGATACAGTGTGAATGGGGGTGGGGGGTAAAAATCTTAACCTCTGAGAATTAAATTTAGAATAGTTGAGTGTAAAACATTTATTTCATATGAATATAATTAATTCACACAATCTAGAGTAGCAGTAATAGTGTGTTACTTAGTTGTTTTAAGTTCCTTTTTTTAAAGAAGCTCTTAGTCTGTATATATTTTACTACTGCAATAACAAAAATATCGTTCCCAACACGACCATAAAACAGCTATTCTAACTCTCTCTCAGTATTCTGTGTATATTATTATCTCGTATTTGAATGTGTTTTATCTTAAACAATACCTTTGGTCCTTTATTCAGGAGGTACAAGGCTTAATGATTGTTAAGAAGGGAACCAAGCTAGTATAAGTGATACATTGCCAATTTAAACTACAAAACAATAGTTTTTATTCATTAAATAGTAATCAATAGTAATAACATATTTTTACCTATCATTTTTTAACGTCCACAATCATGTTTGTACAATAATTTTACTATTTAAAACTTTCTACTTTTAAAATATTAATTTTTTATAAAAGTACTCAACTTTCCTGTTTCTGAGTCATACAACCAGAAATGGAATTATGGAATTTTAGGCTGTTAAGACAATTAATTTTGTATAGCCCAATGTTGCCAATTAAGTAGTGAAACTTGGGTGCCAACCAAACAGTTGAAACTTACTTATCACCGCACTGCATATGGATATCTGCTCTTAGTTGCAGGAGAACTTTGATGAAGACACTATACCAAAATCATATTCTTTATTAAATGCATTCTGTTGTAATCTTAATTTACAATGAACTCGTTTTAATACTGTCTAACATAAATCATTCTTTCTTGAAATTCCCCTCTTCGTAATTATAAGAAGTAATATCTCTAAGAATTAGTTAGGTTTTAAAGGTATTATCATAAAAGTATTGGACATTCTACAGTAAGCAAACTAAATAAACTATTACGATATTAAGTTTTAAAAAGAATCATTTTTATTTCATTTTTATTTTTTATAAATCAGTTCTTCAAATGGATTAAGATACTAGCCAGCAGAAGGCAGCTTGAATCACGGGCCCAAGAGAATGTTTAAACAGAAGGCAAATGTACTCCTCCATGCCGCATGGTTCCTTCATGTCCCATGTAATGTACCTGCAGAGCTTCATGTGGGAGCTCTCATATTCATGAATATTGTTCGACACTACTCTCTTTATAAAATATAATTGGTAAAAAATATACAAAAACGTTCATTAGATTCTTCTTGAATACATGTATCGTTAATTTAAATCGTTTTACAGCATTTATTACCTTTTCGGATACTTATAACCTAACACATTCGAGGAAGTGTATATTAATCACACAGTCTATAAATAAAATTATATAAATTGTTTGATGTTAAAATCCTAATTGTAAGTATATTATGTATTGAATTATTATGTAATAAAGCTTGAAAAATAACCATCACTAGTTTGCCGCTGTACATAAAGCTACCTAAAGCGACATATTTTGTTCCCTTTAAATTGTCCGTCCTCGCTTTTGTTTAGTACTTTTATTACAAAATTTTGTTACCTGTGCATTAATTTGCTTAAATGCATCAACTAGCAAACTTCGTAGTCCAGTTTGAAGTTTGTCCAACTCTGACAAGTCAAACACAGGCAAGTGGATTTCTTGACCCTGACAAACTTATCTGTGTTAGTGAAATACATAAGCTTAAACTGCCTTTGGAGGCTATACTCACCAGGAGTTGGAAAGAGACATAGAAGATAAAATGTGAATTGATAATGTCATGATAAAAAAGTATTATGTAGCTCGATTTTGTTGGGACAGCAAATTGGTAGTAGAGTGAGGGGATTCAGTCTTCAAAGTTCCGGGTTCAAGTCCCACCAATGGACTTTATGTCTAAGATAATGCTTTGACTTATGAATAGCCTGGAGTTATGTGTAAAACCTTCCCGAGCTGGAACCAAGCTTCCTACAGTTGGTGGGTGAAAATCATGTAGATTGTTCAAATGATATTTGTTTTAGTTGATATGTGCTGCAGTGAAATTATCGTCTGTAGTTTCAAATTGTTGTTTTGTATTTTTGTGATCGTACACAATTTATCGTTTTGCACCACTTATAAAGATCTTATTTAAAGCAAGGGAATAATGATCTGCTGATACCCAACTTGTTTAGTTGTACTTTTATATTTGTCACAATATACTTTATGTTGTTATTAAACCATTAACAAATATTTTAAACAACCTTTTTACTATATAGTGGTTTAAATTGCCTTGTTACTGTTCATCTTTTCCAAGATGCATTTTTAGAGAAATTCAATTTAGTAGTTGCAACAACTTCGGCCACCCTACTTTGAAACCTATTTTGAAACCTTCAAATACTCCTAGCAGTCTGTGTTGCAAATGTAGAAGACAAACTTGGAGGCCGCAAGCAAACAGTTGAAACTCGCTTAACACTCTACTGCATTATGGATGTCTGCTCTAGTTCTTGTGACTAGTTTACTATCAATGTTATTCTAGGTTTGTTGGCTACTCATCACTAACATAAATTAATCACAATTTACAAACACAATTTTGTGACCAACAAATCAAGAAATATTGATAATGCCCTCAGGAAAAAAACATACTGGAATGAATTATTCTCCTATCAATTGGCTAGCTTAAACTAAAATCTGATTGTTTCTAATGACATTTCCCATTTGCTCTATAGCCAACTGAAACTGAAATTGATAAACGGTGAAAAACGAAAAAAAAATTAGATGTAAATTTCAACGTCTAGTAGATATGGTATAATATTTCTAGGTGGGTTTTTTTACAATAGCCTTTCATATGATTAGACACAGTTGAACAATGTAATGTACTAGAAAATCAACAATGACTAGCAATTCCTGTATTACTTCCATTGTTGTGTTGTAGGATCATCAGAACATCTGTAGGCTTCACAAGATGACGCCCTGCGGAGGTCCAAGATGGATTACTTTGCAGACAGAACACATTTCTCTGAATGTGACATTCTCAGGAAATAGTCATAGAATGAAAAATACCACAATAGGCTCATTTTACGATTTTGTAGTGGTTGCCAGAGGGTTGTGCCAAATAGAAGATAATATACCACAGTGATAAAGTAAATTTTTCAAAAATTGCGATTAAATACATAATTAAATGGTTAGATCGAAACTAAAGTTATACTTTTATCAGAAATGGTTTAGTTTTCAGTTCCTTCAATTTCAAACATATCTGTAACACGTCTCAAGTTATTACCCCACAAGGGTGGTAGGTAATGAAGCATATCAAGTTCAATGTACCAAACCAAGTGTCATTACTAGTGAGGCCACTCACCTTACTCTGTTGATGGCTGTTCTTTATATGATACACGTGCGTTGGGCTTAGAAATCTATTTTTATCTACATTTGTCATACAGGGTGTCGATTCGTTCACTTCAAATAACTTGCAAAGCAGCTGGTTTCGCAAACATTTTTTTTCCGAACACTACTAAAATGATCATTAGGTACTTGTTTACTCCGGATAACAACCGAACAAAACCAAATTTAGTCAGTTTATAACTTCGTAATATTGTAGCGAAAAAACCCATGCTAATAAATGCTTTGAGAAACTAAAAAAGCTCTTCCATCTAGGGAGTAAACACATTAGCTTATTTTTAACGTCATAGTCATTGAGCTTAATCTCATAAATATATCATTTGCGTTTAGTGCATATTTAAAGTACTGTACAGATATGTATCAAAATAAAAGAAAATGGAAATATTATACATACAGTTTTGTAGGGATATAAAATGTTATCAATGCGTAGAAAAGACATTAGGTAGGTTGGGTTGGAAAGGGTAGTTTATGGTTGGTGATTTACTAGTTAGTCAAGATTCAAGATTAAAAATTCATTATTTAAAATGTACTGACCCTTACGGACATTGACAATAGTCACTAAAGCTGACAAAAACCAAGATGCATTTCCTATTAACCCACATACCAATTGGTCCAAAGACTAGGCCATGTAAAAATAAATAAAAAAATATGACATGCAGAGGAAAGGAATTTTAAAGTTTTGTAAGACAGGAAAAATACAAATGAAAAAACAAACCGGGTCACTTGAAAATACGAGCAGTTTCTTTATCTGACTTAACGTAGTGTAGTCAAAAATGTTAGAGTACGAACATTCCATAAACTAAGGTTGAAAATAACATTTTATGTAATGTAAAGACAGAATTTCCATCACTGTTTGCGTAAGTTATTATGACATTAGGCTGGGCAAAAAGATTTAATTATAGATAACACTGGGACTCTTAATTGCGTACGTATCGGTCATCTGTGACTAAACATTACAACAATATTGATACATGAATAATTTTATACTGTTTAGCGATACATTGTCATGGTAAGTTCAAAGTATATTTATTAATTACCTCAAAAAATCTATGCTTTAGTGGAAAGCGCTAGGGACTATTTTCTGCAGGTTTGAATGGATTAATTTACATTTTGGTAAACTGATGATCATTTATTAATAAAATAGTTTAAAGCTAATAATTGTAAAATTTAAAAAAAAATTTAAAAAGAAACATATCTAAAAGTTATGATTTTTAAATTTAATAAAATTATTTAAAAAAAGAAAGGTAATTTTGTTACGGAAGACATGAAAACAGCTGCGTTTATACAATGTTAAATAATATTTCAAATGTATTTACCTGTTGTGCAATAAATTTACTTCAATCATATATATTTCGCAAAGGTAAGTGGACATGGTGATGTAGTAAAGGACAAAGTTTAATCTTGTCATAAGGTCAATAGGATTATTAGGGTCTCTATTCTCATGTGTTACAAAAGAAGACCTGATTACTTGATCAATTCCGTTAATGAAAACATGTTTAACTAGAATCATACACGATGATGAACCACTTAGTTCAGTATGTATAAGTAATATCGTTGTATAAACGAATATACGAACAATCGGATAAATGGATGATCGGATGAACGGATGAATGGATAAACGGATGAACGGATGAACGGATGAACGGATGAACGGATGAACGGATGAACGTATGAACGTATGAACGGATGAACGGATGAACGGATAAACGGATAAAAAAATAAATGAATAAATGAATAGATGAGTAGATGAGTAGATGAGTAGATGAGTAGATGAGTAGATGAATAAAAGAATAAACGAATGCAATAAACTAAACTAATGAAAGCCAAATCTACTTGTACAGATTTTTAACTTAAGTAGGAGCTTTACAATTCCCAAAACACAATTCAAAGATCAATTAAAAAAACCATAAATAAATTATTCTCCATGATACGAATTTCTCAACTCCTAAGTTAAATATTTCCCTCCTAAAATTATACTATTGTCATAAAATCTCAGAAGGTATTATTTCACAAGAGTGGAGGACGTTATGAAGCTAGCAAAGTTCAATGTACCAAGCAATGTGCTTCTACATCAGGGGGCGTTCACCTTCTCTTGAAGAGTATGTTCCTTATGATACACTAACTTGATACAAAAAAATCATTATATAAATAGTACCAATGTAAATGTCATTGCATAATGCATATAACTATACGGGTTGCATTAGACTTTCTAACAAACTTTATTTTTAACTGAACATTTAATAATTTCTTAGACTAATTCACTTGCAAAATTGATGTCTATATTTTGAATTTTATTGAAGATTTATGAGAATATTTCAACTATGTACTGCTTGTGAATAATATAACACCAGTATTAATTTGAAGTTACCAATGTTAGAAGATTTGTAAAAGTCTTTACAGACTGTTTTTGGGTCTAAATTACTCCCGTCACCAGAATTTAATAGTTTACGATAAAATATGTAAATCACACGAGTTATTGTCTTAATTATTATTTTATAAATTTCAATTGCATAAACAACAAATTTCTAGTCTTCTTAGTAGTTCAAAAAAAGTACTGTAATTACAGAAAGAAAGATGGCTAAGTCAATAAAAGCAGTATTGGAACCTGACATTTTATTAATAAAAAAAACATCTATCAACACTGGAATATCAGAAAGAAAACTCGATCAAGTCTTAAATTTCTGAAGTCATTCTCTAATGGTAATCAGGATTTGCTTAAGCGAAAACCAATTGGAAAAGAATGGATTTTGTAGAATGAGGTTTCTAGCCTTGAAAATTTGTTGTCGAAATAATTTGCTGTTTAGTATACAGCAAGAAGAAGTTTTGTAAAAGATTTATATTGAATTTGTATGATTTAGGTGAATTTTACTGTCAAATGAACTGTTACACATTACCATTCTTGTCTTTAGATTTTTTTACCGAAAACTAAGTAAGAATCAAATAAAATGTTTTTACCATGTCCATATAATTATACATAATAAATGCTGGCGAAAAGAGCATATACATGTATCATTGAATTTGTAATGATTGTTTACTAACAAGTTTATTATTAATAACTGTCGTTTATTTATTCAACACAATAACTATATTGATCAATTACAAATCGAAACCACACATGTAATCACCCCAATATGCAAATAAATATAAAATGTGTTCCTAATATCCTGAAGCGTTACAATCTTTTTTAGGAGGGAAATGAAATGAAAAATACTGTTCCATTAAAAAAGAACCAGCCGGAATAACAACAAAGCTTTGCCCGGAATAGCACCGAGATTACCTTAATATCTAAGAGGGCACTTTTGTTTTTCTGAACCCATTACAGGTTCGCATTTACGGAGCAAGAATAATTTGTTTAACCCTTTTAGGTTTAATTGAAATTTTATATTGCGAACCGACTAGGAATCTAGTTAACCCTGGTTTGTGTTTTAAACCCTTTTTGTAAAATATATTTTATTTGAAAGTGTTTACTTTACAAAAGCCTAGGAATTTAAAGAATTTAGATTTTATGGTACATTAGAAATTATTTGGTGGCTAAATTTATTTCTATGTTGCCTAGCTCTTAAGGGTTGAAATAAGGGTCTGTGGGTGTTAAGATAACGATAATTTGCTAGTTTTATTTTAAACGTTATGTTATTTTCCTAGAGAAACTAGAAAATTTAGTTAAGTACTTATGTAAATAAAAAACTAAAAAATGTATAACTGAAATGTAATTACATTTAGATCTTTTAGTGTGCTGCCAATTACTTTGTTTCAAGTTAAAGTGCCTGCCACAAACCGCCATAAAAATTGTATACTGTATTTAGGAATCTTTGTTTTTGAAAACAGGGGAAAAAATTTAAACTTTCTGTTTGTTGGCTTTATGCATCAATTGGACCAAGATAATTTCTATAATAAATATATTTGTATTTGATTTTGAATATTTGAAGGCCTAGATAGATCAATAAAATATCAAACTGGAATTAAAAATCATAAAAAGTTGTTTAAAAAAGCTTTTAAATCCGTTTAAATAAACAAAAACCATACTCAGTCTATAGTGATTAATTATTTTTAGAAAAGATATTGGAAAATAAAATTTGCATATTCTTGATGGTTGAATGGAATAAGTAGTTTTATATATTACTGCAAAAAATTCCACAGATTGGTTTTAGTTATTATTTCTGTGGCTTGCCTCTTCCCTAGAGTCTCAGGGCTCAAATCCGTCTATAACCAATAGAATTAAGATATATGAATAAGCAAAGACCCTTTAATTGGGGGGGCGAGCTGGTCTTGTGGTAGAGCACGGGACCTCGGTCCTTGAGGTCCAGGGTTCAAATCACGCCAAATCACCAATGAACTTTATCTAAGTGATGAGCCGCAACCCCTAGGTATAGCCTTAAGTAACGTGGGAAACTATCCCAGGCTAGAGCCTTGCATCCTAGCTCAAAAAGAAATAACCCTTAGTACGTATTCTCCTATAAACAATAAGTTAAACTATATCAAGAAAAATATATGTATTTTAGTCAAAAAGTTATTCATCTGCATCAAAATTTAATCTCTTAACTTAAATCCGTACTGTAATAATAATCATAAAAACATACTGTTTTTGGTGAATAAAAATGGATTTTTTAAAGCTTACAATATGCAAAAATTCAATTCCATGTTCCATGACTTCAGATTTTTATCCATACAATACTGTTCGGTTAATTAAAGAAAGAACTATGAACATGTGTGTGTTTTTAGTCTAGGTTTTACGAGAGTTTATATTATTTTATTCTAGAGGTTTGTAACCTTTTATAGACCTACACATTAATCATATCTTATCAAGTCAATGCTGCCTAAATTATGACTAAATAGTTAGAGTCATTAGGGGAGGGGAGGTGCTGTACTTAAGGCCAGTAGTAATCTCCCCTAAAGTACACTCGACCCAAGTGGACAATTATGCGAGCCTCACCCTTGTGTGGGGGTGGGGCGATTACTTTTACGCTCATTTGGATCTGAAACGTGCCTAAACGTATTAACGGTACATCACTTTAAAAATAAAATTATAATTTACAACTGCTTTCATTTGTGTAATAAATCTGTACCACTATACACAATAATTTACATCTTATTATTACAAATTTTTTTTATTACTAATAGTTTAGTACTATACAGGGTGTAAATAAAGTCCCGCACGGGCTTAATATTTTCTAACCGACAACAGATGAATCAATAAGAGTTGGTAAAACAAAACTGCACCTCAAAATCTACTTTTTGAAGGAACCGTCAGTTTTCTTTCGTCCCGCAAGGAGTCAGAAGGAAATCTTAAATAGGAGCATAGGTTGAAATGTAAATCGAATTAAAGGGCTTTATTAGCAGGGTGCAATGCTGCAAATTTTAACTCAAACGGACAACCGAGTCAAAAACGGTAGCCGTTAAAAGATATCTTGAATCTGCCATTTTCAATCTTTGAACGGCTGACAATTTTTACTCAGTTGTTCTTTTGAGCTTGAATTCGCGGCATTGTAATCTAAATTTGATGTGCATATCGACCTAGTTTATGATTTTCTTCCGATTCCTAGCGGCTGCCCTCCTCCTGAGGAGGTAGCATTGCAATTCAATGAATCTTTGAACTGCTGTTATTTTTGACTCGGTTGTCCGTATCAGTTCAAATTTGCGGCATTAAACTCTGCTAGTAAAGGCCTTTAATTTGTTGTACATATAACTATGCTCTTAACTATGCTCTTATTTAAGATTTTCTTCAGACTTCTAGCGTTCTTCAGACGTTCTCATGATATGACGGAAAACTGATAGTTCCTTCAAAAGGTAGATATTTAGGTGTAGTTTTGATGTACCAAATCTTATTGATTTTTATGTTGTCGTTTAAAAAATGTTTAGCCTGTGCGGGACTTTATATACACCCTGTATAAAATTTACTACATTTTTTAAATATCTTGATAACAAGTGTTTAAACTCTATTTTATTGTCATATTGGGTAATTTGAAATATCTAACAACTATTCCCTTTGTTAGTTTTGATCAAACCATAATTTAACCGGGTTTTCCCTCTTTAAATAAATTTAATATTAAATCAGTTTTGATTTATATTTATCGTTTAAGTAAATGTGTTTAGTTTTATTCCCACAAATGTTCAATGTAAGGTATTGGATTACGATTAAGAATCAATGATTAAGAATTGTTACCTATTATATTTGTAGTAACATATTTATATTTTCAACCCCTTTTAGCAGAATTATTGTCCAAATGCGCAATGTGCTCATGATAAGCACTAGATAAAAGTTATAATTACGTACTAAAGGGCCCGCATCTCTTGAAAGAGATTACCCTTCTTTGGCAGGGGTTCTAAACTGGGGTGGATGAGGGCTTTCAGTTCTTCACCCCTTTTGTCGTGTCATAAAATATTTCATACATGTTTTACCATCTGGATTTATGTTTATTGTGCATTTTTATTTGTTCTTTCAGCAGTTACGGAAAACACGAAATATACAAAACACACATCAATTACCCTGTTGACGTAATAAGAGGCCAGTTTCTCAACTTAACATTAATATAACAAATCTGAATCAGAATCAGAAAAAATTGTATCAATAATTTATATATGTCATCGTCAAAGACTATAAATAACCTGAAAATATTCTATAGACCTAAAAAAACTTTACTTTAAAAGTTAAAGTAAAAACAATTTAAATACGTTTTATTAAAGAGTGTGCTTACTTAAACCAAGAGAATTAGGACAAGATGACCATTGGTAATATTTTTAAAATTCGTATCAATGCTCGACAGACTGATATTTTTAGTTTTGGAAAACACATTTTTTCTTTCGTTTAAGGTTATGGTTAACTATTATCAATATTACACAACATATCTAACCTATTGTCACGCTTTTAAAACCATGTTATGATTAATTCCAGCAACTTTTGATTGGTTGATTCATTTATATTTATTATTGGCTTAACTCAATTACAAACAATTACTACATACTCAAATAGAAAGTTTAACTTTTAAATTTAATGCCTAACCCGTAGTTTATAATACAAAATGTAAACATGGGTTTTTTCACTCTGAATAAAGGCAAAACATTTAGTAAAAAATCAATCAAACATGGCCGGCCTTAACAACTGAAACAAGCTTCAGATTTTCAATAGCCTAGTTTTATGATAAATATTTTAGTGGTCAGTAATTTAACTAATTTAAAGTTTATAAGATTATTTTGCCTACAAATTCTGAGAAATTTAAGAGGATTTTCATGATTTTTCAACTGCACTCAGTAAACCTCTTAATGATTCTTAATAAAGCTAACCTTAGTCTGTAGCAAAGCTATGAAACGAAACTATTGTCTTATCTATTCGACTTTTATTATTTTATCATCTTCTTGTATCAAAACCTACTTTGATGTGCTTTCTAAGTATATATAACCTAAAACTCACGTTATTTCCAGAACTATTGACAAAATATTTATTCTAAATATTTCTAAAGACAATCCATTTCATTAATAGGTTCATGTAACATTTCAACAATCAGCTGTTTAAACCTGTAAACTGTGCATACACTCACCGCTAATGACCACTTAAGTTGCCAGAAATGACATATTTGGGCAATAAGGGGCTTAATTATAGCCCAGCGCTAGTGGAACATGTTATAAATAGGCGGCGTTGAAGCCTGGCCAAGCGCGCCAGCTGTTCACAATATTCCCATTCATACCGCGCTGTAGTGATCATTTCATTCATTGTTACTGGCGTAGTATTGTGGCTTGTTATTGTTGGCATGGTAACACCGTGCAGTCCAGATGATGGAATTTTTATTGCTTTGAATATTTTAGCTGTATTGCTGTGAGCGAGGGATTTGTTGTACGGTTGGGATGCTATTGCGGGGGTTTTGTATTTTAAAACTTGTGGATTTGAATATACAGGTTTATATTACCATTAGCTTAACGTGAGTTTATGGAATATTGATTATAATCATGTTAATTTGAATATTTACATTTTCTGGTCTTGAACCACTCGTTTATTTATTTTTTTTTCAAAAGCAATGTAAAAGCGTTTTTAATAAACCAGAGGTTGTTATAAAAATTTGTTAAACAATTTGGGCATCAAAATAAGTATTGATTTTACTGAGTAGCTTATTAAGTTTAATAGCATAACTCAATAAATAAATAAATTAATTCTTATTCCAAACTATTTTAAATTATTACTGTATATATTGAAACAAAATTATACTGTTTAAAGTATACTACATTTGAACAATATTTAACTACTTAAATTATGTTGTATTTACTAACGTTTCAAAATTGTACTAAACCCATTATCTTACTGTTGTCATTGTTACAATAAAAGTATAGTTATTTGTGCAACTAGTGAGCAAAGTGAGATATTGCCTCACTCGAGAGAAATCCTTACTTATGAGCCGTAGGTGAGTGAGGAATGGTTTCTCGAGTGAGGCGATTGCAGTCGAGTTGCACATTATATTTTTCCTACAGTTACCATAAAACAAATTAATTGGTACGTGCCTTCACGTTGCAAATCTGGAGTGAGATAAAGTAATTAGAGTGAGACAATGTTAACATTGTCTCACTGATGAGCGAATTGGCCTCTTTGCTTTCTCAAATCAGTGAGAGAACATGTACGTTAGGTACATTGTTAGGAAAAAGTTTCTTTTCAATAAAGTTTTTTTGTTGTTGCAATCGTATTAAGTTGGTATTGTTTAGTTATTTGCATATCAGAATTCGAATCAATATAACCAAGATGACAATCTAAGATCCTTTACAATGAGTCTCTCTCTCATGGGTCAGAGACGTCAATCTTGTTTGAAAGATCAAAATCTGTTCAACATTTATTCCTAATGGGGTAAGTATGTACATAGGCATTTACAATGCATTTGTAAACACTACAACAATAATTTTAAACAATAAATAAATTTAATGGACCAGCAGGGATTAGAGACTAAAAGATGCCTAAGGCGTTATTAAAAAATGAAAAATTACCTTTTTAAGGGGTTTAACATAAAAAAAGTTTGATAATCAGGCTAATGCAGGTTTTATACAGTTTAAAAATGTTTTTACAATCATGCGATACACAATTTTACACCTTAGGTTCATTCATAGTTAGTTGATTACCTTAAGATGTTTGGTTTATAATATAGCATTGCATTTTAAAATGTAACCACACTGAATAAAAATATAGTCTCAACAAATTACCCAAACCTAAAATAATTACTATATACTTTTATCAACGTTAAATATTTTAAACAAAATCGAACGTTCTACAATTAATAACCATCAACCCTCTCTCTTCATGGATAAATCCAATCCAACTTCCGTTAATTAAATTACGGTAATTGAAATTTCCGTTAAAATATTCCAGAGTGTAAGATTAGCCCTGTTGTAATTGGGGCTGATGGATTAGGGAAGAATAATTCAGCGTTTAAGACAACTCGCCGGGGATTTGACGTCGGCAGCTGTTCCGGAAAAAGAAATGATTAAGGCTTTAGGGCTACAAGATTTCAGCTGATGGGTAAAAGAGGGGACTTTTTAGTGGAGGGTTGGTAAGAAGTCGAGCACTTAACAGTGGAGATAAGAAGTGGGAGCAGATAAAGGAAAATATTATTGGTGAAGTGTTAGTGCGCCTGCCTCCCCCTCCCCGGCAGGAGGGATGGGAGGGAGGGGAGGGGATGGGAGCCTGTGTCTGGAGCAGTGTACGTCCGGATCGCACCGTGGCCACGTGCTCTCTTGGATACTGTGACTAAAATAGTGCGTCCCTCCTGATGTCGCACCAGTGAAAACGGTAGGAGCCAACGTCAGAGCTGCTTATAGCTTTAGTACTTACAATGTAGTTTTCGGTTAGAAAATTCGAAGTAAACAAAGAAGTATACCTCTCGTGTTAATTTAGATTACTTTAGTTACAAAAAGTTTAAAAGGTTACTTACAGACTATAACTTAGATATTTGTAATAATCAAAGTATTTAGACAACAAAGAAAAAAATCTCAGATAAACCAGTTATAACGGAATTTTATTTATGATTAAATCTTTAAACCAACGTCGACAAAGAACCGCACGTGTTTCGTATTTAGATTACTCTTAAGAATAATGAGAATTTTCTTGGATTGCTACAAACCACTTACATTTATGGTCGTCAATCACATTAAAAGATTTATATAAAAAAAAAAAAAAAACAATAGTCTGTATATACAGTATAGTTACTCTTTGTTGAATCCTTAAAAGTCTACGATAAGAGGTGAACAGGTAGCGTATTTAGATTGCATTTGGGAATTACAAAGATTTATTTAGACAGTTACAGACACAACTGTTATTTAGCAAAGTTTTATGAAGTTGTAAATGTATTGTGACATACGTTTCAGAAACAGAAAAATACTCTTTACCGATTATTATTTTAGATATCACCTTAAAAATAAATAACACCAATAAAAAAAATTTCTTAACCTGTTACCTGTTTTTACCAAAGAGCTGTATGTACGTATTGCTAATATAGATTAGTTTAACTAAAAACAACAATAGCATAAGCTTTGGGTTATAATTTTAATTTAAAAACTATCTGCATTATCATGTGCTTTAAATACCTTCAAATTATAAGGGAAAAAGTAATTTCTGAGAATGATTATTCCCAGTTAAATCTTTAGAGGAAAAGTATACGATTTAAAAGGGTTTTCGCCATGACCTTCCTTATGACTTAACATTAACAAAATAAAATTAATCTGTAGTTATATTATCACAAAATCTGTTTAGTTCGTATAGAATCGTCATATATTTGAATACATCTGCAAGGTTTTTTTCATCCTCCGACGTTTTATATTTAGAAACCAACATGTTTATGGCAGAACGCTATTTTTAGTAGACATGGAGGAAAATTTACATTACAATGTAGGCACTATGTTTAACTTGCATTCATTTTTTAATTTTGTTTTAAACTCGTTATTAATAGAACTAAGTCTTCCGGAACTTTTTAGATGCTTAGGAGGGAGTCCTCCATGGAAACTTACCTTGATAGACACCTAGTACCATCCATAATTTAATGGATTTGTAGGGGGATAGAGGTGGGGCCTCGGAGCACGAGGTTCTAGATTCAAGTCCAGCCAACCATCAATGGATTTTATCTATGTGATAATGCCACGACCCTTTTGGACTAGTCTGAAGTAATGTGTAGAACACTTCCCGTTCAAGGGTTCTAGCATGTGAAGGTGAAATGAAATGAAATGAAAATCCTTTATTTCAACAGGTTACACTTAACCAGCATACAATGTATGCTGGTTATGATATACTGGCTAATATACTGCATAGAGTATAAAATATTACTCTAGAATAGGATATAACTTACAAAAGTTACAAAGTGTATAATATATATTATTGATTATAATTTAAAAAAACAATTTTTTTATAAATAATCAAATAACAATGAATATGCTATTTTTCAGTAGATTTTATTTATTGACTTCATATTGTATCATTGTACCAAAATCATACTCTGTAAATGTTGAAGCAAAGAGTATTATCATGTTATGCTTAAAATAGGAACGAGTTATGTTTAGAGTGCAATTTTCTGTATGAAAAGGAGATAACAGTAGCAGTTATTTCTGATAACCAGAGCTAATATTCCACTAAGAACCTATTTGTATGATACGGTTCCATTAGGAGCAGCAAATTTAAATTAAATCCCCTAAGCTACTATAATGGCTTTAACCTTTTAGGCGACCGTTCATTTATATTTTACTTGGTTTTAAATTCATTAAAATTTGATCATAATACAATCTTATATAAATTGGTTTTATTTTAAGACATTTTTTGTTGTTGTAGTTGTTGTCTAATTTGTTTGTTTGAGATGAAAGCTGTTGTCATGACACGGAATTCAATAAACCAATTTAATTTTGTCTAAGTATAGTATTTTGAATCACTCACAGTCATGCGTTTATTTTTAATTAAAATTTATTGTTTTATCGTATAATTAATTGTAGTTTTGTTCTCTTGAAGTGGAATCTGTGATACATTGTGTATACATTTTTTGACCTGTTTCGCTTTATGTATCAGTTAAACAAGTAGTAAAATAAATAAAAATAGTAAAATACTCGTTTATGTTTTACAATAGCTTATATTCGTTAGTTTGACAAAATAAAATTAGGATTTGGGAAAATCATCGCAAGACCAATCGAACTATTATATCCCATTGAAGAATCCGATTTCAGTTATAAATAATAATTGGAGGGGTCAGAACAAATAACTTACCGGAAGTGTTAGTAACTACAATATCTTTAAGCAGCTGTAATTTGCATTTGCTTAGTTTATTTAGTTAATCATGAAATAGTAAAAAAAACTTAAAAAATACAAGCAAACAAGGTAAGGATAGTACAACTTAAACTCTCGTTTAACTAGAAATCATTTAACTTATTATATTAAAGTAAAGCAGGCAAACCAATGAATTAACAAATAACCCACGACCAAACACCGTTAATTCCGTTAATTTCGTAAGAAAATATACCATAACGAAACGAATAGTTTCATACATCGGCAAAGAATGTACAATTTCACTTTGTACATTGTTTAAATTTCTAGTTTTTCTGCTTTACTGCTATTATTAATTCCATACTTTGCAAAAAATCTATTTTTAAGACACTTGACTTTTAAAAAAAATTAACATAAATTTGGAGAGCTGAAACTTTCACTATATTTAGTCTAAAAAAACGTGTTCTACGTTGGTTCTGCGTTACTCCTAATAGTAAATTGATATTTTTTTGTGTACTGACATATTTCTATAACATTTTCAAATGCTATTATTATTTATAGTTTAACAAAATAATAAAATACCACTAATGATGTTTTCCTCACAATAAGAACTTAAATATTTTTTTGATAATTTACCAAGATGCAGGTCCATAATAGAAATAGCAACATAATTAAACAAACAAGTAAAGTAAAAAAACTTTCTTATTCTTCGAGAACTGCGCGCATAAGACCACATAAAATCTGAACCGTTTTGATATGGTAAGACCTTTAAGTGTGCGAAGGTATTTTATCGTAAGAAATTCTAAAAATGATCCTATTACATTCCTAGAATGTATAGTATGATTGTTATGCCCTAAGCGTTATGGATTACAAATTATAAGAGAAAATCAGTTAACTAAAAGAGATAGTTGAACAAAATAAAACTTTTGATTTAGTTTATCGGTAGGATCAAAGTGAAGAATGCAGTTTCATCGAAATCGCAAATGATTTTCGGGAATTGCGATTGAAAAATACCGGATTAAGGGAAATCCATCAAATCTATTTTATACATATTGGCAAGCTTTACTTTATCGCTTTCATTCCATTTAGATTATTAGAGGTGGAATTTCATCTCACCAATTAACGTCATTTGCTTTTTTTAATTATAATTTTTCCCCAACCAATTAATGTTAATATCATTTCTAATGAACAAGTTATAATTTGAGCATATCATCGAAACAAGTTCAAAAGTAATTTGATTCGTCTTTTGGTGTTCTAATAGAGCTTAAAAAATCCTTACCAAAGCTTTGCAGTTGGCTGCGTACATAAATCATTTATCTTAGACAACGTTTTTAATATTTGACTAATATGTTTTAAAGAATTTCTTCATGTTTCACTTAATGGAGGAGCGAGCTGGTGTAGTGGTTAGAGCGCGGGACTTCGGTCCCTGAGGTCCCGGGTTCAAATCCCGCCAAGTCACCAATGGATTTTATCGAAGTGATAAAGCCGCAACCCCTTAATCTAGCCCGAAGTAACGCGAGAAACAATTCCAGGCTCGTGCCTAGCGTCCTAGAACAAATAAGGTTTCACAAAAACATTTAGTAATTTTAAATATTTTAGAAGGTAAAATTTATAGTGCTTTCCGACGTTGATACATATTTAATTTAGCCAAAAGTTAGCGAAGTAAAAGTTTAATTAATGGTGTTTGATTAAAGTTTAATTCTTGTTTTAAAATACAATGTTTCACCTTTACAAATATTTACCCAAGTACAAAGTGACGATTGTCAGCTCGAATCATATTGTGATATCGATATTTAAAAATAACACTATACTATTTGGGAACACAAGAATCTTGTTCACCCAGCCATTTAGCAAAAAATATCATTTACTAAATATTATTGATAAAAATACCTAAATGTATTAATTAATTGTGCTAGGAGGGTTGAAGCTATGCTGGTTGGCAAATCCTTTCATTGTGCCAAAGTAAAAAAAAACTAGGTAGTGTGATACCAATTTTAATCATCAAACATTTCTAAAATACCAATAAATATCGGCGCTAGACAACTATTATAGACCATCGATATTCCTAAACAACAATATGTAGCAAAACCAAATATTGCTACCTGTCTATCTGAAGAACGCGGACGAAAAAACCATTCTATTTTCGTTGCGGGAGAGGCTGTTGCATCAATCTCAAAGAGAACGCCAAACATTCAAGTATTTCAGGTATTTTAAGTAAATCTTCTCTCCTGGAATTATAAGTGCTCTAGAGTTGTTATAATTTCCTAATAAATTCTAAACATCTAATAATAATTAAGAAAGCAATAACAAAACATCTAAGAGGGTGTATGAGTTTTTTTAGAATGAAATGTGACATTGTATATTGCGTTCATTTCAATAAAAACATACATTATATTGACATTCAATATTATGTTAAATAAATTTACTTTAAAAAAGCTATGATTGACATTGTAAATAAACGACCTTAAAACGGGTTTTAAATAGTTTGCCTACAAAGATGTGCTCAGTTGTTGTCATATTTTACCTAAATGAGAATTAACTTTAAGTAGCTCTATATATTCCAGACTTTTGAAATCGTGGAGATAGACTCTTTGAGGAAGGGAAGCTAACTGGTCTATTAGTAGAACACCCTTTGGTTTCTACGTTCATGGCTTCAAAATCCGCCAATCATCAATTTATTTTATACAATACGAAAAGGCTTCATTTGCATTGCGTCAGGAGTTAAAAAAATACCTAACATATTAAATATGCATTAAAAAAAAATTAAAAAGGACGGACACACAACAATACACAACAAACTTTTGAGTCTGCATAGATTGAAAACTGACGACCCGTTTTGTTACTGTTTAAGTAGACGGTGATGATAATAACTGGCAAACAATACCAGGTAGGATTCAAAAGAACGCAAAATTAATGAAAGATCCTTTTCAGCTCGTGTATGGTACATTTGTAGAGTTCGTTGAATATTTCAATCATTAAAGTGAAAAAGTTCTTACTTCCAAGTTTTAATACCATAATTAAGAAGTTAGAAGAGTAACCACAATCAAAAATAATAAATTAGACCGTATTGGTTCTTTTTGATTATTATTAATAACTTATATACAGTAACATTGACAGTAGTATTTAGCCTTATTTTCTAAGCTGATAGAAAAATTAAACAAATCTTGAATAACTTGCTGATTATATCGAATCTGTGTTTTCTTTCAAATACTTCATCGAAGAGCTACGTTAAAAAATATTTAGACTTGTATAGCCACAATTTATAAAAACAAAATTTTAAAACCTATGCTCAGTTCAGAAAACTGTTACTTTCAGATCTTGACTAGACATTTGAGTAGACTAATATGATATTGAGGAATGTATATATTAATATGACCAACCTAAACTAACCTAAACTGGAAACGGTTAATTTCACCCATGATGCTCAGTGCAGTAATGAACATAGCGAACTATATTTACATTTACCAACTCCAGAACAACAGTACTAGAGTTATGCAGTTGGCTACATACATAAATTACAGAGTCTACGACTTAAGCCTTCATTTACATTGCGGGAGTGGGAGATATTAACATTTGATAAATATGCTTCAGTGAAGGGTCTTTAGGTGTTTCATAAATATTCGTATTTCCTTTTCTTAAATTTTACTCGAGTACAAATTTATGATTTTCATTTCACATGCAAATTTTTTACTTGACTACGTTTATTAAATTTTAAGTAGTCACCAATGCCGGATTAAGACTTATATTTTAACCCTCAACGACTTTTAATGTTTAAATGTTCAGTACATTTTGTTACAATGTAATTTTCAGCAAAAATATAGTGTGAAGCTTTTAATCAAATGGATAGCTTCCTAATTAACAAAATAGTCAACAATGAACAATGAAGAAATGCAAAAAAAACTTTAACACTAAACACAAACTTATACAGCTCTATTCAATTTCATCATCTACACCATGCGTCTTTGCGAGAATGAAAAGTTAATTTCAATTGTGGTAGCTAACCTGATAATGAAAGTATTTATTATAGTGATTTTCAAACTGTTAGGAGGTAGGGGGGAGTAAGTAAAAAATCATATTATGGCAAACCTTTCTTGTTTTTTTAAATTCTGTTTTTTTATGTTCAATACTGATTTGTTATGTTACTAGAAACAAAAAAAGTAAACTTAATTAATTAACTCAGTGGTTAGCATGGATGTGAGCTGAACTAGATAGAGTTCGGGAGTTCATCTCACAAGGTCCTCGGTTCAAATCCCACCAATCACGAAATAATTGTCCTCTATGACAATATTACAACTGGCTGTTTGGCCTGTTGTTAAAGCGAATCCATGCTAGACACTGGGATGATAAGGTCGGACATCAAGGTAAATAAATAGAATGGATCACATGATAAAGCACCCTTAAACCACCCTAACCAAACCCAATTTCACTTTTACCTAATATTTACTGTGATCTGAGTAGCTAGGAGAATATATCAAAGAGCATTATCACGATTATTCCCCGAGAGATGGAGAGCATGGTGAAGCAGTTTGCGCGGTGTTTTGCATTGTAATGGGGTAGTAAACGTGTCTAGCCGCCAATTAACTCTTACTGTGTACAATGCATTAAAATGATTCATCTTGACATCTGCTACCAAACATTTAACATGTCGTTTAGTAAGCTCTTTTAGACACTCCAATGAGACCCAAAAGGTGAATATGAGGGTTTGAAATTAGTAATACGATTCTTCCTTTTCCCGGAGCAGCAAACCCAATTTTAGGCTTCTAAAATGAAACCCCAATTTTATTGGACTCATAATTTATAAAACAGGGTCAAATATGATATTTTTAAATAAAAATTGAAAAAAACTAGGTAAAATTATGGGCGATTTCCTTGTGTTGACATTTTAACGCATAGTTTAACAGTAACATAAAGCAGTGTGACTTAAGCCAGGTTTCCTTATAAAATTTCATTATATTGATTTTCAAACTGCTTTATTCATGGAATGTCCCTAATTTAAGTTTATTTTGTATGGCTTTTAGAATAACAATAATTATGTTATTCGGGTTTAATCCTCAAAATACAGCACAATATTGGGATACGTATGTTATTTTTAATCCCCCATAATACAAGGGAAAGGAACTGGGAATTATATTATCATAATTGGCTACCGTAAAGAAACATATTAAAACATTGACGCCAATTTCTAAAATCATGATTTTACGGTCTCTAACCTTTGAAATATATAATGCACATAATTATGTTTACTATAAGCAACAAAATACAAATAATAATGGTTATTTGAAAATTCAATCCAATTTTTACAAGCGTTATTTAACTCGTTTAACATCAGAAAGAACCTTAACAGTCATTTACGTAAGCTAACACTGTCACTAATGTTTCCACTAATCTCACTTAAATTAACGTAATTGTTCAAACTTAATATCAACATTATTTCGATACACCTATAGTGTCAAAAGAATTTATTTTCCAAGTAAAAAAGGAATGGAAATAACCAAATTTAAAAGAGGTTAGTCTATTTAAAAAAATCTTTCTATTTAAGATACTTTTTAGTTTTATCATGCCGTTAAAATGATTATTCTGTAACCCTTTGTTTAATTTGTAAACATTTAAAACCCATCAAGTAAATCATATTGGATAGAAGAGTTCAAATTACCTTCATAAATTAGAAAAGTATGACATAATTACACTTCAGCAGCTTCAGTAAATATATTTTCATTGGCTACGGCTATAATGTTCTTTATAGTGACTTAGACAAATCTTTTGACTGGAAGAATAGTTTAATACACTTGAATTCTTTTTTGCTCACTGATGAAAATTGAAATTAAATAATTAACATCTTACAAACAGGCAACGCAAAACATTTTTCATAAAACACAAAATCAAGTCCACTATGGTTTGTGTACAAAGTTACATGATACACACCATTAATTAGTAAACAGCACCACAAAGAAAACTCGCGACACAAATTAAAACTAGGGTTTATTAATCGAGAAGTAATTAAAATCTAATTTTCAATTTCCACGTGACAAAGTATTACAATGGAAATAAATTATATTAGGTGGGATTTTTGAAAACTCAAATGTAGGATACACGTTTTAGTTAATTAACTTAGTTTATTGTCAAAGCACTGTTAATATACCCGTTTAAAAAGTGTTACATTAAACCTTTTTCAAATTGCTCTCATTATTAGGGGGGATTTTTGAAAACTGAAATGTAAGATGAATGCTTTAATTAATTAACTTAGTTCATTGTCAAACACTGTTAATATACCCGTTTTTAAAGTGTTACATTAAACCTTTTTCAAATTGCTCTAATTATATTAACTTTACATACTTCAAACCTTGCTCTTATTAAATATACGGTAACATTGAATCTCCGGTTGCAGCATACCTATATATATATTTACGGTTAGAAAAGTGTGAGATATAACGAAATACGTTAAGTTCAGCACTTAAAATGACGTGGCAAAAGACATTAAACAAAAGATTAACATATTAAAGCGGTTGTCCTTACTGATATTTCAATATCTTAGTACATTTTTAATACTAATAAACATCTACAAAACTGATTATGTAGGCCTACCTACAAAAGTGTATTTTACAAATTTTCCCTTTCTATAGCTAGATTTGGTTAGTTAAAGCATGACAAATTATGGATACATAGATTTAAAGTGTAAACTTATATATTATATTTAAAAATAATGGATCGATGGCACCGAACTGGACCAGATTATTTTGCACAATACAGACAGAATTGAAAAAATCCAAGCCTATATTAAAGTTATTATTCATATAAAAGTTTCAGCCTGTTTTAAGCTCTCGTTAAGTTGCCTTATTAAACACAAAAACTCTTTCGTTTAAAAGCCTCTCCATCACGCCAATGTTAATGGCTACTTCCACTTTTTATGACGCCTCTTAATTCATCTGTTATAACGCAACAATATCTTCCCGTAAAGTATTTTTTACTAAGACCGTCTTTTAAAGTAGCCGTTTCAGTTCAGTTATCAGAATTGCAAATTTTTTCATCACATCATTGTTTACTTTCATAACAGTTACTCATAACACCATGGGTACCGGACCAATGAGGTTCAAGGATTAAGAGAGAAGAAGTAAAATTGTAATGATTCGAACTTCAAATAATCAGCTGTTCAGACCAATTTAATTGTTCAATGGTGCAATTAATTAGTGTTTTGGTACAATGTTTCGTTGCATCATTGTCAGGGGCAATGAGAAGTTAAACGAAAAAACATATCTTAGAAGTTATAAGTAATGATTTTTAGTAATTGAAACACTGTCGTGGGTAAAGTAGTGTACGCAACTCGCGTAAATAGTGTTAACGACACTTGTAGAAGTTTTTAAGGCAATCGCCAAGGCTCGTACCTTAAATTTTCTACTCGTGTCGTTAACACTATCTTTACGCAATCGTTGCCTAAACTAATATTACCATTACAAAAATCACAGCTATAGTTTATTGGTTTGCCTTATATAAAAAGAGATTTTCTTCTTACTATTTTAGTTGTTCGTCCTATTGTATATGAAAGGAAGTAAACAATAAAACTTGAAACATACACAAGATTTATTCTCCTAAGATATCAAAATACCGTCTACAATGGGATGTTTCCCAAACTGCCCTGTAAATTTAATTTTTTCTTTAAGTGTTTGAACTATACAGGGTGTTTTTTTTTAAACTTGCATCTTTATTTATGTAAAAACCGCAATAGATAGAAATATGCAGTTTGCGGGAATCATCTATTGACGTAGGGGGCCCAATGTTTTTGAATTCAACGTTACATTCACATTCCCCCCCTTTGCCCCCCTGCCCCAACTTATTTTTTTTAAATATCAAGGTGCCCCTTGTGATATATCAAATGAAAGAGCATGAAAAAAGAAAATGTTTGATGAAAAAAATTCAAAATCGGTTCATAAATTTGTAAGATATTACCCCCCTCCCTCCCTGGAACTTAATTTTTTTTTATAGCAAGGTACCCCTTGTGACATATCAAATGAAAGAGCATGACAAAAGAAAATTTTTGGTGAAAAACATTTTAAAATCGGCTGATGAATTTGTGAGATAATCCCCCCCCTTTTCCCCTACCCATAACTTGTTTTTTAATAGCAAGGTACCCGCCCTTGTGACATATCAAATGAAAAATAAATTTCACCAAACATTTTCTTTTTTCATGCTCTTTCATTTGATATGTCACAAGGGGTACCTTGCTATTAAAAAAAAAATAAGTTCTGGGAAGGGGGAGGGGGAAATATCTCTCAAATTTATGAACCGATTTTTAATTTTTTTTCATCAAACATTTTCTTTTTTCATGCTCTTTCATTTGATATGTCACAAGGGGTACCTTGCTATTAAAAAAAATTAAGTTGGTGGCAGGGGGCAAAGGGGGGAATGTGAATGTAACGTAGAATTCAAAACAATTGGGCCCCCACGTCAATAGATGATTCCCGCAATTAGCATATTTCTATCTATTGCGGTTTTTACACAAATAAAGATGGAGATTTTAAAAAAACACCCTGTATATTCTTTGGTATGATAACTAGTGTCTTATAGTGCTACAATGTTATATTTTCAATTATAAAACATGGAGTTTCAATTTAGCTCAGAACTTACTCCTAATCTTCAGTCTCGCATGGTATCGTCTAATCCTCATATCTGCGTTGCCGCAGCAATATAGAAGAGGGAGTACTTTCTTGAACATTGATAACAAGTTCGACTGTATTCGTACTTTAAGTGATTTTAATTTTCAAACAGTTTCATTCAGGTCACTTTTATTGTCTAACAAGAGTTTTAATAAAATTATTAACACACGATAAACTACTAACCACGGAAATAGAACTTCCAGAATAGGTTTTCCACAGTAATTAGGTTAATAAGTATTTTTCTATAAGTGGTGGATTCTAAAGAAAACAGTATATATTGAATTATAAAGTTAGTATACATTTTGTGTACCAATATTTTTTTGGAATAATGTGGCCTGGGGATTTTAAATTACCGGAGGAATACTTATAATGTATTGGCCCTAGTTATATATTGGCATTGCTAGACAATACAATTGGGTTATAGGCAATTAAATAGACAGATAAAAATTAAACTCTTTCTACAGTTATTTCTCTCTAAAATTTGTATTGTACTATGTTAACAGCAAATTTAAGGCATGAAAAGTAAATTGTAACTCAACCGAGCTTGAAGTAGTTTTTACCAATTTGGCAGTGTACGAAAAAAAATGTTTTAAACCAGAACAAGTATCGCTTCATAACAGTTTTTTTATGTTAGACCTCTAGTATTTTTTCACATACATTAAAATATTTAAAAAAACACGTACAAATTACATATTAGAAATACCCAACTGTAACAACAACTTACTTTGACTCCTGTGACAATTTGTTCCTTTACTCCTGTATTCATTTTGATTGAGGGGGTTTTCTTTTTCAGAGACATGGCTTTCTCTAATTTTAATTTTTACACTAATGTTTTCTAAATAGTAGTACACGTATTAAGGGTCTCTTAGGTGAAAGGTTGTGCTTTTTTATGAGAATAAAAAAGTCTAAAAGCCATAAGTTATTAGTAATTTCTTTTTTTTATAACTCTTTGATGGTAAAAACAACTCTAGTTAGTATAGAGGAAAAAGTATGATGGGGGCAAACAACCTTCAAAATGAGAATAGCCTAATGATGTTATCAACAAAGAGGTTTTTTTTGTTAAAAAAGGGTAATGAAGCGTAGGCTTGCAAAGACCAGGAAAGTATAAAATATAAGACCGACCATTTTGCCTTGATGGGAAGGCCTAAAAGCCGGAGATTCTCGCTAATATGAGCCTAATGAGGGCTTAAACTTACTTTTAAATCAACATTACTTTACGATTTTTGTTTAAGTATAGGCCGTAATTAGTTTTTTAAAGCCTCATCAGTGGTGTTTGCTACATCATATCTTAAAATGACATCTCTACCTTTTTAAAAATACCCCCTATAATGTGTTGTTACTTTGAGTAAAAATGTGTAAAGAGTAGGTAATTGAAAACATCAATAAGTACCAGTATACATTATTTTCTGTATAAACAATTGTTGTAAATTTGCAAAAACTATCAGTGGATTCACCTTTACAGTAAAGAATAAAAAATACAAAAGAAATACAAATTCATTTAATCTCTAACAAACACTAATCAAATGCTTGATCGAAAATGGTAGCTGGCCACGAGGACGTGTTTTTTTAGTAAAGCTTATTTCCAATTTAACTATGGTTGGTTATGTTTAATATTATTTTTATGGTCTCTGTTTATAAACACTAGTATGGAGTTTTTAAAGTTTTAAACTACTTTTAAACCTTTTTAAATAATATACACTTGCAAATTTAAATATCCATTTTAATTGATAACTAATGCATTTATATATATTTTATACTAATAATTAGTAAAAATTAGATTATTTTGTTTAACATGTATGTTGCATGTTTTACACAAATGAGTGGTTGATATTAGCTTTTCCTCTATTTTAACAAAAGTGCTTTTAGGTTCTGGCACAGAAAGGTCGCCAGGGACAATATTACTTTCCGTAAATGGTGTCATGCTAATGAAAATATGTTCGAGTAAAATGTTATTCCCAAACCAACCATTTTCAGTTTAAAAGTTTATATTTATATGTATGATTTTTTAGTATAAACATACGTATAAAGCTAGATGTACTGTTTTTTTTTTAATTTTGTATCATAAATAAGATTCATTAATATATATACTGTATATTTATAAAAAAATTTTTTGTCAACGCTGATTAAAATATTGTTATCAAGTTCTACACAAAAAATCTAAGCTTTCCGTAACCTATTTTATAATATAAAAATATCCATAACTAGTAAAAAATATTGAAAATTACTAAGATAATTTTAAGTGTTGGAATTAATAATATCCGTATCGTAGGTCAAAGGTTCATAAATAACTCAACAATTCTGCAGGGATCTTGTTTTCAACGAATGTCATCAGCGCTGCAGTGGCAATTAACGCCCGAATACAGACAACAGGTTTAGCTGTCACTAGTTTTTACAATATCCTTCTTTATTACGTGCGTTAATTTGGTAAGGGATTCAACTTTTTATGTTTTAATCCCTTTAATACAATAAAAGGAATATAAATTAGTATTCCTAAATTCTTTTTTATTCATTTAAAAAATAAATATAACAGTGTATGACAAATTATAGTGTGCATAATATGCCTACTTATTGTTTCTTATTGTTAAGATAATAGCAATAATAACACTTTTTGCTTATTGTTGAGGTGGAAAGATAAAAAAAAAATTTAATATTGGGAGGCAGTATTAATAAGAAAAATATCAGAATACACTTTGTAATTAAAGGTTTTTCTTCAAATGTCTGTTTAGGAAAATTGCTAAATAAAATAATAAAATATTGCAATAGTTATTTAATACAACTAAAACTATAAATTCAACATAAATTGTATTTGTAGTTAATCAACCCGCAATGAGATTCCAATCAGTAATGCTTGAGAAATTGTTACCTTTCCATCTTCTACAAAGAACAATTTTCGCCAAATTAGTTTGCAATTGAATTTGAATGTTGTAACATATTTTAAACTGGAAATTTTATTCGTAATTCATAAAAGTTAAAACACAAACTAGAAAAACTGCAAGGGCATTAATAAATTATAAATATGTAAAACGATTGAAACATTATTACATCATATTGCAAAGCATAGAACTATAGAGACAGTAGTTGACAAAATTGGTAAAGAAAATTTAATATAAAAAAATTTGTATATTTTGTGCCTAGCGTCGTAAGACAACTCAGGTTTCATAATATTGCTTTTGTGTTATTTTGCTCAAGTTCATTCAACTTTAATAATTGCAGATAAATTGCATACTAGTTTTGTGTCAGCTTCTAAATAACACTTCTTAACGTGAATCGAAAAAAAGTGATTTTTAATAGCACTATTATTTAAGCACTTTAAACAGTTGAACTGTTTATTATAAGATATATTTAGAATTGGGTTTAAACTTACAACGACAACAAAATTGAGGTAAATATTTATTATGTTTAATCTTGAAATGAGTAAAAAATGGATAGTTCCATTTCAAATTCTACCTATTGGGAAAACAAAATGTGTAATCAATGTTATGGATATTAATTAGTTAATTAATTAAATTGATTATCAAGCGATCGTCAAAATCTAAGTACAAATAATTGATTGTAATTGTCCCTGTAACAAAGCTAGACAATTCACAAAGTGAACAATCATGACTATACAAACAAAGACCTCAAGTGGCTTCAAGAGACGTTTCTGCAATTCAATTATGTTTATTAGGGTTTGTACCGCTTCCACACGGTTTGTATGCAAATTACTGTACGTAGTCTGGGGTAGTAAGAGAGCCGCGATATAGACTTTCTGAAAGAACAAATAAATGTTATTTGCTAATTAAGTTAGTTACGTTTATATTAGTTGTTGCATTGGAGTTTAAGATCAGTATGGGTTTTTCATGTTCAGCTAAATAGGCTAAGGGTTTATTTTGTCTTACTTTTTAAAATGTAAATCTTAAACAATTTGTATAAAAATACTAGATTTCACTATAAAAGTATAACATTACTTGTATATCTTTTTATCAATGACTAGCCGTAAATTTATGTTTACTTTACCAAATAAACTTCTAGTTTATGTTACTGTAATGTATACAATATATTAATTAATTAACAATGTAATTGAAAAATGAAGTATCTTAGAAATAAAGAAACGAAGAATTTTGTTAGATGATAAGAATCGACACCTTTCATTAGTTATTTGTAAACTTTGAAACTCAATAAAGTCTGTTTACTCCCTTAAACGCTTCTTTCTTGTATAATTGCATAAATAATTTATTTAAGGAGTTTTGTATTCTAACATATTATTAGTCTGTGTTCAACTATCCCATCAGTAATATGTTTGTGGTAATTAATGTATATATAAAAATGCATAACAGTAGTTTAAAAAAATCTCTATTGTAAACAATAATATTCAATTCTTATCAGTAACCTAATTATTCTTAAAGAATAATATAAAGAAACTGTTTATTTTACATACATGTAAAAACAGCCCAAATCCATAGGTTGGTCTATGACAATTAGTATGAAAGACATAAGTTCACCGATATGTTTTCCATACCTAATATTCTTACCAAAGATTTAGCTATGCATGAAAATACAACATGAAATATATATACGGAAAAGTAATACTACGAAGCAGACATTGTGATCAACAAATTTGCTTATATTTAATTATAGTAAATTAAATTGAATCGCCCAATGAGAAGTGAAGTTCCTCCATATCATATGAGAGCTGTTGGCTCTGTCAGATGGCGCTGTCTGCAATTCAATTAGGTTTATTTAGTATCTCGAGCTACTGTCTTGTTTGTATGTAAATGTTTGTGTGAACAGTCAAGTCCCTTAATAAACTTTGGCCGAATGAAACGTTGGCTGTGCTTGTTAAGGAAACTATAAAAAATACTTAACCCTTCAGTTCGGATTGTTGACAAGGATTTGTCAAACAAAATGATAAATCTGGGGATAGTAAAAATATGACATTGAAGAATACCTTTTATACGGGATTAATCAATCTGTTTTCTCAAAGGTATAAAGAAACTGTGATGGAATGTTAATTGCTATGTCAATGTGGATGGAGTGTGTGGTAATTCCTTGATAGTATAATTTTATAGTAAAATCAAAATTAAACCGTTAAATTCTTCTGTTTACAATATTAACCTTTTCATAATTCAAATTATCAAAACATCGGACTAATTGTAGTATATGCAATTAATTTTGTTTTAAATTCTTTAAAATTGTGAAACGTATCTTCCCTTGTACATGTTCAATTTACTTTTGCTCTTTTGTTATCATTTTAAAATTTCCCTTATCACTTTAATGTAATAGTATATATGATATTAGGACAATGTATAAGTATACTATTTTATTGATGACGTTTTGAAATGAAACTTTATCAATTCTACTAAAAAACTACTTAATAAAAGTTTCAACATAGTTTTATTAAATCTAAATATATTAAAACATCTACATAAACAAAACAGAGTACAAAGTGTTTGCCATTGAAGGCAGCCCCAGTGTAATGTTGTATACTAAATGACCCCAAGGAATGTTACAGTGCTGAATGGTAAATGTTTGTTCAGTTTATAGGTCAGACTCGAAGTGATATATGAACGATAAAGTGTACAGAAAATACTCAATAAATAGGTGTATAAATACAGTAGAACCTTGAAAACAAGACTCTCATGGGGATTATAAAATAAGTCTGGTTATCAAGGTTGACTTCTTATTGAGGTTTGCAATAACATGTAAGAGGTAAAATAAATTCAAGGGGATTTGAAAAATACACTTGTTATTATTGAGTGTGGGGAGCAGGTGTTGTCGAGGGGGGGAATAACTTAATAACTTAATAACTTTTCTTATCGAGGTTCCACTGACACTAAACCTACATGGTAACCAAATGAGGAAGTAATACATTGTTTAAAAACTTTGCAAGTTAAAAAGTTATTTATGAAAGCTTACTACGTTACAACTACAATGTCTGCTGATCTTATTGCTTATCTTCTCTCTGCACATTTACCATTTGCAGTTGCAAAGCTCTTAAGCTCTTCACAACACATATTGTGATAGGTTATCATCTTAACGTTAAGCTTTACCATTTGGTAACTGGTTTGGATTTTCTAAATGTTTTTTACTCATTAATAAACAATTCGATAGCGTCACAGACTTTATATATTTTAGGGTGAATATGAATGAAAAGTGGGTGTGGTATACTGTATGTGTAGCTTTTGTTACTAAATAAGATCAGCTGCTTGATTTTGTTAGGCTTATTTATTAAAAGCTATATTATCAAGGACATCTAGGAACAGTTTTCAACTATCAAAACCAATTTACTTTCCCCAGGATCGAACCGTTGAACTTCTGACTGAGAGGCGAGCACTTGTAACCACATACCAGCCTTGCTCAATAACCCTAGTCTATTTCAGGTAAGGAAATATAAATTTCTATGTCTTTAAAAAAAAAAAAAAACTTTAAACTTATTTTAATGCCTTGTATCAAAGGAAATAAAGCTCCACAAAGATCTGTTAGGAGTAACCATTAACATCTCCCAGTTAAAGAGGCTTTTAAACGAACGGGTTTTTGTGCTTAATAAACCAACTTAATGAGTGTTCAAAGCTGCCAGAAACTTTTATATGATAAAATAACGTTTGATATAAATTTCAATACATTTTAAGTTGTATTTATTTCTCGGTACTTTCGTATCATACTGACTATACATAAATCGGTCAAATAAAACCCTTAGGTTAGGTTAGGTTTGAAATATTTTGTTTTAGAAACTAAATAAATGGTATTTTGAAGTATATTTATCGATGTGGTTGGTATAATAGGAAAGTACTTTTTCTCGTTTCATTTATTGTCAATATACAAATCAACGCTTTATACATCATACAATTTCTAAGAGGTATTAAAAAACTTACTAAATAAATGGATTAAAGTACAAAACCTTTCTGCAATACTTCCTCAAGCATAAAAAAGCTATACTTATTGCATTAACATTGTAATATCAAAAATGTATTTTTAGGCTGGTTTAATAAACTCCTGAACTCTCCGGTAATAATCTTAAGCTGCATGTTCCATTGAATAAATTTTATCAGATTACTTTTACATAAATAATATAAGGTTTCAATTTAGCGAAATGTAGAAACTCCTAATCCTTGCCTCACCCGATATTTCAACGTATAATCCCTCCTATCTGCACTGCTGCAATAGAAACATTGACGGTAAACTCGATTTTCTTTTACTTATTTTTTTTTTGTTTGCGTGCAAAACTGAATATAATTTCACAAAAAAATATGAAATACACAATTGAAGGCAGCAATGATGCAGCAAAGATTAGTTGTTTCTATGAAAAAAAAAACTCAGGAAAGAATAATAAATTAATTTACAAAAAAAAATAAACAGAGGATACACTAGATGCTTAAAAATCATCAAAATACAATTTTACCAATAAATGAATAATATAAATCGATCATTTTATTTTACATACTAATTTTATCTTCTTTAATATGTATTTAAGAAATAAAGTGTTTAAGTTAAAGTTAATACAAGTATATTATGCCTCGTTTGTACAAAAAAAATTATGTCAATTATTATAGCTTAAGGTAAGGCAAATAGCAATGTATTGAAAATCGAAAATATGTGTTATCGCTGACAAACACATCGCTCTGTTGATGAAACTTAGTTGATAATACGTAATTAGAAATATTTGACCTTTCCCTTTAATTATGTGACTATCAAGGAGGCATTTATTTGGTAAAAGGTTAATGTAGCGTAGAACGGGATTGCTTTGTAAAGGATTCGGAGACATTATAATTTCCCTTGATGGAGAGGCATAAAGAAAGCTTTGCTAATTTGTGCCTAATGAGGGTATTACATTTTATTTTTGGATACTAAGCCGATATTCATTGAAAGTAAAAGTGCAAATACAAATGAAAAGTCACCTAGGTTGAAAAATGAGCGAGAGTCAAAATTACACTCCTGGCAAGTTTAATGGTCTAATGCGCAATTATTTTAGATAACTAAATCACAAAACTATAATTTGTAGATTTATGACCTTAATGAATCACCTCTCAAAACTATTCCTACCTCCTTTTGCTGTTTCATGAGAAACTGTTTTCATTATTGTAGATGAAAAGTATTGCTTCTGAAAGAAAATTTAAAATTAAAATATATCAGATTTGTATATTTCTATAAAGGGTAAATGTCATTGTTATTGTATAAAATCATACAACCTGACATAAAAAAGTAAACATTTTTATAACAACAAAGTAATTTTATTGTCATTATTTGTAATACTTAAAAGGTAATATGTGCAGCTGATGTCCCTGATCCCAGCTGACTATTTTTTTTAGGATTAATACGCCACAACAAATTTAAGGTGAAACTGAGTGTGGGGAAAAATCGTTCAACTTCTGGGATCATATAAATCTCCGGAAAAGGTATCTAGCTATGAGTTAAAGATATATCCTTGACCTTTGTTCAACCTCTGTTGATCTTAGTAAATAGTATCGACCTATGACTGTATTAGTTAATCTTATTATTTAAGTTCATCAATGTTATGTCTTGCCATAAAGATATCAAAACATTTTCACTCCCAATTCCTCTAAATTGCTACAACTGAGACAATTTCATCCTGCTAATACAAAATCCTATAATCACGATATTGTCCTGATACAAATTTTTCGTTTTTTTTCGTTTTGTAGTTCATGGTTAATATTTAAATAAAACATCAAAACAAAGTTATGTATGTATTAAGCTGAAATAATAATAATACATTTTTTAATATTATCAAGTTTATACATTTTCCTTTTGATACACAATAGTACAATTTTAAGCTTTGTCCGATATAAAAATCAAAAGTTCTACGTGCAAGATAATTAAATACATTACTGTAATGTCTGATTCCGTTGATATTTCCAATATCAATATGACAACACTATGATAGCCAACTAATATGATAATTTTCAATTAACTCATAGCAACAGACACATTGCAGCTTAGTGTTTTGTTTATTATTATAATTTTTGATTCATTAAAAACTAAAACTAACGCAAGACCTTCCTTTGCACTTTAATGAGCACCATCAAAGTTCTGCAGAATTCATTTAAGGATAATTAAATAAAGTTTCCGTAACGACACAATTTATTCGTTTTTGTTTCTTAGAATTTTTATTTTTGTAAACATGTTTTAACAATTTTATTTCCTTAAACAGAAAATTAGCTTCTTAAATTAAATTAACTTCAGAAAGTTTAATTATTTGGTGTTCGGAATCAAAATGTGATTTTAAATTTATGCATATATTTAATATTACTAAATATTAAGATAATTACTAAAGATAATGTAATGATTTAAATATAAAGATAGGACGTCTCAACTAAAAATTATTAGGGTAGGTTAAGGAAAGAATAACAATACAGTCTTATATCATTTAAAGTTTCTTAATCCAAAACTTGAGGTATGCATACATTTGTATCACATTCAATATTGTGATATAGTTTAAAAATTAACAGGCCGCAAATTAGAAGTACAAGTGGATGTTGGATATCCCTAGTTCGTTTTATAAATTAATTTAACGTAGGAAAAAAATATTTTTTACGAATTGTTTGGTGTTTATCTCGATAGCCATTGGATAGATAACATGTCAGCTCTAAATATTTTCTTTTATGATGGACCTTTAAATTACAAAGGAAAAGATAATGTGAGAAAGTTATTTAGATAGGCTTTAATTTCCTATCTTCTCCATACTGCATTGTAAAGCTATATTAGGTTAGAGTAGTTGTTTTGTTTTTATTAGAAGGAAACGGCGTATCAGCATTTAAAACATTATCAAACTGCTATGTTAGCAATTACCAAAGAACCCCTAACTGTTTTAAATCAATTTGTTTGATTAAATTATAATTGTTTGATGGATATTGAATATAAAACGATTCACCAGGATCTTGTTTGAAACGAGCGTCATTGATTAAAGAGGCTGGAGTGATAATTACAACGCACGTATTCAAGCAGGTTCGGATGTCTGGTCTTGGTTACCTCTTTCTTTACAATACTTCAAGAATAAAACTACAAATTTTCGTTTGGATTTCGTCTGTATGAGTTATACAATTTTTAAACTACTGTATAACTTTTATTATCTTGTTTCATAACCATTGCAGGCTATTGTCACAGTTTGTTCTGATTCCGTTTACTAGTACAAGTAAGTGTTTTTGTAGTATGTGATTACACTAATTTAGATACTTAAGTAATTTATATATTACTTAGTTTCATCAACAATTCATTTCATGTATTTTTAGCGAAGTTCCCATATAGGGAATAAGCTATTACCGTAGGTCTCATGGTAAGACCTAGACCCGGGACCGATTTACTTTTTCGTTTTGAGGTCCCCAGAGGCCAAAAACGCCATCCATTCAAATTCATATATATATATATATATTTATATATATATATATATATATATATTTATATATGTGTCTGTTAGCGTGATAACTCGAGCAAAATTGATCCGATTTTGATGAAATTTGGTACAAACGTGTAAACCTACATTTATTCGAACGAGTTCGCGAACCAGCATAATCCGACCATGGGATCAGGGGTTTATGGGGGGTTTTATGGGGTAAAAATGGGTTTTTCTCATTTTTGACCCTAAAAACTTAAAATTTCTAAATTTCTCTCTAGACCATTTTGAAGAGCTTAAATAAACAAATAATTTAGTATATTGAAGTGTTTTTGAATGTTCATTGACTACGGAGAAAATTTAAAAAAATTGTAAATTTAAAATTCCCATGTTATTCTTATGGAGAATAAATAAACTGTTCTAGTTTGCTTGTTTATGGATATATTTTAATCAAATTTGGCAATTTGGTTTATTTCATACTAAGCTATCAATATTTCAATTGAAAAAACACACCTCAACATCTTCCCCGTAGCAGCAAACCTAACTACTCACTAAAATTAATGTTATTTAAATAGGAAATAAATCTGAAAATTTATAGGGAATATTTTAGTAGAAATCAAGCCGGGTAAATGGAAATTCGCTTAGTATGCAGGTTTGCTGCGACGGGGGTATTTTATTAGTATATTATTTGTATGTAATGTTTTTACTTATATCCATTATATATTTTATTCTGACAAGTTAGCTCTTTAAAAACTCAACTAACTAATGTATTGGTAACGGGTTCTTCACCTATTTCAACCAAGCAAAGTATTTACAATAATAATAATAAAAATTAAATATTAAAATACATTCAGTCAATATTTTCGTTTTTTTACAAACTTAACTCGAATACATTTACTACTATGCAACCATAATGCATTAACTTTTCCCCTATAAATAAATATATGTGGTGTTTTTGTGTCTTATTTGCTTTCCAAATCATCATTACAAACATTAAAGTGTGTTTCATAAATATTAATACAGTCAAATAAAGTTCCTGTTAAAAATACAGAGGAACTTTAGGCGGAAATAGAGCAAATTAAGATAAAGCTAAACGTGGCGACGTTCGCCGCATAATTGTGACTTTATAATTTTACGCCTCCCCTTAACTGTTGCCTTCTTTGTGTCTTGCATTTAACTGTAATGAAGCGACCTTTATGTGATCTTAAAGTTTACTTTATTAGGATTTTGTGATAATTTATATGTTTTAAAATAACTACTTATAGTCAATTATGATTTAAAAAAATATTAATGACTCGATAGCAATCCAATTTTTATAGACAATGATTCTGTAAATGTAAGAAAAATTAAGAGTAAAATTTCGAGGTACTATTTCTCAGGAACAGTAGGATATTAAAACCGAGCTAATAACCAAATACAAAGCTAATGAGTAAGTCATTGTTAAGAATTTAATAAACCGCAACATAAAACTGCATATATCTTATGAAAACAAATACTTATTTTACTTATTTTTTTTGTATTATTACAATCACATACATTTTATTGTTTATAATCTATATAATTAAAATTCATTACTAATACTCTTAATTTATATGTTAAGTTAATACAATTGGTTTATAAGCTATGCATTTTGTAACGATAATGTACGAAGACTAATTGTTTCCATATAATAATAAAGTTAAAAGTAATTAATTTTTTTTCTTTTAATCCCCGGATAGTTAAGAATGAATAAAAGACATTTATTGAAACAAATGTATGTGTATATTTAGTACGAGCATAATAGTATTTGTTTTTATTCAGAGTATATTTTAAAGGTACCTTTATAAACCATGCTATTGTGTTCTAAATAATATTTTATTCTGTTGCAGGTAAGATGGTCATTTAAAAAAATGTAAGTATAGAGCTTAAATAAATATAAGAACTATTGTGTACACTATACAAAATATAGAGTGTAGTAGTAAAATTCTGTTAAATTAGTGATTCCTATGCATTCAACTATCCTTATATTAAAATATAGATGCAAGTTCAATTTGAAAAAAATTTTATTCATACGATGTTAACAGTTAATTTTAAAACTAAACAATATTTGTCAGACAAGAAAATGTGTAATTTAAACAATGAAAATGGATTATGAAAGTTTAAATTTATGATCATTTAAAAAGTGTGAGCTAAAGTTTATTAAGTGAAATCCCTTATAATATAAAAATTAAACCCTCCAAATAATAAAGTAAATGTAGCATATTGACCAGATACTAAAAGTCGTCGCAAGTAGGTTTTAACTAATGTTATACAAGAGCAACAAGATTGTTAAAAACAAATATAATCACATACGTTGTGTTGCAACGAATCATATTATTACACCAAAATAATTTTTAAACAAACATATATATCTACCATGCAATTATCATAGTAGTGAATTACTCTTTCCTTAGTTGCAAAGCTAGACAATTCACAAAGTGAACAATCATGACAATACAAACAAAGACCTCAAGTGGCTTCAAGAGACGTTTCTGCAATTCAATTATGTTTATTAGGGTCTGTACTGCTTCCACACGGTTTGTATGCAAATTCATATATAAACTCCATTGAACTGGGTAGGGTAAGACTTGTGTTATGAAGACCATTACCGACAAAACAACTTATAAGTTATTATTTCGTTACTTAATCAATGATTGAGCTTGGAGACCCCACAAGCCATGGAATCTAAAAAAAAGAAAAGCTATTGTCCTAAAAACGTTGTAAAAAGATTATTTTGTGGCAAAAGCACAATGGCGGGCATAAAATAATTGTTTGACGTTTCCCAACAGCAAAAAAATGTAATAAATAGTTTAAAAAACATGCAAACAAAATACAATTATTTCTTCTTTTAAAAAGCAAAAAAATATTATTTTTATTATTGATTTTGAATTTGGATACGGAAATGGAGGTTAATAAAACAACAAACGTCATGAAAGAGGAGTCGTTTTGTGCAACACTGTATACGAAATGACTCCAAGGAATAACTGTTGAAAGGTAACTTATGTTCGTTTAGTATCTAGGTCAGGCTTGGAGTTATGTATGAATAAATGCTGTACATTGTACAATTAAGAATTATATTATACTATGATAAAAACAATTACACAAAGGGACATTGGGACTTCAAGTAAATCATATTATTATCAGAAGTTAAACAAGGACACACTACTTTAGTGTTGATTCAAGTTATTCTATCTTACACATCTTCTAAGATCTTAAACTATAATATATTTTTTTTTTAAGTTCATACAGAAATTGTTCAAATTTCAATTATTTTAAACCTTATATAATACTAGAACCGAAAAATGTTCCAATGCGAAAATTGTATTTTTAAAAAGTTGGTCAGTTTGAGAACAACCTTTAAATTTTTTTAGTTTGAAGTGTACAAGAAAAGTATGGGGACCAAGCTTGTCTCGTGGTACACGAGGGGATTTCGGTCCTGGGTTCAAATCCCGCCAATCACCAATCGATCTTATTTAAGTGAAAATTCCGCGACGCTCTAGACTCAAACTGACGTAATTAAAAAACTTGATTCACAGTTGGAACATAAAATATTTAAAAAAATCTAAAATCCGTTGCTGCAACAATACCAACTAGTTAATAATACATACTAAATTCGTTTGTTTAAACACACATAAGCATACGTTGATATTGTTGTTATCAAATCATGTTTTCCCTTTCGTATAATCTGTGGCTCAGCTTGAGAACACTCAACCCAGCAAGAGGTAGCCGCGATAGAATTGGACGCTATTGAAAGGATCTTACAGTATAAACTGCTTTTAGCTCAGACTGTACATTGTTAACCACAGGGTCAAAATATGATAGTTTAACAACTTTGTAGCAACAATACACAAACATACGTATTTGTAATCCCAATTGTTTACATTACTATCTTAGGGTTTTTATTTAATCTGCTAACATAAGGTAATTCGTAAAAGGATTTTATTACAATATACAATATGGCATAACTAAAGCAAAACGTATTAATCTTTTACGAATACAACGTTATAACCAAATCGAATAAGACAAACATTTTACCTTTATGCCACAGTAATAAATTATAAACATGTATAAAAATGCTTAAACGCGTTGCTAGCAGTAACTGGGTAACATATTTCCGCCTGTATGGGTTGACAGAGTTAAATTTATTAGTTCCCGTTTACGTGCCTGGTGTTACACGGATAAACAAACAAGTAAAATATATATCCCACGTCATTAGTGAACATTTTATAGCTCAGACATAAAATTTGAACTGAAAGAAAGAAAATTTGTGGTCTTATACTTTTTGCTGCGTTTTTACATATTTTAGCTTAAAACATGTTAAATAACCTGTTTTCTGTTCAGTTAATAATCAGATAGTAAATTAAAAGATAAGGATAAGAAACAGTACTCTTGTGAAATTTCGTGAAAAAGTTTTTAATCGAAGTCAAATTGCAATGCAACTGCCTGAGTTTTTATGGTTTGTACATTTTGAGATATAGGCATAGTAAATGAGTGAGTGAGTGGTATTTGTATTTAATAAATATATAGGCTTATTTCTAAGTTATCTTACTGCAATGATATATTTTCCTTTTGTAACCATAGAACTAATACTGGACTGGCTTCATAGAGGAAACAATTAAGGTAAAAGTACCCAGGACAAATAAGCTGTCTGCATTTTGTGGTTTGAAAAGCCAATACCATTCAAAAGCAAACATTTTAAAGTAAAAGGATTTCCATGCTTTCGATTTAACCAACGCGACCCAATGTTAACTTAATTATTGGTCAATACAATACTGCCTAATGTATTAATGTAGGATTTAAATTAGATTACTCAACTTCCCGATTATTAAATTCAATTTGGTATTTTAAAAAATAATTTTGCTGCTGCCTATTAAGTTTTAATCCCTCTAAGCTGTAGGCTTATCAAATGCGTTGCCTATTTTTCCATATATAGAGTAGTTGACGTGTTGATTTAATCTATTTCCTACTGCATAAGAGGCTACGGGAAGAATTCACTGTTTCTAAAGGTGACAAATATCACCGTGTGTTTGTAATATTGCTGTGACAGGCAGTGACTCACTGTCACATCCGTTCAAAGTGAAATATCACACATAAAGTAGGCATTGCTAAGTAATCAACTAGAACATGGCGTGCGTAAAGGTTGAACATGGCTAAAATGCACCATTAAGAAAAAGTTAAGTGTGATGAAATCTATTCATATTTTTATTGCACGAACTTTCAAGTTTATGATAGGACGCAGTTTAGTTTTGAAAGTTTTGTAAGGAAAACATGTTTTTTAAATAGTTTACATTACGTGCTTGATATGGTTACATAAAATTTAACACATGGAATAACAAAGTAGGTTATAACTCTAATAATGAATCAATTCCCTCTAATATTGTTCTAGAAACTTGTGAATGCCCAATTATTTATAAACAATTTAAGAGTTCATATAGTTTCACAAATACTTTTTAATTTTTTGTAGGTTAAATCAATTTGAGCAGACTTATCACTATAATAGAATATTAAAAATTCCGTATTGATTTTATTTTTTCTAAGTTTACCTTTGATAAATTTGTTACGCAACGTTTTATGGACAACAGATGTTTAATATGTTGAGCTTAGTTCCAATAATTTATTTGGTTTTATAAAGAACAGCTCGAATAAATAAAAGAAATAATTTTTGGCTTAATGTTGTTTAGGTAAGTGATAAGTACAAATATTAAACAATGTACCCTAAATTTTACTCGTCAGATTCAAAGGCTATTTAACTTTGATACACGTATAAAAAATATTTTTCTTTTAATATAATCTTTGAATTTATAATTTTGTAATCTAGTTTTCATCACAACTTATATACAACTTAAGTCTTACAACTTTAATGTTAAACGTAGTTAAAAATATATTTGCCAAATTTGCTAGTAAAACAAAGTTTTTGACCAATATAAATTAACCAACTATTTTACTTGATCTGAAGGTATACTATCAGTTTCAATTTCATTAGGATAGCTGTAGAAAAACTATAAGCTCTTTAAAAGCGATAAAGCTAAGTATCGATAGCTTAGCTATTAAATTATATTAAAATAAGCAGCTTAACAGGAAATGAAATTTAATAGGTACTTATATTATTTGTTCTTGTTGAAAATGCATTAAATATTTGTCACGTATTATTTGACATATATTTCATATTTATCTTTAGTTCTGTACTCAATAATTTAAATTTAAGTAAGTCTATGTATAATGTATATTTTATCTTTTACTGCAACTCAAACACCAATATACATTTAATTCACCGTAAACTTAAATAAACACGCTGACATATTCTTCATAATTTGTGTTCCAAAATTCATGGTTGTAGAATTTTCTATTTGCGAAACAATACTTTGCAACGACTCAAATACGCAGAAATAGTGAGACAGATCACACTAGAAACTGTCAATGCCTTCTAGACAGCCAATACCTCAGTCACATTCAATTTACCGAGACATCTCACAACTCTTTTTGTGATACGTCACCACTTGCATCTGTTTCATCTTAGAAATGTTCTTTGTATGATGGCATCACAATCGAGGTTCTGTTAACATAGTTTAGTTGAGTTCAACCTGATGTTTAACCCGCATGACAAAATACATGCGACGATTCTTTCTGCACTGGAAAACAAAATATTAAAAGTGCAGTCGTCACAACCGTTTGCCGAGGATAGCTCAGCCTACAATGGCTGGGTAAAGTTCCAGGGTCTGCGATAAGATCAGGGAAACCACTAGGCCAAAAGCCGGGTCTAACCGGTATAGGACTGGCTCATACACGGGCACTGTGAACAAGTCAAAAACAAGTCACCAAAACAAACGTGCAATAATCACTACCAGGCCTACGCCGATTCTCCACTCTCCTAGAGGGTCGTTGCTGACTACGCAACTCGGGCTTCGTCCTAACTATCCAATAGTTAAGCCCAGAGTGCCTAAAACACGGTGAGTTACACGACGACTTGCCAATAAAAACCACAACGCGCGTTATCACCAGGCGGGGTCTACTAGGCCACTATAATCCAATACACAACTCTAATGCCCAAGCTAAGAATCAAACAGTTCACTCAATAATCGTACCACATAATAATATACAAGTACACTATAGGTAGGGTGGCTACACCACTAGTAGCTGGTCTCAAAAAAATACCAAGCCAAACAAGCAAAACTAAATGGCAATTGCACTATTAAAATATTGAGCTACTTAGTAGCAGATAAATAAATATTAACTACGTTCCAAACACTAGATAAATATATTATCTGATAGCCGGTACTCCGCTATCCAAGCTACCAAGATGACGTGTTGGACTACTAAGCAAGCTGTTCAGGTTAAATTAAAATAATCAAATGAATAACCAATAACAACCCTACTACTGCTACTGCTACTACCAACTTTATGTTACTTAGCTGGGCTTCTGTTAATAGGCTAATAAAACTAGCTACTAGCCTGCTGGCCTCGTGCTTCCAACTACGCACGCTAAATCGTGCAGCCTAGGTTGGTCGGGCCTCAGAGTTATTAGTAATATAACTAACTCTAGGTACAACGCAAAATAATATCTACTACAGTCAATTAAATTATATTATTTGCGCTCTAGCACCTGCCCAGAACCGTCAGGAATATACTTTAATATTATTCCTGACTAATAAATCCTAACTACCGTCGGGCTTCGACCAGCACGGTTACAACTCTAACTCTCGCAATAAAATCAGATATTAATATATTCAAACTAATAATATCAGCTTTTAACCAAAATCAAAGAACGTCGTCCACTCACCAGCAGTGGGTCTTAACACCCAACTTAACACCAACTGTCACACCTCGTACACTCTGTACCTCCAACGTACGCCAGCCGTCTCCACAGGCACAGGACACCAACACTATCCTCACTCTACGAGATCCACCACTAGAATGTCCTTCTCGGCTATCCAGTAGTCCCAGGATACCCAAGCTTATCCGAACTGATAAGCCGGGTCAAAGGGCGCTCGCTAGCTTCACCGCCGCCGCTTGCTGATGCCAGCAATAGGTGCGCGGCTAAATAGCAAATATTTACCCCCCTAGGGAAAATAACTCGTTACATCCCCCACTTACATCGGGATGAAAAAAAAAGAAAACGGCCAAAAAGAAAAAAAAAATCTTTGAACTACGGCCAAAACAAAATACTCCAACCTCTAACCCAATGGTGAATCCTACACCACAGGTCTCAAACTTAAAACAAAGAAAAACTCTTCTACTAGCCACTACCGGCCAACATGGTACTGAAAGATTTGGCATCAGGAACCAGACGGGGATTTCCATTGCAAGGGCCTTCGGGGTCTTCGTCACCAATTGTGACACTGTCTATGCAGCCACCTTGGCCAGAACAGTCATCACCCACGCCCATTCTTACTACCTCTGTCCCACATGTCACCAATCCGAGGTCTCGGATAACATCCATACCCAGAATCATGTCTATGGTGAGAGTGGGGACATACAAGGCATCTCCTATCCACCGTCTTCCCGCAGCTTCTCCTGCTAGCCGAAACGAATACTCAGCCTTCGACCGTGTCCCATCTGCCATCCTCAGAGGAGCGGTAATCTTACAAGGCTCTATCCCCTGGCGTTGAAGATGTTCGGCGACTCCTCGCCCAACCAAGTTGACGACGGACCCAGTGTCCAGTAACGCCACAAAAACGCTGCCCATCAGCACAACTTCAACGAAGGGCCTAGAGTCCAAAGTTAGCCGGTCCTCGTCTACTCCACCAACCAGGCTGTTTAGTTTTCCGAGCCACTCGGACCACTCATCTGAGGTCGTTCGTTTTGGATGGCCTTGCCCAGTTGACCTCCTGATGTCTGAGCTGGCCTGCCGTTTCCCGCACGACATCCACACTGGTTCACAGTAAAACCAGGTTTCCCACATCCAAAACAGGAGACGGTCCTCAGTTTGCCACAACCACTGGCAAAGTGACCAATCTCCTGGCACCTAAAACAACGCACATCCTTTGCACCATCTGCAACTTCCCTAGTCATTACGGGCCTTTGTTCACGGACCCGGTTAGAGTCAAAATCTACTCGCCGCCCAATCGACTTAGCCTCAAGAGATGGTCTCTGAAAACTATGTTTTTCAACCGCGGCCGTTTCAAAACACTTCTCAGCCTTCTTCTTGGGAACATAGGCGGTTTCCAAAACCAGCGCTACGTTTGGTGAAGGAGGAGGTCGGAAAGCGGCCTTCTCTCGCAAATAGGCCTCGTAGTCTTCAGCCAACTCCACCATCTCGGCCAGGTTGCTGAAGTCACGCCGGCGTACCATCAGCTTGTACTCTGGACGCATATTATTGTAGATTAGGTCCAATCTATTATGCTCCGACAACGTACCGCTACGCCTAAGCAAGGTACTTATGGCAACAACGTAGTCCCGGAAGTGCTCGCCTTCACCCTGTGTCCTTTTCCGGATCTCCTCATCCAAATTCCTCTGATAACCAGGTGGAAGGAACTGGATCTCAAATTGACGCCGGAAAGCTTCAAAGGAATACAGGAGCTCCTTGCAATTCCTGTACCATAGAAGCGCTGAGCCTTGCAACAGCTCCGGCAGCGCTCTGAGCAGGTCCTCTGATGTTATAGAGTACGAGACCATCAGCTCTTCAAGGCGCTCCAGGAACGACACAGGGTCTCGTCGGCCATCAAACCTTAAACCCCACTTCCGTACCGTGTTGCATACTTTGGAGCAATCCTTTGGCTCCACCCTGCTGGCCTCATTTGAGAGCATATCCGAGCCTCGAGGCAGCTCCAAGCTAGAAGGCCGGGCTGGTCTCTCAGAACTATCATTGGGCCGCTGCCATCCCTCGGGTCTACTAGGTAACCCAAAGGTAGGCATTGGAGCAGCCACAACAGGGGACGTAGGGTTGGCGGGTCTTTCGAACCCATAGCCAACCCCATTACTCGGCAAGCTCCTCGCCTGCCGCACCACCGATGCCAGATGTTCTCTAAGAGTACGGGTATCGGTCTCCGAAGACAACCCAAGGATCTCTTTAACCGCCTCTAACTCCCCGCTAAGTCCGAATATCTCTCTTTGGTCCGACTCAGTGCTACCCAGTACCTGAGGTACGGTTCTCGGGGGGTCAAGAAGTCCCATAGTGGTAATAGCCGGCGGTACATATGTCGGTGCAGCAGCCCCAGCCGTACACAGCCTGTCATCGCTGTACCGACGGGCATTCCGCTGCTTCCAAAACGACGAGAATCTCTGCCGTAATTCTGCAGCAGTCCCAGTGGTCACCAAACCATACTGGTCCATCGTCCTCATGAGCTCCCCTTTCGAGAGGTCATATATCCAACCCACGCGACCGTCCCGGGGCTGCGACCCCAAGGACATAGTCGCTGGCGCGGAATAGGTCAAAGAAGTTGTCACCGTCGTAGCCACGACCGATGAAATAGTCGGCCAAACAGGCGAAGACGCAGGCCACAATGATGACGTCGTCATCACCGACAGTTCGGAGCTAACCCCAGAACTAGTTGTAACAATAGCAGACGTAATAGGCGTACCGCCCAGCACAGACGTCGTACTCGTAGTGACAACCATATTTAAAATCCAAATACCACGACTAATCCGCAAAAATAAGAGCGAAACCAATTAAAATATATTTAACACCGTTATAATAAATCAAACCAGTTATAGGTGTGAAAGTCAAACCACAAATACACAATAAGGGTTCTCACTCAAATAATATTCGATGATAAAGCTCAATTAATTAGCAAAATAATTTTTACCAACTAATATCTATGTATACAACCACTAAATAAATTAGGGTTCACAACACACCACGCTGTAACAGAAAACAGGTTAGGCCTACCCAACCGACTATAAAATCACAGCAGGTCTGCCTAAAACTCTGCTCAACAGCTCAGGTCCGCAGCCAATCTGCACAAGTCCGCAGCAAATCTGCACAAATAAAATTATTTTGTTCGGGCGCCGTTAATACGTCAGCAACTCAGCACCACTGCCAACCTCAGTCCCTGTTCGCAGGCGCCATCTTGCGACGATGCTTTTCTGCACTGGAAAACAAAATATTAAAAGTGCAGTCGTCACAACCGTTTGCCGAGGATAGCTCAGCCTACAATGGCTGGGTAAAGTTCCAGGGTCTGCGATAAGATCAGGGAAACCACTAGGCCAAAAGCCGGGTCTAACCGGTATAGGACTGGCTCATACACGGGCACTGTGAACAAGTCAAAAACAAGTCACCAAAACAAACGTGCAATAATCACTACCAGGCCTACGCCGATTCTCCACTCTCCTAGAGGGTCGTTGCTGACTACGCAACTCGGGCTTCGTCCTAACTATCCAATAGTTAAGCCCAGAGTGCCTAAAACACGGTGAGTTACACGACGACTTGCCAATAAAAACCACAACGCGCGTTATCACCAGGCGGGGTCTACTAGGCCACTATAATCCAATACACAACTCTAATGCCCAAGCTAAGAATCAAACAGTTCACTCAATAATCGTACCACATAATAATATACAAGTACACTATAGGTAGGGTGGCTACACCACTAGTAGCTGGTCTCAAAAAAATACCAAGCCAAACAAGCAAAACTAAATGGCAATTGCACTATTAAAATATTGAGCTACTTAGTAGCAGATAAATAAATATTAACTACGTTCCAAACACTAGATAAATATATTATCTGATAGCCGGTACTCCGCTATCCAAGCTACCAAGATGACGTGTTGGACTACTAAGCAAGCTGTTCAGGTTAAATTAAAATAATCAAATGAATAACCAATAACAACCCTACTACTGCTACTGCTACTACCAACTTTATGTTACTTAGCTGGGCTTCTGTTAATAGGCTAATAAAACTAGCTACTAGCCTGCTGGCCTCGTGCTTCCAACTACGCACGCTAAATCGTGCAGCCTAGGTTGGTCGGGCCTCAGAGTTATTAGTAATATAACTAACTCTAGGTACAACGCAAAATAATATCTACTACAGTCAATTAAATTATATTATTTGCGCTCTAGCACCTGCCCAGAACCGTCAGGAATATACTTTAATATTATTCCTGACTAATAAATCCTAACTACCGTCGGGCTTCGACCAGCACGGTTACAACTCTAACTCTCGCAATAAAATCAGATATTAATATATTCAAACTAATAATATCAGCTTTTAACCAAAATCAAAGAACGTCGTCCACTCACCAGCAGTGGGTCTTAACACCCAACTTAACACCAACTGTCACACCTCGTACACTCTGTACCTCCAACGTACGCCAGCCGTCTCCACAGGCACAGGACACCAACACTATCCTCACTCTACGAGATCCACCACTAGAATGTCCTTCTCGGCTATCCAGTAGTCCCAGGATACCCAAGCTTATCCGAACTGATAAGCCGGGTCAAAGGGCGCTCGCTAGCTTCACCGCCGCCGCTTGCTGATGCCAGCAATAGGTGCGCGGCTAAATAGCAAATATTTACCCCCCTAGGGAAAATAACTCGTTACATACATTCGAGCTTCATGCTTCGAGATCGGTTAGGATTTTAATCATGGTTTAAAGTAAGCAGACAAATTGAAACTTTCAAAGAGCAGACAATTTGAAACGTTTCATAGAGGAATGGTCTGTGGATGCAAAACTTAATCTTATCTTGTTCCGTCTTGTGATAAACTACGGGAATTATTTTCGTTCATGAGTATGTTTATGGTCATATTTATGTTTGTGGTTTATGTTTGTTAGTCGTAGAAATACCATAGATGAAGTAATATGAATTATTACTGTAAGTTGCAGCACAATTATGTTAAATCAAATCAATCAATCTTTATTTTAACAAGTAATAATGCAGCATTGCAATATATGATACACTAAAATTATCACATGAGCTTCTGTCTGTGCGTGATACGAGTTCTACACTGGCTGTTTATCTTGCTAATTACCTTAATAGTATATAAAAATTATAAAACCACTCTTCTTGGTCTAATGTAAATATGTATTGGTAAATATGTTGCTCTAAGCTTTCATTGGATCTTTGATCATTGTAAACATGTTACCATAAACCCGAATTGATTTGTAATATACGTATTTCAGTAAATTTTATATTGCATGAAAACTTGACATCTTACTTTAAATTGCTCTATGTAACATTGTACATCTTTCCTAGTTGTTGATGAGGTGAGGTTGTTACTGTATGTCAACGGTGACGTTAATGTTTTTCACTAATATATACCTATATTAAATATTACCTCGTTTTGGTTATATTTTAAAAATTTTATTTATATATTTTTTCGATAATGTAGTTAAAAATATTGTTTGTAATTCGTCCTAAAATGCTTTTTTGTGACTTAATCGAATTTCCGGACTTGGCTCGTCTCAAAAAAGCCTTCTTTAGGGACTAGTAACGAAAACTACTATTATATGATATAAAACTTCAATTATTGGTGACGAATCTGCATATACTAGCATATCCAAATGTAATATGTCAATAAGGATATTATTTAACAATATCATACCAAAAATTCTGAATTTTTTTTATAAATATCTACTATTGCAACATACGTCAGTGACAAGGACGGAAACTAATTTAAACTTAGAAAACCGATAAATCTTTGAAACTCGAAGCAAAGCTATTCGTCAAGCGGAAAACTATATAACTGGAAAACCTTTTATCACCATGATCAAAAATAGCTTATCAGTTAAAAATTATAAAGTTTTTCCAATGAATGGTTAAATGTTTGTCCACAAACTAAATATATCCAAAATATTTTGCTTGAACTATTATACCTTTTGGTTATTGCTTGTACTATTCCCCTTCTACTAAATATGTATGCCAATGTGACCAATAATATTTTTATCTAGTTATCGTCAGGGTGATTGTTATTTTTTTTTTAAGTAACCTCAATAATGTACTGGAATTTTCATTCTTCGTGCGTTATCAATTTATTTAATAGTTTGTACTGTATATTAATAATGTACATTTACATACAGTATTTAATTTCACTACTTATTAATTCTTTTTAGTACTATAAAATATTTTAAATATTAAATGCACGTTTTCTTTGTATTTTATTAAACGTCTCTGCTTAAGAAAGTACCTGCTTAAGTTCAAACAAAATACTGAAAACGATATAACTATGATAAATAAGTTGTTATATTAAAACAAATACATATCTATTATATAATATTCTTTGCGTACACATTTTATATTTACAGTAAATGATATTATTTTTTCAAATAATTCCATCAAACGATAACGTTATACTACATCAGTTGTATAAACTATCATTTTATTTCTTCATTACTTCAGTCTGAAGACATGTGAGATTTTTTACATTATAAACTGTCTGTAGGTTTGAACTGTCACAGCAAGTAATGGCCAACCATTTCAGGCTAAAAGTAAAGTCATAAAACTTGTTTGCCAATATTTATTGTACCACAAGTCTTATTTTGTCAAGTTTGGCGTTGGGATACACACGGAAAATAATATAAATTATGTAACATTTTTTGTACTAATAAACTTTATTTCAATATTCAAAAGGAATTGGCAATAATGTACATAGTAACATTGCAGCCATAATACTTTGAACCTGAGTTCCTAACTGCTGTTTTGTAATAAGATTATGGTTATTATCTTAATTTCCCACAGTTTATACTCATAAATAATCATCGTTTACAAACGTGTGCTCTGTAAATCACAAAAAAATCCAGTAAATTAATAGTGCAGTATTCATATGCTAAAATTTACTACCTTATAATCAGTAAAAATTTAAAACATCAGCTCCAGAAAGGAATTATTGTTTTAGCATTTGAATTTTTTATTTACGGATAGAAGACTCAATAATAGATTTATTGCTTTTATGTATTATTTCTTGAAGGAAAATACGACCTTTATCTTTTCACTCAATACGTTTTCTATAGTAAAAATACAATAATCAAATACATTGATGTGATTTCAAAATACCAAAGAAGTGTTTCTTTTTTTTCTATTGTCATTTATGTAATTTAAAAACATTATAAGACGTAGAAAATTTCCCCTTTTAACAAGATTATGAATACGATAATTACTTCATTAAACGTCATTCCCTGTTTTTTTTTTTTCAGTTACAAATTATATGTTTAAAATATCATTAGCCTCTGCACCTTAACTAAAACATATAATGTTTCCAAAACAAAGAGAAATACTGTAGCTTAAATAACTCATTTAATAAGTATAAATATAAGTCTGAGCAGTCGATCAATATAGTAATCATGCTAATGATTCAACCAGAATCACCCGTCGTTTATTCCCTTTAATTTACGTGGCTTGAATAAAACTTCGTTGATAGTCCGGATACGGTTTGATGAATTTTAATTTATTTAAATCCAACCCAGTTACGTAGAGTCCAACGTTAATAGTACAATACAACTTTATTGATGTGGATATACAATATTTAAATACGTAATGTACATAATTTTTTTCTTCTTACATGATAAGCATAAAGGTTTATTTAAGAATAGGCAAAGTTGGAAGAATCCCTTGAAAGACTCCTTGGAAGAATCCTTGCTGAACATAATTTTGGTTGTAATAAAAATACAAAAATGGAGATCGAAGATTACTATCAAACATTAAATGTTAAACAGGTAAACACTACCCTTTGAATTAACTGTGTTTTGAACGTGTAAAAGAACCTAATCTTGAATAATTTTGGTCATTATTATTGAGTTACTTTGGATTTTGCAAGCTATTAAGTGAGTTATACTTTTATATACGTAGAGTGTGAGATTTTGGAAACCTACTGTAAATACAAATTATTTTAAGTAATTAAGAGATGAATTTATGTAGTTTTCATATTTTTAAATTATTTGAGTTTAACAATTAATTATTAAAATCTTACAAACCTAGAGAAAGAATATAGATATAGTCGTTGATAATTCACTAAGAACAAAGGAAAAGTAAAGATAAAAAGTTCAAATAAAGTTAGTAAACAATACCTTGCGCTCCAGGGTCTACTGAAATACGTTTCTTATTCAAAGTTCTTCCCACAGGTTTGTTAAATGAAATTGTACATTGCACTGTGTTCACTTGTTATTAACTTCAAATAAAAGATCTTTAGTTATGCTCAGTTATTTAGTCTGTATATAAATAATTAAAACAGCTGATATTTTTAACAATTCATTTTAAATCATGTGCTTAGCTCGCATATAAATCATTTAAACAGCTGATCTTTGTCAAACAATTTATAATTTTGTTAAAACACACGTTCTTTTTTTGTTCTTCTTATTAACATGGATTATTCATTTTCTATATTTTTTTTCATCAATTACACATAAACACACTTTAAGCTATGAAAACTAATTTTAGTTATATATATTTTTTAACTTTAGTAAAATACACATTGTGTTGTATATTTTTATGTATTTACTAATGTTCAAAACATTAGTATATTATACAAGATATCTAGAATTTCCAAATTATGTTGTATTTGTTGTAATATAAATATAATCCATGTTTTGATCTGAATTTAAAATGAATCTATTATAAACTTTATAATATCCGTATTACAAAATGTATTATTAATTGAGGGGAAGGTTAATTTTCGTGTGTGAATTGATTTTAACAATACAGCATACATTGAATATATTCAACCAAAATGAAACTTTAAATATGATGGAGAAAAGATTTAATCAATAGTGTATTCCTTGGTAATTACAGGTAAAACACCTGGAGAAAAGTATATTTTATTCCTTGTGGTATTAAGAATTTCTAAATTGTTTATAGGTAATAGCATTTTCTTCAACCCACCGACATAATAAATATTTAAAAACCTATTTATAAAAAAAATTACAAACTAACTGAAAAAACGTATTGGGTATAAAGCAAACGATTAAAAAAAATATGACTATGATACCGAGGAAAAACATTTGGTGTATTAAAAGTAGTTATACTTATGGTAGTATTATTTAGTTGTTTTTTGTTTGTGTAGGCAAGGGGGTGCATTTCAAAATACAGTGTTAAGCTCTATACAATACCCGTGGGGCTGTGTATACCCATTCCACTGGTCTTATCTCCACCTCAGGGGACCAGTTTGGTTGTACTGTATTGTGTTTGTTTATAAGGTCCGGATATATAGATGTTTGAAAAATCCCGAAGAAGGCTAAGTTTTCAAAATCACTGTTATGTTTAAATACCAATCTGTTTTAAATAACGAATTTATTGTCAAAACAGTTAGCTACATGCATTGTATTTAGAGTCCATACGAGCTGTTTGCATTAACCAAATTACGGAAAATTGTCAAAACATCTGATTTATAAAGATATGTTAGAGACTGCACTCGTCATTCTTAAACTTAAATACATTCTTCCACTTGGACTAGTTTATACTTTCATTATTTAATTTAAATATCTCGTCCATTAGAAAATATACTCTTTCCTCCATTATATTACTGTATATTATTTTATAAAATAGACGATTTGAATTGAATCTAAGACGACCATTTAATTTTAATTTTCTATGTAGTAATTTACTTGTTTAAACATTAAGAAAGTAATAGGGTTTTCGATTTGTGTTATATACATGTCTTACGCAAACCACATCAATTTCCCACTTCTGTAAAACTTAAAAAACATCGTAAAAAACTGTTAAGAATTTCCAAACTCAAGATTTTAAGCAATCATCTATTTTTTCAGTAAATTTAAGTAAAATATATCATTGCAGTCCTTTAATTTATCAAACTTTCCGAATGAACATACACTGTTTGAAGCCATTCACGGTTGTATTAGTGTGAAGATAAATGGTACAGTCACAAAATTGTAAAACAAACTACCTTAATAGTTATAAAATAATTTACAAATTCATTATTACCAAGATTTCATAGAAGTTTTTTACAAAGATAACAAAAACTTAGTGCCAAGGTACCCGGGTCATAAGGAGGTTAAGTTGTCCAATTGTTATACCCAAGAAAACTTAAATAACGACCTAAAATATCAGGCTTGAGAGAATTCCCACCGCTTCCATTATCACTCTCAATCAACAGACTATCTCCCTCTATCTAATGTGTTATTGCCATAGTTTATCTTAACGGTCGTACAAGATGATAACCATATTTCACAATGAACTTAGCCTTTTCTTTTCTGTATTCTTCTTCTTCATCAACTGAAATAGGCATGCAATTTTACGGACTACATTTCTTTTTTCTATCAGTTTTATTAATTATTGTTACTACAATCAATTGTGATGGGGACACTACATAGGTGCATAGTTAACTCCAAAATTAGTGAAGAATAAGTATAGAATGCAGTGTGATGATCATTGTAGCTATATTACTAATATTAGCTATTTCAATCACCACGATCATTTATTTAAAGCCCAATGCTAGTTCAGGAACAGCTGGGTCAATTTTTCAGCCTTTAAAAAGTTACCGACTTTTTTCAGGATAGAACAGGCACCGAACCTTTTGATTGTTAGGTGAGCACCATAACATTGCCAACATTGTAGTGAATTCGTATACTTTTCCAGATTATCATTCCAGTCATCATTGTTCAATTTATAAAGTATAATGTTTCTTGCACATAGTAAAATTATGGTTCATTTGAAAAATCTATGCTAATATAAATTTAAATTATATTTTTATGAGATTTTTTATCCATTAAGTTTGACATTAGCTCAAATATTTAACATCTTTATATGTCAAATCCGAACAATATTAAACTGGAATGATCTACTTAAACATTTTATGTTGTGCCAAATGAGAAATATCTAGGAATAATGGCAACAAAGCATCTTTTAGTAGGTCAAAGCAAGCAAAAGTCAGTAAAAGTAGCCTCACCTCGTCTTACTTCTTGGCGTTTTTACTATTTATACATAGGAGTCGCGTTTTAATGTTCAATGATATACTATTTTGTTTGTAGATACATTATGTTTTTTTAATTGGTAAATGTACTAGAATTTATTACTATTGTTTCGTTAGGTTTACGCGTTTTAACACATATTTTTGTATCTACTTAAAGGGTTTAATAATTTAATTAACCTAAAAGCCCGTTGAAACAGTAGGCATATATTAATTTCTCACTCACTCCACTATACGTGAAAAAGCCTATCATTGAAGCATGATTGATAAAATACAATACTTTACTTACAAATGGACTAAAAAGCCGTAAAATAATATCCTCTTCAAAAAATTTCCACTTACAAGAATTTTATGTAATGTAGTTGGAAATAAATTATTAAAATTCCGTCAACAGTGAAAACGCATTTTTCGTTATCCATGTCCAATTTTGGAGTATAAAATAGGTTAGGTCAAATAAGACAAAATTATTTAAGAAATTGTACATTTTTATATAATTATAGAAATGCACATTACACTAATTATTAAGATTGTAGATTTACGGTTACCTTATATATTTATTATGTACATTATATTGTAAACCTGCAGTATCAAACTGTGCAAATTTATTCCAAGCCCAATACTATTTATGACAACAGTTCTTGGTATTTACATAACTGTCCAAACGACCGAATTCAGGCAGCTTGTTACTGGACAAACAAATGAATATTCTGTCCGTGCCTTCGTTATTGCGATTGCAGCATAAATATTAATTTACTGTACAAAGAGTGTTCATAATTTTGAATGAATACAAAATGTAAGATTATTGTAAGAATGACGAGGTGCAAAACAGGATACAAATAGTGGAAAGCCCATAAAATGTTCCTTTACTTTTTAAAATATGATTTATGTTTTGGATCGGTTGCTATGCTTTCAATTATAGGTTAAATGTATTATTAAAATTCGATATTGTACCCAACAGCAGTTATTAATGTAACGTATGTTTACGTTTCATATTGGATTAAACATATTTGGATAATATTATTAATCTATTTGATCAAAAACTTATTTAAAAAACTCCTTTGCATAGGATACAGACTTGCGGCAATGTGGTTGTTTTATATTTTATGAATTGCTATGTCTTATTCATGCAATTAGCTGTTATTACTTTGTATTACAAACATATTTCAAATACTATTGCTCCGTATAATATTATAGAAAGATTCAATATTGTATTTAAGTATTTAGTCTTAGTTTTTTATAGCAGATAAAATTAAAAATTATAACAAAAACAACACCATAAAATAGTAAATTAACTTGCGTTTTAAAATTTAGTTACCTAATAAAACAGTTAGATACTGTTAAGTAATAACTGTGAGCTTAAAAATTACCAATTATTGTGCATCGTCTTAAGGCAGTTCGATCACGGTCGCTTGATAACGTTGTTTAATAACTTTAAAGTTTTACTATACTTTATGGACGGTATGTTTTTTAATAAGGAGTGTAGGGTCTAAAATGGATTGTTAATTTTTTTTTGGTTTGTTTTATAAGCTACAGCAATTCACTTTAATTTTTACATGTCAAATTAACCACTTAAATTCGAAAGTTATTATCCGTAATGTTAAGGAGTGCAACCATTCAATTGGTTAAAAACAGAACAACTTATGCCTTGTAGATTAAAATCAATACATAATACAATATATAAACTTAACATAAAGTTTAAGTTTGAAATTTCCTGGTAGATCAGCCAGTCGAGGCAGAACTATACGAAGACACATCACTTGTCTTTACAACAGCTGCAAGTTATTGTGAGAAATGTCAACCCAACCTCACCTGTCTCTATTGACAATCAATAACCGAGCTTCTTTCCTTATAGACTGCTTCGTCTTAGATATACAGTAAATTTAAAATTTACTTTTATTATTTTGGTTTTGTTGATGAATAAATACTTTGTATGTATCATGTCTGGTTAGAATTTTATTTTTATTTTAACCTTCCTTGAAATATTTATATAAATATATATTATAAGGACTAATACATTTGCTTACTATTTATTTATTATCTATAACTGGTTGCTATATGCATTGGTTTAGGTGGGAGAAAATGATCTGACGACATTTTAAAATCATTTCAATTAGTCAAATTCATTAGTTTATAGTTTTTTTCGACAACTCTACAGTGATTATATTTGTAATATGTGTCATCAAAACACTGCTGCGATAATTAACGGGCAAATTTAAACAGGTAGTTCTTTCATATCTTTGTTAATTTTTTATCTATAGTGTAACGTAGAATATTACTTTCTTTACTCTTATATATCTAAGGCTTTTAAATAGCTTCAATTAGTTAAAACCAGATAGCAAATATTAGGACAAAATTAAAATAGATTAAACTAGAGTTGATTAAAACATGTTTAACAAACGAAAATTAATTACACATGGACGTCATGTATTGTTTGGTTACGGTATATATACAAAGATCTCATTAATGAATAAACACAATAGCAAACTATAATCGACCGTGTAGGTATAATTGATTGCAATTGTCCCTGTAACAAAGCTAGACAATTCACAAAGTGAGCAATCATGACTATACAAACAAAGACCTCAAGTGGCTTCAAGAGACGTTTCTGCAATTCAATTATGTTTATTAGGGTCTGTACCACTTCCACACGGTTTGTATGCAAATTACTATTTAAACTGGATAGGCCTGGATAAGATGAGAGTTGTCAAGCATAACTAAACAATATTCACCTTTTTGCGTAATAAATGCATTTTCAGGATTGACTTAAAATATTTTTTTTGAGAGGAGGTTTTCATTGTACATTAGTTTTATAGAAGAATAGTTCCTTAACTAAATATTTGGGTAGAAAAACACTTTATTTATAGTATAAAAGTAGGTTTGAACTTTATTGATATCAATAAATATCAAAATAATAAATGATTCAAAAACTTACTTTGATAAAAAGTGTAACGGTAATATTTTATTTAACACACAAAAAATTAGAGGTTTGAGAAAACACATTGGATAAAAAGCATACAAAAGAAGTAAATGAATCTGAATTTGAATAGTTTTTTTCACAACAAAACCCAGCTTTTATTCAATTTTTATTTTACTATAGGCAACTGTTTAAAATCTTCCTTGACAAGTGCATGGAATATAAATTTTTAGGAAAGACAATTTAAGGGCGAGAATACTTGACCTTAAAGATAATTATAATTTAAATGGTCTTTGGGTCGTGTAAAAACAAATGAATCAACTAATAACAACGGACCAGTCTTTAAATCCATACAATAACTATAAGTTGTAAATTTGAATATACATGACGAGGTCTCACTTAAAAGTTGAATGTATAAAACATATGTTAGATGCAGTTAAGAGAGTTTTATGTATAAAGGTGTTAGCGATACAACCCTCAGTTATGAAGAGAAAACGGTTTTCTCATTTAGTAGTCTAATATTCCATATATAGGTCAGACTTGACCCTTTCTATGTAAATACTCATATAGTCTAAAGATCTAAAGAGGTAGTAAATATTAGTTTATTTGGTTGAACATTTAACATTTCACTTTGAGACGCATATTACTACGTTTAATTGCATGCTTGAGACAATTTTGGTGAACAACATACTTTGTATATCTGTTAAGTGATTGGTTTAATAAAATAATTTACTTTATGGGCTATAAATTGTTTTTTTGTAACTTTACGCTCAACCCTTTTCTGGTTACCAATTTTAATAATATGATGATCTTGTCAACAAAAGTGTGGTGGGTACATTAATGAGCCAAACCCGATTTTACCATCAGTAAAAGGGGTTTACTTTACCCATGCCGATTTTATATTCACATTTTGGACATTTAAAAAAATATAACCATTAGTTTTACGAATGGAAACACTCGTAAGTCTTTCGTAAAACCTAATGCATAATGTTGCATCTGTTTGATAACTGAAGCCATATAACACATAACGGATCTGCACCAAACTTCACACAAACCATCCTTAAATAAAGCTTAATAATGCATGAAAGTTTCATTACAATCTGTCAAGCGGTTTTGGAGTCCATAAGATACATACATCCATACATACTGTACATACATAGTTCCTCTTTTATAGATATAGATGTGTACTGGGGACTTAAGGTCTGGTGTTAAATATGATTAGGATAACAAATATATCATGCTAGCATGCCGAAAATACATATAAGCTCTACTGATGCACAAGTAATAATTGTATAATAATACACAATTATCAACAAACATAATTAAATAAATTATACCTTACAGGAAGTAAAGTATATTGAATTAATCAAACTAATTGAAGTGAAGTTCCCCCATATCACATGAGAGCTCTTGGATCTGTCAGATGTCGCTGTCTGCAATTCAATTAGGTTTATTTAGTGGCTAGAGCTACTGTCTTGTTTGTATGTAAATGTTTGTGTGAACAGTCATGTTCCTTCTTAACCCTGACAAAACTAAACCGTGTCTGAAAGTTATATTTAAACAACAATGTTTGCATGCATCGGTTTTAATAGGAAAACTTATTTAATAATTAATACGTTTCCCAATAATGCATTTAAAATAATGCAAGTATTGCGTTGAGCTAAGTCTCAAATATTAGATGTATTAGATAATATATGAAGCCGTACATTTCAGACACACTGTGGCTCGTGTTAAAAGCACTCAGCCCAGCTTCAGGGTGGAATTGATAGAATTGAATGCTTTTGATACGCTTGTACGATTTTGGCTGCTTCTAGTCAAGTCGGCACATTATAAGCTACGGGGTTGGAAATACTTTATAGGTATAATGTGGTTAACTACTGGCCAAGAATATTTGATGAGCTTAAATAGCCAATGGTGACTAACTAATAATGAATACCTAATGATATTCAAACTGCATATTTTAATACATTTAATGTTGGTTCGTTTGAATAATTTAGTTCATACTCCAAATAATTTGCTGTGACAATCATTTTTAAGAGGGGATCTACGTGACGTCAATTCCAATTTGTAATTAAAAATCAATATAAATTATTTCTTCAATATTTTCCCTTGTTATTTTAATTCGTAGCAAAAGATAAATTCAACAATATTGAGATTGAACAAAAGATCAAACAGTTGGTAGCTCAGTCTGTAGCACCACGACCTAAGTAAGTTCAGATTCAGGTATCTGCCACAACTTTTGACCAGTACACTTCACTCTTTTACTATACCAGCTCACCCCTTGCTTTGCTGGATACTTCCCACGCACAAGTCCATAGTATATGTGGACGAGCAAATGAATGTCAAAAGCTAACTTACAAAATCACAATAACTGTTTGTTCAATATCACAATAATCGATGGTAAGTTGTTATCTTTGTTGCTGTACGTGTTTATCTTTTGGGTATTAAGTTGTAAAACAAATAACTAGCTATAAATAATTTAGTTATTACATAAAACCAATTTAAGATATCCATATACAACGGCAAAATATGATTAGGTAACATATTTCCGCCTGTATGAGTTGACAGGGTTAAATTTATTACTCCACTGTTTACGTGCCCGGTGTTACACGGTCAAATAAACAAGTAAAATATGTCCCACGTCATTGGTGAACATTTTACAGCTCAAGAGTAAAATATTTACTGCAAGGAAACACGTATAACAATTTATTTTTAATACTTAGTAAGGATTGATTTTACTTCTATAACCCCAATCATAGTTACATGCCCCATACATGAGTCATTGTTGTGGCAATTATTAAATTATATTCTGTAAAGAATATTGCTAGTGAACTATTCCACAAATAGAATGTTGTTGTGGAAAACGTGATTCCAATTTATTTGAACAGTGGAAATTAAATATTGTAAAGCTATTTACTCATTTTAACACTGACACAAAACTATTAAACCTCATAGTTTATTACGTTATTTAATTATTTAAATTCATGATTACCATTAAATTGTTTTTTTTTTAAAATATATTTTAAAATGTAATAGACAATAATTATTAAGCATTAGGCTGTATTATTTTTCATCAAGATAACCAATTTGCAATTCAAATTAATGTAGTTCCAAAATAATAATCGGGGTTTGATACAACTAACAGTGATTAATATAAAACATAATTTCTTAACACGCAAGTTCGTATTTATCTTTTTCAAAACAGTAGTTTCTGCAAAGAAAAAGTCCAACTTCCGCAGTGATTATAAGGGCTTATCTTCCGGCAAGGGTGTGAATGTCCACTGCAGATGTTTTCTTACCTCCAAGTTGAAAATCACCGTACCTTCTTACATTTATGTATTTATGAGGTATTTAAAATATATTATTAGAATTTGATAAATATTTTAATGGTTCTAAAATATTCATCAGGTGTAAATTTAAAAATGTAATGCATTATAAATAACTTAACTTATTTTTTACGATTTTTAATGATTGTAAGGTTATTAAAAAACAATCTAAAAAAACAGTTCAAGGCATGTTTTAAGTCGAAACTTAATATTATAACTGATCTTTTCAATTGGAAAGGTTTAGGTTTTAATATAACATCATTTATCAGTATGATTAGCTCTGAAAACCTTTTTATTCTAGGCCTTCACTAACCGTATTATATTATAAAAGTGGCTTATAGACTATTGGGACCAGTCTCCTGACCATAGGTCTACTTACGACTGGTACGTGCATTAAGCCATTGGCCAGTCCCCAGGTATAAAAGAGTGTCAAGAGACAGGTTCTGTCATGTAAGGAACAATACATATATTGAAATAGTTATAGTACGGTACCGTAAATCAACTTTAAGCACAACATTGCATGATATCTTAAAAAAATATTACATCGAAGAGTGTGTGTTATTTCTGTAACAGACATACAAATACATTACTTTACAACCCTAATCTGATGTGTAAGTTATTGATTGTAATAGTAATTGATGGCAAATATGTATCTTAAATTTAGTTTTCTATTAAAGAGTTTCATGATTTTGCTCTAGAGCCTGAAGGTAATTCAGTCTAGGGGTTATGTTTACCAAAATACCATTTGTTTTTGCTATCAGTTAATGATGTGTTCCTATAATTGCCGAATCCCAGATCCCGGGTCCAAATCCCGCCAATCACCAATGAATTTTATCTAAGTGATATTGCCGCGACCATCTTTGAAACTAGTCTGAATAAATGTGGAAAACGATTCCAGACAACCTAGAAAATATAACGACTGCTATTTATTACATAAACCATTATCATATATATTTTTAGTTGCAAAAAATATAATACAATTAAATGTAGAGTAAAGAATTTTAGAGAAAAGGGTTCTGGGTTAAGTAGGTAATTCAATAGAAACTGTTAAAAATATAATTCATGTTGATTCTAAGCTGTAAGTGCACCAAATGCCTCACTGTCAGAGTCAATAGGTGCCAACATGGTAAGATTGATGACCATTTTTAGCTTGCGTTTCTGTATTTAAATATTTGTATGGACTATAATCGTAAGCAGTAAAAGGTTCTTAAGAACAGCGTGTAGTTTATGTAAACAATATAATTCTGTACAACCTGAAATTAAATTATAAGCTATTAAAGCTTTGATTAGTAACGGTTTTGTTTCCATGTAATGTTATACATGTTTCGGTGTGTTGAAACTAATTTTAAATCTAAAAGCTGGAGCCAACTTAAAAACATTTGAATGTTTAAGAATAAACTTTTAACAATAATATTTTTATAAAATAACACTCATGTTTTTATGTTATTGCCATCACGACCATATTGGCATATAGTGATAATTGATATATTATACATATAAAATATATTTTATATTTAAAAATATATTGTTTATATTAATGGTAGATCCAACGCAATTGTTCTTAGTTTTTATACCTAGAATTCAAAATTGATTGTGGTAGTTTCCCGGAATAAATAGTTTAGTTGAAAATATCCACAAGTTGTCTTCATTTTGTGGTTTGAAAACCAATATCATTTGAAAGCAGACCTTTTAAGGTAAAAGGGTTTCCATGTTTTCAATTCAATCAATGTGACCTGATTGTGAACTAATTGTTAGGCTAGTTATTGTGGGATTAAGGTTAACTTAGTTATTTTTCCTGTTTATAAAAAAGCAATTATATTTCGTGAATATCGTTTATAAAATCTATTTCCTCAACTTGATATTAAATCAGAAGAAAAACCCTATTGCCTTATTCCTAAGCTACTGTAGTGAAAGTATAGTTAATTAACTGTTTTCCTTGATTCTTGCAATTAATTTTACTTATTGTAAATATTAAAAAATATTTTTCATTTTTTTTAGCTAATATCAAAACAAGGATGAGAGTCACTACAGAAATGTAAAAATTTGTAATATTTTTTGTTCAATATAATTTGTGAAATGATATTGATTTATAATTGAATATCAAATTAGTTATTATTTTAGACATTACCTTTGGTTAAGGCCTATATCAAGTTTATTAATTATTTACATGCTCAATGTAAAATGACTCACTTATTAAGTGCATATTAGTTATTTAGGTACTACATAACTATTTTAATGTAGTTAAAAGGTAGCTTTGGGAGATTTTTTTTGCTAAGAAGTGAAGAGTTCTTCAATTCTAAAATTGTTAAACTTTTTTGTATTTTGTTCCTAAAAGCCACTAATTATATAATCATCAAATTGAATTTATTTTACCTAATTCAACAATGCATATTACATGTTAAATGTAACAGGCCGCTTGCACTAACTGCCTCATAAATTTTCGTCTCCGTTGACGCTTGTGAATTTATTACTATTACTGGTGTTTGTGTCACTTGTGTTACATGGCTGGGCAAATGAGAAAATTAAATTTTAGGAGAACTTAACAATTGACAAATTTTTTTCTTGATTTCTTTTGCAGTGCAAAGACCTATTCTGATTTCATGAACTACTGTCATATGTTCTAATCGTCAAAAAATTTTGTATATGTATTTTGCTATAGACTTTGTAATTTTACCTTTTAAATATAAGGGTTATTTAGAAATAAATTAGTAACTTAGTAGGGTCATTTGTTTACTTGAACTTTTCAATGCAATTTATTTTGTAATTTAAGAATTAAAAACTTGTGACTACTGTATTTTGTTTGATCACTCAGCCTCGTTAGTTTAGACTTAATTTTAGTCTACAGGATGTCCAATTAAAAGGCTGTAATGTTTTAATAAAAATATCATATGAATCTAGAATGCTAGAGAACTTGTAATAGTTAAGTTATAATAAATGAATAAATTAACAAAAAAGCGGAATAACAAATTAACAACACATTTGTTAAAATAAGTTTTCCATCGTGATAAAAACTGCTAATAGATTTTTGGACATTAGTTTGAATAAATGCTTATGAATCAATGTGCTACAGTCCTACTTATTAAATTAATCATTGATAAAATAAAACAATTACCTTAACCAACCACAGTTGTTTGTATGATGACTAGTTTCGTTCCTTGAACGTCATCAGGTCATTTTGTTTGCAACCACATCATCAATATATTAATACATTCCGGTATTAGAATATATTCTTTTAAAACTACAGTAATTGACCACTGACATAATGATATATACTTAAAATTGAATAAAAATTAATAAAACTGATTCAAACTGTACAAGTTGGCCAGCAATTGTCTTATCACTGTCACTGACTAAATGAAACTGACTGAATCATGATGTTTTTTCTTCTCTCCAGTATTTCAGTTGGTTTTGTTCTTCTTATGTTATGCTTCTTTGATTTTTAGCGAATTTCCCATATAGGGAATAAGCTATTACCGTAGGTCTCATGGTAAGACCTAGACCCGGGACCGATTTACTTTTTCGTTTTGAGGTCCCCAGAGGGCAAAAACACCATCCGTTCAAATTCATATATATATATATATATATATATATATATATATATTTATATATGTGTCCGTTAGCGAGATAACTCGAGCAAAATTGATCCGATTTTGATGAAATTTGGTACAAACGTGTAAACCTACGTTTATTCGAACGAGTTCGCGAACCAGCATAATCGGACCATGGGATCAGGGGTTTATGGGGGGTTTTATGGGGTAAAAATGGGTTTTTCTAATTTTTGACCCTAAAAACTTTAAATTTCTAAATTTCTCTCTAGACCATTTTGAAGAGCTTAAAAAACAAATAATTTAGTATATTGAAGTGTTTTTGAATATTCATTGACTACGGAGAAAATTAAAAAAATTGTAAATTTAAAATTCCCATGTTATTCTTATGGAGAATAAATAAACTGTTCTAGTTTGCTTGTTTATGGATATATTTTAATCAAATTTGGCAGTTTGGTTTATTTCATACTAAGCTATCAATATTTCAATTGAAAAAACACACCTCAACATCTTCCCCGTAGCAGCAAACCTAACTACTCACTAAAATTAATGTTATTTAAATAGGAAATAAATCTGAAAATTTATAGGGAATATTTTAGTAGAAATCAAGCCGGGTAAATGGAAATTGGCTTAGTATGCAGGTTTGCTGCGACGGGGGTATTAACTTGTTAACATGTATCAAATATAATATTTTACTGGAAAGAAGTATTATCATTTAGAATGTCACATTGGGTAGATTGTGAGTTCTTCTTTAAAGTCAAGTTTATAACTTTTAGGTTTTACTTCAACTACTTCAATGTTCTTATCAATAGATGTATAGTTGTGCGATTCTGATATTAAATAACTAATTAAATAGTTTGATTGTACTTACTTGAGTAACGTTTTATAGAAAATAAATGAAATCACTTTAAGCAGATTAATAAGTATCCAGGAACTCGTAGTTTTTCTCTTTGTTTTTGTTAGAGCTGGGGAGTTTCCAGTTAGTAGTGTGATCAATGTGTCTGATCTATTTAATAAAAATTTCAACTTCATTGTAGAACACCCAGTAAAACTTAGACAGTTAAACTATAAAAAAATGTGAAAAGCTTAACTTAAATTGATGGCAAAACATTTACCATATCGAATGTTTAAATTCACAAGGGTGACAAATCCCATATAAACTACCAATACACTTTTGACAGCCAATAACTCAATGTCACATTCAATATAGGTGCCCGGGTCGTATGATTTATGATTTTGGTTTATTTCACCAGTATAACTCGTTAATAGTTATTTTGTAAAGAGTTTTACCAAATAGTGTTTTGAACTTTAGTCAATCCCTAATTGAATCCATTTGGGAAATATGTAGATTTTATTTAACTATAAAAATAGTTATGACCAGAAAGACAATTTGAACTCAACGTGACTTAGTAATGTATGGGTAAATGTATTAGTTTAGACAAAGTGAAGCAATACAACCACAATAATCGAAGTCAATTAAATTTAATTGAAGTCAATGTAACCATATTTTTAATTGGAAACTTGAAAACTATCTAAAACAAACATTTAAGGTTTAAATGTTATCCAATTTAGGCCGATAATAGCCCAATGGGAATCTGAATATATTATATGAGTAAACTCTTAATTTTATCCCGCAATGTTTGGATTATTTATTTAAAAATACTTTATTTAATATAATTCAAAAATTTATAACTGTTCAGTTTTGGTTACAAAAACAGACTAAATTAATTAATCCTAGTAAATAATCTGTTTAACTCTCTCGTGATTATGATTTAAAAACTAATAACATCTTTAAATTATTAATATTTCTTTTATATTTCACTTTGTCATTAGTACTACTAGAAATAGGTTTGATCAAACGTCACCCACAAAAAATAGTATGGGTTTTATTAGTAAATGGATACTTCTAAAAACACTTTATGATATTTTATTGTATTGCAATCCTATGCTGGCAAGTATATTTATTTGCACTTATAATTTAACTATCAACCTTAAAATTGTAAAAAGAATGATAACTAAGAAATACGCATGTTTCAGTAAAACTTAATATTGTATGACAACTTCACGTCATGTTCACTTTAATTTGCCCAATGTAACATTGTCTACCTTTCTTTCCTACAGTTAACATGAAGTTATTACTGTTGTCAACTGTGACAAGTACATTTTCTGCTAAAAATGGACATTTATTTTAAACCCCCTTTTAAGTAAGAACTCATACTAAATTTGGAAGGTTTGTCGTAAAAGGAAATACGTACCGGTACTTGGCAAAAAAATACAATAATGGAATGTTTTTATACATTAAAATCTTGATACCAAAGTAGTACTGAAGGTAAAAATTTTCATTATTGTGACTTCAAAAAATGCAGTAAAATCATTTTGGTAAAATGGATTAAGAATAAAATTTTTCAAATTCATAAATTCAACTCTTAGTCCATTTATATAAACTAAGTTAACGAACATATTCAATTGCTTAAAAAAAATAATAATTCGTTTATATCATTTAAAGGTTTGGTAAGTAATTAAGTGATAATGTAAATGGTTCGATTATAACAGCAGACCCGTTATTCACTTTAATCTATGTGGGATGCATGAAACCAAGCCAATTATAGGAATACAGTTTAATGCATTTTAATTTATTTAAATCCAAACCGATTCTCCAGAGTTTAACGCTTATATAGCACTGCTAATTTTATTAATAAATTATTTATAATAGAAAGATTTGAAATATTTATTCTATAAAACCTTTTTATAAAATGTTATATGATATTCACCCTAAAGGAAGGATATATACCATTGATCCTACAATGAGTAACATAATAAATTATGTAAACAGATATAAAAAATAAGACCGACCGTTGAAATATTATTGAAAACGTACGTTAAAAAGTTAAAAACTGCCTTTAGGTTTAAAAAGGGATAACATTATTTAACGTGTTAAAAAGTACTCTCTGAACTGAACCTCTAAGGACTTGAAAAGGGCGTCCAAACTTCACGAAAAAAGACACATTAAATCAAAGAGTTTATGTTATGTTATGATATGTTGGTGTGGGTTTCTTTAAGAAAATTCTACTAACAGCTTAGAAAGATTTTGTCTTTTGTGATCGTTGGAAAGATCATACTTATCTCAAGAAATATTTTGAGCACTGTATTTAGTTTTTAATTAATAATCATATTTGTTTTTACAATGTTTAAATTTGTCCAAGTCGTCCACAATACAATAAGAAGAAAGGAAACATAAAGATACCAAGTTTAAATGAAGTTAGTAAACAATACCTTGTTCTCCAGGGTCTACAGAAATACGTTTCTTGTTTCAAGTACTTTAATTGGTTCGTTAAGTAAAACTTTGCTTTGTACTTGTTTGGTTGGCCAAAATAAAAATAAATGTTTTGTGAAATAACTTTTAAAATGTCCGTTTTGTAGCTTACGTTATTACGTGCGTAGGAGAAAATACTGAAATCTTTTAATAAACTAATATGAAATTTACTAAATTGTAATAGAACGTATTAGTATTTATAGTCTTACATATAATTCCCAGTATACAGGGTTAGTAAAAGGTGTGGAGACCCCCTGTTATTTTTTTAACAGCCCATACTAGAAAAACTAAACTCGGCACACCTTTATGGCATGTTATGAAGTACTTTTTGGGCATAACCGTCACTTGGTGTTCATCCCAAGCAAACAAAAAAATTTCAAATACAAAGACCCATCGAGTGACCCCTCATTTTGAAGGTCATAGGAAAAGAAAACCAAAAACGCAAACTAGAGGTCTTTATCTCAATCCAGTAAAAAATGGCAGCCAATTGAAGTTCTCAGAAGTTGAATTTAACTTGCAGCTTTCCAAGTCTGGAGACCCCCTGTAAATTTTCTAGTGGCTCACACTAGGAAAACCAAACTCTACAGACCTTTTTGGCATGTTGTGAAGTACTTTTTAAGCCTAATAGCCACTTGCTTACCAAACCCAAAATGGGGGATTTTGGGGGAAACTTAACAGTTTTAAAAGATAAGCCCCATCAAGTGACCCCTCATTTTGAAGGTTCTGGTAAAAGAAAACTAACAACGCAAACTAGAGGTTTCTATCTCAATCCAGTAAAAAATGGAAGCTGATTGAAATCTTTAGAAATCGGAAATAACTTGCAATTTTATATTCAATTGGCTGTCATTTTTACTGTGTTAAGATAGAGACCTATAATTTGCGTTTTTAGTTTTCTTTTATTATGACCTTCAAAATGAGGGGTCACTCGATGGGGCTTATCTTTAAAATTTTTGAGTTTCCCCCTAAAATCCCCCATTTTGGGTTTGGGAACTTATACGAATTTCAATTGGCTGCCATTTTGTACTGAACTGAGATAGAGACCTCTAGTTTGCGTTGTTGGTTTTCTTTTACCAGGACCTTCAAAATGAGGGGTCACTCTATGGGTCTTTGTATTTGAAAGTTTTTAGTGTCCCCCAAAATCCCCCATTTTGGGGATTAACACCAAGTGGCGGTTATGCCCAAAAAGTACTTCATAACATGCCATAATGGTGTGCCGAGTTTAGTTTTTCTAGTATGGGTCGTTAAAAAAATAAAAGGGGGTCTCCACACTTTTTACTAACTCTGTATAAAATTCTCATATATTTGTATCTTAGTTATAATAATATAAAAAATATCAAAATATATATACATTTTTATGTATATCATACCAGAATAATGTTCCATGTCGAAAAAAATCTGCCTTTACTTAGATGAATTCTTACAAAAAAAAACAAAAAAAAAACAGTTTCTGTTTAGTTATAGAAAGACATTTTTTATACATTATGTCCATGAAAAGTGTAATAACGAGCTAAAATATCAGGCTTGAGAGAATCCCCACCGCTTCCATTATCACTCTCAATCAACAGACTATCTCCCCCATCTAATGTGTTATTGCCGTACTTTATCTTAACGGCCGAACAAGATGATAACCATATTTACTTTATACTTAACCCCTTACAATATTTATTGTGTATTTCACTCCTTCTCAATATCTGTAAAGGACTGTGAATGTTTACTTGTTACGTGTATAACCCTTACCTAACGTGCAGTGTTTGTTATTATTTTTAGCTATATGATTTGTATTTTAATTTTACTCATTTATATAAAAATACACGCATATACAGGGTGTCCAGCTTCGACTGTGGCAAACTTAACCAGATTATTCAGGAGGTCAAAACAAGCAAAATATGCAATACAGTATGTGTCCTATCTCAAACCATTAAGCGTCTGTCTGTCTGTATGTGCTTTTTACAAAAACACTCATAACTCCTTAAAGGTTTGAGCTATAGCGTTTAAATTTAGCAAATATACGATTTGCCCACTACGTTTGTGCAAATTATGAATAAAAAATTTATAACCGTTTTAAATTAGTGGCTATTTTTGTTTTTAAGGCTTAAGCCTAATATCTTAAAAACTTTAAACAAAAAATAACCGCCATTTTTAAAAGGATACACATTTTTTATTCGTATTTTTACACAAAAGTAGTGGAAAAAACGATAAACATGTATGCTAAATTCCAACGCAATAGCTTAAATCGTTAATGAGTTATGAATGTTTTTCCTAAAAAGCACACATGGACAGACAGGCGCTTAATGGTTTGAGATAGGACACATGTTGTATTACATTTTCGCTTGTTTTGGCCTCCCGTAAATAATCTGGTAAAGTGTGTCCTAGTGGAAACTGGACACCCTGTATATTGTAGTAAAAACATTTTTTGTTTCGTAACGGACATTTTTAGAAGACAAAATTATTAATTTGTATACACATATTTAAAAAAAGGGAGATGTAAAAAGTCCATCGCAACGAAGCCATTTATAATAAACTTATTCGTATTATACTCGTTCGTTTGGTATTTATTAACTTAAACTACTCATGCATTTTTTTCTAAATGTGTGTTTATTTGGCTAAACTAGGCAATTCTAAACTCTTTTTTACCCTACCACTTTTGGGGCAAACACTATTGTTTTGAATATAATGGTAAAGTGATATTTTTATACAAATGTTTACTGTTAGTAATACAGTTACAAGGCAATCCAAGTATTTATTTTTAAATTTAAACTTTAACAAGAGTTTTCATAGCAAATAAAATTGAAGTAAAGATTAGATAACCTTAACACGATAAATAATATTGCTGTTTCAACTTCCAAGTAATATTATAGAACTGTTTTAAAATGTCAAAGCTGCATAATTGTGATCTTAGATAAACACACAATCGTTTTACATCGCCTCAAGGCAGTTTAGTGGTCGCGGTCTCTGGAGCATTGCGTTCTTTACTAACTTCATTTAAAGTTTTATCAGACTTTTTATTTACAAGACGTTTTTGTTTAAATTAACAATGATGAATGTCAGACATTAAGTAGAATTGCGGTGAAAATAATTTCAAAATTTCAATTAAGTTTTTCTGAGAAATATTAATGAATTTAAGTAGTGCAGCCTAAGATAAGTTGTACTTTTTTCTGACGTAGCTAATGCAATTTGGTTTTGTTAATTTTAAGCTGAATAAACGAATTTGAATTTGATTTTTTTTTGTTATATCAATTGCTAATTTTAAATGTTTAAACATAATCAGATTGTTAATGTGCATTTATGTGTCATAACAATTTCTATTGCGTAAGAAAAGAAGTTTAGAGAAATTTTACCATATTATCATACGGTACCTACACAGGACAAATACTAGACGTAATCTTCACAAATTACGTTTATTAGTGGAAAATGTGTGCAGAAGATGTAGAACATATATCGAAACAAAATTGAAACAATTTGATTTTAACGTGTTTCTGGATTTAATTACGACGTTCTTTAATCATATGCATACTGTTTGATTATGTTCAAACTACAGACGGATGCAATTTAAGGAATTTAGGGACTCCAAAATTTGTCACGGTTATAAACTAGTTTTTCCAGAACCATCTACTTCTAAAGGACCTAACAGTTCCTACCAGATTCAATTAACTAAATAGCAAAATAGCCTCCATCGTATTCTTGTCAAGAATATCTAGCTTCTAAGAATATATATTGTGGTAGTCAACAAATTGAACACACATACACAAACATTAACATGAAAAATTAACACGGTTATATGTCAAACCCTTATATAAACTCATACGGATAACGCAATCCGACAAAATATCGAAGAAATAAGTTTACGTTTGATATTTCACATGAGATCAGACAGTCGAGGCAGAACTATACGAAGACACATCACTTGTCACTACAACAGCTGCGAGTTATTGTGAGAAATGTCAACCCAACCTTACCTGTCTCTATTGACAATCAATACCTGAGCTTCTTTACTCATCCTATCTTTCTAAGCATCTTCTTACCTTTATAGACAAAACTCCATCCTTAATCATTGCGTTGTTTAAAACAAAAACCCATTCGTCTTTTTTATTTTTAATGATGATAAATTTTCATGATTCATTTTCGTTAGTTGGCAAAAATTACATATTTTTATTTTTAGAAATGTATTTTTTTTAAACTATAATGTTTTTTTTTAACAGTGACTTATTATTGTAGAGTTTAACAATAAATATTATTCAACATTTAGGAAACTAATAAAATATAACTTATCTTTTTTTAAAGGTAAATACAACATCCACTTAAACACGGACTCCATCGACGTAATACGTATTCCAAAAAAAAATTTTAGGCAGTGAATTCTAAAATTCTGAAGTATAGTAAAAATCAATAATACTAGCAATCTTTTGGTCATGAAAAGAATCCCTGGAATAGTTCCTAATTGCATTGAACACTCCAAAACCTTTAAGCTGATATTTTTTTTTTTTTTTTTTTTTTTAGGGAGAGGTGGGAAAATGCATTTATGCACACAGGTTGCTAGCCTGTAGTGTGGGACTCCAACGGGCTTAAGGCCCAGAGACTACCCACTAAAAACCTCCTCTACTCTTCGGACACTAGCCTGGGAACACTTGTCGCACTTCATCAGAACTAGGCCGAGTTTGCCTACGCCCGAGGGGCTTACGCCGTGTCTAGCCGTTTATTTCTTATCAAATCTAGACTATGTTCCGATCTAGATCATTCTTTTTAGCTTGAAGGACATTCCGGACAAAGTGCGACCAGCAGTCCCAGTTGTCCTCACCCTTCAGCAAGGTCTCACAGATCGATTCAATCGACAGCACCCCAAGATGTTGAATGGCCTCCTGGCGAAGCATATCCCATTGTGGACAGTGGAAAAAAGTGTGTTCCGCGTCGTCGGGAATGCATGGGCAGTAAATGCAGTCAGGTGAATTCGTTTTGGCCATCAAGTGCAGGTACGACTGAAAATAGCCGTGACCTGACAAGAACTGCGTGAGGTAATAGTCAACCTCACCGTGCCGCCGTTCTACCCACGGTTGGACCTGCCTGATGAGTCTGGCAGTCCAACGTCCTCGAGTCTCCCTTTCCCAGCTTTCTTGCCACATCTGAAAAGTGCGGGAGCGCTCTTCTGTTCTTGCAGCGTCCTTTCCAATGTAGCCTTGTCTCTGGTAGATTGCCTTCCTCTCCGCTGCCAAGAGTTTGACTGGGATAACTCCAGCGATCACCAAAACGGCCGGTTCGGACACCGTACGGTACGCGGAAGCGACCCTGAGTGCCGCCTGACGCTGCACTCGTGCGAGCCTCAACCTATACGCCTCCTTGTTAAGCGCGTCTGCCCACACCTCAGAGCCGTAGAGAAGCACGGACTGGACTGCAGACATCAGTAGTCTTCTACGGCTGGACCGGGGACCACCGACATTGGCCATAAGCCTACTAAGAGCAGCAACACTCCTAGCAGCCTTGTCCGCCGTACGGAAGATCTGGTCCCTCCAGCTCAGCTTGTTGTCCACCATGACACCAAGGTACTTGGCGGTTCGCGTGGTTTGGACAACTACGTTCCCAACTCGTAGCGGAACGATGGTTTCAATCCGTTTTTTCGTGAGGATGACGATCTCTGTCTTGCTCAGAGCGAGTGTCAGACCATGATCAGTCATCCAGGCGTTTACAACGCGCATGACTTGGTTCAGTTTCAGTTGGGCTAGCTCAACGTTGCGTGCAGCAATGAGGGCTGCGACGTCATCGGCGTACCCAACTAAAACGGTCTCCTCTGGCATCTCAGATCTCAGAAGGCTGTCGTAGGCAGCGTTCCACAAATCTGGGCCGAGTATCGAACCTTGCGCGGCACCGGAAGTAACATCCATCGTCCGCGAACCATCTTTAGTTTCGTAATTAAGAGTTCTGCAGCGCAGGTAGTCCTCGATCAGCCTCAACAGATATGCTGGTACGCGGAAGCTATTCCTCAACGCGCTCAACATATCGACCCATCTCGCCGAGTTAAAAGCATTCTTGACATCTAGCGTAACAAGAAGCACGATACGGCGAGAGTAATGATTGAAGCTCTCGGCACGCTCTACCGCTCTGTGTACCTCGGATATCGCGTCGATTGTTGACCGACCCTTTCTGAAGCCGTACTGACGAGGAGACAAATCTCCGGCAGCTTCCACGGCAGACGTCAGGCGGCAGCGGATCAGTTTCTCGAAGAGTTTTCCGGCCACATCCAACATACAGAGGGGTCTATAAGACGACGGCATATTCGGGTCACCTTTCCCCTTGCTGATTAGCACAAGCCTAGCCCTTTTCCAAGGAGTTGGGAAAACCCCTTCGCACAGGCATGTGTTGTACATTCTCAGCAGTAAGAGGGGGTTAACTGAGAATACCTTCTTGAGAGCCTCACTGGGAATACCATCAGGACCAGGTGCCTTTCTATTTTTCAGGGAGAGGACAGATGATTCCAGCTCTTTAATGCTAAAGAGTGGAATGTCCCCTACCTCGCCATAGTCGAAAAAAGGCCGCCGAGGATGAGACGGGAAAAGGGCGGTGACGATCCTGTCCATGGTGGTGCCCTCCATGACGGAAGGTGGTGATCGGGCGCCGAGTTTCTGGGTTACAACCTTGTAGCCCAGTCCCCAAGGATCAGAGTCAACATCCTCCTGAAGCCTCCTCCAACAGCTAACCTTGCTCCTGATGATAGCCCGACGAAGAGCTTTCTTCGCAGCCCTATAAGCCGCTGACTTAGCCTCGAAATCCGGGAATCTTCTGGCCCTCATAGCGGCACGTCTGGCTTTCAGACAAGCTTTCCGAAGGTTCGAGATCTCTAAAGTCCACCAGTACACAGCTTGCTTATCGCGACGGCGTCCCCTGCGTGGCATGGCCTGGTCACAAGCCGAGACAATCAGTTCCATCGTGGACGTTACCAATGCCTCGGCGTCAACAGGTGCAGCAGAATTCACCAGCGCTCCCCGTGAGATTACGTCAGTGAACTTCTCAACATCCAGCTTGTCCGTATTCCATCGGCGTGGTCCAGATCGTGATACAGGCGCCTGATTATGATGTTCATCCAGTATATCAAAAACGATGTACTGATGATCACTTGCCGTGAGGTTTTCTATGACTCTCCAGTTGGAGATCCGTGCTAGTAGTGATTCCGACGAGAAGGAGATATCGGGGATCGTACCTCTCATGCCGGGGCGCCGGAAAGTAGGCGTGTCGCCCTCGTTTAAGACGACAAGTCCGGCCCTGGCGGCAAAGTCCAGGATGTATTTCCCCCGGGAGTTTGTAGAGGTCATACCCCACTCCACAGCCCTCGCATTAAAATCACCAGCAACAACGACATGCCCAACGGTACCCCGTACACTGTCTTCTAAGCGGTCAATCTTCAGACGGAATTCCCGAATTGGCTCGTTGGGGGTAAGGTAGACACTAAAAAACGTGACGTCCCTACACCTGACCCAAACGAAGCCTCGGCCGCGTCCGTGATCTCGCACTGGTGCTTCCGTGCTGTTTCGAACCCAACAAGCGGCAGTACCAAGAGAATCTGGGAACCAGAAGTGTGGGTCCCTGTCACGGTACTGCTCGCTGATCAGAAGGGTGTCCGCACCGATCTCTTGGGCCAGCTGATCTAAGAGGGAGTCAGCCGTTCTGGACCTCTCAAGGTTACCCTGGAGAATCCTCACTTCCCAGACCTAGCCTTCTCAAGGTCGAGTGCAGCCTTGAAAACACTGCATCGCCCAGCCCCTGGAATGTGACCTAATGAGGCGTCCTTTTGGCCTTTCTCTGCGCAGAGAAAACAACGCTCTGCTGCGGTACAGTTCTTCCTGTTGTGGCCCGAGCCGCCACACCTGAAACAATTCTTGGATAGGTCGGGTCCTTTACAGTTTCGGGAAGAGTGACCAAACCCGAGGCAGCGAAAGCATCGCGGTACAACCACCCTCCGTCTGAGCCTGCAATTGACCCATCCAATTCTCAGGTGTGTGAGATTAAGCAGCTTGCTGGCATCTTGGTTTCGCATTTCAGCGATAGCTATGCGTTGCTCGCTGCGGTTGGGCCGCGTAAGCCATACTTTAAGGGAGTCGGCATTTTGGATATCAGGGATGGCCTTGTTGATAGCCTCCCTGACTTCAGCCTCAGTCGAAAGACCGTCAAGGTCCCGGATCTCCACCGAGGTCCTAGGCTCGAGTTCCCGAACAGTACCGTGGTCCCCCAGAGCCTCTCTGACCTTTGCAGCAAAAGCCACTCGGTCACCAGATTTCCCCAGCTCGAGGAGAACTTTCCCATTCTGGGTACACCTGATTGACTTAACAATCGTATCCGTCTCCTCTGGCTTGGCCTTAGACTTGAGTCGACCCAAGACTTCAGCAAAAGAGCGCCCCCCTAAGGGATTGATCAGGATTGCCTCAGCCCTGGGCTTTCTCGGCCTGGGTTTCTTTGAAACAGGGGGGGCCTTTCCACGAACCTCCCTCGCCGGAGCAGGATCAGCAATCTTTCGATCTCTTGCTGCAGGTTCTTTGTTAGAGACAGCCTCCATTCGTCTCAATTTCCTCTTTTCTTTGCGGGAAAGCCTCTTCTCCCAGTTACCCACATTTGATGGTGCCACAGCAGAGTTCATAGAGCTGCTTCCGTCAACCGTTGGGAGAGAGGCAAGCTCCCTGGTCTGCTGAGGGCGCTTCTTTAGAGCTGGAGTGTGCTCAGTAGGGGGTGTCATCTGGGTGGCCCTGTCCTCGACCTTCTGCTCAACATCTGACAGAGGCTGATTGGCCAATTCAGGAAGATCGGGGCTCTCCGCTGGTGAGCTCCTTGCCCGTTTCCTTTGATTCCCGCCCTTGTCGTTCAGTTTAGGGGCTAAAACTTGGTTCACAAGCTCCCGTTCATTAACTAAAGCCTGTCTCATCAAGCCTTTAATTTCGAGAACTCGGGCAACCCGATCCTTCACCTTTGGGAGACCGTCCTTGATTGACCGGTTTACGTTGGTCCGGAGCTTCAAGGTTCCCTCCATATTATTGATGAGGTCCATCATCTCTACCAGGAGGTCAGACTCCTCCTCATCAGCATCGTCGTATTGTTGACGGTAACGCTGAAGTTCAGGATCCGACCTCTGGGGGCTGATTTTCGGCGCTGTACTTTCCAGGAGGGTTCCCGTCAACGCCGGTTCAACGTCTACTTTTCCTTCTCCACTTGTCAAAGGAGATCTTAGTGGGGGGAACTCATTTGAGCCCTTAAAGGTTGCAGGTGGTGGAGTTGCCTTAACGTTGTTCGCTGGTGGCGACCTCTTGACCTTGGAGCTACGCCCAAAAGGGCTCCACTCCTTTTCCGACTTCGATTTTTGCTCATTTGAGCTGCTGTTAAATAATGTGTTGGGTGGGGGGTTTTGACAAGCCATACATGTGTTTACCAGCGCATCGTGCGGCAAGAGACGGCCCGGATTTAGTCAGGAGCGGGTATACCCTCGGGGACAATCCCCTACCCCAGTTCCCCGGGGCCCGACCTCCGTTTGCCCAGCACCGGATACCTGACGTGCCGGGGGTCACCTGTTGCAATGCAGAGCCCGACCTCTGCATCCATGCCGCACTTCCTGACCAAGGACCGAAGTGGCTGGCTCCTCACGACACACTGGGAATGCCCATCGGCAGTGCAGAGCACACATCAGCCCCTGCAACACAACAGGGGCACTCCCAGGGACTCCCAGTGAGGACGTCAGTCACCCTTTTAGTCGCCTCTTACGACAAGCCCGGGAGGGCTGCGATCCTATTCTAACCCCGAAACCGCAGGGGGTTTCGCTGATATTAATGATGCAACCTAATTAAAATCTGAGGATATATTACCTTATAGTTTCAATTGGAATGTGACAATCGAATCAAGCAAATCCACAAGGTCCTGCGGATATTTATTTGACGAAATATGAGATATCATAAATCATATGACACGAACACCTACATTGAATCTGACAGTGAAGTATTGGCTGTCGACTGTGGATTGGTAGTTTATAAAGGATTTGTCACCCTTATAACTTATCTCTTAGCATATTGAAAAACTAATATTTTAAAACAATACATTAATCTTAATTCTCTAAAAGGTTAAAAAAAGGTAAAGGTAAGGTAAAGGTCTAAAAGGTCTTGATTATAACGTTTAAGTACATATTATGTTAGAAGAAAATGTATTTATTCTTGCGTTTTTCCTAATTTGTGAGCATTTAGATTTTTAAAATACGTTTACTTTCCAGAGCAATGTATGTTCGCAATGGATATAAATAGTTGTAATTTTAAATACCATAAAACATCTATTACAGCTACGAATTGATAAAATGTTAATACATGTGTTAAACCTTATTTAAAGATTTTATTTATATAAAATAAAAAAATATTATTACATTAAATCAATCATTAATTAATAATTCGAAACAAAGTCATGTATTTTATTTTATAAATATAATGGTCAAATAAATAATGCATTTGATTATACAATCAATTCCACAATGACTTAGGAAACTATTAGCTTAGAATTAAGGAACGCTGATTCAATTGAAAACACAGAAACCCTTTTACAGTAAAAGGTCTGATTTCAAATAATGGTACTGGCTTTTAAACCACAATGTATGGCCACTCTTTATCGATATAATGCTATGAAAATTTAGTTATATTTAATGTAAATATAACAAACAAGTACTCAACCTGTGTTAACTTTTCAATAACAAAATTTTCTACAATTAGGTTACTTCTACAGTAAATAGGGGGGGGGGGGGTAAAATGTAAACATAATCCAGAATACTATTGAAGCTTGTTGGTTTTTATCAATAATTGATAAAAACCAATTTTAAGTTTTTTTCTGACTTAAAATCAGATAATAATTATTATTATCTGATTTTAAGTCAGAAAAAAACTTAAAATTCGAAACAATTGACTAATTATTAAAGTAATTAATGTGTTTTTAGGTTTATTTTTTATCTTTGCTTTAGTAAATATGCTACAAATATAAACGGAAGAAAACCTGCTCTAGGTCATCAATCTCACCACATTGGCACCTATATTGACTGCGACAGTGAGACATTGACTGTAGTGGATGTATTGACAGTTAAAAAAAACATTCGTCTCCTGCTTGATTATTGATAGGTACATTATTTATTTATAATATTCAATTGTAATCAATAAAGATTTGCTGTACTACGGTAAGTTCAGAGAGTGCCATGACTGGACATAATTATGTTAGATTTATTATAAATCTAGGCCCAATATCAAGATCAAGATATATTTAACAGAAAAACATTAAAATCGTAACAAAATAGTTAATATTGCGTATTTGTGTACTAAATTGAATTGGGCTTGTGGCTATTTAATGTATAATTGATCTTTTTTTTTTTATAAACTATTATGAAACTATAATTTTATATTTTTCAAAAAAGTCCTGATACAATGATAAACGTATACAGGGTGTTCAAAAAGGTGAGGACATAATTTACGTAGTGATTCCTTGGGTGAAAATAAAAATAAAATGAAGAATAACATTTGTTCGTAACGATAATGATTTTTAGTTGAAAATGTGGTATAATAATGCAGAAGCTAGTTAGGTTTACCCTGTTTTACGACCAAAAACTAAGCTAAACAATAATTAGAATCAAATATAAATCGGACCACTAATTCATCTTATATCTAAAAATGAGCAATTTCATATGAAAAAGGAACTAAATGGAAATTATATTCCTATTTCATTAAATATTCGTAATTATGATAAAATTACTCTCTCCAGTAATTCGATAAGTGCAAACCCTTTACTTTTGATCTTTCTTCCTTTGCACGTTTCTGTGACAAATTAAAATGTCACTTTTACAAATATATCTGTTATTAACGGTAATTAACCTAACTCTGATAATCAATTAGTTATTTCATAAGTTAGAAAGATAAATAAGTAATTATATTGCACAGTCAGTCACAGACTAACCAACAAGTTACAACTCAGTTTGGATGTGTTTGTTCTGACACATGTTTCAACATATCAGTGGAGTTTTCAGTAGTAAGTTCATACAACATTTAAAGTCCAGACCATGGACACAGGCTGGTATCATTTTGTTGTTAAATATTGAAAAATACACCAATTAAAAAAAAAAAAAAACTTACAAATTCTTTGATGTTTTATAGGAACTTACTTACAGAATCATTATTCTCTGTCAAAACTTCAAAGACAGAACAGAGTTTGGATGATAAACCTTTCATGATTTGTTTAACCAAAGCGTGCAACAACACTTAAAATGCATTTTGCCCAGTAAAGTATTCGAAAAAAATTAAATGCTTTGTAACCATGTGTGGTTAGTTAGGTTTTCGCATCGTGTTAAAATAACTGCATCGCATACGTCCATTGTACTTGAGGACAATGTTCTCCATAGAAAATGAAAAATGAAATAGTTTACCTTTGTTTATAATTGAACTGCATTACAATTTGTATAACCTGAAAAATAAATGACGTTGTTTACAGATCAATATCAAATAGCAACAAAGACATACATAACAATTAACCTTGAGATTTTTAATGGTGGACAAACTGAAATAAAAATGAACATTAAAATCACTACTTCCAAATAGCTGTTATATGTCAGATTTATTTAAACAGTACTTATTAATTATAAGAGTTTCTATATTGTTCAAGTAACAAGACAAAGAAACGTCATATATATAGATTTAAATATTGAATAACGATTTTAGAGACTTATAATAAAGCTACCAAAAAACAGTTGGCATTTAAAAAAAACACACACAAAATCAACCATTTATATTTATAGTATTTTATACCTTTAAAATAACACCTTACAATCCTCAAGGACTTATCAGTTGTTTGTTTATTAATTGATTATTAATTAGAATTGGATAATAGATAACATAATTATATTTAAAAAGTTTCTTTACAATGGTTCAAAAATGTTCTTTACCAATATTTACCATGGTGTTTAACATTTTAATAATTTATTATATTATTAACTTACATAATATTCTGTGTTCAGTACAATAAAATCACTACGTTTATAATAGCCACTCCTTTACTGGTGATAAATTCTAAGTTCGTGGATTTCTGAAAACTTATCCAAACGAAACAATTCAACACTAGTGGACGAACCATGGTTTTGTTCCGCAATTAATAAAAAGAACGAGCTGACACCGGATACGGAAACACCTCAACAACTCTCCCTTCAGAGAAACCGGAAACAGTTCTACAAACAGAAATTTACTTCACATTAAGAAACCTGCCATGTTGTATTTAAAATATATTTCTGAACAGTGAAACGTTAATAACAGCAAAAACAGTATGTTAACTTGTTTTACGCCAAAAAATTACAGTAGATTAAAGCAATGGTTTAGTGAGAGCTGGAAAATTAGACATTACTTTCTTTTTACTTTTAGGTATATCCATTGTTGAGTTTCCATTTAGAAATTTACCTAAAAGTCTATTTACAATTTAGAACGTTACTTTTTTGAGTATTGAAATTTGAGTTTTTGGCCAAATTTTCCGATGTCCATAATTATGTCAAAAAAAATAACAGTAGGGCTTAATTTGTATAATATGAACTGCTTATTTACAACAAAAGCGGATTTTGCATATTTTATTAAAGTTTTTCTTTTTATTTATGTATTAATTGACATTTAATAAACTAATTGTCAGACAAACAACATAGTTACATGTTATATAAACATCATACAGGAAACTCCACTGATATGATGAAACATGTCAGAACAAACACAACCAAACGAAACTGTTAACTTTCTAGGTGGCCTGTGACTGACTATGCTATATCATAGCTTTGATTATAACTTTATAATTTTAGAGACGACTAAAGATTTAATACAAGATGTTTTCATCTTTAGTTTTACTACGGATGTTTCCATCAGACGTGTTCAGCGTACAATTCTCTTATACGTTTTATTATTTCAGTACTTAGTACAATTTAGTAGTTTTTAAAATTACATTTTAGTCTAATATAAATGTAGAGGAGGTGCAAACTAATATCGGATTGTGCTTTCAGTTTTATAGATAACAAAAAACAGTTGGAGGATTTAGAGTATATTAGTCTCAATCATGACAATCTATCACAAAATATTTCCTCGAACCTGTACTACCAATCATTTTAATAATTTCAAACCTAAACTCTTATTATTAGAAATTTGGATTAGAATATAACTTGTTTTTTTCGTTTTTTTAATAAATCTAGAAAGAAATGATATTGTTAATGTAAACTTACTACCCCAAAGCAAAGTTTTTAAAAAACTACCTAACGGTCGTTTGAAATAAACCAGAGTGAAACTTTAAAGCAAGCAGATATTTTGTTTATTCTGTTTCCAATATGTACCAAATTATTCTATTTTTTCACTTATTATATCTTTAAAAATTAAAAATGAAGTAATTCTTATAAATTTAGAAATGTATGTATTCAGGAAACAAGTGGTGTGTATTTTGTGGTTTGAACAACCAATGCCAATCGGAAACAGATATTTAAGTTAAAACAGTTTTCGTGTTTTCAATCTAATCAACGAGGATCGATTGTTAACTGTTTGTTTGCTTAAGCCATTGTAGGGTTGTAAAACCTATTTTTTCACTCACTTAACACAAAATGTAATATATATCTATTTGAAATTGCACATTTTTTAGTATTTTATTGGAAGGAATCGTTGGATTCATATAGTTATTTGTTAAGTGAACTACTTGTTAGTAAATCCACACAATTTTAAATATATAATTAGGTTCAAATTAATTTTTAAATTGAATTTAAGTCATTTGCAATTACATCACAAATTAGAGTTTATATAACCTTAAACAACGTGTTTTTTTTCTTGTTTTTTTTAATACACTCGTGATGACCATTTATATTTTATAATGTACTTGTCAATCAAATTAAACACCAATAACCGATTGATTTTTTTCATCTTCTTTATTCAACAATTATTACATAAAGTCAAAGTAAATTCACAGGAAATTAGCCTGTGTACGTTTCAGATTAAATGTACGAAATTGGTATTTAATACTGTAGTACTTATAAAAAAAATTTTTGTTTGAATAATGGCACTTAAAGCATTTTAAATGTCGATTATTCAATCGATCTTAAAGTTGACATACTCCTTATGGGCTTCCAGTTCCCTCTTGACAGCCAATAACTCAACGCTAAATTGAATTTAGTTTCTCGCATAATGTGTGGTTTTATGTGATATTAAACAAATTTTGTATTTATCTTAGCGCCTCATGTATATTAATTTAAAATCTTATATGTAGACTAATTTTGTGTAAAAATATTTGTTCATAAAAGGTTTTACCTAATGAACTGTTGAAGAATTTTTAAAATCCATTCATCTATTTGCACGTAAAACGAAGATATTAAAATAGTTCAGAGATCAAAAATATTAATGGTGTGCTGATTAAACTTGAATAAAGTCCTCTTCAAGACACAAATTTTGTTTATGTCTCAAGGATGCTATAAACACAGTGATATTAAACTTTTGAACTAATACAACTTTGAAGAATTTGTATCACCCCAATAATTAACTTTAATAATGTTAATATATTATAACTACTTGTAAGGAAAGATATGCTTAAGCGAATCAAAAGTAGCCAAATTCATATTTTCATTAAATCAGAAGATATTCTTATAAATGTTCATATTCCTTAATTATAATTTTTTATAACCTTACTTGAAATAATTTAAAGATTTTTAGAAACTATGGGAATATAAAACAAGGAAAAAGTAAAATTTTCTTTATATATTTAAATTTGTCATCTCTACTTTTCTTTTATTTGTAATGCAATTACAATTATTATCAAAGGTAGCTTTAACTTTAAACAGCTAACTTATAAGATTTTTGAAAGATAATATCATTATAATAGGAAACATAGGATTGAATTAAAAGTAATATGTTTGCTTGCATCTTTTTCTCATCCTGCATGAAGACACTTAAATGAGAAGGTTACAAGTTATAGTTTACTTTACAGACTAATAATTCGTACGACGTTTATATTTCAACACATTCATCCAATATGTGACAGCAGTCGCTATCGGAGTCTAGGAAGGAAACTAATTTAAACTTAGAAAACCGATAAATCTTTAAAACTTGGAGCAAAGCTATTCGTCAAGCAGAAAACTGTGTGAATGAAAAACCTGTCACAGCTTAGAAAACGACATACTTCTATTCAAAAAGACAATTTTCTCTAGTATTATATTTGTGTAGTAAAATAAATTATAGATGAAATATTTGTTATATCTTTAATTTATTCCAAGTTAACAGTTTCTATAAGCAGCTTTTTAGTTCATGGATAGAATTTGATGAGGTCTAATGTATCTTGTTCATATATATATACAGTAGTAAACAAAGTAAATTCATTCATCTTAAAATAAATAAATTATCAAAAAGAGTAAGACATATTGACTGTATCGTAATCAACCAAACATATTAGATATCAAAGAGTTAAAATGAAATCATGATTTTAAACTGTATATATTTGATAAGGTGTAATTTAAAGGGTTGCATTATTTTTATGTTAGATAACTGCATTGCGTTGAAATTAACTTCTAATAATAAATAAGTAAAGAGCTTTTAGTGGACTGTAACTGTGTATATTAAGAAAAAAAAATTTATATAACGGATGTTAAATGAATCATTCTAAATAAAAATGGCATAGAGGAAACAAGTAATTATGGGAGTATGACAAAGAGTATCAAACAACCATGGTAGTATTTTTATAATTTTCTATTGCAAATTTAGCTTTATCAAAATTACAAACAGTTCTAGGGCATGGAAAACTAAAGTTGGTTGGAACTGTCACACTAAATATAACCACCCATTTCTGGTCAGCGGTAAAGACATAAAACTTGTTTGCCAATATTTACTGAACCACAAAGCTTATTTAGGAAGGTTTGGTTTTGGAATATGTGTAACGAATAGTGAAAATTATTTCTCGTTGGCACTCGTTAGTAAGTTTTGTTGTTGAAATTGAACTCAATTTAGGAAATTATAAAAATAATTCGGTATTTAATAACGATTCCTTAATATAATAATTAATTAATAATGTTTTAATAGTAACTAATTTTCTATATCAATGTACCATTGGTAATTACATAAAATATTATATAGTAAACAGTTATGCAATGAGTAAATTTTGTATGCTTTTTTAGTTTGCCAGTGGTCTTTAAAAAACGGTCAAATTCTAACGTCGATATTAGTAAAATGTGCCTATGTTGATAAATTAATGTTGTGTGGTAATTAATGTTGTGTAATGATAGTTGAATAATATAATAATAGGTAACTAATAATAGCTAAAAAATCATTTAGTTTTGACCTATTTAAGTGACACGCAAGACAATTTTCCAATCATAGGTAATTATGAGCCTTAATTGATTCAATTGAGTCCACGTTAATTTCATATTGCAAATCTATTTAATGAGATTGTTGGAAGAAACCGGCGTTATATTCATATTTTATGTTTTCACATATAACCTTTTAATTTGTTTCAACTCATTCAGAAGTTAGTTTAAAGCACGAAATTTAGTTTGCTCGTTACAAATCACCTAAAATTAATATTGCACTTTTATGTTATATGAAGAACCGTTGTCATAAATGGAAAAATAATGGTTAAATGTGATACCATATTATAAATTCCTTAGGTAAGGTTTGCTATTAAAGTTAACACATGTCATTGAAATACTATTGAACTTAAACTTAAATAATACAACATCTATATTGTATTGTGATATTAAATGCGTACAAATAGTTGTGTAAATTTAATGTTCATCAAACAAATTCATAAACACATAAAAATACCTACATATAATCTACAAGAACCTTTTCATCAAAATATCCTAGATGTTTTTTGGGTGATTTCTTATGGACAAATGCTATAAAATATGGCGAGTTCGCGTAAGTGTATAGTAGTTTTTGCTTGCTTTGGCCGACTTAAAGTTCATTTATGACATTTATTACTAGATATATTTTCCTCTCTTTTATTAATTTCGTGTCGATAAAAAAAGAACAAGGCAATAGTGTTGTGTTAGTAATATATTGTTATGATCGTAATCTATGTTTGTTGTTAGTTTATTATCAATGTTTATGTCCTGCTGGTATTTGTGCCATCTCGTCTAAAAAGGAAATATTGCTTGAACACATATTAGGCTACACATTTTCTAAATTTAGTTTTAAGAAAAGATAAATTAAAATCGTATGAATTGAGTTTACATTTTCAGATTATAAGATAGTATTTACCTATTTGATCTTATCTAATGTGATTAAAAAAATATTGTCTACTAATGTAAAATTTCGTACAAAATAAAGCTTAATTACCTGACTAAGGGAGTCTTGCAAAAAACATATTTTGTATCCTGTATTTTCACGTAAATACAATACATTTCCATAAATAAAAATATTTCTAAATACAAATATTGTATAAGATGTGAAGGTGGGACATAAAAGCTACATTCTAACGAAAAATAATACAAAAACAATGTCAATGCATTTAGTATATTTCAATTTTAACACTATTGTTGATCAGCCAGGATTATAAATTATCCATAAAACAACACATACAATGTTTACGCCCAAAGCCTTACTAACAATGTTAGTCCCATACGGCAAATCTGTGTTTATGTTCTCCTAAAACTTTGCTCGGGATCAGATTGCCCTGTTTATTGTTTTGTTTCATTCATGCAAACCTAAAACTAACTTACAAAAAACGATTTGATATAAGAATATATCCATTGAGAGTTTAGTTCCTTCAAATACTTTGTAAAAAGAGTTATTTAAATGAATTTCTTTCTCATTTTAAAATTTGAGCCATGCAGATTTCCTTTTGAAATCCATTCAAGCTGATATTGTGCGTAGTTTAACTGCAGTTAATTTCTTAAGGAATTAATTTCTAAACATAATACTCTAGAAATAGACTGATCTTGCATCATTGCGCTTTCAGCTTAGTTCCTGTAAAATATATCCTTTTTATTAAAATGAAACACTATACATATTGTTGATACTTTAGGCTTAATAAGTCATAGGCTTATAACCTTGAAAGATACTCAATTATGTAACCCACAATGATTTCCTTGCCAATAATACAAGATGTAGGCTGTGATCTACGTTATTTTTAGTATAAAACATAACTTTATAATTAAAGTTTAATTTAATTAACAGAGTATTCTGTATTAAAAGGTCTGCTACCCAAAAGATAAAATTATTTATTGTATTGCCTGGTATATTTTTTTATGTAAAGGAAACTTTGAATACCAAAATATCTTACGGTTTAGAATATCTTTGTACATTTAAGGTGCAACAAGAAAACAGTTTTTTCGATACTAGTTAAATTGTAAATTATAATTGCAATTTCATTTTTAAGTAATACGCATAGCTACTGTACCAGTTAAGAGACAGACTTTGTAAACTAAAAGTGATATTAGAGGCAAAAGGTATTCTAAGAAGTGTTTAACATTTGAATTATTTTTTCCGTAACAAAGTTATTTTTTTTTCTTTTTTTACGTGAAATTTCCATATTAAAAATCATTGAAAGTTAAAATTTTATGTGTAGAGATATACCTATTTTCAACTATTAGTTTTTGTGATTTCGCTTCCACAAATGTATATAAATAGTTTTTGTTTCATTATAATAAAATAATATTTTAAAATTAAAATGAGACAAGTATAATTGTGTGCTTATTGTGTATTTACTATGGGTTACCAGTACGTAAAAATGACAGTGGATAACCATTTAGGAAACTTGGTATGAAATCATTTAAAATTATTAACAAAGTCCTTTTAAAATAAGATTTCACAACTAAACATTTAATTACATGAGTTGTAGTTTTCAATTTATATCCATAACAATGTTGTCTTATAATTTTCGATGATTGATTCGATGCTTTTTTATATTATAAATGTATTTATAATATGAAAATTACTTTTTTGGCAAAGTGAAGTGCATAGAAGTGGTTACAGTTCAATTTAAATGTACACCCATACACATAACGGCATCAATAAATCTATAAATGTATCAATTTTAATGTAATTTCTATCATAACTTTATAATCCCAATTATTAAAGGTGTACTGCATTTGTGTTTAAAATAGCTGCATATGCTACGCAAAAACCATTATATAGATTAAACCATAAAAGTTAACAACAACATTAGCAGTTTATCAAAAACCAAACATTTGATATAAGCTTAACAAGAAAATTGCAAAGTTGTACTCGAGAAACCTGTTACAAGTCTTTTAAACAAGAAAGGTATTGTTCCATAACCCCTGGAGCAAACAGTATTGTTTACCAACTTCATTTAAACTTTGATCTTTTCGTTTCTCTTCTTATCTTTATATTACCGGAGACCAAGATCTGGATAACGTAACGGTTATATACAGCATATTATTTTGAATTCAGAATAGATGATCCAATTTTAAAAGCGCTATAAAATTAGTTATCCTACTCCATGTTTAATAAATTAAAATATATAATTGTACTTATAATTGCAATTGATAAGGGTACTTTAAATAGTGATCGTCAAACATGTTTTTAGAAATAAACCTAACCTAAAAGGGAAAGATTTTTATAAATATTTTATTTTATTTTTTTCCTTATTTTCTTTGCTTACATGATTTATAGAACCTTCTAACAAATGCATTTTTATGTTTCAGAAACGCTAAGGGATCGTTTGGTAAGTGTGAGTCAGATTAATTTTAACCTTAGCACAAATAACAAGTGTGTGTGATATCTTGTCAATGACATTTAATAGTCTAATCCATAAACATCCATAAACAGTTCGCTTATTGAATCTTTTTTTAGTGTGACAAATGTTCAGATTTTCTAGTTGTTGGTAGTTGCCATTTATTTCTTAGTGTGTGATTTTGTGAAAAAAAGAACACACAAGAGTTAATAAATTGAAAAAGATACAAACGTTTTTATTCGTTTGAAATATATTACAATGAAAACAATTTAGGTTACATATTTAATACTCTTAGCATTTTCTAAGTGATTATTTCAAGCCAACAATCATTATTGTCCCAGAAGTATATAAATATTATCAGCAAACTTAATGCTTCTTACAACACTAAACGGTAAGTAAAATTTCGATGGTATACTGTACCATACAGTTTTATAGGCAACGTGTAAACTATTCGCCAGTACACAGATAAATGTTGATAAAGAACGAATAAAAAAACTGTATAAATACCTGAGACCCACCTACAGTAAACGTCGTGCAGATATTGAGATGTATGAAGGCCATAAGCAATATAAAGTGTCGCCTGTCACCCTACAAGGGGGGAGGAACCATTGTCATCCGTTACACTTACAGCGCGCTCTGTGGGGTTGTGATCGGGACGTTTGTGTTTAGAAAACGGCACAACGCTAAAGGACAAAAAATACACGAATATAATAGTGTATTATGTATTAGGACAGAAAGTTACTGTTTTCGACCAGAACCCAAGTCGTGTATATTTTTCGTCATACTGCACCAATAAGCCAAATAGTTAAAGATTGTACATAATTTATAACATTTAAATCTAAATCCTAAAATATTTTCGTTTTTGTGTTTATCATGAAAAGTTCTTACTGTTATCTAACTGAATCAAAAACTTCACCAACATAATAATGTAGAATCTTGATTACCGAAATTCTCTTACATATAAATGTATGTCATTTTTTTAGATTTTTTTATACCGTAGTATAAATTACAATATGACACGAAAATCAACACGAAATAACAATGACAGTAATATAATATTTTTGCAATTTCGCAATTTTTCCTTCGACAAAACCATTGGTCGAAATCAGAATTCAGAAATCAATTTCAATTCCGTCAAAATTATACAGTAGACCTTCCTACACTTCAGCTATTTTTACCCTAGGGAGAAAAGGAGAGAATTTAGCCCCGCAATACATATCGTAATAGCAGCTAAGTCAATCTCTTACTTTCTGAAGCTGATTTATCCAAACAAATAATTCTGATAGAGAAAATTCAATTGCTTCGTTATCGAAATATTTTGGGTTTAATATCATTGCTCATTGTATTTTAATGATCATCACATACCTAAAATAAATTTAGTAAATGTAGCACATCTAAATTAGATAGTTGGATCTTTAAGTTTTAGAGTGTGCTTACAAAAGTATTTTAACTGACGTTGCCCTTTATTTATTGAAACTAGGGTTAGAATATAAACGACCCAACGAAGGTAATGAAATGATTACTTTTAAGTATGATGTATTTGATATTTAACAGGTTTAGTGACGAAAGAAAAATAAAGTAGAAATCCGTTGAAACAAAAGGAAAAGTAGTTTATGAAAATGGATGTACAGTATTAAATCTGAAAATAAACATTAAAATTTCCTAATCTCTAAAGTGAAATTACACACGCAACCGGTGTACATCTCCTCAAGGTATTTTAGTGGTCTCAACCTCTAGAGAATCTCAATGTTTACCAACTTCATTTAAAGTTTTAACAGGCTATACTTCTTCCTACAAGGAAAAAAGGTATCTTGTATAAGTATTGAATATCCTGTAATTAATTTTTTGCCTTGAATGCAAAACGTTTTTTGGTAAAAAAAATACACATTTTGGGAATGAATTATTCACGGAAATTCTCTTAGTCATAAGAATCCTAATTTTTATCAGATTTACGTACTGTGTTTATTTACTTCAATTACAATACCAAACTGGAATTCTATTACCTAAACAGATAAGTTTACCACCTCTAATTGCTTGGCAAATATCAATTTTTAAATACATCACTCGAATATATAAGGAAGGTATACGTTCCTTTGTTATAAATGCCTCCTAGTTATTTCTGAACTAATTTGTGTTCCAAAATAGTGAGCAGATTTTTCCAGTAGCATTCCTTTATAAAAATAAATCAACATTGAAATATTATAGGAAGTATATCAAAATTACCACGCAATTAGTTAATGGTTACTATTTTAGAAAAAAAAAACTACAAAACCCCAGTATTTGTCTCAAAAGTCGTCACGAATCAGGTAGTAGAGGCAGAACCATACTAAGACACATCTCATGTCTTTACAACGGCAGCTAGTTGTTGTGATAAATGTCAACCCAACCCAACCTGTCTCGACTGACTATCAATAATAGCTGAGCTTCTAACCTTTGTCTATAATTCAGTCTGCGTCGTTTTAGAAATAATCTTAGTTCTTCTTATTTTAGTTGTGTTGATCAAATTAAATCAACATATATAAGTAATCAGAATATTTTTTCGTTAACAATTACATATTACATAATTTTAATTCTGTACAACAGTATTTACAGTATTTTTAGATCTGATGGTGAAATGCTACACAATTTATTCATGGTATTCAAGTAGTAATATTAATGTAGGGGTATTTGAATTTTGTATCAACTAACAGTTTTTTTTGTTGTTTTTTTTGTGATAATAAGTGGTAAATAAGACCTTGAAAACGGAAACGCCTCAACAACCCTGACTTCAATAGAACCGAAAACAATTCCATCAAATGTGTAGCTCCCACTAAAACAACTACATTTACCATTTACCATTTACCACGTAGTCCTCGCCGCAATCTTCGGATCGGGGAGTCGTCAGATTTCTTCCCTCTTGGAGGAGTCTTGAAGAAGTTGCTCATTTGAGGTGTTGGTATGTGTGCTGTTCTATGTAGTCTGTGGTTTTGTAATATGGCCTGTTTATTAAGTATTCTTTGAGCTTTTTAGCGAAGCTTTTGATTGTGGTTATTGATTTTAAATGTTCTGGTAATAAATTATAATAATATGTACCTGAGTTGATGGGTGTATTGCTGGTTTTTTGTAGTCGATGTTGCTTTGTGTTAATGTTGTGTTTGTTTCGGGTGTTGTAGGTGTGTAGGCCTATGTCTGATCGTGGGGTGAAGGATGATTTTTTGGCTAGGAGTATTGTGTCAAATATATACTGGGAGGTAATTGTTAGGATTTTGAGTTTGATGAAGAGGGGTTTGCAGTGTTCAAGGTAGTGAAGTCTCAAGATTGCACGGATTGTACTCTTTTGTATGGTTAAGATCTTTTCAATGTTACCAGTGCTTGCTAATCCCCAGGCTGTGATACCATATTTTATGTGGGAATGAAAAAGCGAATGGTAGGCCATTATAGCTACGTCTTCATTCGTGAGTGTGCGGATTCTTTTTATCACATGCCTTGCAGTTGACAGTTTTTTTGATAGGTAATTTATGTGATCTTCCCAGTTTAGGTGTTTATCGACAATTATGCCAAGGAATTTTGTGGAGTTGGTCGTTGGAATGTCTAGGTTGGTCCAGTCCTCTTCTAATCTGTTGTTGTTGTTGGGTGTGAATTTTATGTGGGTCGTCTTGTTTTTATTTATACTCAGGTTTATTGTGTTGCAGTATGCGGTGGCCTTATTAAGAGTTTCATTGATGAAATCGGTGTTATCTGTTGTTCGGTCAGTGGGAAGTATGATTGTCGTGTCATCTGCGAAGAGTATGTATCTGAGTTGTTGTCCAATTTGTTGTCCAATTTCTTCCGGGAGGTTATTTATATATACTGTAAAAAATACTAAAATACAACTTTATTTAAAATTTTTAGAGGTTAACGTCAACACATACCAGCATATAAATTATTTTATTTTGCAAAAAGGACATTTTCTATTTTGTTAAAATTATACATATGTTTTCAAACAATTGTATTCGTTCTTAAAAGTATAAAATTTATATTTATGTGTGATTCCCTCAGCAAAACTTAATTATAAACTGTTATTATTGACTTACATTACAATATTAGAACACGTCTTGATTCACAAAACTTAAATCACGTTTCCCTCTTTGGGAAAAACGATAATTAGGCTGGTTACAAATGCAAGTTTAATTGCAAAAGTTGTAGGATATCTGAAGCACAAGACTGCTTTATTTAGTAACCGTATAACAATAACAATTACGCATTTTGTATGAGTTATTTTTAGACATATCATCATCAATCTTATTGAGGAATTTGAGATGTATCAAATGTTATGTGAAATTAACGTGCCCACCTCAAACCTTAAATTTCGAGTATTGTTTTCATCAGTGAACAATAATTCCATTTTAATGACGGTAATTATTAAAACCTAATATGCTAATAATGTTGACCAAGTTCATATTGGCTGACCAATGTTGGTATTGTAAACATCACTACCATGTTGAAACATCTGTTAACAAAATAAACAGTACCAGCTGTTAATCTTCAGAGTTCACACGTTCTAGGGAAAAATATCATTGCTTCTTTATCTGAAAAATCTTGCAAAATTGTAGATATTAAATTTCTTGAAGGTACGGTATGGTTTACATTTTGACCTAACGCGAGTTAGGGTTAAAATTATTTAGCTTTTTGACTCCTACTTGTTTTAATTTCAGCATTATAAATGCATAAATGATACACGACAAATAAAGAGAAATTTTAAATTTGTTTCAAATGAATTTAGATGCTTTTTTTGTTTAGGATACCTAATTCATTTTCATTGTATATCCTCTGGATCACTGATTTTTACAATAAAAGGTTTAAATTACCAGTATCCGTCAAGTGATCCTGGTTTGTAGTTGGTTGACTACAGCTGTTTCATGTTAACATTAACAGATCTTCAGGTCAAATTGTTGCATTGATTTATTCCATAGAATGGTCGTCATAAGCTTTAAAGTTCACAAAAAAATTACACATACACGTTCAGGGAACATTTAACACTGATTGGCCAAAACACAAAACGAAAAAAAACGCGTAATAATCATCGGACATGTTAAACCTTTTACCTATATTTCATTGATTAGTTTATGATATTTCAATCTCAATATTTACCAAATTAACTGATATGGAGATCACTACTTGATTTTTAAGACATGTTTAATTATTTAAAAATAAAAATGAAATACGTAAAAATTAATTCAAAAAGTTGTATTAATAAAGTTATAAACTTCCGAATCTCAAGATTCTCTTTTATTAGTTTCAAAAACTTTCCTCACAACCCTATAACCGATTGAAATCTGAGTAGTTTCAAAACTTTCTGAACTTCATTACTTTTCTATCTAAGACTGTTGATTAAGCTCTTGTGCATTGCATTTTATTTTATATTTAAAAATATTAAATATGCACATTCCAAACCAAAGAACTTAAATGAATAAATCAATACGTGGAGTCTAGGTAAGTGACACCATAAATATTTAGTAATACTAATGGATGTAAGATTTTTAGTTATTTTTTTGGTTTCAGTCGTAACCTCAATCAATGTTTATTATTTATAACGGACATTCAAAACTACATTCGATTGAACATTTATCCATACCAGCGTAAAAAATATATAAAGCAGATGCATAGCATATCAAATATACCTTTAGTGTACACAATATTTTAGTGGAAGTTGAATTGCAGCCATAAATTAAAATAACAATGAAATAATTTAAGCATAATGTTATGTATGACTTTATTAAAGTAACAATGCATGAACAAAATTACAAGAACCAGATGGAACCCTTACATACATAACGTACATTGCATACATAGTGCCCATACATCTTAATTTCCTATTCGATAACACCTTACTCAGAAATAAATGAAGATATTAACAATTATTTGTAAAAAAAAACAGGACTTTTTTACTGTAGTAAAGCCAGTACCTTAGGAATGCTACAATTGTATTAATAAAATAATACTATTAATAAGATAAAAACAAATGTTTGTATTTTTAAAACTATTTACTGTATTTTTCTCATTGTACATTACAAACACAAGTTTAGAAGAAGTACATTGCAATAGTTTTTACCGAGATAGTGTAAATGTACTGATTATTATTTTGTGATACATTAGAAAGGGAAAATATTGGTTTACTTTTGATTGAAGGTTGGGATACAAACGGGGCAATACAGAAACAAGCAGGATTACAAAAGTAAGCATGAATGCTTTGTGGTTTCAATCACTGTTCCAATTTTAAGAGTTGCAGTGTGTTTTACAAGTTGAAAGTTGAAGCTAGAATTTAAATACCAAACATATTTTCATTGATATTCAAAATTCGAAAAATATTTTACCATTTAATGAAGACAATTCGTTGTTTCGTTCAACGAAAAAGGTCCATCCTTATGGATGTCTTATGGATTTAAAAATGGAGAAAATCATGACTAGTGGCAGAACATAAGTGTTGTACTTGCAGTCTAATATTGTATCCCTTATTATCATATTTCAGACATTTGCCCTTCGCTCTTGACTAATTTTCGACCTTAGCCCTTTTTCGTCCTTAGCCCTTTTTCACCCTTGGCCCTTTTTCGCCCATGGCCCTTTTTCGCCCTTGGCCCTTTTTCGACCTTGGCCCTTTTCGTCCCTAGCCCTTTTTCGCCCTTGACCCTTTTTCGTCCTTAGCCCTTTTCGTCCTTGGCCCTTTTTCACCCTTGGCCCTTTTTTGCCCTTTGCCCTTTTCCGCCCTTGGCCCTTTTTTGCCCTTGGCCCTTTTCATCCTTAGACCTTTTTTGCCCTTGGCCCTTTTTCGCCCTTGGCCCTTTTTTGCCCTTGACCCTTTTCCGCCCTTGGCCCTTTTTTGCCCTTCGCCCTTTTTTGCCCTTGGCCCTTTTCGTCCTTAAACCTTTTTTGCGCTTGGCCATTTTTCGCCCTTAGCCCTTTTTCACCCTTGGCCCTTTTTCGCCCCTGGCTCTTTTTCACCTTTGGCCCTTTTTTGCCTTTAGCCCTTGTTCGCCCTTGGCACTTATTTGTCCTAAGCCCTTTTCGTCCTTGGCCCTTTTTCATCCTTGGCCCTTTTTTGCCCTTGGCCCTTTTTCGTCCTTGGCCCTTTTCGTCCTTGGCCCTTTTTCACCTTTGGCCCTTTTTTGCCTTTAGCCCTTGTTCGCCCTTGGCACTTATTCGTCCTTAGCCCTTTTCGTCCTTGGCCCTTTTTCATCCTTGGCCCTTTTTCGTCCCTAGCCCTTTTTCGCCCTTGACCCTTTTTCGTCCTTAGCCCTTTTCGTCCTTTGCCCTTTTTCACCCTTGGCCCTTTTTTGCCCTTTGCCCTTTTCCGCCCTTGGCCCTTTTTTGCCCTTGGCCCTTTTCATCCTTAGACCTTTTTTGCCCTTGGCCCTTTTCCGCCCTTGGCCCTTTTTTGCCCTTGGCCCTTTTCGTCATTAAACCTTTTTCGCCCTTGGCCATTTTTCGCCCTTAGCCCTTTTTCACCCTTGGCCCTTTTTCGCCCCTGGCTCTTTTTCACCTTTGGCCCTTTTTTGCCTTTAGCCCTTGTTCGCCCTTGACACTTATTCGTCCTTAGCCCTTTTCGTCCTTGGCCCTTTTTTGCCCTTGGCCCTTTTTCGTCCTTGGCCCTTTTCGTCCTTGGCCCTTTTTCACCTTTGGCCCTTTTTTGCCTTTAGCCCTTGTTCGCCCTTGGCACTTATTCGTCCTTAGCCCTTTTCGTCCTTGGCCCTTTTTCATCCTTGGCCCTTTTTTGCCCTTTGCCCTTTTCCGCCCTTGGCCCTTTTTCGCCCTTGGCCCTTTTTTGCCCTTGAACCTTTTCCGCCCTTGGCCCTTTTTCGCCCTTGGCCCTTTTCGTCCTTAAACCTTTTTCGCCCTTGGCCTTTTTTCGCCCTTAGCCCTTTTTCACCCTTGGCCCTTTTTCGCCCCTGGCTCTTTTTCACCTTTGGCCCTTTTATGCCTTTAGCCCTTGTTCGCCCTTGGCACTTATTCGTCCTTAGCCCTTTTCGTCCTTGGCCCTTTTTCATCCTTGGCCCTTTTTTGCCCTTGGCCCTTTTTCGTCCTTGGCCCTTTTCGTCCTTGGCCCTTTTTCGCCCTTGGCCCTTTTTTGCCCTTGGCCCTTTTCGGCCCCGGGCCATTTTTTGCCCTTGGCCCTTTTCGTCCTTAAACCTTTTTCGCACTTGGCCCTTTTTCGCCCTTAGCCCTTTTCGCCCTCGACCCTTTTTCTTCCTTGGCCCTTTTTCGCCTTTAGCCCTTTTTCGCCTTTGGCCCTTTTTTGGCCATTGTTCACCCTTGGCCCTTTTTCGTCCTTAGCCAATTTCGCCCTTGGCCCTTTTTCGCCCTTGGCCCTTTTTCGCCCTTAGCCCTTTTCGCCCTTCACCCTTTCTCTTCCTTGGCCCTTTTTCGACTTTAGCCCTTTTTCGTCTTTGGCCCTTTTTTTTGGCCCATGTTCACCCTTGGCCCTTTTTCGTCCTTAGCCAATTTCGCCCTTGGCCCTTTTTCACCCTAACCCATTTTCATCCTTAGCCCTTTTTCGTTCTTAGCCCTTTTTCATCCTTGGCCCTTTTTCGTCCTTAGCCCTTTTCGTCCTTAGCCCTTTTTCGCCCTTGGCCCTTTTTTGCCCATGGCCCTTTTTCACCCTCGGCCCTTTTTTGCCCTTGGCCCTTTTTCGCCCTTGGCCCATTTCTGCCCTTGGCCCTTTTTTGCCCTTGGTCCGTATCGTCATTAGACTTTTTTTGGCCTTGGCCCTATATCGCCCTTTGCCCTTTTTTTGCTCTTTGTACTTTTTCGTCCTTAGCCCTTTTTCACCCTTGTCCCTTTTTTATTCTTAGCCCTTTTTCGCCCTTGGCCCTTTTTCGTCCTTAGCCCTTTTTCGCCCTTGGCCCTTTTTCATCCTTAGCCCTTTTTCGCCCTTGGCCCTTTTTCATCCTTAGCCCTTTTTGTTCCTAGCCTTTTTTTGCCCTTGGCCCTTTTTCGTCCTTAGCCCTTTTCGTCCTTGACCCTTTTTCACCCTAGGCCATTTTTGCCCTTGGCCTATTTCCACCCTTGGCCCTTTTTCGTCCTTAGCCCTTTTTCGCCCTTTGGCCGTTTTCCGCCCTTTGCCCTTTTTTGCTCTTAGGCCTTTTTCGCCCTTGGCCCTTTTTCGCCCTTGGCCCATTTCTGCCCTCGGCCCTTTTTTGCCCTTGGCCCTTTTCCACCTTTGGTCCGTATCGTCATTAGACGTTTTTTGGCCTTGGCCCTTTATCGCCCTTTGCCCTTTTTTTGCTCTTTGTACTTTTTCGTCCTTAGCCCTTTTTCACCCTTGTCCCTTTTTTATTCTTAGCCCTTTTTCGCCCTTGGCCCTTTTCCGCCCTTTGCCCTTTTTTGCTCTTGGCCCTTTTCCGCCCTTGGCCCCTTTTCGCCATTGGCCCTTATTCGCCCTTAGCCCTTTTTCGCCCTTGGCCCTTTTTCCCTTTTGGCCCTTTTTCGTCCTTAGCCCTTTTTCGCCCTTGGCCCTATTTTATCCTTAGCCCTTTTTCGCCCTTGGCCCTTTTTCGTCCTTAGCCCTTTTTCGCCCTTGGCCCTTTTTCATCCTTGGCCCTTTTTCTTCCTTGGCCTTTTTCCGCCCTTGGCCCTTTTTCGTCCTAAGCCCTTTTTCTTCCTTGGCCCTTTTTTGCCCTTGACCCTTTTTCGTCCTTAGCCCTTTGTCGTTCTTAGCCCTTTTTCGTCCTTGGCCCTTTTTCGCCCTTAACCTTTTTTCGCCCTTAATCTTTTTTCGTCCTTAGCTTTTTTCATTCTTAGTCCATTTAGCCCTTGGCCCTTTTTCGTCCCTAGCCCTTTTTTGCCCTTGACCCTTTTTCGTACTTGGCCCTTTTTCGTCCCTAGCCCTTTTTTGCCCTTGACCCTTTTTTTGTACTTGGCCCTTTTCGTCCTTAGACCGTTTTCGCCCTTAGCCCTTTTTCTCCCTTGGCCCTTTTCCGCCTTTGGACCTTGGCCCTTTTTCGTCCTAAGCTCTTTTTCACCCTTAACCCTTTTTCGTCCATAGCCCTCTTTTTTTCTTAGCCCATTCTGCCCCTGGCCCTTTTTCGCCTTTGGTCCTCTTTCGCCCTTGGCCCTTTTTCGCCTTTGGTCCTCTTTCGCCCTTGGCCCTTTTTCGTCCTTAGCCCTTTTCGTCCTTGGCCCTTTTTCACCCTCGGCCCTTTTTTGCCCTTGGCCCTTTTTCACCCTCGGCCCTTTTTTGCCCTTGGCCCTTTTCCACCCTTGGCCCTTTTTTGCCCTTGGCCCTTTTTCGTCCTTAGCCCTTTTTTACCCTTGGTCCTTTTTCATCCTCAGCCTTTTTTCGCCCTTGGCCCTTTTTCGTATTTAGCCATTTTTTGCCCTTGACCCTTTTTCGCACTTGGCCCTTTTTTGTCCTTAGCCCTTTTCCTTCTTAGCCCTTTTTCGCCCTTGGCCCTATTTGCCCTTCACCCTTTTCTCTGAATAAATATATTACCATCTAATGAAGTCCAGTCAATTTGTTCTTTCGTGCAACGAGATAAGCCAACCCATACATAGTCAAATGAATTTTAGGAAAAAAAGGTTAAAAGTAGTTAAATGAAAAGGTTTTTATTTATAAACGATAATTAGATTGTTGAGAGCGTTAATACTAGTTATTATTTTGATTCTAAATAATAATAATAATGGAAGCAAATACAATGAAAAAATAATTATATTTTATTTTGAAATTGAAATAAAACGGTTTCATGTTGACTAATCTAGTCTAAACAAAGTTTCCAGCAGATGAGTGAGCCGTGACTTGTACGCCAAGCGTCCCACCAATGTCACGCCTCAGTGTTTTTGTATAGTGCGAGTGCTGGCCTTGCGCCGGAACTCGTTTGGTTTGGGTCGGGCAGCAAACCTGCAACCCAGAGTGAATGTCCGCTTGACTTGTGAACCAGAAGACGTGCGGCTGTCATAGGTTACTGTCAAGATTTGTGTTTAAGGTTATGTCAAATTATCTCTTACCATCCTTTCAGTTTTTCTACTGTGTTGCATACAAACCTAATTTTCAGTAACATGTAATTAAACGGATTGCCAGTCGTCAGATGAGTAAGTTGATTGATTATTTTTGATTTGTTTAGGTTAGAAAGTTTCTTGATTAGTTTTGGCCTTCGGCCACATGTTGAGCAGGCTTTGAGTGGGTTTTGGCTAGTGAAAAACAAGTATTAAGCACCCTCTGTGCATTGGAATTACTTTTTTAATTACCAATTACTTGTTTTTCAAGGCGCTAGACCCATTTCTGAGCCTGGAATTGTTCAGAGTTTCAATGGGCCTTTGGCCAAGCTTTGTGTGGTCAAACCACAAGTTTTTCTGGTTAGTTTTGTAGTTTTCTTTGTCGTCAAGTTTTCAAAGCTTTCCCCGAGACTCTAGGCCAGATATTACCCAAGAAAACTCACTTTGAAACTCACTTTTGTGCGGGCTAGGGTCCGTTTGTTCTGTGTCCCTGTTAACTTACTATTAGGCCTAAGGCCTAGTTTGTGCTCATTTTGGTTTTGTTATTGTGGCCTACAATTTGTTTAATGTAAATTTTGTCCCTTTGTCCCCTGTAAAAGTGTTTTTTTTGTTATTTGTAATGTAGGCCATGTCACTCAGCCTAATTTTTTTTAGTTAAGTAATGGCGCCTCCTGGGGGCCAAGCTCGGTCATAATTAGTTAGTATTAGTGCTCTTACATGTCCCCTGCAATTTTCATTAAGTTTGGTTGATAAATGACCGAGTTATTTAAGTTTTAGTTTAGCGCTTTCCTGTTTTCTGAGTGACCGTAGGTAACTGACCCCCTACCTAGCCTCAGGCTAGTTGGTAGGCATGGGTATGTCTTTTAAAAGCTGCGGGCACCTGTGCCACAGCTTTTAAAAGCAATTTGAGCAAATTTGGTTGGTAATAACCGGAGTTATTACCGGTTTTACCTGAAAATGCACCTCCAGCCAAAGAATTTTTAAGATTTTGTGTAAACTGTTTTTTGAAGTATTTATTGTAGTATTTATGTAATTGTTTTGTGTTTGATTAATGTGTTTTACCCTTCTGGACCAGATAATTCATATTTTTTATTGTCAATTTCAATTTTTATGAAAAATGGCTGTAAGAATGTGTTGTTAAAGTTTGTAAAATTTAAAAGTCTATTTATTGTTATGTTTTAGAGCTTTATTGAACTGAATTAATTTATTTCTAGTAATTTTCTCTTTATCACTCTTAAAAACTGTTTTATAAAGGAAAGCCTAATTTAAAAGAAGAATATTTATTAATAAAATCTTTTGTAATAGTTTTGGTCAGTAAACGAGTGGGGCGGAAATTGTTTTTTGGAATTTTTTGCTTAAAAAACTAGGTAGGCCTAAGGTTACACTCCAGTTATATGGACTTTTATTAGTTAGGCCTGGAATATGTTCAAAGGGTCCCGGATGGGAGGCTTGTTTCGGCTGCTGTCTTCGGAGAGGGTCGCCCGGGGGAACACACCATCTTCGTCCTCCTCGGGCTGCCAATGGCCCAGTTTCTCCGGAGACCATTAAGCCACCATCCGCTTTCTGCCACCACCGCCTAAGGACAATTGCCACCAGGAAGGACAATCGTTGTGCCGCAAGTTAATTTGAATCTGGCTAATGAACATTTAAAACAAGACTGCTATTTAATGGGGCCCCAAAATGATTTATCACTATAGGCTAGCTATTTATCCAAAATATTTATTACACCGTTATTTATCTTTATAGTATTTATTATTTATTTATTGTTATTCTATTTAAAGTTTAATACTGATCAGCTACCGTCCTTTAATTGTTAGGCCAAACTTTTTCCCAGTTACCAGAAAGTATTATGTAAGTTCAGGAGGGTAGACAAAATTAGATTTTATTTAAATTTCTTAAATATATTTTGGAATATTTTGATAAAATAATTCTTTGGATGGCTGCTTTGTTGTTAATTGTTGATTGTTTTTTTTGTTGAATTTTTGATAAAAATATATAGGCTTTGTTCACTGTTTGTTTTGTTTCTGACATTCACCCACGGCCTTTCACTTGTTAGGGATGTGGGGTGGCCACTCGCACTGTCACTATGGGGGGCATGCTTCCATTAGTTGTTCGTCTGGGGGCGGTGCGAGGGGTCGGCTCAGATGGTAGCAGAGCGTGGTTTTTTGTGCTCTATCCACGAAGGGCCGTGGTTGGATTTGATTTTTGGGTGATTCTGGTCTGGCAGTCTTAGGAATTTTTTGAAGAAAAGTTGTTGTGGTGGGGTAAGCACACTGTTGTAGTTTTTTTATTAGGCGCTCGCCCTTGGCCGAGTCACCGGGTGGAATCTGGTTAATGACTTGCATCCTTTGGGAGCAAGAGTGTCAAAAGCATGGCCAAACCCAAAATTGAAACTGTGTGTGTGTGTTTACCTCATCACACAAATGTTAGGTGTTGTCGTTTAGTGTATGTATGTATGTGTGTATGTGGTGAGTGTAAGTCCGTGTTTTGTTTTGGTGGCTAAGGCGGTGTGTATGGGCAGGTTCTTCTGTTTGGGACCTCATCTGACTGTAGGCATTTCAGTCCAGAGTCTTTAGTTTAGTTAAGTTTGTGAATTGTTCGTTGTAAAAAAAAAAAATTTTTTGTGTGTGTTTTGTAGGTAGGTCGACTGACTGAGAACAAAATGGGTTTGTTTGCTCCACTGCCCAATCCCATTGCTGGGGTTTTGAGCGACATTCGCCCGGTTGATGGTTTAGAGGTGGAACCTTTGTTAGAGTTTTTGGGAAAGGTGTTGCACCTGAAGGAGTTCCCAGGCATGGAGGACTCAGTAGTGTTGGAACTGCTGGTTCCACTCTGCCTGAGACCTCTTGGTGACAAATTGTTAGACTGTTTGAAACGGGGAGTTAATTTTGACAATTTTCACAGTGAAGTACTTGAGCTCTTTGTCCCCTTCAGGGTCATGGAGAGATTGAAGGTTGAGAGAGTGTTTCGACCTCAAAAATTTGATGAAACTCTCAGTCAGTATGTGGGTGACATTCGTGGCGTGTGGCGTGTCCTACGGCTGGGCATCCCTGAAAACCAACTGGTGGACATTGTCTTGCAGGGGTTGAAGCCTGAGGAGCGGTCCAGACTGATTTTTGCTCCAAAGCCTTCTTCTTTTGCAGACCTGGATAGGTTGGTCATCCTTTCACGGAGCGTTCAAGACGCTGATTGTCAGAGGGAGCACGTTGCGGGGCATCTTCCCCGGACTGGTCCCCATCCCGCTGTAGCATCCGTGTGTCGAGGTCCTGAAACACCGCAGAGACAGAGGCATCCTATCGTTTGCTTTGGCTGTGGTCAAACAGGTCACATGAGACGAGTGTGTCGTCGGAGGGTTAATCTTGGGACTTTGTCCAAAACCCTGAGTAGCTCACAAGGGGAAAGTTTGCCTAAACCGCCCTGTGAGAAAGCTGTTTTGGAGAAAGTCAGCAAGAATTTGGTTTCTCTGAGTACTGCCCCTTCAGGGAGTGCTGGTTTTGGGGAGCCTCTGTCGCGGGGTATGAGGGAGCTTGCATGCATGGGAGTGAAAGCGGCGCGCTCAACTTGCCCACGACTCAACATCTTCTTAGGTAAAACGGTGCAGAAGGCCCTTGTGGATTCTGGGTCAGCCCGTTGTCTCATTTCCCTTTCCCTGTTTGAAAATCTAAAATCTTCTGGGCTAATCAAGCAAGTGGAGCGAAGTACCCACATCTGCTGGACTGCATCGAAATCCCCACTTCCTATCATCTATGAAGCCCGTTTGAAATTCAAGATTGAACATTTTTCTTGGGTGTGGAGTTTTTGGGTAGCCAAGGACCTTTGCATACCTGTCATTTTGGGAGCGGATTTCATCAAGCATTGTGGCCTGATTTTGGATTTAGGCAGAGGCCAGTGCTTCTTTCGTTTCGCAAGACGGGTGCTCATTCCTTTTGCGGATGAAATTGTGGATGGTGCAGCTGTGGTCGAGCCTGAGACACCCAGCAAACCAAAGGTTGATCCATTAGGGCATCTGACTCCTGGTGAGGCTGAAGCTATCAGAACTTTGTGTTCTCGTTTTCCTGAGGTGCTAACGCCAAAGCTTGGAGTCACCAATCTTTTGGAGTACGAAATCCGTTTGACTGACACCCGTCCAGTTCGTTCTCATCCTTACAAACTTGCTCCACCCAAAATGGAGACACTCCGTGGAATCATCAATGAGCTTCTTGAAAATGGGGTAATTGAGCCTTCTCGCTCAAGTTACGCAAGTCCAGCTTTTCTAGTTCCAAAGCCAAATGGCAAGTCTCGAATGGTTCTAGATTATCGCAAGTTGAATGCTCAGATTGAAATTGACTCTGTCCCTCTCCCTGATTTGCACTCTGCGTTCGATTGGTTCGGTAAGGCCAAGTTTTTTTCCGTCTTTGATTTGAACCAGGCTTACCATCAGATTCCCTTGAAACCTGAATCTCGACCTCTCACTGCCTTCTGCGTTCCGTGGAACTTGTACCAGTTCACACGTGTTCCCATGGGCCTAGCTGTGGGGGCCCAGACCCTCACCAGACTTCTGGACTCCATCTTTCATGACGTCAAGTTCAAATTTGTGTTCAACTATCTTGACGATCTTTTAGTGTACAGTGAGAGCTTTGAAGACCATCTGGTTCATCTTGAGGAAGTCATGAATAGGTTGCTTAGGGCTGGCCTTACCGTAAATCCCGAGAAAGTTAGTTTTGCTCAGGCTGAGATTTCTTTCCTAGGTCATCTAGTATCATCTCGAGGTGTCTGTATCGATCCGGCTAGAACCCAGGCTATCAGGGAGTTTCCTCCTCCTAGAGATGTCAAAGGCATTGCCCGTTTCATCGGCATGGTGGGTTTCTACCGGCGCTTCATCCCCAATGTGGCTGAGTTGGCGGCTCCTCTCAATGAGCTTCGGAAGAAGGGCGCCAAGTTTGTTTGGGGTGAAGCACAGCAGATGTCTTTTGATCTTCTGAAAGAAGCTATCATGCAACCTCCAGTTTTGGCGATGCCAGATTTCAGTCAAAAGTTTGTTTTGCAAACCGATGCTTCCTCCGTTGCCATTGCGGCTGTGTTGTCTCAAGAGGTAGATGGTGTTAGGCAGCCAATTGCGTATGCCTCACGCACTTTGAACCCATGCGAAAAGAAAAGCTCTTCTGTGTATGAGTTAGAGTGTTTGGCTGTCGTGTTTGGAGTGAATAAGTTCAGACGTTTTTTGGAACACAAGGAGTTTTTGCTGGAAACCGACAACCAGGCACTCTCGTGGCTCCTTGCACATCCTCGCCAGCTTGGGAAAATTGGTCGTTGGGTGGTCCAAATATCTTCCCTCAAATTCCAAGTGCAACATGTTCGAGGCACGCAGAATGTGATTGCTGACACTTTATCCAGGATGTATCACTCACCTGACGACCAACCTTCTGATCAGGAGGAGCACACTGGGTGTGCTGTGCTCCTGGAGTTTCCCCTCGCCTTTTCTGAGTTCATCCCACTTCAGTTAAAAGATCCCGAGCTGGCTAAGATCATTGGTGAGCTTCAAAATGGGGGAGCCCACCCCCCATATTTTCTGTCCCAGGGTGCTCTTTGTTGTCGAGACCGACAGCGAGGTAAACCCAAGGTTGTGCTGCCTAGTCTTCTTGTACCCATGGTCTTTGCGTACTTTCACTCTTCCCCTGTGGGTGGGCACTTAGGGATTCACAAGACCATTGCGAAGGTTAGGGACATGTTCATATGGAAGGGTATGGACAGGGACATTGCGGCACGAGTACGTTCTTGTCAAACATGCTCGCTAAGCAAACCTGCTCAGAATACCAAGTATGGGTTGTTGTCATCTGAGGTGGCGGAGAGACCTTTGGAGAAGGTTTTCATAGACTATGTAGGGCCTCTCCCACGTAGCAAGTCAGGAAACAAATTCTTGCTTGTTTGTGTGGATGCCTTCTCCAAGTTTTGTTGGCTTTTCCTTTGAGGAACGCCACTGCACAGCTCACCGTGCAGGCACTTCGTACCCATTTGTTTCAACACTTTGGAATACCCGCCACCATTGTTTCCGACAACGGAACTCAGTTCGTTTCTCACCTTTTCAAAAGAATGTGCTTTGGGCACGGTATCCGCCATGTGACCACTTCCCCTTACTATCCACAGCCTTCCCATGCTGAGAGGTTCAACAGAAATCTTCGATCCGCTCTCATAGCTTTTCATGCTGACAAGCAGACCACCTGGGATCAGGAACTTCCTTGGATTCAATTTGCTTTCAATACTGCACACCATGAGAGTCACAAGGCGGTCCCTTTCGAGCTGTTGTTGGGCTATCCACCCAATAATCCCTTGGCAAATGTGTGGAAAATTGGCGACCTTCTGCCACCCCCTGGTGCTGCCAATGTCAAGGCAACTTGGCAGGCGGCTAGGAGGAACTTGCTCAGAGCTAGGGAATTGGTACGGAGGAAGCACAATCGAGGTCGGTTGGACAATCCTTTCCAGGTGGGGGATTTGGTTTTCTGTAAGGCTCATCCGGTCAGTTCGGCCGTGGACAAGAGAGCCGCTAAGTTGTCTCATCGGTGGTCAGGTCCCCACCGCATCTTGAAGTTCTTGACTCCTGTCTCCGTGCGGCTGGGAGATCTGCAGACTGGAGAAGTTTTCCGGAGGGCTCACATTTCTCAGCTGAAGCCTTTCCGGGGAACAATTCCGTAGGTCATCTTTCTTTACTCTTGTGTCTGAGTGGGAAGTGCACTGGGCCAGAGAGCTTGATCACCTCTTCTGTCCCTTGTGCGCTGCTGAAGATTTTTCCCTAGTAAATTTTCCAGCACTGGCCAGTGCAAACCCTGGGGGTGAGTAGTCCCTCCAGTTGAAAGACTTTTGGCGTTCCCCACTTCAGACACTTGAGTTGATCTGTGGTGTTGAGATCTTCTAGAATTGGGAGAGGTTGTTTTTCTTTTTTTTTGGAGAGGAAGTCCTCCTTTGGGGGGGGAGGTTGAGCCGTGACTTGTACGCCAAGCGTCCCACCAATGTCACGCCTCAGTGTTTTTGTATAGTGCGAGTGCTGGCCTTGCGCCGGAACTCGTTTGGTTTGGGTCGGGCAGCAAACCTGCAACCCAGAGTGAATGTCCGCTTGACTTGTGAACCAGAAGACGTGCGGCTGTCATAGGTTACTGTCAAGATTTGTGTTTAAGGTTATGTCAAATTATCTCTTACCATCCTTTCAGTTTTTCTACTGTGTTGCATACAAACCTAATTTTCAGTAACATGTAATTAAACGGATTGCCAGTCGTCAGATGAGTAAGTTGATTGATTATTTTTGATTTGTTTAGGTTAGAAAGTTTCTTGATTAGTTTTGGCCTTCGGCCACATGTTGAGCAGGCTTTGAGTGGGTTTTGGCTAGTGAAAAACAAGTATTAAGCACCTTCTGTGCATTGGAATTACTTTTTTAATTACCAATTACTTGTTTTTCAAGGCGCTAGACCCATTTCTGAGCCTGGAATTGTTCAGAGTTTCAATGGGCCTTTGGCCAAGCTTTGTGTGGTCAAACCACAAGTTTTTCTGGTTAGTTTTGTAGTTTTCTTTGTCGTCAAGTTTTCAAAGCTTTCCCCGAGACTCTAGGCCAGATATTACCCAAGAAAACTCACTTTGAAACTCACTTTTGTGCGGGCTAGGGTCCGTTTGTTCTGTGTCCCTGTTAACTTACTATTAGGCCTAAGGCCTAGTTTGTGCTCATTTTGGTTTTGTTATTGTGGCCTACAATTTGTTTAATGTAAATTTTGTCCCTTTGTCCCCTGTAAAAGTGTTTTTTTTGTTATTTGTAATGTAGGCCATGTCACTCAGCCTAATTTTTTTTAGTTAAGTAATGGCGCCTCCTGGGGGCCAAGCTCGGTCATAATTAGTTAGTATTAGTGCTCTTACATGTCCCCTGCAATTTTCATTAAGTTTGGTTGATAAATGACCGAGTTATTTAAGTTTTAGTTTAGCGCTTTCCTGTTTTCTGAGTGACCGTAGGTAACTGACCCCCTACCTAGCCTCAGGCTAGTTGGTAGGCATGGGTATGTCTTTTAAAAGCTGCGGGCACCTGTGCCACAGCTTTTAAAAGCAATTTGAGCAAATTTGGTTGGTAATAACCGGAGTTATTACCGGTTTTACCTGAAAATGCACCTCCAGCCAAAGAATTTTTAAGATTTTGTGTAAACTGTTTTTTGAAGTATTTATTGTAGTATTTATGTAATTGTTTTGTGTTTGATTAATGTGTTTTACCCTTCTGGACCAGATAATTCATATTTTTTATTGTCAATTTCAATTTTTATGAAAAATGGCTGTAAGAATGTGTTGTTAAAGTTTGTAAAATTTAAAAGTCTATTTATTGTTATGTTTTAGAGCTTTATTGAACTGAATTAATTTATTTCTAGTAATTTTCTCTTTATCACTCTTAAAAACTGTTTTATAAAGGAAAGCCTAATTTAAAAGAAGAATATTTATTAATAAAATCTTTTGTAATAGTTTTGGTCAGTAAACGAGTGGGGCGGAAATTGTTTTTTGGAATTTTTTGCTTAAAAAACTAGGTAGGCCTAAGGTTACACTCCAGTTATATGGACTTTTATTAGTTAGGCCTGGAATATGTTCAAAGGGTCCCGGATGGGAGGCTTGTTTCGGCTGCTGTCTTCGGAGAGGGTCGCCCGGGGGAACACACCATCTTCGTCCTCCTCGGGCTGCCAATGGCCCAGTTTCTCCGGAGACCATTAAGCCACCATCCGCTTTCTGCCACCACCGCCTAAGGACAATTGCCACCAGGAAGGACAATCGTTGTGCCGCAAGTTAATTTGAATCTGGCTAATGAACATTTAAAACAAGACTGCTATTTAATGGGGCCCCAAAATGATTTATCACTATAGGCTAGCTATTTATCCAAAATATTTATTACACCGTTATTTATCTTTATAGTATTTATTATTTATTTATTGTTATTCTATTTAAAGTTTAATACTGATCAGCTACCGTCCTTTAATTGTTAGGCCAAACTTTTTCCCAGTTACCAGAAAGTATTATGTAAGTTCAGGAGGGTAGACAAAATTAGATTTTATTTAAATTTCTTAAATATATTTTGGAATATTTTGATAAAATAATTCTTTGGATGGCTGCTTTGTTGTTAATTGTTGATTGTTTTTTTTGTTGAATTTTTGATAAAAATATATAGGCTTTGTTCACTGTTTGTTTTGTTTCTGACATTCACCCACGGCCTTTCACTTGTTAGGGATGTGGGGCGGCCACTCGCACTGTCACTATGGGGGGCATGCTTCCATTAGTTGTTCGTCTGGGGGCGGTGCGAGGGGTCGGCAAGCAGCATTTATTGCTCTCCAGGTGCAGATAATAGATACTTAAACTTTACGTGCTTTAGCTATAAGAAACAACACTCTTACCTGTTACAGTTTGTTTTGCAGGTAAATCGTGTATGAGCGATAGTTACATATTTTAAAACATCATTAGCGATAGTTACATCCTTTACTATCAATATAAACAACAGTTTAACACTGAAACAAGCGATTTACCCCAGTTGCGAAACATAGAGATTTTAAATTACAGTAAATCTCTCTTCGTTATAACAAAACCCATTGATGTATCCACGATCCAAGCTAGGCAATGAGTCACATATTACATTTTACAGTAAGAATAAGTAAAATATAACATAAATAAACCATAAAAGAAATCTTATAAATATCTAGTTCATAAATAAATTATCAAGGTAATCAAGAAGTTTTATTCAGGACGAACGATATTATTGGGGTGAACTACGTGAGGTATTGATTATATATTTTTATAAATCCAAATACTTCATGTTTTTTTTTCAATAGTTACAATAAAATAAATAATGAAACTTTCCACATTTTACTCGAGTTTTAGGGAGGTATCTACTTCATCCAGAAGTGGTATAGAATTTGTGTCACCCATGAAAATTATCTATCGACTGGATATATTAGATAATATAGGACACAAAGAATATTGGTTCAAACTTAAACTGGTGTAAAATCAAATTTACAACCCCTAGAGTCTTTTGTTGGGGATTTAATTGTGATTTAAATCGATCTTAGAAGTGATTTTAAATGCACATTTGTTCAAGACAAAGGATTCCATTTATCCTTAATTATTTGTTAATTAATTAATTAATTAATTATTTGGGTTAATGTTCAGGACTTTATTTTTCCTACCATAAAATGATCACAAAAAAGAAACTTTATATTACGCAACAAAAACTATTAATAAACAAGTGTAAGGGCTGATATGGATTCAAATTTACCATGTCTTTCCACACATAACAAAGAAAGTTTAAAAACACAGTGCAGTAAAACAACACACAGTACTGTAATTTGTATGCAAAATAATCAAAGCGATGTTAACTAATATCATCAAGCCTATTATTTTTTTAGAAGCCGTTCCGTTTATTATTAAACGTTAATAAATGTAACCTAAAGAAAACGTATTTTCGATCATATCGATATATTCCAATAAATTATTGTATTTGTATTAATTTAAGAATAAGAATAAGAAAGTTTATTGTCATTGACCAAGTTGAACAAGGAATAAGCATTGTCAAATTACATTAAATAAAATATTATTATATTACTAAACATGTTCATTTAATCCGATTCAATTCAATAGAGTGCATCGTTAATGGAATAGTGCAATTCTATTGAGTCAGAAGGAGGAAAGAGCTCAAAGCATTATTGTTTACTTTATTACTGGAAACCCTTGTTCTTTATATTATAAACATTTATAAAGAAAATAAGAAAATGTTCTTCAACAAATAAAAAATTAACAATGTACTTACTAAAAACCTTATTTTTGTTGTTTTTGTTGTTGTTTTTGTTTTGTTTTGTTTTGTTTTTGTTATTATTGTTGTTATATTTGTACTACCAAAAGTTCATCTAACCTATTTATTAGCACAGAAAGTATAATAAAATCTGTGTAAAAACTTAAATCCATTACAATCATACTGGTTTAGTCTAGAAATTAACACAGACATTATATTATGGTAGTTGAATACTGTATTTTTGACGCGCACAATTGTTTATTTGGTAAGTAGCCTAATAATTCGTATTTCCCAAATATTCAAGGATATCTAAAATAAAATTCAATTTAATATAACCTAGTACATTTACACAGTACCAAGTTTCCTTTCAACCAGCTTCCCAATTTATGAAGCATTCGATAATTGGATATCAGTGTTTAATTGCAATTAACAATGACTCTGGCTAAAAACTAATTTGTTTTCTCTGTAACAATCTGTTTGATGAAGTAAACAATTGTTAGCAGTTGTTGACGTTATAAACAATTGTCATTTTCTATAAAACAATACTAACAGGTTTAGACCTTTTTAGTATGTTCCTTAGAATTTGATAACCAATTTACTAAGCCTAAATTCTGCAGAGTGGCATGGGTAAAAGGAGTAGGCCTATTCTCAAATTGTGATATTCCACAATCGTGCATATAAAAACGCTACGTAGATTTATTGTATTTTTTTCATTATTGTTGTACCCTTTAAGAAATCTATTAGTTAAACTAATTAGGTCATAAAGAGAATTGTTGCCAAGCGCTTTACACAAAGAAAACTATAAAATAGCGAGGTGAGACAAGGTTTATTGAGTTTTTTGCTTGCTCTGACCCAGTAAAAGTTCACTTTGTGCATTTATTACACGATACTTTTTATGACTTGACATAAACTACAGCTGAAGGGAAAAAATACGATAAAAATAGTAAATATTTCAATAATGTTGTAAAAACCTTATCATTTATAATATCATTCGTTTATGTATTAAAATATTTTCTGCTTTTTTGGAAAGTTAGTTAGTGGTTTTATGGACTATAAGGTTTTCATAGTGAGGTAGTGGGTTCAAATTATGGTGACAAAAAGGTTATTACAGTTTAGTGTAATTATATATTGTTCTCATTTTAAATCTTCTTGTTTATAACCAAAATATAATATCTGAGTTATTTCCAAATAGCTAGTAATTTCTAGGTTAAATTGTACAAAAAGCATATAGAATTGCTAACGCTTTTAACAACAAATTAGGGAGACCGGTTATTGGAAAATGTATGTCAATCTGAATTTTGTCATTGAATCAACAACCAATATTGGCTTTCCGTATACAAACATCTTTCAAACAACGGAAATAGCGACAGTTTCGTTGGAACACAATGAGATAGACTACCTGTCCTGACAATATTGGCATTTTATTGGGAGATTTGTTGCCATTCTTACTTCTGTCTCTAGATAGACTATCGACATATATACCTTCTGATATAGACATCTTCCTATGCACCATATAATGCTTCCCTAAAGACGAACCAAGTCAAAGCATTTGGTTTCTAAGCGTTTCAAACATTTATCAATGTACGACTATGATTTTGACAAAAAAATTATCAGGATAGTATTTAAAGTTTTTATAAATAATATACAAGCTTTTTAAGCTTTAAAATTATCCATAAGGCAATATAGAATGTTAACACCAAAAGCCTTACTAACCATGTTATCCCAAACAACAAATCTGTGTTTATGTTCTCCCATAACCTTAATCCGGTTCAGACAGTTTGTTATCCATTGTTTTTATTTATTTATTTATTTTTTCGTAAACTTAATTTACAGTACTCTACCAACAAGTCCATCAAATAATTAGAATTTTTTGCTAGTTAAAGATTTTGTATTCCATAACGATACTAGGCTTTAATACTTAGCATGTTTATAATACAACATCCTATTAGAATACAAAAAAAGGATATTTCTCAATAATTTTATTTATGAATCTTATAATGTGAACAGTCATTTTTAAACCCAAATCACAATTTGAGCAAAATGTATAATATTATCTAATTAACTTTTTTAACATGTTATACCCCTAGCAAGATTTCATAAACAAGTACAATACAGTACTGCCAAACTGGCCCCCAGAGGTTAGAGATAAGACTAGAGTGAAATTTGTATTCATACTCTACAGCCCCATAGGAATTGTATGGGGATTAACAATTTTTTTTTAGAATTTAGTCTCCTGAAGTTAAGACATATGAAATAACTATATTGAAATTGTGGTACTTAGTGGGGGTTATTTTTAAATAGACCTTTTTGAAAGTTTCACTATGGAAAATCGAATTAAAAATATCGTATTTTCTGAAACTTTATTTATCTGGAATTTTTCATGAAAATGAAAATCTTTGTTACTAAAATGTCAATGACCTAATTATAAGCTTAGCTAAGAAAAGATTTCGTTCGTAAAACTTTTTTACTGCGAAAGCACGTGTTATAATTATCTAGGCCCCAAATATTGTTTCTTGTAACATTATAATGTTAAAATAAACCAGTATAAAGTTCCACCACCAAGTCCAGTAAGCGTTGTGCAGATATTGAGATGAATGAAGGCCTTAACCAATATAAAGTGTCGCCTGTCTGCCTGCAATAAGTAAGGGCCAACTGACAATTGTATTCATGAAATTGCACTATGCCAGAGGTACTTTACCAATAAATATAAACGAAAAGGAAACATTGTTATTTTGTTAAGTTGTAGGCGCATATATAAACATTAATATTAAGGCATATTTGTAACGTACTTCAATATTTTATTCATTGAGGAAAATTTTTCAACTGTATTATTAGTCTTGACACGTGATTGTAATTAGTACATTCCCAAAATCAAGAAGAATATAAATTTTTTTCGAAATATGGCTATTTGGGTGTCAAAATATTAATCTAGACAAAATTCCGTGGTAGGGAACATTTTAATAATAATTTAGGTTAAAAATCAAACTTGGTCAAATTGGTTTACTATCGGCTTAGTTTTCTTTGATACAGTGGTATTTCGGGGAGTCTTGAAACACTTCTTGTTCTCTTGCATTATATTTTAATTTTTCATACCATCGTCATCAATGGGCAGGGAATAATACCACAGGAAGTAATACAACTATAATGTCTATTAAAATGCAGCAAAAAGGATCAAGTGATTTTAATTTTGAACTTAAATAAAACACACAATCGTTGTACATCACATCAAGGCAGTTTAGTGGTCGCGTTCTCTTGAGAATTGCGATGTTTACTAACTTCATATAAAGTTTCATCAGACTTTTCGTTGTCTTATTCACGGGATATTTGAATTTTCTAGTAATAATCAAAGGTAATTGCTTCAATTATTTCATATTTATGTAAACAATCTCATAAATTAATATTTTAGTCATGAAGATTAAAGAGAGTACATAACAACATAATTCGTAGCAGATATGAACTTTCTAAATGTTTTTCTGCACCCAACTTGGATCTCTTGAGTTTTACAGAGTTATGTTGTAGAGTGGTATTTATGTACTAAATGTTTAAAATTGCACTCAAATACATAAAAAACACATCATGCAAAAGTAAAGTTTTGAATAAAAAAAAACAACAGTTTATATAGTCAGTAAAAATACCACCTCTACAACAACATAATCCGTCAGGATTTCATTATGGAGAGATAAATTAAGTGATTCAGTTATTAAAATCATACACATTTCAGCTATAAACCTCTAACTCTATTACCTACTTTGACTTATGTTCGTGTTTTGGATACCATAATATATCACGACATAAAGTTTACGTTTGATATTTCACATGAGATCAGCCAGTCGAGGCAGAACTATACGAAGACACATCACTTGTCAATACAACAGCTGCAAGTTATTGTTAGAAATGTCAACCCAACCTTACCTGTCTCAATCGACAATCAATATCTGAGCTTCTTCCCTTCTTTTGAATCACCTAACTACTAGTAATATACTATACTATACTATGGCTATACTATACTATATTAATATATAATATAGTATACTAGTAAAGTACTTTGTTTTAATTGCAAAGCTGTCAAACTTTACATTAGTTTGTTCTTTTTAATGTTTAGTAAAGTGTATTTAGATAAATTACTAATTTGAAATTGTGTATACATTTGATCTAAAAATAGAGTTTACAGTTTATACGCACAAGCTAATTTTTCAAATGGATGACAAAACCTTCACATCATAATCGTTTCTGACCAACTCTTTAATGTAGCCAGTGTTAGTAAATATTATAACAAAATACCATGGGAAAATGTATTACTAATAAGAAAATAATAACGAGAACGAAGGACATCAACAAGTTATAAGATAATCATAGATGTGGTGCAACCATTATTTGTCTATTTAACAAGGTTTTAGGCTGACTATTTAAATAATTCCTTAATAACTATTGAACATATCTTAAATAATTACGATTTAATAAACAATAGCCGTAAAGCTGGGGGCAGAACACCACAGAACCTCTTCCTTAGAATCAACCGGAAACATTGATTTAAACGGAAGTTAAGTTAAATTACCACTGCTATAAGCTGATGCCGTTTTTATTTTTGTGCGGATATGAATGGAAAAAAAGAACAAACGAAAAATAATTAAGTTTTGAAATAAGTGTGTCCAAAGATTGGAACACACCCGTATGATAACTAATGTATTTCAACTCTCAGAATTTAGCAGTAATTTTAGTATTGAAATATTTATAAATTAACAAACCGAAAAACACATCTTGTCAGTTGTGGTGGAAGAAAGATAATTAGGTTTGTTACAAATGCATAAAGTTTAATTGCAAAAGTTCCAAGGTATCTGAATGACAAGACTGCTTTATTTAGTTAGAAAGCAGCTCCTTTTCAGTTCTAATATTAAATGAAAGTGAACTTTCAGGTCTCTCTTATTCTGGGTTTCGTTTCGCGGAATAAATTGTTATAATATTAATGCAGTGATATATTATTGTGATGTTTTTTTTTTTCAATTTCGTCAACATTCAAATCCATTAAACATGTTTTTTTTATATTTATATTATTGTTTATTTTTGTAATTTTTGTTTTTATTTATATTAATTATATCTCTGACCAAAATCTCTCCTTGCTTTATAGTGATTTTATCATCTATCTACTAAACAAGGTTACAGTATCATTATATTATTATATACAACTTTTTAAAATCTAAAAAACAATTATACACAGATGTATTCATACCTTAATTTGCAAGTTTTCATAACTATCTTTGTGTAAGTACTTAATTTCCTACTAAAATCTATTATTCGCAATACAGTAAATCGAAGATAGAACGTGTTTCGCAACAACTGCAGTATATATAAGACACATATCACGGCTGTGTCATTTGTCTTCTCCACAGCTCATTTCCTCTTTGTCGTGAGAATAACAGACACCTTTCAATAACACTGAACCTAACACAAAGTCACTCTAGTTACTACTCTTAGTAACTTTTCACAACTCTTGGTTCTGGTGTTAACAACCTATTAGTTGGATGATTGTTCATATGGTGTTTCGTAGGTTTAATAATTATATTTTTTAGTGTAAGTAAGCTAAATTCATTTTATTGTTTGCTTAACAATGACAAACCATTTAAGGCATTGGATGTACATATACATCTAGTGCGTGAGCTTATCTAGCAGTAGAGTGCAAGCTTTTGGTTCCTAAGTCCCCGGGGTTGAACCCCTCCAATCGCCATTGGGTTTTATCCATATGATAATGCCACAAAACCCTATTCCCGGTACCCATTAATTGGTTTAGTCTCTTATAGTGCTAAAAGGTCATATGCTAGTGCCAAGCGTCCTAGGATGTGAAGGCAGAACAAAATACTACAACTACCCATAAAAAAGTCTAAAGGTTGTTATAGCTAAACATATTATTTGTGTATGTATATGCAAGATTGTTGCATCGTAAATGTTTTCAAAATCGTTTCTTAATTTCTTGAGATGCTTTAAAAAACAATAACCTAAAACCGAGATAGTATTCATGTATTTTTAGGTGAAAGCAAGTGATATTGAACTAATAAAATCGGTTGAATTTAATTTATAACCGAGCTCAATCATGAATAGGTTTGTTATGGATTTATTTTGAACTAGTTCTTACTGGTAATATTCATGGGATACAAACTGTTCTAGAGGTAAATTGCCAGGCTTTAGAGCTTAAAGTTCCAGGTTTAAATCCCGTCAATCACCAATGGACTTTATCTATGTGATAATACCGCAACTATCAAGGACTAGCCTGAAGTAATGTGTAAAACAATCCCGGGCTAGAACCTTACGTTATAAGGACATAAAAATACATTTTTTTTAATACACCTTAATGAAGCAGAAGCATTAACTATATTTAATATATTATATTTAACTCTCATTATCAGCATCATTATTTTAATAACATTAACTAGTATATTTAACTGCTTATCAAACTAACTCCTATTTATTGGTAAATTTCATCAATTCAAATAATTTCTTAAACCTCCAAAGGATCTACAGTTGAAAAGGTTTAAAAGTTAGAAGTATAACTTTAAAAACTAAATAAAATTTACGTCAACAAAAAAATTAAGTAAAAGTGTATTAATCTTTAGTTGATAAGATACGAGGTGTAAGATGAAAAATGCTCAAATTTATGTGATTTAAATAGATATGTACCATAATGCCTACTCACATGGTTGAAAGATATGTTATACATTCCATTCAAGGAGACTCCATATTCATCTCTTTGACAGTCCATTTCCCGCACGCGACTGGAATAATCATGTTTACTTTGCATACAGAGTCATGCGATATTGAAAAAATTCTAATAACAGCACATTAGCTGATCAAGTAATCTTAAATACGTCTGATTTGAGTTTTTATGACTTTTAAGAAACGGTAACATGGAAAATAAATATGCAAAATTAAATCAAATAAAAATTATTAAATTTATATAATGGAATGAGGCTAGACAAAGGTTTTTGTTTTATCAATATATACAATATATATTGCCTTTCTCTTCTGTGTTTTTAAATTTCATTAGGCCTAAAATAACCCGTGTTTGTAATAAGCCTAATTAATTGCTGTAAAAGTGAATATAAATGGCAAGTTGTTGATGGAAAGCTTGGATGTAGGAAGAATTAACTCCGAAACAAGCGAGATTACAAAAGTATGCATGAATGCTTTGTGGTTTCAATCGTGGTTCTTATTTCAAAAGTTGGAGTAAAATCCTACGTTTTACGAGATGAAAGTTGAAAATTGCGTGTAAAAACTGTAATTCCATCCATCGTTCATAAATTTAAAATAAATAATTTTCTGGGTGAAAATTAAATTACGCAATTGATAATGTTAAATTTAATCATCTTGTTTGATTTTGCAAGTATACGTTTTTTGGATAAGAATATTTAAGCTAATCGAATATAACTATAAAAACTACTGCATTATTCAGCTATTTACTGTTAAAATATTTACAGACCCACAAACGTAATTTAATACCTAGGAAATTTAAACCGATCCTAAAGGTTGGAGGTGCTAGGGATAAATAGTTCTACAAAAAAAGAGTTTAAAAATAGTTTTACAATACAACAGACACAACGTTTTCCAAGTGTACAACTAGATATTAAATTAAGGTGATAATAAAACTTACTTGTATACTAATCTAGTACGAATAAAGTTTTCAGTAGATAATGCAAGCAGTATTTACTGCTCTGAAGGTGCAGATAAAGGACGTTTTTACTCAACGTGCTTTGAAATTGTTTTGGGAAATTACTCTGTATTCAATAGTAAGGATATTTTTTCTAAGTGGTATTTACAGAATCACAACCTATAAAATGATAACTTAATAATGTACCCCACCAGAATAATTTGTAGACTTATTCTACATAAACATACAATTAAGTTATCAAAGTAATTGTGAGCTAATTCTGGAATATGTAATCCCAATTCTGGAATTTAGAGCTCTTATACTTGGTTAATGTTTTGTAAACACTATGAATTAATAAATTAATGTAGATTTAAAACTATATATTTTCGGTATTGTAAAAAAAAATGGTTACTAACGGAATTTAAACTTTAAATTGCTTACAAAGGTTCTAGCAGGCCTTTTTAACAAGTTATCTAGCTTAGATGTGTTTTATGAAGATAACGTTTCTCAACCTATTAAACCTCGTCAATGTTATTATTTCGGATTTTATTAATTATCTTGTCTTCGAAATATATGAGAAAAGGGTTATTCTAAACGACGTTTTTTAATTAGATTGCTAAATACAATATGCCACAAAATCTATAAAAATAACAGCAATTTATAAATGTATAAACATCATTTTTTACTTTAAATGCTCTAATTATGTCATAATAGTTTTACTCATATCAATCATACACACTTCAAGCAAAATGTTTAAATAATGATTTCAGATCTTCAAATTATAATAATATAAATCCTAATCTTCCAACTCGTTTAACATGCCCTATGGATTCGGTTTGCAAAGGTTTCAGAGTTTTAAGGCATTTTTTTAATGCTCTTTTACTATTTCCACGTTGCTCATAAATTATTATTCTAATTTTCTCAAAAGGTATTGTAGGTATAAAAAAAAGGATTATTTGATTTATTACTTACAAAACTGTAAAAACCTTTAAAGAATAAAACTTTTAGTTGGAAACAAACATGAGTCAAATATATGACAATAACAACAAAATTAAGTTTAACTATCAAATGGTTAAAGTTTAAAGGTCACCTATAGCTACAAATTAAAGGTTTTAATAAATATATATTCTTTATAAATATTTACTAATACATCATGTGTATAAATTAACTGCCACATAAAAATAATATGTTGCATAAAAATCTTATGGAAATTGACAAAAAGTAAAAAACTGCTGGATAAACCAATAGTACGATTGTAGTATCTTCTGTTATCGAGTTGATCAAAACAGGATTTGTGGTAAGGGATGAGATTGGGTGATTGGTTGTAGGTTACATGGGATCAATGTTGATTGGGGTTCGCTCTGTCAAATACTATAATCAACGATACTGTACATTGTACATTGTACTTTGTTATAAAAGCATTCTTGGTTTTTTCCTTGCTGGATTAAAAAAGCAAATAATTCAATGAGCTGACAAGATTATGAATAATACTATCAGTAGTTTTACACATAGGTTAAGATTTTATTTAGAGATCTGGTTTTGGGTTTTGAAACGAAAAGATCAATTTTAATGTGCAAATGGATTTGGTTTTACTCAGATTATGTTAAATGTTGTGTAAATTTTTTGTGTAAGAGTATAAAGAGTTTGAACTAGGTTTGGAATATTTATTAACACTCGACTATAGATTTCTTTGACGTTGAATATGGTGTAAAGTAAAAGGTAGCATACACGTATAATAAAGGTGTTCCAATAAAAAATTCAGAATAATATCTGGATTTTATGTTGTTCTTCAAGAGAATTCAATCAATCATTATGATAATTTATGTCAACCGTTAGATATAAAATGAAAGTTAAACGCTTTATTTTAAGGTTAAATGCTGGGTGTGTTTTCTGACAGTTTTTTTTTCCAAATATAAAATTGATGTTTACAATCCCTTATTCACCAGACGTACTATTTTCATTATATTCTTATTTTTTATATTCTAAAACTTTCCGACAGGATAAAGTAAAACTGTTTATGCTGTAGCTATGTGTGGACAGAAAAATATTGAAAAGATAAATGTTTTATTTTGTTGAGAAGAAACTGCTGTTGAATTTCTCAAGATAAGATTACATTTGTTAAATATATTTCCATTTTTCGTTTTAGTATTTTAGTATAACCCAGCTGCTAAAGCTTTAAAATAATATACGAATAATTTTCAATTATATGTAATTCATTTTTGAAATTTTCCACATATTTCATACGACCATTGTTGTATAAAAAGACACGAATCATTGCAAGAACACTTTAAACGTACAACGTTAAACAACTGAAGAAAGCAAAGATTAACGTTACTAACTACTCAATGTCAGACTAGCAATTTTCTTAACGGTCTTGCTGAATCCTCGGCTAAAGAATCGGTTTTGAAAAGAGGTTTCCCTCACGTTTCAAGGTTTATTCTTAGAATTTTTGTTAATTCTAACCTACATAAAATTCTCAGACTCGTGGATTGCATAATGATTGCAGATAATGATTACAAATAATTACATTAATACAATTCATATTTCGTATTAATAATATTTACAATTAATTAATAAATAATATTTACAATTGATTAAAATAAAATTTGGAGCTTTGATGAACACAAAACATGTACCATGACTAAATAAACGTTTTCTAACTAATTTAAATTTTTCCAGAAACTAGGAACGGTTCACAAGGTGTCAAAAGGAAAAAGTAAACGACATCATAGTTCGTTGTAATGTAGGTAGTTTAAAATTACAAGAAATAGCAACCTAGGTTTGTTAAGCGAATTCAAATTCTTAATTTTAAACCAGCACCATTTTGACTTTGATTTAACTGTTGCGGTCGTGTGGACAAACCACAATATGTAGATACTTTATTTATGAATCACAATTTACAATACTTTTGCCTATTACTGAAGTAAATATCTTGGTTCAACATCATGAAACAGATTCCTCAAATTATACAGATCCATCAAACTTAAAAATATCATAATTTTATATTGAATTCATTAAATTTCTATGCCATGCATAACTTCTACTTAGTAGGGTAAAGCGAAAGTTAAATAATAATTTCTGAAATTGTATGAAATAGTAATAATTCTGAAGCGGTGGAATTCCATCATATGTGGAACCTCGGTTGTTCAATGTAATTTGAATCCGGAAGATGTGTTATTGGACGATTCATGTTGAACAATGTGTTTCCCGACATGTTAACTATTTCACACATATCTTGTTTGCTATAAAGTAATTATAAAGTTTTTATTGTTAAAATAAAGAGCCGATGCTACCTATCTTTAGATTTTTATAATTAAATAATTGTTATTTAAATAACTAAACTATTTACAAAAAGATTTTTATTATATTTTATTTTTTGGGTCGTTTTTACTGGCAATTTTCTTAATATCCACATTTTAACTGTGGCATTTAATGTACATTGTAATCATATTCCTTTAAACATTGATTTTAAGAAATATATTTCATAGTTTTATAAAATACAAATTACATGTTAGCTATGCAACTCTTGTATGGATTTAATAGTCATTAGGTTCTTATAATTTTTATTGTTCACTAAAACTTTGTAAAAGTACAAACGCGCGTTTACAATATGCTGTCATTAAAAAAAACATCAAACACTTAGTTGAAGAACAAAAGTGACGAGCTAATTTCACCAACCAAACATCAAACGTTTTAAATTATAGTATAATTTAATGTATAAAGATTAAAAATGCAATCCGCCACTGAAGTTTTACCAGACAAAGCATGCGTGTAAAATGGATATTATCACTATATCAGAAAGAATTATGCTGGTTAACAAAAGTAGTTTTTCCGGTTCCTTTAAAGTGAGAGTTGTTGGGGTGTTCCTTTTTTGTTGAAACTTGTACTTTTATTAATTACGTCATAAAAAGCTACAATTTGTTTCTTTCACTAATTTGTTTTCTTTTTATAGCCTATTTTCTTTTTTGTTACAACTGGATAACTGTTACATCCAGATTGTCAATAGATTATACACCTAAATTTATTGCTCATTACGTAAATGCCCGGGGTTTTCAATGATTTGTGGTTTTCTTCTACATGGGTAACCTTATGTAGGTATTCTACTAAGACTTATTAACCATATTTAGCTTACCATTTTAGGTTAAAAATTGTAAGCTGTAACCTCTACACCAAGTTCAGAAGGTGATGGAATTTATTGCAATTCTATGTACTTTAACACTCAGCATCAGGGGACCAAGCTTTGCTCGGATTGAACTAAACATTAAATTTATTATAAAAAATGTTAATTAGCATAACTAAAAATAATGATTATGCACGGTAACCAATATGAAAACATAGATGATACAAAGAAAACATTTTTACACCTTTATAAATACATACAATTATATCGCAATATAAATAACTAGTAAATACTATCAACTACTAGTAAATAACTAGTATCAGCCGTTTTTATTGACTGCTACGAAAAAATATTGACATGGGCACTTTCAAGGGCTGGATGGTGGAAACTGGATTTTTTTCCAGCCCAAAATACCCCCTAATAAACAAACAAATTTTAAAACCCTTGAACGAAAATAAAAATTTGTATCAGCCGTTTTTATTGACTGCTACGAAAAAATATTGACATGGGCACTTTCAAGGGCTGGATGGTGGAAACTGGATTTTTTCCCAGCCCAAAATACCCCCTAATAAACAAACAAATTTTAAAACCCTTGAACGAAAATAAAAATTTGTACATGTACGTACTTGTTTACAGTATTAATTAATTATATTAATTAGATTAAATTATTTCTGTAAAATCCACTAAATTTCAGTTTTGCGGTAATTTACAATACACATGTTTAGGGAATGTAATGCAGTAACGTCGTTTAGTTATATCACAGAACCATTGAACATTACAACGACAAACAGTGCAATATCATTGGAATGCTGTGAATGCGTTAATGAGTGATGTATTGAGCAATGTGTTACCAGGAGTGCCAGTGATCTTGACATAACTTGTGTTAGACTGTGTTATCCACGCCTATGTTATTGATGTTTCCGTTTCTATTTGATAAATTATTAGGTATTTTAAATAAATAAAGGACAAACATTAAATCTATATTGAGCACCCAAACCGTTGTGTAAAACATTCTAGATCTATAATTTTCTTTGTTAATATTTGTCTTCGCATATGATCTTTTGACAATTTTTCTAATAGATCGGTTCAATTCTTTCTTTACTATCTAACTACGGGATTTATTTGATTCATATTTTCATTAATTAGATAAGACAATACCATCTTGCATCTGGAAAGATTCCCGTAAGGGATCGAACCAGCGACCTTCAGATTTGAATGCGAGCACTATAACCACTTAGGTACTCAGACAATCATCCTTATAAAAGGTTTGAAGCATTTAAAGGAAGAAAAAACTTGAAAAGTCGTATAGCGTTATGCCATTAGCAGTTACACTAATATTAAACTTTTGGTACAATGACATGACAACCAGATAGCTAGATATGTTACCATTTTTTTTAACATACATTTTTAAATTCCTAAATATAACGCGGGTGAATCTTATTTTCGACGTTAATTTAAGGTGGTCTTAAGGCGGTAATTTAAGGATGATTCAATGCGTGAGAATTTCGAGAAGTTTTATACGACCAATAATATTTTTAGCGATATAAATTATTATATTAAATATTTATAATACATAAATGATGTAAGCTTATATTCAACATCTCTGTGGCATACTGTATCGCTTATCTCAACACCTCTATTCATTGAATTAGGCAATCAAGCAGAAATCCTTGATAATCAACCTTAATCTTTGAACCGGGTGGATTCCTAATCCCTAAATTGTTCACCGTAAACACAATAAGGATATTTGGTCGTGCCCATAGTGAAATGTGGATATTCAAGCCAATATTTAATTGTGATGTGTCTAAAGTTATTAACATTAAATTTAAATATTGCAAAACAGATTTGTTTATATGAAAATGTACTAGTAAAATATGTACTGTAGTTAAATATCTTTTTGTCAGTTCAACCAATTATTAAATTACTATAATATTTATTTTGGCAGTCAAAATATCCATACAAACTAAAAGGAAAACTCGGTCTTCAAGTCAAAATAGATTTATGTTTTGTAAATGCAAGGCTGTCACCTAGGTGCATTTTCACACAAGGGTGCCAGTGTACATACTACTTTCACATCATCAATCTATAAGAATTAAGGGAAAATTTCAACCAGCTAATAAATATTCTGAAGTAAGCTACAAGCGAGTAAAATTTACAGCTCCCATGGAGACAACTCATTTCCTTTGTTTCCTTGAACAGATTACATTCCTGTCACCGCCAACAAATAGAAGATTGTAAACTCTTAAGGTTAAAATATGAAATTATAAACTATTCATGGAATAAAACAACGTATGCCTAATATACACTCTAATTTATTACCAATATGAGGTAACTATAAATAATGTATAACTATTGTTTTCTGTAATATATTAAAAAAGAATGAAATTATGTAAGTTTTTTGGAAAGTCTATATATTTGTAAATACAATTTTTCGTAGATACTTTAACCATAATATTTTGTACGGAATATATCTATTGAAATAAACCGCTTAGCATGGACCTCTTAACCTTTATTTTTACAGGTGTATTTTAGACATCTTTTAATATTGAAACATAATGCGATGCAAGCAAACATACAATTTTAATAAAGAGAGAATGATAGCCACTTCGATGAGGTAAAACAAAAATAAAGTTGAAGTATTTAAAAATATTTGTTCATTTAATGTAAATTTAAGAGAAATACAATCAAAGTTGAATCGTAGCATTGTAAGTATATTTTAATTTGCGTACTATATATATATATACAGGGTGAGTTTTAATTGTCCCCCCCCCCAACTTTTTTCTACATTTTTTCAAATATCAATCCCAGACCACTTCCAAACATTGTTGGGTAGTAAGTACTTCATTTTGACAAGGTGGCCATTTCCGGCCGCCATCTTGGATCCGCCATATTGGATGCAAAATTTTTTTTTCAAATGTAAAGGTGGGGTTGTGACCCATTATTTCGAACTAAATTTTTACCCTGATTACAATGCCGTAAACCGTTTAAAAAAATCTTGATTCATTCTAAAGTTATGAGGGCTTTTTAAAACTTTATTTTTAGCCCATTTTAACATTGTGCATTTACAAACTAAGACCATAATCTCAAAATAGTGCTAGATAAAGATAAGTATACACTACCAGTAATTGTCGACCTATTTTCACTTGGTTATGACTGATGTATTTTTTTCGGCCGCCATCTTGGATCCGCCATTTTGAAATGTGATAAATTATTTTAAATATGAAGGGGGTGTTGTGACCCATCATTTCGAACTACTTTTTTAAGCTGAAGACAATGCCGCAATCTATTTTTTGTTATCAAGTTTTATTTATGAAATATTGAAATTTTTTTGTTAAAAATGTCAATATTTCAAAATCAAAAAATGAAAATGAAAAACGGATCATGGAATTAAGTTCAGCTTAAAAAAGTAGTTCGAAATGATGGGTCACAACGCCCCCTTCATATTTAAAATAATGTATCACATTTCAAAATGGCGGATCCAAGATGGCGGCCGAAAAAAATACATCAGTCATAACCAAGTGAAAATAGGTCGACAATTACTGGTAGTGTATACTTATCTTTATCTAGCACTATTTTGAGATTATGGTCTTAGTTTGTAAATGCACAATGTTAAAATGGGCTAAAAATAAAGTTTTAAAAAGCCCCTCATAACTTTAGAATGAATCAAGATTTTTTTAAATGGTTTGCGGCATTGTAATCAGGGTAAAAATTTAGTTCGAAATAATGGGTCACAACCCCACCTTTACATTTGAAAAAAAAATTTGCATCCAATATGGCGGATCCAAGATGGCAGCCGGAAATGGCCACCTTGTCAAAATGAAGTACTTACTACCCAACAATGTTTGGAAGTGGTCTGGGATTGATATTTGAAAAAATGTAGAAAAAAGTTGGGGGGGGGGACAATTAAAACTCACCCTGTATATGATATTTAGCCTACATATATATATATATTTGCGTTTTAATCGGTGAATTTTTCCTATGGGTGACTTGAGGCGGAATCATGTATGATATCGATCTATGGGATAACCTTTGTAATTGTATTATGAACAACTGATATGTAATAGTTTTACCATGAACAACTTCAGTTATTTAATAAGATTGCCCAGAGCATAAAGTACCTAATTAAGCTAAACTCAAATTACACATATTGTAAAATAAAGTAAGATAACTTTGGTTAATTTACTACCAACAAATTTTGTCTGCTTATTAAGCAAGGACCAACTACTGCATACAATTATCTGGGATAACCGTGTGGTCCATGTTTTATAAAACGCAACACAAATTATAAAGAAAGAATATCACTGCTAATGTAGAAAAAATGTTCTTAAATGTAGCAGATTTACTCTAGCCTTTCACCTGATTTGCATTTTTTTCAAACTTTTTCGTATGGTTAGGTGTTATTAAAAATATATATTATAAATAAGACTCAACATAGGAGTTACACAGAATCCACGATCATTTATTTTAGAAGAATACATTACAATCAAACCATTCGTTTATGGTATGGTTTTCAAATAAGTTTACAGTTAAGATTCCAGAACCTAATAATTAAATACATGCACAGACAATAGACCATTAATAATTGGTCTATAGTCTGTGATACAGGCTATAAGATGTAAAATGAATTATACAATAGTTTTTATGATTGGGCACAAATCAATCTTATACATAGGTTCCATTTTAGACCTAACCAACAAGTGAAGCCATATTCCAAATAAATTCCCAATAACACTCAACCGTGTAAACAAAAATGCAACAATGCATAACAGCTGATCGCTAATGAAGTGAAGGAAGCAGGAATACCAACGTATGAGCTCGTTCTCTCCTAAGTTATAGATTCTTTGTACATGTAATTTTTCGGCTTGCGTTTAGTAATAAAACAACCTGTATTATATTGGATCGTTGGATGTGATAATCATTAGTTTTCTTAGATCACGGTAGTCAATAATAAAAACAGGTTTGTAAAAAAAATATTTATTCAAACTATTTTTAAATAAGTTCTTCACATTACCTTCCGCGTTCTTGATACTGTCATCTGCAGAATTCCGAGTTTATTTATGGTCTTTAACTCTATTTGGTTCATGATATTCTGTTGTTGTGTAATACTTTGATATTTTACCATACAAAAGGATTTTTACACGAATAGAAAATACACATATCATTAAATATTTTTAATAAAAACGTATAAAAATAAACCTACTTTTTCAACAACGTGTTCTATAATACATTGAGAGTTAAGTTCAATCCTGATTTGCCTTATGTGACAGACTTTATATAACATTAAGATTTACAATTTGGACAGTTATTGTTGGTAGAAATCATTTCAGTTTTGTTCGACATTATTTTGAACATTTAATGTATTATAAACTACAAAATTTAAACGTTAATTTAAATATAAAAATTTTAAAGAGTGTAAACGTTAATAGGTAAGAGGGCTACAGTTTTGTTTTCACCAACCATTGAATTAGTAATCTCAAAAACTAAAATAATGAGAAAAATATTAAGTAAACTTTTTTTGCATATAAAGCACCAATGAAGTTATACAAATGAGGTGTAAAATATCAACACTTTAAACATAAGCGCTTTTTTATTACCTATGTAAAAAAATTGATGTTTAAATTAATCTCGTGTTATAAAACTAGCATCGAAATAAGTTAATAAACACGTAAATGAATGATACCAACAGCAACAGTTAGTTTAAAGAAGTGTTTCCATTTCCTCTAACGTGAGAGTTGTTGAGGTGTTTCCGTATCCGGTGTCAACTCTCGCTGTCATTAATTACGTCACACAAAGCCACTGGTTTGTCCACTCACACTGATTGTTTTCTCCTCACTGTCCGTTGTATTCTTTCATAGTGGACATTCTCAGGGACGAGTTGTAATGTTATCTTCAAATATAATGATTGTTAGTTTGATTCAGATTCTATATACAAATTAGCTTTGTCTATGAGCGTGTCAACAACTCCCTTGCAAAAGAAATAAATGCAAATTGTATGTAAAAACTCAAATTAAATTCAAACATTTGTATATACAGACGTACAGTGTGATACTATTTTTCCATTTATTAATATTTACTTAACTTATAAAGCTGAAAAGTTGTAACTTGTTTATTTATTCATAAACACCACGTTGTCTTATCTGCTAAGTTAAAAAAAACACATTTTTCGTATATACTCAATCACGAATAATTATTTTACTTCGATACAGGGTAAACATTTTGAACGAGCCTGTGTCAATAATAATATTCCCCTTAATAATGGTGCTTGTGCTATTATGGTTAAACCACGATAAGAGTGTAAACTTAAATATAACTTTATATTGTTTCACATTGAAAATAAACTAACATTGATCATATTGAGCAAGCCATTTACAAATACATGTGCGCTTTATAATTAGGATTGTTTTATTAACAGTGAACACAATTTCTACGGTCTTATTCCAAATTCACAAAATCTACATAAGGCATACCGAACTGTAAATAAACTACAAACAGAGTGGGCAAGTTCTTAGATCCTTTAAAATGGTTTAACTTAGGAATGTTTGATAAAATTGTAAAACCACTAAATTCCTTTGACTCAAAAACTAAAAGATTCTCCATGATGTAATTTTACAAAATTAGGTATAAGATTAATTATGTTTTCTTTAATATGAATTTTATATTGTAAGTGTCTAGCCTGACAGCTTTTCTTGTGGTAACAGATAAAGAAATAAATAGCAAAATTTTTGAAAAATCTAACACATTATCTAGATTAAGAGTGGCATTTTCAAAATTGTAAGCTAAGCTTACAAGAAATTGAAAACATAAATATTATTTAGAATGGATTTAAAGCTAACGTTCCACAAATACCGTTCTTGTAATTGATGGCAACTGACGAGGTAGTTTTTCAACATGAAACCTCGCATTTTCTCTCTCAGTTGCCATTATGTTGTTATTGCTTTGATAAAAATTTGCATTTGTTGAATGTTACTGAAATGCGATCTAAAAATTACAATTTTACAAAGCGTTTTATTTTTTCTAGGCCCGACATTCTTTTAAGAGCCTTTAACATGATTATTGAGTTTGTAAATAGTTAATAATTAGAATAAACAATTTGTCTTGCATTCATATACTCACGAATGTCAATACAACATTAATATATGCAACACACTTCAATAATATATTTTGGCCACATACTCCTTATCTTGAACTCAAAATAAACACTAAAACGATTTAAGATTTTTTCCAGAACTATTCACGAATATTAATAAATCATTTTTTTTCAGGTGAAAAAAGAACAGCCACAATCTTCAATAAGGTACAGTAAAATTAAACACTTTCAAAACATTTCAAAAGTAATATAGTATTATTATAATAATTTGTAAAACGTTGTTTATTTATAATTTAAGACTGTTTGTCACCTGGAGGTGTACAGTAATGTTTTTGTATAGCATAATAAAAACTGTTATTTTTTATTATTTGATTTTACTGCATTGAAACTATCCCACAAATAATTCGGCTTAACAAAACCTCCTTATTTTGATATACCCAATATAAAATAGAGTTTTAAAATTGTGGAATATGTTTAAACCAAATATCATACACTGAAACTAAATATACAAGAAAAAGTATAAATTAAAAGGTTGCACAATGTTATGTCGAGTAAACAAAAGAGAAATTAACTTCAAAATTGAGTTAGCAGGTGGGATTTATTGTTTTGTTCCCAAAGACTTTGAAGATTGATTTTACTTGCGAAAATATTTTAAACTAAGCACAACACTATTTGGGCGCATGGAAATGACAGTTACCCCTAATGATAGAATTAGGAAAACTTTTGTAGTAAATACATTTGTAAATATCTATAACTACTAAAAGTTGCAATTAACGAAAATAAATTTATTTATTTTTTTACAAATCTCGTTAATACCATGGATGTTTATTCTTGATTACTTTGGAAACTTAGTATATCAAAAGGTTTCAAGGTTTTTACAAAGAATTAAAAATAAATAAACTGAAAACTATGTTGTACATGTAACCGATTAAATATTTAACGATATCAGCAATCAGGCACATACTTTAACTCGTTTGGCTTGTCAACAACTCTTATCATTTGTAAGCGGAGGGAGTGACTATGATATTTCATCGGGAAAAGAACAATAATTGAAAATAAAGAACTTTTGAATCGTGATATTTACATAATTTGGGGCTGAACAATCTTTGAGAGTTAAAGGGACCAGGGACCATAACATACTATATTTGAAACAAAATTGTACGAGCCGTTGCTCTGAATATCCCGTTCTTCGTTATCCTATGGGTTTTTATGAAAAAATCACATTCAAAAATGTACATTACAAAAAAATTTAGTTATTATACGAGATATTATGGATTAGTACTCAGATACCATATTTGATCTAAATCAGAAACCCAAATGTTGTCTGTAACTCTGTACACATACATACACTAACACATACTTATACAAACACATACATACACAAACACAAACATACATGGATCAATTCGAAAACTTCTTTTTGGGTCAGAAGTGCCCAAAACTAAGATTTCCACACAAATCTCAACTTTTAATGTATAAGTGTATACTTCTAGTGTGTATCTTAAACTAATGTTTATAAAAAGAAATCTTTCCTCATACACTATGTATTGGAGGTGAAAGTAAATAGCTTGTTTTGTAAGATGGTAGTGAGAAGTAGTATATATAGGGTAGGTTGACAATGGAACATGAGTAGCAGAGTTTGTTTATATCCCTGAGTCGACATTTGTCTCTTCAGCAGCTCATTTCCTCTCTGTCTAGTGGATAACATCTGTCAATATCACCACCTTATACCTATCCAACTTTCATTGACTTTCTAGTTGCCCTCCCCCATTTTGTATTTTTATACATCACTCTGCGATTTTTGACGGGTACTTGATACAAATACACGTTAAAGAAAATACATGTGATGAAAATAGTTTTAAATTTTAAGGATGTTAAAACGATAATACATAGAAAATACATGGACATTTTGTAACAAGAACAGCAAAAATCTTATACCAAGTTATAGGTAGAACATTTGGAATGTCTAAATACTTTACAAGCTAAGAAGCTGGGATAATGGGAATCTCAAAATAAAACTTTTAGAAATAACCGTATTTTTTTATTAAATAATCTTATACCTCACTGGAAACACATATTGTTATTATATCCTTTGTTGACACGTAATATTCAGTTCTCTGTAATGGATTTACACTTATAAATTATTTAGTATAAAGTTAGTTTATTCTTAAATGACATATTTAAATTGACAACCCACGGAATCCACGTGTATTTAGATTTTCAAGGTTGGCTGTATATTTTAATATGGTTCAATTAGAAGTTAACTCATTTTGTTAACTGTTTCAACATCAAACATTTATATGACAGTCCTGTATTTTCAGGCACTTTAAAGAGTTTTTCATTTACTTAAGTCTTTTAGTTGACGGTATGCACATGTAATTAAATTTACTTTGTTAAGACATTCTAGCGTTAATGGTACGAACATTCCAAGTTAGGCTTAACACAGACCAGTATGGATATGCAACGCCTTCAATATTTAAAGGCAACATAGGTACTGGATTTATTTGGCCTGTCTGTGAACTCGTAGGTGCGGAGCAAGAGCACTGCTATTTTACATCTAGTAATTAATTTTGTAATTTCATAATAATATAAATCATCAAGTTGACATACAGTAAAAATAATTAAATTAACACAACTAAATCATATTAGCATTAAATGATTTGAAAATGGTAATTTTATACATTTGGATTAAATACCTAACTAGGACTATTTTATTAAATTGTTTTTTTACCAATTGTAAATTTACTAACATTAAAATCAATTAAACAGTTAGAAATAAATATTAGGTAAACTAATGAAAAATATATTGTTGAAGATAAAACCCGTTTTAGTGTATTTAATCAAATTAAAAAAATGAAATATATTATTACAGATTCAAGTGTGTTTTCAATACTATGTAGGGAAATTAAAGAAATAGCTGCAAGGTATTTAAATTCATTTCAATTCAAACTAGTGTACATGTTGCTCGAATTCGAGCAATTGCAATGTATTACAGGAGTTATTTCAAAACGAATAACAGATATTTACAATGAGTTTAAAAGAGTAAACTCAAAAGATTACCGGTGTGTAACTCAGACCATGTTTATCATCGTTATTGATAAACCTCCGGTTTTCTCCTTCTCAAAATGCCTCGCTGTACAGGCACCACAGGTCATTGATAGAGGGCCAATTGAGAACGAAATGTCGTTTTGGGATTTAGGGCGCATTTGTAACCTAATAGTTGAGATTGTCCAGGGTCAGGGGCTGACTGTGATGATTTAAGCCCATCACCATATCCTTTTATCTATGCTATTACGCACCACTGTTCTGTAGCTGCGGTCGTTATCACGATTACGCCTCCTGTCTATGTTTCGTTGTCGTCACGTCGAAGGCATTTAAAAGAAAAAACAAAAAATAAACAAAATTATAGCTACACAAAACAACGATAAATGCACAAATTTAAGTTACAATCGTGCTAACACGATCCGTCATATAGACACAAAACAACGATAAACACACAAATTTAAGATACAACCATACTAACACGATCCATCTTGGGGGTTATGTTTACACAAACTCAAATAGTAAATAAATAAATAACAGCAATTAAAGTATACAGCTGATCAAAATGTAAACAATTATGTTCTTCATAAGGATAACATGGAAACTTTCAAAGCCACTGGGGCAGAGCCCAAGGGACTTTTTCAAAAATGTAAGGCCAGTTTGCAAATCTACACGACACGCTCTTTCCAATGAGACGCCAACGAAAAAAATCGGTTAAGAAATGGCAGAGGAGTTCAACCGACAAAGTTTCATGTAGCGTATTAATTATATAGATTGTCCCAAACACATTTCTAGTATTCCCTCACATTGTAATTAGTTTAGATATTTTCTTTGGTGTTTTATTTCAGTGCCTCGTTAATAGGTTAATAGGTTAATAGGTTAAATAATGAAGCATTGTATGGACTTGATTTCTTTTATTTTCAAAAAACACATTTACTGCAGGGTTATGTTTACAATTTTTTTTTTACTAGATCCATAAAATCTATATAATCAAGTTTATTGGCGATATAGTAACATTTAAGTTAGCATCTTACTTCAATATATTATAAACTTATTTATACTATAACTGAAAAGCGCCCCGTCAAAACTATCGCTATGGTCACACAAGTTTTGCCAAAAGTTAGAGTCATATCAGTTAGTGTCTACATTGTCTGACCAATGCGGGTATTGTAAACATCATAAAGACAACATCACTGACATGTTGGAACATCTGTTGGCAGAACAAACACAACCAGCTGTTAACTTTGATAATTCACATGGAACTTGATATGGTTATTTTACAGTGTCCTTATAAACAATGTTGTAACGGTGTTTCCTGTTAAAGCTTTATTTACTGAACGAGTTGTTTTAGGTGCTTTGTTTTGCAAAATTTGTATAGTTTATGAACTCGAAATTGTTAAGCTTTTTTTTCAATTTTAATGTTGTTAATTTTATGCTTGTTTACCTAGGTTTGTGTTTTTAACCCAAATCTGAGAGAAGGATGAGTGTATAATGGTGTTGGATACACTTATTGACTAAGACTAGGTATTTAGTTAGCCAGGACAATTTATTAAATGCCCAATAGTCAAGAACAGCTGGGTATACTTTACTCAGGATCGAACCGGTGACCTTTTGACTATCAGGCAAGCACTAAATTTACAATATTTGTGTCAAAAGATCTTCATTTTCGTGCAACAATATTTTGAAACATTTTAACTACTAAGTTGGCATATTTAATTTACATGGTTAGCGTCCTCATGAATTTGTCAATCTTGTACCGTATTTAAAATATAAAACTTTATGTTTTGACGTTTACGTGGAAATAAAAGTGGAGAAATTTGAGACAGCCTCTAACACGTTATTTTTAGGAGCCTTTTATATGTACCTAGGGACCAATAAAACAGTTTGTCTTATATCCTTCAACCTATAACTCCGTCGTTTACTTGTTCAAACAATTATTTCAACTAGGTTTTTTCGGTGTTTTTATTTCAGTTTTTAATTTAAAGTGAATATATTTTAAATCACAACATTAAGGTTATGGACACTCTCCTTTAATATATATATAAAACTAATTATATAAATTATATAGTCCTAAGTACCAGTAGAAGTTATTGATTTTATTGCTGTACAGTTTTCTTATTAATTTTAATAAGATTGTTGGAGAAAAAGGGCTATTGAATTATTCTTTAGGTAATTATAAATTACTTTTAAATGGCAACTTCATTGATGTAAAAAAGTATTTTTGTAATAGTTGTTATTGAGAATACATTGTATTCCAACTATGAATCAACGTGACTGGTGCTTTTTGATGTCTTTGTATGATAAATGATTTTAGTGCTAAACTACCCTCGATGCATAAAATCTGCTACGAACATCAGGTTAGTGTTTCATTACAAAAACCCTTTTGCAAGGCACAAATCACTGCAAAAAAACCTTACTAGAAAGAAAGCAAAGATTAACGTTAGGAACAACTCAATGTCAGGCAGTAGCCATTTTCTTAACGGCCTTGCTGAATCCGTGGATAAAAACGCTGCGCAAAAAAAAACGTATTCCCTTCCTTTTGGGGGTTTTGTAACGAAACATTGAACAACAAGGAAATTTTCGTCAAATGGTTGTCCACGATGCATGTGTTAAGGTCTAATGAAATACTTTTATTCCCTATGTGAAAATAATTAGCTGCGGAAGAATTAGTTCAGAATGATATAAATATTAAATCATCATTTTTATGTACTTACTATCGTCCAACATTGTATATTTCGCTAAAATAAAGTTGCCATTTTCCTTACTATATAAATATAACGTGCTAGAATACTTGAGTACAATACATATTATTTTAACATACAGAGCTAATACTACTAGGCTCAGGTTAATTGTCAAAGCATAAATTATCGGAAAGAGAAATATTTCTGAAACGATGGGATTTCATCATATGTGTAACTCCGGTTGTTTAATTGGAATGTGGACGTTTTATGTTATTGTTCTGTTAGAGTTGAGCAATGTGTTTCCAGTAGTAATGTTTGCAATTTTCAGACATCTCTCGTATGTTTTTGATCAGATATAAATAATTAAATATTACTTGAACATAATTCGTGCCTTCTCTGTAGCAGCAAACCTACGTACTTCTTAAAATTAATATCATTTAAAAAATAAATAAATCTGACAATTATGAGGTGACAATTTAGTAGAAATCCAGTAGTATGAATGGAAATTTGATTAGTCTGCAGGTTAGCTGCGGTGGGGGTGTTTCCTGTATTATTTCCTGTATGAGAAATTCAAACTGTGGCATTTTTGCACTCGTTATATATAATAAATCGTTATTTCTTAACTTAACGCAACGATGCATACAAGAAGTTTTCTCGCAATTCCTGCATTAAATGCAACTCGTTATACAATATAACATGCGGACGTTACAACGACAAACAGTGCAATATCATCGGAATTCTGCAAACGCACACCATTGAGTGATACATTGGGCAATGTGTTATCCAGGAATGCCTGTGATCTTTACATAGCTTGTGTTTCAACAAAATGTTTGAATTGCCCGTAAAAAGTATTGCTGATTTTTTCCCCTTTAATGATCTTAAACGAATTGCATAAAAGTAATGTCGGACAACAGTTTAGATAAGGTGAGGACACCTCAATTATTTAATTGTATCTTTTAGGTTATTTGGAAGTTATTCTGAGGGATTACCGTACACGGTGATAATATTATACAATCTCTAACTAAATATTTTGCTAAAGTAAACCGTTACAAGCGAGTGCAATTTACAGCTCCCTTGGAGACAACTCATTTCCTTTGTTTCCTTGAACAGATGACATTCCTGTCACCGCCAAACACTAGGTTGTTGAGTCTCAAACAAAAGAATGTTTTGTGATGCATATACTAAAGTAAGCATAATGGATAATTGCGTAAATTGGGCATTTAAAGTGTTTAAAACTGTTTTTCTGAGTCAAAACAAATCCACTATAATACAGTTTTAGCTTTCAAAGGATTCTTTTGTTTAAAATAGATATGTTTATAATCTCATTGTGGTTATTCAAATAAAGGGTCATATCAAATTACAATTCATATTTAAAACGTTATTAAGAAATTGGGCCGCAGTACTAGATCTTTGTAAGTCAACTCCTAAAATAGATCAACCGCTAGGGGGTGAAGCTTTAAAGGAAATTACCTTTACTTTGCTATTCGTCCCTCAGAGTATCAGCTTTAAAACGACACCTCCATCGTACGAATTGGTTAAGTAGCACACGAAAAAAGGAATGTTACCAGACACCTTTATTATATTAAGGATATAAATGTTTTAAAACTCTATACCTATTTAATTTAGGTTAAATAGTTATTTTTTCACCAATAAGAATCAGGGTTTTACTAATTAAGGTTGTTAATGTGCAAAAGAAAAATTCTTTACGCTATGTAAACTCGTCCTTTCTATTTACTTCCACATCCTTAAAACGTCGTCAGCAGAGTTGCGAGTTCATTTATGCTCTTTAACTGTGTTTGCTTTAGAAAAAAGATGTTGAGTGTTTATAAACTTAAGTTTCAATACACTAAATATTAATCACTGTTACACATATTAATTTATTGTTTTGTATGGAACAAGAAAAATATGGATGGAAAAATTTATACATTTTAAATACAATTAAAATAATAACAATAGCTGAGATATTCCATATTTTAATAATCAAACACGATTCTTAAAAAACCTTGTTTCTCGGCTCGTTTGCATCGCAGGGAAAATCTACGCATACTGTAAGAAAGATATTTTCCTGTAGATGTGAAGAATTTCTAAAAAAAAAATAATAAAAAATTAACAAAAAACAGAATTTAAAGTAAAAAAATAACATGGGCCTTATGGGTTGCTTTAAGGAATGACAGCGAAATTTTAACAGAATATTAAAACAAATTCCAATCACTCATTTTATAGCGTGGTCAAATAAAGAAGTCTGTACATTACATCGTTTTGGTCGAGTTTTCAAACACTGGACGACCTCTAGTACATATATATTTTGTAATAAAATTAAATATCGTAATAAGACAACCATAGACGCATTCAGTTTTTTTATCTATTTTTACTTATCATATCTTTGAATGTAAGAATTGCATTAAATTAATATTACTTTTATATAAATGATAGGTACAGTATTCAATTCATGTAGAATAAGTTAAAGCCAATTGAATTAAGCAAATTAACAATGACTTTATATCTGTCAAAGAAATGTTTCCCGTTCTTCGGAAGACAGTTGTTGAAATGTTTCCGTTTCCGGTGTCAAGTCGTCTTGTTCTTAATTACGTCACACAAAAGCACCATTTGTCCACTCTCACTGATTTGTTTTATTTCCACTGACTATTGTGATTTCGCAAGTCCCTAAAAGTTCATAAAATAAATATTCTAGCAACATTTTATTTTATATGTAATAGACCTGCTAACTTGCCAAAGGTTTTTAAACCATTAAATAAACATCTGGTATTCAAGTTCATAACATATGTTGAAATGCAATCTTTGATGTTAAAATAAAAGTACATAAAAAGCTTAACCATATTCCAAATAATATGTTAGTAGTGGAGAACTGCCGGTTTTACCTCACTTTAGACACGTTTTTCCCATGTTATTCTTATGGGGATTATTTTTGGCCACCAAATCTAAAATCCTGATCTTTGCCTACAAATCCCTATAAAAATTGTCAAACCTTATTTCTTAGTTATTCCCCATAAATATATTCGATATTAAGCAAAAATAAAAAAAAACATTTATTGACCCATGTATGTGTATATGTATAGTAGTATAGTTTGTCGCTGCCGTTTTTTCCGCATCGAGGTTTTTGGGCCAACTCCCCCCCCCTCCCCGTTTTTGTCCTCTTGTCCTCTAGTGGTGACGTGGTGAAAACGTCACTCCCTTGGGCTTGCTCCTTGCTAGTCTTGGATCTGTTGAAGTAATTTTTAATTTCTAGCTGAAAATTTTTAAAATGTTCGAAAAGTCTATAAATAGAAGTGGCACAAATTTTTTTTGTTATATATAAAAATGAGGCCCACCTGTCAACACTGCTCTGTGTCGCTCTCCACCAAAAGTAACCTGATTCGCCACTACAAGGTAATTCATCAAATGAATGTATGTAAAGTTTGTAATTTAATCTGTGATAGTAACATTGCTCTAAAATCACATATATTACAAAGTCACAAGAGTTGTAGTTTTTGTAAGAAAAATATTGTTGGACATTTTAGAAGACATGTAAATTCTTGCAACAAATGTCCATACACGATGATTAAATTTGTTGGTGAATCAATTAGAGCTGAACTTGAAAATACTCTCAAGTCTTGTCCTCTGCCGATAAAATGGACTTTAGTAAGGAGAATTAAATTTATAAAATATTCAATGGATCAAAATGGAAAATTAGTTAATGAAAAAGAATGTATAGCAGATTTTAGAAGTCTTACTACCTTAACTATTGAGAAGAGAGATTTAAAGCCTCAAATTGAAAATGCACTTTTAAAGATTGATGCTTCCATACACAAATATCAAGCCCAAGGCAGTGGATGGATATATGACCATACTAAATATTGGCAGTTGCATGTTTACAAGTATAAGCCCCTAACTCCAAAGTCATATATTCCCACGCCAAAAAGTATTCAATCAAAACATGCAGTTCTAAATATAAAGAATTCTGACAATAGATGCTTTCTTTGGTCGATTTTAGCAGCTTTATACCCAAGGAATGCAAACAATGCTGAAAGGGTCTCAAACTATACACCCTATGAAAATCAGTTGAATATGACAAACATAAAGTATCCTGTGAAAATATCTGATATTGATCAATTTGAAACACAGAATAATATAAGTGTTAATGTATTTGGAGTTGAAGACCAGAATTGTATATATCCATTAAGAACGACTAAACTAAATAGTAATACTCACATAGATTTATTATTATTACAAGAAGGTCGTAAATCACATTATTGTTTAATTCGTGTTTTTGATAGGTTAATGTTCCACTCTACAAAACATGGCCATAAGCAGCATTTTTGCAAGTTGTGTTTACAACATTTTTACACTAATGATATATTAGAACGTCATGTAACATATTGTAAAAGCTTTGATGCTCAACGAGTGGAAATGTCTAAACAAGATACATTACAATTTAAAAATTATAAATATCAACTTAAAGCCCCATATGTAATTTATGCAGATTTTGAATGCTTTATAAACTCTAATATACATATTCCATCGGGATTTGCATTTGTCGTAGTAAAAGATTCAAAAATTATTTCTGAAGAGTTGTACAGTGGCACAAATGTTATGGATGTGTTTTTTGAAAGATTATTTCAGGCTTATGATTATATTAAAAATCAAATGGCAATATACAGGGTGATTGATATAAGTGTGCCAGCCGTTTTATTCGAAAACCATAAGAGATATCAAAAAAAGTTAAATGGTAAGTGCCTTGGACTTTTTATTTAAAAAATTGTAGTAAAGTCGAAAAAATTATTTTAGCCGCCATTTTTCCAATATGGCCGCCAACTTTGATTTTTCTTATGGAACACCCTGTATTTTATGATGTATTCTGGTAGAAAATGTAATTTTAAGAGGATTTTATTCTTGTAATTTTTTTCATAAACCTAACCGTTTCAAAGATAATAATGGTTTAAGTTGTGAAATTTTGAATGGTTTTCGAATAAAACAGCTGGCATGCTTGCTTAGGCCTGTATCGAAACTCTTTCTAATGCAAAAATTTCAAAACTTTAACCATTATTATCTTTGAAACGGGTAGGTTTATGAAAAAAATCACAAGAATAAAATCGTCTTAAAATCACATTTTCTACCAGAATACATCATAAAATACAGGGTGTTCCATAAAAAAAATCAAAGTTGGCAGCCATATTGGAAAAATGGCGGCTAAAATAATTTTTTTGACTTGACTACAATTTTTTAAATAAAAAATCCAAGGCACTTACCATTTAACTTTTTTTGATATCTCTTATAGTTTGCGAATAATACGGCTGGCACACTTATATCAATCACCCTGTATATTCCTCTTCAAATGACCCCTGAGCAAGAGGTATCTTTCCAAAACTCAACACATTGTCACATTTGTGAAAAGCCCCTATATTTTGATAGGGTGAGAGATCATTGCCATTCCTCTGGCCAATACCGTGGAGCTGCCCACAATGATTGTAATTTAAACTATAAAGTAACAAAGAAAATACCAGTATTCTTCCATAACTTGAAAAATTATGATGGTCACATAATAATGCAACATTTGGGAAAGTTTAATAAACGTAAATTAAATTGTATAGCTAAAGATATGGAAAAATATATATCATTCTCTGTTGATGATTTAGTATTTTTAGATTCATACAACTTTCTGTCCCTTCCATTATATAAATTGGCTTCCAATTTGAACACATTTAGATTCATACAAAATCCACTACTACAACGTAAAGGTGTATATCCCTATGAATATATGACGGGACCAGATAAGTTCGCAGAGTCTCTACCCCCAATTGAAACATTTTACAGTTCTATAACTAAAGAACATATCTCTCCCAATGAATATGAACATGCTAAAAATGTATGGACCCATTTTAATATAAATAATTTACAAGAATATCATGATTTATATCTTAAAACAGATGTATTGCTACTGGCTGATGTGTTTGAGACATTTAGAGACCTGTGTTTAAAAGATTACAAACTTGACCCTGTACATATGTATTCACTTCCTGGACTTACATGGGAGGCCTGTCTTAGAATGACAGGAATAAAATTACAATTATTCAAAGATATTGACATGCATTTGTTCATAGAAAGTGCGATCAGAGGAGGGGTTAGTATGATTTCTACACGTTACGCTAAAGCAAATAATAGATATATGGGTGAACACTATGATCCCAATCAAGAGAGTGTCTATTTAATATATTTAGATTGTAACTCGCTATACTCAACAGCGATGTGCGAGCCGCTACCTATGGATGGACTTTGTTGGTCGAATGAGATAGACTACAAATATAATCAAAATGATGAGGTTGGATACATTTTAGAAGTTGATTTAAAATATGATAAAAGCTTACATGATTTACATAATGACTATCCATTAGCACCAGAGAAAATGAATGGCAAATTAATGCCAAATTTAAATGACAAAACTAAATATATTTTACATTATAAAGCATTACAAAAATATGAGGAATTGGGTTTGATTGTTACAAAATACCATAGAATTTTAAAATTTAGACAGTCTAAATGGCTTGCGCCCTATATTAATTTTAATATTGAAAAACGCAAATGTGCTAAAACTGATTTCGAAAAAGACTTTTATAAATTGTTAAATAATAGTCTCTTTGGTCGAACAATCATGAATCAACGCAAGTTTCGTGATATATATCTCAAGGATGAGTCACTATTAACAAAATATGTCACTAATCCAAGGTTTGACTGTAGCAAAAAGTTTGATAACAATTTACATGCTATACATTTAAATAAATTAGTTGTAAAGTTTAATAAACCAATATATTTAGGAATGACCATTTTGGATATCAGTAAAGTAATAATGTATGATTTCCACTATAATTATATGTCAAAATTTAAGAATAAAAGATTTCTAATGACAGATACAGATTCATTAATGTATGCTATAGTTACAGAGGACTTTTACAAGGAAATAGAATGTGACTTACACTATTTTGATACCTCTGGATATAGTAAAGACCATTTCTTATACTCTGATAAAAATAAAAAAGTCACTGGAAAGTTTAAAGATGAATTAGGTGGTCATATTATGTATGAATATTGTGGTTTAAGACCAAAGTTATATTCTTACATTCCTCTAAAATGGTTATATGAAGAAGACAAGCAAGCTTTAGAGGTGAAGAAAGCTAAAGGAGCTGATGGTGCCACTGTTAAACATCTCCTCAGACATCAACATTATTTGAACTGTCTTGCAACTGGGCAAGATTACTATGAGAATGTGACAAGAATTAAATCTATAAATCATCATCTTCAAACCTTAACCATGAATGAAAAAGTACTATCCTTTGACGATGACAAGAGGTTTATTCTAGAAGATGGCATCAATACTCTTGCGTTTGGTCATTATAAAATTGATGTTCAAAATGTGTAGATATATAATAAATACAAATGTTAAAAAAAATCTTTCATTTATTTACCCTTACCATCCTCTTGATAGAATTGGTCAAACATAAATCTATATTTGCCATTATTCTTTGGCCTTTCTTTGTCTATTACGAGAAAGCCGTATTTAGTTTTATCCCAACATTGATGACAGAGATTTTTAAATTGGTCAAATGAAAAGTCATTACCAACATGATTGTGATATACATGTTTTAAATTTAAATCATCTTGTTTAAATAATATTAGGAAATTTACATTATCACGTAAATGTTTGTGTACTTTGCTGTAAGATTGACACAAGTAAAAACAGTTAATATTTTTATGTCGACCCATTGAGAAAAATTGTGTAATATTTGGACTATTTATGTCATCAAATACAACAACTGACTGTGATTTTACATCATTTGGTGTGATTTCACAGTCAGTAAACGTGTGTAATTTCACTTCATCACACAAACTAAATATTTCAATTATTTTTTTTATATTTTTTCTTGTTCTAAAGATTTAGATATTAAATATAAGTTTGTAAATTTTAATCCTTCCTTTCTTACAATTAAGTTATAAATTACAACCGTCTTCCCACTTCCGCTTGGACCACAAATAACACATCGAATATTGGTAGGAAATAGACCCAACTTCTTTGGTATATTTTCCTTAGTATGTACTATTTTAAATTTGTGTTTCTGTTGAATAAAAGACATTTTTTATATAATAAAAATGGTAAAAAATGTTAATAAGAAAACATGTAAAAAGGGCAAAGGTTTATTCCTAAAGCCATACAGGGGTCGAGGGTTATTGAATACTCTTATAAATAACCTTCCATTCCCACTTCACATACCATCATATCGATACTGTGGACCTGGAACGAATATACGTGAGAATCTAGCTAAAAATGTACCTCCAAAAAATAAACTAGACTCTTATTGTAAAGAGCATGACATATTCTACATGAATAATCCCGATACCGCTGCTCGGAACAAAGCAGACATGAGATTAGCAGACTTAGCTTGGACTAGAGTTACAGCCAATGATGCAAGTCTTGCTGAAAAAGCTGCTGCTTATGCAGTGACAAATTTGATGAAGGCAAAAGCAAAAATGGGAATGGGATTAAAATTTAATAAAAAAGATGGACAACTACCAGCTGTTAGAGGCCGCAAAAGACGTGCCTCACTTCAGAGGGGTGTACCTAAAAAGCGAGCTAAAAAACTCTAACACCAAGAGTAAAAGAGTGCGGAATAGTTAATTTAGACAGTTCATCTGGCACACATTGGACAGCATATCGTAAAAATAAAGATATTGTAATTTATTTTGACCCATTTGGAATCCAACCTCCAAAAGAAGTAATTAAATATTTTGAGGGATATAAAATATTCTATACAACCGATCAAATACAAGATTTAAATAGTTCTATTTGTGGAATTTTATGTTTATCATTCATAAAAAATATTTCTTTATAAAAATGGATTCATTTACTATAACATTTTCGGGTACAGAGCCAGAGCTAAAGTCAGTGTTCTTTCCTCCCATAGAATTAAATGATGATTATGTAATTGGATTAGTAGATTTTCAAAGTTATAATTCTATATTTAATGTGAAAAAACCTCTAAATACTTTAACATATTACAAAGTAGAGAAAATAACATTACCAAAAGGAGATATCTCAGTTGATGATTTAAACCAGTTATTAAATGGCAAACTTAAAGTTATAATAGATAAAAATGGAGAAGCATTAATTAATACTAAATCCAAACTTTTATTCAAAGGGCTTATTCCAAAATTAAATCAACTTAAAGGCAAAAAAATAACCATTAGTGAAGGTGATGATGTTTTCTATTATGACCACAATGCTCCAGTTACAATAGAAATTTCTGAAGGAACATATGAGGTGGTTGAGCTTGCAAAGGAAATTCAAAAGCAAGTCCCAGACTTTTTCCTTACAGCTAATAATAAAACTATGAAAGCTACACTACTTTCTAGCCACGTGTTTGATTTTACAAAACCATGTTTAGGGTCTGTTTTATTGGGATTTAAAGGTGTTTCTACTCCTAGTGTTCAGTTTGAATCTACAAATAAAATAAACATTAATAATGTAAATGTGATTAGAGTAAAATGTAATATTGCAAACGGGTCCTATTTAAATGGCAACAAATCACACACCATACATAGCTTTTATCCAGAAGCTCCTCCTGGCTACAAAATTATTGAAGTTCCAAGAAATATTATATATTTTCCTGTAAATAAGAGAAGTTTAGATGTTGTCAGTATTACATTTGCCGATCAGCATGACAAGGCAATTGACTTTAACGGAGAAGAAACTACAATTACTTGTCATATAAAAAAGATATGAGAATTTATAAGAATTTATCTATAAGTGTACAAAATGCTAGGTTCCTAAAGTCAATAGGACTAAAGTTAAAATTTTCTATTAATAAAAATGGAAGATTTTCTAGACGTTACAGGGAAATCCCAATTCGACGATAGTGTGGTTAAAATTACAAATCACTCCTATGTTCCCCACAACACTTTAGCAATAAATAATTCTGATGAAATTCGAATATGTATTAATAATCAAGATTTGCTAACTCTCCCATGTAGGAGTTATCTGTATATTAAGGGAGAAATTGAAAATCATGATAAAGGTCATTTTATAAATAATGCATTTGCGTTCTTATTTGATGAAATTAGATACGAAGTCGCAGGTAAAGAAATAGACATTGTAAGAAACCCAGGAATTTCTAGTCTTATGAAAATATTGAGCTCTTACAATAAAACTACTAAATTGTCAAATGTAGCATTTGATTCTGACACGAATTTAAAAGAGTTCCATAAAGGTGGCAAGTTTAGTACATGTTTACCATTAGAGTTGTTAATGGGTGTATTTGAGGATTTTAATAAGGTATTAGTAAATGTCAAACAAGAATTGGTGTTGAAAAGATCCAAAAATGATTTGAATTGTATATTAACAACCGCTAGTGCTCCAGTCAGTGGCACTGCTGATTTGATTCCTAAAATTACACTTAACTCAATTCAATGGGTTATGCCACATGTGATACCATCAGATGGGGAGAAGTTACAATTACAAAAGATGTTATTGCAAAATAAAAATTTGCAAATTGCATTTAGAAGTTTAGAGCTGCATGAACTTCCATCATATCCTAATACCACAAGACATACATGGTCAGTAAAGACATCTTCAAGTTTGGAGAAGCCTAGGTATATTATATTTGGTTTCCAAACAGCTAGGGATAATAGTGCACGAAAAAGAACTGATGAATTTGATCACTGTAAATTAAAAAATCTCAAAGTATTTCTAAACTCTGAATATTATCCTTATAGTGATTTAAATCTCGACTTTGAAAATGGAGATGTCTCTAAAGCTTATGAGATGTTTATGAGGTTTAGAGAGACTTACTATAATACTATCCCAGATCCTATGATTAGTAGGGCTGAGTTTATGAAGAAATATCCACTAATCGTAATAGACTGTTCTAGACAGAACGAAACAGTGAAGGAAGGAATCGTTGATATTAAATTAGAGATTGAAACTGCAGAAAATGTACCAGCAAATACATCTGCATATTGTTTGATAATACATGATAAAGTGTTTGAGTACAATCCTTTGTCAAATGAGATAAATAAAATGTAAATAAAAGATGAAAAACATTCAACAAGAATTGGTTGACTCTGCAAATCAAATACGAGAAAAATATAGAGCTTTAAAACGTGGCAAGTTTCTAGAGGCTGAAGAGAGGTTCCAAACATTCCAACCTTTAATAGAGCCATTACAAGAATTAAAGAAAATCACATCAGAGAGGCCTCGAATGGAGATACTCCCAATGACTCCATCTAGAATATCAATGATACCAAGATATCAACAACAACAACCATTACAACCATTACAACCATCCACCCCACAGAAATTAGATTTTGGTCTTTTAGCATCGGACTATTTAGGAAATTACCTCAGTAAAAGTAGTATGACAGACACTACATATGGTATTAGACGAGAAGCAAATAAATTTTTTATTGGAAATAAGGAAGTTGATATTGCCAATGATGATGTTACAGTTGCAAATAAAACCTACAAGGGGACAAAAGGTTTATGGGAATTGTTAACGTTAAAAGAACCTGAGAACTATACTCAGGCTGATTTGCAAAATTATAAAGAGATTTTGGAAGCTACAAATGGACATTTAAAGAGTTACAAAGATGGTGCACCAATTTAAAGTAATAGACATACAAAATATCTTAATATAATTAAACCTCTATTTAAATCTGTTGGTGAAGGTTTGAGACAAGTGACTGGTAATAAAATAGACTATATTTATTGGGATGATCCTAATGAGCTTGTAGATAGGTTAAGACTTCTTTGGCTAAGTCGCCAAGCCGGTAACTCAGGAGTGGATAATGAAATAGATTCTATTATTGAGGAATTGAGAGAAAGTGGAATTATTTATTAAATAAAAATATGTTTATAGATAAATTTTATCGTTTATATAATCCATATAATAAGCCTGCAGAATTCAGGGCGGCAACCATGAGTAGTGAACCTACTTTAAATTTACAAGATGATAGTTGGAATTGTTTAAACCGTAAAATTGGTAATGTTAAATATGGGGAGTTTGTAGATGATGTATCAACTTTGGGACAGACATTAACTAGAAAAGGTGATGTCTTTTTACAAGGTAAAACTAAATATGAGTTTTTAGAATCTAAGAATAAAAAGTGGAATGCTAAAAAACAGAAAATTACTAATGTGGAAAAGGGTGAAAGTTTAGATGATGTGCCCACTTTACAACAGACTTTAATACGAACAGATGGTGGTACATTTGTACAAGACAATAATAATTATGAATTTTTAGAATCAGAGAATGGTGTTTGGAATGCTAAGAAACGGAAAATTACTAATGTAGAAAAGGGTAAAAGTTTAGATGATGTGCCCACTTTACAACAGACTTTAATACGAAAAGAAGATGGTAAATTTATACAAGATGATAATAATTATGAATTTTTAGAATCAGAGAATGGTGTTTGGAATGCTAAGAAACAGAAACTTAGCAATTTGATGGAAGGTACAGATAGTAAAGATGCTGTGAATGTTTCACAAGTTCCAAAAATGGAAGTAGGCTATTGGAATTTTAATAATAAAAGGTTAGTACGTGTTAAACCAGCCATTGATGACAATGACTGTGTTACAAAAGAACAGACTATAACTTATAATAAAAAACTACATTGTTGGGATGCCAAAAAACAATTTATAAGAAATCTACCAGAGGGGGAACATTCGGATGATATTTGTCTAATGTCACAAGCTATGCATTACGATGGATCAAAATTTGTATATGGAGAAAAAATTTTTAATTTGATGGAATATAATCCTGATTTATTAGTTGCTGACCCCACATCTTTGAGTGGATTTAAGTATATAGATAATAGACCATATATACCAGAAAACTATGTATTTAAAAGAATGGAAGATAATCTATTGATTGGGGCTAATGGTGATGTATTTAGAGTTACAGGAAAGGATGATGTTATAAAAAATGAATGAAATTGCATACGAACTTCATAAGCCTGCAAGAAAGAATTTCATTAGAAGGTCTTTTAAAGTATTGGGTATAAACGAAACTGTACAAATAGATTTAATTGATATGCAAAACTATGCTAGAGAGAATTCTGGCAATAAATATATTTTAACTTTAATAGATACATTTTCTAAAAAAGCTTATGCTGCTCCACTAAAGAATAAGACAGGGTTGGTGGTTACAGAAGCCATTAAAACCATTCTACCAAAGGGGTTAAAAACATTCAATCCGACAATGGAAAAGAATTTTTTAATCAATATTTTAGCAAACTAATGAAAAAATTAAATATTAATCACTATCACACATTTTCTACAACTAAGGCTGCAATTGTGGAGAGGTTTCAGAGAACTTTAAAGAATTGGTTATATAGAGAATTTAGTGCTCAGGGGAGTTATAAATGGTTGGATTTACTTCCAAAGTTAATTCGAAAATATAATAATAAAGTGCATAGATCTATAGGAATGAAGCCTAACCAAGTGAATATTAAGAACAGTAAATATGTGCATGAGAGGTTGCATGAAAGGACTTCTAAAGTAGTGCAAGTTAAAAAGCCAAGATATAAGGTAGGTGATAGCGTGAGAATTTCCAAGTATAAACATGTTTTTAGTAAAGGATATACCCCAAATTGGACAGGGGAACTATTTACAATATCAGAAGTTAAGAATACAAAGCCTGTGACTTATATCTTGAAAGATGAAAATGGTAATATAATCAGAGGAGGCTTCTATACAGAGGAGTTGTTAAAGACCAAATATAAAGACATGTATTTAGTAGAAAAGGTAATTAGGAGAAAAGGTGATTTATTGTATGTCAAATGGCTTGGGTTCCCAAGTAGCCAGAATTCATGGATTTCCACTAAGGATGTCCAAGGGAGCATGCCCGCGACCAGGAGCGCGCCCACGCCATGAGCCGAGTTCGCACATACATGATTTTGAAATAGAAATATAATATATCAACTGGAAAGGGGAATGGTAGATGTACTAGCAATTGTGCATGGTGCAGAGGGGAGTGGTGAGGGGGTGATGGGGGGGAGTTGGCCCAAAAACCTCGATGCGGAAAAAACGGCAGCGACAAACTATACTACTATACATATACACATACATGGGTCAATAAATGTTTTTTTTTATTTTTGCTTAATATCGAATATATTTATGGGGAATAACTAAGAAATAAGGTTTGACAATTTTTATAGGGATTTGTAGGCAAAGATCAGGATTTTAGATTTGGTGGCCAAAAATAATCCCCATAAGAATAACATGGGAAAAACGTGTCTAAAGTGAGGTAAAACCGGCAGTTCTCCACTACTTATGTTACAATAGTTAGTGTAACTCATAAGATAATTTATTTTATAAATTACCGGAACGATATAACTTGAACTTTAAGGTAACCAAGATGACAATAGCCAAAAATTTAATAGAAAAGAATTTTTTTGAAGTGATGAAATGGATTAATAACCTCGTCTAACCGCTGTGATCCAAGCTTACAAGGAATTGAAAACATAAATATTATTTAGAAGGGATTTAAAGCAAACATTCCACAAATACCGTTCTTGTAATTGATGGCAACTGACGAGGTAGTTTTTCAACATGAAACCTGGCATTTTCTCTCTCAGTTGCCATTATGTTGTTATTGCTTTGATCGAAAATTTGCATTGTTGTTGAATGTATAACAAAACCTTAATCACCATACAAAATTTAGTCTATAAATAACGAAAATACAGTACCTTCATTACAAAATGTTTTAAAGATGGGTTATCCGATTGTTTCTTAACTACCAAGCACATAACACACAAATTTTTTTTTTAATGCATGTAATAAATTTATTATATTGATGGAATTATTTTGTATATTTTAACGATGTTACCTTGTAGTGATCCTAATTGACCACCTCGTACTATAGCAGTTTTTATTTGTATTTTTATCCAACTTAGTAACAAAAAAACCTTTTTAATATAACCATTCACTAGATTTATTTCTTTTAAATCTAAAATAAAGTAAAACTAAACCCTAGTAACGAACTTTGAGTATTTTAAGTTTATACTAAAGGAATATTCAGAAATATTCTTGAAGCCATGTGGTTTGTTGTAGGCACAAAACAACATCAAAAATGTTCTAAATATGTCCTACAAGTTACATAAGGTCATATTAACTCTCTGAAAACAAATTAAAAAAAAATTATCATAGTTATTAAATTAACTTTTTGGATTCAATTAATAGACTGAAATAGTTGGCTGAGGTATGACGCCACAGTTAAATTATGTTTCAAGAATAATAATAATTAGAGATATTATGCAGTGATAACCACATCCACATCACAGCTTTTCATGCTGTTTAATAAAGAAGCTTTTTTTGGTATAACCGTGAAGATTTAAAGCTTTAAAATCCTGAAGTGCACTAAAATCTGTGTACTTTGACCAAAATATACATTTAAAAACACAATCTAAAAGTTTTCACAATGTTATGCGGAGTAAACAAACGCGAAATGAACTTCAAAATTGAGTTACCAGGTGGGATTTATTGTTTTGTTCCAAAAAGTTTGCGGATTTCTTTTGTGCCGAATAACCTCTCAAATGTAATTCTATCTTTTTAATTATTTAACCTCAACAGTAACCACCAAATACTGACATAAAAATATTCTTGCTATATTATTGTTCTCAAGAGAATCGAATCAACTTTTTGGTCACCGTTGAGGTTCACTGACCTTCATTTTGACCCTTAATTAATTTGAAAGTTAATTTGAAACTACAGTTTTATTCTCAATGACAATTTTTAAATAATGAGATGTTTAAACACATAGCACCATGGAAAAAGGCTACTGTTTACCTCGATTAAAACAAAACATGAAAAGTTGACTTGATGAATCTGAAGAACAGTGTGATTCTAAAAAATATATAATATAACTACAATATTATAAATTATAACAACTTAAAGGTAGTTTATCTTTCGATTTCAATTGTTTTATGAATATTCGTCTATGGACGTTGTAAAGAGAATAAATTATGTTTTTTTTAAGTTGTGTGAGTATCGTATTATAATATATATATATATAAAATATATATTTTAAATTTAGTACCAATTTCGTAAATTGGCAGTGCCTAAATTTTGTTATAATTGCAATCATTATTATTAAACTGTCTCTATACAATTGCGATAATTTACGTTGAACAATGAAAGAAAAAGAAATTTTTATTTTGTTTTATGTGTTTCTTATAAGAAATTGATTATTTCGTATATCTATAAATCCAAAGAAAAGGGAAATTGATTTATTTCATTGGCAATGTGGTTTAAAGACGTGTGTAAGATAGAAGGTTGACAATGGAACTTGAGTGGCAGAGTTTGTTTATATCCCTGAGCCAACATTTGTCTCTTCAACAGCTCATTTCCTCTCTGTCTAGTGGATAACATCTGTAAATATCACCACCTTATGTGTTGTATCCAACATCATGTGGTTTAAGACGTGTGTAAGATAGAAGGTTGACAATGGAACTTGAGTGGCAGAGTTTGTTTATATCCCTGAGTCAACATTTGTCTCTTCAACAGCTCATTTCCTCTCTGTCTAGTGGATAACATCTGTCAATATCACCACCTTATGTGTTGTATCCAACATCATGTGGTTTAAGACGTGTGTAAGATAGAAGGTTGACAATGGAACTTGAGTGGCAGAGTTTGTTTATATCCCTGAGCCAACATTTGTCTCTTCAACAGCTCATTTCCTCTCTGTCTAGTGGATAACATCTGTCAATATCACCACCTTATGTGTTGTATCCAACATCATGTGGTTTAAGACGTGTGTAAGATAGAAGGTTGACAATGGAACTTGAGTGGCAGAGTTTGTTTATATCCCTGAGCCAACATTTGTCTCTTCAACAGCTCATTTCCTCTCTGTCTAGTGGATAACATCTGTCAATATCACCACCTTATGTGTTGTATCCAACATCATGTGGTTTAAGACGTGTGTAAGATAGAAGGATGACAATGGAACTTGAGTGGCAGAGTTTGTTTATATCCCTGAGTCAACATTTGTCTCTTCAACAGCTCATTTCCTCTCTGTCTAGTGGATAACATCTGTCAATATCACCACCTTATGTGTTGCATTCAATTTTCATTGGCTTTCTAGTTGCCTTCCCCATTTTGTATGTTTATACATCACTCTGCGATTTTTGACGGGTACTTGATATAAATACACGTTAAAGAACATGTGATGAAAATAGTTATAGTTTTAATGATAATGAAACTATAATACATAGAAAATACATGGAAATGTTGTAACAAGAACAGCAAAATTCCTATACCTATGTAGTTATAGGTAGAACATTTGGAATTTCTAAATACTTTACAAGCTAAGAAGCTGGGATAATTGGAATCTCAAAATAACACTTTTTAAAATAACAGTATTTTTTGTATTATAAGCTTATGCCTTAGTAAAAATGGGTAACACATATTGTTACTAAATATACTCTTTATTAACACAATATATTCAGTTCCCTGTAATAGAATTACACTTATAAATTATTTAGAATAAAGTTTGTTTATTCTTAAATAACATATTTAGATTGACAACCCACGATTTCCATGTGTATTTGGATTTTCAAGGTTGGCTGTATATTTTAATATGGTTCAATTAGAAAATTACATATTTTGTTAATGTTTCAACATCAAACATTTATATGCCAGTCCTGTATTTTCAGGCACTTTAAAGAGTTTCGTCTTTTAGTTGACGGTATGAACATTTAATTAAATTTACTTTGTTAAGACATTCTAGCGTTAATGGTTTGAATATTCCAATAGTGGGCCTAATACAGTAGAGTATAGATACGCAGCACCTTCAATATTTAAAGGCAACATAGTTACTGGATTTATTTGGCCTGTCTGGGAACTCGTAGGCGCGGAGCGAGAGCACTGCTATTTTACATCTAGTAGTTAATTTTGTAATTTATAATAATAAAAATCATCAAGTTGACGTACAGTAAAAATAATAAAATCAACACATCCAAATCATATTAGCTTTAATGATTTAAAATTGGTCATTTTATACATTTGAATTAAATAACTAGGACTATTTTAATACATTGTTTTTGTAATCAATTGTAAGTTTACTAACGTTAAAATCGATTAATCAGTTAGAAATAAATATTAGGTACGTAAACTAATGAAAAATATATTGTTGAAGATAAAAACCGTTTTAGTGTATTTAATCAAACTTAAATAATATGAAATATATGATTACAGATTCAAGTGTGTTGTCAATACTATGCAGGGAAATTAAAGAAATAGCTGCAAGGTATTTCAATTCATTTTAATTCCAATTGTCCCAAACACATTTCTAATATTCCCTTACATTGTAATTAGTTTACATATTTTCTTTGTTGTTTTATTTCAGTGCCTCGTAAATCATTTTAGGTCAAATAACGAAGCATTGTATGGACTCAATTTCTTTTATTTGCAAAAAGCACATTTACTGCAGGGTTATGTTTACAATTTTTTACTAGATCCATAATACCTATATAATCAAGTTGATTGGCGATATAGTAACATTTGAGTTAGCATCTTACTTCAATATATTATAAACTTATTTATATAACTGAAAAGCACCCCGTCAAAAATATCGCTATGTTTTGCCAAAAGTTGAAGTCATATCAGTTAGTGTCTACATTGTCTGACCAATGCGGGCATTGTAAACATCATAAAGACAACATCACTGACATGTTGGAACATCTGTTGGCAGAACAAACACAACCAGCTGTTAACTTTGATAATTCACATGGAACTTGATATGGTTATTTCACAGTGTCCTTATAAACAATGTTGTAACGGTGTTTCCTGTTAAAGCTTTTTTTACTGAACGAGTTGTTTTAGATGCATTTGTTTAGCAACATTTGTGTAGTTTATGAACTCAAAGTCGTTCAGCTTATTTTCAATTTTAATGTTGTTACTGTTATGCTTGTTTACCTAGGTTTGTGTTTTTAACCCAAATCTGAGTGAAGGATGAGTGTATAATGGTGTTAGATACACTTATTGACTAAGACTAGGTATTTAGTTAGCCAGGACAATGTATTAAATGCCCAATAGTCAAGGACAGCTGGGTATACTTTTCTCAGGATCGAACCGGCGACCTTTTGACTATCAGGCAAGCACTATAACAACTCAGCTACCCAACTATATACAAATATATACATAATATTTGTGTCAATAGATCTTCGTTTTAGTGCTCTACAAATATTTTTAAATCTAAACTACTAAATTGGTATATTTAATTTACATGGTTAGCACCCTCATAAATTTTTCAATCTTGTATTTAAAATATAAAACTTTATGTTTTGACGTTTACGTGAAAATAAAAGTGGATAAATTTGAGATGGCCTCTAACACGTTATTTTTATGAGCCTTTTATATGTACCTAGGGACCAATAAAACGGTTCGTCTTATCTCCTTCAACCTATAATTCTGTCGTTTACTTGTTCAATCAATCATTTTAACAATTTTCTTTCTATTTTTTATTTCAGTGTATATTTTAAAGTGAATATATATTAAATCCCAATATTAAGGTTATGGACACTCTCCTTGAAAATGCATATAAAGTATTTAATCCTAATCACCATTAGAAATCATTGATTTTATTACTGTAAATACTATACTATAGGTAAAATATATATCTAAAGGTATATAGTATATATTCAACACCGGGAGCCAAAAAACCAAATAATTAAATGAATTTAAATATATTCTATACTATGTACAGTAAGCTGACCATTATCTTTTCTAATACTTGTTCAGTTTACCATATACTACTGTATACTCTAAAAAGGTGTAAGACAGGAAAAATGTATAAATCGAATATTAAGAGAGCATATACTACGATGGTCACAAAAAAAAACTTACTTAATTCAAGTGCATTATATCATATTATAATTACTAAAAATTGTTAATCCTTGTCAAAAATTTATGGAGGCCGTATTTTCCACTCGTTTTATAATTAACTTTGCCTGGATTGATCAAGAAAGCAAGGTTATTTGATTATTCTTTAGGTGATTAATATTTTTTTTTATGTTAATTTACTTGCTGAAAAAAATAGGTTTTCTAATCTTTCATTTTGTGAATAAAATGTATTCCAACTATGAATAAACGTGACTGGTGATTTTTATGTATTTTTGTATGATAAATGATTTTAGTGCAAAACTACCACCGATGCATAAAATCTGCTGTCTAGGTTCATCAGGTTAACGTTTCTTCTAAAAAAAACCCCCTTTTGCAAGGCACAAATTACTGCAAAAAAACCTTACTAGAAAGAAAGCAAAGATTAACGTTAGGAACAACTCAATGTCAGGCAGTAGCCATTTTCTTAACGGCCTTGCTGAATCCGTGGATGAAAACCCTGTGCAAAAAAAACTTATTCCCTTCCTTTTGGGGGCTTTGTAACGAAACATAGAACAACTAGGAAATTTTCGATAAATGGTTTGAGGTCTTATGAAATACTTTGTTTTCCTAAGTGAAAAGAATCAGCTGTGGAATAAATAGTTAAGAATGAAACAAATATTAATGTTATGTTGTATGTATGTTCCGCTACATTGAAGTCGCCCTTTTACGATCAAAATTCAATTTGCTAGAATACTTAGCATACTTGAGTACAATACATATTTAAATTACATAGCGAATACTAATTAGGATACTAGTCTCAGGTTAATAATTGTCAAAACAGAAATGATCGAAAAGATAGATATTGATGAAACAATGGGATTTCATCATATGTGTAACTCCGGTTGTTTAATTGGAATGTGGACGTTTTATGTTATTGTTCTGTTAGTGTTGAGCAATGTGTTTCCAGTAATAGGCCTAATGTTTGCAATTTTCAAACATCTCTCGTATATTTTTGGTCAGATATAAATAATTAAATATTACTTGAACATAATTCGTGCCTTCTCTGTAGCAGCAAACCTACGTACTTCTTATAATTAATATAATTTAAAAAGGAAATAAATCTGTCAATTATGAGGTAACAATTTAGTAGAAATCCAGTAGAATAAATGGAAATTTGATTATTCTGCAAGTTTGCTGTGGTGGGGGTATTTCCTGTATTATTTCCTGTATGAGCAATTTGTGTTTGTTTTTTTCCTGTGGCATATTTGCACTTGTTATGTTAATTAATCCGTTATTTTATAACTTTACGCAACGATGCATTGATACAAGAGGTTTTACCGTGATTTCTGCCTTATCTCATTACTCGTTATACAATAGAATGTGCGGACGTTACAACGACAAACAGTGCAATATCATCGGAATTCTGCAAACGCACACCATTGAGTGATACATTGGGCAATGTGTTATCCAGGAATGCCTGTGATCTTGACATAGCTTGTGTTTCAACAAAATGTTTGAATTGCCCGTTAAAAGTATTGCTGATTGTGTTCCTGAAATGATCTTCAACGAATTGCATAAACAACAACAGTTTAGATAAGGTGAGGACACTTCATTATTTAATTGAATCTTTTAGGTCATCTGAAAGTTATTCTGAGTTACAGTGATAATATTATAAAATCTTTAACTAAGTATTTTGCTAAAGTAAACCGTTACAAGCGAGCACAATTTACAGCTCCCTTGGAGACAACTCATTTCCTTTGTTTCCTTGAGCAGATGACATTCCTGTCACCGCCAAACACTGTTGTTAAGTCTCAAACAAAAGAATGTATTGTGATGAATATAATAAATTAATTGCTAATGAATACTTGCGTAAATTACGCATTTAAAGTGTTAAAAACTTATTTCTGAGGCAAACAAAAATCCACTATAATAAAGTTTTAGCTTTCAAAGACTTCGTTTGTTGAAAAGAGATATGTTTATAATCTCATTCTGTGGTTATTCAAATAAAGGGTCATATTAAATTACAATTCACATTTAAACCGTTGTTAAGAAATTTTGACTGCAGCACTAGATCTTTGTAAGTTAATCCTAAAATAGATCAAACGCTAAGAGATGACGCTTTAAAGGAAATTACCTGTAGTTTGCTATTCGTCCCTCTTTGGTTAAGTAGGACACAAAAAAAGGAATGTTACCAGAAAAGCTTTATTATATTAAAGATATAAATGTTTTAAAACTCTATACCTATTTAATTTTGGTTACACTTGTTGAAATGTTTCCGTTTCCGGTGTCAGCTCGTCTTGTTCCTAATTACACAAAAGCACCATTTGTCCACTCTCACTGATTTGTTTGATTTCCACTGTCTATTGTGATTTTGCAAGTTGCTAAAAGGTCATAAAATAAATATTCTAGCAACATTATATTTAACAGAACTGCTAACTTGCCAACGGTTTTTTAGCCATTAAATAAACAATTGGTATTTAAGTTCGTATCATATTTCAATTAATGTCGAAGATGCAAACATCGATGTTAAAAAAAAACTTTGAATTTGTATTTCTTTGAAGCTTAACCACCTTCCAAATAATATATTACAATAGTTTATTCATAAGGTAATTTATTTTATAAATTATGTGGAAGTACGATGTAACGTAGAACTTCGCTAAGCGAGATGTCAATGGCTAAAAATAGAATAGAAAATTTTTTGTTTAAAAACTACTAATTCTTGAAAGGGATTAATAACCTCGTGTAACCGTTGTAATCCAAGCTTACAAGGAATTGAAAACATAAATATTATTTTGAAGGGATTTAAAGCTAACGTTCCACAAATACCGTTCTTGTAATTGATGGCAACTGATGAGGTCGTTTTTCAACATGAAACCTCGCATTTTCTCTCTCAGTTGCCATTATGTTGTTATTGCTCACATCGACAATTTGCATTGTTGATGAATGCGTGACAAACCGTTAATCACCAAACTAAATTTTGTCTATAAATAACGAAAATACTGGACCTTCATTACAAAATGTTTTAAAAGAGGTGTTTCTGATTGTTTCTTAACTACCAAGCACATAAACTTGATATTTTTTATTGAAGAAAAATGTATTTATTAAATTTACTATCTTGATGGTATCATTTTGTATATTTTAACAAAATTACTATGTGGTGATGATTTCTAATTAACCAACTAATTATAGCAGTTTTTATTTTTATTTTCATCCAGCTTAGTAACAAAAAACCTTTTTATAACCACTCACTAGATATTTTTATATTTAAATTTAAAATAAAGTAAAACCAAACCATGTTGTAACAAACGATTATACTATTTTGAGTTTATACTAAAGGGATATTCAGAAATATTCTTGAAGCCATCTATTTTGTTCAGGCCCAAAAAAACAGGCACAATATTCCACATAAGTCCTACAAGTTGCATAAGGCCATAATTACTCCCTGAAACCTAATTTAAAAATTATCATAGTTCCAAATTAACTTTTTGGATTCAATTAATAGACTGAAATAGTTGGCTGAGGTGTGACGTCATAATAAAATTATGTTTAAAAATAATTATTATTTGAGATATCATGCAGTGATAACTATATCACAGCTTTTTATACTGTTTAATAAAGAAGCTTTTTTTGTATAACCGTGAAGATTTAAAGTTTTCAAATCCTGAAGTAAACTAAAATCTTTGTACTTGTACCGAAATAGACATTTAAAAACACAATCTAAAAGTTTTCACAATGTTATGCGGAGTAAACAAACGCAAAATGAACTTCAAGATTGAGTTACCAGGTGGGATTTATTGTTTTGTTCCAAAAGGTTTGCGGATTTCTTTTGTGCCGAATAACCTCTCAAATGTAATTCCATCTTTTTAAGTATTTAACCTCGACAGTAACCCCTAAAGACTCACAGAAAAGTACTCTTGCAATATTATTGTTCTCAAGAGAGTCGAATCACCTTTTTGGTCCTCACCTTGAGGTTCACTGACCTTCATTTTGACCCACTGAGTTAAATTGAAAACTGACTTACAGTTTTATTCTCAATGATATTTTTAAAACAATGAGATGTTTATCAATGGCACCATGGAAAAAGGCTACTGTTTACCTCAATTAAAACAAAAATGGAAAGTTGACTTGATGAATCTGAAGAACAGTGTGATAATAGAAAATATAATACAACTATAATATTATAAATTATAACAACTTAAATGTAGTTTATCTTTATGACTTCAATTGTTTTATGACTATTCGTCTATGGACGTTGTAGAAAAAATATGTTTTTTAAGTGGTGTGAGTATCGTATTAAAAAAAATATATATATGAAATATATATTTTAAATTTAGAACCAATTTCATAAATTGGTAGTCCCTAAATCTAGTTATAATTGCAATCATTATTATTAAGAACTTCTTTACAATTGCGCAAATTTACGTTAAACAATGAAAGAAATATAATTTGTTATTTTGATTGATGTGTTTCTATTAAGAAATTTATCATGTCGTATATATATTTCCCAAAGAAAAGGGAAATTGATTTTTTTCATCGGCAATGCGGTTTAAAGACGTGTGTAAGATGGAAGGATGACAATGGAACTTGAGTGGCAGAGTTTGTTTATATCCCTGAGTCCACATTTGTCTCTTCAACAGCTCATTTCCTCTCTGTCTAGTGGATAACATCTGTCAATATCACCACCTTATGTGTGCATCCAAATTTTATTAGCTTTCTACTTTCGTCAACATTTCCTGTTTAATTTCTATCCTTTGATAATTTAAAAAGAATTCACATGACATAACCAAATTGATTCGTTGGAATATAATTGAGTATTTTGGGCAAATAAAAGAAATATTCACACAATTGTTTATTCAGATAATAAAAAAACCTTGTAAAAACAAGTCAGTGACGAGCTCTTTGCAATATGCTTTACAAGCCAAACGTAAATGATTTAAAGGCAGATGAAAATCTAAAATGCATGGAAAGCAGCAATTACAATTATTTAAATAAGTAAACGTGGTTTGCAATTGAATAAGCAAGTGAATATCATTATACGCGATTGTATATTTTAAATACATGAATATGTTTCCATCTCGAGCTACAGTCATTATCCTTTTCTAAGTTACAGACATATTCAGTAGTTAGTGTCTACATTGTCTGACCAATGCGGGCATTGTAAACATCATAAAGACAACATCACTGACATGTTGGAACATCTGTTGGCAGAACAAACACTACCAGCTGTTAACTTTATACAGTTCACATATGAGTTTATTTGAATTTTATTTCTAATTTTTTTAAATATTATTTTCAATTTTATTGTGATTTAACTGTATGAACATGGGTATTTCACTGATTTATTTGCATCTATTAAATATTGTTTTGATCTCAACATTTTACAAGTCAAGATTTGTATTGCACATGTTGTTTGTGGGCAAAAAACATAAAACATGAGACAAAATTAGCAAATTGCATTGATATGCTACTCAAAGAATTCCCCCCATCAGTCAAATTTTATCTGATAATTATTTATAACTATAAACTATTTATAAAAGATTCAACAGATAATTTTAAAATCCTATTCGGTTGACCTGGTATTTTATATACCTGTTTCATCAAGTTTAGTTATAAATCCACGATAATAGAAAGGCCAACGTGTTGGTCAGAAATTGCATAGAAATATTTACAGCTTCTATATGCTTCCTTTAATTTGGGACCTCCTTTTTGTTCCCTAAATTTTTTTACACCTGAAAAATATAAAAAAACATACATCTTGTATACATAAAATAAAAACTTATCGACAATTCACGTCCCAACATACTTACCTAGGTTCTTGTCACTTAAAAAAAAATTATTTACTATTCTATAATTATTATTTTTTAGCATCATGGTGTGGTTTTTGTTTCATTAGACCTAGTAAATAACTAAACCAAACGTGGAATATTCTAACGTTTGCTCAAGAACTACACCGAAGAGATCCCAGTTGTTAGTTTCAAAGCACGTTACTTTTAGGAGTCTTTTATCTGCACCTGGAGAGCAATAAAACTTGCTTGTCTTATCTCCTTGAACCTTCAACCTGATTGCTTGCTTGTTCAATCAAGAATACAAACAACCTTGAATTGATCAGTTCAATTGCTGAATTTTCAAAATATAAACACGTTTATCCAAGTTATAGTAAGCCTTCTTGATAATTTCAAGAGTAAGACGATGGCTAATAAAATAATTTTTAAGTATGGTTCAGCGTACTATTAGGAATAATTTAGTTTATTATTGAATAGTTGTGCAATTTCACATCAATAGACAGGTAAAATTTATTCATAACGAAACCAGCAATATGGAATACTAAAAAATAATATATAAAAAATTACTAAATGTGTCATGATTAATGTGCATTTAATCATATAGGATTTTAATATCATTTGTTATACACAGTTAGCTGCAGACCTAGTGAGGCTTTTGTAGCTTGTTGTAAGCTAATTTGTAAACCTTAACGCACTTGAATGGACTTAAATTGAAATAAAATAATATGACAGACTTATACGTAAATACTTAATTGCTAAGTTTGTGAACGACATTCATTAATCAAATAGAGACTCGATTTAATTTCTTTATTCCAGGAAAATAAGATGATTAATCACAATTCATTGATCGCTCGTCTTAAATTTATTGAGGTAATATTTTCATTTAATTTCCTCATTGAACTTACATAGATTGATGAAGAGAGTAGGGTTATTGAGTTATTCTTAGGTTGATAATTTATTAACTTTACATTTTATGTATATTAAATTAATCAATGAACTGTAAAAAAGGCACATCAACATTTTTAGAGCCATTTTATTTAAAATACGCTCTATAACACGTGTTTCTTAAAGGATTCTTTGTATGTTGGATTAAATAGGTACCAGCACACCTACTGTTACTGATATATGGCTGGTATTCATTTTCACAATTAAATGTCCTAAATTTGTTCTAAATGTTCTAATTTAAAACACTGGACTTAGTAATTCAAGTACTTTTATATGGTATTTGCAATTTGAAATCATTTTTGTAAACATTTTAATAATAGTAATAAAATACAGTATACAAACCTATTTTGTTCGATTAGGAATTTAAAATGGAGCATCACGTTATTATTTGTGATCAAGCTTTAACTACAATTTAAAACACGTAAATTATGCAATATCATGAACAATATATCACGAAATGTTGTTTAAATTATTGGAATTTTATATAAGGTACATTAAGTTTCCATCATCACTCTAAGATTTAAAGAATGGATGTACTGTAGTGACATTTGGATCTGTAACAAGTCATATAATTTGTTGTCGGGTAACATATTTGTCAATAACAGTTCTTCCCTAACATCTGTCATCCCTTAATAGTCATGGTTTAACTCTTCAAATCTGTCTGTTTCAAATATTCCCTTTCATCAGCTGACACTTGAACGTACATTTTTTGCTTATTCATGGCAAGAATTCCTTTTAGCGAATTTCCCTTATAGGGAATAAGCTATTACCGTAGTTCTCAAGGTAAGACCTGGACCCGGGAATGATTGACTTTTTCGTTTTGAGGTCCCCAGAGGCCAAAAACACCATTTGTTCAAATTCATATTTATATATATGTATTATTCTTGAGAAGGTCTTGATAGAGTTTATGATAAATGAAACATGAAACATAGCAAATTTTCGTTTTAATACAAACGTTTTCAAGCAAAGAGAAAATTAATGATACGTCTAATATCACTCTTGAAACATAGCCTACATCTACAGTGTTAATAGATGTATTTTTTATACTTGTAACTTTTATTAGTAAAATCAAAAGTTATATTATTCACATCTTTGTTTTTAAATTCATTTTTCTATGAAAAGTAGATAGTCAGGCAGTTTAAACTGTCATGTTGTTTGTAAATGGCAGAACAGTAATTAACAAAACAGTTTAGTTGAATGATTAGTGTGACCGATTACCTCTAACAACCAATAGGAGCATGACAAGTGTGTGAGCAAATTGTCAATAACTGTTCAACCTAAATTTTAAAAAGTTTCCGCAGTACAAGTCTTGGATCCGCCAAAACAAGATGATTCGTTTGGTTCTAGTTTCTTCTTTCGTTGTGATCTTGGTAAATATTACAGCCATAGATTTATGTTTACTTTAGTTAGTTAGAAAAAGAAAAAAATCTTTGTAGTAGATTACAAGTGAAGTACCCCCCGCCACAGCAAACCTGTTGACTAACTTCAACTTGTCTGATAAAATGTTTACTAAAATATTTCCATGAATAAGACATAAAAAGCTGTGGTACACAATAAGAACTTTACTTTTTTATTTGGTTTAAGTGCAGTGGTAGAACATTATGGCTTTGGTCGATGTGCTATACTATAGCATACCGTTAAATTAAAAGAAACAAATTTTCTTAAACCGGGTCCTCTCCCATAACTGCAATAAGCATTTTATACTTATATGCCACCCCTTACGAAGGTCGGGTACTCTGCTAGTATTCCATAAATCTGCGTATTAACATTTATTGCCGTTTCTTTTCCGAGTCGGTTTGGCTCTCCTACTAGACAGTTTTTCACAATGTTGGTCTTAAATTAAAGGTCGCACGCATAGATTTGCCATCAAGCATCATCATTCATGTATCTACACTATTACCCAACCAAAACATATAAATAAGATATATTTCACAATTTTTACTTCAGATTAAATGTATTTCACTAGTTCTAACTATTTCGTCCTTTATGTTTTGGTTTAAGAACCTTCAGTGAAATATCAGCTTTCATTCGAGCTGTTGATTAATAAGATGGATTGAACGTACCTGCAGCACGCTGCTCAGTCACGAATCAACAATAATAATGATCGTTTTAGGACTTATCTTCAGTCAATTAAACGTAACTCCATTTTTATTTTAGTTATTTTATACGTCTTGGTCTTAAAATACTATAAATAACGGCTTTTGTTTGAGATAATGATTGTTTGAATCAGTTAAATCCAAGAGTTGTAATACTCGATCAAAAACAAAAATTATATTATTTCTTGAATTTTGAATTGAATTTTAGATATATCCACTCAATTTGAATTGCGTTATCCTATATTTTTTTCTAAGAACCTTCAGTGAAACCCCATATTTTAATTGATTTATTCATTATTAAGATTTCGACGGGTTTCATCTAGTTATACATAACATTATAAATAATGTGAAAGTTTTTGTATTTGTTTGTTTGGGGTTCAATCACGCATTAACTGGGCATTTTTTATAAAGTGGAATTCCTATTTTTGAATATCATTATGAAACTAATTGAAGCCCCCTATTTAATGTTTTCTCAAAATCTAATAGTTTCTGAGATACCTATACAAAAATAAATAAATATTAAGTAAATAAATATTTATAATAATAATTAATATAGAGTACTACAGTCAGTACCGGTACTTAAAAATTGTATCCTGGCGACTTTCTAACTTTTCAGGGCTTCTACCAAGCCAAAGGTGCACCAAATGACCTCCCACTCAAGAACGACGAGACCCGTGCTCTCTACAGATCAATTGGTAAGTAACTATTGTAGACATAATTCCACTTGACCGAAATATTTTAGCAAATTATTTCCTTATTAAGAGATTTCATCACCAAGGCCGTAAGAATAGCGATGGATCACCAGGCTCTTACGGTAAACGTCAATGGTAGCCAAACACCGAAAGCAAAACACAAATCAAACCATCGTTTATTCCCTTGCGATTCTAGACAAAACTCACTCGAAACTGTTAACTGTTAGCGAAACTACAATAATGCTACAAAATATATAAACATAAATTGCTCGAACACATATAATACATATAATGTTACTTCTATTAGGCTTATGAATAAGTTAGCCGATGACATAAGAAGTAGTGATAGTTATCATGTGTTTAACAAGAAGTTAGAACCACAAGTTGTAATTTTTTCAGCCTGTCACAGTGGAAGAGTAGAACCTGTGACAGGCAAAATAAAATAAATTATCAATTCTCTCTCTCTCCGCCCCCTCTCACTCACATTCTATGTCATATTTGCCTTAAAAACGTACTTGTGTTTAAAAATTCAAGTAATTCAAGTAAAATTTCAAGTAAGTATTCTATGGAAAGGGAAGGTAACAGGTCCGTGACGTAGGAAGTGGTGAATGAAGTAGTAGAGGCGAGTTGTTCGGTATGTGGGATCTGTTTAAGACCAATAGATTAAGGTATTTGCAATCCAATAATGCTAAGGGAAGGAAGGGAAACAGGTCCGTGACGTAGGAAGTGGTGAAGGAAGTAGTTAAGGCGAGCAGTCCGGAGTGTGGGAACTGTTTATGACGATTAGATGACGGGATCTACAATCTTAAAATGCTATGGGAAGGGAGGAAAACAGGTCCGGGACGTAGGAAGTGGTGAAGGAAGTAGTCAAGGTGAGCTGTCCGGAGTGTGGGAACTGTGTATGACGATTAGTTAAGGTATCTACAATCATAAAATGCTATTGGGAAGAGAGGGAAAAAGGTCCGCGACGTAGGAAGAGGTAAGGAAGTAGTAAGGTGAGCAGTGTAGAGTGTGGGACCTGGAAACCGTTTGTAGCAGTTAGATTAATGTATCTGCAATGCTGAAATGCTATGAGAAGGGATGGAAGCATGCCCATAACATAGGAAATGGTGAAAGAAGTAGTAAAGGCTAGCAGTGCGTAGTGTGGGGAATGTTTGTGGCAAGTAGATTAACGTATCTAAAATACTAAAATGCTATGGAAAGTGATGAAAACAGGTCTATGACGTAGGAAGTGGCTTAGGAAGTAGTAAAGTATGAGCATAGTGTGAGAACCGTCTGTGGCAGTTAAATTACTATCTATCCTAAAATGATATGAGAAGAGAAGGAAACAGGTCCACGACTTTGGCGGTGGTGAAGGAAGTAGTAAAGGTGAGCAGTGTTGAGTTTGGGAATGGATTAATGTATCTGCAATGCTAAAATGCTATGGGAAGACTGTAGGTTAAAATGATTACGAAGCACGAATCGATACATATTTTCGATATATTCAATTGTTTTCAATCGGAATTTCCGGCTGAGTTGACAACAGCTGATGATTACTCCATAGAGGCTAAAAACGATTTTTACTCCCTAAAGAGCAAAAATCCTACTTTAGACCCACAACTTACGCATTAAAACGACTGTTTTTACTGCAGTATGACAAAAACAATATAATATGGACCCTTGATGACTCCGGTCAATTTTGGATTTTGGAAGTGGATGCCTCTGCGAACGCCACCTAGTCTTATCTAAAAACACATCCTTAACACATTCCTTTTATCAGGGTAAACATTTAAATTTTTAACTACGTACTGTTGTGAATAATTATTTAATGCAAATTTGTGTTTAATGCGTTACTTATATTGCAAGTTATATTACTATTACTACTAATTTTTGTTAAGTTAAATCTGCATCTCTTCGATTTCAGTCTGCATATCCTTGTATTTTGGTTTGTAGTTCTATATTTTCTTCCTGTAGTTTCTCTACATTTATGTCTGTAGATGTTATTTTACTCTTCACGTCATCATAGTAGTTTAACTTCACCGAGGATTTTATTGTAGGTTGTTAGGATATTTATATCACATTTGACTTTATCTAACTTATTTTGTGTTTGCTGCCACATTTCAGAACTTTCCTTCCGTAGCCCGATGAAAGATTCATTAGTGTCTTTACGTAGCGCGGCTATCGCATCTAGTATAGTCGCCGTATCGCGATCGAGACCAATCTTGCTGTTCGTCGATGAGTTTTCGGATTCACAGCCTTCGAACTTGTATGAATTTCTAGTCAGCCTCTTCGAAGAATCTCCATAATGTTGAAAGTTGGCCTAAAAGAGGCAAAATTTAAACATATTAGTGTTGAAAAACAGGATATTTCATCTTCTTTTATTGCGCTAGGAGTGATATAAAATATTTACTCATATAAATATACTAAAAAGTCAACATCGAAAATAATTTTGGTAATACGGTCTCTACAATAAACGATTCATTTACACCCATAACTCAAACTCGAAAATTTGTACGAAAACAAAACTTTCTGCATGCACTATGTAAACGGCAAGAAAGTAAATATTTGGGGACTTATCTCATGTCTATAAACATATAGTTGGCGCTTGAATTTATCAGTGACATCAAATCATTACTTTGTATTGTGGTTTCAGAAGAAAAAGGGGACGATTTAGCTGCTGGGAGACTCGTTGAAGGGAAAGATGGTGGGATTGGAACTTTTGTGAAAGAACATCCTTTGGAAGTAGCTAAGGTGGTGCTCTTCGGGCCTGTGTTAGCAATTTTGAGGGACATTGACATTGCAATTCATAACTATAATAACAGACGAGAAAATAAATATAAAGGGTAAGTGAACTGTGTATCAGTCATAAACGTAAAAAGAAGAATAATAATAAAATGGTGCCTTCTAGTGTGAAACCCTATAACATTAAATTGTGTTAAACAATTTAAATGCGCTTATTATTCAGTCCCTGTCTTTATTACAAATGAGAATGCAGTGTTTTCAGGTGTGTCACATGGAGCAGGATTATGTCAAGAGCTTTCATTGATTTCCCAACAAACGTGATGTGATTGTGACGAGCCAACTGGGGGTGTTATACTGGGCCTTATCACTCTAATTATATAATTTATATATATATATACAGGGTGAGTTTTAAATGAGTTCCCCCCCTACTTTTTTCTACATTTCTTAAGATATCAACTCCGGACCACGTCAGATCATTGTAGAGTAGTAAGTGCTTCATTTTGACTGGGTATACATTTTTGGCCGCCATCTTGGATCCACCATATTGGATACAAAGTTTTTTTTCAAATGTACAGGTAGGGTTGTGACCCATCGTTTTAACAAACTTTTTTATGCTGAATACGATGCTGCAATTCGTTTTTAAAAATCTTGATCCATTCTAAAGTTATGAGAACCTTTTATAACATTATTTTTAGCCCATTTTAACATTGTGCATTTAGAAACTAAGAACATAATCGCAAAATTGTGCTAGATAAAGATAAGTATACACCACATAATATACATAAATCTTTACTACCTACCTTTACATTTGAAAAAAAACGTTGTATCCAATATGGTGGATCCAAGATGGCGGCCAAAAATTTATACCCAGTCAAAATGAAGCACTTACTACTCTACAATGATCTGACGTGGTCCGGAGTTGATATCTTAAGAAATGTAGAAATAAGTGGGGGGGGACTCATTTAAAACTCACCCTGTATATTACGAGTTAATGCCTCCCTAATAAGTCGCTAGAGGGTAAAAGAGACACAAGATTTCTAAGGTGTTACTGAACGCATAATTTTTATCAAAAGAGAAATTCGCTGACGAAAGAATTTTAAATTAGAAATTTAAATCCAATCAACAGCTTGAAAAAAATCAACCTTGGAACAAAAATGTATTTAGAAAGGCTACATTGAAAAAAAGTAGAGGAATCCAAGGACGATTAAAATGAAATAAAATATATGATTTTGATTTTATAACTTGCTTATAATACATCATACACCCTAAGCTGATTATATACTCAATTCTTAATAGCATTTATAGGAATGTCCTTTTATGTTTGTACTATATTTTTAGTAATTTGCTACTGTGGTAACTATGATGATCTGTTATAAGCATTTGCTAAAATTAATTCATTTACATTTTCGTAAAACTGCCATTTGTCAGTCTATAAAGCTAATACTAAACATTTTTATATTTATTTTAAGTTTTTCACAAAAAACTAATTTTTCCCAGAACATAGCCTGAAATAGATTTAGCATGGGATTTAGTTCAGCCTAAAACTAAGATATTTATAACAATTTGCAGGGAATCTTAGGAGCCTTTTTTTACATTATTGCGTGCAACTTTACTCATATAACAGTTTAGATTCACCGGTCATTGTTTAGGATGGTTAGACTGGTCAGGAATAGAGTGTAAATTCGAAAATTCTTACAAGGAGCAGCCGAGTGTGGTAGTCCTCGGCTAACGAAAAATAAATACGGCACTCTATTAAACTAAGGATTATTATTATGTTTGGAGGTTGAGAACGTCGAAGTTATATTTTTAACTTGAAGTTTCATTCAGTAAGAAGCGTGTCCAAAAAATTATTAAAAGAGACTCTCTTAATATAGAACTGTTAAGTGATTGAAACTGTAACTAAGTGTCAAACCTACCTATCAAACGATAAAATACCAATAAATCACATTTTAATTTATAAATATAACTGCAAATAAAAGTTGAATACATAGGCATAACAATAAACTGTTTATACAATTAGGTTGTTCTCATTGACTAAAATGGGTCTACGAGATAAAGTAAAAATCCACATTAACAAAAATAAATTTAATAGCCATCATTAAATTATTTTTATAATGATAAAATGTTAAATTGGATTGTGATTGCATGATTGAAACAACGAAATGATGCCAAGACGGCGGTTGTAGGAGAGCTGGGCCACCTACAGTGTGCTTAAAGTCTACCTGCAACCACCACCGTAATATAGCACAATATTTTAAAATATCGTTAATTTGAAATTGTCATGTTATTCTTATGGAGAACAAGCAAATTGCTGTAGTTTGCTTGTTTATGTTTTGATGAAACTAGGCAAATTTAATTATTTTATAACTAAGCTATTAACATTTTACTAAAAGACAGACTTAAATACCCTCCCTATAGCAGCAAACCTAAGTACTCGCTAAACCTAATATATATTAAAAAAATTAGATTTTTGTCTGTACATAGCTCAGAATTATATATTTTTCGGTTATTTTTATGTTCAATACATTAAAGAAGCCGAAACAAGTCTCATCTCAATTTCTGTCTGTCTAGTGTCACGGCCCAGAAGGCATTTTACGCGGACTTCTCCTGAAAACGAGAGTACCGTACCTACCAAGATTCAAACCATTTTAATGTATTCACTGGATTGGCGAGAGTGTCTTAAGCCATTAAAATATGGCCTCACTACTTTGTAAATCAAATGACGGACGTTTTAAAACCTTATTTTGTGCGATTTTTGTCAAGTTTTCTCCCAATGTTTATCACATACGTCATCTATGAAATAAGGAACAGCTGTTTGAATCAAGATTTTTTTCTAGCTGTCACTGATATGTTTACATTAAATGTTGTATAAATATACCGCAACCATTTCCGATCACGTTTTGAGAGCAAATCCAAACCAAGTGAGATTAAAAAGGGTTTTCCTTACATAACGGATGAAATTAATCGCAAGTGCAACCGTGATGATAATCAATGTAATCAATGTGTAACTGTAATTGATATTAAATAACTAGGCATCATCCAGGCCAGGAACCATATAAAAAACAGGTCCGAGACGTAGGAAGTGGTGAAGGAAGTAGTCAAGGTGAGCTATCCGGAGTGTGGGGACCGTTTATGACGATTATATTAAGGTATCTGCAATCCTAAAATGATATGGGATGGGAGGGAAACAGGTCCGTGACTTAGGAAGGGGTGAAGGAAGTAGAAAGGGCAAACAGTGTGGAGTGAGGGAACTGGAAACAGTTTGTAGCAGTTAGAATAATGTATCTGCAATACTGAAACGCTATGAGAAGGGATGGAAACATGTCCAAGACTCAGGAAAGGGGGAAAGAATTAGTAACTGCTAGCAGTGCGGAGTGTGGGAAATGGATTCATGTATCTGCAATACTAATACTGCTTTCAGAGTAAACTAATGATTTTCCTCGAGCAAAGCTTGGTCCCCAGGTACTGTTATTTAAATTGGGAATGAATATGTCTTAATTATGGAAATATGTTAGTAAATATGTAATCAGACAATTTAAAATTCGCTTAGTCTTCAGGTTTGCTGCGGCGGGGGTATTTCATTATTTAATACCACATAATTGAAATAAGTCATTTCAATTATGAGTGGTATTATGGTTCAATTAAGTTGGGATTATTATTCACAATCTGAAAAAAATATACGACAAATAAATAAAAAAGTAAATACTTTGGGTTATATATCCAGGGGTTTTATGTGATCAAAAAAGTCGTAAACAGAAATCTTTTCAGTTGACATAGTTTATTATTCTGAACCGGACCTTACCTAACCAGTCCGCAATCAGGTAACTCAATCTCCTGACCAGAAGTCAGTTGTTGATCAACTTTGTTACAACAGATTCAGGAACTAAAAGTAAATACCGCCAAAACGTAACCATGCTGTAACCATATAACTTCTAAGCAAGCTATATTATTTACTCACTTACTACCAGAGTGTGTATTATTCATTTTATTTCTCCAAAAAATATACTTATGGATAAATTCTTAAGAAAATACTGTATAATTTAGTCTAACTACGTTCTTAGATAGTTTTTAACCATGTACCTTAAATGTTTTATGTTTACAACTGTACACTCGTATCGTAGTTTGTGGAATATAATTTGGGTTAGGGGTATTTTATTTCACCTTAGCAGTAATAAAACCTGCTTAGCTTATCTGCTGAAAAATTTCCTTCACACATAGGCCTACTCAAGTAGGTTTAGAAGATAATATCTTAGTAAATATCTTAGTAAATGGTGTTCATCCACACAAAGAATTGATCAAATCTCTCCTTTTATATCGTTACGTCCATTGCTTTAACTACGGGTTATTGAAATAATGTCATTTATAATATTTACTAATAGAGTTTTAACTTCTTTTGGAAATTTCGAGGCATTTGTTCATAATTTCATTTCCTAGTTTTCAATAAGTTTTAGTAAAACATTTGGTCGTTTTTAATACTTTCGTACGGTGTTATTGTTTGATCTTTAATCCACCATTAGATAATTTTAAGTATTTCTGATTCTGTTGCAACAATAAGACTTTTAACACTTAGCCAAAACTAAACAACGAAATGTTCAATTAAACTCAATCATTTAAAGGCTTGAAGTATTAATGAAATTAAATGAAAGAAAATTACAACCTGAGTCTAATTAAGATTCTAAGGGGTTTTATTCAAGCATTGGAGTTATTTGTATATGCGATTATTACATATTTCACTACATTAATATGCCGTTCAGAATTAAGAGACCAAACAGTCTATTCTTGTAATATATTCAAAGACTGCTTAGCATTCATGTGCATTGATTTGGTGATATAGCCAAGAGACATGTTGGTAATATCCTGATTAAACGTGGAGCTCCTCTTATCATTAAAATTATACAAATATGACGAGGACCACTTTGTTTATGAGACATCCCTCTCCAAAAAGCCGGGCAATAAATATTCAAATTTTTAAAAACTTTCATGTAGTGATATATTTACCGTCGTGTGACTCTGTATACAATGTAAACATGATTATTCCAGACGCGTGCGGGAAATGGTCTGTCAAAGAGACGAATGTCGAGTCTCCGTGAATGGAATGTATAACATCCCTTTCAACCATATGTGTAGGGAAAATCTAAAAGTGTGGTTGTATGTATCCCATCGACATATTTTTCAGTTAGTCTATTACAGTATATTTTCAAAATTTATAACTTAAAATATTTTTAATGACTTAAAAATCTATAATAATTTTCAATACAGTTTTAGGCTTAAGGTACTTTATTAATAAGTCGTTAAGTATGGTTCTATTATATCTTTTATGCTGAAAAGTGCAACTTATTATTGAATTTCAAAAGAACTTATTATCTTTATTGAAACAAAAGTTAATGTATTTTTGTAGCAATTCAAACAATATTATTTTATAGGTTATAGAAATGTAAATTGTTAAATTGAATTTATTAAATATAAAACAAGAAAACTGGTCACGCTTAACTACAATCTGGGTTATTTAGGGAAAAACGTAATCGAATTCCTTCAACGATATACAGATTCGGAGCATTTAAATTAATCCAGGAATTTTTTTACGATGGGAAATTCAAACGGATTTTCATATTTAGTCTTCACTAGAAAAAACCTTTAAAACACAAATGAAAAATATACAATTCCATTATGGTATAGTTTGCATTTTGTTTTATTTACATCATACACTACATAATAATATATAGCATTTGAAAGATCGGTTAGTCATTAATTATTTCAAATATGATAGTTATTATTATTAAAGGTTGTTTGGTATTGGTATTAGTCTAATCATATTTAAAATAATACAAAATCTAATCAAAATAATACTCAAAACCGTATTAAGACACATTTATCCAGTGATTACTGAAGATTGTTAAGGAAAACATGTCACATATTTAGTTCTAATGCATCAACGTGTTCAGGTTGTTCTGTACCATTGACACTCTAATGCTATTCACCAGACAAAGATAAAGCCGCTGTTGTAAAGACAAATAACACCTGCGTGATCAGGGTATACACTGTAGATGTTTTGTCAGGCTTTCATCTATACATTCACATGCTTCACACTAAGTGCTGCTTTACATTCTATCGTAGCTGTTAATAAGCCATCTTCTAAAACAAAAAATTCCACCATGTAACTCTGTAAACTAAAGCGTCACTTGTATACAAGAGGTTAAGTTACCTTGATTCTGTCCAAGTAATCCTTAAGTCGTCATTAGTGCGACCGGTTTCGATGTCTATGGCATCATTGTCAAGCTGAACGTAAAAATCGCTCCTAGGAGGTCGTCATGAGTCTTGAAACACACGTAACACGTAACACATAACACGTACACAAACAAAAAACGATAAAATGCATGGCCACACAACTAATTTACAGCACGGCGGCGGGTACAGGGTGTAGGTCTAGACTGACGCCGTGTCTTCCTCTCCCCACCTTCCCCCTCGAGTTATCAGCTGTTGATAATATTTCGTCGATGTTTAAAGCTGTCTCATAAATTATATTTGATTCAAATGAGGATTTATCATTTAGGATGTGTTGGGGGTGTTTTTTGCCGGCCTTGTAAATTTCGTATTCCTCAATAGTATCTAATAATCTTCCTCTTCCTTTATGGGATCGTAGAACTTCTAGATTGGTGTTAAAATCTGTATATTCATGGTTGTTATCAATTAAATGTTCAGCAAATGCGGAGTTAGGTTGGTTAACAGATGGTTTCGGGAGATGTTCTTTAAAACGTGTTTTAAATGGGCGTGAAGTCTGACCAATATAAAAACTTGGACAACTGTCACAATTCAGTTTGTATACACCTGAATTTTCTGTTTGATCGTCACGGTTTGTTTTCTTATCTTTTAATACTGATGAAAGTTTATTCGAGGTTTTAAATGAGACGATAACTTGGTTTTTAGACATTTCTCTGCTTAATGTATGGTTGAGATAGCTGCCAAATTCGGTGGAAACGTATTTCGGTCTGTCTAAGGTTGTTTTTATGCGGCTATTTTTGTTCTTATGTTTCAAGATTAGTTTGTCGATGATATTGCTCCTGTAACCGTTAGCTATTGCAATATATTTAATGGTATTGACCTCTTCGTTGTAGTTTTCTTCAGACATCGGGATTGATAGTAATCTATTAACAAAACTGTGATAAGCTGCCAATTTCTGGTTTTGAGGATGATGTGAACTATTATGGATGGTCTGGTGTGTGGTTGTAGGCTTTCTATAGATTTTAAAAACGAGTTTGTTTTTATCAGAACATCTTGAGATACTAAGGTCTAGAAAATTCAGTGTTTTATTGCTTTCGGTTTCGAGAGTAAACTTTATGTTTTTATGTAAGCTGTTCATGTAAGTTAGTAGCATTCCCAACTGTCGCTTTGTGCCATTAAACAGGACAATAGTGTCGTCTACATAACGATGATAAAATACCATTTTTTCTCTCAGGCGGTTTTTATCAGACCATAAATGTTTATTCTCAAGGTCGTTTAAATATATCTCTGCTAATATGGATGATAGCGGAGAACCCATCGCTAACCCTTCTTTTTGTAAAAATATTTTGTCTTCAAACTGGAAATAATTCTGTTTCATAATAGTTTCGGTGAGTCTTATGAGGTCGTTTACAGCTTCTTTGCATAAAGATGAGTTTGTTAATAAGTTCTTTTCGAGTATTGAAAGGGTTTCATTTACTGGTACATTTGTGTACAGATTAACTACATCGAATGATGCTAAAATGTAACTATCTTTTAGAGTTACATGATTTATCATATTTACAAGATCAGTACTATTTTTTAGACTAGAACTTTTGTCAAATTTGACCTCGCGTCGTATTATGGAGTCCAATTTCTTTGCAACTTTGTATCCTGGGGATGGAATGAAATTTACAAGTGGCCTTATGGGTATGTCCGGCTTATGAATTTTGGGCAACCCTCTAAAAATAGGAGCCTGTGGGTTGGTTACTTTTAGACTTTTCATCTCAGTTTTTGTCAGTAGCTTTGTGCTAGCATTAATTTGTTTATTAATTTCTTTAGAATATTTAACTGTCGGATCTTTGCTCATTTGGTTTATGTCGTTAGCCTCGAAAAATGCGTGAACTTTGTTTAAGTAGTCACGTTTGGGAAGAATAACTATCGAGTTTCCTTTATCAGCTTTGCAAATCACGGCATGGTTCTCCGCGACCTTATCTCTAATGCGTGTAGCTACTTTCCTCAGTGACCTATGTTTGACATGTTCAGCCCTGTCAAATTGACTACCTGCTACATTCCTGGCTTTTTTAACAATTGTGGCTCGAGCTAATGTTCTGGAACTTTCGTCTTTTAACATTTTTATAGCGGATTCAGAATGTAAAATTTCAGAAACCAGGGACTTTTTTCTGCCATTCGAAAAATTAAAATTAAGTCCTTTACTAAGTAGAGCAATTTCGTCATCATTAAATTCGATGTTTGTATGGTTCAATACTACAGGGTGAAATTTGTGATTACATTTAATCATCTCTTTCTGTATTTGGGTGTCTGAGAGATCTTTGATTTTTTTCCTTTGTGTTCTCTTTTTAACTACAATTTTTCTGTTAATCTGTGAATCTAAGTTGTAGATGATGTCATCTCTTTGGCTAGCATGTAATGTGCTTATTAATTTCAAATGTATGTTAAATAGTAATTTATTTAACATGTCTTTCTTAGCATGTAAGAATTTAATTTCATGTTTCAACCAAGCTTTTTCGGCTATTGCTTTGGCTTTCAATGCAGCAAAACCATAGTATTGAACCATACAAACATCGAATTTAATGATGACGAAATTGCTCTACTTAGTAAAGGACTTAATTTTAATTTTTCGAATGGCAGAAAAAAGTCCCTGGTTTCTGAAATTTTACATTCTGAATCCGCTATAAAAATGTTAAAAGACGAAAGTTCCAGAACATTAGCTCGAGCCACAATTGTTAAAAAAGCCAGGAATGTAGCAGGTAGTCAATTTGACAGGGCTGAACATGTCAAACATAGGTCACTGAGGAAAGTAGCTACACGCATTAGAGATAAGGTCGCGGAGAACCATGCCGTGATTTGCAAAGCTGATAAAGGAAACTCGATAGTTATTCTTCCCAAACGTGACTACTTAAACAAAGTTCACGCATTTTTCGAGGCTAACGACATAAACCAAATGAGCAAAGATCCGACAGTTAAATATTCTAAAGAAATTAATAAACAAATTAATGCTAGCACAAAGCTACTGACAAAAACTGAGATGAAAAGTCTAAAAGTAACCAACCCACAGGCTCCTATTTTTAGAGGGTTGCCCAAAATTCATAAGCCGGACATACCCATAAGGCCACTTGTAAATTTCATTCCATCCCCAGGATACAAAGTTGCAAAGAAATTGGACTCCATAATACGACGCGAGGTCAAATTTGACAAAAGTTCTAGTCTAAAAAATAGTACTGATCTTGTAAATATGATAAATCATGTAACTCTAAAAGATAGTTACATTTTAGCATCATTCGATGTAGTTAATCTGTACACAAATGTACCAGTAAATGAAACCCTTTCAATACTCGAAAAGAACTTATTAACAAACTCATCTTTATGCAAAGAAGCTGTAAACGACCTCATAAGACTCACCGAAACTATTATGAAACAGAATTATTTCCAGTTTGAAGACAAAATATTTTTACAAAAAGAAGGGTTAGCGATGGGTTCTCCGCTATCATCCATATTAGCAGAGATATATTTAAACGACCTTGAGAATAAACATTTATGGTCTGATAAAAACCGCCTGAGAGAAAAAATGGTATTTTATCATCGTTATGTAGACGACACTATTGTCCTGTTTAATGGCACAAAGCGACAGTTGGGAATGCTACTAACTTACATGAACAGCTTACATAAAAACATAAAGTTTACTCTCGAAACCGAAAGCAATAAAACACTGAATTTTCTAGACCTTAGTATCTCAAGATGTTCTGATAAAAACAAACTCGTTTTTAAAATCTATAGAAAGCCTACAACCACACACCAGACCATCCATAATAGTTCACATCATCCTCAAAACCAGAAATTGGCAGCTTATCACAGTTTTGTTAATAGATTACTATCAATCCCGATGTCTGAAGAAAACTACAACGAAGAGGTCAATACCATTAAATATATTGCAATAGCTAACGGTTACAGGAGCAATATCATCGACAAACTAATCTTGAAACATAAGAACAAAAATAGCCGCATAAAAACAACCTTAGACAGACCGAAATACGTTTCCACCGAATTTGGCAGCTATCTCAACCATACATTAAGCAGAGAAATGTCTAAAAACCAAGTTATCGTCTCATTTAAAACCTCGAATAAACTTTCATCAGTATTAAAAGATAAGAAAACAAACCGTGACGATCAAACAGAAAATTCAGGTGTATACAAACTGAATTGTGACAGTTGTCCAAGTTTTTATATTGGTCAGACTTCACGCCCATTTAAAACACGTTTTAAAGAACATCTCCCGAAACCATCTGTTAACCAACCTAACTCCGCATTTGCTGAACATTTAATTGATAACAACCATGAATATACAGATTTTAACACCAATCTAGAAGTTCTACGATCCCATAAAGGAAGAGGAAGATTATTAGATACTATTGAGGAATACGAAATTTACAAGGCCGGCAAAAAACACCCCCAACACATCCTAAATGATAAATCCTCATTTGAATCAAATATAATTTATGAGACAGCTTTAAACATCGACGAAATATTATCAACAGCTGATAACTCGAGGGGGAAGGTGGGGAGAGGAAGACACGGCGTCAGTCTAGACCTACACCCTGTACCCGCCGCCGTGCTGTAAATTAGTTGTGTGGCCATGCATTTTATCGTTTTTTGTTTGTGTACGTGTTATGTGTTACGTGTTACGTGTGTTTCAAGACTCATGACGACCTCCTAGGAGCGATTTTTACGTTCAGCTTGACAATGATGCCATAGACATCGAAACCGGTTGCACTAATGACGACTTAAGGATTACTTGGACAGAATCAAGGTAACTTAACCTCTTGTATACAATTCATGAAGTAATCCGGAAGGCAATACACAAAATGAAGTAAAGCGTCACATTAGTTTCATTGAGACCTTGAGATATTATACAGTCTGCAACATTAGTCTTTAACAATACTAACAATTTCACAAACAATTTCTAATTTACTTGTAGTAGCTAAAGGTGTTCATTTTTATTTTCACCACCCAATGATAAATACTTCATCAAGTAAAAGTTTTTAAACAATGCATACGGCACCGATTGGGTTTTGAAAGTAGGTTTTGTATTTTTAACCGACAAGCAAACCTGTCTACTTAAAAAAATATTTAACCAATATATATGAATATCATGATTACTATAGTGTTATTTTCATTACATTGAAAGTATAGAGGATAAAAAAATTGCCTAAGAAATGTATTTCTCAACTTTCACAATGTTGTGCCGAGTAGACAAAAGCGAAATGAACATTGAGTTAGCACATGGGATTTATTGTTTTGTTCTCAGAAAGTAGGAAGATTGTTTTCACTAGAACTGTTTTACAACAAGCGTTAAAATAATTAGATAAGACACTTTCTATCAACACAAAATTTACTTGCCAAACCTTAATGGGGGTTTCTTTTGACCTTGACTTATTAAGATATAGTTAAAATTTTTTATATATTCTTATCTCTCTATTTGTCAAAACTTTCAATTGTTGAAAATTTTGTTAAATTATATTTTCCCTAGAAATAATTCAAAAAAAAAGTAACAACATTAATATAATGATAATGCTGGCACGTAAAATAATGTCAAGTTATTAAAATCGTTGAATTTGACATACATTAACTCAGCCTTACTTCACTTAGGCTTTGCATAATCCTCTTTGGTTATAAAAGAGTTGTTAAAAGGAACCTTTTACAGTGAGACAGCCGCCTCGCCGAGTGCAATGTCATGGAAGTGACATTTGTCTTTTCAACAGCTCATTCCCTCTACGTCTGATGTCAAACTTATGTCTATCTATGGTAGAACTTGTCAACGATAACATTCATTTAACAATTCACATAGGTAGCTTAATAACTTTATAACTTGCGAATATTTCTTAAGTGATTTTTTTCAGATTAAAGTACTTTTTGTATGTTTAAGGGTTTGAAGAAATGTTCTTCACATAAGGCATATAATATTTTCATATTAACACGATAATAAGTAAGTCCCATATATACTATATGTATGCTTATACGAAATCCTTTAATGAGGTTGTGGGTAGTAAATATTAGTTATAACCCTTTTAGTTGTACATTTCTAAAACATTAGTAAAATCATACCTCCACTTTGGTAATTATTCTTTTTACAACTTACTGAAGTATATTCACTTATACAATTAAAAAGTACAACTTAGTAAAACGAAACTTGACTTCAATCATGTAATAACTAACTGACAACAAAAAGTAAATAATCTTGCTATTTGTAACATATGGTAATAAATGTTGTGAATTGATACAGACCAAAAGCACGAACACTTCACCTTCTCGCCGAGATTGAACTACTGTCCTTGTCTTCAAGAAGGTTTTTATGTTTTAGTTGGTCGGCGTGTTTTTTAAAGGTTCTTCCATTGTTACCTTCAACTTTCCAAACGTTTCGCCCTAGTCTCTTCAAGATTACTCCGGGTTTCCACACAACATTTCCGTTTCTAGTTTCTGCCCAAAACACAGGCTCATTTATTTTGAAGTTAAGGCTAGTAGTGGCTTCAGTTGCTTCTTCTTTATTCTCTTTCTCTTTTGTTTTATCTTCTTTAACCTTGTCCCTTAAAGCTAAAGGAACAGGCCTTGCCTTTTTAAACACTGGTGTAGCGCCCTCTTTTAAGTACAAATAAGCTGTTGTCTTTGAACATTTATTTTCTTTGGGTTGAAAAACGTCAGAAAACTCATCTACAAGTTTGGCAAGTTGTTGATCCGTATTTTCTACTTGTAAGGTTTGTTTATACGGTTCTGAACATATCCTTTGCAAATCGGAAAGTGATATTTTGTGGAGAAATAAAGGTAAAATCCAATCTCTTCCCAAAATATTTTGTTTGACACCCGAAGCAACAAAAGCTCTGAGTTTCGTTTTAACGTTTGCGAAAGCAACTTCTACATCCATCTCACCAAGAAGTTTAACACAATTGCCCGTAAATGAAGTAAAATTCTGCTTACTTAACAGAAGGTTTGGTTTTCCTATCTGTTTCCAAGTATGATCTGAGATGATTGATGCGCAGCTACCTGTATCAAACTGCATCCTTACGATCTGGTTATTGAGTAAGATGTTAAGATTAAGTATCGGGTAAAAAGTTGCCTGCTTTCCGATTGAATGAATGTCCTGTATTCCTCCCAAAGAGTTCGTGTCACTATAGCTAGTTACAGCATTATCAACAACGTTACTCCTTTCCTTTGACTTTGGATCATTCTCAACAATGTTGCTCCTAAGGTGTTGTTTCTTCACTTGCCCCGTTTTACATATTCTAGTTATGTGATTCCTACTCCCGCATTTGTAACATATTGGATTTTTGATGTTACAATTCCTTTTAAGATGTTTACCACCACATATAAAGCATGGTCCTGGAGATATAACGTTACAATATTCCCTCTGAGAAAAACTATTTAATAAAGCATCTTTTACTGAGAAAAGAGAATTAGCTACGTTAACGACTTCTGAGAACGTTTCATAATCCTTCTCCATGAGTTTGGATTTTGTATTGTTGTCACGTATTTCCATTACAAAAGCGGTAACAAGTGCTTGTTGGAAAAATTGAATGGGAAATTGACAATCATTTACTTTATGCCTCAAAAGATTGGCAAACTCCGTCAGACTCTCGCAGCCCTGACGGAGTGAAAAAAACCTGACTCTTTCCGCAATAGCGATTTTTTTAGTTTTAAAGTTGTCCAACAACAGTTTAAAAAGTTCTTCATACTTAAAGTCATTTAAATCATTAGGTCTACAAAGATTAACCAGTGTGCTTAACACATTAGTACTCAAAGAGTTTATGAATAGTAAGCGTTTGGTTTCGTCATCGTTAATTCCATTGAGTTTAAGACCTGTAGTAAACTTAATGTGCCACACATCAATCTCTACTGTGTCCGGGTCGAACAAGTCACATTTAAAATTACTAATACTTTTTTCATTACGAACTTGATCGGTACCTGGATCGTCTTGATGTCGTCTCGGCATTGTGTGAGTTCGAATTCCTCGTCGCCAATGAAGTATATTCACTTATACAATTAAAAAGTACAACTTAGTAAAACGAAACTTGACTTTAATCATGTAATAACTAACTGACAACAAAAAGTAAATAATCTTGCTATTTGTAACATATGGTAATAAATGTTGTGAATTGATACAGACCAAAAGCACGAACACTTCACTTACAATGCATTTAAAGTGTTTTTAAATGAAACACACAAGCACACACGCACACACATGCACATACAGACACAAAATTTTACTCCATTTAGGAATCAACAAACATACAAAATGCGTCAACACTAAACCCACCCTCATCATTGAAAAAGTCCATAGATGCAAAACGCGTTTTGTTTTTGAAAAGGCGGGATGTTAAAATACAGACATGCAAACCTACATTATTTATGTATATTCCAAGTGAAAGACTGAAACATATTTCCTACAACAGAAATCCAGAGATAAATCAAATTTACGCTGTGAACGCACGAGATCTCGTAGGAATCTAAATCCTTTATTTTGTTTACTTACTGAGGAATGGCTACATGTACAACCCTAGTCTTTATGTCGGTTTCGCTTTAGCAGCAGGTAATTTATACACCCACCAATAACTTTAAGTCCTCACACACAATTTTTTATTTCAAGCTAGGATATTTTTCCTTAGCTTTTCAAAACACCCTCCTACATTTTAATTCTTTAGAATTAATAGTTCACATTGCCATTTCAAATACTTTTGTTCAAATTATCTATGCGAAATTCTATATACAGCTAATGGTAAATTAAATTGCTTGAGGGCAATAAAGGTATGAGAATTAATTGTTATGAATTGAATTTATATTGATATTTGTATTTTTTTTTTCATTTTAAAAAAAGTGGTAATAGTGGCATTTCCTCTTGGAAGTCTTTAATCAAATTCGGTAAAACACTATTAGGGCTTGGCCATGTTATTTCGTAACCCCGTGGTTCGGAACCAAACTTATGCTATAGGACATTATATATAGAAATAGAGATCTTTCACTGTATTGAAAAACTACTTATGATGAATTCCAGTCCAAATTGACAAACAATTTCCACTTAAGACACAAATAACAAATATTCTACTTAACAGGTTTTTACAATGAGTAGAAAATATATCGTTTTACTAATAACCAGGCTATATGGCTCAGTTCTGTCTTACTTGGACCATATAGATAAGAGAATGCTGGTTAATGCTGGGACAGATATCAGAAACCAATATGTTCCTGGAGAAACAATATTGGGACTCTTCCACCTCACTGCACTGTCAATGTAGTTTGCCTGAGAATGTTTAGCTCAATATAACCTGTAAATGGTCTGATTTTTAAGCTACCAACAAAAAAAAATTAAATAAAAAATAAACAACAATATCAAAACAAACAATCAATCCCCACATTGACACATACAGGTTGAACAACTATACCGTAACACATTATTCACAATGATCATTTAAACTCTCCATTTTATTGTATACTAATTGTACATAGAAGTTAAGGGTAAATAATTTTGATTAAAACGAAACAAGGAACATTTCCATCTCCGTTATAACAACAGTGATGTTCATCCGAGGTAATCCATCTTTATCTTTCATCATAACAACAATACAGTTTACAATTGTGATCTCTTATTTCAACATTTACTGCGTCAACCCTTAAGTTTGATTATTCTTTTGCTTCAAGTCCATGTATTTTGCCATTAGTGGAAATGGTTGCAAAATTTAGTAATTGAATCATATTGAAATAACCTATAATTATATTTTTGTTTTATTGTAAAACTAGACTGCATACATCATTTCGTAGCGTTCTATTTAAGGACAGTTAGTATATTTGGTAAAAGTCTCTGATATGGTCTCTATATTTCAAATTCACACTTTAATGCTGGTGGTAAATGTATTAGCATTTTTACTTGAAACTTTGTTGTGAAATTATAAACGATACATAGGAAAATTATGTTATATGGCTACATTTTAGGAATAGAACCCTACCCATGATTATTGTCCATTGGCAGCTCCAATTGCGTGGTTATAAGGTTGGATAGGTTAAGGGTTATTACTTACTTACTTAATCCCGTTAACTTCTCCTAGAGCATAGAGTCTCTACTGTCCCTCTCCACATGACCCTGTTGTTTGTTTTTCTCTTAAACCCTTCCCAGTTTTCTCTTTCTCCTTCAGCTCCTCGACCAACGTCTGTTTCCACGTGTTTTTGTCTTCCCACTCCCCTGATTCCATCCAGGTTCCACCCCAATGCCTATTTAGCCACATCCCTATTTCCCTTCCGCAAGGTTTGCCCATCCCATCTCCACTTACTTATTTTGATTTGAACGTCAATTGGTTCTTGGTTCGAGCAATGTCATAGTTCTTCGTTTCTTACAGTTTACGGGTTATTGTAAGCTAGAATCCAGCTATGGCTTAGCAATCTGAACCGTTTTCTTTAGAGTTAATCACTGTAGGTTCAGCATTAAATCCCTTACAATAACCATTCCAATTACTCTCTCTTTATTCAATAAAGCATTTTTGTTTCAGATTCAAGATGTCAGCCGAAGTACCAGAACCTGTCCCGAGCTGGTCCTCCTCTAAGATCTCTCAGACTGAGTATTCTGTGTGAATAGCTTCTCCCCGTCTAGCTACGATGACTTTCTACCTTTCAACCTTCGCCCTCGTCGTACCTACTGTCATCACTATAGGATACTCAGCCATAGGTTGGTTTAATTTAAAATGATATAATGATTGTTTTTCATATTTACCTCAGTTTTAACGCTGTAGTTAAAGACTTGTCTTTTTAATTTGAGAATACAAACCAGCGGGAAAAGGTAGTTATATAAAAATACTTTAGAAGAGTAAAACACTAACCTAATTAAAAACGAATAATAATTATAGCTTATAATTCTAGAAGCCATCAAAATAGAAAAATATTATCTTTATTTCTAAAAATAATTGCAATTAAACAAATTATCACCCATTTTCGTGTTTTACCATTTGAAATTTGCCCTTAAAGATGCATTTATTTTTAAATAGCAAAAATGAAATAAGTTTTAAGGCTTTTAGATACGTTGAATTTTAAGTGATCGATTTCATAAAATACTGTTCAAAGCTCACGAACTGTGTTTTTTTTTGTCATAGCCTGGATTACTATGATTATTACAATGGTAGGTTTTATACTACCTTATGTCCTTAATGTTAAGTGATCTTGATCTTGTAGTTGTCTACCATTGTTTCTAACTCTTTGTAGATTCCTTTTTGTCTCATGAACCTAGTAATAAGATTATAGTAATTCGAAAGATATTTACTTCTTAAATTTCCAAATTACAAGATTAGGTACTAATGAAGTCTCCAATGTAATTTAAGTTTGTTTAAAGTTGTGTAATATTTCCTCCTCTCTTGACTTGTGAATATGATTGGATTTTTACAGATTTCCCACAGACCAGATCGTTCCCAGGGGTCGAGGACGAGCCTGACTTCGAAGGCCCGATCAACAACGTGACAGTAGCCTTGGGCAGAGAGGCGATCCTTGTGTGTACCACCACAGAGCTGGGGAACTACAGGGTACGTGGGGGACGAGCTTGGCTCAGGGAAGAGCCCGGTTACATTTAAAATAGTAGTTTCTAGCCATTGTCCCAGTAAGTGGGTTAATCTGTAAAAGCGTAGATTGAAACCAACGGTAACCATTCCAGAAATACAGAAAGCAGTAAAGTATATTATTTGTTTTATACTAAGCATTTCCTAAAAAGTTGAAGTTTTATCACATATCGTTTTAAATTGTGAATAAAGTAGAGCGAAAATGTTATCAAACATGCTAAACGACGAAACACGGATTAACACTTCAAACTAAATCCTCCTAAATGAATCAAATCCACACGTAACTTCAGCTAGAAGTTAGTAATTGCTTAACTTGTGAAAGACGCCTCTTACTTCCAAAGTGTTGCTTTCGTCAAAAATGGGTTTTATAACGTTCGTGTGGTGAACATTATAATGAGTATTTATTACACGAGAAACTACTATAAGGCACCTATCCAACCCCTAATTGTTATATGTTATTTATAATCTTGTTTGTGGGTATTTACTGATGAATATATTCCTTTCAACCGAATTATCATGGTTTTGATTCGCTAAACAGTATGCTATTGTTCTGAATTTGTCTTATTTATCACACTCAATCAATAATTTCTAAACTAAGCCTATATGTAACGGTAAAGAGGAAAATTTTGCAATGTAATTTCTAAAAAAGTAGAAAGTGGAATCGTTGGAGAAACTTTTCTAAATAATGACTTAAAATTAAACAGCAACATTTTTTTTTTTAATATCGCATTATTTATTCTAGGTCGGATGGATGAAGGCGGACGACCAGACTATCCTCAGTCTTCACACACGTCTGGTCACTCACAACCCCAGGATAGGTATAACCTACGACCACAACAACTGGGGTCTTCACATTAGACAAGTCAAGGCCTCTGACAAGGGCTGCTACATGTGCCAGATCAACACCAGCATCATGAAGAAACAAGTCGGCTGTATAGACGTGCACAGTAAGTTTTGCAAAGAAAAACAACAATCACTTCTCTCTCAGGGTCATTTGTATAGGAGTTGATGATTAGCATCACCAGATATTTTCACCAAGTCATCCGATCCTCTGAATTCTCCTAAGATGTTCCAATTATTTTCATTCCCACTACATCTGCTTGGATCTTACTGGGGGTCATCTTCCATCAGGGTTTAATATTCCCTAATATCTTTTCAGTTGACCTTCCTCAGACCTTCTCAGTCCATGTTCTGTCCATTTAATTCTTCCACGCTTATTTCTTCAATCTTATAATATGCTGTTGCATAGTTCCCTTATCACCCTCCTCTTTTTCACATGTAGGCCCATGTATATGTCATGGTACTTTATTTTCAAATAATTTCTGTGAAACCTAGATTTAGAGTTGGTACTAGAATTAAGTTAGATATATATAGCCAAAAAACATAGGAACTACGCACGATTTTTGTGTGGTCAATAGTTCTGATCGCCATAGTTAAGTCTGCTGGACTTCTAGGCCTTAACAATAAAAGGACAGACATCCATAATATCCGTAAACAGAAAATGGAGCCACCATTTATTGGCTAAGCAAAAAGAAAGATAGTTTACCGATGAAGGCTGGGAGGCTTTACAATGTTCTCCCAGTACAGTTCAAGGTGCGAACGATGGATTTGAAATTGGACCTAGCACATTTGTCAGGAGATACGCTTTATATTCTTTTTTACTAACTGAGGTACGATTTGAGGGGGTGAACCTAAAACTTAGTTAACTCTTCAACACAATGATTGGATTATATTTAATCCACAATACGGTGTATACTATTTTTTCACCAAAAGATATACATATATTATTTCAGTAAAATTAAAACTACATTGTTAAGCAGGAGTATATGCAATGCTGTTCTTTTAACACCCACAACAAAAAATATTTCTCCCTTGTTTTAACATTTCAGCTACATCCAACCTTTCGAAATTGTTATAAATTAAAGGTAATTATTATAGCTTAACTTAAGTTGACTAGAATACCCTCTCATTGCAGTACCTCCGGACATAGAGGATGTAGGGACGTCATCAGACGTTACCGTCCAGGAAGGGGAGAATGCAACTCTCACTTGTAAAGCTAAGGGACATCCTACCCCGAGAATAACTTGGAGGAGGGAGGACAGTGAGCAAATAGTCATCAGGAAAACACCCAAGGAAACATTCAAAGGTATATACATATAAAGTAATGTATCATTTCAAAAGAAAGTTGGTAAACAGCACCATGTTGTTGTAAATATTGATTCAGTTGTAGCCAAGAGGTTAGAGTGCTTACCTTCGTATTTGAAGTTAGACTCCAATTCAGGGGATTCTGAAACAAGTATGATTAGTCAGTTTTTACATAAAATAATATTATCTAAAATTGAGTCACTTAAGTGTATTATAACACCAAGGTTTGAGGCACAACATAAGAAATTGAACGAAAATAGTGTTAAAACAAATAAAAAATATTTATAATGATTGATTTTAATTAAAATTTCAAAGAAAGTTATGTCGTGTGCCGAAGAATGAGTATATATAGTTAAAGCTTAAATGAAGCTAAATGTTATGAGTAAAATTCTAATTATTTCTAATGTTACACACTAAGTTTGTCGAAGTGGTTTCTCTAAGAGCCCAATTACCATAGTCTGAATAGTCATACTCCACGCTAAAACATCCTAAGCAGACATTCAGTGTGCCCTTATGTATCCATTATTTCATTTAAACTCCAAAGCTGCACAAAGAGAGATTACAAATTTGCTCTGGTTTCAAGTTTCCGCTATCTGCGTCGTAATCCACAGCCCAAACATACAAAGGGTACTTTGTTGGTAGCTTTACAATTAGATGATGACTTTGAAGCGCTCGTAAAATTGTGTTTGGTGTTAAGCTGTTAGACTATAGCCACCAGAATCTAATTTTCTTAAATGCAACAGACTCGGAAAGTTATCTTGTAATTGTAGTGGTTTGCTATTAAACAGAGAATGTCAAAAATTATGTGATTCCGAAATGTTGATAAGATTTAGGAATTGGCAGTTTAATTTTTTAGTAAACGTTACAATTTATATGGGTTAAAATCGTAGCGAGTTCCCACATTTGGAATTCAAATGAAGTTGTGATTGTAGATATTGGTGTAACCTACTTCAAAAATGCATATATTTAACTCGGTCGAGATGATTTAAAAAAAAAAAACATTAACAAATACTATTACAATTATTCAAATTCTGGTATGTTAGCACACACTTGTTCTAAACTTCATAAAACTTTAAGGATGTTTTCAGCAATGGGAAACCCATTATTAGCACAAGTACTTAAAATGTACTAACATTAACCTAAACGTAAAACATTTGAATATTAAGAGTCCTTGGAGCCTACAAGTTAAAACTCATAATACAATTACAAAAGTAGGAAGACAATTTCTAATCTCACAGTGCACTAGATATTTAAATTACAATCACTTTGGTATTTGAAAATTTTTGGATGGTAAATAACCCTTAAACAGCTGTTTGAAATAATCCAAGATGACAGCTACCCTGAAAGACTCTTAAATGTGTTCTTTCTGAAATGGGTTGAACGAGAAAAATTACATATTCATTTAAAGTAATAAAAACAATACTTATTTGCCTGCGTTGTTAATTTATACCGTTCATATAGTTTAAAAGTGTTATTTATGGATTTACTGATGTCTTTCATGCTTTTCTCACTTATTCATGATTGATATTCATTGTTTTTTCAACATTACAGTAGAGTCGTTCAGTGGAGACAGCCTACATCTAGTGAAGCTGGACCGTAAACAGATGGGAGCGTATTTCTGTATCGCCAGCAACGATGTTCCACCAGCTGTCAGCAAGAGAATAACACTAAATGTCAACTGTAAGTAGGAATATTAAATATTTTATTTTATAAATTACCATATAGCATATACATGGAGAATCGTATAAGATCTCCAGTATTTAGACGAACTGTTAATTCTGCATTGGTGAAATAAAATAGATTCACACTACATCAAACCATAGACAAAAATATTAAATTAGACTGTCAGCCCTGCTGTAGTTACCATGGTTACCATTGGTTCTGGCGCACACCACTAGGAGCACCGTGTAGTTACGTAGTGCGTATGCCGTAACTACATGGTGCTCCCAGCGGTGTGCGCCAGAACCTACGGTAACCATGGTGACCTTGGCATATCTGACGTGTCTATGACCAAACCCAAGCAAAATGATAAACATAACATCAAAGGTTTTTTATAAGGGATGTTCCAAAACTTAGGTATTTTTAAAATATTTTTTAGAAATATCACGTACATACACATCATACTATCACATACTATACATTATTTCTTATTTCAATATAAAACGACTCACTCCCACGCATGGGTTTTCCCATGTGGAATTAATTTCGTATACTTTTAAGGTATTCAGTTATATTTCTATTGTAATATGATATTTTGTAAAAAATTTAAAATATAATTATTTTATACGAAATAAAAGGAATTTTTATTTGATTTGATTGATTTGTTAGTTTTTAAAATATTTATTAAAAACAATAAAGTCAATAAGAGTTCAATCATTTTCATTCGTTTTAGAATTTAGGATTTTTGTAACCATCATGGTTTATTATTTTAAAATTAAGGCATCTCTACACTGATTAAAATCCAACCCCTGAGATATTCACCCTGTTTAATCCTATGGCTTAGCCTAGACATTGTAATTACGAAAATCATCTATTTTTTGTGGACTGATTTGTATGGTCACTAATAACTTTCTTTAATTAAGTATGCACTGTAATACAGGAAAACAATTATGTAATAACCAGGTAAATGTTAAGCTATAAACAAAAGACATAATGCTACGGAAACTAACATTCAACTTTTTATTCATAATATTAGGGCTATACGTCTATACTACAGGTTAACTTATAAAACAATATGTAGTAAGAACTATTAACTGATAGTCTATTTGAACTAAATTGAGTAAGTAATGTTTTTTCTTTGTAAAACTCAAACAGAAAGTAGACGCTTAAACGATGAAGAGAAAGATGGTAGTTATTATTCGAATCACGCAGCCATAATTGTCGATTCTATAATACAATCCTATAAGCCTTTGTCATGATAACAACTTCTTCAGCCCGAATCGTTACTTTTACGTTCATCGTTTTACTTTATGTTCCAATGTTTAAGTATTATTTGCATTGCTTTTACGTTTCTTTGAGAGTTATACAACGTTTTTTACATATAGCTTTTGAAATTTAATTCACGGACGATTACGAAATTTCATCCTACGTTGTGGGGTTAATCTATCATAAAACATGTATAAATGCAGACAAATTATAAATAAGTAACAATCAAATTAGTAGTTACAAATAATCATCGACGGTTCACTACTGATATTTTTGGGATGTTTTTGTAAATCTTCATACCCCCACCTCTTAGTATTACTGATACTTAAGAGAAATATTTTTACCACAAAAAACTAATTCTTTTTTATAGCATTTCAGGACCAATTATTTGCAAATAAAAATTATAAATTACCTATTGTCACCTTATGGGCGAAATTTCATCCTTGATTAATTAACCTTTTTGTTTGTCATATAAGGCAAACAATATGAAAAAGGTCTTAACATAAATATAAGGCAATATGTGAAAAATGTCAATTGACATTTCCCAATCAACTCTCAATGTTTCCAGCAAAATAAAGTTTAAAATTAATTTTTAGGTTAAAACAATGCATGAACACAGACATAAAACTATGTGTAAGTCACTGATCGTGGGTTACTGATATTTGACAGAAAAACACGCCAATAAACATGAATTAAACATGTTACTTGTTATTGATGGATATGAATTAACATTACAGCTGTTGTATTATTTAAAAAATTATAATTCAATTTTATACTAGCTCTTAGCCCTTATGTGATTATGTATGGATAGGGATAATATGTTGCACTTAAAATCACAGTTAAAGTAAAAATATGTTGCAGCTAGAGTAACGGCTGGAAATATAATAAACGAGATAATCGTTTTGTAGGATACTTAGTTCGTCGTATTAAGCTCTTAAAGCCATCAAGAGGAAACTATTGTTTTCCGAATGAACCTTCTCACAAACAGATTAGAAGTCGACTAAAGAGTTCTTAATCCTATCCTAACCCATTCTCTTAATCGTTTTAATTTTTTCTTAGTTAATTATGCTAAAACAATATTTTAACTAAGAACGAAATTGTATGATCCTTGTTTTAAATACATAAAATATAGTTTTTAAGAAATGAGACAAAAGTATTGAATATATCGATTCTTTTTTTATCTCATCTAATTCAATTACTAGTTAATCACAAAGCTACAATTACAAAGGAGACAAATCTGGTATTCAATGTCCTGGCACGATAATCTAGTTCTAGTGGTCTACAAAATTGTTGTGTGTTAAACTAAGCCACAAAAGCGCGTTCGGCAGTTGAAGCGATCATTCGGAAAACTTCAGGAGCAATCGGCAGACGTTGAATGGACTGAATAATATTTTTTTTTTTTTATTTCATAGTAGGTACAATTGTGATTGTAGACAGTAAAATAAAATGTGGAATACACCAACCAACAGTTTTCTGATAACGCTAAATATAGAGTAGTGTGTTTGCCTGCCTCTTAATGAAGACTATTTTTAGAAGACTTATTGTAATCCGCAACTGTCTAAGCTCCTAACGTGCAGGATTAGCGAGTATCTACTATAGTCGGATTTTTGGATGGTTCCCAAACACATTCTTAAAACTTACTATACCTTTGGTTCGATTTGGGACCTTAATATATCCATATCACACAACTATTAAACATATAATAAAATATAAAAATCGTATTTTAAAAATACGTTAAACATATCCACAATTAACATGCATATAGCTTCCTCATATTCACCTAGTTTTTCCTCGGTTAAAAGTCTATTCACGTTCACCATATAGCTCAGTGATGGGCCTTTTGTCATGGAAATGCGTCTATCCTTCCACTTATCTGGCCTGCTTCGACAAGCGTTCAGCGTTTCGGAATATCGATATTATAATGAAATTTACAAAACGATATTATTGAAACATGTGTTTAACTAATGGTTATTCTCTCCATTTTCAAGTTAGGTTTTTTTAGTAGGTTCGTAACATACGATGAAATTTTAAAAGTGTTGTTGCTCTACTTGTTTTTTATGTTGCCGACGTTTGATTAAAGTGACATTTTCTTGTTATGTTTTATGCCATTTGTGAACTTTTTTAACATAGCTTAAATTTGATCTGGAATAGTATTTAAACCCCACTTAAATTATTCCAAGATATCAAGAAAAAAACACAGCTTAAAAGGTTTCACAGAACACAACACAATTTAGTGTTTTTTTACACCAGCATGTTTAAATGTAGGGAGGGAAACGTAATAAATAATATCCTACCCACATAAAAAAAGTATAGACGAGAAGAATTGGTTATTATTATGAAAATACGAACAATTATCATTAAGATGGCCTAGCTAGTCTGGTTTATAAAATATTTATGACCAACATGTTAAACAAATTCAGGTTATTCACTTAATTAACTTCATATAAAAAATTGGAAGGTTATAATTTCAAATATATAGTTACATGAATTTATTTTTGAACTCAATAAAACGAAACTAAACACCACAGTTCAAGAGCAGTTTTATTGCATAAATTATCCACTTGATCTAAGCAGTTACATTGATTCCTTGTAATTTCTAACTTACTTTGTTATAATTTCTTTACATTTTGTATTTCAGTCCCTCCAGTCATCAAGGTGCCAAATCAGCTGTTAGGAGCTCCATTGGGGACAGATGTTCAACTGGAGTGTTCAGCCGAAGCTTACCCGAACACTATCAACTACTGGAAAAAGAACATGGACCAAGTTATTTTACCAGGGTGAGTTTCTCAAGTTATACGAGTTGTTATTAACCAATAAGTTCCAACTTTTGATAGTAACATGAAATATAAAATAAAATAAATAACGATTACTTGCTGAAAATTGAGAAATTAAATACAGTTGACAATTTATTAATACAACCCATTTAAATTTGAATTTAGTTACTGTATGTTTGGTTTTTATGTTGACATATTTTTCAATGGAATTTGCTTCTAAAACGTTTTAGCACTAGTAAATGTTGTATGCCTTGAAGATTTTTAGTTATTGATCAGCAATACATTAGTGCATATACAAGTATAGAGATTATTCCTAAGATAATTTACAAAGGTAATGTAGCTTTCGTTCATTTTTGTGCACTGACAGTAAACACAGTAAGAAGTGCAGTAAGAAGTAAACACGGTGTCAGAAAGGTTTACATGCAAATATTCTCACTACATTAAAAACAAAGTTATTATTATTTCTTGCAAAATGCAGAAAAGAAATGTTTTCCAGCACGTTTGGAAATAAGGAAAAGTGTAAAATGTAAAAGTTTATTTATTACTGTAATTATCAAACATGTAATGCACCTAAAAGGTTTCTATTTGCTTACAGGCCTAGGGTTCAGATAGAAGAAGTACGGAACTCGTACAAAGTCCACATGAAGTTGTCCATAAAGGCTTTCAACCAAAGTGACGTAGGAACTTATATGTGTGTATCGTCCAACTCGATGGGTAACGCAGAGGGCATTGTTAGGCTGTACGGTGAGTAAATGCAGTACTATATATTTACCAAGCTGTATGATTCAATTACTAGATATTTAACTATCAGTAAGCATCAACTAGTTATCAAAAGGTCGTTTGTGTAATCTTGAAAATGGTCAGTGGCTTTTTTATGCTTTAAAACTAGACCAAACTGTCCTTTATCATTGTGTTTTCAGTAAATAATTCTGGTTAATGAAACAGCTGATTATGGTTATTGCTGCACAGAGCACAGATCATCTCACACCATTATACACTCACTGTCATTCACATTTGTCTTTAAAAACGCACAAAAGTGTGCTGTCTAACAGAACCGATAAAAAAATACTTTTTTAATCCCTTAATAAAAATCCCTTAATCGGTTCAGTAGATTTGATCAAATTTAGCCTTAATAAAAATGTAGTATGTGCACACAATGATGGCAAATATCAACCCGTTGATACGAACAGACAATTTGACTAATGTGATTGAATTTGTACTTATTTGTAGCTTCTAAAAGTGTATTAGCAGATGATATGTATGTTTTACCATAGTAGGTTGACTATTAAACCACTGATATTTTCTAATGTAACTCGAAGGATACATTTGTCCAACGTTTTGGAAGACTTGCTACGTTTTTTATCTAAGATTACAAGTTTGCTTTTTAAAAACTATTATAATTAAAGATTCCATTTTTTTTTTTATTATGTGTTCTCTTCTTTCAGAAATCAAAATCCCGACAGTGCTTCCAACTACTACTACTACAGAGGCAACAACTTTTACAATTCCACGTAAGTTGTCACTTAATTTATATAAATTATTTAAGCATTAATTGAAGCCGAACTTTTTTGTACGGTCACGTTCAAAGATGACTAGTTATTCTTTTTTTTTTTTTATCCATGTGTGTAGCCCCTGAGCTGTTGGACATAATGTAAGACTAAATTACTTACGTAATTCCCGTCACAGCTCAATAAATTGTGTCTATTCAGGACATGTTTCGGTGTTAAAACACCATCGTCAGCTTCAGGTACATGTTGTAGAGTTGATCAGTTGTTAGCATCGTCAGAAGAATAAAAATAAACACAGTACGGACTCGAATAAATAAATAAAACAGTTAAACATTTAAAAAACAGGCCTGTTCTAACAAAGATGACCGACCGCACAGGTAGCAAGTAATTTAGTCTTACATTATGACTAGTTAGTCCGTAGAATATATATTCATACCAAGAATTACTGTTTTAATTCAAAAATAAACGTAACGGGTAAATATATTAAATAGCGCTACTCCAAATATATATATATATTTAATTTTTAAATACGCACTGAAGAGTTTTTTGCTCGATATTATAGTTATAGCATATACCGTAATGCCCGTAATATTCTGTTAGGGTGATGTTACAAATAAAAAAAAATCTCAAATCTACAGGCTTTTAAAGTAAACCTCAGCAGTACATGAAAAAGGAAATAATGCTTATGAAATCGTGTTTTTATATTGTTTTAACCTTTTTATGTCCTTTAAAAAAATATGTAAAATCCTTTAAAACGATATTCACGATGTTCTTCAATTTTATCTATATGGTTATCCCTTAAAGTAGGATCATAATAAAAAAGAAAGATTGTTAACTTAAAGTCAAAAAGACAAACACATATTTAAATCTTAAAATTTAAATACGATGTTTTTCAATGAAGACGTTAATATTAACCTCCTCCATCAATAAATAAATAAAACGAATATCCTTGCAAGGATTCTGTATTTATGTGTTTGATTATTTTATATCAAACTGAGGATTCATTGCATTTTTCTAGGATTGAGTCTTTCATTTTTATTTGTAATAATTATTAATATAGTTTGGTGTTTGTGTATAGTAATAAATTTCCTTTCCAGGGAGAGAGACAACCACTACTACAGAGATGACCAGGGTAATACGTACAACAACACAAGGTGAGACTTGTCATCTTATCAGTACAGATCCAGCACAGATCAGTGTTACTTGTCATGTGTAATTACGTATTATCATTTCATTGTATTATATACTTTATATGATACGAAATATCTTTTATTCATGAAAGAATTGTGAAAACGATACTTAACCACCAAACATTAAAGTGTTGATTTAGATGATAACACCATTTTCAATAAACGTAGGCCTACAATACTTTTACCACCTAAGATGGTTTGGCTAAAAAGAAAACATAAATATATGTTCAAACCAAACCGCCAAACTGTGTAATGAATTACGAAATAATAACGATCAAAATTTGCCCCAGTTTAAAACCTCTTAGTATTTTAAACAATGAATGTATAAACCTCACAAATTAAATAATAGTTTAACTTCTGTACTCTTAAATAGTAACCACGATATTTAATGGGGCCTTGAGTAAAACACTTATTAATACCTCTGCAAAATTTACTTTTTGTGTAAATTTTATATTGGAAATTGTTTATAACATAGAATAAACAACGAGATTAAAATTTATAAAACGTTTATTGTTTTCCAGTGACAGTAATTTTGCAACTAACAATAATAACAAATACTTACTCCCTATACTTCATAATTAGAGTTTACAAACCTTCGTAATACCAACTCATAATGTTTTCACTCGCCCCTGACCTCCATAGGCCACCCCCTCCCCTGATGCACAGAAGATGTAGAAGGCCTCTCACTCTAACTACTTATTTCTAGAAAAAATATAAAGAATACTAATTATATACAACTCTACTATACTTTTCCTGAAGTAGGCCCGCTACAAACGCCTTCCACCTTAATCTGCGCCACTTGTCCGATCCTAACTCTTGTCCTCTCTTTGTGCATTTAACTTGCAAAATACAAAATTTCACTTTCCCTCCAAAATGTTACAGACCCTCTCAACGCGACTCCGTCAAGAACGCGGGAAATCTACGTGGACCACAACGAGCACGAGGTGTCTGGTATCTCCAGCAGACAGCACATCACGAGCGGAACCTCCCTCCACTCTCAGCAAACCTGTGTCCTCCTCACCCTCTGGATACTCTGCCTCTCCAGCAGATGACGCCTGTAGTCCCTCCTGTACAACTACACGATGCTCACATAGGATAGACTAGTTGAGGTTCTGTACCAGAGCCCCCGTTCTGAGATGTTAGTGTAAATGTAACATGAATTTTGTACTCGTTGTTCATGTTGTAACCGATTTGTTACCTGAATATTTTCAATGCTTATTTTTTATAAGAGCGTTAAGTAGATAAATAATCATTGAATAGTAGCTTACCGCGTTATATACAGATGTTTATAATGGTATTAGTGTAATTATATGTAAATATTGTATAAGTTGAATTTGTAAAATAATGTAACTTTAATTTACAGTGAGTTACGTTTTTTTGTAAGTTATGCAGTATAACGTAAGCTTAACTATTGTGATAATTTACTTCCATTTACTTAATAAGTTAGTGAACAGGTTAGTTGATAAGGTCATGATAGATAATATTAAATAAATAGTCCATATCAAGATACTAATATTAGTTATAATAACCTATATCTGTTGATACATATCTCGTAATAAATCTGTTATTTTAGTATCAATTTAAGTAGACGTGTTGGAGGTAAAAGATTTAAAATATCACAATCTTATATTACTTTATAATGATATTACTTTTTAAAGAAGCATTTAAAGATTAATACAAAGGTTAGAGCCTGGAATCTGCTTTTTAATCAATAATTTAGAAAATTTTATTACATGTAACATATAAAACCTGAAACTTTACATGGATTAGGAATGGGATATAAACTTGTTGCTAAACCCTGCTAAACCATGAAGCTACAATAAATGGAAATAACCAAACGGATTCATTAGTTATTTAATATTTAAAACTGTTATGAGTACGGGTAAAATCCTTTTACATACCGTTTATTGTAAAACTGAAAATGTGATCAGGTTTTCAATTTAAAATGCTAACTTAATTTTAGCATAAGGATGAGGGACTGAAATAAGAATCTTCTGTAAGCAGTGATGATTTCTTCTTTGTAATCTTTTCCTTTAAACTGGAACGATATTGTTTACAATGTTGAAGATGTATTCATGTAACAATAAATGGATTTTAATGTTAGATGTCCCTGGTGGATGTAACTGTCAATAAGTATTGAGTAATTTATATTGGGACAGAAAAACGAATTGTTGTATAAACAATTTGGCCTTTTACCTTTGCTTCATCGTAAAACTGATCAAACTAAATGAATTTAAACCCTTAATGTTTTAATCCTTAGAGTTTGTAACTAATGAAAAAACATTAACATTCTGAAGTATGCGGTTTATTTTATATTTATATTGAGTAAATTTTATATTTACACAAATATTATCTTCGAAATAACAAAAAAATATTTTTCAACCTTGGTTATTTTAAACACCGAATTCATGGGTTTAGAAATACAACTAATTATGTGTAATTGGGAATTTATTTATATATATATAAATAACACTTTTTCGTTTTGAAATATTATTTTTGTGTAAGCATTAAATTAAGAAAAGAAGTGTCTCGACAAAAATATACATGATCATGCTGTTTTTTTTTTAAACAACCGTTAATTGAATCAGTGTTTTAAAACATAGCTCTTGTATAAAACAAAACTTTACTATGTTCCATGATATAATTTTTTTGGTAGATAGTTATGTAATAAATATTAAGATTACTACAGCTTAAAAATTGAAGAATACTGTAAGGACATAATATTTGTAACTAGACAAACAAGTATAAGTTTGATTTATGAAGATGATATTGGCAACAAATAATACAGGTTTGTACAGGAAATATTTATGTATTGAAATATAAAAATATATGGATTCTATTGAATTTGGACCATTCTTATAACCTATGGCTTGCTGTTTTTATGTTTTAAACAAGAAGATATATATATAAAATATGAATGATTTTAATACTGTAATATTTACGTAAGGTGGAATGAAGCATTTAGACTCAAACAACATGGATTATGGTTTTAATCGTATTTTTGTAGCTACATATTTTTTATAACATACTTATTGTATACTCATGTTTGTTTCATTTCTGAATATAACTCCAAAAAATTATTACCATTGTATATATCACACGAAGATTAAAGAGGATACATTTATCAGAACTGAAATTGTCTTATAAATGTGATAAAAGTAATAGTTTTTCATCATAACTTATTTAATTAAATCCAATCTTAAAGAAAATGATATAGAAGAAAATTTTAAAATACGTCATATGACTTTTAAAACTTCTTAGTTATTATATCAAGTTTATATATTCTTAAAAAACTTAAATATATTGACGGAAACACTACGGTTTAAACATTTTAAAAGTTATAATATTATTAATTTTTGTACTTACATTTTCTGTGGCCTGCAATTTAATATTAAACTTTAGTTATGAAAATCATCCTACTCTAATGTTGCTTGTAAATGACTGAAATACAATTAATTGATTAGAGATTTTCAAAACTGCTTGTTAGAATACTACAAAGTTTGCCTAATAGAGTTTGTAAATAATTACAAAGTAAGTTATGTTTAATTAACGATAAGCATATTTTATTAATTATACATTTTTGCAATGAATTTATTTCATACAATATTGGTGCAAGAATGATGTACGATATAGTTTGGGCTAAGGTTTTATTTACCGTTTCTCTTACAGAATAAATCGTAGCTGTAAACAATTCTACTATGACAGACTAATTTTGCCAGAAAATGAAATTTCAGTAATAAACAATATTTATGTTCAGAAGCGGAAAGCACTTGAAACAAAACAAGATGAACTTTCACCTGGAATTGTTCTGTCATGAGGCTCCACCGAGGCCATCCATTAGCTTTATCTTTCATCAAAACAACAATACAATTTACGGTCGTAATCTCTCTACTATTCCCTGTTTAATTTGTAACATCTTTAATGGATTTTAACGCAGAATCATGAATGATCTATGATCAAACTGTAGGGTGTATTAATATTATAAAAAACAATTTAAGAATTTTAATAGATATAATAAATAACTTGGTTACTTTGGTATTATACCGACCACAATTAATATTTATAACCTAACCTTTTGGACTATGGTTTAGGTTAGGAAGATTTTGTTATTTAAACTAATTAAAATCTTATATGGAAGTCCATTTATCGATCTGGTCAGTATACCAAAGTAACAATAACTTCATTATCGGTATAGCAGGTTTTTTTTATTTACTGAAAATAAGTAAAAAATATGGGTAAAATATTTGGAATCATTTTACCACCTACAGATTTGGCTTACAAGATGGTGAATACAGTTTAATGAGTAGCTGACCAATTTTGATTAGGCTTTCTAATCATTATTACACCCAGTAGGCAATTATTGAAATGTCCAATCGAAATATATCATGAAAATTCTAGTATTTCATAACGTCTAAACAATAAAATATATATTTCCATTATAATTTTTCCGAACTAGGTATCGTATCGGGTTTTAAATTTTATTATCCTAGTTTCTTTATTTGTTTGTACTTGTAAAAAATTTCAACAATAAATTATACGTTTAAAAAATATTTAGGTTTTTTTTAACTTAAACATTATTTTATTGATAACTATTATGTAGTGTATCATTCTGATGTATATAAATCAACAGTGAGAAATTATAAAAGACGCATGTATCAAATTTTCTCCACACGAGATAAATTTAAGATACTAAACTTAATTTAAAACTTGTCTTTCAGTATATACGCGCATATATACATGTTATGAAGAGCAATAATGCTCAGAAGGAATCTTTTATATTCGTACAAGCGTGAGATTAAAATTGCCAGACAAGCTTTGATGACGCATTTAAGGTTCTATTTTTGTAAACATTTATTATAAGATGAGAACTTCTTATGAAGCGTATAACCTTAGGTGAGAGATAAAATATATTTATTATGTTAAAGTTTATTTATTTCTAACAATCCTAAACCTAATTTAAAAAGAGTAATACAGTATAGCTATAAAACAAGCTGTCGCGTGATAATATTGAAAATCATAATATCAATCAGTTTTTCAATTATGTTAAATACTTGCTGTTGGTTTTTTTATAAATTATAATTGTTGGAAATGATAGTGTAAATATAATACTGACAGCCTATCACATACACCACTTTAACACGTTCCTTCCGAGACCGTAATTGATCCAAGATGGACATTATCCAATGCTAAGCGATGATTCCGACTTATTCTATTAATTTACAGCAACTTTTTTAATTGTACTGTTTGCTGATTCCTTGTAGTTTTCTTATATAATTATGAACAAATAGACTAATGTTTAAATAAACAAGAATTCAACTATTTTAAGTAATTTTATTAGGATTCATAATATGTTTAGGATGATAGTATATACAGGGTATTTTTAAAAACTTTCATCTTTATTTATGTAAAAACCGCAATAGATAGAAATATTAAGTTTGCGGGAATCATCTATTGACGTAGTGGACCCAATTGTTTTGAATTCAACGTTACATTCACATTCCCCACCTCCCCCCCCCCTGCCCCCAACTTATTTTTTTTTTAAATAGCAAGGTACCCCTTGTGACATATCAAATAAAAGAGCATGAAAAAAGAAAATGTTTGAAGAAAAAAAATGAAAATCGGTTCATAAACTTGTGAGATATTCCCCCCCCCTCCCCAACCCGGAACTTAATTTTTTTTTAATAGCAAGGTACCCCTTGTGACATATCAAATGAAATAGCATGAAAAAAGAAAACTTTTGGTGAAAAAAATTTAAAATCAGCTTATGAATGTGTGAGATAATCCCCCCCCTTTCCCCCAAATGAAAAATAAATTTCACCAAACATTTTCTTTTTTCATGCTCTTTCATTTGATATGTCACAAGGGGTACCTTGCTATTAAAAACAATTTAGTTCCGGGGAGGGGGGGATTATCTCGCAAATTTATGAACCGATTTTCAATTTTTTTCATCAAACATTTTCTTTTTTCATGCTCTTTTATTTGATATGTCACAAGGGGTACATTGCTATTTAAAAAAATAAGTTTGGGGCAGGGGGGAAAGGGGGGGAATGTGCATGTAACGTTGAATTCAAAACAATTGGGCTCCCTACGTCAATAGATGATTTCCGCAAACTGCGTATTTCTATCTATTGCGGTTTTTACATAAAATAAAGATGCAAGTTTTTAAAAAAACACCCTGTATGTTACATTCTTACAATGTTTACATTGCAACGTAAAAATGGCTTTAAATGTGTACTAGTGTCCTTCTTAAAACTTGCAATCTTACATTATTTAGGAAATAAAACAAAGCTTTTCGCTTGTAAACGGTTACGAACGTAACCGAACGAAAGCTAAAGCTTGTCACCGATGAATTACAATTATGATTCAAACAATGTTTTTGCTGATGATGTTTAGAAACAGCCTGACTGTAATATAGAATGCAATGTAAAGAATTCACGAACACAGGGTATACATTAACTACTACCGTGTGGTTTGTTACAGTAATACAAACATAAAAGCAAATACGATTATCGGGTCACAAGTCATACAATTTTCGATCAACAGACATACAGGCAGTCAAGCAGCTACGTAGCCGTATCAGAAGATACAAAAGGCATGTCAAGTCTCCGAGACAGCTGATTCATCTGACAAGACTGCTTTGAATATTGCCAGTTCTCCTTGAGTGCGTCAGACATACAGGCAGTCAAGCAGCTACGTAGCCGTATCAGAAGATACAAAAGGCATGTCAAGTCTCCGAGACAGCTGATTCATCTGACAAGACTGCTTTGAATATTGCCAGTTCTCCTTGAGTGCGTCAGACATACAGGCAGTCAAGCAGCTACGTAGCCGTATCAGAAGATACAAAAGGCATGTCAAGTCTCCGAGACAGCTGATTCATCTGACAAGACTGCTTTGAATATTGCCAGTTCTCCTTGAGCGCTTCAGATATACATAAATGTACGCTTCCTACTCCCCAATATATAATTTATTCGTTATTTTCAGTTCTTGGAACGGAAGTGCTTGTAATACATCTCTTTCCTTTTAATAACGTACTTTCGGTAACAATCCTTTGACCAAGATAAGTACTAAATAGTATAAAAAAACAAGACTCTTTTGTAAGTTATCAAACAATTACTACTTTCAGAAATGTCCTGAAAGCTGGGTACATCATAGGTAGCCAGTTCTATGCTGTTTTAGAACTTTTTATAAGTTTCTTTCAAGAGGAAAACGATGTTTCGGAAACCGAAAGCAACACGAAGGAAAATACTTTAAAGGGCGTTTATACGTCATATCAGAAGATCAATATATTTCATATTTTAAATTAAACTATACCAAAACCTTTATGCATACATGTGTTATATCTGAAATACTAAAAACACCATTTAATAAAGAAAATTTAAAACTTATTTTGTTCAGGAGATTTTAAAGATGTCATTCAATAAACACAGTTGAAAATTCTCTGTTGCTTCTTAATATATTTGTAAGAATTTTATACCAGAAAAGTAAGTTTGGAATGTGAATCTAAAACAACGGAGACTCGATGAAAGTAAACCACTGAAAGACAAAGATTGATTTATCCATTTGACATCACGTCCAGTTGATGCCGTAAAATAGAATTTACGACAAAGTCTTACGGTTTCTATAAAACACATCTAAGATAGCGGTCGAGCTGAATTTGAAGTACGTGTAATTCAAGAAAATAGTTTTCGATGAATTTTAAAGCAATTACATGTATTAACAAAACAAAGTGTTTAACTATTCGTAAATATCTCTCTCATTTAAATAAATCTCAACTCTTTCTTATATATTACCCACATTTCTTAAAACTATAGTGCGTTGCAGTGTATTGTTTTATTTCTGTAAATGTTTTAAAGTAAAAATAAATGTATGTAAAAGGCAGTAATCAAATAAATATAAAAACACAATCATGCCAAAAATTACTTACGTCAAACGAAATACGAAGCTTTTAAAAACATGTCTCCATTATTTTTTTATTTAGATAAGACTAATCGATCCGTTTACAACTTTATTTCCAAAGTATTACATAAATAGATTACAAATAATTGTTAAGTAGTGGCGAACTACCGGTTTAAAGGCACTTGGGGCACGTTTTCCCATAAGAAATAACATGGGATCATTTTTTGGCCACCAAATCCAAAAATCCTGATCTTTGCCTAAATATCCCTATATAATTGTTAAACCTTATTTCTTACTTATTCCCCATAAATATATTCGATATTAAGCTAAAAAAGCTATTTCTTATATTTATTGACCCTTACAAGTGTAAATGTAGAGTAGAGGCAATAGGGCAAAGAGACGACGCTTTAGGCACGTTTTCCCCATAAGAATAACATGGGGATCATTTTTTAGCCACTTTTTCAAAAATCCTGATCTTTGCCAATACAAGCCTATATAAATGTTCAATACCATTGTATAACTCCATTACTATTTCAAATCCACATACATTCACATGTATATTCTCAAAATCATCAACTTGACAGTGCGAGGTTTGTACGCGAACTCGGCTCATGGCGTGTGCGTGCTCCCGACCCATGGTCCTGCTCCTGACCCATGGTCGGTCTTCTTGTCTCTAGTGGTCTAGTCCTAGTTGGGAGACCTCCTGTTGAATTAATTTTTAGTTAAATTGTTTGAATTTTTTTAATTTCTAGTAAAAAATTTAGAAAATTTCACAATTTCTGGTAAAAAATTTTGCAAATTTCAAAAAGTCTATAAATAGAGGTGGCATCGGCCCAAGACCTCATTCTCGTGCATGATGCCGACCTGTCAACACTGCTCCGTGTCGCTCTCCACCAAAAGTAACCTGATTCGCCACTACAAGGTAATTCATAAAATGAAGGTGAAACTGTGCAAAGTTTGCAATTTAATCTGTGATAATAATGTGGCTCTAAAATCACATATATTACAAAGTCACAAGACTTGTAATTTATGTAAAATGAATGTTGTTGGACATTTTAGAAGACATGTCAATTCCTGTAACAAATGTCCATACACAATGATTAAATTTGTTGGTGAATCGATTAGAGCTGAACTTGAAAATACTCTTAAGTCTTGTCCTATGCCAATAAAATGGACTTTAGTTAGGAGAATTAAATTTATAAAATATTCAATGGATAAAAATGGAAAATTAGTTAATGAAAAAGAATGTATAGCGGATTTTAGAAGTCTTACTACCTTAACTATTGAGAAGCAGGATTTAAAGCCTCAAATTAAAAATGCACTTTTAAAGATTGATGCATCCATTCACAAATATCAAGCCCAAGGCAGTGGTTGGATATATGACCATACTAAGTATTGGCAGCTGCATGTTTACAAGTATAAGCCCCTAACTCCAAAGTCATATATACCCACACCAAAAAGTATTCAATCAAAACATGCAGTTTTAAATATAAAAAATTCAGATGATAAATGCTTCCTTTGGTCAATTTTAGCAGCTTTATATCCAAGGAATTGTATCAATGAAAGTGCTAATAGAGTCTCTAATTATGTACCCTATGAAAGTCAGTTGAATATGACAAACATAAAATATCCTGTGAAAATATCTGATATAGATAAATTTGAAATACAAAATAACATAAGTGTTAATGTATTTGGGGTTGAATATGATAAATGTATATATCCATTAAGAACAACCAAACTAAATAGTAGTACTCATATAGATCTATTGTTATTACAACAAGGTCGTAAATCACATTACTGTTTAATTCGTGATTTTGATAAGTTAATGTTCCACTCTACAAAAGATGACCATAAGAAGCATTTTTGCAAGTTGTGTTTGCAACATTTTTATACTAATGATATATTAGAACGTCATGCAACATATTGTAAAAACTTTGATGCCCAACGAGTGGAAATGTCTAAACAAGATACATTACAATTTAAAAATTATAAATATCAACTTAAAGCTCCATATGTGATTTATGCAGATTTTGAATGCTTTATAAACTCTAATATACATACTCCATCGGGATTTGCATTTGTCGTAGTAAAAGATTCAAAAATTATTTCTGAAGAGTTGTACAGTGGTACAAATGTTATGGATGTGTTTTTTGAAAAATTATTTCAGACTTATGATTATATTAAAAATCAAATGGCAATATATATTCCCCTAGTAATGACTCCTGAGCAAGAGGTATCTTTCCAAAACTCAACACACTGTTATATTTGTGAAAAGCCCTTATATTTTGATAGGGTGAGAGATCATTGTCATTCAAATGGCCAATACCGTGGAGCTGCCCACAATGATTGTAATTTAAACTATAAAGCAACAAAGAAAATCCCAGTATTCTTCCATAACTTGAAAAATTACGATGGACATTTAATAATGCAACATTTGGGAAAGTTTAATAAATGTAAATTAAATTGTATAGCTAAAGATATGGAAAAATATATATCATTCTCTGTAGACGATTTAGTATTTTTAGATTCATACAACTTTCTGTCCCTTCCATTGTATAAATTGGCTTCCAATTTAAACACATTTAGATTCATACAAAATCCACTACTACAACGTAAAGGTGTATTTCCCTATGAATATATGACGGGACCAGATAAGTTTGCAGAGTCTCTACCCCCAATTGAGGCATTTTATAGTACTCTAACTAAAGAACATATCTCTCCCAATGAATATGAACATGCTAAAAATGTATGGTCCCATTTTAATATAAATAATTTACAAGAATATCATGATTTATATCTTAAAACAGATGTATTGCTACTGGCTGATGTCTTTGAGACTTTTAGAGACCTGTGCTTAAAAGATTACAAACTTGACCCCGTACATATGTATTCACTTCCTGGACTTACATGGGAGGCCTGTCTTAGAATGACTGGTATAAAATTACAATTATTTCAAGATATTGACATGCATTTGTTCATAGAAAGTGCGATTAGAGGAGGAGTCAGTATGATTTCTACACGTTACGCTAAAGCAAATAATAGATATATGGGTGAACACTATGATCCCAATCAAGAGAGTGTCTATTTAATATATTTAGACTGTAACTCACTATACTCTACAGCTATGTGCGAGCCACTGCCTGTGGATGGATTCCGTTGGACTAATGAGATAGACTACAAATACAATCAAAATGATGAGTTTGGATACATTTTAGAAGTTGATTTAAAATATGATAAAAGCTTACATGATTTACATAATGACTATCCATTAGCACCTGAGAAAATGAATGGCAAATTAATACCAAATTTAAATGACAAAACTAAATATATTTTACATTATAAAGCATTACAAAAATATGAGGAATTGGGTTTGATTGTTACAAAATACCATAGAATTTTAAAATTTAGACAGTCTAAATGGCTTGCGCCCTATATTAATTTTAATATTGAAAAACGCAAATGTGCTAAAACTGATTTCGAAAAAGACTTTTACAAATTGTTAAATAATAGTCTCTTTGGTCGAACAATTATGAATCAACGAAAGTTTCGTGACATATATCTCAAGGATGAGTCACTATTAACAAAATATGTCACTAATCCAAGGTTTGATTGTAGCAAAAAGTTTGATAACAATTTACATGCTATACATTTAAATAAATTAGTTGTAAAGTTTAATAAGCCGATATATTTGGGAATGACCATTTTGGATATTAGTAAAGTAATAATGTATGATTTCCACTATAATTATATGTCAAAATTTAAGAACAAAAGATTTCTTATGACTGATACAGATTCTTTAATGTATTCTATAGTTACAGAGGACTTTTACAAGGAAATAGAATGTGACTTGCACTATTTTGATACCTCTGGATATAGTAAAGACCATTTCTTATACTCTGATAAAAATAAAAAAGTCACAGGCAAGTTTAAAGACGAATTAGATGGTCATATTATGTATGAATATTGTGGTTTAAGACCAAAGTTATATTCTTATATTCCTCTAAAATGGTTATATGAAGAAGACAAGCAAGCTTTAGAGGTGAAGAAAGCTAAAGGAGCTGATGGTGCTACAGTTAAACATCTCCTTAGACATCAACATTATTTGAACTGTCTTGCAACTGGGCAAGATTACTATGAGAATGTGACAAGAATTAAATCTACAAATCATCATCTTCAAACCTTGACCATGAACAAGAAAGTACTATCCTTTGACGATGACAAGAGGTTTATTCTTGAAGATGGCATCAATACTCTTGCGCTTGGTCATTATAAAATTGATCAAACATGAATTGTATGTGTAGATATATTTAATGTTGCAAAATAAAATGCAAATGTTAAAAAACTTCAGTCTTTCATTTATTTACCCTTACCACCCTCTTGATAGAATTGGTCAAACATAAATCTATATTTGCCATTATTCTTTGGCCTTTCTTTGTCTATTACGAGAAAGCCGTATTTAGTTTTATCCCAACATTGATGACAGAGATTTTTAAATTGGTCAAATGAAAAGTCATTACCAACATGATTGTGATATACATGTTTTAAATTTAAATCATCTTGTTTAAATAATATTAGGAAATTTACATTATCACGTAAATGTTTGTGTACTTTGCTGTAAGATTGACACAAGTAAAAACAGTTAATATTTTTATGTCGACCCATTGAGAAAAATTGTGTAATATTTGGACTATTTATGTCATCAAATACAACAACTGACTGTGATTTTACATCATTTGGTGTGATTTCACAGTCAGTAAATGTGTGTAATTTCACTTCATCACACAAACTAAATATTTCAATTATTTGTTTATATTTTTCTTGTTCCAAAGATTTAGATATTAAATATAAGTTTGTAAATTTTAATCCTTCCTTTCTTACAATTAAGTTATAAATTACAACCGTCTTCCCACTTCCACTTGGACCACAAATAACACATCGAATATTGGTAGGAAATAGACCCAACTTCTTTGGTATATACTCCTTAGTATGTGATATTTTAAATTTATGTTTTTGTTGAATAAAAGACATTTTTTATATAATAAAAATGGTAAAAAATGATAATAAGAAAACATGTAAAAGGGGCAAAGGTTTATTCCTAAAGCCTTACAGGGGTCGAGGGTTATTGAATACTCTTATAAATAACCTTCCATTCCCACTTCACATACCATCATATCGGTACTGTGGACCTGGAACGAATATACGTGAGAATCTAGCTAAAAATGTACCTCCAAAAAATAAACTAGACTCTTATTGTAAAGAGCATGACATATTCTACATGAATAATCCCGATACCGCTGCTCGGAACAAAGCAGACATGAGATTAGCAGACTTAGCTTGGACTAGAGTAACGGCCAAGGACGCAAGTCTTGCTGAAAGAGCTGCTGCTTATGCCGTGACAAATTTGATGAAGGCTAAAGCAAAAATGGGAATGGGATTAAAATTTAATAAAAAAGATGGACAACTACCAGCTGTTAGAGACCGCAAAAGACGTGCCTCACTTCAGGGGGGTGTACCTAAAAAACAAGCTAAAAAATCTAACACCAAGAGTAAAAGAGTGCGGAATAGTTAATTTAGACAGTTCATCTGGCACACATTGGACAGCTTATCGTAAAAATAAGGATATTGTAATTTATTTTGATCCATTTGGAATCCAACCTCCAAAAGAAGTAATTAAATATTTTGAGGGATATAAAATATTCTATACAACCGATCAAATACAAGATTTAAATAGTTCTATTTGTGGAATTTTATGTTTATCATTCATAAAAAATATTTCTTTATAAAAATGGATTCATTTACCATAACATTTTCGGGTACAGAGCCAGAGCTAAAGTCAGTATTCTTTCCTCCCATAGAATTAAATGATGATTATGTAATTGGATTGGTAGATTTTCAAAGTTATAATTCTATATTTAATGTTAAAAAACCACTAAATACTTTAACATATTACAAAGTAGAGAAAATGACATTACCAAAAGGAGAGATCTCTGTCGACGATTTAAACCAGTTATTAAATGGTAAACTTAAAGTTATAATAGATAAAAATGGAGAAGCATTAATTAATACTAAATCCAAACTTTTATTTAAAGGGCTTATTCCAAAATTAAATCAACTTAAAGGCAACAAATTAACCATTGGAGAAGGTGATGATGTTTTCTATTATGACCATAATGCTCCAGTTACAATAGAAATTTCTGAAGGAACATATGAGGTGGTTGAGCTTGCAAAGGAAATTCAAAAGCAAATCCCAGACTTTTTCCTTACAGCTAATAATAAAACTATGAAAGCGACACTACTTTCTAGCCACGTGTTTGATTTTACAAAACCATGTTTAGGGTCTGTTTTATTGGGATTTAAAGGTGTTTCTAATCCTGGTGTTCAGTTTGAATCTACAAATAAAATAAATATTAATAATGTAAATGTGATTAGAGTAAAATGTAATATTGCAAACGGGTCCTATTTAAATGGCAACAAATCACACACCATACATAGCTTTTATCCAGAAGCTCCTCCTGGCTACAAAATTATTGAAGTTCCAAGAAATATTATATATTTTCCTGTAAATAAGAGAAGTTTAGATGTTGTCAGTATTACATTTGCCGATCAGCATGACAAGGCAATTGACTTTAACGGAGAAGAAACTACAATTACTTGTCATATAAAAAAGATATGAGAATTTATAAGAATTTATCTATAAGTGTACAAAATGCTAGGTTCCTAAAATCAATAGGACTAAAGTTAAAATTTTCTATTAATAAAAATGGAAGATTTTCTAGACGTTACAGGGAAATCCCAATTCGACGATAGTGTGGTTAAAATTACAAATCACTCCTATGTTCCCCACAATACTTTAGCAATAAATAATTCTGATGAAATTCGAATATGTATTAATAATCAAGATTTGCTAACTCTGCCATGTAGGAGTTATCTGTATATTAAGGGAGAAATTGAAAATCATGATAAAGGGCATTTTATAAATAATGCATTTGCATTCTTATTTGATGAAATTAGATACGAAGTTGCAGGTAAAGAAATAGACATTGTAAGAAACCCAGGAATTTCTAGTCTTATGAAAATATTGAGCTCTTACAATAAAACAACTAAATTGACAAATGTAGCATTTGATTCTGACACGAATTTAAAAGAGTTCCATAAAGGTGGCAAGTTTAGTACATGTTTGCCATTAGAGCTGTTAATGGGTGTATTCGAGGATTTTAATAAGGTATTAGTAAATGTCAAACAAGAATTGGTGTTGAAAAGATCCAAAAATGATTTGAATTGTATATTAACAACCGCTAGTGCTCCAGCCAGTGGCACTGCTGATTTGATTCCTAAAATTACACTTAACTCAATTCAATGGGTGATGCCACATGTGATACCATCAGATGGAGAGAAGTTACAATTACAAAAGATGTTATTGCAAAATAAAAATTTGCAAATCGCATTTAGAAGTTTAGAGCTGCATGAACTTCCATCATATCCCAATACTACAAGACATACATGGTCAGTAAAGACATCATCAAGTTTGGAGAAGCCTAGGTATATTATATTTGGTTTCCAAACAGCTAGGGATAATAGTGCACGAAAAAGAACTGATGAATTTGATCACTGTAAATTAAAAAATCTCAAAGTATTTCTAAACTCTGAATATTATCCTTATAGTGATTTAAATCTCGACTTTGAAAATGGAGATGTCTCTAAAGCTTATGAGATGTTTATGAGGTTTAGAGAGACTTACTATAATACTATCCCAGATCCTATGATTAGTAGGGCTGAGTTTATGAAGAAATATCCACTAATTGTAATAGACTGTTCTAGACAGAACGAAACAGTGAAGGAAGGAATTGTTGATATTAAATTAGAGATTGAAACTGCAGAAAATGTACCAGCAAATACATCTGCATATTGTTTGATAATACATGATAAAGTGTTTGAGTACAATCCTTTGTCAAATGAGATAAATAAAATGTAAATAAAAGATGAAAAACATTCAACAAGAATTGATTGACTCTTCAAATAAAATAAGAGAGAAATATAGAGCTTTAAAACGTGGCAAGTTTCTAGAGGCTGAAGAGAGGTTCCAAACATTCCAACCTTTAATAGAGCCATTACAAGAATTAAAAAAAATCACATCAGAGAGGCCTCGAATGGAGATTCTCCCAATGACTCCATCTAGAATACCAATAATGCCAAGATTACAACCATTACAAACACACACCCCACAGAAATTAGATTTTGGTCTTTTAGCATCAGACTATTTAGGAAATTACCTAAGTAAAAGTAGTATGACAGACACTACATATGGTATTAGACGAGAAGCAAATAAATTTTTTATTGGAAATAAAGAAGTTGATATTGCCAATGATGATGTTACAGTTGCAAATAAAACCTACAAGGGAACAAAAGGTTTGTGGGAATTGTTAACTTTAAAAGAACCTGAGGATTATACTCAGGTTGATTTGCAAAATTATAAAGAGATTTTGGAAGCTACAAATGGACATTTAAAGAGTTACAAAGATGGTGCACCAATTTCAAGTAATAGACATTGTAAACATATTTATATTTTAATTAAATTCCTAAATTTCATTCATGCTCATATTTTTAAAATTCGTATTAGGCCCATTTAAAACAATTATATTAATCCGAAGTAAATCAAATATTACAATTTTCTAATACAAAGAGACATGTTGAATGGCACCGACGAGTCTACAAGTATCATATTCAAGGTCCCGGGCAATGGACGCACAACCTGACGTCTACAGTGAACTGCTGATCGAAGTGGCAGCCAATCACAACGTTGAGCACCAAAGGGATCAACTATGATTGGACACTGTAGGCGGGGTTAATAAGAATGATGGGAAATCTGGAAAAAGGAAGGGACAGGAGGAGCAAGATGGCATCAGTCTGGAAGAAGATTTGCGAGGCTTAGGACGGGGTCGGATCGAGTAGACCCCACTTAATATATCAGGATTGGTAAAATCTGCCACCTGAATACGTCCTAGGCCAAACTACTTCACCTACTCAGCCCACGCCGAGAGAAGAGGTTCCAGGGGGTCGTCATCCACCATCGAGGACCAGGATCAACCACCGAGTCATCTGCCAACGGAGACAAGGGGAGGCCTGGACATCACGAGACGTTACCTCGGGGAATTCATCTACCCTCAAGATCTTCTCCTCGGTATGTCAAAATTCAATTATAATTCCCAGGACAACAAATTTTAGAAGAAAGAAGATATATTTAAATTACATAAAAAAGGGCCTAAGTTAAATAACTACAATTCATTCAAATTAAACCTAACTTAAAAATAAAAATTTAAAACCTAAATAATCGATGATATAAATCATAAATAATAATAAAAATATTATTTCCTGCTAAATAAAAACAACAACAATATAGCCTTAAAGGTTAAACCTGTAAAATAATGTTTTTGAAATAGCCTAAGTAAGTTCTCATTTAGTATTTTATTTTCAAACGTGTATATTTGGTAGCTTGCTAAATGTGAATAGTCTTTGTTTGTTAAGTGTATTAATTTTATAGAATTTCATATTAGCCTTGTGGTTTAAGTTTTGTGAACTGGACTTTGGCCAAATGGCAAAGATGTAGATTAATAACATTTTATGAATATCTATATTTTTTGTAAAAGGGTTTAATTAATTAAGATCGAGTCGTTTTACATATGTATTATATCTATCACTTTTAAACTTATATACGTGTTCAATTCTCTTATTTTGATACTGGGGCCCCAAAATATTTAATTCCTTTGGTAAATACGTCATTTGATTTATTGATTATTATATAAATGTATTGTGTTTTAAAGGGTTGTAGATTAGAGTGAGTGGTCAAATAAAATTTAGTAACTCATACAATGGTGTCAGTTCAATCAGTTCCTGAGTATTCTCACATATGCAAAGCGAGTATACTGAGCTTAGTTGTAGTCATTTTGTGTTTTTCACATTTAAAGTAAGAGCAAAACCCCATAAGTTTACATGGTGGAGGCTGCCGATTTGATTTAATTATCAACAATGATTGGACTGGCACAGATGAGTTATGCATGTTAAAATAAGTATTGTATGATTAATATGTTTTAAGAAAGTGACAATCGCATAGCAGGGATTTTGATTTAGCAAAGCGACAAAACCGTGTATATGCTTAGATTAAGTTAAGACTTTGTCAGGTTGTAGATGTTCAACACATAAAATACCTTAGGGAACTTATAAACGATCTAATAGGTAATTAACACAAACCGTTAATAGCAAAATATAAATACAGTAGTAAAAAAATAAACATTTAGTTTTAATTAAATTGCAGTCAAGTAACTAATCATAAATAACATACTCTGTTTAGGAAATTTTAAACATAAAAAATGAAATGCCATTAACAGAAGTTGATCTACCTTCAGACATATATAGGGTTAAAAAGGAGCAATTACAGATTATTTTGTCAAAATTTAACATAAAATATAGGGATGAGGACCTTGTAGCCGAATTGAGGCCCATTGTAGCTGACCTTAAAGCTTTTGTAAAAAATAATTGGTCTGAAGAGAAAAAGTTGATTTTAAAGAAACTTTTAAGTAAAAGATGTCTTTCGGAGGCTGAACTGTCAAAACACCCTTTATTGAATCGCATTCACAAATTCATCAGTGATAGGGAAAACTTGTATGACACACCAGCTAGTGACAGTGAGGAGGACGAAAATTACGAGGACATTGAAATAGCATCAGAGGACTTAGGAGAGATCCAATTAGCCGGCACATCTTTAAACGTACATTTACCACAACCCTTAAACAATACGGTTTGTTACGTAAATCAGCCACCTTTAGCAAACAACATGGCACAACCCAAAGAAAATTTACCATTAATTTCTGCTGGTACATACCACGGTCTAGTCACGGAAAACCCCAGCGATTTCATAGACAAATACGAAATCGCAGCTCAATCAAACAATTGGCAGGAAACGTCAAAATTAAATTTATTCCCAGCCCACTTAGCGGGAACTGCACTCACTTGGTACCAACACTACATGAAAGGGAGACTAATTAATAGTTGGGATGAACTTAAAAACACCTTTATAAGTACATTTACACCCGTTGCGCAAGCACAAACACTGCAAAACATTTTGGATAAAAAAGTACAAGGGCAGGATCAGCCGGTGCTGACGTATTACTTAGAAGTACTAACACTATGTAAACGGCATGACCCCGAAATGTCAGAGAAAAGGATAGCTCAATACATTATACAAGGTCTACGACCTGAATTTTGTGACAGGGTTTTGTCCGAAACGTGTGAAACATTAGAACAACTAGAACAAAGCTTAAGAAAAATTGAACTACAACTTCAAATCAAATTAGTTAATAGGGAAAAGTACAATAGAGCAGAAAGAGAGGGATTAATTCGAGGGGACACTGACAGTAGGGAACAAATAAACAATTTACAAGAAGAGATTAGGTCCTTAACTCAAATAGTATCCAACATGACCATGGCAGGACCAGACTTTTATCCACAAATGCAGCAACAACAAAGATCTTTCCCCAACAACAATGGAACAGGACACAGCTTCAGAAGTTCAGCGATCTACAGACCTAGACAACAATATGGAACGCCTGCAGAGTGGAATCCGCAACACAACGTACACAGAGGAGCAAATCAGCTGTTCCAGAGTTCACGGAGTTCACCGACTACCTCCGTTCATAGACAGCCAGCGCCACGCTACTACAACTACGGGACACATCAACCACCAACTACATACATGAGAAGAGATAATGTATATTGTAGTATCTGCAGAAGGAACAACCACAAAACCCAGGACTGCAGATACAGGAACCACAACGATAGAAATAACAGTTCACCTACAACAACTAGGTACTGCGACCACTGTAGAATGACTAATCACAGCAGAGAACAATGTTTTAGACTAAATCCCACCCACAATAGGCCAAAAAACGCGTAAAATGGGGAGTTCCTTATACTAACTACACAAGGCAACCTCCCCAGCCGTTTAGCATAAAACCCACACACAGTAACACACACAAACAGTTGTATATAACCAATTATGATAGTGAATTTCCCACCTTAAATGAAGCTAGATATAGAAAACAGTATAAACGTAGATGTTTTACTCAACCTACGGGACAGGAAAATAACTATGGATTTTCCAGAGTAACTGTACATAATACAAACTTTTGTAAATATCAGACAAGGAAGATACGAGACCATAGTAATGGTTTATCTTCACCAAAACCTAGAAAACCCCATGAGCAGAAGACTAATGAAGAAAGCAATGTAGAAGAAGAACTGACTTCAAGAGAAGCGCAGGAACCCAGGAAAATTGAAGAAAAGGAGTTAATAGAAGAAGATAAGAAGAACATTTGTATAGAGTTAAACGAACAAGAAACCAAACACATGATCCATAGCTGTGATATTTCCCTAGTCTCAGACGGAAGGGTACACAAGCCAAGGAAAAAGGAGAATTTAGGGAGAATAGAACTACATGATACTCTTTTTAAGATACAACAGACGGAAGATAAGAGACTATCAGTGTTAACACTAAATGCTAGGTTAACTCAAAATCCTAACAAAGTAATTAACTGTATTGTAGACACAGGCTCAAATATAAATTTGATAAACTCTAACTTGTTATCGGGAAATAAAATTGAGACCGAAAAGCTACCAACTGTAGTTTCAGCAAACGACTCTCCTATAAATATTATAGGGACAACGGAGATTGCGTTAGAGATAGACAACATAATCATTAGAGACAAATTTTATATAACACCTGATACCAATAGTGAAATAATCTTAGGTAATAAATTCCTAAACAAAAACCGAGTTGAACTAAACTTTGACACCAAAGAGATTATCATGAACTTAGGTGGATATAAACACAGAATAAAAATGCAAAAACAGTGGTTAATTCAAATTGAATCTATTAACACTAATGCAATAGTCCCTAAAAGTAAAATTACTGACATAAGAACTGAAGAGGATATGGTGATTGCACCTCATCAACATAGGAAAATTAAATTAAATGTTGAAATAAATGACAAAACATATTTTGAGTCGGAAAAATCTTTAAAGGAAAAAAAGAAATGTCACGCATACTTAATTGATAAAGATAATGATGGTAATAGCTATATAAACCTATACAATGCATCAAACTTTCCCAAACACATTAATGCAAACACTCTACTTGGCTACCTCACTGAGGAAACAAATACTAACATTACGAGTGCTAAAATAAAACATGAATCCCAAATGGATCCCAATAAACGGCAATTATTTGATAAAGATGGTATACCGTTTAACATATCACCCCATCTCACGGTAGAACAGCACAATAAAGTAATAGACTTATTACAAAATTATAAGACAATGTTCACTACAAAAATTGAAGATTTAGAACCAGCTAATTTGCCACCAGTAGCTTTAGAAACAGTTCCAAATTACAAAGCGGTAAACTCACCCCCATATAAACAAAGTACTCAAGAAAGACAGGAACTTAACCAACTTTTGGACCAACTACTAAAAGCAGACATTTTAGAGGAGTGTCCCGACTACTGTGAAAACTCTTCACCCGTATTTATTACAAGAAATAAAGATAAATCGCCAAGACTTGTAGGAGATATGCGTAAAGTTAATAACATATTAAAGAACTGCGTATATCCAACTCCATCAGTTAACCTAGTCTTAAATTGTCTAAACAAAGCCAACACATTCACAAAATTAGATCTCAAAGGAGCCTTTCATCAATTGTTAGTAAGAGAAGAGGATCGAAATTTACTTGCTATAAAAACTCAAGACAGGCTTTTAAGATATAAAAGATTAACAATGGGACTTAAAGTTTCCACAGCTTTATTCAGTAAGGCATTACTGGCATTATTAAACAAACACTTGTACAACAAAGTTATAGCATATATAGATGATGTGATAGTTTATGGGACAACTTTCAATCAAGAATTAGAGAATTTAGCAACTATTTTAGAAATTTTACATAAGGCAAATTTAAAGCTTAACACACAGAAATGCAAGTTTTTATTTGAAAAAGTAGACATATTAGGATATACCGTGTCTAAAGAAGGAATTTTACCACAAGAATCTACGGTTAAAGCCATCCAGGAATTTAAAAGGCCAGACTGCATAAGACGCGTACGTCAATTTCTAGGAGCGTCATCATTTTTAGGAAACACATAAAGAACTATGCTCAAATAACGTTACCCCTAACAGAACTAATAAAACAATCAAATCAAAATTTGCCTTTTGAATGGAAAGATGATTGCGAAAAAGCTTTCAATGAAATCAAACAAATTTTAACAAATCCACCAATCCTTTCACATTTTAGGGAAGATTGGGAAACAGTAATATTTGTTGACAGCTCATTGTTTGCACTTGGTGCTTGCATGCTACAAATTAACCCTGAAAATAATCAAATGCATCCTATTGCATATCTATCCAGAAAATACACTGACACTGAGAAGAGTTACACTAACGCGGAGAGAGAAATACTAGCTCTAAGTTATGCGGTTAACTACTGGAGAGAATTCACTTTAGGTAGACAAACTACAGTTTTCACCGACTGTCAAGCACTCATACATTACAAGAATTTCAAGAACACTTCTTCACGCCTAAATCGTTTAGCTCTTTCTTTGGTCGATTACGACATCATTGTAAAATATAAACAAGGAACTTCAAATTTATTAGCAGACAGTCTTTCAAGAAACCCACCCGAGGAAATAATAGATCAGGGACTAATTGAACTAACTTTAAATACACAGGAAATTAAAACCGAAAACTTTGAAGAACTTCAAGCAAAAGATCCGTATTTAAAACAAATTAAGTTAGCTAAAATATCACCAGATTCAGTTCCCAAGAAAATAAGACATGAATCCAGAAAGTATATAGAGCGAGATAACATATTGTATTACAAGCATTTTAACGGAAGTAACACTGAACATTTATTAGCAATACCCCAGGAGAAGGTTAACGACATATTGAAAACTTTTCACGATAACATTTTCTCAGGAGGACATTTTTCAAATTTTAAAACTGGAAAGAAAATCAAATCTCGTTATTATTGGCCTAACATGAATCAAGACATTGAACACTACACAAAAACATGTGAACAATGTCAGTTAAGGCGATCTCCCACGTATAAGCAATATGGTAAATTAAATCCCCAAATACCTCCAATAACACCATTTGAAAGGATTATTATATAGTCTAGTAAAATTATGATTTGACCTGGGCAAAATTGCTTTATAAGCCATTGAAGTGGTATTCGACTCAACAAATGTTACTTTACAACATATCAAAAATCCGACAAAATCCGACCATGGGAAAGTGTCTAAAAGTAAACTTTAAAATGGTGGCTATTTTTCTTAAGAGCCATTTATTTTAAAACACCTATAGTCAGATAAATATGGGATATGGCCTTAAAACAATGCAAGAAAACATTGTACGGTTTTATTTGGTATAGTGTTAGGTGCGCAGAGTGACGTACTAAAAGTTGCCAAAAATCGGTCTACAGGAAACCCCCTCTAATGACGATTAAAAATGGCAGTTATCCCCAACATTGGACACATTAAAAAATATATCACATGCATTTTCATGCATATTTTTGATACATTCACTTATTTGTTATTTATTATTTGAGATTACCATCGATATTTATTGTGTGGTTAGTCCTTTAATATGATAGGAAACGCATTTTGGCCGCCATCTTGGATCTGCCATATTGGTTCCGCCATATTGGATATAAATATAGAATTTTAAACGTAATGATAGTGTTGTGACACATCATTATAAATTAGATTTTCACGCTGATTTCAATGCTAAAATCCGTTTTTAAATATATTTTTTCGTTTTGAAGATGTATTCAAACTAAAATTCTCCCTTATCTATTTCTTATGGAAGTTACGTAGTTTGAACATTTTTTAAGATAATTTTTCTTATATCTCAAGTTTTTACTAACGCTTGCAATTTGTTCTAGCCTTAAAATATTTAGCGATAAAAGTATTTTTATTTAAGCCATTGATCATTAAAATCGGACGTGTTATAGACAAGCTACAAACCCTGACAAAATATTAAATTTAACTTTTTAAAAATAATTTTTTATTAAAAGATGTATATCTTGGGTTGCTAATATGTCACCAAGTTCTTTCTTGTCTCAAATTACTCAGTGGATGTTTAGCTTTAATTTTATGTATCACTTAATAAAATCCGACATATTTCAAATGAGTCATGAATCTTTATTTAACAGTAAATTATTCATTTTACAAAATTTGTCTTTAGTTTAGGGCATTTATCCCCAATTCTAATAACTCTCAATAAGTAATACATAGCTAAAACAGAAGTCAATAATGTTACTATTTATTTAAGACAGTAAATATTTTTGGAAGTTATTTAGAATTGGGGATATATGTCTAAAACTGAAGACAAATTTTGAAAAACAAATAATCTACTGTTAAATAAAGATTCGTGACTCAATTAAAATTCATCAGATTTTAATAAATTGTTAATAAAATTAAAGCCAAAGATTCACTAAGTAATTTGAGACCAGAATGAACTTGGTGACATATTAACAACCCGAGATATACATCTTTTAATAAAAATGTATATCTAAAAAGTTAAATTTAATATTGTTATAGGGTTCGTAGCTCGTTTCTAAATCATCCGATTTTAATGATCAATAGCTCAAATGTAAACCCTTTTATCACAGAATATTTTAAGGCTAGAACAAACTGCAAGCGTTCATGAAATCTGGAGATATAAGAAAAATTATCTAAAAAAAATGTTCAAATTACGAAACGTTCATAAGAAATGTATGGGGGTACGAATTTTTGTTTTGTAGTCTTTTGCATTGCCTGTTTTGATGTTGCATAGTATAGTATTCATGTTTACTGTTTCCTATAATAGTTATTTCTCACATATTTGTTCAAACGTCTGCGAATAATGTCCTTCTTGGTGCAAAAACTCGTACTACCGTACAGTATCTGAAATACCGCCAACCCTAGAGTGATTATTGAAACTGGTCCATTCTTCTTTTATAACCCATTGTGCAACTGTGGATGTAAACATAATGGCCTGTCTTGTTCTGCTTTTCGAGGGGAGTGCCAGATCAATGAATGTAAGAACATTGAAACAAAATGATAACAGTTATTTAAATGAATAGTTTGTCCAAGAAAACCTATTAAATTTAGTTCTTTTTAAGTAACTATGGAAACTAAAATGTACATACAAATATGCCCTTGTCGTTTTAATAAAGTCTATTCTTGTAAATATTAGATATTTCAACATTCAATCTGATATTTAATTTATGTATATGTGCTTTCCGTCATCCCATACCGCCAAAAGTCCTAAAACAAATATCTCAAAAATATTAAATTTTGCCGCCTTTTTGAATTTGATTTTTTAGTAATTTCCCATGGTCGGATTTTGTCGGATTTTGGATATGTTATAAAGCATTATTTTCTGTGTTGAATACCACTTCAATCGCTTGTAAAGCAATTTTGCCCAGGTTTAACGGTAATTTGTCGTATTTTTCCTGGACTAATAGACTTTTTAGGGCCAATAACGCAAAGTCATGGATACAAATACATTTTAATCATCACAGACCCTACCACTAGAATGGGTTACACGCGTGCAACACGAGCCGCGGATTGCAAAACCGTGACTAAAGTACTGCTAGATCTGTTTTGTTTATATGGTGTGCCAAAAATCATAACCCACGACCAGGGAACACATTTCATGGGACAAGTTCTTAAACAGTTGTTACAAAGTTTAGGGATTGAGCAAAAAGCTAGCCCGCCCTATGCACAAAGAGTTCAAGGTTTAACCGAAAGAGCCAATTTAGTTATTAAAACAGCAATTTCCCACTACATTGAGGAAAATCCACACAATTGGTCCGACATTTTGAAGTATGTTACATTTGCCTATAATACTACCATAAACAAGAGCACAGGTCACACGCCCTTTTACTTAAACTTTGCACGGGAAGCTAGACATCCATCTGATTACATCTATACGCACGAAGATCAGGACACGGACATCATAAAAGAAATCAAACTAATTCACAAAATTAGGACAGAGGTTCCCAAAATCTTAGAAAAGGCCCAAAATAAGCAAAAATCTTTCTTTGATCAAAATAAAAGAGATTTAGACTTACAGCCAGGGGATGAGATATTAATTAAATATCCTACTGATCACACAAAGAAATATAGCAAATTTCAAAACTGTTTCAAGGGGCCATATCACATTACCGGGAAAATAAATGATTTGACCTACATGGTAGCTCTAGAAAAAAGAGGTAGATTGTGTGAAGAGCCAGTACATGTACAAAATATTAAGCCGTTTCATAGAAGATAAATACAAATTATTAACGTTTAACCCTCACTAGCATCTTTATTAAGCTTGTAAATAATCATCATGTTGGGAGAGAAAGGAAAATATTATTTAATTTGCAATAAATTCTGAAGAGTATTATAATTCACAGCGTCATATTTAATAACGACACATATAAAAATGTTTAATTAAGTCATAAATAGAAGTTACTGTTCAAGAATTTATAAATAAAATACGTGACATTACGAGAGGAATACATTTATCAACTCATAGCAATTATAAAACGATCAGCATAAACGAGAATAACAATAGCCTACCCATCGTGTGAATATCCAATTGATACACAAGAAACAACACAGCAAGAAACACGAAACCAGAGACACAAACAATAAGAAATCAAATAACGCACATAACTTCACACACGACACGGAACAAACATCTCACTGAGTTCTCAAGCTTGGACGACAAAGACAGCAGCTTCATGACTCCAGCAGAAAGGTGATATCAAGCAGACTCAGCATCTAGGTGCATTGCCTTTGTACGCAATCTCATTCAAACATTGTGCGATTGTATCTTTTCCGAGTACAAAACTAACATCACCACTTCTATACGAAATTATATTCAGATCAAAAACATTCCCCAATTTATATTCGAACTAAAGATACTATCAAATTCAAAATAATTTTATGACTATTACATCTTGCGAAGATATCTAGTCTAAGCGCGCAGTCTAGATGCTTCATGACATTTAATAGGGTATAAAAAGAAAGAGTGATTAATTACAGATATAAACAATCAAACATACAAATGGAAAGCTGTTCAATACACAAATACAATTAATTAATATGTCAATTTACACCAAGCTTTTAAGTAACATCTATTAAGAAAATAAAAATTATCAAACAACGAACTTGATCTACTTATTAGCACAAATTTACACAATGAGTACTGATAGGATCTCCTCTCGATCGTAATTTTAATTATGGAATATATGGTTCTTATTCAATCCATTACAATTCAAATCATGTAAACCAGTGGAGCAACAAGAGGCTACACAACAGGCTGACACCGCACAGTAGCACAATCCAATGGACGATGCGAAGACATCTTCGAGTAACTGGGGCACTAAAGATAATTTTTCGGGGACGAAAAATTTTCCCGAGCAGGGGAGTGTAAACATATTTATATTTTAATTAAATTCCTAAATTTCATTCATGCTCATATTTTTAAAATTCGTATTAGGCCCATTTAAAACAATTATATTAATCCGAAGTAAATCAAATATTACGATTTTCTAATACAAAGAGACATGTTGAATGGCACCGACGAGTCTACAAGTATCATATTCAAGGTCCCGGGCAATGGACGCACAACCTGACGTCTACAGTGAACTGCTGATCGAAGTGGCAGCCAATCACAACGTTGAGCACCAAAGGGATCAACTATGATTGGACACTGTAGGCGGGGTTAATAAGAATGATGGGAAATCTGGAAAAAGGAAGGGACAGGAGGAGCAAGATGGCATCAGTCTGGAAGAAGATTTGCGAGGCTTAGGACGGGGTCGGATCGAGTAGACCCCACTTAATATATCAGGATTGGTAAAATCTGCCACCTGAATACGTCCTAGGCCAAACTACTTCACCTACTCAGCCCACGCCGAGAGAAGAGGTTCCAGGGGGTCGTCATCCACCATCGAGGACCAGGATCAACCACCGAGTCATCTGCCAACGGAGACAAGGGGAGGCCTGGACATCACGAGACGTTACCTCGGGGAATTCATCTACCCTCAAGATCTTCTCCTCGGTATGTCAAAATTCAATTATAATTCCCAGGACAACAAATTTTAGAAGAAAGAAGATATATTTAAATTACATAAAAAAGGGCCTAAGTTAAATAACTACAATTCATTCAAATTAAACCTAACTTAAAAATAAAAATTTAAAACCTAAATAATCGATGATATAAATCATAAATAATAATAAAAATATTATTTCCTGCTAAATAAAAACAACAACAATATAGCCTTAAAGGTTAAACCTGTAAAATAATGTTTTTGAAATAGCCTAAGTAAGTTCTCATTTAGTATTTTATTTTCAAACGTGTATATTTGGTAGCTTGCTAAATGTGAATAGTCTTTGTTTGTTAAGTGTATTAATTTTATAGAATTTCATATTAGCCTTGTGGTTTAAGTTTTGTGAACTGGACTTTGGCCAAATGGCAAAGATGTAGATTAATAACATTTTATGAATATCTATATTTTTTGTAAAAGGGTTTAATTAATTAAGATCGAGTCGTTTTACATATGTATTATATCTATCACTTTTAAACTTATATACGTGTTCAATTCTCTTATTTTGATACTGGGGCCCCAAAATATTTAATTCCTTTGGTAAATACGTCATTTGATTTATTGATTATTATATAAATGTATTGTGTTTTAAAGGGTTGTAGATTAGAGTGAGTGGTCAAATAAAATTTAGTAACTCATACAATGGTGTCAGTTCAATCAGTTCCTGAGTATTCTCACATATGCAAAGCGAGTATACTGAGCTTAGTTGTAGTCATTTTGTGTTTTTCACATTTAAAGTAAGAGCAAAACCCCATAAGTTTACAACATACTAAATATCTTAATATAATTAAACCTCTTTTTAAATCTGTTGGTGAAGGTTTGAGACAAGTGACTGGTAATAAAATAGACTATATTTATTGGGATGATCCTAATGAGCTTGTAGATAGGTTAAGACTTCTTTGGCTAAGTCGCCAAGCCGGTAACTCAGGAGTGGATAATGAAATAGATTCCATTATTGAGGAATTGAGAGAAAGTGGAATTATTTATTAAATAAAAATATGTTTATAGATAAATTTTATCGTTTATATAATCCATATAATAAGCCTGCAGAACCCAGGGCTAGTAGTGAACCTACTTTAAATTTACAAGACGATAGTTGGAATTGTTTAAACCATAAAATTGGTAATGTTAAAGATGGGGAGTTTGTAGATGATGTATCAACTTTGGGTCAGACATTAACTAGAAAAGGTGATGTATTTTTACAAGGTAAAACTAAATATGAGTTTTTAGAATCTAAAAATAAAAATTGGAATGCTAAAAAACAGAAAATTACTAATGTGGAAAAGGGTGAAAGTTTAGATGATGTGCCCACTTTACAACAGACTTTAATACGTAAAGATGGCAAATTTGTACAAGACAATAATAATTTTGAATTTTTAGAATCAGAAAATGGTGTTTGGAATGCTAAGAAACGGAAAATTACTAATGTGGAAAAGGGTGAAAGTTTAGATGATGTGCCCACTTTACAACAGACTTTAATACGAAAAGAAAATGGTAAATTTGTACAAGACGATAATAATTATGAATTTTTAGAATCAGAGAATGGTGTTTGGAATGCTAAGAAACAGAAACTTAGCAATTTGATAGAAGGTACAGATAGTAAGGATGCTGTGAATGTTTCACAAGTTCCAAAAATGGAAGCAGGCTATTGGGATTTTAATAATAAAAGGTTAGTACGTGTTAAACCTGCCGTTGATGACACTGACTGTGTTACAAAAGAACAGACTATAACTTATGATAAAAAAGAAAAATGTTGGGATGCCAAAAAACAATCTATAAGGAATCTGCCAAAGGGGGAATATTTAGATGATATTTGTTTAATGTCACAAGCTATGTATTATGATGGATCAAAATTTGTATATGCAGGAAGAAAATTTAATTTGATGGAATACAATCCTGATTTATTAGTTGCCGACCCCACATCTTTGAGTGGATTTAAGTATATAGATAATAGACCATATATACCAGAAAACTATGTATTTAAAAGAATGGAAGATAATCTATTGATTGGGGCTAATGGTAATATATTTACAGTACAAGGAAAGAGTGATGTTATAAAAAATGAATGAAATTGCATACGAACTTCATAAGCCTGCAAGAAAGAATTTCATTAGGAGGTCTTTTAAAGTATTAGGTATAAACGAAACTGTACAAATAGATTTAATTGATATGCAAAACTATGCTAGAGAGAATTCTGGCAATAAATATATTTTAACTTTAATAGATACATTTTCTAAAAAAGTTTATGCTGCTCCACTAAAGAATAAGACGGGTTTGGTGGTTACAGAAGCCATTAAAACCATTCTACCAAAGGGGGTTAAAAACATTCAATCTGACAATGGAAAAGAATTTTTTAATCAATATTTTAGCAAACTAATGAAAAAATTAAATATTAATCACTATCACACTTTTTCTACAACTAAGGCTGCAATTGTGGAGAGGTTTCAGAGAACTTTAAAGAATTGGTTATATAGGGAATTTAGTGCTCAGGGAAGTTATAAATGGTTGGATTTACTTCCAAAGTTAATTCGAAAATATAATAATAAGGTGCATAGATCTATAGGAATGAAGCCTAACCAAGTGAGTATTAAGAACAGTAAATATGTGCATGAGAGGTTGACTTCTAAAGTAGTGCAAGTTAAAAAGCCAAGATATAAGGTAGGTGATAGTGTGAGGATTTCCAAGTATAAACATGTTTTTAGTAAAGGTTATACTCCGAATTGGACAGGGGAACTATTTACAATAGCAGAAGTAAAGAATACAAAGCCTGTGACTTATACCTTGAAAGATGAAAATGGTAATATAATCAGGGGAGGTTTCTATACAGAGGAATTGTTAAAGACCAAGTATAAAGACATGTATTTGATAGAAAAGGTTATTAGGAGAAAAGGTGATTTATTATATGTCAAATGGCTTGGGTTCCCAAGTAGCCAGAATTCATGGATTTCCACTAAGGATATCCAAGGGAGCACGCCATGAGCCGGGAGCGCGCCCGAGTTCGCGTACAAACCTCGCACTGTCAAGTTGATGATTTTGAGAATATACATGTGAATAGATGTGGATTTGAAATAGGAATGAAGTTGTACAATGGTATTGAACATTTATATAGGGGTGTACAGGCAAAGATCAGGATTTTTGAAAAAGTGGCTAAAAAATGATCCCCATGTTATTCTTATGGGGAAAACGTGCCTAAAGTGTCGTCTCTTTGCCCTATTGCCTCTACTCTACATTTACACTTGTAAGGGTCAATAAATATAAGAAATAGCTTTTTTAGCTTAATATCGAATATATTTATGGGGAATAAGTAAGAAATAAGGTTTAACAATTATATAGGGATATTTAGGCAAAGATCAGGATTTTTGGATTTGGTGGCCAAAAAATGATCCCATGTTATTTCTTATGGGAAAACGTGCCCCAAGTGCCTTTAAACCGGTAGTTCGCCACTACTTTGTTATTTTATTAATGGGAGTTTGGGTAACTAAATTCCTTCGCTGTAAGTTATAAAGAATTCACCATAGACTACACTAGGGTTTTTTGAATGTACCAAACATTCCGCTTACATATATTATTAGTAATCCTCTTTTAATTTGAAAAATTATAGAACTTAAGTTGCAATGTAATAACACTGTATTATATCAGGAGTAAAACCTTTTTGTCAACTATATTGCGAATGAAACACCAAAAACTTGTCATAATAAAAAAAAGATGTCGACTAATTTCTAGCTATTTTTAGTAGATACTTTAGGACTTTGTCACCAATAAAGAACGGTTAGTGTAGAATTGGTTCTCGCTCTCAATAACAATAAAACAGTGGTCGATAACGCGTCACCTGTGTTCACAATATTGCATTACTGGAATACTTTATACCTTAGCAAGGGTACCATCAATGCCTTATTTGTTATAGTTGAACAAAAGCTACATTATTTTTAGAATATCCATCCCAATATTTACATATGCATTCAAACACCTATACATATTTACTTCAAAAGATCGAAGCAAACGTATACCTTAAAATGGAGCCACTACACAACATTCATAACGCTATAAAATTCAAGATGGAAATTGAAATCTGCAGCGTCATTTATGTATAGTATACGACAAGCAGGAAATTTTACATGAATTTTGTACAGTAAAGTTGTACGGAAGTTGATAGCGTTTAGCAATTTATTATGAATTGTGAAAAATTAAAATCTACTAGGAGTTTCAACAGTATCAAATATTTTTTTTTGGAAAACTAAATTATATCACCATTGTCAGAAAAATATTCTCCAAGCAAAACGGCTTACCCAATAATTGGGTGCTTTCTGATACATATGTTTATTTAAACTAGCTACAAAAAAAGATTGTTCAACCTATTGAAATGTTGGTTACAATGCTTTTCATTGTTTGGGCACAGTTGAAATTGGGCATTTGTTTTATGACGGTTTTAAACTGGTTTCAAAACGTAAAAACCTCATAAATATGTTTACTTCTACATGTACGTCAACATTATTATTTTATATACCACTATAAACTAAGCAAATTATTGTACACATCTCGTTCATAATAATAAAAATATATACAGTATACGACATTTAAATAATAATATATTTTAAGTAAACATATTTAAAAACAAAAAAACATACAGAATCTTAAATCATATGCTTATAAAATGAATATAACAAACAAATCGAATTGAAACAATAGAAAAGGCACCCAAGCGAGAGCGTTATTTTGAGAAATGACGCTTTAATACATCCTGAAACAGACGAATTCCTCTGTCTCTGTTGCGAACACTGATTATTATTCAGGAGCTGATAAGCTTCTGCTCAGCAACCGTAAATCTTAGATATTACGTAATGTGATGGAGGAATTGTTACTTAAATTATTATATTTGTAATTAGGTTTTGCACTTAACAAAATTAACTTCATTCTGTCACATATTGTTTTTATAGTCTTATAATATGTATTGTAAAATGTAAAAAAACAATATAGGAAGTAAGGCTATGGCTATGTAAACGAAGATTAAAGTTTATGAGATAATTATATAAACCTTGATAAGAATAATATATTGTATACAAATAATACAATATTTTAAAGTAAAAACATACGATTTATGGAATAAAAAAAATATAGTTATATATATATATCTATAAGTTAGGTTAAAATTAGTATACAAAATAATTTTTGTCTTGTAATCAGTATTGAATAAATTTTAGTGTTATATCACGAAAGGACCACTTTAACTACAAATTATAATTTGTTTCCTTTGGCAGGACAATTAATTTAGCTCGACGTGGCACATGCCAAATATATGCCATTTTGGAATGTCGATAAGGTAAAACAATAATTTACATATTTAGATTTTAATCTGTTTCTATTTCGCATTCTACTAGAAAATCAATATTTTGTTGTATGTACTCTTTTTAGTAAAGTACTCATATGGATAATGGCTCGGATATGCTTTACGGCAGACCTAATTTAAAAACCCATACGTTAACATGTGCTTCATAATAAATCAGATTTTTCAAATGGTTTTATGAATTTAATATTTGTAATATGATTAACAAATACAGTATAGGATTTTTGGGAATTACAAACCATTATTTGAACTATGACAAATAAAAAGACAAATTCCACGAAAAATTATTTTAAAGAAAAACTCAAACGATGATTTCCAATCTGGTAATGGATCCACATTGGCAGCTCCCAGGCGGAAAGTGGTTAAGGAATTCCACCTTTTAGTGAAATGACACTTCGTTTTATAGTAGAAGTGGAGGTGGGAAAACAAAGTACGTTGTTTCTTGTCTCCTTATAATGACTCTACCTCAATTTGGATTTTAAAAAAATAAAGTTTTCTTATCCATAGAATTTTATGTTCCTGTTGATGAGCCTAATCTTTTCATAGTAAATTAAATCCTTTGTCTTTTGAATTACATTCTTCTTAACTAAAATAGTAAGAAAAGTGCGTAGATTCTGCAAGATTAATATTCGTTGAGTTTTCTAAATCCTAACTAGTTTACTAAACATATAAAAAAGAATAGATGTTTGCTGTGGGAGAGCTAAAAAACGACCGAACTGAATAGATTAAAGTTTTGTATAAAGCTATATCCTGAATCAAGTCCTATTGTTCAACGGTGCACTAAAGAAACTTTGAGGAGAATCTGTCGTAATAAAACAATATAGACTAGTGGTCGTTCAGTGGTCGAAAAATTTACCAAAAATATGTAATGTGCAGACTTCTGTATTTTTACCCCACGCTGTAAATACAACATGTGATTGGAATTTCTTCAATTTGTTTTGATTTTCTGTTTATATTCCGTCGTTATTTCGTCACCAGCATAGCAACCCATAAGGCCCATGTTAATTATTTATTTTAAATTCATGTTTCATCTTTATTTTGAGCCTCTGTTTATTTAAAGGGGGATTCTGCACATCTACGGGCAAAAATCTGTCTAACTGAATACGTAGATTATCCTTGAGATGCACACGAGCTGAGAAAAAAGGTTTTAAAGGAACTTGTTTGCCTATTTATATGTACTGTACTTTGGTCTCGATAACAAAAATAAACTGAAAGCCGCAGTGATATGTATTGATTACGAATATTCTAATATTGACCTTATTTAACCTATAAGTTGAAGACTATGAAATGTTTGGTATTATATCCAAAAACAAATAGTCACAAATCACAAATAAGGAGTATATTGAATACAATACACAGCGTAGAAGATAATAAACGAACCCTTGTGAACTCTTTCATTACTGAAGAGTATGTGAGTCGAATTTAATATTATTCTCCATTAACAATGAAAGCTTGGCCAATATAACCTTACCTGCAAATACGTTATTTCTTTCTTCATTGCAATTTTTTACCTTTGATCAAGCTAAATAATATTGTTTTAACTTGCCTTGCCATCTATTTAATGTTGTGTTAAAATAAAAGAACACTAAATATTGTTCAAAGGCCTTTGTTGTTACTGTTTCAGAATTCGGCTCAAGAGAGGTGGGTTCGTTAATGTTATGTCTAAAATATAATGTGGTTTTACTGCTTCGCCTAAAAAAGTCATTATGTTACTCTTTAATAAAAATAAATCTACAACCCCTTGCTTGTGAAATATTTATTTATAGCCAAGTTAATATTTAAATTTTCATTACCGTGTGGACATAAGAATAGGGAACTACTAAAAGTATGTTTTTTAACAGTAATATGACAGTAAAGAGCTAAATGTGGTATGTACCCTAGAGTGAAACACGTATAAACTGCAGTTACCTTATACATTGTCATTTTTATATGTTTACATACCATTATGATCCAACATGCACTCGTATGTTAACCTTCTCACCACCGTCCTGGTAATTACTGTACATCGTTGGAATACCTAAAACACATTGCTAAGTTAAGTTCTGTAACTAAATTTAAAGAATACAATGTAAAAGGCCTATTAATTTATTTAAATCTATATTTATAAAGTTGCTTGTACTTTTTTTGTCCTAAGACGCTAGGCACGAACTCGGAATTGTTTTTCACATTACTTAAGGCTACACCTAGAGGTCACGGCATTATCACTTAGATAAAATCCATTGGTGATTTGGCGGGATTTGAGCCCGGGACCTCAGGCACCGAAGTCCCGCGCTCAAACCACTAGACCAGCTTGCTCCCCTTGCTTGTACTAAGGAACTATGAAACTAAAGATGAAACGTTTTCATCGAAAACCACGTATTATTTTTGTTACTTCTCAATCTGAATGATGGACTAGTAAACTAGTAATTGATGTATACAATCGCATTGTGTGTAGGTGTTCTCCTAATTGATTGTTCTGTTGAGACGCCTGATTGTTGCACTAATGGGTCACGAGATGCTTAACCTGGTAGACAATTAACTTGTTTGTTCTCAGTACCTACATATAAATGTACGATAGGCAAATTATATGAAATAGGCAAATTTGTATACCTATTAAATGAACTTTGGTGATATATAGTAAAATTTAGCTAGTTTGTATTCACTAAATTTTGTTGAATTTATGAGCAATCGAATCTAAATTAATTAAATTTTCTTTACATGAATATTTCAAATTCTTAAAAGAATTACTTGCCACAAAATTAAAAATAGTCAATTAGGTAAGAGTAGTATTCAAGGTTTTTTTTGTATTGATATATTCGTTGAGATAAAGTATTATAAGTCACTATTCAGGGAAAGATGTGGCTAAAGTACATATAATGGTTTTTTTTTTTCTAAGTAAAACTCAATATTGTTCCTAAGGCACACGTGAGGTTGCTAAAGTACACAAAATGATGTTGCTATGTTGCAAGTGATGATGTTGCTCAGGTACACGAAATGTTGAGGCTAAGGTCCACATAATAAATTTGCTTATGTACACATAAGGTTGTTACTATGCTGGAAGTAGCCTACAGTTAAAAAAAATCCTTTTATGTATGCAAAGAAATCTCCTACCTTGGTTTGTTTACGTAAACGTACAAAATTATGATGGCAATAAAAACCACAATTCATGCAGTAGTCCTTATCAATAGATTGTTCCGTAAAAATATTTGAATGAACAATCAATGGGATCAGATTAAGCTTAGTATAAAGGGAGGAATCAACTTTCCATTCCCTAAGCAACTCAACTCTCTGAGGTAACATTGAACGAAGGAATCACTTTATGGAGTAAATGCAAACAAAACACAAGTACAACAGCACAGGAAAATAAACAGGTTTACAGCTGTTTACATGTTTACGACTTTTCTATGTACATGTGCAAGCTGTGAGACTAAAGGTGATTTTAGATTCTTCCTTACACTTGAGACCCTTAAATTCACAATAACGTTACTCGTTTAGCTTTACTTCAACAGTTTTCTAAATCACTTTTCTGTTTCTATAATAATAGTTTCGATAATTTTTCCACAAACTTAATCTTATCTAGATTTATTGTTATAAGATATCTTTAAAAATACGTAAATCATTATTGATTGTTTGAAGCTTAATTATTTGAGTGTGTTTCCAATTTGAGTAGGTTTTATTAATTTGACATTGCTTTGGCCTATTGGTAGGGAACGTATCTTGGTGTAGGTCCACAAATCCATACACGAATTAGATCATATAGATGTGAAGGACTTTCTGTAGGTTTGTATGCCCCCCTTAATTTGAAGTTAAACGACATTTATTAACACTAACAACAGATGAAATACTATCGTAAAGATTTTATTCAAATACACATAATTCTATTAGAACTCAAAAAAGTTGCTTCAGATAAATAATTAAGGTTTAAACTAAGAAACGGTCCAGAAAGGTGGGCAGGATATAAATGGACGGTGAAGGGCAAACTGTTTTTTAACATCGTCCAAAATAAATTGCAAAGTAAGAAACCCCCTTTCTCCAAATAGGGAACAAGAGCTTTATGAAAATTTTAACATTTTTTGTTGCTATTGTTTGCTAACTTTTTATACTGCCTATCTATGTGCAATAAAAATGACATTATACTATAAAAGATCACTATAACTTTGAAATGCCCTTAATCCGTAGTATAAATTACCAACCAATTAATGGAGTTAATGGGTGGAAACCAACAATTAAAAGTGATCTTCTTGTATCAGTTTTTAATGAAAACCATACAACATGCATAAGTATAAATTTCAATTATAGTAATGGATTAACTCTTCGAATAATTAAACAAGAAACTGTTAGGTTTTCTTTACACTGGTAAACCGTTTGAGAACATAAAACATTTCTCCGAACTTGAGACCAGTGTTACACCACACTCTACACCAACACGTTTTGTGGTGGGGATTCAATCCACGCGTCGTATCTGGTGATTTAATCCTTTTTAAGCTGAGATCTGGCAGATTTAGGCTACTTAGAACATTATTTGCTTTAACGAATACCACACCTACATTTAGGTTTATACACTTGTAGTAAGTATATAATTAGTAGGATGTATATACCTAGGTCCTTTATTGACTAATGAAGTCTATTGTTCAGCTCGTGAGCTGCTCTAGTAGTAGAGAACTGACATTGAGGTACTGGGTTAAGATCCTACTATTCACCAATGAAATAAGTGTGATAGTGCTAAAATTCTTTAAAGTTAGCTTGAACTGATGTATACAATAGTTACGGGCTAGATTCTAGAGCCCTAGTATGTGAAAGAAAGACAAACAAAATGAAGTGTTTTACAAAATAACTTTTACTGCTCTACCAATGCTAAAACAAGTGTTCTTTACTTTCGACTGGCTTATTTTCCAGTTGAATTAAGAAATAAGTTCACTCTCAGGGAAATAGCATCACCAAATAGTTAAATCCATTGGTGATTTGGTGGAATTTGAACCCGAGACCTTAGGTACCGAAGTCGCTAGCTCTACCACTAGACTAGCTCATTTTCCACCAAGAATATTTATTAAACCCCCTCATATTTCACCTCATTTTTGTATTGTCTTTGTAACCTAGGTAAAGTTGCAGTACATAAAGTACTTAACTAACTTTGATCATTTTCACTCTAATATGTATGTATTTTATTTTGGTATAGGCCTTCACAGTTATTCCAAGTTATTTATAGTACGATAATCAAAGGGTTTTGTTTTCAAAAAAATCCGTACAATATCCTCTTCTCAACCACGAGTGCTAGGGGAAGTTGTCAACACATTAAATTCTCTTGTTGACCTGTAAAACAATATAAAACACAATAAAGCAGTAACTGCAAGCATTAATGGTCTCACAAGTAGTATATGACTTGCCGTAGATGACTCAACACTAGTTTATGACCCTTACTTTACATTCACCTTGTTTTAGGTGTAACAAAAATTAATTGGTTAAATATCGACTTGTGTTATGCATAAACAACAGTTCCATCTTATTACAAAAATGTTGCCTTGTGTATTTGTTCTTAGAATTGTATAGTCTATATATGAATTCTACGGGTTTAATAGTGATATAACGACTGATAGTTTTAAACCTGAAAAATACAATTAAATTATGGTAGTATAAACCAATTAATCTTATTTTTTTATACTGCACATGTTTATAATTAAATTTGTTGAATGATTATTTTATGTAAGCAACAACTAATAAAGTAGACTCTAAGCTATATTGAAACTATTAGAGAGGTCATATAAATGTTAACTTAATTTGCTTAAACATCCTAACTAAGATTAGCCTATTTGAAATTATTTATAAACATATTAAGATCACGTTTATAGATGAGGCTCTATAGTTCAGCACTTTATTGTTTTATGAAGATAATATCCTCGAAAATGATTTGGAATAAATTGTGGTTTTGAAGTGTAAAGAATTTAAGTGTGCCATTCTTTCTCTTAAAAACCAAACAATACGAACTAAGTAACAATATGGAACTAAGTTAATAGTTTAGCCTATATGATATAGAGTAGACATGTATTGCAAATATTCCCTTAGTAAAAGATTTATTAGTAATCTAACGTTTACTAGTTATTTTCCGATGTTTGCAGAATATTGTTTTGGAAATAGTTTAATGTAAAAGGCAAATCTCAAGTTGTTATTACAGCTATTGGGAACACAAACCAAACATATTTTACAAGAACAATGTGCCATACAATGTAAACAGGAATATTATTTTAAAATTGTTACACAACCTAAGATTGGTGATAAAAAAATTCTCAAACCATATTGAACTGTGAGTATAAGCTACATTTTTTAATCATAAAGTTGATGTATTCTAGTATATCTACTAGGACGAAAAATTTCTTTTCAACAAATCGCATTTTCCTTGTTACTTACGCTTACCTCATTTGAAAACAAAACTGTAATAACGTGAAACCTTTTTCAAGCTCAGTAATATTTTATTCAGTGTCCCCAACACTGCTATAACGAAGCAAGCTAGGAAACATGTTCGAATTTATTCGTTGTCTTTGAAAACCCAACTTAACAGGATGAAGTAGTTACTTTAGCCTCCTGGGGTACACAGCCGTAAACATCATAAACGCTGTAGGTTATATGACTGTTTGTAGTAAACCTTTTATTTTACACTTACATTCCACGACACTTAAGGGCTACAACAGCATAGAACTCTTTATGTTCTTTGTCAAATACCTAGTTAAAGTGGAAAATACATAAAAAATGTAATTTAATATTTGTTTGGATCTAGTCTTTCCTAAAGTTAAAGGTGTGCAACAAGTAAAATTGTTGGAAATGTAGTTTTTGTAGAGTGTAAATTACACCACAGATATTTATATTCCCAGTATTAATTTCCTAAGACTTGTTAAATAATCTATAAGATTTACGGTTACATAAGCAAAGCTTATCAGCTCAAGAATAATAATCAGTGTTGCCAACATAGGCACTCAGCTATTCGTCTCTTTCAGGATGTATTTAAACGCCATTTGTTAACGTTACGTTCGTTGAAGTGCTATTTCATTTTTTTGAGAAATTAATTTTAAATACATTTTTGAAACTATTCTTAAAAATTATGTATTTTGAGTTATGCCTATTTGAAATCGTGAAATTAAAATGTACATGTCATAAGCTATCATAGCTATTCAGGGCCCTTTAAAAGTCCTAAAACGGACATATAAAATGCACCAAAGCTTTGTATTTAAGTAGCCTATGTTACAAAAAACCTGTTGAATGAAATGTCAACGATTCAATCATATTGAGGTTGATCATTAGAATTATTTCAGTACATCATAAATTAGTACAAGACGAGCAGTACATGAAATTAAATGCCTCCATTTTTAGAGCACAGTACACAATAAAAACAATAACAAAAACCGATGGTGAATCCATATAACAAAAACTACAGCAAATTAAAAATTGTATTTTCTACCTTACTAGCATTTCTGGACATACGTATATAAACTATACGGGTTTAATCTTAAATGAAATGAATGAAATGAAAATGATTTATTTAGTCAGGCAAAGTTAGGGCCACATGGCCCTCTCTTACACTTAACCTGTGAATACTGGTCTTACTGAAATCATTGACTTGCTAAGCGTAGATTCTATCTTAATTCAATTTTATTTTTATTAATAGTAAAATGTACAACAAGTAATAGTAAATATAGTATTTAGTAGTAGTATTTAACAATATATAATGTAAGTATTTACATTCACAGACAATAGTATATTTAATTACTTATCCTGCACATAAAGACTTTATAGATTTTTTAAGGAGGCTTCTGATTCAATAAATATATGAAGAAGATCCGGATGACGCCTCTGAGGGATAAAGATGAAAGATCAGCGATATCTTATTGGAAACCAGATATTTGTGACAGGCCGAAACGTTGGTATGAAGCTTTTATTAATACTGTAACACTTTTCGTCGGATTATCGATATATTTGTTGAATGTTTGGCCTATTTGGAAAGTGGCTAGCGTTTTAATTTTCTAAAATTGGGGTTTTATTTTATTTACTGGATACTCGGTATCTTGATTAAAGTGGTATTATAAATCCCAGGTATTATCAACTTTTACCTTGCCCTTAAAGTTTTACCGTGACTGTTTCGCTGATCAGAAGAACTTTTTCTATTGGTATATAAAATTATTATTAGCCACAAGAAATCACGTAAGCCTTAACACATAGTATTTTTTTAAATATTGAAGGAAATATAAAATAAATTTATTGTACCAAGCAAACACTATACAATTGGTATTACCTTCTACAAGACGATTTTGTAAAAGGAATAGGGCAATGAGCAATTTCAAGGGTAACATGATATTATTCAGTTTGAGTATTGCGTTATATGGGCTGGTCACTATAACGTTTGAACATACCAGTTGTTTTCGTAACGTAGGGGTTAATACGTTTAATATTAAATTTTCTGTTCTCTTTCTTACTCTAGGATACAGATAACTAGTTCAATGTGAACTACAACTTTGTAATGTGTCTTTGCTATTCTGCATACCTTATGGCTGTTTATTTTATTTATATTTTATTATTTTGTGTGTTTACGCCAGTGGCATTTTTTACGTTTTGAAAAGGAACGGTCCAAACCTTGGTCTTGTTATCTAACGTTTATGTATGAAACAGACGATAACTATGGTGTAAGTATTATATGTATGATTCCAAATCTTGCTCAACGTGTAAGGGATTAACAAAATGTATCTGTTGGGTTCAACCTAACCGAAGGATTACCAATACGATTCCCACTGTGTGTCAGCTGTGAGGATTAAGAACGATTGATCGCTTTTATTGTTTTTACCACAAAGTATTTATGTCGGAGTTAACCCTGACCAATTGTTTAAGCTTAAACTTAATTTTACGCTAAAAGGGTTAGTTTTTTTCCATATATTCTGTTGTAACTTATTTTATTTAATCCTACTATCAAACAAAGATTGTCTAATTTATGAGCTATGTTTTGTAGATTATGTACCTTGAACATATGAAACTTATATTTTTTCCATCAAATTAGTGTATTGTTCCGTAGGAGCTCTAATAATGCTAATACGTTACTAACAAAATACAAGATGACTTAAGGAGATAAAAAACTAAAAACTTCATTACCTCTAAACAATCGAAAGATCATCTGGTTCAAAATGATAATTGGTACCAAACAAAGCCACAGCGACTGCTTAATGAACAACAAACGATGTGTAATAGCTTTGATATAATCTCTTTGGTCATAATGTGATTTTCATTAAAAACTCAAACGTTTTGTTATTTTTGATCTCTTAAATGATCCTGATCGCAGATAACTAAATTGTGTGGTTATTTCATTATATGATTAACACGTCATATGGTTTCAGCAAGATTAAATCTGTGATGAATTAATTTAGCGTATATCTATGTACCAATTATCCGGATTTTTGTTTAATACAATCAATTGAAGCACACAATAAGCAATGTTATTTTTACATAAAAGTTAAGGAGATAATTATACAATTGAGGTAATTGTTTATCATCTTCCATGAGGTGTACTATATTTGTTAGTCGTTGTAAAATGTAGAACAAATCAAACTTTAAAAAAACTCTACCATATACTATTCCATCTATCTATATAATATTAATATAATTAAACAAAAAATCACTTCCAATTGAAAAATAAAAAGTTAATACTATTTTATTTTACTTAAAATATAATTTCTTCCACGTTTTACTGGTAAATTATATTCAGATTTGTAATCTGATTTCTCTTATATTTATCCACATTCTCAACATAACTTCATATTTTTTTGAGTAGCCTAGAGACCTTTTGATATAAATTATATATATAAACTATGTTGCTTCAAAACATGAAACTTTTGAAACCACTTTCACTAGATTCTTATTGTTTTAAATGCATATTATTTATCAAATATAATCAATGTTTCATACCTGCTATTTACTATTTACAAATATTTTCAATGATGTTTTCTCAATTCAGTATTTTAAAATATTTATTAAGTAACCATAAAATGAATATAGCAAAGACATGAACTGTAAATAGGCCTAATATGAAAAAGGCACTTTAGCAGGGTCGCAACTAAAACAAATGATGGTTTAACACATCCTGAAAGAGACGAATAGCTGAGTGCCTCTGCTGCGTACCATGATTATCATTCTTGAGCTGATATACTGTTGTTTCGCAGCATCATAAATCTTACATATTATTCAACGTGACTTTAAGAATTATTACTTTGTAAAATAATTAATTGTGCTCATAGTTATACTTGAAGCGTACAACATTTTTTAATTATCCTCAGCTTTTTTGTAGTGTTTTCCTTGCAATATTTTTATTTCTTTTGTTAACGAATGATGATTAACCATTTGTGTGTTTTGTAAAATACTAGGGCAGAAATGATTGAAAAACCTGTTGTTTTAAAGAATATTTTATTGATTATGTTGAAAAAAACTATAGCAAACAACAATGCGTAGAAAACATTCCTAGTTTAAATTTTTATTTCTTTTATAAAATTATTATAATTGAGACCTATGAACTAATAGAACATAAAAATATAAAGTCTATAGGGATTTGGTGGAATTTGAACCCAAGATTTGAACCCAATTTGGTACCGAAGTCCCTAGCTCTACGACTAGACGAGCTCATTTCCCACCATGAATATTAATTAAACCCCCTCATATTTCACCTTATGTTCGTATTATCTTTGTAACTTAGATATATTTGCAGTACTTAACTAACTTTGTAATTTTTCACTCTAATATGTATGTATTTTATTTTGGTATAGGCCTTCACAGTTATTCCAAGTTATTTATGGTACGATAATCAAGAGTTTTCTTTTCAAACAAATCATTACAATATCCTCTTCTCAACCACGAGTGCTAGGGGAAGTTGTCACCCCATTAAACTCTGTTGTTGACCTGTAAAACAATATAAAAAACACAAATTACTCGTATTTTAGGTTAATGTTGACGAGCATTAAGGGTCTCGCAAGTAGTATATGACTTCCCGTAGATGACTCAACTCTAGTTTATGTCCTTCACTTTAAATTCACCTTTTTTAGGTGTGATAAAGTTTAATTGGTTAAATATCGACTCTTTTTATGCATAAACAACAGTTCCATTTCATTACAAAAATGTTGCCTTACGGATTTTGTGTATTTTTTCTTAGAATAGTATAGTCTGAATCAGGTCTAAATATAAATTCTACGGGCTTAAATGGTAAACGGCTGATGACTTTAAACCTGAAAAATACAATTAAATTATGAAAGTATAAACTAATTAATCTTATTATTTTATGCTGCAAATGTTTATAATCAAAATTTGTTAAATGGTTATTTTATGTATGCAACAAATAATATAGTAGATTCTAAGCTATACTGAAACTATTAGAGAGGTCATATAAACTTTAACTTAATTGTGCTTAATAAGCTAAGATTAGCCTATTTGAAATTATTTATCACATACCAAACATCTTTTACAAGAATAATGTGCCATACAATGTAAACAGGCATATAATTTTAAAATTGCTACACAACCTAAGATTAGTGATAAAAAAAATTCTCAAACCATATTGAACTGTGAGTATCAGCTACATTTAATCATAAAGTTGATGTATTCTATTGCACTAATTTAAGCATGTCTTAAATTGTATGAACACGTTTCATAAGATAAATACATTGTAGATCTACTAGGTTAAAAAATACTTGTAAAAAATCGCATTTTCCTTGTTATTTACGCTTAGGCCTACCTCAATTAAAAACAACACTGTAACAAACCGAAACGTAAAACCTTTTTTTCAAGCTCAAAAATATTTTATTCAGTGTCCCCTACACTGCTGTAATGAAGCAAGCTAGGAAACATGTTCAACTTAACAAAAAAACCCAACTTAACAGGATGAAGTAGTTACTTTAGCCTCCTCGGGTACACAGCCATAAACAGCATAAACGCTGTAGGTTATATGACTGTTTGTAGTAAACCTTTTATTTTACACTTACATTCCACGACACTTAAGGGCTACAACAGCGTAGAACTCTTGATGTTCTTTGTTAAATACCTAGTTAAAGTGCGGAATACAAAAAAAAATAATTTAATATTTGTTTAGATCTAGTTTTTCCTAAAGTTAAATGTGTGCAACAAGTAGATGAATTGTATGAAATGTAGTTTTTGTTTAGTGTAAATTACAACAACCACAGATATTTATATTCCCAGTATTAATTTCCTAAGACTTGTTGAATAATATGTAAGATTTACGGTTGATGGGGAGCAAAGGTTATCAGCTCAAGAATAATAATCAGTGGCACAACAGAGGCACTCAGCTATTCGTCTCTTTCAGGATGTGTTAAAACACCATTTGTTAACGTTACGTTCGTTGAAGTGCTATTTCATTTGTTTGAAAAATAAATTTAAATACATTTTTGAAACTATTCTTCCCAAATTCTGTATTTTGAGTGATGCCTATTTGAAACCGTGAAATTAAAATGTACATATGGTTAGCTTTCATAGCTATCCAGAGTCCTTAAAAAGTCTAAAACGGACATTTTAAATGCACCGTAGCTTTGCATTTAAGTATGTTACAAAAAACCTGTTGCATGAAATGTCAACGATTCAATCATATTGAGCACTGATCATTAGAATTATTTCAGTATATCTTAAATAAGTATAAAATGAGCATTAAGTTCAATTAAATGTCTCCATTTGGAGAGCACAAAAAAAAAACAATAGCAAAAGCCAGAGGTAATTCCATACCGGTATAACAAAAAACTACAACAAATTAAAATTGTATTTTTTACCTTACAAGCATTTTAACAATAATGTTTTATTAACAGTAAAATGTGCAACAAGTAATAGTAAATAGTATTTAGTAGTAGTAGTTAACAGTATGTAATGTAAGTATATACATTCATAGACAATACGATATTTAATTACTTATCTCGCACAGAATGGCTTTATAGATTTTTTTAATGGGCTTATGATTCAATAAATATCTGAAGAAGATCCTGTTGACGCCTCTGAGGGATAAAGATGAAAGATCAGCGATATCTTATTGGAAACCAGATATTTGTGACAGGCCGAAACGTTGGCATGAAGCTTTTATTAATACTGTAACACTTTTCGTCGGATTATCGATATATTTATTAAATGTTTGCCCTTGTTTGGAAATTGGCTAGGGTTTAAATTGTTTTTCTAATATTAAGGTTTTATTTTATTTATCTTGATAAAAGAGGTCTTATAAATCCCAGGTATTATCAACTTTAACCTTGCCCTTAATGTTTCACCGTGTGACTGTTTCGCTGATCAGAAGAACTTTTTCTATTGATATTTAAAATTATTATTAGCCACACAAAAAAAGTAGGGCTTAACATATAGTGATTTTTTAAAATATTGATGGAAATATAAAATAAATTAATTGTACCAAGCAAACACTATACAATTGGTTTTTCCTTCATCAAGACGATTTTGTAAAAGGAAGAGGGCAATGAGCATTTTAAGAAGAACATTATTTTATTCAGTTTGAGTATTGCGTTATATGGGCTGGTAACTATAACGTTTGAACATACCAGCTGTTTTTGTAACGTAATACGTTTAACATTGGATTTAAATAAAACTATACGCAGATCTCTTTCTTACTCTAGGCTACAGATAACTAGTTCAATGTGAACTACAACCTTTTAATGAGTCTTTGCTATTCTGCATACCTTATGGCTGTTTATTTTTTTATATTATTATTTTGTGTGTTTTTACGTGGCATTTTCCACGTTTTGAAAGGTAACGGTTTGGACCTGGTCTTGTTACTATCTAACGTTTATGTATGAAACAGACGATAACTATGGTGTAAGTATTATATGTATGATTTCAAATCTTTCTCAACGTGTAAGGGATCAACAAAATGTATCTGGCAGGTTCAACCTTGCCGAAGGATTACCAATACGATTCCCACTGTGTGTCAGCTGTGAGGATTAAGAACGATTGATCGCTTTTATTGTTTTTACCACAAAGTATTAATGTCGGATTTAACCCTGATCAATTGTTTAAGCTTGAACTTAGTTTTACGCTAAAAGTTTTTTTAGTTTTTTTTCAATATTAATTCTGTGGTAATTATTATTTAATTTAAATATAATCGTACTATCAAACACGAGTTGTCTAATTTATGAGCTATGTATTGTAGATCACGTACCTTGAACATATACAATTTGTAGTTTCTTTCCTTACACATTAGTTCCGTAGGAGCTCTAATAATGCTAATACGTTACTAACAAAATACAAGATGACTTAAGGAGATAAAAAATAAAAACGTCATTAACTCTAACAAATCGAAAGATCATCTGGTGCAAAATGATTAGTAATAAACAAAGCCACAGCGACTGCTTAATGAACAACAAACGATGTGTAATAGCTTTGATATAATCTAATTGGTCATAATGTGATTTTCATTAAAAACTCAAACGTTTAGTTATCATTTTATCTCTTAAATGATCCTGATGGCAGATAACTACATTGTGGTTATTTCATTATATGATTAACACGTCATATGGTTTCAACAAGATTAAATCTGTGGTGAATTAATTTAGCGTATATCTCTGTACCAATTATCCGGATTGTTGTTTAATACGATCAATGCATACAATAAGCATATTATTTTCACATAACAGGTACACAGCTAATTATACAATTGAGGTAATTGTTTATCATCTTCCATGAGGTGTACTATATTTGTTAGCCGTTGTAAAATGTAGAACAAATCAAACTTTAGAAAACTCTACAATACACTATTCCATTAATATAATTAAATAAAAAATCACTTCCAATTAAAAAAAAAAGTTAATACTATTTTATTTTACTTAAAATATAATTTCTTCTGCGTTTTACTGGCAAACTATATTCAGATTTTTTGTTTAATTCCTTCGATATTTATCTACATTCTCAACATAACTTCATGTTTTTTGAGTAGTTTAGAGACCTTAAATATGTTGTTTTAAAACATGAAACTTTTGAAACCACTTTCATTGGATTCATTATGTTTTAAATGCATAGGATACTCTTTGTAATATTTATTAAAAATATACTAATAAAATATTTATTAAATATTTAAAATAGGTATTAAATATTTACTATTTACAAATATTTTCAATGATGTTTTCTCATTGTAATATTTTAAAATATTTATTAAGTAACTATTAAATGAATATAGCAATGAATTAGGTCTAATATGAAAAATTCACTTTAGCGGGGTCGCAACTAAAACAAATGATGGTTTAATACATCCTGAAAGAGACGAATAGCTGAGTGCCTCTGCTGCGAATCATGATTATCATTCTTGGGCTGATAAACTGTTGTTTCGCAGCATCATAAATCTTACATATTATTCAACGTAACTTAAAGAGTTATTACTTTGTAAAATAATTAATTAAATCGCTCATGGTTACACTTAAAGCGTACAACATTCTTTTAATTATCCTCAACTTTTTGCAAAAAATATTGCAGTAAACATCTTGTAAACTCTGTTATCAGTGAATTTTGTGAGTGTAAAGTTACTGATATGATTTGATAGATTTGATTTTATACCTACCAAACTCTTCTAATTGAAAGAGTGTATACTGAACACATGTTATTGTTTAATGGGTATATTAAGGACTCATATTAGTAGGTAATCTATTAGTCCAATAGAGTTTTAAAGATAACATACCATGCAGTATCAATAATGATTCTTAATTTTTTTTTACCAGTTTAAATTTTAGGTATTTTGTAAGACAGATATTTTAATCTCAGTTATGTTACTGTAAAACATGGACGAGTTTGCTAGAATAATTGTTAAGTTATAGCGCGATGGCACGTCGAGACTTAGGTTGGCTATACTGTAACTTTCTCTGCAACATACAAACATTTCATTTTCAGATTTTGAAATTGATCCAGCTAAAAAACACAACTACTAATAACTGGTTTTGTATACTTCGAATCTGAAATCAAACCATATAAAGGCCTGAATGAGGTGTTACATTTTATATAAAGTATGGCTAAACAATGGACTTTATCAGGCCTTTGAACGCAAAGCCTTGTTATTTTACTTAAAATATTTCCATTTTATATACCAAACTTGGTAACAATTAATATCAATCATCAAGTTTTGAGATGGAAGCCACCTAGGTGCCCAAATAGGAGTGAAGGATGAATGTAGAATGTTGTGAGATGACCTTTGTAGCTTTGTTATTGACTAAGATCATCAGTTGGTTCATCAGTCACGATCATTTATTTAATGCCCAATGATCATTAACAGCTGGTCCCGGTAAAAAAAAACTAACTTTTCCCAGGATCGAACCTACAACCTCTTGATTTTAAGGTGAGCACTCTAACTACTCGTTTATACTATACCAGTTACTTTGTATCATACATTCAATGATAAAATGAAAGCAGAAAATCGTAGTTGTGGTTCTCGCTTTCACTTCCACTGAGCACTAGGTGTCATCTCAACAAAAGGTGGAATTCTTTAACCACTTTCCGCCTCGAGCTGACAACGTAGATCCATTACTAGATTGAAAATCATCGTTAAACATTTTATAGAACTATTCTTATATTAAACATTTAAATGTATGTTTCATAAGTAAGTAAATATCCAACAGCTTAGAAAATCCATATTAGGTGAATTTGAATATTACTGATGGATTTGTATACAAATTAGTGAATTTAACCACTTTTGAGTACATTTAAATAAGTTTTTTTGTTATCTTTTTAGTAATCATTCCAATAATCATTTAAGTCAGCTTTCCAGCAAACGTGTATTCTTGATATGTGATTATATTTGGGACAATTTCCCTAAAACCTTGTATGCCTTATATTATCTAAGAACTTACAAGAACTACAATAAGGTCAATTAAGGTACATAGTTTGCTACTCACGTAAATAAGAGTTTTGAAGTTTGTAATACTGTTACCCATTGATAAGTATAATCAAATAAGTAGAAGAACAATTTGTTTTGTGAAATGTTTTGTTGAAACCAAGAGTTTTTAGTCAGCTGGTAAAACTTTTTTTTTTACTGGTAAAGATTTTGTATACTACTATACTACCTACTACCTACATTATTGTTACTTTATCTTCTATCAATTAACTTCTAATCTTTTAGAAAAGTGTTAGCTCTCGAAATATTGTATAAGTAATATTTTATATTTAAAATAGTACATATTGTTTGAAGTCTTTATTAATGTATTCATTTAATTTGTGCAACATATTTAATAGTTTGAAACAAATCTTAGCTTTGGAACTAAATTCCTAAATGAGATATTAACAACTTTGACGTCATATGTATTTTTTTACACTTCTTTTTGCCATAGTTACTATATAGAATATATATTTTAGGTGAATATTGCCATAAAACCTTTATGTGCCAGGCACATGTATTTTTTATTAGTGTCTACAGCAAAAACCTTTTCCAAGTTTATATGAAAACATACCACCAATGTGTGAGAAGAATGTTTTTTTTTAAAAGCTCATTGTTAATTTATGGCGTTAAAATTTTGTGATAATTTCAAAAGCCACGTTGAATTATATTTAAGATTTATGGTTACTGAGAAGCAAATACTTATCAGCTCAGGAATGATAAGCAGGCTTCATAGAAGGAGACACTGAGCAATTAGTCTCTTTCAGGATATTTTAAACAGTAATTTGTAGTATCCTCCGAGTTTCTTTCCAATTGTAGGTTTAATTTGTTTGCCATTCGTTATTCTTTATGTGTATAAATAATCTGTATATTATATTGGACACTATTTTAATTTTGATCATTAAGTGTTAATAGGTTCTTTGTTTTTTTAAGTTGGTTGTAATTTCTTTCTTTTTTAAACCCATAGAACCATTTCCTGGAGTTTGGATATTTACGCCACACCCTATACAACTGAAACAAAACGAAGAAAAAGTACTATATCATTTGCTAAATTTCCGCCAAAGAAAGTAGGTTTTCTAGTGATGCAATGTGAAAACAGGTTCTATCGACCGCTGTTTTATTGTTATTGGGAGTGAGAGACCCAATTTGACAATAGCCCATCTATATTTATGACAAAGTTGTAAAACGCTCCGTCCAAATAGATTAAAATACAGGGGGTTTCAGAATTTGTATCGTTATTTTTGTGTATTGTTTCTGAGTAATGAAAGGTGAAATGGAAATATTGTAATAACTATTCCAATTTAGTCTTATTATTTTAAGCCTTTTTCCTGTTTAAACGTATTATTTAATACCATATAACACTATCATTAATTTCACAATTTATAGACCTAATAGTGCTTGCCTGATCGGGACTAATTTTGTAAAGGCCATTATGATTTAAAATGGTTTTCAAAAGTTGAAATCCTATATTTTTTTTATAACTCAATTTTAAAGATAATGTACTAAAATATGTAGTTAACTATTCGTTCTGTAAAACCTAGCCTACTTACTACTTAATATTACGATATTAAAGTGCAAAGATTTAAAAACATTATTGTTCTTTTTTACGGTTCATATAAGAAATCTACTCCACTATTTGTGGCTAAGTATATAAGTTATTAATTATTTGATAAAGTTTATACAAGTTTTATACAAGGTTACAATCAAGTTTGATACTTCCTACCAGAAAAATATTTTTTTCAAAATGTACATTAACATTGCAGTCTATATGTAGGCTAAAGGGATCTTTTTTATGTTTACAATCACTCGTTCATTTCAATTCTACAGAATTTTCTGATGATTACTTACTTGGTGTTAAGAAAACAGCACGATTTATATAAAAATTTATGATTTATTATAGAAAACACTGCAATGTTCGGCCCTTTGTTCTAAAGGTTTCTGAATTCGTTAATCATTTATCATTTATTAATCATTCGTTAAGCATTAATGTTCATACAATATTTATTTATCAAACGGTATCAACCAAATGTCTATATAACTTCGCTTATTAACGGTATGAAAAAGAAAGATTTATTTTTGGAAGACTTGCCGATCTAAGTCAAAAATCCTTTAAGCCTCCAAGATCGGTTAAAAGGTTGATTGTTTTTGACCGAACAGTGGATTTAGTTTCCTTCAATCTTTATCCTACTCGTAGGTAGCCTATTATAAATATTCATACAATTTAGTGAACAACGTTTGATTTTGCAATAGTTTCTATTAGGCCTTGTCTTAAAAGTAGTTTCGTACCATTAACTTAACAATACTTGATACGATAAATATTTTGAGCAACAAATAATTTACAATATATCATCTTAAAACAGCGGTTATTATTATGAGTAACTGAAAGAATAGTATAATGTGAAGAATTAAAAATAAGATAACTATACAACATTTTGATAATTCTACGTAATTAATTATGTTTTTTTCGTATGTGTATTACTATTATCTAAATATAAAGGAAAAGGTAACATAAAGAAGGAAGTTCGTAATGAAGAGAGAATTCTGTACCTCCAAAACTAAGTTTTATCTAGTTAAAATTTTTGGGACACTTTAACTTCCTATCGTAATTACTACCATTACCAAATGGGCTACAATGCTGGCGAAGGACTTGTGTTTTAACGTTGTATCCTATTATTAATTTCAAAAACCGTCTTTATTCAAATTACGAAACATATTTGTTTCTTCTAATATTGTTTGATTTACTGTCGATAAAGAGTTGTACATTATAAAGTAAGTATCAGAGCAATTATTGTACATTAATAATATTTCGTGTGATATCAGAAGAAATTAGAAGTGATAGTAAAATAAATGTTAGTACATTGTTTTGCGTTAACTTCTAAGGGTTAAAATACGATTATACAGTATATATTTTTAAGAGCTATATTTACATTTTTGTGTCTCCTTAGAAATATGGTGTTTGCTACCTTGTTGACTAATAATTAAAGAAAATCCAAGTCGAGATGTATGGAGAAGTCCCTGAGGGACGCTGGAAGACTTTATCGTAAATTCTCGTTTACGACGTAAACTGGACGTGATGTCTACTGGCTGAATCAATCTTGGATTTTTTGTAGGGATTTACTTTCACAACCTCTGTAGTTTCCATTTCCATTTATTGCAAGATGATATTATTTATAACAAATAAATAGAACAGCGTTTGAGACCTCAATCACTGTCTCGCATACTACTGTTTAAATACCTAATCTATAATGTAACATTTATAGAAGTCAATATACTGATTAAGTGTGTATGCTTAGAAAATTATAGAAAAGAGAGTCCGATTTTTAAGTTTAAAGTCCAAACCAATTAAAGAATTCAGTTCACAAGTAGCGTTCTTGTTTAAGTAGCTGAATTGCTCACTACAATGTGAAAGTGGATTTCAGATAAGGGTTAAATAGAGTTAATCTTCAAAATAGCCCAGCAAAAAAAAAACTTTTTTCCACAAAATGCCCAAAGTGATAATTATGATTTACATTTTCCTTCACGTGGTATAAGTGGTTCTAATATAGGGAAAAGTTGGGGTTTGCTTATCTGTAGTAAACTACTGTCAATATGTAGTACATTTTTTACTGCAGATACGGAACGATTATTAATTATAGATTCAAACTGGTTTCACTACAAAGAATGTGCAGGCCCAGGAAGTTAGAGTGCTGACTGTATCTTGATAGTTCTTTTAAGTTTGGGTCAAAGATAAAGGCACAGAACCATAAGTTTTTTTAATGTTGCCAATGTTTTTGAAAACAGTTTTCATGTGTTTAATTATCATAGGAAACACTGTATGGTAGAGGTTAGTATGGTAAAATATTTAACATAGTTTATACTATTATAGAAAATACTTAATGGGGATTAGCGCTGTATCCTGACCATTTTTGTAAGTCTAAATAGTAGTTATGCTACATTACTTTAATATTTTGTTTATAACAATTTTATTAAGTTCGTTGTGTAAAAATTTGCAAATTTATCTCTTTCCATTGTAATTTAAACTGATAATTGGATTTTTTATTAATCTAAAATACTTTCGTATTAAGAAATTTAAAGGTATTTCTATGTACGTATGTAGAACAATGTATAGCTGAAGCATTCAAGGAGAACTGGCAATATTCAAAGCAGTCTTGTCAGATGCTGGAATCAGCTGTCTCGGAGACTTGACATGCCTTTTGTATCTTCTGATACGCCTACGTAGCTGCTTGACTGCCTGTATGTCTGAAGCATTCAAGGAGAACTGGCAATATTCAAAGCAGTCTTGTCAGATGCTGGAATCAGCTGTCTCGGAGACTTGACATGCCTTTTGTATCTTCTGATACGCCTACGTAGCTGCTTGACTGCCTGTATGTCTGAAGCATTCAAGGAGAACTGGCAATATTCAAAGCAGTCTTGTCAGATGCTGGAATCAGCTGTCTCGGAGACTTGACATGCCTTTTGTATCTTCTGATACGCCTACGTAGCTGCTTGACTGCCTGTATGTCTGAAGCACTCAAGGAGAACTGGCAATATTCAAAGCAGTCTTGTCAGATGCTGGAATCAGCTGTCTCGGAGACTTGACATGTCTTTTGTATCTTCTGATACGCCTACGTAGCTGCTTGACTGCCTGTATGTCTGAAGCATTCAAGGAGAACTGGCAATATTCAAAGCAGTCTTGTCAGATGCTGGAATCAGCTGTCTCGGAGACTTGACATGCCTTTTGTATCTTCTGATACGGCTACGTAGCTGCTTGACTGCCTGTATGTCTGTTGATCGAAAATGTTTTAGGGTTGTTACGCTAGGAAAGATTTTGTATTTTATAGAACAAATATCACACATTACCAACAAGGAAAAGTGGCTTTGTTCCTAATTTAAATAATGATGTATTCACAAGTAAACGTCTTAAGTAAAACTAGTGTACATGTTGCTCGAAATCGAGCAATTTCAAATAAGTACATGAGTTGAGGAGTTACAAATAAACAAATGACTTGTTTAAAAACTAATAACAGTCATAATTTCCGATGATTTTAAAAGAGTCAACTAAAAGATTATTAACTGATAAAAATACTCACAATTTACATAACAGTCCTATTCCAGTTTAAAGGGTTAATGTTTAACTATCAAACTGTCCATGGACGGGAAAAGGTTTAAGCTTACAATTTAAGTCAAAGTAAAAAGGCTGTCAGCTTTTATAATGTACCGTAGGCCTACCTAAGTTATTTAGCCAATTTGTAGGTGAGGGTGTAGGCTACTTTAAACTCTACAGAACAGAGTTAGGCAAAAACTGGCAGAACTCTGAAATGGAGTTATTTATCATAGACATACTATGCCAAATCCTTAAAATAAAAATTTAATAATTAATAACTTATATCATTAAACACAAACCAACATCCAAAACTATACACATTTTTAATACAACATCGATAATTTACACATTGACTGTTTACAATTAACAACATGTGTTCTTCTTCAGGCATTTGACAGTTCTGGTTGTTTACATTTAAATGTCAAAGCAAATGTAATATTTAATTTCTGACAACAGCTGGAGTTTCAAAACAATGTTTGTTTCCCATGTTAATCTTATGGGGAAATACGAAACTTTAAAGGGCCCCAGGGACTCACTCTCTAATTATTTACCTAAAAAGAAAGTTTCCTGCGCAACTTCACGTTACGCTCTTTCCAATGACACCAAAAACATGTCAATTGGTTCAGTAGTTTCGGAGGAGTAATTGTCACAAAAATCCTGCTTGCGTATTAAATAAGTATAGATTTGTTTCTTGTACTATATTTCCACACAAAAGTTGTCAGAGGGGGTTTCAGGTTTAAATTACACCATTGTTGTTTGGTTTGTTACTTTCACCAACACATTTTCTCTACACATTTTCTCTTGACGAATGCGGTGTTTATGTGTCTGATATATGATTGTTTAAAATACTGTTTAAGAGCATTTTGTATGGTTACATCTACTAATACGTCAGAGGTAAATTATTGAAACTATAATAAATTAGTTAAATGTAAAAAAGTGGATTGCAGTGAACACCTAGATTTTTCATGTTTATGTTCCCAAGTGACAAAAACACCACTAAAAACACAATTGAGTAAAGACATTCATAAAACGTGTGATCACATAAAACCAAGCGTAATCAAAACTCGAACATATATTTATAAGATTGTAGTTACAGTAATTAAATTATAGTTAACTTTCGGGGCTACAACACAACACTAACACACATGCAAAATATATTATACGTCTCGTAGTAAAAATATGGCAAGTATCCAGCTAATTTATTTGCTACTTAGTGAAGTCTTTACAAATTACGTTTAAATACATCTAGAAAGTGACAAACTACCAACCGTCCCAACTGTGCATCTTAATTGTAATTCCTCAGTGATAAGCCTTAGACTCGTCACAACCATTGTTTCCTCAGCGAGAACCTTTGTTTGGATCTCTTGAGGGTTGAACAATGGTTCCCGTGCGAATTAAATTAGTTGTATTACTGTTAAGTTATTTTTTGTCAACAATAGTATTCATAGTAAATAAATAATTTTAATTATTGTTTTAGTTTCATTCATATGTCGCGAACAATATCAAACGGTAGACAAAGATAGATTTGACAAACATTTAATTGAGAAAATTTTGGTATTTACATATTTTTTATAAAGCTTATAAGGATAATGAACTTTTGGGCTTAAGTCACATACCTTTAAGCCGCATGCTTGAATAATAAAAGGTCTTGAAGTGAAACTTCACAAAAAAAAACTGTTTTCCCAACCCCTCTCCTAAGAGCACGAACCTCAATAAAATGACTGTGTGAAAACAATTTAATTTTAAATATTGAAGATGTATCATCTGTTAGATTATTACTGAACAAAATGGTTGAAAGGATTTTCACATTACACCAAAACTATAATCTTATCAAAGTTAAACCTTCTGAGTGTTTCTTAGATAAAAGTAAATACAGGTTTTATTTCCGATATAATCTTTACACCGAATTTTGCCACAGGTCTCGTGTTATACAATATATATAAAGAATTAAACTTGCAAGAATAATTTAACAATTAAATAAAAATAAACACTATACATTAGGCCTATATTAAGCCAAATACAAAAAAAAACATTTAAACATTCATTCCCTTTTGAGATGTACAAAATTATTTATGAACAAAATAAAGGTTTTAAAACTCGGAGTTACACAGCTGCTGGGATTAAGATACATAATAGTCGCATATTTTATTCTTAGCTTATTTCAACTTTCAACTACAATAAGTCAAGGATGATGTTTCTATTACAATGGTAGTCTTTATTTATGCCCCATTTAAGTTCTTTTCTAAATTAACAGGGAATATAAGAGAGATTACAGCCGTAAATTGTATTGTTGTTTTGATGAAAGATAAAGCTAATGGATGGCCTCGGTGGAGCCTCATGACAGAACAATTCCGGGTCAAAGTTCATCTTGTTTTGTTTCAAGTGCTTTCCTCTTCTGAACACAATTATTTTAACCCTGAGTTTTTTATTTTCTTACAAATATGCTGTGGTCTTAAACCCTTTTCAGTTTTTCTCAATAATTTTATGATTTTTATGAAATTGACGTGTTTGTTTGAACTAATACGAAATCGACCGTCCACTTCCAGGTAGGCTACTAAGTCCTTAAAATAAATACTGGTTGTTCTTCCATGTTTCCTATTTGTCGTAATCTGGACATACATTTATGAGGTTGAAATTATTATATTCTTTGCATTGTTATGATCCAACCGATTAAGACACATAGAACAGACATTAGTTTTTGTATCACTAAAGAAGCTTCGAAAATTCAAGTATTCATGTGAAATCCCGTTGAAAACGTACGTGAAATAAAGGGATGTATAAAACAGATGTTTCGAGGATATCGTTTTACAAACATTATTATAATATCGATATCGCTGAACGGGATAAGCAGGTTGTCGAAGCAGGCCAGATAAGTGGAAGGATAGACGCATTTCCATGACAAAAGGCCCATCACTGAGCTGAAAATATGGTGAACGTGAATGGACTTTTCAAACGTACAAAAACTGGGTAAAGATAAGGGCACAATAAATACGAAATTTCTTAAGGATGTTAAGGGATTTATTATTACTAAGCTTAGGGTGATTATTTGAAAACAAGTTGGCAACAGTTAAGGATACTACGACTACGATCAGCTGATGCAGCGTTTCACATCCTTTTCACAGACCTGTTGTTTCAAATTAACATTCTATTTTCCTTCAACGCTTGGATTAAGCCTTATGATTAAACCAAAACGTGTTGTTTAGTGTTTTAAACACTATCCTTTATATGTTTTATTAATGTAAGAAAAACATAATGTGTAACGCGTTACACAGATAACTATGTTTATGGATAAAAACTAAAACATTCAGTTAAGTTGCTAATAATAGGGTGTTTACAAGTATAATGAAAAAGACACAAAATTTCAAAGAACTTATCACAATAATAGTATTACCTTAATTTTGGTAAAAAAAAACTTCTCTCAAGTATTAACAATGTTATATTAATAATGTTAATGTTAATGTTATTACCTAAACGATATTTAACTTACGTACGTCATTATTAAAGAGATTATACATTAAACCCTCTCTCATCATGGAAAGTCTTAGCACTGCAAACTTTCTAATCACACTTTTCAATGTACATTTACTACAAAACAAAATACAAGTGTATGTATTCAAGCTCTTATTATATTTATGGGTATATTTTTTAAAAGATAAAGGGATGGAAGTCATACTTTATAGATTAAAACATGAAAATAAAATTACATAAAATAACGATCTCGTTTGAAGAGGGCCTCTAGGATTGTATTATCGATTCGACCATTATGGGTGCGTGAGCTGAATCTTAACCGTCTTCTATTTTCCTTCTCCTTTAATCGACTACTTTCAGTTTAGGTTGGAATGTGAATAACTAAACGTAATTTCATATTTACATATTAATGGATACAAACAAAGAAAACAGATTTAGAGAAATGTCAAATAAGTGTTGCCAATATGTCATCCATTAAACATGTTTAGGTTCTTCCGCATATTGCATAATAACATTTTTTTACTCGTATTTTTTACTATTTTTATACTGGAAAACAAGTATTAATAAAAGAATTGGGACCTGTGACTTTAAAATGTTTTGAGTGATTGTGTTTTGGCTGTTGTATGTTCTTAAGACCTTCTCATAGTTATGAAATTATCTTAAGTTTGAACGCAAGTATTCGTATATGTGTAGGGGTTAACAATAACGAGAAGTATATAGTATATATACGAGAGTAATAAGAGTAATAATTGATAGCAATCTAAAGTTTCACAGCCATATCGACAAAATTCACAATAGGCTTAGTACTAGTGCTTTCCTTCTTAGTAGGCTCTCCTGTTATCAAGACAGACGCGTCCTTCTGACATCTTATTACGGTCTTGTTTACCCTTTTCTTACATATTGTGTGCCTGTTTGGGGTAACGACAAGCTCCAAACTAAGAAAATATTCAAACTGCGAATACCCCCGCCGCAGCAAACCTGCAGACTAAGCGAATTTCAACTCGTCTTATTACATTTTTGCTCAAATATTTCCATAAATAAGACATATTTTTATTCCCTATTTAAATAACATTAGATTTAACGAGTGCTTAGGTTTGCTGCTACAGGGAAGGTAAAAAGTGTTTTTTGACTATACGTCAATAGTATAGGATGAAATAAATAAATTTGCCAAATTTTATCAATATATATCCATAAACAAGTAAACTACAACAATTTTCATTTTCTCCATAAGAATAACATGGGAATTTTAAATTACACTATTTTTGAATTTTCTCCGTGACCGTTAGGCATACAACAGCGCTTCAATATACTAAATTATTTCTTTTTTTAAGCTCTACAAAACGGTCTAAAAAGAAATTGCAAAATTATTTTTAGGGTCAAAAATGGGAAAACCCCATTTTTACCCCATAAAACCCCCCATAAACCCCCGTTCCCATAGTCCGATCATGCTGGTTCGCGAACTCGTTCGAATAAACGTAGGTTTACACGTTTATACCCAATTTCATCGAAATCGGATCATTTTTGCTCGAGTTATCGCGCTAACGGACACATATATAAATATATATATATATATAAATATATATATATATATATATATATATATACATATGAATTTGAACGATTAGTGTTTTTGGCCTCTGGGGACATCAAAATGAAAAAGTAAATCGGTCCCGCGCCCAGGTCTTACCATGAGACCTACGGTAATAGCTACTTCCCTATAGGGAAATTCGCTAAAAAGAGCAATCAGATTAATCTTCAACTTAAAATACAGAGAGTCTTGTAGATCCGTTTTTCGTAGAAATAATATGCTGACCTTCCCATCAATTTTCATTTTTGAATCCTTGTCATTCTTAAAAAGAATTCAACAATGTTTCATTTTCACGAGTCATCTCACCACAGCTTCAATCTTAGAAATAAATTAGACCTACCTATTCCAAAATCCCGTACCGCTTTTCATAAAAACACAGGCATTTTCCATGTGTATCCATCTTTTCAATTCTCTTCCCAATTCAATCAAGGGCGAACATGATTTTAAAAAAATTAAGCATGGTTTGAGGAAATATTTAGTTGATAAGGAATTTTACAGTGTTTCTTCGTTTTTAAAATGTAAATAATATGTACCTCTTGAAGTTTGTATCTTTATTTTTTGGGTCTGGTTTTACTTGTTTAGTTTTAGTGACTTTTGCCCTGTACATTTCTGTATTATTATGGCAATAAACAATAAAAAGAATTATAAGTATATTTAGTATATAAGCGTTGACTGTAAATCCTTAAGGATATACAGTCAACTATATAAGTATATATAGGTTTGTATAATACATTTAGCTTGGTTGATAGAAAAAAATATACATTCCAAGATTTAAAGCCAATATTTAATAACCTAGTTATGATTTATATGCATATACTTTTTTAATTTCGAAAAATAAAACCGTGTCCTCCCAATTTTAGCAAATGTTTGACAAGAACCACAAACTTAAGACTTATCTAATAACACGTCACAAGCTTTATGCAATAACAGTTAACTCCTATAATTTCAATAAGATTAATTCACGCCAAATTGCATTAGGTAATATTCCTAAAACTTAACACCAAATACAATTTTACCACTCAGCTTCAAAGTCATCATCTAATTCTAAAGCTACCAACAAAGTACCCTTTGTATGTTTTGGCTGTAGATTGTGACGCAGATAGCGGAAACTTGAAACCAGAGCAAATTTGTAATCTCTCTTTGTGCTGCTCTAGAGTTTAAATGAAATAATGGATACATAAGGGCACACTGAATGTCTGCTTAGGATGTTTTAGTGGTGAGTATAACTAGAATACCATTTTGTAAGCTTTGTAAACTAAATCGTCCCAATAGTGTATGTAAAAGATAATTCTAAAAATATCTGGAACCATGTTAGCCTACGCTTTCTCATTATTACAATACAATACTATTATCAAAATATGGTATTTATCACTCATTAAATAGCTTATGCAAATCAAATATTTTTTAGATTTTTAATAAGTAAACCATCTTTATATCTATAAACATGTATTCTTACCGTGTATGTTTTTAAATAATTTGCTTATAGAGTATATTTTATCCCAAAAACCTTCAAAAGGGGTTTATCCTTGATAAAATGACATTATCCCTTGTTTTTGATACAAGTAGAAGATAATTTTAAAATAATAGCATACGAGCTCTCATATTCTGCTTCCTTAGAACACAGTCATTTATTGTGTGCAGAAAACAAATTAAATTGTTTTATTTAATAACTAGTGATTATATACTATGGTTTAACTATTTTGCGTGAGAAAACAAAGGCAATAAGTAAAATAATTCTCTTCACAAACCTATTGCTGTTGTCCACCCACATTCCTCTATATTAATAATTTTAAAGTTTTCCAATCCTATTTTCCTTTTAATAAATATATCGATTATTGTACACGAATGTTCGCTATTGGGTCTAATGTTGATAGGAGTATCCAATCGAAATAGATCACCACTTGCCATCTTTTATTTATTGTTTACTTATATGTTATTTTTATTTTGTGTTTTATATTTTATGTTAGGCTATTTATGTTTACCGTCTTGTGTGTCAACAGTATACGTATATATGCACGAATCCTATAAAAATACCGGTATGGATCATAAACATACACAAATGACGTTGTTGGCCCGAATCCTATACTAATAGCATTAACATATGTTTTGGCAGTTCCATTTTAGCAATGTTAAATATTGTTTATTTTCGGACCAAAAACGTCATTTGTTTATGTTTATGATCCATACCGGCATTTTTATAGGATTTGTGGTATATTTGTTTAAGTGTTATTATACGTATGTTTATTTACGATCTGTTACTGTTCAATTTTCAACCACTTGTTTTACCAATTGTACGAGTCAAAGCCACTTCCCGGAAACCATATTGACAATGCAGTGGGGTGGAAGAGTCCCAATATTGTTTCTCCAGGAACATATTGGTTTCTGATATCTGCCCCACCATTAACCAACATCCCCTTATCCATGTGTCTTAAATTAGTATATTTATGTTTGAGCAAAGGGCTTCATCAATAAAAGACGATCTGCATAGTCAGCCATTATAATTGAGAAGGAAGATAGTTACATTGGATGACAGTGAATTGAACGTTACAGGTCGCCAACATAACAAAACATAAAGTCCAGTTTGTAGAACATAAAATAAGATATACAATTATTAGCATTGAGTAAATTATAACAATATATATTTAAACAATATATATGACATCTCCTTTGTTCAGAAAAATAAAATAAAAATTCTTATAAAAATTTTGAATTAGGCCTATACAAATTTTTTTTTTTTTTTATCAAAGCACTTAAACATAAAACATCTTTTGTTCTTGTACATATTTAGAAATGAAACTAAATTAAAACCTATATCTTTCTTGTTGTTTTTTAAAAACCTTCTTAATCTAAAACAAAATTTTCACACTTGGCTATTTAAGAAAAACTGAATATAAAAAACTTCTTATTGACTCTAAGTCATAGACTAATAGGCTATAGGCCTACATAACCTCACTACTAAGTGTAGACTATACATTACAAATCAATTCTATTAGGCTGTTTTACAAATCTACCTGATCTTGTTTGATACCTATCACTAACAAGAGGAGAAGGACTCTTCTCTTTCCTCGGAGGGGTTTTGCTCGGAGAGGGATGTGGCGTTTTCGCCTTAGGATGGTCAACATCGGTTGGAAAATGGAGGTTGTCGTCATCGACATAATCAGTTTCAATATGACATCTTGGCATTGTCTTATTACCTAATGGCTTAATATGACATCTATTTCTAACAAGTGTACCACAACCTGTACCTGACATTACAACATAAGACCTTGGCCTTTTCTTATCTTTAGAAACAACCTTGGATTTAATCCATTTACCTTCATGTTTTACAAGAATAGGTTGATTGTCATACAATTCAGGGAGATTCCGAGTTTTCCTATCAAAATACATCTTTTGAGTTGCTTGTCTCTGTAGAAGTTTACGCCGTACATTGGAATTCATCTTAGGCCTAAAGTTACTACTTTGCCCTGAAACAATACCTCTAATCTTTCTGTTAAACAACAGTTCTGCAGGTGATGGAATATCACTCGACAATGGGGTATTGCGAAACTCTAACAAAGCAAGAAATGGATCAGTTTTATCATATTTACATTTCTTTAACAAAGATTTGACTGATTGGACACAACGTTCCACCATCCCATTAGACTGTGGGAAATGAGGGGAAGACGTATGATGTTCAAATTCCCAAGTCTTACTAAAATGAACAAAACTTTCACTCGTGAATTGTGTAGCATTATCTGTAAATACTACCTTGGGTATACCATGTCTACCAAAGATCTCCTTCAAATGACTTATTATAGTCAAACTACTAGTGTTACCAAGTTTTACAAGCTCTGGGTACTTAGAAAAATAATCTACAACTAACAGAAAACATTGGTCTCCTAGTTGGAAAAGATCAGCACCTATTTTTTCCCAAGGGAATGTTGGGACTTCATGTGGCTTCAAGGGTTCATTCATGTTATTACTAGAGTACATGATACAAGTTTCACATGTTGATACCATATCTTGTATTTGAACATTTATATTTGGCCAATAAATTACATTCTTGGCTTTCAGTTGAGTTTTTGTAATACCTGAGTGTGAATAATGCAAGCGCAACAACATTTCATGCCTTAATTTCTTAGGTATAACTATTGCTGTACCCTTAAGTAACATACCTCTAGTATACGCTAACTCACCGCGTACATTCCAATAGGGTTTAACCTCACATGGTAAATAATTTTTATGGTTAGGCCAACCTTCAAGTACATAGGATTTCACACTTTGCAACTCTTGATCACTCTCAGTTTCTTTAACAATGTTACCCAACTGTACATCTGAAATTACATTACTTACTACTAAGTTAACATGAGCTTCAAGCTCTTCTGTATCAATAATTACATCACCATTATCATTTTTGTCACACGCACGTGACAGAGTGTCAGCTATATACAATTCCTTTCCTTTTTTATAAACTAGTTCAAAATCATATTTTTGTAACTTGATAATCATTCTTTGAAGCCGTGGTGAACATGATTCAATGTTCTTTTTCATGATAGAAACTAGTGGCAAATGATCAGATTCGACAACAAACCGTGAACCATACAGAAACTGGTGAAATTTCATACAACCATACAGTACAGCTAACAGTTCTTTTTCTATTTGGGCGTAAGCCTGTTGAGTAGGACTTAACGCTTTAGATGAATAGGCTACTGGCAAATTATTTTGTAATAGTACAGCTCCAAGCCCATCTTTAGCCGCATCACATGATAAGACTACGGGCAATTTTTCATCAAAAAATTGTAAAACTGGTTTTTTAGATAAAATGTCTTTGATTTGTTTGAACGATTCTTCCTGTTCAAACGACCACACAAAGTCAACATCTTTTTTCAACAAGACCCTGAGGGGGGCAGTTAGATTGGAAATATTCTGTACAAATTTACTTACATATGTAATGACACCTAGAAATCTTTCTAAGGATTTCCTATCATTAGGATGTTCCATTTCTAATATGGCTTTCACCCTATCACAATCAATTGATATACCATTTCCATTAATACAATGGCCTAAAAACTTTATTTCACTCACCCCTATCTTACATTTGTTTTTGTTCAGCCTAATGTTTTCAGACCTTAACTTATCCAGCACTGCTTTCAACCTCATATCATGTTCTGATTTATCTTTACCATACACAATTATGTCGTCTACATAAACTGCAACGCCATCAACGTTTTCAAGAATCTGACTTATTTTAAGACTAAAGACTTCACTGGACGAACACAAACCATATGGCATTCTCAAAAAGCGGTATCGCCCAAACGGTGTATTGAAAGTACACAAATCACTACTTTCATTAGAAAGTTTTATGTGCCAAAAAGCGCACTTAGTATCTAATGTACTGAACATTTTTGAACCAGCTAGGCTAGCAGTTATGTCATCAAGTGTTGGAAGTTGGAAATGCTGACGCATTATTGCCTTATTGAGATCTTTCGGATCCATACACAAACGAAGGTCACCATCTTTTTTATGAACCAACACTAAAGAATTAACCCAATCAGTAGGTCTTTCTACTTTTTCAATGATTTCCAATTTTACAAGTTCCTCTAATTTACTTTTCAAAAGAGGTTTGATTTTAAATGGGACCTTCCTCGGTGGATGGATCTTTGGAACACAATTATCTTTCAATGTTATTACATATTCACCCTTTAAACAACCAATACCTTGAATAATGTCGGGATATTGATCAAGAATACTCAATTGACTGTTGCAATCATCTACCATAGGCCTACTTGTATTAGCGGTGCATTCACTATTAGGCTTAGTTACCTGATCAACTTTACAAACAAGGTTCAGAATTTTACATGATTCTAACCCTAACAGACATGAAGAGTTGCCATCAACAACATAAAATGGTATGAGGTGTCTCTTACTTTTGTAAAAACAATATAGGTTACAAATACCCAGAACATCAATTTTATTACCTGTGTAAGTTGACAAGTTATTGGATGAAGGCGTTAAATTATGCAAATCATGGCCTATTCGCTTTAGAACACTGGCATTTAAACAATTAACCTGAGCTCCAGTGTCTAGTTTAAAGGAAATACGGTTATGGTTAATTTCTAGATCTACAGTCCATTCTTTTTCCTCCGAAGGGCCGGGCCTTTGTGAAAGTTTGTTAACAAAGTTCGCTTCAATTCCATCAATGAAAAAATCTTCACCAGTTTCAACCGAATTCACTGCTTTATTATTTCTACACTGAGAAGCAAAATGATTAGATCGCTTACAATAGTTGCAGCGCTTTCCAAAAGCCGGACATTTAAAGCGCGGATGTTCATACCCACATTTACTACAAGGCTTCTGAAACTTATTTCTATTCCAAGTCCCAGGAGTCTGCTTGTCACTATATTTGGACCAATTAGGCTTAGATCCACTAGGCCTACTAACACTTTTACCGGAACCGTCCTTAAGTTGCCTGAATTTTGTAACTTTACACACTTCATTATTTGGACAAATATCGGCTAACTGAGTTTTGGTACGTTCCGCAGCTCTACACACTTCTAATGCTTTATTGAGGTCTAGGTCCTTAACTCGTAGCAAACGATCTTTAATGGCTCTGTCCCTGATCCCTAAAATAATCCGGTCCCTTATCAAATTGTCTGTGAGTGTACCAAAATTACAAGAACTACTCAAGTCTCTAAGATCTGTAACATACTGATCAACTGTCTCATCTGGTTTCTGCTCCCTTAAGAAAAAGGTGTGACGCTCATATGTTTCATTTACTTCAGGTAAAAAATAAGAATCGAATTTCTTGAGCACAGTTTCAAAATTGTCCTTATCATCAGCAGGATCATACGTGAAATTATTGAATATCTTCAAAGCCCTATCACCAATGGAATTCAGCAAAAGTGCTATTTTATATTCACTGTTCTCATCAGTGCATCTACTAGCAGCTAAATATATTTGGAATTTTTGTTTGAAAAAACGCCAATTTTCTCCCATGTTTCCATTCCATGATAGTTCTGTAGGATGCCTAATTACATTACTGGAACTGGAGTTACCTGTTTGATGTACCGGTTTTCGTGTAGGCTCAGGCTCACCTTCATTACTTTTAACATTTTCTTCACCTTTGCCCATTATCCAAGAGTTTTAATAACTTTAAACACTTTACTACACATTTCGTTAGCAAATATAGAAGCTGGCGACTGCGCCATGTCTTAAATTAGTATATTTATGTTTGAGCAAAGGGCTTCATCAATAAAAGACGATCTGCATAGTCAGCCATTATAATTGAGAAGGAAGATAGTTACATTGGATGACAGTGAATTGAACGTTACAGGTCGCCAACATAACAAAACATAAAGTCCAGTTTGTAGAACATAAAATAAGATATACAATTATTAGCATTGAGTAAATTATAACAATATATATTTAAACAATATATATGACACCATGGTTCAAGTAAGACAGAACTTAGAACTATGGCTTGGCTACGAACAATAATAATACTAATCTCCTCTTAGTAAAACAAAACCAATTTCAAATTTAAGTTTAACAACTGTTGCAATTAATTATTAACGTCGAATCAGTTATCAAAGAATGCATTTTCTATAACAAAGCTAGCTTTATAATTCCTATCAATGTATTGTTTTTTGGTTTTGAGATAGAATTACTAGCATATTATACAATATTATTATACAATAGACATGCGTTATGGGCACCGAACCAAAAGCCAAGTCATTGAATGTCTTAAGTCTAAATGACATTGGCAAATGGTTGAATCTGATTTCATGACAGAGTTTCTTAGCCATAATCACTAAATCTGCTGTTAATCTTGTTTAACACAATACCTTACCTATTGAAGCAACTACACTAATAATTGGGCATCATTTTATTGATTTATACATAAAATCTAACAATATTTACCACCAAACTATTGTTATCAACCCTACAATTTTTTTAATATTTTTTCACAATATTGAGATTTAAATGTAAACTAAGATTATATAGCTAAAAAATAAAGGGCGTTAGATAAAGGGTCTAGTATACATGCAGATTTCAATTCAACGGGAAATATACTTAAAATCTTTGCTGTGCTCTCAAGAATACTTGCTCCAAAGTGTAACTTACTCAGTAAACGCAAGAATGGGTTAAGATTCCTGAGATATCTGGTATTCACAGTATAAGTTTTATTTTTGACTGCATTTTTTGGAGGAAATTATGTTTCACTCTTTCACTCGGAGTATAAATAAATAGTGTTCTTTTACTCATCTATTATTGGTTAGCATGAGTTAATTGTGGTTTAGTATAATACTCTAAGTGCGTGTAGGACTTGTTTCTTGTTTCAAAATAAAATCGTAATACAATTTTGAAAAAAAAGGTTAATAATTGTATTATTTAAAATATTTAGTCTAGCCAATTGCAATGATAATAGAATTATTTTAATGGAAAATTGTAGACATTTCAATAACTGTTACAAATGATTTACTTATCATCTAAACTTTTGAAGATAGTTCTTCATAATTACACAGATACAATGTAACAGAAAACAATACTAAGTATTTTTATAGTTCAGGGTTTAGGGTTAGGTTAATAGTTATAAATAATTTTGAGAAATCTTCTGTAATATATTTGTTATTCATTGGCAAGAAGTAACAATACAGTATCAGGAAAATGACGGTTCAAAAAACTGAACGATGTATCTATTTTCAAAAAAAATATAGGTATAAAACAATCATAGTCTAATGGGAATATATTAAATACGTAATATAACGTACACATAAGTTGTTGTTGAGGTGTGTAGCGTAAGGAGTAGATGAGCTGTTGAAAAGACAAATAATGTTATTTCCAGATGCAGTGAACTCTACAGCTCAGTAGTTTGCTGAAAATGCTTCATTCAATGTTCAAACGAGTTGTATGTAGTTAGTATAATTAAAAGCTTTTAGAAACCAAAGAAAAATCATTTAAACAACCAGCCGATCTTAATGAATAGTAAATACGTCTAAAAGACAATCAATAAATTACAAACATTAAAATCCACTCAATTAATGCCATAATATGAACCTAATCGAACAAACTATGATATCATACTACCAAAATAATTGTTATTAAACTTAGGGAGATTAAATTGATCTAATTATAAACTGTCTTGGCTTATCTTATTATTTCAAGTGTTATAATGATATAACGCTCACTGTTTTAGTGAAAACAATCTTCCAACTTTCTGAGAACAAAACAATAAATCCCACCTGCTAACTCAATATTGAAGTTCATTTCGCTTTTGTCTACTCGGCACAACATTGTGAAAACTTGGAAACTGTATTTTCTAAGCAATATAAGGATACTCTATAGACCCAGATTAATATGAATATATCAAATACGTACTAATGTAAATTTAATCATCAACTAATTCTTTATGTACAGGGATAAGTTAGGTAATTGAACTAGATGTTTTTATACAAACAACATGTATCTGTTAGTATAATATATTTTTATGATATATGTAATATAATAGATATAATATTTGTTTGACTATGGTAGAGGCTGTTTCTCACAAAACAAAGAAATGACTAGATAGGTAGAAGGACCTTTTAAGTAGACTCTGAACCTTAGTGGGACTGTTCATAGAATTTTTATGATTTAGTGTAATTTCTCTAGGTCTCCTAATACAACTCGCACCTAAACAGAGGAATAATTAAATGGTCTGTTGAACCACCTACATTGTATTCGTTTTCAGTGATTACAAACTGTATTAAAGTAATTTTTTAGTTTTGACCTTTGGTATTTGTACTTTTCACGGCCCATTTTCACACCCAAGGACACATCATCACAACCTATGATGCTATGCTCGAGCTTGAACAAGTTTTAAACACTATACCAGGTGTTGTTTATTAGCTCACTCCCCAACAACTAAAATTTGGGAGATTAATTTAAATGTGACTGTGTAGTTCATTTCCCCCTTATTCATAAATGACTTCTTGATGAACATTTTGTGTGTTATTAAATTTACGGTAAGTGAATGAAAGATACATCTAATAATACTTAAAACATATATTTACGCTTATACCGTTAACTCGCAAGACGGTAAATATACATAAAAGATGGTAAGTGGTGATCGATTTCGATTGTACACTCCAATCATCACCCCCAGATGATTGGAGTGTACAATCGAAATCGATTGGAGAGTTATCAGACGGATCTTTTATTTACTTTCTGTACCTTATTCCTTTCGAGTAAGCTTTCTGTAATAAAACTTAAACGGTCAAGAAATTCCCATTTTATGGATTTTACATTATTTTTAATGTTTAATTTTTTTTTTTTTTTTTCTAAGTTTAAAACTGACGACCTCCACATGAAGAAAATGTTTTAACTTTAGTGATCTTCACCTAAAGAGGTGCTCCACGAGCACGAAACTGCAGTAGTGACAAACTACGCAAGGGCCATATTGACAGAGGTAAATTAAACCATTATTATTTTAATTTTAATTTTATTAAAATAATCATTAAATAGTTAGTTATTTGAAAAGATATTGGATAAGCTTAAAGCAGTAGAGACGAGCCTTGAATGGATTGAATATAGCATCATAATGAAATTATATAGCTACTTAAAATCTGTATAATTCAAGAATAAAAGATGAATATCCAATACGTGTGTGGCTAAATTATACCCATACACTGTATATTCGAACAGATACAATAGAATGTAAAGCCGCGCTCAGTATAAAGCATGTGAATGTATAGATGAAAGCCTGACAAAACATCTACAGTGTATACTCAGATCACGCAGGTGTTATTTGTCTTTTCAACAGCGAGTTTATCTCTGTCTGGTGAATAGCGTTAGAGTGTCAATGCCACAAAGTGTCAATAACATATAAGTCAATACTACAAAACACCATACAAAACTGTTTGGTCCGAAGATAAACTTATGCTCATTAATGTCAATGCTGTATGGATATTTAATTAGGCATTGCAATATGTTTCCATATATTCTGATGAATATATATTCCATATATTCCAGTCATTGATGAATCTAAGGCTCCGTTGGTAACTACGGACTACAAGACAATAGGAACGACGTCGTGGGTTCGATTCATGTTACCTGACAATTATTTCAGCAAATGTCACCCTTGCACTGTCCAGAACATCTTGCTTTGCTGGACTGGACCTATCCAACAAAACATGGAACGTAAGGAGCCTATTCCATACGTTGGCCATAGGCTAATGAATACGGGAGAATTTAAGGTAAAAGTGACCACCAACTTCTTAAAAAAGGTGTTTCGTATAGCGAAATTCTTTAATTACAATTTGATTAAGGTACATTTTCCGTCCTTCTAATACAACAAAAGTAGTTTATATATTTTAATTTAACGATTATTAGGCCTATTTAGGAACTTCAATGTTCAATTATTAATTATTTCTGCTATATTATTTCCTTCTTTATTCTACCCTGTAATTAGGGTTTTTATCTAAGATTTGAAACAAATAATGGTAAGGGTGATAAATTATTAGATATATTTTTTGTTCCATTTCAGGTGGTTTAATATGAAAATTCTTGGTTTAAAATATACTTGTAATTGACAGGCTAAATACTAAAATGTATCAGTATTTATATGAACAATCTTTTTAGATTTTCCTTGCACACATGGTTGAAAGGGATGTTATACATTCCATTCACGGAGACTCCACATTCGTCTCTTTGACAGACCATTTCCCGCACGCGTCTGGAATAATCATGTTTACATTGTATACAGAGTCACACGACGGTAAATATATCACTACATGAGAGTTTATTGACAATTTGTTTATCGTACCTAGCCATTGGCATGGTTGTTGATTTAGGAAAAGTATCTTTTTACAAAAGGGTCAGTTAAAGACTTTTTCTTGGCATGTGATTGGTAACCTTTTACTGTATTTATCCATTCCACAAGCTACTTGTATTTTGTCTCCATGGCCGAATAGTGAGGCGCTGATGACTTGCAAGAAACATGAGATGAAAGTATTAAAACCGTACTAATAGGTAAACATGTGAATATTACAATACAGTGTTCATTACACTGTTACTACTTGGAATTATTTTTTTAAAGAAATATTGGCCGTATGTCACAAGTTAGCTTTAGCTCAGAGTTAAATACTTAGTAGTTTTTTCTTTATATATAAGAACACAATAAAACACATATTCATCAGATAAAACCAAACACTATGACTGAATAATTATTTTTATATAAAAACAATTTAATGAGACTGAAGCAGTTATTAGCAACTTAATTCTATGGATGAATACCAGTAAACAAAATAATGTACGATCAAATTTAATTCAATTACACGTTTTTTATAATTTACATTGACTAGGTATACAAGTTGAACATTTAGTGATGAAATTAAATTTGATGACTTTAAGTTGGTGTTGTTTTACTACAGAGCAATGTATATAATAATCGTGACCTGTTAGGTTCAAATTCAATTACCTTGTTATCTACTAGAGCACGTGTAGAGCAAAGTTCTCAGCTGATAAGGTAAGCACGGTTTATTACTCCCAAGGTCCAGATAAAAGACTACTTAACGTAACGTAGCTAACTAGCTTTGGAAAAACTACACAAAGTCTAAGTTACATTTCGAGAATCTGTTGGACAATTTTTTTATTTTTTTTTAGATTTACAAGAACATAGTTACGCTTTGATGATAGTAAAAATAGAATTTTTGTGTTACCTTATTTAATAGCAACTAATAAATAATGACACTAAATAAGGTCTCTAATAAACTCAATGTTCTAGTTCTTGTCACTGGGAAGTAAATACAACCACATTTGATATTAACAATAACAAGGTTCGTAACCGTATTTACTCTGACTAAATAGATCCACAGACTGATTTCCGATCAGTAGATTAGATTGCTTGATTGCGGGTTGGTTAGGTAAGGTCCAGGTCACAATGAAAGCTATGTCAAACAAAGAAGATCGTGCTAAAAACGTCCTTATTAAAATAATTCTCTAGTTTTATTACTCGATACATAGAGGTTTACCAGCTTAATATTAGAAGATTATCACTAAAATTATAAATATATGTATAAAAATGGTCCAACGATCTGACCACAGAGCAATATTTCGCATGATGTGTTAGAATCAGCTAATAAATATATATTAATATTGACATTGAAACACACGGCTTTTGAAGATTACATTACGGAATGGGAATAATCTAATAATTTGCTAGCCATACGTACTTTGGCCGTTGCTTAGCTTATCATATGGGCCCATCATATCATATTTACTTAATGTAAAATTATTATAGTTACTCCTACTATACGCTTATAAAGGTTGTTGACCTTTAACAGCTTAAGGGAGAAATTATGTTTCAGGTTGCTGATGCCGTTTATTTTAGCTAGTTTTCAATTTAACTGCAGCATGGTCTACCAGAGTCTGCAGTTTAAGCCCCTGTCACACGGAGCTGGTTTTCTCGCCGCTAGTAACTAGCAGCTAGAACCAGCAGAAAACCAGCTTCGTTTGACTGATTCTCCAGCTGCTAGAAACACTCGCATGAGCTGGTATCCCAGCCGCTGGAGGTTTTAAACAATTTAGTATTACAAGCGCTTGAAGAGTCACTAGCAGGTCATGTGACCACCCAGCTGTAGTCTCTAGCACCATCCCAGCTCTGTCTGACAGTATCGTGCTATTTCTCACATTAAGAAAAACAAATTTAAATTAATTCGACACATTAAAACTAATCAAGAATCAATTTAAACTTCCATGTTTAGAAATTTTTTCACGCATTGTGATAATTTTCTCGTTGTTACAATTGCTACATCTCACATATATTTATTAAATGAGTGTGATTTTTTTGTGTTGATAAAAGATAAAATCCTTTTTCCTACAGTCACCCGACAAAGTTGGCTTCCTTGTACTGTTTATAGTACAGAAAGCTGCTAATTGCTGCATATTTATACTTTGCCGTACGGTTTATACTTTGTCGTACGATTTATACTTTGCCGCACATCAGGATTCCAACGAAACAACACAAAACAGCGTGGTTCTATTATGCACGTAATCTGTGTACGCTTGGAAATAGGTTGGCAACACTTAAAGATAATAATAATACTATGAGCAGCTGATTGACTATTATAACTACGATTTAACCTGTCATTTCGTGTTTATAGTTTCGGTATTTCTAAACTTTCTGGACTTTTCTTTTAAACGTTTTTAAAACATTCCTACGATCTTAATAAACAAGAAAATACCTTTAAAGCATTTTTTTAGGCGCGGAAACCACTTCAAGTTACAAAAACATACGGAACTATATTCTCAAACCGCGGAGCACATTTCTTGCCGAGGAAAAATAGCGGAGTGATACGGACCGCGGGTACTACTTTCTCTAGGACACCATTTTTGTTGCCAGCTGAACCTAAAAACAAGTTGTATAGTGTTTGAAAGACTAATTATATGCTTTATAGTGACTGTAGGAAAAATATAATGTGTAACACGAGTGAAAAAGGCCTTTGCTGCACTCGAGATCATTCCACACTCGCCTGCGGCTCGTGCGTAAACATTGCTCTCGTGTGCAGCAAAGTGCCACTTTCACCACTAGTTACACAAATAACTATTTTTATACGCCTACCACAACTTATTCGATTTTAATTAATTTACATGCCCGTATTAGATACAAAACAATAGTGTTTTTATATATTCATTTTTTTTTTGTGGAACTTTTTAATTCTATGATGGCTGATCATTGGCGAAACATAACTTCTAATACCAACATTATTTGTGTTACCTACGGAGTGTGTAGCTAAACCAATTACATCCCCAGACTTGTAATTTGTAGCGCTAGTTCTCCAGCTTCGTCTGACAGGACTTCTAGCGCGCTGGAGAACTAGCAACTAAAGCTGCTGGATCTCGCAGCGAGAACTAGCAGCTGGAACCAGCTCCGTGTGACAGGGGCTTTAGGGAGGAGCCTATTTACTACGCGAATTCGAAGGAGCCGACGAGGACAGTGCGGTGTTGTAAAATCTAATAATATCAGCTGATTTGAAAATATTGTTCAGTATATTTTAATTAGTGTCGCAAAGTAGTGAACGGGTGATGTTGCAAGGTCGCACTAGTCCAGTCTTTGTATTGGCTGCCGCCAACTGCAGACTCTTGTGGCCCATAGTATAAGTCAAGTAATTGATACATTTTAGATCGCGGGTGAATCCAATGCGATCATTATCTTTACAATAGATTGTGTCATAGATTTAGCCATTTTCCAAAATCATCTTTGCAAATCCATTTTATTTTTACCATATACCATTTTTCTCACACCATACCAATGCCAATCTTCGAGAACAGCTGATTTGTTATCAAGCTTTGTGGGGAACCAACAGCTGATAGAGTTTGTTCTGTGATGATTCAACATGTCAGCGATGTTGTCTCTGTAATGTTTACAAACCCGCATCAACCGGACAATGTAGACTATCAGATATCACTGCATATAACTAAAAATACATGGCTATAAAAGACTCAACCTTTTAATTATAAAGTTAAAAAATCTATACATTATTTTTTTTCTTAAGTTTTCCGTTCTTACATAGGCCTATATCTTAGTTAAATTTAATCTGTCATTGATGGTTTAGCATACCAATTCAGCATACCTAACACAATGTGTTTTTATAGTTTTTTTTTTTTTTTTTTTTTTTTATTTTATAAATAAGGTTACCACTGGTTCTGTCCTTGGCCGGCCTTGCGCACTTGTATATAATTTTGTAAATCTAAATTTTGCCGTATGTGTTTATGTGTGAAGTATTTTTGACAACGGCAAGTGCAGAAAGATATGTTTTACATGACTGAAGAGAAAGATTTGAAAATGGGGTTTTAACCCCGAAACTCATCTGAGACATAGGATTGATAAACGACAGGTTAGTAACCAAATTTTATGTAAGTTAATCGATCCTGGAGGCAAATTATGTATAAAATACCCCCGCCGCAGCAAACCTGCTGACTAAGTGAATTTCCATCTGCATGAATTGATTTTCAATCAAACTAAAATTGCTACATCAATACTTTTATCTTAAAATAAATAGATTTATTTACATGTTTGAGTATTATTACAGAATTATGATAATTGTACCAGGTACCTATATAACCTACTCAGCTTAAAGTTGGCTCAGTATACGTAGCTCATCCGATTTAATCCCTAACGAATACATTATTTGCATTTAGTTAACCACAATCTACTTATCTTCTAATCGCAATGATTTCGGAGATAAGAGGATAATGAATCGTTTGAGTGTTTAATGGAATCATATTGTGGTGAAAGAGATTACATCTGATATTCTATCTACCTCATTTTGTCAGTCAATAGGTTTGGTTTTGATGAATCAAAAACTGTTGCTCAACAAAGGGGATTTCGAAGATTAACTATTCTACGTAATGTGTTTGTAGTTCAGCGATGCTTTCAATACATATTTAAGCCTACTTGTATCACTTGCGAGCTGGTAAAAAAACTTATATAGTTTGTTTAGTAAATATTTACATGCTGTAATCACATTTTCAGCACGTATATTGGTAATTAATTAGCTCCATTTCATATAAATATATGTGTCACATAACATCTATAACTTTTAAAGTCATCTATACTAAATTGACCATTTTAACACGAAGCATTCTTAGTGTAATAATTTCGATCAAGTTTCACATTTTCTGTAAGCTCCTAATTCAATAAATAGAAAAGGAAAATCTATATCATATCCCAGAGGGATTCCCGAACTGAAAGGACAGTGATATTTTATTGAAAACGAAACATCTTTTGACATTTAGGCTGAAGTGTTGGTGGCACGCTTTTATTATTGAAGAGTTTGGTTGGCTTATCAATATATTGTGGTTTTCAATCTTTTTGTCTTGGATGTAGTTTTTCCGGGTTTTAAGCAAACAATACTTATTCCAAGACCAAGATATATATAAACAATAGGTGCTAGAAAACTCGTAAAAATAAATATCAAATGTTTTTAGTAATGGTTTGACCACACGAACTAACTTAATATTTGGATTAAACATTTTTGTTATTAACTGTTTGACGTAGTTTAACAATTAGGCTTAACAATAGTTTATACATGTATAACATGATAACAATATTGCAATAGTTATGTCAGTAACTAAGACATACATAATGTGTAAAGCAAGATACGCTTAAAACTAAGTTTATAAGTTTATAATCGTGCAATAACCATCATTGAACCACTTGTAAAACTGTTATACAAGACTCCTTCTACTATGACTTTAAATAGTTGAAAGCGTCTGAAGCTATTTAAAACTCACTTGTCTGATGCTATTTATAACATACTATACGGACGACAATTGAGTAAGCTACATAAGCAATACATTTTAAAAGACCACATGTAAAAAAACAATACGTTGGTAAAATGTTCAATTGTTATCTCATGGATGGAATAATTTGGATACAACTGTTTAAAATACAGTATATCCATAAAGTTCTTCCATTGTGAACACAGGTGACGCGTTATCGTCGCTGTTTTATTGTTATTGGAAGGAACAGACCCAATTTGACACTATCCTTTTTATATTGACAAATAATGAAATATGCCTGAAGAGTAATTTCATTAGTGCATTGAAATGTTGTAAGCATATAGAGGATGAAATACGTTTTCATTCAAGCCCATGCAAGAACATCAGACATACAACATATAAATTTAAATGTATTCGTTTGGAACATATATCAGTTAACACTAAAACCAATAATAATAGTTTTGTTAACATGTATGAATACTACACTAGTAAAAATACTAAAGATTAATTAACGTTTAATACGTTTCGAAAAATTTTTACGTTCAAAGAAACAAAACAGTATTCAAACTGGGTCAGAAATTTCCAATAACCACAACACAATAAATAAACACTCATGCAATGATTTATAAATCATTTGTTGTATTGGTGAAATTGATATGTTGTATATTACGTTGTTGTATAAATTAACTTCTCTTCGTTAACTTTATTTTAGTTAACTATCTTGTCACTTATACAATAACTGTTGTTATCGTAGACATATTAAACTGTTATATTAAATCAACACACTTATGAGGAGAGGGTTGCTAAGCCACATGCTGCTAATCGGTGCCTACTTGAGCGTGAACTACGAAGTAGACTGGAATGTTCGTTATTTGGAATCTCTCGTCCGATTTCCTCTTTGTTGAAATTGGAGCCGGATTTGACAATGGATTGAATGATATATTTGATTTTGACTTATATATTCAACAAATGGTAAATAAACTATATTTATTAGAACGGGACAAATTACTATTTTCGTCATAAGTTTAATGGAAACTCATTATAATAAAACATAGCATTACTTATTTTGAAGGGCAACCAGCTATATACTTTTATTACTGCCCCAAACGCATGTGATTATTTTAAAACAAATTTGATTGAATTGTACAACATGTTATAATCCACAATTTAAGTAATACAGGCTTATGGCTAACAACTAAGTTATTTATAAATAACAAATAATAATAGTAATAATAACCCATAGCATTTCTTGTTTAGGCAGCCATACATACATAGTTTGGATAGGGTCAACCTTTTATAGGCGAACCATATGGTCCCTATGATTAACCCAATTGGTTATGCATGGCCTTTTAGTACCTTTCAGCGTAGGTTTTTATGCCATTAAAAATCCAGAATAAAGTTGATGTTGATAGTATAGATATGATACAAATTTAGTTGGTTAGAAAGACCTGCAAGCTATATTTAGCAAACTCTAGGTAAGATATTTCGATGGTTTGTGTTGCATCCTTTTGTTATTACACCACAGGACAAGTGGTTAAAAGTAATTGAATGGTGAATATGATTAATTGGACAAAACTGGCATTCAAATTTACTGTCTTCAACTGAACCATTCCCCAATGGTTCAGTTATCTGAATCACCCCTGAATTACTAATCACCCCTGATTAGTACATTTATACTAAAATGTTATTATATATATATGGTTAATTTATAGTTTACTGCTTAAGTTGTGAATTTTTAGTACTAAGTAAATAAATTGCACGCTTGGATTGTGTAAAGCCGTATTGTTTCACGATTCTATAAAAAAGTTTGATGATCATATCGACGAAAATTACATTTTACGAAATGTTAGAGGGTAAGTCTTAACTTGAGTCAATGGTCTTAATAAGAGGGGGGAAATTGGTAGTCTTATTGTACGTGTTATTATGGTAATTTATTGACCACCGTTTTAAATTGTCATGGGAGCTATTTTAACCTATATACCTACTATTGGAGTATTTATTTCAATACTATGGTAAGCTGTTACCTTAAATATAAAATGTCAAACACAATTTTGTAAATTTATCTTTTTTGTACCTACAAGTTAAGAGTGTAGTTAACAATTTGCATGGTTATTTTATATTAGATAAATAAAATAAATAAGATTTTTAGGAGTAAATTTTAAATACAATGTGACGTTTTGGATTTAAAATAAAATACTTATTTCTTTTCGATATTGAAAAGCCAATCAAAAGATAGAATCGTATATAGCATTTCATACGACTTATATGTCAGAGGTTTAATTGCACAACCACAAGAGTGGAAACCGAATGTCGTTTCCATCGCAGTATTTCTTTGAAACCAATATCTATTGCCAAACACACAGCTTTATGAAGCCTTTCTACATATGACCTTAAAATTGTGATCATATTTTGATACATTTCTATATTAAGGTTCGAGCATAGTTTTAATTGAAAAAAACAATAAAACCGCTCTACAAAGATAGTATGACGTGTGCGTTTTTTCATGAAACAAATACAACCAAGATATACGTCATTAGCAAATACATTAATCTATTCAACGTTAAAGGTATTGTAAATTGGATTTCAGTTTACGTTTTCTTTTTATGAAATACATATTTTATTTCAGTTATTTTTATTAAGTTTTTAATTGTTGAAGTTAGGAGATTAGGAACCGCCCTCATTACGTAAATGTGCATAGGGTACTAAATTGAATGTTTGAGTGGCGTGTGTTTATAACAATTCATGTAACATTTAATGAATTTATATAACAAGTTTATTTTATCAAGAATATTAACAATATACCTTTTAGATTCAGACCTCAAATTAAATATCCGTATTAACCAAAATCTATTTGCAAAGCATGTAGTTTTTTTTACTAATCTTTTTCTAGATATATTTATATTTAGTGTTTTTACGTGGATCGTACAATGGACCTGACAAGACCCTCTTTAAATAGTAATATTTAAGTTGAAGAAAAACCTAAGGTTAAATTAATGTCAATATTAATGGCCTGTTTTTAAAGGTGGATTTAAAATAATGTTTCCCCATAATGATCTTTATGAATGAGTGGAACCTCCTCAAAACTGACAAATAATAATCATGCAATGACGATGGTTAGACTTCAAGGGATTTTTAAATAAAGCACCATAAGATAAACAACACAGGAGGTTTTCACAAAATATCACAGAAAGCTCGGGGACGTAATGATTTCATGTTTATTTATATGACTATTCAATTATTTAGTTAAATATACATTCTATCAATTTATTTAAACTACTATCGGGTAAACGTGAATTGCATTCTATGGTTCTGTGTCTTACCGATGATTTTTCTGAGAGAGGAATAATAAATTAATGCGATGTCATCTCAACCAAAGTGTCAAACATTTCCAAGTTTCTACGAAATCGTTTTAATCTTTGAGTTTGGTCATCCCATTGGGACTGGACTTCCAGGAACCATTTTTGTGAAATAGTTTATTGAGAGCAACTACACCAGGGAAAACTGTATTAATAGGATTCTTTATTTATAGGGAAACTGTATTATAAGGATTCATAATCAAAAAAATATTTCTTATTGTATTTTTTTGTTATATTACAAATACTATGATAGTAAATAAATTAAAAAGCAATGTACAGGGTGTCTCAAAAAGATGTTAACATGTTAATATTAATATACGAGACAACCAAACATAACACGCTAAAACTCCACAGTTATACGAGTAGTTTACGCAATGATCGCGAGAAGATAACGAAAGACACGAGTAGGAAATTTAGGGTACGAGTTTGGCGAGTGCCTTTAAAGCTTCTACGAGTGTCTTAAAACCTAATTACGCGATTTACGTACACTACTTTACCTACGACCGTTTTTTAGGAACAATCACTACTCATAACGTCTAAGAAAAGTTATGTTTTTTATAGCCTCTCGTTGTCACTGATTGTGATGCTTATTGTCCCAACACTTCACTCATTGTATAATCAATTAAATTGACCCTAACAACTGATAAGTTGATGTTAGAAGCATTACAATTTTATTTTTTTCCTCAATCCTGGAACCTCATTGGTCAAGTAACAAAACAGTGCTGTTAAGTAAGCAACAATAATGTTAAGTAAATCTTTAATACTAAGAACTAAAATTAAAAAGCTACTTTAAAAATGGTCGAAGGTAAAATAAATATAAATATATACCTCCATGGCTTACCTAATTGATTCTGACTAACCAAAACAAAAGGGTGAGGTTAGAAAATAACAACACAATTAGCAAAAGGGTTTGCTGCTGGATTAAAAAGGTGCATACATTTTTGGACAATAGTTTGATATAAAGGGTTATATCTAATGAATTAATTCCATTTATAATTTGAACTATCTTATTGCTTTTATACCTTTAGTTTTATTTAATTATAATAACATCTTCGTAGGAACCCTAACCCTTGTTAATGTAAAATCGTATAATTACATTGCCCAAATACGTAATGTACAAGATATGATTCCAATTTTTCTCTATTAACTTATCAAATTTGTATTTTCATATGAAAAAAAAACTTTGCTATAAGCATAGCTATGTACATTAAAGTAGACGTCTTATGTTATAGATTTATCAAATCTCATTACGTTTCAATTCGTAATTTGGTTACAGAATAAAACTGAGAATGTCTGAATTCATCAAGTACACCACGTGGAGTCTTCAAAGCATTTCTTCAAAGCCAATATTAGTTGTTTGTCGTTGGTTATTAAAGTCTTTGATCATGCAAACCGGTTCTGTTTGAACGTACGTTTCAAATATATGGAGCGCGCTTCTTGGAAAGTCTATTATTACTTACAAACAATATTTTCATAGGTATTTTATGTACGACTGTCTTACTTTTTACCAGTGTATGCATGGACCGAAGCTGACATATTGCTTTTATTTATTGTAAACTGTCCGAGCTTGTATTGTATTGTATTGTATTGTATTGTATTGTATTGTATTGTATTGTATTGTATTGTGTATTCTATTAAGAGCTGCTATATCCCGTGCTTCGAGGAATTCTTATGAATTGAAGGGAATAATGCTGTTCTTAGGATCTTCTGTATCAAATAGTTACACATATACTTAGGACCAAAGCTTAACTTTACCATTTAGTGCAGTAGGATTATTTTCTTTGGATAGAGAAGTGCTTTAGAATTCCTATAAATTGACCACTCAGAAGATTCAATAATACATATAATTTTCAGGAAATATTCACACACTCTAAGCTTCATTTTGATTAACCATAAACCTATAGCTTTATTTGAGAAAAGGCCTTAAACGATAACAAGAGATTTGACTGTATCACTTTAATAACATAAGTGTAAGAGATGATTTCTCTTCAATTTTAACTAGCAGAATGTTAAGCTTGTTAATAAGCCCTATTGTTTGTTATGTAGAGGATGTATTTATTAACACTTACACAATACTAATTCTCAATGAAAAATATATTAAAGTTTGTTTTTTTTATTTTTTATTTCATGCTATAACATGATGCCACAGTAGAAGTGCGGGTACATCTACGAGACTTTTTGATAGTTTGTTCTTATATATTCTTATGATTTTGAGGGGTTTTTTTAACAAACAAATAAATTCAATAAAGTTTGGAGTCCCACATTCTGTCTCCTGAATGGCTATTGTAGCGTAAGTTGGTAACTGGACTGTGATTTCCGTTATTGAAAATCTATCTTTCGACTGGTTCTTTGTGATATATACTATACAAATCAATAGACTTATAATGTTTTAGCATTTAAATGCACACTTTATACTATATACTTATTTCTTGAATTGAATATAAAACGTGAATGTAACACGGTTTTAAACTATCATGAAAGAGTTTATTTTTTTATCTCACAATGATAAATAATATTTCAATTAAACTCTAATGGAGTGTATTTGAATAACGAAGAAAATGTGTGAAACTATATGTTTTAAGATTAGACAATTAATTTTACAAGTAAAAAAAATTTATCATTAGTAAATAACAGAACTGACCAGTCCAATAAACTTTTCACTATGACAAGATTTAAGCTAAATATATGAGTGCAGTGTGAGTATAAAACCGTGTATTTGGATTGTTGAAGTATTGTTAGACTAAAATCAGCTGATTCATTAGCCAGGGTTATTGATAGAATGAGCAATAATCTTAATATAACTTTCCCAAAGTTATTCATATTGTTAGTTGAGCCCTAAAGCTATTGAACTGTTTTAGTGTACTCTTGCCATGTGTCTTGTTAAAATAACTTAAACAAAATCAATCTTATCTACATCATTATTTGTATAACACTCTGAAAATATTTAAATCACTAATACGTCAGAATTGGAGCACTAAACAATAATGGAATGAACAATATTGAAACAATTATAAGCAAGCAACATCATGCTAATTATACAAACAGAATAACATAGATATCATAGTCAAAACGGTGTTAAAGTTTTTTTTATGTTACTTCGCTTATAATTAGGATTACTTTACAAATTAGTAATAATCTAATTAAGTAATTTAATTAAAATATTTAATTAAATTAGTTTTCCTTATTCTTTTTACAGTGACAACGATTTCGAAGGACAATAAATTCTCCTGCACACATTACAATAAATTGTATTTTATAAATATTTACGATAGTTTAACTCCTACAGAATACTTGTTTGTCGTAGATAAAATAAGGTAATCCTAATTCAACAAAGTTCATCCCCACCAGAGCTGATACAGTCCAAGGCTGGCTGATGAGATCACGTAAAAGGTAAACATTTCAGTCTTTGCATTCTGACTTTCTAAACATCAAAGCTCTAAACAGGATTAGTAATCAGGTAGAAATAGTGTTTCAGTTTTCCTTAGTGTTTACCCACATTGATATCACCACATGTTTTATTCATCGGCAATTAATGTATTGATAATACAAGTTAATAAGCTATCTGCTATCACATAGTTACGGCCACGTATCCTGTAATAACACATTTGTCACACCTGGGTAAGATACATAGTTGAAGTTTGACTTAAGAGGTATGAAATATGACACAGTTTGTCAACTCTGATAATTACTAAACACCTTAGGAGAACAGGTTTGTTATGCATGTAATTGGTGTAAACCCTGAACGTTTGATGGTTTTGTTTATAATGGCGTAAACATTTTAAAAATCTGTTCATACTTAAAATGTATATTCTTACCTCATTTATAATAGACTTTATGTAGGCCTATATTTCAAACTAACACTACAGTTGAGCCGAGAGATGGGATTACTTTGTATAACCTGTAATATGGCAGTTTAAAATTATTTTGAACGATTGATTCCTGAAACCGTATATTAACTGGTCCAAATTTGCGGAATAAAATTCTGAAATTTTCGCATTCCAGTGGATTTAGCCACAAATCTTTACTCAATAAAAGAGTATAGTTGTTGAATGTGAAGTTAAACATGATTCATCGATCTTTTACGGGTAAAAAATTGAATCTTTCTACAAAAATTATATAACTTTCAAAATTTATATACATTTTAAACTTAATCGTGGTTAATTTTCTGATTTTCTTCATAAAAAAGTGTTATGTTAAAATATTTATTTTTATGAATATATATCTAAAACATTTTGTATGGAAAATATTAGAACCTTTTATAATACAATCATTAAATATCGCACCAAGCGAACAAGTTTATAGGTTAAACAAGGATTTCGGTAGCTTATACACTTATACGTTCAACAAAATCAATCTTACGATATTGCTTTTATTATGAGCCAGAGAGATTTTAACTTGCTGTATAATGTGAGTCTGAAGCTTGGGAACGTGTTACTGCAGCTGTTGCTGCCTCTTGAATTGTTTAAATAAAGCCTGGAAAATATAGAGTAAGACTGAACCGGGTATAAGAAAACTGAAATGTGGATATAGGCCTATGTGTTTAACAATAAATACAATTAAATAAAAGGTGTTTATTCACGAGAGAATTTCAGCAACGACTGATTTTACAAGAATTACGTCACAACTAAAGTGAACATAAAGTATTTGACACCTCATTGAGTAAGCTGATTTGAATGACAAAGAATTACGTTTATATCACAATAATTTGTTAATAGTATATTTCACTACTAAGACTCGCATGTAAAACACTATCTCGCCCCGAAATTGCACTTTTGTGACGAGTATTGAATGATACTTTTTATCACAACGAAAAAACGACTTCATCAGACTTAAAAAAAATATCTGATATTTAGTAATCTATTCATTTTTCTTCAGTTGTAACTTTGTTTCTGTCAGGCAAAGTATTGTTTGTGTAGTGAAAGTAATGTTTATGTCAGGAAAAGTCAGCTGAACACTATTTGTTTTTAGTGTATGGAAATTGACGATTTTCTAAGATCTCAGCTGTATGGAAATTGGCTATTTTCGAATACAGAGTGATGAAAACTAAAGTACAGTAATAGAATTCCAGAAAGACTTAAGTTGGTTAGTAGGTGTTACATATTTTTATTAACAACTGACATAACTTCAAGAAATTTAGATGACGAAATCGAACACAATTAAAAATGTAAGTGTGTTGAACGAACATGAATTATGCAGTGTTTTGGGCATTATCAAGCAATAAGTTGTGCTATTATTGTTTTGAATGGCTGCACTTTAAAAGTAGCTAACATGGGTTTTTCGTATCTGTTATATTGGGTGTTTGATAAGTAGTATAAGTTTTAATGCAATTCAAAGACTTATCATAGTAACGATCTGTATGTTACAGAGTTATCGAGGGAATATTGTGCAAGAGAGACATCATGATATAGATTGGAATTAGTTTTTTTTTTATTTTGTGAATTTATTTCGTACCACACAAAGTGGTGTTGGTATCAAACCGACAGACCCACAAAGTGGGAATCCCTATGTAAGGAACCAGCCGGGCGAGAAATGGTCTCTCAGTCAAAATCAAATTAAACGATCCTTTGAAATCTGAGCTTCGTACACTTGCCAATATTGCTTTATCGATTTACAAATACTTGTGTGATTGTAGAAAGTCTCTGTGAATACGAGAGAAGCACACTATGTTGTTTTTATATAGAAAAACTCTAGTTCTGCATCGTATTATTTTTGATTACTTACTATATGTTTTGTTGTACTTTATCCTATCAAAATAGTTAAGAGTAAATATACCAATTGATTATTAGAAATAATTACACATATAATAATCATTGAGATTTTGCTAAGAATGTTGTTTCAATTAATGGTTAATTTTACTGGTAATCTGAATGGCCAATAAAACACAATTAGAAGAATTCCATTGTACATTATACATTAAGTAGAATGTGATGGACCCAATAAACTTATTTTCTAATTGATGTTGTTTTAAAATTAATGTTTGAAACTTTAATAATATTTTGATGTATTTTGATCAAAAAATATTAGTAACCTTGTCAAAAAGTGTCAAAACAACTGTACAACTTTAAGCACAAACACCATGACCAACCAACAATCTAGTTTCACACTATTATCTTAGGAATTTGTTTAATATGCTTTGGTAATTAATTTTGAGAACAGTTTTAATTGTCTACAGTTAATTTTAATTACAAAATTCACACAACTGTTTCACTTATGACAACTTTTTTAATTTCAATACGTACAAACTTGTATATATTTTTCTGGAATACATGATTTCTTCAATACTGCACGATTTTATCTAATCAAATGAGTGATTAATATATAAAACACAATTCATTTTTAAAAGCAAATATTTCATAGGATGCAGTAACAGGATTGAGGGTGGAAACGAGAATTGAATGTCGAAACAGCCAGTGTTAAATGCCAGCGTTTAAAACGCCATTCCCATAATCTACGGTTTGGCCGTGACTGTTTCAGCACATTTAAGCCCATAATGTTTGCAAAGCACAGTTATAATAGCCATTGTTCTTGCAATTTGTCATTATCTAGTACTACCATAAGTGCTTTATTGAATATACCACTATAACTTCGATATATATATATTTTGTTATAGTAATATTATGTTCGCAAACATTAATATTTGTAGTAGTCTTAAAAACTACTTTTTTACTCCGGGAAATAGTTTTAAAACATCGTTTGTAAGGTTTAACATTAGCAACAGCTGGTGTTCATCACACATCATTAAACTTTAGGGCCCCGTTATGCTGCAAGACATCCCTATATAGCTCATAGTAAAACCTAATGACATTGTATTTATAACTATTAAATTGTAATAATTATTTGAGATTTATTGCAAATCCTCATCGTAGTTTATTTCTTACGTTTTACAATACAATCAAAATGTACATAAACAGCTTATATTCTAAAATTATCTTAATACTGTTGAAGTTCAAAATATTATTTAGTTTATTTGTGACTAATTATTAGCTCCTTTTATTAATTATTATATGATGAACGTTTTAATTAAGTATCTCCAGCAAACATTATGCAAAAATCTAATCTATGTTTACAGCTAATAGGTTCAAGAAGCTGCCTAACCCAATCTTCAATTAGACCTAAGCACATTTCAAATTTGTAGTTTCTTAAAGTTATTCTAAACTCATCTACAATAACTATAACTATATAGAATTGAGTTTTGAAAAGAACCCGTAATTTGTGTATTCATATATTAGTAAGGAATACGGAACCAATTACTTTATAACATATTAAATATTTGGGAATTTAATAATGCAATAATAACAAGCAATGCCAAGTTCAGATATCAAAGAATCATTTAATTTGATATTGAGTGAAAATTTTCTTGTCTGACTACTTTCTTACATTGGATTTCTAGCTTTACTAACTACTAAGTTTAGTATTGCCAATTTTTGTTTATAAGCACGAAAAAGAGTTAAGTTGTATTTTACCAAAGATAAAACCAATATATCCTGGTTGAAGGAGATACGCTTTGGAGTACAAAGATTGTTATTTTTTATCAGACAAAGGGTTACCGAGTGTCAAATTGAGTTTCCTTTCCAGAGACAATAGGACTGTTTCAGACAAAGCAGCTCCAATTCACACCGCGTCGTTTCCTATCGATATTTTGGATTTTCAACTCACTGTTTACTATTTTCAATCGTCCATTTATACAAGGTGATTAGTACTAAGTGTGACAAATTTTTTTGGTGTAAACACAAAGTAAATGAGTTGTGATGATGCATATAAGAGGTTCCAAGTCTAAAAATTAGCTTCCCAAAGAATTATTTGATGTTTTTCAAAAATAACTATGTTTTAAAACTTAATACAGCAGCTTCTTAACTACCTGTAAATATTTTTGAGTATATATCATTTTCGTGTTCTAAATTAAATTTTAAATAAGAATAATAGAAAATGACCGAGAATCGGTAGTAAAAACTCCATTGTAAATAGATGCAAAGATAAAAATTTAGGTGTTTGATTAAAATTAAAAAAAAACATTGGTCTATTCCATTTTTCTACACCCTCTATACAAGAAGGCTGCCATATATGTTAAAAACCACGCCATTTTATAAGCTTGCCAACCATATGCTATACTATTGAGCTTTAGGTCTGCTTTAGTAGTTTGAAGTCTACTAAACTTGGTGTCTTTAACATTTAAAACATAGAAAGTCGGCATGTATTAAGCAAACTTGTATAAAATAATTCTTTGGGAAGCAAATGTTTAGATTTTGAACCTCTTATATGCATCATCATACTTCATTTACTTTGTACTTATACCAAAATACTTTTGTCATACTGAGTACCAATCACCCTGTATAAAGTATGTTTTATTTGTCTGTATTCGAAAAAAACTATTGACGGTTACAGAAATATATTTAGATCCCCCATTAAGGAATAAATGCTCTTGGCAAACAAATTAAATGTTTTATTATATAAAATGGATTGCCATTTACTATTTTTAAGCGTTTGGTAAAGCGTTTAGTAAATTATTATGTTGACGTAAGTGTAATATTTGCAAACTAATGATTCAAGGCAATTACCAACAGGCAATGGATGTTCTTGTGTTAGTCAAAATGCTGTTGAGATAATGAATGCAAGAACCCTCAGAAGGAGCTAACACAGCTGTTGAGGATTAACAGGAATAATTTGTCTTTTGTTTTTTATGTTTTAGAAAATGGTGTGTTTTACTTGAGGTTAAATAGACCAAAGATAAAGATTGCTCAGCAGCTTACATGTTGCATTGTGAAGGTAACATTTTCAATGTCTATAATATATTTAATTATTTAATAACATTTTGTTTGGTTTCGACACTTGTATAATTTTCAAAGTTGGCATAAATAATAAATGTCAACTGCTAAACGAAAATTACATGATATGATATTCTAAATGACAAATGCCTCTTTTTCAATTATATTATGATATTCGTCTTTTCTATCATGAATCTTTTTTTATTTCCATTTTATGATCTTTATGATTATTTATTTTTGGTGTCGTTGTATTTAGCATATACGACCCGCAACGTGTTGTTACATTATTTTCTTTACTTTTTATATTTATGTACTATTTAGTGAATGGAGACTGCAAGACGAGGTTTAAAATCAACTTGAGTATCGCAGCCGTAACAGAAAACAGAAAAGTCGTAAAGAAGGGTATACCTGCTTTAATTCCTTCGTACTTCCACTGTTTTCTTTGATTTGCATTTGCCTCATGAAGTAAAACACTACCATCGTTGGCACTTGCTTTTGTTGTGGAGCTCTTGATCTATATTTTAATTTTGTGTTAAGTATAAACAATGATACACAAAATGTAACCATATATCTGATCCTGACATAATATTACACCGCATTTGATCATTCTACCGAATAATGTGAAGGTTTGCGAGCTTTACATTGGTTACAACGTATGTAAAGGAAATTCGACTCAAAGAGATGTTCCAATGTCAAAGAGTACCAAACCAGTTAATACATTCATAAGGATTTTCTTAAATATGTTTACCATAATCGTGATAATATATCTTTAAGCTATACATTGTTCCCACATGTGATATAATGATGTGTAAACAATCATGTGTAAAATCTCATCGTTAATAGCTATTTACATTACAAGTGTAGTAAGAGCGTTTTTACATCACGCAGATGAAAGTTGTGCAACGAGCGAAGCGAGTTGCATAATTTACCTAAGTGATGTAAACACGCTCTTGCGTAACGTGTAACGTACAAGATTTTACCTGACCCGACAATATACAGGAGGTTATGAACAATATTTTTCATTACCCATTTCACTCATCTTATAACAGGAAGGTTCATTTACAAACAAAAGCTAGGTTAGGAAAATTCTCCAAAACATAACAATAACAATAAAATTCAAGCACCCAGCTGATTTCTAGCGTTAAAAGTCGTTGGCTCCATAGAGTTATATTTTTTAAGTTATCCACTCAATGTTATTTAAATGGGTTTCATTACATCACCGAGTGAGTTTTTTGGTACTTTACATCACTCGAGAAGTAAGGAAGTTGTATACATCACGCTTAGGATAGGGAAGTTTAACATGGCGGGTTAGGTAAAAGTAGTATTACCTTTGTCCTGTTGATGTTTATAAGCACAAACATGATGTACGTAGATTTGTGATTGATGCATAACTAGTTTGATCAGCTGGTTACGTGGTCAGATTAACTCATCTCATTTGCAATCCATTGACAGCTTCATTAAGAGACAGCAAGATTCACTTTGATCGTGTTTATAATAAGCTTCACAAGCTTATTGAGCTTTCAAGGCTTACAAGCTTGTTGAATTGATTACTAATTATGCATGTATTCAGTCATTCTCTGTTATAGATGAGTAATATTTATAGATTGTTTTAAATAAGTTGTGATTATAAAAATTGATAACTAAGAGACAATAACTTTACTATTTTTTTTCTAAAGCTATGCCAACAAAAAGGTTTTAATTTTACCATAGATAAAACATACTCCTTTAGGTTTTACTCATATTTAATTTTTCCCCAGGTTGGTTATATGCATCAAAACAATGCAGCAACAATGTTTTAACAGTTTACAATGGAATCAATGCAGCAACATACAGAACAATCCCAGGGATCAGGCAAATCCCACGTCGTACCTGCCGCATTTGCAATTCCATGGCCTATTTAATGCAGCTGCTACAGCTACCATGGATTATATGCATCTAAACAATGCAGCAACGATGTTTTAACAGTTTACAATGGAATCAATGCAGCAACATACAGAACAATCCCAGGGATCAGGCAAATCCCACGTCGTACCTGCCGCATTTGCAATTCCATGGCCTATTTAATGCAGCTGCTACAGCTACCATGGATTATATGCATCTAAACAATGCAGCAACGATGTTTTAACAGTTTACAATGGAATCAATGCAGCAACATACAGAACAATCCCAGGGATCAGGCAAATCCCACGTCGTACCTGCCGCATTTGCAATTCCATGGCCTATTTAATGCAGCTGCTACAGCTACCATGGATTATATAGATACTAGAGATAAATAATATATTTTTTTTTACCAAGAAAAAGAATATGCACACGGTTAGATTACATTGTTTATATTGCGTTAGGACTGTTATTTTGGATAAACAAAATAATTGTGTGTAGTAATGCGTTGAAAGGAGTTAAAGGTATTTATATTTCTTTTTCTAGATTGTGATTGTTATCAATCCATTTTTTCCTCAGAAGTCAAAGACAACTAGTTTCATAATTTCGAAACCATAAAGATTAAGTTGTATGGAAGGTAAATTTGCCATGACTCTTGTCCCAAAATATTTAATAGCTGTCAGTTAAATGTTACAATATCAATTTAAAAGTAGATCTACTGACTTGTTTGTAGTAAATTATTGAAATATTTAGAACCATTAGAACACATGCTAAGTACGAAGCATTTGCCAAACGATTTTCGGTCGACTAAAATGTAAAAAATATCTTAAAAGGTAATATTTTTATATATTTCACTGAAAACTATCTAAGCTAACTAACTCTATTTAATATCCTACCGCACATATTCAGTTAACTATATTCTTCAGCATATTACACAATATGGATGGGTCAGGTTTAAACTGAGTATCTGGTATTCCAACTAGCAAACCTACAACACCCATAATTTTATTGTATATTTACATACATTAAAGCTATTTTAAAGACTTCAGTCATGACGAGTACGTTAACTTCCATATTTTATGAATCCTTGTTTTATTCAAAATATTTTTTATTGGAATATTTTATTTAAAATACATAGAAGGGCTAGTAAGGTGTAGGCTATATATTTTTTACAAATAGTTGGTGTAAAAATTCAATTGAACACATCAAACCTGAAGTAAGTGTAAACGTATAAACAAGTTAACAGTTTCTTTTACGACTTCTCTGTTCACAGGTTAGTTTGAACGACTAAACTTGGTTGATAACTATTCCCCACTAACATTCCATTGTTCGCGATGTGATAATATTTGTAAAATCCGAACAAAATAACATGTGCATTTTTTTTTATTTGTGTTTTTCCTCGGCAGTGATTTTAAAAACACCTGCAACCAGGTGAATGAGTCAAAGATGTATACAAACTTTAACCCTGAACTGCCCTGCCCTGATTTTTGCTAAAATGCTCGGTGCTCTGGCAATTTTGGCCACTTTGCAGAGGTTTTTTTAACAGTTCGCAGTGCCCCTTAAAAGATAGTGTTGCTTATTTCTCTTAAAAAGTTTCTTTTGACTAAGGCCTATTTTACTGCTCATTATCGGACAGTTTATATCAAATGTTTTACTAGTCTATGGAAAAGTAATTTAGAAAGGTGAAAAAGGTGCACGGATCTAGCTCTAGCCGTTGTTTTAGTATGTTTTGATGTTTCAGTATACTATTTTGTCATTGTGGGTGATTATTGCGTAATTAAATGTTTAAGTAATTAGGTAGGCCTAATTATCTAATAAGAGAAGTAAATTATAATTTAAAATTAACATACAACCACTAAACAAGCTTTCAGTGCCCACAAAAAAAGAAGTGCATACATTTTTCATTGATATTTTGATAGTTTTTTTTTTGTGATATCATAATTAACTTATTCAGCTTATTGTATTGTAAAGATAATTAGCTAACCCTACATTACTACTGAATATCTCATATGACCCCTTCTGTATCAACAGAAACTATTTGGAGCAGAAAAATTACCAATTTAGTCACAAAAGCAATCGGGATGTTAGGGATGATTGTAATATAGTGAAAATAGTGTCCAATGTTTTATAATTTTGTATTTTTATATGCAATTGGATGTTTTGATTAACTTAACCATTGATAAAATTATATCTAATTCAACTAAAACTAAATTGATTATTCAAGAAATGTCAAGGTATTGATAAAACACTAGAAATTAAAAGGTATTTGGATTTTTTTACTGATATATCGACTTCATATTTTTTATTATGAAAACCGTACGTTCTTTTAACAATATTTACCGTATCAAACATAAATAAACTACTAAAATAGGTCTATGTGTACTTTTGGAGCTATGTTGTAGTGAAGCTATCAAATTATACCAGTTAAACTCAGCACACAAACATTTACATATTATGAAATTAATTATCTCTGTTAACTTGGGATGAAAACAGTGTAATATTAGCATACAGATTGTCGCACCGAGCAGTTGTGTGCAGAGATTAGCTTTCTTGTGGCAAGTCTGCTGGTGACAAGTCTCACAAAATGACTCCGTGGTTGCCAAGACGGTATGATACATGAGTGATGTTACAAGAGGTTTGTTAGACCGGAAGTGACGTCATCATGGTTGTGAGATGGTATGAGCAGTACTCTAACATCTAGTCTACCTCTGGAACTGTATATTCTTATTGTTAAAACAGTTAACAAAGCGTTTGCATTGCTTACAAAAAAAAACTAACTCATTTTCCATATTTCCCATTCCTATTCTGTTACCTTTGTCAATTATATAGCCTACAAAATATTTGAGGTACAAAGATTTTGGTTTCAACAACTCATTCTAGCAGAGAACTGTTCACAAAATATTACATCAAAGCACTTTAAAATAGAGTAATAAAAACTAAATGCTAGAAAACTTGATGACGATCTCAAGAAGCTATGAACTAAGAACGCAATTAAGAAATAGTTGAAGAATACCCGAATCGGTTGTGCCTTTTCGACGCAAAGGGTATGTAAAAGGGTTTATGTTTTGTAAGATCTCTTGTTTATAATTATTGCCTTTGATACGTTAAACGTAAGACGTAAGATATTTAAAGCCTAGTATACGTTATTGTCACTAAAAGGGAATATTTACTGCATCAAATATATTTTGCGAGCTAACCTAGTATCTGATATGCTAACCTCTGACTGTACTCTAGGAGCCATTTTACTCCATACTTCTGGCTAGTTGTGGCAAAACCACTTGGATAAAATCCATTATTGTTTGGTTGGATTATACAAATGACAAACGACAAACTTTTATTGCCTTTAAAACATGTTACATGCATGGCATCGTCCGGGGAGAATACAGTTGTATAATAATAATTAACATTAGGCCTAGTATACATCCAAGACTTCTATTTAACATTCAATTGACTAGACCTATAAGTTGAAATATAGATTGCATTGAGACAAATATTCTACAAACTCATTCACATCATATATACAAATATCTAACAATAAACTTTTTAAATTTCTTATCAACTAACAACTTAATATTTTGAGGAAGAGAGTTAAAGATTCTTTTACCTGTTTCAAAAGGTGAATTAATAGTAGCTTGATAATTGCACTGATTGACTCTCAAAAAACTATTTTGTCTAGTACAATGACTATGAACTAAACTATTGGTAGGAAACTCATATATATTAGACTTAATATATTGCAATAAATTTAACACATACAATGCAGGTACACCCCGAAGGCTCTAAGACGACCCCGCCTTGTACTACCAGACCACTTCCCTGACTAAGGTAGCCTTTGTTAATATTCTAGATAATGAAAATCAAAATCTCTTGCTTGAGAAACAATTGCTTTATAATTAAATAAAATATTTATCAAGTTTTTGTTAAATTTATAGTTTGTATATTTCATATACACATTTTCAGATCCTGAGGATGTGAGGATTTCTTTTTGTATTCAAACCCGGGTTGATTCTACTTCATGTTATTTATCTTGCGCTATAAATTGAATGATGTTACTGTACCTAAAAATAGTTGGAGTTGACCAAAGAGGGTGAGGCGAAGATAGTTCCCTGACCTCAACCATACAAATAACGTTAAAAAAACCTTGAAAAAAGTTAAGAAATATTTCACTCAACATCAACATAATTCAGCAATATGTTTATATCAGTGATAAACGAAGCAATCAAAAGCTTGTTGGCTTCAGATGATAGCTCCATAGAGTGAATTACACACTCAGTTAATCAGCTGACTAATGAATTACAAATGAGGCCCAATAAATCAGCTGTTTAACATCAGTATCCGAACTGATAATCTACGCGTAATGTAGTGTGGTTCCATTCATCAAACTACGAATAATAGGTTCATATGAAGATTTGGATTGAGGAATTGTTGAATTATCCACAAATAAGATCAATATTTACGTTAAAGTGAATTTCCATCGCTTTTATAATAATATATATGTAAATTGAAATAAATATAAATGTAAAAACTTTAGTTTAGCTGTTATTAAAATATAATTATTTACAATATAACGTTCTGGGTTATGGAAAATTGTTGATTTAATATTTATAAAGCAATGTAAACAAAAAATAATAATCAATATAAGTATTAAAATATTTTAAAATATGTATTATTAAATTTATTTTGCTAATATATGCGATTGAAAACATACAGACATGACATGCACATATTTGAAATAGAATGTATCGACGTTGCTACAAAATAGCTTATAACATTAAATATTTTCAAGTAATAATACTTAAAAATTGTATTACTAAAATCCAACAGGGGTTAAACTGATATTTATTAAATATACTGAAAGGTTTATAATTACCTGTAATATAAGAAAATTTCATTTATCCCTGATGGGGTATTTCCACTGAACAACAAAGTTGTATGTGCCCTGATGATACAATTTGTCACACCTGAGACAAGATACATTGTGTAATTTTAACTTGAGAGGTATGATACATGACATATCTTGTCATTATTAGCAATTTAATTTTTTTTAGCTTACCAAGTAAAAATTACATCATGTTCACAAAATTCTTTAACACAATGAACAATTTTAAAGTTGTACAATAAAAAATGTTTCCAAAGAATCCGAAAGTAACGTAAACAATTATATCAAGTGTAGCTTTTATGGGTAAAAAATGTAAGTACTCGAAGCAACATATGCCTCTGTTTTAAACATTAAGTTTACCTAACAATAACCAAGTAGGTACAGAAAAATATACTTTATAAACCATATTCCATACTTATTCAATAGTTGAAGTTTACCTTACATGCAATTAGAAAATTGACATTAAGTTAAAACAAATTAACGTTGAATCCTAGTACGAAAAATTAATCTCCTTATTTCAAAATAGGAATATTGGCACGAAGGAGGAAACTTTGATATCGCACATTATCAGGACAACAGACGGATAATAAAGAGTACTATGGGACTAAAAATACGAAATTGGAAAGTACAATTATTTTTATTTTATCTGTTACGATATTTTTTAAAGAGGGTTCATTACTATTCTAGACATCTTTATAATGACGATAGTCATCTTACTTAAATTGCCAAAAACTTATTAATCAGTCATTATTATATTCCGAATGTTTTTTTATATAACAACTGGTAGATCAAGTATTTTATGATTTTTTTTATAATTTTGGCTAAAGGGTCTCAATATGTACCAAAATTTAAAGAGTATGATTTATTTTTTGGAAACAATTATCAAACTCTTTTGCAATTTCATCAATAATGAATATATTTTATAATCACGCGTTTTCTTAAATTACTTATACATAGAGTGCTGCTTAATAAATCAAATAGGGTAGATTAAAATTATACCCCCGCCGCAGCAAACCTGCAGACTAAGCGAATTTCCATTTGACTGATTGGATTTACACTGAAATGTCTATTTTAAAATATAACATTTATTCCCTATTAAATAGAATTAGTTTAACAAGTACTTAGGTTTGCTGCATCAGGGAGGGTAAAACTTTTTTTTTGTAAAATGTTAATAGTTAGTAAGAAATAAAAACATTTTCCAAATTTGATCAAAATATGTTCATAAACAAGCAAACTACAACAGTTTACTTATTCTCCATAAGAATAACATGGGAATTTTAAATTTAAAATTTTTTGGAATTTTCTCCGTAACCATTAGGCGCATAATAACGCTTCAATATACTAAATTATTTGTTTTTTTAAGCTCTACAAAATGGTTTGGAAAGAAATTGCTAAATTTTATGTTTTTTGGGTCAAAAATGGGAAAACCCTATTTTTACCCCATAAAACACCCCGTAAACCCCCGTTCCCATGGTCCGATCATGCTGGATCGCGAACTCGTTCGAATAAACGTAGGTTTACACGTTTGTACCAAATTTCATCAAAATCGGATCATTTTTGCTCGAGTTATCGTGCTAACGGACACATATATATATATATATATATATAAATATATATATATATATAAATATATAAATATATATATATATATATATGAATTTGAACGGATGGTGTTTTTGGCCTCTAGGGACCTCAAAACGAAAAAAAAAATCGGCCCCGTGTCCAGGTCTTACCATGAGTACTACGGTAATAGCTTATTCCCTATATGGGAAATTCGCTAATAAAAAAAGGTTTTACTTGACTCATAGTAATATTACAAATAATATCGTTTCTTGAAATGTAAAATAAATAAATCAGCTGTCGATAATTATTTTCAGTAGTTATTATTTTTTTTTTACTATTTATACAGAAATTGGCCAAAAGATTTGTAATTTTAAGCTGTTTCCATGGATACTTGTTATTGAGTTTCCAAGGTGACTATAAAATGTCAAAATATAAAATCTATGCAATTTAATTATAGGAAATATTTCTACGTAAGGTTCATGTTTTAATAGTATTGCTACATGGTAGTTAAACCAAGCCAGATTTATTAGAGCAAACTAGAAAAGAAGACGAAAGTTTAACAGCTATCTCTTGCTCCTGAATTTGGTCGAGTCAAAGGAAACTTCATGATTACACTAAAACTTATTTATACATTGACATCCCTAGTCGTAGTGTAGTTTGTTTAAATTAGATAAACAACTTCAACAACCAAAACAAATACAAAGCTAACCTAGGATACTAAGTACGGAATTCACATTCCCACTAATTAGGAATGCAAATGAAGCTTTAAGCACAACGAGGATTTGTGTGATACCTAGATTTGACTGCAGCTGTGTGGATATTCATCCCAGTTAGCAGTTCTCCTCATTTATCCACAACGCGTTTCATCGTTTGACGCTTGTGTGAACTAGTAAATTTATTTTAGAGGAAAAAGAAGGCGCATGAGTGCTTTGTGGTGAAAAGGGAAAGCACTAAAATATAATAGAAGTAGAGTGATAGGCAGTATGTAAAATTGGTAAGCAGTATTAGTTTAATTTTTACCTCTAGGGTAAAGCATGCTATATTGGATAAGAATTGTTAACAGTTTTAAGTTACAAATGACAAATGACAAATGACAAATGACAAACTTTATTGCCTTTAAAACATGTTACATGCATGGCATCGTCCAGGAAGAATACAGTATAATAATAATTAACATTAGGCCTAGTATACATCCAAGACTTCTATTTAACATTCTATTGACTAGACCTATAAGTTGAAATATAGATTGGGTTGAGACAAATATTCTACTAACTCATTCACATCATATATACAAATATCTAACAATAAACTTTTTAAACATGTTTTAAATTTCTTATCATCTAACAACTTAATATTTTGAGGAAGAGAGTTAAAGATTCTTTTACCTGTTTCAAAAGGTGAATTAATAGTAGCTTGATAATTGCACTGATTGACTCTCAAAAAACTATACACACTAAACTATACAGTAGTAATAGTGAACGTCGCCCGTGGTACGAAATATTATGCTTGGAAATTTGTACTAAAACAGGGTCAATTCTGTGTGTGTTGTCTTTGGGCTGTCGATCAATAAACAGCTGTTAACCAGTGAAATCAAAACATATTTACATGAATACATTGAACCGAGTAAGTGTTTCAACTACCTTACGTATAAATATTTAATTGGTACAACACAAAAATATCAACTATTTCCTTTTTTTATTATATGCCTACTAAAAATTGTTTTTAACACTACTCAGGTTTAAGTTTTAGTATACATTTTGCAAGTATCGAAAGATATTCTTTAGTGTTGTAATTTATCTAATTCCACATGTCTCATTTCTTAGGCCGTATGAGTGTGGATTTGAATACGGGGAAATTCTAAATGTGGATTTTTCTATACATGTAAAATTGTTATAAATGTATAGGAATATTAAGTATACATACATCATAATAATTAAAGCTTCTCTAAAATGTTATAAAAACAATGCCGTAAGCGATAGCTAAAAACAGAAATATAACTTTAATAATTCGGTTATCAAAGTGAAAAACCATGTAATAATGATTACAAATCCTATTGAAATGAATCACCATATTAGGTCCATAAATTTATGGACCTCACCATATTGATCAAGTCGTCAATGAGTTGCAAATTAGATTCAATAAACTAACCAGCTTACCTATGAGTGGAAGGTAAAATAATTACAGAGTTGGATTCAATTTACACATGCAATATTATGTCTTACTATTACACGACACATTGTAAAAGGAGTAGCGTTTATTACAATGTTTAACATTTACTTTTCAATAGCACCTTTTACACTTTTACAGCTTTTGCATGAACTACTGCTGCAGTTAGTAACTACAAAATATCATTTAAGTATAAAACTAGGTTGAACTGTGGAAATTACCCATTTAACAGAAACTATGGAACGTAAACAGTTTCTTTAAGTATTTCATGGAAAGAATTGTACATCTGATCGCGTCTCATTGGACAAAGAACCAAACTGTTCAATGTTCATCTCACGTTCAATGCATTTTTCAGTTCAATAATACCTTCCTTGATACGCCTTCGTCGTGATAATACGATTGAAGTTGGAATGCTTCTGCTTAGCCAATATTCCCAACCACATTGAATATCTACGTCTGATTTTACTTTATCTTCGTCGTTGTAAATAAATACTGACTGAAACCGTTGTAAATTTAACATTGACATTTACAATAAATAGGATGATTTAACTTCTTGCACTCTTAATAAAATCTTAGATGGAAGGGATATTTAAACTTATCTTGTTTTAAAAAATTAGTATCATGTATTTAAGTCATGTTAAAAGAGAAATTTACTGTGTGTGATACCAAACATGTGAAATTGCACTGTTTCACATTAGTTTCATATATAAAATACAGCTGCACAATTTTAATTTAAATTATATATTCAGGGTAAATATTTAAATACCTCAAAGCTATGAGAAAATATAATAACTGTTATGGGCTTTTGATAAATTTTATTTGTCCAAAATAATGTTAGTCCAATAAACTTTCATTACTTATAGAGTAATTTTTATACCGAATACTGAAACCAAAAGTATAAAAGACTAAGAATGGTATGCAATCAAGTAATGGATAAGCATTGACACTTGAGGTGGCAAGCGGTTAAAGAACTCCACCTTTTAGAGAAATTACTCTCAACAAAGAAGAAGAGAAAATGACAACAGCCCATTTTCAAAATTAATTCTAAAGGCTACGAGTTTGCAAATGATATAGAAAATACTAAACTAAATTAAGGGTTCTATATAAACATTACTTTAATTTCCTGAGGGAGTTTATAACCTGTTTTCCATCATATTGATAAGTTGTTGGAATTGTAAATTGAAAATCGCATACTAAAGTGTGTACGGGATACTTCAATTGTCCCTATTGCAAACCGAAAACATCCTAAATGAAGAATAGGTCTAGACAATTGAGTCTGCCAAGAGAATACGTCATACACCGTGTTTCTAGTGGAGTTGATGAATACAATACAAATCCCATTGCATTCTCAATGTGTACTCGTGCAAACCTGTGTTGTAAATTCTGGCAAACACATTAAATGCAACTTTATAATTCAAATCGTGTGCAGGAACTAACATAATCAAGATGCATAATATATTGTTTATTACTTAACTTCAAATAATTACCTTTGGCTACTTTTCCTTTGGTCTCAATGTTTAGCTAATCCGACATTATACATGCATCAGCAAAATAAACGTAGGTACTTGTTTTTAACTAACGTGTTAGAAATACAATTTTAAATTGAAATTCATTGACGCTGCTCTTCAGCGTTCCAATCCACAAGTAATTTTTCTACCGCCATGTTGGTGAATATATCTATTTCCATGATTTCTTCTTAATACCTCTAGATTTTTTTAGTTAGGCCTAATAACACATATGTCATACTGCAACGAAATCGGTTGTTTCCAATGTTTGCATTGTGAGGCTAAAGAATTACTTTTGCTTCCTTGGTCAACAAATGATTAGATGGTAACAAATACATCAGCGGTATCCGAAGTTAAAATTCTACCGCTGATTATACGGAACAAAATAGTCGCAATTGAAAAAAGTATTTTGTAATCATCATCAGTACAGTTCTGACATTATCATCGAGTCACTTAGTATTTTCACTACCAAAACATATAAATTAATCGACATTTAGGCGATTTATTTAACGAATTTGGATTAAATACTGTCCTGGTGGAATTATACACGTTTCTTCTAAATATCTGTACTGTAACAACTTTTCGTATACAACAGCAACACTAGATGGAATATTAACTATTTCCTAGTACTATGTTTTAGAGTAAAAATCTTTGCATTTTATCTAATCTACTTAACACACCACTCCACAACAGTACAATGTGTTTACCTAGTGTAACATCATGATGACGTCATCCATTGTTACGTCATCTATTATGACGTCATATGTCTATTGTATTACAACAATGTATGCATAACATATGACACTGATATTTCACTTTCAAGCGAAACTTTAACAAGAACAATAAACCAAGGTTTACAATTTAAATGGTTCTACTAAATAAACAACATTTTGCTATGATATTGGGATGTTTCAAATAGTTGACATTATATTAAAACATAAAATGCTAAAAATTGATATTAATGCAAGCATTTTAATACAATTATTAATATGTAAAAAACTATTTCCGTTAACATTAATTTAATTCGTGGTCTTTAAGAGCTTGAGAAACTATTTTACCCTTAGAATAAAATCAATTCTAGTAAATGCAAAATACCTGCTACAGATGTGAAAAATACCTCCGCCTTAGCAAACGTGCAGACTAAGCGAATTTCTATTTACTAATTGGATTGTTACTATAACGTTTCCTCTATAAACATTTAAGATCTATTCGCTATGTAAAGAACATTAGTTTAACGAGTGTCGTACTTAGTTTGGCTGCTCGGAGAAGTGAAAATATATTAATATTATAGGATAAAATAAGAGTGATAAATTCGATCAAAATATTCCTACAAACTAGGAACTATAGTTTAATAGTTTAGGTACTTATTCCCCATAAAAAAACATGGGAATTTTAAATTGTATAGTTTTTTTTTATTGTCTCCTTCACCATTTGTTTTTAAGTTCTACAAAAATAGCTTGGAAAGTAGCCTAATTTAAAACTTAATGTTTTTTGTGTCAAAAATAGGAAACCTGATGCACAGTTTTTTATATTTTTTGCAGCCTATAAAATTTTACAAATGCATCAATATACAAAAACTATTAATTCCTTAAGCTATATACGAAGGTAGTAATGAAAATGTTGTAAATTGGTTTGTTTGGACCGTTGGAAGCAAAATAAAATAAATAAAATGTGTTTAAATTATTTGGATTTATGACAAAGTAAATCAGGCCCATGTCAGGTCTAGGTCATGCCGTGTCATCTACAAAATCCGCCAAAATAAAAAAAGTATTAAAATAACCACAAACGAATTAATGTTTAATACCGTTCTTATTATTCTGTAAAAACCATATTGCTCCAACAGATTCACGAGTAGTTGGAATTAAAAATAGACACGTGATGAATGAATTACGGTAATTAATAAAAACATCCAAAACAATCTATGAAATAGTCACAACAGTGGACCGTCGCAAACTAACCTATGACCGTAGAGTGACAGAGAACAACAATGCAATCAGCTGACAGCCACTGCCGTCTGGATCTGAGTTTACAGCTGCGTTAGATTTCTTAAAATATTTCACAAATTGCTGGTTGAAAGACGTTGCATGTTTAAACATAGCAATTCGTAATCCCTATCGTTCTTAGGATATACTTTTTTTAATCGCCACTATATTAAGAATTGTTTATAATTTAAATTGTTCAATGATTTATTAGGACACACTGAGCAATGCAATAGGCTATGTCACTCCCAATACAAAATAAATAATAAATAGTCCATGTTGAGTAACAAATGCATGCTAGATAAATATAATAATTTGTTGTAGGCCTAATTAATATTTGTATTTGTCAATTAAATAAATTGCTAGACTTAAGCTAGTCAATTAACTGTCGAGTATTATTTGCCAGTTTTTTACCAAATACTCTCATAGTTATTCAGTTCTAACCTTATCAATTCTAGGCGTTTAAATACTTTGTCAACCATTATTTGTATGACAACCCAGATGTAAATTATGTATAATATCCCAACTGATAAATGTGTAAAGGGTTTGCTACCAATTTATTAGAAAGCAATGGTTGTAAAGAATATATTGATCAGAAAATCTTAAATCATGTACTGTAATCATTGCATAGAATATTTACCTTTTTTAAGTACTCCATAATCCTCAAACTTGCACAACACCACCTTTATATCACTTGACACACGCATACACTAATCACAAACACGAACACGATATACACACTAAAACCTAAACCAACACTGCATGAAATAGATAATAATTTCACTTAACCACACGAACACTACACGAGTAGACAATGATACACTAAACACGGCCTGTAGTAACAAGAAAGTACATGGAACTAACACATGAGAGTAAAGGACTTACTAATCAGCTGTTATCCACGACAGCATTGGCCTTTGGTTAAGAAAATAAGCCAGCATTTTCATGTACTGTATACGACGCTTGTCGTGAATGTTTTTGAATGTTTTATTTGTATACATGATATAATGTAATTGAAGCAGGAAAATAATAGATATTATTTTACTCACTTTCCTCACATGTAATGTTGTATTTAGATATTTTACTGAATATACCACTGTTATTAAATTATATTTATCATGGTGTTAACATGATATTAGTATTGTATAAGCAAAGTATGTTATATAATAATATATTTCGTACCTAGGGCGGAAATGAGGTTTTGCCGGCTCGAGGTAGTTTTAAAGTTCGAGATGAAGTCGAGATATTGGATTTTTGATAATTTTCTCAAAATTTTGACTCATAGAACTATTTTCAGCATCAATTTCATGGGTGTGTTTGATTTTAACGGAATTTTTAGGATTTGGGGACAATTAAATCTGTTCCGGGCCTTACCACGACACCGACTGTAATTACCCTGCAAAACAGAGGTACTTGATAGTTACTTGGAAGTTACTAAGTGTATGCATTCCCTAACAGTATTTATTATGCTTAGCTTGTTTGAAGGCCTAGCAAAATCAACATTATCACTACATTTTCAACAAAAATGAAAGAAGATATTAAAATGTGGTTCTCCCAACCTTCTGTTAACGATGCCGTTCACTTTTAGTGGTTAATTTACATGATGTTCAGGATCAGCGGGGAAAATTGCGGTGCCAACTTGGTTCAATGTAACATATTTTACTATATTTATAAAATAATTGATTGTGCCTAAGAAAATAAAAAATCTAATTAATATTAACAAAAATAATTGATTAAAAATAATTATTACAAATATAAATACTTATTTGAATAATACCAACAATATCTAGACAATATTACTAATACCCTCTTCTGTTACACTAAATTGATTTAAAACAATTTCACATAGTTTTTTTTAAGTTTTTTTATAGTACGTTGATGTAATTGGAAACAATAATGATATTGAAATTACTCACCCTTTTACCCCACACATATTGTTTTTATGATTACTAACAGTTTTAATTGATCCTATGGTCCTATTTCTCATTGAAATTGTAATAAATATATAAAATTGTTACATTTGAAACCAGTATGCTCAAAGGGAATCAGAAAGGTTTCTGTGACTAGGAGGATATTGCTAGACACCAGGATTCTCATTAGATACGTTTTTCTCAGCTTGAAGTCCAAAAGTCAGTTATTAGTGGTACATTTTGTTATTGGGGTTTTATTTATTGTTGGTTGTAGGTTAATACTGTTCAGTTTAAATCACTGATTTAGCTACTAACAAAGAGTAATTAGAAATGCTCACCTATTGATCTGAATATCGTGGATGCAAACTTCAGATTTAATTTAATTTAGTCTTACTATGTGAATAGACGATTTTATTGGCCCAGCTGTGTATTAAAATATAATTTAACATCATGTCCCTTTACCTCGAATTATCCGCTTTTATATTCAATTTAAAATTCTCTGGACTTGGTCTTGATAAGGTTACTAGAGAAAATAGTATCTCAGGCAAATTATGGTTAATGGTAGGTTATTATATTGATGTAATTGTATATTAGGTAAGGCATATAAGATAAGCATGCATAAATTATGTGGTCATTTATTTGGTAAGATGTAACTTATTACTGATTTTAAGTAAGGAGGGACAAAATTGTCATTCAATTCTGATAAAGTCACCTGTGATCATAAAAGATATAAATAAATACCCTAAAATCGTAAATCTTCCATTGAATTGTGCTCTAAAAAACATAACAAGTAGTTATTGTTAAAAAAAGGCTAAGAGAAAAAATGTTTTTGAAAAACCTGGCACGAACTTTTACCTAGGATTAGGTGGGAGCTGCCCACACTTATATCTGACTCTATATTCCCGTCACATCGCTGTACAGTCCCAGGGAAGTAGTAGCTTCATTGTACGTGGGGATACAGTGGTGCAATCTGGAGGACGGCGCAGGAATTAAACATGCGACTTTACAACACGAGGCTGTATAAACTACAAGGTACGAGGGATTAATATAACCATGCATTGTCCTTATGAAATTGAAGATAGCCAAATTATGATCCGTAAGGTTCCGCAGATTCTTTTATAGTAATATTCCCTATACATTTGTTTTTCATCCTTTCACGCTTCTTGCATTTTATTAGGTGCTTTTTGTAGAGAAATGAACTAACCCACGGTCCAACACTGCCGTATTTAACTTCGTATAAATTTTATATTGTAATCAGCTAATTCCTGAACAGCAAGAGGTTTTTGCAAACATTAACTTATTGTGTGTCATTGTCAGAACATATTAAAGAGCAATATAAATAATCTTCGACATTTCATTACATTACAAACGTCAGAATTTTGATGCTAGGAAAAGAAAATCAATATAAGACAGAGGTCAACTCTTTGTAATACTCTCTTCTTCATTTTTCTAGTTTCCCATTTGTCTGTATTACAAGATGTATAACTAGGTTTTCTATAATATAAATCCCCTTCGAAAGAATATGTTTTCTGAAGCTTCTTTGATTAAGTTTATCTTCTACAGGTTTGAAACCCTAAGCCCATATCTACGTAACTTACTCGTAAAATTTGGTACATGTCTAAAAAGCATATTGCTTGTATCGTGCATTGTTAAATTGACTGTCAATTGGTTAAAACAAGACAATGTGAAACTCATCTTCTTCATTGATCAGTGCACACGTCAGTTTTATACTGTCTTGTTTCTAGCATCACTATCAACAACTTGCTTCAGCCCCGGCATTGCAGACTTGTACAATGAAGTATCGGTGTCTCTCGATCAAAACATCCCAGAAGATCTGTCAAGTTCTACAGATCACATACTGGCATTGCTTGTCACATACAAATGTATGATGGCTGCAGTGACAACGGCTATCGTGTACGTAACAAGTAAGGTCATCGCTCCTGTAGGATATATTGCAGTGTTAATAAGTCACAATCACATCCTGGACGCCACCATATTAAAGCATATTTTGAAGAAGAGATTGGAAAAAGTCAGGGAAATGGCAGAATCAGCCACTACGTTGGACCAAGTGGTGACTGGACTTAGACGGCTACTGGCATCAAACACTAATATCAATAAGGCCTTTCAAAACTTGGTAACAGTATACCCATTGATCACACTTGTATTGGCCTTGAGATTTATGTTTAACATGTGGATGCTTTACGGAGTAAAAGACGAGTCCGAGTACACGCTTGTAGTCCCACCCTGCATTGCTGGATCAAACATTTTCATTTTTTGTGTAACATTAGTGATGATCACAGTTATTTCCACATCAGTATCTGGAGAAGTCGATGCAATCAAACAAGAGCTTGACGTTACCATGACAGCGAGACCCTGCACTAAACAACAACAGAAGATGATCTCTCTGCTACTCCTGGAGCTTCATCACGATCCCATCCAGTTGTCAGCTCTGGGACTGTTCGTCATCAACCGCGTGTCTCTCGTCACGGCGACTGCTGCTTTCATCTCTTACATGCTGGTGTTTGTACAGTTCTCTTAAGACCCTGCACCAAACATCAACAGAAGGTGATCTCTTTGCTACTTCTAGAGCTTTATCACGATCCCATCCAGTTGTCAGCTCTGGGACTGTTCGTCATCAACCGCGTGTATCTAGTCACGGCGACTGCTGCTTTCATCTCTTACATGCTGGTGTTTGTACAGTTCTCTTAAGACCCTGCACCAAACAACAACAGAAGGTGATCTCTTTGCTACTTCTAGAGCTTTATCACGATCCCATCCAGTTGTCAGCTCTGGGACTGTTCGTCATCAACCGCGTGTATCTAGTCACGGCGACTGCTGCTTTCATCTCTTACATGCTGGTGTTTGTACAGTTCTCTTAAGACCCTGCACCAAACAACAACAGAAGGTGATCTCTTTGCTACTTCTAGAGCTTTATCACGATCCCATCCAGTTGTCGGCTCTGGAACTGTTCGTCGTCAACCATGTGTCTCTTGTCACGGCGACTGCTGCACTCATCTCTTACATGCTAGTGTTTGTACAGTTCTCTTAAGACCCTGCACCGAACAACAACAGAAGATGATCTCTCTGCAACTCCTGGAGCTGCATCACATGCCCATCCAGTTGTCAACTCTAGGACTGTTCGTCATCAACCGCGTGTATCTAGTCACGACGACTGCTGCTCTCATCTCTTACATGCTAGTGTTTGTACAGTTCTCTTAAGACCCTGCACCAAACAACAACAGAAGATTATATCTCTTCTATTCCTGGAGCTGCATCACAAGCCCATCTAGCTGTCCTGGGACTGTAAACTAATTTAAAAAGACCTGTAATCACAATTATTTGTACAATACATATTATAACTAAGTTACTTCAAGTACATGAAAGAAAATTAGTTTTATTAAATAATATTTTTATCCTAAGCTATATACATTTATCTGATTTTTTATTCTTCGACTAACAAAATAGTTTGTTTAGAAACACACTCCATAATATTGAATTAGATTTTGAATAAAATTTCCTTATAAACAAAAAGACTAGTTCAAGTATTACTTTTTCTTATTGAAAATAGTGACATTAACTGTGAAAAGGCTGTTTTAGTACACAATCATAAATCCTCCAAATATATTAACTACGTTCTCTCCATTCTTGTTTCTATGTATGTAATGACAAAACAATCATTCGTATACTCGGTGGTGCATTTTACAGATTAGATGACAGACGTTTTGAAATACAATCTCGTGACACATATTATTATCATAAACAATAGTATTCAAAACATCTGATCATGATAAAACATAGTTCTACTATGGAGAAGTTGGTAGAATCCTGTGACTTTTCTGAAGTCAGAAACCTTTTAAGCTGTCAGGAAAACACCAGCAAGTTGTTTAGAACTTAGTGTTTGCAACAAAGCCCCCACTTTATACTTGGTAACATAAAGTCACACGTTCATATGTGAACAACTCTTTGCTTTTCAACAATATAAACACTTAGTAAGACTACAAAGATTATCATCTTTCCCATGAAATATATGATTCACTTTGTACAGACATTCAACAGTGCAGCATAGCTATGATGTCAAACATATGGGAGAATTATTTATATTTAATTGGTTCTATACTTGGATTAAATAAAATCACATGTTCTTATGTGTATAACTCTTACCAATCTAAATGCTATTACCATTTTAAGTGGAGACGCTTTTGTTACTTGTTATGTTTTATCAATGTTATAATAATTATTCGTTATAACGTAATTGGAAATGTTGCGTGTAAAAGCGGGGTTTTTTTAGGAAATAGAGGACTTTGTTTTGAAGTCCTTGAAACCTTAAGCACCCATACCGTTGCTAGTCTGACTGTTAAACTTAAACACGTTTTTTAGTCGTCTCCTAAACTATCTTCGAGTTTTGATATCAAAAGTGTGAAAATAAGGCTCTTAAGATTCCAAACATTCAAAAAATAGCTTCTTTAAAAAAAAAAAATTAAATAACAAAGAGTAACATTTTGTTAAAACTACAGAAAAAATGTATTATGTTTTGTTTGAATTAGCTCACTTATTTCAAGTCAGTGTATAGTAACTAACTAAGTGTCGAGGAGTAAAAAATCGGTTTATTTCTGTTACATTTTATTCAGCAGCTGATTAAATTCGAAAGTAATTTGCTAAACCAACATTACTTTGAAATGACAAAATACAAAACTACATCAAATAATTAGTTTCTACTACAATTCCAACACAATTGGTTCGATAGTGAAAAGGTCAATAGATGTTAAAAGTTACAATATTGTGAGCACACCTTCCTCTCCAAGGACGAAACCCCATCAACAACACAATCAAACTTGTGTCCAGTTGTCCTGCGGGTTTTTGGAATCTTTTTTCATCATAACTGGACCTTCCAAGTCTAGTCTTACTTAGAAACTTCACAGTTTCCCAGTGATTGTTGTAGTTTCCACAACATGTTATTGAGATAGCCGTGTTATTTACCAGAGCCAATAACTGTTATAACATCACCAATAGTTTTTGCGTTTACTCATTTATTTGTCAATATTATTAGGTGGTTCGGTGATAGTTTAGCAACTGTTCATAAAATACACAGAATAAATCAAATGCAAGTAATTACGAATGCATTTAATGCTAAAAGATTATAGGATAAAGAATAAAACAATGCAATGCAATTTAACTGAGTTAGTATTAACACAATGACATATTTAGGAAAGTATTTAGTTTATTAGTGGAGAATTCACTTCCAACTGATGTACAAATTGCAATCTACAACTGTCTGTGAATCAGTGTGGAACATCCAGGATGTCTCAAAGACGCTTAATTTGATTTCATTACAGAACCTATTTCTCGCCTGGGTAATCTCTTGTACGGGTCTAGCTTTGTACACTGCTGCATTCAGCTTTCTGCAAACTATTACAAAGCTACTGAACATCCAGGATGTCTCAAAGACGCTTAATTTGATTTCATTACAGAACCTATTTCTCGCCTGGGTAATCTCTTGTACGGGTCTAGCTTTGTACACTGCAGCATTCAGCCTTTTGCAAACTATTACAAAGCTACTGAACATCCAGGATGTCTCAAAGACGTTTAATTTGATTTCATTACAGAACCAATTTCTCGCCTGGGTAATCTCTTGTACGGGTCTAGCTTTGTACACTGCTGCATTCAGCTTTCTGCAAACTACTACAAAGCTACTGAACATCCAGGATTTCTCAAAGACGTTTAATTTGATTTCATTACAGAACCTATTTCTCGCCTGGGTAATCTCTTGTACGAGTCTAGCTTTGTACACTGCTGCATTCAGCTTTCTGCAAACTACTACAAAGCTACTGAACATCCAGGATTTCTCAAAGACGTTTAATTTGATTTCATTACAGAACCTATTTCTCGCCTGGGTAATCTCTTGTACGAGTCTAGCTTTGTACACTGCTGCATTCAGCTTTCTGCAAACTACTACAAAGCTACTGAACATCCAGGATGTCTCAAAGACGCTTAATTTGATTTCATTACAGAACCTATTTCTCGCCTGGGTAATCTCTTGTACGGGTCTAGCTTTGTACACTGCTGCATTCAGCTTTCTGCAAACTATTACAAAGCTACTGAACATCCAGGATGTCTCAAAGACGCTTAATTTGATTTCATTACAGAACCTATTTCTCGCCTGGGTAATCTCTTGTACAGGTCTAGCTTTGTACACTGCTGCATTCAGCTTTCTGCAAACTATTACCATAGACTTCATCTATGCTATTACCAAGCTACTGAATACCAGGATAAAACTGGTGACATTTTCCACTGAATATATCATTGATATTTCATTGTCTAGTTAGCTAAGTAGCCGATCAGCTGATAGATTTAAAAAGATTACAAAGAAGTTACATTTTAAGTCATCCATATAAATTAATACGCTACATGAAACTTTGTCGGTTGAACTCCTCCGCCATTTCTTAACCGATTTTATTCATTGACGTCTCATTGGAAAGAGCGTGTCGCGTAGATTCGCAAACTGACCTTATATTTTTGAAAAAGTCCCAGTGGCTGTTAAAATTCCCATGTTATCCTCATGAAGAACATAATTGTTTACATTATGATCAGCTGTATAATGTTATTGCATTTATTTATTTTTCAATTACAGTATATGAAACGTATTTAGGTAGAACACCTACAGCTACAATATGAATATTCCCACAAAAAATGAACAAGGATGTTAGCCGAAGTGCTACTATTTTGTAGGAAACATGGACTTAACTATGATGATTGGCAAAGGAAACCCCTCTAAGTTTGAATTAAACTGGTACGGCAAGGACATTAATCATTAACTATATGTGTTTTCATAAAAGTCAAGTGATTTTAAAAGAATGTGACTACATCCAAGAAACATTAATAAGACTTTCATTGAAGGATTCTCATTATTCCCATTTCAGGGAAATAAAAAACAATCTGAACGACATTAGGCCTTTCAATTCCGCATTTTTTCAGGTAAATATAATTTACAATGTTTACTTGTTCATTAATATTACCAACTTACTAGTACCCAAATGCTTTGCCAGGGCATTCGGATTCGGAACCTTATTTTAAGATTTTTACCGTGAATAGTATACATATTTTTTAAATACGAATATTATTGTACAGACTAGTACCTTTGACTATTAATACGTCAATGCTAGTACTAAAATGGATGTATAAGAATCTGAATTACTGTAGTTAAATGAAACATGTACTGTAATTTTCAGCTCTTTAATATACACACAAAGTGATATGCATCTATGTCAAGCTGTGTTCTTAGTTGTGTCAAACTACTAAATGGCATGTCCATCCCAGTTTGCAGCCACTATATCAAGCCAGTTTGACAGTATAATAGAACACAGGCACATACATCGTGAATACATGTAGTGTGTCATCGCAATAGAACGGTTTGGGTGACATGTATATTGCTTACGTTGGGCTATCCTACGTATTGTATACTATAGGGTGTCCAAAACCACCCGTACACCCCTTTTAAAACGATGGAAACCTTTTCTTACAAACAAAAAATAATACAGAACTAGCTAAATTCGGCACGGTCTACCAAATGGTGATAATTTCAAATCCAAAATCACACCGGAAGTGGCTTTTTTAGACCGGAAGTTGACTTTTTTAAATGTAAACTACCAATTTTGATTACAGAATCGGATTCTACGTTGAAAAATACATAACTTTTGTCTAAAACATTTTTTGAAAAAACTTGTTTTCTACCTCTAATGCCCCATTAAAGTCAATAATTTTTTGTCATTCATCCGTCAAAGTTACTCGAAACAATAATAGAGAAAAACAATTAACAAAGATTACATAAAGACATATGAATAATAGAATCAGCTGTTTATTTTAAACACCTTAGCAATTGAGTAACAGCTGGTCTACACATTGCTAAGTTTAATTTTTTTTATAATTTATTGTTACATATGACTCCTTAAATGTAAAAACAAATGATTTATTTTAAAAATAAAATGAAACTAAGAAATGGGTAGACCAGCTTTAACTCAATTGTTAAGGTGTTTACAATGAACAGCTGATACTATTTATCACATGTCTTTATGTAATCTTTGTTATTTGTTTTTCTCTATTATTGTTTCGAGTAACTTTGACGGATGAATGACCAAAAATTATTGACTTTAATGGGACATTAGAGGCAGAAAACAAGTTTTTTCAAAAAATGTTTTAGACAAAAGTTATGTATTTTTCAACGTAGAATCCGATTCTGTAATCAAAATTGGTAGTTTACATTTAAAAAAGTCAACTTCCGGTCTGAAAAAGCCACTTCCGGTTTGATTTTGGATTTGAAATTATCACCATTTGGTAGACCGTGCCCAATTTAGCTAGTTCTGTATTATTTTTTGTTTGTAAGAAATGGTTTCCATCGTTTTGAAAGGGGTGTACGGGTGGTTTTGGACACCCGGTATATAAGACTTCTTAACATTTATTACCACTACACATACTTTCTATGTGTCTGATCATAAACCTAACCGTATTTACACGTCCTATTTTAATACGCGACTTTAAATCATGTGCAACTCGTTATAAAGAACATTAAAAGTTTGTTAAAGTGTCAATATAATTCACAACATTATCCAGTGAAGTTTCAAGACTTATAAGAGTTCTTCAAATCTTGTTAATAACTCTTAGCACTTTCTTTGAAGTGTACCTGCAATCCGCCCTTCTTCACCAACTGTGTGCCTTAAAGTATTGTTAATTTTTCATAAACCTCTTTGTTTTCAGTTTGGTTTATTAAGTTGCATTTCTGATCAACGTTAGTTGAAATAACATCAAAAGAACTGAGGTTAAAATAATTTAGGAAGTCCAAGAGCTGAGAACTTGATAGGCTTGTGATGCAGCTTCAGGAGTAGCAGAAAGATAATCTTCTGTTGTTGTTTGGTTCATGGTCTTAAGAGAACTGTACAAACACCGGCATGTAAGAGATGAGAGCAGCAGTCGCCGTGACTAGAGACACGCGGTTGATGACGAACAGTCCCAGAGCTGACAACTGAATGGGCTTGTGATGCAGCTCCAGGAGTAGCAGAGAGATCATCTTCTGTTGTTGTTTGATGCTAGGTCTTGGTCTTAAGTGAACTGTACAAACACCAGCATGTAAGAGATGAGAGCAGCAGTCGCCGTGACAAGAGACACACGGTTCACGACGAACAGTCCCAGAGCTGACAACTGGATGGGCTTGTGATGCAGCTCCAGGAGTAGCAGAGAGATCATCTTCTGTTGTTGTTTGATGCTAGGTCTTGGTCTTAAGTGAACTGTACAAACACCAGCATGTAAGAGATGAGAGCAGCAGTCGCCGTGACAAGAGACACACGGTTGACGACGAACAGTCCCAGAGCTGACAACTGAATGGGCTTGTGATGCAGCTCCAGGAGTAGCAGAGAGATCATCTTCTGTTGTTGTTTGATGCTAGGTCTTGGTCTTAAGTGAACTGTACAAACACCAGCATGTAAGAGATGAGAGCAGCAGTCGCCGTGACAAGAGACACACGGTTCACGACGAACAGTCCCAGAGCTGACAACTGGATGGGCTTGTGATGCAGCTCCAGGAGTAGCAGAGAGATCATCTGCTGTTGTTGTTTGGTGCAGGGCCTCGCTGTCATGGTTACATCAAGCTCTTGTATGATTTCCTCTAACTCATCCGATATACTAGATGAGAACATGGCCAAAATTATCACTGAAGAAGAAATACTCGAAACATTTAGCATTGCACATGTAGGTGATAAAAAGTAACCATGATATTTCGATGGATCCTGAACACCGTAGAGCCCCCAAAAGCCATTCAAAAGCCTTATAACGAATATAAACGCAGCAACCGGGTGAACTGTAACCAGGAACTTGTACGCTTCATTTATTTTTTCGTCACATTTCAGCACCTGACGTACTCCAGTGACTACTTGGTCCAAGATATCAGCTGATTCTGCCATTCTCCTGACACCCTTCAGCCTCTTCGCAATCAGATGCTTTAAGATAGCTGCGTTTCCAATGTGGGAACCACAAATCCAAAGACCAACTAACAACAGTTGTCTTCTTGTATTTTCGACGTTGTAAATGATCGTCAGGATCGAGACGAGTGTGGTCCATTTATGTACAACAAGTGCTGTCAATACAAGACCCGCAGGTTTCAACATCTCGTCGTTTAGTTGTTGTGCCATGGATTCTGTTACTTCATCATACAACATTGTCAGGTCCTGGCCAAAGCATAGCAATTCTAGATCAGCCAGCATCGTAACAATGAATACACTCTGAGAAACAACGGTTATTAAAGTAGCTAACTTGTCAACTGTTGTGCATGCGATTTTGTTTATTGTTAATACTATGTTAGTGAACATTAGGAACGCTTTTATTACATTAATCAGTGAAACTTCTTTTTGTAATATTTTAACTGACATTTGCCACTTGAGGGCTGCGAATCTCATTACCGCAGTTTCAGTAAACATTTCTCGATCTTCTTTAGCAACTCTTTTATACAAAATCCAGTGTAAATTTAACTTTTTAGCTTTGGTGATCCCATGAGGAATGTTATCAGCAGAGACTTATGCAACACAAATAAAAACTGGATAATCGTTAGAAAAACAAACATCTTCATGGTATGCAATCTTTCTTAATGCTTTATCAAAAACATTAGTCTATTGAACGTCGTATGCCAATATCCATTTGTGTTGATAATCATTATTTATTCATCATAAGAAACATGTATTCTTTTTAATTTTGCTAAGTTTTTCTTTAAGAGTGTTATAAATATGTTGTATCAATATTTCTTTGTCAAATTATAAATGAAATATGAATATTTATTGAGTTTCTCACTTACTATAAATTAATAACTGAAATATCTATTTTGAATGTGACAGTGGATTCAAGTGAGCCTGATCCAAGATGGCAGCCAATTATATTACTGTACTGACAGCCTTTTTTCACTTCAAAACCAAATGCTTTAAAGATGTCATCGAGTCCAATGAAGGTACTGCCAGACGGAACCTTGAATAGATTCACATAAATACATACAAAATATTGTAAAAGGCAAGCTTACGCCTGATTTCCTGGCAGAGAACGGGGCTTTAGTCCTCAGTTTCTGGGTTCAAATCCCGCTAACTACTAGTGGATTTTATCCATTTGATGCAAAAACCTTCTAGGCCTCGCCTGATGACATATAAACCGGTTCCAGGCTTGAGCCTTGTTACTTAAGGCTGGAAGATCAGGCGTAAAAAACCTTAGAGATTCCATGATTGTTAAGTCCGATACCTCCGCCATTCATTTCTTAATCACTAGCCATGGAGCTATTGCAACACTGTCTCACACATAAGCACTATATTCAACATTTATGTTTGGGAACAGATACAAATGTTGACCTTTTGAGTACAATAAATGGCAATATATGGAGTATTATAAATGGCATATTGATCCTGAATATTAATTCAATGCATCACATTCAAATTGATTGATTTCAATGATATGTCAACAGTTTTTCTATTTCTATGACATTTGTCGATATTTATCTGTATTAGATTCCATATTTTATTCATGTTATGGGATGGTACAGGATTTAATGTATCATAAGTGGACTTGATATAACTATTTGTATATACTCCAACCACTCTAGTTAATTGAAAGTATATTTTAGTAATTATTTTGTCTTTAAATTTCGGATTTCCAAACCTCCTTCCATGTAATTTTCTAAAGTAAATATAGCCATCCCTCAAAACTCATATCGTCAACAAACAACATGTAAAGGCATCTCGACTTAAAAGCTATTCCACAAATTACTCTCTCATATTGCAATATTCTCCTGGAGTTTCTGAAACACGCTTTTATAACAAAGTTGTCTAATGCTCCTTGGTATTTTTATTTTTACATAGAATCTCTATTCTCTTTGTCTTTGCAGTGCTTAGTTTACTAATTTTAAATACAATGTACTTATTTAGTTTGTTTAGCATACTAATACTCGATACAAAATATTCTAGATCAATTCTAGTATCTTAAAAACAATTCTTACTGAAACTTCTCATAAAAACATGAGAGGGAGATTGGTATTTTTTTAGTCAAGATTACATGGGAATGTGTAAAAACTAGCAAGGATAAAGCTAAACAATTAAATGTGTCAACAAACGGCTTGTTCTTACAAATAAAAATTGATATTTTTGTATTAATTTGATTTTAAGTACTTCATTGTTCTCTAATAGTATTTTAATAATTTTCTGTTTTACCCAGAAACTTATCCATGAAATTTTAAAATAGAATGAAAACATCCTGAATAATAGAAAAATTAAAAAAAAAATTGGGTCTCAAGGTAGAGAACGGGGAAGTGGTATGTCTTCGTCATCATAGTATAAATTCAATTTTAATTTACCACCAGACTATTTTGCTAGTTATTTTATTAACAAAATTGCATCTGTATTATGAGTTAAATATCAACATTACTTGTTGCCTTAAGAACACTATACTAAAAGACGAGAGAGGAAAACTGTTAAAGATTGTTACAAAAAATACCCTTTTACAGTAGTTAACACTTTTTAACTGCACGCTTTTTAAATATACACCATTTTGAGTCGGATACTGGAACATACCACCACATTTTATCAGTATTGTTTACCCTTGTACAAGCTCACCCCTTTCTTTGCTGGATACGTTCCACATTCAATAGTCAATGGTTCCACGCATATGCCTCTATGGGCCCATATGGACGGGTAAATGCATGGCAACAGATGCTATCATTCCCTTAAAAAGTTCTAGACATCTAACACCGGTAGCCAAGAAACAGGCTTAACCCTTGGTTTACCATAGGCTGTCCAGAATCAGTTCATGCAACTTAAATTGGATTTAGCGTCGCTGACATATCTGTGTACGTATTTTTACTAAAGATTAACAAACCTGTGGAAAACATTTATTCCAAACCCTTTGAGAGAAGTTAGAATTCTTAATTGGCATCACACACCAACTGGTGTAAAAGCTGTCCAGGTATTTTCTTTCATATTGATTTTATTAATTGGAAACTAACAAAACTCCTCATGTGATTTTTACCATAATTCATTCGTAAGTTAGAAAAATTTTAGCTACATATATTTTACTTGAATCATTCTATTAAATGCTTTTAACGTGTTGGCAGTACCTAAACAAGCTTTGAACTGCGGATTCTCCAAGCCAAAATGCAAAGGCTTTAGAGTTATACACCAGGAATTTAAGCTGTATACCGTTTATATATATATATATATATATATATTAGTAATTTACATCCATTTCAGAAGAGGTAATAAAATGACTTCTTAGCAATATGTACCACATACGGAATTAGTAGCTATTTAAACTGCAAACAATAGGTTTGTATGAAGCAAATTAGAGGATTGGAATCAGAATAGTAAATGGTTTAAACAATTTGGTGAGTGAAAAAAATAAGTTTTGGGAAGATTCCCTAACAATCAACAATTAAATATATTAAAAGTAAAATAATTCCTTAAGAACGTATTGCAAGTACTTCAAAATAAGCGCCAAGAGTTATAAACAAGTTTTTAAGAGCTCTTTACAAATCCTTGGAACTTCACATGATAATTGTGCGACTGAAGTTGGCACCTTAGAAAACTTTTAATAAACTTAAACTTACAGTTCTTTAAAGATCCCTATGTTATTCTTAAGAAAAATACGTAAACTGTTGTAGTTTACTTGTTTATAGATATGTATTAATCAAATTAGCTGAAATAATTTAGAAATATTTTATTACATACATCTTTTGTTACGTGATGTTAAAAATTTATTACTGTACTTTTTAGGAGGAGAAACCCCAAAAACTCTTAAACATTATGTATTTTTTTTTTATTTTTTTACTCAAATCTTTAATCAGGCAAATGGTAATTCGCTGAACTTGCAGGTTCGCTGTGGCGGGGGTATTTTGTTTTAGAGGTGAGAAATAGCCTATTAAAATTATGTTTTATTATTAATGTCAAAATATATATATCTACTTAACTGATGTACCCTTTGATAGCTAACACAATGTGATTGTGTAGTGTGACGACATATATTATAACACTATCTATTATAACATGTGTCTATAGAATAACAAAGCAGATTTCACATATAGTTAACATCAGGTTGTTTATAGTTTACATTAACACTATAACAAGAAATGCATCATTAGAATTGTTATAATGGTAAGGGTAACATAGTAATACATTAAACAAAGTAATACCCCCGCCGCAGCAAACCTGTTGCGAATTTTCATTTACCTGGCTGGATTCCACTAGAATATTCCTTTAAAATTATCAGATTTCCTATTTAAAAAACGTTAATTTTAATGATTACTTAGGTTTGCTACTATAGGGAAGATGGTGAGGTATGTTTGTTATTGTAATGTTGATAGCTTAGTATGAAATAAACAAAAATACATAATTTTATTATAATATATCCATAAACAAGCAAACTACAACGGTTGCGATTTAAGTGAGCTGTGAATGTTAGTAATAGAACTTGAAGGATTGGCAACCTCACCGGGGACAGTCTCTAAAAGGGCGTGTTTATTTAATAAAATAAAATTTCAAAAATACGGTCAACTTATGCAATATTTACCATACAATACGGGGACTATATTGAACATTTTGGAGTAATAAGTTAGCTCTCATCTTTGACTATTTATGCTTTCACTTTGGATATTTAAGTTGTCTTTTTTTATTGCACCGTATAATTGGATAATGTCCTAGAATAATGATTCAGCTATTGTATTCATTTATTTGTTAGCGTGGGAATAATATTGTTTTTCTTATCAAACACGTAAATAATACCAAATAAATGTCTTATCAAATTCTCTTTTTGCTTGTTAAACAAGTCAATACCCCTGTTGTAATAGTCTAGTAATTTTTAATGATTGGTTTTGCCATTTTCTACTATTTTATTTAAATATGATAATTTAGTGCAAAATTTCAAATTTCAAAGATACAGTTTAGTGATTGAACTTAATTCATTCTATGTTTGATGAAAACAACGAACAACTATTCCTTAAATTAAGTAATATTAAGAGTCTTTAGAGGCTAGAAGTTCTAACTCATAAAATAATTTAAAAACTACAAAGCAAATTTCTAATCTCATAGTATACTAGATATTTAAATAACAATCACTTTGGTATTTGAATAAATATTGTGAGGTGGTTAATAACTCTTCATCGGCTGTTTGAAAATAACAAAATTAGCATTGCTCTTAATGGTGGGCAAATCGAAACCCTTGGAAAGACATTCAAAACAACAAACAACTAATCTCGCAGTGTACTAGATATTTTCATTATAATCACTCTGGCATTTTAAAAACTATTTTTTGGATAACTCTTCAGCAGCTGTTTGAAATTATCCAAGATGGCCGGTAGCCTCCAAGGACTCTTAAGTAGTTAAGGACGGAAAATAAACTAAAACTATCGACAACTTCTCCTTAAATTGTCATCTCTTTACTAAAAACATAATTTTGAAAATGTCTAAAAACACTTCCATACTGTATGAAGAATGTAATTATTTAAATAAAAAAAATAGTAATATCTCGAAACTCGTATCAGAAACAAAAAATCAAAGGAGTCCTGCTTAGAGGTAATTCCACAAATTGCTCTTTCATATTTCATATTCTTTTTACGCGGATAGCTTCTATTACAAGGTATCCAAAGCTTATGTTTTTAGTAATTTATAAGGCGCATCAAATAACAAGCATAATTTTTAGACATGTATTTTTTTTTCTCCAAAAATAAAATGTATTTGTTATTTAAGGGTTATAGCCTAAGTCTTAGTACATGATGCTAAGTAGATTTTACTAGTAAAAAACAAGTGCAGTATTATTTATTGTAATTAGGCCCACGGTAAAAATATGAAAACAACTCTAAGGGATTTAAATTAAATTATATTTATATTATTATTGTCATGGTGATAAGTACAACAATATAAGTAATTAAAAATGTCCATGCGAATGTCATGTCAACAAGTCATCATGTTTATGTCCAAAGAACATTGCATGTTACGCGTGACATTTAATCAGAAAAACACCATTAGGTTTAGACATCAAGTGTGAAGAAATTCTATAAACAATGCAGGTCAACCACTCTATTTCAATACTCTGTCAGTATCACAAGCTAAAAATTCGCATTTAATGTACAAATAGTGGGTAAATATGTTCTCTGAAGCTTTTTTGATGAAAATGTTATCCTTGAAGTATAGACTGATGGGCTCAAATCTTGGAAAAGTCCTACTTAGAAAAACGGTTGCTTGTTTGAAATATGTTTTACTAGTTGGAAGCATGATTTCCGTATGTCAAATTTGGTTATCAAATGAAAATAAAGATTTCATCAAATACATCGATAGCTTCACATTTAAATTCTATTGTGTCTTGTTTCTATCAGACCTTTTGACGACTGTCTTTGCCCCTGGTATCTCAGACTTGTACAGTGAAGTGGCTGAATCTCTTGATCAACTCATACAAAATGCTCTGTCAGACTCTAAAGATCACATGCTGGCACTGCTCGTCACATACAAGTGTTTGATAAATGTGACAACGATAATTTTGTTTTGTTCGTCGGACACTGAGTTCTTAAGCAGAATAGGACTCGCTGGATTATCGATTTGCCACAACCACATTTTGGACGCCACAATTCTGAAGCATTTGGTATGTAAGAGGTTGGGAATTGTCAGAAAAATGGCAGAATCAGCCACCATTTTGGATCAAGTAGTAACCGGAGTTCGTCAGGTGTTGAAATGCAACTCTGATATAAACAACACGTATCGTATCTTTGTAACGGTATACTCTCTTGTTACACTTGCCGTATCCTTAAGGTTTCTATTTAGCTTTTGGATGCTCTATGGAGTCAAGGATCCGTCAAAGTTTTTGTTCATCAACGAATCTTTCGCTGCTGCAACAATATCTGTAATGTTTTGTTCATGTTTCACGTTGATGACATTCTTTTCATCATCAGTGGTCAACGAAGTCGATGAGCTCAAACAAGAGCTTGACGTTACCATGACAGCGAGGCCCTGCACCAAACAACAACAGGAGATTATCTCTCTGCTACTCCTGGAGCTGCATCACAAGCCCATCCAGTTGTCAGCTCTGGGACTGTTCGTCGTCAACCGCGTGTCTCTTGTCACGGCGACTGCTGCTCTCATCTCTTACATGCTGGTGTTTGTACAGTTCTCTTAAGACCCTGCACCAAACAACAACAGAAGATGACCTCTCTGCTACTTCTAGAGCTGCATCACAAGCCCATCCAGTTGTCAGCTCTGGGACTGTTCGTCGTCAACCGCATGTCTCTTGTCACGGCGACTGCTACTCTCATCTCTTACATGCTGGTGTTTGTACAGTTCTCTTAAGACCCTGCACTGAACAAGAACAGAAGATGATCTATCTGCTACTTCTAGAGCTGCATCACAAGCCCATCCAGTTGTCAGCTCTGGGACTGTTCGTCGTCAACAGCATGTCTCTTGTCACGGCGACTGCTACTCTCATCTCTTACATGCTGGTGTTTGTACAGTTCTCTTAAGACCCTGCACTGAACAAGAACAGAAGATGATCTCTCTGCTACTTCTAGAGCTGCATCACAAGCCCATCCAGTTGTCAGCTCTGGAACTGTTCGTCGTCAACCGTGCTTAAGACCCTTCACCAAACAAATGGTCCTCATACTAATGAACTCAATATTACGTGATACTACTGGATACCGTTACTATAAAGAACATGAAATACTTAAATTTTCAATTTTTTTATACAGGTATCAGGTATATTTTCAAAATTTTATATTTTTACTATAAAAATAACAATAAAAATTTACAAATAAATATGTAGCTATTGAAATTAGTTTAAGTTTTTTGTTATTTTACACATTTATTTCATTAACGCAGAACATGTTATTAACTGACTGTACTCTCGACGCGATTGTAATGATTTAGGGGGCCTACTAAGTCTGAGTCAGGGTCCTTTCTTAGATTGTATTTGTACTTATCATCTTTTAATTCAATTATCCCCTTGCCAAGGTTAAAATCATAGACAGCTCTTAAAATAATAGATAGCTCTTAATTGATCATACTTAACTGACTTCAGCATTGTAAAAACTAGACTTGGTAACCCAATGCATAAGCGTAACTGAGCAAACAGTGTCTTTCGCACTGTAAACTGTTGGACACAGTTTTTAGTTGATTCCGGTTATTTATTATTGCATTAATAGAAAGTGAACTGTTCTAAAACATTTTCCATTACTTGGATTTCGGACTTCAATTTTTCGACTTATTTCGGAATTCCTAATGTGAGAATCCGGTAAAGTTACCTGTTCGTAGTTGGCACCTAATATGGTGGTTTTATAAAAACCTTTAGGGATTATATAATTATTTTTCAAATACGCTATATTTGTTGTCAACTGTTTAGGATGAATGGTATTCTTATAAGAAGACTTGGGATAAAAGATCAGATCCAAGTCATAGGATCCATGAAATCCAAAGGCGGATATAAAGATTCTAGGGGCTGTAAAGAGAGAGTTGATATTGAGTTATTTCAACCGTTTTTCTGTTGTCGTTTCTTTCTCGACTCCTACATTTGGTATTTTTCGATACAACATCAAATTTGAAAAAAGTAAATAAAAGTGTTTTAAGCCTTACTACATGAAATTCTAAGTAAATAACTATTTTTCCTATTTAAATTGTGACTACTACTTTAACATGCTGGAAATTGCTTTAAACATTTGAAATTATATTGAAATTAATGGCACAAAATATTTATGTTGAATGAAAAGAGGTGGTAAATATGCACTAAGGAGATGAACGTTCCAGTTTTACACGGACCGTAATTTAACAAAATAAAGTGAGTAAAAAACAACCATCCAGAAGAATTGGGAGGACAACTTTAACTTTAGTTGAAGGTTGCAAAACTATTAAATCCAATAATTATATTTTCAAAAACATAAATGATATCGAAACTATGGCTATTACTGTTTAGGCATGGGACAACAGTTAATATTTTATTACGTTGTGGATACCAGCTGAATGTCAATACTGTAAGGAAATTATAACAATTAAAATATGTTCCATACAAAACCCTGAAACTTTAATCATTTCCAAACACGTAGACTACATTTTAGCAAATACACTCTTTTTGAATTTAATCAAACTATTCAATTGATTTTTCTATTCAACCCATTATCTTTATACTACAGTTGTGTATAAGCCTCGAGATTGTTTGACAGTTGGATAGCGTATAATAACTGAATATGTAAAAAATATCTAGTATTTTCTAAGAATATAAAGAATATCTAAGGAGCTTATGGTTAAATTTTCTCATATTTACGTAATGCTTTTGGGCTATAATATAATTAAGAGGTGCATCCCCTTTCTTAATGATAATTTTCATAAGTAACATAGTATTACTTAGGTTATTGGTTATTCACATTATCTTCATGGTGTATGGAACAGGGTAAGTGATCAAAAACAAGAACAAACGCCAATGGATAAACGTTAGGTTGAAATAACTCAATATCAGCTCAACTTTTACGTCCTGTTCAATCTCTGAATCCTGCTCAAAGCTGCAGTATGGATAACTGTTCTTTAATATTTGTTCTCACTCTAGAACACTATCAGAAGTTGCAGTCCTTCACTATATTATACTGCATAACATAAAGTGTAAAAAATAATACACGATGGAACAAAAAGTATTTATATTTTTACAGATTAATATACTACAATTTAATAATCAATTATTAAATTTATACTCAAGCCTAGTGATGAAAATACTAGCTTAGGACCATGGAAAAGTTTATATTTGATCAAACAACCTCATCCATTCAGTTACAACTATTTTTCCTGCACAATTATACAATTTTCTACAGTCGTTAAAATATTTGAAATATGGAATATATTGTTAACATAGTTGGTAGTGTCATTATAATTTTAGTTTAAATAGTGTTTATTTAAGTTATAGTATAGACTGGGCAGTGATAATTTTTTTTATGCTGGAAGAACAATCCTACGTTGATGAAGTGGATGAACAGTTTTCCATTTATATACTTCTTGAAGTTTATTTGATTTACTTAAACATACAAGAAATAAATTATATAACATACAAATATATGTATTACCTTTTGGTAAAGAAACCGTTCTTTCTCTATAGTTTTATTTAAGTGTGTGTGTTTTTCCTCTTACTTTGTGTAAATGTGAAAAAAATCATTAAAGAACATATCTGGTGCATGTAAAATTTAATAGTTTCACCCGCGTGATAAAATAAGTATTTAGAGGCAAACATTACAACTGGAATCAAAATGAGTGATCGATTTTATTATAACATGTCGTCATGAACAAAATATACGAAAAATCTGATGCTGGATAAAAAGTGCAGTAAGTGACAATATTTGACCTGAATTTGACCTCTCATGGGGCGAAAACACATTATCTGAACAAGAAATCACAATCTAAACTTTTCTATTTCCAATTGTAAAGTGTCTCGAGCGTTACTCTTCAGAAATAGTTTGTTATTTTATGTCTATGTATAAACATATTAAATATATTAATTTGTATGATGTATCAGGAAAAAATCTTTAATATCATAAGGCAAACAAAATATGCATGGATAATCGTCAAAACTACAATTGTTAAATAAAAAACAGAGCCTTAAAACTATGCAAATAAAAAAAATAAAACTTATACTTTACAATAATAATTTTCAGCTTTGTATATGTACATTCGGTTCTTAATATTTTGCAAGGTTTTATTTTATATCATGAACGTGACATAAAAAAAAAATAATTAATGTTATTATAAAATTGGATTCAATATTTCAATTAAAGAAACTTTGGATCTCACATATAAACAGTTTAACAATTAGTCCACATTTATCATAGTAAAATTTGTTTATACGAGGTATAAGTTGATACAACACATCGAGAGTTGAAAAGAAAGTCATACAAATATTATCAATACTAAAGTCGCTTGTTTTTTAAGATACGTAATGAATCAGTATAGTTATCACCTCACAATAAAATAATAATTATATACGTATAATATATATAACTAAAATAAAAATAAATACAAAACTCCTTAAACAAATAGATATGATTGTCAGAATAGAGTTGTAAAGGTTACAATATTGAGTACACCACTGTCCTCTCTGGGGACGAAAACACATTTCCTGAACAAGAAATCACAACCTGAGTACTTTTTAACTTTTGTCAAGTTTGAAGATGTCCCCAATGTCATCACCGAAGGTCATCTTCACCAAATCTGTCCAACTAAATCGGACAATCGTCTTGTTGCCATGTATTTTGTTACACACTATCTCTACACTATTGATAATGATTTGTCATAACTAAAACACTTTTGATATATTTTTTACCTACGACCGTTTATTAAAGTAGCCGTTTCAGTACAGTTATTAGAATTGAAAAGTATCTCATAACAGCATTGTTTACTTTCATAACAGCATAGTTTTACTCATAACAACACGGTTAACGGACCAATGAGGTTCAAGGGTTGAGAGAGGAGAAGTAAAATTTTAATGATTCGAAATTCAACTAATCAGCTGTTCAGGCCAATTTCATTGTTGATTGGTGCAATTAGTGTTTGATACAATGTTTCGTTGCATCACTGTCACTGGCAATGAGAGGTTATAAACGAAAACATAACCTCTTTTAGAAGTAATGAGTAGTGATTTTTAGTAATTAAAACAATGTCGTAGTGTACGCCACTCGCGTAAATAATGTTAACGACACTCGTAGAAGTTTTTAAGGCACTCGCCAAGGCTCGTACTTTAAATTTTCTACCCGTGTCGTTAACACTATCTTTACGCAATCGTTGCGTAAACTACTATTACTGATCTTAAGATCAAGAAGCTAGTTTGGAAGTAGCTATTTCGCTTGGATTCCAACCGGTGGCCTTCAGATTTGAAGTACGAGATGTAATAAAAGTTAGACATCCGATATCAAGATTCAATAGATAAACTGGAAATTGAATCAACACTGACCTCATTGTTGCAATTTTGTTTAAATTTGGCTACAAGTTTGAGCAGCTGCTATGTCACACACTATGAAGGTATGAAGGAATTTGCCAGTTTTAAAGTCAGAAACCTCTTAGGCTGTCATGAAAACACATCAAGTTGTGTGGAACTGAAAGCTTCCAACAACTCGACTTCACACTTGGGTACTCGGTCACATATTTATGTGTGAACTAAGTTTACATTGAAAATAAACATTTTTTCTGAACAGAGTTTATTAATATTGTCTCTGTGTTTGATACTGTGGTTTTTAATATTGTTGGAAAGTTGCTGTAGTTTACAACGGTGAGTCATTTCAGTTTGGTTAAAATTTAGTTGAAGTAAACGAATATCAGTAATTTACAGTCACATATTATTTCAATCTCTCAATTTAACTAAGGAGATTTTCTGTTCTAAAGTTGGCTACAACCTTAACGTGTCCAATGTGTACTTTAAGTAATAAAATTGAGTTCTAACTATGTAAAATGTAATAATCGTACATGATCTTAGTGAAAGTCTAAAAGTATAACGTACTGCTTATATTCATCTGTGCATTTAAAGGTGTTTAAAGGTGTTTTTTCAGCTCATGTAAAACGAAAATTTCCATATCAGACAAATAACTAGCTGAGTGGTTAAAAACCTCATATTTCATCACGGTGGTTACAGGTTTTGGACATCAAAAGGTTTCTGGATGAAAGTGTTATTTTGTCTAAGAATCTGGAAGGTTTTTCAACAAAATATAATAAGTTAGTTTTGGACCTGTTGCTTGAAAGTCCTAAAGATAACGCCACGAACGTGGACGCAGTGAAGCAAGATATCGACTCTTAAATTAAATCAAATTAACTCCTATGAGGAAACATAATCCCCGATCACAGATCAACAGTATATCCGGGGAAATAATTCCATGTAATATATTGTTCTATTATTGTACTGTTTAATTTTCGGAATAAAAGTATTTTGATTTGATTTGATTTGAAAATAAATATTAGACTCTATCGCAGAACATTGTGTAATCAAATATAATTAAATCGTATTTTGGTATACAGTATAAGTTATCCAACTCAATAGAGCTGCCTAATATCACTGTTTTGACTGTTTTTTTTACTCACCCTGACCGCATGTGCAGGTTTGGTCATTTATTTACTCAAAAACGTTTTTGAATTACCCTCGCAAGTGTGCTATGAAGATAACTTTCCTCTGCTGTAACTGTAACTGTCCACTAACAAATTAATGTATAATTTTACATTAAGTTTAAACCCCATGCATATTATGGTATGCACTGGTATTATGATTGTAAATATATAAGGTATTTACACTAATTATTTTCAAAAATCCTAATTGAATATTTTTAAGGAAAGGTATATAAGGAAAAATTTGCAAGGTTTGGGCAACAAAAATACATCTTTACTACGGCACACTAAAAGCACAGTTAAATAAGAAAGATAAATATAAAGTTTAAATGTGACTTCTTCATCTCACTTTTATAACTCTACGGACCACGTTGTTTCACTGAGATTTTGTAATCGTGTTCTTTGTTGTTACCTTTGTTTATAGCTATTTAGTTTATTTATATAAAACTATCACCTATTTCCATTTCAATTAAATAGTTTGGTTTGATTACCCACTATAAAAACGTTAGTTTTTTATGAATCAAAACAATGAAAGCGTAAATTACCTAAAGTAGTAAGAGCCCAAAACGTTTCTTATTACTTAGTTGTACCAACATATTTTTCTCCATTTATTAAAGTTTTAGTTCAATAACCTAAGTACATATTATTATTTATTTCGAATAGTTAACTCTGGTTTTGTACAGTTAGTGTGATATACAGTAAATATTTTGATTTATCTACACATTACGATATTGCAACATTTCATGTAGTGTTTTCATGTTATAAAGTAAAATGGTGTTTCAAATTAAGTAGATTACACAGAATTTTTCTTTTTTCAAGAAGGGTGGCTAAAATGGTAAAATGTTAAAAGAAACATAGCAGAGGAATGTATTTTGATGCCCAGGCAACCAAATGTATTAGTCCCTTTGCTTTTTTGACCGTGAAGTTATATACGCTTTTCGTGGGATATGAATCAATTTGATGAAAGCACTTGTGGTTTTAACCTCAAAAAGTCCAAATAAATTGGATTTTTAAATCTGCTGGACTTGTTAACTAACAAAATTGGACTTGATCTAAGACCAACGATTTTTCAACATAACGATTATAATTATAACTATCAGGCTGCCTTCCATAAACAGTTAATTAAAATTAACAGGATGAAAGTTATAATAATTATTACTATAATTTTAATATAACAATAGAAGAAAGTCAATATGTAAAAAAAAATAGATTATTTTTTAAGATTGCAATATTGAATCATACTGACGATACTTACTGCAATTAAAATTGTTTTTCGTATTTTTTATGCTTTAAAAACAACTATTTGTGTAGAAAAATTATTTTTTTAGATTTAACGTCGTTTTATTAATTGATCGTTTTGTACTACTTATTAAGTAAAACGAATTGTCAATACGTATATTATAAATACAATTATTAAATGTTTCAGTATATGTTCTTAAAATTGTAAACATAACTTTGAACAGTAAATTTTATGAATACATAAAATTAGGAGTTATTAATGACATTTTGGTCAGGTTTCTCAAATGTTTTATTAAGTTGAAAACATGAAAGAAGATGTTCCACTGTTGTTAAAACTGGCTTAATAGTCAATATAAGTAAAAATGTGTGTTTAAATAGTAATCAGATTAAGGCAAAACATTACCAAGGCATACTGACTTGAAGAATACCAAATATTTATTGCATTTTTATGGCACCAAATATTTATTGCATTTTATAGCATTTGATGATTATACTTTTTTAAATTAACCCCTCCCTCATTCACGTTTTGATTCCATCAATAAATAAAAAACTATTACTGACGTATTAAAAAACGTTTTAAAACAAACACACTTTAATCGTGACCAATGCCGAACATTTGAACACAGAATGGGTTTAATGGCCACATTTGCTGTGAGGTTTATGTTTATTTATCTCTGCCTACACAATACAATACATTCACACAATACATACATACAATACATACGCACAATACATACACACAATACATTTCATAGCATTCTGGAGTTAATTTGTGGAATTTAAATTTCAAATTTTGATTTTGAATCTAAAATATAATGTCATCGTGTACGGTTTATACATCTTGTTTAGTTTATACTAAAACCAATATATTATTACCTATTTTTTACATATTTAAAAGCAAAATACATTTAAAAATTGAAAAAAGAAAACTTATATAAGTTTTGCGTGCATTGGTATAGTATACGTGATGGTACAGTATCGAGATTTACTCCCACAGGCCACAACATCTCTGTTAAACATCTCTGTTTTGGTATAGTAGCCCGTTACTCTACCATGAGCTATCTACTTACAAATTTAATGATCTTGATATCAGAAATGCCCTTTGATTATCTTTTGTCTATAATGTTCATATAATTATCATATTTCGAGTTTTATTATTTCATTTAGATTCTCACCTGTTTAAGTAACAACTCAATATGATAACGCTTACAATATATTTCGGACAGTAATTATCTAATCCATCTATACTATTATAAAACTGAGGTGGTGTCTGTCTGTCTGTCTGGCTGCCACGACTAAAATACTAAATCGAGCCCAAATTAAGCACAAAGTTTTTCCACATACCTAGGAATGACATCGCATTCACTTCCCTGAGTTCCTCTTGGGCTACGCCCCTTGGATGTCCAAAATTTTGAGGTGAGGTTTTCAAAAGTAAATTAGTTGGTCTCCATGGAAGCATGAGAAAATTCATAAATTTTGTTTACCTTTGCGTTGACATTTCAATGTAAACAGTCAGAACTGCTAAATGCTTATTTCAAACAGCTGATCCATCAAATTAAATGAAATATTTTACAAAACTATGTGGTAGGTTTATTTATGTAATTGGTTAAGGAAATAAAGAAAGATTTTATAACCGAAAGCTTTGAAAATAATGTTATTGATGTTTATGTTATTGTTAATGATGTTATTGACAATAATTAATTGCAATGTAGGTCATAATGTTTTGTAAAAATGTTGTGGTTTTTTGTTTATAAATTCGATCTACTTAACAAGTGTTTGTATTAGGTGGTATAGTACATCTTATTGCAAAGCACGGGTACAGCATCTAGTATAAACTAAAGATACGACTCATTGACAACATATACCTAGTATAAGGTAGGGTGTTAGTAAGCCACTTACTACTTGTACTACTTATTTATCTTGTGTTAACATGTTGGTCACACGTGTTTATTAAGTGGAGGCTTTGTTGGAATCCTTGAGTTCCAAACTACTGTTGGTGTTTTCCTGACAGCTTAAAAGGTTTCTCACTGTAGTACCTTCACATATCTGTTCAACTAACTCCTAACTAAGCTTTTAGTCACTTATTTGGGGATTTGCCACTGAAAATAGGTAAAAATCATGAAAAATGAAAAAAAAATATTTTTTTTCTATTTGTTTGTACATTGGACCTTATTACATCCGAACAGTATGATATAATCCATGTCTGAATGTTACTATATGTTATAAACAACTGTTTTCGCTCTTGACGATAGCTAAAAGATCAAAGGACACCTTCTTATTCAAACGCGGTTTTCCGCAACATTGAAATTTCACGTTTTTCAAGACAAAATTTGATATATCTTGAGAGCCACTAAAGGTACATTGTTGAAATTTTTACTACTTATTCTAGACAATATTAGGAAAATATTTAGGTAGAATTAGGTATCTAAGTTGATTAGGGACTGAAAAATATTTTTTTTACTAATTCTTTCTCTTTCCCTTGCAAATTGACAGAAAACCCATTATTTTATTTTTTTACCATCTACAATTCATTTATATTTAGAAGTAAACCAAAATTTTTCTATTTTTTAACCATACCCTACTAAAAAAAAATAGTTTGACGACTTTCCTCATTTAATAAAAAAATCACCCTTTTCAGTGGCGAATCCCCTATTCATTGAAAGGAAAAACGTTCAGACGTTATAGTTTGCACTAGTTAGTGTTTGGTCGTTGAAAACTGATCTTTTACATGTCTACAGCTTGTATTTTACATTATACCTATTTTATACTAATTGCTAGATATTCGTATGTGATGCCTGTTGATACAATTACACTGTTTCATATTAATATTCCAATAAAATTGTTATCGTAGCGTACTCAAAGTAAAGACCTATTTAAATATATTATTCAACCAATACAACCAAGTTATAGCGATTGTCATTGTTAAACAAAATTAGAAGGTATAAAAGATTTTAAAAAACTAATTCCATAGGCTATAGGGTATTACTTATTTTTATACTTAGTAAAAATAAACAAAATTTTATAGCTTGGATATATAGTTTTTTTCTATTTAGCTCATCAATATGTACACAAGTTACCCTAAATCTTTGACAAATTATGCTCTTAACTGTATCAACCTACTCTGTCATGTCCATCCCAGTTTGTAGCCACTATATCAAGCCAGTTTGACAGTATAATAGAACACTGGCACATACATCGTGAATACATGTAGTGTGTCATCACAATAGAACGGTTCGGGTGATGTGTATATTGCTTCACATGAGATAGCTATATGTAGTTGTGTACCAAAGTATACTTTATTAAACCCTCTAATAAAAGTGTACGGTGGAGGGGGATAAATAGGTTGGTGGTATGGTGGTATACTTAAGTTTTAAAACATTTAAATATTTTCCAAAAATAAACAAAATTGCTACTGTTTATTCATGTGACCCTTTCATATTCTTGCGTATAACTTGACATTATGTGCAAACTAAATAGATAGGAATTTAAAATAACGTACTATGAGACAAAAGTTGCAAGTGTAGTTTTCTATTTAAATATATTTAATAGGTTCACAAAACAGCCTGTTTGGACACAGTATACATTTGTTTTGATGGGATTTGGCTGTAACCTCTCAAAAAACATATTTATTTATAGGTTAAACCCCCTTAAACAAAACTTTTTGTTACAATTAGTTAATCAAAAGTTAACTCATTTTTACATTATCATTATTAGTCTACTCCTGTCGACCAAAGACTAAAAAAAGACGGACATTTATATACCCGTGGTCAAACTTCAGAGCTAAAACGATGTGGTGGACACTATTTATTTTTTTTTTTTTTGTATTTTGTATTTCTTTGGGAATCCTTTTAATTTTAAGGCGATTTTGTTTAATTTAATTGAGACGAGCTTTTTTCTCTGTACTCTGTGACTTAATGATTTTATAGGGAACCCAGGAAAGCCACTCAAACCTTTCTTATTTCACAGTTTGGTATTATGTATAGGTCAGATTTAAAGAACTTTTCAAAAAAAAAAAAATTTAACCTTTGCTGTTTGGTTTATGTTTGTTAGCGATTTAGACTCACAAGATTATGTAAGTGTGTAGTATGTTCATTTTTAAAGTTATAGTTTACCGTATTTCACAATTTCTTCATCAACTAACAATGCTCCGGTAGGCCTACGTGTTAAACATATTTACTAAATTGTTGAACCAAAAAATCAACTTTCAAAATATCAAAATAAAATTAATGGTGAGTTGACATTATATTAAATTTGTAACTGTAATGTCTTACATTAATGTATTTCTAACATAGTAAATCAATTAAGAAAACAGTATTATAGTCATACAGTACTTTGGCACCAAGGTTGCTATTTTACCTGGAGCCAATATGTTTAAATTGGACCGGTGATTCCTGGAATACAAAAAGAGAAACCATTTATATTGGCAAAACGACGAGAAGATTTCAAGATAATCAGTGATTAGATTTTCGAAAGAAGAGGATATTGCTGTTTAGAAGGTTTTTTATTACACGAGTCTTCATTTAGACGGACATTGAAATTATTATCATCTCTAACGTTATTCTAAGTCATCTTTGTTCACTTCATTTAATAAGTTAGTATTACACAACAGAGTAAACGTTTTATTAAAAATTCAAGAGAATAATATTCCGTCGGAACGTTTTACTCGTATGTAGCTTGGACAAGACTAGATATTGTAATAATTAGTTTCGGCATTTAAATTCAGTTCAAAGCATTTATGTTTTTCAAAATTTTGCATACGGTTAATCGTTTAAAGGACGTAATTAATTTTTTATTATGAAGACAAATGGTTTTTAGGATTAAACGACATGATCTGATAGCATGAGGCTCTTTGTCGACATAAACTACTCAAATCTCTTAATCTCTTGTAAAGAATGATCTTCGACATAAAAATTCTCTTATCATAGTGAAAAAATTTGTCATGTTTATAAATATACATTTTAATATGAATTTGAGTATTTAGGCTCTATTGCATTTTGGAGTCTTTATTAACGGATTTATAAGGTTCAGAAGTTTTGTTTCTCTTTAGGTTGTCATGGCAAAGTAAACCAATTTTAGAGTTGTACTATGTGAACAGGTCCTTTTGTTAATAGGATAACAATTTAAAACAAGATATAGCTATACATTCCACAATCGTTTACAGAGGCAATGTCGAGTATAGAGGATGTCTCAAAGTATGATTACATTACAGAACCGATTCATCTAACTAGCTTAGTAGTCTGTATTTTGTAACTGTAAATTGAGCCCAAAATATTAGTAAAAAAATTTCCGAAACATTTTATAGAAAGAAACAGTTTAAAATAAAAGTAGAGAGATTATAGGTAAAACATTTACCCGTGAAACAGTAGCTGTATATTTTGAGCTAACTATGGTGTTTCTTGTCCTTGAAATTAAAACTGACTCTTCGTACATGGAATCATTATTATTTTAATCAAAAGTTCCCGACAACGTCTAAACACACGGTTTACGACGAACGGTCCCAGAGTTGACAACTGGATGGGCTTGTGATGCAGCTCCAGGAGTAGAAAAGAGATCATCTTCTGTTGTTGTTTGGTGCAGGGTCTTAAGAGAACTGTACAAACACCAGCATGTAAGAGATTAGAGCAGCAGTCGCCGTGACCAGAGACACACGGTTGACGACGAACAGTCCCAGAGCTGACAACTGGATGGGCTTGTGATGCAGCTCCAGGAGTAGCAGAGAGATCATCTTTTATTGTTGTTTGGTGCAGGGTCTTAAAGGAACTGTACAAACACCAGCATGTAAGAGATGAGAGCAGCAGTCACCGTGACAAGAGACACACGGTTGACGACGAACAGTCCCAGAGCTGACAACTGGATGGGCTTGTGATGCAGCTCCAGGAGAAGTAGAAAGATCAGCTTCTGTTGTTGTTTGGTGTTAGGTCTTGGTCTTAAGAGGACTGTACAAACACCAGCATGTAAGAGATGAGAGCAGCAGTCGCCGTGACCAGAGACACGCGATTGACGACGAACAGTCCCAGAGCTGACAACTGGATGGGCTTGTGATGCAGCTCCTGGAGTAGTAGAGAAATCATCTTCTGATGTTGTTTGATGCTAGGTCTTAGTCTTAAGATAACTGTACAAACACCAGCATGTAAGAGATGAGAGCAGCAGTCACCGTGACAAGAGACGACGACGAACAGTCCCAGAGCTGACAACTGGATGGGCTTGTGATGCAGCTCCAGGAGAAGTAGAAAGATCAGCTTCTGTTGTTGTTTGGTGTTAGGTCTTGGTCTTAAGAGGACTGTACAAACACCAGCATGTAAGAGATGAGAGCAGCAGTCGCCGTGACGAGGGACACGCGGTTGACGACGAACAGTCCCAGAGCTGACAACTGGATATGATTGTGATGCAGCTCCAGGAGTAGCAAAGAGATCATCTTCTGTTGTTGTTTGGTGCAGGGTCTTACGAGAACTGTACAAACACCAGCATGTAAGAGATGAAAACAGCAGTCGCCGTGACGAGAGACACGCGGTTGATGACGAACAGTCCCAGAGCTGACAACTGGATGGGCTTGTGATGCAGCTCCAGGAGTAGCAGAGAGATCATCTTCTGTTGTTGTTTGGTGCAAGGTCTTGCTGTCATGGTTACATCAAGCTCTTGTTTAACTTCATCCAACTCGTCAGATACAGAAGAACAGAATACAGCCAAAAGGACAATCGATGATGTAAAGTTCAAAAAACGAAGCATCGCATACAGAGGTGATAACTTAAACACATATTTTGAAGGGTCTTGAACACCATAGATAGCCCAGAGGCCGTACAGATGCCTAATAGTAAACAGCCATCCGACTACAGAGTACGCTGTCACCAGGGCCGTGTATGTTTTGTTTATATCGTCGTTACATTTTAGCACTCGTCTGATTCTTGGTATTACTTTTTCAATGTTTGCTGCTGATTCTGTCATTATCATGACATCTTTGAGTCTCTTTACAACCAAATGTTTCAAGATTGCAGCGTTTTCAATGTGGCAATTACAAAGCCAAAGACCAAGTGCAGTTAGATCGACAAATATCGTAAAGTTAAGGGAGTGCATTATTGCGAAGGTGGAGATGAACGTGACAAATTTGTGTAGAACAAGCGTTGTCAACTTGAGATCTGGCAACAAAACTCTGTCATTGATTTCTTGTCCGAGAGATTCCGTCATTTCATTGTGCAGCATTGAGAGATCTTGACCAGAGCAAGTCATATATAGGTTAATCAGCACCATGACAAAAATTGCACTTCGTACAACTGCAGCTAGAAACACACCTATGTTTAGTTCTGGGGACGATATGACTGCTTTGAACATTAACACCATGTGTGCTAGGCTTATACAAGTTTTTAGAGCAGTCATTAGCGTAACTTCTCTTTGCAGTATATTTACTGACATGTGAAATTTGAGAGTCAAAAATCTCATTATTGCTGGTTCTGTAAACATTTTGAGCAAATAACCAAATACGGTTTCTCCTTTGAAGTTTTAACTATCTCAGGAACGATGATATTAACGTTCCTGAGATCATGTACGTAATGTTTGCAGCAGATATATGTGACAAGGAAATATTATAAATGGATTATTTTATGTCATTATTGGAATACCTCATGATATTGCAGACAGACACAAGATGTTCATCCCATCACATTAATGCAATATCAACAATATCGTATTCCACTTAAACCACTCATTTTTGTTATCGATTTAATGAGAGTAAAAGATGATTTTCATGCTAATAAATGTTAATATAATACGTGACAAATTTTCATTAAATTATACAGGGTGTCCCTCGTAATGAGTCTCGAATTGATTATGAAAAACGGCTTAACGTACAAGGGTGAAATAAAACATTTCCTGCTAAACTGATCCCAAGAAATAACATAAAAATAATCTTAAGTTTTTTCCGATACGGGGTGTGCCAAAAACTGAGGGTCACTAGTTCGAACCTCGGAATTTTCAAATAAAAACATGTCATGTTATACATCGCTTTAAATGTGTTTAATAGACAAACATTTTGGCAAAAACAAAAATGTATTATCTTTTTTTTCGTTTCAAAATGGCGGCAGTTTTTGGGGGGAAATCAATACGGTTTTTAGTACTCTGTTTTTCCTATTCTAATGCACTTAGCCATTCTCCGGTTGAATTTTCTCGACCATTATGAAATTAGCTTTACTGTAATAACGTAGAAGTACAGTAACTTAATAGTTTTAAATTCCAAAAAAATGATGTTTGAAAATTTCCAAAGCCCGTTATTTATAATTTTCAAATAGCAACATATTTCAAGTGGCACATCATTTGTTAGGGTTTTTTAATATTTAACAACCAACTTACACTTGCTTATCTCTTTTAGTTTTTTTTTTTTTTTTTTTTATAACCTAATTTACCAATATCAAATTATTGTTATTTGGGTCACTAATGGCCCCATTTTATTTAGTGTTACACCCCCTAGTTGTCATTAGCTGTATTAATTTATTAATATCTGTGTCTAAGGAATGTGTCGGCCTTAGTCACTAACAAGACTACAAGATCACGCACTCATCCTACATTCATCTCCATTCATACTTAGGTCAAATACCCACTTTGTATTGTCTTTATTTCAAAAAGTTTTATTTTACAAGTTATGTAAAGCCCTTAGTATAAAAGGATGTAGGTCTGAAATAAAGTTATCAAAAGTTTCCTTAGGTGCCAACTTCATCCATATAATTATCACGTGCAAGCAGTTAAACTGGTAAAGAACACTTATAAACTTGTTTATATATCTTAGCACCTGCTTTAGGTTTCTTAAAGTATCTCGCAGTTAAAGTTTGTCTTTGTTTAAACGTTTTTAAACTTGTTGTAATATTATTTGTGATTTCTAGCATTTACGCTATATTTACGGGTTATGTTAAGGTCAGGTAAAAAATGATAAAATCATAAATCTGTTTAATTTCACCCACAAAAGATGTTGAAAGAAACGTGCATTTAAAATAATCAATCGTAAATATTTATTAATATCTATTAGAGTCTGTGTGTCCTCTCTTTGTCCTGTGTGCTGACAAAAAATTCAGCTTACAAAACATTCAAACTCATGGTAAATTCTGTGCGAAACGTAATATTTTAAAAAAGTTCTTTTAGTTAATGAACACTTTAGAACTATTAGTATAATTGTATTAATATATGTGTAACTATTGTACTAGTATAGTAAAACACCAAATAGGTATATTTTATCTATAGTCATTAAACTAAGCACTGTAAATATAAGGAGGTAGAGATCTCTATGAGTAGAAATGAAATACGATGAATGAAAATTAAATGAAACACAAATAAAAGCATGTTTCTGAAAAGTCAAGATATATTTTAATATGAAAGAGTGGTTTGTAGAATGGCTATTATAAAGCTTTGGCATGTTGTTTGATGCCGATATGAGTTTCTAGGGACGAGTATACCTAATTTAATTACAATCTGCAAATAAAAGGTTGTACAAAGAATTCTACACTAAAAGATCAAATTCTGTATTCCACAAATATCCTTTCAATTTATGGAAGTAGTAAAAGTGCCTATTTAAGCGAACTTAACCTATAGAATTTGTAATTCTGTACTTCACAAGTTATTATTTCTTTTCCTTATAACATTAATAAGTTATGAGAACTAATACAGCTGAATATCGACGAGTGTCAAACATAAAGACGATTTTGTTGACAGTTAATCGAAATAAACCAATTTGATAATCATGCGGTGAATAAATAATAAGATGAAATTTATAATTTTTGTGCTGAACATAAACTGTATCATACAAACATTGTCCATGCTTCGGGAAAACCATCGCGGGTAAAATGGTGTGCAATTGAACTGTGATCATTGTAATTATTTTTCAAAACATTGTAAATATGCCTTCTGAAACTTCTGTAATGAGGTTTGTGACTGTAAAATGTCCCTTGTCAGTAAATATATTTCAAAAAGAAGTTCCTTTAATGAACGTACTAACAGCTCTGCTACCAACTATCAGCATAGCATTTACGTGTCGAGGCATCTTAAATGAAACTGTATTAAACATAGTAACGTGTTTATCTATTGTTATGCGTAGTATGGTTATTACCATGTTGGTTGCGTTGACTTGCTCTGGCCAGGCCTTCACAATGTTGTACGGTGAAATAACGGAATCTCTCGGAAATGAAGACAACGAGATGCTTTTGCGTTCTGCAGGTCTTACGTTGACAGCGCTAGTTGTACACAAATGGTGGCCACTTTTGGTGACTCTGGCAGTTAATTACAGCCTAGGCCCACAAATCGGAAGTAACATGACTTTCATGGGTATGTGGCTTTGCAAATCACAAATTGGAAACGCTGTTATCTTAAAGCATCTGATTGTAAAGAGACTCAAGGCTGTCAGGAGAATGGCAGAATCAGCTGATATCTTGGACCAGGTAGTCATTGGAGTCCGTCAGGTGCTGAAATGTAACAACAAGATTAACAAAGCTTACATGTTCCAGGTAACACCATATGTCGGTGTTGCATTTATGTACACCATCAGGTATCTTTACAGCTGTTGGATGGTCTATGGCTGTAAAAGCACCTCCAAAAATGATTTTATTTTTTCAATTCCATACGCAACGATCGCGTTTTGTTCCTTTATATCTCCCTTAGTAGTACTGGCCTTCATCTCGTCTTCAATATCTGACGAGTTGGAAGAAATCAAACAAGAGCTTGACGTAACCATTACAGCGAGACCCTGCACTAAACAACAACAGAATGTGATCTCTTCACTACTCTTAGAGCTTCATCACAAGCCCATCCAGTTGTCAGCTCTGGGACTGTTCGTCGTCAACCGCGTGTCCCTCGTCACGGCAACTGCTGCTTTCATCTCTTACATGCTGGTGTTTGTACAGTTCTCTTAAGACTAAGACCTTGCAACAAACAACAACAGAAGATTATATCTGCTACTCCTGGAGCTGCATCACAAGCCCATCCAGTTGTCAGCTCTGGGACTGTTCGTCGTCAACCGCGTGTCCCTCGTCACGGCGACTGCTGCTCTCGTCTCTTACATGCTGGTGTTTGTACAGTTCTCTTAAGACTAAGACATTGCATCAAACAACAACAGAAGATTATATCTGCTACTCCTGGAGCTGCATCACAAGCCAATCCAGTTGTCAGCTCTGGGACTGTTCGTCATCAACCGCGTGTCTCTGGTCACGGCGACTGCTGCTCTCATCTCTTACATGCTGGTGTTTGTACAGATTTCTTAAGACTAAGACCTTGCATCAAACAACAACAGAAGATTATATCTGCTACTCCTGGAGCTGCATCACAAACCAATCCAGTTGTCAGCTCTGGGACTGTTCGTCGTCAACCACGTGTCTCTGGTCACGGCGACTGCTGCTCTCGTCTTTTACATGCTGGTGTTTGTACAGTTCTCTTAAGACCCTGCATCAAACAACAAAAGAAGATGGTCTCTCTGCTACTCCTGGAGCTGCATAGCAAGCCCATCCAGTTGTCCTGGGACTGTTCTTCGTCAACCGCGTGTCTCTCTCATCCCAGCGACTGCTCTTTTAAATTGCCAAACACCCCTAGAAATGTCCCGGAACAGCGAAACTGTAAATCAGGGACTGTAAGATTAGTGTGTTATGATCAACACCGATAGTTCCGTAATCATAATATACCGGCTTTTGTTTACAGTCCTCGTGTCCAAGGAGAGTGAATAATATGCAGCAGTTGTATAACATCCTATCAGCTAGGAGTCCTTTTATAGTCTTAGTTCTACGTTAGTTTCCTTATCTCTTAATATTTTTAACATGCCATAATCCTAGAATGCACCAGTTTATTAACCAAGTTAGTCAAACCCGTACAAGAGATTACCCAAGCGAGAAATCAGTTCTGTAATGAAATCAAATTCAACGACTTTGAGACATCCTGGATGTTCCACACTGTTTCTCAGACAGTTGTAAAACACTATCTGTACAACTTGCTTTAACTTGTATAGAATGTATTTATCAATAAAATCATTATAGTTTCTTAACCGGCTACTATACCGCCATAATATAAAATAGTTTCATAATACAAACAGTTTTTATTTTTTATTCACATCCAGTTTAATGAATGAACACATTAAAAGATACATTTGTCCGAAAAAATAATTACAGGAGAAATAAATAATATAAATAGTTTCACTACGTTTTGAATATAACGTACAAAAATAACTACATAATACAAACATTGTGAAACATGACATATGGCATGTACCAACATATTTGACAAAGAACAAATTACACTTGTAGAGCTATATAATATTGTAAATGTAAACATATAAAGAATATATTCTGCTGACAAATATTGTGGTCTTTCTGTATAACATTAACGTTCGTATATTTACACTACAACGAAAATGTAATGTGAATATATTTTTGTGAATGGATGTGAATAATTAAAACAAAAATTAGAAGAACTATCATCTTTCAAAAGAAATGTGTTAGAGATTCTTTAATTATTTTGAATTAGGAACTTTTCTTGCAAAAAAACACTAAGATTTTTAAGATTTGTGAAACCATATTTCACTTTACTTTAGGCAATTATTAAAACTACACTGTAAATGGTTAATATTTACCATAAGACTACATCTGGAGATTTCAGACATCATCGTAGCCATTAATATAATTTTGTGCAGCAGATTTATACAGATTTTAACAATTTTTTTTGCAAAAATAGTAAAACTTTGGGGTTTTCCCAGAGACATAATTTGATGTAGGTCTATTTGTGATATTGTCATTAGTAGGGTTTTTTAATAGGCATTTAGCACTTGCTTGGTATACAACCACCTAACTTAAGAAATATACATGTCACCCGAACCGCTCTATTGTGATGACACACTACATGTATTCACGATGTATGGCCAGTGTTCTATTATACTGTCAAACTGGCTTGATGTAGTGGCTGAAACCTGGGATGGACAGGACATATACAGTCGTTTGACACAACTAAGAACACAGCTTGACATATATTTGTAGTAGATATTTAGTAGATTTAGATTAAGATTTAGTAGACCAATAATTATTATAATGTTTCAAGTTATTGACTAAACACTTCTACTTATACTATGTAGATTTTCATATACAGTTTACATCAAGTCATTCAAATATTTAAGTAAGTTATCAGACTACGAATTACATATTCCTGACCAAGGTGACATTTTATATAATTTGTTGGGATAACAGATATCCAAAGAACATTATGATATTAAAAAGTATTTCAAGCAAATATAAATGCATCGGTTATATATTAGAGAAACGGTATTTTTTCAACTTTTTGTTTTCACAATGAAATTTAAATTGTAGCATCATAAATTGTGATTTATGAGGTGTTTGTAAACCAAACTAAAAAAATATATCTTGTGTAAAATGTTGTTGTGATAAAATTAAAGTGGATGTCACTGATAAATTGTACTCAAAGTGGAATTATATAAGTAAAGTATATACTTGCAAAGGTTTTGTGGTCACAAGCCGTTTTAACTTCAGTAGCTGTTTCGGTACTCAAGGTTTCCAAGAAAGTCACAACTTTATAATTGGAATTGTAGAGGCACATGAACACGTGTAATTGACATGTTTACAAAATAATAACTAGGACAGGAGAAATGTACTCACGTGTAACCTACATGTAACATGTGGCTTATTTGTATCCTTCCTTGCCAATCAGCTGATTGGTTACTGTGGAAAACGTCTCGGTACTTTCCTGTTAAAGGGAACATTCATTATTATCGATGATTTATTTTCGATATATCGATAGTTTTGTTTTCCATCCGATATATTGATAGTAACAAATTGAAACATATCAGCTGACAAGTACGATATAGCATACAGTAAATAAATATTGTTCAGTATCAACAAACAATAAAAAAAAATTATATTGAAATGAAACTGTTCTAAACTAACCTAACCAACCAAACTTGCTGAAACATTTCAAAAATCCGTTTGATAGCCTATTCCCCATATGTCTTTTCTGTTATCAAATGGAATTTTGAAACGGTAACTTAGCCTATACAGCAAGTTTGGTTAGTTATGTTAGGTTAGTTTAGAATAGTTTCATGTCCTAATCCAATATATAGGCTATTATTTTTGTCTAGACAAGGTTAGTTCTTAATTTGTAATCTAAATGCGTTTGAAGATATTAAAACAGAAGGAATACCAATCGTGAATTAAAACAAAACTATCGATATATCGAAAATAAATCATCGATAATAATGAATGTTCCCTTTAACAGGAAAGTACCAAAGTCTCCTGTTATTCAGTAGCTGTGTAATATTTTGCAAAAGGCTGAATGCAGCAGTGTACAAAGCTAGACCTGTACAAGAGATTACCCAGGCGAGAAATAGGTTCTGTAATGAAATCAAATTAAACGTCTTTGAGACATCCTGAATGTTCCACGCTGTGGGAAATAGATTTATCACAAAGGGAATATAAAACTCAATCATGTTGTTTTTTATTTAAATGTATATTAAACAGTATTATCCTTTAAGTTCGGGGGTAACTAATTATAACATTGTTATTAACTGTGTTTAAATATTATTTGGCGTTCTCTATGAACAGCTGCGAAATTAACACAGAAGAACTGTTATTGACAAATAAACGCATAAACAATAAAGTTTAAAACGTACACGGTCCAGTTATGATAAAAAATATTCCAAAAACTGGAAGTTCTGACGAGTAGCTATAGGTTTGATTGTGTCGTTGCAGGTGCTTTCATCCTTTGAGTGGAAGAGAGTTCACAATATTTGTAGCTCAAATATACTGTCTTAGAAATTTGAAAAATATTTGTTGTCACAACTATGTGGTTTGTAACTCAAAAATAAGGAGATTTCGGTTTGAGTTTGAGTTTATTCAACATTCTGACATGTTTTTGCAACGCAAATATTTAGATACAGTTTTTACGACTTAAAAAAATACATACAAGAAACGAAAGTGACATTATTTAAAATCAGCCAAGGATAGGTACTACTGCCCTTTTGTCGGATTGAAATTTAGTTTCAATTTAAATAATCTTTTTTGATTCTCTGAAACTTTGTAGATTTTGATCGTGTTGGTCTTGCAACTAAACTATTTAGTTAAGCGTTTGATAAAAATAGCCTACACCAGATGGCATTTAAAGTTATTTTCCATATTATCTTTTAATAGTTTTCAATACATGTTTGAGGTATGTCCTGTAGTACTGTAGTTTCCTAAACTGCACTAGCTATATTATCAAATAAATACGAAAATAATTTGTCAATATATTTCTATCCATATGGGTTGTTAGCCCTGTAAAGTATAAATGTGCTAAGTGAATCATAAACTTTATGGGAAACACAATCTTTGTAGTCTAAGTGTTTTTATTGTCAATAAGTTAGGAGTTGTTCACATATGAACGTGTGACTTTATGTTCCTAAGTGGCGGCTTTGTTGCAAACATTGAGTTCCAAAAAACTTGCTGGTGTTTTCCTGACAGCTTAAAAGGTTTCTGACTTCAGAAAAGTCACAGGATTCTACTTAACCTCCTCCATAATAGAATTATGTTAGATTTTCAAACACTTTTGTTTATGGAATTCGGATATAGAACTATCTTATTTTAAAACACCTGTTATACAATCTTTAGAATGCACTGCCGTCGTGAATATGTACAAAAATTAGCCTATATTGATAATTTTAACCGGTAAAGTGAAATTTATATGGAAAAACTATAATCAACATATTTTACTTGTTTTTAAAGGCATTTTAGGTTATTATTATAATAGTTTGGTTTAAAGTTCCAATGTTATTTTTTCATCTTAAAAATAATTTTTATCTCAAATCCATATTAATACAAGAATTGTAATTTGAAACATACGTCATACATATTTTTGTTACTTTAATGTTCCAGATATTAAATAATATTGATAATTTTAACCGGTAAAGTGAAATTTATATGGAAAAACTATAATCAACATATTTTACTTGTTTTTAAAGGCATTTTAGGTTATTATTATAATAGTTTGGTTTAAAGTTCCAATGTTATTTTTTCATCTTAAAAATAATTTTTATCTCAAATCCATATTAATACAAGAATTGTAATTTGAAACATACGTCATACATATTTTTGTTACTTTAATGTTCCAGATATTAAATAATATTGTGAGTACAACAATTATATATACTTTTATTCGTCATATCTAAACATTGTAAGATATGACGTTCACGTATTTGTTGATCAATAACAAATCTAAAAATTTTAAATTTTCACTACGGTTACTTTAGTATTTATTAAGAATAAATGTTAAAAAGTATGTTATACTGACACTGGTATACTGACACTGGTAACTGGTGGTATACTCGGTGATTGGCACTACTTTATTTTTGTAAGTAATACTTACATTATATTCTGTAGTATTTTACTTTTACGTTTGCTTAATTTTACTAATGTAACTTATTAATTTATATAGTAAACAAATAGTTGTGATGAAGGCTATTTTCATATCCAGCATTATTGATTTATTTGTTATAAATCAAATAGTTTTGGTAATTCATTATTTAATCGTGGAAAGCAATTTTCTTATCACTGTTCCAAACTAATTGGAATATTTACTCATTGAAATTTTAAATAACGAAAACTGATTAATATAACAAGGTAATAGGAAATAATAATACAATTTAAATAATGATTAATTTATAACTATACAAGTAAATTATATTTATGGAAAGGAAAATGCAATTTATATAATATATTTTTAGATATTCCCAAATGCTCTATTTGTAACCTTGAGTTACAAACCGGTAAAGACGGTAAAGAGTTACAGACCGGTGTCTTGTATATAAAACATATCTGTTCAAATGCAGGTCTTAGCCTTGAGAAGGATCTAGGGATTGAATAGAACGTAAAAATCGGTCTTATATCGAGTTATTTCAACCCAGCTCTTATACATTGGGTTATGCTTGTCTTTTATATCCAACAAGTGAGTCATGGTTTTAAAGAGATATATCTGTATTATGCTTCTTAACTCATCCTAAAATGCAGGAAAATAACTCAAAGTAAGTTAATAAACTCCAAGCCTTGGATGGCTACTAGAATAGCTTATTATAATTAGCATTTAATAAAAGGGGTAAAATGAAATGAAATTAAATGAAAATCCTTCTTTATTGAGGCGAACTTAGGAGCTCACGGTCCTTTCTTACAGTTAACCTCTATAGGGGTATATATATTTCATTAAATTACAACTTATTGAACCTTTATTGGGTGAATCCAATCATCTTGATGTATTTATGATAACAAGTAGGCCCTGGATTGAAAAGTTAAAAAATTATATACTTTCACCGGATTTTGTTCACCCATTTATTTATTTTTATTGATGATTTTGCTTGTTTGCCAATTAAATTTAAGTAAGCTACCTTCAAATTATTAGTAAACATTTGTTATACTGTTACCTGCATATTATTTGTATCTGGCCATGCTTTATTAACATTCAAAGTAATTTGTTTAGGGTTATTTTTTTATATTACCTTTTGCATATGTTCAAGTAAACAATAAAATATTACTCATACTTAAGACCTTTAGTGACAAAGAGGACTAAGACTGTATATCCAACTGATTCATTAGTATCATCATCCGGAATATATTTTTCACATCAAGAGTCCATCACTATTAATAATTTAAATTTTGTTTCAGAATTTTGCTTTATCAGTTATTTATTAAGTAAGCATTCTTAACAAATAAGATACTGTATAACGAAGTAGAAATTGAGCTGAAATGCCATCCTAAAACATAAACGAGTGATAGAAAAAGCAAAACCGGTAACAGAGAATATTGAAATAGAAAAACGCAATATCAGAATGCCTTTTACTTCCTTTCAATCTATATTTCTTCATTAACAGTTTATATATTGATTCTACGGTATTAGATAATGAAAAAAGCCTTCTTTTGCAACATCAACAATATTTCGTATTTATTTAACAAGGGGATATTAAAAGTAGTATTTATATGATTTGATAGTGTGTAGAGAAATTGTATAAAATACTTATATTTTGTTATATGTAATTTATAATGATTTGTTTACAACCTGTAATTCTAGAAAAATTCAGCAAAGAATTTATAAACTGCTATCATTGACTATTGGATACTGAATTAGAAATCCCATCTATATGGACCAGCTGTAGCCAATACTTTAGAAAAAAAAAACTTAGTTGTTTGACCAAGTCACAGAATGCGCTAGTGTCTAAACTCTGTTTTAGACCTTATTTTTTGTTACCTGATGGGTCATAACAGTTGCTATAGCTCACCATTAGTCATTCCCTAAGCGAGACTTGATAAAAAAGTTTGTGTATTCGACAAAATTTAGTAATTTAGATCAGTGCAATCTGGAGGTGCGCACATCAACTACGTCAATTTTTACAAAAAAATCTGACTACAAATTTAACATCATGATGGAATGTCTAGTTGTATTATGGTCAAAGCTACTATTTACCAAGTCATATTTTTTATTGTAAACTATAAATTTAGGAGCTATTTCAACAGATCTGAAAATCATTATTTGCTTCAATTAACAAATGGTATCTTTTACATAAACTTGTAATGCTGCTCCAGGAGTAACAGAGAGATTACCTTAAGAGGTTGCTCAGTACGGGGTCTCAAGAGAAATCATAGACAAAAGTACAAACAACAGCATACACACGCAAACACACGGTTGACGACGAAAGTACCAGAGCGGAAAACTGGATGGGCTTATGATGCAGCTCCAGGAGTAGCAGAGACATCATCTTCTGTTGTTGTTTGGATCAGGGTCTTAAGAGAGCTGTACAAACACCAGCATGTAAGAGATGAGAGCAGCAGTCGCCGTGACCAGAGACTCGCGGTTGATGACGAACAGTCCCAGAGCTGACAACTGGATGGGCTTGTGATGCAGCTCCAGGAGTAGCAGAGAGATCATCTTCTGTTGTTGTTTGGTGCAAAGTCTTAAGAGAAGTGTACAAACACCAGCATGTAAGAGATGAGAGCAGCAGTTGCCGTGACAAGAGACTCGCGGTTGATGACGAACAGTCCCAGAGCGGACAACTGGATGGGCTTATGATGCAGCTCCAGGAGTAGCAGAGACATCATCTTCTGTTGTTGTTTGGATCAGGGTCTTAAGAGAGCTGTACAAACACCAGCATGTAAGAGATGAGAGCAGCAGTCGCCGTGACCAGAGACTCGCGGTTGATGACGAACAGTCCCAGAGCGGACAACTGGATGGGCTTATGATGCAGCTCCAGGAGTAGCAGAGAGATCATGTAGCAGAGAGATCATAATCTGTTGTTGTTTGGTACAGGATCTTAAGAGAACTTTAAAAACAACAGCATGTAAGAGATGAGAGCAGCAGTCGCCGTGACGAGAGACTCGCGGTTGATGACGAACAGCCCCAGAGCTGACAACTGGATGGGCTTGTGATGCAGCTCCAGGAGTAGCAGAGAGATCATCTTCTGTTGTTGTTTGGTGCAAAGTCTTAAGAGAAGTGTACAAACACCAGCATGTAAGAGATGAGAGTAGCAGTCACCGTGACGAGAGACTCGCGGTTGATGACGAACAGTCCCAGAGCTGACAACTGGATGGGCTTATGATGCAGCTCCAGGAGTAGCAGAGAGATCATCTTCTGTTGTTGTTTGGTGCAAAGTCTTAAGAGAAGTGTACAAACACCAGCATGTAAGAGATGAGAGTAGCAGTCACCGTGACGAGAGACTCGCGGTTGATGACGAACAGTCCCAGAGCGGACAACTGGATGGGCTTATGATGCAGCTCCAGGAGTAGCAGAGAGATCATGTAGCAGAGAGATCATAATCTGTTGTTGTTTGGTACAGGATCTTAAGAGAACTTTAAAAACAACAGCATGTAAGAGATGAGAGCAGCAGTCGCCGTGACGAGAGACGGTTGACGACGAACAGTCCCAGAGCTGACAACTGGATGGGCTTGTGATGCAGCTCCAGGAGTAGCAGAGAGATCATCTTCTGTTGTTGTTTGGTGCAAAGCCTTAAGAGAAGTGTACAAACACCAGCATGTAAGAGATGAGAGTAGCAGTCACCGTGACGAGAGACTCGCGGTTGATGACGAACAGTCTCAGAGCTGACAACTGGATGGGCTTGTGATGCAGCTCCAGGAGTAGCAGAGAGATCATCTTCTGTTGTTGTTTGGTGCAAAGTCTTAAGAGAACTGTACAAACACCAGCATGTAAGAGATGAGAGCAGCAGTCGCCGTGACGAGAGACACGCGGTTGACGACGAACAGTCCCAGAGCTGACAACTGTATGGGCTTGTGATGCAGCTCCAGGTGTAGTAGAGAGATCATCTTCTGTTGTTGTTTGGTGCAGGGTCTTAAGGGAACTGTACAAACACCAGCATGTAAGAGATGAGAACAGCAGTCCCCGTGACGAGAGACACGCGGTTGATGACGAACAGTCCCAGAGCTGACAACTGGATGGGCTTGTGATGCAGCTCCAGGTGTAGTAGAGAGATCATCTTCTGTTGTTGTTTGGTGCAGGGTCTTAAGGGAACTGTACAAACACCAGCATGTAAGAGATGAGAACAGCAGTCCCCGTGACGAGAGACACACGGTTGAAGACGAACAGTCCCAGAGCTGACAACTGGATGGGCTTGTGATGCAGCTCCAGGAGTAGCAGAGAGATCATCTTCTCTTGTTGTTTGGTGCAGGGTCTTGGTCTTAAGAAAACTGTACAAACACTAGCATGTAAGAGATGAGAGCAGCAGTCGCCGTGACGAGAGACACGTGGTTGACAACGAACAGTCCCAGAGCGGACAACTGGATGGGTGTGTGATGCAGCTCCAGGAGTAGCAAAGATATAATCTTCTGCTGTTGTTTGGTGCAGGGCCTCGCTGTCATGGTTACATCAAGCTCTTGTTTTATTTCATCTACTTCGTTGGACACAGATGATGAAAAAAATACTTTTATTATCAAACATGAACAAAACCAGACAAAGATAAAGGCAGCAGTCAAAGGCTTTGCGATGAACAAATACCTTGACGGATCCTTTACTCCATACAGCATCCAAACGCTGAATAGATATCTGATGGACACTGTAAGAGTTACTAAAGAGTAAACTGTTACCAATATCTGGTACACGTTGTTTATATCCGAGTTGCATTTCAGCACTTGTCGAACTCCAGTAATTACTTTGTCCAGCATGATAGCTGACTCAGCCATTTTGCTCACAATTCGTAGTTTCTTACACACCAAACGTTTCAAAATGGCGGCGTTCAAAACGTGATTGCTGCAAATCCACATTGCAAAAAGTACTGGACTGTGCTCGAACGCGATTACAGTAGTCACCAAAACCACCATTTCCACCGATATCAAACATTTGTATGTTACAAGAACTGTTAGGACGTGATTTGTGGTGCTTGGATGATCATCTTGCATACCTTCATTGAAATGTCCATACAACTCAGAGTACAAATCTGTGAAACTGACGGCAAAGCAAACTGTTAGTAGGTCTGATAGAAACAAGATCAAATAGAAGAAAAAAACTAAGTTTTCCGTGCACGCTACGAGACCTCTATTTTCATTTGCTAACAACATATAGCTTACGGATGCCATGCCACAAATTAGTGATAAACATGTCAAACAAGCAACTGATTTTCTCAACAGTTGTTGTCCAAGATACGGACATTTCAGTTCATAGTTCAAAGATAATAGTTTAATCAAACATTCTTCTGAAAACATTTTCCCCGAAGAACTATAATGCTACATATATAGCTTATTGTGTTGGCAACCTAAGTATTGTAAACCAAATTGATCAGTATTGTTTCTGAATTTTCTTCTGACACTCTATTTCTGACAAATATGGTACAAGTGTTATTATATTGCTCTTGACTATGACGTCATACGTCTTATACGATAATTGTACGTTGACATGACATGTGTGAGGACAACTGTGCAAGTTCTATTGTTGACATAGCCATGAATTGACCTCATTAGATAAATGAGTATTATAAACATTTATTGGAATCAACTGAATATTTAAATCTTTAAATAATTTTTTTTTATTTTACTTTACTTTTACTTTTTAAACCCCGAAAAATGTTTACTACCATGGTGTCAGAATTAAGATAATGACTCAAAATATCGATGTTCTATTTGTTTTTTTTTTTTTTTATGGGTACATTTACGGAATCAAACGCAATTAGCTTCTACAAAAGAAGAATACCATTGTTATTCTACTGTTGGAATAGAAATAAACATATAAGATTGTAAACCATTGTTTAAACCCACAGGACGTAATATAAATTCCTAATAAGATGTGTTCAATAAAAACCCTCACGCACAGCAATATCCTTTTGCTTTAGAAAACTTCGACACTGACTCTCTTGGAACATTCTGATTTCTGATGCAATTGAAGTAATTTATTTTCTCAATACTACAAGAAAATTGCACCTGATAAATTAGTTTTGAGATGAAATACACGTGACATCCTATTGGTGATTAAAATAGTTTGCAATAATTTCATATCACTCAGTATATAAAAATAGAATAAATCCATATTAGTAGGCCTATGAGTAACTTTATTCTGTATATTTTATGAGTTTACCTCCAACAAAATTACCTGGTTCAGGCTACGAAAAACAGTTTAACACTGTTAAAATAGAAATAGTTATATTAAAGAAACTGTTTTTAAAATATTTTTTGTCAAACACACCATTGAATTTTAACTTCATATTAGTTGATGGCAAGAACCACAATTTCACATAAGATAATGGGGATGGTAAAAATTAAATTAATTACATTTCGTACTAATATAATTTTGAATACCACACATTTCTAATAGAAAAACATAATAAACTATATACAACGATTTTATTGAACGATATTAATTTTGTTCACCACAACCCTTATATATCTATAAACAATGAGTTTCTTCTTTATTGCCTAAGTAAACAATAAACATGCTGTTGTTTATTGTAAGTTAAGTCTGCATTGTTGCTGTAGAAATAGACACATTACATTACGATAGATGACGTCACAATAGATGACGTCACAATAGATGATGTCACAATAGATGATGTCACACCACATGGTCACATTGTGATGGTTAACATAGGGTTCACTATGTTAAGTATACACGAGACACGGGGACACAAATATATGGAGATTTATATATTTATAATAATAAGCAAGCATGTTTCTTTAAAACCTTTTTTCTCAGCTCATGCACATCGTAGGGAAAATCTACGCATACTGTTAGAACGATATTTTCCTCTAGATGTGCCGAATCCATTTATAAATTAAAATAGGCTAAAAAAGAGCACAAAAAATTAATTTAATTTTTTTATTAATATGGGCCTCATGGGTTGCTATGCTGGTGACGAAATAACAACGAATTAAAAACAGAAAATCTAAACAAATAAAATGGAAGAAATTCCAATCACATGTTTTATTTTCAGTGTGTGGCAAAAATAGACAAGTCTGTGCATTACATACTTTTGGTCGAGTTTTTGACTACTGCACGACCTCTAATAGGCTACTTATAAATTATTATACTTTGAAAATAGTTGGTCAACAGTTGAAGAAAGTTGTCACCTACAAAATAAAGTACCCCAGCCACAGCAATCCTGTAGACTAGGTGAATTACCATTTTCCAAATTTCATTTTAACTAAAATATACACTTAACATGTCAGATTTAATTGCCTAATCGAATAACGTTATGTTTAACGAGTATTTAGGTTTGCTGCTACAGGAAGGGAAAATGTATTTTTGATCAGATATAAAGGATTGAATAAATATATTTGTCAAATTTGACCAAATCATATCCACAAACAAGTGAACTACAACAGTTTTGTTCTTCATAAGAATATTATGGAAATTTTAAATGTAGTGTTTTTATGTAGCCTGCAACAACACTCAAATATACATTATAATCGTTGTTATTATAATCCCTACAAGATGGTTGTAGTTAAAATTAAACATTTATATGTTTTAAACATTTATATGTTTAAGGGGGAAAATAAGAAAACTAAATTTTGTAAAAGCTTAAAAAACCCACATCCACCAATTTATATTAGCCTATCTTATTGGCTCATGAAATGTATCTAATATAAATTAAATTTTAGCCAAATTTATTTAAAATCTAATCATAATTGTTTGAGCTATCGCGGTCATAGACATATACATATATGTAAATTAATCGAGATCTAAACGTGTCACCTAAGTTAATAACTTTTACTTTTTGGGTTAAATTTGCAAAAAAATAAATGTTTAAACGTAACCCCAAACTTGTATGTCACAAACAAAACTAATAGTTTAAACCCTTTACAATTCATCGACGACAACACCAGCTAAACGACCCATATAATTTACTTTGAACAAGTGCTTTCCAACCATGCAAGATTTAATTGCTATGTTCATTTGCTATGTATTTCATTCGCTAATTTATCTTCGTTTAAATAACTATAAGCCATGCAAAATGCGTATATTTTAAGTTGTAATGCTTCTTAAAATTAATATTTATCACTATATAATAATTTATTTAGGTCTTTTTAATACAGTTAACATGCAGTATAAATCACGTAAAATTGTTAACCAACATATTCGAAAAGATAGGCCTTATGTCATCTTTAACTTAGGAATAAATTCCAAGTCCTTAGCAAGTTCATTTTCATTGTCGGAGGACATTGTTCACAAACCCGGTTTTACTTAACATCTAGATTAGTGGCATTGTGTGTTTGGGAATATTTTTAGATACAAATGGATTTTTCTTTGTTGAAAATAAGTTTTGAAGTAAATCTCGCATTAAAATTGAATATTTTGTATTTTTAATGATATTAACGGACTTTACTTCAATCATCCCAAGATTGATAGCTTAGTGATCTAACGCTTGGTTATCAGTTTAGTATTACACAAAAAGTATGTATTCCCAAAGAAAAGTTAAAACAAATCGAAAATGGTCATAAAGTCAATCCCAAGTAGGTTTACTGTCTGCTAAAAGCTAATGAACAACAGAGGATAAATGAGTTAGAAGTCAAATTTATTGTACCTATCCAATGATGTGATTGAAATCTAATTATAATAATGATTAAATATCTCTCATTTGCAATCCATTGAGTTGTTCATCACCAGACTGTAAAATTCAATTTGTATTTTATTACACTATTCCTCATAATTTCTGTTGTACTAATTACTAATAACATGACCACTCTTGCTATATAATGAAAATTGAGTTTTCTTTGTATTGCACAGCAAAGAATAAAATGCTGTCTAGGTAAATATTCGTTAATAAACTGAAACCCCAAAATCAACTACAGCCACTGGGGCACATCTTCAGGTTGTCGAATTTTGAGATAGAAGTGCTTTCATCCATGGATGAGTTTAATAAATAATTTTTATCACACACAAAATAAATTACATATATTGACAAACTCATCCACGGATGAAAACACTTTTATCTCAACGTTTGACAACCTGAAGATGTGCCCAAGCGGCATGAAACAGCTGTAGTTGATTTTAACTACATCAAGGATCGTACGACGCAAAAGGTAACGTAAACCATTATATATTGCAATTTTCAATCCAGAAAACCCATTATGAAATTTAAAACACATAAAGAATTTTGTTGTGGTGGAAACCTCTCACATAAAAACCAACTAATCTGGTATCCATTCGTTTAATTCTTTCAATAATTAAATTATTTAGACTTTTTTTTCAAAATACTTCTTACAGTCATAGGATGGAGAAAAGTTACATATTCAAAGATTTAAAATCAATAATAAGTATAGGGACATATAGATAGATCCTAGATTTAAAGGCTGGCCGGATCAGTTTTGCGATATTGCTTTTATCATGAGCTGGAGAGATAACTTGTTGTATAATGTGACTCTGGAGTTCACTTATGTTACTACAGCTGTTGTCAACTGTTTACACTTGGAAATTAGGTCTGAAACTTGTTACGATATATTATTTTTATTTCATATATTAGGACTTTAGGGCATTCTTGACACTAACCTCTATAAAAGAACACTACGCTACTTATTCATAATGAGTATGAATTTTTATTTCAAGCCAGACTGAAACATAAAAGCAATGGAACAATAAACCAATAAAACCAATAACCAATCAAATAAAACCAATAAACCAATAAAACCAATAAAAGCAATGGATAACAATATATTACTTGTGGCCAATAGAAATGTGTGTTGCAAACATTATGGGCTGAAATAGTCACGAGCAAGCAATAGATTAAGGGAATGGCGTATAAATTGTCACTGGTTAACAGGCTGTTTTGCCATTAAATTTTGCATTCCATGTTAATATTAACTGTAAAACAATTTATAACAATCATATATATATATATATATATGTATACCAATAATAAATCTTCATAGTAATTAAAGTGGAGCATTTATGGCACACAAAATCTGTTTATTCCGTTAGAGTGAAAATGTTTAAAAAATATATTACTTTGCTTTTTAAGTTCCTTTTGAAAAGCATTTTTTGTTCATAACACTTAAAGTGATATATCGAGCTATTTATTGACTACAGTATTATCAGACACAATAATAATAATTCTGGAAAACGTTACAATTTGTTACTAAAACTATATCGTTTTATTCACCAGAAAATTTCAACTAAATAAATATATATACTAATTTTATTTTGTGATGCAAAAAATATTAATATCACTTTTACACAAGAGGAGTAAATATAATGTTAATTATTTGTGAAAACATAGTACATTAAAGTGTAGAGAACGTTGCCTGTGATTTTAAGGTATTAGATTCTATTGGAGAATTCATACAAATGCTCCAACGTTTCCATTACACCTGATCTTATTAGTTTCCTCCTGACTGTTCTAGCTCTCTAGATTTTAGATAATCGAAATCAACGCAATCCCTTCATTTTAATAGGACTAAATTTTATTTCAATCAAAGGAAATTAATTTGCATACAACCCACGTACACCATCGAGGTGTTAAGTATTTACAAAACATAAAATATTTGAACAAAAATTTAGTTTAATTTTGGTTTGAAAATATTAAAATAGAATAAACTTTTTCACACTTCTGTTTAGTTCATGAATGGAATTCAAACCACAATCTATGGGAGGGCATGTATGTATGCTTATTTTTAAATGACCTCCTACGCTTATAAATTATCTAGTAAATAGTACATTAACCAGAATTTCACCTAGTAATTTATTTTATATTTTTGTTATAACTATAATTATTAAAATAAACAAATTATCTCTCGCATAAGATTTATCATAGTATTCTGATACGTTTGAGCATACAGTAGCAAGAATTATTTCTGAGATCGAACTTTTCATCTCGCTTAATTTGACACAAAATTAAACCACTTAATTTAATTGAAACAGGTTTCTATCAATTATGTGAACCATTGTTTGCAAAAATCATGAGCTCAATAATAAGATGGTTGAAAAATAACGATGAATAATAAATCAATTTAAACATCAATTAAAAAACAGGGCTGTTATAAGCATGTCAGTTTTGGATAGTTCCAACCAGAGTAAATTGTTCAATCTGTTGATATAGTTGGTATTGAATTACAAATCAGACCCAGTAAATCAGCTGTTTAACTATCTCTATGGCCAATGTGTAATGTAGTGGTGTTCCTTGTATCAAAGTGTGTGTGCTAAATTAGTTTCATTTTCGTTATTATTATTTTGAAACAGCGACGTGAACACATAGCTGTGTATTATAAGTTGAGTATGAATGCCAGGTGAGTGTAGAATGGAGTGAGATTCCTTGTGTAGCTTTGTTACTGACTGAGATCAGCTGTTTCATCATCCAAGAGAATTTATTCCAGACTAATGCAATTTTCAGTAACAGCTGGATCAAGTTTGAATCTATAAAAAAATCTACTGACTCTTCTCAAGATCGAATCATCATCCTTTGATTACAAAGCGACCACTTTAACCATTTAGCTACCCGGCCATGTCAATATTTGAGTAAAACCATTGTATTTAATTCAAGAAATAGTGTTATGTTAAACAAATACACCTGTTGTTTACTCATTAAAGAGGAATTTCATGATGGAACGGCAAAGTTTCATGTAATGTCACATTTATCACACCTGGGATAAGATACATTGTCTAACTCTGGCTTTTGAGAAATGTAATATAACACAGTTGGGTTTAGTGGTTCAATTTCAATTTTAATATACACCTATATGGAAAACCGAATTAAAATAACAATGTTTACTAAAATAATACAAGAAGCAGTAAGAAAATCAAAGTACGCCAAGAACACATCAAGGAAGCACCAGATTATATATTAAAAAATAAAGTTAACTCTTGTGTATGAAACGTAACACACATTCCAGTAAAGGTGAGTTAAAAAAGCTCTAAAATGCTCACCCACATTTTCGTTGTAGTTTATTCGAATTCGCATTATAAAGATGCACAACTGCAAAACAAACGGTAATCTGTATGTAGTGTTTTACTTTCGGAACTTAATGCAATAAATCAGAGAAACACGGTAAAAAGGTTTAGACGAGTAAAGGGCCTTCTTTACGACTTTTCAGTTCGCATAAGGAAGAGAGAGAGTGGATTTAGAATCCCTCGTATTACCAACTATTATAGAATAACAGAGATCAGTGACCAAGGAATATTGGTTCGTACACATTCTAAGATATATTCTACTGGTCATTGTTAACGTTTTCAATTTTAGAAAACATTTTATTGTCAGATACATTTTCGTTTAACCTTTTTCAAAATGAGTATATTCCTATTACCTTTTATTTGATACTGTTACTCGCCTGATTTATATACTTTGAATGGTTAGGCCTACCTAATACTGGAAATTTTACGATTCAGCCTTATTTACATTAGAATGAAGGTAGAAAATACTATTTTGAATCTATTTCATCTATTTGAACTTATTTCCTACGTTGTACAATTTTTGTGCCAATAACAATGTTTTTGGTAAAGAAATCTTTGGTAACTTAACAAACATAATGGCAGAATTTGAATATAGGATCAATTTTTCATTTCTTTTTAATCCGAAAGTCGCTGGATGCAAAATCGTTTATTGACAAGGATGCAATTGATCATTGGGCTACAAATTAATTATGCTATCTAACAATATTCCGACGTTATGTGGTAGAACAGATTTTGACGAGTTCCTTGAAAAGAGCGTAAACAATTCAATGTGTATGGATTATTCAAGGAGTTAGAATTTAAAAACAAAAATTAATCTTATATACTAAAAAAACTTTTGCAAAACTACCTGACCAAACTACTGGGCCAAATTTCACGCGGATGGTACCAAATGAAAGATATTTTCCTGTAGATGTGCAGAATCCCTGTATAAATTCAAATAGGCTCCAAAATAACCACAAAAAATTAATTTAAAACTTTAAAAAATTAACATGGGCCTTATGGGTTGCCATGTTGGTGACCAAAAAATATAAAGAGAAAATCAAAACAAATGGAAGAAGTTCAATTACATATTTTATTTACAGCGTATGGTGAAAATAGAGAAGTTTGCACAATACATACTTTTGGTCGACTTTTGACCACGGGGTTAGCTCTCATTGCTATTAATTTACAGCTGTGTTCACCCTCTTGCAGGGTTAGTTCTTGCATTCATTATCACAACAGCTGACTAACACAAGAACCTCCCTAGCCTGTAAATAATCACCCTATGGAAACACCAGTATTCAAGTAAAAAATCTCGTTTGATGTAATAACTGAAATATTTTTATTCATTTATGACTTATTCTGATGTCTTAGGTTTTTTTTTAACATACTTCTAACAAACTGGCAAAGTTCTTTTTAAACCTACAGTGAGGCGTCGAGAGGCCAAGGGAGATATGTGACTTTTTAAAAAATGTCATTATATTTTTTTCATGGTCATAAAAAAAATATAAAAATAAAAATACATACACTTTTACCCCTTGGCTTCCAACTCTTAGGTGTTTAGTTTGGAGGCCAAGGGATATAAGTGAATTATTTGTTGAAATTACACCCTTTTTTAACAAAACCCGTTACCATGACAACTATTTTTAAAAAGTCACATATCTCCCTTGGCCTCTCGACGCCTCAATACAGAGTGGCAAAAAAGTCCCTGGACAGTTAAATATTTTAAAAAATAATGCAGATAGAGCTACAATACTTGGTACAAAGTTACAGGGCATACAACTCTATTTTAACACATATTCAGTGATCCAATAATTCTTCAGGGGGACGGCCCACAAGGAGTCGGAAAAAAATCTTAAATAGAAGCATAGGTCAATATGCACATCAAATTAAAGGTCTTTTTTGGTAGAATACAATGCCGCAAACCGCACTTCAAAAGGTTGATCCTGTGCAAAATGACAGTTGTTCAAAGATTCATTTAATTTACATTGCTATTTATTATACGCTTTCTCTTCAGGGGGCACAGCCCTAGGAATCGGAAGAAAATTGTTAACGTAAGAATAGGTCGATATGCATATCAAATTAAAGGTCTTCACTTGTAGATTACGATGCCATAAATTCAAGCTCAAAAGAATGCCTGAGTAAAAAATGGCAGTCGTTCAAAGATTCAAAATGGCGGATTCAAGAAATCTTTGAACATCTGCCATTTTGCGCAGGATTAACCTTTTGAAGTGCGGTTTGCGGCATTGTATTCTACTAAAAAAGACCTTTAATTCGATGTGCATATTGACCTATGCTTCCATTTAAGATTTTCTTCCGACTCCTTTTGGGCCGTCCCCCTGAAGAGTTATTGGATCACTGAATATGTGTTAAAATAGAGTTTTATGCCCTGTAACTTTGTACCAAGTATTGTAGCTCTATCTGCATTATTTTTTAAAATATTTAACTGTCCAGGGACTTTTTTACCACCCTGTATAGGAAAAGTACAAATCGTGAACTGTTTTCGTCATTCATTTGTATTTCAAGCTAATATAAGGCTATGGTGGACAAAAATTTGTTACTAAATTGAAATTTGTCAGAATGAAGAACTACAAGTAATATTCAGAGCATGAAAAACTATATATTAGTTGTATCGCATGAGTGTAAATTATTTAGCAAGATCACACACAAATAAAATAATCATAATGCGTTCAAAACTTCAAATGATCCTACTTTTTTGTTATATATTTTTGTATATGTTTATATCATAATATCTATATATCTTATCAGTATATATCTAACTTCATCCCCTATAACATTTATGGGAAAAAATTATTTCATTCATTATAATTTAAAAGAAGAAAAACAATCCGAGGGTTGATAAAAAATATACGTTTAGTTGAAAAAATAACTAAGCCTATCATAGATTATACAATGGATGTAGCTGAGGTTTTATTGACGATAGTTTTGTGTGTCTACAAGGAATACTCGACATTGGAATAGCCGCTGACTTATAAACTATAGCAGTGTTTTTTTCTTTCTATTTAGTGTTTTTTTCATTGCCAGTTAAAGTTTTTTGTTTGATTTCGTGACTAAAAAATAAAATAGTTGTATAAACTAACAAATACACAAGGGAAACCCAAGTGATCTTTTAAAAAGTGAGTTTCGTACATTATCGTTACGTTATTGTTGTTTTTTATACGTTATTGTTGTGCGTTATATGTTATTTTTGTGCGTCATACGTCATTGTTGTGTGTTTTACGTTATTTTTGTACGTTATACCTTATTGTTGTGCGTAAAATATGTTATTGTTGTGTGTTATACGTTAGTGTTTAAGCCAGTGTGATAAAGTCAACCCAAACACAAGTTTAAATACCTCCAGTCACAAGACTATTAGCTATGTGATAGTGGTGCAACACTCTAAACTTAGTCTAGAGTAATTGTAATGTCTAAAACTGTTCCTGATGAGAGCCATAATATAAGGGAACGACATTTTAATCAAATCAAAAATACGAATTACAAGTAATATACACGGACCACACTAATTAATAGTTTTTCCCCGTTTTTCTATCTTACAAATCAAAAACCTAGTGATCACAAACACGCTCACCTCTTAATGTAGTAGACATGCCACACAAACATTCACATAGTATGAGATTAATTAGCCTAACTGAGTTAACGTTCAGCTGGAGGGATGAAAACAGTGTAATATTAGCATACAGATTGTCGCACCAAGCAGTTGTGTGCAGAGATTAGCTTTCTTGTGGCTGCTGGTGACAAGTCTCACAAAATGACTCCGTGGTTGCCAAGACGGTATGATACATGAGTGGTTTTATGAAGATTTGCTATATAACCTTTTTGCTTATATTTTTATATTAAAATACTGTTAGTTAGAAAGTGTCATAGTATTCATTTTACAACGGTTTCTCATACTCTGTGAGTGTTTTCGTATCGTGGGAAAATCTCGTTCAAAACTTGTACAAATAGTGATTTTCCTGCACTTGATCGAATTATTTCCGTTTTTGGGTTCCCCTCGTACTCAACAATAGCTCTAGTACCATAGATTAAAATAATACTCCTTTTATCTATGCTAGTACGCTCGGCTTCGCCTCTCTCGTGACATTTTTGGTGTTCCTATTGAAATTGAGCGCGCAACGAACATGCTACTTTAAGTACAATAATAAAATAGACTATTATATTTAATTTAATTTAATCCAAAGTTTTTTTATGAATTGGTATACCGTTGTGAAAATTACTCGGTGAGTTACAAATCACAGTATGAATGACAAAAGATTAATGATCGAAGCAATCAGTTGTGTTATTGTCAATAACCTCAAACCATCAGGATTAAAAGCGATTGGTAGTTGGTGGTTGAGTATTGGATCTTGTTTGTATGTGTTATTTGCTTTCAAATATATTTTGAAGGTTACAGTTTGTTAATTTTAGTTAAGTGCTACATTCTTGTATTAAATGTTGACAGATGCCATTCAATTGTTAAATTTGTTTTACAGCAATAATAAATTTTAAGTCTGCAAATTTGTCTAAATATCGATAAAAGGTAGATGAAGATTTTAGTGAAACATACAATGAAATGGTATAATACTTATAATAACTTTTTGATTGCGATGAAAATATTTTTGTCAATCAGCACTACTTTCTTCCGAAAAACCAGCGGAGGAATTTTGTGGGAAGAATATGTACAGCAGATGTTTGTCTCTGATTCTTTTTCGCCCTCAAATTGCTTCTGTAGCCCAGCATCACATGTCAGCCATTTTTTCTGTTTTACACCAAAAAGGTATTTTTTTTAAATGCTCAATATGTTTTGAATCTGTAAATAATTGATAAAATGCCCACGTATTAGGTCTAACTGTGCATATATAACAGCTATAAATACATTTTAAAAAGCATTGCAGTATTAATCAATATCGTTATAATTAAAGAGAGATGAAAAGATAAAATACCGACGCTTTCAACTCCCCCCATTCCTACCATACGTTAGGAATAATTTATCTAAAAGGTGGAGTTTTTTTTAATCACTTGTAGCCTCAAAGGATCCATTACTTGAATATTTTTGTACCATTTTAATGAGTCAAATTGAGAAAAGCTTTCAGGAATGAGTAAACAATTTTAAAAAAATATGTAAAGAATATAAGCCATGGGTAAGCTTATTAACTTCCAATGATTTTTACTCTGATACACATTACTTAATAAGTAGTGATACGTTTTATTTTAAAATATTCGGTTTGGGACTCGATCTGTATGAGGAAAATCCATTCCAGTCGGCACGGTTCTAGGAGCAAGCAGCATATTCACTGAAGGAAATCAGACGTAGATATTCAATGTGGTTGGGGAATATTGGATAAGCAGAAGGAATTCCAACTTCAATCGTATTATCACGAGGAAGGCGTATCAAGGAAGGTATTATTGAACTGTAAACGCATTGAACGTGAGATGAACACCAACATTTGTAAATATGAGATATCAAAATTAAAATAAGCCTTTGTACTTAATGTTACGTAAGACGCTATCTGTTTTGTAAATATTTTGTTGTGTAAAACTCAATATACTATACTAATGCAGTTTGGTAATTATTTTGGTTTAGGTCAATTCAGAGACAATATTGGGAAGTAGAACATCATATAAATCTCAAAGCTGTGGCTATTTCAATAATAATAAGTAGAACGAATAATAGTTTAAACCGATGTAAAATTGTAATGTACGTATAATGCATTTGTCTTCCTTTTACACTTTTGTACACCTTTTTACACACAACTTTACATGTAGTACTCTATACTTTTGATGCACATCTACTCATATATAATTGTACATGTAGACATTACAATAGTCTACTACAGTAATGTGGCACCATAAGTGTGTGGTTATAACATAGCTTAGATCCATTAATGATTTGAGAGATTTGAACTCGAAACCTTGGGAACCGAAGCTCCGAGCTTTGTCCTTAGACGAGATCACTTCAGTGCGACTTTAGCTCTGTAAAGGCTTGACTACGTCATCCCAACGTAAAATACAGCTATTAAGGGATATTAATTCCAGTATTTAAAGGCATTGCTAGAACCTAAAAAATATATGTATTGTAAACGTATTGTGGACATATTTAGTGTTATCAGGTAGCTTCTTATACTCAGAATGGTTTAGATAAGTGAAATTGTTGTAACACAAAGCCTACTCGAGAACATTCCCCTCTTCTCTTTCCAATTTGTCACTTAGGACATTTTATTGCTACTTAAAGTCCTATTCTAAAACTTGTAAACCAGGGGAAATCGTTTTACAAGCTTTTGATTTCAATTTTTTAATATATATCAAATTTATACATAGTATAAAATGTTTACCCTTATTGTGAATAGTATGGTCATTAGAACAAAAATTACGTGCTATCATTGTGCTATTTATTTGAAACATCGTTCTAGAGTTTGAACACAAGTTGTAAGTTTTTCCTCTGAAAATGGTGTGTTCAAGTTTTAAATTTTTTTTATGATTTATACGTTGTTTAAATTATTTAAATTTGTTGTACTGAAATGGCAAAATATTTTTACAGCATAGTACAGTATTTAGTTGGCGTATACTTGCTTATTGCGATTGAAAAGTGATTGATTTAACGTCGTTAACAGAAAGAGAAGCCTGAATGGCATTTTTTGGATTGAAGAAAACCTCAAACAATTAATCATGGAGAGGTGAAAATAGCAGCAGTTTATATTTTGTTTATGATTTAGTAAAAACTGTGGTTATAGTATAACTTAATCATTTAACTTCAACTTAATTACTTATAGTATAAATATATATCACTCATCCACATGCAAAATGTATTGTTATTGTGTAAATATGTTATTTAGTAGCTCGCGTTTGTAAAATTTGACTTAAAAAACTTCAAAAGACCGCCATTTAAAAATTTAAAAATGTTTATAAAAATATTTTTTGGAACTTCTATTAACGAAAAGTTGAAATTAGTACCAAGTCTCACAAGAAAATCACCAAGTTGTTTTAATTTATTAATTGAAACATTATAAAACTCTAGAATGAAATCTAAGATCTTTGTGGCTTAAGCCAAAATCGTATAATGTTACAAGATATTTTTGTCTTTTTGAATATGTATACCTGGTTCTACAAATCCCACCAATAATTTTAGTGACACACTCTAAATATTAATTTTTCCTACTAGTTCTGGGGAAAGCCAAAAATTGTTTTTTTTTTCTTTATTTAATTTACAATCTGTTCAAGTTGAACAATAAGCAAATGATATAAATAGTAATACAAAAATAACTTGAAGAACATGAGCTAGTGATTGACCACCGTCAACACTATAGCAAACAAAGAGAATTTTGATAACACTTAGCCGAATCTGATTGGTAGGTCCAATATCGTATGTCGCTTCAGTCTGTAGATGGTGTTGTGATTGTCCAATAAATTAAGTGCAAGATGATTTGAATGATTTCCCAATTTTATAATGTATTTTTCACTATATTTTGTAATTTCTTCTTTTACTGTTCGAATTTGAAGATCATTGTGAAGTGTTCTGTTGGTAACAAACCAAGGAGCGTTGACAATTTTACGTAATAATTTTGATTGGTAACGTTGAATAATTTCAATGTTTGAGGTACTTGCTGATCCCCAAAGCTGAATACCATAAGTCCAAATTGGTTTTAAAACTGTTTTGTACAGTAACAATTTATTTTGTGTACTGAGTTTTGATTTAGATCCAAGAAGCCAATTAAGTTTAGTTGTTTTTAAATTTAGATGTTGCCTTTTAGTCCAGATATGTGCCTTCCAATTAAGCTTTGCATCTAAGTGCATGCCCAAGTATTTTATTTCCGTTACTTGAGGGAGGTGAATATTGTTCATGGATACTGGAGGACATGTAGCCTGATTTAAGGTAAAAGTAATGTGTGCTGATTTATTTTCATTAATTTTGAACCTCCATGTTTTAAACCAGTGAGAAATTTCATCCAAGTTTAGCTGTAAATTTGCTGTAGCTTGAGCTGGATTGTCGTGGACAGATAAAATCGCCGTGTCATCCGCAAATGTAGCAACCATAGTGTTTACACTTTCTGGTAGGTCCGATGTATAGAGAATATACAAGTATGGTCCAAGCACGCTTCCTTGGGGGATTCCTGATTCTATAGGGTAAAGGTCAGTTAAGTAATTTTGATGTTTAATTTGGAAAGTTCTGTTGGTAAGATATGATTTTAAAATAGGAAAAACTGAATGGGGTAGTAACTTCTTAATTTTGAATAGTAAACCAGAGTGCCATACTTTGTCAAATGCCTGACTGACATCAAGGAAAGCAGCAGAACAAAATTGTTTGTTTTCCAAACAGTTTCGAATTGTATGAACAACCCTATGGACCTGCTCCACGGTGCCATGTCTCCGTCTAAACCCGAATTGGTGTCCTGGAATGACGTCGTCTTCTTCAAAAAGAGCTTGTAGTCTTTTGAGGAACAATTTCGATAATTTTTTTATATTTTTTTCTAATCAGGAAAATTTAAAAATACATTCTTTGGGGTTGAAACCCTTCCCAGCTAAGCAAAACTTGATTAGCTGTATAAAATCAATAGAATTAGCCTATGAGATAATTTATTGATAACAAACGTTGTATTTCAAACAACGTAGATGTATTAGTATAGTTTGCATCAAAACAATAAAAGAAATATTTACTTTCAAAGGAAACCGTATTATTGAACATTCTTCCCTTGTTTTCTTGAACTAGGAATGCTTTGTACATACCAACTGACATTTATTTAAGAGAGGAAGGATTGAGTATACCCTGTTTAAAAATCTATACTTATTTAATTTGATTAAATATAAACGCTAAATTTAAAAAGTATTCGAATATTCTTTTGGACTCCTAAGTTTAGAAAAATGCTGACAACTGTAGGAATTAATCTTTTAATTTGTTTTTATAATGTTATTTAAACTATTCGCTATGGATGTTGTAATTCTTCCGAACTTCATTCTTGTTCCTATTTGGGATTCAAATTTTGTTCTCTGATAACATATTTTACCTGACAAACCTGGTACCTGGTTTTCAGGGTACTTGAACCATTGTACCATGGATAAAACATACTCCCTTGTGTTGCTTAGTCTACGATTATACTCATAACCGACACTACAAAATGCCATTTATCATTGAGCTATCCATTAATAATGCTATCTTACAAATGGTCGTTAGATAGTATCAAGACCAGGGCTTAGACCGTTTCCTTGTGAGAAAAGTAAAAATACCACAGAGGTAGATAAAAAAAATTTTAGAAATTTCGTGAAATATTTATATTCTTTTAATAGTATCCAATTATACAGGGCTATTGAAAAATATGGACCCAATTTCGGGAGTTTGTATATTTAAAAGTATAAATCGGAAATAACTAAATTTTACACCGTTTGAAAGAGTTTTATTTACACTGATTACAATTTTCAAATGATCAATGTGCTGCGCGGCAAACATCTAGCGATAGCCAAATAAGTCCCACACACCAGACAGTATCTTTTGTATCACAAATTCCGTTAAACTGCCTAAAACGAGTTATGCTTCTTTAGTCAGTGGTTGGTTACCAAATTCGATGCGAAAAGCCTGCTACACTGTAATAATTGTATATTCAGTTTTTGCAAACTCTGTCACACAAAAAATCTCATGTTATATGGTAGGCTTATTACCAACTTATGCTAAAACGCCCATTGTTGTTATAGCTTTTTCGGCTGTTTACAGAACTGTAGTAAAAAACTGTGAAATTTCTTCTATTTAATGGTGTAAAGTTTATGTCTGTCCGATTTATACTTAATATACGGAGTCATGAAGTTCGGTCCATATTTTTGAATAGCCCTGTATTTTAATTTCAGTTTATTTTGTTTTATTCGATCTGGTGTCACAACCAGGCTAATAAATCATTAAAATTATGTAAAACAAAATAGAGATAACTTAATACAAAAATCTCTGATTCGTTTAAGCAAGTGCTATAAGATATAACAAGTTCTAAGAACCCTCTACGAGTTTTAGAACTTCACGTAATAACTGTAGGACTAAAGTTGTCACCTTAGATAACTTTTAATGTTCTTTATATTACAGTCCTTGTGATAAAATAAAATTTCGAAATAAATGGTAGCAGTCATTTTAGGTTTGTAAAATAAAAGTAAGTATTTTAGAGACTCTTGACATACAAAATATTAATTTAAAGATACATTATGTGGTTTGAAAACATAGTAACCCCTTGTAGGCGTATAGCTTACATTTATGAGGAAAAACGATTAACCGCTTATCATTTAGACAGTTTTAGAGTAACAAATTTCAGAAAATACCTTTAAGATATATTGGACACGGTAATATAGTAAATAGGTACCTTCAATACATTTATTACAATACTGTGATTAGATTTCGTAAACTGAATATTGCAAGATAACTAGGGCAATTTTCTGATATACAGAGTAAAGTACAAAAATACACGTTAAAAACGTTGTAATAAAAGCTTGGTTGAGAAACGTCAGGAGAATATTGCAATATGAGAGAGTAATTTGTGGAATAGCTTTTAAGTCGAGATGCCTTTACATGTTGTTTGTTGCCGATATGAGTTTTGAGCGATGACTATATTTACTTTAGCAAATTACAATCTGCATCCTATATTATTACTAGATGAAAGGTTTTTTGCACAAATATGTATGTAGCAATTTTGTACAGTAGATTTACATCATTCCTCTCCCCATTTCAAAGTACGGGTATAGCGGCCAGTACACTTTTTTTGTGAATTAAGAAAATCATGTCACTAATTCCTTAGGGTTCTTATACAAACTTACAAAATCTTACGTTTAATTAAGAGTTATATCGAAAGGAAAGTCACAGATAGTTGAATTTATCTTCATTATTGAAATTAAACTGTTGCACTTAAGACCTTTTAAAGTGTCTATGAAGTAAGTGTTGCATTTATTTCTCGTTAAAATCTATAATAAGACAAACAAAATTCTTTATGTCATGATTTAAACCTTTGCCCCAACAAACTTTAGTTCATCTTCAATGTTTAATGATCTATGTTGTCTTTTCTCAATTGCTCATTGTTTTTAAAGGGAATCAAAATTCCTTTTTAATCGATTCAGCACTGAGTTTGTAAATCTATTTTAAATCTAAATGGGGATGTGTCTTATATCAACTGTGTAACTGTAAGGCAGACACAAGATGAATCCTACAGAATTATGTTTCCCGAAGCTTCTCCTCCGTTGTTAAGCTATCCCAATCATATCACTAAAACATAATATTATATTTTGCCTCCCTAGGCAAAGCACTGAAAAAGATTTCCTTTTTAGTTGACATTCGTCACTGGGCTCGATCATAAGCTTTACAATGACACCAATCGTAAAAATTGGTTAAGTAGAACGGCTGGAAAGGAATGTTAAAAAAAAAACCTTATTGTCAGTATTTAGATAGATTGATGGACAGATGGAAGATTAGATATAAATGTATAAGAAAAACGTTCAATAATTACTCATAATAAAATATATTAGTTTCCCGAAAACCCAATTATAATACTGTTTTCATCATCTATGTAGAAAATAAACAAATTACCTAAGTAAATTTATAAATATGTACTAAAATGATGAATCAATGAACACCAAGACAGCTTGATATGCACATATGGCATTCAAATTTACTATATTTCTGACAGTCCCTTGTTGATTAGATTGTAATGTGTTGAATCAATAGTGAGGTACACTTCCATTTGTAATATTTCTGCTGAACATTTCGTGCAAATAATAACACTATGCTTTGCAAAATACTTTTGCAACTAAGATAGTTCAAGCCAAACTGACGATTTGCAATTTTTTTTCCAAAAGCTAGTTAAAATGTTTTCTGAAAATGCAGTAATGAGATTTGTGACTCTCAAATGTAATATTTCAGTGAAAATATTTCAAAAAGAAGTTCCACTGTTAAATATTATCGCAGCTTTTCTTTACGTGAACACCATGTTTTGTTTGCTGAGTGGAATCTATCTTGTACCAGTTAAGAAGGTGGTGATGATTTTTTCTATTGTTGTGCGGTGTATAAATACAGGCTTGATGCTTAGCGCTCTTCATTCAACATTCTTTAGCCAGGACCTCACAGTGTTGTGTGGTGAAGTAATAGAATCTCTCGGACAAGAAGTCAACGATGAGATTTTGAATTCTGCAGATCTCGTGTTGACAGCACTGGTTGTACATAAATGGCTGACATTTGTCTCCGCCCTGGTGATCGTTTACACCATAAAATCCCAAATAGCCATTACAGTTATTGTACTTGGTCTTTGGTTGTGTTGTTATCACATTGGAAACGCAGCCATCTTGAAGCATCTGGTAGCCAAGAGACTCAATGCCGTCTGGAGAATGGCAGAATCAGCTGATATCTTGGACCAGGTAGTCACTGGAGTCCGTCAGTTGCTGGAATGTAACGACAAAATAAACAAAGCGTACAAATCCCAAGTAGCAGTGTATGCTGTATCTACGTTTACGCTTACTATTAGGCTTCTATACGGCTATTGGACACTCTATGGAGTTCGGGAACACTCAATCAATTATTTGGCTTTTTCACCGATATATTCGATGTTGAATTTATTCAACTTGACATCTTCAGTGATACTTTTGGCCATGTTTTCATCTTCAATATCTGACGAGATGGAAGAAATCATACAAGAGCTTGACGTAACCATGACAGCGAGGCCCTGCACCAAACAACAACAGAAGATGATCTCTCTGCTACTCCTGGAGCTGCATTACAAGCCCATCCAGTTGTCAGCTCTGGGACTGTTCGTCATCAACCGCGTGTCTCTCGTCACGGCGACTGCTGCTCTCATCTCTTACATGCTGGTGTTTGTACAGTTCTCTTAAGACCCTGCACCAAACAACAACAGAAGATGATCTCTCTGCTACTCCTGGAGCTGCATCACAAGCCCATCCAGTTATCAGCTCTGGGACTGTTCGTCGTCAACCGCGTGTCTCTCGTCACGGCGACTGCTGCTCTCATCTCTTACATGCTGGTGTTTGTACAGTTCTCTTAAGACCCTGCACCAAACAACAACAGAAGATGATCTCTCTGCTACTCCTGGAGCTGCATCACAAGCCCATACAGTTGTCAGCTCTGGGACTGTTCGTCATCAACCGCGTGTCTCTAGTCACAGCGACTGCTGCTCTCATCTCTTACATGCTGGTGTTTGTACAGTTCTCTTAAGACCCTGCACCAAACAACAACAGAAGATGATCTCTCTGCTACTCCTGGAGCTGCATCACACACCCATCCAGTTGTCAGCTCTGGGACTGTTCGTCATCAACCGCGTGTCTCTAGTCACAGCGACTGCTGCTCTCATCTCTTACATGCTGGTGTTTGTACAGTTCTCTTAAGACCCTGCACCAAACAACAACAGAAGATGATCTCTCTGCTACTCCTGGAGCTGCATCACACACCCATCCAGTTGTCAGCTCTGGGACTGTTCGTCGTCAACCGCGTGTCTCTAGTCACAGCGACTGCTGCTCTCATCTCTTACATGCTGGTGTTTGTACAGTTCTCTTAAGACCCTGCACCAAACAACAACAGAAGATGATCTCTCTGCTACTCCTGGAGCTGCATCACAAGCCCATACAGTTGTCAGCTCTGGGACTGTTCGTCATCAACCGCGTGTCTCTAGTCACAGCGACTGCTGCTCTCATCTCTTACATGCTGGTGTTTGTACAGTTCTCTTAAGACCCTGCACCAAACAACAACAGAAGATGATCTCTCTGCTACTCCTGGAGCTGCATCACACACCCATCCAGTTGTCAGCTCTGGGACTGTTCGTCATCAACCGCGTGTCTCTAGTCACAGCGACTGCTGCTCTCATCTCTTACATGCTGGTGTTTGTACAGTTCTCTTAAGACCTTGCACTAAACCACAACAGAAGATGATCTCTCTACTACTCCTGGAGCTTCATCACAAGTCCATCCATAGATTTTGTTTATTTGAAACTATAGCCTTTATATTCTATCGACAGCCGAGGTGTAACAGTTATAACGTGAATAATTGTCTCAACTCCTGTAAATGTATGAGTTAAAATTCATAAGGAAGGACGATGTGGAAATAGTGCACTTTTTACTCAAAAGACATGATGAAATTTAATGTTAATGTTAAGTGTCCTGGGACATGTCCACAAGAGTAACTGTTTTTAATGTTACATTTTAAACAATGTGTATTTACTTATTATATCATTTATTTATCAGATGAACAATAATTTTTGTCCAAATCCAGAACAATCAATAAGGGACAAACATTTTCCTTCAAAGAGAAATATATTAAACATTCTTCTCTTCTCTAAAAGAGCTTGGCACAAAAGGATATTTCATTACAAAAGAAGTGTTAACAGGATATTTACCCTACTTTTCTAATATTACAATCAGTTTATTGCAAAAAGTACTAAAAATAATACAATATTGTATTACCTAACAGTGCATACTCCATACCAGGCGTTCAGCCAATTGATTAAATCTACCTATACAATAAGCAGTAGGTCAATATTAATTCAGATTCCCCTTGAATATGTTATTTATATGAGTTTACTTATAAATAAATATGTAATATTGCAACAAAGATTCACATTTTATATTGAATTCTGTCGTATCTAAACTAGTTTGCTTATTGCAGTACCTAAACATATGTAAAACTGTATTCCTGTGGTGTAAAGCACAGGATTTCATTCAGAACAAATCTTTTTTTTTAGAAAATATATTGGATTTAAAAACTACAGTACTACAAAGTAATAAACTGTAAATTCCTTTAGTTTTCAGATTTACTTTGAACCTGAAAACTAAAGGAATTTACAGTTTATTACTGTTTCATAATTAATTTTATGTTTGCTCCCCTAGAGAATGCAGAAACAGTGTTCCAGAAGTAATTCGGGACTGGACAACATCGGTGGACCAAGGTCCAAATAAATAGAATGTACTTTCCGGTAATTAGTAATTAAAACGGTTTTGTACCATTTAAGCTGATTATTTCTTTTAATAAACCAAGAGATAGTAAAAGGTGGACGTAAAATACCCTGGGGTATAAACTATTGAGGAGTTTTATATCCTTCCAGTGTAAGGCTTTACGTAGCGTTGATCTTAAAATCCTACTTTAACGTGACAGGATTGGAATCGGATTCTACTTTACTATGACTGTATGATTGTATCTTGTTTGAAATAAGCTAATAAATAGTTTAAACATACTAAACTAAATCAAATTATGCACTATATCTTAGGTTAGCTGAAAATATTTTATATGTTCAAATATTTGTTAATCTGTCTATAATTGAAGAAAAATTTCAGATTAATACTCTGTGCGATATCCTAACGTACTTTAATAGTAGGGCTTTAATATATTATAATTTTCGTATAATTTAGTTCCTCAATTTCATGAAATTTGTCTTAGTTTGTACTTAAAATTTTAAGTACCGTACAATCTTAAGATTAATTTAAATCTTATAATTTTATGGATTTACTTCCAAAATATTTTACACAATAAACATATACGATAATCATAAATTTCTTTTAAAATAGCCATGTTCAGACATGTTCCATCAAATATGTTCAAAATAGAACTGTTGAAAGAACATTCAAAAGATAAATAATAACCTACGATAAAGAGTATATTAAATATAAAATGTAATGTAGGCTCTTTTTAATTTTTTTAAAGACAATCGGTGAAAATTATATATTTTTTGTAATACAATATAGGTACCTGAGTTAAGATGTTGTGTGATTTTTAATTTTGTGTACAAATAAAAACACAGCATATAGGAGATATTTCAATTTAAAATTGTACTAAAATTATTGGGTTTTTGTAATATGAAGCATAGAGATTGTATTAAAAGTTTAATCTTGTTAACACTGCACAAGAAATCCACGTTCATCTCTTCTCAAATGTATTTTTAGTCCAATAATACCTTCCGTAAATACACCTTCGTCATAATAAGATTTCAGTCGGAGTTTCTGTCTCCTCAGGCTTTAGTCCCTCACCACATTAAATAGCCAAATCTTATTTGCCCTTAGTGAATATACCTCAATAATGTGTGGGTAAAATTAGTCTGTAAGGAAAAAATTAATTGATATTAAATGTATATTTTGTCTGCATGTTTGTCATTTATACGCTACACAGCCATGTACCCAATCACCATGAATCGTCGGTACATTGTTCTACATGGAGCATTAGATAATCCTGGAACATTTAGTCTTACATCTGATTTTAAAATTTTCCAGAATTCTGGCCTCTCGAGTTTTACCATTTAATTATGTCAATCTTACTAAAATTATCCAACTGTTAAGTTTTAATTGAACTAGTTGCTTTACCCGTGCTTTGCAACGGAGGAAGAATGCAGAAGAGAATAATGTGGTTCTTTGAATCCACAGACAACATCCACCATTGGTTATAGGAACAAAACTGTAAATCTTGGGTTATAGGAAATTTGAAAGATTGCGAAGACAAGCCAAAGATAAGAAGAAAACTTGGCCTTGGTGATACTTGGAAGCATTAAGATAAGGAACATGATATGAAATCTTGTTAAACACCTTATTCGATCAATCGGGGGACAATGCGATCTTATGCTTACCCGGGCAACCACACGCGGAACAACTGAACTTACAAGATACAATTATAGTAGTTTTACCCATTCTGTGCACCACAATTAAAATCATAAAAAGATGCCTACTTTGAATCTCCTGTTAAAAAATTACAGAACTATTATTAATTATGTTTATTTTTGTGTGACAATCAAATTTATGAGTAAGCCAACAAATCACCTGTTATGGAACAGGTTATGACAGTTCCTGACCTTAAGACTGCCCATTGGAAGTTGTTAGCAAACATTTCCATGAAAAAAGTGTCTAGTATTTGGCCAAATATTTAGTTAACAGGGTTTTCCTCATAGGAAAAAATTCCGATTCATTGCCAACTGAAAATGCCTGAAGCGGATCGCTTCGATTGGAACAAATCTCAAACAATCAATCTTGGAGAGGTGGAAATAACAACAGTTGATGTTTGGTTTTGCGGATAATTGATTTCTTGCTTCTTTCCCATCCTTACTAGATCTATTAATCTTTCTGAAAATGAAATTATTTTAATTAAGTGCAGAGTTAGACCACTTCATGATGTTATTAATATTCCTATGCTTCAAGTTTATTAATATATGTCCGTCATACTGGAGTAAAAACAGTTGCTGTTCTCAATAAATTTGTTGTGGGGTAAAAGTATTTATTTTCATCCCTCGGGCTGAAAGAAATTAGCTGGAGTTCAGCAGCCAAATATTGTACTTTTGCTAACTTTGTCTATTGATTTTTACGAAGAATTTGAACTTATTTATGTTAATCATCTTTAAGGGCATATTTGTTTACTGGTTGTAAAACTCAGACCACTAGAAACCACTAGATGCATCGAGTCTATGAAAATAAACGTGATAGAAAGTAAATATTAATCATTTATGATTGTTTCATTCACGAACAAATATTATCTTAACTTGAGTATACAGGGTCACCAAAAAGTCCTGGAACTTTATTTTATTTTCCACCCATTGCAGTTAATGTAAGAAAGACTTACACTAAGTAAGACGTAACCATAAACTAACTTTTTAGCAAATATAATTTTGTTTCATCATATTAGGCAGAGAGGACGGTCCAAAAAGTCAGAAGGATATCTTAAATCAGAGCAATGATCGATTAGTACATCAAATTAAGAATTGTTTAGATTAGCTAAAATGCTATTTCTAGCAATTTTAAGCTGCCCCTGTTTTGGCTATAATTAACCTTTTTATGTCAGATTCGCAACACGGTTGTGTTCTAAATAGAGAGCATAGATTTGTAATTTTAAGCAACCGTCATTTTTGCTAAGATAAACCTTTAAAGGTGAAGATACATACTCTGTTTTTCCAGTAGAAACCTTTTCATTGTCAAATTCGACCTACGATGCCATTGAGAATTTCCTCCTGACTCTTTGTGGACCGTTTCCAGTATGATAAAACAAACTCATAGTAATTAAATAGTTCATAATTCCTTCAAAAACTATATTTTATGTATCGATTTGCAACGATTTGCTGCACTATCTGGAATTATTCATCAGCTAAAAAGCCGCTCCCAGATTTTTTATGACCCTGTATATTAAAGGAATTAATTCTATCATCAATAAAAATAAAGCGGTGGAAAAACGAGTGAAATATTATCCTTGTCTAGTGAAGTTTAATTTTCTTCATCACAGTATTTGCTTTGTTTCAGGATATTTAGAATCTTCTTGCTTTTGTACATTCAATCCATCAGGTTTTTCATTGTCATCTACTTCTACCACTTCTGATGGTTCTTTGCCCGTTTCTGAGTCTGCAATTTTCTGTATTTGCTTTGTTTCAGCATATTTTGAATCTTCTTTCTTTTGTACATTTAATCCATCAGGTTTTTCATTGCCATCTACTTCTACCACTTCTGATGGTTCTTTGCCCGTTTCTGAGTCTGCAATTTTCTGTATTTGCTTTGTTTCAGGATATTTCGAATCTTCTTTCGTTTGTACATTTAATCCATCAGGTTTTCCATTTCCATCTACTTCTACTACTTCTGAGGGTTCTTCGGCCATTTCTGTGTCTGCAATTTTCTGGATTTGCTTCGTTTCAAGATATTTTGAATCTTCTTTCTTTTCTTTAGGTTCTTCACTTTCATCTACCACCACTTCTGAAGTCTCTTCGCCCATTTCTGCGTCTACGATTTTCTGTATTCCTTCTATCAAGTTTGTTATGAAACTCTTCTTCTTGTTGTACTTAGTGAGGATGTAGTCTTTTGACGGTTTTATCTCACTCGCGACTGTAACTTTATGTTTTTTCGGTAACTTTTTCTTATGTTTTTGCACGATTTTTGGACATCGAGCTCCTTTCTTCTTCAGAGCGAAAGGACTTTGAGCTTTTGTGCGCAGATAATATATTCCTTTTGCACTGTAACAAATCGGTATATAAGTAAAAACTTTTTAATTTCTATTTATTTACCATGATATTGAGAAATACTGTATACCCCTACAATAAAATATTTATTACAACCAAAAAGTATTTAGACGTGGTATTTTGTTTGGGTTTATTCGTAAATACGCTTTATTGTAACTGATTTTTAGAGACACTAATTATTGAGCCTGTTTGAAACTTAAGGCAATATTAGTTAGAATGTTGTGAAGTTCATAGATCAATAAACTAATCCTTGTTTTCAATTACAACTTCGTTTTAAAGCACGTGTAAAGTTATCCCAAATTGTTGACACCAATGAAGTGATAAGTAATACATAAAAATCATCATAGCAGTAGCGGCTAGCCCATAAGGACTCTCGGACGCCGCCCTCCCAACAATACAGAAATCAGTATTTTTTTTATTTATGTAATAAAAAAATAATATGTCGTAATTAAAATTAAATTACAATTACTTACGACTACTTAATCAATATGATAATAATATGAAATGAAATAGTTTTAAATTTTGAATCCAGTAATGACTGTTTTGCGATAGTCGCTTTCATAATGTGGATTGCGGACGGCGGCAACCTCCGTCCCAAACTCAATGCATGTAGTCTTATGGTAGAAACACCTAACAGCGCTGAGGGTGCCGTGACGTCATTCCAATGCTTTACAATAGGGACTCTGGGGCAGAGTCCAAAGCTGCGCGCGCATCCATAAATCAGGGCAGCCACCCTAAACTGGATAATTCTGCATCACACACGATTAGGATAGGAAGAACCATGTTGGCAGCGCTGGAGCCATCATCCACACTGTCACTACCATAAACATTAACTAACCTCACTTCTTTCCATGTCCATGACCACAGTTCAGTTATAGTTTAGTGCCAAACGACCTGTTGTTTTGTGATCAATAGTGTTTAGTGATAGTGATGGAGGCGTAAGGAAGGCAGCGGTAGTTTGTTGAAGATTGAAAGAGCTAAGTAGAAATTATTAATAGTTATACTTAATTGATTGAGTTAGTTAGTTGGTATCTTTGAGTCAATAAGTTACGTCTGTAGTTTTAGTATAGGCTAACCTAATCAACCCGAAAACTAAGTAGACTAGCCATAGGTAAAGTGACTCGGACAATTTTAGTTATAGTTACTTATTATTAGTCTTAATAAGTTATTACGGGTAAATTTGCCGTGGGTTGAAGGCCTAAATCTAAATAATAATGGACGGCGGCATTTCGTTGTCGTCGACGGCTAACGTCACTAACGAAGTTAGCCTGATTATCAATGAAGGGATCAAAAATATTGACCACAGAATTTCTTTGAAAAAATTAGGACCTCCTAGACCTTTCATGAACATAAACCAAATTCAAAACAGTTCAAAGAATAAGAATAGCTTCACACGGAAATTTTCGCCACATATGTACAATCATGCAGATTGGCTATGTGGTTGTTCAATTAAAAATTCATTTTTCTGCTACACTTGTTTGGTCATGGGGGTTCAAGATAGAGCATGGACTGTAGACGGGATTTCAGACCTTAAACATCTACTGGAAAAAGTAAAAAAACACAAAACAAGTGAAAAACACATAAATGCGTCAATAGAATATGCTGTTTTAGGTAAAGTTGATATTAGATGCCAATTGGACAATGCATATAGGTTAAGAATACAAAAACAAAATGAAGATGTTTCGAAAAATCGATACATTCTAAGTAAGCTAATTGATGCAATTAAATTTTGTGGAGCGTTTGAATTAGCATTACGAGGACATGATGAACGCGAAAATTCAAAAAATCCTGGCATATTTCGTGGTTTGGTTAACCTTATGGCGGAGCTGGATGTAACATTGCAACAGCACATAAATCAAACAAATAACCGAGTGTTTTTGGGTCTGTCTAAAACCATACAGAACGAGTTATTGGACTCAATATATTACGTTTGTCTGCAAATGATTCGTGACGAATTGACACAAACCGACTATGTTGCTATTGAAGCCGACGAAACAACAGACTGTGCCACTTTATCCCAACTAGTATTTGTTATTAGGTACGAGCTGAATGGCACGATTCACGAGCGATTTATCACTTTTATTAGACCAAAAGGCCATGATGCAGAATCAGTTAGCGAAACAATTTTTGAAGTATTAGAGCAATTAAACCTCGACAAAACTCCTGATAAAGTCATTGCCCAGAGCTACGATGGGGCTTCCGTAATGAGTGGCCAACACACGGGAGTACAAGCGCGTGTAAAATCTAAATATAAGAATGCAAATTTTGTCCACTGTTACGCACATCAATTAAACTTAATCATTGAACGCAGTGCTACACAAAATAAGCAGGTTAAGATATTCTTCAGTAATATCGAGGGGTTTTCATCATTCTTTTCCCAGTCAACAAAGAGAACTGCAGTTCTCGATGAGATAGTAAAACGTCGTATTCCAAAAAGCTCAGGTACTCGGTGGAATTTTAAATCCAGAATTGTAAGCACAATTTTTAATTATCAAAGAGAGTTGGAGGAATGTTTAAGTTACATACTCGACGATGACACCAATGACTATGCCACAATAAATAAAGCTGTTGGCCTAAGAAGTATTCTAAAAGACGAAGACTTTATTTTCTGGCTGGACTTTTTCAATCAAATACTGCCCCACAGTGACATTCTGTACAACCAACTGCAGCAAACAACAATTGATTGCGTCAAGGCGTTTAAGTTTGTCGGCGATTTCAAAACTGTGGTAGATCGCGTAAGAAACTCGACCATGTTAGATCAACCGAGAGATAGTGAACCCGAATCGAGCAAAAAGCGGAGAAGACACGACGATCAAAAACGCGTCGTCGCAAAGGAAGTGTGTGACATAATTACGTCGGGAATTGATGACCGTTTTACGTTTGTGAATCATTTGTCCGCGGCAAAACTGTTTCAGCCAAGTTTGTTTGGGGAGTTTAAAACCAAGTTTCCCGAAAAAGAGTTACACGCTGCTGCGGAACTATTTAGCCTAAATAAAACTGAATTGAAACAGGAGTTAAATGTTATTTACAATAGGGATGATTTTTCAACGGCCACAGGGTCATTAAGACTTCTCAACTTTGTCTATGACAACAACCTCAAAGATGTGCTTCCAGAGTCAATCAAACTTTTAAAAATCATAAGCACAATACCTATGACTACTTCGGAAAGTGAACGTTGTTTCTCTACTTTGAAACGAATTAAAACGTTTACCAGGAGTACCATGAAACAAGACAGACTAAGTGCGCTTGCTATGTGTTCTATCGAAAAAAAGCTGTTGTCAACTTTAAACTTCAACGAAAAAGTAATAGATCACTTCGCCGGGCAGAAAGAAAGGAGGATGGATTCCACATTCAAACAGTACAATTAAAGTTAGGCCTTATCCTCATGGTATGGTTTTCTACTCATATTGCCGTGGATGTTTTAATATAAAATACAATTAGTCAAGCCTTACCCTCATGGTTTGGTTTTCTATTCGTTATTGCCGTGGGTGTTTAAATTATACAATTCAATCAATGTCAGGCCTTACCGTTTGGTTATCTACTCATTATTGCCGTGGATATTTTACTATTAAATTATCAATTGTTAGTTATATTTTCAATACAGTGTAGTCCCGTTTTACAAGGCCGTAGGCAGGGAGGGGGGTTAGAGGGTCAAACCCCTCCCCCAAAATTCCGAAATTGAGCAGTACAAATTAAAACTAGGTTTAAAAAGTTGAATTATGAAATAGAAACCACAATAGAGGATTAATTGTTATGTTTTGCAATATCTATTCATATTTAATATAGGCCTAGTTATATTAGGATAATAAATCTGATCTATTAAATAAATTGGTAAAAACTATTTAAAAAATATACTTTACTTTACTCTACTTATGTCTATTTGCTCATGCATGACAAAAAACAGGTGAAATGGGAGTTTTTGGACTATTATTGGACACAGTTTTAGGCGTTAAAATTGCTTCAGAAAGTCACCAAACGGCTTTAAAAATTTAAAAAATAGACTAGGTCCTAGAGCCGCCACTGCATCATAGTAATGTTATATCTAAACAAAACAATTCACCACTATATGCATAACTAATGTTAAATATAATATTTTATTCACACATGAGCGTTCCTTTTTTCTGAGAATTCAAATTGAAATCACACTAATTATACTACGTGAAAACATTATGATGTTACGTATGTACCACTTTATATGATTGTGATAAAAATTAGTAGTATCTAAACGGTATCAGACCAAAACCGGAAGTGAAGTTATCAGAATCAATGGAGTGAGTAACGTGAAAGTAACATTGAAGTAACGTGTATTTTTGACGTGCTTGGGACTGAGTGATGTCATTTTCGGTGACAATTTGGGGTGTGACAATTTATGGGGATGACATTTTTTTTTTGTTGACATTATTGCTAAAGGTACAGATTATTTGGATGTATAAGTGTCCCTCTTACCTTTCATTTGGAGGGAAGGTGATCGCAACAGTTTCATGCTTGTTGCAAGCACATCTACTGAACTCTTTCCAGTTCGGACACTTTCTGGCAACAAACTTGTGAGGTCTGTAGACAGATTCTATGTACAACTTCGGAACTCGAGTATGACTGCAGTCCAAACCTGAAAAAGATCCAGGCATTAGCTTGGTTGCATTGAAACAACCATTTTCTCGCACAAAATAATAGTTTGCATAAAATTATGATTCAGGAACCTAGCTGTTTTGTTGATATAGCTATATATAGTCATCGCTGTCAAAGCGCAGCCGTCCGATATCCCGCTTCAAGTGCAAAAACAAGTGGAAATCAGAAGGTGCCGGATCAGGGCTGTACGGCGGATGATCAAGCTGCTCCCAAACAAATCCGTGCATAAGGCTATGAGTAGCAGCAGTAGAGTGGGGACTCACACCAGATGGCCGCCCATTGCGAGCCTCGTCATGAACATTGGTTCACCCATGATTGAATTGCCAAATCCATTTTCTTACCATTTCACCACTGATAACTTTTTCTCCATAAACTTCTGTAAGTCGGCAATGAATTTCAGCAGGCTTCACGTTCCTTGCGTTCAAAAATCGTATTAGAGTGAAAATTTAAAAACGTACGTTTTCAGGAAAAGCACTTTGCAAATTTTTTCCCCCTTTTTTCAAAACTTTTATTATTTTTTTTATTTCATTAACATTTGAAGTTTCATAAAATGTCCATGGTAACGCAATATCTTTGGTAGTTTTTTTTTTAAAGAGCATCTTTAGTGGAAAAACACAAAATCCTGTCACGACCATAACGGACGTTTAAATGAATATTAAAAATGGTTAATATTATTTTTATAACTATGTTTTGCTATAAACTAATTTACTTTTAAGACCATTATACAATAAAAAGGTCCCTGAGCTTTTGGTATATTTGGTCTTTCTAGAAAAAAATAAAAAAACTCAAAAAATTGAAAACAAGCCAATAAAATCTTTTTAAGTTTGTATAACTCCGAAAAAACTTACCTGAGATCCGAAAAATCGTTATGTTTGTATAGAGGTGTGCTTCTTTTGTGTATAAAACATTGTAATATGACGATATTTTAATTTTTGAAATTTTTATGATAGAAATCATAAACGTGATGGTCAGGGACAAGCGTTACGGTCGTGAATTGTCTGGAATAATCTAAATCTTTCTAAACAATCTATCAATTATACTGTTAGTTATAATAAAAATATGTGTTTCAATTGAACTAAACTGTTCAATTTACAATTATATTAAAGTTATTGTCACGACCAAACACACTATAATCCATAAGGCTGGATTGGTCGTGAAAAAACCCGCGATGGTCGTGAAACTTTGGTCGTGAAATTACGTGTTATTTGGCTCTGTTCTGGTGGTAGCCCTGCACCTCATGTTCGAGGATACAAAGTGGACTTCTAGGTTAATCTAGCAATTGAAATATCTAATAAACAAAAATTAACACCATGTCTACTTCATCGAATGACTACGTACGGTCATGGACACACCAAAATTACAAAAAACACAATCTTTCCTTTATTAATCTTGCTATTCATCCTTTCAACTCGAAACGACCGGCACTACAATCCTGAAGTACACCCCGAACTAGTCTCTAAAACCAACAGACTCCATTGACGCCAGGCTTGCCAGTGTCGTGCTCCAAAGTTAAAAATTTTTCCCAAATGGTCGTGACGCCAAATCGAGGGACAGACTTATTTTGTCATGGTAGTCAGTTTGCAATGACAATAAAATTATAATATGCTCCTTTTATGTAAATTTAATATCCATTGATGACATAAAAATATGGCTTTATATATTTCGGCATGAATAATTAGTCTAAAAACAGCGTGAAAGTTGGAAAATGTACCCTAGGGACACGTCATGGTCGTGAATTTCGAGACTTTAAAAATACGAAAAAAATACCTAGAACCTATTTAAAACCAAATAAATGTGTGTAACATGTTGCTCCTGTCCCAAAAAATATTAAAACACATAATAATAAATTACAAATCCAATAACTACAAAGTAAAAGGCCAGGGACATGAAAACGTACGTTTTTAAATTTTCACTCATTACAGAATGCACTTCACAGTCTGCAGATCAGAGATTGTTTCAAAAATGTTGAGTGTACACTAATTAATGTAAGTAAACACAACACAATTTTGCTTTAATTGCATCAGCTGTTGAACAATGAACCAAGGAGACTAGTGCACTTGCGCCTAACATCGTTGTTATTGCTGTGCCGGCAGTAGAACAAACGGTACTTACTTTCTGGACAAGCCTCGTAGCAGAACTTTAATTGTCCAGCTCACTGTCAAATCCTAGTGTTTTTGTCCTACCTTCACATCCTAGGACGCCCGGAACCATTTCACACAATACTTCAGGCTAGGCACAGATGGTTGCAGCATTATCACTTTGATAAACCCTTTTGGCAAAGCAATGCGCTCTACCAATTCACCAGCTAATCCCCACTTAGAAATACTTTTCCTCTTACCTTTATCCTTAGTGCATCCCGGTTGGATGGTTCCCTTGTTATAGACAAAGTCCGCTGTGCCTACCCTGTTCCTGGTTCCACAAGAGATGGAGTTGGTATGGTAGAAGTGAGCGATGCGAGCGTCCGAGGCAGATACATGCATCAGAGCTGGATGACCTTTCCACTTAGCGTGAAACCCTGGACCTGCTGGGTCCAAACCTGTAGAATGTCATTTGTATGTATATATGGTGATGTGTTGGTACCTATAGGCAACACTTGGTACCAACGGTTCATAGGAAAAGTAACAGTACGAAGAACTGATTAAGATGTTGTTGATGGTTTAGTACCAACTGGACACGCTTACGCTGGGTGAATTGCAGGTGCAGCGAACAAAAATTTTTATTTGTGGAAATTATTCACAAATTAAAATTTGTTGATCCTACAAAATGGTGTTTAATTTATTCTATGGTACAACTATAATAACAGTCTTTTTATTTTCCTAGTCATAAAAACCCTGAGACTGGCGGTACTGTATTTTGGACATGGTTAAAAATCAACAAAATCAACCTAAAATTGCCTTCAAATTTAGTGATATGGTTCTATAAAAAGAGACTGTTTAATCCAAAGCTTCAATTGTGTTCCTAAGGCTTTATCATTACAACTTTGTCATCACGATGATTGCCTAGTACTGTTATGTATTTATATTTCGTTGGAATAGTTTTAAAATTAAAATGTCAATATATAAATCAAAACACACCAAAAATCACCAAGGACAAAAATATACCTTAAAGTTGTCTTGAGAAGAACTGTAAGGGTTGACCAATTTAGTGTTGCTCAAAGGTTTGTTGCGGTCATTTTCCATCACAATCCGCAATAAACCTTTGAGCAACATTAACTCAAAGGACAAACAAAGGATTTAGTGTTATTTTTAATCTATCATACAACAATTTTACCAGCTATGAAGTTGATTTCCCCGACCGTTTCTTTGACCACTCGCGCTGCATAGCCCGCCACCTGTGCCCCTATGCTGTACCCAATGATATTGATGTTTTCAGGCTTCACCAGCTGTTGTTGGACGGCTCTACTGAACATTTCACCGATCGCGTCTCCAGCAGGCTGCAAAACAGAATGTCGACTTAGCAAACTAGGTCGGTATTTGGGGAGCAAGATAGTCTAGTGGTAGAGCATGGAGCTTCGGTGCCCAAGGTAGCGGGTTCAAATCCCACTAATCACCAGTGGATTTTATCAATATGATAATGCTACAACCCACTAGGACTAGCCTGAAGTAATGTGTAAAACAGTTCCATGCTAGAACTAGCGTCCTAGAATGTGAAGGTGGGACATAAAAAAATAAAAAAATGTTGGTCTTTGGGAAATGAAAAGCAGGATTTAGGAAACGTTGTAGCAAGTTTTTGATCAAGCTACGATTTAATTAGGATTGGCTACCTGCAACAACTTGTAATTTTAGCTTACCACAAAAAATGGATCACTGCGACGCATGTGAGTATATTTTCCAATTTAACAACGCATACATTTCTAAGACAAAGATTTGATAGACCGTGATCATAGAAGCTTAGTTCACATCTTTCAGGTTTAAAATTTGTATTATTTTTACAAGGTTGCACACACAGCATAGAAGAAAGACCATAAGTAAAGCAATTGTTCCGTTATCAAGTAGTACTAGGAGAAAATTACAAGTAACAAGTTAAGTATGTGAAATTATTCTTATCCAGGTACTGCATGAAATATTATACCTGAACATTAGCGAGGATTCCAAAGTAGAATTGATTTCTAAAACTGTTCTCAAAGAGTTCTGGCATATCCACGGCAAAGATGTTGTACTTGTTGGTTAGCTTTCTTTTGTTGAATGCTAGAAGTAAAAAAATCATAAAGTACGTAGGCCTTCTACATTTGATTAAGTGGTGAATGTAAAAATAACCTGTTTTGGGCCTCAATCACTGTATTGCCTATACATTAGATAGTTATTTTGTTGGTCATAATTGAAAGAGGTGCATTTTTAAACCTGTTGAAAATTGTAAGATTCACTTCATCCAAGATAGTTAAGGATTTTAAGATGGGACTTTTCACCCCTTGAATAAATTCATGTTTTACTTTTCAAGCTTAGCTTAGTAAGTTAAGCTTTGTTAAATGTATAAGTTTGGAAAAGTCTGATATTTCTGAAGTTTCAAGTAGCACAATTAATTCATGATAGATTTTCGGACATGTTAAATATGTTGATATAAGCATTTATACTTAGACTTCATATTTATATTTGAATTTTTACTTTCAATTCAATTTAACTGTATTTCATGTAACATTTTTAGTATCATAACTTATCATATTACCAAAACGTTGAAAAACTGCTTATGACTATGGTAACTATAGTGTCAGTATATAAAAACCACAAAATATATTTACCCCGAATGATTCCGTTTACAGCATAACAGTCAGCTCCATGGTCCATCCCATGGATTATAAGTACCAAAGGTAGCGTTTGATTGAATCCTTTGCTTTCTTGAAACAGCGTTTCTCCTTCAGAGATACGGGCTGTTTCAAAAACTGAATATCCTTCCCTGAAATTCTTACAGTGGGTAAAAAAAAAATATTTTGAAATAAAAATTGATTTTATTTTGAAATAAAACCAGGTTTTTATTTTACATGAGTTTAACCGAGGCCGTGGTCTTTGGAGCAACCCGCTGGGGTTCATGTGCATACGGTACTGTATCACTAAAAAATTAATTTCCATTTTCCAGTAAAGCTTAAGAAGCCTCAAAATAGCATTGGTTTTGAAAGAGTAGATGAACGTTTTAGATTGGATAAAAGTCAATGACTAATTAACAATATTTAAATTATGATGAATGTTTTAAGTTGTGAATTGCCAAATAATAATAAAAAGGTTTTTAAATACCTGCTATTAAGCAATCCATTCTATTGCAGTCGCAACTAATTTCGGATCACTATTGATCCATCATCATTGTACAAGGACTTCATAAGAAGAGCGTCACATTTAACACATAAATAAATAAACATTTACACGACACGATACGAACCCGGAAAAACATTTATGGTAGATAACTGATCAGTTGTAACAGACCCTAACCCGGTTTAATAGCAGGTGTTTAAACCTTTTTATTAATATTTTTAAGATTTGATAATTGATTTTTCCCTTACCATAACACTTAAATACGGTATGTAATATTCAAAATTATTAAACCTCGGTTTGTCAAAACACTTTGCAGCAAGCCTGGCTCATGAGGTGATTATGAAAGTGAAGAATGATAACAGCAAGTGTATATGTGGCATCATAGTTCTTGATGGTGATCTACTTGGGAACTACGTACACTAAAATAGTTGTTTATACACTATCGTTCATATAAGATCGTTAATAGTAGAATGACAATTAAAACTGTGTTTTTGTCTCAAATGTTTTTCTCTGGAATGTGTTACAAACATACCTTACCTGTATAATCTCAGCTTTATTTTGTCTTCATAATATATTGCCTCCACCAGACATAGCTGAAGACCTAAAGAAATATATTAATCATAAGTCATCATTTTTCACATCTTCTCAACTTTCAATCCTATTTTTTTAATTTGATATTTTACAAATTATTTTCCAATTTGGAATTCTTCTAATCATTTGAATCTGTAAAAAAATCTATAGTCTATAAACTAAACTAGTGTCACATTGTTCCTTAGTAAGTCCAGAGATTGTAGTTCTTAAGTCTCTATGGATGCTAATACCATTGTCTTTGACTTAGGTACTATACCGGTATCCTATCCCTCTTATTGAATAGAGTTAAATAAGCCTTATATATTGTTCCTATTGAAGCGTCCATTTAAATTCTATTTTCTCTTTTAGTTTTTTATACAATAAGTATTTATAGGAACATAAAATAACATAAAGTTTACGATGAGTTTTTTTTTATTATTTAGTGTAATTCAAAAAGTTGGTACGATGAGAAATAAATTTAGTTTTGTACCTGTCAATGTTTCAATTGAATTATGTTATTTTGTATTCTAAAACTTGCTACAACTTTCACATTGAACTTCTAACAACACTTTGTAGGTAGAACACTTTTAATACAGGTACCATCTTTGCATAAGAGTAAACTAAATCTTGAAAAGCATTTTCAAACTTATATGATTACAATCTGCACTGTGATAAAACTCCCCATATCAAGTTGATGTGGACAAAATTGTATATATAAAGTATTATTTTATAGAAAAAGGCAATCTGAAAAATATAGGAAGGTTTTCAAACAGTTTTGAAAATATATATAAATAACTATATAAAATAAATCACAGTCATTGCCAATACCGTACTGGACTTACAATGTATTAATAAAGCTGTGATGAAAAGACTCTTCATTATTTTGTATGAGACCACCAACACATTCTAGAAACTATTGTCACAATAAATAGAACCCTCCAATTTCTTCCAACTGTGTAATTGTCCTGGGGTCATTATTGAGGTAAATAATTGCTCGTATTAATTATTGAGCAATGTTGTCTGTAGAACAATATACGTTATGTAAAATTCTATTGTATTCACATTTTACTTCACACCTCCCTATACCTAACAAATATTTTTTATTTATGTTTCACAATATACCTTTGTAGCGTTTTGGTTTTAAAATTGTCATTAGATGTATGGAATTAATTTGAAAAAATAGTGAATCTTTGCTTATCTAGATTGTTTGAACCTCAATCAGACCTCAAATAAATGTCGAGTGAATATTACAATAAATATAAGTATGAAATCCAAATCAAATTCCAGTGAATCAGTTAGCCAATTGTGAGGTAAATTTATCCAATCAAGAAAGGTTAATTAACATTCTAATTCAAGTTTACAAAGTTGGTGTCTCTAAGAAAAGTTTGTTTTTGTCTGAAGTGCTAAGTATCAATCATGATCACATCACCCTTCCCTTGCGTTCTGTTTTCCCTTCTAACCACGGCATTTAATTACTTTATCGAGGATTAGATGAGTATTGAGTTTGTAAGATAAAAGTCTTTCCAATCACCCATTACGATACCTTGAAGTTGTTGGAATGCATCTAAGTTGTACGTCAAAAGATTTATAAAACAATAGGGCTGGTAGCGGGCGTTCGTAAAATTTCATCGATGCAATGTGATTAAATTTAAAGAAACTTTGCTCCACAAGCAAAATTCACCCAACTTTGGTCTATTCTTGAAGACTATTGAACGACACCAGTTGGCCCAAACCATGAAAAACATCGTACAAATGTTGAAAACTCCCTCCACCCTTTAACAATTTTTAGGTCCAAACACATTGCTCTATTCATGTCTGTGAAATAGTGATGGATTTGAATTTAGAAATTTAATTCCGTACAGACCGTGATTTACCCATGGTATACTTGTTGGTAGTGTAAATTTTCTTTCACGACTTTTCAACTATACCAAGACTAATTGTCCCATTGTAAAGCTAGATTATTAGTGTATTTCATTTTATTTCATCAGTGAATGTTCCAAGTCGGAATCAAATTGTCAACATAACCAGTAATTATTTCATGATTAATAGCTGAAAACTATCAAACATCTGTTTAGTTCGTGTTATGTACGTAAGCAAGAGTGACTACCTTTACATGTATGGCGGCCTACCGTATAAACTCTTATGGCATTTACGAAAGCGACATTTTGGCTGCTAGTACTGGGTATGTAATTCTAATTTGTACTACTTTTGTCAATTCATTTTGTAACATATGGCTGCATGAATGTACAGTACTAATTATTAATTACAGTCAGCAAAATGTTTTGAACAAATTAGAGATTACTTATAATGTGTGATTTGACCTTGTGTATTTTTAAGAGTCTAGTTGAGTTTTATTTTGAAACTTTAAGCTTTGGGGATTATTCATACTTGTATCATGTTTTTTTTTTTATCTTTTTAACCCTAAAATTTGTATGCAACCCAAATATTTGACTCAAATTTAGGAGAGCATTGTGTTTATACAGTGATAACTGGTTTTTTTCCGAGTTAGTTTGGCTCTTCTACCCGACCGATTTTCATGACGAGGACTCAAATTGAAGGTATGAACCCACAGATATCACATCAAGCATCGGCATATATTTGCATTTTTTTATCTTCTGTGTTACTTGACCAAAAAACATAAATTTGATTTATTTTTAAATTCTTACTTCAATTTAAGATGTACAGGGTGTTTATAAAAAAACTTTACAACTTTAACATTCTCCCATTCATGATCCATGGGACATAAACGTTTCCTATTGACACCACATGAAAGGGCTGCTCAAAAAGTTTTAATCAGCTGGCAGTTCAATCAGCTGATGGCCTTACATTGTTGTTTGGTAAACAAAAACAAATAATTGAAAAGTCTCATTAGCATCGCAATGGAAGCACGAATCAAAGCGCAGTGTGTGGAGTGGTTCATTGAAACGAAATCTGATGTTGTTGTTCAACGGAGATTTCGGACAAGATATAATAGGAATCCTCCTTCAAGACCCACAATTAGGGCTTGGTACTATAAGTTTATGAACACTGGCAGTTTGAATCACAAGAGAGGAAACGGTCGACCCCGTGTAAGCGATGAAGATGTGCGGCGTGTTCAACAATCATTTGTGAACGACCCGAAAAAATCCACCAGATCTGCGGCACGTGATTTGAATATAAAACATTCTACTGTACACAAAATCCTTAAATCATTGAAATTTCGTTCATACAAACTTCAAATTTTGCAAAAGATCACGCCGAATGACTGGATTCTCCGAAAAGAATTTGCTGTGACTGTGCTAGATCGGTTGGCGGAAGATGAAAATTATTTGAGAAGAATTTTTTTTTCAGACGAGGCTACCTTTCATTTATCAGGTAAAGTCAACAAGCAAAATGTTAGAATATGGGGAACCGAGAACCCCCATTGTTATCAAGAGCACACCAGGGACAGTGAAAAAATTAATGTTTGGTGTGGATTGTTTCATGATAGGTCCTTTTTTCTTCCAAGAAAACAACATAAATGGAAACATTTACATTGATATGTTGGAGATTTTGCTTTTCCCCAACTAGAAGAATTACAGCCAAATGTAATTTTTCAACAGGACGGTGCTCCCCCGCACTGGAAGAGGTTTGTTCGGGATTGTTTGGATCAAAAATTCCCAAATCGTTGGATTGGCCGTGGTGGGCCAACACCTTGGCCTCCTAGGTCACCAGATATAACTCCATGTGACTTTTTTGTTTGGGGTTTTGTTAAGAATCGTGTCTACGCTAGTAAAGTGGACAACAAAGAAGAACTAAGAGAAAGGATCAGGAGAGCGTTTGATGAAATAGATCATTCAATTTTGCGTCGTGTTTGGTCAGAACTGGAATGTCGACTTGATTTTTTGCGAGCAAACAACGGGAAACACATTGAAGTTAGGTAAACTTCTTATCATGTAAATAAAACTTGAGAAAATTTCCTAAATTTTAATTTTTGTTTCATAGCTGTAAGTGAAAAAATAAAGGTTTTATGATTGTTTAAAGTTGTAAAGTTTTTTTATAAACACCCTGTATTTCACCAGTTATAATTGTATAATCCTATATATTTTGTCTAAGAACCTTCAGTGAAATACCAGCATTTATTTAAGCTATTAGTTATTCAAATCGGACGAGTTTCAAGCAAATGCGGACAACCAACATAAAAATTATTTTTTTAGGTTTTTCTATGATTGAAAATGAATATAGCTCCAGTATTGTTTATGGTTTTTTATATGTTTTAGACTCAAAATAATCAGTAAATTATAGGCTTTAATTTTAGCTATTGTTCGTTTGAATCAGTTTAAGTTCAAGAGACTGAATTACTCAATCAAAAATCATAAATTTGATTATTTCTCGGATATGATATTTATTTAAGGCTGCGGAGTAGCATCCATGATGGGTCCTCTAGTTAGTAATAATAATAACTCTTCACTTGATTTATTGGCCTTTGGAGGTCAAAGAGTTTAATGAATACATATTTTTCCAGTGTCCTCTTTGCAAATATCAAAAGCAGAATGGTCGGCAGAAGGACGTGTTGGATTACGATTTTACACGTGAGTATATTAAACCTATCAATTTTAACAAGCTTTGGCTAGTGATAATGTTATGTAATATGATTCCTTTTGTACTGTCAAATATTTATTCAGCTGTTTTATTTAAGACTGTTTTGTTTATGTATGTAATGTTTACAGTTTTGTGCAATTCTCTCATGTAAAATGTAGCTGACTATTAAGTTGAATAAAACCATATAAATTTGGTTTCTAAACATTTCTTTTCATAACAATTTATTCAACTTAATCTTTTAACTATATTATTACAAGTTCTTCTATACAAGTTGTATTCTATCTTTTCTATTCAAGTTTATTCCAAGAAATCTAAATGGATAAATTCTTCAAGCCGGAGCGCCTATCTTTAGACCCTAATGATCCCCATTCTGATCGTCAGTGGAAACATTGGAAAACCACTTTCAAGAATTTCGTGGAAGAAATATGTGCTGCAGAAGATGATCTACTAAAACTTCTAACTAATTTTGTGGACTACAACATACATGAAATAATCTCAGAGGCTGATTCTTATACCGAAGCTATATCTATTCTTGACAAACTCTTTATAAAGCCTACTAATGAGGTATATTCACGTCATCAACTGGCCACTAGAAGACAGGAACCTGGAGAAAATATTGATCAGTATCTTCGAAAACTAAAAGAACTTAGTAAAGCATGCAACTTTAAATCTGTCACTGCTAATGAAAATCGCAACGAGTACATAAGAGACGCTTTCATTCGAGGACTAATATCACAGTCCATTCGACAAAGACTTCTTGAAAATCTAACTTTGACTCTTGAAGAAGCTTATAATCAAGCCATTACCTTGGAATCAGCTGAAAATCAGGCGGTTTCATATATTTCAAGCCCTTGTAACTCTATATCTCAGTCAACTCCTAAAGATGTTGATGTTACTGATACAAATGTTTCTCAGGCAGCTTCTGATTCGTCTTCACACCAATTATCCTCGATAAGAAGAGAAAAATGTTTCTTTTGTGGACGGTCACGACACTCTCGAGCCAACTGTCCTGCCAAAGACTCAGTTTGTAATATTTGTAACAAGAAAGGCCATTGGGCAACAGTTTGCAATTCTCGCAACCAAAGTAGGACATTTAAGGGTAAAACAACTCAAAGTGATAAGACAGAAATAAACTCAATGTCTTCTTCTCTTGTTGCTGCCTCACAAAAATGTCTTTCAAAAGCTACAGTGTCACTGATGTTAAACGGCAAACCAGTAGATGCACTCATTGATACTGGGAGTTCCGACAGTTTTTTATCTGAAGCTACTGTGAAAAGATTCAATATTTCTAAATACCCAACAAAGCATGAAATATCGATGGCATCAACAAGTCATGTTTCATCAACTCTTGGCCACTGTATTGTTGACATGGTGTGCGATGGCCACGAATACCCACTGACAAAGCTGCTCATCTTAACTGATTTATGTGCCGATGTTGTAATTGGACATGACATCCTTCGGCAACATTCTGCTGTGGAGCTGAATTTCGGTGGTAAACGCCCACCCTTCAACGTTTGCAATCTACTTAGGGCTAAAGTATCACCACCACCACTGTTTGATAATCTAACTAATGACGTCAAGCCTGTAGCCATCAAGTCCCGCCGCTACTCTGAAGATGATAGTAAGTTCATAAAAAGTGAAGTAAGTAGGCTTATATCAGAAGGAATAATTGAACCGAGTAAATCACCTTGGAGAGCACAAGTGATTGTGGTCAACAATGGGCACAAGAGACGTCTCTGTATTGACTACTCTCAAACCATCAACAAATTCACACAGCTTGATGCCTACCCTCTACCTCACATTGAATCATTTGTCTCTAAGCTTGCTCAATACAAAGTGTTCAGTACAATCGATCTGAAGGAGGCATATCACCAAATACCTATTCGGAATGAAGATAAACCATTCACTGCATTTGAAGCTAATGGGAGACTTTACCAATACACTCGAATTCCTTTCGGCGTAACTAATGGTGTGGCGTGTTTTCAAAGAACTATTGATCAGATTATAGAAAATGAAAATCTACTAGACACGTTTGCTTATCTGGACGATGTAACTATTTGTGGTCGTAGCCAAGCAGAACACGATCAAAACCTACAGAGATTCATGGAAGCAACTAAAAAGTATAATCTTACCCTGAACAAAGAAAAATCTAAGTTTTCGTTGACCAGCATTCCAGTTCTGGGGTACATTGTAGAAAACATGTCCATGCGTCCTGATCCTGACCGCCTGCAATCACTCTTGAATTTCCCCGTTCCAACTGATAATGCAAGCCTTAAAAGAGCTCTTGGCATGTTGTCCTATTACGCAAAGTGGATTCCTAAATTCTCTGAAAAGGTTCATTGCCTTACTACAGTCAAATCATTCCCAGTAGGCAGGAAAGAAATATTGGCCTTTAAGACATTAAAAGAAGAAATAGCGAACTCCAGTATGTCTGCAGTTGAAGAGAATATTCCATTTACTGTAGAAACAGATGCATCTGAATCAGCTATAGCGGCTACCCTTTCACAAGCTGGAAGGCCAATATGTTTCTTTTCAAGAACCCTAACTAAGAGTGAACAACATCTACCTGCTGTGGAAAAAGAGGCCCTCGCAATATTCGATTCAATACAGAAATGGAGGCATTTCCTGATTGGAAGACGGTTTAAATTAATTACAGACCAGAAATCTGTGTCATATATGTTCAATCAGAAACACGCGGGAAAGGTTAAGAACAACAAGATTTTAAAGTGGCGATTGGAACTAGCACCTTTCTCTTATGACATAGTGTACCGTTCTGGCAAGGAAAACGTAGTAGCAGATGCATTTTCACGAGTTTCATCTTCCATCTCTTGTAGAGATTTCGAAAAACTCCGTAGAATTCATTGTGACATTGGACATCCTGGAATAATACGGATGGTTCATTTCTTAAAAAGTAAAAATCTCCCTTACTCTATCGAAGATGTCAGGCGAATGACCGCTTCATGCTCTGTTTGTGCGGAAGTGAAACCTCGGTTCTACCAAAAAACCCCATCAACACTCATCCATGCAATGGCTCCTTTCGAGAGACTTAACATTGATTTTAAGGGGCCAATACCATCTGTGCCAAGGAATAAATACATACTCACGGTTGTTGATGAGTTTTCAAGATATCCGTTTGCTATTCCTTGCTCGGACACATCAGCATCTTCTGTCATCAAAGCACTTACATCAATCTTCACCATCTTTGGTATGCCTGCTTTTGTCCACTCCGACCAAGGTTCTGCTTTCATGTCAAAAGAACTGAGTGATTTCTTACACTCTAAAGGAATCGCCACTAGCCGATCTTCACCTTATAACCCTCGAGGTAATTCTCAAGCTGAGCGATATAATGGAACGATTTGGAAGACTGTATCTCTTGTTCTGAGAAACAAGGGACTGAAGACAGAACAGTGGGAGTACGTTTTGCCAGAAGCTTTGCTTTGTATACGCTCGTTACTATGTACAGCTACGAATGAGACCCCACATGAACGACTTTTCAAACACCAGAGACGATCATTTTATGGCACCTCTCAACCTCAATGGCTCATGAATCCAGGACCAGTATTAGTGAGAAGGCATGTAAGAAATAACAAATATGAACCTTTAGTGGAACAAGCTCAGCTGATAGAGGCTAATCCAGACTATGCTCGCATCAAGTATAGAGATGGTAGAGAGGCTCTGGTATCGGTGCGACATCTCGCTGTTCCTCCTGAAGCTATCCAACAAGAGGATGAGCCAGTGACTTCGGAAAATCCCAGTCAAGAACTAGATCCTGCTCTTCAAGACCTGAGACGTGAATCAAATCTGCTTCAACCTGAAATTGGGAACTCTATTCAATCTGAAATCGAAACATCCCCTCTGCATGAGACCGTGACCCCTACTTCTGTGAGGGATAACGAAGAAACAAACCTGCGTCGTTCCACTAGAGTCCGAAGGCCTCCCACCTATCTAAGGGATTACATTTAAAAAAAAAAGATGGGGTGAATGTTATGTAATATGATTCCTTTTGTACTGTCAAATATTTATTCAGCTGTTTTATTTAAGACTGTTTTGTTTATGTATGTAATGTTTACAGTTTTGTGCAATTCTCTCATGTAAAATGTAGCTGACTATTAAGTTGAATAAAACCATATAAATTTGGTTTCTAAACATTTCTTTTCATAACAGATAAAAATATATATTTTTATTAGTATTATTATTATTTGAGTTGTAGCCAGCTTTAGAATGAAAATGAACCCGGTTTAATGGATAAAATATCCATGATGAAGAACGCTCGGCCGGCCTTGGCGCAAGAACGGCAAGAGCCGTCACGGGCCCCCGATACTTATCTATATATAAACATGTAATCATTAAAGTTTTCTCCAGGGAAGGCCCCAATGTCTACATAGAGGAACCAATAGAGTCAGGAGTACAGATTTTCAGCCACAACCATTTCAATAGCACTCTGCCGGTGGTCATACTTATTCATGGAATGGATGCGTCAGTCGACTGTATATTTGTAGAGGAGAGTGTCAAAGGCAAGTGTAAAATTATACCAACAAATATTTTGTATTGAATTGTATTTGAGTGGTATGATTACAGTTGTGATGCTATGTTAATGATCACTTTAATGTACTTAAGGTAAATATCTAGAGCAATAATTATTTTTAATGGCTATTCTTGTAACTCTTTATGCCAATTTCAATTATTGCTTCTTAAGCACTCAATTCAATTTATACTTGTTGTATCTTGTGTTATTTTCCATTCACCTACTATGTGTTTAGCGGTGCCAGAGTATTATTTTGTAGTGGAAATAATATAATTTTAGCTACGGGTATTTATCTATAAAGAAACATCTTATAAAGAAAGTTCTCATAAATAACTTTGAATTTGCTATTTTCTCCCAATTTTTTGTCTTGAATTTTTTATGGTAATCTCTTTGCCATTCAAATTATAACTTTAATTTTAAATACTAGGTGGGATACTAAATGCATTATCTTTGATTTTTTTTTACTGTATATGTATAAAAATTTATATATTTCATTCATTTTCAGCAATGTACTTCCGGGGGTTGAACAAAAACTTCAACATCATTGCTCTGAACCTACCTGAGCTGTTGGCAGTTCAGAGTGTGATGGATAAATATCTATACACCACAGCAGTCAACAGCAAGGTAGGTTTGGCATTTTATTGAACTGATTCCCATTATTATGGTTTATGATGCAAATATTTTCACCAAGAAACAGTGTAGTTGTATTGTAGCATTTATCAAATGGTTTATTAAACATAAACCATTAATTAAATGTAAACAGTGTACAATTGACAAGAAATATTGGAAACATTAAACAGTGACCAGCTCAACTATTTGCACAGACTGGGCTCCAGTTCAACTAAAAACGAGCAGGCTGAAAGCTTGCATTTACTACATGCGCCACTGACGCACGGCTACAGTGCAACAACCGAGGTTCAGTAGCGGTGAACGGCTACAACGCAGCACAGTTTTTTGCCGTCGCCGTAACCATGTAGTATGAATACCAAATAACTTACTCTTACATTTTTTTACCGTATGGCGGAAACCTTGTATGAAAGGAACTTTAGAGTGTATATAAAAGTTTTGAGTTTTAACTGATGGCTACTCAATTATCTACTCTTTGCAGATGAAGTACTGAAATATCGACGTTTATTTGTGTGACTTTTTATGTAACTATAAGCCCCTGGACTCTTGCCTCTCTCAGGTAGGCAATCTTTACACCTTTTCAAAATTATTAACCAAAAAATGAGTATTTCCTCAATATTTGATAAGAAAGCAATATTTTCCAGATAGCAGGGGTTGCAGTTGGAAAGTTTTTAAACAATGTTATAAAACAAAAATTTACGACCCCGGACAAGATTCACGTGGTCGGTTACAGCATGGGGGCTCAAGTATCTGGGTACTTAGCTAGGGAAGTCAAAGCAGAACATGGATTGATAAACTTCATTATGGGTAAGTGAAACTTAATGGTTCTTACGCTGCTCGTCAGGAAAGCTCTTAATTGATTTTTTTATCCAAGTTAGGTGTACTGCAAACTCACTGGCGCAGTACTTTTAAGTGGCACTCGCCCCTACCAACGACATGTCTGACATGAAAGCTCAGTTGGTGTTGTACTGACGAGTGTAGCACTGAGGACTTTTTACATGTGCAGCCTGCAGGTTCAATTTCCATATGTGTGCAATCCATAAGCTTCCTAATGTCTGGCTTAGTCGGTGGAAGAGCCTGCCTTAAACAACCAATGTCCGGCTTGGTTGGAAGTTGACAATATTAGTGAGTTTAATAGAGATCACTAACAACACCTGGCTTACTCCTTTTTACTCTAGCGTACAAAATTATATCAATAATGGAATTTAATTCCAGAGTGTGGTAAGGAGCCATCCAATACAATAAATACATTACGCACCGTAAAACTTAGAAAGGTTTTTTATATTGAAATTTATGGTTGGTTTATGTAAAAGTTCATTCTGTAATTTCATAGAAAATGTCTTATTGATTCAGTGATGGTGTTTTCATATAGTACCTACCTAATCTTTCAACCATGACATTTTCCAAGGGGGTCCATGCAGAGAAAAAATTCCCTCCCATCAAATGTTAGTAAGAAAATCCTTAAACATATTTTTGATTGTATAGCATCAGCATTATTGCAGAAAATGTTTAAATTTTTTTCTCCACATATATTTTTGATAATTTTTTACAAAAACAGCATGCAAAAGTAATACAATTATCAATCAATTATCAAACATTGAGATGGGGACCTTACCTATGCACATATTTTAACCCAAAACGAGTGAAGGATCGAAGGATGAATGTAGAATGATGATCTGTGTAGCTTTGTTACTGACTAAGATCAGCTGTTTCATTAGTCAGGATAATTTATTAAAAGTTATGATCAGGAACAGCTGGACTCAGTTTCAAAACATCAAAAAGGTTCTGATTTTTCTCAGGATCAATTTGGTAACCTTTTGATTGCTACGCAAACCGTATAACCACTCAGCTACCCAGTCAGTCAACACACTGTGCATTTTGATATGTTGCCATAGGACTAGACCCAGCTGGTATTGGCTTCACCCCGTCCACTTTCGCCTCGTGGTACACCGGACTGACGCACGTGACGGCAGACGACGCAAAATATGTCCACTTCGTGCACTGCAACTCCATCGGCTGGGGAACACTTCACTACCAAGCCACGGCAAACTTTGTCTTCAACGGAGGGAATTTCCAGCCTGGGTGTGCCACCAGTAAAAGTTGGTAGCAATGTTTTTTTAATATATAAACGTCTTGATCCCCTTATTGTTAATACGAGGGTTATTCAGAAAGAAGGAGCATTTGTGTCTAACGTTAGGCATGCACCCATTGTGAGTTTTCAAGTACAGGTGTGTTCGTCTCCTCTGTAAGTCCAGCTCTCACAGTAGTGAGTGTTGTTGCCCATTTTTTGCGATGTTACAAATTTGCAATTGAAAATCTTGCTAGTTGGGAGGTGTGTGCGTGCGTCTTTACGAATTTTGAAGCCAAAAACGTAAAACCTACAGAAATTTTTCAGACTGCTTGTCCTGGACTCCCTGGTGTGGCTGAGATTGCAGACGACGGAATTCTTCGACAAAGGAATTTCAGAGCTAGTTTACCATGCATGCTATCTCCAAAATATTTATGACTAAAAATTCATCTAGAACAATTTCTTACACGTTCTTTCAACCAACGTTTGAAGGTAACATTATATTATTTATTAATAACTGACGTTCCAGTAGTAGGAATGAATTCTAATTTCTAACAACCTACGTTCATTCAATCCACAATTATGCCATAGGGCGACTAGTTCGAACTAGGGAGCATCACTAGTAGCCATCTCCTAATAAATCATAACTAATATTTATTACTCATACAAGTGTAAAGTGCTTTATAATTATCAGTTAGACTCTGGTTTGTTTAGATCTCGGATGCAGCCACAACAGAGTGCCGTTCTACTTCATTGACAGTGTTTTGTACCCAGAAAACTTTGTAGCTAAGAAATGTGATTCGTGGAAAAGTTTCACCTCCTGTCAATGTGAATCTGAAGAAACGGTGTTCGTGACCTTCCCACCTGTCTTGGGGTATGTTTAGAATATTAAACATCACTTATCAAATGTAGTTTTAATTTTTCTGCATATTGATTCAAACGATACATTATAAATATAATCAACTCATCTTTTATATAAGAATATATTTTTAAAGGCTATAAAATAGTCTAGTTTGTCTACTATGCAGAGTATATATGACATGTTCTGCTACCTGGAGGCCAAGTTTAGAACTAGACTACTAAGCTTTGGCTTCTGTTTGGCAGGGGATTTTAGAGCGAGCGCTAGACAGTAATGTTAAATCAAAAGTGTAAGGTGCTGTCTTCCAGGCTAGGAGACAAAACTATGGATTAAGGGTACAAATGATCACCAACCCCCCACTGGCCCTGGTTGAAGTCAGGTCTGGTGTACACCTCGGTGGCGGCGATAAGAATAAGAAGTACCCGCGGGCCATCTTCAACTCTTCTCTTAATAATCTTTAAAAACATTATCACAGGTCCCCCTAAACTTGCACTTTTGCTTTTTGCAACTTCCGAGGCACCGAGTTGCCATCATTGTCTTCTAATGATCGCAAAAAAATTATGAATACTTCTCACAGTCACGGAAACATTATTATAGTCTACTGTGATTTCAAAAAACCTAGGGCATCATCAGATAACAACATCATGGTCTCCCGCGATAGCGGCCCAATCTCTAATATTTCCCGAGTTGACGGAAACATATTATTTTTCTACAATCACAGCAAAATCCCAATTAAATGTACTGCGGAAAAAGAAATGTCATCATCGTCTTCTGTAGTAGAGTTCAAATCTTAAATGTCTTGCACAATCACGGAAACATTCAAATCGTCTTCCACTATCGTGTAGCAAAATCCTGAAAGCCTCCTGCGGTCCTGAGGACATCATTATCGTCTTTGGCAATAGCGGCATAACATCTCCCACAGCCAAGCAGACATCATCACCTGCGGGGAAATGTTCTCGCCAACATCCGCGATCGCGGCAAAAGCGTTAATCCTAATAAAAAACTTATGGTAATACTCATATAAATACTGTTATGTTGTGATGGTGTCTGTGTGCTAGTGAAATCTTCCTAAACTTACGGTCAAGACTATTCCCCCCCAGCACCAGAGGCCCTGCAGGCCCGCTATTGCCCCCACTGATTCACCCGTGGCAGAGTTTAGTGGGGAATTAAGGGTGAAAGGTGAAGGGATGTTTGGATGGGTGTTTTCTTTGAGAGTCACACCTGAAGTCAGACATTCTTGTGAAAGGCTATTAAAAACTTGTTTGAAATTATTGATTCTTTTGGGTTCATAAAGATGAGGGAAATGACTGATAACAATATGAATTGTGAAATCACAAAATAATTTATGAAGTTTAAAAGGTCGGAATGGTTTGTTAAAAACTAAAAACCCCTTATGTTTCAGAGCTAAAGGAACTTATCAATTAAAGACAAATTCAGAAACACCGTTTGGACTTTCAGAAGCCGGTGTCAAATGTGAAAAGGACACCACAGTGTTGGAAGTATCTAAATTTGTGAAATCACTTCAAGAAAACAATAAGAAAATCAGAAAGCAGGGCTTGAAACTAAATGGAAAATATGTCAAAACGTCAAGCAGAAAAGTTCACAAGACGGCAAAATCTCCAATATCATTTCGTCATAGGACTGTAGACAAATATATTAAATTACATCCGAAAAAACCAGCGACATCAAGAAGTAGTAAAAATAAAGTTAAACGCAGTGCTAAACTTAAGAAGCAATCAAAGACACATGATATATCCATGCATGATATGGTGGAACATATGCATCACAACGTAGTTGATAAATGATTTCTAATACCCATCTTGTGAAATTATCCATAGAAATTTGTTTATTTTATATCTAAATTTTACCGTTGCTTCTATTCTTGCAATCTTCAAAAAGATTTTAAATTTTAAATGATAATACGAAAAGAAAATTTGTGATGATAAGAATTTAAGAAACACATAGGCTACCGGTATATACACTTTTGTTGATTAGTAAAAATATGGAATTTTCAAAGGGGTCGGCGGCTTTTTATTAACCTTGTATTTTTCTATCCATACTTGCAATATCTGGTCTTTGCATGGAAGGCATCAAGCAAAAGCTAACCAAGGGATGAACTGGTATGTTACGAGAATAAACTGTGTTGAAAAATTTATTTCAGTTGTCAACTTCTGCTGAAGACTGTCACATTTAAAAAACTAACAAAAAAATCACATAAATTTTCAAATCAGCTGATTTTGCAAAATTGAATCAGGCTAAGTTGAGCTTAGACTGAGTTCAATTCAGTATCAAAATTAGTTGCTTAATGCAGTTTAAGCGATTAACACATAAACAAGTAGCTACCCTTTGGATGTTAAATTAATGATCCAGAGGTTATAGAACTACCATTGACTATACACCACAAGTGTAATTTAATTTTCAATCTGCTAGGTGCGCAGGGAGATTTCCTGGCCTCAACTGCTACCATGAACTCGGGAATTCTATTCATGGTAGGCCTATATAGTCAATGGTACTAATAATGAAGTTGACCAAGCTACACTATATCAGTACAGAGCTTTATACATAGGAACAATGATGATTTTGGCATGCTAAGAGAAATAAATGAAAATTTGAATGCAGAGAACCTTATTTATTCGCTTATGACGCATCATACACCCTGGTAAACTGATCAGCCCATTCAAAAGCCAGATCAAAAATGGACAAGGGACACTTTTCTTTGTACTTGGAGCATTTCTTCTCGTCTATATGGTACTCTTCCAGTATGCCTGTTGTTTCATTCGTGGGTATCCTAGAAAAGGTTTTTTTACAAAATGAAAAATATAATACTATAAAAGTTTAGAACAGCAACCAACTACTTTTTACCATTGAAGTCAAAAATTATAAGGTTTGTCTGCTTGATTTATATCTAAATTTTAATAAGTCAGGATCATAAATGAAACATATTTCCAAATTTGTAAGCCTTGTCAAACAACTAAACTATGAAACTGTAAGCTTAGCATTTATGTTATAATAGAAGAAGTCTGTACTTTCAGTAAGTCTAATTCCTAAATCCTAACTTTTCATCAAAGTATCATATATATATAATATCTTAAGTCAATTATTGTTTTGGAATCGTGATAAATATTTCACTCATGATAAGATTCAAGGATGAAGGGATCCATAATGTACTTACGAAAATATAACATTCAGTAAATCCTGTATCAAGTTTTCTTCCGATGTTTTTGGCATGGTTCTAGTGTCGCATAATGCCTTAAGCAAGCAGGCTCTCCCATCATGACCTTGCCTTGAAAACCACACCAAAAGAACTCATTAAATTATATAAAACAAAAGAAACACAATTCTACATGATTAGAGTATATTTCTGTGTTGAAAATTGACTCAAGTAGTCTTAAGATGGTCACTTTATAAAGTAGTGAGTAATTTTACTAGTTCTAAAATTTGTAAAAAGCAAAAATTGTCGCATTAAAACTATTTACATCACTGAAGAATCTAATTTTGATCAAGAAAAGAGATTATGGTAAAGAGAAGCCATATTTTTATGTTTGGTGAAATAATTGGTGATATTCACCATGTTTGTCCCTGCCTTTACACACTTCATGCACCCCGGACACTTCTCCTACTGATCAAAAACTGCCACCTTAAGGTCTTTTCGACAAGACTAATACGAGCCGTCTTCGACAGGGCCATCTTCTGTACTGATGTACCTTATGAAGACCGTCTACAACAGGGCCGTCCCTAGGGTTGGCGGCGCCCGGAGCAAACGTGGTCGTGGCGCCCCCTCCCCCTCAGCAGTAATAGTCGTATTCGCATATTTCAATACTATGTTAATACAAATAGGCGCTGTGCGTCGCCCCCTCAGCCACGGCGCCCGGGGCAGCTTGTCCCGGTTGCCCCCCCCCCCCTTCGGATGGCCCTGGTCAAAACCTATAATGCACTACACTACGCTGCGCTCTCTGTGTATTTTGGACTACTCTGCGCTCTGTTACGCTGAGCTGCGTTGCGCTACACTACGCTGTCTGTATGTTTCTACACTTAGCTACACAGCCAGTTTTCTGTTTTCTGCTGTACGGAAGTCTGAGGTATTCAGCTTCTGACTACCAACCAACTATACGTACATGTACAACAGTTCCTCCAGCTGATCGTAGAGGTCACGTCGCTGCCTGGAGTGTGCCGTGTGGTAGATAGGAGGCTGACCTAGGGCTGTCTGTGCTAGCTGGAACGGGCTGGGGTCGTGAGGAAGTGGGAATATAACGTCCAGCTCATGTATAGTAACTAGCTTGATTGTAGGTCCTACAACCACCTCACTGGCTACACCTTTCAGTAGGGAACATGTTAGCTGTGAACATCAAATAATCATTTATTGATGACAACTGGTGGCAGTGCAGTTGAAGCGTCTTGTGGAGATAATTTATAATTCTTTTTTCTTTGTTTGGTTTAAAGAAGTGACCTCTTTTACCATGCATTATTTGTCCGTCCACATAGGCCACAGAGGCCTGTGAGTGTAGCGTATCCAGCAAAGCAAGGGGTGAGCCAGTACAGTACAAGGGTGAACTTTACTGATAAAAAGTAGTAGTAGTGACCAGGATCCGAACCCACGACATCGCTGCCTTGGGCCCGAAGTCCGTGATGCTACCAACTGAGCCACCGACTTACCGAGTCAATAACTAAAAAGTTCTTTGTTCCAGAATTATAAAATAAATATTATTCGAGAAGTCAAGCTGTACAATGGTTAAATAAACATCTCTAATTCCTTAAGTAATAAGTACAAAATAATTTGACTGTTAAGTAATTTGTTTAACATTTTCCTTGATGTACAAGTAAGCACATTGCTGACACTATTAAGATTAAAACTTTCCATTTAGTTAACTGAGCTAAATTAACTGCTTTTGGATTTCATCATTTTACCTCACTTTTGTTTATTTCAATACCAAATGTGACAGATTTTAAATACACTTCGAATTTTCAGTAGCCTGATTCGAAACTAGTTAAAAACATGAATTTACCGTAAATATCTTTTAGAAATACAATTATAATAAGTTGTTGTCAGCAAAAACTATTTCAAACTTACCACAAACGCAGCTTTGTTTGGAAAACTGAGATATCTTTTTTGTCTCTTGATGGTTGGAAGAAGATTTTCACCTAGAACAAACTCCGAACACAACAAAGAAACAAACAGGCAAACAAATCTGTAGGAAACCATTGCAATGATGAAGCCCAACTGTCCATTAACACTAACTGTAGGTGCTAAGTAGCACACTACGGTTATGTCTATTTAAATTAGTAAGGTGACTGTTAATTATTAACAAGTTGTTACCAAATATATATAATCAACATCTTTTAATATCTCTGTAATTATGTAAAGATGGTGAATCCATGAATAAACAAATAAATTACCATATTTTTAGCTATTTGGATAAAACAATAAACCGGTTCAGTACGTCACCATTAATTTTTATACCTGAGATGATTCAAACTTAATGACAACAAGAGCCATGCAATGCATACATTCAAACGTATTATAGTAGTTTTAGATTATTAGTTGTATTTTTTCATGCCAGGATTTTTATATAAGGAAGTTTGTGTCCTTTTTATTTTTTATTCTGTGTACCTATACTTTGTGTGGTGTACTTTTTGTATAAAAATTTTTTGCGTGACATTTTTTTGCTTTATTTTTAAGGGCACAGTTTGAAATAGATTTGGGCTACTACCTAATCCCAACCATTTTTTAATTATAATCAAACGTTGTGAATACCACAAACAAACAAAATGGCAATTACTACCATAAGACATGACAGAACAAAGCGGCTGAAAACTGTACTATAAACTACCAATAATGTATATGGGCTGAAACCATGTAGGAAAGCTTTTAAGTACTACACTGCATCGTTTCACCAAAACTGTTTCGATTATTATCACAGAAGATAAGTATAATCAATGGCCAAGCGGTCAGTAGGGTATAAACTCTTCAACTAGGAGACGAGAGACAACACCATAGATTTAAGAGCTTGCATCTCCTCTCTGGTGTACTAATTCATGGGGAATTTACCTGACTTTTTGAGTATATCAACTTTTTTTTAACTGTTACATATGAGAACAACCCAAACCTTTGAGAGTACTAAGTGGCAGAGGCCCACCCAAAATAATCAATGGTCAGTTTCAGTGGAAATAAACAGGATAGGTGGATTCCCAGTGAGTAACATGTAGCACATTGAGGTAATTTTCACCTTTTCCTCATGTTGTGTGTGTGTGCGTGTGTGTCGAACAAAAAACTATGTAAGAAGAAATTGGGGTTTTAGGCACAACACTTGTACAAAATAATTCATATTTGAATGACACTCCAAGCAACTTGGACAATGCAAGATATTACTTTGGTGGAAGGAAACTTTGCACTTTACAGAACTGTTTTCAAGCAAACATTTAAAATTTACAAGAGCATCTGTTTTTTAGGTAGATGATATAATAGGTAGTTTTTTTTTTCTCATAATAGCCCAAAAAATCACCATTCACCATTGAGGACAACTTGTAAACAAGAGTATAAATGGTGAGAATAAAATTGTATGACGCTTAATACACATTTAATATAAAATTACAATCACAAAACACTGATTATAAAAATACCTTATTCATACACATAATGATGGTGTAAACATAAACATAAAATAGTGTAGTCACATAAAATGACAATAAATAATCTGAAAAATATAATTTGTTTGATTGTTATAGCTGCAGGATTTGTGTTGATCAATTATTGTGATGGAGTCTCTAAATTTGTTAGATTATTGCTGTATATTATTATGATAAACGGTAAAGTTTGTTGATTGTTGCTGTTAGTTGGTTGTGATGAACCCCAAAGTCCTCGTAGGTCAGGTGTTGTCATCGGAGTATTTTCTCTGATCTGAAGTCCCGGTGAAGTCCAGATCCAGGATTGAAGTAGGGCAAAGTGTTTTGTACTTAGCACAACAATTGTGATGAGCTTCGTCATAAACACTAGAGAAATCCTCTTCTGTGTCGTCGAACAATGGGAGCCTAAAAGAAAGCACTGATAAGAAAAGGAAAACATGGTATAGTTTCTAATTGTGGCAGTGACCTCAAACTTAAATCAATGTCTAATATATTGCTTTGAAAATTGCAAGACAGATTGTACATAACACAAAGGTAGATTGTGTAACCAGCAATGCAGATGAAAAATTCCCAAAAGAAAAAATATACAGTAACCAATAAAAATAAAACTACACTATACAGTACCAGAATGTGATGAAAATCTCTTATTATTTTTACTGAGTGCATTTAAATTTGTGCTATTTAATTTCATGAGTGTGTGATCGATTTACTAATTTTGTTATTCTTTAGGGTTTCGTTAAGGCTTTTGTAACAAGCGAAAATTCATGATTAGATACGGTAAAAAGGTTTTAAGGTGATAGAAATCTGTTAGCTTCCCCAAGAAAGTCCAGCCCCAGGTGCTAAATGCTAATAGACACACAACAAGTCACAAAAACATAACACTAACATTTCATCCTCTTCTTCAGAGATTAGTGTGAAGAGAAACGGAAAAAAAAATATTTGAAACAAATTTTGGATGGAAAGCAGTTTTTGTGAACTTTAGTGACAAATTATTAAACATTTTTTGGACGTAACATACTTGATATATTTAGTTATAAAATTTTAAATTAGATGCTAAGGGATGAAATTAATGACATGTTAAATAAATTCCCCAGATAAGTAGTTACTTACGAAAAAATAGAATGGAATATTTCTTCCATAAATGTTCCATTGCCTTTTGTCCGTTCTCTTGATTCACAAATTGCTCTGAGAATACACCCTCTTCCACTCACTCCATATCTGAAAAAATATAATAATTTTACAAAGTATGCGGAATTTTTTGAATTACAATCAACCCTTTCAATGTTTATTAAGTGTACAAGAACTGTATAATTTGGAAGTAAAGAAGGCTGTCGTTTATTTTACCATGCCATCTATTCTAGGTCTACAACAGTAGAACCCGTCATTTTTATATTCCACCACCATAGGACAAAGCCTCAGGCTGGATAAACCAACCTATATAAATTGTTGATAATCAATATGGTATCTAATAATAGTCAAAGATGGTGTTTAAGCAAATTTTGGGACTTTTAAAAATGCACATGTTTGTAAAAACAAAATAAAATTTATTTGTAAGAAAAAGGGGTTAAGTAATTTTATATTACGTTACTAGTCCTGAAAATAGGTGATTACCGAACAAGTGTGGTTGTTCCCATGCGAGACGAAGTTGAATGCGGGATTACCATACGAGTCCGGTAAACACATTTTGGACGAGTGACGTACAATATTTTACGCCATACTACACTAAGCTAACTTGACAACAAAAAATCTGTACAGATCCTAATATATTCCCACGGACTAAAGGACTAACAATTTTAAGTGAGGTCATGTTTATAACCACTCATTTCCAAATATAATCAGCTGGTTGGTGTCCGGTAAAAACTCATTACAGTACAGTAGTACGTAATGAAACACCATTTCATTAAGCTGACGGCAAACAGCGGTTTTCTGGACTAAATCCTTGAGTGGGAAGCTCGTTAAAACAGTGTAGTGTGGCATAAAACAATTACTGGTACTTACTGTCATAGAAATAATCAACCAATTGTTTGTAGTTTACACATACTAGCTTTACTGAGTAGTGTACACAAAGTCGCGGAGGTTAGTGCATGCAACTACGCGGGAAATACATTCCAAAATTGGCTTCCAAGAAATAACCGGATAAACCAAGGAGTGAGAAAACCAAGGCTGGATATCCACACTAAGTTACTACACCTAGTATGATGTTGCTTTTAAGACATGCCTGATGCCAAACAAATAAATGAGGAACTAACAAATTATATTTTGGATCAAACCCTTACTTGTCTAAAAAAGTCTCAATCTTGGGAAAGAGATCTCTTCTGTGACGACGATGGACGAAAGACATTGTTGCATTCCGTAGGAAAGGTCTGGGGTCTTGAGGTATCTCCCACGCAAGTCCGAGGGTTATGCCGATGGTAAATAGACCTCCTGGTGTACCATAAGCAGTGGTTAGGAAGCAGTAGACCATCTGTTGACCAAAACATATCAATTGTGTTGGAATTTTACATGTCAGGGTAATACAAGGCCAGTCCTGGTAACACAAACGCACATCAGCTAGGAACACTACACACACTAGGACAATAAAACTATAGAAAGATCAGCAGAATTCTAATGGTACAAATTTGATATCGTTATTATTGAGATTGTCTTTCAAATAAACATTCTAAAAACAGGATTAAAACTCAGAGTACATTGAAATTTTAGAGTTTGTCAAACATGTAAATAAGAAGGTCACGGGTTGGAGAAAAATTTAGTAGCTTTTTGATGGTACAGGACCCAGATGTCCTTGATTGGGCTTTTAGTAAATGGTCCTGTATAAATAAACAGGCGATCGCGGCAAAGTTCTGAATATTTCCCCCGGTTGTGAAGACAATGATTATCATCGTCTTCCATGATTGCGGCAATATATGAACATATCCCGTGGTCGTGGAGATTATCGTCAAATGAAGCAACATTCTGATAATTTCCCTCGGTCGTGTGGACATTATCATTGTCTTGGCCGATTGCAGTTAAGTTCTGATAATCCCTCGGGGCCGATATCATAATTCTCCCTCGGTCTTGTGGAGATCGTAATCGTTTCTCACAGTTGTGAAGACGTCGTAATCGCCTCCCACGATTTATCCCGCAGTCGTGTAAAGATTATCATTGTCTTCTGCGATCGCGGCAAAATTCTGACTGTTTCCCGCAGTCGTGTAGACATTATCATCGTTTTCTGCGATCTTGGCAATGTTATGATCATCCCTCGGGGCCGTGTGTAGACATATTATCGTCTCCCGAGGTCACGTAATGTTGTCATGCCCGATCGCGGTAAATTGGCAATTCCAGTTAGAAATACAACATTCACATATGCATAATTCCTGGTTCAAAAAAGTCCACGCATTACCTGGTCGGTGGTCACCCTTTTATAAATATTCCAAAGGGGCGCTACTATTAGTTGTGCCTAGGGCGCTGACATTGTCAAAAATGGGCCTGATTAACAGTAACAAAGCTACCAACGTCACACTCCTTTTTCATTCATAGTCAAATTATAGCTTAGTAGCGTCGCTATCTTTGCAATAACGTTACACCAAATGTAAGTACGGTAATACTAACTTTTTATAAGGAACAGCTTTAAGGTTACCTGTAGTGAGCTTCCTTTTGGGAAAATAATAAACCTTTTTCTCCTTGACACAACTTCATTTGTCTCAGAAGAATTCTTCGACGATTCTATTATTTGTTGCGTTGAAATCAAAGATGTCATCAGAATTATTAAAACAAGGTGGAAAATCTTCAAATAATTTTTCTGGAAAAAGATGTGGACACAATAAATAACAAAATTACCAGCTAAACTGTTTAAATAACACACTGTGAAAAAACTGTAGCTAAATGCAAATAAGTCTAAAACTCTTAGGAGTAAAAATCAAAAATTTTTGAACTTATTTTAAACTGAAAAGCTACCTACTTACCATACTGAAAAAATCCAAAAATAATTTAATGACTAAAAGATCAACAATAGATAAGTTTCAATGGAATTACACAACGGTACATGATGGGCAAAGTTGAACGACTGGGCTCTAGAGAGTTAGCGCTCGGGTGTTAAAACAGTTACGTGAAAATTACTGAAGACTGAGTAACGGAGATGAAATACAGTTCTAGACGTTGAGGAAAACAGGTTAAATAATTGCAATTGTACTATCTACTCAAAATTTTAGGTTTAAAGGTGTATTATGAGTCTTAGATTTCAAGCCACATTTGAGTAAATTGGTTTCTGGTATTTTGTATCACATGTAGGGAGTTTTAGAATTTATGTTACAAACTAAAGAACCGGTTATTTTGGTAAAAAAAGGTTATCATTATGTAACTAGGGATTTTACGTTACTCAGTATATGAGTCGAAAGGGGATTTTTACTACTAAATAACTTGTGTTTTTGAAATTATTTACTTCAATAACTACACATATTCATATACATTCACATTTAATAGTTTAAAACAATTGTTTAATCAAATCCCAACAAGCATTTTATGTTCCAACAGAGAAATTTAGTTATAGCTTTTAGGTTGAAAAAATTTTGTATTTAAGTTTTTTTTATCTAATATCTAATACCTAAATTTGTATTAAAATTAATCAGTCTTAAAGATGTTATAATATAATCATTTAAGTGTACATTTTTTCTGTGTCATTGGCAAACTTATTTGTTAATGCAGACGTGTATATTGTTATTAATAAATTCTTTTCTATTTAATTTACTTTCAAAAGTAAGATTTAAAATATGCAACTGTAGTTTTGATGCACAGATATTCAGAATAGTTTAGTATTGTATTTGTGTTTATGCTTTGAGTTGTATTGGTGAAACTATAAGATTTTAGCACTAATAAGGTTTATGTTACCCTGCTTCAGCGTACGATCCACAGTATAGATTTAGGAAACTACAGCTGTTTCATGCCTCTATTATTGGCACATCATCAGGTTTGTGGAACACCAGCTTCCTTATATATCCCTCAGCGCCATATCACGTTTCGCAGTCCATAATTAATGTTTAAAATGTTTCGTGTGTGTTCATCGTAAAACCATGACGAACTCGACACCGAGGGATGTATAAAGTTTGGTGTTCAACAAACCTGATGATGTGCCAATAATAATAGAGGCATGAAACAGCTGTAGTTTCCTAAATCTACCGTGGATCGTAGACTGAAGCCAGGTAACCTACACCTTATTAGTGCTAATTTTAACAATCCAGTGGCCAACCATCATGAAATAAGATTTTAGTCTGATATTAATCAGGTGAAAAGACAGATAATAACTATATAGCCTAAGGAAGCAATGCCATTGGTGATGTTGAAAAGATAAAATTAACACATATTGTCATTGCTTCCTTTTCATAATAGAGGACTTAACAAGCCAATAAAGATTACAATTTTAAATATTTTCAAGCAAAAGAATAAGAAGCTGGAAACTCCTACATGTTCAAGCAATATAGCCATTCTCGCAGCATGCTACAGAATCAACCTTAGTTGATAAAGGATAATGTATGCGTGAAGAGAGGCATTGAATCAAAATTTGCAAGTACTCACTCATTACATCACTCGATTTTTACTAGGGATGGTCAAGTCTCAAAATTTCGGGAAATTTTTGGGAAATTTTCAATCTCGTTACACGAGACGAGATTACTTTTTGGCCGAGATTTTTATCGAGACGAGAATAAAAAAAAAAAAAAAAAAAAAAAAAATTAAAAACGCCTGCAAAAAGTCAATGCAATACCCGCAATACAGGAGCGTGTTGTAGTTGCGTTTCCTTTTCGAAGGCGTTCTTATTTAATTAATTCTATTAATGTAAATATTACTTTAATTCTTTTAATGTAAATATTACTTTCATTATTTTAATAATATTACTTTAATAACATTTGAGAAGTTTTGTTAAGTGTAAGCAGTGTGAGGAATGTTTTATTACTATAAAAAAAGTCAAAACAAGTAACTATTTTATAAAAATTAATATTGCTTTTATTTTATGATTTATTTTATTTTAGGATAAGTTGAACTCTATCCTAACTGATATCACCATGTTTCCTAATCGTAGGCATTTTTAATAAGTTAGGCGTGATTAATAAAAAAATGTTATGCTGATGTTATTTAATGAAAGATTGTAAATATTCTTGCCTATTATCATTATTTTAGTATTTAAACAGTCATCTAACAATGTTACAAAATCAGGTAAAAATTTTGAACGTGCATTTCCCGTTGTGTATGAGAAGAGAAATCTCGTCTCGAAATTTTATGAGAAATAAAAAATCTCGTCTCGAAATTTTATGAGAAATAAAAAATCTCGTCTCGTCTCGTCTTGAACTAAAAATCCAATCTCGTCCATCCCTAATTTTTACTTATTGAATTTTTATGATGAATATTTGACTTAAAATAACTAAAACATTTTACCACTATAGTGAATTGGAAGAATTAATTAAAATTAAGTGTTTCTTCCGTAGGACTATTCCATATACGAGGGTTGATTTTTAAGGGCCGTTTTTGCATTAGCTTCGTAGTTTGCATGTAGGCTGCAACTAAGCTCCTTGCTACTTTTGTCACTGGCATCTTTTGTGAACAGAATTTCGCAATTTCAACACAAGTTCAATGAAGTGTAAGCTTCACTGTACGCATAGAACATTTTTTACAATTATAGGATCTGCCACCAAATTGTTTAAAGCCCTATTTTACATGTGACAGTTGTCACACCAGTTGGCCAGAGACACATTGTTTACTATAATCAGTGATACGTTTTTGACCACAAGTAACATATCCAATGTCGATACCAATTTGTATAACAATCAGAAAGTTGTGAGATTGATCCTGAAAAAGGCAGTTGTTGTTTCACCCTGGACCTAGCAATGTTCATTGGATTTTTTATCAATGATGCTGACTAGAAACAGCTAATCTAAGTCAGTAAAAAAGCTACACGGATCATCTTACTCTATTCTACACCAAGCCTGTATTCATATTCTGCTAAAAAAAAACCTCTCTGTCTTGGTAAAGTGGTCAATGATCCTTTAGCTATTTAGATATATTAAACTGGGGTTTTTCAAGGCACTAAAGAGGAGAGTACAGTCCGCTCTTCTCTAGTCTTAGGTACTGTATCCTAAAGACAGAGCAGACCACCACTGGACGAGCGGAAAATCGCTTCCTTGCTTTCCACTTCCGCACCTAGGAAAACCCAGTTTTATGTAAAAGTTAAAGTACAATCCTACACGTTTTGGCAAAGGTATAATTAAGGTTCCACAACAAACAAATAAACCGTTATTTTAATAATCAATCATGAATCCATTGTAGACTTTTCTTCACAGCTGTCAAGTCGTGGGTCCTGATAAAGCATGGTCTAGAAGATGCAGCAAAGACACAGGGCAATCCACTTCCTCAGGACAACCGTAGTTTGCATTTTCCGTAGAGCTAAAAAAGAACGTTACAGATTTGGTCAATTGTTGTATTTGTTCCTTGATACTTTTTTTGTTATACTGCAGCAAAAACTGCTGTTTTCAATGTGTTTCCAAAAGAATAAGCAACGAAAAAGAATTTAGTTAAGAACGTTGTAACGAGTTATTTTTCCTAGGGGGGTAAATTTTCGCTATTTGGCCGCGCACCGGTTGTTGAGGTAGGCAGGCGGCGGCGGCGAAGCTACCTAGCGCCCTTTGACCCGGCTTATCAGTTCCGATAAGCCTGGGATATCCTAGATCTTCAGGACAGTATAGGAGAAGGACATTCGAGTGGTGGATCCCGTGGAGTGAGTGAGGATAGCGTGTGTCTAGTGAGACGTCCAGTGGTGTACGTAGAGAGGAGTGCTGTGGTGACATCGGTGTCGTGTGAGGTTGGTGCTCAAGGAGTGAGTGTCGGCATTCAAGTTGGGTAGTGAAACAGTGACCCACTTGGGGTGAGTGGACGACGTGTTATTATATTTTGGTTTAAGAGAGTTAGAGAGTTAGAGTGGTAACCGTGCTGGTCGAAGCCTGACGGTAGTTAGGATTTATTAGTCAGGAATAATATTAAAGTATATTCCTGACGGTTCTGGGCAGGTGCTAGAGCGCAAATAATATAATTTAATTGACTGTAGTAGATATTATTTTGCGTTGTACCTAGAGTTAGTTATATTACTAATAACTCTGAGGCCCGACAAACCTAGGCTGCACGATTTAGCGTGCGTAGTTGGAAGCACGAGGCCAGCAGGCTAGTAGCTAGTTTTATTAGCCTATTAACAGAAGCCCAGCTAAGTAACATAAAGTTGGTAGTAGCAGTAGCAGTAGTAGGGTTGTTATTGGTTATTCATTTGATTATTTTAATTTAACCTGAACAGCTTGCTTAGTAGTCCAACACGTTATCTTGGTAGCTTGGATAGCGGAGTACCGGCTATCAGATAATATATTTATCTAGTGTTTGGAACGTATTTAATATTTATTTATCTGCTACTAAGTAGCTCAATATTTTAATAGTGCAATTGCCATTTAGTTTTGCTTGTTTGGCTTGGTATTTATTGAGACCAGCTACTAGTGGTGTAGTCACTCTACCTATAGTGTACTTGTATATTATTATGTGGTACGATTATTGAGTGAACTGTTTGATTCTTAGCTTGGGCATTAGAGTTGTGTATTGGATTATAGTAGCCTAGTGGACCCCGCCTGGTGATAACACGCGTTGTGGTTTTTATTGGCAAGTCGTCGTGTAACTCACCGTGTTTTAGGCACTCTGGGCTTAACTATTGGATAGTTAGGACGAAGCCCGAGTTGCGTAGTCAGCAACGACCCCCTAGGAGAGTGGAGAATCGGCGTAGGCCTGGTAGTGATTATTGCACGTTTGTTGTGGTGACTTGTTTTTGACTTGTTCACAGTGCCCGTGTATGAGCCAGTCCTATACCGGTTAGACCCGGCTTTTGGCCTAGTGGTTTCCCTGACCTTGTCGCAGACCCTGGAACTTTACCCAGCCATTGTAGGCTGAGCTATCCTCGGCAAACGGTTGCGACGACTGCACTTTTAATATTTTTTTTCCAGTGCAGAAAATTTCGTCGCAAGATGGCGCCTGCGAACAGGGACTGAGGTTGGCAGTGGTGCTGAGTTGCTGACGTATTAACGGCGCCCGAACAAAATAATTTTATTTGTGCAGATTTGCTGCGGACTTGTGCAGATTGGCTGCGGACCTGAGCTGTTGAGCAGAGTTTTAGGCAGACCTGCTGTGATTTTATAGTCGGTTGGGTAGGCCTAACCTGTTTTCTGTTACAGCGTGGTGTGTTGTGAACCCTAATTTATTTAGTGGTTGTATACATATATATTAGTTGGTAAATATTATTTTGCTAATTGATTGAGCTTTAGTGTTGAACATTATTTGAGTGAGAACCCTTATTGTGTATTTGTGGTTTGACTTTCACACCTATAATTGGTTTGATTTATTATTTTGCTAATTGATTGAGCTTTAGTGTTGAATATTATTTGAGTGAGAACCCTTATTGTGTATTTGTGGTTTGACTTTCACACCTATAATTGGTTTGATTTATTATAACGGTGTTAAATATATTTTAATTGGTTTCGCTCTTATTTTTGCGGATTTGTCGTGGTGTTTTGAATTTTAAATATGGTTGTGACTACGAGTACGACGTCTGTGCTAGGCGGTACGCCTATCACGTCTGCTCTTGTTACAACTAGTTCTGGGGTTAGCTCCGAACTGTCGGTGATGACGACGTCGTCATTGTGGCCTGCGTCTTCGCTTGTTTGGCCGACTATTTCATCGGTCGTGGGTACGACAGTAACAACGTCCCTGACTTATTCCGCGCCAGCGACTATGTCCTTGGGGTCGCAGCCCCGGGACGGTCGCGTGGGTTGGATATATGACCTCTCGAAAGGGGAGCTCATGAGGACGATGGACCAGTATGGTTTGGTGACCACTGGGACTTCTGCGGAATTACGGCAGAGATTTTCATCGTTTTGGAAGCAGCGGAATGCCCGTCGGTACAGCGATGATAGGCTGTGTACGGCTGGGGCTGCTGCACCGACATATGTACCGCCGGCTACTACAACTGTGGAGCTACCTGACCCCCCGAGAACCGTACCTCAGGTACTGGGTAATACGGAATCTGACCAAGCCGAGGTAGTGGGAATTAGCAGGGAGTTAGAGGCGGTCAAAGAGATTCTTGGGTTGTCTTTGGAGACTGATACCCGGACTCTTCGAGAACAACTTGCATTGGTGGTGCGACAGGCGAGGGGCTCGCCGAGTAATGGGGTCGGCTATGGGTTCGAAAGACCCGCCAACCCTACGTCCCCTGTTATGGCTGCTCCCATGCCTACCTTTGGGTTACCCAGTAGACCCGAGGGATGGCAGCGACCTAACGATCATTCGGAGAGACCAGTCCGTCCTTCTAGCTTGGAGATGCCACGAGGCTCGGGTATACTCTCGAATGAGGCCAGCAGGGTGGAGCCAAAGGATTGCTCCAAAATATGCGACATGGTCCGGAAGTGGGGTTTGAAGTTTGATGGCCGTAGAGACCCTGTATCGTTCCTGGAGCGTCTCGAAGAGCTGATGGGGTCATACTCTATATCATCAGAAGACCTGCTCAGAGCGCTGCCGGAGTTGCTGCAAGGCTCAGCGCTTCTATGGTATAGGAATTGTCAGGAGCTCCTGTATTCATTCGAAGCTTTCCGGCATCAGTTTGAAATCCAGTTCTTCCCACCAGGATATTGGAGGAATTTGGATGAGGAGATCCGGAAAAGGACACAGGGTGAAGGCGAACACTTCCGAGATTATGTCGTGGCTATAAGTACCTTGCTTAGGCGTAGCGGTACGTTGTCGGAGCATGGTAGATTAGACTTAATCTACAGCAACATGCGTCCAGAATACAAACTCATGGTACGCCGGCGTGATTTCAGCAACCTGGCCGAGTTGGTGGAGTTGGCTGAAGACTATGAGGCCTATCTGCGAGAGAAGGCAGCCTTCCGGCCTCCACCTTCACCCAACGTAGCGCTGGTTTTGGAAACCGCCTACGTTCCCAGGAAGAAAGCTGAGAAGAATCTTGAGACTGTCACGTTCGAAAGAGGTAGTTTTGAGAGACCGTCTCCTGAAGCCAAGTCAGTTGGGCAGCGGGTTGGTTCATACTCGATCGAGGCTCGTGTACGAAGGCCCGCAATGACAAGGAAAGTGGCTTGTGGTGTACGGTGCTTTAGGTGCCAGGAGACTGGTCACTTTGCCAAAGAATGTGGCAAGCCAAGGACCGTCTCCTGTTATGGATGTGGCAATCCCGGCATGACGGTGAATCAGTGTGGATGTCGTGCGGGAAACGGCAGGCCAGCTCAGACATCAGGAGGTCAACTGAGCGAGGCCACCGAAAACGAACGACCTCAGATGAGTGGTCCGAGTGGCTCGGAAAACTAAACAGCCTGGTTGGTGGAGTAGACGAGGACCGGCTAACTTTGGACTCTTCGTTGAAGTTGTGCTGATGGGCAGCGCTTTTGTGGCGTTACTGGACACTGGGTCCGTCGTCAACTTGGTTGGGCGAGGAGTCGCCGAACATCTTCAACGCCTGGGGATAGAGCCTTGTAAGAAAACCACTCCTCTGAGGATGGCAGATGGAACACAGTCAACGGCCGAGTATTCGTTTCGGCTAGCAGGAGAAGCTGCGGGAAGACGGTGGATAGGAGATGCCTTGTATGTCCCCACTCTCACCACGGATATGATTCTGGGTATGGATGTCATCCAAGACCTCGGATTGGTGACATGTGGGACAGAGGTAGTAAGAATGGGCGTGGGTGATGACTGTTCTGGCCAAGGTGGCCGCATAGACAGTGTCAAAATTGGTGACGAAGACCCCGAAGGCCCTTGCCATGGAAATCCCCGTCTGATTGCTGATGCTAAACCATTCAGCACCTTGTTGGCTGGTAGTGACTAGTACAAGAGTTTTTCTTCATTTTGAGTTTGAGACCTGTGGTGTAGGATTCACCATTGGGTTAGGGGCTTGAGTATTTTGTTTAGGCCGGAGTTCGACTATTTTTTTTTCTTTTTGGCCGTTTTCTTTTTTTTTCATCCCGATGTAAGTGGGGGATGTAACGAGTTATTTTTCCTAGGGGGGTAAATTTTCGCTATTTGGCCGCGCACCGGTTGTTGAGGTAGGCAGGCGGCGGCGGCGAAGCTACCTAGCGCCCTTTGACCCGGCTTATCAGTTCCGATAAGCCTGGGATATCCTAGATCTTCAGGACAGTATAGGAGAAGGACATTCGAGTGGTGGATCCCGTGGAGTGAGTGAGGATAGCGTGTGTCTAGTGAGACGTCCAGTGGTGTACGTAGAGAGGAGTGCTGTGGTGACATCGGTGTCGTGTGAGGTTGGTGCTCAAGGAGTGAGTGTCGGCATTCAAGTTGGGTAGTGAAACAGTGACCCACTTGGGGTGAGTGGACGACGTGTTATTATATTTTGGTTTAAGAGAGTTAGAGAGTTAGAGTGGTAACCGTGCTGGTCGAAGCCTGACGGTAGTTAGGATTTATTAGTCAGGAATAATATTAAAGTATATTCCTGACGGTTCTGGGCAGGTGCTAGAGCGCAAATAATATAATTTAATTGACTGTAGTAGATATTATTTTGCGTTGTACCTAGAGTTAGTTATATTACTAATAACTCTGAGGCCCGACAAACCTAGGCTGCACGATTTAGCGTGCGTAGTTGGAAGCACGAGGCCAGCAGGCTAGTAGCTAGTTTTATTAGCCTATTAACAGAAGCCCAGCTAAGTAACATAAAGTTGGTAGTAGCAGTAGCAGTAGTAGGGTTGTTATTGGTTATTCATTTGATTATTTTAATTTAACCTGAACAGCTTGCTTAGTAGTCCAACACGTTATCTTGGTAGCTTGGATAGCGGAGTACCGGCTATCAGATAATATATTTATCTAGTGTTTGGAACGTATTTAATATTTATTTATCTGCTACTAAGTAGCTCAATATTTTAATAGTGCAATTGCCATTTAGTTTTGCTTGTTTGGCTTGGTATTTATTGAGACCAGCTACTAGTGGTGTAGTCACTCTACCTATAGTGTACTTGTATATTATTATGTGGTACGATTATTGAGTGAACTGTTTGATTCTTAGCTTGGGCATTAGAGTTGTGTATTGGATTATAGTAGCCTAGTGGACCCCGCCTGGTGATAACACGCGTTGTGGTTTTTATTGGCAAGTCGTCGTGTAACTCACCGTGTTTTAGGCACTCTGGGCTTAACTATTGGATAGTTAGGACGAAGCCCGAGTTGCGTAGTCAGCAACGACCCCCTAGGAGAGTGGAGAATCGGCGTAGGCCTGGTAGTGATTATTGCACGTTTGTTGTGGTGACTTGTTTTTGACTTGTTCACAGTGCCCGTGTATGAGCCAGTCCTATACCGGTTAGACCCGGCTTTTGGCCTAGTGGTTTCCCTGACCTTGTCGCAGACCCTGGAACTTTACCCAGCCATTGTAGGCTGAGCTATCCTCGGCAAACGGTTGCGACGACTGCACTTTTAATATTTTTTTTCCAGTGCAGAAAATTTCGTCGCAACGTCATTTTGCGATTAAGTTTGCTGAAATAATAGCACAGTATAGTAAAAAATATTGCTCATCACAGGGACCAACCACTTCTTTTTGATCTTCACTCATTTACTACTAAACTTTAGCTTGAAAATGGTTACTTTAAGCCCTAGTGATGAATGTACTATTAACGCTATCTGAAAAAATTGAAATTATCGAATTGTTAACAATAACGTTTTATCAGATACTACAACCATACAACACACTAAAGCAAAGATGGTAAAATGGAAACAAAAATAAATGAGAGACATTTTGTTGTCAACAGCACACTCAAAATTTTAAAAGTAAGTGAAAAATAGGTAAAAAAAAAGTCTTAAAATGTTTACAATGAGATGAAAAATTGATTCAACTGTTCAATGCCAAAGCTTAACATTTAAAATAAATTGAGAATCAAGGAAATATGCCTATTGATGTGTAATTTCTATTGGTTTGAAAAAAGTGTATTGAAATTTTATATCACTTACTTAAACACAAGCCTTAGAATCTGGCTGATGACATCGTCTTGGTGGATTAAGCTCACTTCACAAAACACTCTGGTTAAGCAAGCTGTCCCGTTCAATCCATGCCTACAAATGAATAAAACTATGATAAATAAAGATCGAGGGATGGAAATTTTCAAAAATCAACCATTTTTATGATACAATTCGAATTTAGTTTAGTTTTGAATGCCTTTGAGATACATAAAATCACTAGCATACTTTTTAGTAACCTGTAACTTATAACAGAGGAATTGACCAGTGATTGTAAAAATTATTATAACAAATAATTGTTTGGCGCTAATAATCATAAATACTCAAGTATTTTCTAAATTAATCATTCTTTTCATCCGTGGTGTATTTTTTTACATTATATTCTATCTCATGTTTCCTTATTGGAAGACCAGAATTTACCCAAGGGCAGAAAACGTTATTTGGAGTTTTTATTTTTATTTTTTTAAAGCTCAGCAAGCTCCATGAGAAAATCGGAGACCAGTTCCTTAATAGATACACAACAGTATGTTATTCTTGTAAGTACTGTTTTGAGAGTATTATCCTAGTATGCAATGTTAACAAAAATCTATTTTGAGAAAGGTCAGAGAGGCTTTCTGATAGTTCGTACTGGACCCAGCTGTCCTTGATAATTTTGGGATTTAGTAAGTGGTCGTGGCTCAAGTCAGCTGATCTTGTTCAGAAAAAAGCTGTCCTCTAATTTTTCTACATTTATCCACTCTTATTTTTGCCACTGATGTTGTCACTGAAGGGCACTCTCATGTTTCAGCGTCATATACAGTATTGATTTAAAATCATTTTTAATTTAATCTAACATTTCTCACTATACTATTCCCTAAAGTCAAATAGGCCTACTAAAAATGAAAAACTTTAAAAATCTGAGAAAATTATATCTTTATAGTCCGCGCCACCCTAAGTTGAGGCAGCCAAAGGCCGCACTAGTACGCCGTGCAGCAGTGCGGCCTTGGGCTGCCTCAACTTAGGGTGGCGAGGACTATAGTCATTTTGCCATGGCCAATTTACGTGATTGCAGTATTTTTTGTGTAGGTAAATGCATAATGTAATATGAAGTACTAATGATCTAATGTGGTTATAGAGGAAGCCTCTGGTTCTGTAAGCTCAGGTTCTAATCCCGCCAATCGCCAATAGCTGTGTAATTAAACCTTAAACTTTTTACCAAAATTAAGCTACAGTATAAAGGTAGTTTCACCAATAAAAACAAAAAACAATAAATCCCTTTCAAGAACATTCTTCATTCTGTTGATCTCTCATCACTAAAATCCATAGATAACCAGTGTAAAAGAAATAATGATGAAACTCTCAAATTTTCATTATATTATACAAGTTATCAAGGAACAGATATAAATTAACACAGATAAGTAATTATTTTTTAGAATTCTTACCAATCAAAAGCCCCTTGCACTGCACTATGGATAGCTCTCTGGTAGTAAGAGGCTGGGTAGTATTGATACTGGGTACTTTGATACCTGTTGTACGGAATATTCCCGTATTGATTGTAAACATAGCTGCTCGGATAGTTTGGGTAGTAAGAAACAGCTGGTTGGTCTACTTTCTTCTTCGGCCGGATAATAGTTGAAGGTTTAATTTCCCAATTGCCTCGAAATCCCATGGCAAAAGCAAATATTGAGGTGTAAGGAACTACATTCACTTTAACGTTGTAACGTACCTATAAAGAAAAATGGGTGAACATGTCAATAGTATTTTTCATCATTTACCCATGACAGTGCTTTTCAATGCATGTTTTGGGAGTGGTTATTTTTATTCCTAAAGTAGTAAATCAGCTGGAGTCGAGGACATCGTCTGTACATTTCACACAAACTTTAAATGTTAAAAGTAACTTAGTAACAGCTGTTTGTTGAAAGTAGCAAAAAAAGATTCCCAAAGCAAAGAGTCACTTTTGGCAGTAATAAAACATACTAGTTTATTATGTAAGTTTGTATAATAACCATTACTGTATATCAAAGTACAGTGTGAGGTCCAAATACAGTAATAGTAAAATATCAAAAAATATTGTTGGTATTACTCTGAAATTAAAATACAAAATTCTACCGAATCATTATCGCACTAGGGACAAACAGATAAAACATTAAAAGGTCACAAAACACAATAGATGTTTATCCCGGTGTGTGACTATAAGATAAAAATTATTTTATTGGTCCACTTCGACAAAATCTGAGTAATATTAAAAGATTTTATTCTTACTCTTTAAAAAAAACACCAGAACTATTTTCTTCCGAACTCTTAACTCCTAAATCATCCACATGAATATCTCTTAAGGTATAATTTACTTACAAAGACTTTCATCATTTTACGGAAATCCAACAATCGTCTTTTTGATCGAGCGGCACAGTTGTGGTCGATCATTGATAGTGATAGAAACACAAACAACAGACTTGAGAAGTTCATTGTGAGTTCGTTAAACTCTGTCTTTACACAGGCCGAGCCAGACCCTGTTATGCATGTCCGCTAGATCACGTATTGGTGATAATTGTTGAGTAAAGAGACTGCAACAATGTTTTAAACCTATACACCTTGCATGTCTTATATAACTGTTGTAATCTTGTCATATCCAACCGTTGAGTACATTATGCTAATTGAAAACCAAACAGAAGTAGAATTTGAAATGATAAATATTGAAATACTGATGAAGGTTGACATTTACTGTATTTTCAGTAAAAGGTGGTTTTGGTACGATCTGTGTTTAGTTTATCCTGGGTGAAGCCTAAACTATTAAGACTACCTGGTTGAAATTTCACACTGAGGTAAAATTTAATTCTAAGCCTGGCCACCAACTCATTGCCTTATAGGCCTAGACATCACTTTGCGTCACACCCTGTCAACATCCATAGTTTTGAAGTTTCGGAAGTAAATATTGATTGGTCTCCATGTCAATAAAAATCCACAACCATAACTTTTGCACTAACTACATTAAATTTGTATTTGGATGTTATATTTTAATAAAAAAGTATAAAGTATAAGTTATTAATTTGGACTTTGTCACACATCTTATTGGATCTACAAAAACAATTTTACAAAATTAAGTAGAACAGTTGACTTTTATTTCTATATTTAAATGTGGATGACAAACCTTTTCACAGCAGATTTAAATAATAATTTTGCTCTCTTGTGTTGTATTGCCATCCAGAGGGGCAAAATAGGTTACAAAAAATTTTAAAACAAACTATCCAGTTTTATAATGTACTGAAAAACCTTTCTTGAGAATTCATCATACACAAAAACCAAAACTCATCTTTGTTTTAAATCTTTTAGATCTCAAAATTGTCTTCAAATTTTTTTTAACAAGATTTGTTTACTTACAAAGTATAATTGTATCTATGAATCAAGTTATGAATGTATTAACATGTTTATGGTTATAAATGAACTTCTCAGATGTCACCAAACAAAAATAAACAAAAGTATTTTATATAATACTTTGCACTTAAGAAAAAAAATAACTGGATCTAAGACAGGGTTTTGAATAAATCACAAACATGTTAAGAATCATTAGCTGTGTTGTATAGAAGATACATTCACAAAAATTAATTTAAAACAATTTTTATCGAGTTAAAAAAGTTTCAGAACTAATTTTAGTAAGATTGCAGCATCGATAAATTCTTTGCAACTTTGTAACACAATATATAACAATAATTATATTTAAGCTGGCTTGCTTAACATGCGCTGAATTGGCAGTATTTACAACAACAGAATAGAAACAAAACAACAAAACTTGCCATAAAAAGGACCTAATCTAGCTCAATCATTAATATTTGTACAAATCATTAAATTCATAAATAAATTACACAAAGAACTTAAAAACTAAAAGAATATCAATCCAGAGGAAAAAACAAAATGAAAGTTTGTGCTGAAATTACAAAATAAACACCATTTTCATAAAAATATACTCTTTCAATAGCTAAGGCTACAAATTGCTACCATCTTAACGTGTTTAATTCTGTAATTTCAAAAGCAACTATTTCCATTTTGTTCTTTTTGACAAATACCTTAAATTTATGTTCGCTTAATTTTACTGTACAACTAAAAAATAGCTGCTTTCCCCAAAGACCTTTACCCTTGGAAGATTGTTAAAACAGCGAGGAAGAAGAAAAAGAGGAAGTAGAATTGTAAATTTTCAAGGGTTAAATAATACAAAGGGTTAAAGAAAATGTCTAAGCGATCTTAAACATAGATCCAACATTTAAACAACAACATAACAGTTAGAAAGGAAGAAATACAACGAAAGAATCTAAACCTAGTGTGCTGTGCATTTAGGCCTTTTTGGACAAAGTATAAGGACACATCTGAAAAACATACAGAACCATTGAATTTCAGTAAGAAAAAGTAAATATTAACTTTAGCACCAAGATAATGTGAGCACAATTTAAAACCTAGTTAAAAATTCATCGATTAAAATTAGTTGTTAACCTGTTTCTAGGAACAAATACGCTGATAAAGTAGCACGATTTTGATTGTTTCTAATAATAAATAATTAAATTGTCAATAGAAATACTAAACAATCTATAAAACTGTGAACACTCCACGTTATTTCTGTCAATATATTGCTTGGATTAAATTTATTGCTATTGGTGAAACTCTAAAAACCAATCGTACAGGAACAAATAATCACACTCCCATAAAACTATACTTCCAACTTTGTATAAATCAAAAGCGCTCACTCGTACTAATAATTCAAATAAACAAATTAAACTTCTAACTAAAATATCGTTTCTAACATAACGAAAAGGAAATTTTAATTCGGTTGTGAGATTTTGACTAAAGCTCATTCGGTATACTCTTATCCCGATTTCTAACACTTCTGATCTAAAATAATCTTATGCATACTAATAGTGACTGTAGGCCTAATTATTTCTTACGATGAAATAGCTGTGATCAGAAACTTAATGTTATTATTGTATGAAGCTTACAAGGACAATTTTTTTAACATCCTCAGTGAAGTAATAAAAACAAAGGAAATTTTAGAAGAATCCATCTGTTTTAAAACCTAAATCTTCTTCAGATATGTTTGATGACAAGTAAGCGTACAGGACACGGTGGGGCACACGGAAGATTTCTCAGGTGCCGTTTGACGTCACTAACTGCTGACGTCACTAACTGCTGCGTCTGAACAAGGCCACACTAAAAAAAACTGTTTTTTTAGTATGGCCTTGGTCTGAAGAAACAGACAATTTTATAATTGTTCTATTATTAAATTAAACTGTCATAACCTAACCAAACGTGCTGATAATGGAAAAATCGAATGAAGGTTTACTAATCTAAAAAATAGTTTTGTTCATAAAATAAAATTATAAATGCCTAAAATTCAATTTTATAATTTTTTAATTATAAAATTAAACTGTCATAACCTAACCAAACCAACCAAACTTGCTGATATGAAAAAAATTTTTGATAAAAAGTTAGTGCTACCAGCGGGATTCGAACCCGGTACTTTCGGATTATCAGCCCGCCACGCTATCCACTAAACCACCAAGGCCGATGGCTCAAAACCGTATCGATGTGGTATTGGTGTTCCCTCAAAGTGACGTCAGCAGTTAGTGACGTCAAACGGCACTTGAGAAATCTTCCGTGTGCCGTTTTGTACAGGACATTCTGACTATGTTCCTCACTCAAGCAGTGCTTAGCTTGTTATAATCTGAGGATGGATAAATAATGTTTTTTTTTCTCATACTTAGTGGAATTACAATAAATAAAGAGTAACATAAAACACATTCTACGTGAGACAGAAACATTGATCTTCAACTGATCTATAAGGATGACTTATTTATGAGTAAGGACTATGTGTAACCCATGATTTCAGTCAAACATTGTCATAATTTCCTTTGTATTTATCACTTCTCATGTTTCCGCTTACAATGATTCTACATTTAGAGTACTGGTCATGTACATGAAATAAATAATCTTGACATGTATTTTCAATAGAGTTGGAGGTATCCCTGTTGAAGAAAAATGTTTTATACCGTTATTCATATTCAGGCCTATTCTTTATTCAGTGAATATTTTCAAAACTAAATAGTACCGAATCGGGAAATTTACTTCGTAAGTGGCACTGGAATTAGTAATAGTAATGATATTTTCTCATATTTTATTTACATTCCGTTAGTCACTAAATACAGGGTACACATGAAAATAAAGTACCCCAAGCCAAAACCAAGGATGAAACCAAATATGCACAAAGAATGTATTCAGTAATGTTTGAGTGTGGCGTTTTATTTATATTTTAAATTTATTTTAATTTTAGTTTAAATTTAGTTTTAAAATAATTCCAACCAAATGTAATGATCTGTTTGTAAACTACAACAGAGTCTCCCAAAACAAAACTAATATGGGGCCCTGTACAGATAACAGCATGAAATGCTCTGGTGTATTGCTTGCCCTCTTGTAGCACAAAGTGGTCACGTATTGTACATTTAAATTTAAAATAAGTTAAAAAAATTCAATGAACGTCCAAACACTCAAGCTTCACCAGTAATGAAACAAAGGCCAAAATAATTTTAAGGTTTTTCCCAAAAAGATAAGGAATCTACTTTCAGGATATATAATCAATGGTCAAACATCAATGTAACTGCCATTCCCAAAAAAAATATTGAATCGCAAAGTTAGGGTTACCCTAATTGTTTTAGCTTAATTTATTTCAATATTTCATCGATTCTATATTCATTGCATACATTTTGAGAAAATGGTTGTTTTAAGGACTACACTTTGAAACGGACAAAATTGTTAGAGCGTAAACGTAAACATACTTTTTCTCAACTAAAAAAACATCCAACTCTATTAAAATATGTCAATACAAGAGTAAATCTTCAAATACCCAAACAGAAACTTCACAAATAAAACCAAACTTATCAGAAATTTCATATACCAGTTTATCGTAAGTAAAGTGGAAAATGTATAGCAAAAAATATTTTACTTTGTAACATGCTTGCACCATTTAGGTAAAGGTAGAGATAAAAAATAAAACTATTTAGTCACTTGTTAAAACATAAAATTACAAAAATATGCACCTCCGTAATGCGAGAATTTGGTAAACAGTTTAACGTATAAAAATACTCTCTCTAATACAAAGATGTTGTTAAAATTAAGACTTGTCCAGTAAAAATAAAAGAAATTGTATTTTATTTACAGTGAAGTTGAATAATGCCCTTGGTTTTTGTTAATTAAATCAGCACTATTGATAACTATGTGACGATTAACATAAAATTAAATTAAATTCATACTTTATCTTGCTTTAAGGTGTTGTTTTACAACAGGATTCACAATTTTCAAACAAAATTTACATTTAGTTAAGCACATTGTTTTACAGAAACAAATACGATTTGATTAAAGTAACACTTCAATAGAAAACTAATAAATTCATACAATGTATTGAGCAAATGTTTACACTCAGCGCAAGACACAGAACCGAAGTGAAATAACACGATGTCGCAGTGTAAACCATGGTGCGAATGTGACATGTTCTACCAAGAAATTAAAAGGTCTAAGTTAGCAGTTCAACGTTATGAACTTGTCAACTTTTAAAAATAAATCCGATCAATTCTTGTGTTTCTCATATTTAAAAATTCAATTTTGAACTGGAATTTTTTTATTTAGTTTCATAAAGCTCTTTTTTAATGATGACATTTTTTTTACTCAATTTCAAACAATTGTATCAGTTGTTAAAACTCATTTTGTAAGTGAACAAAATTTTCATGACAGTAAAATTCAACTTTTAAATTGACACAAATAAAAAAGCGAAGACAACAAAAAGCAAATAATTGCAGCTGTAAATTAATTGAAATTTTATTTTTTATGTAATACTACACTCTTAGCAGAGGGTGTCTACCAGTTCTGTTGAAGACAAATCCATGACTTTTCAGTGACCTTTTGAAGTAAATAGTTATCTGTAATAGCGTAATAATCTATCAGAATAAATTTCTTGACTCCAGAAATGAGTTAAGCACAAAGTAAATGATGAGAAAGTTTTTTTTTTACTAAATTCATCAAGTTATAAAGAAAAACTATATTATATTTACATTTTTGCTTTTAACTAGAGGATGAATAAACTACACTTATATTTTTAACCATTTCTTTACTTTGTACAAGAAAATCAAGTCATTTAGAATTCTTTTTGATTTAAATCAATGAATTTCATTAGCCTCTAGAAAATTCAGTAACTGAGACTAGGGGTGCGCGGGCCAGACTTGTAAGAAATTTTAGCTTTTTGGTTGTAAGCCAAAATTGATTTACTCAGGAAATCATTGATTTGAAACTATTTTAACCTTAGTGCTACAACTAGTTTAAACAATGTTGTAAGTAATCTCCTGTGTTTATGGCAAACTCATGAACATCTTCCGTTGCCACTGTGGAATCATGAACCTATTTTGGGAACCGAGGTAAAACTGTGAACATCTTCCGTCACCAAAAAATCGTGAACGTCTTCCCTCATCACAGCAAAACTATGTACAAATTCTGCGGTCGCTGAGATATCATCGCAGAAAAATCATTAATTTTTAATCGTGCACTTTAACAGTTGATTTCTGTGACAAAAATAAATGCTCAGTTCGATTTGAAAATCGAGTCGCTCTAAGTCCTCTAGCATAAATCCAATTCGAGCTTGGCTCAAACATTATTTTTGGTCTGGACCAATCCCTTGAGCCAACTTTTGACCCAACTCGACCATAGACCCCTATCAGTGATTTCAGTATCCATTACCTTCTCACAAAATCAGCAACTTTTCAGTGATCTCCGTGAACGGTAGACACCCTGTCTAAGTATCAAAGAAATAATATTTTCACTTAAATTATTTTCAATTGAAAAACATGTTAAAGCTTTACACCCCTACATTTGAGATCAGAAGTTGATTTCACTTCAGCCGAAGCCGTCCGTCGCAAGCACACTCCTATTGGCGAGGTCTGTCGCGACTGTGATGTCAAACTAAAACAACCTAACCTAGCAGCTAAGTAACCAAAATACATATCAGAGTATAACATTTTATATATATTTCATATTTGTACGCACATTCAAATGTAGTAAAATAGAAAAACTATTTTTCAATCTGAAGACACAGAACTTGATTACATTGTACAAAACCGTGTTTGGCAGGATTTCAAACAGAATGTGTAAAAATATTATATGACAGAATTCTTAGAACTCAGGAAATGTAGACTCGAGAATTCTTCAAGTTTTTTCAATAAAGTTTAAATCTGTGATTGGTAAAATAAAATGAGAACCTGGATTTCAATAACAAAAACTGTAAAGAAATTATTTACTAACTACAAGTTGTTGTACAATAGTAATCTTGTATGTACTGCCAAAACTCGAGATCTAGTTATAATAATAATAAACTGAATTTACAAGTTAATGTTTTTTTTTTGCTTAAATTTTAAAATTAAATCCCTGTTAGAGAAACCAATATCCTAGATTTTACCGCACACAGTTATACTTTTTCTCTACACAAATGGATTCCCAAACTTCATTCAAAAGGACTCTGAAATTGAAAATCTTAACGTCAATATAGTGATTAAATGCCAAATTATTTTTAGAGGTTGGCATCCTCTTTTTTTTAATATTGTAATTAAGTACTTTTTATTCTTTAGGATATTTATGATTTTTGTATTTTATTCTTTTTATCTTTAAATTTTTATTGTATAATTCTGTAAAACAATACTTCTTGAACACCACGGAACTAATTAAGTTATCATTAAATAAACAATCAGGAGACTTTGGGATCAAAGACTTTGACAAAAACGTGGCTAAACTGCTAAAAAGAAAACCTAGCGATTTACAGATAATAATACAAAACATTGATGTAAGCCTAATTTCTTGAAAGCAATGTCGTTGCTGTCTTACTATTCAATTTGAATATTCCGAGGGCTAAACCTTAAAAAACCCAATCTAACCTTACCTTGTATTTTATCAACAAAACTACTTCTAATTCCAAAAAATTATTCACGATTCAAGTTAAATAAAACTTAAGGGGCATAGAGGGGCTGTTGTAAAAGTGAAGTTGCTAGTGTCCAAGCGTCTTAGGAATTGTGGATTCGTAAAGTGTTGACGTCACAAGTTTATTATTCTGCATCGATCCCAAAGTCTCCTGTGCGTTTACGTTGTTTCTGAAAGTCTGTGTCAATAACCACAACAATCTCAGATTGCATGTAGCTTTACAGTAGGCCTAAAATAATCTATTGAGAGATCCAACTACAATTAAGATGTTTAGAGTTCCATTTTAATTTATTTAAATATTATTTACGAGTAGGTGCCAATAGGAACCGATAAGATTTTTATATCACTAGGAACTAGATTTTAAAAATTATTTTAAATTTTAAAAATTTCTTAACGCTGGGAAAAATTCACTGAACTCAACCATACTACGGTACGTTTAGTTTTTTAGTAAAATTCCTATCTGCTAGTCTTTGTCTCTATCAATGTAAACTGGGGGCCGAGCTGTTTTAACGTCCATTTACCTCATTTGATACTCATTCATTTATTTCCGCCTTCTATTACACCCACGGTGTGCCACTCGTGTTTTAGCAAGTACAGTCATGTGTTAAACACAAAATAATCAGACTTTTGACAGGTAATTTCCTCCACATCATAAAACTCAATTTTTACTACTTTGATTAAAATCACTAAAGTGAAACTCACAGTAACTGCTTTGAGCAACAACTCTGTTAAAATCCCACCAAACACTATAGCGATATTGCTTTCAACCTGTACAGTTTAACCGACAATTGTATTCTTACAGTAAAAAAGCTTAAACCGACATACAAACCAGCTGTACAAAAGGCGAGACGCATCGGGGGTTTATTACAAGGGAAATAAATACGTGGGCGCTGCAATGTTAAGGCTTGAACTTGACCAGTGGTATGTTTTTCGACTGAAGACACTTATCACAAACCCACTCTGCGTACACTTCTTGCGTTAACAGCTGGTAAGCCGCTTCTATCAGTCCTGTGCAAACTCTGCAACATAAAACAGAACATTAGACAACCGTCAGAGGAGAGCTGATACATCATAAGCAATCATAAAACATTTTACTGTATCCAGGGTTAGTTTGGTCAAGAAAAGGCTCTAGGCCAGGATTTTAAATTGTAGCTACAATGAAAAATAAAAACATTGGTTCAAAACCGATCACAATTCTCAAACCCTAAAAATATCCACTCAGAGGATATGGTATCTTTAAGAAACTAATTCTTGATACTTCATGACATATTCAATACAAACTTCAGAATTTCTCACAATAGGAAACTCAAAATCATCTACCACATTTGCAGTAGCAGCATATTACTCTGACCCAGTTTCAAAACGACAGTCATCTATAGCGTTTGCATACCATGATAAACTCATGCTTGATCTTGTCAACATTGTGGTTAACTCCAGTCATTGTGTAAAAATCATGACCATTAATTTCAATCCCTTTAGTCTTTAAAGTTTTCAAGATTAAAGAATGACAAATATTGTTGGTGTGACAGACTGATAGGTTTAATTGACAACAGATTGGTCCGCTGGTTTTCTTCTTGGTCAGAGACAGCACCAAGAGTGTTCCAACCCCATCATCAGGTTTGCAAATGCAACCCACAATGGAGCTCACCTGACTAGGTTTTTTAGGAATTTCTGTGAGGGTAGTTGACTTGAATGAGAATGAGTTCAAACTGACACAAGAAACACTAAACACAAAACATGAGAATGAGATTAGTTCACTGAATATTGTTCAACTCATACCTTCCTTAGTTGAAATTGCTGTCAGTGATCTTGAAATATACAATTTTTGTTTAAGGCCTATAATATTGTGCCAGTTTGGATTCTTTCCCATTCAGGTAAGAGCATGGATTTTAAAATTTATTGTGAGAATCTGCTATTCTCACAATAAATTTTAAAATCCATGCTCTTACCTGAATGGGAAAGAATCCAAACTGGCACAATATTATAGGCCTTAAACAAAAATTGTATATTTCAAGATCACTGACAGCAATTTCAACTAAGGAAGGTATGAGTATGAGGGAGGTATGAGCATGGATTTTAAAATTTATTGTGAGAATAGCAGATTCTCACAATAAATTTTAAAATCCATGCTCTTGTGCTCTATGTTTCATCCTTGACAATCAGCTTAGTGAAAGAAAAGCCAACCCTAAACAAACTGTGAAAGTGGATAATATGGGGGAATTTACTACAGGTTAAACTGTGGAATATTGCTACACTCAACCTATTTTAACGTGTGTACACAAAAAAATTAAAATTCTTCACAGATTCCTGAATAAAACAGAAACCTTCCCCTCAAGTAAACAAAAATGTTTTTAAGCTTTAAAGGTGATTGGAAGAGACAAAAATTCTCACATTGCTGTTATTTCATTATTTGTTTATATTGACTCACCGATGGAACCAGAAGTTGCAGCCTGACTCACACAGGATCGCCTGGTCGTTGTCATGGACCTCCTTGTGGCAGATGCCGCAGGGGTAGATGGGAGGTGCGTTGGGGTTCTGGGGGTTAAACACCATCGGCTGGTCCACAGGATACACCTGCATATTAATTATATTCTTTATTCGTGTAAAAAGATTGGGACCTCCTCCATTGAGCAGTATCACTAGTTTTTCTGTTATGCATTCACTTATTTGACAGATAATAATGTGTTGACAGATTATATGCTCAGTGCTCGTTGTGGCAATGGTTTAAACTGCTGTTTGGATGGAGTTCCAGATGCCCTATATCTATTGCATTAGAGCCTGACGTAGCGCTGTGATTGGTAACATTTTTACTTACAGTTTATATGTGTTTATGTTTATAGTGTTTATAGTTTATAGATTTTAGGTAACATGCATTGTTCAAAGATTTGTTTATTTTATGATATTTATTCTCAATTGACAACTGTGATCTCTTCTGTGCGATAGGCTAAGTTTTACACGTATGTTACATAAGGTCCACTGTGATATTGTTCATGACACTGAGCGCTACATTGTTCAGTTTATAGCTTTGACAATGTCTATTGCACAACTGTGTCTAATGACAATAAAGGATTCTTATAGGAGTTTGGACTCATATCTAGGACTACCGAGTCCCTGTGTACTACCTGTTGCAAAAACATGTTGCGTCCATTATCACCAGTACTAAAAACATTGACCCTGCTTGAATGTTTATGTGCATTTAAATGCAGTTACTGTATAAAAATCAAATGTATGTCAAAATGGGAGGACTCCGTCCCAGAGTCCTTATCCACCAGCTGCCACTAGTTTGGACTGTTTCCTTGCACATTTTTTGGGAGTTTGGATCAGTTCTAGGTTAGTTTCAAGGGTTGGGTTAGGTTGGGTCGAGTTAGTTTAGATTAGATTAGGAGGTTAAGCTAGAAATAAGACTACCTAAACTTCATTGTAAAACTATCTATTGTTACATAAATTATAGGCTAAAATGATAACGGAAACGTCTTATTATAGTTCCAATTGTTTTTCCTATTGCCAGCATGAAAAAAAAATCAATTAAAATGTTTGAGGTGGTAGCACACTAACCTTGCCAGCAGACACGGGCATGGGCTTTGGTCCCTGGTACCCATGAGGCATGCCCATGGGGTGCATCCCCTGCATCATATTGTGGTTCATCATCCCTCTCAGCGGTCCGTTACTGTTGATGGGTGGTCCTCCGCTTCCTATCGTAGAGTTGACACTCGTCGGAGGTCCGTTGTTCATGTTGTTCATACCTTTGCTCATCATAGAGTTCATGTTCACACTGTTAACGTTCACATTGTTCATGTTCACTCCACAATCACTGGTGGGAATGTTCGTGTTCATGTGGTGGGGAGACTGGCCGCCCATGGGTGATTGGTTCATGTGCGAAGGTGGCCCACTCATATGAGACTGGGGTCCCCCCATATGGAGTGAGGGACCCATATGTGAAGGACCGTTAGGACCCATGTGTGGAGAAGGACCGGGTCCCTGCATATGAGGCGAAGGTCCCCCCATGTGTGGTGAAGGGCCCCCCATGTGCGGCGATGGGCCTCCCATGTGAGGTGACGGGCCTCCCATATGTGGCGACGGGCCCATAGAGTTTGGACCGCTCATGTGAGGGGACGGCCCACCCATACCACACATGGGGCTGCCCATGGGCCCGTTCATGGGACTTCTGTTCATCACTCCGCCCCCCATGTCACCCATGCCCATTGGGCTGGAGATGGGGGGCCCCACACAACTGCCGCCCATCGGCCCGTTGGGGATCGGACTGCCCATCGGTGAGTTGCAGCTCATCCCGTGAGGCCCTTGCATCGGACTGCCTTTACTGCACTCCATTGGACTCCCTGGAATAACACAAAATGTGTTAAACACTTAGTAACCAAAAGAATGTACTTAAATTGCTAAATAACCAAATGACCAAAGGATTTCTATCAGGATGCAATTTATTACCTTTTAGAAAAAAATATTTCTTTGCTGTAAACTTTCATATTGCAAAAAAAAAATTAAAATGTAATCCTACAGTAATAAGTCTACAGTTAAGTGCATGGTTATCTAGAAAAAGGCTACTGAAATATTGCGTTGAACATGAAAATCTATCACATCCTGAATATGAATATCTCACATCCGAAATATGAAAATCTACCACATCCTGAGTATGAGAATCTATTAACATCCTGAATATGAAAATCTATCACATCCTGAATATGAGAATCTATCACTTCATGAATATGGAAATCTATCACATCTAGGATATGAAAATCTATCACATCCTTGATATGAAAATCTATCACACATCCTGATTATGAGAATCTATCACATTCTGATTATGAGAATCTATCACATTCTGAATATGAAAATCTATCACATCCTAGGCCCATAAATAAAACATAGAAATAAAAATTGCATCTTTTTTTTATTATTGCAGAGTTTTGACTACACCTAAGTTCTGGAGCACCTCATTGCCTATGAGAATTGCTTACCTACAAAACCACATTTACAAAGTTATACAACTGTTCAATACATAGCCTACAGAGTATAGTTGAAGCAACTGCCAGTGATGAGGTGAGAGAGATTAATTATAAAGCCAAACTACTGTAGTTTGCTTGGTAAATATAACCTAGTGGCATTTAAAATTTCAAGCTAAGTAGTGACACACTTGTAACATTCAACAAATGGCTATAGCTAGTTCAGTTAGTTACTGAATGTTTAATGTTTCCACACACCTCAAAAGAATACAAAAAAGTCAAACAATATTAATCTTAAAATGCTACAAAAATTGAATGGCAATATCATTGTGTTCAATTACATCTTCTTTTACAAATAAAGTTTACTTTGCATAGCAAAAGTTATACATTAGAAAAAGTAGTGGTTTTTCACACAAAATATCAAACTTAATAATAAATAGTGCAATATACTAACTTGAGCAGTTTTTACCCCTCACATCATAAGGGCAACAATCTGTTGATAGAGAAAACAATTATTATAAAGCATTTCATTAAACTTTTACGAAACAATACACTCAAACCTCGATGAATAAATCTCTTAAAGAAAAATATTGTATGTTTTTGAAATCTTAACTCAACAACCTTAAGAAATTTAGAATAAAACTATATTCATAAGCAAGTAAATGAGTAAATGTAATAATATAATACCAAATTTCACCTTATTAGATTAATTCATCGAAGATTCATAAATTAGAGATGATAGGTTTTAGCAATAGCTTAAAACCACAATTCAAATAGAAATAAAGCATTAAAATATTTTTTTACTTAAATATATTGTACAAATTTTATGCCATAGTTGGTTAAAAATCCATTGCCTAAAACCAGTTCATATTTAGTGCGATTGGGAGAACATTTTTTTAATTATTTCAAACGGTAGGCCTTCCTAAAGCTATAACCAATTTATTGACAGCTAAATTTCCAATTTACTGTATAGCCTACTAGTATTTACTCTGTACAATGTAGTTTGTTTAGCCCAACGTACAATGGAAATGATTTTGATTTACAAAAGACATGCAGTGAAAAAAAATTTTAAAATTGATAATGAAGAGGATTTTTTTCTCATGAAAATTATAATTGCATCACCCTTTTTAAAAAAACTGTATATATTTTAGTTTGTCAGGTACCAGTAGTTACTTTTCTGGAAAGATACTGTTTTTTTAAATTGTTACTTTTGTTACTTGTTAAAAAAATCTAGTACCTATTCGACCTAAAATGAGATCGTACATTGATACTACTACAGAGGTCCCTCGTGTCACCCCATACTCACCTGAAGGTTGTCCCATAGCGTTCATCACAGGTCCCAGCGGACTGCCTACAGACGGACTCCTGTTCATGGGGTGGTTCATGGGACTACTCTGGGGCGGTCCACAGCTCATCATGCCTACAACATGGTACAATTAATTAGTACAATGATCTCCGCTTATCCAACTACTTCCAAGTGGTTAACTGTACAACATAGTGAGTTTGTCGAGACAACACCTTTTACCACCGCTGTCTTTACACTGTGAATACACACCAGGTTTTAGGCTCAACTACATCTGTACTTTCAGACTGTTGTACGTTACTATATGAACACAATAGACACTTGCTGATAAGGCATGTTCGAAGCTTGGGCAATGCTGGATTAGCCTACCGAAAATCTGGATTACTACACCCATTGTTGTGTGACAAGCGAAAATAAAGGTTAAGTAGGTATTCTAGAATCTACTGTTTAAGCAGTACTTAAAATGTCCTCACCTCCTCCTTGGTTACAAGGTACCATCGGGCTTCTCTGAGGTCCGAGGGGGCTGCCCATGCCCGGGCCACAGTTCATGGGCCCGCAGTTGTTCATGGGCCCGCAGTTCATGGGGCCGATGGGGCTACCCATGGGAGGACCACAGTTCATAGGACTACCCCCCATCTGACACGGTCCAGGTGGCATATGCATCATATGAGGGCTGCATGGCATGTGTCCTCGGTTCATGTGGTTCATGGACATGACCTGCTGCTGGGGCGGCATGTCGTCAAACGGGTTGGACGCAACTATCGTGTCCCCGTAACCTGTAAAACAATTTTGCTTTGGTTAAAGTGAAAACTACTTTGTCATGCAGGAAAACCAACTGTTTTAAAACCAGCTGATCAGCTCATTGATTCATGGTCATAAGCAACAGCAAAGACTTATTTATCTTAATTTTTGGTGTTTACCTTTTAAGCTACAGTAGTGACATTTTTTGGAAGGGAACGGTCCGAATCCTGGTTATTTACTTATGTCTACCTTTTGTTGGGTAGGATCATTTGATAGCCCAAACACTATAACCACTCAGCTACCCATACAACTTGTAGTTAGGTTTATACGGTATTTTACGCACTACGACTATGACCAAAAATATTGCTCAGCACACACAATAAAAGTGACTATTCAGACCTTTACGTTATGACCACCATGAAGCTCTTATCAGACTAAATGCTATGTAACATAAAAATCCATGTAAACAAAGGTGAATTAGCCTCCATACTCGGAAAAAGAAAGTACTCGGAAAATAATATTTATCTAATAAAAAATCAAACACATACTTACACTTTATACTGTTAACCAAAAAGACAGTTACGGAGTACAGTTAATACTTATTATAGATGTTAAACGGTGATTGATTTTGATTGGACACTCCAATCATCAGACCTGGCTGTTTGATCAAGAAGTTATTTAACAATAAATTCACAAGGAAGGACTGAGTCAAACTTACCAGACAATGGAGGAGGCAGCAGATCCTGAATGGCAGGTGGAGGGTTCTGATTCATTGCCTGGTTGTTGGATTGTCGTCGCTTTTTCTTGGGCGGAGGCGGCTCAGGATTGGACATCATGGGGGGTTTAAACTCCCCCATACCCATCCTAGACAAACAAAAAGCAAATGTATAGATTTTGTACAGTAAACCATACTAAGTGCAAGCCTCTTTACTTAAAGAGTCCTTGGATGATTTCAAACAGCTACTGAAGAGTTATATAGGCCAAACGTCCAAAAATATTTTTTCAAACACCAAAGTGATTATAATTTAAATATCTAGTATAGGCCTCCTGTGAGATTAGAAATGTTTTTTGTAGTTTTGAACTGTTCTCCAAGGGAGCCCATGGAAGCTACGGCCATCATGGGTTTACCCGCCATAAGCGAAATGTTAATTTCGTTCATAAACTTGATTAAAAGTGTTGTAATCTTATCAGCTTAAGGGTACAAGTTTTGAGGGAGGGAGCTGGTCGAGTTGTAGATTGCCAGACTTCGCTCCATGAGGTCCCGGGTGACAGTAGTAGTTAATCGTTAAACACATGTTTTGTGTAATTGTTTTATATTTTGATTGAGTTTTTGGTTTGAAGTGAGAATACACAACCTTTCATGAGTTCAGTAAATTTATGTAATAATTAGTCTAATGACACCGAATTCAAACCTCTATATAATGGCAAAATCCAACGGATTTCGCCTGAAGTAATGTGTAAAACGGTTCTGTGACTAGAGCCTAGTAACCTAGAGCGTGAAGGAGAGACAAATCCTAAAACGTATAGTAGTATACGAGTTTACTCTATGATGAGATATTTACCCGCAGTTGAGTTTGTCATCGGGGAAGCAGAGGGGTCGCTGCAGATGGTGTGGAGGGGGAGGAGGGGGTCCATCGCCTGGACACTGGTTGTAATACATCTGGCCCCGACCCCTGGGCATGCTGCAAACATATTACGTTTTAGTTTCTGCCAGAGTTCACAAACAACAGTTTGACACTGGTCTGTCTAAATACAAATTATGGTCAGTTACCTTTATTGTAGTCTAAACATTTTCTTGTGTTTCTGGGCCAAATATTATATATACTCCGTACACAGAACATTTGTTCTGCACATGAATGTAAATGTTTCAGGTGTAAGTACTGTATGTGTTTATGATGAGGACAATGTTCACCCAAGAAATTACAGAATTTATCAGGTATCCTCGGCTTACCATTGTAGACCACAAAAATTGATAATGGTAAAGGTGAAGTCAAACGTTTACCAATAAATGTGGAGAGGCCATTTTGGATAACCTATTCTTTTGTTAATCAATGCTATGAATACAAAAGTCGTCTTATATGTTATTTTAAATTACTAACATCTTAAAATTATAAATGATAAGTAAAAAAAGATACAGAAGTAAAAAGTAGGTTTTAAGCTAATGAAGAGCCATCAAATTATATTGACAAATGGATGAGAAGCAATTTGTCATTTAAATTAAACACAAACACCTGAACAAACCAAGATACAGGCATAGGCCATTGCATTAAGCAATATTTAACTTAAATTCGATTAAACCCATAGGCCTACTTTTTCCCAAAATATTATTGTAAAGGTCTGGATTACTTGTTCGTCAACAAAAAAAGCAAAGTATTTTTTCTTAACTTAAAATGGCTCTTAACTTGCAAGAATTTTTATCCTAGAGATAAAAAAACAAACCAAATAAACATAAAACTTAAACATAACATAAATCTGCAAACTAAGCGAATTTCTATTATCCTGATTTCATTTTCACTTGAATCTATTTAACTTAAACATACCATTAGGTTCAATGAGAACCTAGGTTCGCTGCTACGGCGAGGGTATTAAAGTGTTTTTTAGTAGGCCTAAAATATTAGTCGCTTAGTATAAAATAAATAAATTTGCCAAGTTTGATCAAAAGCTTAATTGATAATGTAAGGTCTTGCCTTTGCAATCCTATTATTGTTTTGTACTACCGATATATTAATTTGCTCTATGCTCACAATTGCCCACATCCACCCTAGGTAACTTAAGTTAACTTAGTTAGGCTAAATTAAACATTAGAGCTAAGGTTAGTCCAAAACTAACATCTGAGATCTTACCTCATGAAAGGAGCCATTCCACCAATATTGTGGCTCATGTCTTCGACTGTCTCATGGTACATTCACTGTCAAATAATCTGCCTCGTCAGTTTCATAAAACTAGAGATGGTTCCTGCAAAAATTATTAAGCACTTGGTAAAATCAATACTCTATCGCCTTTAAACTTACCAAATAGGAAATTATGTGTATTAAGATGACCATGGGAACCTATAACAATGTATACATCATTAGAAACTAGATTTTTATCTGAAAACAATGGTGCAAATATCTTTCTGTTGTCACAAAAACCGAATAAACCACGGTCATTTGAATGTTATTACTGTAATGCCTCTTGTCTCTAATGCCATTGTGGTAGGTGAATTTAATACTAACTTAACAGAAACATGAACAATTGAAAGGATCGTCTAGGGAAAAAGAAAAAACCTAAGACGACAAACATTAAGTTTGTAAGAAAGAGAACAAGGCGAAGAATAATTTGTAAATGCAACTGAACGTTGATTAAGTTATTGTGAACTAGTCAGTTCTTATTTAGACAAGTGAGGACAAGTTAGATAGGTCAGGTGTTATGGGGATTCGTGACTGTAGCCTATATTTAATGTTTTGAAGTTAGGTTAGATTAGGAAGGTAAAGTTTTGGTTAGGGCCTATTGGCCTATAATGAAGTGAGTTATTGATTTATGCTCCAAAACTGTTTAGGTACTTTTTAAACTATTATTTATTTATTATTTAAGTGCAATTTTTAAACAGTCTAGAGAACATAAATCAACAACTCGATTCATTATAACCAAAACTTTCTAACTTAACCTACATTCAAAGGACTTAATACAGTCACAAATCCGCAAAACGTCTGACCTACCTGCCTCACATGTCTTTTCCTTCTTTAAACAAATTTTAAGCTGTTCGAGAAGTATGGTTGGGTTATGTTTAGGTTAGGCCTAGGTAGAACAGTGTCAAATTGTAATAAATATATAAGTTAGGCTATCAATTTTTTCAAGGAAGTTTGGTCATAGATTAAACACAATGACTAGTCTAAGGTTTGTTAAGTCTGCCACTACAATGGGATCCATAACTGTTACATGGTCAAAACCTAAGCTAAGCCACTCAGTGAAGTGGAGAGAAGAAACCAAACAAAATGAATCCATCTTCATTTTTCATAATCCAGTCCAGATTAGGCCTAAATATACTGTATGTCCGACCAAGGGGTGTTTAAATTAATATCCTACTTAAATTAACGGATTTACCTGTGTAAGTTTTATGGGTGGGTTGTCAGGGTAATATTTACTTTAAAATGGCATCCTACAAACAATCAATAAATGTGATTTGGGGTAGGCCTATTAAATTTGATTTTAGAGTGTATGCCTACTAGGAATTGAGGTGCAGATCAACATTCCTGTTACGGTAGAACCTACAACATTAAAATAAAATTCAAATGAGAGTACGGTAACTTACCAGGTAGTTTATTCAGTTTTTGTGACAGCAGAAAAACTTTTATGTAAACCATTGTTTCAGGTAAAAATCTAGTTTCTATTCAAATTCTAAACCAAACAATGGTGAGTCTATATGCCACTGTAGTAGGCTAAACCTGGTTTATTCCCGCAATCACAGAAAACATCTACTACTATAACCCAGAATGCCAACCGCATGGTAAAAACCATTAAGTGTTTTGAGAGAGCTTTGCCTTTCAATCCGAACATTAATTATATTATAATTGATCTTTTCGATATCAATATTTTTGTTTAACTTCACAATCCGTTACTTCTGTTTTATTATCTTCAAACGCATTTAAATTACAAATTAAGAACTAACCTTGTTTAGGCAAAAATAATACCGTAGCCTATATATAGGCTATTGAATTAAGAAATGAAACTATTCTACCTAACCTAACGTACTAAACCAAACTTGCTGTAGGTATGCTAAGTTACCATTTCAAAATTTCATTTTATACCGTAACAGAAAAGGCATCGGGAACTGGCTATCAAATGGAATTTTGAAATGTTACAGCGAGTTTGGTTCCAGGTTAGGTTAGTTTAGAACAGTTTTATTTTAAATATAGGCCTACTTAAGTTACCGGTACCTAGTTTTTTAAATGTTTGTTGATACTGAACAATATTTATTTATCCTCATCTAAGTTGTCAGTTGATATGTTTCAATTTGTTATTAGGCTATAAATAATAAATAATATAGCCTATGATCGAAAAATAAATTATCAATAAGTTAGGCTATATCAAAAAGAAATCATCAATAATAAATAATGAATTTTTTCCTTTTAACAGGAAAGTATCGTTATTTTTATTATTAGGAAATTAGGATACAGTACGCATCCGGTAACCGAACATGTATTAACTTAAGAATGCCGTCGGTGTTGGTCCGGACACGTATCCTCTGCCTAGCCTAAAAACAAAGATCCACAAAACCACTTGCTCTAAAAGCATTTAACCCTTTCAGTGCTAGGCTATTAATTCATATTTCGTAAGATTTTTTTGTTTGCCTTTTAATTCCATGACCTGTTGTTGAATTTTGACTGTCATGTTGTCACTATTTTATTAATTAGGCTAATTTTGAATAATAACACGATAAGAAAATATATAACAAAGATAAATCCCGGTATTTGTAGTAAACATTAAATAAAACTTAGTTTTTGTTGTAATATTCCTGGTTTTCCTATAAATTTATATATTCTGATAGCATTGTTTGAATCCAAAATCTCATAAAATCAAAATAAGTTAGGCCTACGGTACATATAGTTTACAACGTAATATTGAATTTAACTTTGATTTAGTTGGACGAGGTTATCGTAATATAGCCATTTTAGGGAAACTAATGTTTTTGCAGCAAAGTCTCAGGAACACATTTACGATCACTGTTGTGTTTCAACTAAAAAATTTCATCTAAATAGTCCGTGACTAACTGGTGATGCTACCTAGTAACGCATTGAACAACCATCTGTAGCGCTATCTGTTCGCAATCGGTGGCGTCAGCTTAAATACCGGTTTTTGACTCCTCAGTCTTCAAGCACAGATAGCCGAGAAGGCTAGGGCGTGTGTCACTTGGCCAGTGGCATTCGTCTGCTCGGGTTCAAATCCCATCCTGTGTGGCAAATAATTGGTGACCCGTGTGTTTGTAGCGATATAGCCTACTACAACCACTGGGGCATAGTGAGGTGTTCATAATCCTTGGTTTAGACATACACCTCGAAATCATCGGATTGGGCGAATCTTTTAGCCAAGTGGTTGTTAGAGTATCCTATGAACATGCAGGTCACCAATGGCCGCTTTGCTATTTTTTTAAAATAACCTTCCTCTCTATATCCCTTGGAGATTTTTTCAAACAACGATATAACGTTTCATAGCACTGAAAGGGTTAAGTGCTCTGTAGGCCTAAATATGCCTAGGCCTACGTTAACTCTTGCTACCTACGGGTAACTAATGTTTTCATTTGTTAAGTTATTAACCTAATGTGGGCTTAAGTTCTTAGGCCTCATAGGTAAAAAAACTACCGTTTGGCCTACTAGACCAATAATTAATTATAATTGATAAGTTAGTCCTAACAGTCTAATTGTAAATAATGTTTCCTGTTACACCGATATTGCTCTGCTCCTGCAATAGATTTAATTTAGGTAGTTGTTAAGTTTTCTGTTATAAGTTAATGCATGTAGTTAAGACCTACCACATAGGCTTCTTGAATCCACATTGTAAATTAGTGATCTTGCCGTTGGAATGAATAAATAAATAAATGTTGCTCAGAAAGATTAAATTAGGCCCAGGCAACTTACTTATTTTACGTTTAAAAATTTAACATTTGCCAACACCCAATTTAGGCTAAGTTAACCCTCCAAGTGTCCATAGTAATGGTATTAATGTCGGCCCATTTATTGCGCAATCGCAGGGTTTTATTGAAATGTATCTTCGAAACTTAAAAACACTTTAAAGTATACTGTTTTATTATATCCTTTTGTTTGGAAAATTATGGGCTTCAATATAACATATAAAACATTACAAAAAAATTTCAACAATTTTTGTGGGGTTAACATTTCTCAAAAGTTATAAAAAAATAAAAAAAATGTATGTTTGCGGTTAATAAATTGTTATAATTTATAGGTCTACAAATATTTTAAAATAGCCAATTTGTTCAAAATTTTATGAGGATTCCAAAAATATAAGGAAGTAGCTTTGCAAATAAATAAGTTATATGGGTGAAAAACTGATTTCGTAGGTACATTTAGGGCTGCACTTTACTTGACGTCCTACACTCATTCGATTGTTTTTTCGATTCAATATTTTCATTCGATATATCGTTTGGTTAGTTAGGTTAGGTTAACCTTACCTAACTAACCAAACGATATATCGAATGAAGCAATCGATTAATCGATATATCGATCGATATTTTCATTTGAATGAGTGTAGGACGTCAAGTAAAGTGCAGCCACATTTAGCGTTAGCTAAGAAAGCATAGCCTAACCACAGCTATGAATCTGGCGGACAATTTACATCAATATCACTGACTAACTTACCTACTTCTTCAGGATTATCAACCAGCCCTTCAAAATCACTTAGGCTAAATCTTCTTATAATGCACCTCTTAAACCTTAACCTCTTAAAAGTATAGCCTATCACTACTTTTTATTTTTAACACTAAAACAATCATAAACGTAATAAAACACATCAGTCATCGGTGCGAGGTTACCCAAGTTGTTTACAAATACACACGTCATCTGTTACAATATTTTCGGAACTAAAATGAAAAGCGCCTAGAAACAGACATCAGGAGAAAGCTCAGAATCTGCCAAAAACAACGATACCAATCTCGATCCAGTTCAATCTGATTCAGTCAGTCCCAGAGCCTTTGCCGTAAACGATGTTTGTGTCACAAAAGCGACGCATAACACCACGGTAGGTGTGTTGTGCGTCGATTACGCGATGCTTAACACTCGGAGGGTTAAAGGGCAAGTTAAACGTAGGCTTATGAAAGTTCTGCCCTTAGGCCTACGATAGGCCTATGAAATTGTAACTAGGAGTAGACCTATGCTAAGTAAGGTAAGGCCTGTAGGCTAGATAGAGAATTATGTAAGTAACATACGTAATAACTTAACAGTTACAAAACACTAAAACTAAGGTAGGCCTAGCCTATTCCAACTTTCTTTCGGCATGAGCAACCTTTCAATCATTAGACTACTTAGGTCTATGTTTAGACTCTAAGAATCTTAATAATGGCCCAAGTCTCAAATAAACTAGCCTTAGTTGCCAGAGGGGTTAAATTTGACCAGGTCCTAAGTAGCCTATACTTGGTGGGATAAGGGCCACAAGAACCTTTGTATAGCCTAGGCCTATTCAGTATGGATTTACTTACATTGTGAACACGTTTGGATTACCATTACAACTGGTGGTTACAAAACCCTCGGGAAATTTTTAGTCCAAAATCACACTCGATGACCCAACTCACATTTTGTGATCCTTACGAATATGACATGTTGTCCTTCCCTGATCGAGAAACACACAACACACACACACTCACGTAATGGTTAGAAATCAAAGCACCTTAACGAACAAATGTTAGCACTCTATTCTCAAAATCTCTTATACAAGAATTACACTCCCGGAGAACAAATTTAATGCGGGTTATTCACATTTCTAGCACGTCAACTCGACATTTTTGTTCACTTATTATATGAAAAACGAAGAAATTTCTTTACAAGCGGCTTGATATTTTTGACTATAAACAGCACCAAAGAGGATAACTGCTAAAAATACAGAATGGCGTTCTAAAAGAATGCATAGCATCAAAATTTCTCTATGGTATAATTATTTTCTGCCATGTAGGGGAAAAGAAGACAAATTTATTATTGTAATTGTATTTGTATGTAAGAAAAAGCTAAAACGCCAGGATTTTCGTATTATCAAAGGTAGCATAAAAATGTAATCTTTGGTATTATATGTATCTAAAACTGATTGTGGAGTATGCCTAAATGTGTCTCATTATGAATAGTGTTGCCATTAAAGTACACTAGGAAAAACAGACTTCGAACAGATATTTTATATGGATGAATAGTTTATAATAAAATAATATGATGCCCTGCAATCAGATTTTTTACAATCCATGAAGATTTCAGAATACCTACAGTAATTGAAGAAATAACAGGAATTAGCAAGAACTATCAAGAAAAACTCGAAACCCACCCGAACAATATAGCCGTTAATTTGCTGGACAATAGTGATTTTCCCAACAGACTGAAAATTGTGAAGGTTCTTGAACTCCCATACCGATTTGTATAGTTTTAGTTATGACATGACTATTTAATTTTGCAAGATCTTTCACAGGGAAGATTCTTGGTCAAGCCACTTATTTATATTATCCCTTTTACTAATTGTTCAAAGTACTGAACAGATTGTAAAATAAAATGAAGTTAAATTAAAAGTTTTCGCACAGATAAAACATACTCCCTTAGTAGATTTCTTATCATTATGGAACAGCTGTCAAAGCCAATTTTATCATTAGTTCTGTCCAAGGTCACCTTGAGCCATAGATTATTAAACATACTCCTTGAGGAGTATGTTTTAATCTATACTTGAGCTCTGTCCGGTGCACTGTAGAGGTTCTGTTTTGTTTACAATTTTTTTCTTGTTATTTCAGTCATTTTAACCAAGGCCCCACTAGAAAATTTTTTCTAGTGGTGGCCTTGTTTAAACCCCCGTTTAGCCAAATAAAACGATATACAGTGATAAAACGATATATAATGATATAACTAAACAGTAAAGCACGAATCATGAAATTCACTCTAAAACAATAGAAACAAAATTTTGTCGACACTAGCCACCAGTGTCGCCAGAGATGAACTTGATTATTTGAACTAGACGCAAAAACAAGCTTCAAATTTCAAAATTTTCAATGAGATGGGAAGTCTACGTTGTGTTGGTTAGTCTATGGTTTTAATTGCCAAAAATTAAATAAAGATAAAGACCAGAGCCACGGCCACCTTTAACTCCAGGCCGCGGCCAGTTATAATTTGCAACGTTGCAAGTAGTGTTGTCTGGTGCCAGACGTCCCATACGATACCATGGCAGACAGGTGACACCAGCTTATTAAATTGCGTTTAATTCATTTAAATTTTAATTTATGGACATAAATTTTATGAAAAGATTGAAAATCAAACATAAATAATTGAAAACCAAAACAATCTTTCTAATATTATGAATGTAACTTTTTTTTAGTAATTTAAATAATCAATTATTGAAAATCTGTTTTTTACATTAAATTGGAGTCAATATTTTCATAATCCAGTAACTATAAGCTTTTTCCTACAGTTACCTAACAATGTACATGTTCTCTCACTGATTTGAGAAAGCAAAGTGGCCAATTCGCTCATCAGCGAGACAATGTTAACATTGTCTCACTCTAATTACTTTGTCTCACTCCAGATTTGCAACGTGAAGGCACGAAATAGTGAGCACGTAACATGCAGGCAACGTCGTATGCGCGCGAAATACGTTGGCAGCACTGGCTGTAAATCAGCTGGTCAGCTGTTGTACTGCTGTATTTGTCACTTCACATTAAATGTTATATTAAAAGTTCACTGTGCAAAAATAGGTTATGTTTCTTCATAAATTATGGTAACAAATTATGGTTTTATGGTAACTGTAGGAAAAGTATAATGTGCAACTCGAGTTCAAAGTACAATTGCCTCACTCGAGAAACCATTCCTCACTCGCCTACGGCTCGTGAGTAAGGATTTCTCTCGAGTGAGTCAATTGCTCACTTTTCTCACTAGTTGCACAAAAAATAACTTTTTTCATTCTTAAAATGTACACAAATACCATTAGCCACCTCCAAACAAAACAGCTGTTACGTGAAAACCCTATTAGTACTTGCGATGTTGCACGGCCTAATTTAACTACAGACCACGGCCTGGTAGAATTGGCTACGTCGCAAGTGGTGTTGTTTAGATAACAGACGTCCCATTAGATAACATGGCAGACATGTGACATCAGCTTATTAATTCCCACTTTACTGATTTAAATTTAAATTTATGAACAAAAATTTATTATAATATTGAAAATAAAACATACAGAATTGAAAACCGAAACAATATGAATTAAAAATCTATATCTGTACATTTTAAGCGGAGTAAATTTTGTCAGAGTCCAGTAAACAATCTTTCGTAAATACCCAGCTGCTTCCAAACAAACAGCTGTTACAACATCACTTGCGACGTTGCCACTTCGAAGGCTGTGGCCTGGAGTTGGAGGCGGCCGTGACCAAACACGGCCGCCTTTACCTACGCACCGTAGCGTCTACTCTACACACAAATATTCCCATAAGAACTACATCTCACAACGGACATTTTTTATATTTTGCCTCATAGAGTCGACCTTGGGGCCCTAATCCATGGCCACTTAATCCCATACTTTCGATGTAGTAGGGAGGGCAGTAAGTTATATGGAATTAGGAGCTGTGGAACCCCTCTCGTCGACATACCAGTAGTGTTGACAAAAGAGCGGGAGATTCGAATTTTAAGTGAACCGATTTTCTTAAACAACTCGGTGGAAAGCTTACCAGATTAAATTTTAATAAAAGTGTATTAAACCAGTTACAAAAGTACAGTATAGAATTTCAATAAACTTGAAGGTAAATCGCTCTAGAGTTCATTGTAAACCCAGTTTGTTAGGACAAAGCGGAAGACCAAAAAACCATCAACTAGAACCTTTTTATAGCCTTCTTTTATCTAACAGGCAAATAATAAAACCGGCAACCAAATAAAAACTGGTGATGGATAGGATGTGATTTTAGGATGGATATAAAGATCCTTGGTTGATTTTCAATTTTGTTTAAATCCAGAAGAATTAAAATAAATTCTATATTGATTAATGAAACTGAAAACTAAATTTTTAATATTGTTTTCATCTAATTAACTTTTTACATCATGAGTTTTATTTGTTATTTATGTGTTTCAAACTATTAAATACTTCACGATTCCCAAAGCCCTGGTCTTTCCTCTAGTTACACACGCATTGTAATTACTTTAGTAGAACATTACTACTTACAAACGTTCTTCAATAATAAGCTGTCGTCAGAATGCATTTTATTTCAAAATGTGTATTCGCTTTCAAATAAATCATAAAAACCTTATAATCTAAATGCGAAAGTTTATTGTGTGTAGGAAACGTACACAATAAATGTATGCGTTTAGAGTCCACGGAATAGAGAGAGACGATAGAGAGAGATAATAGAGAGAGATAATAGAGAGAGACAATACTGTAGAGAGAGACAATAGAGAGAGACATTCCGCTATCAGAAATAAAAGAGGTTTAGATAAACCGATAAACAGACTTTTTACCGAACAACTAGAGGTAGTCTTTTATTCTACGTTTGATTATTCGCAGACTTGCGATAAGACCGTCCAGCGATAACACCTGGTTCCGATAATAATCATCGCTAAATATTATACCTTATTTATTCAGTTTTAATATAGTGCTGTGAGTGGTAACATCGAATGTTCAATTGTGCGCATTAATACATTTTCCGTTGTCGATGTCTATGGTACAATAATTTCCTCAGTTCGCGCACTTTTCGGCGGTCCTTTGCATACTCAATTGCACTCGAGTTTTTCGCGTTTATGTAAAATATTTTGTGACTTTCTGTGCTAATAACGTGTTTAATATTTAGTTCACACTGTTCGGAATGTCTTGTGTCCATTTTATTACATTAATTCGAAGTGAAAAGTGTTAGTTTTCTCTTTAGAAAGATTTATGTCGGAATGTTACACTCTCGTGTGTCGTGTGTGTTAAGTGTTAAATGTTTTGGTTTTAAAAGTGTTTTAAGTCTTAAATATGTTAAATACCATAGGCTAACATAGTTTAAAGTGTCATGTGCCCATTATTTTGGAGTATTTCTGATGGAATCACCTTCAGTAAGCTGTTTTATATCCACCTACACATGAGCTAAGGTACGCCGGCAATTTTACTTTGTTTGGTTTTAGCTGTAAAACTATTATCTGACTGTGAAAATATGATGTAAATGGAAGGCTAATGAAGTAGTTTAGCTACTGATTTCATGTAAGGGACGAGTTTTAGCTTTGTTTCAGAAATATACAAAGATCATTATTACCATTTTTTTAGAAAGAATGTCCGCCATTTTAAGTTTCCAGTTTTCAGCATCCTTCCCAAAGTAAACGACGCCTTTCCTGATTGGTTAATTTGCGCCAATCAGAGAGTTTGTTTTGAGAAGAAGAAGGCAATTTATTAAGTAAATTGCGCAAAAGTATGTATTTCCGGTCAAGTTAGAGTCTATCGGAAAGTTTCTTTTACAAAAGGCTGTATTTTACGGTTGGTGCAAAAATTAATATGTTTATCCAATACTTTGTATTCGAGACTCGATTGCCATAATCAATATGAAAACTGTTGAAACGGTATTTATGTAGATTATTTATGCTGAAAATGATGTCCTGTTCATAATTTGTTTTAGTAGGCCTAATTACAATTAAATTGAGATTTTAGGTTATTGATCAGGTTAAATGTTAACTGATTGGTCAATAAATTCTGAAGAGAAGGAAAATAAATAATTTAGATGCAAAATATTATTTTTCTACTTCTTTAAATTAGGTTTAACCTTTGACTATTGGTTAAACATAACCTAATCAAAGTTAGGTTAACTTTAACTGTTTGCACTACTGTATTATAATAACTTAAAAAATTTAGTCAGTTACATATTGCGTCCAACTTCTTCAGTTGTACGATGGCGGCATTATCTCATTAGGCCTAACTACATTATTAGAGAATGACGGATCTAACACAATAATTTTTTGTTTGGTTTAATGCTTCCAAAACAATGAATCATTCTAGAATAAAGTGAAGGGTCGTGATAGCATTTTTATCTTTCCTAGTTTTAACCTAAATATATTTTTACTAGTAAAATAATTTTTAGTTGTTGCTTTTAACTTGTCCCGAGATAAGTAATGCTGAAATCATTTAACTTTGAGCGTTAGTGTTTCTTGAGTGTTAGTGTTGTGTTAGTGTTGCTTTGAGTTAACTGTGTTTGTGTAAAATTAAAGAAACTTAAACTATATTTAGTTTTAGAAAATTGTTCGTATTGGGAATAAGTTAATGCCGTGGGTCTCATGGTAAGACCTAGACCCGGGACCACTGTACTTTTTCGTTTTTATGTCCCAAGAGGCAAAACACCATCCGTTCAAATTCAGAAATATACAGGGTGAATCACGTAAGGTGTCCAATGATTTTAAACCAACTGTTGGTCCCACAATTTGATGAAATGGGAATGTTTCCCACTAAACCGACCCGAAGGAATAACTTTAAAATATTTCAAATATTTTTCGAGTACAGAATGTACCAAAACAGCAGTTTCACTAGTTCAAATCTCAGAATTGCCAAATACAGTACAAACATTATGTTATATTTTATCCTACATAACTTTAAAGTACTACTTAAAACAAACATTTTTGTGAAATCAGAATTCGACAATTTTTATTTGTTTAAAATGAAGGCTCTTCATGTGAACAATTTGGTAGAATTTTGAATAGGTAACCTATATTTTTCTTTAAATGCATATATCTCTACTCTAATTATAATTTAGCATTTCTTATGTTCTAAGCTTCAATTTGATATACAACATTATATTTTTACATAGTTATACGGGTAATCAAAAGTCAAAAGTTAAAAATTGTAATGATAGTAGGCTTATTTATCAAATTGCATAAAGTGTCAAAGTTATTACAATTTCAAGCAACTTTCATTTTTATTGTATGCGTTTTTAGTTTTTGAGGTATCAAATAACAATATGTCTTCCCCATATAAAACGCATGTTAATTGTTTGCAGTAACGCTGGCATCTCTTTAGGACATTATAAAAATTAGGACATTATTGGGAATTCTTCTAACTTGTATTAGGGCGTTAGGGAATATTTCAGTACAGTAGTAATAGAGCAGAAGGTTTGCTGCAGCGGAGGTTTTCAGGTCGTCATTTTAATTGTGATTCAGTAGTTAGTAGTTTATTAATTGTTTTAATAATTTAATGATTAATGATGTAGTGTCAGAAAGGGCGATGTGTTCCCAATATGGATAAAACATGCGTTGGTTAGTCTCTGCCAATAATACTTTGTCAATGTAACTGCGAAGCGTAATAATGCACTTCCGGTTCCGCTGCAATTGTCAAGACCCCTCTAGGACCGCCCTGCATACAACCATTGACTATATAGTACTATATATATATGGTATATACATTACTATACAGGGTTAGTAAAAAGTGTGGAGACCCCCCATACTAGAACGGCCCATACTAGAAAGATTAAACTCGGCACACCTTTATGGCATGTTATGAAGTAATTTTTGGGCATAACCGCCACTTGATGTACATCCCCAAAATGGGGGATTTGGGGGGGGGGGGGGGCCATCGAGTGACCCCTTATTTTGAAGGTCCTGATAAAAGGAAACTAACAACGCAAACTAGAGGTTTCTATCTCAATCCAGTAAAAAATGGAAGCTGATTGAAATCGTTAGAAATCAGAAATAACTTGCAATTTTATATTCAATTGGCTGCCATATTTTACTTTGTTAAGATAGATACCTCTAGTTTGCAATGTTAGTTTTCTCTCATTATGACCTTCAAAATAAGGGGTCACTCAATGGGGCTTAACTTTTAAATATCTTTAGTTTCCCCCAAAATCCCCCATTTTGGGTTTGGGAACCAAGTGGCTATTAGGTTTAAAAAGTACTTCATAAAATTCCAAAAAGGTGTGTAGAGTTTAGTTTTCCTAGTGTTAGCCATTACAAAATTTACAGGGGGTCTCAAGACTTGGAAAGCTGTAAGTTAAATTTAACTTCTTAGAATTTCAATTGGCTGCCATTTTTTACTGGATTGAGATAGAGACCTCTAGTTTGCGTTGTTGGTTTTCTTTTACTAGGACCTTCAAAATGAGGGGTCACTCGATGGGTCTTTGTATTTGAAATTTTCGAGTTCCCCCTAAATCCCCCATTTTGGGGATGTACACCAAGTGTTGGTTGTGCCCAAAAAGTACTTCATAACATGCCATAAAGGTGTGCCGAGTTTAGTTTTTTAGTATGGGCCGTTAAAAAATAACAGGAGGTCTTCACACTTTTTACTAACCCTGTATTATACAGGGTGTCCCGGAACTCTCTACCAATATTTTAGGGCATTGTTCCTGGGTAGTTAACAAACCTAAATATCATATTTAAACTGTCCGGAAGTCCTTAGTTACTCACACAGCCGCCATTTTGTTTTTTTTAAGTTATTAATTTTTTCTAAGGAATGGTTAGACATACGAAATTGAAACTTTGCACAAACATTTATGACAACTAGACAAAACTCCAAAAAAATTATGACGATTTTTAAAATTAATTAAACAAAATGGCGGCAATTTAAAATTTTGTTTCTTTAATAACTCGAAACCCGTTGATCTTACAAAAGTTTTACAAGAATAACTTTTTTAAGGCAATTTTATTAAAAATCGATTGACACCTTAATTTTGAAGATTGGACAAGTATTAACTGAGATATGGTAGTTTTAGTGATACGTGACCGCTTTCAGCATGCGCTGCAACTAACCTCCAGCGGTTACCACATCGTTGGCGGTCACGTATCACTAAAACTACCATATCTCAGTTAATACTTGTCCAATATTGAAAATTAAGGTGTCAATCGATTTGTAATAAAATTGCCTTGAAAAGTGTATCTTGTAAAATCAACGGTTTTCGAGTCGTTAAAGAAACAAAATTTAAAATGGCCGCTATTTTGTTTTATGAATTTTAAAAATCGTCATGATTTTTTGGTAGCTTTGTCTAGTTGTCATAAATGTTTGTGCAAAGTTTCAATTTCGTATGTCTAACCATTCCTTAGAAAAAATAAATAACTTAAAAAAACAAAATGCCGGCTGTGTGAGTAACTAAGGACTTCCGGACAGTTTAAATATGATATTTAGGTATGTTAACTACCCAGGAACAATGCCCTAAAATATTGGTAGAGAGTTCCGGGACACCCTGTATACTGTATATACTGTAGTAGTCAATGGTACAACCAGTACAGTATGGCTTTTATGGAATCGCTTTTAGTAACCAATCACAAAGAGTATAATTTATTAGTTGAGTTATCGTTTCAGGTTTCAGCTATGCTTCCGGATGTTCGATTGACGTAACTAAATACAATATAGAATTCTTTGACTTGTTGAGCGAAGCTCACTATCCCTCACTTTGTAACTTCTTTGTAAGAACATCAGAATGTAATGGCTTGACCAATTGATATGAAATTTGGCCAACAGCTAAAGAATACTGAGCACAATGTTTTGGTACAAAATATTTGCAAATTTCCTTCTGGATTTTATTAAGTTGAAAGAGAAATGATATTGGGTTTATGACATAGCCTACTAGCTGTACCCACGGGCTTTGCCCCTTTTAACTTCATAATTCGCATGGCTCAATCACGTCCCGGTTGGAGCTCGTTCGCTGCGCTCACTTGTTTTCAGGTTAGCTCGTTCGCTACGCTAACTCGCTTCCAGGTTGATGTTCGTTCGCTACGCTCACTCACCTTTTGGTTGCAAATTAGCTATTGTCATACATTTTAAAAAGTCATCCCTTTTATTGTTTATAATACTTTGATAAAAGTTTTTATGTTTTAATATTCAACATTGGAGAATTTAAACGTTGTTAAGTGCACAGGTGTGCTGCGATTGGGGTTTAATGCATTTGGACTTATTCAAAAGTAAAATAGTTTTCTGTGCTGCACTCTGTAGAAACACTGTGGCACTATTTCAAATCATGACTAATGCTAATACAGAATGTTGTAATTATTCAAACCTACAAAACAGTTGGTGAAAGTAAACATCTGCTATTAAATTATATTTATTTGTAAACATTGTAGATCAAAAAGTCTGACATTGGCCCACTTAAAACCCTCTGGGGCAGAGCCCTTTTGACAGATCTGCACCAAACTTTACTCGAACCATCCTTGAAAGATGCTTAATAATGCCTTAAAGTTTCATTACAATCTGTCGAGCGGTTTCGGAGTCCATAATGTATATACATATATATATATATACACACACATACATAGTTCCTCTTTTATAGATACGAGAGGTCGTCCAGTGGTCGAAACTCGACCAAAAATATGTAATGTACTCACTTATCTATTTTCACCCCACACTGTAAATAAAACATGTGATTGGAGTTTCCTCCATTTGTTTTGATTTTCTGTTTATATTTCGTTGTTATTTCGTAACCAGCATAGCAACGCATAAGATCCATGTTAATTTTTTCAAATTTTTAAACTCATTTTTTGTGCTTATCTTTGAGCCTATTTAAATTTATAAAGGGATTCTGCACACCTACAGGAAAATAGCTTTCCAACGGTATGCGTAGATTTTCCCTACGATTCACACGAGCTGAGAAAAAAAGGTTTTAAAGAAACATGCTTGCCTATTAATATATAGATAGATAGATAGATAGATGGGTTTATTTCGTTTCATTTAAATAAGATAAACATATGTTAATCGTTTGTAACTGTTTTGTTTACATTTCAATGTTTACTTTTATCCTAGGTTAAAGTTGGAATGTAACAGTTTATCAATGGAAGTAACAGTTTTGCTATATTTGTTTTGAGCATGCCTCAAAGGCCACGTCGTAATATTGGTCGTCGCACCAATAATGCAAATATTGTAAGGCCCCGGCCACACGAGGCGGTTTAACCGCGCGAAGTTAAGCCGCGCGAAGTTAAGGGAATCGACAACACATTGAATCAAATGAGAGTGGCCACACGAGGCGAAGTTTAGCCGCATGTGCGGTTGAGCCGCGCCATGTCGTCCCTCGACCGCGCGAAGTTAAGCCGCGTTGGAGGGGATGACACACGTAGTCTTATGAGAGTGGCCACACGATACGGTTCGACCGCGCGGCAGCCGCGCTTATTGGAGATATTCTTCAGACATTACCAGTGGTTTTTTAGTTTGTTTTGCGTGTTTGTTACCGGTTGTGTGGTGTTCAAACAATGTTTGATACATACAAGCTTATTTAACTGGTCAAAGATGCTACAGACATACGGTAACAACCAAAAAACTCCGAACTATGGTTTCGCATGTGCTCGTAAAAGGTTTGAAACAAAAATGGTTTTTCCGTTAGAAGGGATGGACCCAATGATTTCTGTTAACATTTGGTTCCAGAGCACCACACACTTCTAATGCACAAACTAACATACGTGTTTCGTCCATGACTAAAAAGAGTGAACTAACTTATGTTTTAATAGAGTACTGAAACTGGGAAAACCCAACAGGAAGCGGTTCATCCGCCCCGTGTGGCCAGGCACTTCGCGCGGCTTAACTTCGCGCGAAGATAAGCCGCGCGGCTTAAATTCGCCTCGTGTGGCCGGGGCCTAAGAGAGTGGCGTCGTGAACAAGAAGAACCAGATGAAGCAGTGGCGGAAGAAGCTGATAATGATAGGCAGTTAGCTAATGAATTCCAACATGAATTAGATGCACTAAAATTTTACACTTTACACTAACTGTCATCGCCAACAACAGCTTCAAACCAATCACCGATTTTTTTCGCGTTGTCGTTCAAATGCAGCTAAATTCACGGCGTTAAATAATATGGATGTGTCAAGTGTCCCGAACGAATTAACTGACCTGACGATTGTAGAACAAATGTTGATTGCACGAGTACATCCTGCTATGCGCATTTACAAAGTACAAGCAAATGGTCAGGATGGCCAGTTTCACTACACAGGTACAGTATGGATATCAGATAAATTTGTCATTCTTTAGAACTTAAATAATATCGGGCAAACAAACGGTGAATCTTTTGAAAAGGAACATATTGTAGGGCGTTAGCTGCTTTAGCCATTGACAATCTTTAAATAATGCTTTGCTCATTTATGCGTCTAAAGTGTAACGGCAGACCACCCTAGTTACTTGATACCACATTTGAAGAAGTTAAATGCTTGACTTTAGAAACGCACCTTGATTAGGTTACATTCAGATTACAGTTGCATTCGAATCTAATCATTGTTAGCGCAATTTCATGATGTAAACATTGACGATGATTTGAATAATATCATATTAACACCGTATCCAATTTCATTACCCTCGCTAAATATAGTCAATGTTATAATTTATCTAAAATATTATTACGAATAGATTACTATTAATAAATTCCGAACGTAGGCCTATCTAGTAGAAAAATATAACATTTCACTAAAAATAAAGTGTGTGCGGTGTGTCGACGTAGTAAGAAAGGGAAAAATAACCTGCTAAACTAATCAACAATTTTGTCCATTTATTTCATAGCATGAACAGCCATAGCATGTAGCGCGTAGGCCAATTTTTAGTTCCAAAAACATTCCTCTACCTACGGTCAAATCAATTGTTTATTTGTTCTAGGAATAAACAAATAGATCGGGAGCGCACCGGTAACATAGATAACATAGACACAGACAGTAGTACCAACCTCACAACACACCTTTAAATCCACCTGGCAAACTTTCAGTGTAGCCCATTGTCATAAGCACGGGTCACACTAGGCTGGCATCAGCGGCGAATTGAAAGAAGCCGCGACTGTCAGCTAAATGTGACCACAAAATTCGCAGCTGACACTGAGTTGACACAGCCTGGATTGGTGAACCGGTGATGCTGGTGCCAGCTGCTGATCACCATCGGCTGGCGAGCAGCCTAGTGTGACCCGTGCTTTAGGCCTACCACTGGCCTGCCTACCGTTACACTGAATAAGTAGTTGTGCTTTGTTAAAAGTTCTATAGGCCTACTGATATTGTTTTAAAATATACGTGAAACCATGTTCATAAGAGTAAGTGTAAGAGAGGGGAGGGCCATGTGGATCTAACTTTGCATGTTTAAATAAATCATTTCCATTCAGTCATTCATTTTATTTGGACAGTCTGTTGATTAATATCGAGGAAAACAATGTGGCGTTTGGTTTTGAGAGCAAACTAACACAAAACAGATTTGGCTCTTACAAGTTTTGCAATAACATTCTTCAAAACAATCACAAAAATGAATGCAAGCTCTAGTTCAAAGTCAAATTCTACAACTTTAACTAGGTGTCTAAAATAGTTATTCTTGAGTTTACATTTTGTCCCTGATCATTAATATCCAAAGATTATGAGTTAAATGAGTTTAAGGTGACACAGTACTCCCTATCCCGCCCATGTTAAAATGACAGTTTTTAGGTACACATCACTTGAACAAATATTAAAATATCAACTTGAAGTTTTTTTATTAAGTTTAATACATTATTACCAACAATAATATGAAGTAAAAAAAGTTTTTGAGCAAAATTAAATTTTAAGTATGATTTTAAAAATTTTATAAATATTTTCTAATTTTTTAACATAAAATATTTTTTTATTTCAAAGGTTTTTGGTTGTCATGGAAACTGATTCATATTATTGTTCCGTATCATATGAGGAACACACACACAAATTTTTATTGAAATTGGATTATAATTGAGGAAGAAAAGTGTACCTGTTCAGGAAAGTGTATTCTTCAAAACTAAATAATAAAAAATGTTTACAAAAATTTTAATATTTGACGGCGTACCCTCTGCGTCAAGATTAGTAGTAGGACCTTGGGGATGCTAAATTAGGCTGCAAGAGTTAATAAAAGTAGCTGAAAATTTTAAAAATAATTTTTTTCTTCCTTAATATTTATTATCTACGTCTTCAGAAAAGTCTGTTCTACAAAACTAAATAATAAAAAAAAATCATATTTGAGTACCGGTACTGTGTATACCTTGATTGTATATTTTGACCATTCCCCGACGAAAATCGAAACTAATAGTTTTCTTTTCAACCGACTTCCCCCCTACCAACAAAAGGAGGAGGTTCTCAATTTGTTTGTGGCAATGTTTTTTTTTCCTATGTATGTTCACCGATTTCTCTGTGATTCTTTTACCGATCAGCGTCGTTCCACCACCAAAATAACCAGGAGAGTTTCTATTTGGTCCCATATATATATATATATATATATATTATGTTTAAGTGTAATATTGTTTCGGTAAAAAATGCTGAAAACCACAAATATTCAACATTTATTTTGTTTATATTTGTGCAGAGAAGGCAATAAATAATAACATTCCTACAGCTGTTAGTTGAAACCATTTAAATAAAGCTACAGACAATTCTTCATGAAACAGTTGCTTCATATTGATTAATAAACTATTTCTTGCCATGGAGCCTAAATAAATTACATTGAAAAAATGCATTTTGTTTTGGTTACAGTACTATAAAAAATGTATTTTAAGGTTTGACCTGTATACAGTAATTCTGTTTTTAGTATTGAATATTCTGACTTATAAAACATATATGTTTCAGTGAATAGCTGTATGATATTGACCAATAAAGGTGTATTGTGAAAACCAAAACATTCGTAAAAAGAGGTCAAAATATAAATTAAATGCAATTATTCCTTACACGACCTATAAAGTGTGAGAGTGCATAATCGTCGATCGTCTTAAAAGTGTTAAATAATTTAATTACTAAACATGCATTTGCAGATGTGGAATGTTTATTAATATTCTCTACCCAGTTGCTATATCATATCATATTAATACTATTATGCCTGCTTCGGAAAGTCCTAGAGGAAGCTGATTTGCAATTTCGACTACATCTTGAGCAAACTAAACCACCTACCCGGCTTACACCACTTTTAGCTGAACCAATTTTTTATATATTTTATATTTTCCAAAGGTACTATACGTGATAACAACAAATTTTCTACTTTTGAGAGATTGTTTAGTGCTGGTAGCTGAGGAATAACTTTCATATTGTTCCAAAAGGCTTGAGACGTTACTGTATTTCTTTTTAAAATGTAGCAGTACACCGATTGCAGGAAAAGATGATGTCTGACGCTGACATTTTCAATGTCTCTAGAAAAGACATTTAGTTTTTCATTAGGCCTAATGTAATGGACAACTCTTTGTTTTTTTAAGGAATATCTAAAACTGTTTATTTTTATACCTATTGATTATGTACCCTGAACAGGTGACTCAAGCAATTTTCAAATAATGATTGTTCTGTGGCACTTTTGATTGTTTCAAACAGTTTTGCTCATCAAAAAACCTCAAGTAATTAATATATAACAAATTATACACTATACAGTCACTAAAAATCATGAAATAATTTATTTTTGTAAAAAATACAACCGACTTCAAACGCTCTAAAAAGAATGAAATAATTTCAATAAAGTAAACTTTTGTGTTAGTCAAGCTCACATATTTCAAACCGGCACGGCTCTAACTGCAAATATGATTAAAATAAAATATTGTGTGTGTATTTAAAAAAAAATCAATTGTATCTGGATAACATAAATATATAACAAACATACTAAACTGTTTTGTTTATATATCAAAGGAAGTATTTTCTTGTATTTTATGTTTACTTCAGAATGAATGCATTATGAAAATAACACACACAAGCGTTCTTAGAACAATGTTCTATATGAATAGGAAAATAATTTATTTTGATATTATAGGGAAAAGAAGCTAGTTTGATATTAAAACGTTACTTTTCCAAGTTAGAAACATTTAAATGCATCATAATCGTTTTAAAGATCCTCCTTAATAGCACTATAATGCCGATCTTTGGTTAAGGTAATAAAATAACACCCAACGCATAATTATGAAAAAGACATGCAGATTAACACCTTTAGTTATATAGATAGTCACCTGCAATATGGACATACTCTTTCAATTTTGTATCAAAAATCATCATAGTGCCGCGCCGTTAAAATACGTGACCTTGACTAATACAAAAGTTTACTTTATTGAAATTATTTAATTCTTTTTAGAGCGATTAAAGTCGGTTGTATTTTTTTACAAAAATAAATTATTCCTCTCTGATTGAATACGAACTAACAATATACTGTACTGTATATTAACAAATTCTTCGGCGTCGGTTCCCTTTGAGCTTGCTCTTTATCTCTCCCACTAAGCGTGTACATGTGAGTGCAGTGCTAACGTCTTGGCGGTGGTTGAGGGGAAAGGATAGCGATGTCTAAGCTAAGCCAAGTGAATTTATGGAAATTATTTTGCGCCTTCAATGCGTGAAAGGCAAGTCATTTACAGTTCGTCTCCGCTCACAATCAAAGATGCATAGAAGGCGCTCCACTGCTCCAGTTAGATTGAATTGAGATTGGGCCTTGTCAAATTTTGGCAAAGGACATTCATTTTGTCCTTTGCCAGAATAATTTAATTTAATTATTTTTTAATTTGCACAAGGTATCATTTACTTTTAAGGTGCTTAGAGGGCAAAAACACAGTTTCTCTAATCACATACAAGTTTATAATTTCATTCTAAACCTATGTAGAGCTAAAATCAACAATTTAATATTGAAGCGTTTTTTTTATGTTGCGAAGAAAATTCTATATAACTGTAAATTTAAAATTCCCCCATTATTATTAAGGGAAATAAATAAACTCATTTAGTTTGCATGTTTATGGATGTATGTCGATCACATTTGGCAAATTTATTTATTACATCTTAAGATAAAAGAAATGCACTAAAACACTTTTAGATTCCCAGTAGCAGCAAACCTTCGTAACTATTAAAATTAATTTGATTCAAATAGGAAATAAATCTAACAATTTTAAGGGCCTATTTTAGAGGAAATCCAGCCAGGTAGAAGGAAATTTGCTTAGTCTGCAAGTTCCTGTGGCGGGGAATATTTTTTAAGCTGTATACGATGGCTGTAATACAAATTTGGCATTTTATTGTTAAAAAAACTGATTTTTTAAAAACTTAAAACCAGGTTTTATGACCCGATCATGCTGGTTCGGGAGCTCATACAGGTTAATTCAGTTTTATGCTTTTGGTCCAATTTTTATGAAATTTAGCATGAAGGTTAATACTTACCGTCCTCTGGTCCCCAGCCTATGTTATTGGCTTCACCTTTTAGGAAAATTTGCTAAAATGTATGACCATCCTTTACAACAAAAAACAATCCGCAATTCATTGTGATCCGGTGGTCTAAAAGTAGGAATCAGATATGGAGTAAAAACACATTTTAACATCTTAGAATCGGAGTTAGAAACAGTTTTGTAATCGACCCATTACTACTAAAAATTTGAAACAATGAACAAATTTTATACAGTTTTTTTTATGCTGGAGATCCAAATAAAAAGTGTTTAATTAATATCAACTTGTAGCTTTAAAACACAAAATATCTCACTCTTATATTCAAGTGTAAAAAAAGTTTAAGCGAGAAAAATAATTAAGTTATTTTGTTTACAGGTTATTGATTGTGGACGTACCAAAGGTAAGAACTTTGTGTGATGCCTTGTGTTGGTTTGGAGTGTTTGGACTTCGGGTGATGTTGAGCTGCGCACGTCGTTCTCAGAATTTAGGGATTAGCCGAACTAATTGGTCGTGCTGCGCATGTGGCTCCGTCGATGGTAGTCTACAGACTGCGCACTATTGTTCTGCAAAAATGTCACGTCAGATAGCTTGTGTGCTTGTAAAACCTACACCTGCGGGTTTTACGGCCACCTCTTGTACTTAATCATCCTAAAATTGTATATTACGTACCTAGGGCCGAAAATGAGGTTTTGCCGGCTCAAAATAGTTTTTAAGTTCGAGACGAAGTCGAGAACTTAAATCGATCGAGTGCTGCAAAAACATTTCGGTCCGTGGTACGAACGCTATTTTTCACCACACTATACCATATTACCACTATTCACCACTATAATAATGTACACTGATAGTCAACACAACTACAACTTTAAGGTTATGTGAAAAAATAATTTTAGAAATCAGCAAAAATAAAAATAAATAGTTGCTAGGCAACGGTGACAATAACACAATTCTATTGCAATGCTATGGATTTTGATTGTGTATTTAAAATGCACTAGTGGTCGTCCAGTGGCCGAAAACTCGACCAAAAATATGTAATCTACACGTATTGACTATTGAATACTGAAGTAGACATCCCATCTCTATGGACCAGCTGTCGCAATTTTTTTTATTAAAAAAACATGTACTGTAGTTCTGTGAGCCATTCACCGAAAGCATGTCTTAAATTCTATTTTCTACCTTATTTTTTGTTCCTGACAAAGTCGATGGGTCATAACAGGTTGATATAGCTCATTCAAAATGTTTTCTCTATTTTCACCCCACGCTGTAAATGAAACATGTAAATGGAATTTCTTCCATTTGTTTTGATTTTCTGTTTACATTTCGTTGTTATTTAGTCACCAGCATGGCAACCCATATAGCCCATGTTAAATTTTTAAAATGTCAAATTTGTGTGTGCTTATATTTAAGCCTATTTTAATTTTTAGGGGGGATTCTGCACTTCTACAGGAAAATATCTTTCTAACGGTATGCTTAGATTTTCCCTGCGTTGCACACGAGCTGAGAAAAAAGGTTTTAAAGAAACATGCTTGCCTATTAATATACAGGGTTAGTAAAAAGTGTGGAGACCCCCTGTTATTTTTTTAACGGCCCATACTAGAAAAACTAAACTCGGCACACCATTATGGCATGTTATGAAGTACTTTTTGGGCACAACCGCCACTTGGTGTTCATCCCCAAAATGGGGGATTTTGGGAGAAACTAAAAAATTTCAAATACAAAGACCCATTGAGTGACCCCTCATTTTGAAGGTCCTGGTAAAAGAAAACCAACAACGCAAACTAGAGGTATCTCAGTTCAGTACAAAATGGCAGCCAATTGAAATTCTCATAAGTTCCCAAACCCAAAATGGGGGATTTTGGGGGAAACTCAAAAATTTTAAATGATAAGCCCAATCGAGTGACCCTTCATTTTGAAGGTCATAATAAAAGAAAACTAACAACGCAAACTATAGGTCTCTATCTTAACACAGTAAAATATGGCAGCCAGTTGAATATAAAATTCCAAGTTATTTCCGATTTCTAAAGATTTCAATCAGCTTCCATGTTTTACTGGATTGAGATAGAAACCTCTAGTTTGCGTTGTTAGTTTTCTTTTACCAGGACCTTCAAAATGAGGGGTCACTTGATGGGGCTTATCATTTAAAACTGTTATGTTTCCCCCAAAATCCCCCATTTTGGGTTTGGTAAGCAAGTGGCTATTATGCTTAAAAAGTACTTCATAACATGCCAAAAAGGTGTGTAGAGTTTAGTTTTCCTAATGTGAGCCGCTACAAAATTTACAGGGGGTCTCCAGACTTGGAAAGCTGCAAGTTAAATTCAACTTCTGAGAATTTCAATTGGCTGCCATTTTGTACTGAACTGAGATAGATACCTCTAGTTTGCGTTGTTGGTTTTCTTTTACCAGGACCTTCAAAATGAGGGGTCACTCGATAGGTCTTTGTATTTGAAATTTTTGAGTTTCCCCCAAAATCCCCCATTTTGGGGATGTACACCAAGTGGCGGTTATGCCCAAAAAGTACTTCATAACATGCCATATAGGTGTGCCGAGCTTAGTTTTTCTAGTATGGGCCGTTAAAAAAATAACAAGGGGTCTCCACACATTTTACTAACCCTGTATAGATAGATTCTTGTTTTAAGTAAGTAAGCGGACAGCTGATTTTGCGACCCCGGGCTGTAAAAACCTGCTCGGTCCCCAAATTACTATGACAGCTGGCATGGCCAGCAAAACGTAACTTTTAGCCACCAATCAACGTATGTAATACAGCCAAAAACATCATAGTGTGGTGAAATAGTATATTACGTTACTAGTCCTGAAAATAAGTGTTTACCGGACGAGTGTGGTCGTTCCCGTGCGAGACGAAGTCGAGTGCGGGATTGCCATACGAGTCCGGTACAAACATTTTGGACGAGTTACGTACGATAGTTTACGCCATACTACTAAATCTGTACAAATCCTAATATTTTTCACCAACTAAGGGCTAAAAATCACTAGTCATAACCTCTATAAGAGAGGTTCAATTCATTGCCAATTAAAAATATAGTATAATCAGCTGATTGGTGTCCGGCAAAACTCATTACAGTACAGTAGTACGCAATGAAACACCATTTGAATAAGCTGGCGGCAAACAGCTGTTTTCTGGACTAAATCCTTGCGTGGGAAGTTCGTCAAAATAATATAGTGTGGCATAAATATACAGGGTGTCTCAAATTGATTACGGAAAAACGGCTTAACGTACAAGGATGAAATAAAATTATTTCCCGCTAAATCAACCCCAAGGAATAACGTAAAAATATTTTTAACTTTTTCCCAATACAGGGTGTGCCAAAAACTGAGGGTCACTAGTTCGAATCTCAGAATTTTCAAATGTAAACATATGTCATGTTATACATCATTTTAAAGGTATTTGACAGACAAACATTTTGGCGAAAACAGAAATTAGTTATCTTTTTTCATTTCAAAATGGCGGCAGTTTTTTTTGGGAAAAATCTATATTTTTTTAATACTCTGTGTTTCCTATACCAATGCATGTATCCCTTCTCCGGTTAAATGTTCTTACTCGTTATGAAATTAGCTTTATTTTGATATACTACAAGTAAGGGTTTTTTGAAATTATAAAAATTCAAAAAAAAGTTATTTTTGAAAATTTGCAAATGCTCATTTAAAAAAAAATTCAAATAGGAACATATGTCAAGTGGCACATAATTTTAAAGGTTTTTTAATTCCTAACAATTTTGTAATTTACACTTACTTCGTATCTCTTTTAGTTTTTGCGTAAATAACAAAAACCCTAATTTTCCTATATCAAATGCATGTTATTTGGGTTTAACACTAAAGGCCCAATTTGATGAAGTGTTAATCCTCGTCAAACCCAAATAACATGCATTTGATATAGGAAAATTAGGTTTTTTGTTATTTACGCAAAAACTAAAAGAGATACGAAGTAAGTGTAAATTACAAAGTTGTTAGGAATTTAAAAACCTATAAAATGATGTGCCACTTGACATATGTTCCTATTTAAAATTTTTGAAAAATGAGCATTTGCAAATTTTCAAAAATAATTTTTTTTTGAATTTTTATAATTTCAAAAAACCGTTACTTGTAGTATATCAAAATAAAGCTAATTTCATAACGAGTAAGAACATTTAACCGGAGAAGGGATACATGCATTGGTATAGGAAACACAGAGTATTAAAAAAATATAGATTTTTTCCAAAAAAACTGCCGCCATTTTGAAATGAAAAAAGATAACTAATTTCTGTTTTCGCCAAAATGTTTGTCTGTCAAATACCTTTAAAATGATGTATAACATGACATATGTTTACGTTTGAAAATTCTGAGATTCGAACTAGTGACCCTCAGTCTTTGGCACACCCTGTATTGGGAAAAAGTTAAAAATATTTTTACGTTATTCCTTGGCGTCGATTTAGCGGGAAATAATTTTATTTCATCCTTGTACGTTAAGCCGTTTTTCCGTAATCGATTTGAGACACCTCTCTTGAGACACCCTGTATATACTGCTTAGTAAACAAATTAAATATTTCAGTAGGTATGCAAATATTTACAATTCTACAATTAATATCACCATGTTTATCCTTATCTATCCATAACGGTTGGTAAAGCTTTGTGCGATTCTAATAAAACCCAACTTTCATTGAATAAACATTAAAGGTTGACAAGACCGATACTATTAAACGTATACTGTACAAAAATGGAGTTCATTCACCAAGTAGGCCGAACAACCCATGAATCGTCCAAACAACGTCGAATAGATTCCACAACAGAGGGCAGTGCCAACTGTAATCGGGAAATCCAAAAAATGAGGGGTGCCGATATTTGCATGACCGAGTTACTCATACCTCGGTATGCCACACCTATCTCAAGCCTGCATGCGTACATACTTAAACGACAACTTACCCCAAATTCCTTCAGTCCCGTAAAGTCTATCGATCAGATTTTTGGGCAAATTTAAATTGTGGCGTATTTTAAATTTATTGGTCCTGTATTTGATTAAATAATAAATCATATCTATATTATTTTGTATTTTTTATACATGCGTCCTATCAGTAAAACAAAAATTATGTTTTCACCGTATAATGTAAAATAACATACAGGCCTATATAATGTGTAAATAATGACTGCTGTAATTAACAATTAAATGTGCGTAGATAGTTTTTGTTGTACAAAATTTTAAGCTTAAAGCAAAATGTAAAGGCTTAAATTAATGTAGGCCTACAAGGGGTCTTCAATAGTGTGACGTAAACACCATATAGGTCTTATGGGTTTTCATTATGATTGATGTTTGTTGAATTTATAAAAAAACATACATTTTAGACTTCCCATGTGATATGAACGTTTGAAGCCAAGAAAATAGATGAAGTTCAGGACCATCTCACCAGAGTTTACTAGTGTATTGGGTTGAATATTAATTAAAACCAATGCAGTATCATAGCAAACAGCTGATTGATTTATCACTTAACACAGAATATTGTCATTAGTTGGTGACCATCTCAACAGATTGCAGCACGTTTTTTTGGCTTCAAATTTTTACATTACATGGGAAGTCTATTTACTGTCCAAAGATCATGATATTATTTTACTTTAAAGTAATTTAATTTTTTGGGTAGTACGAGTAGGATAAGAAAGAAATAGCCCGCATGAGATATATCATACATTTAAAATTTAATACTTAAGTCACGTTGTTTTTGTTATTAAACCATAGGGGCAGACTTTGCTCGGAGAGAATATTTGTCTAGACTGCCAAATGGTAGTTCCTATTATCAAATCAAATCAAATCATTTTATTGGGCTAAATGAACAATTATACAGTTTGCATTAACCAGATCAATACAAATATACTATACTATACATCAATTACTAATATTTTCTAATATTTACAATAATAATTACGAATTAGAGCTTTCAAAACACTTCAGGAATTCTTGGACGCTATAACAGGTTATACTTAGCAATTTATGTTTTAATTGTTTTTTGAATTTTGAAAGGCTTGGTTCCAACTTAAGGGATAATGGAAGTGAGTTGAAAAGCTTTATGTCAATGTACAATGTGTGTTTTTTGAAAAAAGAAGTTTTGTGTTTAGGAATTGGCAAGTTAAATGAATTGCGCAATGTGAATTGATTTTTAGTAGAGAAGTCAAATTCAGGAAAGTTTTGTTTCAAAAAGGTCAAAGCTTCTAAAATGTAGATGGAGGGAAAAGTCAAGATTTTTGAATTGAAAAAGTACTCTCTGCAGGATTGACGCTTACGCAAGGAGAAAATAGTTCTCACAGCCATCTTTTGGATTTTCAAAATAAATTTGGTTTGTTTGCTCTCAAATCCCCAAATTGCATCAGCATATGCCAGATGAGGATAAATGAGACCATAATAAGCCGTCAGCAGCACATTGAGATTTTCATTGTTTCTGAGATTGCGTAAAACAAAAATTCCAGAACTGAGTTTACTTGAAATGTGTTTGGCATGGCTGCAAAAACTAAGTCTCTCGTCCAAGATCAACCCTACAAAATTTACATTTGCAGTTGGGTGGACCTCAGTCTCGTCCAGGAGGAGACTAAAACCAACATCATGTTACGATTCTTTTATTGCATATTTCTTGTGTTTTCCTTGACCAACAGTGTAACCCACAAGGCTAATGTAGAAAGTATTACAGTTTAATTATAAGTTTGAACTAAACACTATTTCTCCTAAAAATATTCCACCCTACATTTTTAGACTAAAATGTAATATAAAAAAAAATATTTTTAATATATTACCTAAACAGGTTTATTGCGGAAATTTTCGATCACAATGGTAAAATGCAATACAAATGATTTCGAGATCTATCTGCAAACTGAGGGCGGATTCAGATTGCAGAGCCCTAACGTTTATGCGTTGTATTTTTCCATCGTGATGGAAAATGTCCATAATAAACCTTTAAACAATATCAACTCGCAATCATCAAAAATGAACTTCAAAACAAAGGATATTTACAAAAGTTTAAAATAATCGTTAGAACCATTTCTTTAAGAAATTTTTAAAATCTTTGTCCGCGAAGACTTTACTCGAATCAGAATAAGGATATGGTGATAGATATTTGTTATAGGACTATATGCAGGCCATTATAGTGAATTTTCCATATAGGAGATAAGCTATTACCGTAGGGCTCGTGATAAGAAGTACACCCGGGACCGATATGCTTTTCGTTTTGAGGTTCCCATAGGCCAGCCAACCCCTTCGTTGGTAACACCCTCCGTTTAGATTATATTTATACTGTATACTGTACGTATTTATGGGTGTATATATTTATGTGTCCGTTAGCACGATAAATCAAGCAAAAATGATCCGTTTTTTACGATTTTTTACGTCTTTGGTGGTGCCTTTAAAGGGCCACATTCTTAGTGCCGCGTCCAATGGAGTGATAGAGTCATCGGTGTTTCCTTTCAAGGGCCACACTCTCAAATGCAGCGTCCAGTGGAGTGATCGAGTCAACGTTGGTGCCTCTAAAGGGCCACACTCTCAGGGCAGCATCCAGTGGAATGTTCGAGTCATCGGTGGTTGCTCTAAAGGGCCACACTCTCAGTGCAGCGTCCAGTGGAGTGTTCGAGTCATCGGTGGTGTATCAAAAGGGCCACACTCTCAGTGCTGCGTCTGGTGGAGTGATCGAGTTTTTGGTGGTGCCTCTAAAGGGCCACACTTTCAGTGCAACGTCCAGTGGAGTGATCGAGTCTTTGGTGGTGCCTTTAAAGGGCCACATTCTCAGTGCAGCGTCCAGTGGAGTGTTCGAGTCATCGGTGGTGTATCAAAAGGGCCACACTCTCAGTGCTGCGTCCAGTGGAGTGTTCGAGTTTTTGGTGGTGCCTCTAAAGGGCCACACTTTCAGTGCAACGTCCAGTGGAGTGATCGAGTCTTTGGTGGTGCCTTTAAAGGGCCACATTCTCAGTGCAGCGTCCAGTGGAGTGTTCGAGTCATCGGTGGTGTATCAAAAGGGCCACACTCTCAGTGCTGCGTCTGGTGGAGTGATCGAGTTTTTGGTGGTGCCTCTAAAGGGCCACACTTTCAGTGCAACGTCCAGTGGAGTGATCGAGTCTTTGGTGGTGCCTTTAAAGGGCCACACTCTTAGTGCCGCGTCCAGAGAGTGATCGAGTTTTTGGTGGTGCCTTTAAAGGGCCACATTCATAGTGCTGCGTCCAGTGGAGTGATCGGGTCTTTGGTGGTGCCTTTAAAGGGCCACATTCATAGTGCTGCGTCCAATGGAGTGATCGGGTCTTTGGTGGTGCCTTTAAAGGGCCACACTCTCTGTGCCGCGTCCAGTGGAGTGATCGAGTCTTTGGTGGTGCCTTTAAAGGGCCACATTCATAGTGCTGCGTCCAGTGGAGTGATCGGGTCTTTGGTGGTGCCTTTAAAGGGCCACACTCTCTGTGCCGCGTCAAGTGGAGTGATCGGATCTTTGGTGGTGCCTTTAAAGGGCCACACTCTCTGTGCCGCGTCAAGTGGAGTGATCGGGTCTTTGGTGGTGCCTTTAAAGGGCCACACTCTTAGTGCCGCGTCCAAAGAGTGGTCGAGTTTTTGGTGGTGCCTTTAAAGGGCCATATTCTTAGTGTTGCGTCCAGTGGAGTGATCGGGTCTTTGGTGGTGCCTTTAAAGGGCCACATTCTTAGTGCTGCGTCCAGTGGAGTGATCGGGTCTTTGGTGGTGCCTTTAAAGGGCCACACTCTCTGTGCCACGTCCAGTGGAGTGATCGAGTCTTTGGTGGTGCCAATAAAGGGCCACATTCTGAGTGCCGCGTCCAATGGAGTAATCAAGTCATCGGTGTTTCCTTTCAAGGGCCACACTCTCAAATGCAGCGTCCAGTGGAGTAATCGAGTCAACGATGGTGCCTCTAAAGTGCCACACTCTCAGGGCAGCATCCAGTGGAGTGTTCGAGTCATCGGTGGTTGCTCTACAGGGCCACACTCTCAGTGCAGCGTCCAGTGGAGTGTTCGAGTCATCGGTGATGCCTCTAAAGGGCCACACTCTCAGTGCCACGTCCAATGGAGTTAGCGAGTCATCGGTTGTGCCTTTAAAGGGCCACATTCTTAGTGCCGCGTCCAGAGAGTGATCGAGTTTTTGGTGGTGCCTTTAAAGGGCCACATTCTTAGTGCTGCGTCCAGTGGAGTGATCGAGTTTTTGGTGGTGCCTTTAAAGGGCCAAATTCTTAGTGCTGCGTCCATTGGAGTGATCGGGTCTTTGGTGGTGCCTTTAAAGGGCCACACTCTTAGTGCCGCGTCCAGAGAGTGATCGGGTCTTTGGTGGTGCCTTTAAAGGGCCACACTCTTAGTGCCGCGTCCAGAGAGTGATCGGGTATTTGGTGGTGCCTTTAAAGGGCCACACTCTTAGTGCCGCGTCCAGAGAGTGATCGGGTATTTGGTGGTGCCTTTAAAGGGCCACATTCTTAGTGCTGCGTCCAGTGGAGTGATCGGGTCTTTGGTGGTGCCTTTAAAGGGCCACACTCTCTGTGCCGCGTCCAGTGGAGTGATCGAGTCTTTGGTGGTGCCTCTAAAGGGCCACACTTTCAGTGCAACGTCCAGTGGAGTGATCGGGTCTTTGGTGGTGCCTTTAAAGGGCCACATTCATAGTGCTGCGTCCAATGGAGTGATCGGGTCTTTGGTGGTGCCTTTAAAGGGCCACACTCTCTGTGCCGCGTCAAGTGGGGTGATCGAGTCTTTGGTGGTGCCTTTAAAGGGCCACACTCTTAGTGCCGCGTCCGGAGAGTGATCGATTTTTTGTGGTGCCTATAAAGGACCACATTCTTAGTGCTGCGTCCAGTAGAGTGATCGGGTGTTTGGTGGTGCCTTTAAAGGGCCACACTCTCTGTGCCGCGTCCAGTGGAGTGATCGAGTCTTTGGTGGTGCCTTTAAAGGGCCACATTCTTAGTGCCACGTCCAATGGAGTAATCAAGTCATCGGTGTTTCCTTTCAAGGGCCACACTCTCAAATGCAGCGTCCAGTGGAGTAATCGAGTCAACGATGGTGCCTCTAAAGTGCCACACTCTCAGGGCAGCATCCAGTGGAGTGTTCGAGTCATCGGTGGTTGCTCTAAAGGGCCACACTCTCAGTGCAGCGTCCAGTGGAGTGTTCGAGTCATCGGTGATGCCTCTTAAGGGCCACACTCTCAGTGCCACGTCCAATGGAGTGATCGAGTCATCGGTTGTGCCTCTAAAGGGCCACACCCTCAGTGCTGCGTCTGGTGGAGTGATCGGGTCTTTGGTGGTGCCTTTAAAGGGCCACACTCTTAGTGCTACGTCCAGGGAGTGATCGAGTTTTTGGTGGTGCCTTTAAAGGGCCACATTCATAGTGCTGCGTCCAATGGAGTGATCGGGTCTTTGGTGGTGCCTTTAAAGGGCCACACTCTCTGTGCCGCGTCCAGTGGAGTGATCGAGTCTTTGGTGGTGCCTTTAAAGGGCCACATTCATAGTGCTGCGTCCAGTGGAGTGATCGGGTCTTTGGTGGTGCCTTTAAAGGGCCACACTCTCTGTGCCGCGTCAAGTGGAGTGATCGGATCTTTGGTGGTGCCTTTAAAGGGCCACACTCTCTGTGCCGCGTCCAGTGGAGTGATCGAGTCTTTGGTGGTGCCTTTAAAGGGCCACATTCATAGTGCTGCGTCCAGTGGAGTGATCGGGTCTTTGGTGGTGCCTTTAAAGGGCCACACTCTCTGTGCCGCGTCAAGTGGAGTGATCGGATCTTTGGTGGTGCCTTTAAAGGGCCACACTCTTAGTGCCGCGTCCAAAGAGTGGTCGAGTTTTTGGTGGTGCCTTTAAAGGGCCACATTCTTAGTGCTGCGTCCAGTGGAGTGATCGGGTCTTTGGTGGTGCCTTTAAAGGGCCACATTCTTAGTGCTGCGTCCAGTGGAGTGATCGGGTCTTTGGTGGTGCCTTTAAAGGGCCACACTCTCTGTGCCGCGTCCAGTGGAGTGATCGAGTCTTTGGTGGTGCCAATAAAGGGCCACATTCTGAGTGCCGCGTCCAATGGAGTAATCAAGTCATCGGTGTTTCCTTTCAAGGGCCACACTCTCAAATGCAGCGTCCAGTGGAGTAATCGAGTCAACGATGGTGCCTCTAAAGTGCCACACTCTCAGGGCAGCATCCAGTGGAGTGTTCGAGTCATCGGTGGTTGCTCTACAGGGCCACACTCTCAGTGCAGCGTCCAGTGGAGTGTTCGAGTCATCGGTGATGCCTCTAAAGGGCCACACTCTCAGTGCCACGTCCAATGGAGTTAGCGAGTCATCGGTTGTGCCTTAAAAGGGCCACATTCTTAGTGCCGCGTCCAGAGAGTGATCGAGTTTTTGGTGGTGCCTTTAAAGGGCCACATTCTTAGTGCTGCGTCCAGTGGAGTGATCGAGTTTTTGGTGGTGCCTTTAAAGGGCCAAATTCTTAGTGCTGCGTCCATTGGAGTGATCGGGTCTTTGGTGGTGCCTTTAAAGGGCCACACTCTTAGTGCCGCGTCCAGAGAGTGATCGGGTCTTTGGTGGTGCCTTTAAAGGGCCACACTCTTAGTGCCGCGTCCAGAGAGTGATCGGGTATTTGGTGGTGCCTTTAAAGGGCCACACTCTTAGTGCCGCGTCCAGAGAGTGATCGGGTATTTGGTGGTGCCTTTAAAGGGCCACATTCTTAGTGCTGCGTCCAGTGGAGTGATCGGGTCTTTGGTGGTGCCTTTAAAGGGCCACACTCTCTGTGCCACGTCCAGTGGAGTGATCGAGTCTTTGGTGGTGCCTCTAAAGGGCCACACTTTCAGTGCAACGTCCAGTGGAGTGATCGGGTCTTTGGTGGTGCCTTTAAAGGGCCACATTCATAGTGCTGCGTCCAATGGAGTGATCGGGTCTTTGGTGGTGCCTTTAAAGGGCCACACTCTCTGTGCCGCGTCAAGTGGGGTGATCGAGTCTTTGGTGGTGCCTTTAAAGGGCCACACTCTTAGTGCCGCGTCCGGAGAGTGATCGATTTTTTGTGGTGCCTATAAAGGACCACATTCTTAGTGCTGCGTCCAGTAGAGTGATCGGGTGTTTGGTGGTGCCTTCAAAGGGCCACACTCTCTGTGCCGCGTCCAGTGGAGTGATCGAGTCTTTGGTGGTGCCTTTAAAGGGCCACATTCTTAGTGCCACGTCCAATGGAGTAATCAAGTCATCGGTGTTTCCTTTCAAGGGCCACACTCTCAAATGCAGCGTCCAGTGGAGTAATCGAGTCAACGATGGTGCCTCTAAAGTGCCACACTCTCAGGGCAGCATCCAGTGGAGTGTTCGAGTCATCGGTGGTTGCTCTAAAGGGCCACACTCTCAGTGCAGCGTCCAGTGGAGTGTTCGAGTCATCGGTGATGCCTCTTAAGGGCCACACTCTCAGTGCCACGTCCAATGGAGTGATCGAGTCATCGGTTGTGCCTCTAAAGGGCCACACCCTCAGTGCTGCGTCTGGTGGAGTGATCGAGTTTTTGGTGGTGCCTCTAAAGGGCCACACTTTCAGTGCAACGTCCAGTGGAGTGATCGAGTCTTTGGTGGTGCCTTTGAAGGGCCACACTCTTAGTGCCGCGTCCAGAGAGTGATCGAGTTTTTGGTGGTGCCTTTAAAGGGCCACATTCATAGTGCTGCGTCCAGTGGAGTGATCGGGTCTTTGGTGGTGCCTTTAAAGGGCCACACTCTTAGTGCCGCGTCCAGGGAGTGATCGAGTTTTTGGTGGTGCCTTTAAAGGGCCACATTCATAGTGCTGCGTCCAATGGAGTGATCGGGTCTTTGGTGGTGCCTTTAAAGGGCCACACTCTCTGTGCCGCGTCCAGTGGAGTGATCGAGTCTTTGGTGGTGCCTTTAAAGGGCCACATTCATAGTGCTGCGTCCAGTGGAGTGATCGGGTCTTTGGTGGTGCCTTTAAAGGGCCACACTCTCTGTGCCGCGTCAAGTGGAGTGATCGGATCTTTGGTGGTGCCTTTAAAGGGCCACACTCTCTGTGCCGCGTCCAGTGGAGTGATCGAGTCTTTGGTGGTGCCTTTAAAGGGCCACATTCATAGTGCTGCGTCCAGTGGAGTGATCGGGTCTTTGGTGGTGCCTTTAAAGGGCCACACTCTCTGTGCCGCGTCAAGTGGAGTGATCGGATCTTTGGTGGTGCCTTTAAAGGGCCACACTCTTAGTGCCGCGTCCAAAGAGTGGTCGAGTTTTTGGTGGTGCCTTTAAAGGGCCACATTCTTAGTGCTGCGTCCAGTGGAGTGATCGGGTCTTTGGTGGTGCCTTTAAAGGGCCACATTCTTAGTGCTGCGTCCAGTGGAGTGATCGGGTCTTTGGTGGTGCCTTTAAAGGGCCACACTCTCTGTGCCACGTCCAGTGGAGTGATCGAGTCTTTGGTGGTGCCAATAAAGGGCCACATTCTGAGTGCCGCGTCCAATGGAGTAATCAAGTCATCGGTGTTTCCTTTCAAGGGCCACACTCTCAAATGCAGCGTCCAGTGGAGTAATCGAGTCAACGATGGTGCCTCTAAAGTGCCACACTCTCAGGGCAGCATCCAGTGGAGTGTTCGAGTCATCGGTGGTTGCTCTACAGGGCCACACTCTCAGTGCAGCGTCCAGTGGAGTGTTCGAGTCATCGGTGATGCCTCTAAAGGGCCACACTCTCAGTGCCACGTCCAATGGAGTGATCGAGTCATCGGTTGTGCCTCTAAAGGGCCACACCCTCAGTGCTGCGTCTGGTGGAGTGATCGAGTTTTTGGTGGTGCCTTTAAAGGGCCACACTCTTAGTGCCGCGTCCAGAGAGTGATCGAGTATTTGGTGGTGCCTCTAAAGGGCCACACTTTCAGTGCAACGAGTGCCGCGTCCAGAGAGTGATCGAGTTTATGGTGGTGCCTTTAAAGGGCCACATTCTTAGTGCTGCGTCCAGTGGAGTGATCGGGTCTTTGTTGGTGCCTTTAAAGGGCCACACTCTCTGTGCCGCGTCCAGTGGAGTGATCGAGTCTTTGGTGGTGCCTTTAAAGGGCCACATTCTTAGTGCTGCGTCCAGTGGAGTGATCGGGTCTTTGGTGGTGCCTTTAAAGGGCCACATTCTTAGTGCTGCGTCCAGTGGAGTGATCGGGTCTTTGGTGGTGCCTTTAAAGGGCCACACTCTCTGTGCCGCGTCCAGTGGAGTGATCGGGTCTTTGTTGGTGCCTTTAAAGGGCCACACTCTCTGTGCCGCGTCCAGTGGAGTGATCGAGTCTTTGGTGGTGCCTTTAAAGGGCCACATTCTTAGTGCTGCGTCCAGTGGAGTGATCGGGTCTTTGGTGGTGCCTTTAAAGAGCCACACTCTTAGTTCCGCGTCCGGATTGTGATCGATTTTTTGTGGTGCCTATAAAGGACCACATTCTTAGTGCTGCGTCCAGTAGAGTGATCGGGTGTTTGGTGGTGCCTTTAAAGGGCCACACTCTCTGTGCCGCGTCCAGTGGAGTGATCGAGTCTTTGGTGGTGCCTTTAAAGGGCCACATTCTTAGTGCTGCGTCCAGTGGAGTGATCGAGTCTTTGGTGGTGCCTTTAAAGGGCCACACTCTCTGTGCCGCGTCCAGTGGAGTGATCGAGTCTTTAGTGGTGCCATTAAAGGGCCACATTCTGAGTGCCTCGTCCAATGGAGTAATCAAGTCATCGGTGTTTCCTTTCTAGGGCCACACTCTCAAATGCAGCGTCCAGTGGAGTAATCGAGTCAACGATGGTGCCTCTAAAGTGCCACACTCTCAGGGCAGCATCCAGTGGAGTGTTCGAGTCATCGGTGGTTGCTCTAAAGGGCCACACTCTCAGTGCAGCGTCCAGTGGAGTGTTCGAGTCATCGGTGATGCCTCTTAAGGGCCACACTCTCAGTGCCACGTCCAATGGAGTGATCGAGTCATCGGTTGTGCCTCTAAAGGGCCACACCCTCAGTGCTGCGTCTGGTGGAGTGATCGAGTTTTTGGTGGTGCCTCTAAAGGGCCACACTTTCAGTGCAACGTCCAGTGGAGTGATCGAGTCTTTGGTGGTGCCTTTAAAGGGCCACACTCTTAGTGCCGCGTCCAGAGAGTGATCGAGTTTTTGGTGGTGCCTTTAAAGGGCCACATTCATAGTGCTGCGTCCAGTGGAGTGATCGGGTCTTTGGTGGTGCCTTTAAAGGGCCACACTCTTAGTGCCGCGTCCAGGGAGTGATCGAGTTTTTGGTGGTGCCTTTAAAGGGCCACATTCATAGTGCTGCGTCCAATGGAGTGATCGGGTCTTTGGTGGTGCCTTTAAAGGGCCACACTCTCTGTGCCGCGTCCAGTGGAGTGATCGAGTCTTTGGTGGTGCCTTTAAAGGGCCACATTCATAGTGCTGCGTCCAGTGGAGTGATCGGGTCTTTGGTGGTGCCTTTAAAGGGCCACACTCTCTGTGCCGCGTCAAGTGGAGTGATCGGATCTTTGGTGGTGCCTTTAAAGGGCCACACTCTCTGTGCCGCGTCAAGTGGAGTGATCGGGTCTTTGGTGGTGCCTTTAAAGGGCCACACTCTTAGTGCCGCGTCCAAAGAGTGGTCGAGTTTTTGGTGGTGCCTTTAAAGGGCCACATTCTTAGTGCTGCGTCCAGTTGAGTGATCGGGTCTTTGGTGGTGCCTTTAAAGGGCCACACTCTCTGTGCCACGTCCAGTGGAGTGATCGAGTCTTTGGTGGTGCCAATAAAGGGCCACATTCTGAGTGCCGCGTCCAATGGAGTAATCAAGTCATCGGTGTTTCCTTTCAAGGGCCACACTCTCAAATGCAGCGTCCAGTGGAGTAATCGAGTCAACGATGGTGCCTCTAAAGTGCCACACTCTCAGGGCAGCATCCAGTGGAGTGTTCGAGTCATCGGTGGTTGCTCTACAGGGCCACACTCTCAGTGCAGCGTCCAGTGGAATGTTCGAGTCATCGGTGATGCCTCTAAAGGGCCACACTCTCAGTGCCACGTCCAATGGAGTTAGCGAGTCATCGGTTGTGCCTTTAAAGGGCCACATTCTTAGTGCCGCGTCCAGAGAGTGATCGAGTTTTTGGTGGTGCCTTTAATGGGGCCACATTCATAGTGCTGCGTCAAGTGGAGTGATTGCGTCTTTGGTGGTGCCTTTAAAGGGCCACACTCTCTGTGCCGCGTCAAGTGGAGTGATCGGATCTTTGGTGGTGCCTTTAAAGGGCCACACTCTCTGTGCCGCGTCAAGTGGAGTGATCGGGTCTTTGGTGGTGCCTTTAAAGGGCCACACTCTTAGTGCCGCGTCCAGGGAGTTATCGAGTTTTTGGTGGTGCCTTTAAAGGGCCACATTCATAGTGCTGCGTCCAATGGAGTGATCGGGTCTTTGGTGGTGCCTTTAAAGGGCCACACTCTCTGTGCCACGTCCAGTGGAGTGATCGAGTCTTTGGTGGTGCCTTTAAAGGGCCACATTCATAGTGCTGCGTCCAGTGGAGTGATCGGGTCTTTGGTGGTGCCTTTAAAGGGCCACACTCTCTGTGCCGCGTCCAAAGAGTAATCGAGTTTTTGGTGGTGCCTTTAAAGGGCCACATTCTTAGTGCTGCGTCCAGTGGAGTGATCGGGTCTTTGGTGGTGCCTTTAAGGGGCCACACTCTCTGTGCCGCGTCCAGTGGAGTGATCGAGTCTTTAGTGGTGCCATTAAAGGGCCACATTCTGAGTGCCACGTCCAATGGAGTAATCAAGTCATCGGTGTTTCCTTTCAAGGGCCACACTCTCAAATGCAGCGTCCAGTGGAGTAATCGAGTCAACGATTGTGCCTCTAAAGTGCCACACTCTCAGGGCAGCATCCAGTGGAGTGTTCGAGTCATCGGTGGTTGCTGTAAAGGGCCACACTCTCAGTGCAGCGTCCAGTGGAGTGTTCGAGTCATCGGTGATGCCTCTTAAGGGCCACACTCTCAGTGCCACGTCCAATGGAGTGATCGAGTCATCGGTTGTGCCTCTAAAGGGCCACACCCTCAGTGCTGCGTCTGGTGGAGTGATCGAGTTTTTGGTGGTGCCTCTAAAGGGCCACACTTTCAGTGCAACGTCCAGTGGAGTGATCGAGTCTTTGGTGGAGCCTTTAAAGGGCCACACTCTCTGTGCCGCGTCCAGTGGAGTGATCGAGTCTTTGGTGGTGCCTTTAAAGGGCCACATTCATAGTGCTGCGTCCAGTGGAGTGATCGGGTCTTTGGTGGTGCCTTTAAAGGGCCACACTCTCTGTGCCGCGTCAAGTGGAGTGATCGGATCTTTGGTGGTGCCTTTAAAGGGCCACACTCTCTGTGCCGCGTCAAGTGGAGTGATCGGGTCTTTGGTGGTGCCTTTAAAGGGCCACACTCTTAGTGCCGCGTCCAAAGAGTGGTCGAGTTTTTGGTGGTGCCTTTAAAGGGCCACATTCTTAGTGCTGCGTCCAGTGGAGTGATCGGGTCTTTGGTGGTGCCTTTAAAGGGCCACATTCTTAGTGCTGCGTCCAGTGGAGTGATCGGGTCTTTGGTGGTGCCTTTAAAGGGCCACACTCTCTGTGCCACGTCCAGTGGAGTGATCGAGTCTTTGGTGGTGCCAATAAAGGGCCACATTCTGAGTGCCGCGTCCAATGGAGTAATCAAGTCATCGGTGTTTCCTTTCAAGGGCCACACTCTTAAATGCAGTGTCCAGTGGAGTAATCGAGTCAACGATGGTGCCTCTAAAGTGCCACACTCTCAGTGCAGCATCCAGTGGAGTGTTCGAGTCATCGGTGGTTGCTCTACAGGGACACACTCTCAGTGCAGCGTCCAGTGGAATGTTCGAGTCATCGGTGATGCCTCTAAAGGGCCACACTCTCAGTGCCACGTCCAATGGAGTTAGCGAGTCATCGGTTGTGCCTTTAAAGGGCCACATTCTTAGTGCCGCGTCCAGAGAGTGATCGAGTTTTTGGTGGTGCCTTTAAAGGGCCACATTCTTAGTGCTGCGTCCAGTGGAGTGATCGAGTTTTTGGTGGTGCCTTTAAAGGGCCACATTCTTAGTGCCGCGTCCATTGGAGTGATCGGGTCTTTGGTGGTGCCTTTAAAGGGCCACACTCTTAGTGCGCGTCCAGAGAGTGATCGGGTCTTTGGTGGTGCCTTTAAAGGGCCACACTCTTAGTGCCGCGTCCAGAGAGTGATCGGGTATTTGGTGGTGCCTTTAAAGGGCCACACTCTTAGTGCCGCGTCCAGAGAGTGATCGAGTCTTTAGTGGTGCCTTTAAAGGGCCACACTCTTAGTGCCGCGTCCAGAGAGTGATCGGGTCTTTGGTGGTGCCTTTAAAGGGCCACACTCTTAGTGCCGTGTCCAGAGATTGATCGAGTTTTTGGTGGTGCCTTTAAAGGGCCACATTCATAGTGCTGCGTCCAATGGAGTGATCGGGTCTTTGGTGGTGCCTTTAAAGGGCCACACTCTCTGTGCCGCGTCCAGTGGAGTGATCGAGTCTTTGGTGGTGCCTTTAAAGGGCCACATTCATAGTGCTGCGTCAAGTGGAGTGATTGCGTCTTTGGTGGTGCCTTTAAAGGGCCACACTCTCTGTGCCGCGTCAAGTGGAGTGATCGGATCTTTGGTGGTGCCTTTAAAGGGCCACACTCTCTGTGCCGCGTTGAGTGGAGTGATCGGGTCTTTGGTGGTGCCTTTAAAGGGCCACACTCTTAGTGCCGCGTCCAGGGAGTTATCGAGTTTTTGGTGGTGCCTTTAAAGGGCCACATTCATAGTGCTGCGTCCAATGGACTGATCGGGTCTTTGGTGGTGCCTTTAAAGGGCCACACTTTCTGTGCCGCGTCCAGTGGAGTGATCGAGTTTTTGGTGGTGCCTTTAAAGGGCCACATTCATAGTGCTGCGTCCAGTGGAGTGATCGGGTCTTTGGTGGTGCCTTTAAAGGGCCACACTCTTAGTGCCGCGTCCAGGGAGTGATCGAGTTTTTTGTGGTGCCTTTAAAGGGCCACATTCATAGTGCTGCGTCCAATGGAGTGATCGGGTCTTTGGTGGTGCCTTTAAAGGGCCACACTCTCTGTGCCGCGTCCAGTGGAGTGATCGAGTCTTTGGTGGTGCCAATAAAGGGCCACATTCTGAGTGCCGCGTCCAATGGAGTAATCAAGTCATCGGTGTTTCCTTTCAAGGGCCACACTCTCAAATGCAGCGTCCAGTGGAGTAATCGAGTCAACGATGGTGCCTCTAAAGTGCCACACTCTCAGGGCAGCATCCAGTGGAGTGTTCGAGTCATCGGTGGTTGCTTTACAGGGCCACACTCTCAGTGCAGCGTCCGGTGGAGTGTTCGAGTCATCGGTGATGCCTCTAAAGGGCCACACTCTCAGTGCCACGTCCAATGGAGTGATCGAGTCATCGGTTGTGCCTCTAAAGGGCCACACCCTCAGTGCTGCGTCTGGTGGAGTGATCGAGTTTTTGGTGGTGCCTTTAAAGGGCCACACTCTTAGTGCCGCGTCCAGAGAGTGATCGGATATTTGGTGGTGCCTCTAAAGGGCCACACTTTCAGTGCAACGAGTGCCGCGTCCAGAGAGTGATCGAGTTTTTGGTGGTGCCTTTAAAGGGCCACATTCTTAGTGCTGCGTCCAGTGGAGTGATCGGGTCTTTGTTGGTGCCTTTAAAGGGCCACACTCTCTGTGCCGCGTCCAGTGGAGTGATCGAGTCTTTGGTGGTGCCTTTAAAGGGCCACACTCTCTGTGCCGCGTCAAGTGGAGTGATCGAGTCTTTGGTGGTGCCTTTAAAGAGCCACACTCTTAGTTCCGCGTCCGGATTGTGATCGATTTTTTGTGGTGCCTATAAAGGACCACATTCTTAGTGCTGCGTCCAGTAGAGTGATCGGGTGTTTGGTGGTGCCTTTAAAGGGCCACACTCTCTGTGCCGCGTCCAGTGGAGTGATCGAGTCTTTGGTGGTGCCTTTAAAGGGCCACATTCTTAGTGCTGCGTCCAGTGGAGTGATCGAGTCTTTGGTGGTGCCTTTAAAGGGCCACACTCTCTGTGCCGCGTCCAGTGGAGTGATCGAGTCTTTAGTGGTGCCATTAAAGGGCCACATTCTGAGTGCCTCGTCCAATGGAGTAATCAAGTCATCGGTGTTTCCTTTCTAGGGCCACACTCTCCAATGCAGCGTCCAGTGGAGTAATCGAGTCAACGATGGTGCCTCTAAAGTGCCACACTCTCAGGGCAGCATCCAGTGGAGTGTTCGAGTCATCGGTGGTTGCTCTAAAGGGCCACACTCTCAGTGCAGCGTCCAGTGGAGTGTTCGAGTCATCGGTGATGCCTCTTAAGGGCCACACTCTCAGTGCCACGTCCAATGGAGTGATCGAGTCATCGGTTGTGCCTCTAAAGGGCCACACCCTCAGTGCTGCGTCTGGTGGAGTGATCGAGTTTTTGGTGGTGCCTCTAAAGGGCCACACTTTCAGTGCAACGTCCAGTGGAGTGATCGAGTCTTTGGTGGTGCCTTTAAAGGGCCACACTCTTAGTGCCGCGTCCAGAGAGTGATCGAGTTTTTGGTGGTGCCTTTAAAGGGCCACATTCATAGTGCTGCGTCCAGTGGAGTGATCGGGTCTTTGGTGGTGCCTTTAAAGGGCCACACTCTTAGTGCCGCGTCCAGGGAGTGATCGAGTTTTTGGTGGTGCCTTTAAAGGGCCACATTCATAGTGCTGCGTCCAATGGAGTGATCGGGTCTTTGGTGGTGCCTTTAAAGGGCCACACTCTCTGTGCCGCGTCCAGTGGAGTGATCGAGTCTTTGGTGGTGCCTTTAAAGGGCCACATTCATAGTGCTGCGTCCAGTGGAGTGATCGGGTCTTTGGTGGTGCCTTTAAAGGGCCACACTCTCTGTGCCGCGTCAAGTGGAGTGATCGGATCTTTGGTGGTGCCTTTAAAGGGCCACACTCTCTGTGCCGCGTCAAGTGGAGTGATCGGGTCTTTGGTGGTGCCTTTAAAGGGCCACACTCTTAGTGCCGCGTCCAAAGAGTGGTCGAGTTTTTGGTGGTGCCTTTAAAGGGCCACATTCTTAGTGCTGCGTCCAGTTGAGTGATCGGGTCTTTGGTGGTGCCTTTAAAGGGCCACACTCTCTGTGCCACGTCCAGTGGAGTGATCGAGTCTTTGGTGGTGCCAATAAAGGGCCACATTCTGAGTGCCGCGTCCAATGGAGTAATCAAGTCATCGGTGTTTCCTTTCAAGGGCCACACTCTCAAATGCAGCGTCCAGTGGAGTAATCGAGTCAACGATGGTGCCTCTAAAGTGCCACACTCTCAGGGCAGCATCCAGTGGAGTGTTCGAGTCATCGGTGGTTGCTCTACAGGGCCACACTCTCAGTGCAGCGTCCAGTGGAATGTTCGAGTCATCGGTGATGCCTCTAAAGGGCCACACTCTCAGTGCCACGTCCAATGGAGTTAGCGAGTCATCGGTTGTGCCTTTAAAGGGCCACATTCTTAGTGCCGCGTCCAGAGAGTGATCGAGTTTTTGGTGGTGCCTTTAATGGGGCCACATTCATAGTGCTGCGTCAAGTGGAGTGATTGCGTCTTTGGTGGTGCCTTTAAAGGGCCACACTCTCTGTGCCGCGTCAAGTGGAGTGATCGGATCTTTGGTGGTGCCTTTAAAGGGCCACACTCTCTGTGCCGCGTCAAGTGGAGTGATCGGGTCTTTGGTGGTGCCTTTAAAGGGCCACACTCTTAGTGCCGCGTCCAGGGAGTTATCGAGTTTTTGGTGGTGCCTTTAAAGGGCCACATTCATAGTGCTGCGTCCAATGGAGTGATCGGGTCTTTGGTGGTGCCTTTAAAGGGCCACACTCTCTGTGCCACGTCCAGTGGAGTGATCGAGTCTTTGGTGGTGCCTTTAAAGGGCCACATTCATAGTGCTGCGTCCAGTGGAGTGATCGGGTCTTTGGTGGTGCCTTTAAAGGGCCACACTCTCTGTGCCGCGTCCAAAGAGTAATCGAGTTTTTGGTGGTGCCTTTAAAGGGCCACATTCTTAGTGCTGCGTCCAGTGGAGTGATCGGGTCTTTGGTGGTGCCTTTAAGGGGCCACACTCTCTGTGCCGCGTCCAGTGGAGTGATCGAGTCTTTAGTGGTGCCATTAAAGGGCCACATTCTGAGTGCCACGTCCAATGGAGTAATCAAGTCATCGGTGTTTCCTTTCAAGGGCCACACTCTCAAATGCAGCGTCCAGTGGAGTAATCGAGTCAACGATTGTGCCTCTAAAGTGCCACACTCTCAGGGCAGCATCCAGTGGAGTGTTCGAGTCATCGGTGGTTGCTGTAAAGGGCCACACTCTCAGTGCAGCGTCCAGTGGAGTGATCGAGTCTTTAGTGGTGCCTTTAAAGGGCCACACTCTTAGTGCCGCGTCCAGAGAGTGATCGGGTCTTTGGTGGTGCCTTTAAAGGGCCACATTCTTAGTGCTGCGTCCAGTGGAGTGATCGAGTTTTTGGTGGTGCCTTTAAAGGGCCACATTCTTAGTGCCGCGTCCATTGGAGTGATCGGGTCTTTGGTGGTGCCTTTAAAGGGCCACACTCTTAGTGCGCGTCCAGAGAGTGATCGGGTCTTTGGTGGTGCCTTTAAAGGGCCACACTCTTAGTGCCGCGTCCAGAGAGTGATCGGGTATTTGGTGGTGCCTTTAAAGGGCCACACTCTTAGTGCCGCGTCCAGAGAGTGATCGAGTCTTTAGTGGTGCCTTTAAAGGGCCACACTCTTAGTGCCGCGTCCAGAGAGTGATCGGGTCTTTGGTGGTGCCTTTAAAGGGCCACACTCTTAGTGCCGTGTCCAGAGATTGATCGAGTTTTTGGTGGTGCCTTTAAAGGGCCACATTCATAGTGCTGCGTCCAATGGAGTGATCGGGTCTTTGGTGGTGCCTTTAAAGGGCCACACTCTCTGTGCCGCGTCCAGTGGAGTGATCGAGTCTTTGGTGGTGCCTTTAAAGGGCCACATTCATAGTGCTGCGTCAAGTGGAGTGATTGCGTCTTTGGTGGTGCCTTTAAAGGGCCACACTCTCTGTGCCGCGTCAAGTGGAGTGATCGGATCTTTGGTGGTGCCTTTAAAGGGCCACACTCTCTGTGCCGCGTTGAGTGGAGTGATCGGGTCTTTGGTGGTGCCTTTAAAGGGCCACACTCTTAGTGCCGCGTCCAGGGAGTTATCGAGTTTTTGGTGGTGCCTTTAAAGGGCCACATTCATAGTGCTGCGTCCAATGGACTGATCGGGTCTTTGGTGGTGCCTTTAAAGGGCCACACTTTCTGTGCCGCGTCCAGTGGAGTGATCGAGTTTTTGGTGGTGCCTTTAAAGGGCCACATTCATAGTGCTGCGTCCAGTGGAGTGATCGGGTCTTTGGTGGTGCCTTTAAAGGGCCACACTCTTAGTGCCGCGTCCAGGGAGTGATCGAGTTTTTTGTGGTGCCTTTAAAGGGCCACATTCATAGTGCTGCGTCCAATGGAGTGATCGGGTCTTTGGTGGTGCCTTTAAAGGGCCACACTCTCTGTGCCGCGTCCAGTGGAGTGATCGAGTCTTTGGTGGTGCCAATAAAGGGCCACATTCTGAGTGCCGCGTCCAATGGAGTAATCAAGTCATCGGTGTTTCCTTTCAAGGGCCACACTCTCAAATGCAGCGTCCAGTGGAGTAATCGAGTCAACGATGGTGCCTCTAAAGTGCCACACTCTCAGGGCAGCATCCAGTGGAGTGTTCGAGTCATCGGTGGTTGCTTTACAGGGCCACACTCTCAGTGCAGCGTCCGGTGGAGTGTTCGAGTCATCGGTGATGCCTCTAAAGGGCCACACTCTCAGTGCCACGTCCAATGGAGTGATCGAGTCATCGGTTGTGCCTCTAAAGGGCCACACCCTCAGTGCTGCGTCTGGTGGAGTGATCGAGTTTTTGGTGGTGCCTTTAAAGGGCCACACTCTTAGTGCCGCGTCCAGAGAGTGATCGGATATTTGGTGGTGCCTCTAAAGGGCCACACTTTCAGTGCAACGAGTGCCGCGTCCAGAGAGTGATCGAGTTTTTGGTGGTGCCTTTAAAGGGCCACATTCTTAGTGCTGCGTCCAGTGGAGTGATCGGGTCTTTGTTGGTGCCTTTAAAGGGCCACACTCTCTGTGCCGCGTCCAGTGGAGTGATCGAGTCTTTGGTGGTGCCTTTAAAGGGCCACACTCTCTGTGCCGCGTCAAGTGGAGTGATCGAGTCTTTGGTGGTGCCTTTAAAGAGCCACACTCTTAGTTCCGCGTCCGGATTGTGATCGATTTTTTGTGGTGCCTATGAAGGACCACATTCTTAGTGCTGCGTCCAGTAGAGTGATCGGGTGTTTGGTGGTGCCTTTAAAGGGCCACACTCTCTGTGCCGCGTCCAGTGGAGTGATCGAGTCTTTGGTGGTGCCTTTAAAGGGCCACATTCTTAGTGCTGCGTCCAGTGGAGTGATCGAGTCTTTGGTGGTGCCTTTAAAGGGCCACACTCTCTGTGCCGCGTCCAGTGGAGTGATCGAGTCTTTAGTGGTGCCATTAAAGGGCCACATTCTGAGTGCCTCGTCCAATGGAGTAATCAAGTCATCGGTGTTTCCTTTCTAGGGCCACACTCTCCAATGCAGCGTCCAGTGGAGTAATCGAGTCAACGATGGTGCCTCTAAAGTGCCACACTCTCAGGGCAGCATCCAGTGGAGTGTTCGAGTCATCGGTGGTTGCTCTAAAGGGCCACACTCTCAGTGCAGCGTCCAGTGGAGTGTTCGAGTCATCGGTGATGCCTCTTAAGGGCCACACTCTCAGTGCCACGTCCAATGGAGTGATCGAGTCATCGGTTGTGCCTCTAAAGGGCCACACCCTCAGTGCTGCGTCTGGTGGAGTGATCGAGTTTTTGGTGGTGCCTCTAAAGGGCCACACTTTCAGTGCAACGTCCAGTGGAGTGATCGAGTCTTTGGTGGTGCCTTTAAAGGGCCACACTCTTAGTGCCGCGTCCAGAGAGTGATCGAGTTTTTGGTGGTGCCTTTAAAGGGCCACATTCATAGTGCTGCGTCCAGTGGAGTGATCGGGTCTTTGGTGGTGCCTTTAAAGGGCCACACTCTTAGTGCCGCGTCCAGGGAGTGATCGAGTTTTTGGTGGTGCCTTTAAAGGGCCACATTCATAGTGCTGCGTCCAATGGAGTGATCGGGTCTTTGGTGGTGCCTTTAAAGGGCCACACTCTCTGTGCCGCGTCCAGTGGAGTGATCGAGTCTTTGGTGGTGCCTTTAAAGGGCCACATTCATAGTGCTGCGTCCAGTGGAGTGATCGGGTCTTTGGTGGTGCCTTTAAAGGGCCACACTCTCTGTGCCGCGTCAAGTGGAGTAATCGGATCTTTGGTGGTGCCTTTAAAGGGCCACACTCTCTGTGCCGCGTCAAGTGGAGTGATCGGGTCTTTGGTGGTGCCTTTAAAGGGCCACACTCTTAGTGCCGCGTCCAAAGAGTGGTCGAGTTTTTGGTGGTGCCTTTAAAGGGCCACATTCTTAGTGCTGCGTCCAGTTGAGTGATCGGGTCTTTGGTGGTGCCTTTAAAGGGCCACACTCTCTGTGCCACGTCCAGTGGAGTGATCGAGTCTTTGGTGGTGCCAATAAAGGGCCACATTCTGAGTGCCGCGTCCAATGGAGTAATCAAGTCATCGGTGTTTCCTTTCAAGGGCCACACTCTCAAATGCAGCGTCCAGTGGAGTAATCGAGTCAACGATGGTGCCTCTAAAGTGCCACACTCTCAGGGCAGCATCCAGTGGAGTGTTCGAGTCATCGGTGGTTGCTCTACAGGGCCACACTCTCAGTGCAGCGTCCAGTGGAATGTTCGAGTCATCGGTGATGCCTCTAAAGGGCCACACTCTCAGTGCCACGTCCAATGGAGTTAGCGAGTCATCGGTTGTGCCTTTAAAGGGCCACATTCTTAGTGCCGCGTCCAGAGAGTGATCGAGTTTTTGGTGGTGCCTTTAATGGGGCCACATTCATAGTGCTGCGTCAAGTGGAGTGATTGCGTCTTTGGTGGTGCCTTTAAAGGGCCACACTCTCTGTGCCGCGTCAAGTGGAGTGATCGGATCTTTGGTGGTGCCTTTAAAGGGCCACACTCTCTGTGCCGCGTCAAGTGGAGTGATCGGGTCTTTGGTGGTGCCTTTAAAGGGCCACACTCTTAGTGCCGCGTCCAGGGAGTTATCGAGTTTTTGGTGGTGCCTTTAAAGGGCCACATTCATAGTGCTGCGTCCAATGGAGTGATCGGGTCTTTGGTGGTGCCTTTAAAGGGCCACACTCTCTGTGCCACGTCCAGTGGAGTGATCGAGTCTTTGGTGGTGCCTTTAAAGGGCCACATTCATAGTGCTGCGTCCAGTGGAGTGATCGGGTCTTTGGTGGTGCCTTTAAAGGGCCACACTCTCTGTGCCGCGTCCAAAGAGTAATCGAGTTTTTGGTGGTGCCTTTAAAGGGCCACATTCTTAGTGCTGCGTCCAGTGGAGTGATCGGGTCTTTGGTGGTGCCTTTAAGGGGCCACACTCTCTGTGCCGCGTCCAGTGGAGTGATCGAGTCTTTAGTGGTGCCATTAAAGGGCCACATTCTGAGTGCCACGTCCAATGGAGTAATCAAGTCATCGGTGTTTCCTTTCAAGGGCCACACTCTCAAATGCAGCGTCCAGTGGAGTAATCGAGTCAACGATTGTGCCTCTAAAGTGCCACACTCTCAGGGCAGCATCCAGTGGAGTGTTCGAGTCATCGGTGGTTGCTGTAAAGGGCCACACTCTCAGTGCAGCGTCCAGTGGAGTGTTCGAGTCATCGGTGATGCCTCTTAAGGGCCACACTCTCAGTGCCACGTCCAATGGAGTGATCGAGTCATCGGTTGTGCCTCTAAAGGGCCACACCCTCAGTGCTGCGTCTGGTGGAGTGATCGAGTTTTTGGTGGTGCCTCTAAAGGGCCACACTTTCAGTGCAACGTCCAGTGGAGTGATCGAGTCTTTGGTGGTGCCTTTAAAGGGCCACACTCTCTGTGCCGCGTCCAGTGGAGTGATCGAGTCTTTGGTGGTGCCTTTAAAGGGCCACATTCATAGTGCTGCGTCCAGTGGAGTGATCGGGTCTTTGGTGGTGCCTTTAAAGGGCCACACTCTCTGTACCGCGTCAAGTGGAGTGATCGGATCTTTGGTGGTGCCTTTAAAGGGCCACACTCTCTGTGCCGCGTCAAGTGGAGTGATCGGGTCTTTGGTGGTGCCTTTAAAGGGCCACACTCTTAGTGCCGCGTCCAAAGAGTGGTCGAGTTTTTGGTGGTGCCTTTAAAGGGCCACATTCTTAGTGCTGCGTCCAGTGGAGTGATCGGGTCTTTGGTGGTGCCTTTAAAGGGCCACATTCTTAGTGCTGCGTCCAGTGGAGTGATCGGGTCTTTGGTGGTGCCTTTAAAGGGCCACACTCTCTGTGCCACGTCCAGTGGAGTGATCGAGTCTTTGGTGGTGCCAATAAAGGGCCACATTCTGAGTGCCGCGTCCAATGGAGTAATCAAGTCATCGGTGTTTCCTTTCAAGGGCCACACTCTCAAATGCAGTGTCCAGTGGAGTAATCGAGTCAACGATGGTGCCTCTAAAGTGCCACACTCTCAGTGCAGCATCCAGTGGAGTGTTCGAGTCATCGGTGGTTGCTCTACAGGGCCACACTCTCAGTGCAGCGTCCAGTGGAATGTTCGAGTCATCGGTGATGCCTCTAAAGGGCCACACTCTCAGTGCCACGTCCAATGGAGTTAGCGAGTCATCGGTTGTGCCTTTAAAGGGCCACATTCTTAGTGCCGCGTCCAGAGAGTGATCGAGTTTTTGGTGGTGCCTTTAAAGGGCCACATTCTTAGTGCTGCGTCCAGTGGAGTGATCGAGTTTTTGGTGGTGCCTTTAAAGGGCCACATTCTTAGTGCCGCGTCCATTGGAGTGATCGGGTCTTTGGTGGTGCCTTTAAAGGGCCACACTCTTAGTGCGCGTCCAGAGAGTGATCGGGTCTTTGGTGGTGCCTTTAAAGGGCCACACTCTTAGTGCCGCGTCCAGAGAGTGATCGGGTATTTGGTTGTGCCTTTAAAGGGCCACACTCTTAGTGCCGCGTCCAGAGAGTGATCGAGTCTTTAGTGGTGCCTTTAAAGGGCCACACTCTTAGTGCCGCGTCCAGAGAGTGATCGGGTCTTTGGTGGTGCCTTTAAAGGGCCACACTCTTAGTGCCGTGTCCAGAGATTGATCGAGTTTTTGGTGGTGCCTTTAAAGGGCCACATTCATAGTGCTGCGTCCAATGGAGTGATCGGGTCTTTGGTGGTGCCTTTAAAGGGCCACACTCTCTGTGCCGCGTCCAGTGGAGTGATCGAGTCTTTGGTGGTGCCTTTAAAGGGCCACATTCATAGTGCTGCGTCAAGTGGAGTGATTGCGTCTTTGGTGGTGCCTTTAAAGGGCCACACTCTCTGTGCCGCGTCAAGTGGAGTGATGGGATCTTTGGTGGTGCCTTTAAAGGGCCACACTCTCCGTGCCGCGTTGAGTGGAGTGATCGGGTCTTTGGTGGTGCCTTTAAAGGGCCACACTCTTAGTGCCGCGTCCAGGGAGTTATCGAGTTTTTGGTGGTGCCTTTAAAGGGCCACATTCATAGTGCTGCGTCCAATGGACTGATCGGGTCTTTGGTGGTGCCTTTAAAGGGCCACACTTTCTGTGCCGCGTCCAGTGGAGTGATCGAGTTTTTGGTGGTGCCTTTAAAGGGCCACATTCATAGTGCTGCGTCCAGTGGAGTGATCGGGTCTTTGGTGGTGCCTTTAAAGGGCCACACTCTTAGTGCCGCGTCCAGGGAGTGATCGAGTTTTTTGTGGTGCCTTTAAAGGGCCACATTCATAGTGCTGCGTCCAATGGAGTGATCGGGTCTTTGGTGGTGCCTTTAAAGGGCCACACTCTCTGTGCCGCGTCCAGTGGAGTGATCGAGTCTTTGGTGGTGCCAATAAAGGGCCACATTCTGAGTGCCGCGTCCAATGGAGTAATCAAGTTATCGGTGTTTCCTTTCAAGGGCCACACTCTCAAATGCAGCGTCCAGTGGAGTAATCGAGTCAACGATGGTGCCTCTAAAGTGCCACACTCTCAGGGCAGCATCCAGTGGAGTGTTCGAGTCATCGGTGGTTGCTTTACAGGGCCACACTCTCAGTGCAGCGTCCAGTGGAGTGTTCGAGTCATCGGTGATGCCTCTAAAGGGCCACACTCTCAGTGCCACGTCCAATGGAGTTAGCGAGTCGTCGGTTGTGCCTTTAAAGGGCCACATTCTTAGTGCCGCGTCCAGAGAGTGATCGAGTATTTGGTGGTGCCTCTAAAGGGCCACACTTTCAGTGCAACGAGTGCCGCGTCCAGAGAGTGATCGAGTTTTTGGTGGTGCCTTTAAAGGACCACACTCTCTGTGCCGCGTCCAGTGGAGTGATCGAGTCTTTGGTGGTGCCTCTAAAGGGCCACACTTTCAGTGCAACGTCCAGTGGAGTGATCGGGTCTTTGGTGGTGCCTTTAAAGGGCCACATTCATAGTGCTGCGTCCAATGGAGTGATCGGGTCTTTGGTGGTGCCTTTAAAGGGCCACACTCTCTGTGCCGCGTCAAGTGGAGTGATCGTGTCTTTGGTGGTGCCTTTAAAGGGCCACACTCTTAGTGCCGCGTCCGGAGAGTGATCGATTTTTTGTGGTGCCTATAAAGGACCACATTCTTAGTGCTGCGTCCAGTAGAGTGATCGGGTGTTTGGTGGTGCCTTTAAAGGGCCACACTCTTTGTGCCGCGTCCAGTGGAGTGATCGAGTCTTTGGTGGTGCCTTTAAAGGGCCACATTCTTAGTGCCACGTCCAATGGAGTAATCAAGTCATCGGTGTTTCCTTTCAAGGGCCACACTCTCAAATGCAGCGTCCAGTGGAGTAATCGAGTCAACGATGGTGCCTCTAAAGTGCCACACTCTCAGGGCAGCATCCAGTGGAGTGTTCGAGTCATCGGTGGTTGCTCTAAAGGGCCACACTCTCAGTGCAGCGTCCAGTGGAGTGTTCGAGTCATCGGTGATGCCTCTTAAGGGCCACACTCTCAGTGCCACGTCCAATGGAGTGATCGAGTCATCGGTTGTGCCTCTAAAGGGCCACACCCTCAGTGCTGCGTCTGGTGGAGTGATCGAGTTTTTGGTGGTGCCTCTAAAGGGCCACACTTTCAGTGCAACGTCCAGTGGAGTGATCGAGTCTTTGGTGGTGCCTTTGAAGGGCCACACTCTTAGTGCCGCGTCCAGAGAGTGATCGAGTTTTTGGTGGTGCCTTTAAAGGGCCACATTCATAGTGCTGCGTCCAGTGGAGTGATCGGGTCTTTGGTGGTGCCTTTAAAGGGCCACACTCTTAGTGCCGCGTCCAGGGAGTGATCGAGTTTTTGGTGGTGCCTTTAAAGGGCCACATTCATAGTGCTGCGTCCAATGGAGTGATCGGGTCTTTGGTGGTGCCTTTAAAGGGCCACACTCTCTGTGCCGCGTCCAGTGGAGTGATCGAGTCTTTGGTGGTGCCTTTAAAGGGCCACACTCTCTGTGCCGCGTCAAGTGGAGTGATCGGATCTTTGGTGGTGCCTTTAAAGGGCCACACTCTCTGTGCCGCGTCAAGTGGAGTGATCGGGTCTTTGGTGGTGCCTTTAAAGGGCCACACTCTTAGTGCCGCGTCCAAAGAGTGGTCGAGTTTTTGGTGGTGCCTTTAAAGGGTCACATTCTTAGTGCTGCGTCCAGTGGAGTGATCGGGTCTTTGGTGGTGCCTTTAAAGGGCCACATTCTTAGTGCTGCGTCCAGTGGAGGTATCGGGTATTTGGTGGTGCCTTTAATGGGCCACACTCTCTGTGCCGCGTCCAGTGGAGTGATCGAGTCTTTGGTGGTGCCAATAAAGGGCCACATTCTGAGTGCCGCGTCCAATGGAGTAATCAAGTCATCGGTGTTTCCTTTCAAGGGCCACACTCTCAAATGCAGCGTCCAGTGGAGTAATCGAGTCAACGATGGTGCCTCTAAAGTGCCACACTCTCAGGGCAGCATCCAGTGGAGTGTTCGAGTCATCGGTGGTTGCTCTACAGGGCCACACTCTCAGTGCAGCGTCCAGTGGAGTGTTCGAGTCATCGGTGATGCCTCTAAAGGGCCACACTCTCAGTGCCACGTCCAATGGAGTGATCGAGTCATCGGTTGTGCCTCTAAAGGGCCAGACCCTCATTGCTGCGTCCAATGGAGTGATCGAGTCATCGGTTGTGCCTCTAAAGGGCCACACCCTCAGTGCTGCGTCTGGTGGAGTGATCGAGTTTTTGGTGGTGCCTCTAAAGGGCCACACTTTCAGTGCAACGTCCAGTGGAGTGATCGAGTCTTTGGTGGTGCCTTTGAAGGGCCACACTCTTAGTGCCGCGTCCAGAGAGTGATCGAGTTTTTGGTGGTGCCTTTAAAGGGCCACATTCATAGTGCTGCGTCCAGTGGAGTGATCGGGTCTTTGGTGGTGCCTTTAAAGGGCCACACTCTTAGTGCCGCGTCCAGGGAGTGATCGAGTTTTTGGTGGTGCCTTTAAAGGGCCACATTCATAGTGCTGCGTCCAATGGAGTGATCGGGTGTTTGGTGGTGCCTTTAAAGGGCCACACTCTCTGTGCCGCGTCCAGTGGAGTGATCGAGTCTTTGGTGGTGCCTTTAAAGGGCCACACTCTCTGTGCCGCGTCAAGTGGAGTGATCGGATCTTTGGTGGTGCCTTTAAAGGGCCACACTCTCTGTGCCGCGTCAAGTGGAGTGATCGGGTCTTTGGTGGTGCCTTTTAAGGGCCACACTCTTAGTGCCGCGTCCAAAGAGTGGTCGAGTTTTTGGTGGTGCCTTTAAAGGGCCACATTCTTAGTGCTGCGTCCAGTGGAGTGATCGGGTCTTTGGTGGTGCCTTTAAAGGGCCACATTCTTAGTGCTGCGTCCAGTGGAGTGATCGGGTCTTTGGTGGTGCCTTTAATGGGCCACACTCTCTGTGCCGCGTCCAGTGGAGTGATCGAGTCTTTGGTGGTGCCAATAAAGGGCCACATTCTGAGTGCCGCGTCCAATGGAGTTATCAAGTCATCGGTGTTTCCTTTCAAGGGCCACACTCTCAAATGCAGCGTCCAGTGGAGTAATCGAGTCAACGATGGTGCCTCTATAGTGCCACACTCTCAGGGCAGCATCCAGTGGAGTGTTCGAGTCATCGGTGGTTGCTCTACAGGGCCACACTCTCAGTGCAGCGTCCAGTGGAGTGTTCGAGTCATCGGTGATGCCTCTAAAGGGCCACACTCTCAGTGCCACGTCCAATGGAGTGATCGAGTCATCGGTTTGCCTCTAAAGGGCCAGACCCTCATTGCTGCGTCTGGTGGAGTGATCGAGTTTTTGGTGGTGCCTTTAAAGGGCCACACTCTTAGTGCCGCGTCCAGAGAGTGATCGAGTATTTGGTGGTGCCTCTAAAGGGCCACACTTTCAGTGCAACGAGTGCCGCGTCCAGAGAGTGATCGAGTTTTTGGTGGTGCCTTTAAAGGGCCACATTCTTAGTGCTGCGTCCAGTGGAGTGATCGGGTCTTTGTTGGTGCCTTTGAAGGGCCACACTCTCTGTGCCGCGTCCAGTGGAGTGATCGAGTCTTTGGTGGTGCCTTTAAAGGGCCACATTCTTAGTGCTGCGTCCAGTGGAGTGATCGGGTCTTTGGTGGTGCCTTTAAAGGGCCACATTCTTAGTGCTGCGTCCAGTGGAGTGATCGGGTCTTTGGTGGTGCCTTTAAAGGGCCACACTCTCTGTGCCGCGTCCAGTGGAGTGATCGAGTCTTTGGTGGTGCCAATAAAGGGCCACATTCTGAGTGCCGCGTCCAATGAAGTAATCAAGTCATCGGTGTTTCCTTTCAAGGGCCACACTCTCAAATGCAGCGTCCAGTGGAGTAATCGAGTCAACGATGGTGCCTCTAAAGTGCCACACTCTCAGGGCAGCATCCAGTGGAGTGTTCGAGTCATCGGTGGTTGCTCTACAGGGCCACACTCTCAGTGCAGCGTCCAGTGGAGTGTTCGAGTCATCGGTGATGCCTCTAAAGGGCCACACTCTCAGTGCCACGTCCAATGGAGTGATCGAGTCATCGGTTGTGCCTCTAAAGTGCCACACCCTCAGTGCTGCGTCTGGTGGAGTGATCGAGTTTTTGGTGGTGCCTTTAAAGGGCCACACTCTTAGTGCCGCGTCCAGAGAGTGATCGAGTATTTGGTGGTGCCTCTAAAGGGCCACACTTTCAGTGCAACGAGTGCCGCGTCCAGAGAGTGATCGAGTTTTTGGTGGTGCCTTTAAAGGGCCACACTCTCTGTGCCGCGTCCAGTGGAGTGATCGAGTCTTTGGTGGTGCCTTTAAAGGGCCACATTCTTAGTGCTGCGTCCAGTGGAGTGATCGAGTCTTTGGTAATGCCTTTAAAGGGCCACACTCTCTGTGCCGCGTCCAGTGGAGTGATCGAGTCTTTAGTGGTGCCATTAAAGGGCCACATTCTGAGTGCCACGTCCAATGGAGTAATCAAGTCATCGGTGTTTCCTTTCTAGGGCCACACTCTCAAATGCAGCGTCCAGTGGAGTAATCGAGTAAACGATGGTGCCTCTAAAGTGCCACACTCTCAGGGCAGCATCCAGTGGAGTGTTCGAGTCATCGGTGGTTGCTCTAAAGGGCCACACTCTCAGTGCAGCGTCCAGTGGAGTGTTCGAGTCATCGGTGATGCCTCTTAAGGGCCACACTCTCAGTGCCACGTCCAATGGAGTGATCGAGTCATCGGTTGTGCCTCTAAAGGGCCACACCCTCAGTGCTGCGTCTGGTGGAGTGATCGAGTTTTTGGTGGTGCCTCTAAAGGGCCACACTTTCAGTGCAACGTCCAGTGGAGTGATCGAGTCTTTGGTGGTGCCTTTAAAGGGCCACACTCTTAGTGCCGCGTCCAGAGAGTGATCGAGTTTTTGGTGGTGCCTTTAAAGGGCCACATTCATAGTGCTGCGTCCAGTGGAGTGATCGGGTCTTTGGTGGTGCCTTTAAAGGGCCACACTCTTAGTGCCGCGTCCAGGGAGTGATCGAGTTTTTGGTGGTGCCTTTAAAGGGCCACATTCATAGTGCTGCGTCCAATGGAGTGATCGGGTCTTTGGTGGTGCCTTTAAAGGGCCACACTCTCTGTGCCGCGTCCAGTGGAGTGATCGAGTCTTTGGTGGTGCCTTTAAAGGGCCACATTCATAGTGCTGCGTCCAGTGGAGTGATCGGGTCTTTGGTGGTGCCTTTAAAGGGCCACACTCTCTGTGCCGCGTCAAGTGGAGTGATCGGATCTTTGGTGGTGCCTTTAAAGGGCCACACTCTCTGTGCCGCGTCAAGTGGAGTGATCGGGTCTTTGGTGGTGCCTTTAAAGGGCCACACTCTTAGTGCCGCGTCCAGGGAGTTATCGAGTTTTTGGTGGTGCCTTTAAAGGGCCACATTCATAGTGCTGCGTCCAATGGAGTGTTCGGGTCTTTGGTGGTGCCTTTAAAGGGCCACACTCTCTGTGCCGCGTCAAGTGGAGTGATCGGATCTTTGGTGGTGCCTTTAAAGGGCCACACTCTCTGTGCCGCGTCAAGTGGAGTGATCGGGTCATCGGTGGTTGCTCTAAAGGGCCACACTCTCAGTGCAGCGTCCAGTGGAGTGTTCGAGTCATCGGTGATGCCTCTAAAAGGCCACACTCTCAGTGCCACGTCCAATGGAGTGATCGAGTCATCGGTTGTGCCTCTAAAGGGCCACACCCTCAGTGCTGCGTCTGGTGGAGTGATCGAGTTTTTGGTGGTGCCTTTAAAGGGCCACACTCTTAGTGCCGCGTCCAGAGAGTGATCGAGTATTTGGTGGTGCCTCTAAAGGGCCACACTTTCAGTGCAACGTCCAGTGGAGTGATCGAGTCTTTGGTGGTGCCTTTAAAGGGCCACACTCTTAGTGCTGCGTCTGGTGGAGTGATCGAGTTTTTGGTGGTGCCTTTAAAGGGCCACATTCTTAGTGCTGCGTCCAGGGGAGTGATCGGGTCTTTGGTCGTGCCTTTAAAGGGCCACACTCTTAGTGCCGCGTCCAGAGAGTGATCGAATTTTTGGTGGTGCCTTTAAAGGGCCACAATCATAGTGCTGCGTCCAGTGGAGTGATCGGGTCTTTGGTGGTGCCTTTAAAGGGCCACACTCTTAGTGCCGCGTCCAGAGAGTGATCGAGTTTTTGGTGGTGCCTTTAAAGGGCCACATTTATAGTGCTGCGTCCAATGGAGTGATCGGGTCTTTGGTGGTGCCTTTAAACGGCCACACTCTCTTTGCCGCGTCCAGTGGAGTGATCGAGTCTTTGGTGGTGCCTTTAAAGGGCCACATTCTTAGTGCTGCGTCCAGTGGAGTGATCGGGTGTTTGGTGGTGCATTTAAAGGGCCACACTCTCTGTGCCGCGTCCAGTGGAGTGATCGAGTCTTTGGTGGTGCCATTAAAGGGCCACATTTTGAGTGCCACGTCCAATGGAGTAATCAAGTCATCGGTGTTTCCCTTCAAGGGCCACACTCTCAAATGCAGCGTCAAGTAGAGTAATCGGGTCAACGATGGTGCCTCTAAAGTGCCACACTCTCAGAGCAGCATCCAGTGGAGTGTTCGAGTCATCGGTGGTTGCTCTAAAGGGCCACACTCCTAGTGCAGCGTCCAGTGGAGTGTTCGAGTCATCGGTGATGCCTCTAAAGGGCCACACTCTCAGTGCCACGTCCAATGGAGTGATCGAGTCATCGGTTGTGCCTCTAAAGGGCCACACCCTCAGTGCTGCGTCTGGTGGAGTGATCGAGTTTTTGGTGGTGCCTTTAAAGGGCCACACTCTTAGTGCCGTGTCCAGAGAGTGATCGAGTATTTGGTGGTGCCTCTAAAGGGCCACACTTTCAGTGCAACGTCCAGTGGAGTGATCGAGTCTTTGGTGGTGCCTTTAAAGGGCCACACTCTTAGTGCCGCGTCCAGAGAGTGATCGAGTTTTTGGTGGTGCCTTTAAAGGGCCACATTCTTAGTGCTGCGTCCAGTGGAGTGATCGGGTCTTTGGTGGTGCCTTTAAAGGGCCACTCTCTTAGTGCCGCGTCCAGAGAGTGATCGAGTTTTTGGTGGTGCCTTTAAAGGGCCACAATCTTAGTGCTGCGTCCAGTGGAGTGATCGGGTCTTTGGTGGTGCCTTTAAAGGGCCACACTCTTAATGCCGCGTCCAGAGAGTGATCGAGTTTTTGGTGGTGCCTTTAAAGGGCCACATTCATAGTGCTGCGTCCAATGGAGTGATCGGGTCTTTGGTGGTGCCTTTAAAGGGCCACACTCTCTTTGCCGCGTCCAGTGGAGTGATCGAGTCTTTGGTGGTGCCTTTAAAGGGCCACATTCATAGTGCAACGTCCAGTGGAGTGATCTAGTCTTTGGTGGTGCCTTTAAAGGGCCACACTCTTAGTGCCGCGTCCAGAGAGTGATCGAGTTTTTGGTGGTGCCTTTAAAAGGCCACATTTTTAGTGCTGCGTCCAGTGGAGTGATCGGGTCTTTGGTGGTGCCTTTAAAGGGCCACACTCTTAGTGCCGCGGTCAAAGAGTGATCGAGTTTTTGGTGGTGCCATTAAAGGGCCACAATCTTAGTGCTGCGTCCAGTGGAGTGATCGGGTCTTTGGTGGTGCCTTTAAAGGGCCACACTGTCTGTTCCGCGTCAAGTGGAGTGATCGGGTCTTTGGTGGTGCCTTTAAAGGGCCACACTCTTAGTGCCGCGGCCAAAGAGTGGTCGAGTTTTTGGTGGTGCCTTTAAAGGGCCACATTCTTAGTGCTGCGTCCAGTGGAGTGATCGGGTCTTTGGTGGTGCCTTTAAAGGGCCACACTCTCTGTGCCGCGCCCAGTGGAGTAATCAAGTCATCGGTGTTTCCTTTTAAGGGCCACACTCTCAAATGCAGCGTCCAGTGGTGTAATCGAGTCAACGTTGGTGCCTCTAAAGGGCCACACTCCCAGGGCAGCATCCAGTGGAGTGTTCCAGTTATCGGTGGTTGCTTTAAAGGGGCACACTCTCAGTACAGCGTCCAGTGAAGTGTTCGAGTCATCGGTGGTGCCTTTAAAGGGCCACATTCTTAGTGCTGCGTCCAATGGAGTGATTAAGTCATCGGTGTTTCCCTTCAAGTTGTTGTTCAGTGATAGACGTCACGTCCCATAAGATAACATGGCAGACAGGTGACATCAGTTCATTAATTAATTCGCACTTTATTGAGTTAATTTTTAATTTATGAACATAAATGTATTAAGATATTGAAAATAAAACATACAGAATTAATTGAAAATTGAAACAATATGAATTAAAATCTATATCTGTACATTTTTAAGCGGAGTCAATATTGTCATAGTCCAGTAATCAATCTTTCGTAAATACACAAATACCATTAGTTGCTTCCAAAAAAATTAGCTGTTACAACACCACTTGCGACGTTGCCAGTTCGAAGGCCGCGGCCTGGAGTTAAAGGCGGCCGTGCCAGAGCGTTACTGGTGATTGATAAATATTTTATTTTTTAATACTTACAATCATGGTTCATAATCAATTAACCAAAAACAAATATACATACAAACTAAACAGAGAACAGCAGCATTTCATGCAAGAAAATAATATAACCGATAGTACAAGGAAAATTGCAAAACCTCTACTCAATCTCTTCTATCCGTATTCCGTAGTCAATTTGTTTGTTTGTCAATGTCACTGACTTGTTTTTCTTGTCTGCCAGTGATCGTTATAATACATACAATAGGTATGAAATGAATCTTGTGACAGAACAAGTACACATTAGCAATTTTGTTTTTAATATATTTTGAAGAATATAAATTAGTTTATAAAAAACATACCTTTTCATTCTAACTTCGTCAACTAAACTGAATAATATCGTACTAATTCAAGCTGCTTTTTTAGAAGAGCAAGAAGATGGATTTGAACTTCACTAGCAAGCCAGGGGAACATACAATTCCACTCGATGTTATCAATGATTTAAGCAGGTAATTCTAGTTTTTCTAAAGAATATTACCTTTAAATGGCTATTGGAATAACCTAATACCACTTAGCCAAGTCTCCCCGATTTCCATAGCCTAAAAGGTCGGATTTAATATCTAGTCTTTTCCAGTTTGATTTGGAAAGTGCTGGTTTAATCATGATTTGGTTTGCCTTTGAAGTTAAAGGCCTATGCCTACTCCAGACATATTTTGTGCTAAATATTATATTTATATGGTAAATATGCATTTAAGTGTCTGCACCCGATTTTTGAAAATGTTTGGCCTATTCTAGGCTACTCTAAATGCAATGCTGATCCCAAAAATGACGTCATTTGTCCGTGGAAAACGACAATAAACCCAAAAAATTACCAAATTGTCCAAAAACTTTCAAAACACTTAACGAATCTGCATAAGGCACGACCTACCTAATGACTAAATAAGAACTGATAAGCCTTCAATGATCGACTCAAGGTCCCTTTTCTGGATATACCTTTGACGTTTGGTAATCTTTGCTCTCCATTCCACTTTGTATCTAACCAGGGGCGGCTCCAGGAATATTTTCTTGGGTAGGCATGACAAGGATCAAGAAGGAGTTTGGTCTGGGACGAGAGGTTTGTGGGGCAAAAAGGGGAATTTTTAAATTTAAATGCAAAGTAATGAGGTTTAATGCTTTCTTTTTATTTACATAGGCTAATTTAATTTCTTTATTTATTTATAATTTTACCTATGTTGGTCTCTGACAGGCCCAAACTCGCTTCAAATTCTTGATAGGTATATCAACTGAATTTAACCATTAGGCTGTACTTAAGTTATTTCAATGCTGACTAACCGCATTTTGTATGACTGACATGGTCATAATTGGTTTAACTATCAGCACAGGTGCTTCTTTACTAACTTAACTTATAGTAGGCCTATACCCGTATTATATTATTATATTATATAGCCTATTATATTATATATAACTTAAGTATATTATAGGCTACTTGGATGAAACCATAAGTTAGTCTAATCAGGTAATATTTTCAGCCGATTCATTATCAACATTCCTGAAGAAGAGAGACGAGACCCAGTGAGGGTCCTGTTTCAGGTTGAACTCGCTCACTGGTTTTATTTAGATTTCTACTGTGCTGAATCGTACCCTGTCAAGTTCAAACCTTGCAGTATGAAAGAATTTACAACTCACATATTCCAGGTATTGCGGTATAAGTTACATGCTTAACCCTTCATCTGTGTCTTTGATTTTTTTCGGGTGTAGAATAATTAGACAAAAAATGTGTTTTGTACATATAAATAATACAAGCATGTAAGTTATTCAAGCCATTTATAGTCAATAAATTGTAGGTAAATAAAATCAATAAAAACTCTTACTTTGCATATTTATTAAATAGGCTACATAGCAAACATAAGCAACACGATCGGTGACACATGGATTTTTTTCCGTGTGTTGAAACATTAGACAAACAATATTTTTATGAGAAAATAAGAGTAAATAAAATAACCTCATAGTTCCATAGTTTATCTTTAACCAGCTGTTAGCTAAAACAAATTATATTGCTCTAAAACAAATCGAAGATTACAAAGATTGCTTTAAAAAATAATTTGAACATCATAGTATTTTACTATGTACCTATATTTAATTAATCTGCCATCCTCTTACAGAAGAATTAAACGTATCAATGATTAGCATTACACATAGTATAAATAAGTCAACCCTAAGTATGTCTTTACATTTTTATCCAAATGCTGAATTTGTGATACAAAAGCTGAATGTTTACAGCTGTTATGTTAAGCAAATTGTGTTATGCCAAAAGCTAGTTTAGAATCTTAGCGTCGGCTGCTAGACTTTTTAAGAATTAAAACTTAATTTCTATAAAACTGGGACCCTAAACTAAAATTATGGCTTCGACATTCCCTAGTTCTCAAAATTATCTTTCTTTCAACACAAAAATCATGAAAATCCATCGAGTGGTTGATTCAGAATTGTGAAATAAAAAAACACTGTTTCGTTTTAATATTATAGATGAGCCACTCGCACACCTCTATTAATTTTTGTATAGTTCATTAATACACAATGGCAATTTAGGCTTTAATTTTCAACCTGGTTGGTTCAGCATACTAGATTTTGCTAATCTAGTACAGTAGAGTCCCGCAAACTCGGCACTCGATAACCCGGCAGTCTGGATAACTCGGCCATCACCTGGCCTAGAAAATCAGTGATTTTTTGAGTCCGAGTTAAACATGGACTCAAGCCAAATCATTCGCAGCTCGTACCAAGGATGTGTTGTACTATATCTGATGACTTAATACTAACTTGTAATATAAATAAAAGAGGCAGTTTATAAGCTTAAAAATTGTATTGTTCTTATTTTTAACCCTAGTTCCCGATGACCCGGAATTTCACAAACTCGGCACCCTTCCAGTCCACATTACGCTGAGTTTGCAGGACTCTACTGTACAATTTTTCTTTTAGGTAAGCTACAGTAAAAGAACCTCACACTAACTTGACAATCAACAGGGGACAGGGTACATGAAAAAAAACAGGTTTTTAAGAACAGTTAGTTTTAATTGTATGTTTTGGTTCAAGTTTACAACCCCCCCCCCACACTTGACAATCTCTGGGTCCAAAAATTGTGTAGTTAGTGAGGTTTTATTGTAAGCCTATTAAAAGTGTTAAATAAATTTATATCTGTATTAAAGAAAATCTATGTCACAGCAAGGTCTCTTATCCAGACCTAGATTCACATTAAGGAAGGTAGACATCCTGATTACAAATACTTTTATTCTTAAATTGAAGAGTGAACTATTCTGAAATCTTCATATGCATTGCTTCAGCATATTCCTACGCTGCAACAGTACGTGAGCAACGTTGACGAGGTGATCAGCACATGGAAGGAGTACAAGCAGGCGGTGCCGACGTTTGGCGCCATCCTACTGTCCCAGGACCTCACACATGTGCTACTGGTGCAGAGCTACTGGGCCAAGAGTTCCTGGGGCTTCCCCAAGGGCAAAGTGAACCAGGACGAGGAGCCTCATAAGTGCGCTGCCCGAGAGGTACGTCTTCTGTGAAGGGTTTTGTTATTTATTTTTAAACAAATGGAACTCTTTCTAAAATATTTTGTTGGTTTTGGATTCATGTAACAATATACTAAACAATACAAATGGCCATACAATATATCATTTAAACAAATTGACATTCCTGAGTTTTTTTTGGATTTTTTGAGAGGATAGCAGACTTACCTGAATGGTAAAGAGTCCAAACTGGCACAAGATACACAAAACTTTACACTATACACACAACATTAGAATATCTCACTGTAATTTACAGCATTTTCAATTAAGGAACTCACTTGCCACCATATTGGGCCTAAAGAAAACACTCACTTCCTTAATTGAAAATGCTGTCAGTAAAATAGAAATAGGCTATTCAAATTTTGTGTGTATATAGTGTAATGTTTTGTGTTCCTTATGACAGTTTAGATTTTTACCCATTCAGGTTTAAGCCTGTTATCCTCTTAAAAATCCTTGGCCCTTTTGTTGTATGTTACTTTCTCGACATTCCTGAGTGCTAGCTTATTGATCATATTTTTCATTTAATGAACTTCTCTCTCAACAGGTTCTAGAAGAAACGGGATTTGACATCAGTAATCTTCTCAATCAAAATGAATACATTGAGGCTACAATTCATGAACAGCTGGTCAGGCTGTACATCATCCCTGGAGTACCTCTGGACACAAAGTTTGAACCAAAAACAAGGAACGAGATCAAGGCTGTGGAATGGTTCCCAGTTTCTGACTTACCGAGCAACAAGAAAGACGTCACTCCGAAAGTGAAAATGGGGGTGAACACCAACTCTTTCTTCATGGTACTTCCTTTCATCAGGTAATTACCTGTATAACATTTGATTTATTTTATTCTTGAGTGTGGCAGATTGCTTGAAAATATAATAATAATATCTATGGTTCTTACCGTCAATGCAATCAGGGGTAATATTTCACTAGGGCCATTTCGGAGATCAGGTGCGTAAACACACAGGTACACTAAACTATAGTCTTGTGACATTTAACACGAATTGTCTTCATTTGCATTGTGTCAGGGGTTGAACAAATTTGAGTTATTCAACCCCTGGCGCAATGCAAATGAAGACAATTTGTGTAAATGTGACAAGACTATAGTTTAGTGTACCACTACGCACCTGACAATGGAGTCATCTCTGAAACGGCCGTAGTGGAATATTACCCCTGATTGCGTTGACGGTAAGAACCATAGATATTATTATTTTATTTGATTTATTGCTGAGTATGTATTATTGCAGTAGTATAATAGTGATCTTAAGTCTATGTTATATATTATTTTGTTTTATATTATCGAAAGACTTGCCAATCATATTCAACTTTTATCTTACCATATTCCTTACCATAGTTCTAATCCCATATTCCTATGTTACTTATTCCTTACTTACTCCCATGGCCATGGTATTTGACCTCGCTAACAAGTTGCCTCCATCGCTCCTAGTCTGCTGAATCTCCTTGCCTTGTTCTCAATTTTGCAAATCTTTCTCCGTCTGGTCCTTCTAGCGTGTTCCAATTCTCAAGTCCTTTTAACAAATATTGGTCTGATTCATTGTAGTTCTTTCCTGATCCGAGGCTGTTTGTTGGTTATTCGTTAAGTATAGTTATGGATTTTTTACAGAGCTTGTCAGCCTAGGGTTCAACCTCAACCTGGAGGATATCGTTTCTAATCTTGCTCCTACCTCATGAAGACCTGTACGGCAAGGGAGGCCTTATTCTTTATAGAAATAAGAAATAAGATATTTATTTTCCCATTTTTTTTACATTAAATTGTTTACAACATCACTATTACACTACTAGCCATGGCATGACCTATAATATACTAAGGATGAGAAACATACTTAAAAAAGAATAACTGATAAGCTATATAAAACAAAAATTTGATTTTCAAGTTAATTACAGTAGCCATATATCTACATGTTCAAACTAAATTATATTACTTTTGGGAAAATTTAGGACCTCCAAGGCCTAGCCTGAATGGAGGCTCCATTTATACATACATTTTAAAACTAAAACAGCTCTTAGACGCTAACTTAAATTAAATGATAATTGTAAGACTAGATTACTTACGTCAATAGCTCATTGAATTTCATTTCATGTTTCAGTACATGTTTCGACACATTGTCATCCTCAGCTGAGTACTAGTGAAGTTTTTATTCACCATATGGTTTCGTCAATGTTCAATTAAATAAACACGTAACACAAATACGACACGACACGGAACATATACATTTAAAACACGTAAAGCTTTAGACATGCAGGCCTGCTCGAACAAAACACACGGTCACGCCGCGGGTCGGGGACAGACTGACTAGTGACTATTTGTTTAACCAGGCTTATCATTGTTATCACGGAGGCAGTGGACAGCTGTTTCTTTGGTAGGAATGATAGAATTGAATATCGAGTTGGAGCTAAAATTTAGTTTTTCATTCAGAACAAATTTATTTTCATCGTTATTTTTGTGAGCTCTGTATATTTCGTACTCCTCCAACGTGTCCAATTTTCTGCCCTTTTCACAAATGTGGAGTATTTCTAGACTGTCTTCTATTGTTCCGAATGAGTGGTTATTGTCGATTATATGTTGGCTGAATGCTGATTTCTGTTTGTTCGTCCTAGGGTTTGGTCTGTGTTCCTTAAATCGTGTGTTAAACCCGCGACCAGTTTGGCCTATATATATGCTCGGGCAGTCAGCACATTTTAGTTTATAGACACCAGTTTTGTTATTATTGTTCATTTTTGCATTTGGCGTTTTGTAATTCAGCAAGTTTTTTGTTTTATTCTTCGTGTTGAAGACTAGGCTTAAGTTGTTATCCCTCATAGATTTTTTCAATGTGTGTTGTATGGTGTGACTGTATTCAATACATACATATTTAGCCTTATTTTCATGGTTTAGTTGGCAAGTTTCGATGTTAGTTTTTCGTTTGTTCTTATGTTTGGTGATAAGTCTGTCCACTAAACTGTCAACATAACCATTTGCCCTAGCGATGTGTTTGATTATAGCTACCTCTGAATCAAAGTCGGATTTATTTAATGGTATACTTAGTAAACGGTGTATCATTGAGTTGTAGGCACCCATTTTTTGTGAATGTGGATGGTATGAGCTGGCATGAATTGTTTGATCAGTTGTGGTCGGTTTTCTGTAGATACTAAATTCAAGTTTCGTGTCCTTCTTTTTTATGGTTAAATCGAGAAAGTTGAGTTGGTTATTATTTTCTATTTCAATGGTGAATTTCAGTTTTGGAGCTATTTTGTTGAGGTAGTTGTGGAGGAGGTTCAGTTGTCTATTGTTTCCATTGAATAACATTATTGTGTCGTCTACGTATCTATAGTAGAATAATATTTTGTCCTTATATTTGTTTTTATTTGAAAAGATGTGTTCATTTTCAATATGATCGAGGTAGATATTGGCTAAAAACCCTGATAGTGGTGAACCCATGGCTAGGCCGTCTGTTTGTTGGTAAAATTTGTCTTCAAAAATAAAATAATTTTGTTTTAATATCTCTGTTAGAAGTTCCATTAACTCATTTATTGCTTGAGGTTCTAGGGTATTTGATGAATTTAGGTGGTTGTTCACAATCGTCAGAGTTTCATCTATAGGTACATTTGTATATAGGTTTACTATGTCAAATGAAGTCAATAATTGATGGGGTTTGGTGTTAAAACTCTTGATATTGTCTATGAGTTCATACGTATTTTTCAAGCTGTGATTGTTTTCAAGAATAATATGAGTTTTTAGAATACATTCAAGATGTTTTGCAGCTTTGTAAGTTGGTGCTGAGATGTAATTAACTAGAGGGCGGATTGGGGTGCCTTCTTTGTGGAGTTTAGGCAATCCACGTAGCGTTGGTGCATGAGGGTTCATCTCTTTTAGGCGTTTAATAATGTCGGCGGATAGAAGTGTTTTACTTTTATTTATAAGACCTTTGATCCTCTCTTGATATATAGGAGTCGGATCTTTGTTCAAAGCTGTGATGTTATTGTTCTCTATAAAATGTTTAACTTTGTTTACATACTCATCTTTGTACATGATAACTGCAGTATTACCTTTGTCTGCTTTGCATAGGATGGCTTTGTTTTCGATTAATTTATTTTTTATATTGTTTAACGCTAAATATTCACGTTTTTGTGTAGCTGATAAGTAAGAATTGTTTTCATATTTATTGTTGATTTTCTTTGAAATGATATGTCGAGTGACAGTTTTATACTCCTCATCAGGAATGGCTTTTATGGCGCATTCTGCATTGATCAATTCCTCAAAATAACCTTTTTTCCCAGATTTGGGTAAGTTATAGTTAAGACCTTTTTCTAATATGTCCATTTCATCTTGATCGAACACTATGTTAGTAAAATTGGTTGTTCTGGGGTAAAAGTTAAAATCGAATAATAGGATTTCTTCTTTGGATTTTTGTTTATTTATCAATAGATTGAGTTTTTTCCTCAAAGTTGCCTTCTTGTTCCTTATTATTCTAGATACAGAGCTGTTGATATTGTCTATGAAACATTGATATTGTGCTGGGTGTGTTGAGTTAGCTAATTCCAAATGTTTTTTGTATAGTAATGAGTTAAGAAGGTTCTTTTTAGAGTATAGAAATTTTATTTCATTACGGATCCATGATTTCTCTGCTGTGATCTTTGCTTTTTTGGCTGCAATTGATTGGTTGTTTATTTTTATGTGCACATAATTGGGTTTGATGTTGTGTCGTAAACATGTTTTGTTGAACTTGATATTTTGGATTGTGTTATTCAATTTCAACTTCACATTCTTGTACTGATTGGCTAATATTGCTTGACTAGCTTGATTATTTAAATTCATTGTTAAGCCCCTGAGCTGTATATATTATTGTAAGACTAGATTACTTACGTCAATAGCTCATTGAATTTCATTTCATGTTTCAGTACATGTTTCGACACATTGTCATCCTCAGCTGAGTACTAGTGAAGTTTTTATTCACCATATGGTTTCGTCAATGTTCAATTAAATAAACACGTAACACAAATACGACACGACACGGAACATATACATTTAAAACACGTAAAGCTTTAGACATGCAGGCCTGCTCGAACAAAACACACGGTCACGCCGCGGGTCGGGGACAGACTGACTAGTGACTATTTGTTTAACCAGGCTTATCATTGTTATCACGGAGGCAGTGGACAGCTGTTTCTTTGGTAGGAATGATAGAATTGAATATCGAGTTGGAGCTAAAATTTAGTTTTTCATTCAGAACAAATTTATTTTCATCGTTATTTTTGTGAGCTCTGTATATTTCGTACTCCTCCAACGTGTCCAATTTTCTGCCCTTTTCACAAATGTGGAGTATTTCTAGACTGTCTTCTATTGTTCCGAATGAGTGGTTATTGTCGATTATATGTTGGCTGAATGCTGATTTCTGTTTGTTCGTCCTAGGGTTTGGTCTGTGTTCCTTAAATCGTGTGTTAAACCCGCGACCAGTTTGGCCTATATATATGCTCGGGCAGTCAGCACATTTTAGTTTATAGACACCAGTTTTGTTATTATTGTTCATTTTTGCATTTGGCGTTTTGTAATTCAGCAAGTTTTTTGTTTTATTCTTCGTGTTGAAGACTAGGCTTAAGTTGTTATCCCTCATAGATTTTTTCAATGTGTGTTGTATGGTGTGACTGTATTCAATACATACATATTTAGCCTTATTTTCATGGTTTAGTTGGCAAGTTTCGATGTTAGTTTTTCGTTTGTTCTTATGTTTGGTGATAAGTCTGTCCACTAAACTGTCAACATAACCATTTGCCCTAGCGATGTGTTTGATTATAGCTACCTCTGAATCAAAGTCGGATTTATTTAATGGTATACTTAGTAAACGGTGTATCATTGAGTTGTAGGCACCCATTTTTTGTGAATGTGGATGGTATGAGCTGGCATGAATTGTTTGATCAGTTGTGGTCGGTTTTCTGTAGATGCTAAATTCAAGTTTCGTGTCCTTCTTTTTTATGGTTAAATCGAGAAAGTTGAGTTGGTTATTATTTTCTATTTCAATGGTGAATTTCAGTTTTGGAGCTATTTTGTTGAGGTAGTTGTGGAGGAGGTTCAGTTGTCTATTGTTTCCATTGAATAACATTATTGTGTCGTCTACGTATCTATAGTAGAATAATATTTTGTCCTTATATTTGTTTTTATTTGAAAAGATGTGTTCATTTTCAATATGAAAGTATTGAAAGCCATGGGTTCACCACTATCAGGGTTTTTAGCCAATATCTACCTCGATCATATTGAAAATGAACACATCTTTTCAAATAAAAACAAATATAAGGACAAAATATTATTCTACTATAGATACGTAGACGACACAATAATGTTATTCAATGGAAACAATAGACAACTGAACCTCCTCCACAACTACCTCAACAAAATAGCTCCAAAACTGAAATTCACCATTGAAATAGAAAATAATAACCAACTCAACTTTCTCGATTTAACCATAAAAAAGAAGGACACGAAACTTGAATTTAGCATCTACAGAAAACCGACCACAACTGATCAAACAATTCATGCCAGCTCATACCATCCACATTCACAAAAAATGGGTGCCTACAACTCAATGATACACCGTTTACTAAGTATACCATTAAATAAATCCGACTTTGATTCAGAGGTAGCTATAATCAAACACATCGCTAGGGCAAATGGTTATGTTGACAGTTTAGTGGACAGACTTATCACCAAACATAAGAACAAACGAAAAACTAACATCGAAACTTGCCAACTAAACCATGAAAATAAGGCTAAATATGTATGTATTGAATACAGTCACACCATACAACACACATTGAAAAAATCTATGAGGGATAACAACTTAAGCCTAGTCTTCAACACGAAGAATAAAACAAAAAACTTGCTGAATTACAAAACGCCAAATGCAAAAATGAACAATAATAACAAAACTGGTGTCTATAAACTAAAATGTGCTGACTGCCCGAGCATATATATAGGCCAAACTGGTCGCGGGTTTAACACACGATTTAAGGAACACAGACCAAACCCTAGGACGAACAAACAGAAATCAGCATTCAGCCAACATATAATCGACAATAACCACTCATTCGGAACAATAGAAGACAGTCTAGAAATACTCCACATTTGTGAAAAGGGCAGAAAATTGGACACGTTGGAGGAGTACGAAATATACAGAGCTCACAAAAATAACGATGAAAATAAATTTGTTCTGAATGAAAAACTAAATTTTAGCTCCAACTCGATATTCAATTCTATCATTCCTACCAAAGAAACAGCTGTCCACTGCCTCCGTGATAACAATGATAAGCCTGGTTAAACAAATAGTCACTAGTCAGTCTGTCCCCGACCCGCGGCGTGACCGTGTGTTTTGTTCGAGCAGGCCTGCATGTCTAAAGCTTTACGTGTTTTAAATGTATATGTTCCGTGTCGTGTCGTATTTGTGTTACGTGTTTATTTAATTGAACATTGACGAAACCATATGGTGAATAAAAACTTCACTAGTACTCAGCTGAGGATGACAATGTGTCGAAACATGTACTGAAACATGAAATGAAATTCAATGAGCTATTGACGTAAGTAATCTAGTCTTACAATAATATATACAGCTCAGGGGCTTAACAATGAATTTAAATAATCAAGCTAGTCAAGCAATATTAGCCAATCAGTACAAGAATGTGAAGTTGAAATTGAATAACACAATCCAAAATATCAAGTTCAACAAAACATGTTTACGACACAACATCAAACCCAATTATGTGCACATAAAAATAAACAACCAATCAATTGCAGCCAAAAAAGCAAAGATCACAGCAGAGAAATCATGGATCCGTAATGAAATAAAATTTCTATACTCTAAAAAGAACCTTCTTAACTCATTACTATACAAAAAACATTTGGAATTAGCTAACTCAACACACCCAGCACAATATCAATGTTTCATAGACAATATCAACAGCTCTGTATCTAGAATAATAAGGAACAAGAAGGCAACTTTGAGGAAAAAACTCAATCTATTGATAAATAAACAAAAATCCAAAGAAGAAATCCTATTATTCGATTTTAACTTTTACCCCAGAACAACCAATTTTACTAACATAGTGTTCGATCAAGATGAAATGGACATATTAGAAAAAGGTCTTAACTATAACTTACCCAAATCTGGGAAAAAAGGTTATTTTGAGGAATTGATCAATGCAGAATGCGCCATAAAAGCCATTCCTGATGAGGAGTATAAAACTGTCACTCGACATATCATTTCAAAGAAAATCAACAATAAATATGAAAACAATTCTTACTTATCAGCTACACAAAAACGTGAATATTTAGCGTTAAACAATATAAAAAATAAATTAATCGAAAACAAAGCCATCCTATGCAAAGCAGACAAAGGTAATACTGCAGTTATCATGTACAAAGATGAGTATGTAAACAAAGTTAAACATTTTATAGAGAACAATAACATCACAGCTTTGAACAAAGATCCGACTCCTATATATCAAGAGAGGATCAAAGGTCTTATAAATAAAAGTAAAACACTTCTATCCGCCGACATTATTAAACGCCTAAAAGAGATGAACCCTCATGCACCAACGCTACGTGGATTGCCTAAACTCCACAAAGAAGGCACCCCAATCCGCCCTCTAGTTAATTACATCTCAGCACCAACTTACAAAGCTGCAAAACATCTTGAATGTATTCTAAAAACTCATATTATTCTTGAAAACAATCACAGCTTGAAAAATACGTATGAACTCATAGACAATATCAAGAGTTTTAACACCAAACCCCATCAATTATTGACTTCATTTGACATAGTAAACCTATATACAAATGTACCTATAGATGAAACTCTGACGATTGTGAACAACCACCTAAATTCATCAAATACCCTAGAACCTCAAGCAATAAATGAGTTAATGGAACTTCTAACAGAGATATTAAAACAAAATTATTTTATTTTTGAAGACAAATTTTACCAACAAACAGACGGCCTAGCCATGGGTTCACCACTATCAGGGTTTTTAGCCAATATCTACCTCGATCATATTGAAAATGAACACATCTTTTCAAATAAAAACAAATATAAGGACAAAATATTATTCTACTATAGATACGTAGACGACACAATAATGTTATTCAATGGAAACAATAGACAACTGAACCTCCTCCACAACTACCTCAACAAAATAGCTCCAAAACTGAAATTCACCATTGAAATAGAAAATAATAACCAACTCAACTTTCTCGATTTAACCATAAAAAAGAAGGACACGAAACTTGAATTTAGCATCTACAGAAAACCGACCACAACTGATCAAACAATTCATGCCAGCTCATACCATCCACATTCACAAAAAATGGGTGCCTACAACTCAATGATACACCGTTTACTAAGTATACCATTAAATAAATCCGACTTTGATTCAGAGGTAGCTATAATCAAACACATCGCTAGGGCAAATGGTTATGTTGACAGTTTAGTGGACAGACTTATCACCAAACATAAGAACAAACGAAAAACTAACATCGAAACTTGCCAACTAAACCATGAAAATAAGGCTAAATATGTATGTATTGAATACAGTCACACCATACAACACACATTGAAAAAATCTATGAGGGATAACAACTTAAGCCTAGTCTTCAACACGAAGAATAAAACAAAAAACTTGCTGAATTACAAAACGCCAAATGCAAAAATGAACAATAATAACAAAACTGGTGTCTATAAACTAAAATGTGCTGACTGCCCGAGCATATATATAGGCCAAACTGGTCGCGGGTTTAACACACGATTTAAGGAACACAGACCAAACCCTAGGACGAACAAACAGAAATCAGCATTCAGCCAACATATAATCGACAATAACCACTCATTCGGAACAATAGAAGACAGTCTAGAAATACTCCACATTTGTGAAAAGGGCAGAAAATTGGACACGTTGGAGGAGTACGAAATATACAGAGCTCACAAAAATAACGATGAAAATAAATTTGTTCTGAATGAAAAACTAAATTTTAGCTCCAACTCGATATTCAATTCTATCATTCCTACCAAAGAAACAGCTGTCCACTGCCTCCGTGATAACAATGATAAGCCTGGTTAAACAAATAGTCACTAGTCAGTCTGTCCCCGACCCGCGGCGTGACCGTGTGTTTTGTTCGAGCAGGCCTGCATGTCTAAAGCTTTACGTGTTTTAAATGTATATGTTCCGTGTCGTGTCGTATTTGTGTTACGTGTTTATTTAATTGAACATTGACGAAACCATATGGTGAATAAAAACTTCACTAGTACTCAGCTGAGGATGACAATGTGTCGAAACATGTACTGAAACATGAAATGAAATTCAATGAGCTATTGACGTAAGTAATCTAGTCTTACAATAATATATACAGCTCAGGGGCTTAACAATGAATTTAAATAATCAAGCTAGTCAAGCAATATTAGCCAATCAGTACAAGAATGTGAAGTTGAAATTGAATAACACAATCCAAAATATCAAGTTCAACAAAACATGTTTACGACACAACATCAAACCCAATTATGTGCACATAAAAATAAACAACCAATCAATTGCAGCCAAAAAAGCAAAGATCACAGCAGAGAAATCATGGATCCGTAATGAAATAAAATTTCTATACTCTAAAAAGAACCTTCTTAACTCATTACTATACAAAAAACATTTGGAATTAGCTAACTCAACACACCCAGCACAATATCAATGTTTCATAGACAATATCAACAGCTCTGTATCTAGAATAATAAGGAACAAGAAGGCAACTTTGAGGAAAAAACTCAATCTATTGATAAATAAACAAAAATCCAAAGAAGAAATCCTATTATTCGATTTTAACTTTTACCCCAGAACAACCAATTTTACTAACATAGTGTTCGATCAAGATGAAATGGACATATTAGAAAAAGGTCTTAACTATAACTTACCCAAATCTGGGAAAAAAGGTTATTTTGAGGAATTGATCAATGCAGAATGCGCCATAAAAGCCATTCCTGATGAGGAGTATAAAACTGTCACTCGACATATCATTTCAAAGAAAATCAACAATAAATATGAAAACAATTCTTACTTATCAGCTACACAAAAACGTGAATATTTAGCGTTAAACAATATAAAAAATAAATTAATCGAAAACAAAGCCATCCTATGCAAAGCAGACAAAGGTAATACTGCAGTTATCATGTACAAAGATGAGTATGTAAACAAAGTTAAACATTTTATAGAGAACAATAACATCACAGCTTTGAACAAAGATCCGACTCCTATATATCAAGAGAGGATCAAAGGTCTTATAAATAAAAGTAAAACACTTCTATCCGCCGACATTATTAAACGCCTAAAAGAGATGAACCCTCATGCACCAACGCTACGTGGATTGCCTAAACTCCACAAAGAAGGCACCCCAATCCGCCCTCTAGTTAATTACATCTCAGCACCAACTTACAAAGCTGCAAAACATCTTGAATGTATTCTAAAAACTCATATTATTCTTGAAAACAATCACAGCTTGAAAAATACGTATGAACTCATAGACAATATCAAGAGTTTTAACACCAAACCCCATCAATTATTGACTTCATTTGACATAGTAAACCTATATACAAATGTACCTATAGATGAAACTCTGACGATTGTGAACAACCACCTAAATTCATCAAATACCCTAGAACCTCAAGCAATAAATGAGTTAATGGAACTTCTAACAGAGATATTAAAACAAAATTATTTTATTTTTGAAGACAAATTTTACCAACAAACAGACGGCCTAGCCATGGGTTCACCACTATCAGGGTTTTTAGCCAATATCTACCTCGATCATATTGAAAATGAACACATCTTTTCAAATAAAAACAAATATAAGGACAAAATATTATTCTACTATAGATACGTAGACGACACAATAATGTTATTCAATGGAAACAATAGACAACTGAACCTCCTCCACAACTACCTCAACAAAATAGCTCCAAAACTGAAATTCACCATTGAAATAGAAAATAATAACCAACTCAACTTTCTCGATTTAACCATAAAAAAGAAGGACACGAAACTTGAATTTAGCATCTACAGAAAACCGACCACAACTGATCAAACAATTCATGCCAGCTCATACCATCCACATTCACAAAAAATGGGTGCCTACAACTCAATGATACACCGTTTACTAAGTATACCATTAAATAAATCCGACTTTGATTCAGAGGTAGCTATAATCAAACACATCGCTAGGGCAAATGGTTATGTTGACAGTTTAGTGGACAGACTTATCACCAAACATAAGAACAAACGAAAAACTAACATCGAAACTTGCCAACTAAACCATGAAAATAAGGCTAAATATGTATGTATTGAATACAGTCACACCATACAACACACATTGAAAAAATCTATGAGGGATAACAACTTAAGCCTAGTCTTCAACACGAAGAATAAAACAAAAAACTTGCTGAATTACAAAACGCCAAATGCAAAAATGAACAATAATAACAAAACTGGTGTCTATAAACTAAAATGTGCTGACTGCCCGAGCATATATATAGGCCAAACTGGTCGCGGGTTTAACACACGATTTAAGGAACACAGACCAAACCCTAGGACGAACAAACAGAAATCAGCATTCAGCCAACATATAATCGACAATAACCACTCATTCGGAACAATAGAAGACAGTCTAGAAATACTCCACATTTGTGAAAAGGGCAGAAAATTGGACACGTTGGAGGAGTACGAAATATACAGAGCTCACAAAAATAACGATGAAAATAAATTTGTTCTGAATGAAAAACTAAATTTTAGCTCCAACTCGATATTCAATTCTATCATTCCTACCAAAGAAACAGCTGTCCACTGCCTCCGTGATAACAATGATAAGCCTGGTTAAACAAATAGTCACTAGTCAGTCTGTCCCCGACCCGCGGCGTGACCGTGTGTTTTGTTCGAGCAGGCCTGCATGTCTAAAGCTTTACGTGTTTTAAATGTATATGTTCCGTGTCGTGTCGTATTTGTGTTACGTGTTTATTTAATTGAACATTGACGAAACCATATGGTGAATAAAAACTTCACTAGTACTCAGCTGAGGATGACAATGTGTCGAAACATGTACTGAAACATGAAATGAAATTCAATGAGCTATTGACGTAAGTAATCTAGTCTTACAATAATATATACAGCTCAGGGGCTTAACAATGAATTTAAATAATCAAGCTAGTCAAGCAATATTAGCCAATCAGTACAAGAATGTGAAGTTGAAATTGAATAACACAATCCAAAATATCAAGTTCAACAAAACATGTTTACGACACAACATCAAACCCAATTATGTGCACATAAAAATAAACAACCAATCAATTGCAGCCAAAAAAGCAAAGATCACAGCAGAGAAATCATGGATCCGTAATGAAATAAAATTTCTATACTCTAAAAAGAACCTTCTTAACTCATTACTATACAAAAAACATTTGGAATTAGCTAACTCAACACACCCAGCACAATATCAATGTTTCATAGACAATATCAACAGCTCTGTATCTAGAATAATAAGGAACAAGAAGGCAACTTTGAGGAAAAAACTCAATCTATTGATAAATAAACAAAAATCCAAAGAAGAAATCCTATTATTCGATTTTAACTTTTACCCCAGAACAACCAATTTTACTAACATAGTGTTCGATCAAGATGAAATGGACATATTAGAAAAAGGTCTTAACTATAACTTACCCAAATCTGGGAAAAAAGGTTATTTTGAGGAATTGATCAATGCAGAATGCGCCATAAAAGCCATTCCTGATGAGGAGTATAAAACTGTCACTCGACATATCATTTCAAAGAAAATCAACAATAAATATGAAAACAATTCTTACTTATCAGCTACACAAAAACGTGAATATTTAGCGTTAAACAATATAAAAAATAAATTAATCGAAAACAAAGCCATCCTATGCAAAGCAGACAAAGGTAATACTGCAGTTATCATGTACAAAGATGAGTATGTAAACAAAGTTAAACATTTTATAGAGAACAATAACATCACAGCTTTGAACAAAGATCCGACTCCTATATATCAAGAGAGGATCAAAGGTCTTATAAATAAAAGTAAAACACTTCTATCCGCCGACATTATTAAACGCCTAAAAGAGATGAACCCTCATGCACCAACGCTACGTGGATTGCCTAAACTCCACAAAGAAGGCACCCCAATCCGCCCTCTAGTTAATTACATCTCAGCACCAACTTACAAAGCTGCAAAACATCTTGAATGTATTCTAAAAACTCATATTATTCTTGAAAACAATCACAGCTTGAAAAATACGTATGAACTCATAGACAATATCAAGAGTTTTAACACCAAACCCCATCAATTATTGACTTCATTTGACATAGTAAACCTATATACAAATGTACCTATAGATGAAACTCTGACGATTGTGAACAACCACCTAAATTCATCAAATACCCTAGAACCTCAAGCAATAAATGAGTTAATGGAACTTCTAACAGAGATATTAAAACAAAATTATTTTATTTTTGAAGACAAATTTTACCAACAAACAGACGGCCTAGCCATGGGTTCACCACTATCAGGGTTTTTAGCCAATATCTACCTCGATCATATTGAAAATGAACACATCTTTTCAAATAAAAACAAATATAAGGACAAAATATTATTCTACTATAGATACGTAGACGACACAATAATGTTATTCAATGGAAACAATAGACAACTGAACCTCCTCCACAACTACCTCAACAAAATAGCTCCAAAACTGAAATTCACCATTGAAATAGAAAATAATAACCAACTCAACTTTCTCGATTTAACCATAAAAAAGAAGGACACGAAACTTGAATTTAGCATCTACAGAAAACCGACCACAACTGATCAAACAATTCATGCCAGCTCATACCATCCACATTCACAAAAAATGGGTGCCTACAACTCAATGATACACCGTTTACTAAGTATACCATTAAATAAATCCGACTTTGATTCAGAGGTAGCTATAATCAAACACATCGCTAGGGCAAATGGTTATGTTGACAGTTTAGTGGACAGACTTATCACCAAACATAAGAACAAACGAAAAACTAACATCGAAACTTGCCAACTAAACCATGAAAATAAGGCTAAATATGTATGTATTGAATACAGTCACACCATACAACACACATTGGAAAAATCTATGAGGGATAACAACTTAAGCCTAGTCTTCAACACGAAGAATAAAACAAAAAACTTGCTGAATTACAAAACGCCAAATGCAAAAATGAACAATAATAACAAAACTGGTGTCTATAAACTAAAATGTGCTGACTGCCCGAGCATATATATAGGCCAAACTGGTCGCGGGTTTAACACACGATTTAAGGAACACAGACCAAACCCTAGGACGAACAAACAGAAATCAGCATTCAGCCAACATATAATCGACAATAACCACTCATTCGGAACAATAGAAGACAGTCTAGAAATACTCCACATTTGTGAAAAGGGCAGAAAATTGGACACGTTGGAGGAGTACGAAATATACAGAGCTCACAAAAATAACGATGAAAATAAATTTGTTCTGAATGAAAAACTAAATTTTAGCTCCAACTCGATATTCAATTCTATCATTCCTACCAAAGAAACAGCTGTCCACTGCCTCCGTGATAACAATGATAAGCCTGGTTAAACAAATAGTCACTAGTCAGTCTGTCCCCGACCCGCGGCGTGACCGTGTGTTTTGTTCGAGCAGGCCTGCATGTCTAAAGCTTTACGTGTTTTAAATGTATATGTTCCGTGTCGTGTCGTATTTGTGTTACGTGTTTATTTAATTGAACATTGACGAAACCATATGGTGAATAAAAACTTCACTAGTACTCAGCTGAGGATGACAATGTGTCGAAACATGTACTGAAACATGAAATGAAATTCAATGAGCTATTGACGTAAGTAATCTAGTCTTACAATAATATATACAGCTCAGGGGCTTAACAATGAATTTAAATTAAATGATAACTTAAAATATATACTCCTGCCTCAAAAATAAATAAATGCACTTTCAAAACATATACTTCTTGCTGTACCTACTACTTTTAATTGATGAAGTATACAGATTTAAAAAAAATATTATATTGAAATGTGTTAAACCTGTATAGTAATAAGAAAATTGATGTTTGTTTGCGTAAAAAGCCATTTCTGTAATCGTTTTGAAAAAACTGTAGGATTAAAGGAACTTTTTATATAATCTGGTATCAAATTATACATCCTTGGTGCCATGAAAATAAAACTTTTAGTAAAGAAAGTGTTCACTGGTTTTGGGACAGGAAAATTGTTTCCAGTTCTTAGTTTTGTTCAGTATGAAGTTCCAAAAAAGTTACGATTGCCACTTTTACTATAAAAATATTTTAAAACCTTATATACATATAGATACTCTAGCGGAAAAATCTTTAAAGAGTAAAACAATGGTTTTGAAGTTTCAGTTTTTACTTTTCTTAAAATTAATCTGACAAAATGTTTTTGTTGTAACAAAAGAGAATTTATATTTGATTTGTACGTTCCACCCCAACAAGTCAAACCATATTCTAAACGACTTTGGACTAAAGAAAAATAAAGTCTTTTCAAGATGTCCTCATTACACAATTCCCTTAAAAAGTAAAAAATTCTTAACACATTATTTAATTTGTTTTTTAGATTAAAAACATGCTTTCTCCAATTTAATTCACTATCTAATGTTAGGCCAAGATATTTTATTTCTACAGCTTCTCCTACTAGAGCACAAAAATCATTACACTTGGTTTGCTGACATAGACATTTAATACATTTGTAAATAACAAGATCTTCATCTTTTAAAGACTTTCTTAAACTGAAATTGATATACTTAGTTTTTTCCGTACTGAGAACCATATGATTTTGGGTGAACCACCATTTTAGAGACATTAAATCAGTATCCATTGCCATTTTAACTTCTTCCCATGATTCTCCGGCATAGCACAGAGCTGTGTCGTCAGCAAATGAAGTTAGTTTTCCATGGAAAGATGCATCACAAAGGTCATTAATATAAATTAGGAAGAGGATTGCCCCTAAAACCGAACCCTGTGGAACACCATATAAAATTTCTCCCAGAGCGCTAAATTTACCATTTACTTTGACACATTGTTTTCGTCCAATTAAGTAGCTCTCAAACCAATTATAAGCAACCCCTCTTATTCCACAATTGTATAATTTTGAAAGCAGAATATTAAAATCAACTGTGTCAAATGCTTTTTTTAAATCTAGAAAAAGACCACTTACTTTAAGTGAAGAGTTTAGCCCATTGTATATAGAACCGATGAATTTTTGTAAAGCCATTTCAGTATTTAAACCCTCCCTAAAACCAAACTGATTGTTACTAAAAAAGTTATTTTTCTCCAGGAAATTAACAAGTTTGAATTTCATTATTTTCTCAAATATTTTTGAAAAAGAAGACAACAAAGAAATCGGACGATAATTTCCACAGATATCTTTTGAATTGGATTTATGAATTGGAATAACCACTGCCTCTTTTAATTTAGCTGGAAAAACCCCACTTTCTAGACTAGTATTTGTTAAATAGAGTAGTACATCACTTATCTTTTCAAATACTGATTTTATCAAGGAGGAACTAATCCCATCGATACCTGGTGATGTTTTGTTCTTCAAAGAATTTACCACTTTATGCAATTCTTCTTTAGTCACAGGTTCAAGAACTATGGAATTTAATTGATAAACACTCTTAAAAATATTTTTCATTTCCAGAGACATAAAGTTCCCTGGCTTACTTGTACTTATATCTATTTCATTGACTACATTTAAAAAATATGTATTAAACTCATTACTGACTATTTCAGGATCACTTACATCAGTACCATTTACCAACAAAGATATTTTATCACTCTTTCTACTATCTTGCCCTGTGAGATTATTTATTACACTCCATATGGCTTTTGAATTGCCGTTACAATCATTAAAAACCCTTTTATAATACTCATTCTTCAAAACTTTAATTTCTTGATTTAATTTATTTCTGTAATTTTTATAGTAGGCCTATTTATATAAATTTTCATTGTTTGGGTGTTTTTTAACATTTCTAAAAATTCTATTTCTAATTTTTATTTTCATGCAAATAAAGTCAGTGATCCAAGGTTTTAATTTATTGAATACAGTTCTTTTGCCTACTTCGACTTTACTTCTAAGTATCATGTTCAAAAATGATCCAAGAAAACAATCATATGCTAGAGAAGCATTTTGTTGCTGATAAACAAGATCCCAGTCGGCGTTATCAAGAAGAGAATTGAGGGTCTTGTAATCAATGTGATAAGCCGGCGTATCGCCAGCACTACACAACCTTACTTGACCTTGACTTATACCTGATACTGACACACGCACCAAACTATGGTCAGTTATAATTAAATGTTCAACTCTAGCTTGTATTTTAATATAACTCTTATTTACAACTCTAATAAAGACATGATCAATACAAGTTTGAGACTCAGTAGTTATTCTAGTTGGTTCATTGATAAAACATTCTAATCCATTTGCTGTCATAAGAAATTTATACTCATCATTTATGAAAGAATCTTCAATTATATTAATATTAAAATCACCAACTAAAAATAAGTTTTTTAATGATTTTAAGTTTAAATGAGATCTAAAATATTCTTTTAATTCAGTAATAAAATATTCTTTTGGAAATGAGTGGAATCTGTAAAATACAAGCAGGTCATAGCTATTGCATTGTAATTTGATTGTTACATGCATTATATCAGCTGAGTTAAATATAATAGGATTGAATTGAATAATTTCTATAGAAGTTTTAATAAATATTGCTACACCTCCTGCTCGATATGAATCATTACACTTAAATATACTTGTATAATTAGGTATTTTGTATAAGCAAGATTCAGCACTGCTAATCCAGGTTTCAGTTAATAAAATTATTTCTGGAAAGTCATTTCTGGCTGTTAATTCTACTAAAAACAAATCAAAGTTTTTCCTAATACTTCTAATATTTTGATGGATTATTTCAAAACTCATTTTTCTTATTTACTTTAATTTTATACATACAAACATAGATGGATTCTTATTGTTGGACATAAAATGTAAAATAAATAAACCACAATTGATAAATTGATCACTGCACAAAGAAAATTAACAGTAGGCCTATAAAGCATTACCATATGGTATTTAAATTTCTTAAAACATAAAAATAGTCTGATTGAAAAGTACTCAATGTAGGCTACTACTTACAGTCTACCAAGGTCAGCCTGGCTATTAATGTTTATGACAGGAGAGCCGTCTTCCTTCCGGATGAAAATTTTTCCACCGCGCACCCACAAATATTTATAGTTTTTATTGCGCTTGATCTCCTTCGCCGCCACATGTAGCCTCCGCCTTGCAGGTGACATCGATTCATTTATGAACACTGGTTGATCCACGGGAAGATTCATATGGCGCGTCGAAAGATTATTTTTCACACGCCGTTTTCTCAACATCTAAATTCAAACTCAAATTTGATAGTTTCTCAAGATTCAGTTGATTATTTAGGAATAAAAATAGACTCACATTTAAATTGGCAAACTCACATTAAAAATTTATCAAAAAGACTTAATTCAGCTGTATTTGTATTACAAGTAATTAGAGATACAACAAATTTTGACACACAAATTGCAGTATATCATGCTTATTTTGCTTCAATTATGAATTACGGACTTATTTTATGGGGATCGTATAGTGAAAGCAAAAAAGTGTTTATTCTTCAAAAAAGGGCGATTAGACATATAGCCAAGGTTCCTCCAGATACACATTGCCAAGAATATTTCAGTCGATTCAAAATTCTCACTTTATACAGCTCTTATATTTATTATATTTCTTTGATGGTCAAGAGTAACTTGGATACACTTAAGGAGAGTCAGCCCTCTCACAGACATGATACAAGATACAAAAAAATAATAAAGCCAATGCAACATAGACTAAAATTATTTCATTTATCCCCACAATATATGGGACCCAAAATTTATAATAAGCTGCCTTCAACAATAAAAGAAATTGATTGCATATTGAAATTTAAAAAAAACACTTAAGATATGGCTTCTGGAGAAGGCATTTTTTTCACTGGAAGATTTCCTAACAAATGTATAATTGTTTTTAATATTATGATTGTTGTTTTGTTACAATAGATTTTAGTTTGATGATAAATCACCTGTCAATCATTGATGTAATGTGATGATAATAAATAAATAAATAAATAAAAATAAATAATCTCCTCTTTGTCCAAGCGTCTAACAAACTTGACGATGATCGCCGGTGGACCGCTGGTGCCAGGTTTCCGCCTTAGTCTATGACATGCGTCAATCATGGAATCAGTGATGTTAAAGTCCAATGCTTCGCCTACCTTCTGTACCACTGAGACAACATCTTCAGTACTTTCATGAGGAACGCCATGTATCTCGACAGCATTACTGCGAGAATATTGTTCTATCTCCTCTATACGGGTTTCCAGTTGTTCCACCTTTTGGATTAGAGCTCGATTTTCTGCAGTTAGCTTTTCAACGATACCTTGAAACTCATTTATCTTATTGGTTTGAGATTTTATTACTTCAGAATTTTCTTCAATCTTTTTGCATAAATTATCAAATTATTTGTCGAAGTCAATTTCATTTGATTTTTGACCCTCTTTTATCTCATTCACAGCTGCCATAATGTCATCCAGTGTTAGCTTACCTTCAGCCATTTGAGAATCAAACCGCATACTCTCTTGCGTCTTGTAGATGCACATGGATCACACCGCCACACGAGATCATCTGACATGATGCAATCTACATCCGACTTGCTCATTTTTAGACAAACACCATGAAAGTTCTTTTTGCAATCAAAACATGACAGTTTAGTCTGATTGGATTTTAACACTTTCATACAAACACCACAATTAGACATATTTACTATTTGGTTGACTTAAATTTTCAAAAAAAAAACACAGCAATTTAGCAAAAACAAATTAAATTAAAACTATATTAAACACAAAAACGAACTGCATTTGTAACATATGCGTGCACTATCATTGAACTTCGCACGGGAGCAGGAAACTGATAAGAGGTCCGTTCCGTCTGAGTGCTGACTCATCACTGACCTATATTATTTATATAGACTTATTCCTTACCTTTTATCTTGGATCGCAGGAGGATCAGAAAGTGGATACAAGAAAGGCAGCAGAAGAACACACGAGGCAGACAGAGGTACAAGTCTATGGGTGAGCTGGAGGTACGACCGAGGGAGATGGAGGGGATGCTGGGTAGCACCAGTGTCGGACCTAAAGCTAAGAGAAACACCTCGTCTATGGTGCCGCAGGTGAACGCAACCGTCAAGTATATGTTCAGCATGCTTTTACAAATTGAACAGTGTCGCCGATTTGGAATGACGATAGTAAGATTGAACCACTTTTCACATTTAATATTAATACAGTTTTCTCCCTGTGTGATAGGCTTTCGCAGTTGATAAAGGTAGATCCTAGTCTTCAGGTGACTATGTAGATGAAGATGAAGTAGTTACTGACATTGCAGATGTGATACAGCACTTAATACCAACTATTCACTAGTGTTAGCGCCTTGGGACTGCTGTGTCGCTTCCGCAATGACGTCAACTATTCACCTACTTCATCTACGTGGTCATATCCTGAAGACCAAGATCTACCACTTACATTTGACTCTTGTTAATCTGCTCCTTACGGGATCAAGAATGTAAAAAAATCATTGGATTGTCAAAAATAAGCACTATGACTTAGAAACGTCAAGTAATGAAACCTTGTTCTTGATTGTTGGGTCATATAGCTCAGTTTAGACATTTAAAAAAAAAATCTCATGTCTAATAAAAATGTTTTAATAAAACAACTTTTTTATTTACTCATGTTAACTCATGTGAATGGATTTCATAGACCTGAAATGGTTGAAATCTATTCAATCAGGCTATACAGTAGACTGCCTCATATCCGGACTCCTCGGGACCGAGGCCAGTCCGGATAGCGGATTTTCCGATTAAACCGACGTCCCCCAAAAACTCGTAAAAACGGACCGTTTAAATGATATTTGACTTAAATTTAGGAGAGCATTGTATTTAGACATGTGATCACTGGTCTCAAATCTATTCCACAAGAACTGTTGTTTCAGTACCGCCCACTTCCTGCCGATCTAGTCCGGTTAAACCAAATGTCCTGATAAAAATTGTCCGGTTATAGAGATGTAATTTCCGCTGAGTGTAGTCCGGTTAAACCAATGTCCAGTTAAAAGGTGTCCCAATAAGAGGGAGTCTACTGTAGCAGTATTTTGTATCCATAGTTGTAAAATTGTTTGTGAAATGTATTTAATGTTTTTACTACTTGCGCATTTTGATCAAATCATTATAGCTGAAATCACAGTTTATTCATTCATTAATTTTTAGACCAACACAATCTGAATTCTGTTATTCCTTATTCCTATTTTGCTTAATTTTTGATCATAACAGCATGTTCTTTTTCTAGACAAAATTTGAGTTTTTATTGTAAATTGTAACTATTTTTTACCATTACAGACAGAAATAGACACTTTAAGACAGACTCCGCAAGCAGTCAAATCTTCTTGCGCGTCTCCTCCTCGTAATTCCGGCCGCAAGGAACGCAAGCAGAACACAAAGGCAAGAAAGCAGCTGTTAGCCAATCAAGGTGCGTTCTCGTTCTGTTACTACTTGAAACGTATACTGTAAACACTATGGAAATAATCTCATAAATGTAAAATGTAGAACTTTAGCGTGTTCCAGAAAGACGGGGATAGTACTGTGGTTGAACCAACACGAGTCTGCCAAATTTGATTTTGTATTGTTTTTTAATAGTCAGTTATTGTACCCGAGTTATTGGTGTTATTTTATTCATTTGTCCACAATGACTGTTTAAAATATCATAAACTAATTATAACAAAAAATTAAATTCAAACAAAGAAGTTGTTGATGATACTGTTACCAGTCTTTCAAATGTACATTCTTCTCTCTGTCAGTATTTTCTGTAGATGTGTTAGCTAACTGTTTTTAAGCCCAAAAAGATAAAAAAAGATAGAGATAAAAGATAAAAAAGATAGAGTAGTGAGTCGGTGGCTCAGCCGGTAGCGTCGCGGACTTCGGGCCCAAGGCAGCGATGTCTTGGGTTCGGATCCTGGTCACTGCCGATAACATTTTATCAGTACAGTTCACCTTTGTACTGTACCGGCTCACTCCTTGCTTTGCTGCAAACGTTCCACGCACGGGCGCTTAGTCTATGTGGACGGGCAAATGCAAGGTTAAAAGAGGCCGCCAACCTCTTTAAAAAAAAAAAAAAAAAAAAAGATAATGTATGGACCATTATGAGTAACAAATAAAAATGTGAATTTAGAACTACTAATGCATGCTTAACTAAAATGAAATAATTTTTCATGACTTTGAAACTTTGAGTTAGATCACACAACTTCATAAAACTTAAAACTGAATAAAATTACTGTAACAATCCCTCATAACTAGAGATGGAGGGGATTGTATTTTATTTTGGGATAAGAATTTTATACGTGTGCAACAAGAAAAACTTATGTTACGGAAATCCACATCTTCCGGCATTGTGGAGACAACATTGGTTTCTGCAAGTTTAGTGATATTGCGGACTTCTCCAGCGATCGCAGAGACATAATGATCATTCCGTGCAATCACACCGAAATTGCTGACGGTTTGAAAAAAAAATCCTGTCCCAAGAAAATCTTAAATTTAATGTAGGCTAGTTCTGCTAAAAATTAGTAAAATATTATTGTTGAGCAAATTTCCCAAAATGTTGAGACTAGTTCCATCTCTAGTTCAAATATTATACCATTAGATGTTCAAGTTTGTTGATTTTAAAAATTTAATTTGGGTTTTTTCAGATGGAGAAAGATCCAAGCCAGTCAAAAATGGTACTAAAAAGTTACCGAACGACCCACTGCCACTTGACTTTAAGGCACCGTCATGGATGAACTTCAAATTCAATCGTCAAGCGATTCTGCAAACATTGGGTTGATTGTGATCTAGAAAATTTCCATTTGAGGTATTATTAATTTATATTATCCAATAAATTTTATTATTCTAAACACATTTCTCCTAGAAAATGTTGTCAATTTGAAATTATCTACACTATTGTTGAACAATTCTGTTTTTATTTAGTATTTAATCTGCACTTGTTTTAATCATATTTTAAAGGTATTATAACATATTACCTTAAAACGGGAAATATTTTATTATTATAGATTCATTACAATGGAGGTGAATTAAAATGATTGTTGGAACAGTTATGTTATAATTGTTTAATTTAGTCTAGTTGAAATATAGCAATCATTGTTGATTTTAGGAAGACTGATTTGTATTTATGTTTTATAGTTTTTATACAATTTTGTAAAATAAATAGTAGATACAATTTGTGTTTTACATAAACTCATTTATTGCACCTTCTCTTGTTGTTAGTGAAATCTTTTATCACATGAACTTATAAAAAAATTACATTTTGAACTCCAAATGGTAAAATGCTTCACAATAGATTCCTAAACTATTAAAGTAGATTCCTCGTCATTAAGGCGGTTTCACACTGGCGTCCGCGGACGGATGAAATGATTCGGATGGATGCTACTCGGGCCCTTCACTTTGCGAGCTACGTTTAAAACGTCCACTCATTCGCGCATGCGCATAGGGAAGTTGGCCATTCCTACTACAATCATAGATTAAACATACTTCCTCTTACAACTCAGTGGAGGTGTGCAAAATGTCTGAGCCTTCTGTCCCATGGTGTCAACCCGGATTCTCTGTTCCGTGGCTTGATTCAAGTAGTGATGATAGTGACGACGAGGTTGTACTTTTGTAGCCTACTCATTATCAAAAAGGAGAAAACGGGGAGAAAGTGAGTGTGGGTAAACCACACTCGTCCGGTAAACACTTACTTTCCGTACTAGTAACGTGTATAGGCTACTAATACCCTACAAATCATTGTAATAATGATTTACTGTACAGTAATTCGTATAAATATAGCCTACATGGTTATTGGTTAGGATACTTACTATCTCTTTGGAGTGTAGTCGCAATTTCCAACCAAGCTTTATCTTTCTCTTGTTGATCCCTATAAATTTCTATAGTTGTATCCCAGATAACTGGTTAGGCACGGACGGCCTCAATTAATTTAGCTTTAACAAACAAACAAGGGAGGACACAAAACAACAACTAGATGAACACTATGACTGTAAACACAAACTACTAAACACTGTGATGCGAGTGACACATGCCTCGCTGAGAGCTACACGTGGTTTGGAGCTCAGTCTGCGCATGCGCAAGGGCGTGATCGTCCGCGGACGTTTTAGAAAAATCGCTCCCAGAGCGATTCCGCCAAATCGTCTACGGACAAATTTCTGTATCCGCGGATGGACGCTACGTTTCAATGGGCGATGTGAACGGTCCCATCTGATAACATGGGCAGCGATTTATTTTCGCATCCGTCTGCGGACGATTTAAAGTTCTGTATATATTATTTTCTATAATGGTTGCAGTAATAGTGACCATTAAAACATGGTTCAACATAGTTGTTAAACCATTCAAACCATTGAAGTCTCATGGTATCTGATTGAAGTAGGTACTTTGATGAACAATTCCAGGTCTGTGTCCAACAGAGTAGAGGAGGTTTATAATTAATTAAATAGTCAGCTTTGTACGAATCCTACAGTACAGGCTGGCCACATGTGTGTGCAAAATCCTGTGTGTGAAAACTTATCAGAGGACCGTGTAAACAACTACCAAGAGGTTTTCGATTAAGGAAAGTTTTCTAGGTTACTTTTTAGGAAAACACTGTGTAAGAAATATTTTTTTTATTTCCATCTAAAATAATATCTTTGGTTCATTTTATATTCAATATTTGTGCACTAGATTAATTGTGCAGTGTAACACGTAGGTATAATCTAAATCCATATTCTAAAAATTATAAAGGTAGGCCTAATCAACTAAGACTAACAAAACAACATAGCTTTGTCCGTAAACAACTGTTGCTACTTGAAAATTAATGTCTTAAAAAATATACTATTGTATTATTAGGCCTGGAGGCTAACATTTAAAGCTTAATCAGTGTACATTTAGATTTCCTAGCTAACTATAAAATATATTTAATAGTTTACAGCCTTTTTGGAATCATTTATAGTAGAGTTAAAAATTTTTAACAATGTCTTTGATATTTTACGGATACATAACCTGAATATATTAAATCTAATAAAATAACATAACAACTTTATTTTAATAACACCTTATTGTATCTAGAGGAACAAAACCAAACATTTTTATTTTGTGGTAATACTTTGTCATTACTTCACTGCTGATAGTATTATCTTAAAAGTATAAGTTAAAAGCATTCCTTCCTGATTACAAAATCCAGTTTGAAAATAACTTATCAACATAAACGGCACAAACTGGTGCAACTTATATCAACATTAAACTTTTTAGTTTACGTTTTATAAAATACGTAACAACTACGGCAGTAAATTATATGTAAATGCAGTTCTGGTACTTCTGAAAATAGACACCAATATTTACATTACTATTACTAATTAGCAATAACACCAATATCTTAATTAAATACTGTAACAAATAATTAAGTTAAAATTAAATAATTCAATAGTTTCTGTTGATAACTGTAAAAACCAACATGTCCAATTGAAGAAAGGTCAGTAAAGACTTATTTGAGCTAGATGTGTTCATTCATATAAAGATACTTCAGGAGTAGATTGACACCAATATTTGTTAAACATTTCAGTTTTTTACAACCAAGATTGAGTTATTTGAGTAGTTTTGTTTATTTTTTTTAGACCAATTTATGATAGGCAAAATTATTCAATTATGAAATTCATAATTCTATTCATTATTTGGGAGTGAACTGTGAATTAAATATAAAATATGTCATTGGTTCTCTTTGTCTATCGTAGGATAACATTTTTTATAAAATCATTCCATTTATGCTAGTACAAAAAATCCATCAATAGTACCTGTTGATGATATGTAACCGTTATCATTAATTTTTCAGTTTGCGATACAAGTTGGGCTATAATTTACCAAAAGGAAGCCTGTATGAATGTTAATGTCATTTGATCAGTCGGTGCTCTCAACCATACCGTTTAACAAGATTCTTGAAGAAGAAACTAAGATTCATTACAATTAAAATTAAACAATAAAAAATACAACTCACAGAAATTGTATTATTCAATTAAAAATATTCTGTTTTATGTTGTATGTCCAAAATGACTTGCTCTTATATTCATACATGTGTTACTCTTACTCTTACTCCCAGGGCCATTTATATCGGAGGTGATATTTGGCCGCACCAACAAATCCTCGCCAAGTCAACCGGTCTTTCGCATCATCCTCCGTTGCCCCAATTCTCTCCAAATCTTCTTGCACTTGCTTCCACCACCTCTGCTTAGGTCTTCCCCGGGGTCGTCTTCCTGTAGTGTTTCCCTTTAAAACTCTTCCCAGTCTACAATCTTCATCTCTTCTGTCAGTGTCATACATGTGTTATATGCTTCTAAATGGGTTAACGGCAAAGTAAAAAAAAAATAGATTCTTCGATTCTTGTATCTAAATAAATTCTTAAAAATTAACTTACTGTGTAACACAACATATTTAAATAAAATTAGCAAAGATTAAACACTAAAAAACACATATATAATTGTTTACTGTTAACATGATGTGTGGTAACTTTAATAATTATTACTATATTTTTTGCTATTGAATTAAAGTGGTAACTATCACACACTGTTATAGGCCTACATCAATTTTACAGAAATAAATTTATAATCTATACAAATAAATATTCAGTATAAAGCCAGGATATTTAAACGACTCAACCTTAAATGTAAGGACATGTTTCACTGTTACCAATAATTATCAATGATTAACGTTTCTTTCCGTATTCCACCATAACTTTAACTTTATCCTTACATATTAAAAACTTGAGACCCTATAAAATATTTTACTGGGGTTCTTTCAAGGAAGTCTATTTTCATGATTGAATTTGTAATAGATGTTTGCCGTATGAAGAACTTATATTAGCCACTTTTTATCCTCCCTCCCGGTTTAAATTTATTGTATTCTGGTTTAAGTCAATGCCTAAAAAAATGTTCTAAGTATATGGTTACAGATTTGTACAACTAACCTACTTGCACTGCACTCTACATTCTAAGTTACCAGTGCTGGAAACTTTATACTCATTCCTATTTAAATTTTTACAGTTTTGTTTGACACTTTACACAAACCTTTTTCATTTGCACTAGACAATGTTGCTTAAGTATTTTGTTTTAACTAGACTTTCCTTAATACAGGGTGCGGAAAAATAACCGATCTATTTTCTGCAGCGCACTGTTCAACGACAGGTCGTCTGAGGTTGGTGGGGGTTGGAAAGCCTACACAATGCTATTATCTCTATTATCTGTAGTCATAGAGCAGTGGTCACCTGAGCAACGTGTGTTTGTTATTTAGTCGTTTAAAAAAAGTAAAGTTAAATTGACTCGATAACTAACACATGTTGCTCAGGTGACCACTGCTCTATGACTACAGATAATAATCGTGTAGGCTTTCCAACGAGCCTACCCCCACCACTTTCAGACGACCTGTTGCTGAACAGTGCGCTGCAGAAAATGGATCGGTTTTCTTTCCACACCCTGTATAACTTCCAAATATACATTCCAATAAAATGCATTGGCGTTTGATACGTTATGTACAAATGTTACCCAAGTGAAGGACGAGGTATAATTTAGTAGCCTATTAATTGACTTATTTCTATAAAAAAATATCAAACATTTCCCAGATTAGGGATTTTTCCAATAAGAAATGTATTTCTCTATCTGAGAGGCCCATACTGTTTATTTTCTAGATAGCTTGACCTACTCATAAAGCTGGGTTTGAGCCATTGAGTCGTGATATTACACAGCTAGAAGCATTTGGTGATTGACAGGATTTGAACCAGACGGCTTTCAGACATACCGGTGTGAGACATATGTTCCGCTTAACCATTAAATCTCGTCTTACTCCTTTGCTTTACATTCCGAGTGAGTTATACCATTGACTGTTCACAGTAATGACTTCCCATTAAATGTAAAAATTTGAAGCCAAAAAATGTGGTGCAATCTGTTGAGATGGTCTACCAACTGACAAAATTCTGTGTCAAGTAATGGTTTTTCAGAGATCGTAATTTCATTTGCAAATATATGTTTGATTTGAAGGAAATAACAAGAATCCTTCAAATCGACACATTTTGTCAAAACATGCATATTCTATCTTAGAACTTGATTTCACATCCACTTCATAGTGGTGTGATTCAAAAGTGATTATCTTGACAAAATAGTTTGGAAAACGTTTGTAAAACCAGTACTGAAAGATCAACGTCCAGCAAATAAAGTAGAGAGACATTTTAACTAACGCCTTTGCCTCATAGATTTTAGCCTAACTAAACTACGAATGTTAATCGCAATGCTGGTTTCATCTGATTAACTACAATGGAACCTCAATAGCAAGAAACCCCTGATTACAAGTGCTATTTTCAAATGCCCTTGATTTGGTATTACCCCTGATCACGTTTCTTTGCAAACCTTGATAAGATGCCAAGTTTGATTACAAGTCATATGACTTGTTATCAAGGTTATACTGTATCTACTTCATGATCTACAACAACTATGTTTTGTTGTAAAAAAGAACTATACCATTGAAATTCATCAATAATCTAAGTCAGATTACTCCAAACCTGTCAAGGCTCTCGGCCAAATTACTATATAAGTTAATTGTAAGTTGAATAACTTAAGTGAATTCCCTTAACTCATCTCTTCGGAAGGGTGTGAAATTTAAGCATATTTCACTAGAGAACTTAAAATTCAAATATTCTGACTTCCAAATTCCCATCACTGGTGAACTGAGGTTTACTTTTGAGTTGTGGTTTTCCAAGACCAAGACATTTATTGGGGCAGCTCCTCCTCGTCTACGATAGGTTTGGTGTCCTCAGCTACCGACCTCCGCTTAGCTGCTCCAATGGAGCCCCAACGGATTTTTCCTGCCTCCCCGGAGCCGAGCAGAACGGAGTATGAAGTAGCAGTGTCGTTCTCCTTGCTGTGATGAATCCCGTATAAAAAGTAGACTAAGAGACCTGTGAATATCAAGTTATACATTATATTCATAAAAAGAAGTCAAGATGTTCAGTATCCAACTGAGCTAGTTTGAATCGGAGACCGACTTCGTGTTCCTTACTTAAGTTCCATTCAAGCGGGTTTTCTAGGGGCGATTAGTCATATCAGAGTATTCAAAAACATATATAGTGAATGAAAATTGATACTCCCACCAAGGTTGAATTACATTCTGTGAATAGTTTTCTTTAAGAAGGCAGTTTAACCCTGTATATTACTGTTGCCAGTTGACAGATGTCTATGTAGAAGTGTTTGGATGTAGAAAATGTGGGACATGACTTAGTGAGTGTGAGCTAGCTAACTTGGCTGCCACGATGCTCAACCTTAATTTACAAACAACCCTTGTATACTTAAAGTTGAACCAAACGGAACTTACCAAACGCCATCCAGATCATGAACCTGAGCCATGTCAGAGTGTTGAGATGCACCATCAGTTGAATGTTGGAGAGGATGCTGATCGCAGGGATTAAGGGGACCAGGGGAACTGCGAAGCCGAGACCGTTCTTGTTCTGCTCATGAGCGTGGATGATGACGATACCTGAAAGAATTTCAGTTAGAAGAATGAAGGATTTTTTGAAAGTTCACGCTTCGACTAGAAACTTGGATTGGATACTCAAGCTTAAGCTGTAGCCAGTTTTATGAATATGAAATAATTTGATTGAGCCATTAACAGAGTATCCTGCTAAAAATACTGCTTTCTAATTATACACAGAGTTTTTAATCATTTCAAACAGAAAGGCCTACTCACTAATCAGTGTAATCCATGGTATTTTTATTTCCCCATCAACTATCAAGCAGATTGAAACACTAAGAGAGAGGCAACACACTTTGTGGGGCTCATTAAACTATTTTCTCTTTGAGAAAACTGACTAAGCTGGTCTGTGACTCAGTCAATAACACAGAACTGTGGAATCATAGCAGCTGTTTTGTAATTAACTCTTTATATTTCTGGTTATTTCACTGCTACTCACAAGCAACGAGGACAAATATGAAGAACACAGTGATCAGCACCGTCCACCAAGAGTTGAGCTGCTGTTGCTGATTGGTCCAGTGAAGATGGAGACACAAAGCAGCGCAGAAACAGCTGAAGATGAAGACGCAAGCGCTGACTGCCGCACCCGGCTCACACCGGCCGACGACCGGCTCTAGCCACGAGTAACCGGTTCTCAACCGGCCTGCCGGACCAACGCCAAACTCTATCACCTGGTAAGTCATTGTAAATTTTGGATGTTAGTGTAAATCATTTAGTATCTGTAATGTTTATTCGTGTTGGTACGCTAATACTTCCATCCATTTGTGGTACATGAAAGTCTACATGCATAATATATGTAGTTTTGAAGTATAATCTAATTTTGGACTTAAGTAATAGGATATTTTTTCAGAGAATCTTCCATTTGTATTGAAGCCATCATAGGGTTATTTAAGGATATACCTTAATATTACAAGGACATTACTTGGCTGGCCTTTCTCATAACCGCTCTTCCACTTTTGTCAAATTCAAACTGACTGTCTTTTCCTGTAGATTAAATTTACAAGAGATCAAATATCATGTAAGGTACACAGTTCAATTGGTACACTCAGTCGTTACTTGAAGTGCTCCAATGTAAACTAACCACCTCTAAAAACAATGAAGAGATGATTTACCCCGGATGACGGAGTCCCGACCTCGCTAAGGGAGCTGTCTTCCCTGAGCAGCGGAGTGACCTCGGGCCTGTACCTCAGTATGATGACAGATGCGCTGACGATGGTGTAGGCCAACAGTGTACCGATGGACATAAACTCCACCAGCTTCTCCAAGTCAAAGAACAGCGCGATCAAAGCACTGCTTATACCCGACACTGCGAGGTTGATGATCGGAACCTGCATTTCATTTCATTTCATTTCATTTCATATAACTTTATTCATTAAAGTACAATACATAGATACAGGAATGGCGTCAAGAGTAATTTAATAAAACTAACTAACTAAAATACTAATCATTATCATGCATGGCATAATAACATACCATCAATATTAATAGCTTTTCAGATCAAATAAATTAAAACAAGCAGTGCAATATGAAAGTTTATAGGCCTACATGAAAATATAAAAATTAAAAATATAGATAAAATTATTTTAAAACCAAAAGTTTCAATTGATATGAAACAGAGCAATTAATAACTTAAAGAACTAAAACTCTTCAAAGGAGTACATAGCCTTGTTAATAAGAAACTTTTTCAATTTTGATTTAAATTTATTTTTGGAAGTTTCTAATTTGATTTCTTTAGGAAGTTTATTATAAAATTTGGAACCGGCATATTTAGGTGTCTTCGTAAAAAGTTGCAGAGTATGTGAGCTTGTGGCCAGGTTTTCTCGATTTCTAGTGAAGTAATTGTGATAGTCTCCAATAAGTTGTAATTCATTAAATCTGTCCTTTACTGATAATACTGTTTCATAGACATACATTCCATAAACAGTCATAATATTCTCAGTTTTAAAATATTCTTTGACTGAAGTTCTGCGTTTTAAATTGCACAAAATTCTAATAGCTTTCTTTTGCTTTTTTAGAATTGATTTTAATTTTTTCTTTTTTGCTGCACCATAAAGTGAAACTCCAAATGATATGATTGAATGTATGTACGAAAAATATATAATTTTTAAAGTTTCCTTTTCACATAGGGGTTTTAATCTTGTTAGCGCATAAAGGCCAGATGAAATTTTAGAAAGTAACTGATCAATATGATGATTCCACTTCAAATTTTCATCAATTTCTAATCCCAAGAATTTAATGTGGTCTTTATTTTGAATTATGTTGTTATTAACTACAATTTTTGGCAGATTTTGCGGTTTAGTTTTTCCTGCTTGGAAACACATAAAATTAGTTTTATCTGTGTTCAAACGCAAATTATTCGAATTAAAAAAACTGTTAAGTAATAATATATCAGAATTGGCCTTGGCTTCAAGTTCAGCATAGGTTCCTGCGGCTATTTTTAAATTTGCATCATCAGCATATAGGCAAAGCTTGCTAAAATCACTGAGTTGAGGAAAATTTCTCAAATAAAAGATGAATAAAAGAGGGCCTAGGATCGATCCTTGGGGCACCCCATATTTTACTTCCCGAGTACGAGAATTGTAAGAAATTTTATAATTTTTGTTATTACAGTGACTCAGTTCTACGTATTGTTTCCTATCAAAAAGATATGACTTGAACCAGTTCAAAGCAGTACTATTTAGTCCACTACTACTGAGCTTTTAAAGCAACAACTCATGAGAAATTGAATCAAAAGCTTTACTGAGGTCCATGAACAACCCTACCACTTTAGATTTACTCTCTAAGCTATCAACGATGGATTCAATGAAAGCTGTGGCAGCTGTTATGACAGATCTGCCACTTCGGAATTAGTGATGGGCGATGCGGACGCGTATCGCGATACAGCGATACGATACGTATCGGAAAAAAATATCGTATCGCCGTATCGAATCGGGCGTCTGTATCGCGATACGCGAATCGTATCGTCAAAAATATCGAAAAACGATACGTATCGTATCGTTTCCTCCCCCCTCCCCTACCTAACCTAGAAACGGCAAATTTATTAAGTACCTGGGGACCGAGCTTTGCTCAGGGAAAATCATTAGTTTGCTTTGAAAACACTAAACAGTCTTAAGTTTAGTATTTCAGATACATTAATCCATTCCCACACTACTCCACACTGCTCGCCTTTACTACTTCCTTCACAACTCCCTACGTCTTGGACCTGTTTCCCTTTCCTTCCCATATAGCATTTTAGGATTGCATATACATTAATGTAATGCAATTGCCACAGACAGTTGACAGTTCCCACACACTGCACTGCTCTGCTAGGCTAGATAGAACGCTAGTGGAATGGAAATGGACTGCAGACTGGACTGGGATGGGACACGGCCGCGTAGGCGGCCGTGCACTGGTACATTATCAAGTAAAAACCAAAAATATAGACGCTAGATAGAACGCTAGTGAAATGGACTGGAGGAGACTGGACTGGGATGGGACTGGTACATTATCAAGTAAAAACCAAAAATTATAGACGACACAAACTCCTATTTCAAACTACACATCCACAGAGTACAGATTTTGCAGTTTGCTCGGCCTGTGCAAAAAAAGCTTAAAAATATCGTTTTGACATGAATCGTATCGCTCTATGTGCCGATATAAGTTCAAATATCGTTTTAGGCGATACGATACGTATCGTTTTTCAAATATCGTATCGAGATATCGTATCGTCCCTCGCGTATCGCGATATTCCGATACGATACGATACGTATCGTACATCACTATTCGGAATCCATGTTGGCAGTCATCAAATGTACCATTATTTTCAAAGAAGCATACCAGTTGGTTATAAACAACCTTTTCATAGATTTTTGAAATTGAAGGCAGCAAAGCAATCGGTCTATAGTTTGATACTGTTTGTCTGTTTCCTTTTTTGAATAGCGGTTTTAATTTTGTTATTTTGAGTTTGTTAGGGAAAATTCCTGATATCAAAGATGAGTTAATGAGATGAGTTATTGGTTTAAGTAGGACTGATTTCGCTTTTTTAAAAAGAACCACAGGAATACCATCGTAGCCAGCACTATAGGAATTGTTTAGACTTTTAATAATTTTATCAATGTCGCTCTCATCAACAAAGCTAAATTTAAAGCTCCTTTTATCTAAAGGAAGTACAGGATGCAGTGTGTCATCAACATTTTTTTGGAATGTATTTATATTATTGAAAGTTTCAGTTTCTTTTACAATATCTGCAAAATAATTTATGAATTGGCCACAGACCAGGGAAGGGTCAGAACATACATCATTATTTACTACTAGGTTTATATTATGATTATTAATAGTTTTGGCTCCTACTTCAGAGTTCACAATCTTCCAAGTTGCCTTATTAACATTGTCAGAACTACCAATTTTTCTTTTATAATACTGTTTTTTTGAAGAAAACAATTTCTTGATCAAAAGTGTCATCAGTTTGATCATTATGATTATGTTTCAATATAGTGGTGCATATTTTAATGTGAGATTATGATGACCAAGCACCTGCAAAATTTGATAATCTCTGTCTTGTTGATAATTTTCATTCATCATTCATTTTGAGACAGTATGACAATATGCTTCAAATGTTGAACCAATTGCAAAAGCATGAAAACAGCGGGCCTGTGTGGATGATGGGTTAGGAGATGTGTGTCAAACAAGAACCAACTTATTTATATTTAGGTTGATGACCAGCAGTAGTCAGTGAAGGTCTTTTACACAAATATAATAAGTAGCAGAATAATTTGAAAGAACCTTGAAGAAAAAACTATGAGCCTTATCCAGTGATAACTCCTCAGTTCAAATCATAGAATCTGTAGCGGAGCAAAGGGCTCTAGAAATCAGAAGATTGCTATTTTGATCCTGGCAGCACTAACACTTTACAAGTGAAAGTGCAAAACTCGAAATCCCCTAAATGTTTCTGTATAAGCTGGGAATCTAACCCATTCTCCTCTAAGTCCAGGATGCTCTTTGGCTAGCAGTACCATTGACTATTAGATACTGAAGTTGTATTAATAGTCAAAAGCAGTACGCAGGATTCAAGTAAGAAATTAATCTTTCTAATTATTACAATTTATTTTAGTGTTATTGCTGACATTAAAGTACAATTACAAGCTCTGATTACTAACCTGAGTGGTTTTATTGACTTTTCCGAGGAAGGAGAAGATAAGCCCGTCAGCAGCCATGGCGTACATGCATCTAGGCAAGGCGAAGAGTGAGCCGAGCAGTGTAGTAGTCATGCCACACAACGCTCCCAGCGTGACGGCGTAACGCACCCAGGGTAGGTTGAGAGTAGTGAACGCCTCAGGCAGGGCGGCCGTAGGGCTGATCTGATCGTAGGGGACCATCAGCGTGAGAGCAGCACCCACCAAGATGTAGCCTTCACAGAAAAATGTTTGTCACAAGAATGGAATTTGCCTTGAAAACAGCTTAGTATTTTTTTTGTGTCCTACCATCAAGTCGGACGCTATAGGCTCTAGCCAGGAATCGTCACATTACTCCAGGCTAAGCCTAGAGGGTCGGAACATTATCACTTAAATAAAATCCATCACTGTTTGACAGGAATGAAACCCTGGACCTTGTGGAATAGTCCTGTGACTATTACATGCAAAAAATGTCTGCAATAAGTTTTTAAATATCAAATACTGATTTTGTGTACTATTATACTGCTCGACGTTGTGCCGAACACAATATTGCCTCTGTAGGAGAAGAAGCATTGAGAGGAGCGCTCTACTTCAACTCTTATGTTGCCTCAAGTCAGATATCAACCACTCCACGTACCTATGCAGACTAGAGTCATAGAGGTGATGGTTGCTATAGGAATGGAAAAAGCTGGGTCTCGAGCCTCTTCTCCGGAAGTAGCGATGCTGTCAAAACCAACGAATGCGTAGAAACACGTTGCAGCACCGGCCACCACCCCTGAGAGTCCGTAGGGTAGGAAACCTCCCTCTAAAAATACAACATTTGCGGTTAAATTACAGTTGTTTGATAACCATGACAAAAGTAGGGTAAAGAATGGTGAACGGTAAAATGATCAAGTGTCACCTTTCAATCACCAATTGCATACAATATTCTTTTGAATTGTTCAAAACCAGACAACTATCGTTCATTGAGCTATTGAAGCTAAAGTATATGAACTTTGACCATAGTTGGTTACAGAACTTTATCATACATGCTCCATTCATCTCTGTTTTTAAATGTACCCTGATTAGTTTAATCTTCACATACATCTGTTTTTCTATTATCTTTGTACATTCAAATTAACTGACCTAATTCCAGTCCCTTCCAAAATTACTAAGGGAGATTCAACAATAGTTTCCTGGTAAAAGGTGTTTTATCCTGTGTGATTCACAGAGACTGTTTCACATCCCAAATAAGAGGTGAAAAAAATGGTGTGGCTAAAATAATGTTAGAGCCGAAGAAGAACACACTCAGGGTATGATGAAGTTAATGAAGTTATTAAAAGTTGGCATGCCAGATAACTTCTTTATAAAATAGCATGAATAGAAAGTGTTATTAGGATGTAAGGCTCTAGCCAGAAACCGTTTTACATATACTTCAACCTTCATACTAGAGTATTGTAGCATTACCACTTAGATATCATTAATTTGTAATAATATTAGGACCACTCTATCACGCTACTGCGCTAGATCAGGTGTAACTTACGATCTAGAGTCCAGTTGTCGATGTTTGCGTAGGTGAAGCCCACTGCGATGACTAGTGTCATGACAGCTAGGTTGACGAGGGTGAGAAGACTGTTGACAAGAGCTGATCCCTTTACCCCAATAGCTAAAAATAACATTGTATTTGCTTTATTGGGATTTAGGAAACAAACATTTAAGTGTAGTGTTTTTGAGATAACATGTGAACAAGAACAAATTAGGACTTGTAAATCATTGATTTAAATAATTAGAAAAGACTAGTTCTGTTGAAAATCTTAAGCACATGTTATTTATTAGTTTTACGTTAGTGGAGTTTTGTTACAGCGAGGCTTTGACACTTTTCAGTAAAAGCGTTAAATATTTTGAGAAGAATTGACTTCAGCTGATCCATATCAAATGATAAGGGGGTTCTAAAATCTTTGTTTTTGACAACAAAATATTTCCCACTTCAACACCTACATGTTACTTTACCATACCTCGCATCTAGCTTCTCAACACTTTTCATGTCCATAGTTCCACTACATATGAAAAAGTGTGTGTATTTGTCAGTTTTGTTATTTTTCAGTAAATTCTCATCCTTGTAGTTTCTACAGTTATTTTCTTCACTTGATAACACACTCAGATTGTCAGAAACCGCACAATTTGTATTGTTTATTATCCCTAAATTGATTGTTTGAACCTCTAAAGCAAATAACAATTGCACAACTTTTTCCACACAATTGTACATACATAGGAATCACTCACCTAGGATGCAAGTGTAAGAGATACAAACGGCAAAGGCAAGGAAGTCCGGGTAGCGGCCGAGCAGTTGTTCGTGGAGTTCTCCTACAGTCTCAATGGTGTAGTTGCTGATAACACCTCCTAGGATGGAGTCTATGTATCCACTCCAAGCTCGGGCCACAGAGGCAGCTCCTAAAGGACACAGAGTAACAAGATTAGTTGTCTGGAATATTACTCTATGCTCTTTTTGCTAGAGGGCCTTGGTCTTAAATTGTTGATCTGAAGGTTGCTGGTTTTTGATGGTTCGAAGCTGTACCATGGTTACTGGTAATTATGGTTGGTATTGAGTATGTATACTTTATTTCCCTGAGTATTTTTTGGAGGAATAAACATTATTTCATATATACTGATTGTTTGGTTAGTAAAAGTGAGTTTAGACAATGTTAAGCATAACACAAATCCTCAGATGTGCAGAAACACACGTAGAGTAAAAATAATAGCATTTGCGCTAATCAATAATTACCATACACTAATGTATTAACATCTAGTTTTTTATTATGATTTTGTTTGTATATCGCTTACCAATCATGTGTTCAAGAATGATATTCCATCCGATGACAAAGGCCCAGAACTCTCCAACGCTGACGTAAGTGTAGATGTAAGCTGAACCAGCCTTTGGCACTCGTGTTCCAAACTCTGCATAGCACAGGGCTGCGAGCATGGATGTCATGCCAGCCAGGATAAAAGACAAGATAATGCCAGGACCTGCCAGATCTCTGGCAACTGTGCCGGTCAAGACATAGATGCCAGCTCCCACCATGTGCCCAATACCTGTAAACAACATAATGTCATATTAAGACAGTAAGACATATCAGTCAGAACATAGCCAGTTCTCAACATGCATCTGGTATTTTGTTCACCTACGACGAAACGATTCATTTAACAGCATTGTTTACTTACTTAACAGTATTGTTGTTTTACTACTTTACAACACGAGTAACGGACCAATGAGGACCAATGGTTAGACTAATACTTACCCAACAGAGTGATGTCGAAAGTGTTCAGACAACGTTTCAACGGAGTTTCCATGTTGTCATCGGCAGAACTGAGCTGTTTAGTTCTGTTCATTTTTGTGCAGAAGCCTGAGAAAACATGGCCCAGAATCTTGTGCCTGGCCCCTGGCATCTTGCTGCTATTGAAATAACCAAATACCGGTATTAAAAATTGTTATATTGTCAAACGGTAAAAATATGATGTAACTAATTGAAAATAAATTTATTCCATACACAAAATTTGAGAAACATACACTATACACATGTCAGAAAAATTGTTCAAAGGGTGTCTTGAAGTTTTTTATATTGTTGGTCCATTACAAATTCCCTTTCTTTTTACCAGTTAGATGTTATGTGATATAAGGAGTTATTTTCTTAGGTGGTCTAGCAGATGGTTGTAGTACAAAAGGCTCCTTTGTCCGATTTTGTGATGATGTGATGGGAGAACAACGTTTGTAGCATTCCACATGTTGTCTGTGTTAATTAATACATTCATCAAGTAATTTTATAAAAAAATATTACTAAGCTCACTATCAGAATGTTAAGATAGTCTAATTGTGACACCTCCCCCTTTAAGGAGCTTTTGAAAAATACTATTTATTCACAGTTCAGGAAAGCAACTGTGCTGCAGGGAAACAGGGAACATTCCTTCGGTAAATACAGTTTGTGTTGGGATCCAAATAAAAAACCCTTCGTTTATCCATAGTCTATGGTTTATCCTCTATTTTACACGGCAGTTAAAAGCAACAAGGCAAATATAGAGAAAATGCCAGTAAAAATCTGATAAACGACCAAGATAAATGCATGACTTAGTCTAAATTTAGACTTGGTCAAACCGTTCCGGAAATGCAACAATGGAATTGAAATTTTATGTTCAAGAACGAAGAAAAAGAAACAACTTGTAGCATAGGTCATAAAGAACAGCCAACTTGTACCAGTTGTACCATACTGACAAGTCGTCTGACAGGGCTATTAAAGCAGGTAACGCTTTGATGTAATTGTTGGACCATTGATTATATATCTTAAGGGAGATATATAATCAATGGTTGAACGATGTAAAATCAATCGCAAACGCCTTCAGCAATACGTTTAGTAATAAATCAAAATTTAGTAATTGCTTCAAAGTTTATTTTTTTTTATTAGGTGATGAAAACATCAACTTAGCAATGTCTCGTCGCATGGGATCTGGGGTTAGGTACAGTAATGTAATAATTTGTCGAGATTTTTTACTAAGTGGTGGTACGATATTAAAGTATTTTACATCGCATACGTAAATTTAAATACAGATACTTAAAAGATTCTGGATGTATTGCAGTTGCAATGATTGCATTGTTCTTACCTATTGTACAAACGTATATTTGTACCTCAAAAATGCATTTTTAAGATTTAAACATACAAAATTATGTTTAATATCACATATTAGGCTAATTATTGATCACGTGTTTAGTTTGACATAAAACATAGCCAACACTAATGTACGGGAATTAACAATTAAAATTGCATTTAAAAGTATTGGTACTAATAATGCTAAAAAAGATTATAAATAAGTGAATATCGTGTTACACCACAAAACGGTTAAATATTAATTTAGGATTAAAAAATCATACAAAACATACACAATCGTACTCCCATTAACAATTAAATAAAACCTCAATTTGCTGGTTTCCTTACTATAGAAAAAAAGACGGTGGAAATGTTTTATTAAAACGTAAAATGGTTTTAGTAACGAAACTGATGTAAATGTTACGCTAACCCATCTTCATTTGTTTAAAATTTTCAATATAAAACCAAAGGCCTAACTAAATTTCGCCGTCCTTAATATCAACTGTAAAAAGTAAGTAGGTGTTTAAGTACCGATATTTAAAATAAATAAATAAAATATTAATTTTTGTTGCTCCAAATGTATAGATTTTCTTTAATTACAAATACAGTATACTTAAAAGTGATATCCAAAAACTTCCACTGAATTTAATTGATCTTGCGTAGTCTACCAATTGCCAAAAAAATTATATATTCTTTGTTCCTATATTTCAACTAAAGCATTAACCAATATTATTTTCTTGTCCCAAACCTTATGGAATAAACACTTAAAGCATACAAACGCACAAAAATCCAACAACCTTTTCCTTACACTACTAGCCACCATATGGTAATCCTTAATGGTTTTCAGAAATCCGTTTCGGTCAAAACTTCAACCTTTTCATACTTGTTTCCTGTTCAGGACCAGAAAATGACCTTATGTCCTAGGATATAATATGAATACTCACCTGTTAGTAGATTATCTCAGTGATAAGATGTTTTATCACCCGCCAGGAATGGTGACTGTCAATGGAACCGCCGGAGTTTGCGCGGGAAAGGATGATCGATCAGACAGCCGGTGCTAAAAATAGCACCCATATGGATAATGACAATGAGGTAATTGTATTGACAATATCCAGAGTATCCTCCTGGAATATCTAATCCACTTCTTTTAACTAAGTAAAATTACAAATTTGTATTAAGTAAATGTTGAACGTTAAGTTATATTGGTAGACAAGTGGTCGGTAGATGAAAAAGTTGATTCAACCATACTAATTATACTAATAATCGTCTTGGTAACCGAGTGGTTGTGAAGCTCGTCTTCAAATATGAAGGTCAATAGTTCCAAGTGAGATCGTTGCTAATGTTACAAAATGCTGATGTTAGAATGATGATGATAGTAACATCAAACACGTCAAAGTAAAAAAATGTGTAACTAACTAATAAAATTTAAACATAATATGATACGTATAAGTTTTGTTAATCTGATTAGTTAAATAACTAAGCAAATTAACAAAACAAACGTATCAGCTGGCGCATATTTATAACAAATACAACACTCTTTAACTAATGAGCGTGCCCTTAGGGAGAGGGCTTATCAGAAAACTGATACTTTTTCCCGGGAGTTTCTCATCAAGTAATTTCATTTAATTAATGTGGTTGTTAGGTGTTTGGCTTACGGATATATACTGTCTGTTTGACACGCTCTTCGCTCAGGTAGATATTTGCGAATAGGAAAATAAATTTACCATCTTTTGGATATAGCAGTTACATTGGGATTAGAGTAGTGTACTGTTTAAATTTGTGAATATGGGCTTGGGAAAAGAGCTGTGCATTCAATGTTATTATAATGGGGGCGGGATCATACTAATAATATTCTGAATAATGTACTGTGCAAGAGTAAATATGTTCAACACTCTAGTCAACCACGCGTAACATAGTCTACATAACGACAACCTTATTTTTAAAATTGTTTTAGCCAAACCGGCTAAAACTCTACTACTCTATTTTATAGTCAAAGTCAATGGCTGTTTTTCATCTTAAAGTTTTATTATGCTTATCAAATTTGCTCGCTCAAGCGAAAATATGTATTCTTATTCTCATAGTATTCTTCATGTATTTACATTCTTATTCTCTACAGGTATTATCATTGGGAGCCTACCAGTAGACCGACAAGATACTTGGTCGTCTGGCCACTAGACCGTCTTTTTTAATTAAATAGATAAATACTGAAAACCAGTACGTCGACAAGTTATTTCATCGTCATTCCAGTTGATCGGCCTGTAAAACTAAATTATTATATACGAGAAACCTACTTGTCGTCAATCGACCCGACCGACTTACCACTTGCTCGTCTTTTAGGTGGGGATAGGGGGCAGAGTGGGAGGAGCTAACCGGGGATTACCCAGGAGTTTGAGGCGCTTCTCGTGGTTGAACCACGTCGCTCGAGGCTAGAAGCCAGTCTTGCCAACTGAAAGTAGCCTAGCTCCGTCGAACACTACACACTCGGCGTGTTTATACAGTCTGGAGTTTAGTTGACGTTGGCGCGCAATTCTAATGGATAGTTTCGTCGTTTCTATAGCAACCGTGAAGTGACCTCGTTCTCGCGCATTCCTCTGCCTTTGTATTATTTAATCTGCTTTGAAAGATAAGACTCGCTTATGTGCATTGACTATTGAATCAAATAACAATATCATTAGGGGGTTTTGATCGTTTGTTTGGATAAAACTACGTACCGTATATTGTAGAATTACATTTGTAGTGTGGTAATATGGTGTATATATATATAATTAATACGCTACATGAAACTTTGTCGGTTGAACTCCTCCGCCATTTCTTAACCGATTTTATCCATTGACATCTCATTGGAAAGAGCGTGTCGCGTAGATTTGCCAACCCTTGGGTTCTGCCCCAGTGGCTTTGAAAGTTCCCATGTTATCCTTATGAAGAACATAATTGTTTACATTTTGATCAGCTGTATAATTTAATTACTGTTATTTATTTTTCGATTCAATGAAACGCATTGAGTAAATTTATTTACTATTTGAGTTTGTGTAAACATAACCCCCAAAACGAAAACGGACCGTGTTAGTATGGTTGTATCTTGAATGTATATATTTATCGTTGCTTTGTGTCGCTATGACAGATCGTGTTAGCATGATTGTAACTTAAATTTGTGCATTTATCGTTGTTTTGTGTAGCTATAATTTGTTTATTTGTTGTTTTTTTCTTTTAAATGCCTCTGACGCGACAACAACGAAACATAGACAGGAGGCGTACACGTCAGCACCTGACCCTGGACAATCTCAACTATTAGGTTACGAATGCGAGCTAACACTACCCCTAAAAGACTTTTCGTTCTCAATTTGACCCTCTATCAATGACATGTGTTGCCTGTACAGCGAGGCATTTTGAGAAGGAGAAAACCAGCCGGAATGCTTAAGGTTTATCAATAACGAAGATCAGGGATTTAGGTAATCAGGGTCTGAGTTACACAATGGTAATATTTGAGTTGACTCTTTTTAAACTCTTTTTAAACTTTGAGTTAAACTTTTTTAAATATGACTGTTATTGGTTTTGAAATAACCCCTGTAATACTTTGCAATTGCTTGAATTTGAGCAACATGTACACTAGTATATATATAGGACCTGTGTATAATTTTGGGTAACATGGAGGTCAATTTACCTTGTGTAGGCCTATATCAAAAAAGTTTAATATCTTAAATTAATCCAAACGATTCATAGTAGCCAAGTACGGCCTTTGTATTGGTCTTCTTAAGTAATAAAGGATGGTAAAATAACTTCTGGCGATGTCTAGAGAGATTGTTATTTAGAACACATGAAATCCTTTCTATAACATAAATGTCGGCTAATCGTGTGATTCCAAGTACTTTCGCCTGATTTGAAACATATTTCCAAGCCCGTGCCAATATTACTTGTTTCTGTTCGAAAAGGCCATTGCTGTGAGAATATCAGGTAAAACTAACATAGAAACTTGAAAAATACAAATTAACAATAAATTGGCAACATAATAAATATGGAGCATTACTGATATCGCAAGTAAAACAAAAAAGACTTAACTATATAAGTAATCGCAATGGGAAGAGAACGCGGAAGAAAATAATGTCTGTATATGCTGTATATGCTGTGTATGCTAAGATCTGTATAGTCCTTGCCTTATATAATTGACAAATGCTTATATTTGCTCCAAAATAAAAAAAATACCAAACCCTTCAAATATTTAAGTTGACGGGAGCGGGACCTACCACTTCTAAAGAACGCCACCGTGTCTGTCATCCCTATTCTCTTACTTAAGAACACCCCTAAAAACCTTCACCGAATATGTAAGGTACTATCGTAAAAATAACGAGGAACTTATATAAATCAGTTTTAATTTACAATTCTCTGGACGTACATCACTGTGAGAACCGAAGCCTCGGGGAAAGTCCACGGGTGCGGGACTTGCCACTAGGGCGGTCAATATCTTCAAAAGAACGCCACCGCGTCTGCTTTCCCTAACTTAACAACACCCTTATAAGCCCTAAATGAATAGAGACTATCATAAATATGACAAGCACCTTTTACAACTTCTTTCCATTTCCAATCAACCTGACCTGTCCTTCATCGGCGTGAGAACGAAAGTATTGGGGAAGTCCAGAGAAGCCTAGAACTGCGTAGATGAAAGAGAAGCCGCGTTGGATGACCTTGCCACCCCTTCGCATACCTTCATCAGCAATATCTCATAGTGACTTTTTACAACGCAATTTTTGTTGTCAATTTGTCTGATCTGAACAATTTAAATATTTCAAAATTAACTAAGCGAATAGCTGGTTATAATTGATTATTTTTATTGGTATTTGTGTAGCCACAATATCCGGATTGAGCGTAGTAAACGAACATCAACCAGGACGTGTTTGATTGATGCGAGCGAGCTCATCTTGAAAATGAAAGAGCATTTGACATTAAACCACAATAGGACCACATGGTATATTGGATTAAAATTTGCACTGGTTATCAGTGTTCGTTGACTTTGGAAATAAGTCAAACGTCACAGTGTCTAATGCTATTCAGCAAACATTCCACATAATTAGTTCCACTATTCGATTAACTTGAAATGCTTACAGTTCTTAATAACGCTGCCATTGATTTTTATCGTATTAGCTTATCTAGCCAAAAATGACAAAAGTAAGATATTATCATCATTGTGTCACGCACAGTTTAAATAGACACAGTTTAAATTTCGATCATAGTTAGTTGTAATAAACATTATGAATCGGCATATTTTGGGGTAGGAGTTAAGAATTTTATATTTGAATTTCAACGCAAAAAATCTTTTAAAATCAATATTTGATTTTCTACGTAATTTTCTCTCTACAGCTTAAACCATACATTTTCGAAACTTTGAAAATACCAAAATCGTATTACTCACCTACTAAAACAAACATTTCGACATACGGATCAATTATTTGTGCAATCCGTTCCTTAATAAAAACCTATATATTTTCATAATCGTCGCGCGAAATATAAGAATTTGTATTGACCTTATGGCTACATTATCGATCATAGTTGTAATAAACATTATGAATCGGCATATTTTGGGGTAGGAGTTAAGAATTTTATATTTGAATTTCAACACAAAAAATCTTTTAAAATCAATATTTCATTTTCTCCGTAATTTTCTCTCTACAGCTTAAACCATACATTTTCGAAAGTTTAAAAATACCATAATCGGATTCCTCACCTATTAAAACATACATTTTGACATACGGATCAATATATTTGTACAATCCGTTCCTTAATAAAAACCTATATATTGTCATAATCGTCGCGCGAAATATAAGAATTTGTATCGACCTTATGGCTACATTTTCGATCATAGTTGTAATAAACATTATGAATCGGCATACTTTGGGGTAGGAGTTAAGAATTTTATATTTGAATTTCAACACAAAAAAATCTTTTAAAATCAATATTTGATTTTCTCCGTAATTTTCTCTCTACAGCTTAAACCATACATTTTCGAAACTTTGAAAATACCAAAATCGTATTCCTCACCTACTAAAACATACATTTCGACATACGGATCAATATATTTGTACAATCCGTTCCTTAATAAAAATCTATATATTTTCATATTCGTCGCGCGAAATATAAGAATTTGTATCGACCTTATGGCTACATCATCGATCATAGTTGTAATAAACATTATGAATCGGTATATTTTGGGGTAGGAGTTAAGAATTTTATTTTAGAATTTCAACACAAAAAATCGTTTAAATTATATATTTGATTTTCACCGTAATTTTATCTCTACAGCCTAAACCATACATTTTCGAAAGTTTAAAAATACCATAATCGGATTCCTCACCTATTAAAACATACATTTTGACATACGGATCATGGTATGTCCGATTCGTGGTTTAATTCGATTCGTTACAAATTATTCAATTAAAATGCAATCAAAAACTACTTTCGGCCAGATATGTGGTTGGAATGTGGAATATCTTAGCTATTGTATAAAATTATAGCTTAACTAGTGTACATGTTGCTCGAAATCGAGCAATTGCAAAGAAGTACAGGAGTTACATATAAACAAATGACTTGTTAAAAAACTAATAACAGTCATAATTTCCGATGATTTTAAAAGAGTCAACTAAAAGATTATTAACTAATGGAAATACTCACAATTTACATAACAGTCCTATTCCAGTTTAAAGGGTTATTTTTTAACTATCAAACTGCCCATGGACGGGAAAAGGTAAGCTTACAATTTAAGTCAAAATAAAAAGTCTGTCAGCTTTTATAATGTACTGTACCTAAGTTATTTAGCCAATTTGTAGACAATAAGGTGTAGGCTACAAACTCTACAGAACTCTCATGCTTCCATGGGGAGCAACTAATTGAGAGCACGCCCCGTGGTCGAAAAATCGACCAAAAGTATGTTTTGTGAAAACTTCTCTATTTTCACCCCACACTGTAAATAAAACATGTGATTGGAATGTCTTCCATTTGTTTTGATTTTCTGTTTATATTTTGTTGTTATTTCGTCATCACCATAGCAACCCATAAGACCCATGTTAATTTTTTAAAATTTCAAATTCATTTTTTGTGCTTATTTTTGAGCCTATTTTAATTTATAAAGGGATTCTGCACACCTACAGGAAAATAGCTTTCTAACGGTATGCGTAGATTTACCCCACGATACACACGAGCTGAGAAAAAAGGTTTTAAAGAATCATGCTTGCCTATTAATATATAGATAGATTTAATTCCTGACAACAGCTGGAGTTTCAAAACAATGTTTCAGTATGATAATATTTTTGTTGGGCATCACTCACCTTATTGAAGTCACGAGAACGTAGTCCTTGTCATGTCACAATCATACACAGTTCATTGCACATAAAAATATACAAAAATAAAAATAAAAATAAATACAAATTTAAAATATCAGACAAAAGTTCTCAACACCGACGTTTCGCCATACGGGTTCATGAACACATGAAAAAAGTTGATACACGTGTAACCTATGGTTCAAAAATATCTGAACACGTTCATGACACCGGGCATTGTATAAAGTGGGAGGAAAGCTGTATATTATACAAGGAGCTTAATTGGAAGAAAAGGAATATTATTGAGGCTTTGTTTATTACTTCAGATCAAGATTCATTAGCCAACGCATCCATTGATATCAGCCCAGTTTACAATACACTAATAGAGAAAGAAATTAAAGGATGCATAGAAAAATCCAAACAAAAGAGGATAATGCCATCAGCTGTTCTTGATAACAGAGTCCCCCCTCCCCCTCCTCCACCACCGGGGCCGTCAGTCGTGGTTAGGCGCTCACAACGATTGCGTGAGAAGAGAAATAACCTTGAAAACGCCGCACGTTGATTTTGGTGCGGCGAAACGTCGGTGTTGAGAACTTTTGTCTGATATTTTAAATTTGTATTTATTTTTATTTTTATTTTTGTATATTTTTATGTGCAATGAACTGTGTATGATTGTGACATGACAAGGACTACGTTCTCGTGACTTCAATAAGGTGAGTGATGCCCAACAAAAATATTATCATACTGAAGTATTGACCTCACCTAATATACCATGTCGTTTAAGAATAGAATTTGTACCCGGTATGGGCCCGGAGTTTTACACATGGTTAAAGATCTGGAAAAAGCTTTAATAAAGAAAGCTCTTAACGCCAACCACTTGACCTTCTTAATAAAATGCAGAGCTAGCGGGGTTATCCCTGATGGATTACTTTTAAAATCACCATTAAAGGACAATAAATCTAACGGAATATTGCTTGAAGCCAGTAACAAACTTCTTCGCAACAGAATTAACCAAGTAAGATTAGCTAAGTATATAAATAGCGAAAGAGTGGATTTGTTAAAGTGTAGGCTTATGGATACTATGGATATGGTGGATTTAGAACCAATTTTATTCAAATTCCGGTTAAAATATGACAGGGTTTATAATTCCAAAAGCGTCAAACAAAAAGTTAAGTTTGAACGATTATTGCAAAGTAAGAACAAACAACGTGCTGGCCATTGTGCAAGTTTGAACGTAACATCAGATAACGCCGATCGGCTGGACAAACTGGTAGTCAACATCTCGAGTAGGATATTACAAGATAAGGAAAAACATGTTTTGAGCAAAGGTTTAAACTTCGGTATTGCCCCTGGTCATGTGTCCAATGTTGACATAATAGCTTCTATTGAACCTGCTTTATCTTCTTTGACACCTGACGTTAGAGATTACCATAGATTTGGTATTGTTAATACTTTAAAAAAACCCACGGTTTTAAAACCAAACATTACTTCGGTTGAAAAGAAGTGTCTGCATGATTTACAATGTGACGAATCTATTGTAATTGTACCGTCTGACAAAGGTGGAGCTGTTGTGGTCTTGGACAAAATTGACTACAGTAATAAAATCAATGAAATAATTGTTGGGGGACAATACAAACTTCTTAATCGAAATCCGACAAACAGTGTACAGAATAAAATTAAGGCAGCATTAAAGAATAATAAACAATACATTGCTGACAGTACATTTTTCCGACTCAGTCCACAATACTGTAAAGCTCCCCATCTATATGGACTACCTAAGTTGCACAAAGAAAACATACCGTTAAGACCAATTGTGAGTGCCATTGGAGCTCCTACCTATGAGTTGTCCAAATGGTTATTACCTATTTTGTCCCCATTATTTGGCCACTCAACGTCCCATTTAAGAAATTCGGAAGATTTTGTACAAAAGATAAGGGATTATACTCTTAATGACAAGACGATAATGGTCAGCTTTGATGTGACTAATCTATTTCCCAATGTACCTATTGTCCCATGTTTGGAGATTGTTAAACAAAAATTGATGATTGATGACACTCTTCCTGAGAGAACTAAACTACCAATTGACTCAATCATGGAACTGCTCACGGTCTGTGTAAATAACAATTACTTCCAGTTTGAAGATACTTTTTACGCCCAAACGGCTGGCATGGCAATGGGAGGTGTACTAAGTCCCATTTTAAGTAACATCTTCATGGATGACTTTGAACATAAAGCTATTACAACAGCTGAGGTTAAGCCTAAGTTATGGTTGCGTTACGTGGACGATGTTTTTTGCTTGTGGGAAAGTGGCATTTCAGAGCTTAATAGGTTCAAGGAGCATATAAACAGCATTTGTGATACTATTAAATTCACTATTGAATTTGAAAATGATTGTAAACTTCCGTTCTTAGATGTAATGGTGGATAGGTCCTCGGACACTTGGCATACCAGTATGTACAAGAAGCCTACGGCAACAGGACAATATTTGCATTTTGATTCATACCATCCGGACCACGTAAAATTAGGTTTAATAATTGGGCTTATTAAAAAGGCGAAACTAATCTGTAGTGATGAACAGACTTTTCAGCATGAGGTAGTAACTATAAAAAACCGCTTACTTAACAGTGGGTACCCTAAAAGATTCATAAATAAAGCCTTAAGAAAAATATCCAGCTCTGATACAAGTTTACCACCTAAAGATAACAAACCTCTGGCCACAGTATGCATTCCGTATATTAAAAACCTTTCGGAGAAAATACGGCGCGTGAATGCTAAGCAAGGTATTAGGACGGTCTTTACCTCAAAAAACACGATAAGAAGACAGGTATCTAAAGTGAAACCTCCTAACTGTGGTAATGACAATAAAAACGTGGTGTACAAGGTCCCATGCTCGTGTAAACGTAGCTATGTAGGTCAAACTTCAAGACCGGCTCTCATACGGGTTCATGAACACATGAAAAAAGTTGATACACGTGTAACCTATGGTTCAAAAATATCTGAACACGTTCATGACACCGGGCATTGTATAAAGTGGGAGGAAAGCTGTATATTATACAAGGAGCCTAATTGGAAGAAAAGGAATATTATTGAGGCTTTGTTTATTACTTCAGATCAAGATTCATTAGCCAACGCATCCATTGATATCAGCCCAGTTTACAATACACTAATAGAGAAAGAAATTAAAGGATGCATAGAAAAATCCAAACAAAAGAGGATAATGCCATCAGCTGTTCTTGATAACAGAGTCCCCCCTCCCCCTCCTCCACCACCGGGGCCGTCAGTCGTGGTTAGGCGCTCACAACGATTGCGTGAGAAGAGAAATAACCTTGAAAACGCCGCACGTTGATTTTGGTGCGGCGAAACGTCGGTGTTGAGAACTTTTGTCTGATATTTTAAATTTGTATTTATTTTTATTTTTATTTTTGTATATTTTTATGTGCAATGAACTGTGTATGATTGTGACATGACAAGGACTACGTTCTCGTGACTTCAATAAGGTGAGTGATGCCCAACAAAAATATTATCATACTGAAGTATTGACCTCACCTAATATACCATGTCGTTTAAGAAAACAATGTTTGTTTCCCGTGTTAATCTTATGGAGAAATACGAAACTTTAAAGGGTCCCAGGGCCTCACTCTCTAATTATTTACCTAAAAAGAAAGTTTCCTGCACAACTTCACGTTACGCTCTTTCCAATGACACCAAAAACATGTCAATCGGTTCAGTAGTTTCGGAGGAATAATTGTCACAAAAATCCTGCTTGCGTATTAAATAAGTACTAGTGGTCGTCCTGTGGTCGAAACTCGACCAAAAATAATTAATGTACAGACTTCTCTATTTTCTCCCCACACTGTAAATAACACATGTGATTTGAATTTCTTCCATTTGTTTTGATTTTCTGTTTACATTTTGTTGTTATTTCGTCACCATCATGGCAACCCATATGCTCCATGTTAATTTTTTGAAGTTTTCAAATTAATTTTTTGTGCTTATTTGTTAGCCTATTTTAATTTTTAGAGGCATTCTGCACATCTACAGGAAAATATCTTTCCAACAGTATGCGTAGATTTTCTCTGCGATGCACACGACCTGAGAAAAAAGGTTTTAAAGAAACATGCTTGCCTATTAATATATAGATAGAAGATAGATAGATGTGACTGTGGACCCAATTTTGTACTAAACACACGCTGTTGTTTGATCTCGAGTAGCCGACCCAGTGTTAGCATCAAGAGGCCAAAAACTAGGAACGTAGCGCCAGCCACGTCCCTTTCACTTTCAGCAATTTTACAACCCTCGCCAACCCTACACATCCAAAGACAGAGAGAGAGAGGGAGAGAGACAGTAAAACAGCTGTCGAAGTCGATCGGGTCGACCTAGCCTCGGTCGTCAACTCGCTTTCTTTTTCTTCGCCTACAAGCGTTTGAATAGGGGCGCGGGAAAACTACTTGTGTGATGCGGCACGCGTAATACCGGAAAAGGCCTTCGGGTAGTTCTAGAGCGCCGCCAGAATTGGGTCGCGTTTTAGTTGCCACTTTACTATTGAAGATTCTTAAGTGGCAAAAGAGTTTATGACGAAATATACCCCCACCGCAACAAACCTGCAGACTAAGCAAATTTCTATTTGCCTGATTGGATTTACACTAAAATGACTTTTTGAAAATATCACAGTTATTCCATATTTAAATAGAATAAGTTTAACAAGTACTTAGGTTTGCTGCAACAGGGAGGGTAAAAGTGTGTTTTTTTTGTAAAATAATAACATTTTATAAATAAATAAATGATTTTTTTCTAATTTAATGCAAATATTTTCATAAACAAGAAAACTACTACAGTTTACTTATTCCCTGGTGTGACTGAGGGTATACATTCAACTCTAGAAAATACGCTGGTCAACGAACGACAAAGAGCCGCCGATGTCTAGAGTTTCCTTGGATGGGTGGCCGACCGACCGGTGGTCATAGGGTGACGACACAAAGGGGGTGTCCCTAACTTTCCTTGTCCCCATCTTTCCTAAACTCGACACGGATACCCGCCTACCACCCCCTTTGTGTCGTCACCCTATGACCACCGGTCGGTCGGCCACCCGAGTTTAGGAAAGATGGGGACAAGGAAAGTTAGGGACACGGAAAGTTAGGGCCAAATAGGGGTTCGACCGGGGGGGGGAGGGAGATATTAGCTGAACTAGGCTCTGAAACGACTCTTTTAGAACGAATCGTTCCCCTGTTTCAGTTCACAGAGAGCTTAGCTACAGTAACGGGATTGACTTTAAAATCATAATTTGAATATTTCCAAACAGTAAACCTAAAAATGTTAAAAGTCAGACAAGTTCTGATTGATCCAGGCCTAATCGCCTAGGTTTGCTAGCTTCTTTTTTTACCCATTTTGGGTAAGTTGAATATATATTACAAGAAAATATAAACGCATTCTATGCAATAATATTACTGAATATAATGTTATGACACATTGTTAAGATATATTGTTATAATTAGTTTAAAATTAAAATATTTTTGTGATTGTGTAGGCCTACGATAAACGTTATGAAATAAATTGTATTTTTGTTTGCACATTGCGTGTATTTGGTTACTTTTATGTCAGATAGACATTTTATCTCTGAATTTCTGATCCGCTGTCATTTTTTTTTCGGAAACGCTTAAGAAGACAATATTTTATGCGGCCTACTCTGGGAAAATTATAGGACTGCGCGGTCAAGATTGAATATTTTGACATATATTTTCACCGAAAATTCAGTATTTTTTTAAGGGGTTCAAATCGGTTTACAAGGCTTTGTAAAATTAAAGCGAAATATGTTATATGATATTACCCGATGGTTAAAGATTTTCTGGCCAAGGGATCCTTGGCTGGATCCGCCACGGGATTAAACTCTTTTTTTTATATTCACTAAATTGGTGAAAATGGCCCATGTATTTTTTTTTAATATGTGTACCCTATTACGTGTACCCTACCAAGAAACTGAAACAGTTTCAAGTTCATTATGTGGTTAAAAATATCAATATAAAAGTAAGAAACGTATATTATTGAACAAAAAATATCTACATTAAGACCAAATTTAATGTACAAATGGAAGTCACGAACAAATTAGTACAATCAGGACACATGCGTAAATTGCCCAGTGCCCACCCAGTGAAAACTATGTAGGCTATAACAAAAAATCTCATTTAAAATCAAAAATTGTATACAGAAGTTGCATTACGCAACAAAATTAAAAATTAAATAAAAAGGAACGTAAACAGTGATGAAATATAAAATCAAGATATGAATAATATTTGACTGCAAACAAAATTATGTACATCAAAACCGCATTTCAATTTTAAATATTTACAAAATATACTACAGTTTCAATCGGAAACACGGAAAAATAAGTAAACTCATTAAACACATAAATTGTCCGCAATAACCGGATTTAGCGGCGTGTTCTCTTAAACTCTGCCACTGACTGAAGCCGTTACTACATATTGTTTCCTTCCTATTTCACCATTAGTGTATTTTTCATTTGAAGAAAGAAGTCTTGCTCGTCTTTCCCTATATTGTTTGTTCCCAGTTATTTGAAGAGGTTCGTGAACTGATTGGAGCTTAATATAAACAAAGGTATGGGTGGACAACAATTGCCTTGTAAACGTGAACACATCTGGGTGGGACTGATAAAACTTGTTCTTGAAATGGGAGTGAAAACTCTCACATGGGTTTGTTGTAACAGGCTCATCGGTAAAAGAAGCCCAGATGTGAGGTGGGAATATGGCGTCATCAGAGATATATGTATCTAACAAATAGTCCGAAAACTGCTGGATCCTATCATTTGCCGGCATGTCTGATACAAAGTCTTCTGCGAAACTGTCGCCAACTTCATTATGGCTTAAGAATGGCAAGCCAAAGATGTGCCGCAACCAAGATGATTCTTCCGCTAAATGCTGTTCCTTTATTTTTCTGTAGAGCTCCAAACTCGAGTGTCTAAACTTTTTTCCCCGACAGTAGGGCTAAGCAGTACACTCTCACCGAGACGAGACGGAGGGAATTACTTCCCCGCCCAACGGGAGAAATATCGTACCTGCTCTAGGTAGAAAGTTGGTGAATTCGGACATTAGAAACGACCCCAAAAATGTTGGTGAATTTGGACGTAGCCGACACCCCAATAACTGGCCTGTTTGAAAGGAAAATCTGCAAATTGCAAATGAAGTCGATTCGGAGAAACGTGCGAGGGGATTAACGGGACATCGATGTATTCTGTTCACCCATATTTCCTTTACCTTTCCAAGTACTGAATGTTTCTGGGTTTGCTTGGATTAAACAATAGGTGGAATACTTTGTACCAGATGCCTATGACAACAGGCATTTCTTTAATCTTTCTCAGTAATAGCTAGTCACGGGTTGTTCCTGAATTATATTGTATTATTGTTCTAATACAAACGAGAGAAATTCGTCCATGTTCACGGTCGTATAACATAAATTGAAGGCTATAACATCATCACGAAGTTGATGCTACTGTTTTAGAAATATTCAAGTGCATTTTTGATTTAAAAAATGTATGCTTGAATAATCATTTACAATTCGGGTTTACTCCGTGATTAATAAAATAACCCTACAAATACACTTAAATGTACTAAATCTGTTGTCCCTAAGCTCTACAAATAGCAACCATTTAAACAAGGTGAAAAATGTAAGGGGAGGTAGAACTAGATATAAATACAACAAGTGTGTCGTAGTTACAACCATCGAAGTATATAACACAACAATGTGTTATATACTTCGATGGTTACAATTAGACCTAGGTACAATAACAATAGAGAACGAGTCGATTTAAAGAGTCGTTCTCAGAGCTTAGTCAGCCTCCGTTTGCCTCCCCCTCGGCTCAAAACCCGATTTGTCCCCAAGTTTCCGTGCCCCTAAGTTTCCTCGTCCCCATCTTTCCGGACACCTCCGTGTCGGCCAGTGAGTCAGTGTTACCGGTGTTACTTCAAAGATGAATTATTGCCCTCGGGGAATCCCGAGGTAGGCGCGGCGCCGCCAGCTCGACACTTGTTTCGGTCACTGGTCTTGGTTGATTGTTTCGTTTTCGTTTTACTATCTTTTGATACTTTTACATAAACGATATATCCATGATATATTACTAATGAAAATTCAATAAGTACATTGCACACTATAAAAAAAAAACTTACATATAGGATAGTTCATGTAAACAGTTGTTGCTTAAATCGTTTGGAACTCTGGCCACGTCTATATTCTTCATTAGAGTGAACTTAACTGCAGGCTATTCAATAGACTGTGAAAAAAAAACTGTGAATGATTTTATGTACTTGGTTTTTTTTTATAATTATAGCAAAAGCTACCAATCTTTGTCATCCGCGTCATAATTCTTGAGCTAACTACTTCTGCAGTGATATACCTTACACGTCACAAAACTGTATAAACCCTAGATCCAGTAGACTACCTCTGCTCCAACTAGTATTATAACATTGCCGTCCAGGAATCTTTGAACATATAGTTTGACAATAATTGCATGGATAGTACAGCCGTTTCAACAAGGATTTATTTACTATATGTTCTTAAAACTGAAATTAATTAGAAATACTATTAAAATAAATTAAATTAATTAATTTGATGTGAATTTAGCTTTAGTTAACAACACTTATACAAGTTCATAAACATAAACCAAATACACTTTTTTTTAATAGAAACTATTTGCAGGGTCGTCCAGATGAACTTGGAAATAGTACCATAGATAAAAGGAGTAGACATACTCTGTCATACATACATGTCTATACTCCTTTTATCTATGATAGTTCATTAGAAAATCTGAATATACAGTAGTGCCGTGCATTTGAAGTACTTACTCAGAACACAGACTTACTTGAGGACAGTTAAACAATAAAACGCAAAGATCCACGGAAGTAAAGACTACATTATTTAGTAAAAAAAAAACAAGGATGCGTCAGTTAGGGCCAGTTAGACAATTGAAGTACACAGAATTGAATCACCATAGTATTGTCCACGCAACAACGTGAGAGGATAAAACATGTACTTCTTCAATTATAATTACATGTTTCTGTGTAAAACCGAAGACGTCTACAGACTTTACTAAGAAAAACTTCTCCCCGGTAACACAGGCAATGGGAATTCCTTCTAGACAAGGTTTTCAATAGGCCTACAACAAAATCATAAAACAAAAGATGTTTCTCAGGCTAAGTAGCACACTGTGCACTTCAGCAAATAAATAGTTTACCGAGATAACTATTGCTTACCAAGACAGCAGTGTCATTTAAGGAGAAATAGTACAAACTAATGTCACCAAAAGTCTAAATTCATTCTTTATTTTATTTTTTTAAGAGAGGGAAAAATAGACAACAAAGCTTTAATAACCGGTATTATCAATTTGTATTTATCTCTCAATTGAATAAATGTAACGGTAGTTACCTCACCACTGTTAACAATATTTGACCCTCCTATTACATAAATATGTTAGTTAATTTAATATTCAAACTCGTGTACATGTTGCTCGAATTCGAGCAATTTCAAAGTAATACAGAATTTATTTCAAAACGAAAATAAGTAATAATCAATGAGTTTAAAAGAGTCAACTCAAAGATCACCAGTGTGTAACTGCTGGAGATACTCACGATGTATATACAGTAATCAACATTTCCTGTAAATATTTTATCATATTTCATAAATTGGTATTGCTTTTTAATGTTTCTACAAATGTTTCCTGACTTATAGCTGCATAAGGTTGTCCATGTTTATCTTATTTATTGATAAACCTATGTATGGCACCACCCTTGTCGCCAGCAGTAAGTTTACAAATTTCAGTAATTTTTTAATAAAGATAAACACTTTTTTGATCATATTAAGGACTTCCTGTTGTCTGTAACAATTTTATTTGTTCAATCGGCGTATTTTTATTTATTTAGCTAAATAAAACATTTATTTCATTGAAGTAAACTAATATAGGCCTATTTATATTCACTTTACTGTGTATAACAAAATATCGATTGAGAAACAAACAATTACACGTAATAAGAACCTCGCTAGTCCGCTGCATTGTGATAGCTGAAAATCGTCGGAATGAAAACCGCCGCTACAAGATACAGAAGTTGGTACGCCTGCAGTGCCCTCCACAGCTGCGCGCGCCGCTGGCACTGCCGCTCAACACATCCCCACCTAAAAGACGAGCAAGTGGTAAGTCGGTCGGGAGGATTGACGACAAGTTGGTTTCTCGTATATAATAATTTAGATTTACAGGCCGGTCAACTGGACTGACGATGAAATAACTTGTCGACGTACTGGTTTTCAGTATTTATCTATTTAATTGAACAAGACGGTCTAGTGGCAAGACGACCAAGAATCTTGTCGGTCAACTGGTGGCCCCCCATTATCATTCTCTTCTTGCCTTTCCATTATTATTCCATCAGAAAAGGGAGTTAGGGATTCACAGTCTTCCCAAAATAAGTGAAATTGTGAAAGGAAATTACATCACTCAATCAATGCTGTCTATATGGTTATTTTTCACACTTTTATTATTAAACTTAGTTTATATAAATAAAAAGAAAATCCTACGTTACCTAGGTTAACACCTCAAGAAAGACCGGGATAAATGTATAAACTTATATTACAGTCGTGATATAAATTAAAATTGTAGAGCTCCATGGCAGTGTAACCAAACCATCCTTTATGAGCAACCAAGAAGAGAAGAAAAACAAGTTTTTTACTTTTTATTTTTTATTCGTCCTTAGATGGAGTCTTGTTAGGCTCGTCTGCTAAGTCAAATTTGTGGCATAAGCTGTAAATGTATAAAACATTATTATAAATTAGTTAATTAGTTAGAAACCACTCTAAAATAGTCACCTAAGTATGGCTACAACAGCGAGAAAGCAGGACATGCCTCCTCCTGGTGGATTTCGACCAATAAATTATGAAAGAATCAAAGCTAGAACCTATTTTTCAGGTAAGCCCAGCTTACTATTTATTTTGACCAGGGGTAATTTCTGTTGGTTAAAATATTGAAATAAATCACAATGCTCGAAAATAAAGAAACTTCATTTGCCACTATATAAAAATCATAATAACTTAATAACAAATCAATCATATAACTTAACTTCCTTTGGCGTTAAAGTTTAACTCACTTGTTAGCCATGTTAGATTAAAAACACTCCCTGTTGATAAGGCCTAAATTTATAACACTTTAGTTTAAAATGGTGATCGTCAATCAACCTAACAAAATAGCATTGCATTGTGGTGGGTATGTGTAAGGTTGGGATGGACAGCCAATTGTGGTGGGAGAGGTAGGCCTAGGCCTTTCTAGAGAGGCACTGTTCCTTGTCGCCATAAATACCTCGAGCTCAATGGTATGGCTCTAGATTTGCGAATGACACTACTTACCATCTTCTCACCTGGAGCAAACCCTACCCTAGCACTAGAGACGGCTGACATTCAGTTCAATGAAGCGAAACACTGGTTTGAGGCTAATAAACTAGAACTGAATGAAGACAAGACGCAGAGACTTATTTGTACTCTCAGTCATCACGTACTAAGATGTAACCAGTGTAAATCTTCTTGGTTTTTCAATTGATCCAAAACTTGCTTGGGATAACTTAACCTAAACACATATAACTTAATCAGTTTGTAAAAGACTGTCCAGAGTGATCCATCTACTTCGAAAGTTGACAAGGCTTGTCAGCTAACCTTAACTTATTTTCTTGTAGTGTATCCACGCTCTTTTCCATTGTATTTTAAGCTATGGTCTCCTACTCTGGGGCCATGCATCATGCCAAGAAATTTCAATTTACAGAAAAAACGGTAGGCCTACCTACATTTTTTAAAGATTTGATCATTAAGTTTCAAACCTCTGTTAGCCCCGGAATTTTAACCATCTAGTTCTACATCAATACATTTTTATGTCAGCTGCCCATGTGAAGCCAAATCTACACAAATTCCCTAGGTACAAGAAATATCTTACTGTACATAGCCATAGTACAAGACAAAAACTCTGACCTGGACATACCCTTCTGCAGGCTGTCAAAAACCAAAAACTCGTTCCCAACGCTTGCCCTGAAGATTTACAACCACCTGCCAACTTTAATCGAAAACCAAGAGGAAACGGCCTTTTTTGTACTGCCCTGAATAATTTGTTAAGAGAAAAGCCATGCTACAGCCTACAAGATTATCTTAATGAGAAACTTAGAAGTACGGTACACTCCTGATTAACCGAGGTTGTTGGGACCGAGACTACTTTGGTTACCGAGAATCTCGGATAATACGGAGGTGTCTTAGATTCTGAGGCTAGGCGTTACGGTACCACTATCACATTAGGAAGTCAAAGACTTGTAAAGTAGGCTATGTTTTAATAACAATGCATAACTTAGTGAATACAAAATGATTAATAATTGATATTTTAATAGAAAATGTATTTAAGTAAAGACAGTGTTAAGTTATTAAGGGAAACAATAACTCAAACACGCTTAACACTTCTTAAATTGTCTAAGAAAAACTTTAACTACCGGTACACAGTATTTAAATTATGCCAAGCCAAAACTTCAGGTTTAAATAAAAACACAATAAAGTGGACTAAAGTTATTAAAGTATCTATAACATTTTTTTTGTTTGAGTTTTACTTGAACTAGGCGCCTACAGTTTGAACAATTTTCAGGCCCTCAAATGTTCCTTGGCTTTTTTGGAATAACTGCTGCAGCATCCTACCTTTATATCAAGGGATACAAAAACCAGATCCGGCAACAGGTTGAAGTGCGAAGCTCACTATTTGCCATCCTACCTGTGATGTTTGCAGAGCGAGATAGAGCGTAAGTCTTATTTACATAAAAAATATATTTTATTTTGTATGTTTTTCATGCCAATTGCCAATGATATTTTTTAACGTTTTGAAAGGGAACGGTCCAAACCCTTACGTTACCATTGAAGCTGTTAGGCAAAACTCACATTAACTTAGATAAGAAGATAATTATGCCACTGTAATAGCTAATAGCATTGTTAGGTCTATGATACTGATTGAGATCAGCTTGTTTTGTATCTCACTCGATAAAGACAAAAGTGTGAATAATGTACTGAACTCAGTCTATTTATAATGAAGTTTAATACCGTAATGACTTTGTTGACTGCTGATACCAAAAATTCATATAATTATTTTTAGAGGAAATTTTCAAAACAGAAACAAACTTTAGTAAAACAATTATACAATAAAAATAAATAATGAGTTGAACTAAACTTAATAGGTATGTATTAAGCCTACAGTACCAGTTACCGTGATACATAACTTAAAATAACAATCAAAGTGGTGCTAGTCGATGTTCAAGTAGGCTAAAAATATAATAAAAGTTAAGCAATTTGCAGAAACATTGTCCCTCTCATCACAAAGCTAAATACCCTATTCCAAGTTATAGTAATCTAGAATATTAAGTCCAGCTTACCCGCCTGGAAAGTTAGTAAACTTGATGGGCAATTGATCACTATGACTCATTGTTTCAAGTTTCAACCTCATCATATTTATTTTTTTCTGATCTGTGACCGGTTCTCACTTTAGTTTACGGGATTTTGGAGAATACTACAATTTTCAGTTGGTCTTAGAATAGTATTATTTTCCCAAGTATTATTTTTCCTTGTATGATAAAATGAACTATAACAGTACAGTAGGCACAGTTAGTCTGGGCGCGCGGACCCTTGTGTACTAACCGTCCCTCACGCCAAAGCCATGAAGACAGCGCTGAACAACCTCAGAGAGCTGTGTGGGCCAGATGTTTTTGGAAATGAGCAATAAACACTCCATCCTACACCCCCCGCCCTAGCGCGGCCGTGCGCCCAGACAGCTGCGACTACTGTATTTAGTATGACGAAAGTAGTGCTCTCCATGTGACGGTGGTTTAGTGGCAGCAACTAACCTAGTTCCATAAGTAGTTGCTGGACTCTATTAAGCTCCTAGCTCTTTCAGTTGTTAAAACCAAATATTCTACAGTCAAGTTAACTGAATGAAATACAGTTGTAGCTTTTTCTGAAGGCTCTTTTGTCTAACAGATTCCTCAAGCAGCTCAAGGTCAATCGAGATCTAGAAGCTGATCTGATGAAGAACGTTGAAGGTTGGGAAGTAGGTACATACTACGGAGAGCCCATCTACAAGACCAAGGACCCCGACTACCTCATAGAGCCTCGCATCCGAGAGTACTTCATCCACAGCAGCTGGAAAGACGCTTCAAAACGTATCGACATCCGTCACGAGGGCTAGGTCAGTGAGGCTTTTATTAGTTCTTTTATCGATTTAACTATAATTTTGTCAAAACTTGGTTCGGTAGAACCCTTTAAATCCTCAACCACGGGACTGAGCTCCTGGCTTCCTGATACTACCCGATGAACCTAAAACCGAAAGCCTAATCTAATAAAACTACTCGCTATGTGTTTGCCTAATCAATAATCGTAGTTAAAATCAGTGTTTAGCCATTAAAATTTAGTCATTTGTAAAAATAGTTGTTTAGAGGTTACGTTTTCGTTTATAACCTCTCATACCCACTTTTTGTGATACAACGACTCTGTATCAACCCACTCACATCAATGTATAATCAAGTAAATTGTTCATAACAGCTGATAAGTTGACGTTTGTAATATTACAATTTTACTTCTATTCTCTCAATCCTTGAACCTCATTAGTTCCTTACTCGTTTTATTAAGTAGAACAACTAAGCTGCTAAGTAAATAAACAATGCATCAAGTGATTTTTTAATTTTAAAAACTGAACAGAAAGGGCTAGTTTAAAAAACCGGTACAATAACAACGTAGGTAAAAATTATTACCTTTCATAAATAACATTATTTACCATTTTTCAGATTTGAAGCCAGTAAACGTAGAAGTACAAACCAAGAAAATGTAGAACTACTAAACATAATCTTGAGGGTTCTTATAATTAAGAAAACAAATGTAAATAGCCTGTTCTTGAATTAAAAATGTTTACAAAATTGTTCTGTAAATTTTTTTACCTATTTATATCATTTATGTATTTGAATTTAAGTAAAAATTTTTGATGGTCAGTTTATTATATTTACTCAAGTGTGTCTGTATTCCTTGGTTAATAATCCCCTATTAATCCTACAAACTGGCCTGGGGTCTTGGAAAGACAGCAGCGTAAAAAATGTTGCCCCACCAAGTAAAGTTCTTTTTTAGAGGCTACATTAGTGAGTGAAATTTCCAATCAAGTTACAGATATGCTTTTGAGGGTGAGCGTTCCAAACCCATAAGCCTGTAATCTTTTCTAAAAATTTAGGGCTCATGTAGCAAAGTCAAAGTCGGAGTCTCTAATCACTATGCTAGAAACTCATTAAAATACTAAATATGATAAAATGCTAATACAAAAAAACCTAGGTTTACTACACATTTTATTTTTACTTTCAACGGTATCTCCAAATCATTTATTACAAACATATACATCAATATTACGAATGTAGCATTCAATTCATAAGAGATATATAAAATTCAAATTTTACCGAGATTTAACATTTTTTGATATTAGTTTTAAAAGGAATCAATGAATGTCAGCTGGGTCGTAAAGCAGTTTGTCTATCGGTGTGGTGAACCCAGCGTATCTGCGGAACTGATGTCTAGGGTGGGGCGACCGTGTGGCGCCAGGTAGGGAGGGCAGCTTCTCCCTCCATACACTCACTCCCTGGTCTAGGTAGAGGGGGTATTTCTGGTGCAACTGTAAAAAAAACAATTATATGAATATATCATAGTTGTTTAAATACATACCTCTTCAAACACAGCTGAATAAATATATATTTGTAAAAGGTTGTTTTGATTCTAAAGTCAAATCTTTTAAGTTTTGAAACTGGACCTAATTGTCTTTGAACATTGATATTGTCCTGAATAAGGAAACAGCTGATCTTAGCCAGTAACAAAGCTATCTATCCATTCAACACTCATTCTTCACCTTTTATAATATACACCCTGGTGTGAAGGTGACGTAATAATCCTTCGCTCCTGTCATACTCTACCGTTTTTGCTCTCCCGTTAAGAACCGTACTTAAAGGCGGTGACACACTATCGATCTTTTCCCCGAACAAGACCCCGAACCGAGCAGGGAGAAGGGAGGTAAAAAATCTGCAAATTTTCAATCCGAACATTTCCCCGAACAAGACCAAGACCAGACAAGTTCTACCTAGCGCTGTAAAAGGGAGTTTAGAGAGAGATGGAGAGCGTGTGAGTGAGAGCGTGTAGGCTGTAATAATAAAATACCCCCGCCGCAGCAAACCTGCCGACTAAGCGAATTTCCAGTTGCCTGAATTGATTTTCAATTAAATGTATTTAATAAACATTAATTTTAATGAGTACATAGGCTTGCTGCTACAGGGAGGGTAAAAAAGTGTGTTTTTTAGAGAAATATTAACCCTAGCAGTGGCCAATGTTAGAAGTGGGGAATGGCCAACCCATTTTGGCGATTTTGCAGACCATTTTTTGAAAATTCGTAAAAATTCAACCGTACAAGTAAACCTAGCCAACCTCATATTCATTTTGTTCGGAAAGAACAGGAGAATCTAGAAATAGTAATATCATAATGATTTAGACAGTGTATTTTATCGGTAAAGCGAAAAAAATAAAAAAAATTGAATTTTTTTTTTTAAATTTCAAAAGCGGCCTCTGCATTTTTTTTCTACGGATTTTTTTATGGGAAATTTATTATATACATTTTGTAGACAATCTAATTCCCTACATAAAAATATATAACATGTTAGGAAAATATTTTTTTTTATAAGTTTTTGGGGCGAAATATAATGACAAACGGAGAACCGAAAAAATTGAAAACCGTACAGTGTTAGTTTATGTTGTAAAAAGTTCTATAATATATGTGTATACTAATAATGATATATACATGTTTGTAAAGCTAATGAAGTAAGGAATCAAAAAAAGTCATAAAGTTTATGGTAAAAATAATTTTTTACCTATAAACATACGTATATAAAATAATGTTTTTATATTTTAGCGATTTCTCGAGAAAAAAATTCACAGTACTTGGTATACAATTTTTGTACCAAATTTGTTTACTTCAAACCAACATAATAATCTTGTAGTGTATTCAATTACCTACATAAAAATGTATAACATGTTAGAAATATTTTTTTTTTGTAGGTACGTAATAGGGACATAATAATACAATAACCGCAAAACCGCAAATAAGTGTAAACTATAGCCTACAGTGTTTGCTTGTGTTGTGAAACATTATGTAGGCTGATGATATGTAGCCTACATATTTGTAAAGCTAATGAAGTAAGGAATCCAAAAAAGTCATAAGTATGATGGTAAAAAGTTATTTTCACCTATGATTATGTATCAATTTGAGAACGTTTTGAATTTTTTGCGCATTTCGAGAAAATGGAGTGTACAGTATTTAGTAGTCTATATAATTTTTTTACCAAATTTTTTACACCCAAACCAATATAAACATGTTGTAGTGTATTCATTTACCTTTATAAAAATGTATAACACCTTGGGTAAATCATTATATAGCATATATAGCACCTCTGAATGTCAGAATCGTCATTTTTGAAAATGATGCTAACAAAATACAGTAGGTAGTAGGCCTATTTAGTATAGGCTATAACTTTTTTACAAAATTCTTTTTATATGCATAAGAATATGCCCCCAAACCATTATAAACATGTTGTAGTGTATTCATTTACCTTTATAAAAATGTATAACACCTTGGGTACATCATTATGTAGGTACAACAATCTCTGAATGTCAGAATCGTCATTTTAGGACATGATGCTAACAAAATACAACCTTTTATGAACACTATTTCACACAATTCAGTAATATTTATGCATGAAGATTACTGTTATACACACACACAACACTTCACTAACACTAACACTACGAACTAATAACATATTTAGTAATAAATCTCGGATAACACTATTACCGGCAACAACACAAACAAACAATGGCAATACAAGACAGCTGACAGACTGTAGCAGTAATGACTCACTTTCGTCGTCTACATGGAGCATACAGAAATAACCCTGAGTGCAGGGCTGCCACTCTCTGAATCTAAATTTCTTCCTCTTCAAAATGATATACTATATGACTAGTAATAATAACTTTCACTGTATATAATTCGTATTTTCCATACTGTCACCAGACGACTGTTGGCCATTTGTTAGAAATTTCGAAAACAGCTGTTTTCATAAAATCGTACCGATTGTGCAATCAATATTTAGTTATAAATATCACTACCACAATGAAGATAAAATCAATGGCTATCCAGTGGTACCACCCGCAACATCCCAAGACGAAAATTACCCGAGCAGGGTAATGCCAAACAAGACGTGTTTTGCCAGTTCCCAAGTGTCGGCTGCAAAAGTCGTACCGCGCCAAAATTTCATTTGATTTCTAATCGTCGTGACATTGTTATATACCTGCTACAGGGTTTGTTTATGTAATCAAATGAAAGTTCAGAATGTGATCTTTCGAATGGTATATATATTATTCTCATCTGAGTTGATTGTAAGTGTTTTTTTACCGTTAAAAAAATTTCGGCCCATACCGTCACCAGACGACATTGGCCATTCTAAGCATCAACGTCATACCGTCACCAGACGACGGTTGGCCACTGCTAGGGTTAATAACTTAGTATAAAATAAATAAATTTACCAAGTTTGATCAAAATATATCCATAAACAAGCAGACTACAACATTTTACAATATTCCCCATAAGAATAACATGGGAATTTTAAAATAACAATTATTTGAATTTTCTCCGTAACTAATAATAGTACAAAAACACTTTGATATACTAAATTATTTGTTTTTTTAAGCTCTTTAAGAAGGTCTGAAGAGAAATTGGGAAATTTTTCGTTTGTAGGGTCAAAAATTAGAAAACCCCATTTTTACCCCATAAAACCCCCCGTAAAACCCCGTTCCCATGGTCCGATCATGCTGGTTCGCGAACTCATTCAAGTTTCATTTCATTTCATTTCATTTCATTTATTTCCCACGGTTAAACCAATTTTACAAATTTGTCTACATCAAGATGATAATACAATAACAATAACAATAATAAACAATAACAATAACAAGAATAACAATTTACAATTCTAAAATGCATAGCAAAACAACCATAACAATATAATATTCAATGCAGTAGCAACAAATATAAATAGAAAATTGGAAATTACATAACAATAACATGACTGTATCAGCACTTGTAACTTTTGGTTGTGAATCAATCATTATTTACAAGTATTTACAGGTAATTTACAAGTTTAATAAGCAAGCACTACAAAAAAACATTGATAATTATTCAATACAATAGCAACAGATAATAAAGAGGATACTCAAAGATAACATAATTATTTACAGCATTATATTACATGATCCTGCCTTACACCTTCAAACCAAATTTCATCAAAATCGGATAAAAATTACTCAAGTTATCGTGTTCACGGACACATATATATATATATAAATCTATATATATATATATCTATATATATATATAAATCTATATATATATATATATATATACATATATAAAAATTTGAACGAATGGTGTTTTTGGCCTCTGGGGACATCAAAATGAAAAAGTAAATCGGTCCCGCACTTAGGTCTTACCATGCCACCTACGGTAATAGCTACTTCCCTATAGGGAAATTCGCTAAAAGTAATAAAACATTAAATAACATGTTACAGAATGATAGTTTTGATTGCCTTTAACAATTTTTATGTTTATATTAGTTTTGAAAGAATTAAAGTATAACATCAATTACTTAATTAAAGTTAAACATCATTGGTATCATTGATTTAACGGTTTCAACTTGTAAAATACATTTTCAACCTTGACCAAACACACAACAAAATTACAGCATAAATGTCCATTACATATAACGGCAAAATATTACCCAATATTTATTTATTTTAGCAATTAAAGAGTTTAATTGCCATATTAAAGTAGAACTATCAACGCTAGCGCAGGCGGCCGCTCGGTGCGGCGCTCGTGACGATGTACGGGGCAAAAATATACCGTGACACACTATCGTACATCGGACCGATCTTTTCTTTGATCTTTCGCCAAAAAACCGCCTCCAGAGCGCTCGTCTCCCTGCTCGGCCTGATGTCTGGTTCGCCGTCTGGATCGGTGTACGGACCCGTGACACACTATCGAACATGCTCCCTTCAACCTCCCTTCTCCCTGCTCGGTTCGTGGTCTTATTCGGGGAAAAGATCGATAGTGTGTCAACGTCTTCAGGCTTAAGTTTCTTTCACATTACACGGTTTCTGACCGTACAGCAAGATAGTGTTTGCAATTGACCTTCAGTTCATCAACAAGCAGTGAACAGAAAAATATAACTAAATATGAAAAATAAAATCTAAAACAGATCAAATCCATTGATGCTGGGCGAAGTTCTAACCCGAAACCTTGGGGACCAAACACCTAGTAAGTAAGTAGAAAGGCCAACATATTATACTAACTGTAATTAGATTTTTTACGACAATCCAAGACCTTGGGGACCAAACACCTAGTAAGTGAGTAGAAAGGCCTTCATATTATACTAACTGTAATTAGATTTTTTACGACAATCCAAGACCTTGGGGACCAAACACCTAGTAAGTGAGTAGAAAGGCCTTCATATTATACTAACTGTAATTAGATTTTTTACAACAACACATCATAGTGCAGCATATTTTATGGCAAAGATGTGTGTTGGTTGATTGGATGGTAGCTTTTTTGACCAGGATCAGCTAATTCTTAAACCTTCCTTGTGTATATGTCTAAAATTATGGTAAGTCGTAGGTTTGAGAAGCCCATTGTGTTGAAGTAAGAATTGCACCTTGATCCTCTTTGATTAAATTTAATGTGACTTTTTTCCAACAAACCTCTGGAGCAGTCTTGATAGGCTCAGCTTTAAATCCTTCCTTTACGAAGGTTCCGCTGTAAGTTGTCGTCGGCTGCTCGTTGGTGTCTGGTTTTGATAGTTCCTCCAAGATCTGTTTCTTGGCCTGGTCCCAAAGCTCCTTCTTTAGCATCTGTTTTCGAATACCTGTAAATAATCATTAAAGATGAAAGTTTCTGCTGTATATTAACAAAAAAATAATAATGAAGCGTATTACGCTTGATGGTAACTGTGAAAATTTCAAAAACTTCAAATGTTATTCTCATAGAGAATCTGAATACATAAATTTTTGTAGCATCCTCTTTCATGTAATTGTTTTGATCAAATTTTGTAAATGTATCACATACTTAACTTAAACTGTATTACTTATTTCATTTTACAAAAAAAAAGTTGAAAGAAAAACACAACGGCTGTACCTTCTCCACTAGGTGCGGAAGGCCGATCTCCTGTAAATGTATCTTTGGTTGTGCTGGACGTCATGAAAGGTTCCTCAGGCCGCAGTCCGAGCAGCCACGGACGACTGTCATTGCCGTAGCCTTCTTCTTCACTCCGCTGCTTCTTACCCATCCTCTGCAATTATTACATAGGTCACAGAGAAGTAAGGTACAGAGGAAACATTCAATGGAGTCTAGCACTAGTCGTAACTAATACCAACACCACCTACTTCTACTAACCCCCCTCGCCATCATGTAATATACAACGCTCACGCTGGAGACCTTGTGCCCTGTGGGATAGAAACTCCCGCACACTACTCGCTGCTCTGGCTCTTTGCTCGTCACACGTATATTGCCCTAGCACTTACATCATGCTAAAGAAGAAAGTGCTCTTTTGCCCCATTTCCCAAAAGCAAGTTTCTTTGTACCTTTTCTCAGTGCATAGGTGGATATATAGTAGTCCTGGTTAGTTCTTTACCAGTTAATGTCATTCAGTTTTGTCAAGTTGACATTATGAGAAAAGCTCGAAAATACTCGGTACCTGTATTTTGTTTTCAGTTATTTCACTCCCAATCATGTAAAGTGGAACCATATCAATGAATAAATGTATTTTAAAAAAGTCCATAGCCTACCCCGAATTGATAGCTGATTCAAGGAATCCTGCTTGTAATAGTTATGTTTGAACCCTCAACATCTAAACTAGAATGAATTTCTTTACACTTGAATTGTAGCTTAACCAAAACAAATATCACTAAAAGCTTTCATAATCACCTCTAAAATGTAAACTGTTGTTTAAAAAAATGTACCCCTCAATGCAAAAATACTAAAAATTCAAAACACACGGTGTAAATAAACATTGACCAAACAAAACATCTTGTCAGTAACAAACAGCAACAGCTGATCGGTGACGTAGTTCATTGAAGTGCCGCATGTAGCGCCGCGGTAGTTCCACGGTTGGCCGCCAGGTAGCACCCCCTGCTACGTCTGGGTCTGCCCCACCCGCAAGCACATGGCAACCGTGTCGTCGTTGTCCCAGTCAGGGAGGCGGAGGCGAGGCAGTCTTGTTTTGATGCGGTGCGAGATCGATCGAACCGCTGACGTTTCCGATTCCTGATTCTCCACCGATATCCTCCAGTTTCACAGAGAGTCCAGTGACATTATCGTCGGATGTTATCTTTCCGTGTAGAATTTATTTTGTTTTCGTTAGGGGTTAGTGCCCCACCCACTTTTTTAGGATGGACCAGGACATAAATTTCGCAGCGCAATGTTTGCTGGCGATGTTTCACTCTCGTGACGAGAACTACCGCCCCTTGGACTTGAGCGCGCCCGCTAAGGAGCCCGAGAGGGCGAAGCCCCCCGTCTACATGGTCGCCCGCATCCTCACCGACCTGACGGAGATCAAGCAGGAGCCCGTGCCTAATGTGCCGGACGACGACGACCTCTACGAGGACGACATCGAGGAGGAGATCATCGAGGTGGATGTCACATCCTCCCCTAGTGCCGCAGCCTCGGGGACTACGCCCCCCGGGACTGTGTTCCGCAAGAACCACAGGTGCGCCCATCCCGGCTGTACCAAGGTGTATGGCAAGAGTTCGCACCTCAAGGCGCACCTTCGAACCCACACAGGTAACTAGATATATTCATGTTAGATCAATTAGCTTCTAGTTTATATTCCAATACAGGTAATGTAATTGGGGCTTTCTTTCCTGACAAATGACAATATTCATACTGTATTTAACAACAACATCGTAAATTTGAGGTGAACATCCTTGGAATTAGTATTTTACATAATTTAACCGATACACAATGACAAGACAATATCATTAAAACAACTTGTAAAACTGCAAGCAAATCGTTTTGAAGACAACCCGGAATTAGAGAAGTCATAAAACTAAGCTTCGATATCACTAAACCGCCGGATTAAACTTCCTTGTTGCACAAAATTAAAATGAAGTCTCCAACTGTGTTCGATAGTTTAATATCCAATGGCCTTTGTTATCAGTGCTGTCTTGATTGTTGTATACACTAGATAGAAATACTTATAATTAATTGATAACACGGTCTCTTCACGGTCGCTGTACGTGCGTTGCAAATACAGACATCGCTGAATGTATTGGAGAAAACTACAAATTAAGTATTAGCATAAGGTAAATTGTCACATTAGAATAAACTACAGTTTGTAGAATATTTCTACTGTATGTTAAAAGTTTTTGTGGACAGATTATTCATTGTCAATATGAATATAAAATTGTTTACCACACTTCAGTTACAATTTAAAAACAATTGGCATGCGCTTTTAATAATTTTACTCTCTTTAGTTGCTGTTGTCTGTGTTGTCGTGTTTTAGCTTGTACTTAACAACAATCAATTTATACACATTTCGTACAAGTGCTAAGGGTATGTCGTAGAAAATTCAATTAATTTAACACGTGTTTGTACGTTATTGTTTACTCTATTAATATGGAAGGTATCAAAATGGACAAACACAAATATTATGTTACAATAAAAAAGTGTACATTTTTGTTTAGTATCGACGCCTAAAAGAGGACAATTTATTTAAATAAAATTTGTTACCGTACGAATATTAACATACACAACACGTATAGGGTACAAAGAACGATTCGGACTCATCAATCTCATTAGTATCCGGTTCAGCAGTGTAGCCAATCGCAGATTTGAGTAATGATTAGGGAGGCCCTGTCTAATGAGCATTGTTGCAGCAGTGTGGCCAACATCCCCGTGCGATTTGCCAGGGCTGCCACGCCCACACCTTGCAGTGCCAGCCGATAAATAGAACTCAATTTGTTTTCTTTGTTTCGTGTAGTATAAAATTTATAGTGATAATCATTTAGAGATATTGGCTCTACAATAAAGAACTTTACTTGTTAATTGAAGCTGGATTTTTTAATTTCCTCAATAATATTATACAAATTGTTTAAGATTTTTTTCGATTCTTAGCCTGTATTGAAAATATGAAGATTTTTTTCATAAAACTTTAACTAATTGTATAACTTCAACCTTTAGTGTAAAAAATAGCATAAACAATTGCATTCCAGACGTACTTATATTTACATTGCTCACGCCAACACGACACACGAGGAGTTTCACATTTTGATTACAAATTAGAAATTGCGTTAACATTGAGTCATTTTCCGAGTTTCAGTAATCTCAGTCTCAAGACCTCATATCCGTCGTGTTGAAACCTGCAAATCCGCATCCTGGCACGTCTCAACATGAAACTTCACTTTTTCTCGTGCCAAAACCTTTCTTGAGAAATCGATTGTTTGGTTCTTCTATTTGCATCGCTTATGCTATGAGACCTTATTTAAATAAAACGCCAAAAGTAAATAACTAAGCATATGGAAATGTGAAGATCCTCCACAAAACCTACGGGGGTCCCTAATTTGCAGACAGAAATAAAGAAAATTTATTTAATCGATTTTATTCGAGTTGAGCTGACAGAATGGAAACTCGCTATAGTTTTGCGCCGTTGCCGTATCAGAGGCATATTCACCTTATCAACACGGAACTGCGACCTTGGACTAGACCACCGACCCGACACTCAAGGTCGGGAAACATCCTTCAGTTCTAAACAACGATCCTGTACCACAGACCTGACCTTGGACAGCTACAGATGCGTAATTGTACCAACTAGGACTGGCGAGGCTGGGGATGGGATTGAGAAAAAAATTTTAAAAAATTCTAACATTCAACAAATTAACGTTTAAAATGAAAATCGAAATAGGAAATTCAAGTGAATAGTGAACAAAGATTGTATACTATAGGCCTGCGTCAAGTTTTTTTAACACCTCAACTTATGGAATCGCGGTGATACGCTGGACGTTCTTGGTCACATGTCTCTCACTTTCATTCCCTATGACGTCGAAGTTACTCTCCGAAGGCGTCTCTTTGCTCTCTCCACCCAGGATGTGAACTGTATTGTGTGTTTGCCCAATGTTCGACGGGACGGAGGCGTCGGTGGCGGGGAAAGCGTGACAGAAGGCGGGAAAGTCGACACACTAACTCTGGAAAATCGATTGTCGCCGTGAAAATCGGAAAACCGCGTCCGGTTGCTACCACAACACCACGTCTATCACGGACCTACCTGATTGGTGTCTAAACTTGCACACGGGATTGGCGGATCTTTTGGTCGAGTCGAAAAAGTTTTAGTCTTACCCCCTTCTACCTTTACACTCATACCTCTACCCCTGACCCTTAAACCCCCTACCATACACATTTATACCATTTACCCTGTACCCGTATACCCGATACCCTTATTACCCTAGTTTTGTACCCTTTACCCCCTTCAACCTTTACCCTCATATCCCTTTTCCTGGCCCTTACTCCCCCTACCATACACATTTATACAATTTACCCTGTACCCGTATACCCGATACCCTTATTACCCTAGTTTTATACCCTTTACCCCCTTCAACCTTCACCCTCATACCCCTACTCCTGACCCTTAAACCCCCTACAATACACATTTATACCATTTACTCTGTACCTGTACTGTATACCCCATACATTTGCGACGAGATTTTCTGCACTGGAAAAATAAAATATTAAAAGTGCAGCAGTCGCAACCGTTTGCCGGGGATAGCTCAGCCTACAATGGCTGGGTAAAGTTCCAGGGTCTGCGATAAAGTCAGGGAAACCACTAGGCCAAAAGCCGGGTCTAACCGGTATAGGACTGGCTCATACACGGGCACTGTGAACAAGTCAAAAACAAGTCACCAAAACAAACGTGCAATAATCACTACCAGGCCTACGCCGATTCTCCACACTCCTAGGGGGTCGTTGCTGACTACGCAACTCGGGCTTCGTTCTAACTATTCAATAGTTAAGCCCAGAGTGCCTAAAACACGGTGAGTTACACGACGAATTGCCAATAAAAACCACAACGCGCGTTATCACCAGGCGGGGTCTACTAGGCCACTATAATCCAATACACAACTCTAATGCCCAAGCTAAGAATCAACCAGTTTACTCAATAATAATACCATATAATAATACAAGTGCACTGACGGCAGAGTGACTACACCTCTAGTAGCTGGTCTCAATAAATACCAAGCCAAACAAGCAAAGCTAAATGCCAATTACACTATTAAAATATTGAGCTACTTAGTAGCAGGTAAATAAATATTAAATACGTTCCAAACACTAGATAAATATATTATCTGATAGCCGGTACTCCGCTATCCAAGCTACCGAGATAACGTGTTGGACTACCAAACAAGCTGTTCAGGTTAAATTGAAATAATCAAATGAATAAACAATAACAACCCTACTACTGCTACTGCTACTACCAACTTTGTGTTACTTAGCTGGGCTTCTGTTAATAGGCTAATAATATTAGCTAGAGATATAAAGTCAATGCTACTAGCCTACTGGCCACGTGTTTCCAACTACGCACGCTAAATCGTGCAGCCTAGGTTTGTCGGGCCTCAGAGTTATTAGTAATATAACTAACTCCTGGTACAACGCAAAATAATAACTACTACAGTCAATTAAATTATATTATTTGCGCTCTGGCACCTGCCCAGAACCGCCAGGAATACACTTTTTATTCCTGACACCTGTAAATAAATCCTAACTACCGTCAGGCTTTGACCAGCACGGTTACAACTCTAACTCTCTAACTCTCTTAAACCAAAATACAATAAAACGTCGTCCACTCACCCCAAGTGGGTCACTGTCTCACTACCCAACTTGAATGCCGACACTGTTCACCGGTATCACCACACTCCGATGTACCACCAACGTACGCCAGCCGTCTCCACAGGCACAGGACACCAACCGTCACGTACACTCCTCTCTACGTACACCGTACACCCGTCGTCTCCTAGTCGTCCACAAGACACCACACGATCCTCACTGTCCGGGATCCACGACTCGAATGTCCGTCCTAGGCTATCCTGAACATCTAGGATATCCCAGGCTTATCGGCACTGATAAGCCGGGTCAAAGGGCGCTCGCTAGCCTCGCTGCCGCCGCTCGCTCACCTCAACAATCGGTGCGCGGCCAAATAGCAAAAATATACCCCCCTAGGGAAAATAGCTCGTTACACATTTATAATCCTAGTGTTGTACCCTTATACCCCCTACATTTACCCTCACACCCCGACTCCTTACCCTTACACCCCCTAACCTCCTACACTATTACACCATCTACTCTATACCCTCCTGCCCCATACCCTTATAACCCTAGTTTTGTAACCTTTTACCCCCACCATACATATTTACACCATTTACTCTATACCTATTCTGTGTTATAACCCTAGTGTTGTACCCTTACACCTATATACCCATTTTATCTCATGCCCTGTAGGCCCTACTCCCTCCATTGTAACTTTATACCCCTTCCCCTGTACCACTATGCCTCCAAGCCAGCACTCTTTAATAAGTAGTGGTATACAGATTATCATAATTGATTTTACACTTCAACGATGGTCCTGAGCACAAATTACCATTCAATAATTGTCTTCAGCTGATCCCTGAGTACCTATGTTTCATCGAAGATTCTCTTTTCGTTTCTATTTAGCCCTCAAGTATACCGGGTTGAAGCGTAGTTTTACAGGGGTTGTGTCATGTGTCGGTTGTGGGGGAGTTTAGTTCAACAAAGGTCCTTTTTGTCACCCCTCTACAATTATTACGCCCTTCAACTCTGCATGGACTAGACCCTGTGTGTAGCAGTGTTGCTTAGTTTGCATTGCAACCAAACTTCAAACATCCTTTAAACACACCTCATAAACTATGAACCAGTTATTAAATTACACGCGCATATAACGATGCAGGATGTGCTGTGTGCATGGAGGTTTCTCAATATTTTGAAATATAGTATGTTTAAAATTGTATGGTGACCCTGTACTAATGACATGTTACAAACGAGACCAAGGTAATAGCTTTCACACACTAACTACTGTAACGACCAAACGATAGTCACTGATAGTATATTGCCCAATTTAGAAGTTGTACTAAAATACAAAAATATCCTCCTTATATGCAGAATGTGCACCTCTGAATTTTACCATTTCGAGCTACAGCAGAGCCTTTGATCGAAATGTATATTTTATTTTATCGATGGGACAAAACTACAGAATATTTTAACCCAAATATGAAATGAAGGATGAGTGTGGAATGAGTAAAATGACAGCTTTGTTGTTGAATAAAATCAGCTGTTTAGGAAGGACAATTAATCGAAAGCTGGATGACAATGACAGCAGGGGCAAATTTTTTCTTAAAGCCACTGACTAGTCAGGATCGAACCGGTATCGACATCCTGCTGATAGGCTAGTAGTACGATAACGCGATAACAATTTTTTAAATAGGTATAGTTAAATATTTACTCAGTATTACCATTCTTTTAGAAATTCAGTTCCATCGTCTGCTTTAAATGTGAAACAGTTTTTGTTGTGTTTCATGCTCTGTTACGCTTGAATGCGCTGGCATCGACTAAACGTGTCTTTTGTATATGGTGAATTTTATATCGTGCCTTCAACTAAAATTACTTGACATACATAACATACTTTAGCAACGCCGTAAGATGTTGTATAAAAGAGTATAAAAAAGTCTATAAGATTTTCTTTATTCTTTTATTACCTGTTTCACTCAAATTTCCTTTGCCCATATTCGGGTGTTTTCTGAGTAATATTTCTTTACTATTTTACAGTATGTATGACGATGGAAAAAGACTGTTTGCTACCCAGTAGTATTCTAAGTTAGTAGTGCTTGAGGCGCTTTAATATTTATGAAGCAATTACTAAACCAAAAGCGTTCATTAACATTAAACCCTGTAGACCTATTTGCTATACAGGTAAAGTGACCATACTGTACTTACACACATTGTGGTTCTTAGGAAACAAGAAAACGATAAAATACAACTTAAAAATCGCAGTTTAATGTATATAGGAAGTGAGATACGGAATATTTGCTATCACATTAGTCATAGATATTCATAATCAACTTTAGATGGGGAGATTTCTGTGTTTTGTATATTACCACACAACTATAACTTTTTTCAAACTTCATTGATTGTATTTTATATTTTTACAAGGTTAACAGAGTTTTTATCCTATCACAACAATTTCGATCTTTATACATATGAAACGTTGTCCCTCGCCTAACCAAATAAAATTTATACAATAAAATCACTAGCGAAATATAATTTAAAAGTAGCAACCTTTATTGTTCATCCCAACATTAATATAGGCTACAAATACATCCTTAATACGTATACATCTTTCATCGTAAAATGAATTCAAATCTCACATTACTTCGCATGAATTCATAATTCAACTTACCCATTAGTCGGTACTGCACATTTAGTTTACGAATGTTGGCAACGCCGAGTGAGAACAGCTGATGACACATCACTCATTGTTGAGAACAGCTGTTCAGCTGTTGTAGAGCAGGTGAGCGCGGTCGCCCCCAGAGCAGGCCTCCGCCGTCCCTTGTCTTCTGTCGTCGACCTCCTCGCTGGACCACTCCCTACCGTCAAGGAGACCCGGGTCGATCTTCAGGGTCAGGGAAAAGTCGAAGAGGCGTGCGAGAGGCTTTTTGCCTTGGAAATTAAACAATTATTATCTTGCGAACTAATGTAATACATAAACTAGGCTGGGGAGTCGTAATAGGCTTAACTAAATAATGTTTGTGATACAATATATTACATAATGTTTGGATTATTACGAATTAGAGAGAATTATGCCAGGAGAAGTTCCCCTTTAAATGGACGTTTGTTCTTTTAAATAACTTTATGTGTGTTTCTTTTAAATTCAGACACAATTTTTAATTTTAGTCGCCGATGTGATCTTGAGAGGAGTTTAAATGACTCGAAATAGGATCCAGCTGTGCAAGACAGACATTTAATCAGCTGATCTCAGACTGTAACAAAGCTATTTTATCCATTAAACATTATTTAATCTTTCGGTAATATTGTTTACTAAAGAAACAGCTGATTTCAATCAGTAACAAACCTTTAAGTTAAAATACACAAATCCTTATACAATCAAACTATTTATACTTCAATCTTAATTCAAATTGTGTTTTTAAATGTTTATGTATTTTTATTGTCATTATTCTTGTTCAAAAAAGTGTTTTCGTCAGCTAAAAGTAGTAATAACGCCAACACCGCCCATACACGGATATACGAATTATTCAGTAATATCCGTCTACAATTTCAAAATTATCACGATAAAAACTCAATTTTGTAAATCCGAATAACCTATTATCACTGCAATCCTTCGCTACAGCCTTTCATATTTTCACCCCTTTCAATAAATGGCCGGAAACTGCTCAATAAGTCATAACCGGTTTGATTCCTGTCATTTGATTTGCTGTATGGAATGACCATTACAGCACTGACTAGCAATCGTTCTACAATGTGAATGCATTGATTTTAATTAAATAAACAGGTTGTATACAGATTAAGTACCGTGTATAGGCAATGCTATACCGATCTCCGACACATTACATAAAAATAGCTAGACATTTGAAATAGTTTATAGCTTCTCCGTGAGTCAACAAACATTATCCAGTGTGATTTGCTACCTGACGCGTCCTTGGAGGGAATAGTTATAATCGCATCCTTCAACATATACATTTTGCAATGTAGTAATCTTAGTGTACTTGTAAACTTCAGTATGCGTTGTAAGTGAACACAGCTATAGACCACATCTAACGTCCGATTTTGATACAATTTGGTATGTATATATACAACTTTTGGTATTTTTTTCTTTTTTGGAATTTTGATTTTTATGGTTTTTTCATATAACTCATTTAACAAAGGAAACAGCTGACATTCACAAAAACGACTCGTACGATTTTAATTTAAGTTTTGTATGTTATGACACTTTTAACACTAAATAAAATGGGACAACCCCCAATATATTAAAGTATTATATTGTCTGTGCCCCAATGGTGTAAAAATTACGGTTCAAATGTTATTGCAGTTTTGTGATTTTTCCAATAAAATATGGTTACTCCTACCGCTTCATAAATAACCCTTTATTGACAAGCTAATGGGAGAAGGTATGCGACAGATTGGTGATATTATTTAATTGGTTTGAAATAAAATCTTTAGCTGAATGAAATATTCGAACCACCTACATTATTACTTGGTTGAAATCTAATGGTGATTGGTGAGATTCGAACCAAGAACTTCAGGCACGAAAGTCCGCGCTCTACCACCAGACGGGAGGTCAAAGTGTTGACTGTACAACGCGTGTGACCCGATAGTAACTTTTGACCTCGAGGTCAACAATGATAACTGCGCGACAATCACTTTGATTGCCCACTTTGTACAATTAATTGTTTCGTTCGGACGCGCTCGGCTTACTGCGCTCTTCTTGTAAATCACTGTAGTGGAAAACTAATTTTCACAGAGATTCAGAGATTTTCAGGTTATTTCAAGAAAAGTGTTCTACTAAAATTTGTCTTATGCGAAAGTGATGTTAACTACCTGACCTAACTTAGGGGAAGTTTTGATAGTGGCACCCACTTCTTGAATAGAGCCGATTTTCACATTTATATTCGCAGTAGTAAAATTTTATTCACAAATATTAATTTAAAATTATGATTTTTTAATTGAAAATCTTGTAGACCAATTAATAAGTCCTTCAAGCAATACCAAACAATCAACATGACATTTATAAGATCGCTTGTGTGTATGACATCATATCAATTTGCCAATGACAAGCTTACAGCGAAATTGATATTGCCAACCTCTACATGTAATATTTATTTGGCATTTATAACAATAAAGAACGGTGACTGACGCAAGACCTTTGCGTCAAACGATTTACGTAAACTGACTGTTATTGTAAAAGAGACAAATTTTGACATTATTACTGTGGCGGTGGCGTCGTTGTGGGGACTATTGCGTCACTGATGCAGGTGGCAGTGGATGACGTAATGATAGCAACATTTTCATTGTTGTGAGATGTCGTCTGCTTCGCGATGACGTTAAAGGAAACTATTGTTGTTGTCTATGGTTAGGTTAAGTATACACGTGTATTTTATTTACACCTAATAATTTTGTTATGCGTAAAAAATGCGTTCTATCTCTAACTAATTTCATAACGCTCTACGTGTAATAATCCTTTTTTTGAATAATTTATAAATTGACTTAGTATTTTATTAGATTTGTCATCCGAAATCAACCTAAACTAGTTAGGGTGCGCTTTATTTAGCCTTATTTTACAACTGAAAAACGTTGTATTTCAAAATTTTGCAATCTGATCTTTTTGATCTTGGTGTGACTTGAAGAAACTTTAAATGCTAAATAAAAGTTTTCTTTTACTCTACTTTTTCAGTAACTTAGGCTATAGGGGTAAACATTAAAATGTCCGCCATTTTGAAATTTAAAATTGGACCAACTTAATGTTTTTTAACGTAGATATCTTCTACCTTAATATATGCTTACCAAGCTTCATAAATATCGGTTTGAAATGTTCAAAGATGAAAAATTGCGGATATCTGTTTTGGAGGCGTTTATGGGAGAATTACGTTGTGGTGCACTACTACAGTGGAACCTCGAAAACAAGTCACCCCAAGTGCCATTTTCAAATCCCCTCTGAATTAATATTACCCCTAACCACGTGTTATGGAGTTTTACCGTTTACTTACGGGACACCCTGTACGTTGTGGTGCACTACAGTGTAACCTCGATAACAAGTCACCCTTTAAGTGCCATTTTCAAATCCCCTTGTCATTTTACCCCTAACCACATGTATTGTAAACCCCAATAAGACGTCGACCTCGACAACAAGTCTTATTTAATCCCCACGTCTTATTATCGAGGTTCTACTGTATTGTCAATAGGTAAGTAGGTGACAGAGGTTCGACAACGCACCAGGCTTTGGCACGTCACCAACATTTACACTGAGATGTCTTCCGCGTCACAAATAGAGTCTTCATTCTCGTCTTCCTCCAATGGCAGAGCGTTGTGGGTCAGAGCCTCGCGCTTATCCGTCACTTGGTCCAGTTTGGATAAGCGAGGTTGTAGCTAGTTTAGTTCCTACTTACCACCATAAATCTATTTAGCGTGGGTAGCTGAGTGTTTGTAGTGTTAACCTTCAAATCTGAAGGTTGGTTGAAAACTAAAGCATATTTGACGTCCCCGCAAAATATCTAAGTAATTGAAAGTTGTTTAAATTAAATCAATGCTAAAATGATCATGACCGGTATCTGTTCGTTTTTCCTGAACTCCTTACTTGCAAGCTGGGTAAGGTACGGTTAGGATATTTTTTCTTTAAATCGAGTATATAGATACACAGTAACTGTTATAGTGAAAAATTATTTACTTTGAAAATGATGAACATTCCTAACCTAACCGAATCTGACCTTAATCGCGTTAGATTTGACTAGCTGTAACCCGCGGGCTTTGCCCCGTTTAACTTCTTAATTTTCAAGATGATCTCGTTCGCATGGCTCAATCACGTCCTGGTTGAAGTTCGTTCGCTACGCTCACTCACCTTTAGGTTGGAGCTCGTTCGCTGCGCTCACTTGCCTTCAGGTTAGCTCGTTCGCTACGCTCACTTGCCTTCAGGTTAGCTCGTTCGCTACGCTAACTCGCCTCCGGTTGAAGTTCGTTCGCTACGCTCACTCACCTTTTGGTTGCAAATTAGCTGTTGTCATAAATGTAAAAGAAATAATAGTGCTGCACCCTGTTGGTAATCCTTGTACCTTTAATGCTATTGAACATCATAGAACAGAACCAACTTGTTTAATTGAAACAGCTCTTGATTAATTAACTCCATTTCTCATAAGGTTAACATGGGAAACTCCAGAGCCACTGGGGCGGAGCCGATTGGACGGATCACGAAATTGATGGTGTATAAACCTATTCCATGAAATTCTACACGTATGTACCAAGTTTCGTGGCAATTGGTTCAGCGGTGTCCGAGTTTATCACTGCCAAACAAATATATATATACAAACATCCTCTTTTATACTTATAGATTCTGATTAGTTTACTCGCCCCGCCAATACAGCAAGGTGCGTAGCGTAGGATATGAAAACTTATCTAAAGATATCCTAAAGATATGAGAGTTGGATGGATGTAATGATAGCTTTATTACTGACTAAGATCCGCTCTCAGCTGTTTCGTTAGCCACGGCCATTTAAAAGCCCAATGATCAAGGACAGCTGGGTCCAGTTTTGAATCATCAAGCAACTGACATGTCTCAGGATCTACTGGGCAATAATTTGATTAGCAAGCGAGCACTTCATTTGCTCAGCTATGAATTATAATGGATTCCAACCCAACAATACCGTCCATTCATAGAGGTGTCAAAACCTGATCATATCCAGGCTGCTTTCACGTTTTCGCGCGGAGCGAAGCAGAAGAGCAAAACTAAACGTAAAGTGAGGAACCGAACCACCACTTGGCTGGCCCGAGGTGCCCGGGGCCGGATGCGGATATGGGATGGAAATGAGCGAGTAATTGATAATCACGCCACCCGGCGCGCCACCGTGCTGTACTAGCCTCGGGCAGGGTACCTGCTAACACAAAGTGACATTTGATGGAATCGAGAGGTCACTCGTATACAGTGTGATTTCTAAGTGAATTTGACAATTTGTGAAAATATTTTGAGGGATTCTCGATAGCGTCAGATTTATAGTAATGGGTACAGTTGCGTGGAAAGAAAACTCATAAAAGAGATGTTTCGAAAATCATTGAGCAGTTGATAACCCAGTCTTATTATAATGTTTATTCAATACTTTATTTCTTTTGTACTGCGATTCTATTCTACTTCTACATAGAATTGACACACATGCCTACAGCTGATTACGAGTGCAGTGTGTGAGAATTGATGGAGTGGAGAGTGAATGACCTGTGTTTAGCTTGTTGCAATATACAAAGGCGTTTCTAAAGATTTTTTTTTGCCAAGACTTGCACAGATTTATTTGTAGAAGACGATTTATTTATATTTGTTGGTTGGTCTCTGCCTGGTACTGTTTTTACACATTGCTACAGGGCAGGATAGACCTAGAGAGTTGCGGCATTATCACTAAGTTCTTTGGTGATTGGCGGGATTTGAGCCCGGGACCTTTGGGACCGAAGCCCCGCGCTCTACCACTATACCAGCTAGCTCTCCGAAGGCATTTCGGACTTATTTACTTCGATAAAAAAATAAACATGATTTATTTTTGATAAATAATTGCACCTAAACAATTTCTACACGTGAACTCAAAACATATCAGTTGTAAGTTCTTTATACAACATCCTCTAGATTTTATCACCGTCTAATTCAACATTGGACATATCCTCACAATCCGCTACGGTACAAGACCACTGAATGCGGAAACTACGCTAATTGGCGGAAGAGAAGAGCGTGTGTGAAGTGTGAGTAGTTGTGTCAAGATCCGCAGCAGCGCTGTAGTCGCGTCAAGGCCAAGGTCACTCGCAGTCGATAACAGCTGACCTGGCCCGGGCATTGTTGCCAGCGAGGGGGTTGGAGGGGTTGTTTTGTTTATTGAATCTAGATTCATGCGTTAATCGATTACATCGTTCAAACAGATAACAATCTGACGTTTTTATAAACGAATGGAAAATATTATGTGATGAACGTTTAAGTATAATGTAATTTGGTGTGTTAATGACACTGACATTTTGCTTTTTATGTAAGGATCAGCAAATAATCTGATAATCTTACAGTCTAATGTCTATCTTAACGGAAAATTCTAGTAACAATGTTAGGATTTGTTCTTTTTGTAGCCAAATAGTAATTTCATCATGGTAAACAGATTATAGTACTGTAATTGGCAAATGTTCATTATTATAAGTATGGCAGTAAGTTATAAAAGTTTATAATTCGGTCTAATCTCAGCTTAGAAGCGTTACAGTTTCTATATGTTTTTAAATTAAAATATTATCTGACGGTGTCACTCTTTATATGTAGAAATTTAAGTTCTTTCCTTTAAAATAATCCATTTGTCTCATTGTCATTGTACGGAACAACAGGCTGAGAAATTAAGGGTACAAAACTATCATAATGGAAATGGTCGTGATATACAGAAGGCTGTGAAGCTACAAACTAAAGTGTTTGAGTGGTCGTGATATACAGATACAGAAGGCTGTGGGTGTAACCTCGAGCGTGGCCACGAGGCCAACTTGACCTACTTGTGTCTGTTTAATTTATGTCTACAGAAATATATTTTTTCAGGCCAAGACGACAATTTCGTCGAAGCGACATATACGTCTACGTAATATTACTAAGTGACTAAAAGGATGTTATAATTATAGTTCAATTTCATTGAGTTGTAGGTACCATAGTAGGGCCTACACAAGGAGCAATTCATATTTGTCAATTTGTCAGAAATTAATTCCGTTCCGATATTGCATGGACACTTCTCTTCCTACGTACTGAAGATTGTTTTTGTTTTTTTATTCCCGCTAACAACCTAAACGAATGTCTCTAAATGTTTTATCTCTTAATACATAAATAAAAGTGTGCAATACTCATTGGTTATACCCTCAGAGATAGTTTTAGTTTAGGTCTTTTTTGTCGTTTCTGGACATAAAACGTCCGCTAACAACCTAAACGAATGTCTCTAAATGTTTTATCTCTTAATACATAAATAAAAGTGTGCAATACTCATTGGTTATACCCTCAGAGATAGTTTTAGTTTATGTCTTTTTTGTCGTTTCTGGACATAAAACGTCAGCTGATCCACAAATTTGATGAATAAAGGAGTGTGTCTAATCTTGCAGCTGTTATCATACAGTCTCATTCATCATATTATCTCAGCCAAGGTTATCATACTAGTGTAGATAGGCTGTATAGTACATCGGTGGGCTTGCCAGTGTTGCCAACACCACAACACCAAACTACGCATTATCACTACTACGCGCCAAACCACGTGACCACGTGGTGGATGTCAAGGACGTTCAGACGATTGTTATGTAACTCCACACGTCTTTGCATTGTCACACTTCCGCCACGTCGCTTAACTTCCGTTATTGGACACTAACGGCATCGGTGTACTTTAATAGTTTTACACCTCGCATAAGTTATTGCGGAATCAACAAGCAAGAGAATGATTACTATACCTTGGACTGCTTACAGTCAACGGAATGCTGTAGACACAATAAAAACACTATTTATTCTATGCTACAACTTTGAAAATTGAGTAGAATGAAAATGAAACTATTGTTGCCAGGAAAACAAAGGTCGAAATCACAAGCAATACGAACGTCGATAGTGGATATGCGTATATTAACACTGCATTTTATGAAGATATGTCAAAATTATATTGCAAAATAAATGAATGTGTAGATGTAGATTACCAAAGAGAATGCTCGATTAGTAGGGAGTCTGTATGATAGAACCTGTCTCCCGAATCTCCTGAGTACTGGCCAATGGTAAGTCCCAGTAGAGTTATTATACATCGATGGTCCCAGGTAGGTGGAGGGCCAGAAGACAGGTTCCATCATACAGACTATAGTAATATTCGAACCACAATATGGAATATATGTGACGTTATCAGCCTTCAAAAAGTGTTCATACTCTTTCTGCGATCACTATCACATATTCAAAGTATGTCATGTCAAACACGCAACGTACTTGATTTTCTATTAAGAATGAAACCAGTTTGTGATCGATATTTTAGAGCTCCCCCGTGTAACTTTACATGTTCTATTCCCTTCCATTCATTCTCCCCAATCCACCCTCCGCCCTTCCTAGCTCTCCCTATGCATCCCTTAGGATTCCGCACCGAGTCCTCAGATAAGTAGTTTACAGTGCTCAATTATTTGGAGGCAGTAGTTTTTATGCTCATCCGGTATCATAGTTGATCAATTCACTTAAGTTTGTAAAAATCACTTTAAATTAGAAAAAAAATATTCGGAAAATGCACATTCTAACGTAACTGTAATTACATGTTAAAGTTGATTTAACCGATTTTTGAAAGATTTTACATCGGTATAAGGGATAAGTGTACAGTACTACCAATGGACAAGAGTCTCAACATAGGTGTACGAGGTGTGACAGTGCTGTGACGTCATGGGAGGGCCCTTGTATCAATACACCACTCCTCCGAGGCCTACTTTACGCTTTTGTTTTAACAGAACTTTCTGTTTGAAATGTGTTGTGCTGACAAATTATGATGTGCGAAAATGCACATCATAATTAATGTACTTGGCAAATACTCTGCAAAACAGGATTTTCTACTCTTTGCAATTGAAAGAGGTGTTTTTCTTTATAGTCTTTCGATGAACAAAAAAGTCTTATTTTATGTTACAGCTAATTTAATCATATTTTTTCAGAGGTAAAAAGCATTACTGTAGCAAATCTGTACTCAAAATAATGCTAATTTCTCAGGTTTTGAGTAAAAATTAACAAATATTCTCTACAGTCTTTGTGATTGGAAAAAAACTAAAATATCCAAGAGCGATTGGGAACACCTGTGAAACTCGAGACGACTATGCCGGTACCATCATCATTATATCTGTATCGATATATGACGTAACCTGTTTCCTTACCCAGCTGTTGATCACTGGTGTATCAGATCAGCTGACACTACTGACAGGTGTAGAGCTGAACAAGAAAACCTTTCACAAAGACTCGCTGACTCGGAAGTTCGAAGTTATTGTTGAACTCCCAGAAATACGTAAACCTTATTAGTTAAACACAGAAAAGTGTATTCTACCCACCCGATACACTATTTATTACGCCTGATAATTGACAAAAATGTTTTATCTTGAAAAACAATTTCTCTGTGTTGCAACAATACAAAATCAGCTGTAAATCAATAATCAACCATTGTAAATGGACTTTATGTAACGCCTTCAAGTTTCACCAAACTGGCAATGCGCTGGTGTTATGCGTGTAGTGGCTTTGTATTTGAAGGCGCTATGTTTCAGCCAGTAAATATATATAAATAGTCCTATATGCATGAGTTCTTCCAATTATTTTTTTATTAGTTTCATATCAATTGGTGGAGCAATATGTGTTTTTTAACCAAAATATTTAATTTCTCATATGACGTTTAATTTTTCAGTAGGCTATTTTTATTTAAAAAATTTTGTATTAGTGGATGGCATTTGTCATTGGGAAATTAATGTATGTTCTCTAGCAAAGAGGTTGAATGGTAGCTAGGTTTTGGACTGTTCCCTCATAAAAGTGCAAAAATAAAAAAATAAGGTCAAATTAAATATTTTATGAAAACATTCTTCCACTAAGCAGGTGTATTTGAATTTAATTGTTTAAGTACTTACAAGAGATTTAATTGATTTAATATGATATTCTGTTTGTAGGCGAACGGCCTTTCCCCTGCAGATGGCTCGACTGCGGCAAGAGGTTTGCTCGGTCCGACGAGCTCGCTCGACACCTTCGCACTCACACTGGCGAGAAGAACTTCAAATGTCCTGTCTGTAGCAAGAAGTTCATGAGAAGCGACCACCTCAGGTATACCAACTTGTCAACAACTATTGCTTACTGAGGCTTCATATCTGCGGTTTTAGAGAATAGTAGCTTATGGCAGTCTTTTACCTGGGTTGAGGACCACTGTCGATTTTGGTTTAAATGTCAGCATAGTAACCCTTGGTTTTTATAATTGATGATTGTTTTAATTAAAGTAATGTACTGTATAAAGAAATCTACATAAAACACACAATTTATTAGAAAGTGAAATGTTAACACAAGTGAAACTTTCTATAATATTATGTCCATGTGAGTTTGTGTTCAATAAAATTTTTACAAAATCTTTAAATGATAGTGATTTTTACTAACTGATTTGGAACTTATTATATTAGTTGTATTGATGCAACCAAGGATTGATTGCTCTATGCAAGTATTCAACGATTTTAAGTTAAGAGTACAATAGCAATCTATTACAGAAAATGGTTTTATTAATTTAATATTTCCTGTGGGAAGTAGGAGCAAATCCCCTCTTTAATGCGGTCAGTGCTCTAATGGTGACTAATTCTAGTACTGTATGTTCATTTTTATTGTAAAACTGACTATGACTTTAAATAGAGAATGTGTTAAATAGTTTTATCAATACTCAAAGCTAAAGACTTAGATAAGAAAAAGTTACAACTGAATTTACGTTACAGCAAACACGCCAGACGACATCCCAACTTTGACCCGACGGTTCTACGTCAGCGCAGGCCTCCGGTGAAGGCGTTCTCAGTAAACTCCAGCGATGGAACGCCCTCGGAGCACTCAGTCCCGTCCCCGTGAACGCTCTCAATGTTCTCGTCTCGACATATCAGTACCTAGCCTCTCGAGGTTCATCCCATCGCAACCAACACAGTCCCATGATGCAACGCTTCAAGTAGAACTCGGCGAACACAACTAGACTAACTAGATGGTTTGTGACGGAAGGATGCCTACGTCTAAGGGCATTACGGAGAGATGTAGGGTGACTTTGAAAGATAAGATAAAAGGTGCTATAAGTTATGGCATTTTGTTTGTGTCGTACCATATGTTTATTTTAGACAGCAGAGTGTGGAGGACACCAAAGCAGTTGTACATGTATTGCTACTAAAAGACAGTGTTATAATCCATCCAGGAAAATTTGTGTTGTTTCAAAACATGTTTGAAATTGAGTAGTAAACTTATTCCTTAATAAACAGAGAACAAGTTTTAGGCTGAAATTAAAAAGGGACGAAAGTGATTTACTTAGCGTAGATTTATTGTTAAAGAATTGAAAAGATTTTGCACATTTTGTAGACATTTGGTCAATAAAAGTGTGATTGACCGTCCAGCTTTAAACTTGTTTGTATATGGTTATATTTATTTAAACGTCCGGATGTTAAAGTCTAAAAGGCAGTTTATCAATGCTTCAATTCATGTGAGATGTCAGTTAATTTTCAACTTTTTTTCTGTGACAAAAAAATGAAAACGGCTTACTAAATTAAAAATGCATTAAATCTTAGATTAAAAACATTTAAGTCTTGAAACATTACATGCTGCATTTTTAAAATGAATGTGTGTATATTAGTACGGTAGTGCAATTAACTATAAACTATAGTAGCCTACTTTATTAATTAAGACCATATTCTAGTTAACATATACAATTGTGTTTATTTTAGTAATCAATTAATTGATTGTGTTATTTTTTTAAACTGTTTTGGATATTTTATTTAAAACAATAATTTTTCCAAACTGTAGAAATATTGGAAAATACTAAATATTAACATTACAAATGAATTAATACAAAATAGTTATAATAAACAGTTTACATATTTTTTTATAAATAATCTGTCATTGGATTTTTTTTATAAAATATTAAAACTCATCTTCAACTAAAACTTCTTCACTCCAGTTTAAAGAAACAAAGATAAATTTAATCAAACCATTTGAACAATATATTTTAAAATGTATTTTATTCTTTCCCCTTTCTAAAATTTCTGAATTATTATTTGTGAATGCAAGAGAGGTTTCGCAGATTTAATGTTTTTCTTTTATTTGTATTCCTATGCAGAGATGGCATTTTTTCAATTTACAAAACGGTCCAGCCCTGGTCTTGTTACTATCTAATAGCCTTTTGTTAGATAGGGTACAAAATTGGTTGCTCATATCGACAATATTTTAAACCTCTTTCCCCTATGTTGTATTAGTGTATTAAAGATAATATTTATATTCTGTAATCCATACCTTATCATAGTACAAACACTGGCAGAGGTGACACAGTAAGTTAACACCTTGACGTGCTCACTGCTGGTGACGTTAGAGAATTGTTGTTAAACTAGCCAGCTTGTCGGAATCATTGAATTTTTTTCTTCTTTGTAATGAAATACTTTCTCAAATTTTCTCACACTTAAAAAAGAAATGAAAAACTGTGTTTTGTGAATACTACTCTAAAATGTTAAGAATAAATACCAACTTTTTTATAAACATTATGTTGATCATACTACTCCAGTGAGCAGTTAAATAATAAATATTGAAAATTATAGGTAAACATTTTCTTATGGAGATGCAACTTTCTTTTCACAAACAGTAGCAGGTGTCTTTTAAAGTTGTTACTCAATAGCCTAGAGCCAAGATGCATTGAGTGTGAATGTAGAAAGGCAACAAGTTTTATATTCAATTTCTGTATTAGACGATGGTGATCGTTCCCATATTGAAAAACTTACTGACTGGTAACGGACCTTTTACATTTATTTTTCTAGCATTAGGTTCAGTGGATTTTTCTGCATACCTAAATCATTTCGAAAAGTGAAAGTATATGTGCTGGATTTTTGCATTTCGAGAACCGTACCAGTACAATCCTAAATTTGTCAATTTCAGTTTACAGTCAAACACAGCCCTTACAAAATTAAACTTTAACAAACACCAATACAGTCACAAGATTTTTGGCAAGACAGTTTTGTATTCACAAAACATTATTGCTTTGCAAAATAAAACTATGATTGTTATTCATTGTTATAATAATTATGAAATGGTTTTTGTTCGTGTTTATCCATCATACAATTTTAGCCCATAAAACAGTTTTCACCCCTGCTTCAATGTTGTTCATCAGCCTCGAGCCAAAGTGGCTTGCTCAAGAAGTTCATTACCAAAACCACAAGTCAAATTATCTACGTGCACACTCAATGTAACCTTGTTTCTGATCTTGAAAAACAAGAGGTTGTGATTCTGTGAGTTAGCTATTGCTATTACTTAGTTATAAGTGTAATAAATACTATCATGGAGTGGAATTAAGTAAATTAGTAAAGTTTAAATGTCATTGCTCAGTCTTCTCTTAATCTACAGTTGGCTCTTGATAACTCGACACTTTCGGGTAAGTGTCGGATAGCTTAAAATAATAGCAAAATTAGTATGCTTACAAAATTCAACTTGATGCTTCATAACAACTTGTAATGTATATTCGATTATTAGAGATACAAATTATGTTTGATTTTGTTTTTGATACCAAGAGCGCTCAGGCTTACCAGTACATTAGGTAATTCTCAGCAGGAAAAACCATAGAGAAGTAAGGTTCAGATGAAACTTGCTAATGGGACGATCTTGCGCTTTCAACTCTAGTATGATTAGCGTGAACGTACATACACATTAGGGTAATAATCATGCAACAAGCAAAGTAGAGCCCGATCAGCGAGCACTGTGCAGAAGTTCCTATCACCTATTCTGGCCAAGACCCCTCTATCAAGACTACGTAGAGGTACAAATTAATTTGTTTACCCATGATTTTACTGGTGGTAAAATTATGGTTTTCTTTACAAAACATGAATATAGAATTCAAGGTCACTATTACAGATATCATATCAGCTGATAGGATTATGGAGTTTGTATGTATCATGTGATATCTAGTGCCAACTGTACCACTGTAAAGGTTGATCAGCCAGTACGTTGTAATTTATTATAACTCTTTAAATATCTGTATATTTTTTGTTCAAAACTGACTTTATTATATACTTTTGTTCAGCTTTATCAGGCATTAAGTCTAAAAATGCCTTAAAATAATAATTAGAATAGTTAAAAATTGAGTGTACCTGCATATTTGATTGTTTTAAGTTGTATTTGATAAATACTTTCCAAGTCGTAAAAGATGCAAAACAACTCTTCTGCATATTTTATCCAATGTAGCATATATGTACAATGCTATTACTCTAATACTGTAACCATAACTTGTATATACTATCGTATGGCCTATACATATATTATATTTACTTATGATAGTTGTAAGGTAGTTTAACTTTTTTTGATCTAGATTTTCTCGCTCTTAATGTGGGTCTATGTCTTTCTCGGCATTCAAAGTTTTGTTTCGTGTAGAAATTGAATAGTGCTACACACTAATACCGGTAGTAGGCATATGAATTCTTACAAATCGCAGATATAGTATAATAGCTTCTAAGAATCTTTAGAAATGTGAAATTCACTAAAACATTAACAGGCTAATAGAAAAATTATCTATTTAGATGCTAGAATAGTTTCTTTATAAAAAAAATTAAAAAGATGAAAATCTAAAAATATATTTCTAACAAGACATTCAAAATCTATTAAGCTCCTACACTGTAACAATTTGTAACTTAACATTACAAGTCAAAACATTTTGAATCCTAATGATTTATTAAAAAAATAAAGACAACATGTTATTATGTTTAATCATGATTTTTAAAATTTTGGGTCAAATCAACTCATCCACAGCCTTTTTATGTACGTATTCTAGTACTGTATGTATTTTTTCTTAAAACACTATTTAAGCCGCTCATGGACATTTTAAATTTCTTTCTCAAGCTCTTAAGGTTGTCAATATTAAAATATTTACTTTAACCTAACACTGTACCTGGGGTTGATTTTCTATAAATTTTTTTATCTTGAATTGATTCTCAAAACAATGTTATCTTCGTCTAGTCATATACTACTTTGTAATAATTTCCAGATACTACAGGAAAATAGATGTAGGTGTAGAAAAAGGAATGTAAATAACAATTAAGTCATAGTCCATTTTTTCGGATTTTATCCGGTTAAACTTGTCACTAAATAAATAGTTTACTTTCTTAACACATTGTATTTCATAAAATTGTTTGTAATTAGGGGATATTTGACCATTTATGTGATGTTTCTTGAAAAACTCACAAATCTAGTTTGCGCTGACCGAGGTAGTAAATCCAGAAATCCAAATAGAAAACAGCTGTAACAAGGCATTTGCAGTCAAATCCTGGCTTCAGCTGTTTAGTTTTGAATTATTACTTTGAGGTCAACTTTCTCTAGGCCTATACAGAATGCATCAAACTTTATGTAAACAGTTTTGTCATTTTTTAAGCGTGGCTTTGAAAAAATACCCTGAATTATTGTTTTGTAAAGATAAACAGTGACATCTAGTTGAATGATGGGAGAATTTATTTACTAAAATACTACATTTTCCAGCTTGAGCTATTTCCATACCAAACTTAACAAGAAGTTACCTAAGCAAAAGAACGACAATGGATTCCTCTATTTATGATCTAGTTTGTTTTATTTCCAAGAAATCATAGAAAATATAATCTGATAAGTGCAGTACAGTAACTGACTTATTTCTAGGAAATAGACCTTAGTGCTCATATAAATATACATAAGACTAACTCTTTCTGTATAATATTATTGTAGGCGAGTGTTAAACCATTACCTAAATGTTTTATACTTAACCAAGTCCAAATGTATTACACAACTGCTCTTCAGTTCCTTTAATGTATAGGGTTATTTTCTGGAAACGCAACGACTAAAACTTGTGTATTTCAGTTGCAGAAAACAATAAATGTTTTTATATGTTCATCGTGTAATCATTTTACAAACCCACACCAATATATCTGTTCTTTTGTATGTACTGAGACTGATGTAGGGTACCAAAGTAACCAGGGATAGGCCTATATGGTGGGCTATTCCCATTTTTCCTATAATTTTTATGCTTAGTAGGTCTACTGTTTATAAGTATAAATGGACGACTTTTTCTTTAAACACTCTGTTTTCCCCTTTAATCAGCATGTACCAAATCCATCCTTTAAAGTTTGACTGAATTGTAATTGTTATGCAGCTAATCAAAAATAAAACAACTGAGTTGATGGTGCCATAGGAAATAATAAAGACAAAAAGTAATTAAAAGGAAATTTTATTTACAATATGTACATGTAGGCCTACAATAATTTGTTTTATACATTTTCCCAACAACAGTAGGCCTAATTAGCTTAATTTAAAAATATACAAGATAAAAACTTAACATAAAGGATAACATATAAAAGATAATTTGGCACTTTTATATTGTTTGTAAGACAACCTGAGTGCTTTTTTAAAGAGGTTGGCGGCCTCTTTCGACCTTAATGTACGTGAACGTGAAATGAAGTCTATTCTGCAAAGTAGGGGTGAGCTTATAAAAAATGAACAGTAATGATAAACTTAATGTGGTAGCATTGGGACAAAAAACAAATGATATCGCTTTCCTAGTTTCACAGTTGTGCAACTGATTCACTCACTTAGCTTACCTATTCGGTTTTCAATATGAATTTGACGTTAGGCAGCTAATTTGTTTTTACACACAAGAGCCATCTGGGTTCAAACAACAAACTACTACCCTTCCCTTCTATTTAAAATCATAAACTTAAAACTCCTAATACCGATAACAAGAGAGACAGCACTGTTTAAACACAGTGCAAATAGGTAATAGTCGAGAATTTTTATAGGCCTAGGCCTACCTGTAGTCATAGCTAATAATCATTTAGCAGGACAAAGTTTAACTATAATCATAGAATCCTCTAGTACAAATCATTGATGTGTGGCTACGGCTGACCTATTGCCATGATACCGCTAATAACGAACAAGTTATAAACATTACACAAAAGCTCAGTTGTGAAAAGTGCCACAGCTGTTTCCGTCGGTTGCCACTTTTGACTCGCCACGTCCATCCTGTAGGCCTAAACCAGTATTAATCTCCGTCCCAACTGCCATCTCTTGGAAGGTGGTCGAATTTGTAAACATCAGACTTGGAAAAAAAGCTATCAGTTGGGGTACAGTTTCTTAAATGGGCTATGCTAATATCAATTGAAACTATCGAATTGAAAATATTGCTTAATAATCAATATTTTTACTATAGCATCAATAAAATTAAACTTGTCATAACCTAACCTAACTAACCAAACTTGCTGATAGTGAAAAAATTGAATGAAGATTTACTAATCGAATCAATAGTTTTAATCGGTAATAGCATACTGTAGCCCAGTTAAGAAACTGTACCCCAAATGCATATTGAAACTAGACCTACACAAAAGTATTCATGTTAAAATAATAAATTTACCTGAGTCTTTCAAGTAGGTCAGGTCTGGATAGCCTACTATTTGGCACCCTACCAACATTGCAATGCTCTTCTTGTAAAGCTTTAGTTGAAGTTACTAAATTAAAAATATCTAAGCCCCAATACGTAATTACTATTTTTAAAAAGACTGTACCGGTAACTTGATGTATTTAATCTAAAGGTCTATTCACTTGAAGTGAGTTTATTAAACTTTTCCTTTAAGTCTTCTGGAATGTCAACAGTTTTTAAATGATCAAAACCAATTTCCTCTTCTGTTCTTATAAGAATATCAATCACATTCTCACAAGCAAGTAGAACTGAAGAGTTTTCTTCCCATTTGTGCAGCTCTCTCAGGATGATATATGCATTATGATCTCTTAGAAATTGTCGGCCAAACTTTGTAGCACACAGCTGATTTAATGTTTCAAGCAATTGCTTTCGGATTTCAGGATTGGATTCTCGGGTTTTAGTCTCGGGAAGAAACTGTAAATCTATTGGCAATTTGTCATTGTCTTCATCGTCAAACTGTTCAGGACCTGCTAAAGGCAAAAGGAGGCGTGGAAGCAGATCTATTTCATCACTGAGCAGCCAACTGTGTATACTTGTATCAAATGCACAGTTATGGACAACACCAATAATCCCAATTCGGCGAGTTTGATTATCATGATTCATAAAAGGAATTAGTTTCTGAAGAATATTGTTCTCCGTTAGAGTCATGACATTTCTGATGTTTGCAACTTGGCTCAAGTTGCAGAACACCATTGCCAGTTGGTCCAAAGAGCACTTAGGGTTGTATCCAACAATAGTAAATGCTGTCACTAAGCGCCTTAAAGTCTCTGGAAGTGGTGTTATATTCTCTGATATAAATTCGCAACTTGTTTCCAGTCTTGTCAAATTTGAAAGAAACATACAACATGTGTCGGCATACAGGCAGGTTTTATCTGTGATGCTATCGATAGATAATTCTATTAACTTTGCTATTTCTGGCAATGTACTTAACCTTGAACTTAAACTTTCCACTGAAAGTACATTAATGCAGATTTTGAAAACAATTTCACTATAGCATGAATTAGGACAAGCATACTTAACCATAGCAGATAGAAATTGTCCAGAGAAAAATTCCCATGACTCCTCTATAGATGTACAGCTTAGTATAACATCAAAAATGTTGTGCATAACAGCTTGGTCACTTTGATTAGTTTTTGGGCCTTCTCCAAGGAGCAAAGCAATATCTTTAAACACTTTTTGCATTTCCATAACTGAAATTTATTTCACCACACACACAAACTACTTACAAGTTGCATTTATTCGTTTTGATCAAAATAAACACAAAATAGGTTAACCTTAAATTTTAAACTGAGGCACGTGCACATTCATTCACAAGCACAACACAACAAACAGACACAAAATTCATTACAGCACAGCTGATCTCTGATCTGACAAAACAAAAACCGTTTTTTTTTTTTTCTTAGCAGACATAAGAGTCAAACTTTACATCTGCAGGCCAGTTTAATGTCATGAGTATCTTATTGTTAATATTTTAAAAGCACTGATTATGAAGTACTATACAACTATTTATCAAATGTAAGTGAGCTGGGCAAGAAAAGAATATTTATTTATCCACAAAGAACCTTGATATCCCTTATTTTAATTTAGACCTGAAATATATAGAATGCGAATGGTATTAAATTAACATAAAATAATATAATGAAAACATAGAAGAGAAGAATAAAGAACTTAAGAAGCATCTCTTTATCTAAATGTCAATCTACATGTAGTTGATGGCCCACTGTTTTAAGGTTGGTGGCACAAATTTCAAATTCATGATGAAATATCGCTTATCAAAGCCAATTAATGGTTTAATACAGTATAGGGCCACGGCCGCCTTTAACTCCAGGCCGCGGCCTTCAAACTGGTGACGTCGCAAGTGGTGTTGTAACAGCTGTTTTTTTTTGGAAGCAACTAATGGTATTTGTGTATTTACAAAAGATTGATTACTGGTCTATGACAATATTGACTCCGCTTAAAAATGTACAGATATAGATTTCAATTCATTTTTCTCAATTTTCAATTCTGTATGTTTTATTTTAAATATTTTAATAAATTTATGTTCATAAATTAAAAATTAAATCAATAAAGTGCGAATAAATGAGCTGATGTCACCTGCCTGCCATGTTATCTTGTGGGACGTCTGTCACTGAACAACAATAGACAATAGACAATAGACAAAATCTTTATTGAAATATTCCTAGAGAACATTCATGCGTCAGGTACATAAAATGTACAGTATGTACGTAAACTATTACAGTAATTTGCAATTACAATTAGATTTTTTTATTTTTTTCTTCTTTTTTTCATGGTAGCTTATTGTTTAAGAATTCATCCTCAGAGTAAAACGGCCGGTCCATAAGCCATGTTGTTAGGTGCTTCTTGAACAGATTGGGTTGTTCTCTCTTGAGGTGCTCTGGTAGGTTGTTAAAGTACAGAGCACATTTGTAGGATGGTTTCTTCTCGTACAGACTCAGATGGTGTTGTTCGAGGGAAAAATTGGCGGCATGTCGTGTGTTGTGCTGGTGTATGTCTCTGTGTCTTGGCTGGGCTGTTTTAGTGGTGCGCAACACCACTTGCGATGTTGCCAATTCTACTAGGCCGCGGCCTGTAGTTAAAGGCGGCCGTGATAAGGCCCTGTCCACTCAATCAAATAGTACTTTTGTTAAAGCTGGATCTACAGTTTAATGTTGACCCTAAATTCTATGGCACTGGTTTGCACCGACACTCAACTCACCACTACAGTTCTAAAATCATTGGTGATTGATTAGCGAGATTTTAAATTGACCATCTATGATAGAAAAAAGTCTTGCATCCGGCTCGGTATACGGTATACCCTTTAAAGTATGATTTCGTATAACATATTATATATATTTGGTATATTTGGACGATCCCTCCCCAAAAACACAAAAAACAAAAACAAGACAAAAGCCAATGGTGTTAATGATACACATAGTTCACAGATTGTAAGATCGCATGTTTGGATTTTAAAATTATAAAAATAAGATAAATAACATTAACACTTTAATAACAAAAATATTACTTCTTGTATACTTTAACCTATGATAAATGGAATTCTTTCTTCTTTAGTCTGAGGACTGGAGACTAAAAAAAAGTTAAACCTTGTGTCGTGTCGCCGTTTTGGAATGAATGGAAGTCAAAGTTGTCAGCTGGAGCTGTGTCTTCTGTCTAGTTGTTGTCGTTGAGTTAGACTAAATAACATTATTTGATTAGGTTTCAAGTTTCAACAAAAACTTTGATAGTAATATTGTCTAGTGTTTAAAGTAGGTTGGGAATTTGCTTGTGAGTAAAATTCCTAATTTTGATTGTTGAACATCATTCAACTTATAATGAAGACATAATTTATAACTTGTTTTTTTAGGTAACCTTTCAGTGTTTTCACCAGGTTTGAATTTGTTTGCGTTTTTCTCTTAACTTGTGTGTTTAAGATAGACACGGAGACTACAAATTGAAATAAATATGTCAACAGACTCAGATGTACATGTAAAAAAGGATAAAATGTTCGATCCAACATTTGGTCTCAATTCCCATATGCTTGGTGTCATTGTCGCTGTGATTGCTGTTATTATAACTATAAGTAAGTATCTTTTTACCATTAATTTCTACAAGCCACCATCCTACCTGTACGCAATTTGTTTGCAAAATGACAAATATTTAGATTTAGGGCCTATGGACAAAATGTCAATGTCTCTTAACTTAAGTTACTATAACTTAAGTTATGATAAGTTAGCCTAGACAATGTTTGAGTGGATACTTTATTGTAGAATGAACCACAGTACTCTGGTTTTATTGTCTCTACTCTCAGTGTAAACACAGTGCTGACATCTATAACAGTGCATGACAAACAATGGCCTATAGTTGTATGCCGTTTTTGGCATCAATAATTCTTGATTGAATGGCGCCATTCGCGCAGCTTACTTGTACACTTTGATGTACGTAGGCCTACTTATTATTGAATGTCCCATGGTACCTACTAGAGATAATGCCAGTGATATGTTTGTGGACCACAAGAAACAACTGAGAAGCTTCATATCCCTTACTTAAAAAACTACCCTCTTCATATCCCTCACCTAAAAAACTACCCTCTTATTTATATAGGTTAACCGTAACAAATAAACAGAGAATAACTTAACAATTATTTATAGGTTAGGAGTTAGGAAAGGCCAATTGGCTGATTAGGATTAATATGTAGGATTATTATGTGGAATTTGAACTGTAACTGCCAGTTTTCTTTCTTCTCCCTTCTGATGAAGTCCCTAACTGGGACGAAATATTAAGTTTTTCTGTGTTGTGTTATGTGTTTTAGGCCTATGTGTTTTATGTGTAATCAAGGCTAATCTGGACTCTATCTACCAGGTAAGCTAGCTGGTACATAATAATCCTTAACAATTATTTAGTACTTATTACTTTTATTAAGTTACGTCAGCATTACGGACTTTAAAAAAATGCAAGGTAGAATAAAGATAACCTTTATCTCTTGCAGTTTTATTTGTACTGTGGCAGCGCAGACAAAATGCTCGAAGAGGTGTGTTGATCATGGGACTTTGCGATGCTGGCAAAACTTTAGTATTCTCTCGGCTGCTTTATAGTCGCTATGTCAACTCTCACACATCAATTAAAGAAAATGCTGGGGACTTCATAGTAAATAATGTAAGTAACAAATTAAGTTACAGTAGCCTATTTGTAAAATAACCAAATATAAGTAAATCTAGGCCTAGTGAGAAATTTTATAAATTTATCACCATCTTTACAGAAGCTTAATAACATTGTATAACCAGAGCGTGAAGAGCACGTTTCCTAGCACTAAGAGTACCTATATATTTTAACCACTTGATTGCCACATCCCAACCCATCCTCGGTTCTAATTCATCGAATTAAAGACGATAACAACAACATACTCCCAACAAACAAAATCAAACCGTTACAAATTGCTTTGTTTAAACATGCATTGACACTTATAGGCAACTTGCGTTATGTTAGGTAAAGTAACGTAAAGATGATTTTAACGGCCATAATTTATTTTAAATTAATCCTTTTGTTACGTTTTACAAAGATTATTGAACATTTTAAAAGGTTTTTAATTAGGCTAACACAGTAGGTAATGCATTAAGGTAATTTAATTGAACGGCTGCTTTGTATCTTAAGGCTTTATGATATTGCCAGGCCTTTATTGGATTTGCGTCATGCAAGGTTGCTTCAACCTAACCTGAATCAGTAGCGTTGTTTGGTTTAGGGCCTCCAAACGATGTTAGAAAAAAGTAGTACCTATAGTTCTCTCATTATATAGGTCTAGCCATTTTGAGCACTTTTTGAGGAAACGCCTGTTTTACCCCGAACATTTTTTCTTGTATATTTTTTATTTACTGTTTGGACCATTTTGAACACTTTTACGGCAAATTCCGTTTTCATCCAGAAAATCAGGTTTGATAATTCGTCAAAAATCGTAGTGGCATTAATGACGAGACTGTATTTGGAATGTAAAATATTTTTAAACATTTTAATCAAATTAGGCCTCTACTTAATCATGCGAAGGTGGAAGTTTTTTAAATCCTACTAATTATTCCTACTGATTCAAGGCAACACTAAATGAACAGGCCATAATGCTCCACAGGCATGACGTCATTATAGACGACGACAATGACGTATTGTTATTTTTTTAGTTATATTTTTGTTTTCCAAGAAAAGATTATAAAACAAGCAGCTGATCACAAACAGCAAAAATTACGCCATTGCCGTCACCTACGATGTCGTCATGCCAGAAGAGCATTTTATTTAGTGTTGCCATGACTCATTACTTATTTTGCTAGACCAGAGCCTACGCCCTGTTGATTGTTATTGATTCCATTTCAATCCCAGCTTGCCTGTTAATCTACTGAAATCAACATCATCTACCATAACACTTGCCATGTTGACTATATTGTTCCAGGGCTTCTTACGGGTTGTAGACATTCCTGGACATGAACGAGTTCGTGGAAAATTCTTTGACCTGTACAAAGGTATTGCGAGAGGCATCATCTTCGTCATGGATGCCACCACGGTACAAAAGGAAATCAGGGATGTCGCAGAGTAAGTACCATTTAAGCTGTCGTTAAAAAAACTATGTAGTAGATTTAGGCCTAGATTTCCTGAGATCAATTTTGCACAGAGTTAATTTTTTTGGTCCATACCCTTTTAATGTTGGACCCTAGTACTAGGACACTAGGGACGTCTGGGATTGTTTTTCACATTACATCAGGCTGGACCTAGGGGTTGCGACAATATAACTTAGGTAAAATCCATTGGTGATTCAGCGGGATTGGAACCCTATACCAAAGTCCCACGCTCTAACCACTAGACCAGCTCGCTCCCCCACAAAGTTAAAATGATAAGAATATTCATCATTCAACTAACTGGACAAAACAATTCACCAGAATACTAAGCAAGTTATTAAACCTTTTTAGTCTATTTCTTTTACCTCTCCTATCTATATCTTAACTACATAATATAAATGTGAGTTATCGGGGTAAAATATAAAAAATACCACAGGTCTATTTATAGGAATAGGACCTAGATTTTAAGCGTATCTTTACAGTAATTGACTCGTCGCATGTTACAGGTTGTTGTATACAGTTTTGACTGACCCGGTGATCCTTGCTGCGGCTCCCAAACTGCTTCTGTTGTGCAACAAGCAAGACCAGACTCTGGCCAAGGGCTCTCAACCAATCAAGGCTATGCTGGAGAAGGAACTGTAAGTGTCTCTTTACCTACACAGTACAAAACTTTACCGACATTATTCATTCATTTCAGTGTGAATTTGAAGCATGAGTAAAGTGAGTGTAGAATTTGATTCTGTGTTTGCGTGGTTACTGACTAAGACCAGCTGTTCTTATAGCCTGAACATTTATTTTAGCCTAAAGACCAAGGTTAGCTGTGTTTTGTTTCAAACCTCCAAAAACTATTGATTTATGAACCGATGGCCTTTTGATTGTAATGTGAGTACCTGAACCACTCAGCTACCCAGCCGTACTGTTAGATAATCAGTTGTTTTGGATCACCCCTACTCTTGTCCATTTCATAATTCAATAGGTACTCGATAGTCGGACACACTTGGTAGTCTAAGGCTGCAATGAATTAGTCAGCTGGTAACGATACAAGACTGGAATATGATTAGTGTTCTGAGAGAGTCAACAAAGTGTTTGTCTGTTCCAGCAATGTCGTCCGTCGCACCAAGAGCAGTCAGCTGACAGGCACTGACGGCTCTACGACTCAAGCTACTCTGGGTATCCCGGGTAAAGACTTTGAGTTCCACCACCTCGCCCCCATCACTGTGGAGTTTGCCGAGGGTTGTGCCTTCAACACCACTCCAGAGACTACTGCCGATCTCAAGGCCGTCCACAAGTGGATCGCTTCCATCGCTTAGATCATGACCTCACATGTTTTTTACTTTTTTTTGTATTTTGACAAATAAATGGTTTATTTGGAACTGTGTAATGATTTTAAAGAGTTTTCCCCACAACGTAGTCATATGTATGTAATTTATAATCATAGCTATGTATTATAGTTTGAAATGTATAATGTTTATAGTAGTACAGTCTAAAATTAATTCAAAACTAGTGTACATGTTGCTCGAATTCGAGCAATTGCAAAGTATTACAGGAGTTATTTCAAAACGAATAACAGTCATATTTACAATGAGTTTAAAAGAGTCAACTCAAAGATTACCGGTGTGTAACTCAGACCATGTTTATCTTCGTTATTGATAAACCTAATGCATTCCGGCCGGTTTTCTCCTTCTCAAAATGCCTCGTTGTACAGGCAACACAGGTCATTCGATAGAGGGTCAATTGAGAACGAAAAGTTGTTTTGGGAATAAACAAATTATAGCTACACAAAACAACGATAAATGCACAAATTTAAGTTACAATCATGCTAACACTATCCATCATAGCTACACAAAACAACGATAAATACACAAATTTGAGATAATACCATACTAACACGATCCGTCTTGGGGGTTATGTTTACACAAACTCAAGTAGTAAATAAATGTACTCAATGTGTTTCATTGGATTGAAAAATAAATAACAGCATTAAATTATACAGCTGATCAAAATGTAAACAATTATGTTCTTCATAAGGATAACACGGGACCTTTCAAAACCACTGGGGCAGAGCCCAAGGGACTTTTTCAAAAATTAAAGCCAGTTTGCAAATCTACGCGACACGCTCTTTCCAATGAGACGTCAACGGATAAGATCGGTTAAGAAATGGCGGAGGAGTTCAACCGACAAAGTTTCATGTAGCGTATTAATTATATAGATATAGTAAGAGCCTGCTGATCTGACTTCTTATGGCTCAGCACTTTCAATAATCGGGCATCAGTCTAAAAGTCTAAACACAATTTGGAACACTGTTTTAACTTTTAAACCACATTTTTTTGACGTTTGACAGAGTTGGATTGATGTGCAGACATCAGTTACACTCAATATAATTCAGGAGGTGTTTGCTTTTAATTTAGTAATTTATAGAGTTTTAAATCACTTAACGGTAAATCACAAAATAAGGGCCTGCTGAACAATTTTCTTATGAGGCTTAAAAATTAATGATTTTGTCGCTAGTCTGGCAATAACAGTTGTTTTTAGAAGACATTTATTAATCGGGCACCGCCAAAGTCCCAAACATGATTAAGTAATTTGAAAATATTAGGAAAATGTGTCAAATTCTACCCTGAATTACCGACTGTGAGTGCTATTAGTTTTCCAACTATGGCATGGTGGTAATTTCTGGCTTACTAGTTTTGCCAACTCTTGATAAATTTCCCTGGCTGAATGTCTTTTCTCAAACCTAAAGGGTTTCCTCAATGAGGAAAAAAGGTGGGACATGTTAATAAAGTTCATGTTCATTCAATTCAAAGTTCTCATTATCAGGAGATTTTTTTGTTAGTAATATTTCCTAGGGTTACTAGGAGAAATAAACGGTATCAGCAATCTAACAAACACATACTTTCTCCCATTAGCTTGTCAACAACCTTTAACATGGGTAAGAGGTGGGAGTAACTATAATATTTTATAGGAAAAAAATCACAAAGCATTCAATATAACTTTTGTATTGATTGTTACAGCGATTGCACTACAGTATTTTGTTTGGAGTTATAAGGACCAAAATACATTCATTTTAATCAAACCTGGTTTTTTTCCTAAAATAAGTATTTTTGTTATTTTAATTTTTAGCAAATTTCCCATATAGGGAATAAGCAATTTTTTTTTGGTGGGGTTTTTTATGGGAAAAAACATTAGTTAATTTTTGTCAAATCAATCGGGCCATTTTTTTAGAAAATAAGATTTTTGCGTTATTTTATAAGGAAATGGCCATGGAAAATAAAAAAAAAAACAAAATAAAAACGCCTGGAGATACCATTGTTTTAAGTACCTACATACCAAATTTCATCAAAACAGGTGTGATAGCTCTGTACACATCCTCACATTCAGACACACACACAGACATTATTCCAAAAAACACTTTTTTGGGTTGAGGGGGGCCCTAAATGGAAATATCCACTCAAACTCAAAGATTTTGATGAAGACAATACTTTCTCCATTTACTCCATTTTATATTTTATTTCTCCATTTTATAGGGGGAGAAATTAAAAAAAAAAAATTGTTCTTGCTGATAACATTATAACATAGGATTAAAAAAAGTGTTGATATTTCTTATAAAGAAGCGTAATGAGGTTGGAGACTTGTATTTCTGTAGGAAATGGAGATTGTATTTTTTTTGTAGGTTTTTCAACCCTGCTGAAATTTCTATTTGGGCAGTATATAGTTTAATTTATTACTACTAAATTTAAAATATAACTGCACAAGATAATCAGTCAGTTTGACATTTACTAACATTTCTTTGTTGCTTGAAGACGTTATATAAGTAACTTATGCAACCAATCATTTACGCAATACATACAATGTAACAAATAATAATGGCATTTTTGATGGGCAATCAACTCTTCTTCCCAAGTAAATACGTGATTGTCAAAATGTATGTATATTAGCGCCTTCTAACGCACACTGGCAATTCATGCGCTGTAGGCATATTGCATCCTCAGTTTGAAGGCGCTGTGGCATAGTGCTCAATATAATTATTACTGAACAAAAATTTAGCAACTCGCGGAAAAGTCTTGGTACTGTAGTTGTGTTTACCTTTATAAATTAGATCGAAAGAAATAAATTATCACCGTTTTTATTTTGTTTGAACATCCGTAACTGTTATTTAGAGCAATGTGTGTTACTGCCAACACAATTAATCAAATTTGTCTTAACAAGGGCTAATGTTTTCGTTACTGAAAAAAGTAACTTGACTCGATAAGGAAAAAAAAACATTAAAAAACTATACAATAATGTTTCTACAAATCGGGACTATTTTCTTCCGTAAAATCAGCGTACAGATTTTAAAGTCAGAAATAGTTACAGAGATTATGTTACCCTCGACTCCTGCTGATTATTTTGTCCTATGGAGTAAAAGACCTCTTTATCCCCGTGATGCATAAATTGAAAACAGCTGATTTTGCTAAAATCATATACTTGAGTCGGGATATTATCAGCTGTACATCTAAAGTAGTTTTAACATTGGTCGGCTTATTTTTGTCGAATAAAATAGTTCCAATCAACAGAAATACTGTAGTATCATGTCGTTATTTGTTTGCATTTATCCTCATGTACTTATCCTCATGTCATGTCATCTAATAGGATAAATACATGAATAAATATTCATGTATTTATCCTATTAGATCATACTACACAGAAACAGGTAATTTTACATCCGTATTGATAGGCTGGAAAGTTGACCTTTACCGTGCCTAAACACGGAAAAGTAAAGGTATATACTTTTACCGTGCACTTAGTCAGCTAATTAAATAAACGGCTAACTGCAACGGCCTATTTTATTTTCTGTAATATAAAATATTATAATTTATGTTAGGTTATAAATTGTGTTATACGTTTAAAATGTACTAATTATTCTGTATATTATGATCTAAAGTATCGTACGTTACTCGCCCGGTAAGCTTTAACGTATTTTTACTGGACTAGTAGCGTACTATTACATCAATGACGTGCACATCCTTAATGACTAAACAACCATTTGGAATATACGTTCATTTGTATTAGAAACACGGTTTCAGCAATATGGTAACTGTTGTTTTTTTTTTTTTTTTTTTTTTAGTTTACACCCAACCTTCGCTTGTATTAATTTCTATTAGAACATTCCGTAGTTTTGTCCCATCTTAATTGAGACTGGCAGTTCTATCACACTGAATCAGAATAATAATTTTCACTTCCGAAAATACAATTTTTTCAAACCAAAAATAATATTAAACATATATAAGGATATGAACCGTAAACATAAAGATACAAACTTCTAGAAATACTGTACATCCTATTTACATTTCCAAACGCTGTAAAAATGAATATCAACTAAATAATTCATATTTTACATTTGATTGAACCAGAATAACGAATTAGATGCATTCATACGGACATTGTCATGGTACGTAATGGAATGCGTATGTCAAAATACTCCTTATAGGCTATTGGAGTTGTGGTGTGGTGACTGATGAATTTGCAACATTGTGATATTTTTCAGGAATAAAACATACAGGTATTCAAAAATTAAAATCAATAGGAAGGCCAGCACCGATTAACTCCGTGCATAGATGTTTTTATTTGGATTGGTAATAGTACAGTACCAAACAAAAAAAACAAAACGCCCTCTACATAAGCTGATAGCAATTGTTTCTGTAAGTAGCATACTTTGAAATTTTATATTCTGATGTTTTGTAAGCTAAATGGATGGTGAGGCAAGGAGTCGCGGCCTAGGTCTGGTCCGAAGACAGTGGACAGGTCGCCTACGTAGGTCAGTAACCTCGGCAAGATCAACTGGTTGTCAACCAGAACCAGGTTTTGGGATAAAATCTGCCCCGGAGACCGGACCACTCCCCCGACTGTCCGATTACCATAACGAGACTCCATCGTCCATGGATGCGGCGTCTCTACATCGACCATAGTGGGCCGACATCACGGTTCCAAAGGTCATTTTTCCATAATTTTGTTTTTTTTTCACCGTCAGGGAATTGGAAAATTTCTGCGTGTTTAGACCCAAAAGCTGGTTAGCCATGAATATTGGAACAGAAACGGCATGGAGCTTGAAAACAAATTACATAATCGTCCCGAGTACTGTGCTAATAACATACGGTTTACATGTAAACACAGATCCGTTTGTAATGTTAAGTAATATTTGCTTTCATGACCAGTGACATATTGTTTATGTTTGTCCATACAGTTTCAGATCTTATTCGCGTGCTAAGTGGTAGCCGTGTCAATTCGATAATCCTGAGAATAGTCAGTAGTTTTGATGGGTCGATCTTTGGGTTTAGCTTTCCTTGATCAGGTTTTAAATAAATGAGCAAGGCTTCCCGGCACATCCACAAAGCATTTAATGGGAAGCCGCTTAATCATAAAAGCGTTTGTAACAGCTGGATTTTGTCAGTAACTTAAGCTACAAAGGTACACTACATTCTACACTCGCCCTTTACTCGTGGGTTAAATTACGCCCCATATTATTTAGGCAATGCAATAATACACCACCTGAAGATGACTTTAGATTCACGTTCCTCGGAATGAGTGTCAACGTGTAAAGTATGGCCTCGCAATCACTCTTTTAAGACAGTGTCGTGCCTGAGATTAACCACATTCTTTTCACACTAGAAGAAAAAAGAAACTTTTAATCTAAATAAGCTCCAAACCCTTCCAGTTTCCAAATATGAAAAAGCTAGTTGTTCTCTCTCGGTACTAGCAGACGAAAACTGTAACAGTATGTGATCGTGACACTCAGCTGCCCAGCTAAAATGAGGTAGGCAATTTGCAGAAGCATCCAACGGTAATGCCAGGAAATACTTAACAAATGGAAACATATTTTTATGATAAATTCCACGAAAGAAGATCGCTGGAATGGATAGTGTAAGGCGATGTGAAGATAACTATCATAGCATCACTGATTATATCGCCACTGGGTGTAAAACTTCAGAGTTCTAAGCAAAAAAGATAAGTCGATCGGGGTAAAGGTTATTGAACTTCAATATGGAGGGATGACTAGAGAAAAATTGTCTTTAGCTGTTCGGTTGAATGAAATCTATGAACGGCCACGTTTAACTCATCATGATAGCACGGTTAGCACTTTGACATGTGAACGGGACCTCTTTCAAGATATCTATGATACAGCTGTTTGTTACGTAACTATGTTGATGCAAGTGCATAGAGTCGAGCAGTGGATCAGCTGATAGATTGTTGACCCCAGAACTGACCAATGACCGTCTAGAGACGGGTGTGGTCCAGGATCAAGTTCAAGGCTAACTGTTGCCATTTCTCCGCTCCAGACAATAACCACACGCATCTTCTACTGTAAACATTGTCTTGTAGCTTAGTTTGTAAACACCAGTGTATCCCTAGAAGCCACCTTCTTGTCGTAATTGTCACTAGTCATTCCAGTTTTCAAAGGGTGCGTTAAAATTTTGAGTAAATCTAACAAAAGTTGTTGTGTACTTTTGATTTAACAGCTGATATTAGTCAGTAACAAAGCTACACAGATAACCTTACCCCAATCGGCACTCATCAGTCTCTCATTCGGGTTGAAATACGCACCTATGGCGTCCCCGTCTCAATTCATAATTGATAATTTCTTTATTTTGAGTGGTGTGAATTACACATACATTGTCACCTACAAAAAGGTGTGACTGCAAATGTGTTAAGTGGATTGAGACGATCTATGGGTACCCTAATTACTGAATATATCAAATGGTTCTTTATCCAGGACCACTGTTATATTTCCTCATACCAGCGACCTTACACGTGTCTGTAGAACACTATCCACTCGCACATATCTACTAAGAAAATCGTTCGCAGTGTGGCTTACAAGAATAGTATCGATTATGATTAGGTTTGAGCGCTTTAAATTTCGAAGGAACGAATACTTGTGGCGTAAGCTTTAAATGTAGCACATAATTTTGCAGAAGATTACAGTTGTGCAATTAGGGGTATACTTTAGAAAAGTGAGGAATTCGGAAACCTTTCTATTACACAAGAACCACTAATAATCACAAAAGAATAGCCAATTGTAAATTGTTGCCAGTTTTGAAACGTGTAAACTTTGCACAACTTTTTGCAAACCAAAAGTTTCCACTGCGGTTTTTAATTGCCTTATACTACATCCGCCTCACTATCTTACAACCATTTTGTCCATCGACCCAACGTAGCATTGCGTAATGTGAGGTATCGGAAGCGATAAATTATTAGTAAACCTGGAAACAAACTTATTATGTGGAAGCATGAAATTAATAAATAACAAAACAACGAAACCCGAGATAGAATATGGATAAATAATAAAAAATAACTCTAGAACTGGGTAAAAAATGACCCTTCTATAACAAAAATATATACAATATTGATTGAAATATATACATAAAAATATAAACGATTTTAAAACATGTGATTCAAATATCAAATAATTGTCTATTTGAATATGATGTAAGATGTTGTTCATCAATTTGATGATCTATGCGTAATAGCTACACTATTCTCGGTCCCCGGATATTTTCCCATGTTAGGAACTCAACGTCATAATATATTCATAATTCTTCACCGCCTTATTATGAACAGTAAGTGAAAATACAAGCTTCCAGTGTTATCTAACGTATTTTGATTGACACACTGAAAATACAATACATGCTGAATAAAACTTCTGAGTATAAAGTTATTTGGTATCAATGTGTTACAGTAATCATTTTCTTAACCATTTCTCTTTGTATTATTAAGTTAACTTTTGCAAAGGATAATTATTTAAGTTTTGAGGTTACCACGTTTCTGGGGGTAAGGAAATTCCTCCCGATTTCTAGTGATCCTACGTTTAACTCCCTAATCAACCTACCTAACTCAAAAGAGTTTTTACACATAACACAAAAAAATATACAAACTTAGTGTAGTAAAAGTCCATCTATTTTACCTTAAAACTAAAATTTCTCCCTTATCATTTTGCAAGTTTACTCATAGCGTGCAGATATTCCACAGGGTGCTGACCTACCCTCTAATTCGCCAATTAAGTGATATGCTTGATAAGGGAGTCAATGGCCGACAGTTGGCCAGGCGGCCGTTGTTGGCGCTAGTGTCGTCTGATTGTCCTGCCAGTGTCCTGGCTGAGTCCTTCCGTGGTACTGTCCTTCCTAGAGTCCTGCACTCGTCAATCTAGAACTGCTCCACATCGGTAAGCATAAAAAATAAATAAAAAATTGTGTTAAGTATAAAATTGTGCTTTGGAAATTGTTAAATAATTTACAGGTTTTAATACGTACTAGAAGTAATTATTTTGGTATCAAATAAGTATTAAAGAGGTACTTAGGTCTTAAAGTAGTATTTTTAAATTATTAAATAGGTAAGAAAACCTTTTTAAGAATAAATCGTAATGATTTTTTATTGCGTGAGTTTGTCGTTTGTGTGCAATTAATTAAGTTAGTAATTTTTAAATTTGGTCAAATTGTAATCCAATTAAATTTTGATAAAAAGATAATACACCAATGTAATAGACATTTAATTTATAGTTAATTATCACTTTTATAGTTTAGTTTTATTATTTAACTGACTTATATATATATTTATAATTAAATATAAGTAGTAGCTCAATGATTTAAGGTATAAACAAAGATAATGTTAGAAATTTTAAGAAATTGTTAAACAAATATACTACTCCACAACGTACGGAAACAGTTTTAAGATGCAAAATATTTCTTCATTTACTCATAGCGAGACTGGTTGTTTTGCTCTTCGAAATGTGGATTTTTTAATTAAAACTTCGACCTACGCATTTCCAGCGAAATATTGATTTGAAAATCTTACACATATTTTAGGAACATTTATGTTTTATACTTGATTTTACTTGATTGTTAGAAGTAGTCTTTCGTTCAAAACACAAGTATTTTTGGGATCTGGTGATGTAAATATAAAAATAATAGGATTTACTACATACTAGTATTTTGTCAGTCTATTATTTTGCGACTGTCTATTATTTTCCAAAATATTTCATAAATAAATTAAATTGCATAATTTAGTTCCCAGAAAATGATTAATGGAAACCATTTCTTATTCGAAGTGTCCATCATCCAAGTATTTTCCTTTTCAAACAAAAATCCAGAATATAATGCAGACGAATCCTAAATTATATTACAATGTTTGTTAAGTAGTTGAAGTGGTTGAAGTGATACATCCATTTAACTTGATTATATGCAAACACTGTTTTATTAATCAGTTTTAAATTAATTTGCAATTAAAAAACACCAGCAAGAAAATTGTTATTTATAAGGTTTCCGAGGTCGTGGGTTCAAATCCCACCAATCACCAATGGATTTTATCAAGTGATAATGCCGCAACCCCTTCTAGACTCAGCCTGAAGTAATGTGTAAAATGAAATAATTCCGGGCTATAACCCAGAGAAATAAAAATGTAGGCCAACACGGACACTATTATTTAACTCTTATTACACCATTCTTAGAGATTGACCAACTGTCCTGTGTATTATACTATAATAGCCATAGTGTTTTAATTATCAAACAAATTTAACAACTGCAAGTGCTTGTATAACTTTGTAAAAACATTTACCCTAAGGCCGGTTGCTTTCCTGCAGTATTTTTACCAAAGATTATCACTTCACACTCTAAAAGAACACAGTATAAACAGTTGAACAGATTACTACTTTTCTAGTTGAATAAAACGAAAAACAATGTAACAGCAATAACTTAGCAAAACATACCAATTGACCTAACTCCATTTCTGTGGTTTATCTTCACCTCCAGCTAACACAAATTTTAAATTTTTGAAAATTAAACTTTAAACTTTACACATATTAAACTTTAAATGTTATTTAAATATGTCCAAAGAGTCTTAAACATAATAGTTTACGCTTAAAATATTTTCCTCAAGGTCAATATAGAACTAAATTATGTAGTATAGACACTAAAGGAAGGCCATTCAATGTGCACTTCCCTTCTGGCGCGTTTATACAATGTGTCAGTGAGTCAAGGGTGAACGTGGTGCTAGAGTCATCCTTCCTCATACAGAGTAGTGTTTCGCATCCGAAATGTATTAGTTGGTGGTTCAGCCGGTGGCTCAGTTGGTGGCTCGGTGGCTCAGTCGGTGGTTCGGTGGCTCAGTCGGTGGCTCGGTAGCTCAGTCGGGGGCTCAGTCGGTGGCTCGGTGGCTCAGCGTGACGGAAGAGTCCAAAGGAAGCGACGTCATGGATTCGTGTCCATACATCCCCACTGATGCCGTTGACTTTAGATGGAAACATTTTAAAACCTCATAACAACTTGTTCCCAAACCCCAATCTTGCTGGTTCGTGAACTCATTCAAACCCATGCCACCCTTCACGTGCATGCAAAATTCAATCAAAATCATACCAAAATTACTCGAGCTGCGTTCACGCACATAAGTAAAAATTTGAACATATGTTTTCAACTTCTGTGGGACATCAAAATGAAAAAGTAAAACGGTCTCGGGTCTAGGTCTCACCGTGGCTACGGTAACAGCTACTTCCATAGAGGGTAATTCGCTGAAATGTATTTAAACGTAAACAACAATTTTAAATTGACACTTCTTGATATATTTACAAATAAACACTTACTCATAAAAATATAAATGATAAGTAAATGATAAGTATAAATGACTCATAATTTACTAGTGCCTTTAGCACTTGTTGGTCATGCTTTCTAAATGTATTGTAAGCTATACGAATTAATTGATTACCTTTGGTGACATAATTATTCAGTATTTGAGTGCATAATCTAAAATGCGAGTTGGATATTCGTTAAACGCGAGCTCAGATCCCGAATCAGAAATTAACACTTTTATTGGTAGTGTCAAAACACATTTCTATTCATTATTTACAGCAAATTTAGTTTAGTGACTTGAACGCGCGGCTGCAAGGAAGTCTTTACAAGTCAGCAGCATTAAAATAGTTTAATTACTTTATGTTTATAATCAAAATAAAAAAAGTAAACGAAATGCTTTGTCCATAACCGTAAGTAGCTACGAAATAGTCTTCAGCAATCCATATAGGGATGATTAAGCCGTAGCCCATAATCTATGGTATAACTCTAATGTATAGGTCTATTGACACAACGTTCTGTGTGCTTTCTTCCTATGTGATTGGCTGGTCATTGTTTGAATGGCTCGGTGACAGTTATGTCAGCATTGTTGTTGAACGCGTGTTCGACCAATCGACCCGCTGCCCTACTGTCCGACACAGCAGTGTCTGCCTCTTTATGATTAAAATAGACGAAACTAACTATACACTTGCAAACTGCACATCTTGTGTTGTTATTACATCTAGGAAGTAAAATTCACACACTCTGGGAAGTTAAAATTCACACATCAAAGAAAATATTTCGCCGACTTCACCACACTAAAGCGTTACTTCTTGAATCCAACATGGTTGTGATCGACAGCCTCATTCTACTAGTTGAGGTGTTTTACTCAATCTTCACGTACTAAACACCGCATTGCGATGGCTGACTCATGGAACTGCTTGCCTGGATTGCGCCACATAAAACACCTGATGATGACAGGAACACATACGTGTATAGAGTGTTGATTTAACTGTACGTGAAAAATCAACACAGCTTTGAGTACTGCATAGATATTTCTTATCTGTTGTAGAATCTAATCTTTTGAGTGTTGATTTTGAAATGTGTTTTCCCCGTAAGGGTGGATTATACAGTTAGCACTATAAGCAAAGCACTTTATTTTTTGATTGTACTGAAACAGGCGTCAAAACAATAATTAAATTCACTGATTAATTAATTTAATTAACTGAGAATTAACGGACTAATGCAGTCTCCATAGTCCGTGATAAAATATCGACCGATAGCTTAATTAAAGTAACTGAATTCATTCATTGCAAATGCATTCAGAACGGACAACTATCGAATTTGAAAGAACTTAAATCTATTTACAGTCAATTTTATACAAACACAATGATAAATTCGTTGTAACTGCTTTTAGGCCCAACCTAGGTTCGGTTCGTGAGGATAAGCTACAAAGAGTGTTATAGTGACATGAAATATTATTTAAAAAGTGTATAATATATTAGTGCTCGATACTATTAGGGACTCGTATGAAAACCGAACAATTGAGAACGTGTTTATGTATTTTATGTAATGTTTTCAGTACTGCGATGAGGGCAGCCGCCCTGTTGCTGCTACCCCTGGTGCTGAGCTTCCACAGAGGACATGTCGAGAACCCCCCGAGGTCACCGATCCTCCGCCTAGTGACGTCACCGGGCTCCTCGGCCCGCTTGGGGGAGAGGACTTTACCCTTACGTGCTGCCGTAGAGCATGTTCCTACAGAGAACGAGAGGTAAAGCTAAAAACATTGACTAAAGTGTGGGTCGCAATTTGACCGACATATCACTTGTTCGCCAAGTCAGTTGTAATTTGCTGCGACTTTTTATTTAAATGAGGAAACGTATTCTCTAACAGATTTGTTATCCTTAGATCAGCCTACGTTGATTAAATGGCATATTTATGTCCGGTTGATGTATATGCTGTTTGATGTTCACCGTGTTTTGTTATTTCACTAATTTTTAAATGTTTCCAAATAAAACCTCTTTTTTCCCTTTCTGATCTTATAACCGGGAGTACTGATGGCATCAAAGATACGATCTACTCCTCAAGGCTGTAAATTGGGTAGTCAGCAAGCCAATTCGGAATTGGCTTGCTGACTACCCAATTTAGAGCCTTGAGGAGTTTACGGCCCGTGCAAGACCCCATCTACGATTGGACTAAAAATCTTATCATGTAAATAAATAAAGAAAAAAAAACAATTGTACTGACACCATTCTGTGCTTGATGCTCACGAATAAAGTACTCTGTATTCTGTATTCTGTTTTGGAAGCCAGGTTAGGAGTAGGCTACTTAGGAATACGGTTTGGGCAAAGATGTTTTTAAGTTCAGAGTACTACATACGTTTTATCTATGGTACTAGTAGTACTGTAGTTAGAGTGTTTGTTTTATGCCACTGAAGTTTATCATCAGTTAAGGGGTAATTTAACATTAGGCTGGATACCAAGTTCTTTTATTACCAGGGTTTCAGCAGAATACTACTTGATCAAAAAGTACATAACCTTTAAAAAGGCTGAAGCAATTGATCTAATCAGATAACAGCATTGGTTATAGAAACCATATTTCATAATCAATGGTGTAAGGTTGGCAACGCGATGTGTAAATCTAGTTTCTACTGCACTGATTAATGAACGAACCTTGCATTGTTGACATCAGCTGATGTTAGAAGAGCTCATCGAAAGAGCAGACGAAATTCAAACTCACTCAACAACCTCATCCTACTCAACTCAATACTCTCTCAATACTAATTATCTACTTTCTGTGTCTACTTACTTATCGAAGGGAAGGGAATGGTCTAATCGGTTTGAGTTTAGGCTATTTGTTTGGTGTTAAAAAAAGTTTTGAATCAACGGCAACCAGTTAAAAATAGTTCATAGTTGTGTAGGTTGTTTTGGTTGTTTGAACGTAGGGTATTGGGCATTGGCATAAACTTACCCCAGTCTAAAGTGAGTATACAGTAATGTGTTAGTTATAAGTTTTAAAATTCACGAAAAACAATCAGTCTGCGTTTTGGGCATACACAGTGGGCCCAGTAATGAAAACACTCAGTGTAGGCTACTAACTTATATTAGTAATTGTGTACTTACCACTCCCAATTAAAACACCAGGTATTAACTCTACACTGTAGTCAATATAATACGTTTCGTCCATACTAAAAAAAATTAGGCTGCACTTTACTTGACGTCCTACACTCATTCAAGTATATCAAGTATATCAACTATATCAAGTAGTGCAGCCAAAAATTACCATCCTCAGCGCTAAGGCAGTGCATGGTCTCAGCTGTTAGCTTTACCTTTGAGGATACCATATCTTAGCATGGGCGAAACCATAGACAAATAGAAAAAATAGACCGTCAGATGTGCTGTGGTTAGCATAAGTTCTGGCGTCCAGCGCTTGGATTGCCGTGTAGTTACAGCGCACACTGCTGCAGTGTTTGCTGGTAGCATACGGTGAGGAACCGATGATGCCAGCGAATCGAGATGAACACTGAGCGGCACATCGCGGAACCTTCCTTTGACAGTCTATATTTATTCTGTTTGTCCATGGTGAAACGTCTATAGTGTTGTGAATTAGTGTAAAATGCCAATTTGACACTACTCTTACCAGAAAACCAAAAATATAGTGGATGACACTGGTTGCTTGGACCTAGTTAGGCCTATGAATAAATATTAAGTTTAAGATACAGTACCTTAAAGTTTTATTTTCATTAAGTCCTCATACAGGTTTTTGACAAGCTCCCAGATAAGGCCTTTTCAAACTTTGACCTTTGTGTGTCCCACCAAAAACATAGTAGGCCTACATTCTTCTTCGTTTTGGCTATGTGTGAACATGATTTCAGGGATCTTGTTAGCAGGATTGCTGCATTGAAAGGAAAATTCACACTTTCGACAAACCCAAATGGTTCTATGTCAGTTGTACCAACAGAGCAAAACAAGTTTCTAGCCTCCAGCTTGCCTGTGCCAGGACCTGTGGCTGGTTTCCTGATACAAACCACAACCACGGCTGGTCAGTTTGCTGTGTGCACTGTTCTAGGATTTGTCCCTCTAGCATGCAGACTTGCTGGCATTCTAAAGAAGGGAAGGTGAGTTTGCTTGAGAAACGGATTTCATCCTGCTGCACAAAACAACATAAAGGACTTTGGATTTGTCTTCGATCGCCTTCTTTGTGGCTTCAGTGACTAACTGCCATTTGTATATAGTTTATTTGTTTTGTGTTTTGGTACCGGTACTGTGTATTAACAAATAATTGTGTCCTCTGAGGCTTCCTTTTCTTTCTTCAAAGTGTCAACTGTGAACACCAAAAATTTTTTATGATTTGTAACTATTTTGTGAGGCATAGGTAGTTTCATTCTTCTCAGGCTGAGTTTTAAACCAAATATTCACACCTTGAGTGTTCTACACACTGTATCTAGTTAGGCTAGTTACTGGTAGGCCTAGTTTATACGTCAGTCCAAATCTGCAATGGGGGAGTTCATGAATTCAAAGAAACTCCTCCTTGTCTTTGAGACCCATACTCTTTTTTCTAGATAGGTAGACGATGGATGTACAGCTTAAAGTGGGATTGAACAATTTTCATGTAATTAATGCTTAAAGTAGTTGTTTGGTGAGATTTTGAACCGAGCCTACAGACATTACTTCTATCCCTTAACTTCCACACCAGACAAACACTTATAAATCCTCATGTCTAAGAAAGTTACAAACCAGATGTTTTGCCCAAATTCTCATTCTATTCTATGAGCCCCAAATGAAGATTACTATCCACAACTTTTCTGTTATTCCACTAAACCTTTGTTACTGCTGTAAATTTGTCGCTTGGTATATAAAATTCTGTAAAAAACACTATTACTGCTACTTTGTATGCTTGTTATCTTTCATGTATTTTTCTATAAAACTATTATTTTGATTTATAAATTAATTACAATGTTGTCAAAAATCAATTTAATTGTACCTCGGGTTAAAAGTGTTTTGCAGTTCTTGATGTTTTAAAGTTCTCGACTTTGTCTCGAAGCAACTACTGTGAGTAGCAGACAATTTTAATGTTAAAGTTGTATGCATATTTAGCAATAGAATATGAATTTAATTAAATTGAATTAGCCTACTAACCAACACCTTATGTAAATTACTGATTCCTCTTCTATGTGCAGACTTTTCAACAGAGAAAGAATATTTTTATAGAACTATAACATCTTTTATGTCACACACAATAATAAGTTATCAAAAATTTAGGGAATAGATTTTGGCAGTAGCGCATTTTGTTGTTTGCTCATTGAGAAGTTGATGATTGGCTACAGCTGGTATCTCTTCTGGTATTCAAAAGTTTAAATGGTTTTCTAACATATGTGGTTTGATATTTTTCAGATCGCAAGAACATGTTCCTCTCAGAGACGCAGTGGAGAGGAGAGTCTCACCTTACGCAAAGCTCTCTACAGCCTGGTGGCGGCCAAGAGATGTCAAAGACCAACCAGGTGACATTGAAAACTAAAACATAAAGGCCTAGCTAAATAATTGGTCTTGTATTATTAAGTGTAACCAGTTCCAAACCATAACTAATCTGAACCCAAGTGGCATGTGCCAATTCTTTAGACTCTGATAAAATAAATAGCTTGTACAATTTGTAGAAATAATAGCCTACTAGTGTACCTGTTGCTCGAATTCGAGCAATTGCCAAGTATTACAGGCGTTATTTTAAAACAAATATCAGTCATATTTGCAATTAACTATGGAGTAACTCATGGAGATACTCACGATGTATGTAACAGTAATAAATATTTTCTGTAAGTACATATTTCATAACCTGGTATTGATTTTTAACGTTTTCTACAAACATTTCCTGACTTAAGGTTGTCCATGTTTATCTTCGTTATTGATAAACCTAAAGCATTCTGGCAGGGTTTCTCGTTCTCAAAATGCCTCGCTGTACAGGCAACACAGGTCATTGATAGAGGACCAAGTGAGAACGAAAAGTCGTTTGGGGTAGTGTTAGGGTACATTTGTAACCTAATAGTTGAGATTGTCCAGGGTCAGGTGCTGACTATGATGAGTTAAGCCTATTCGCGCCACTGTTCTGTAGCTGCGGTCGTTATGACGATTACGCCTCCTGTATATGTTTCGTTGTCATCGCGTTGGAGGTACTAAAAAGAAAAAAAAACTACAAATAAACAAATTATAGCTACACAAAACAACGATAAATGCACAAATTTCAGTTACAGTCATGCTAACTCGATCTGTCATTGCGACACAAAACAACGATAAATACGTATATTTTTCTAGTATTCGTGGATACAACCATACTAACACGATCTGTCTTGGGGGTTATGTTTACAAAAACTCAAATAGTAAATAAATGTACTCAGTGCGTTTCATTGAATTGTAAAATAAATAACAACAATTAAATTATACAGCTGATCAAAATGTAAACAATTATGTTCTCCATAAGGATAACATGGGAACTTTAACAGCCACTGGGGCAAAGCCCAAGGGACTTTTTCAAAAATGTAAGGCCAGTTTGCAAATCTACGCGGCACGCTCTTTCCAATGAGACGTCAATGGATAAAATCGGTTGAGAAATGGCGGAGGAGTTCAACCGACAAAGTTTCATGTAGCGTATTAATTATATAGATATTGTTGTTCTAAAAGTAGCTAGGCTATAGCTTTTTGAACCCAAACAAGGGGCGCTACGGCTGCTTCATCTGTGGATTTTTCTGACTGACTAAGCTAAAAATAGGTCGCTACGATATATCACGGTTTATTATTTCTACATGTAAAGCCCAGCATACTAATCTATGGAGTATATGTAGTCATGTTTATCCAGTTAAACTTTCTTAGGCCTACTTGTGTTAATCCTGAATACGATGAACTGAAGTAACCCAAGCTACAATACTGAAAATAGATTTAGCCTTTGGATTCAAATGCACATTCTGACATACTGAGTTGGCCTCAAGTAACAAAGCTAGAACTGTAATATTGTGCAGACGAAGCAATATTGCCAAAATCAGCTGATTAGATAGAACAGATGGGATGCACTCCAATAATATTGTCTCCCACAGTACCCTGTCATTCGAAAACTTGAATTTAGTACCTAATTGTAAAATTTTTGTGTTTTAGGTCGCAGCCTGGTATGTTTCATTGAGTCTTGGGCAGCCTATCGTCGCTCACCGGCCACCTTCACAGCTGACAACATCGACCCTCACGCCTGCACACACCTCGTGTACGCCTTCGCAGGTGTCAATCATCATCGGAACGCTTTGGTGCCTAAGGACTATGAGTATGACGTTGTCAAAGGTAAGTCTTCAGTACACTTTTCATAAATCAAAGTTCATTAAGTGTTGTCAGTATTTGGAAATGGGTTTTACAAAGTATTTATTCATTATTAACTTTTTAGGGTGCTGAATTAATTTTTTTTTTTTTACAAAAAAGTTGTTTTGTTGTTTTCATAGATAACTTCTTAATCAGCATGTTACGTGTTAGTAAATTTTACGGAATGTCGATAAAAATAGTCTATTAACACTTGAAACATATTTACACTTATACGTTTTAACAAAACGGTAAATACTTATGAAAGATGGTAGTGGTGGTTGATTTTGACAGAAGGTTTTAATGTGTGTGTGAACCTCGTGTTTTCTGTGCAGGAGGCTATCGATCAGTCGTGGGTCTCAAGCGACAAAACCCGAACCTCTCCGTACTACTGTCTGTGTCGGGGAGACTGTCCAAGATAGCCGCAGATCCTGCGTATCGTCGCATGTTCATTCTCTCAGTTCTGCGTACCCTAGACGAGTACAACTTTGATGGCCTCGACATTCACTGGGAATATCCAGGTAAGAGGTTTCATACAATTTGATTCTTTACACCTGCTTACAACAGCACACACACCTGCGGAAACAATACACAATGCAGAACTTAGTACTATAAAGTTTTTCTTTGTTTCAATTATCTAAAAAATTATGACTTTTGAATTTTACAATCATAAACCAAGCTACTTATTTAAAGCAATTAAAAATCATTAATAAACTCTTTATATTTCAGGTGCCTCAGATTTGGGTGGAACTCCGGAAGACAAAGATAACTTTTCTCTTCTCGTGGAAGAGTTGTCGAGCGTTCTTCATGCTCGAAGTAAACTCCTCACAGCTTCCGTATCTCCTTCCAGGTGATTTTATATGAATCTATGGGTATTGAAAAAATAACATTTATAATGTGCTGTGGTTACAGAACCACGGTACTTTCGGTATGTCAATATTTTACAAAATATAAAAAAAAACACTTCATGCCGAAATAAGTCTTAGAGATTTTAAAACAATCGTTGCAGTATTTTCCATCATAATTTTATGGTTCCAAACACGTACTAGGAATCTTGAATTTTTATAGTGTCTTGGAAACCTTAGAAAAATTGTTTAAAGATTGCAGCTTAATTCTGCAATTTTATCATACAAAGTTTCTGCTACAAAATTCTTACATATTGATGTTTGACAAATTAAAGACGTTAGTAAATTATAGCATAATCTAAAATATAAATGATGGTTTGGTAAAAAATATTAAATCAGCATTTCTTATCATAGTAATAATATTATTGATGTTGAAAACCAAGTGTTGTTGGTTTGAAAACCACAAATTAATGTCCTTAAAATGTATTTTGCTTTTGAAATGTTGTGGTATTGTCCTGAATGATGTTTTGAAACATTTTAGGGTCAGCTGAGTGATTATAGTGTTTGTGAGTAGAAAGTTGCTGATTCAAAGCTGAGAACAGTCAGTAACACTGAACCTAGCTTGTCATTGTTTGGCTTGGCTAATAAAACAGCTGATCTCAGTCAGTAACGAAGCTACACAAGGCATCTCACTCCATTCTACACTCACCCTGCATTTATTTCAGCCTAAAATACATACAAAAAGTTAATTGCTAACTTAATGAAGTGTAAGGGATTTGGAAATTAAATTGCAATCTTGTTCTTTACCAAGGTTCCGCATGGAAGACGGTTACGACGTGTCTCGTCTAAGTTCTCAGCTGGACATGGTTCTACTGAAGGGGTTTGACTTTAACTTGGAGCGCAAAGACGGAGCACGCCACCACGCTCCGCTCGCTCCGTCGGGCAGCGACGCCCTCTCTCAGTACTACAATGTTGTGAGTGTCTCTGTTGTAATTGAAAAGTAAATTGAGAAAATTGGGAAATTTCATCATGGTACAAAAACAAATGTAATATATAGAGTAGAGAGGCTTTTTTACAGTTGAAAAGATACGATTCTGGTTGCGTGTATGCACAATCTGTAATGATATGTAAAATTATCAGTGTAACATACTAAAACTCAATGTTTTAGTAAATGTTTATTGGTTTTGCAGGACTACGCTGTCCGTTATTGGCTGAAGCGCGGGGCCCGCCGAGAACAGCTGGTGCTTGGTATACCTCTACATGCTCGTACCTTCACCCTGGAGGAGCCTGAGAACTGGCATGTGGGGGCCCCCGTCACGGCGGAGGGCCGGGAGGCCCCGTACACACAGCAGCCGGGGCTCATGGCTTACTATGAGGTATGCAACATGTGAGCTTTTGGTAAATGGTTTGTTGATTAACTGTTTGGAACCAACATGTGTAGTAGAGTGTAGTATTTGAATATATTCACTGCAAGTATGTCACTGGCAAACAAATTTAAGTAAGATTCTAGTTATGATCAAAACTTCAAAAGTAAAATCACAAATCATAAAACCTAAACGTGAAACTTCATTCCTGGTTAAGGTTACAATAAAAAGTAAAAAGTAATAATAATAATAAAATGTTTACTATGCAATCCTGGAAGAAGTTGAACTGCTGACCCTAACCACAGAAAACATACTACTATAACCCAGAATGCCAACCGCATGGTAAAAAGCGGTAAGTACTTTGAGAGAGCTTTGCCTGTCAATTCGTAGGCAGCGCCACCAGCGTTGCTATGCTATTCGGTGGCGCTGCCTACAAATTGACAGGCAAAGTTCTCTCAAAGTACTTAACGCTTTTTACCATGCGGTTGTCATTCTGGGTTATAGTAGTGTTTTCTGTGCCCTTACATAATAATAACATGAAGAATATGTAAAGAAGTATTGTGTTTGATATTCAACAAGCACAAAAAAAAAATAAACCCCTTACACTGACAAATAACATGAATATAAGATCATTTCATACATTTTGTAGTTAGTTAGTACTCATTCGTTTTATTTGTGATCAATAAATAATAATATAAAACAGTATTGTACATTTATGTTGTAAATTATATTCTGAACTGCAGAAGAGTCTTTAGTTCTACTTTTTAATCTTGAAACTCGTAGATTGAATCTCGGAACCGAAACTTGTCCAAAGTTTTGGCGGTTTTGACACCTCTCTCTAGAAGATTCCAGTAGGTGTTTCTAAATCTCTGGTTTGATTGTTCTGCAAGGTGTGCGAGATGCAGAGATCCAAGGAATGGAAGAGGTACAGAGACAAGCAAGGAGCTCCATTCATGGTCAAGGAGGACCAGTGGGTCGGTTACGAGGACTCCTCTAGTATTGCTAAGAAGGTCAAGTCAAACACTACTTATAGTTAATCCTTAAAGCTGTTAGGGCAAGGGAGCTTTAGTGATGAGGTCAGTAGTTTTCCAAGTCGTCGCATTTGCCACCACTGACGCTTTTAGCACAGTGATTGGTGTGGCGTAATGCGGGTCGGCCTATTGTAAAAATTGCAACTATCAGACCGTACGTAGTAAAACGGTGCTACCGTCAGAGTATTTAAGTATTTAAAACTGTTTTTCAAAGTGACAAGTTTATTAGAAATTTTGAAACGTTAAAATTAAATTGTAACTATCTTTTTATGTAAAATGTATAAGAAATTATTGCAAATTTTCACTTTTGTCATGACTGTCTTAATTGATTTGTGTCTCCATCATAATTGATAATGATAATAATAATCACAAAAATGAAATATTTTGGTCTTGGTAACCTTGAAATGTGTCCTGTAGATGGAGTATGTCCAAGAGATGGGGCTGGGAGGTGTGATGGTTTGGTCGTTAGATCTTGACGACTTCCGAGGTGTCTGTGGTCCTCCGTACCCACTGTTGCGAGCTGTTAAAAACACTCTGTCAACCGGTAAGCTAATGTAGCAATTACAAGGTGTAACAACATGTAATACTTATTACAATAATGTCACTTGTACAGATTAGTTTGAATGACAAATTTACTCAATCGTAAACAATGTCAGATTGAGTGAAAATAAACTAAAACAATCACTACATTACAAATCTATTCTGTGTATGGTCAACTATTAGTTCTTTGAGTGGTGATGTACCTTAAATTGTTCTTTTAAGGGGAAAATTGTGATTATAAACTTTAAAAGTGACAAACAGTGCTCCTATTGAACACGGTTAAGGGTTTTTTCAAAACATTTTTATTGATTTTTATAAACTGAAGCAGCGGAACTAGACGTTACACACGCTAAGACTTCTTCTTTATCCTAGACCATCCCTCTCATTCCTGATGCTATGCAAAATGTCTCTACAGAACATCACAAAACAATAAAACACTATACTGATACAATATACTGGCTACATTTAATACTATTAATGCACTCTTTCCTGTGATAATATTTATTCAGCATAGCATCCTGTTTGTACAGCCTACTGTTTATTACCTGACCTTGTCTAATTGCATGATTTTAAATCCCTAAAGGACAATAAATTATGATTATTTGTATATTGTTTATTTATACATTGTATATTGCTTTGGAAATTTTCTAAAAACAGTTTTAAATAATAATGGTTTAGTTTACCTCTGTCAATATGGTCCTTGCGTGTAGTTTGTCACTACTGCAGTTTCGTGCTCGTGGAGCACATCATCAGGTGAAGGTCAAAAAGTTAAAACATTTTCCTCACGTGAAGGTCGTCAATTCAAACACACCGAAAAACATATACACACGAACGGTACGATAAAAAACATTTATAAACATGGCCAATACATTAAAAACGTTACACACGGGGTCCGGCGCCGGTAGAAGACAAGTCATGACTGACGTGTGCCGTAGTCGGTAGCCCCTCCATCCTCAATTCTCTTATCAGAACCTTTTCTTTTGTCTTGTTCCAGGATGTGAATGGCGGTATTATAAATAATCTTAGACTGGAATGAGAGTTGTTCGTTTAAAATATGGTTTGGATGTACTTTAGCTGCTCGGTAAATCTCAAATTCCTCGATGGTGTCCATATATTTACTTTTATGACAAGTATGCATTACTTCTAAATTTGTTTGTATGTCGGTATAACTATGGTTTGAATCAATGATATGGTTGGCAAAAGCTGATTTGGAGTTCTTTCTAGGTAAATGTTCCTTAAATCTAGTTGCAAAAGAGCGTGATGTTTGCCCAATATAAAAACTGGGGCAATCTAATATATAAAATTCTCGTGTCACAGTGTTTGTCTGCAAACTCCTCCGGAACGACTTCACCGATCGTTATGAAATTTGGTGTTTAAATTCTGTAGGTATGCGAATCGGACGTAAACTATTTCCCGTTTCGAAATCCTTAAAAGGGCACCGCCCCAGTGGCTCTGGAGTTTCCCATGTTAACCTTATGAGAAATGGAATTAATGAATCTTAACAGCTGTTTCAATTAAACAAGTTGGTTCTGTTCTATGATGTTCAATAGCATTAAAGTTACAAGGATTACCAACAGGGTGCAGCACTATTATTTCTTTTACATTTATGACAACAGCTAATTTGCAACCAAAAGGTGAGTGAGCGTAGCGAACGAACTTCAACCTGGAGGCGAGTGAGCGTAGCGAACGAGCTAACCTGAAGGCAAGTGAGCGCAGCGAACGAGCTCCAACCTAAAGGTGAGTGTACCAATTTCCAGTGGAATAATTATATTCAATTGTAAATCATTAGGCATTCGCATTCCTGTAACATCAAAATATCTGTGGTATAAACAGTAATTATAATACACAGGTGTCCCTTAAGGGTAGTTATTTATTTCCTTTTAGCGAATTTCCCATATAGGGAATAAGCTATTAACGTAGGTCTCAAGTTAAGACCTGGACCCGGAACCGATTTACTTTTTTATTTTGAGGTCATTTGAGGTCAAAAACACCATGCGTTCAAATTCATATATGAGCAAAAATGATCCGATTTTGATGAAATTTTGTACAAAAGTGTAAACAAACCTACGTTTATTCGAACGAGTTCGTGAACCAGCATGATCGGACTATGGGAACTGGGGTTTATGGGGGTTTTTATGGGGTAAAAATAGATTTTTCCCATTTTTGACCCAAAAAACAAAAGAATTAGCAAATTATTACCAAACCATATTGTAGAGCTTAAAAAAAGAAATAATGTAGGATATTGAACCGCTATTGTATGCCTAACGGTTACGGGGAAAATAAAAACAAAACTTTAATTTCATATATTATTATTAACATATGCGGGACCTAATAGCTCACTCATCTTAAACCATCTTCTAATATATAAAATTCTCGTGTCACAGTGTTTGTCTGCAAACTCCTCCGGAACGACTTCACCGATCGTTATGAAATTTGGTGTTTAAATTCTGTAGGTATGCGAATCGGACGTAAACTATTTCCCGTTTCGAAATCCTTAAAAGGGCTCCGCCCCAGTGGCTCTGGAGTTTCCCATGTTAACCTTATGAGAAATGGAATTAATGAATCTTAACAGCTGTTTCAATTAAACAAGTTGGTTCTGTTCTATGATGTTCAATAGCATTAAAGTTACAAGGATTACCAACAGGGTGCAGCACTATTATTTCTTTTACATTTATGACAACAGCTAATTTGCAACCAAAAGGTGAGTGAGCGTAGCGAACGAACTTCAACCTGGAGGCGAGTGAGCGTAGCGAACGAGCTAACCTGAAGGCAAGTGAGCGCAGCGAACGAGCTCCAACCTAAAGGTGAGTGAGCGTAGCGAACGAGCTCCAACCCAAAGGTGAGTGAGCGTAGCGAACGAACTTCAACCAGGACGTGATTGAGCGATGCGAACGAGATCATCTTGAAAATTAAACGTAACGGTACTTTCTTTCCATCGGTCTGTCTTAGGGGAAACCTATAACTTAGGCGATACGAAGTTCGCCGGGTCAGCTAGTCATTACATGTTATTTTATACACTCCAGTGTTGTTTAATTTCAACCATCACAAGAGCAGACAACAGGTTCGATTTTAAAATTTATCGGAAACCTACAACCACTGACCAGACAATTCATTCAACTTCACATCATCCCCATAATTATAAATTATCTGCCTACAATAGCTACGTCCATAGACTGCTTGCCATACCACTAAGCCCAGAAAATTACAACAATGAAGTGGACATATTAAAACACATCGCAGTATCTAACGGATATGAGAGTGCCCTGATCGACAAACTGATTAGGAAACAAAGAAACAAGAAAAAGGATAATCAGATGCATACAAAAGAACCCAAAAAATATGTTAGTGCGGAATATGGCATTGTACTTAATAACGTCCTCAAAAAAGAATTGGCAAAAAACAATATCACAGTTGCTTACAAAACCACGAACAAACTGTCCAGTAATTTAAAAGAAAGACAAACTGACAATAGCGACAAATTAAACAACACTGGAGTGTATAAAATAACATGTAATGATTGCCCCAGTTTTTATATTGGGCAAACATCACGCTCTTTTGCAACTAGATTTAAGGAACATTTACCTAGAAAGAACTCCAAATCAGCTTTTGCCAACCATATCATTGATTCAAACCATAGTTATACCGACATACAAACAAATTTAGAAGTAATGCATACTTGTCATAAAAGTAAATATATGGACACCATCGAGGAATTTGAGATTTACCGAGCAGCTAAAGTACATCCAAACCATATTTTAAACGAACAACTCTCATTCCAGTCTAACATTATTTATAATACCGCCATTCACATCCTGGAACAAGACAAAAGAAAAGGTTCTGATAAGAGAATTGAGGATGGAGGGGCTACCGACTACGGCACACGTCAGTCATGACTTGTCTTCTACCGGCGCCGGACCCCGTGTGTAAAGTTTTTAATGTATTGGCCATGTTTATAAATGTTTTTTATCGTACCATTCGTGTGTATATGTTTTTCGGTGTGTTTGAATTGACGACCTTCACGTGAGGAAAATGTTTTAACTTTTTGACCTTCACCTGATGATGTGCTCCACGAGCACGAAACTGCAGTAGTGACAAACTACACGCAAGGACCATATTGACAGAGGTAAACTAAACCATTATTATTGTTGCTGTATGGTCCAGAGGCTACCCATCATGACAGTTTTAAAGTTTAAAAGGTTTACTTTAGAATTAGAGAAGAGATCCCAGAAATCAAGCCTGGATTTACAGAAGATAACGTATTGACGTATGTTGTTGTGCAGTCAAGCTAGGAGTGGGGCCGTCGGTGTCGACAGTCGCTGTTGAGTGTGATGGCGAAGGCTACACCGGTGCTCCTGGTGACTGCTCCGTCTACTACAAGTGTAACCACCACGCCAAGCACCTCTACATCTGTCCGCCAGACATGTACTACGACTCGGACCTGGGACTGTGCAACTGGCCGTCGCTGGTCAAGTGTTCTGATGAAGGTACCTCTCGTTGATCTTGGATTAAATTGTAGTTCAGTAGAAATATACAAATTAGGGGACCCGAGCGCAAATCACTCATTTTAATATAGTTTAACACTTTTTCTGAGGCAAAAAGAGTTTGACACCTTTTTTATTTTTCAAAGATAATGTTTGAAATCAAAAGATCAATTTAGACAGATATTATATCAATAAACCTTCTGATTTACAATAAATTAAATTTGTTGAATTAAGATCTATTTCTATATGGTACTGTAAAGTGTGATTTACTTACCTCAATCAGGTTATAATTATCATTAAAAGTAACTTAGTAACTCTCTCGTTTATTATATGAATGTGGTTGAATCCTCCATGGATGTTGTTAGCCTAATAGTTACCGTTTCACACTTTGGTCCGCAGGAGGGACGCGGGTTCGATTCCCGACACACCCACGTGTGTTTGAACCGCTTTTCCAAAAAACATTTGAATGCTTCCTTATGCGATACCTCCAGTAAAAACGTCACTGGCATAGACAATAGGAAAAAATCTTCAACTGAAGGTTCAGCTGTTTAGACCGTTGTAAGGAAAGTGGGTCAGCATCGCTGGATCTTTGAAAGTGAACTCTAGAAATCTAGAAAAAAAATAAAATGCTAGGGGGCGAAGCCCTACATGAAGTTAATTCCTCAGGCTAGATTATGAGCTTTAAATTGACACTTGAATCTTTAAAGTATTAAAGTAGGACAGGGAGAAAATGATTGTTACAGAAAAAAACCCTTATTTTATTAAGTAAATAGATTGTCTTGCAGTCAGGGTGTGTACTTATTCATCTTCTATCCATCCACAGTTCCTTTTTGTCCACCATCCGAAACAAGATTTAAATCTTCTCCACATTCCTCTTCACTTCTTCTATGTCTTCCTCTATAGACATCCCAAGAACAAAACAACCTGCGCAGAAACGAAAAGATCACATGGTTCGCGCCGGTAGGTGTGGCGTACCATTCAAACCTGCGCGGCTCGAAATGGCCCATGGTTCTTTTGTTTCTGGTATGTCTATAGTTTCCTCTTCTCTGCCACCAATCTTCATTAAAACTCTTAAAGGTAGTGGGTATTCACCATATTGGTTGCTTGAGTTCTTGATTGTTAGTTAAGACCTACACACAGTCAAGAAATCAGGCAACCATCTAGGTAAATACTGGTCCGTATTGTCTAAACTCGTTCAAAGATTAATTTATTTAGTGTATGAGATTTTTGTATCTTTTCTTTTATAAACAGGGAATAGATCGTTGTTAATTCTTATTTGTTATTCTTTCTGTTTAGACAGGACAAGAAACGATGATGATGAAGATGATGTGGAAAGTGTTTCATCTTTCAAGAAAGAGGAAGGTAATTATAGTAAATTCATCAATTTTGTTCATTTTCTACTCTAATCATGATACTTTTTAGAAACAATTTTAGCAGCCTAACCCAAACGATGTTCAGAAATAATAAATATTTCTATACACTAAAAATAAGTTCAATACATAAACAATTTTGCCATACTGTAATAAAATGTATAATGTATAAGACCAAGAATTCGTAAATTGAATGATTCTTTTTACTAAAACAAATACTCTACTTGAGAACAAAAAAAACATCAACAGTCATACCTTAAAAGTGTTAATTTTTGGTGAAGGTGAGTTTAGTTTTTTTTTTTTCAATTATTCCAGACACTTTCCAACACAATTCAAATTCAATTTCAATTAGGCCTAGTAAAAAAAATTTCATGATGTTTTGGATCTGAAATCAGATTCTGAACCGTTGTAAAAACTTTGTTGGAAAATATCGGTGATAATTTCTTAAATACCATGAACATTTAATTATTAAAATAATCATATTTCTGCCCAATAATGATATATTAAGTAAACATTTAAATACATTAGTTCATTTTGGTTACTGAGTTATGGTGTTGTATTGCAGAAGGGCAGAAGGTGGTCTGCTACTTCACCAACTGGGCTTGGTACAGGAAGGGAGATGGCAAGTTTTATCCGGAACACGTAGATCCAAGCCTCTGCACACACATCATCTATGCGTTCGCATCACTCGACCCCAACGAACTCACTATCAAGGCCTTCGACCCGATGACTGACGTTGACAACAGTAAGTTTAGAATGAAATAAATTTAGGGTTATCAAATCTTAGTAGTAAAATTACATGAAAATCCTTTATTTTAACGGAGAAAAGACCCTTTCTTATAGTTAATCTGTCAGAGAGGAATCTCAGTAAAATTACTTTGCTACCATACAATACTTTGCAAAACACATGCTTTGTTTGTAATAAACATAAATAGTTAAATTTATTAACATCAACCTAAAACTGCTCGGTGATGTTTCAGAGTTCTACACGCGACTGACGGCTCTCTCCTCTCCCTCCACCAAAGTGCTGCTTGCCCTGGGCGGCTGGACTGACTCTACGGGAGACAAGTACTCTCGAGTAGTCAGCAACGGCAGTGCTCGACGCGCTCTAGTGTCCAGCGTCGTAGCCTTCCTGCGTCGTAACAGCTTCCAGGGTCTTCACCTGGACTGGAACTATCCCGTCTGTTGGCACTCTGACTGTAAAAAGGGGCCGGAGAGCGACAAAGCAAACTTTGTCAAACTTGTACAGGTTGGTTTGGATCAAGATGTGGTCTTACATTATTTTTATTAAAAAGTTGGCGGTGACCTTTACCACTTGCATGTCCCATGAGCAACAGTCCTATTTTTTGAAAATCCAAACCAAGAGGTAAGCTAATACAGTGCTAAAAAGGGGTTACAGTTCAGTAGAGAACATTTACCAGACAAAGTTAGTTGTACTTTTTTTACTAAACTGACGATTATTATTATTTTTACTCTAGGAACTGAGAGAAGCATTTGACAAGGAGAGTCCCGCTCTGACGCTGGCTGTGGCAATCTCCGGCTACAAGGAGATCATAGACCGAGCGTACGACTTCAAGGCACTCAGTGAGGCTGTGGACTTCATGAGTGTGATGAGCTTCGACTACCACGGCGCGTGGGAAGGCGAGACTGGACATGTGAGCCCTCTGTACGGCAAACAGGGCGAAAAGTACCCTCATTACAACACGGTAACTACCTTCAGTATCTATTTTAAGGGTTTTTAGGCTATAATGGCTCTAGGACAGGTTATGAGGATATTTAGGACTATCTACAGACCTTACTTGGTGGATAAAGTATAATGACAGTGGAAAACCACTGAAGAAGCAGTCCGGACATGTCAACCAAGCTGCAGCTGCAGTAGTCGTCGAATATTTGATTTTTATGTTACCCCTTCGTTTTAATTTTTGTGTTAAATGTTTTGACGACTTCAATATATTAGAAGCAAGTTATTTTTAAAGGCTCTGAAAGAGCAATATATTTGCTGAAATAAATCATCCAGTCATCCACTTGTAGAGCCGGTTAAGGAATCACTTGACAAAATCGAGGTATAATAACCTCTCATTTATAAAAAAACAATAACTGCGTAATGTTTTTGATGCTTTAGTTACCCACTAGTATAGCGACAATATCTCCTATCTCCAAGTTCTCTGTATATCCATACAATGTTCCACTTTACTTATCTACTAATTGTAACTCTGCCTTATATATTTGACTTGAATGCTATATTTCCTTATTCCTAAATGTAACAAACTTAATAACGCTGGTGACTTGTAGGATTCGGCGCTGAAGAACATGGTTGAGCGTGGTGCGGACAAGTCCAAGCTGGTGGTGGGAGTGCCTCTGTACGGACAGTCATTCACCTTGGACGACCCCAAGGACAACGGAGAGGGAGCCAAGACTATCTGGCCGGGGGACGCAGGGGAGTTCACACAACAACCCGGCATGTTGGCGTACTACGAGATATGTAACAGAGGTGACTGACGATCTAATTAGCACTTGTTTCAAGTTAAGTTTGGTGTTAAGTGTAACTTATGTTGATTTAGAGATTGACCTTCCTTTTACATCAGGTAAAAACAAAATTTTTACAATGACTGGGGAATGTAATTTTGCCTTGAGGTGACAAAGTACCTATGATAAAATTCCAGCTTGATGATTTTTCAAGATTTTTCGGTGTACTTTCTTACCTTATTATGCGATCAGATTCCAGATCCCAAAACGTTACAGAAACGTAGTTTTATACTGATCATCAGTGATCATGATGGAAAACGGGAGACAAAAAAAGTGTATTCTTGGCCCCTTGGCTAGACTAAAAACTGGCTGGACCGCTGGACCAACTAGCAATGAAGTTGATGATTGCCTTGATAGTTTTCTTTGTAAAAAAGAGGTTGCAAGCCTTTTTTATCTTTGCATTTGCCTGTCTACAGAATTCAAAGTCCTGTTTGTGGAATGTATCCAACAAAGCAGGGGGGAGCTAGTACAGTACTAGAGTTGGACTGTACTAATAAAATATTTTGGCTAGTACCATGATTGGAATCCACGATATTGCTGCCATATTTCTGTAGTCCTTCGTGCTACCGACTGAGCTACTGGCTCACCGTAAAAGTCAGCAATAGTACCTTTGCTATTTAACCTTTAACTAAAAGCAAAGGAGGGAAACCACAGTATTTTGACTAAAATGCCAACACAACTACTCTGAAAAATTAAGGAATGATAACATGAGAATATGCAGTATGTATGTGCAGTTTAGATACTTTAAAACCAGAGTTGATTCATCCACGTCATGAAAAACAAAATTTGCTCAATAACATATTTTTTCACAAAATACCTTCGTACTCAACTAAGATATGAAACGTTTTGAAATACCCTTTTAACAGGTTTTCAAATTATGTCCACAGTGAACAAACGAAATTGGAAGGAGCACACAGGAATCGCAGGTCCTTATGCAACATTTGGTGACCAATGGGTCAGTTACGACAATCCCACCTCACTTAAGAAAAAGGTAAACAATAAGGTTATTTATAAACATACATACATGAAATAGGTTCTGGTTATTTGACAGTTAAAGTTTGTATGTTTGAAATGTTAAGGTTAAATTAAATTCTTATGGATCATCATTAACAATAATGCCTGACTTCAGAATTTACTCCTAGCTAAAGGACTACCTGGATTATAACCCAAGGACTGGGTCTAGGAATGACTGAGCAATTCTACAATATTCAGTGCTTGATGTAGTGTTTCATATTGTTTGCTGATTATTCAATTAACAAAATTCGTAAAAAAATAATTTCTTCTCACAAATTATTCCCAGCATATAAAATGAATCTAGATTTGAACAAAAAACTAAACTAATTTAATTTTAAGAGAAAAAATTAGGAACATTGCAATATCACGTTTTAAAATTAATATCTTAAGGATAACCGATGAACAGTACATGTTTAAAAGTTTACATGCATTGCATATTGATTTTGACCATTCACACTCATCAGGTCCACTTGTAAAGTGTGTAATTGGAATATGTATTGACTAGTGTTGGGAGACACACCATCGTGTATAATGCTCGTCAAGAAGTTAAAAACATATCTAAGACAATGAACTGTTTCAAGCATTATTGCTACTGTTTCCCCTTTGGATTTGCTGGCTGACTAAAGAGGTGTGAAAAATAACTGTTCTCTGTAGGAACAGTTACTTTCAGATTTTTCAAAAACCCATAGAATTCTCTGAACTAACGAATATCCTCCAAACCAACAAAAATCTCTGAACAAACAACTAACCTCTGAACTGATGAACACTACACTCTGAACCTACACAGGTAGACTATGTTAAGTCTGGTGGATACGGAGGCGTGATGGCTTGGACGTTGGACTTGGACGACTTCAACAACCAGTGCTGCGGAGGGACGTTTCCGCTGCTACGAGCCGTCAACCTGGCCCTGGGCCGCAAGGTGGAGTCGCCTAGTGGAGGTTGTGGTCGACCGCAGCCTTCAACCCCTCCCACTGTGGATCTGACTGTCACCCCCGACACAGGTAAGCCATTTCTAAACTAGACAAATATATTTGAGTGTCCTAGAATAATCAAACCTAAATGGGGAGCTGATGATGGCATAAAAGTTTGAAACGTGTAATCCATAAGGGAAATAGGGTTGAAGACGTAAGTGAAATACATATCAATAATTCAATACATGCTACAAATCTGACATAAAGAATTATTCTACACTTAGGATCAAACCAGTAACCTGTAAACACTATTACTACTCGACTAACCCTTGCAGGAAAAATAACACATCGTTAAAATGTCAAATTCACGTGATACAAACGTGACTTTGGTCATGCATTGATTATAGGGACAACTTATTTCTCAAATGATATACTTTCAGGAGTTGCTGGACTACCAAGCACAACTGAACATGTTCATGAACATCATCCGACAAGACCTACAACAGAACATGTTTACGAACACCCAACCACAGAGCACGTTCATGAACACCCCACAACCGCTTCTACCACGACAACCGTGGCTTCTACCACGACAACTGTGGCGTCTACAACCACAACCGTGGCTTCCAGCACCACTGAAGAAGAAGAAGAAACGGTTGACGAATTGACAGAAGAGCCAGAAACTGAATCTTCAACATGTAATTCAAATTTTTACTGTAAAAATATTGAAATGGAGAATGAATCATTGATTAGTCATAGTTGGTTAGTTATGGTTAAGTTTTATTCAATGTGTAAAAAAACAAAAAAGTAATAAAAAAAAATTAATCCATAATAACAGTGATCCAACTACTAAGCTATTTTTTTTCTAAAATATTATATTTTTTCAAAGTAATACAGTTTAAATTTAATGAATTTTAAATTTTAGCTTTATAAAGAAAAAAGAAAGTAAGTTGTAGGTTGGTTACTTGAATATCTTTCTCTTTCTCCTTAACGTGATCCTAAAGCAAATGCTTATTCCTAAAATAAAAAGTTAGTGAATTTTTTGTTTTGTTTTTACTAAAACTTTAAAAAATTAAATTTATGAAATCCAGGGGGTAATCTAGAGACAGTTGAATGTAGTGTAATATAAATCAAATAGATCTTAATGACTGCAGGGAAGTTAAAGGAGGGGGTTTTGAATCATCATTATCTGGCTATCGGGCCAAGATGCTACCTCTGCTACAATGGGCCTTTTATACTATGACGATTATATTATATAATCTGATAACAAAATGCTGAAAAGCCCTTTGTATTATAACTATAACTTACATTTTCCAGCTTCTTCGACAACTTCACCATGGTGGGTCCCTACCTCAACTTCCACAAAACCCACACCGCCGTGGTGGCCCCCTCCTACCAAACCCACCACTAAACCTACCACAAGACCTACCACTAGACCTACCACAAGACCTACCACAACTCGTAGACCTCCCACCACAACCGTGTCGACCACACCTGCCCAGTGGTGGACAGACAGACCGACCACGGAGGAAGAGATCGATGAAGAAACCATTGATGAAGTTGTTCCACCAGAAGAAACCATTGAGGAAAATCCGGAACCCCCAGGCACAGTGAGTTTATGTCGGGTGTTTGTGTTTAGAATATTTTAGTTTAGGAGAACTAACTGGTAGATTGGTAAACATTTCATTTGTATCTGCCTTTTTTTATACGAAAATAATTTTTAAATTTACTACTGTGCATGAAAAAAATTTTCTGGAAACTAGGCTGAATTTGTACTTGCTTTACTATTCTATGAAGACTGATACATTGGAATATAAAGGTTATTGAAACTTGTCCTCCAGTCTTTTTTATTTCAATGGATAACTATACTCCGCGCCAAAGCTGGTGGCGGCTGAGGGATTAGGACCGCCAGGTAGGACTACATAGTTCGGACCTGCTCACCGACCTGGCCGTCCTAATCCCTCAGCCGCCACCAGCTTTGGCGCAGAGTTTAGTTTTGATCTATTTACCCATTCAAATCCAATGCCTAATTGAAGAGAGTTTATAAGTTTAATGCAAAAAACTATTATTTATCAATAGGTTATGTTTTGCAAATATTTTACTTTTTATTGTTAATCCCAGAGAATGGTTCTTCTTGTAACAAAGATGAAATGTTTATAGCAACCGATAGTACAGCCACCTCAGACACTCCCGGCTACATGTACGACCGGGGACTATCTCGCCTCTACGGAGAACTGCAACGCCTACTACCGTTGCATTCTGGGAGAATACAGACTGCAACACTGTGCCGGCTCTCTGCACTGGAACAATAAACTGCAGATATGCGACTGGCCTGATCAGGCTATGTGTACATCAGGTACGAACATCACTTAGACATCTTTACCTGAATATAAGTGAAGGATGAGTGTAGAATGGAGTTAGATGATGTGTAGCACTTTTACTGTCAAGTTGTTTCTTTAGCAAGATCTTCTAAGTTCGATAATCAAGGATATCTTGGTCCAGTTTCAAACGATTAAAAACTATTGACTTCTTTCAGAATTTAACTTGTGACCTGAATACAGAGCGAGCATGTGATAGTTAAGCACTGACTGAGCTATCCAGCTTAGAGAGTCATAGGATTTAATCATCTTTGATTAAATCGTCACCTTTTAAAGAATGAAAAAAAAACATTGATAAATATAGGAGATTCAGAAACACAATGAAGCAGGACATTTTATATCTTTTTACAATACCAATACATGAACCTAGCGAAAATTGATTCCAGACAGAGATAGTGTTCAGAAGATGACTGCATTAACTTACACTATTTGACAATTTCATATCCAACGTAATTGCCATTCAACTACAAAACTGTTGAATCTTGAATCATAAACATATAAGATTAAGCCTAAGGAAGACAGTTTTGCTGTATGCTATCTGTAGATTAGCATTTGCAGGTTACACCTATTAGTGGTCCAAACCAAAGGCTTTAACATTAGAAGAAGTATCACATTAACTATGTTACAGGCTCACAGAACGCTCCGTCCAAACCGACCTCACCCACTAGCACAGAACGACCAGAGGAGTGGTGGACCCATCCGTCGACCACCCGGCCACCCAACTGGTGGACCCATCACCCGCCCACTGTGGAGTCAACCACCTCCTCCCAGACCCAGGTATACCCAGCCACTGAGTAAAACTATCAAACTACAGGAAGTTTACAAGTTTCCTTTCCAAAGCATTTTCAAGATTTTCTCTTTAACAATGCAGTTTTTGTTTCAGAGTTTGTTGCCAGTGATGAAACAGTCTAAAAATGGTTTAATCATATTTGTTATAAAATCAATTCCTAATGAAATGTATAATTAAATTTAAAAGTTCAACAAGGCCAATATATAATAATTTTATTTTATTCACTAGCTTCAGAAACTAAATTTCCATCTTCAGGCACTAGTACACTAGTACAAAAAGTAAATATTTACTTAATAATCAATTCCTGTTTACTATGACATCCTGTAGTGAGTATTGTTGATAAGTTGTAACTTTTATTTCTTGTCCAGGGTCCGACCGACTGTATCAACGGACAGTTGTATGAGAAGCCAGGGAGCTGTGATAAGTTTTACATCTGCGTCAACGGTCAACTCATCCAGCGCAGGTTAGAAAACATACAAAAAAACTTTCTGGTCATGATCTGTTTTGTTCACTTAAGACCCCACAGCCCTCTTTTGGGTAATACATGTAGGAACTTGTTATTAGATTTTAGTTCTTTGGAACGTTTGTATCCATTGGCCCTATGTACCGAGTAACCTTTTGACTGTCGACCTGTGCATGTGTAGGTGTGCGCCGGGTTTGCTGTACAACTCCGTACTTGGAATGTGTGACTGGGCAGCGACTGTGGACTGCCTCGACACTGGCAACAAGGACAAGTACAGACAAGACTGTAAGTATCTTAGTCAATAAGCAGTTGACTAACTTTATTTATATTAGCCTACAAATTCATTTTTAGAAAAGGAAATTAATTTTGTTTGAAAGTTTTATGAATGAAAATAAAACTTAATGGTGACTTTGAGATGTAGATTTTTCCCATTATATGAGCAAAGCAGACATTTTATTTCTACAGTTCTCGTCACTTTGTTGTTCAAGTTCATTCAAAATAAAGGGTGCTATAACTAACAAGTCGTCCTTTCAGTTTGAATTGGTAAAAAAAAGATGATGCGTTGGTCAGAAATAAGCAATTTAATTTAGCACACTCTGTGGATCAATCAAATTCCATTTTCATTCTAAAACTAAACCGAATGTCTAGTAGTGTTAAGACACTGACTCTGTCTGATAGTGGTGGAGAAGAAAGAGGCGTGCACCAAAGGTCAGTTCAGACCTCACCCGACCAGCTGCAGCAAGTACCTTCAATGTCACTGGGACACCTACGAGACAATGACCTGCTCTCCGGGGCTCCACTGGAACCAGGTACACGGCAGACGACAGACAACTGTATCATGCAGTGGTGAATCGTGACAGTTTTTTTGTGACTTTGTATCCATTACTTGAATTAGTTTTATCAGTTTAGTTTGGTTACCTTAAATTATGAAGTGACAATTCAGTAAATTACACTTTAAACTATGACAATTAAAATTTACTTTAAAGCGTTTCTTGTTGAGTAGTGTCGGATCAGAATGTTTTGTTCACCTGCGAGCCTAGATGGACAATCCCTTTTATTTAAATTTACAGTAATGTGAAACCTGAAATGTTGATCAAGAGTGTTGTTTACTCTTAAAATTTCTTATAGAAATTTTCCTTGTCTATTTAAATCTTCTTCCTGCTGCTGCTACAAACAATGAAAAATACTTTATCTACATCTCCCTAATGTATTGTAGGAAAAATACTGCAAATCTTATTAATGCTCACACATAATTACGTTGCTGCAGAAAACAAAGATATGCGACTGGCCGCGTAACGCAGGATGCCAACACAAGACTGACATAGACGAGGAGACGACCCCGGCACCTTCCACGACTGAGTGGACGTGGACTCCGGGACAAGAGGGGCAATGGATGCCTCCTACCAAACCTCCCCCCACCACCACCACAGAGGGAGAACCTTACGAGCACCCGCTGTCTGGTGAGTGATGTCAGCTGATCAGTATTCCACTGCTTTGTTGTTGTTTCATTGTGTCTACTAGATTTTTTTTGTTTCTTCATCACTCACATCAACTGTGTGCTGTAGGCTACTACAAAGTGGTGTGTTATTTTACCAACTGGGCATGGTACCGCCAGGGTGCTGGCAAGTACCTGCCTGAGGACATTGACCCCGACCTCTGTACCCATATCACGTACGGCTTTGCTGTGCTGGACTACGAGAACCTCATCGTCAAGGCTCATGACTCTTGGGCCGACTTTGACAACCGTAAGTTTCTCCATAATAAAGAAAAAAAAATTAACATGTTTTGCAATAATAAAACCAGGATTTATTTAGTTGGTGTTATCTTTAATTTAACTAAAGTTGTGCACATACTTGACCTCCATGGCCACTAAAACCTCTAGATACTTTTGGCCTGGCCACCAATTTGCATCCAATATTTTCAATATGTACTATTTTTAAGACCCCCACGTTATTGTCTGTAGACTTTTACGAGCGAGTGGTGGCATTCAAGAGGAAGGGCATCAAAGTGTCTCTTGCTCTTGGAGGATGGAACGATTCTCAGGGAGACAAATACTCTCGTCTGGTCAACAACCCTGCAGCCAGAAAACGCTTCATTGAACATGTCATTCCCTTGCTGCAGAAGTACGGCTTTGACGGTCTCGACTTGGACTGGGAATATCCCAAGTGTTGGCAGGTAATATTTTTAGTATGAACTATGTAGAATTGTGATGTTAGATTTGGAATTATGAGTGTGAGCATAGAATAGGTGGTTTGAAACATCTTAGCAAGCTAGCAAATTACACTCTTACCCTTACTTACTTTACTTTTCCTCCCATAGCCATTTGTACCGCAAGTGGTACTTGGCCTCACCAACACACTGCCTCCACGTCGTCCTGTCTCTTCATTGACTTCCATCCTGGCCATATCTTTCTTTACCTCATCTGTCCAGCATTTCTTAGGCCTCCCTTGTGGTCTTCTCCCCAGTGGGTCACTTTTCCATATTTGATATAATGTGCGTGTTTCCTCTCTTCTAATGATGTGGCCCGTCCAGCGAAGCTCTTACTGTTACGGGTGAGTAATCAAGTAGGAATATGCTAAATACAATGTGGTTTTCAGGTAAACTGCAACCAAGGACCAGACTCTGACAAGGAGAACTTCAGCCGCTGGGTGAGAGAGCTGAAGAATGCCTTCAGACCTCACGGACTGCTTCTGTCAGCCGCAGTCAGTCCTAGCAAGACTGTCATTGACGCTGGTAAGCATCCGTTGAAAACTAATGATGATGGTATTGATTTCAATACCAAGTGATTTTTCTACTTCTCCATTAATCAACTACCCCACTTCTGATTTCTTCATTCCTAACTCTATTCGACCATGTTTTGCTCTTTAATAGGCCTCAATAATTTAATTTTGCAAATATTTAGTCCGCTTCAAAATGAATTTTAATCGAATTATGTTTTGCCTTTCAGATAATGTTTGTTTGTTGTCAGTTTCATGTTTTTGTTGTAAAATTAATTTTCAACACAGATTGATGAATCGGTTTTCTTAATCCTTTTTGTATACTAGAAGTTACCTAATCTAGTGGATGTAGCCTGGTGTTTCTTAAGAGTAAATAATGAAGTATAGTATGACATAACGTGCTGCGCAGGTTACGACGTGAAGACCATGGGAGAGTGTTTGGACTGGATTGCCGTGATGACTTACGACTACCACGGACAGTGGGACAAGAAGACTGGACATCTAGCGCCCATGTACGAACATCCAGATGACGACTTCTACTACTTTAACTCCGTGAGTTCTTGAAATATACTTAGCAATTGCTTAACAATTAGTCTTATGACAAAACACACCTTTTTGCACTTACGTTCTTTACTAATACACTTGATAATTTTTGATATGATATCATATTTCAATTTTGTTCAATAACTTGAGAATGTCTTACGTATTCCTTTCATTAAAGGGCATGCACAGTACGGTTTATTCAGCAAGTTCACTTTCAAAATTATTTTTTTATATCGCGAGGGGTGAGTCAGTTGCTCAGTCGGTAGCGTCACGGACTTCGGGCTCAAGGCAGCGATGTTGTGGGTTCGGATCTTGGTCACTGCCGCAAACATATCAGTACAGTTCACCTTCTTACTGTACCAGCTCACCCCTTGCTTTGATAGAGTCACGCACGGGCAAATAATCTATGTGGACGGGCAAATGAAAGGTTAAAAGAGACTGCCGACGTCTTAAAAATAGATGTTTTGATTTAGAATAGAGTGCAGCTGACTAAAAAAGTTTTGGGAGTTGATTGATGTTAAAGTTGCAGACAATAATTGTTGTAAGACTACGAGCAACTTATACAAAATTATGTGTCAAACAAAACATAACTTTTATTTTAGTTTCAACAAAAAAGAAATACATCCCATCAGATGAAAAAAAAACAAAAAAAAACTAACAGTCTTGAACAATGTTTTAAATTATAGTTATTTTCTACACCTTAGGTTTGTATTTTTATTTTATAGCCATTTTACTTTGTAGTCCAAGTATACAAGGTAAGAATGGAAGCTTGAAAGAATATGGCTTATATTTCACAAATCATTATTTAACATTACACAATCTCTTATGACGTGATCTTCCGTAGAACTACACCATCAACTACTGGATCGACGAGGGAGTTCACCCACGCAAGTTGGTGATGGGGATGCCACTCTACGGACAGTCGTTCACATTGTCGGACCCGAGCAAGAACGGTCTCAATGCACCAGCATCTGGCCCCGGCACTGCTGGGGAGTACACTCGCGCCGGCGGCTTCTTGGCGTCTTACGAGGTGTGTAACTTGCGCAATGAAATATAAAATACAGCAATGACTTAGGCCTATATAGGTTGTTACCTCATCTTGTCTGATCAAGTTTCTCAATACAAAATTATCATTCACAGTCCAAGTGGGAGTCGTCTGTTACTTAGATACTTACATACAGTAACACAATATAAGAATAAAGACAGACATTTGAGAAAATTATGGTTAAAACTGGGTAGAACTACCTTGCATATCATAACCAAATTAAAGAGTTGTTAAAAATCTATCTTCACTCCTCAAAAAATAATTGTTAAAGTAATTTGCAAACAAAATTTAATATTAATATTAACTGGTAGGCTTGTTAGGCATATAGCTTGGATTTCCTATTGGCTATTTCTGTCTGTTTTGAAGTATTGCTATGACGTAATCATTTTCAAAACAATCGTCAATTTAACTGAAACATCCTTGAGGTTCTTGAAATCATTAATTTTTTGATTAACTACATCAATGAATGATGTCATTACAAGAATTTGTATTCATAACATAAACTATGAGATGAAACAGCTTATACTTTGAGTATTTACACTTACAGCCAGCTTGTCTGTTGTATAGAAACTCCTGTTACAGACTGTTTACTTTGATTTAAGGTTACACACTTTTTTCTGTAGGAAAGTAAAATGAGCGAGATAAAGTATAAAAGAGTGTAAAAAAGTTAGAGAGTGCAATGAGCTAATTTTTGTACTGTATGAAGAATGCTATATTTTTTTCCTGTTTTAATTTTGTTGGTTGTTTGTAGATTTGTGACCGAGTGCAGAACCAAGGCTGGACTGTCGTGCAGGACGAGGAAGGGAGAATGGGACCTTACGCCTACAAGGAGAACCAATGGGTCAGCTACGATGACAAGGCTATGATCAAGTACAAGGTAGGTGAATAGCGGTTGATAAGTTAAAGTTACATTTAAAATATAAATACTATCTAGAGCAGGAGAAAACCAAAGGTTTACAAGAGAGTCCAGATAGTTATAATGTTTTAAACAAATTATTTATGTCAAGCATCGGAACGGTAATTGATCAATAATATGTTTTAGTGTTTTAGTTCCATGAACTTTCCAGGTAGAAACCCATGTTTTAAAATGAATTTTTTGAAAAAGAGACTTTAAAACTCCTCTAAGTATTTAGACTTTTACAGTGTATTTATTTTTCAGTCCGAATACATCAGGGAGATGAACCTCGGCGGAGGTATGATCTGGGCCCTCGACCTCGACGACTTCAAAAACACTTGTGGAGGCGGGAAATACCCTCTGCTGAAGACAATTGCAGATACCCTTGCCAGTCCTCCAGGTATTATGGCATTGCAGTTGTATAGTTTTGTTGTAGTTCTTCAGCTGTTACGTAGAATGTTTGGTGAAGTCCTGCCTTTGACTATAGCTACCCAAACGTTAAACAATAAACATACAATTCATTCCATTTGTATAGGTCACTATAGGTTATGCCTAACTTTTGCGGACCACAGTAGACTGCCGATTATCCATGAGTGGATAACATGCTGAAAATTAACCACAATTGCATATATACCAAAATATAAAAAAACATGCTAGAATCGTGGTCTTCTGCTGACCACCATTTTGAGACGGTCGTCAGAAGAACTCGATTCTACAGTAAGGAAAAATATTATGCAAGTTAAAAGTACATTTATTATTCTAGAGTCAAAATGTTTAGCTTGAATTATCATCTCGCAGGCAGATATTATAGTTTTGCTGTTGTTTGCTTCAGGGACTACTGATGATTCTCAAATTACAACTAATGTGCTGTTAAATTAATTGTTGCTATTACTAGGCCTATAACAGGGTCTCCAATATTATTTGTTTTGTAAATACAGGTAAATATTTTCAGACGGTGTAAATTGGCAGAAGCCTACACCGAAACCAAAACCCACCAAAGCCCCAAAACCCAAGCCTAAGCCTAAGCCCAGTAAGCCTCCTAAGGGCTCTACCCCTCCAGTACCCACCAAGCCAGCCCATATACCCACCAGGCCTCCACCAACCACTCCTACCACAACCGAGGCGGTGGACGAGAATGCGGAGATCATAGAGGCGGGAGAACTGCCACCTGTCGAGGAAGTAACCACAACCACTAAGAGGCCTAAACCTTCCAAGAAGCCTAAACCCAAGCCTAAGCCCAAACCAAAGCCCAAGCCGACGGAAAAACCACCGTTGATGCTGGACAACACGTTCAAAGTCGTCTGCTACTTCACTAATTGGGCTTGGTACAGGTATGTGGATAGTTGCAATAGGACTCTTAGATTGCTATTACTGAGGATAACTTTATGAATTGGTGTCACGGCTGTAGTGGTTAGAAGAGTGCAGGACTTCTGTCCTGATGTTTCGGGTTCAAATCCCCCAATCACCAATGATTTCATAGCTAAGTGATAATACATGCCTGGCAATTCTGAGCATAAAATCTCAGTTTTCAATGGTTACAAGTAGTGTTTATGTGTCACTTTATGTGTTCACTGATTTACTTTTTTTGTAAAGGTTTTCAGCTGACGACGGCAATAAAATGTTTTTGTACAGCCTGAAGATTGAATTGATTGTGCTTAAACTACAAACTAGTTACTTAAGCAGATCTTTACAACATTTTCAGTATTTATTAGTTATCCAGAGGCTATAATACTGTAAACAAAATTATACTCAGGTTACTGAGTGCTTTATTAAGTAATGTAATAAAATTCTGTTTCACTGAAAGTATTACTTTTTTACTCATTAAGTTTGTTGGTTTCAGACAGGGACCTGGAAAGTACTTGCCTAGTGATATTGACGCAGACCTCTGTACACACGTGGTCTACGGCTTTGCTGTGTTGGATACGGATCAGCTGATAATCAAACCCCACGACACCTGGGCCGACTTTGACAACAGTAAGTGATTAGTGATCATATACTAAAGTATTTATGCAAAAAGTTTTATTCGCTGACATAGATAACTTTTGCCCTCAAAATTAGTCGTATTTATTAACAAGCCTTAAACACCAATAACTAAAACTTCAGGCTAACTGTTGTTTGTTACAGAGTTTTACGAGAAAGTGACCGCTTTGAAGAAGAAGGGAGTGAAAGTGTCAATCGCTATTGGTGGATGGAACGACTCAGCGGGAGGAAAGTACAGCAAACTTGTCAACTCTCCTGAGAGTCGTCGCCGCTTCATCGAACACGTGCTCAAGTTTATTCAGGAGCACAACTTTGACGGACTCGACCTTGACTGGGAATACCCCAAGTGTTGGCAGGTAAGGAAAAAGTAACTGGATACTTAGAGTGAATAATGGAGACTACAAAATTGGTCTTCAGGGTCCGATCGCGCCACAGACATAAACTTATAACTGACGTTTCATCCTTTTTACAGACAGCCATATTTTTAGAAGTTAATCGCCAATCGGTACAGGTACCTGGTGGTATTACTGGCATAGACTACGAGAACGTAGATTGTATTGGTTATAAAATGTAAGCTTATTTCTGCGATGCGGTTTGACTGTGAAGACAAAGTAGTAAAGTAGTGTTATACTTTGTTCACAATATTTAGGCGGTTTGAGGGGAAGTTCCCCCACCACTTTTTTTGTATTTAATGTACGAGCTATTATTTTAAAGGTAAGGGTCAAGTGGAGGGGATAGATTTTTTCCTCTAAAACCTCCTAAATATTGTGAACGAATTATAGTGTTAGTCGTTGTGGAAGACTTTGTTCCTTTAATAAATTGAATTGACATAGAAGAATTGACATTGATAAGAAGAACTTTAGTAACTTCTGTCAAAGTTGATTAAAATCCAATAGTTGATTTCCATAGGCTATAGGCATGCAAAGAACTAGGTTAAACTTTTAATTTTTTAGTAAAACTTTTTTAGATTCAAATATCTGAATAGATCTTTTGTCATCCTGCAGGCATTTATTTCATGTGCTAATTTGAAAGGGTTAGGCTAGTTTGTTCCCATGGAAAATTTATACATGGATAAATTAACTTACGCTCTTCACCTAGTACCCTCAAGTGTTAAAAATATTGTAAAATTAAAATAACACTATCTTGCAAAACATTTACTGTCAAAAAACACTATTATATTACTTAATAAAAGTTTTTGGTATAGATATTTCCTACCAGGGACGGAATAGTTGAGGTAAAATCACATACACAACAGTGTAACAGATGTGATTATAGTGCTCGCTTCAAACCTTTTTGTTGCTGATATCATCTAGAGTGAGAATTGATTCTGTTTTCAGATATTATTAGTCGATGGGTCATTAACAGGTGAACTACCAAAAGATTGACTACCTAGTAACAAAAGACTTATGCTTTAATTATTTCCTTACAAAAGAAATCAAAATAATGCAGTAACATATAAAAAATACACAAGCAAATAAATCAACAATTGTTTGACAGGTCAACTGCAATATGGGCCCAGAATCTGACAAGGAGGCGTTTGCTGCTTGGGTGACAGAGTTGAAGGAGGCGTTTGAGCCTCACGGACTGTTGTTGTCTGCGGCCGTCTCTCCTGCTAAAGCTGTCATTGACGCTGGTAAATATTTTGGGATCCTTATTAAAATAAAATGTTTGGCTTCTCTATTTCTAAATACGCAGCTTTTTTGGTATAAATGAACAGTTGAGTAAGCAAGTAAAATTAAGTTTCAGCTATGCAATCAGGTATGTAATAGTCTGGCTACAATGCATCATTTTATTTCAGAATCCTGAGTCCTTCCAAGGAGGAAAGTCTACAATCAATGATCATTAATAATTTAAATAAACGTTCATTTACTTGTTTCCAATGCCAGGTTATGATGTTCCTGTGATGTCTGAGAAGCTGGACTGGATCGCCGTGATGGCTTACGACTACCATGGACAGTGGGACAAACGGACGGGACATGTGGCTCCGATGTACCCTCATCCTGACGATGATGACGTCACCTTCAACACGGTAAGTTGGAGCTATGTTGTGGGCAAAGTGCAAGGCATAGCCTATAAAAGCCGGTGTGAGAGATGAAAGTCCCAAATAACTTATTTTTATCCTTTCTCATCCCCTGAATCATCGTGAAACTTTGCATTTTTACCAATTATGATGGAAAATATCAGCAATAATCTCTATGATAATGTTTTTAATATTTAAAAAATGCATCATTTGGTGTGTGTGATGTTTCAGAACTTCACTATTCACTACTGGACGTCACAAGGAGCCGACAGAAGCAAGCTGGTGCTGGGGATGCCGATGTACGGACAGAGCTTCAGTCTTGCGGACAAGAATGACAACGGCCTCAACGCACCGACCTATGGTGGTGGCGAGGCGGGAGAGGAGACCAGAGCTCGCGGATTCCTGGCCTACTACGAGGTTTGCTTGTGTTTAATTGATTTTTTTTTCAAATACAAAAATAATATTTGATAAAAAGGGGTGTTCTGTTGTTTTCAGGTTTTTTTTTTTGAAAATTTGGAATGCATTTGTTTTTGAAATTATCCAACAGACTTACAATAATTTGATAAAAACAGGTGTTTTCTTGTTTTTGAATTACTAACGAGGTTTGTTGGTGTGAAGACATACAATCCACTGATAGGAATTGGATAAAAAGAGATTTTTTACACTCTTATCAGGTAAATGCAAATTGAGGTTATCAGCTTTAAGATGCTAAAAAGTTACAGTGGTCTTTAAAACCCTCTTTGAAAATCTTTCAAAATTGACAAACAGATTTGTGAGCGGATCCTGAAGAGGTCGTGGGAGGTTGTGAAGGACCCTGACGGAGCCATTGGACCTTACGCTCGGCTGGGCGACCAATGGGTGTCCTTCGATGACCAAGCTATGATCCGTCACAAGTCGGAGTATGTGCTACACAACAACCTGGGCGGAGCTATGATCTGGGCGCTGGACCTCGACGATTTCAGGTAAACACAACTTTCATCCCTCTGTATACGAAAATACCTCATTTATGTACAGCTGATGTATAAAAAAATCCTCGGTTTCCAATTTAGCAAAATATATGTTTTTGCATGTCTTAAACATTAATTTTCCTTATCCAAATAAACTTTCTCTTTACCTTTACCCAAACAAATTTAGTTTTCATTTAGCTCAACAGGAGTACTAAATACTAATGTTTGCATTATTTAATTTTTATTATGAGAATAACTTTTCAATAGTTGACTCCTAAATAAACTCAAACCTATGCTATGACAACTTTAAACAGAATTATTACACCATAGAGTAATATTTTATTATTTAAAACCTAGAAGCTATGTTTGATTTTTTGAATTGTTATGCGAAGGAGCTCTGTTGTAGGGACTTTATTTTCATACAAGTTGTTGGCTACAAGTGATTTAATTCATTACAGAAACACATGTGGCTGTGAAAAGTATCCTCTGCTGAAAACCATCAACAGAGTTCTGAGGAAATACCCTGGTCCCGGGCCCGACTGTAGCTTAGACTCTCCAGGTATGTTGTTAGTGTCAGATAACATCACAGTTCAGTTAACACAAATTAACATCTCCCTGTCCCTCAACAATGATTTTAGCTCAGAAACCATCCGTTTGTAAACATAATCAATGCTTAGGTCCAGAGATGAGAGATAGAGGCTGCATAGCAGCAGAACCGCACACCTCTGACTGCACCAGATACTACGCTTGTATTGAAGGAAGACCTGTGGAACGAGTCTGTCCCTCGAGGCTTCACTTCAATGCGGTGAGTTGTTCATTCCTTATTGTATGCTTTCAATCATATTTGATTTAAAATTATTATCGTCAAATGACATTGTGTTAAATCTTGGTAATCTTAAAGAAAGTAATTCTAAAAAATTTCCAAAAAACTTTTGTTTTGTTGCCAAATCTACCTCTCTAATCGAAGTTAGCTCTGTTATTGTGTAGTTAACTAGGTATTGTGGAGTCGAGGTAACACCCTTGTAATGCATGTAAAGGGCAATAATTCATAACATGAGTAATTGTCTAAATTTCAGCGTCATAGACACATAATGTAGCAATTTGTGCTGTCAAGAGTTCACAGAATCAATGCTCTGTGATGTGTGGAGTGTTTATTTATGGAATGACTTGGTATTGTTTTACACAGACTTTCTTGATGTTGCAGGAAGAGCAGGCCTGTGATGTGCCTCATAGAGCAAACTGTGCGTTTGACCAACCAACTCCACCAATACCTTCTGAGATTGACAGACCAATAGATGTTGACACCATTCCTTCTGAGGGTAAGTTGTGTTGTATGAGGGAAGTGGATTGAATTAAGCATTTGGTTTGTGGGATGGTAAAGATTAATTATTTACAGTCAAATTTGTTTGTATAAAGCACTACGCTGACCAAATATATTAACATAAAAAATTGAATGAAATCTTTATAACAGGGTAGATGAAAAAAATATAAAATAATTCGTGTTCAATTTAAAAGTACTTAAATATGTAAAATTTGTTGTGAATAACGATATTAACCAGAAACATGCTCATTATGTCTCTAATAATTAGTAAACAAGTGTTGACAAAAATATAATCTACAATGGTTTAAAAAATAAGCTAACATGGGTAGAGAGCCTGCAAGTTCAATAATGTATTTTGTAAGATGTTTTTGTTTGTGTTTGTTTTAAATATATTTTGCTAATCCTCTAATAATTTAAAAAGCACAATTTTAAAATCTCTTACAAAATAAAAGCTCCAATATAAAACACAAACCAGTTTTCAGAATAGGATGGGAAATCTTGTTTCACTATTGAACATCGATTATCTAAATAATTTATATTAACAGCAAAAAGCAAAGTGGTGTGCTACTTCACCAACTGGGCGTGGCACAGGCAAGGTCTGGGCAAGTACTTCCCTACCAACATTGACACAGACCTCTGCACTCACATTGTGTACGCCTTCGCTACTCTGGACGAGAAGTCACTCACCGTGCAGCCTCACGACCAGTGGACCGACGTTGACAACGGTAACCACTAAACCACACTTGTCTTGCTAGTTGTACTTTATACACTTAAGTTCCCTCTCGTGGTTAAATTTTTTGGAGGATAATTTACCCAGGGATGCATTAGAGAAAAGGAAAGAATCACACAACTTAAAGGCTTAGAGTTTAGCTAGCTTGCCTGAGAAAATTAGAGTCCAGAGCCTATTAGATACACAAATATATATATACTGATATTTCGTTCTAATATAGCATTTCTTTAGAGATTACTTTGACCTCTCTGAAGAAGTCTTAGTCTTCTGTATATTCTGTGGACTCTAATATTCTCAGATAAGCTGGATGAACTCTATTCCTTTTCTAAAAACATTCCTAACCTATAATGGCTTCCCTTTTTATAATCTAAGAAAAACGATTTGGTAGTTGATCACACAAAAAGTTCATAACAAAACTTGACGTTTTGTCCCTCTGAAGGATCTTCTACAAAATATGTTTCCTAATTATGAGAATAAGTCATAATGAATGATCTTTGTATAGATAGATGACCACCACCTGAATGTGCACTCTAATTTTTGTATATAGTGTAATATTTTGTGTTTCTTTTGCTGGAGTTGAGTATTCTTCAATCAAAGTAAATCTGCTATCCACACAAAAACCCATGAAAATGACATCAAAATATTTTTCCTTCTAACAACTAATACTGAACTGTTTCCTCACCAGACTTCTACCGTCAGGTGACTCAGCTGAAGAAGCAGGGAGTGAAGGTGCTGCTGGGGGTGGGGGGTTGGAACGACTCTAAAGGAGATAAGTACAGCCGACTAGTCAACGATCCTGACGCCAGAGCTCGCTTTGTGAAGCATCTGTCACAGTTTCTACAAAAACATGACTTTCACGGTGTGGACCTGGATTGGGAATACCCTACTTGCTGGCAGGTATGTGTTATTTGTCAAAAATCCCTCATGAATCCAAACCTCATCAACTACGACTTGATTGGTAGATCAAGAACGTGATGTACTATGTGTAAATTTAAGATAAATATCAGTAGGGTGGTTCTAGAATGTAAGATGGTCTGTGTAGCTTTTTTATGACCAACTAGGATCAGCTGTTTCTTTTGCTAGGGTCCATTTAATTAGCACAATAATCCAAGACAACCTCTAGTTTCAAACCATCAACAATCTACATTTTGCCATGTTAAGATGATTCCATCATTTACTCTGCACTTTCATCAACCAGGTTGACTTATGGGACCTCAGTTCTGGATTAATGAGGGTTCACTGTGTTTACTTTTTGAGTTGGTAGCTAAATTTTTTTGGGAAATAAGTCAATTCAAACATCCTGGTGAGGGTAAAACCATTTCCTTATATTTCTTGTACAATGAGAAAACAAGACACCAGATATTGCAAACTGGCTTGAAGTCATAATTGTTTCATGATGCCCTGACAAGTCACTTTTTGACCAGGTGAACTGCAACGCTGGGCCACCGTCAGACAAGGAAGGTTTCGCAGCACTTGTCAAAGAGTTGAGTCGAGAACTGAAGCCACGAGGTCTGCTTATATCAGCAGCTGTCTCTCCTAGCAAGGTGGTGGTGGACAGAGGTAAGTGTACTACGTTTGCCAACAATGTCTCAGGCTATGTACCTTCAATCCTACATAAAAGTAGTCAGAGAATTACTAGTTTGGATCGTGTGACCCATTATCAAATCCAACATACTATTTCAATTTGATGTTGATTTGTTAGGTCTTGTAATCGGAGTAGGACAGAAGACAAAAAGAGGTGTGATGACCGGATATTTAAGTAAAAAACACTCAGGTATTCTAAGTAAATGTTTGTTGTTTGACAGTTACACGGAATGTGTTGAGTTGGGATTTGAAACAAAGCAAGAGTTGAGATTTTATGCTAACATGTTATTGTGGCAGCCTATGACGTACCTACCCTGGCTGAGCACTTAGACTGGGTGGGGCTGATGGCGTACGACTACCACGGCTACTGGGACAACCGCACAGGCCACGTTGCCCCTCTCTACTACTATGACGGAGACGTCTTCCCCACCTTTAACACTGTGAGTTGTCATGAATCTGCGAAGAGAGGTTAAGTGAAATTTTCTGTAACTCTTTGCAAAATGGAAAACTTTTTAAGTAGCGTGACTACTCACCAAAATTTATTTTAAATTCTTAAAATGTTAATGTGTAGCTTGAAAGGGAGAATAATATAGGGATAAATAATAAAAATATGTATCTGAAGCTAAACCAAATTACAATTATTTTGTATGAAGTTTTGGAGGAGTCTTCCAACATGGATAACAGAATAGATCCATTTGCTTGACTAATTTATTTAAGATTAATTTATGAAAATGTTTATAACATTTTGTAAACCTTAATTTTTATGGTATTTGCATTGTAGTCTATGCCTTAAAATTTTCAATCATTTTAGCCTCTGGATTGCTTATATATTAATTGATATTATAAGGCCTTACCTTAGCAATCCTGTTTTTTGTCCTAAAAAGCAGGATTGCTAAGGTAAGGCCTTATAATATCAATTACTTTAAATTTTACCGCCTCTTGTAGCAGTGAGCAAGGACATGTTTTTATTGACTGTGTATATAAGAGTTAAGATTCTTTATTAATTTTGAATGAAATGTAAGTTTGAAGGTGTTTGACAAGGGCATAAATTTCAAGACTACGATTTGGAGGTTAAGTTGATCCAATCATTAATGTGTTTTCAGAACTTCTCCGTGCATTACTGGCTGGACGCAGGGACTCCCAAAGAGAAGCTGGTGCTGGGAATGCCTCTGTATGGTCAAACATTCACCTTGGCGGACTCTGCAGATACGGGGCTCGGGGCCCCCACTCAGGGCCCAGGCATGGCGGGGCCTTACACAGGCAACGCTGGGGCTCTCGCCTTCTATGAGGTATGTAATAGCCAGACCTCGTTAAACTTGTTACTTGGAGGTGTGCACAGATAAAACAATTGTAATGTCTTAGGTATGCCTTTGACTAAGGAGAGTTGTAGACATCCCGTTCCTATGTTAAAGTGGTTGCTGGTTTCAGAATAAACGTAGTTGAGTAGTTATAGTTCTCGCTTAGCGATCAAAAGGTAGCCAGATTGATCATAAGAAAAGTTATAGCTTCATTACAGTTCAAAATTGGACCCAGCTGTCCATGATCATTGGGATTTAAATAAATGATCTTATGTTATGTTCAAACAATAACTGTCGAACCCCTGTATGTAGATATGCGAGAGAGTACGTGAGGATGGTTGGGTAGTGGAGCGACCAGCGAAGGAGTCCCTAGGAGCCGTGGCTCACTACGAGGATCAGTGGATCGGCTACGACGATGTCTCGGACATCAGCAGAAAGGTAAGATAAATATATGTCATCTTTAAGTATCATAGTTTGAAATTTGGCTGTAAAAATTAAAATTGTAAAAAAATTACATAACAGTTATTTTTATATTCGTGTAAATAGACATGTTACAACTTTGTGTAGTATTCCCAGTTTTAAGAACAAAAATATACAGTGCCTCGGGGAGCGAGCTGGTCTAGTGGTTAGAGTGCGGGACTTCGGTCCTGGGTAAAATCCCACAAAATCACCAATGGATTTTATCTCAGTAATAGAGCCGCAGCCCCTAGGCCTAGCCCGTGCTCGTGCCTAGGGCAAAAAAACCTCTGATGATGCCACACAAGTGGCGAAATGTACATCATGATCCATTATACTTACCAATCTGGCAACCATAAGATGAATTCACAAGTTACTATGGGTTGGCCAAGCACTCTTTGGTAAAAAGAAGTTGGTAGCATCTTTTAATCTTGAAATTTCCTGTTTACATAGGGCTGCAACAAATCCCTACCGCACGTGATTTTGGACTATTGTTACAGCTAAATTAAATCAAAACCTTTTTCCCGCAGGCGAAGTATGTAAAGGATCTCGGCCTGGGAGGTGCGATGGTTTGGGCGCTGGACTTGGACGACTTTAACAACAACTGCGGCTGTGGACGGAATCCTCTGTTGACGGCTCTCAACCTCGGTCTGCGCTCCTCCAGCGTCCCACAGCTGACTGGAAGAACCTCCGAGGACTGTACTGCTGCCGACCCAGCCCACCGTAAATTATAATGAAGGGACGTTAAGTGAAACAAAGCTGGTTATTGTCGAGACAACATTAAGAACTAAAGGTATAAAATTGGCAAACAAATTAAATCGGTTTTGGTTTGAAACTGGTATGTTCGGACAGTAAGGAAAAATATGTTAATGAGGAGAAGTAACTGGGATTAAGTTAAAAGAATTAGAAAAAGGATTAATTTGTGAGTAATGGTAGTAAAAACTAGAAATGTCATTTGTAAAAGGACTCAAAGGTTCATATTACTTCCTTGACAAAAAAGTTAGCCTATGTGATAGAATTTGATAAACAGAGAAAATAAAGGTTTAAAGCTGATAGAACTAGGGAGACTGGGTGCATCCTTTGGCTTTGACATAAGTGGCCATCTTGACATAATTTTAGATATTAAGTAAAGATTTGCTCATAAATTGTGTTGATCAAGTCATTTTACATTTTAACTATACTGTGCCATTTTTAGGTTAGACCAATGTATTTATACAATGTATAGTATCGATTAAAGTGATCTACATTACATTTTTTGGATTTTATTTACATCAACTGGTTTACCTAATTTTGAATACTAGGATTACAATATATGCAATAGATTTTTAAAATGGAATAAAAATTGACGATTAAAACTGTACAGGCTGATAGAATTATAAATTCACCATCTACAAAGCTAAAAAACTCTACCCATGTAAAAATATTATATTTGATACATATTGACAAGTTACAAAGCAAAGATGTATAAAGTAAGAACAAAAGAAAAACTGAAATACAGGTGGCACTGGGAAGGGGCATCATGATTCAGTTGGTTTTATTTAGTCAGTGGCAGTGATTAGACAGTGCTGGCCAGCCTGTACAGTTTTATCAATTTTTATTCCATTTTAAATATTTTATCAACATAACAAGTTTCAATTATTGTGATTGTGATGGTTTTTTAAAGAATCTATTGACATACCACGATGTATTAATGTATTGATGATGTGGTTGTATACAAATTGAACTGATGAAGCTCCAAGGAATGAAACTAGTCATTATATGAACAACTGTGGTTGGATAAGGTAATTATTTTATTTTATTAATGATTTTTTGTGTGTTTTTTTAAGACGATGATGAGCGTTCTTGAATAGGAAAATTTATGACTACACCACTGAAAAATACAATACAACAAATGTTTATTGCATGCTCTCAATGGTTTTGGTTTATACATCATATAATGGTTTGCAGGCTAGCTATAGTTTAAAAATTTACTAACAAAAATTTAAATATATAAAACCAAATAATTATTTTGTTGCGAGAGAAAACAGGTTTTCAAAAAAATTTTGTAGAGAGATCTTACAATACATTTTAATCACAGTGTATGAAATTTACAAAAAAAAATACAAAAAATGAAAAAATGATACCCGTGTTTCCATTTGTGTTTTAGTGAACTCATCTAAAATCATCGAATCTTACACCCAACATTTTCCCTAAATCCGATGTTTTCGAGAAGGCTTTCTTCATGTTGTTTTCAAGTTCGTTAAACATACCGTCCACTTTTCTAAAATGTTCCAAATCCTTAAACTGGTGAGGTTGTTGTGTATTCCCTGGTTGACTTGCATGGAGTGGCACAGGAGTGGAGTGATTAGTTTGAGCCACGTGTTTTTCTGGTTTCCTCATGAAGTTTTGATTGAAAAAGTTGAAGAAATCTGTACAGATCGGGTCGTCGAAGGCAGATGTTAAACATTCATCCAGCTCCCTCTCACTGTCTCTTCTGACAAAATTGTCTGTAACAAAGTCGAAAAACTGTTTGCCGAACGGGTCGTTGAACAGTCGGTCAATGTAGAACGGACCTGCTCTGTAGGGTTTCATGGTTTGTGTTTTTTGCTGTTGAGGATGTAGTTGCTGTTGTTGAGGATGTTGCTGCTGCTGTTGTTGAGCATGTTGTTGCTGTTGTTGAGTATGTTGTTGTTGCTGCTGCTGTTGTTGAGCATGTTGTTGCTGTTGTTGAGTATGTTGTTGTTGCTGCTGCTGCTGTTGTTGAGCATGTTGTTGCTGTTGAGTATGTTGTTGTTGCTGCTGCTGCTGCTGTTGAGGATGTTGTTGTTGATGCTGCTGCTGCTGCTGTTGAGGATGTTGTTGCTGATGCTGCTGCTGCTGTTGAGGATGTTGTTTTTGATGCTGCTGCTGCTGTTGAGGATGATGTTGCTGTTGTTGTTGTTGTTGCTGGTGTTGTTGAGAGGAAGGTACTTCACAGCGGACGCTTGATTTGTCGAAGCTACAAGATGCGTTGTGCAACGCCTGAGCTAGCCGAGGGTCGCTCTTCACTCTAGCAGCCATGTCGGGACAGCAGTAGTAGTAGTAGTGGTAGTGGTGAACTGTCACGTGCGGCTGTGGTGTTGTCTCAACGCTGCGTTTGAGTCTCCCCTGCACATAACTGATATTTAAGATTTCTAGAACTAAGAATTTTTTAAATAACTGAGGTTAGTAATGTGACGCTTGACATCACAGCGCTGCCTATGTTATTTTACATGAACAACACCTCTCAATGTGGAGCCAGGGAGGTGATGAGATAATCTCTGGGCCCAGTGGTGCCTCCGGAACTGAGGAGTGTACTTTAGACAAGGCATTTGACAAGTGTAGTTAGACATGCCTTAGGTCTACAGCATAATAAATCACAATATAGAAAATGTTTGATTTGCAGAATTTACAGCAAAATGATTTGTTGTACATTGTGGAAACTTAGTTTTAGAGTGTTTGATGTCAGATAACACTAAAAGAGTCTTGCAGTCTTATCTTCATTTGTAATTTATTTTACTAACTTGAAAATGTTTACAACCAAATAGAAGAACCTATTGCTTAAAATTTGGTTTTACAATAAAAGAGTAAACACACTACCTATAACATTTTCCCTCAAATAAGAGGAAAACATGATTTCTAACAAACACACCAAAGTTTAAGATTTTACAATAAGTACTTGCATCCATGGTCAATGCCCAATGGTGTTATACACTTCACATTTCACCTAATTATTCAAAAGATGACTTACGTGTAATGTTCCAAAAAGTTCAAACTTTCTTGGCAATTCTTGCAAGTCAATCATAGCTGCAAAGTAAAATTTTGATTAGTAAAAAATATAACAAATAATAAATGTGAAAACCCCTGTTTTCAATGTTCTTCTTATAGAAAACATGTTTTTTTTACTAATCTTGTGCGTGGAAATGTTTTTGTCATACTACACAGTTATCAGCTTCTTTCTGTATTTTTTTCTAAGCCACAAAATCATTTTGCAGAAAGGGACCGGTAAAGTCAGCTGGAGTACGGTAAATTAACCGGTCAGTTTTGCAATAATTGTTAATTTTACAACAATGCTACGCTGTCAATGAAGCTAACTCCCCTTTTCATCGCATATAGACTTGTCCACCGCAAGCAAATATTGCATTTGTGTTTGATTTACGAAGACAACCGTGAAGAGTGTTGTGATAATTTACTAGCCCATTATAGAAGATGCAATACAGGTTCTCAAACCTGATTAAGAGCAGGGGTTCTCAAACTTCATCTACTCAAGGACCCCCGTGATTAATTATGTATGTAATGCGGACCCCCTTCAATTACCCTCACCCCCTATTAAACCGTTATTTCCCTGCTCATAGGCATGAGTTAGCTTGCTAAATATACATTTTGTAATACAAACCAAAACTTTTATTTTCAGAAAAAGGCGCTTTTGGTGAGTGATTAAAAATAAATTTAATTGGAATGATTTTTGTGGACCCCTAGGAACCTCTGCTATAGAGAGTATTGTGAAATTCCACGTGAAATGATAGTTACAAAAGACATTGGGTTAAATCCGCTGAATAAAAATTCCAAATACAGGTATGAGTCACAGAGTACCCATTCCATGTTTCAAAAGTGATTAAATTATTCAAATATTTGTCAGATTATGTTAGTCTACATGTCTGAATTAGCGAAAAAAAAAAAAAAAACTTATTGTAAAACTTGTTGCTGGTAGTATGACGATAAGTATCGTTTGCTACTCACCCAACAATTGGTTTACAACAACCAATTTTCTTAATGATTGTGACAGGTACAATAATTTAAACTGATGTGAATTTAAACTTTGAATTCTTGATTACTGGATTACTCTAATGCTTTAAGTTAAAATAAACAAATGTGATAATTGCAGCCAACATTTTTCACATGATGACTAGATATTTTTGGGATACTCATGTGTTTTGCAGATCCTAAGCGCATCTCTATGAGTACTTAATTTTAGAGCCTTCAACATTGGTTATTTATAATTTGAACATCATCTATGCTGTACAATTATTGGATTTTTAACCATATAACTAACTAAACTAGAGTTTAGTACTTTTTAAAGTAATACCTACAAAGGAGGTAATATATTATCTTAAACATTAATTAATTACATGATTATTAACTTCATATATAGGTACTTGAAAGAGACTTGTCCTCTATCGAATGCAATGCCTAAATTAATTGATATTAAGTTTTTTATAATTTTCTTAATGCTTAACAATTGTTTTACTGTGAACATAGCTAATAGCTTGTGTCTTTGCTTTGACATTTAATTTCTTGTATTAGACGTGTACAGAACATATTCTGATAAAAAGCTTTTCAATCATAATCTTCAATTATTCAAAAAATATTCATTTAATATAAGAAAATTAAAAATATCAGATTAAAATATGGAATTTCTGTCGTACTTACCGAATAAAAATGTCATTAGCAAGAGGGAAAGATGTAGAGAAGACCTCATTGTGAGTCACGGAGTGATCTTCCACACAGATAGAACGCAAAGATTGTACCGGAATATTCTATCAGGCTTAATATAGTGTTTCTAATCAGATCGAACAGTGATATCAGGGGATGTGTCACCTATTTCACTCACACCTCAGCACAAAATAGAACTATTCATCTTAATTGCTTTACTGTAATAGTCACTAATTTATTTTTGGATTGATATATTATGAATCATCAAAACTACAGCAACAAAAAGTATGTGGTGAAAACTCAGTCAAGATATTATTCACAAATATGATTATACCTTTAATATTGTCTTTAAATATTTTTCAATATGCGGAATTCAAATTTATTAGTATTTTATGTTCATTAATAATTCTTAGGAACGTTTAAAGTATGTTTTATAAAAAAATAAACATATGGTAGTAGTTTTAAATTGCAAACTCATTTCGGAGGAATTTTCGGAAGGAGCTGTAGAATATTAGGGGCAGAATGTTTACCCTTTCTTACCATTTTCAAGTATGACAGCCAACTTAAAATCTCATATTAAAACTTGTATAGGGCCTATTATCTTTTAACAATTAATTTTTTCCTATTTTTTGTAAACTTTACAATGTTAAGTGTTATGTAAGCAAACCTTAAAAACTAATTAATATTAATCCCTAAAACTTAAGGATTGGTTTGGTAAAAATAAAAAATGAAAGTAAAGAAGTATACACATTTATTTATAATGTTTACACAGTTAATGTATAAAAATTACATAAATTATAAGTAGTATACAAAATAAAAAATATAAAAATACAGAGTTATAAATTAGACGATGTGTAGTGGCAGTTAACAAATTGAAACTCATTGAAATAAGCCTTAAAATTGTCTTCAGCTGATCCACTAGGATGACAAATATACTAGTTTTATGATACAATAATTTAAATGAGCTTGGTGGTATTGAACACTATCAATTGTTAAATATACAATATTTTAAAATGTTTAAAAGACATGGCAAAATGTGAATGAAAGATTAAGATTTAGATATTGAAGTCATCATTGGGAACTTAACAAAGTATTTTTATAACTATCCAGGAACTATGAACTGCCTATACCAAAGAAACATATTTAGCGCCAGGTTTATTACTATAAGGCCTGCAAATACTTTTAAGCTAAGTGGCTCATAAGGCTTATAAGAGCATGGATTGTGCTCTTGACAGAACCCTTGAACAGTTTTTGTTTTTATATCTTCTAGTCACGCCAACATTAACTATACACTATACAAAGTCCAAATTAATTAGGTGGCGCATGGTCGGTCTGCCATGAGGACAGTTCTGAAAAAACAAACAAATATATCAGTAAAATTAAAGATTAGCCTATCATGTAAATTAAGATCTATCTAGAGATCTGCTTTCAGTGCTTTCTAAGAGGATAAAATAAAAGGATCTGCAAAGTTCCCACAATTTTCAGCCATACACAAGTTGCCAACATATCTATTAAACATTTTTAATTTGAAGGAAACCTATGAGGCTGAAGTTTTTTTTTTCAAAGGGCAGGATTTTAGATAGCTTAACAAAGAAATTTCAAGTTCAGGGGTTCATAGGAAGCAAACAATTTTGTATCACACAACAATGATATTTCACTCTAGTCTAAGATTTCTTTAGAAGGATTGGATGTTCTAAACCTTGATCTACGTATCAGTCTTCTTTTTGAAGTTGTATATTTCACAGTAAAATGTATTTGGTTCATTGTGTTATTGATGCAAACATGACTACTTTGCTTTCTACCAGGTGCTTCTAGCTTTCGTAAATCTATTAAATGAACAGTTTTTTTTGTTCCGACAAAAATCAGTGAATGTAAATTTAAACCATTCAGTGAGTCATCAGTAAAATAGTGACTAGTTAGTCTCTAAAAACCTTTTGGTACATAAATACTAGTTCAGTTACAACTGAAACGATTATTTTATTCCTACATCGACACAATAAGGTTCTTGATTTTTTAGTTGTCACAAAATAAACTAGCTACTTACCCAAGGTTGTTCAATCTCGCCCATATGAACCAACAGCCGCTTCATCTCCGCATGGCTGAGTGCCGAGCCGATCATGACGGACTTGCGACATGCGCGCGACGCAAACATGGCTCTCACACGTGACGGTCGACACAGTGTACCTGGCGCGTCCTACGACAAAACAACATTGATAACATTGAAGGCATACAATTATAATTAAAAATTAAAAATAGGCCATCATGTCTATATTTGTAGAGTAGTAAAGGTCGTTTTTGTGTACATGTTTGGTCCCCGTGAATCGGTTAGGCTGTAACTTTATGATCATAAATCTTGTGGGTAGTCAAGTGGTTTAGCACTCGCCTTTAAATTGAAGGCCGCTGGTTTAATTCTATTGTTACTGGACCAAAATGCCATTGGTCACCAATGTTCTATCAATTACTCATCCTATCTAATAAAAGGGTCAACCTTAGATAGTACTGTGACAAAACCAGGGTTTCCGGTTTGGAACATTCCCTGACAAAAAAAACTTTAAAAAATGCAAACAACAAAGATGAATAAATAAAAAAAACATAAAAATATGTTGTTAAGCTTTATGGTGCTGTAACGTTATACCTGATCAGATTATCAGTGATTAAATGTACCTAATAAACTGACATAATTCATTCCAATTCTAAACCCACCTGAAGCATGAACAATAGTTCGTCAACGTCTTCTTTACCGAATGTCCAGTTGCGGCTCATTGGTACAGAAGCTAGTTTCACTTTTGATGTAGTTTGAGCTGTAAAAAGATTAAGAAAACCCATTATTTTCAAATAGTTATTTATGCATTCCAATGTTATGGTGTTATAGATTTAGTTCTTTGAAATTGATGCTCAAGCATCTGCTCAACTCAGTACGCACTAACTGCTCGACTAAGTGTGTGAACAGTGTGTTTGAATAGCTGATTACTGTGGATTCGTGTTTTTTAAGTCATTTTCTTATAATACTTATACCTATATGTTTGAGAAATAAAAGAAAAACATAGGCCCCTACTATATCATGACTAAGTTTTATTTTATATCCCTTTTTCCTAAAAACCCAGATTTTCTACAACTAAGCACTTTTACTGGTTCAAATTTCATCAAGTTTGTGGTAATTACTATATTAAGATGGCTAAAGTGTCACTAGTAATTAACTACATTTAATGCTTAGTTAAATAAATAAAAAAATAAATAAAACCCACACACTCACTGACTGGGTACAACATCTCCACAAGCCAAGTAGGCCTACTGTAAAAAAGTATCACTAATAAGGTTTCAAAAACATTTTTATCTTCTAAAAGTAATTTTAATTCTCATTCATGGATTGTAACAATTCAATATTTTCACCAATATTTTTTTTATAGAATAATTTAATTTCCACCATATGTTTTCATTTTATCTAAACGTTAATCCCTTTTCAAACCATATATAGTAATTAATTGTCCATGCAGACCAATAGGTAATCAATTTAATACAATATAATATAGAAATTTTCAAATAACCTAATATCATGTAAATATATAATAGCCTATAACTTTTGTAACAAAATTGCTTCAAATTCAATATAATTTATTTAAATAACTTTTCAAAATTATAATTTAGCTCTCTAGCAAATGAAATTTGTTATAATATATTTGTGAACAGTGGCCTATAATTTTATGTTATTAAGTCGGCATTGACATATGTGAGTGCAACAATACATCAGACCATCATCACTTCCAATAGAGCCAAGATAGTATGAAGATGCAAATTAGACACTACATATTTAATATTAAAATTTTATAAAGAAAAGTACATTATTCGGACAAAATTTGTGAAATTTGTTGAAAGAAGAACCATCCTTGTGACGAACATTCATAATTTACAACATCAAGAACTTTACTTCAAAGAAGACATCAATTTTGGTGAGATTACTCCAATAGACTTTTACCCCTTTGGAAGCCATTAAAACTTTTTTTAGGCCCAACCTTTGGACATTTGTACTCAAATTCAAAGTCAAGAACTTATAGAAGCTTAACCTATTCAAAATTATTATTAATTCAACCAATCTATAATTCGAACATACTTTATATTTTAAAACAAAATTTAATTAGGCTTATATCACAAGATTAATTTCAAATGCCGCTCGATCACCCCACCTGAGAAAGATCCTTGCAGTAGCCTAAATTATAACATTGAACTTAAATAATTAAAACCATTGTGATAGGCCTAGCCTAAAGTTTTTTTAAAGTAAATTCATTTCCCACTGTTTGTACAATTTATTGTGAACCCCCTTTCTTTTCTTTCACTATCAGATTTGTATAATAATTAATAAATTTAAGTTTCGATTTTGTACATGGAGTTTCCATTGTAGACCTAAGTTGAAGGTTGATTACAAAAATGGCGCACCAACGTATTGGCAACGAATTTAATCTTGTGATCCAAATGAAGCAATTTTGAAACCTTAGAACGAAGTTTGTTAGCAGTTAAGATAGAGAAATAACAACTCACAATTTAGTTAAAGAGATTTATTGAGTTAACATACCATAAATGTAAATAATATCCTTTTCCCTTCTTGTGTAATCCCATGCCCCATAATTATAACTTAAGGTCCCGCAATACCATTACCATTCCCAACCCAATAACTATGACTGACACAGTTGACAACGTTCAAGTCCCCACTGACAATAATAACACTTCAACATTCACACAACACAGTTCGTTAGCACAACCCGACAACGTAATAACACAACACGAAGTCGAACAATCAAACAATCTACCCGGGCACAATAATAACGAACTTTTCACCGAGTTTAATAAAACCGAAGCAGAAGTAAACATGATAGACGCCATTTCTCAAGCAGACACTGACACTGACACTGGAATTCGCCATCTTGAATGTCAAGGCCAACAGAAACAGCAACAGCTGCCACTGACGCCGGTCTTCGCCGACGACAACACCCGAACGCTACCGAAGACTTCCGATGCTACCCCGTCTCCTTCTCCCTGCCAGCTGACTCTCACAAAGTTAAACAGTGACGTCACTGCACCTGTCAATGCCTCACCAACTAAGTCGACAGTCGTTACGGATGATTTTCAATGCAAATTAATCTCATTATTCGAATTGCTTGGAAATAAAATCGATAAAGGTCTTAATGAAGTAAAAAGCGACCTAAATGAAGTAAAAAGCGACCTAAATGAAGTAAAAAGCGACCTAAATGAAGTAAAGAACGAGGTCAAACACGAATTAAACGAGGTTAAAAATGAATTAAATTCTAAATTTGACACTTTAGCAGAAAATCAAAACAATATGCGTAAGGAGCTAGACGAAATCCGTGCTATCCAACAAGTACAGACTTTGGAACTACAACAAATTGAACACAACATAATTAAAAAGGTGTATAAACAGAATGACGAAATTAGAAAAGAAGTGTCCAATATTGTAGCCAATGAACGCATTAAGACCAATCAAATCATCACTGACGAAAGTCGCAAAATTGAAACCAAATTGACCCTAAATATCCATGAAACATCCCAGAACACTAAATCAGATTTAGAAAATTATGTAAATGTAAAAACGACTGAAATTAGAAATGAATTGGCACCGGTAGTCGAGCACAACCAAAATACAATTCGGCAAACAACAGAAACACTTAATCAAGTAACTAACCTCATACATGAACAAGAAGCTAGATTTACTAACATTAAAGTCGAGCTTGAACAAAAGCTAAAACAAGAAACCACTTTTCTAACACCTCAAATCCATGTAACTTGTGGAAGTTCAATCTTAACCAATGATTTGACTTTACCTAAATTCAGTGGTCGATCCCATAATCCCCCGGAATATCTAACACGTCTGAAGAGATATTACCAAAAATTACTTTCACGGCAAAGCACCGAACAAAACCCCATCGAAACCTTAAAAGACGTTCTTGAAACAAGCCTTGAACACCAAGCTTCACGATGGTTTTCATTGGTAAAGAATGATTTGAAGTCATGGGAAGATTTTGAAACACAATTTATCTCGAAGTATTGGAATCGTGACCTTCAACGGGCAATCAAGCACAAAATTGAATCCGAACAATACAAGCCCAACGGAAAGTTAACTCGATCCGAGTATTTTATTGAACGAGTCATCACGCTACGATCCCTCACTCCAGCGCTGACTGAAGATGAAATAGTCGCTATTTTGTCAGACCATTTCTGCCCACTTATTCAAGACGCACGACGTGTGCAAAATGCAAGCAGTGTTTACGAGTTTGAAGCACTACTTCAACGACAAGATCTACACGACGCAGAGAAACGGCCTAAAAATAACTCCAATCCATCACCATCCCACAATAACCAAAATCGAAACGATTGTCCTAATAACTACCATAACAATCGAAACTACCAGAACCGGCCCAGCTTTCAAGTTCAAAATCATTACCAGAACACTAATCCCCATACCTACAATCCAAAGACAGAAAAATCTCAGTACTATCAAAACCACAGGCCCCAACATAATCCAAGTTGGCAGCCAAGATATCCACCACCACCACAACAACAGCGAGGCAATGTGAATTACATGACGGTTACTCACAATCCTCAACATAACACGAATCAATTCCATGACCGTGAGTACCCAACATCAGAGCAAGTCCAAATGTGTAATTCAATTTCGCAAGTTTCTTCACAACACCGACCGCCTAACAGTACGACACAACAGTACAGCGGGCAGCTGCCTTTAAACGGGTAGGCGCTGTCGAAACTGCTGGTCTGTATACAACACTGCCAATTAACGACAACAATCTAGAATCTTCAGCGCCTGTAAATCAAATCGGACTAAACAGACCAAATAATAAAATAAATAATTACAACCAAAATAACATAGAACTTTTATATATTAACACAATTTGTTGTAACCGTGAATTCCTATTGACTGAAGAAACGATAGATGAACTTTGTACTAACAATTTTAAAGCAAACTGCCCAGAAATAAATGTAAAAATCAGTAATATTCCTATCTGTGCTTTAGTTGACACTGGTTCTAACATTACCTGTCTAAACGAAAATTGGTTTAATGAAAATAAACACAAATTAGCTGAATTTGAAGAACTCCCTGTTAGTAACACATTCATTAAAACTGCCACCGGAGAGAAATCTAAACGGGTATCTAAAATCTTATTGCTGCCATTTGAAGTGAATAATCAACCAACATACATACAAACTTTGCTTGTACCGCACCTAGTAAGATCATTAATTATAGGAACAGATGTTTTAAGCTTATGGGATGCACGAATCGACTTCGAACACAAATCAATAAATATAAATATTAATAATAATGATGTGAATTTGAAGTTCGGAGAGGTAACTATTGACGGAATATCTTGCTACATTAACTACAATACAAGTGAAACATACAGTTATGAAGATGATTTGATATATAATAATACCAATGAAATAAATACACAAAGGTACAGTTCACAAATAAGGAAAACTCAAAGCAGCATTTCACCAGAGATAGTCAAAAGTTCTCTTGCCGATAATCAGTTAATTAATGAAGAACAGCGTTCTAAACTTGAATCTCTAATACTAAAGTATAAAGATGTCTTCTCAGACGAACCAGGAGTTTGCAACAAATACAAGCATACTTTAAAAGTTGAAAATCCTCAAAATTTTAAGAAGAAATCATATCCAGTTCCCATTGCTCATCAAGATAAAGTCCTTCAAGAAATCGAACGAATGGAAAGCTTAAACGTGATCGAAAAATGTTACAGTACTTTTGTAAACCCCATTATACCAGTCATTAAGAAGTCAGGAGAGATCCGCCTGTGTTTAGATGCGAGAAGCATAAATCAAGTAATTGTCCCTGATTACGAATGTAACCAATCCGTAAACGAATTATTAGCCAGATGTCCCAACGCTAAGTTTATAAGCAGTATAGACCTTACTTCTTCTTATTGGCAAATCCCATTGTCTGAAGAGTCAAAACAATACACCGCCTTTCAATTCAACGGGAAGACCTATCAGTACAAAGTAACTCCGTTTGGCGTATCAACGTCGCAAGCCGCTTTGGTACGAGCTCTTGACCAAGTGTTCGACGAATCAGTGAAAGACTTTACTATGATTTACATTGACGACATTTGTATAGTATCGCCCGATTTTGAGTCACACTTAACTCATCTAAATTACATTTTCAACAAACTAAAAGAAGCTAACATGACCGCCAAATTCTCCAAATCCAAATTTTGTCAAAGTTCTGTCCCCTTCCTTGGATATACCCTCACTGAGAGCGGTTTAGAAATGGATCAGAGCCGAATCAAGCCTATAATAGAATTCCCCACACCTAAAAATAGAACCGAATTGAAGTCATTCTTAGGATGCATTAATTATTATAACAAGTTCCTCAACAAATACTCCAGTACTGTTTACCCCCTTTTACGGCTCACTTCAAAGAAGAATAAATTCATATGGACGAAAGAAGACGATAAGACCTTCCAAGAAGTTAAAAACCTCTTCCTTAAAACCAATGTTCTTTTTCACCCAGATCCCAAGAAGACGTTCCATTTGCAAACTGACGCTTCCGATGTCGCTATTGGTGGACATGTATATCAATACTTAGACAGCGGGGATAAAGCTGCAATTATGTTCCTGTCTAGGACATTACAACCTGCCGAGCAGCGGTATACAACAACAGAGAAGGAACTTTTGGCAATCGTTTACTGTCTGCAGAAAATTAGATACTTAGTATTGGGCTCAAAGTTAAATATTATCTATACCAAGTTCGTAAAACTATACCCCATGCAACGTGCCACTACCAAAATCATCCTCCACAAATTATTTGACCACCACTTCAAAGAATTTGGATTTCCCAGACGCATTCAGTCGGACAATGCGACACAGTTTAAAAGTGAACTTTGGACGGAAACTTTAGAAAAACATAACATTACACCAGTGTACAGCCCCCTATACCACCCTTGTTATAATCTAGCGGAAAGACCGATAAAGGAAATCAAGAGATGTCTGAGAACTTATTGTTCACACCAACACCAAAACTGGGCAAGTTACATAACCGATATTAATAACTGTCTTAATGAAGTATGCCACGAAACCACAGGTTTCAGTCCAAATGAACTACAGTTGGGACATAAAGATTTAAAATTTTGGGAAAACTACATCAGAAATCCTTTTACTCCAAACATTCCCTTGGAAAGAAAACTATTCCTCGCTTCAGAAAGAATCCAATCCAAAAGGCAGAAAAGAGCGAATAAACGCAATCAACGGAACAACCCTGTAACCTTCAACATCGAAGAACTTGTGCTAGTGAAAAACCACCCCCTTTCCAACGCTGCATATGGCGAGACCGCCAAACTTTTCGAGCTCTTCGAGGGACCTTTCAAAATATCCAAACAATTAGGACATTCAACGTACAACGTTATCGACCTAATAGAAGAAAACGAATATGGACCCTACCACGTCTCTGCCCTCAAAAGGTACATCACCCCTCAAGATCCAACAAACCAAAATTCCCTCCAAACATGAAGAGTAGTGATGCGATTAGTGCGTGCCTGTTGTGTTGAGTACAGTCGTCAGTCATAATAGAAACAATTCCCCTCCCCTTTCCCCATAAAACAATCAAATGAATGTATGTATATAGAACAGTAAACGAATCATTACATAATAATACATTTTAGGAAAATGATTTATAAAAAATAATAGGAGTTAGTGAAGGATAAAGACCTTGAAATCCATCTATGCTATATAGTTAGGAAACCCCTTTAAATATTGTGTTTTTTTTAAATATCTCTCATTATGTTAGTTAGGATATTAATGTTTTGTTATGTTCATGTACTTCAAAGTAATAATTTATTGTTTTTTTCTTTTCTTGTTTGTATGTTAGTTGTTATCAGTTTTAATCAGTGTAAATATTTTCATTGTTAGTTCGAAATGTCGTTAGTAATTTCATTATAACTCCATTTCTGCGGGGATTTTGTAACAATTCAATATTTTCACCAATATTTTTTTTATAGAATAATTTAATTTCCACCATATGTTTTCATTTTATCTAAACGTTAATCCCTTTTCAAACCATATATAGTAATTAATTGTCCATGCAGACCAATAGGTAATCAATTTAATACAATATAATATAGAAATTTTCAAATAACCTAATATCATGTAAATATATAATAGCCTATAACTTTTGTAACAAAATTGCTTCAAATTCAATATAATTTATTTAAATAACTTTTCAAAATTATAATTTAGCTCTCTAGCAAATGAAATTTGTTATAATATATTTGTGAACAGTGGCCTATAATTTTATGTTATTAAGTCGGCATTGACATATGTGAGTGCAACAATACATCAGACCATCATCACTTCCAATAGAGCCAAGATAGTATGAAGATGCAAATTAGACACTACATATTTAATATTAAAATTTTATAAAGAAAAGTACATTATTCGGACAAAATTTGTGAAATTTGTTGAAAGAAGAACCATCCTTGTGACGAACATTCATAATTTACAACATCAAGAACTTTACTTCAAAGAAGACATCAATTTTGGTGAGATTACTCCAATAGACTTTTACCCCTTTGGAAGCCATTAAAACTTTTTTTAGGCCCAACCTTTGGACATTTGTACTCAAATTCAAAGTCAAGAACTTATAGAAGCTTAACCTATTCAAAATTATTATTAATTCAACCAATCTATAATTCGAACATACTTTATATTTTAAAACAAAATTTAATTAGGCTTATATCACAAGATTAATTTCAAATGCCGCTCGATCACCCCACCTGAGAAAGATCCTTGCAGTAGCCTAAATTATAACATTGAACTTAAATAATTAAAACCATTGTAATAGGCCTAGCCTAAAGTTTTTTTAAAGTAAATTCATTTCCCACTGTTTGTACAATTTATTGTGAACCCCCTTTCTTTTCTTTCACTATCAGATTTGTATAATAATTAATAAATTTAAGTTTCGATTTTGTACATGGAGTTTCCATTGTAGACCTAAGTTGAAGGTTGATTACAGGATATTATCTAAAATATTATACAAGGGCCAGTTTTAATCTGCCATGGTATATTTCATGCGGAAAGTAAAAAAAAAATACTTACCATTTTCATCAATTATAAACTCAAATCCGTTTCTCTTAAAAACGTCAATGTTATCGATTAGCACTGCTTCATTCACAGCTGTCAATTCCAACTTTTGTGGCCTAAAACACATTTTTCAAATTTAATAGCATAAAAATATTTTCCAACTTAACGCAGCAAGGAAGTACTGTTAGTTACAAAAACAAGTCAATGTTTAGTTTGGAAAAACTTCTCACATCTCTCAGAATACACTCTACTCAAAGTAATCTATTATACTTTCTTCACACAGTAAGAATGTTTAGAAGCTATTAGGACAATGAGAAAGTTAGTATTTAAATTTAAAAGAACAGTCAAGTATTTTTTTTTTTTACTCCACTCGAATAAACTGAATGAATGTAGGTGAGCAAGCTTGTCAAAAAGTAGAGCCTGAGACTTTGGTCCCCGAGGTCCAGGGTTCAAATCCTGCCAATCACCAATATATTTTATCCAAGTGAAATTATTGCAACCTCTTAGCTTAACCAGAAGTAAGCACAGGCGAGAGCCTATTTGACAAAATTCTCGCTGAACAAATTCTACTAGCTTCGGAACTAAGTAAAAAGACCCATCTTATCTTATCTTATCTAACAGGGGCAGGTCGAGACCTTAAAGCACTTCATCCGAAATCGAATTATTGCGCACCCCAGATACTTAATTGCTTTCTTGTTGACCTACAAGTTGAGGCGCCCAATGAATGCCTGTAACTTCCCAATTAGTTCATCCTCAGGAAGAAATCTACCTCTAGCCATATTTCCAAGAGTTATCGATCTAGCGTCATAGAGCTCATTACAATCAAAGAGTAAGTGATCAGCTGTCTCTTCTGACCTATCACAGTACCTACAGATCGGTTCACCATCATATAAGCCCATCCGTTGTAGATGTTTCCTGAATCTTCCATGACCAGTTATCAGTTCAACAATTAATTTAATTCTTCGTCTGTCTAGTCTCAAGAGGTCACAGGCAACCTTTTTGGAAGGCCTAAACAGAGTAAGCTTGCTGACCCTAAGAAGGGGAACATCGACCCAGCGTTTGCGATGCTTTTCCTTGGCCCATGACGCAATCGCAGAACATACACTGTTTCGTGAGATGCCACAGAAGGGTTGCGGGCCTAACAATGATGTCGCAGAGGCAGTATTTGCCAATCTGTCTGCAGCTTCATTTCCTTTAATGCCTGAGTGTCCTGGTACCCAGCAAAGCGTAAGGTCATTTCTCCTACCCAACTCAGACACAGAAGCAAGACAATCCCACACGAGCCTGGAGTTGAATTCGTAAGAGTTTAATGCTTTTAAGGTCGCTTGACTATCAGTAAAGATATTGATTGTTTTGTCTCTGATATCTTTGTTAAGATGTTCTTGAGCACAAACTAGAATGGCAGTGACCTCCGCTTGAAAGACAGTTGGGTACACCCCCATTGGAAGACAAATGCCAGTGCCTCCATTCATCCAATGCACACCTGCTCCAGTGCCCCCATTTTTGATCTTAGAACCATCAGTATAGCATTCTAAGTCACCTGTGGGTATGGGTCCTTTTCCGCCAGACCAATCCTTCCTATCTGGTATTAGTACTTTGAAAGGCTTTCCAAAGGAATATTTTTTGGACATGTGGTCTGAAGGTAAGTCCAATTCATCATTATGTACCACCTGAACAATTTTAGAGTGCCCTTTATTGTTCCCTGAGGCTATCCATAAGTTTTCGCATCTAAGGCGTTGGGCTGTTTTACTTGCTACCACCTTAATATAAATGTCAATAGGTAGCATGTCAAGCAGACAGTCAAGTGCCGCTCCAGGACAGCTACTTACTGCCCCAGTTATCATAATAAGAGCAAGCCTCTGAACTCCTGCTAAAGCTTTAACAGCTATAGTTGATTCCATCTTTGGCCACCACACAAGCGAACCATATGTAAGGGCGGGTCGAACAACAGATACATACAGCCAGTGCATAAGTTTAGGCTGTAACCCCCATGTGCCACTTACCATCCGCCTGCATGCCATAAGGGACCATTTGCCACGCTCAATGACTTTTTGAAGGTGTGGTCCCCAGTGAAGTGATCTGTCCAAAATCACACCAAGATACTTCACCTGATTCTGCAGCTCTATTACAGTACCCTGCAGTCTTAGTGGGCCGATCCCATCCAGTTTCCTCCTTCTTGTGAAGGGTACCATTACAACTTTCCTGGGATTTATAGAGAGCCCAACTTCCTGGCACCAACGGTCCACTACCCTTAAAGCTCTATTCATAAGGTCAGTTATGGTTCCGTGGAACTTTCCAACCACAAGGATTGCAACATCATCAGCATAACCTAAGGCGAAAACCCCACTTTCGTTGAGGGTCCTTATAAGGTCGTCTGCTACCAAATTCCAAAGTAGAGGAGAAAGAACCCCCCCCTGAGGACATCCTCGAGTAGTTCTTGCCTCGATCGTATCATTGTGGAGTGAGAGCCTAACCTTCCTACTGAGAAGCAAGGATTCAATCCATCTACAAATTATACCGTGAAAACCTCTTGCTCTCACCGCATTAAGAATCGCTGGAGTACCAGTATTGTCAAAAGCACCTTGGATATCGAGAAAGGCACCCAGGGCCACTTCACTGCTCTCTAGAGCTTTCTCAATCTTGCTTACAAGTTGGTGCAGCGCAGTCTCGCATGATCTTCCTGAGACATACGCATGTTGATTAGTATGTAGAGGATGTGTCCTAAGAGCTGTATCCATCATATATCTTGAGACCAACTTTTCTAGGATCTTAAGAAAGAAAGAAGATAGAGAAATGGGTCTAAATGACTTAGGGTCAGTGTAACTATCCCTTCCTGGTTTAGGAATAAATGCAATACGCGAATTACACCACCCTAAGGGAATGTGTCCTAAGGCTAAGCTGGCTCTGAAAAGTTTACAGAGTGGGTGTATAATTGTATCAAGACCCTCCTGCAAACAAACAGGTCTTACCTCATCAGGACCCGGCGATTTGAAGGGTCGTAATAAGCCAACAGCCCATCTTACCTTGCTGAAGGTGACTATGCGGCAAGCAGTGCTCCACATAGAATGAGTGGCACGACGGCCCAGGTTAGGCCGCTCTGGACTCACCTCCTCCTGCTGCACTTCAGAAACAATACAACCAGGGAAATGAGTTTTTACCATTACCTTTAGTATTTCGGTAGGTTCAAAAGCCATTACACCATCCGGTCCCTCAACGGCACCCAAAGTAACATGCCTGTCTCTAACAAGTACTTTATGTAGACCCATTTTATTACGTTCTAAAAAAAAAAAAAATTAAAAACATTATGTAGTTTTACCCTTACACAACCAGTTTCTGGTTTGAGATGGTTTCCGTCCGCTGCAATGTTTCAAAGTTGTACTTCTCGTCTGTAGCGTGTTGATCAACAATAAACAGGTCAGAGCCGAGTCTTGCGATGATAAAACCCAAGTTGAACTGTCCGATTACATCCATCTGCAAGGAGCCAATCTTTAATAGAAAGATTCAGTAAGCAAACTGAACTGACACATAATTCCCCATTAGCTTAACAAGAAAATTGAACATCCTACGTCTTTTAGATGCAAAACAATTATAATGTGGGTTTTTAGGGGGAAAAGCACAACAATTGCAAACAGTTTTGAACCGTAATTTTTACTGTGTTGGGGCCTGTGCCATTTTTTAAGGTTACCTATAAGAACTATAACATCCTAAAATACAATCAAAATCGTTCAAGCCATTTTTTTGAAAATAATCTGGAGTGGAGATACAATGGATTAGTACCCATGGTACCAGATTTGACCAAAATCGAATCACAGGTGTAGTTTGAAGCTCTGCACAGATCAAATAATTTATAATTTATCATAATTTATTGTATTTTAGTATGAGAAACGAACCCTAGGCCTTTTTGCGGTAGGCTGGGTTACCTGAACAAATTTAATATGTGACTATTTTGATTTTTGGCTAGGCCTATACAAAACCAATTTGTAGGCAAGACAAGGATATTAATTTTATTTTATCTACCCCAAAAAAACTTTACAATTTTTAACAGCCGTTGTAGTGAAATTAAACTAACTTACAATGGATTGCTCTAACAATAACACAGGACACATGTAATTTAACCCTCAATTCACACAATCCATTATTAAAATACAGCACGTTTATTCTTTGCCAATCAAGATATTATAATTTCTAAGCATAATCGGAAATGATTAAAAAATTGTTACGTTACCTTTGCAAACATACCCTTGGAAATCTCCCGGCTCAACTCTTGTTCAGCCTGTTTGTTCTTTGACGGATCAATAACAGCTCTGAACCTAACCTGTTTTTCTTCGGCTGCATTCTCCGTCGCACAAGCCTGTCGGAAGTATTCAGATATTTTTCCGATCGACACGTCAACCTCAACACTTCTTCTGTGATCACCACTTCCGATTTGAGAGTCAAATTCCACAATCACACTTTTACTGTCAGTTCTTTCATCACAAACATTTTCCAAAGGAGAACTAAATATTACATCGTTGTCAATTCCAGTATCGGGTGATTTACTTATAGACTCTACCGTTACTGATGAAGTTGTCAACTCACTTGACGACTGGCTCGACACACCAGACTCAATGTCTTGCACATTTGACTTATCTGTGCAAGTTTCCTCAACAGTACTGCCAGGATCTGAGATCTGACTTAAATTTGAATTTTGAGAGTTAGTTCTACTTTCAAAACTTTTCGATAAAATGTCGATTTTACACGATGTTTCAAAATTTGATACTTCTTCGCCGGTATAAACTTTAGTGTTTTCTCTGTTGACTGTTGAAGTACATTCACTTATTTCACAAATCGTGTTGTCTTCCACATTGTTAACACTGTTATTTCCCGTGCAACTGGCTGAGTTTAGACTTGATTCAATGTTCTGATCCACGATGTCAAGACTTGTCTTTACAAAACTCTCAATGGTTGGAGTTTGCTTGGCAAAAATTGAGTCCAATTTAACTTCTGAAACATAAATAAATAAACCGTATCAGCAAACTGATAAATACTCTCTCCCATTTGCTTGACATTAAAATTGAACATCCTTCTACTTTAATAAGCAGGGAAGCGAGCTGAGGTCCCGGGTTCGATCCCCGCCAAGTCACCAATGGATTTTATCTAAGTGATAATGCCGCAACCCCTAGGTCTAGCCTGAAGTAATGTGAAAAACAATCACAGGCTCGTGCCTAGCGTCCTAGGACAAAAATAAAAATAAAAAAAACTTAATAAGCAAAAACGTTAACACAAATAGGTAACTGGAGGGATAAGAAACATCACAAAAATTTGGAAAAGCGTTGGGGGTTGTGAGGGTTAAAAGGACTAAGTATACGTACTTTTTTACAATTTCTTGTTAAAATATTACCAGATCAAATTTTATGATTATTTATAAAAAAGAATATCCTGTGGGACTCAATTTTTTCTTACCGCTTAACATTAAAATCAAAGCTAATAAGCACTTACGTTTTGCTGGTTTTGAGTTAGGTGGATCTATGCTTTGCCGTTTCCCAGCCGAAGCATGCCTAAACTGGCTCAGCACAGAAGCTGGACTGTTAACAGGTGAACTTGTTTTCTGCGGCGAGACTTGTTTCCTTACTGAGGTCTGAATGTTGTTTACTGTATAGGTTGAAGGAATGTTCTCATATAACGCTTGAAGAGATGCCTAAAACAATCACATATGACAGATTAGGTTTACAAGTTCAGAAGGACAGAAGGTTATAAGTTCTTTGATTGCCCATATTTCAATGAATACTAGTTTTATTCCAAAAACAGTAACTTTTCAAAGACAACCAAGTGAAGAAACTTTTTTGTGACTCCCTTGCAAAATAAGTGACTTTTCATTTTCACTTTTTCAGTTTTTATTGATTCCCTTTCAGAATCGTTCCTTTTCAATGACGAGTAACTTTATAATATCAGTGACTTTTCAATCATTCTTCTGGCACCTCTGTAAAGCCAATGACATTTCAATGACTCCCTAACTCTCTTGAAACCATGCACTATTCAGTGACTTCTATGACTCCCTTATAAAATCAATGTACAATCAAGGTAAAATGAACAACATCAGGTAATAGATTTAAATATTCAATTTAATCAAGTTGATAGATTAAAGATTCAAACAATATCAGATTTAGATGACAATATAGTGACTTGCCAGTTACTACTGTAATTTCCTATTGAAAACAGTGATTTTGAATGATCAGTTGACACCCTGCTACGGGAAATGTGAACGTGTGTGTAAGTACCTTGACAGTCGCTAGGAGAAGTTTCTCGTGTTCCAGAAACACTTGTCGCTTGTCCGGCGTAACGTTGACGTCCACAGAGTCTCGGGCACTGCTCACGTTCAGAAACACAAACGGCTGCTGATGAAGGTTGTATTGGTGGAAAACTTCATTCACTGCTTTAACTACCTAAGTGACAAAAAATAGTAAGTTAAATAGTTTTGGAAAGTAATATACCAAGGCAATATATGGTGATTATGTATTGTAGGCCCATATGATTTTAACACGTTGTGTCATCGATTGGATACAGTACTTGGTGCCTGTAGGGTGCGTCCATACCAGATCAGGAACGCTCGGCAATTCGTATATCTTCGTTTTTGCTCTAGCGTTGGTCGAAGGTGGACCTATACCATCGTGTAGTATGTGACTAAGGTAGGTGATAACGTGTAGGTTGGTAGTAAATTTCCCCGTAAAATCCCCGTCTGGCAAGCTTGAAAATCAACTTGTTGTCCCGTCTTCCTCCCTCCAATTGGCAATAAAATCATAATGGGACCGGCTATGTTCCAAGCAGTGCTGCTATCTGTGGGCGTTTTAGTGAACTACGTCGACTCTCCTCGTAAAGCAGGATATCACCGAGCGTTATTTGCTATAGCCTACATCAGACCGAAATTTGAAAGCCAATTACCCGGCAATCGGCTTTGTTCGACACTGCGGGCTACGTCTGCCATTTGATGTGCCGCAGCGTACGTGTTAAAGCGAGATATCATGAAATTTTATAAATATTAAGTTCAATGAGTTGAAAATGTATATGTTCCTTCTTTGCCCCCCATGCTTAGCCTACTAAGGTATTATTTTCTGTAACATTGGTGCGTTGCCATAAATAGCTTCCAAGTTTTCAAATAATCTTTATGAGCATTAAATACAAGCATTTTTCAATCATTGGAACAAATGTTAAAAAATATACAAATATATTTTACATTTCAATAATAATTTTTTTACTGCTTGTAATAATCAAATGAGTTGTAATTAGATGTTTACGTGACATATCAAAGTTTTCATTTACCTTTGTGGGCTCACAAGGCCGGGAGTTGACGTAGTAGAACTGTCTATCATTCGTAGACCGGCCTAGACCGTGGGCACAACTGGAGACTAAACCTTCTAGTTGAAACACTTCCTCTATTTTCACATCCAGGTTCTTCAGACTGTGTTGCTCCAACATCTCTTCGCTCGGAGTGACTGTTTTCAGCTCTAACAGGCTGGCCAACTGAAATCAAACCATATTATTTGGCCTAGGAATAGAAAACATATTATATTTACCTTTGATGTTGACTGTGTTCTTGAGTGTGTATGATGTTTGTGTCACCCTCTGCATTTTGCCAGCTGAAGATCTGCACCAGAGAAGGCTCCTAAAGATTCCCCACAAGCCTGGCAAAATGCATGGCACAAACATCTTACCTACTCAAGAACACAGACAACAACAACAAAGGTAAATCTAATAATTCAAGTTCTTAAAACTGGGATAGCAAAAATAAAAATATATTTAAAAAAAAACACTAAACTAACATTTATAATATTGCTTTAACTACAAAATACTCTTACATTGGGTCAATTGTGGATTGATCACCAAAGTGACAGCTTACTTCAATTTGATTATTGTACGTGTGTGTCAGTTTAACTTTTAAATTATTCTTGGTAAAATTAGCAAATTAATTTTATCAAGAAAACTTCATAGAGAGGTTGAGAAAAAAAAGTTCAATACAAAGAATACAATTATCATTGTTTGTCCCACCTGCTTTGTTCCAAATACGCAAGCGATGTTTTCACGAACTGTCTTGCAGCCTTGAGTAGCGACCACCGTCATTTTCCCACCTTTCTTGGTGTGATTTGTGCAAGTGATTCTAAAACATTAGGAATAAAATTATAGTAGAAGTGTTACAGTTTACAAAATTACAAAAAATAAAACATTTACTGTGATACAATTTGGAGTAAGCAAAATGAGTTGGAAACCAATACTAAGGGATAGGCGATAGGCACCAGGTCTTGTTTGTTTAGGCTTATTATATTGTATCAAAAAGAAATTGAATTAAGATCATATATTCACTGAAAAGTTGTTAATGTCTATTTCACTACATTTTCGATTTAAGAGCCAACAAAATGTTACTGTTCACAAAAGTTTTTGATTTATTACTTTTAAAAGACAGAATTCTCAAAGAGAAAGTTTTCCTCATGATCTTTTTTAAAGAAGACCTTAAACTCTAGAGGCCTCCAAACTACCAGGGTAACAGCTGTTGGAGGTTGACGGAAATTAAACCCAAACCTGAAGGACAGAAGACTTGGTTTTTAAACACTAGATCAGCCACTTCTCACAGTAAGATTAAAACTTACAACAGCAAAGCATAAAGCTATCCACTACTCCTGTATAAAGAATTTAAACAAAGGATGTTTTACTTTATATTTTTTACTTTTCTAGCCAGAAACAATAAAGATTGAACTGCACTTTCCCTAAAAAAAGAACGTTTATTGGTTTATCCATGGGAACTTATCACTTTTGTCCCGTCGACTAGCTACCCAAATTATTGAAGTATATTTACCCTATAAATTATTAATTTACTGTCAATGAATATTGCAGACATACTTGACCCCAGTAGATACAAGACAATATGCGTAGAGCAGTTGTGTCATTTTGCCAAACTCTCTCTTCAGATGCCTCAGAAACTCCTTGTGACGCACTGGCAGTGTGCTGAAGATGTTCTCTAAGGTTACAGTAGTTCCCACCTGAAAAAATGATAATAATCTTTAAATGAAGTAACAAATAACAAATGTAAGAGAACAGAGGGTTGAAACAGTCTACTAAAAAAGCTAAACAATTAAAAAGTCCTTACTAGTGATATATGTACATGTTATTAATCTAAATTATCAATGGTATATTTATTTTAAGTTGAGTTTGATACTCTATGTCGAGTCTATATAAGTAGGACTTCTTGGAATAAACTCTCGCTCTTACACTAAATAAAATGGCTGTTAACTGACATGGGCCTTTTATTAAAGCATCCCAATAGTATATGGCACAGTCGGTAGGACTCGAACCTACTCTCCCATAGGGAATCTGATTTCCAATAGGCACCAGGTCAACAAGAAGAAGAAGAAAGAAGAAAGTGAAGAATAAAGAAGTTAATACGGTACCGGTAAAGAAATGAGTACACAGATTTTGTGCGAACTGAAAGGAAGCCAAGTGACCGATTAGGGATTTTTCTTAAAGGCATAGAGTTCAACTTACTTTCTCAGAGATATCTGCTTACAAAATATTCCTGTGCGCAGCTTTAGTAAATTACAGTAGGCCTAATAATTACAGGGTTAAGTCTTTTATTAACCTGCCGAGCGACAGAGGTACATGAGGTGATCAGACCATTGTGGTCGTACTGCAATCTGGAGCCGCAGTCACTAGAGGTGTGCCTTGTAGTCACTGTGAGGTCACTCAGAGAGCAGAGGGAGCTCAGAGCTTCTCCTCGGAAACCGAAAGTTTCCACTGACACAAGGTCCGAAAAGTCTTGCAGTTTTGATGTGTGATGTTTGAGAGCTGTTGAATGTAAACACAATCTTAACTGTCTGGTTCACTGCACGAGTTAAACACAATTGAGTTGAATCTGTTCAGTTCGGCCATCCTCTTTTGGAGTCTTCTTAGTTAGGCCTACTAGAAAAATAGGTTTTTAAAGAAGAGATTTTATGTCATGATTTTGGTTTTAAATAGGCTAGGTTTTTCTGACCACTAAAGAGTCTTGGCTAGGTAGAATACTTCCAATGAGGAAAAGTAAAAAAGCAAACTGTGTTACCTAATTGACCTACCAAAACCTAGACTATATAGGACCTATTAAGTTACCGGTAGGCCTACAACATTTTCTCTAGAGAACTTATCATAGTCCTGCAAGTAGGTCCGGCAAGATGAGGCTTTAAGAAAGGTGGTGGATTAAACTGTTTAAAAGCAGTTTATGGTTTGAATACGAGAAAACTTCCTTAGTCATTAAGTAATTGTGGCGTAGAGTATTAAATAAAGCAACCTTATATTCTATAAGACTTCAAGTTAGTGAATTGAAGATACAAATTAGGTACCTAAGGTTACAGTAACCTATGTTAAATTACATTTGAAAGTACTTACTTAATCCTTGAAAATTGTCTGGCTCCACACCACTGCCATTGTCTGTAACTTCGATCAACTCACTGCCATACTCCTTGAGTCTCACATCGATTACAGTGGCGCCTGCATCCAAACTATTTTCAACTAGTTCCTTAACTGCCACAGCTAAATTTAATACCACCTGAAAAAAAGTTGAAAAATTTTGGATTAGGCCTATTATAAACATATTTACGCCACACTACATCATTTTGACGAACTTCCCACGCAAGGATTTAGTCCAGAAAACAGCTGTTTGCCGCCAGCTTATTCAAATGGGGTTTCATTGCGTACTACTGTTCTGCAATGAGTTTTGCCGGACACCAATCAGCTGATTATACTGTATTTGCGTGGCAATTAGTGGTTATAAACAAAAACATTTTGTCCTTTAGTTGATGGAAATATATAAGGATTTGTACGGATTAAGTAGTATGGCGTAAACTATCGTACGTAACTCGTCCAAAATGTGTGTACCGGACTCGTATGGTAATCCCGTCCGGTAAACACTTATTTTCAGGACTAGTAACGTAATATACTATTTCTCACATTAAGTCTATGCAATTGCGCCCCTTTTCAGAATTCCTACTAACTCTTTCAGAAAATGTGTTTACGAGGGTGAGAAGTTTACGCAAACGCAAATGACATCAAGAAGCTCTATTTGAGATCTGGTAAACTATATTACTGTCGTAAATTACTTATATTTAAATTAATTATAATTACTAGCCAACAACTAACACTACACAAAACCTACCTGCCCTGAGCAAATGCGGTGTACAGCTTCCTTGTCAATTGCTTTTATATTTTTCGATGTATTCATGTTCAGTTTATCGACAGCTAATTTTGTGGTTGTTGTTCATAAAACTGAAATTTAGAATTATCTGACAGTAAAATAAAATTAACTCATTGTTAAGAAAACAGATAAAATTAGGTTAGGTTGTACTTGTAATCTGTAAATAGTGTAAACAGTGTTGCCAATCCACTATGGCCCGATTACCCCCTCCAAAGCAAAGAATTACCCGCTTTTTCTAAAAATTACCCTCAACAAACCAAAAATTCCCTTTTAACACTCTTGCCTGTCTCTAAAAGTAACGAATAAAAACCCTGATAAATTAGTTTTGAGTAATCCCACAAATTAAGATGTAGTAAAGAACTAAATATAGGACTTGAGACTTGTAATTAACCTTCATAATGAAATTTTCAATCTTACTGACCTTACAAAAATAATTTCATTAGTCCTACAATGATTTGGTTTTTTTTATGATAGCCTATGTCATATACTTGTTTAATAATGAGTAAGTACTGTTAAAAATTTTATTTTTTATTAGTTTTAGGGAGAAAATAGTTATTATAACCGATCAACATTATTATTCCCCTGTTTTATGTTATTCATCTTCTTTAGAAGTAGACTAGTACGGTATTTTCCTTCCACCATGGTATCAGCGTTGACTGTAGTATAGTGAGAAGTGAAGTGAGAGTGAGATCAGATCAGGATCACGGATCAGGCATTTAAGGCCAGGCAACCAAAAGTTTTTCCACTCCAATCCAAAAGAAAAGACTACAAACAACCGTACTGACTGAAACTGAACCGAACCGAACCGACTGAACGCTGTAGCCTACTCGCATTGACTTTATATCTACACTACTAGTGACTGAGTGAGAACTGAACCAAACTGATGAAGATTAAGAGAAGTAGTGTAAAACAATAAAAAGTCTGTGAAAAAACTTTAATGGAAAAAAACACAGGGAAATATTTTTCTTCTAGTGAAATATAAGTAATAATAGAAAAAAAATAATATTTGATCAGTTGTCATTTACCCGCTTTTTACCCACCTATTTGCCATTACCCGCAGCATTACCCCCAGGTAACTAAATTACCCGCTTTTCGGGTAATTACCCGCTTTTTTGCAACACTGAGTGTAAATCCCGCCCCGGCCATGCGCATGCCAGCTTGCCAGGTGTGCCAACGCCAACCAACACCGAAACGAAATAGTCTGAACAAAATATCTTGTTTCAGAGTTAACTAGAGCGAGAAACGGATCTGGGAGACAGAGATTCTTCTAAGCTACATGACATCAAGCCTTGCTGATAAACAAAAAGGAAAAAGAAATATTTAATTGGCAGACGACAAGACAACTTTATTACCACTACTACTACTGTCACTGTCACTGTCACTGTGTCATTTTCTTGTCTCAATCAGTTTTTAGTGTCACCAAATCGTAAGGAAACAAACGAAGATGCCAAGTTACCTTCAGAATTTGTCGTTTTAAATGATTTAAGAAGTTGTTGTAGGTTGTTTTTATAATTAAGATTCATCATTATGTTATCTTGGTTCGTCTCTTATTAGTGATGTTATTAGACAAACTAACTAAACAATACTCTTGATTGGAGAAATCATCCTACTAGCCTAACTGTATCAGTTTATTCATCTATCCATCTAGCCTAAATTTCTAGAATCAAGATCTAATGGCACTCTCCTATCTTGAAATGGATAAATGGTAAGATATAAGTAGCTTGTGTTTCCATTTGGCATATTATTTGACAAACCGGTAACTTAATTCTGAGCAATTACTTGGTCAACCCCAATTTTTTTCATATTTTACTACGGTCATCAGGAGGTTCTCAGAAAGCAAGAAACATATAATTCAAGGCCCGCAAGGCCATCGTACAGGTTGCCGAGCGATAAGAATGTTCAAAGTCCAAGCGATAACAGTGGCTTGCGGGAGACGCGCGGAAGGCCAGTTGTGACAGTACCGTTGTGGCTATGGCTAGTGGTTCCTCCGACAATCCTTTTCTATGTGATGGAACCTAACCTAACCTAACTTTTCTATGTTTTTTTTTGTCTCAAATACATCTCTAAGGCCAATTGTAACAGTACCGTTACGTTAGGTTAGGTTAGGTTAATTAATAACCTAACTTAACCTAACCTAACCTAACTTGACCTTGCGGGGCTTGAATTATATGTTTCTTGCTTTCTGAGAACCTCCTGATGACCGTAGTAAAATATGAAAAAAATTGGGATTGACCAAGTAATTGCTCAGAATTACCGACAAACCTAAGTATTTAAATTCATTGTTAAGCCCCTGAGCTGTAGATATTATTGTAAGACTAGATTACTTACGTCAATAGCTCATTGAATCATGAATTTCACTTCATGTTTCAGTACATGTTTCGACACATTGTCATCATCAGCTGAGTACTAACTAGTGAAGTTTTTATTCACCATATGGCTTCGTCATTGTTTAATTAAATAAACACCTAACACGAATACGACACGACACGGAACATATACATTTACAACACGTAAAGCTTTAAGACATGCAGGCCTGCTCAAACAAAACACACGGTCACGCCGCGGGTCGGGACAGGAAGCCATATGGTGAATAAAAACTTCACTAGTTAGTACTCAGCTGATGATGACAATGTGTCGAAACATGTACTGAAACATGAAGTGAAATTCACAATTCAATGAGCTATTGACGTAAGTAGTCTAGTCTTACAAAAACCTAAGTACTTAACTTATAACTTACTTTATCTGATTCTTCAGTGCACAGTTGATTGATTAGCCTAAGTTAGAGAAAGGCCTTATTGAACCCCTTAGTGATATTTTGGTTGGCCTATAACAATCACCCTAGACTGTTTTCTTAACTGAACACATTAAACCAGTCCAGGCCTATTAAGGTAGATGGATTGACTTCTTCGATACATCAAATAGAGCTTTTGTCCTATTGTAAATGAGGTGTTATAAAATCTGATCACATAGCCTAAATTTAACTTAAGTTACCGGTACCTGATAACCAGTGTTTCCTTATGGTATATTTTTACCCCAACAACTGGATTTCTAAGACCAAGCACAGGGTTAAAATGGCATAGAGAATGAAACAGATTTTAGGTCTTGACAACTAAGGCTAATTAATATTTTTTTGCAAAATCCTTCCTAACTAAGTTATCATATAAGTTATGGAAGAAGCTATTATATGAAGTTATGTGGTAAGTTACGGTAAGACCAAGACTCGAGACCAATTTAATTTTTCATTTTTATGTCTCCAGGGCCCAGAGGCCAAAAACACTAATGGATTCGTTAAATTTTGTATGTATAACTTACATGTTTAGGGCTTAGGCTATCTGGCTATCTTAACTTAGGTACATGTCCGTGAACACATCGTTAGGCCTAACTATAGCAATTTCGATCAAATTTGACGTGAAAGTGTAGGACAGGATCTAGCTAGACTTGAATGAATTTGCGAACCAGCAAGATCGGATCATAGGATCAAGTGTCAATACTGTGAAATAACCATAGTTTGGTCAAGGCAAGGTTCTAGGCCAGAATTTGAAATGTAGAATAAGGAGAATAGCAGCTAGCTTACCTTGAAGAAGTGCAGGTAGGCCATAGAGTATCCAAAATTTTTCCCATGCAGATTTTAACCTCACTATCAAATGTCACTTCATATAGTTGAAATTCCAATCAGGAAAAACCGGCATGTCAATTGATATCCATTTCAATGAGTTTTTAAAAACGTCAAAAGTTTAACTTCTTCACTTTGGAGACAGCTGGCTGTGACTTTGTTATGACGCCCATGGGGCGTAGTCCAAGGGAAATATGAAAACAGGAAGATTTTTTAGCGAATTTCCCTTTAGGGAAGTAGCTATTACCGTAGGTGGCATGGTAAGACATAGGCCACCATGTTCCCCCCCAAATTGAGCACTGACTAGGCCTACTAGTTTTAATTTACAACTTAACGGTTTATATGTGCTAAGAACTAATTGTTTTTTTCAGGTTGTCTGACCATGCCTCGTGTGAGGCAGAAAACAGATTCATTGTTGAGTTACTCAACACAAGGTCATATGAACCGAGGACATCGAAGAAATATGATTTACTATCAGCGAAAATCAGAGTGCAACTTAAACAGTTTGAGACAAGTGTAAAGAATCTCAAACTGAAGCTAGAAGATGATTTTACACTGTATCCTTTCGTAGATGACACTTTCTTTGATATCATTGACAACTTAAATAATCATACGATAGACCTTATTAAAAATGCTTATAACCATAATTGGCCATTTTAATGTATGCATATTTGACCACTAAATTCAATATTACAAGTTAATGATAGAAGAACATTTTTTAAATATTTTTCATAACCTAAAGTAACCAAACTAGGTTCTCTTTTACGTGGATCTTTTTCAACTAAAAATTGTGTACCAGTATGGTACCATTGAATAGTCAAAGACGGTACCTACTATCTAGACGTCAACTTGAACACTGAATAAACAGGTAATACTTTTGAATAATCAAAATAAAATATGTTCCTACAAATATTACAATCATTATTGGATCAACTACCACTTACTTAATTCTATTGCATTACTTCTAATGACTCAGTTTGAGCCAAATTTGAACAGAGATAACTTTAAAGCCTCATCAAATGTTAAATAGAACTATTTAACATTATAAGGAATTGTAGTTGACAGAGAAAACAATTATTGAATTAATGATTAATATTTAAAACTTCTCAGCCAAACCTTGACTTTGATAACGACAGAACTCACGGTGAAAAGGAGAGAAGATATCGACTAGTAGAAAGCTTGGAAAGCTCTATCATCCAGCTGACTCAGAAGTTTAATTCCAGGTTAGTTCTCAGGTGTTTTCCTTGCCACTCATAGATTAAGTGTAAGCTTACTGATATGATCTTGAAATTTAGATTACAGATTTCGGTTCTTGGTTTTTTTCTTATAACTCAGTAATTGATTCACGACTACACTATTTACAATCTCGACAAACAATGGCTTCTAGAGTTTTGGGATGGCTCTCTACCCGTAGGTCCTAGTAGTAACATTAACTTTGTTTACTACTTGTATAGTGCACAGCATTACTTGTATTTTTGACCAGCATTTTTGTTACAAAAAAGGATGTGACAAAATTGTCTATACTTCAAGGTAAAAAAAATAGTCCTAAAACCTTAACACTAAAGCATCTGCTGATTTCCATACAAAGCATATGCGATTTCCTTTGAACTCAAACCTTGTTAATTGAATACCGGTAACTGATTAATAGATCTGGGGAAGAGGAAAGACGCAGTCTGATGGGAGCAGTTGGTGAACTTCAGTCTTCAGGATGGGCTTCTGATGAAGAACCTGATACAGCTCCTCTACTGCAAAGCAACAACCAGATCAGAGAGCATCAGCAAAGACTTATGAGAGGTCAGTTTTACGTATTATTTCTAAGGCACTTTTAGGAATCACCAACAACTCTTAGCGGAAAGTGATCCAAACTCCTAAAACTTTGTGGATATGTTGGGGTTTGACTCGCCCCTCTTCCAACTCTTCCAAAGTCTGGGGTGTATGAATTACAAGTCTAGGCTAGTAATAAACGCAAGACTTGTATGATTTAGTAGCCTCAACAGTGGCCAGCCAGTAGTGAAGCAATTAAATTTAAATACACTTATTCTAGACCTATTATAGTGAAATGTGCTTCATTCAATATTCATTATTAAATATCCCTTTATTTTATAATTTTTCTGTAGGACTTTAGAACAATCATAATAGAGAATATCAGTGTCAAAAAAAACTTAGGTATTTTAAATACAATTTTAGAATTTATTTAATGTAGACTATGACAAATAAATTTTAACATGATCAATGAGCTTAAAATCTGGCATCGGAACACCTTGTTGTGTTGGAATAAACTGTGTTTCTTCTTACTAGATTACCTAGTCAATTTCGTTACCCTCTTCTTTATTTACCAGCCTTCATGTTGGCACTGCTTTGCTATTGGCTGGTTGCCTTGAGTTTGGTTTGTTATATTCCCTATACAGAAAAAATGATTTTTTTTAACACTCAGGAGTTTAAGTTAAAATAATTACTGTGAATGTTAAAACTACATTACATGAAATTGTTTTTAGATCAAGAAGATGGACTTGAAAGGCTTTCACAAGTTATTTCCAGACAAAAAGACATTGCCCGTACTATTGGAAATGAGGTGGACTACCAAAACGGTAAGTTTTAAGTTGAAGCTAAACTTATAACAGGTAACAATAAATGCATTTGAATAAAAATAACAACAAAATTACTCCTACATATTCAGTGCTAGTATTTAATGATTTGAAGTGCTCTATATGCACATTCAATTCTGCTTTGCCTCAGACAAACCCTTTTCGATAATTAATGTAGAATAATGACTGAAAGGACGAATTAAACTGGTAAAATTATACTTTTGTACTGTAGTGGTAACACAGATTTATAATTCTTGTGAAGTGTGTTGTGTCTTACTACCGTATGGTAACTATAGCAGGTCTACGTTGTTTGAAGATCATTTTTGGTGATGGTGAGTTTACCATCTAAATGAAGTGGAGCGCAAAATGCTGAGAGCAGAGTGCAAATAAGCGATTTTAATGGCGGTTCGCTCCACTTTTTAGGAAAACATTACCATTAAATTACCTCAAGGAGAGAGGATAGCGGATGCCGCACTCGGCGCTCCGCTTCCGTACCTAGGAAAACTCTCATTAACAGATTATTGCAGGCATTTTCTTTTTCATACTTAGTAAAAAACTAAGTTTTCCCATTTTGGGATCTGGAATCTGAGCCCATCCTCAGGTAAAAAAAGTATAAAAACATTACAAGAATAGTACATAACCCCAGTTGAAGCTACAGTAGGCCTAATAAAAAAATTGTTTTCTTACAACAGTGCAATAAAAGTTTCTGGCTAGATTACAGCACTCATATTTTAAGAGCAGCTATTTAGGGGGAAAAATTAGAACCTCAAAACATATGGAATTATCAATTATTTAAGATAGGGATGCTCGAGTGCATAGTCACTCAAATGTTAGGACAAAGGGTGATATTTTTGAAACCACAAACATTGAAATTGGCTAAATAATTTTGTTGTAGAAGTGTAAACAAAAAGTAGTCTGGGGACAGCACCAGATTTTACTAATTAGCTTTAATCCCTTGCTGTTGTTGAATTCTTCTTGTCGTGGACAGTTATAATCAATGCTTGGTTGTAAACTATGCTTGAATGCTTGGTTGAATTTGGTTGATTAAACCTGAAATTCATCACCCTCCTCTGTCCCTTACTCTTGAGTGCTATATGCCTTCTACTTGTGACAACAGCTACAGCGGCTACAACTTGGGGAAATGTGACCTCCCCGCTGCTTTTATAGCCCTTCAGGAAGCAGATATGGGATTTATTCACCAGCCGATCTCAACTGATGAAAAGTTTGATCTTTTGGAAAGTTCCTTAGAGAAAATCGTCAAAAATGCAAGTCCGATGAAGAAATTTGGTATCTCACGCTTCCCTAGGTGGTTTAATGATGACCTAAAAAAATGCATTATTGAAAAGAAAGCTGCGCATGCACGTTTCAAGAGAAGTTTCAATCTTGTCCATTATTATGAATTCTCAAGGCTGAGAGATAATTGTAGGTCGCTGTCTCGTGAATGCCACATTCGATATTTATCCAATGTTCAATCAAACATATCTTCTAATCCACGAGCTTTCTGGGGACTAGTTAAGGCTCAAAGAAATACTCCTGACATGCCGTCTAGTCTGCATTTGGATGACGAAGTAGCCAGTGACACAACAAGCATATGTCAGCTGTTTTCCAGTTATTTCAACTCGGTCTACTCTCCATCGTCACGAGTTTCACCTAGCTTTAGCTATCCCGTCTTCGATTCTCTCTGTGTCATAACAACCTCAACTGAAGAAGTTCTCAGCAAGCTTAAGAATCTGGACACTACAAAGGGAGCTGGAATTGACAATATACCGCCATCTATGCTTCATCACTGCCGATCTCTCTTAGCTGAACCCCTCACAGTGTTGTTCAACGAATCACTTAACAAAGGAATCTTCCCTAGCTCTTTAAAGTCGGGCTTTATCATTCCTTTACATAAAGCAAATGATCCCAGCGACATACGGAACTACCGTCCAATCACTATTCTGCCGGCAATTGGCAAAGTCTTTGAAAGTATCGTGGTAGATAGACTGAATCCTTTTCTATCCAAAATAATCCATCCTTCCCAACATGGCTTTATGAAAGGCAAGTCTACTGTCTCCAATCTCCTGCTCTTTCAAGAATATGTCTTGTCTGCCTTTCGCAAGAACTACCAAGTTGATGCAGCCTACATTGATATGGCAAAAGCCTTCGACAAGGTCGACCATACAATTCTTGTGTCTAAGTTGCTGGGCTACGGAGTGGCTGAACCTCTTTTGTCATGGATTTCTAGTTATCTTCAAAAACGTTCTCTTGTCGTGAGGATTGGTTCTACCACTTCCACTCAGTTCTCACCTTCTTCAGGAGTTCCACAAGGTTCTTTGCTGGGACCTTGCCTCTTCAATGTTTTTGTCAACGACCTACTAGACAATTTAACTGTAAAGGCCTTACAATTTGCTGACGACCTGAAGATTTTCACTACTGTGTCTACACCAGAAGACTCTCAAGAAATTCAAAATAGCCTTTCTGAAATTGAGGATTGGTGTGTCAGGAATAACATGTCTGTAAATCCCAGTAAGTGCTCTTGTATAACCTATCACCGCATCAAATCCCCAGTCATGTACGTATACTCCATTTCTGGTACATCCATTCCACGGTCCCAGTGTATAAAAGACCTAGGCGTTATTTTTTCCAGCGACATGGGATTTTCTGGGCATATAGATCACATCAGTAACAAAGCAAACAAGATGCTTGGTTTCATAGCAAGATTCTCCAGAGGCATCGACAACCCTTCTGCTCTTCGCTCTCTGTATTGTTCCCTTGTGAGACAGCTAGTGGAATATGCAAGTCCCGTGTGGTCGCCTTACACTGTTGGCAATAGGACGAGACTGGAGGCTCTACAAAGGCGTTTTCTTCGTTTGGTTGGTGTCCGGCTGGGTTTTGCCTATCTTGATGTGCCTGTGGAGGAACTGTCCAGCAATCTGAACTTGTCACCTCTTGCCCTGCGACGTGACGTGGCTGATGTTATTCTTCTCTGGAAGATAGTCAATGGTCACATGAACTGTCCAGATCTCCTAGCTGAAATCGACCTCAGAGTGCCTACAAACACAAGATCTCGAGATCTGCTGGGTCGAAGATACCACTCAACCAACTTCGACTTCAACAGTCCTTTCGCAAGGTTTACTCGCCTGGGAAATCGAGTTGCGTCTGGGTGTGACCTGTTTTTCGATGGACTTCAGCAGGTTCGTCGGCAGGCCTCCTCTCTTCTTCTTTCTGGGAAAGACTAGTAATTAATTTATTGTTGTTTGTTAATCTTTATTTTCTGTTGTTGCTATGTTAGAGTATTTATTGTTGTTTGTTAATCTTATTTTTTTGTTGTTGTTACGCTTTGGATATTTATAACCTGTTATATCTTTGTTAACTTATATTTATCATCAAATTTTGCTTACCTATTTTGTTGTATTCAACCATCATGTTTATCTTTGTAAATTGGCTGCTGCCGTTGGAAATAAAATAAAATAAAATAAAATGCTAATGTACGCTTGTGATCCTGTTACAGAACTGGTGGACAACATTACCAACACGATGGATCGGACAAACGTCTCCATACAACGAGAAACTTCTCACGTTCAGGTCATCACCAGGACGGACAATACGTGTGGTAAGATCAGAAGTTTATGTTTAGCCCTGTATTATTTTATGGAACCTCTTCGGTTAACCCAGGTTTTGGTTAACCCGAATTCGGTTAACCGGGGTTCTACTGTAATTAAAATGTTCAATTTGAGCTGAACTTAGTGAGTCATGTCACCTTGGGATGATAAAGAGATTGTCCGGATACATTTTATTTTAGCCTTATGAACTGTCCAAGGACATAGGAATAGTTTAGTTTAACACGTTCGCTATAGCTTGCTACATATATGCAACGCTGTGGTCATTGCTACAAACCGAGACATACATGTTAATATTACACATAGATCGGGTGTCACTTGGTCAATAGTACACACAGACCACGAGCCAGTGATGCAGTAAAGTAAAAAACAGTTTTGCCAACTACCATATGAATAATCATCATATCCACACACCAAGTGATGCACATATCCGACAGACATCCCTGTAGACCACTGCAGAGAATCAAATAGACCATTACAAAGATATAAGCTTTTTAAAAACATTGGGACACCGTTGCATAAATGCGATGTAAGTCTATGGGTAGAAACCGGCCGTTGCATGTGTGCGTCTCTGGTCCATATAAATGAAAAATGTTGTACTATTGCAGTAGTGAACGAGTTAATCAATAAAATATGCTAATGCAATCAATATTTATATTCAAACTTCACCGATATCAGTTATAAATAGATTAATTTATTTTTGTATGACAATGATGGTGTTTTATTTTCTAGGCTACTGGATTGTGATCCTGTTGCTGTTTGTTGCCATCGTGTTTGTCGGAACTCTCTAGTAAAGTTCCAAGACATGCATTCCTGTGATATAAAGGTGCACCCAACATTTGCTGTGTGTAACAGAACATTTTTATCCTATTAATAAACAGTGTTAGAACTGTTAATGATATTACTGCTTGAAAATATTTTATTTATTATACTATTACTACTGGTAATTACTTAATTGGTCTAAGACGTAGGGATCTACTTAATGTATATTTTTGCTATAAAACTGTTATGAAGAAACCAAATTGTTTACTTGTAAGTATACTCGTTATGTCTGTTGTATTATTTTCCTCTTGAATATAAATGATTTAAGTTTGTCAATACAATTGCATTACTTGTATGATAAAGCCTAAATTTTCACTCTGAAATTAAATAATAACTGAATCAGGGTGATAATTTTACCTATTGAAACTACAAAGTTTTAATACAATACAATATAACTGCTGTATCACAAAGTCAACTGTATCATTACCAAGTATAGTCTGTTCAAAGGAAAGTAGTCCTGCTATGCTATGCCTACTTTCTATGAAGGATACTTTTAATTATTGGTGCTTTGTATCTAACCATTGTTAGAAAAGTGCTTAAATTACTCAAATTGGTACAGCCTTTATTTAATTGCTCCTTGTTGACTGTTTGGTCAAAACTGTAAAGAGTTAAAGTTTATTTTTACATTACAAATGAATTTATTCTGTACAAACTTTCTCTTAAAAATTATTTTGGAAACTGTCATTTGCTTTTATAGTATGCATAGGCCCTACATCCTACACTAACGTACTAAACTTGCAGGCACACACTCAAATCCCAGTCAAAATATAGATTAGATAAGCACAGGCTGACCTGTTCATCCCTAGTTTGGACCAAATTGAGGTGGTTGACTGATCCAAACATTATATATGTCTCATATCATATATGCTACCTCAGTACATTGTTTTTTTCCAACCAATGAAATTGCAAGATAGTAACAAAGTCACCAACACCCAACCCATCAAAAGTAAACACATTTTTAATATCAAAACTATTTATTGACTAATAGGATTCATACAACAAATGAAAACAAATATTATACATGTAAACAAAGAAAATAAATCTTCATCCTTATTCTAAAAGTACAATACACATTATAGATTCTTCAAATGTTATTTGTGCGAATATGAGTACTGAATGTTTCACTTGTGCTTTTATGCCTTAAGTAGTAAACAATAGTAGCCTAAATTAACCATGTGCAAACATGCAGTCAAAGTAATAATTTTGCGTGAACACTGTTAAGTACCTACACATAGAAGGTTATCCACACAGACCTAGGTTTTCTCAAGGCTATCTTTAAGAGTTGTTAATAGCACCGAGTTCTGGCGACGGCTTATCGAACTGTTTGTCGGAGCAAAAGCAGATTCATCCAGTCTGGAATGGGAACAACATACGAGATAGTAATTAAAGTATTTTCTAAACGCTTTACTAATAAAGTACAAAGCAATCGGATTAACGCAAGAGTTGAGAAAAGCCAAACAAAATCCAAATATCCTAAAAACATGCCAGAACATGTTGTAGTCGTCCTTCCAATTTGGATTGTAATAGACCCACATCAAGAAAAACCTAGTGGGGAAGAAGCAGATGATGAATATTATCACAAACGCTAACACCATAATTGCTACTTTTTTCCGCGCAAGTATCTGAGTTGACTGGCCTTGGCCACATTCCCCTGGGAGACATCGCATACTCAAGACCAAGTGGTGAGCCATCAACGAGTAGAAGAACCCAATGACGATAATAGGAATAAGGTAATAAATGAGAAACTGAACGGTAACCATTACCTTACCGTGTTCAGGAGACGGAAAAGGGGTGCAAACCGTAATCCACGACTTATTTTCTTTTATGAAAATCATAGCGCAGTGTGTGAAAACCATAGCAGGAATGGCAAACGCGAACGAAACCCCCCAGATGGCAGTGCATGTTATAATAGCCAACGGTTTGGTAGACATGTGACGACTCATGGGCTTAACAATCGCGCAGTAACGCTCTACACTGAGAGCCGTCAGTGTGAAAACTGACACTCCGGTAGAAACGTCTTTAGTAGTTTCGGATATTACGCAGATCCGCTCTCCCCACGGCCATGACTCAAATGTGTAAATGATGGAGATGAATGGCACACATGTAACAATGACTAGGAGATCTCCGAGTGCAAGACTGAAGATGTAAATGTTGGGAACGTTCCTCATGTTACGGTGGCGTAAGAAAACTACGATGAGCATTCCGTTGCCGACAACTCCCAAGATGAAGATGAGGGCGAACACAGCCGGGACGAGGTAGGTCTCGAGCCTCATCCAGTAAGGGGTCCAGTCCTGATGGTTGGTAGCACTGAGTGTGTCTTGTGTCGTGTTGGTATCGTTGAGTGTTGTGTTGCCCTCCATGTCTGAAACAGGTACACATACACTGGTACATTATATTTGTGACATGTTAGCTATACCGCTCTGCCTGAGTATTGTGGAAGGACTGATAAGTTACAAAACATGGTTAATGTCTCCCTTGACTATCTAGTTTTAGTTTAACTGGCGGAGTGACAGTTTTTCAGTACTTATCAATAGATTCTCAGGTGTCAGAGATGTCAGCTTAACATCATACAGTTCCTTGTATACATGTTCCAGATACATGTTCCTTGCTTGAGTTAAGGAGGGTCAGTAGCATTTATCTCAACTAAATTCAAGAAAAATAACTAGGCAAATTTCTTAACTACTTTGAGGAGATATATCTGTGACTTATTTCTCGATTGAGTTCAAGAGATGTAGTTATTGATTGAGTTTAGAGGATACAACAGTCAGCTTTGCAATTATACACTGCTCTTATACGGAAACAACAATTATTAACATATTCATGGACCTATCTAAAGCTTGTTATAAACACAATATGTTGGTATTGCTCAATTAAAAATAATAAAATTATTCAAACTGCCTCAGAAATTAAAACAATAAAATATGGAGTACCTCAAGGGTCTATTCTAGGGCCATCGCTATTTTTGTGCAATTTAAAGGAAATAAGCAGTGCCCTAGTATGTAAACCCAGAAGTGAATTGTGCCTGTATGCTGACGATGCTAATTTAATGATTTCCTCTCCTACACTGGAACAAACAGAAATTTCTGCTTTCCTAGAACTTGGAAATTCGGCCAGTTATCTGGTGTGCCAGAACCTAAAATTAAATAAAAAAAAAAAAAACAACAAATTTTATCACATTTAAATTCAAATTCAAAATTCTCTTTATTTGTTCACAGTACCTACAAGTTTTTATACAATGAATAGCGTCAAATAATATAAAGATGAATTATGCCTTACTTATCGCTAAAACAATCATTATCTTTTCAAAAAAAATGTTAGCTTAAGAAGAATAAACAAAACAAACAAGTTTTTTGCATTTAAAACACTACAAAATAAAAATTCTAATCACCCAATAATAATGTATGACTCACAACTTATTGAGCAAAAGACTAGCACAAACTTTTTGGTCCAACAATAGATAAGAATTTGAACTGGAATGAGCATATAAAAAAATAGTTTCAAAAATCAGCTCTCGGATTTTAGCCCTTAAAAATTTTCCTGTACTTTGATGTCAAAACTTTGAAAAAAACATTTACTTTGCATATATTCATTCACATATTTCCTTTGGTATCCGTCTATTTGGAGCAACAACTCAAATCAATCTAGATAAAATATTAAAACATCAAAAAAGAGCAGTGAGAGTAATGCTCAGACTAAATTACAGTGTCTCGGCAAAAGAGCACTTTAAACAGCTAAACTCTAACTGTTTATGGGCAATATATTATTTTGATTCAATTTTTTTCCTGTTTTACTGAAAATTGCATTGTATGAATACACATGATGATAAAGACAGACTTTAGAATACAAAAATTTTTTTTTTTTCTAAGATTTTATTAACCGATCAGCATTACATTGCTATACAGGTTAGGTATAATACAAGAAAGACAAAAATAACATTATTAATTACATTAACATAGGTAGAGGTCAGCTATGGCTAGCCCCTCAGGCACTTATTGTCACTGTTTTAGCGGGTCGGACTGTAAAGGCACTGTCCACCAATGAAACACAAATGGAAAAAAAAAAATTGTTATAACAAAACATCTTGAGGCAATCTGGGTTTTAGTCGGAGTCTCTGGATTTCAGAAGGTTGGCCTGTGTTATAAAAACCAATGCTGCTGGTTAATGGAAGTTTTGTAAATAATTTTGATGTAACTTTCTTGATGAAATCTTCTATAGGTTTTATTCCCAGTTCTAAATGTATTTGGCGGGTTCGAAAATACCAGGGACATTTTAGAATTATCCTTAAAACTTTATTTTGAAATGTTTGCAGTTTCCGAATAGAGCTTGATGAAGCAGTTCCCCATACTGGGCAGGCGTATAACAATAGTGGACGTAGAAGTATTTTGTATAGAAGGGTTCCATTCTTCATAGACATACATGATTTTTTGTTGATTAAAGGAAATAATTTTGATAATCTGCCATAAGCCAAATTTAATTTTTTATTTATATGAAATTTCCAATTTAACTTTCGGTCGAAGTATACACCTAAATATTTTATTGCTTGGTCAGGAGGGTTCCATGCAATCTGTTCACCTAGAATTTCTAAATTTGGAGGATCTAACGGTTTTTGGAGGGTAAAAATCTTCGCTTCACTCTTCGTCGGATTTATGGCAATTCTCCATTTTGTGAACCATTCTACCAAATCGTTTAAGGAAATTTGAATGTTATTGGCCACAACTTCGATGTCATGGTGTGTAGAGTAGAGTAGGGTGTCATCAGCAAACACGGCTGTTTGGACATGGTTTGACAATGGCAAATCAGAAGTGTAAATGTTATATAATAGAGGTGAAAGAATTGCACCCTGTGGGACTCCGGCTTGAATTGGTCTGGCAGTTGATAGGGAGCCATCAATATTAACTGAAAACGTTCTATCTTCAAGGAAGCTTTCAATAATTCTCTGTAGGTAGGAGGGGACTCCGAACTTTCTTAGTTTAAACAACAAACCATCGTGCCAAACACGGTCAAAGGCCTGACTTACGTCAAGAAAAACTGCAGCAGTATGACATTTTCTTTCAAATCCTTTAATGATGTCTTCAGAAACTCTTAAAAGTTGATGTGTCGTGGAATGGTGGGAGCGAAAACCAAACTGATGATGAGGTATTAGGGAAGCACTATCTACGTAGGAGTCTAGGCGTTGCTTAATGATTTTTTCAAACAATTTAGACAATGTGGGGAGGAGGCTAATCGGGCGATAACTATTTACTTGCGATGCAGGTTTTCCAGGCTTATGGATGACAATTATGAGAGAATGTTTCCACATTCGCGGGAAGTATGATTTTGTGAGGCAGGCATTGAACAGAGAAGCAAGGAAAGCAAGTCCTTTTCGTGGTAGATTATGTAAAATAATGTTAGGTATTCCGTCGTGTCCAGGAGTTTTCTTGATTCTTAGCGACATGATGAAGTTAGAGATTTCAGATGGAGAAGTATATTTAATTGGCCGTTCCACCGTGATAAGTGGACAGGAATTAACTGTGGCAACATGAGCTGAAAATTCAGGGTCTTGAAATTCATCATTTGGACGAAATGAACGCTGATAGTAATCGGCTAAAACATTAGCTTTGTCCGTTTTGCTTTCATATACCTGACCATTGTTTATTAAACTGGGTATTGGGGTGCGTTCTTTCAATATTCGTTTAGTTGCGAGCCATAAGGAATTGTTGTCATCAGAGGACAGATTTGATACATATTTGTTGTAAGATTCGTATCTGAATCGGTCTAATTCCCATTTGACTCGTCTAATGAGCTGATTATATCTTCTGCGAAAAGAAGGAGTTCTGTAGCGTTGCCATAATCTTCTATGTCTATTCTTCAAATTAACAAGCGACAGGATGTATCGAGGAATCGACAAAAACGATTTGTTAGGTTTGAACTGACGAACCGTTGCTTGTTCTACTGAGAGACGAATGGAATTGACAAACAAATCGATAGCCTCATCTATTTGGGTTTTATCTTTTAGTTGGCGAGGAAGGAGAAAATTTTCATGAAAGCATTCTTTAAACTTTTCCCAGTCGATTACCCCTTTAATAAGTTTTTCGTTTGGAAGTTCTATTTCAGGTGGTTCGTCAAATGAAAGAATGACTGGTAGATGATCGGAATCAAGGTCAATTAGTGGTGTCATGTGTGTTGGGTGAGGCATATTTCTAAACAATCCAATGTCTAAAATGTCTGGCCTGACATTGTGGTTAAATGAGTAATGAGTAGGTTCATTTGGGACAACAATTGATACTCCGTAGGCAGTAGCAGCGGCTAAGAGTAGTCTTCCATTTGGATTTGTCTTCAGGCATCCCCAAGCTACATGCTTACAGTTTAGATCGCCCAGTAAAATAGTAGGAGTATTATCTGAAAAGAGGTTTTCAATGTACGTTTTTGAAAATTTGTACCGTGGAGCATGATAAGCAGAATATAAAATAATATCACCGTTGTTTATTCTTATTTTTATGGCTGTAATTTCTAGGTTATTCATGTGAGGTAGATACAATGAGTGATGAGCAATGTTTCTTTTAACCGCAATGGCAACTCCGCCAGACGCTCTAGGCGCATCCCTGTCTGATCTGTAAACGAGATAACCTGGAATTGTAAATTTTTCCGTTGATATCAGATGGGTTTCTGTGATACAAGCAATGTCAATTTTATTCTGAGCTAGAAAAACAATAAATGAAGAACGCTTTTCCTTCAAACCATTCGCATTCCAATTAAGTATTTTTAAGTTATTCACTGGGTGTAAATTATAATCCATTCTGGAAAATAGATGATACTAACTGAGAGATGAACGATTTAATTTGAGGGAGGTAAGGTTTAACTAGAGATAATAGTGATTTTAAAATAGGGTGAAGAGAGTCGTGTTCTGAGTTTTCAGGTTCAGGATGGGGAGTTTGTGTTTCAGTACGTTTATGTTTCGATCCGTTTGTAGCATTAGCATACGTTTTTGTGTGGGGTAGCAGAGTTTTCGCTTTGAGAACTTATTGGAGGATCGCGGTTTTTGGTTGGCAAAGCAGGAAAATTACTACTGGAGTTGTATTGAACTTGATTATGGCTGATTTCCGTTTGATTGGTTGTTGGTTGATTTCTTTTGCTGATTGCTCGTGATTTAAGGCTGAGGTAGTAAGGGCAACCACGATAATTAGCTGTATGCGACTCATTACAGTTAACACACTGGACTGGATCTTCTCTCTTTTTAGGACAATCTGAAAATAAATGGTTTCCTGTACATTTAACACAACGGGGATCAAGTTTACAATAGTTTTTAGTGTGTCCATAGCGTTGACAGCGAATACACTGAGGGATAGATTTAGACTTTCGCTTTAGTTCAATCTGAATTTTTGAATGGAAAATAAATTCAAGGCCAAAAATGTCATTGCCAGAGTCGGAGTCCTCGAGCTCGATTGCACAAAGAGGTATTGGATATTTATTTTTGTTGTATAGTCTAGTAACTTTAAGAACTGGCAGATTCATTCGTTTAAGTTCCGTGTGAATTTCTTCGTCAGAAAGGGAGATTGGGACGTTCCGCATTATGACAGAGAGACGTTTGTTTTCAGGAGAACAAAAAGAGTGATATTGTACTTTTAAATTGTCAAAATGTGCTGTTAGTGCACGAAAGTCATCGGATGAAGACACATTTATTTTGATGGTACTACCTTTGTTCACAGTAAAATAATTTTGCGTTAAGACTTTGTCAAGATCTGCGATCAAAGCTTGATAATTGTTCGAGTCATGAAGAAAAATGGGTGGAATGCGAGATTTATCAGAAGAGTTAGGAGATTCGTCAGTTTCGTCATTGTCGGTAGTGGATGCTAAAGGACTAAACCTGTTTTGTATTACTGTTTTGTATCGCTTCGTAGTGTGTTGGAAGTTGGAGGATGATGATTTAGCTTTCTTATTGGATACTAGTTGAAAATCACTTGATTCACCTTCTTGGTTGTTTTCTAGTTCCATTGTGCTAACTTCTAATTGGTGTGATGAATTTGGGAGGAAAATTTTGTTTGGTGGTGCCGATGAGTCGTCTAAAATATGATGCTTACCATTGTTGACTGTAGAGATATTTTGACTTGTTGATGCGTAGCTATGGTCTTCATGATAGGTTAGAATTGGAGGTTTCAAGACAGAGTTCGTCCCGTTCATTTAATGTGTTAACTTATATGAAATTTATTGAAAGTCCGAAAGAAACACACAAAAAGTAACTAAAAATAGAAAAGAAACACTTCAAAAGAAAATCAAAATTATTTTAAAAAGTAAAAATAGGGAGAGCCTACACAGAAGTGAACTTGAAGTGACAAATACAACAGTACAACGAGAATACAAAAATTAAAAATAAATATTTTCAGATTTAAGGTAAACCAATCAAAATTCAGTCAACAGCAAAGTTACAAGAGATAAAAATTTGCAGTTGATGTCTTTAACTTCATTGATTCATTTTACCCAAGAGATGAGACAAATTAGCTTTACAACAAATGAATAATAATTTTTTTTTTCTTGACGGTTGGAAAACATTATTTTAAAATTTAAACTAGTAGCGAATAATATAACGGTGTGGGATGCCAGCAATGTTCCATTTCTTATATTTGTTTCTTTTATCATCTAACGCCATTCCATCTGAAATGTTTTTGTTTTGTCGGACATTTCTGTTGATAGTTCTCTAAAAGCTATTTCACCACCATTGTTCAACTCTCTTTGCTTCCTTCGATAAAAGTAAATAAGCAAAATTTTTTCTTACGTACAAAACCCTGATCTTAACAACGGGTTTATAATTAGAGGTTTTAAAATAACTTTTAGTGAATGTAGGTCTCATAGTAGGACTTGGACCCGGAACCGATTTACTTTTTCGTTTTAATGTCCTCAGAGGCCAAAAACACCATCCGTTCAAATTCATATATATGTATAAATAATCCAATTTTTATGGAATTTTTTACAAACGTGTAAACCTACATCTCTTTGAACGAGTTCGTGAACCAGCATGATCGGACTATGGGAAGAGGGGTTTATGGGGAGGAAAATGGGTTTTCCCATTTTTGACCCTAAAACCACAAAATTTTACAATTTCTTTCCAAACCATTTGGTAGAGCTTAGGGAAATAAATAATTTTGTATATTGAAGCGGTGTTGTACGCCTGACAGTTACGGAGATATTTCAAAAAATTTTAAAATTGTTATTTTTATGAAGAATTAATAAACTGTTGTAGCTTGCTTGTTTATGGACATATTAATGAAATATGGAAATTTTGTTTACTTCATACTAAGTTATCAATGTTAAAAAAAGAACACACCTTATTGTCTTCCCTGTTGCAGCAAACCTCATTAAAATCAAATGATAATTAAATAGGAAATAAATCTGACGACTTTAAGGGAATAATTTAGTGGAATTCTAGCAAGGTAGATGGCAATTCACTTAGTCTGCAGGTTTGCTGTGACGGGTTATTTTTAATTTCTAGCTATACAAAGTTTGGTACAGCAGCTATAAATTGAAGTCTGCTTTTCAAAATAAACATCCATAACCATTATGCTTACAACTGGTGTACGAAAACACTCAAGTAACTTCAGTTTTGATGGACGCTTTATCATTGGTTAAAAATAAAACAAATACCACACCGTCTTGTTCTTCTACTCGAGAATCTGCATTGCATTGGAAACTGGCTGAATTGATCAAATTATTACAGCAAAGACCGCTAGAATAAGTAAAAAAAATAAATAAAAATATGTAAGCAAATTATGGTTTGAAAATAAATATATTGTAAAGCGCCAATGTAAAAAAATTTAACAAATTTCTTTACTTTAATTTTATTTTTAAAAATAAATGTTGTAATGGTTAAAACTTGTAAAAAATACCAACAGAACTTAATGGTCTAACTATCACTACTAAAAACCGGAGATGATAATGTAAAAAGAGATGAATTGGTCACAATATATTGTAATGTATTGCAAAATTATATATTTTATTTTTCCAAACACATTTTACTGTGAGTTCAAACATTTACGAGTTGCAAAACAATCTAAAAATCTTGATTGAAAAGGGAAGTCAACAGTGTTTAAATAACACCTGATTAAATAAACCTGTCTACAATAGTCTAAAACTAGTCTACAATGTATATCATTAACATCTGTTGTAGAGGCGCATGCAGAAAAATAAATTAAGACATTTGGAAATCGCTACATGTCGTGTAGTTTTTATACAAACAAAAACCAGAGTCGTGAAATTTTATTTTTATGCGTACTGTGCACAATGAGTTGTATAATTGTTTATCAATGAGATATTCACAAACAAGTTTTTTTTTGTTTTAAAAATTGAAAAAAAAATATTCCGGTAAGTGTAGTGTAGGTACTCTGAGTTGACTAGATACTCGTGTATGCCTCCTGGCATCTGATTATGCAGTTAGAGTGAAGACATCAGAATGGCCTCATTATTGACTGTTAAGACTTAACATCATTAGGCATGACAAAAATTACAGATAATCCATTCTAAAGCTTTTGAGATTTTCAGTCGATGCAAAAGTTCACAAGTTTTTTGGTTTCCACCTTCAACTCTTATGCTAATACTATATTTGTTAATTTGCAGAATTCTTATTCATTTTCTAATTATAGTTTGCTATACACTTAGATTTTAACAGATTTTGAAATAACAATGGACATTTTTTGACATAATGAGATTTTTTTGTTTTTAATTTACCATATTGAATCTTTAATTTTAAGCTGTCATCAGGTATTATTTCTTTTTTTTAAAGTTGGTTGGATTTATAAAATATTTGTAGTCAATATCAAATATTAAATGCATATTGTTGTTCTGTATCAATAAAGTTAAATAATTTTGTCAAATGTATCATATAATGCTTAAGGAAAAATATAAAAAGTTTTAAACACCCTCCAATATTACAAAACTTAATTTATTAGTTATAATTAGTAATAAATAATTTGATAGCAAATTAGGAAACTAAATACTAACCTTATTTCCAAAAAAAGTTGAGCTCTTACCCTCGCCTCAGTTGAGGTTGGACTGAACTATCAATACACACTTCTCTGTCTCCGTCTCTTTCACCAGTATACATAACACTCAACAGCTAGCCCAGCCTAACGATTTGCCCAGACAACCCAATGGAATAAATTGGACGTGTACAAACCTTTAACGTAATCGCCACTCATATTCCTCAAACCTTCAAATAAGTTTTTGGGGTCGTGTTTTCTCAAGCCTAATTGTAAAGATAATACTGTTTAATATTTTCATAATATTACAGTCTACTCAATGTAATATCTGTGTAAGAATCTGTTGGTATAAGTAAGAACATTTAATTGTGAACTAATATGATTGAACTGCTGTATATATTTTGGGAATGAGGAAAAAATTCACCTTCATATGCCAAGTTCTAAAATTAGTTTTTGGTGAATCAAAACTTAATTATTACGTAATTTTCTAATTTGTTTTGTAGTTCATGATGTATGTGTCAGAGCCCTAGAAATTGGACTTTGAGAATGTAAGCTCAAAAATACATAGGCATAATCTAAAATTGATATAACTCTGATAAACAAACAATAATGTAATTTCAATCTAAACCAATTCAAAAACCCATAAGATTGTTTAAAGAAAATCTGAATCTTTTTAGTAAAAGTTCCTAAACTTTTTCACTCAGCAAGTTTTATGACTCGGATTATTATTCAAGTTAATAATAAAAATGAAATCAAATTTCATTTCATTATCTGATTGCTATTAAAGGACGTATAGATATAAATGAAATACGGTATTTTAACCATTTTATAAAACATAATTTTGCTAAAACTGTTCTTCAGTTGTGAAGAACTTGATATGAAACATGTAACTTATAAGAGCGACCTCTCCGACCAAAATAAACCTCGGTAATGGTTTGTGTATGACGGGTCAGTGTTTATCAACAAATGCCAGTGGCCGAACAACAATATCGTAGCGCAGGTGTGGTAGTCAATAACACCCTTTGTGATACACTCACAACTTGACAACAAACCAACCCCAAACACTCTTGGTTTGTATTTCTTTGCGGTTCTGTTTCATCTGGTAATTGGAGTTTTCAACAGACGAATTGAGCGTAAAGTTCTACTGTAATTGTTGTCAGTATTTAAAACTTTATGAATATTTTTGCCTAGTTAGTAGTTAATAACAATGATAATAATAGATCAGCTGTTTTGGTCTGGTAGTTATCCTATCCATGGATTGAATTTAAGTTAATTATTGTGCAGTCAGATTCAAATAAATTACTATTAAATTCATTCTCAACGTGCTGGACTAAAAAAGGTGTTAGTTGTAAATGTACATTAGATTTAGAGTAACGTTCAATGTATAACGTTCAATTAAGCTAAAATCTCAATTGCTTCACTTTACAAGTTCTTGGCAAAAGTTCAGGATGATCTAGCATCTTGTGTGAGCATTAATTGAATTTCACCAGAAAAGAAACTTGTGAAACTTTTAAAACCTTGAGTGTTTTAAAAGTTTATATCTTATAAGCTGCATGTAGGTACAATTAAATACACAGTAAATGTATAAAAACTAGAAGTCACCTACTCAAAAATGCATCAGATGTGTATGGTCCAATTCCGAACATCAAAACTCAATGGCGGACATGAGAAACCTCTTAGACACGCGTTTTAACATGTCTTCACAAAATACCGTGCTTCATTTGTATGCAGTAGTTTTTTGTAGAACTCTGGTAAGAAACCACACAAGGTAAATGTAAATAATTAAATTCCTTGATTCTGGGATAGCAAAAAAAGAAGATTTTTGGTAGATTTTAAAAAATATATGTGTGTCCTTAGCTTGGAAGAAGGATTTGATACCATGCACATATTGTGCATTTGGCAGTACTCAGTAGTACTGGTCACCTGTTAGCGACAGTTCTGCTATGCTACAGTTCTGTGCTGCTATCTGTTGAGCCCTTGTAGAACTATGTCTACAACACACTTCCGCTGTATAGCCACACTATATGGTTCTGCTATTGGCTAGAACCGCATAGGCAAGTTTCCATTAATTGAACTATTTAATAATTAAAAGCATAGCAGAGCTTCTTAGATTAAAAATATTTAACTCTTAGACAGAAAAAAACAACAATATTTTAACATTTTTTATTCAATTCTAAATACTGTAGTCAAGCGCTAAAAGTAACATGTTAATACTTTTTCAATATTTACAAATAATTTTACAGGGATACATAATACAAAGTTTACATAAATATCACAATGAACACTTTACAAGTATCGACAAATAATACAAATATTACACTGAATATAAGTTAGATGTAAAAAGCTATTGGATGTCCGAGTCGTACAAAATTACATTATGTTACACTTTCAAAGTTAGATTTTTTTGTACTGATTTGTGCACTGTCAGCTCGGCGGTACGCGGGTCTCCATCGTGATGGTGACGGAGGCGTAGCGTATCGTCAGTAGGGGCAGCCATCGCTAGGTGCGCAGCTGCATGCCGTTGATCATGATGTTAGCGAGAGCGTTGCGTCGTTTGCGCCACGCGCCGAGCCCTTGCGCGTGATACTGTAGCTGTCTGAACCATCTCTTGGTCTGGTCTCCGTCTTCAGCCTGGGAATATCATATATTTAGCCAAAGTTGTTACAGTTGAAGTCCAAGTTTGTGAATAATAAGATATAAGATAAGACTTACACTAGTTAGGGATAACAAACAAATTTTGAAGCTTAATAGTTTACTTAATCAAAATAGAATGTCACTTGTATAATTAAAAAAAGCTTCCCAACCTTATTTCAAATTTCAACTAGAAAAAAGCGATAGCCCAAGGATCAGCGTAAAAAATAATAAAAACTATTTCATTAGCAAGCATTTCTCAGTTGAACGGGTTTTCAGTACGACACTAAACACATCAATTCAAAATGTAATCCTAATTTGCTTTGTTCCACTTCATAGCTCAACTACACCAACAAATTGAACACCATAATTTTACCTTTTCTGTAATCTTAATTATATCTATCAACAAGTTTAATTTGGACTAATTTTCAAGTGTTTGATGATGGATTGTGATAGGTTAAAATAAATACCTAACTTATAACAGTTGGATAGAAAATGCAAAAACATTTGCAACATTCTTGTTAATTAATATAATATGCCAGGAAAAGGATACTGTTTAGCTTTGTATTTAAGCAGTGGATGCTCTCAAGATTTATCACAATTTTGTAAAACCTCGACAGCTCATCATAGACCACTGGTCTGTACTATGATCTTAAGACAGTAAAGTAACATGTTACGGTATCACAGGTGTAAGTCAGTGATACTACCACAGAGCTAATACACTGTTTGTGTTGTTGTCACATAACTCAGCTTGTAATATGGAATGTAATACCTTAAACAAATATGTGTCTTTAGTAGCGAGTTCTTGAACTTCAAAGTAATCTTCAACATCAGCCTCGCAACAGATGATGCATCGGTCCAAGAACAGAGGTTCCTGTCACAAACAGATGACAAGTTTAACACAACAACACCAATAATAACCCAGCAAATGAAATAATTACTAAATGGGCTTCTTAAAACTTAAATATTTTATTTAGATTTGGTCCCAGAACTAAAATATGGCTTTCTATCTTGCAGTTTTAATATTGGTAGTGAACTGAATCAGGTTTTCACAATGGCTTATGTTTTATGATTATAGCAACCTCAGCTCAATAGCACCTCAGCTACAGGTTTTGTTCTCATATAAAAAAGGTTTGAAATCAAGTTCCAGATCAAGACATACAATAGAAACTAGAAACCCAAATATTTTCTTTTGACGACTTAACATAACTTAGATTAGTTCCTGGCTATTAATTTAGACTATTAAACTATTAAACTGACTATTAAACTTAGATTATTGTGTACTAATTAATTAATTTTGAACACATATCTATATAAATAAAATTAGAGTTTTGTCTGTACATTGCTTAGAATCATGCAGTTTTTGGTTATTTTTACGTTTCATAGCCTAAGAAAGCCGAAACGAGTCTTATCTCAATTTCTGTCTGTATGTCTGTCTGTCCATTCTGTGACTCGGTCTGTAACGCCAAAATGTCATTTTACGCGGCCTACTCCTAGAAAACTAGAGTACCGATCACGGTTCTAATAATTTTTCTGTATTTAATGGATTGGTGAGAGTGTCTTTGGCTATAAAAACATGGCCTCGCTTCTTTGAAAACAAAATAACAAACCACCAAAAACCCAATTTTGTTAGATTTTGTCAAATTTTCTCCCAATGTTTACTATTACATTTTATGAAATATCAATCAGCTGTTTGGATTAGTTCTCACTTCTAGCTGTCACTGATATGCTTACATTCAAAGTTGTTTACAAATACCGCAACCATTTCCGATCAAGTTTTGTCAGCACATCCAAACCAAGTGAGATTAAAAACGTTGTGCCTTACTTAACCGCTTTAATTAATCGCAAGTGCAACGATTGTTCTTGAGTTTTGATAACTGGGGAAAATACCGTGAATCAGTGTTGTATTATTGCAAGGAAACTTACATTTTTTTAATCATCGTCACCAATACCGTAGCTTACAAAGGTTTCCACACATTGACGGCGCTTCAAGGACAGTTGTGTTAAGTGCAAAGTAAAAAATCACAACTGCATTGGGTGATCGTGGATGTTGCTGCGATCTTGGAAGATCTTTCTAATTTCGCTGTGATCGTACCGTAACAGAGGTTTAACTTAACAGATGTAGCTAAACTCGCTTTTCCAATGTGTCACTTTTGGTTTCTACTTACTTACATTTCGACAACGATATCGGTACTTTTGCTACTTAGGAAATAAAACTACAAACGTACAAAACCCCAGATTAGTGCGTTTTTTGTCACATTTCCTCCGAATGTTTGCTAGATATATGTAGCCTACCGATTATTGTTTAGATATTACGTAATCTTTAAATAAGAAACCTTTGTTTGGATAAAGGTGGTTTCTTCAAACTGTCATTGATGTGTTAACAATAAAAGCTGCTTACAAATAATGTTATTAATGGGAAACAACTTTGATTTTCGAAAACTTAAAAAAAAATTAAAAACCAAAGGAGATTAATAACTTTGGTACTGCACCACATCAAGTGAAAGTTTTTTTAGCAAAGCTTTACGTTGGTAACGTTACATGTTACATGTTTTGTGGCCTGTGTATTTATTTATTTATATATTTGCCAACAGATTAACACCTATAATACAGTTTTATTAGAAGGACAGGTTGAATTAGTCGCAAGTACTACTTACAGTTCTTTTCTCAAATGTAAACGTTGGTTTTTGGTAATGCTACTTTTCCTTTCCTTTTTTGGAACCGGTGGTAGCAGTAAGAATCATTTTTACATAACTTGCAAACACATCACTATTTATTTATAAACACTGCACCTTATTGCTTATTTAATTTAATGCTGCTGCTTTTATGCTTATTTATTTGATTTCTTACTGTATAATTTTTAGCGTTTTCTGTCTGGACTCCAAAATGTTGTGTGGACTCAATTCTGTATTTGTGTGTGTATGTCTATTGGTAACGCATTAATGTCCTTATTTTTCGTGGAAAAGACAAGAGCACCATTGTTAATAAAAATTTCAACCCGAATAAGTGTGCAGTAGTGAGGTTGAGGTAGTGTTTTAACTACTTTTAACCAGTGTGAAAAGTAACTTTCAATTACAGGCCTACCTTAGGGCTATGCCTCATAGATCTATACTGTAAAGCAATTCCTTTCATCGTTAGATATAAAATATGAACTAACACGATCGGGTGACATTTAATTGCGAAGCATTCGTTTTGGCTTTGAAACTGTCAGATATTGTATTTGAGAAGGTTTATATGTATTCCTAAACAATTATAGTTTTGCCATCATATCTGGAAAAATGCACACTAAATATGCAAACCAACTCCTGTTCTGAATATAAGGTTTTAACTTACTACTAGATTCCCGTACGTAGAACGGGCCAACCGCTAGTAACTCAATAATTTAAATTTTGCTCTCAAGAACTGTTTTGTTGACATTTCTGATTTTTTCCTACATGTACAATATTATTTGTGAACTTTTTGCACATTTCAGTCTAGTCTTTCTTGTATTACAACATACCTAGGGGGCTCAATTTTGTATCAAAACTAAATCATTTAAGAGCTTACCCTCAGCAACCCATATCGACCACTTTTTTCTTTCAGCAACAGAAGCGTCGCGTCCCTAATACCATTCTTTCTGGGGAAGGCCAATAATTCATCAGAATCAGGTTGGTAGTCTTCAGTCGGCTGGAAAAAACAAAATGTATATATTTTTTTTAAAGCTTTCGGTTGACAAATACACTGTTAGACAATAAGTAAAAGTAAAATGCCTGATTTGAAGTGTAAAAACCCTGTTTACTTCCAGCTTAGTCAAACCTACTGTGTATTTTGGCTATTGCCCTCTTCCACCATTTTTGGAACTCTTCTATGGACGACTCTGGACACATAAATGTGACTACTATTGAACTGCTACATTTAGTCCTGACCGAGACGATATTCAAATCCTCAATCTACGTTGAACTCTTCTGGCCGGAGAGAAAATGCCGCCTGACCATTGGTCAGCCTTAACGACCACACTAGAATATTGGCAAACCCAAAACCTAAGCGTTATGGATCTAAGCTTGTTCACCAGATGGCAGCGTATGTCAGGGTCAGATTTTAGTAGCACTTTTGTTGATTTATGTATTGATGTAAGTGAAAGTTTCAATGTTACTTTTTACAGCTGATTTATCAGCCTTTTATACCCTATGATACATTGGCAACCTTAAAATTTGTACAGTATGTTGGACTGATAATCTTACCTTGCCTAAAGTGACCAACATGGCGTTTATTGGGCTCAGCTTGATTGTTCTTCCTCTTCTCCAATTGTTGTCGGTCGGTTGAGTGAAGAGAAGCTTTCCTTCCATCGCAAACCTAACCTCGTCGTGGTTCCATTCCAACACGTCCACGGCAACCTGGCAGTGATCAATATGTTATGATTACAGAAAGCTATAAGGTCCATCTATCATCTTCACAAATTACACTAAAAAAATTGTGCAAAAAAGCAACATATCATCGGGATTGCAAATGTGTTGGAATAACAGTTAAAAATCAGTTTAAAATAAGTTAAAAATAAGTATTTTTACGCATTGGACACAACCATCTCCCGAAGACACAGTTTTGATCATCTTTCTTAACAAAATTTCCTACTGATGTTATAATCACGAGTTTGAAACTTATAGTTTTCATCATTTTATGTTTTACTTAGGTGAGTCGGTGGCTCAGTTAGTAGCGTCACGCATCACAGACTTCGGCCCCAAAGCAGCGATGTCGTCGGTTCTATTCCTGGTCACTGGCGCAAACATTTTATCAGTACAGTTCACCCTTGTTATTGGCTCACCCCTTGCTTTGCTGGATACGTTCCAAGCACGGGCCCATATTCTATGTGGACAGGCGAATGCAAAGGTTAGAAGAGGCCACCAACCTCCTTAAAAAAATTCCATTCTTTTAGTGGACTGTCTTGCATGGACACTGTTCAGACAGCAAAAATGAAAGTATGTGTTTCAAAACCACACTTCAAAGTGCAAAATGAGTAAAGCTAAGTAAACTAATTATTCTTTGCTAGCAGTACTTCCCAATACTGAAAAACAAATACCTTTCTCAGCTTGATGTTCACCATGTCAGTTTCACTGCTCGATCGTCTTCCGTTTATTATTGATATCCTCCTCCATAGTCTGGTTGTGCTGATGTCCTTAGCTAGCTGTAAATACAAATATACTGAATTTTGTTAGCTCTTCCTACAGACTTTAAACAAAAACTTAAACAGTGAAATACATTATTATAGCATTAACAGCAATTAACTCTGCATATTATCCGTGAAAATGCATCATCACACTGTCTTTCTTCTATCAATTTGCATTCTTAGTATGTCAACATAGCATGTCGTAACTTAGCATGTCGTAGTATGTCTTAGTATATCTTGAGTTAAGCATACATAACATACTAATTTTTATAAAAACTGAACAATTTTTTATTCTTAGTTGTGATAAAATGACTGATGTTGCCAAAAGAGCGGCTACATTCTTGAGTAAAAAAGTTGACTTTGGATATTTAAACAGAGATTTTGTGTATATCGACTGGTGGTAGCCAAACAAAGAGAACATAGTTATGGACCTCTCATAGAGAATGCTTTTATAGATATTTTATTTTCTCTAAAAGTTTCTGGAATACAATGATGAATGGGTTGTAACTTGTAAGGATGCTATAGTTTTTACAGCAACACTTGGTTGGTGGCTTAGTCAAAATTCTGTCTTTATTCCAAACAGGCTACAACTTCATTATAGTGTTTCTAAGAAGTAAGATACAGAGTATACAAGTTTATGGGATTACCATACGTTTTTATATCTGGTATGTTAAGGCGGAAATGTATACTTGAGCACAAACGGTGATGGCAACATAGCATTTTGTACAGCAGTCATAGTGCAAAGGGTCTTCCTACAGCGTAAGCGCTGTAGAACGTGTTGGCGAAGGGAAATTAACTCCTGACGACTAAAATTTGCTCTTGACACCAGCGAATGGTGCTTGACACCACTTGAAGTTAACCATTGAATGTATCCTCTGTATCCTACTTCTCTGAAGATGGACCAAGATATTTGTCATCAAGGCAGTACAGTAGGCATAGTGTTTGTTAAGTCTAAAGTTTGTATTCACACCACTACTGACCGAGTTGATATGCTCCAAGTGCAGTTCAATCTTGTTCTGTGCAAGCCGAAGGGCTTCTCTCGACTTGAGATGCGTCGGTGTTACACGGTACAGGCGCGCCAACAGTAGCGGGTATTTGGTTACGCGCTGCACAGGCACCTGGGAAAAATAAACATTTTAACTCATAAGTTAACTCATAAATAACTGCAGAGAAACCCAGGTACAACAAATGTAGACATTTTATCCTACTTCCAAATAAACTTCTTAATTAACACTTTCAATGCTGAAAAAAGTGTGTAAAATCTCTAATGGCTAGGCTCCTATGGACTTGGAGGAAGCTGCTCTAGTTGTAGAGAGTGGGACTATGATCCCTGAGGTCACAGGTTAAAATCCCACCAATCACCATTAGATTCTATCTCAAATATTATACCACAAACCCTAGCCTGAATTATTGTTGAAACAATCCTGGGCTAGAGTGTAGTGTCCTAGAACAAAAAAAAATTAAAGCTTCTATAGGGTTCATCTTGAACACTAAACTCCTATCGAGGAAACAGCAAAGAGAGCATAACAAAATAAAAAAAAAGAGGGCATAGCAGGAAAGGTATAGGTGTAAACTGGTGAAGCCCACAGCAACACCTAACCTTGTAAACGGCTAAGTTTACTGTGACCCAATGTATTTCAGAGACGCCACTTGTTGCACACTGCAAGGCCAGTGGTTCCGACCAAAATCGTCGTGCTTAATGCAAGTGTTAAACGAATTTCGGAGAGAAGATGCTTTAAGAAGGAAACATGACGATAGCTCTTGGATGAGGGTATCTCACTGGAAATATCCTAATGAAGAGAATTTATTACAAATCTGTCTTATGTATGACAACATTATATTTCTTGATGAAGTTACTACAGCTCACCATCAAGAAAGAGTTGAGGTTCATCCTTCGCAGGACAGAGTTCTCCATCTGTGAAACCCTCAGGAAGATCCGGAGCAGCTCCTTCTCCTTCTCCAGGTTGGCCAGAAGCAGGGAAGCGGCTCCCTGACAACCAGAAAATTGTATTAGGGATGTTAGGGATAACTTAAATTTTATTGCTGCATTGTAATTGAGCACTAATGCCTGTAATGTAGTATTACGATGACTGAATGGAGCGTAAAGGCCAAGGTTTTAAGGGTTAGCAGGCTTGCCTTAAAGGGGAAGAGTTCTCTTTGGCCCAAGAAATGTAAAACATATACAAAAATGGAAAAATACTGGCATTAATTATTAACTTAGTTAGTTAATAACACTATTGCTAATTGTTGTATTGCTAATAATTGCTCTAATTTGTATTGAGAGTATAGTCCCAGATTAATATTTTTAAAAACGGACATCAAAATTTAACATCTCATCTTATTTTACATATAAAATCTATTTCTAAACCTGTCTTGTGCAGTAGGATTCGAAAGCGTGAAGCATCGGAGCAGCGTCTAGGAAAATACTTCCGATGTTGACAGTCAAGAAATCCTCATCTCCTTGGTCTAGAGCGATCTCCAGCGCGTCTCGTAGTTTCTCCGCCAGTGAAGCGTTATTTTCCAACAGTTCTTCCACGTTGAGGAATATAGCCGAGAGTTGGTCAGGAGTGAGGAGTCCAGCGACCAACATTGGTCTGTAAAACTCGTCCAGGATTATCCTCAGATCTCGTCCGTACTTTTCCTCCGTCTCAACGATCTCGGTGATTATTTCTCGTCGCTCTGCTCGCCGTTTGGCGCACTTCCGACACACCAAGGGGGCAAACATAAGACCACTGGAACAAAAACAGCTGATATATTTACAATCAAAGTAATAAAACTATACAATGTAATCTTTGCAAATATTCATATTTTTAAATGTTAATCACCCTATTTTACATAAACAGTTGTGACATAAAGACATCAGTAAAATATAGCTTTTGGCTTATGTAAGGAATTTAACACTAACTGTTTAATCATATCAAACTTTGACTCTGCTATATATGTTACTTAACTGTTGAATTGATATTTCCAAAATTAGGACATTGCTGATGCTCAATTCAACAAGCTTGTGTTAGACTCTTGTTGCTTAGTCCTTAAATTAGGGAACGTCAATGAAATATTTTATGCATGCCATATTGGCATATCTGTCACTAAGCACTGTAAGATACCTTAGTAAAGCACTGCGCGATCAGCAACGAATGTTATGTGAAAAAGATGTGACCATGCACTTTCAAGTTCTGCAAACCTTAAAATCACAGCCCTAATTTGATGTATACATAGAATTGGCTATTTCCCATAACATTGTCATGAACAGTATCATAAGAAGAAATATATAGTAAGGAAAAATAAACGGTTTTTATTGCATAGTTTGTGTTTGTCCAGGAAAATTATAGTAAAGAACAACTTTTTATCCCAAGCCAAGGACTTGTCAAATGGTACATTTTTACAGGCTAAACAAATGAAAACCTGGTAAATTAGGCAATATTACTGAAAGGATTGCAGAACATATGCAAATAAACTTCCTGTGTGTAACTTCCATTGCTGGAAAGTGAGAAGAAGTCCCTGGTCTCACTTGGGAAACCAACCGTCCAACCCAGAGCAACCAAGCTCTAAAAAAAACCTGGTTTTACTTTCTATGCATTTGCATAGCCAGGAAATCCTAAATCACTTGTATCAAATAACCACCCAATAATTAATGTATAAAATGAAAGGAACAGATCACTAAATCAAAATGTTTGTTGTATGGTTAGGTAATCTATACTTGTATACCATATTATTCAAAAGAAAATTGTGACTATCATATTCATATATATGTAGGCTACAGTTTAATTTTAGTACAAAACATTGTTTCCTCTTAACAATTACTTAAAAAAAAAATGTTTTTTATATTTAATACATTTCTTTGTACTTGAAGAAAACCAAAATGCATATACTGTTTTGAACATAATCACTTATACTGCCAAGTTGTGCAAGGACACCAAGACATGGTTTTGATTGCTATAAACAAATTTGAATCCTCTGGAAATTAACAGGAAAAATATTTTTACTTTGATTTAAGTAAGAGTTCCTGCAATAGCACGGAATTTTATTTTGATGTTTCCCACTACTAAATAAAATCTAATGCTTCCAGTGATCAGTCAATGTTTCCGCTTCTGAAAACAGTCAATCAATGTTTCCGCTACTGAACACGGTCAATGTTTCCACTACTGACTACAGTCAATATTTCCACTACGGACTACAGTTAATGTTTCCGCTAATGATCACGGTCAATGTTTCCGCTACGGACTACAGGCAATGTTTCCGCTACTGACTACAGTCAATGTTTCCGCTTCTGACAACAGTCAATCAATGTTTCCGCTACTGAACACAGTCAATGTTTCCACTACTGACTACAGTCAATCAGTCAATGTTTCCACTACGGACTACAGTTAATGTTTCCGCTACTGACCACAGTCAATGTTTCCGCTACTGACTACAGTCAATGTTTCCGCTACTGACTACAGTCAATGTTTCCGCTACTGACTATAGTCAATGTTTCCGCTACTGACTACTGTCAACGTTTCCGCTACTGACCACAGTCAATGTTTCCATTACTGACCTGTCCGTGACCTGTGTCTCCACTGGTTGGTCGCAGTCCTCACACCCGTGGTGATGAGTCGCAGGCACGTGCTGCCATCTACTGCGGGAACACTTGCTGGTCTCCGAGCCGACTCCTGAGTCATTCCTCTCTATCTCGACACTGCTCTTGCGCACCTGCAATTCAATTGTGGCTTAACTATCAGTGTTGATACAGATACTGATCGCTAAATTATACTGTAAAATGTAAGCTGCAAGGAATATTTCTTTGAACTCCAAGGCAATTACTTTGAAACGTTATGTAAGCATCCATGCAGGAGAACTGATGGTAAAGTTTTCCCATAAGGTAGATGCAGCTATTTTCCATTTTTATTGCAGCTAAGTTGGTTACTGTAAACAAGTTGACTAAGTTATTCATATTTGAACTGCTTCATTGCATGGTTAGAATAAAAAATAGCGATGGTTAGGGTTAACAAATTTGGGTTGGAAAATCGAATATTATATTAATAGTGCAGTACTAAAACTTTGCCAAAGGAAGGGTTCTAAAACTTTGGAGACATTTGAACATAGGTTTGAATGAAAATAACAAACATTTTCTATGACAAGAAGTTACAGCTCAAAGCTTTACAATTACAATATTGTTAGAGAAATAACTGAAAACTGTAAGAAAATTAAAGAAAATTGTTAACTTACAACAGCTGATTAGATGAGTGATTACATAAACATTAAACGGACCAATTACCTTATCAGAAGTGATAGAAGCGGTATCTGGTGGGGAAATTATCAGGTTGCAAGAGTCTTCGCTAGAGTCGCTAGCATTGCTAAGTTGGCTAATCCGACTACTCAAGTCTAGTGAACTGATGCGGGAATGTTCGGGGCTTCTCACTTCAGAATCGTCTTCGGACTCTATCACTATTCCTCTCTCTTTCGCTGTTTCCAAATAATTTAAAATGTCATATTTACTGGCTCCCTCAAAGATAGACCTTGTTGGAATTGAGTCATCAATGTCCACAGAAGCAGGTGGTGGAGATAGAGGTAAAGGAGGCGGAGTGTCTGAAATTTCTTCATAAATTGGATCCCTAATGATCTCGTAATGGTTTTCATCCGAGTCAAATTCCAATCCAACCCTGATTTCTTCATCCTCTTGCTTCTGTTTAGCTTTCAACTTTTTGGCACAGACATAACAGTCGGAGTTGTCGTCAGAGTTGTCATCTTTCGGTGCAAAGACATCATCATCCAATGTCTCTGATTCTATTGAAGATTGTGTATTCAGAGTGTTACAACATTCGTTGTCCTTTTCCAAGACTTCTTCTGCCTTATTTTCAGAGTTATCCTTCTCCCTAACATCTTCTTGTGCCTTCCCACAGAAATGAGGAACTATGTTTTTTCTTGCGGCTTCTACAGGATCTATTTTATTCCTAATGAGATTGTTAATTTCTTCTTGTGCTACAATATCGATAACAATATCTTTAACGTTGTCTTCTTTTGACTTAGTAACGGTTTCTTTGGTTATAGCATTGTTTGATGAGGAATCCAAAATCAACAGAGTCCTGCTTTTATTTTCACTAGGACCGATAGTTATATTACTCTTGAAGTCGTTTTTAATTTCAATTTGGGTATTGCTTTTTGCAGTCTTATTTTTAGAATTCTGGTAATCAAAACCACCTACGTTAATCGTAACTTTGTTACTTCCAGGATTAATCGACGGGGAATCTCCAATTCTCACTGAGGTTTTACTAACATTCAGGTTATTCTGATCATTTTGATTTCCTGTGATCATGATAGAAGTTCTTCTGTTCGGAAGAGATTTAGCACTGGTAACTGATAGTTTTTGGGTCGTAGAGGAAACCGTCACTATTGTACAATTCTGACTCTCGTCTTTTTCAACAGTAGCGGGTTCTGCTGGAGGAACATGTAGTTTGACAGATTCACCTTTGAACATGATTCTCTCTGAGTCTTCTCTCAGCTTGGAATTCAGTTCTAGAGCTTCATAAACCTCCGTCACACTGGACAGAGTCTCCATCGTAGGAACATCTTCTTCCAGAGGCAACAAGATAGTGTCCACGCTGTTGTCAACGACGCTAGAATCTCTGTGCCACAATGGTCCTTCTTCTCCTTCTCTGGCTCCTACTAAAGTGATGGGGAATGTCAAGGACGTTCGTCTAGGAAGGACTCCAGAAGGCGAAGTTTCCGACTGTCTGACTGGAGAGTTTGATGAACTCCTCGGTCTTATTTCACTCTTGGGTCTCTTCTGGTTGATCTTCTCTATCTCCTCTTTAGTGAAGGGGAAGATCTGTCTAGGAGGTGGGGGTGGAGGGGGTGGTACACTGGAGGTATCCTCAGTCTCAGCAGGTGGCGGAGGCGGCGGGGGCGGTTCCTTTGGTCTCGGTCTCCCAGGACTTAGCACTCGTTTTTCCGATTTCCTCCCGTCTGTGAATGTGTCTCTTGTATCTCGTCTTCCTGTCCGCAGCCGCAACCGCATCGTATCATTGAACTTGCAGCCAGGCTCAGCGCCAGGTGAGGTGCGGTCACTGAGACTTCTCTGTAGACTGCTGTTTTTGGCTCCATCTGAAAAAAATAGTGAATCATTGTTGTGGATTGTTAAATGTTAAATAAATCTGTTAATATATAGCTTATTAACTGAGAACGAAATTAGTTGGAATATCTTCTGGGTGTGAAGGAGTGGTTAGTGTTTCGGACATCTATGGAAGAGGGGCAGGTTCGAGGTTCAAAAAAATAAAAGGTAAATAAAATAAAAGGATTGTCTGCCCTTGAAACACATTTAATTTTATTGTTCTCAATTTTAGAAATAGCACTTGTGTTGAAACAAGCAACAAATCTGTTTTAGCTTAATATAACATGGGGGTCCAAAAAATAGGCTGGGGAGCGATCTGGTCTAGTGGGAGAGTGCTCTAAGCTTCGGTCCATGAGGTCTTGCGTTCAAATCCCGTCAATCACTAATTGGTTTAGCTATGTTGCGATAATACCGTGACCCTCTAGGCCTAGCCTGAAGTCATGTGTAAAACGCTTCGGGACTGGAGCTGAGCGTACTAATATGTGATGAAAGAACATAAAAGTGTCAAAACATACTATAAATATATGTATGTGATAAACACTCTAATAAAACATCATACCTAACACTAGCGGTGAATAGTTGCACAATACCTACGTAACATTCTCCGTTACGCTTTCATGCATCTGCATTTTTGTGGTATCCATTCATATGGAAATCAACACCGCAGTATGGCAAAATGTTCTTTTATGTGTGTACGGTATGTTGAAATGCACGACTTCTAACGTTAAAACGGTAATCTACTTGTAAAAATACCACATGCTTAATTGCTATATTCCAATAAGTTGTTTGGCAGTTCTTACTTGACATTTTTAGTATCCATAACTTTATAAAGTAAAGTTGCGAACATAAAAAACCATAATATAACATTAGTAGATCCTTACAGTTTGATATCTGATTTCTACTCAACAAAATTTTCAAAAGTAGGCTACCAACAAGTATTCTAGATTCAAATATTTTATGATGTGTTAATAATATACAGACGTAGGCCTGTGGAACCAAAGATACTTAAGTTGCATAGCTTGTGCTAAAAGGTCTGTGATAAGATCTTTTGGTCTAAGCATAGCAGAAACCCTTCGCGTGAGCCACAACCACTCTTCTACTTTCTACAACTTACAAAAATCCTACAACAAATGACGCAACACCATTTTATGTTCCACTGGAATTAAACTCATAATATCATAGGGGCTATTTTAACATAGAGGGCCAAGGTAGTAATTGGGACAAAAACACAAGCGCTTATTATACGGGGACAGATCTGGAGGATAATGGTACACAAGATGGTACAATTAACAATCACCACCCCTAGTTCCACCCACTGCTTGGGCGTCCTTTCACTGTAGACCGGCGATAGAAAGCTCAGACGGTAATTACAAGCGATTAGTGATTAACGTTTTGTCTCTGTATTAGGAGGGAAACTGGCTGATCAAAGTGTAATTGGAGATACTGTAGGTCTACACAATCCAGTCCATTGACGAGGGAATGTTATTCGCGCCAAAAGTGACAGTCGCTTGAAGTGAGATCGGATTTCTTGTGTCTGCGAACGTAAAATCAACCATACAGAGCAAAGAATAAGGTGTATCTGGGACTTAGAAACGAAAAATACAGTTGTCTAGCCCACAGATATAGGAACAGAAACGGTATGGATCATACATATAAACAAATGACGTCACAGGCCCGAACCTTATACTAATAACCTTTATCGGGTTTGGAAGTTTTTTTGACAGTTCCATTAGAAAATATTTTAGATTCTAACTTTATTGAAACAAAGAGAGACCTAAAGTAATTGTTTAGTCGTCAGACAGCCTAGGTCTGTGGTAGGATCAAACAGTCTGGTTGTATGGTTCCCACGGGTAGCGTCACAACCGCAACCAGAACACCACCAACCCGACCTAGATTGTCCAAGGGCAACCGGGAATAAACCAGCTTCTAGGCTAGTGTGTAGAATATAAAATAAAACGTCGACAATTCGTTCAGTCATTGTAATGGTCAGATTTGCGTTTGGCTTGTGTCTCTTGTTTGACAAAAGTAGGCTTCAAATTGAGAGATCGATGTTGTTTGCATCCGTAGCAAAACTTCCAGAAGATACAAATGTTTGCTGGACGGTGAAAAGAAACTACTACTTTCGGTAGATCCCACTTCGTGTCATCTACCAGTCAAAGAAATCTTTTTTCGTTATTATATTATATACTAATAAATTTCAATTATATTACTTCACGATAAAATCAATTTCATTGTGAAAATGCTTTATACGCCAGAAAAAACAGTAAGCATTTACAAATCACGGATAAGACTATCAAAAAGCATATAAAAATATGTGGTCAACTTAAAGCATACATCCACTTATGAGGGAATGTCTGTGTGGAGGAATTAAATCAACGCCGTTGACAGTTTATCATACAACTATAGTATGTATGGTGGAACCTGTCTCCTGATCCTATGTTTTTACCTGGGACTGGCCCAGGCCTTTCATTGTCCAGTCCCCGGGTATACGATTACGAACGGCGAGGAGGCGGGTTCCATCATGCACTCAGGCTAACATGACTACCCACAATATATCTTGAGGGTGGTATATTGTTCTCATATATTGCACGAATGTAGAAAAAAGTGCTCAGTTGTGTGTGGAATTGTCTCAATTATTACTAATAAGCAACTCTACAAAGCATACACTGTTGAGCACAAGTGAACCTACCAACTGAAGGCTTGGTCTTACACATAATATGTGGTATTATCACAGTCACACGCAAGTAGAGTAATAAAGTGCCAATACATGTGAGGGAGTGTCATGACACAAGTAGTAAAAGTGCTACAAGGCGAACAGAGAGTGAGAGTGATTGGCCTTGAATGGGACGGGTTCGGTGCTGGTCCTTCTGCGACTAATGGAGGAAGTGGTCTGTTGCATGTGTGAGTGTGAGTTTCACGCTATGACGTTTCTCATGTGAGTGAGATTCCAGCCAGTGGAATCGCTACATCATATTCTGTGTTTGCCAAGAAGTCGTTCCAGATGAGTAAAACCCCTCAAAATAGGTTTCTTGATAGTATGGACATTGTACTATGTTCGTCCTTGGCCGAGACCTGAGGGCTTCATTGGATATCACTCACAGGGGGGGGGGGGGTGGATGAAATTCATGTTAAAATGTATTTAATTTTGCTTACGATTGAGATCGGTTTGAGTAGATAGTATTGATTGGACCTTTTGTATTTTCTTATTATCTTCCGGATTAACTTTTTCTCATTTTCATGCTCTATTATAAATGTGTTCAGCCTTTGTGTTCCTGAACTGTTTGGTTACTAATGATAGTATGTTGTGTTTTAGGTTTTTTTCTACCTAAATGTAGAATAAGGTTCGAGATACTGGAACGTATTTAGAAATTTGTTTTAGTGATGGAAAATTTCCACAATAATTCTTTGAACAACCTAAACCTAACATCACCAACAACGAAGAAACAATAGACTTTTACAAGTTTTATCAGTTTGTATACCACTTTCGTACTGAATGTTTTCATAGACCATAAAATTCACAACACAACAGAGGTTACGTGAGAATGAGGTGTTCGCAGTCCGTCTATAGACAACCACTTTCTTCGATTTCGATTACTCGCCAACCCGTGAACTTGTCAGGCGAGGCTAGGGTCAGGACCACTTTCATCTGGAAAGCGAGGGTCACAACCCTGCAGTCCGGCGGTCAGCTGATCGTGTCACGTGTTGTTCTTGTTCAGTCAGCTGATCGTCCTCTACAAGTTGAGCAGCTGATTCTTCACTAAAATACTTGTTAACTGATCGTTCTCTACAAGTTGAACAGCTGATTCTTTACTAAAATACTTATTCAGCTGATCGTTCTCTTCAAGTTGAACAGCTGATTCTTTACTAAAATACTTATTCAGCTGATCGTTCTCTTCAAGTTGAACAGCTGATTCTTTGCTAAAGTACTTAGACAGCTGATCGTTCTCTACAAGTTGAACAGCTGATTCTTTACTAAAATATTTAGTTGATCGTTCTAACTATCTAATAAATTTCAAGATTCGTTTATGCCCGGTACATTTTTTTGTTTACTTGTAGACTATATTCCTAACTTTGAATTAATTACAACAACACAAAATTATAAAAACTACTCGCTTTCTGGTATTACTCTACACCCAAATAGTGTAAATCAGGCCCTATACAACTATGTATATCAAATAAGAAGAAAACATGTTTGACATCAACGAATTATTTAAATAATCGGAAGTGAAACGAACCGAAACAGCCTGTAGATTTTACAATTGCACGAGAAGTCTACTTGCAGTACTAAAGTAAAGGGGAAATCTACTTCTTAGTCGATTAAACTGTACTATAATCATTTGTAATGTGTCTCAAATATGATTTCGAAGCTTTCACATTTGTACGAAATGTATTTTACGGTTTCCATGGATACACAAAACGACGGAGGTAAACAGGTCTTAGTACTCCTTAAACTAACTCGTCAATGCGCTTTGACAGCCCAAACAACCATCGATGAGCTGTCAAGGATAACGAAATAAACGCGTTGATCGCTCTGCATTTGAGCGTAGCGAGACCAATGAAAGAATCGCCGTCTATGATCAATACTACGGGAAAGCCGCAACCATCTCCGACTACTTACTAAAGAGATCGCGAGAATGCAGTTTCTCTACGGAGAAAGACTGGACATCGGAAATGTGAGAAGAATGTGTGTCGAACGTTAAAAAAAGATAGATACAGCCTAGGTACCAATGTCCTCTACAAGAAGACAGGGGCGAACCTAAGTTGAATTTTGAGGAAATGTTATTTGGGGGTCTTTGGAATTATATTTATTGCTAAGACATCAAAGCATGCCAAGGTGTGTATTTTATGGTTGAATATATGCAAAGAGAGTGTAGAGTTGATGGTAGAATGGAGTGATATAATCTGTGTGGCTTTGTTTCTAACTAAGATCAGTTGTTTATTTAGAGTTTCACCAGTACGTGCAATAGTACCGTTACCAAAAAATGCAAACCAGAACCAGAATGTACCCCTTATAGGAAGGAGAGAGATTTTTCGATACCAGTATATTAAGACAAAACCAAAATATATCATACACATAAAAAAATTTATTTTACATTAGAATAACAAGTCTACTTGGTGTTACAGCATGTAGACTTTGCTGAGTGGTTATAGTGCTCACCTTCAAATCTGAAGGTCGCTGGTTCGAATCCAAACTTTGTCATTGGGCTACGAGTTAAAAATGCTATCTATCAAAAAGATCGACGTTAGATAGTAACAAGACCGTTTCCTAAAAAAAACTTAAAAATTCCACTGGCGTGGAAACACACATAACTTGCAGTACGGTATCCAAAGTCAATGATTGTGCCTCAATGCACTTAGAGGAATGTTCGGTATGCAAAGTACAAGTGCAGTGGTTAGATCCGCAACCAGGTGCAATTGCATCGTTTTCACTTTCACAATTAAATTGTTGTCTCACACTTAGTCGAGTAGAATAATTACAGTTGTGGGGAAACATTGACGATTGCACTGTTAAATATGACACGACCGGGTGGTTCTGAAATCCTTGATGACGTTCCCCTGATGTAATAGAAGTAACATAGTCTAGTAAAAAACGTTACAGATGTTTGAATTTGTTCGTATTTGTGTAGGGATGGTTTATTAGATACCTAACGCCCAATAGTTGCATTGTATAATACACTAACTTGTAAATTTGTCATCCTTGATGATCGAAGGCGATGTTAAGAGTATGTTTATGTCCCGAACATGAGAGCATTTTAAATATTCATTTCTTGTAATTTAACCAAATAATATGACAGATTTATGCACTTAACTTGATTTTAGGCACACTCACTAAAGGGTAAAGCTCACTAAATACGTTTTATATTTCATATAACTAAGTGGTAGAATTGAGTTTTTTCTTATAATAAATGTCGGGTGTAACTGTTTTCTAGAGGTTTAAAGAAACACAAGCATTTCATATTCATATTCACGCATTTCGCCCTGTTGTGAAGCATGGGTAAAGCAACTATTTGTAACTAAAGTGTAGGCGAACACTAAAATTAAAATGTAGTCTTTATATCAATATTAAATAAAATACGACGATATTTAGACGACATGAAAGCATTCAAGCGTTACTGTTCTTCAACCACACATCAATGTAGGGTTTATTTCACAATAACAATACAGTAAAAACATACGTATTCATTCCTGGGTTGGCTCTAAAGACGCATGGTGACTATCGTATGTTTTACTCATTGAAACGTAACGTAGCAAAAGTTGATTTGATTAAGGGTATTCACTACTTAAGGTACAAGTACTTTTCCAGAGGTAACAGATTGAATGTTGCGTAACCTGGTTAAAGTAACGAAGCCGTAATAGTTTGTTACAACTGAAACACAACTATTCAAACATAAGACTGGTCCATTAACAGCTGTGAGAAACACCAACAAGAGACCTTCGTAGCTTTCACTTTCTGTCCCTCTTTGCAACTGAATGTGTTGTTTACGATCAGAACTGAATCAATAAACACAGCTGATTATTAGTTCGTCTATTAACTTTATCTACTGAAGTAGACGTCCCATCTAAATGGACCAGCTAAGCCACTTTTATACAAAATGAACATAATTGAATGATGCATTTATTAAGTGTGCTGCACAATTGTATTTCCCCTTAGTTTTTTTTCACTGATAGAAAAGTTGGTTGATGCAAAAAATTCTATATTTTCAATAAGTTGCCTTCTAAATTTGGAATTGCTAAGAAATCAGCGTATTTTGATAGAGATCGGTAATTGAAAGAACTCTTTCGATGGCTCAATTAACTAAGTCCATCTTTAAATTGAAAACTAACTCAAAATGTATGGAAAATAAACATTAAGTTCTATATTCAATGGTTAAACACTACAAAAAAATTACTAAGCCCTTGCCACCATACTATATTAATTTACCTCTACGTCGAATCCAATCACATGGTAAATCCGGTATCGCACAATTCACTCGAACTCCACACTACAATATTGTCATACAAACACACTTTGACAATTAATAAAAGTTTATCACCAACACGACACGACAAGTCGTCGTCACGGTCGACCAACGGCTGGGTCTCGATAGAAAGTGAACGTGCCGCCTAAGGTCCAGTGAAAGTGCAAGGGGAAGGAGCGCCGGTTTTTGTAAGTTACTTTCCGGTTTACGAATCGGTAATTCACTCGTAACCTTAACCTTCGACAGGTTCTGCCAGTCCTGTACAGGGTACTCGCCCTGCTGTTGGTGAACTGACGCGACGGACCCGTGAGAGGGTAATTTGTAATTCGGTCCCTCACGACCAAGTAATTGGGTAATTTGGCGGGTCAAGGGTGCTTGTTTGTTTGGTGTTGTAGTCACGTGACTAGAAAAGGGTCTTAAATACTTTGCAACCAGGCTTAACGAATGGATACCTTGAAAAGTATGAGAAAACACATAAAATTGAGGTGGTGCATAGATGAAGTAATATAATTCACTTCACTATTTCTTCACTATTTGGAATAAATATCATTCACTTCATCTATGGGTGGTGTCTGTCTGTGCGGCAACCACGACTAAAATACTCAACTGATACAGCCAAAACTAAGCACAAAGACTGTCCATAAATCTAGGAATGTCACAGGCTTATTCACTTCCCAGAGTTCTTCTCGGATTATGAAAAACTGATTTTTCTACCTGTTGCGAAGCACGGGTACAGCAGCTAGTATTACTATTATGCAATTGAGGTGACGTCTGTCTGTCTATCTGTCTGTGCAGCTGTCACGACTAAAATACTCAACTGATATAGCCAAAATTAAGCACAAAGATGGTTCACTTATCTCGGAATGTCATAGGCCTATTCACTTCCCTGAGTTCCTATCGGGCTACGCCCCTTGAATGTCCGGAGTTTTGAGATGAGGTTTCAAAAGTAAATGATTGGTATCCATGGAGATAATAGGATAATCAGTTTTCAAAATAATAGGCTCACTTCCCGGGAATCGCCAATGGATTTAACCTGTGTGATAATGCCACACCCCTTTAAGCCCAGACCGAAGTAATGTGTAAAAGGGTTCCGAACTCGATAGAATATGAAGGTAGGCCATAAATTGCTTTTACGTAGAAATCAATTGGAATTAAAAGGAAATTTGTTTATCGAAGCAAACCTCGGACACCTTGGTCTTTTTCAGTCAACCACTACTTGTTTGAGAGTGTTGCCAGTATAGTGGTCTCAGTTTTCAAGCGAATGGGACGGATTTGAACACCAACATATCCAAAAAGAATTGGCCAAATTCAGAAGCATTTGATATTCTTCCATAAAATGTGTTATTGGTGTAAACCATAAAAACACAGATAAACAATTCAGAGCCACAATTCTAGAATTTAAACTTTATTGCAGTGTATCTAAGGTCAAAACCCCCAACGACACATCCGATGGACAATCCCACGCTAAGAACGGTGGACAGATGAGAGTCCATTGGCCGGGGCTGGACCACAAGTATGAGATTGAAATCACTTTCTACTCGTTCCTTCCGCATTGACTCGCCACTTGAATCACATATACATGTCGAGGTCCAGCTAGGACGTATGGTCAACCATTCACTTAGTGGTGTGATTAATTTTATCGGTACGGAACAAAGTTGGACCTACACCCTACACAGCGATGCATCTACTTGATACACTAAGGATTGAATTACATAATTTATTTTGAGTTTAATAGGTACAAAAGTTAAAACCGTTTTATTGGTTGATACTCAAAACAAATCAAGGTTTCTTCTAAGAATTAGTTAGACATTAACAATAATTTGGATGTCATATGAAGTGTGATTCCTGAGCATATTCTACTGTATACCCTGTATGATGGAACCTGTCTCCTGAGACTCATCAACTCGTCAACCAGAGGACTGGGCTAGTCCCAGGGAAACGGAGAGTCAGGAGACAAGTCCCATCATACAGACTATAAACAGCAGAAATTGGACTGCGAAAGTATTTTTGTTCAACGAAAATGAGAACTATATCAATATTCTCAATTTAAAACAATGACTTTGAAAACTGGAAATATACCTGCCATTCTGTTGGAACAAGACTTGTTTTGAAATGTGTCTGGTAAAGCTTGATAGGTGTGATGTAGACCAAACATAGCTGCGTTTTACTTTGCGTAAATTCCAGGGAAGAATGAAAGGTAACCCTAACATCTTTCTTTCACATCATCATCTTCGAATCACACTGAAAACTTCTCATTCAACGACCCAATCAGCTGAGCACATGCATGCGCACACCAATCAGCTGTTTGACGAATCAGCTGTTCAGTTAATCGTCTGTTTTGGCCACAGATAGAGTGGGTGGGAAGGTAATGCGCGATCTCTGTTCCTAATTGTTAACTTCGCTAACATGCGATTCTCAGCTTGATCGACAAGTGACTAGATAGTGTGCTATTAGGCTATTTCACTTTCCACCGAGAAAGCTGTGCGCTTTGTTCTTTTATCAGTAAAGTGTTGACAGTTTAAACGACGATGTAAGAGGGTGTTTTCTGAAAAGGATACCTGTGATGATATTTCTGTTTGACTATCATGAGTTTTGTAATATATTGACACGACCACATGAGATGAAATACGAAGATATACGCAAGGTTACTAAACTTCTTGTTCTTGGTTTTTGGTCTTTGATGATAAGGATTTGAAGTTCCTCGAGCACGCAAGCATTACCTATCGATATAAAACACAAGTTTATACCACACTATACCCTTAGCAATACCGGAGTGTCCCTGAACGAATTTTACCTGGCGTTCAGGGTTACCTTCATATTTTTATGGGTTTTTTTTATAGTATTATATCAATGGAATTCCCCGGCACACGCTAAAACAAACTTAAGATTTCACAATAGGATGATAAGTCTACAATCCAAAGGCAACGATTAGTTGTAACACATTGCTATGTATCGTGAGAGAGAATGTGAGGCAACTGAAATGTCAAGGAGGAAACTGTACGTTCGTATTGCAAGTCAATTATGTAAATGGTTACAAACTACACCAACTGCGAAACCGTATCGAATTGAATACCTATCACATGTACCCGACCGAATAGTTTATTGTTGTTTTACCTACTGAAAATTGCCACTAACAAATAGCGTTATTCTTAAACTGCTGCTTTATTCCTCTGACATTATTAGCGTAGTAAAATGGGATACTAGAAAATTAATTCAAAAATAGACGAGTTGCATAAGTTGGCATTTGAGTAGGCATGAAAGACCTCAAAATAATCTTTAGGTCGTATAATAGGTTACAGCGTATATTTGCAGAATACAAGGTAATGAATAAGTCAAGAACCTTTAATACTTTTAATTGGAATGGCGACCATACGAAAGTAGGTATTTTAAGAGAAGTATGAATAAGTGTAGAATGAGTGGCGCCATCTTGAAGTCTTATTACTGACTAAGGCTGACATGTTCCTTAAACAGGATTGATAATTAACTAACACACACACACACAGCCAAAGGCAACTAAGGGACCTACAGTTTATAGTGGAACCCGAACCACATTTTGCCTTGTAATTTACGAATTTGTCTACTTATCAGGATATAACTGCGAATAGTCAGTACTCACTAGTGCGGACATTAATCCACACCAGGAAGTATCGCATCCACAGATCATGCCTATAAATATCCACAATTCGTTAACTCCAAGTAACTGGACGTCACCATGGTCCCAGTCCTTGCGAAACCCCATCTCTTCAAAGACAAAAGAAAAAATATCGCGACGGGAAGAGGAGAAACTTCTCGACCTGCGTTGTGTGACCGGACACTCAATATCTCTTAATGAGAGACAGGGAGGACAGAAAAAGCGATCAGCTGAAAGAGAGAGGAAGAAACTTCCTTCTGTCTTCTTTTTCAACTTGCGCGTCTCCCCCCCCCCCTCACTTCTCTTTCTCTCTGTCTCTTCCCTGAGCAAGTTCACCTTTACGCCGACGCTTCGCGGTTGCAACACAAGTCGAAAGGTGAGCGAAAGGAAGTTGGCATTGCGAAAGGGTCGCCACCTTGAACCCGTGCATCTAAACACCCGAATGTGCAAATGCGTCAGGGAAAAACTTTCCATGATGCGTTTGGAATATTTATTACGCTAACATTTCATCAACAAAATAGTAGATTTGGGTTAAAATGGTTCTTTTTGACATTAGCTCAAGTTCAACGAAGGCTAAACCGGGGCATAAGGTGAAATAAACTTATGACCCGTAGTATAAACTCTAATTTTAGTCATGCTGTACCATCTTTAAGGTTAGAACACATAACGGCAGTGTTTAACAGCCATTTTTACACAAAACCCACTTTTTAAGAGTATATTTTGATGCAATATTTCTACTTGATCAATCACAATTCTTTACCATTACAATTTGTCAATTTGCAATTATTCGTATTTGCAGGGACGGTAACAAAGTCCAAGTACTCCCAGTTAAGAAATAAAACAACCGCTGCGCTCCCTTCAAGGAAAGAAAATCGCACAAGATAGGTTGTGTAATGTAATCAATCCCTAACTGTCATCCAGTCATCGTTGTAATCGTGCAATTCGCATTACAACCTGGCAGATTGTCTTCGATGATGAGGACTACGACGATGACAATGATCATTATGCCATAGACAAATGTTGACGAAGACAAAATCTGTCTATTTGTGCCATAATGTCCCTAACGTGTTAGATATTGGCAAGCTGAAATTCGTTGTTTATACAATAGACATTTTAACATTATAGATCCTCGATTTAAACTATGCAATCAAAAGGTTCAATTCAAAGGGGTGCTTCACTTGAGCTCTTGTTTAGACCTCCGTTGAGATAAGCATGGGAAAGATCACAAGGGTCAACGGTCTATTGTTGAGGTGTGCATGCCACACCGTGGAAATGCGATGGTATCAAAACTCCGCTGAATAATAACAATTATAGACCATGTAACGCAAATTGGTTTACAGTGTACACTGTACTAAACTCGGAATTACTATCACTCATTAGTACAGCCCTAAAGGAATAAAATAGTTATTGAGGAAAACATTATAACATTATAATTATGTGTAGCTTTGTTACCGTACAGAACGAGTTGTTGTTAAACAGGAAGTCGAATGTTTTTTTGTACGCATCTGTTCATCTGTACGTACATCCGATTGATGTGAAACGTTGGGTAATCGTTTAAGATATGCCATGAAACATTTCTGTCTCGCATTGATACATGAATCCATCAAGATCATCTCTGTATGGTTTCGTGTCTCTTAGGGGTTTCAAAGCTTATTGAAAACTACAAATATATAATAAAAAGCACGCATAATTTTCGGGAAGATTTTTACATTAGGTTTCTCATGTTAATGCATCGATTTCACTAAATTTGCCACGAATCGGGAAAGATACTGCCCCAGCCCAAGCAAGCTAAAAGGACAAGACGGCACTTATAAATACAGTATAAAGTTAGGAATGTGAATAGCTTCACTCACCATGATCTTCGGCAGAGTTCGCTGTCGAGTCTAGTAGGATGTTTCTTGGGTCTGGTAACGCCTGGTTGACCGCCTCGGTGTCCTCTTGGTTGTCACCGAAGAACTGTAGTCTCAGAACCTCAGAGCTTTCGGGATCAGTGATGACGATGTCCGGATTGGATTCTACTCCGTTTGAGACATTGTTCTCCCCGTCTACTGCAGAACTCTCTCCACTATCAGCTGATTCTCCTTCCTCAGACACCCTGAATTGCACCTGCTTCTTCTTGCGGTTCTGTTGTTGTTGCTTGTAGTCTTTGAAGGACGGCAGACGGAAGTTCTTCCCGACATTAGGAGTGACTGAACGGGCTCCTGATTCCGATGAAGAATCTCTCCTTGGTGTTGAGGTAACGAGCTTGTTAGGACTCACACTTTTCACAGTATCAGCGAGATTCAATGTAGAGTTGGGCTTTTTCAAAATACTTTTGATCTCTAACGACGCGGAGGACGTGAGCGAGTTCGATCGCCGACTCGTTTGGTTAGGAACATCTAGGGCGAAGTTGACTCGGTTTTTACCGGTCTCGTTCGTAGTCTTTGGAGTATCTATTTTATTTACAGGTTCCAAAGATGTTTTTAGTTTGCGAGGCGGCCTCTTCGGTGAGTTTGTGGTCTTGGGTGTTTGAGAGCCTGTGGGTTTTGAGTCTGATCTGTCAGAGAACCACGCTTTGTGTTTCTCCACGTCGTAGATCTCCTCCTCGGTGTCCTCGGAGTCGGAGACAAACTCGTTGGAGTTGGTCACGATGGGGATCGGCTCGTTGTTGTTGAACAGTTTGATCCTTTGTCCTCCTATACTGACACCTCCAGGTACAGGGTCCGTCACTCTCACCTGGTCGTCCCATTTACTCCTCAACGCGTCCAGGAACCCTTTTTTGTTCGTGCTACCGACCGTCGCTGCCTTCTTCGTCGTCCTTTTATCTTCTCTCTTCGTTCTCCTCGTGTACGCATAATCGTCGAGCGCGTTATCACTTAAATTATCACTAAACTCGTCTTCTTCCACAGAAAGCCTAGGGTCTATAGGATCGTTTTTTAAATACTGAGAAATAAGTTCGTAAGGGTTAACATCACATTCTAGGATACTCTTCCTCGCCGACTCGTTGCACACTCCGTTCGTCAGGACCCGCGAGTCAGGAGAGCGATGCCGAGGGGGTGACTTGCTCCGTCGCCTCCGCCCTCGCGGGGAACTACTCTTCGCTCTGGACCTCCCATCTGGAGGAGGTCTCAGAGAACTCACTGTCGCCAACCTCGACTTCCTCATCATGTCGTACGGATCCTTGAGGTCGTCCAGACGGGGAAGTTCCGGCCGACTCTTGGGCTGTGACAGCCTCACGGTTCCGAACCCCCGCACCTGGGTGGGAGACGCGTCCCATGACGTCTTCCTCGAGCCGCCGCACTTCTTGCACACCGCCGCGCTTTTCTTGCCCCGGGTGGTACCGGAGAGGAAATCCGCACACGCGCACATGACGAGGGCGTAGCCCGCAGGCGGCGACATCTCGGGGTACATGAAGAGGCTGGGCCGCGTGGTGGAGGGCCGGGCCGCCATGGAGCCGTACAGCCACGTCTCCGCGTACTTCATGGACTTGGAGAGGGCGGAGCCCCCCGACAAGGTCCCGTACTTGTGCTTGTAATCGTGCATCACTCCGTCCTCGGACCCTCTCTGTAACAAATGGGCATGTTGTCAGTAAACAAACAAGGCACATTCTATTCAATAACTCTAATTTTCCAACAATGAACAATAACACAGCTGAATGGATTAATAGTGCTCGTTGAACAACAAAATTAACGCTTTCAATCCTGAGGAAATTCAATAGATGGGATGAACTTGATTATCAGGCTTTCATAAATTAGGGAAATTTAGTCAGCAACAAATACAAACGGATCTATTATACAGGGTGTCCCGGAACTCTCTACCAATATTTTAGGGCATTGATCCTGGGTAAGAAACGTACCTAAATATCATATTTAAATTGTCTGGAAGTTCTAACTTACTCACACAGCCGCCATTTTGTTTTTTTCAGATATTAATTTTTTTCTAAAGAATGGTTAAACATACGAAATGGAAACTTTGCACAGACATTTATGACAGCTAGACAAAGCTACCAAAAAATTATCACGATTTTTCAAATTCATAAAACAAAATGGCGGCCATTTAAAAATTTTATAAAATCAATGGTTTTTGAGTCATTTAAGAAGAAAATGTTAAATGGCCGCCATTTTGTTTTATGAATTTGAAAAATCTTCATAATTTTTTTGTAGCTTTGTCTACTTGTCATAAATGTTTGTGCAAAGTTTCCATTTCTTATGTTTAACCATTCTTTAGAAAAAAATTAATAACTGAAAAAAACAAAATGGCTGCTGTGTGAGTAAGTTAGGACTTCCGGACAATTTAAATATGATATTTAGGTACGTTTCTTACCCAGGATCAATGCCCTAAAATATTGGTAGGGAGTTCCGGGACACCCTGTATAGTACACTCCTGTTACATTCATATTACATTTCACAAGCATTTATGTCCTTCTTAGCTCCCGTACTACTACACCGCAGTTTGTGCCCTTGCCCAGCTGATATTATTAGCGATCAGCTGATATTTGCGGCAGATCTTGTTACCGCTGGTGCGGCTTTGTTACGCAAGTTTGCCGGATACGGAGGCGGAGGTCAAGGCTATCTACTGGCGCGGTCGGAGACGGAATCTTGGGTCCGTAGTTATTTAATGTCTGGATTATTCTGTAGGAATTATGGTCTAGTATCAGAACATGTGGCTTCGGTTCCGAGGTCTCTGGTTCAAATACCGTAAATCACCAATGGCTGACTGATAATCCTCTAGGACTGGGAAGAGATATGTAAACCGGTTTCCGTAACGAAGAAAGGAAAAAGTGCGTTATTTTATGTCGGGGAATGTTTTTGTAACAGACTAAAATAAAACTAAAAAATACAGTAGTAGCGAGTAACAAAACAATGGATACTTGCAGTGATTGTTAGAAAAGTAAACTGATGTAGCTACTGTTAGTACAAAAACTATGAAACCAGTATAGTAACCATGACTTATATTAATTAGTGACTGTTCACCCTTAGAAAATAGAGATGGCCACTTGGATCCTACAGACGGTTAAGCTACTGTTTATCATCTTTTATGGCCAAAGAGTAAATAGAACACTTTCAAATATCTGATGAAGAGAAAAACAGCACATTCCAAAGAAAACGGCCATGAAGCACACACAAAAAGCTACAAAACTTTACAATGCAACAAAGTATATTTACTATTGAAAATCTAAGTCTCCCAAATCGTAGTACTGTGAAACATTTGGTTTTCATAGTGAACTGGCGAAATCTTTTGCAAACCAATATAATGTAAACAAATCTGGGAAATATCATCAGTTTTCAAATTGTGAAAATGTTTGAAACGTAGCAATCTCATTGATTATGATTTTATCTCAACTTCAACATACAGTAACTACAATTCCCTCATGTAGTGTAACAAGCAATACAACCACATCGCAATCAATTTGACCTTTTACACGTACTGAAGTGATTGACACGATGAAAAGCTGTCAATTATTTGCGAACGCGCGATATTCGACTTCGATATTCGCATCGTAATTGGTGGGCGGAGGCGAGTGTTTCTCAATTGATTGTACACGTCCCTGATGGGGCCCCGGGGCCCTGCAGGGCCTGACATTGTGCGTATCATATAACGGACACTGTATAATGTGAGCCGCGGGCCCCGCAAACTTTGGACACCAATAAATTGTTAAGATTGCAACGCGAAACCTCCGATAAGCCGTGCCGCTAACCCAGTTACGACAGGGAATGCTTTTGTGGAAGAATCTCCGTAGATGAATCTCGACTTGATGAATCGGTTCTTTGAATTATTTATGGTCTTCAAAGTTGAAATCATCTGCTTCCACGTATTTCTATCAAGTTGTTAGTACAGAAGAATATCAGTGATTGTGCATGTTTCGATGTCAAGAAATCATCATCAGTAATTATGTTCTTCAGTCCTTGGCAACTCAGATAGTTTAACACAGGCTGAATTACAGCACGATTGTACCTGATAATTATGTTTTGGAAGCGAAACTAGTAAAGAAAAAAACCGACATTGGAATGTACTGACGAAATTATTACGTAAATAATCTAGTTTTTCAGAATTTTAAAAGTTCATTGGGCTAAAACATTGATATAAATATCCAGACGAAGTTAAAAATGTATATGTCCTCTGTAGTTTTAATTTTGTATAACATAAGTGAACTACTTTGTTACTAAGAAAAATTAGGTGGAGACGATAAAGTTGTATAGGTTTTATGGTAGAAAAACATTACTGGTACAGAATCTTACAGTTTATTTGTGGCCCCTTCAAAATAATTTTTTTATTAGTAAAATGTATTAAATATAATGACTTATCTACACAGAAATTCATTTAATTTTAGTCAATCTGTTGAATACATAACTATCGAGAAACTGTGTATTATAAAATTATATTATTAATTACTTCGAACTTGTATGATTTTAAGACCATGTTGTTCAGATATTCAGGTACAACTCAGAGATAACTTCAGATACAATTCAAATACAACATAGTATCAGATTTTCAAAGTAAATGACAAATAGTCGTGATAATTTAAAACATCATCAAAATAACATAAATGGAACTACCAAAGTGAAATCCACAAACTTCTACTATTTTTAGGTTGAGAGCATTGAAACACATGACAAACTTAACGTCAGGTTTTGGGAATGAATCAAAGACAGACCTTGCACTTTCACAAAGCAACAATGAGGACCAGCTGTCAATTCACCAACCAGCTGTTAAATTAAACACCAATCAGCTGTTATACGTTCTAAACACCAAAGAGAATAAATGGAAAGCGTGTGCTCCCACTATCTCCGCGTTCCGATATCTCCGAACCCAAATCTGTCCCGCTATCTCCGAATTCTTGAGTGACCCTTATAATCCAGTCACTGACTGCGTTGTTAGCTGTCATTGCATCCACGGCTGCGAAGCCCCGTGGATGGAAGATTTGATGAAAATTTAACCCGTGGGTTAGGTTAGGTTAGGTCAGGTTAGGTTAGGTTAGGTTAGGTTAGGTTAGGTTAGGTTAGGTTAGGTTAAGTTAAGTTAGGTTATGTTAGGTTTGAACGGAAAGTCTTAACGCAGGAAGTAACCGAGGATTATAAGGGTCACTCTGAAATTCGGAGATAGCGGTACACGGAGATATGGGGACGCGGAGATAGCGGGAGGTAACCAATGGAAAGAAGGCGTTAATGTGACAAGGTCGTAAAGATAAGGCCATTCTAAAAGTGATTAACCTTATATGGTCAAGCCATTAAGGAATTTTGAAAGCATGTAGACACGAACTCCACATCTATTTAATGGTATATATTATCATTAAGGCCTAACATAACTTTTTCAATTTTTACTGTAGTGTAACAAAAATGTAATTTTTGCCTGATCCTTAACCCTATCAGAAGGTCGAACTTTTACAGTAATGAGAATATAGTTTTATCTGCTCCAACACTACAACATAAAAAAAACTAAAAAAAACTAAAAATATAAGCTAAAGAGTTATACAATATAAACATGAGCTTTCAAATATCCCGAGAGACCAATTTTAACGAACCAATGTAACATACTGCGCCCTCATTGAAGGACTATACAACAATTAGCTACACAGAAATTGCACCATCGATTGCACTCAATCTTGCAACCGCTGTATCGCTATGGCTTTTAATTGGCAACATGTGGCAAGCCTGTTGGCAACACTGTCTTGTTCCGGTCCGGCGACCACTTCCACTTCCGCCGGTCACCGCCATCACAATCATCTTCGCCAACAGATTTGGCGGGAATGCGCTACGGTGAAACCGTTTCCCGGGAAAACGACATGTTATGCTTCGTCGATACAAATATTCCCACTTAAACCGACAACGATGAGATCCGTAGCTGTGAACGTGGAAGTTACGGTATTGGATGTAGAAATATGTCAACACTTGGAGTTGGAGTGGACATTTATTCATTATACTGTGGGTTTTTTACACATATACCCACAATTTCCCTATAGGGAAGTAGCTATTACCATTGACTATACACCTCTGTTATATATATACGTCCGTGAAAGCGATAACTTGAGTACCTAATTGTTCTCCGATTTTGATGAAATTTGGAAAATTTGGTTTAATTTGGAAAAAGGCGGGATAAACTTGAATGAGTTCGCGAATCAGCATGACCATGGGAACAGTGTTTAACGGGGGGTTTTATGGGGTAAAAAGTGGGTTTACTCATTTTTTACCCTCAAAACACAAAATGTCCCACTTTATCTCTAGACCATTTTAAAGAGCTTAAAAAAACAACAAATATACCAAAGTGTTTTCGTACGGTTATTGGTTACGGAGAAAATAAAAAAAATGCAAATTGAAAAATCCCATGTTATTATTATGGAAAATATTGTAAAATGTTATAGTTTGCTTATGGAAATATTTGGATCAAACTTATTAATTTATTAACAAATTTATTAACTTTATAGTAAGCTACTAATATTTTACTAAAATCCATAATTTATTAGCCTCTTTGTAGCAGCAAACCTAGGTACTCGTTAAACCTAATGTTATTTAAATAGATTTAATTTCAAATCAATTCAGGCAAATGGAAATACGCTTAGTCTGCAGGTTTGCTGGGACGGGGTTATTTTTGTAGATGACTACTTTACAAAATGTTTCTAAAAATATAGCAAATGGAATAAAATTAAAGTGTCTCGTTCGCGGAAAAAAATCAAATAATGTCTACTAAACAGTAGCTGCCTATTTTTTTTTATCATACGGTGAGAAAAAGAGCGTTTCATTGAACAGCTAACAATGAAGTTTCGTAGGGAACTAGTTGTTTTTGTTAAGGGTCAATTCTTCATAATAAACCTGCAATCTGATTTAATGGCTATGCTAAAAAGTAGGTGTCACATTCCAAAACTCTTTACAAAACCGGGAAAGTCATTGCGGTGTGAAATAACATAATCAATGGCAAAAGTGACCGTTCCAACTAAAGGGTAACCAGAACAAATCACAAGTGAGAACTACAATGCTCAGTTCACTTATGTAGTCACCTTTTGTATGTGGTATAGATAATCACTGTTACATCACAGTTTACCTGTTAACTATGTAAAAAGTCCACACAGTTGTCTAAGGTTAAAGTTTTGACTATTTCACTGTTACTAAGCCACAAATCTACATTTTTTACGCAAAATATTTACACTGATTTTTTATTTAGGCCTTCTTACCCTCGTATTCAAAAATCTATTTCACTTCCCGACTCCAAATTACATTTTTGCAACAATACTATATTGTACTAAATTGTTGACCGGGTCTCAGTAATCGCTGGTTTAAGATTTACGATATAAACATAAGTCGAAAAGGTGTAGCTATCCATGAATTTGTCTTTTTAGTAAATATCAACTGCTAACGGTAATACCTATAGCAAAGTGAGCTTTGAAATAACATTATCGAATAGCCGAAAGCTTTAAAAAATTGGCGGGATTTGAACGCAGCACGTTTAAGATAAGTGCTGCAATGTAACCAATAGACTGACTTGTAGTATCACCAATAATAATAATAATAATAATCTTATACAAACCTACATTCTTAAGGTTTACAATATAGTAAATGTACCACCTATACATAACAGTATTACAATAAAGACAGAACATTTGTTAAGACTGTTAAATGAGGTTCAGAAAGTCCTAGAAATGCCACAAGAAACTCATAATGTCAGATAATAGAGCAATGCAGTTATGCAAAGTAGCCTATATTTCTCAACGCAGAAAATACAAAGAACATTTAAATATAAGTTACAACCGCTGGTTAAAAGCTACTTTCACAAAGTAGGCGATTTAAACATCAAGTGATCTCGTTTATAATTAATACAACAATATCAGTCATTTTCAATGCCACAAACATTGACCGATAGCAAGGGATATGCATTTTAATGTACTTATATTCAAATATTTTAGAACCCTTAGTCATTGAAACCTACAGGAGTTAGGAAAGCTCAGTTAGACGTATCATTATAGTCTTTGGATAGTGCAAGTGGAATCCTATTTAAAAAAAAACTGTTATAAACTTTTTTTCAAAATTCCCTCGAAGAATATACAAGGATTAAACATTTATAGAGTTCTTTTAAGCATGCTCTGTGAGTGTAAACGAAGTATCCACCATAAATCCGCAATTTATTTAATTGTGTACAATGGAAATTTGCTTGATGTTAACAATATAGTGATCAATTTGACTGGATTCCACATTTACATTGATGCTGACACAAAAACAAAAGATGATTGTTGTTATTGCAAAAGCACATTGTTTATTGATAAATTCACTATGACAGCAACGCAGTTTGTGCCATAAGCTGTAAACGCAGAGTGGACGTGCAAGGGAGGGCGATGTCCTGTGTAGCTGTTACTGACAAAGTTCAGTAGTTTCTTTAGTCAAGAACATTTATCAAACGCCCAATGATTTAGGACTGAGTTTAGTTACTGCCGAAACGGTTAAGGGACAAAAAACCCAGTAAATCTACAAGACCTAATGCAGCCATTGCATGACAAAGACTATTTGCATCAGTTACAAAACACAGACTGATAAAAACCGGTGGAAGAAGGTAATGAGGCGATGACATGTAGTGACGGGTAAACAGTTGCAACGGTTACCACGGAGGAACAGATGAGCAGTAACGGTTGTCACTGTTGTAACCGGTCATCGGCCTACGTGTTAGGGATGTCACTCGGAGTTTTTGCACTGTACAAAACAGAATAGCTTCTTCCTGCTGGACATTGTGCTTTTCTGTTAAACCTTTGTGATAAAATTTAAAAATCCTTGACTTTAGATACAACTGAACATTCTATTACCACGTTTAAGCGGTTACCAGTTTCAGAATACAAGTCGACGTTGTCGAAATGAACCTCAGAGAGCTTGGGCTGTTGTCAATTACTAATTTATGTTGTGTAAGTTTCGCCAATCCTAACTTGAAAGACAATTCATATCGCTTTTGTGTTGTACCAACAATCATAGTATAAGAAAGCTACAGCTGAACAGCTCAATCTGTTGGCTTACTGCTTCATTTGAATAGTGAATCTGTTACACCTAACTATACCATATTGATGTTTAACCTAGTAAAATAGTCCATAACACTACTTTTGAGTATGCAAGTAATATTCTCATAATATTGTAAAATCTTAATTTGTTTCGTTAATGTGAATTTTACAGTTTAAATCATACACATTGATTTGCTGTAGCAAACGTCAAAGGTTAAAAAATTGTTATCAGTATGCCATTCTGCTCTAGATTATTTCTTTCGCAATTAGTTTTAAACGAAACTCAATCACGTCTTTGGCGACAACAGCTGAGATTGATGACGTCATGACTTGAGGAGGTTTTACACAAGATAAGCCTTGTAATTAACTCTAAGCAAAGACTCCACGATTTCACTGCTAATGAAACTTCTACTCGATGTTTCCCAAGTAGAGGAGTAATTGTTGTTAATTCACCTTTGTACACGACGTGCTGTGATTAAACATGACTTGTGATAATGAAATATCCCTGATGAAGCAGAAGGATAATGTATTAGTGACAATTTAGCTATGACCATTTTACCATGTAATTAAATAACATTTTCTCAAGTTTCTTTTGTAACAGTATAAAAATAATCAGTTAATTTCTAACCATTAAATAATCTTAAAAAGGTCATTTAGATTGCATTTTTGATAAGGAATGTTGCTATGCTCTTACCAAAGCCGCGAGCTATTTTTCCACAATCATCATAATGCAATTTAGTTACCGTTACAGAGAAAGATATTTTTTGAAAAGCGATAACTAGTGTAAGATGCAGTGATTACAATTGTAACTATCTAACTACTATCTAATGCAAACAGATTTCTCATCCGATTGTAAAATCAGAAGCCTGCTTTTAAGTTTTTCATGTTAAAGACGTTGAGCGTTTGTGTCAACGAATTTATTTTCTCGTGTATTGGGGTTAGTTTTATAATTGGCAATTTACTGTTTGGTTATGAAACCAGTAGGCTACAATTATTGTTTTTTTAATAACCAGAGACAAATTGTATACAAAACACCCCTACATGGTAGATCTGCTGATTTTGATCGTCTCACGAATAAATGAGTTCATTCTGTTTGTTACATCTTTTAATTTTTAAAACTATTTAATCTCACAAGCAAGAATCAAATACTTTCGGTAATTGGGTCTTTGTTGACGAAAGAATTATACAAAAATCTACTGGACATTTGTTCATTGAAGTTTCCTTACAATTCCAGCAGCATTGTGGAGAGACTACCTAAAGAAAAAGCTTTGCTAACACTTAAAAAGATTAACATTTATGGCGGTTTTTACATTTAAGAATAACACTTTTCATTTGTAGGGAATTCCTTTAAAACTTGCAGCTTTTTCTCCGTTCTTATTGGTATTTCATGTTTACGATTTAAGCAGTATTTTATTTTAAAATAATCAATAAAAGCTTTCTCAACATATAAAAAAACTGATCAGATTATTTTCTGATGGTTCATTTGATGTTTTTTTTTAATAGCTAAGGTTAAAAAAGGATACAGCTCTTTATTTGCTTATGTATGGATGGCTCTTTACTTGCATTGTGATAATAATTTTATACACAAAATGCTTTTGTGAACATAGAAAAAAACTGGATTTAACCATTAACAAAAGAGTTACAGCTTAAAAAATGCATTAAAAAAAAAGATTCATGGCCCTGTTAAAGAAATAATTCCACAAATACTATTTACTCCTTACAGACGTGTTATGCAGACTTAAAACTCGTTTTACACACGAGGTGTTGTACGAAATGGACAGTGACAACACAAATGGGTCAACACTTTCTCAAAACTGGTTCCAAAGCAGTTTGCGTATGTTTTTCGATTGTTTATGTTTCGAAGAGGTCTCTGCGTAATATTCTTGAACCTTCGCTATTAAATCTGACATGATACTTGAATTTAACGTTATATATTTTTCTGTAAACATTATAAATAAGTTGATTTCTATGTGGTTTAGGTAGTCATTTTTATGTGTTAAATTAAATATCGATTTCTCATGCTGGATCCCAAATGTTATGCAAAATTTGATACTTCTAGCTCTTGTAAAAATCTGATAACCATCAGGTCTTAAATTAGGGTATTTAAATTTTGTAAGAATAAGTAAAGTGAAAGTTAAATCAAAAACAGTATCTAGATAATGTAACCCAAATTGTGTCCACAACTGTGAAATTTTGGAGTTGAAACTTACATGCTATTACCAGAGAGTAACTTTGACAAACTTCCTATAATCCAATTTTCTTGTCAAAATTGTTTAGTGAAGTTTAGTGAAAGTGTCGCTGTTTTCCAGTTCATAACTCAAACGAACCGACACTTTCGCTTTTGTAGGCGGACACCAACATTATCATCTAGAGATTCGATACTTTCCATTGTTGGAAAGGACATTGGTCGAATAAATAATTAACCATCTCTAAAGGTATTGAGGGGATTTTAAGAACCTATATGATACATTTTTATAATATATTTCAACATCATACGCTTACAATCGCAAGGAACTTAAGAATTGCTGGTTTTCGAAGTTATGGAACTCAAAAGAATTGACTTAGAATTACTGACCTATAATAGTAGATTTCTCCTTCTATTGTAAAATCTTTAGGCAGTTTCGTATGTTTTTTTTGCAACGTTTAGTGCCCTGATTTGTCTAAATTTATCCCTCTTAATAGGATAGATAAAAATAGGACAGATTAATAGGACAGATAAAATAGGACAGATTAAACGATTTTTACTCAACTATTTGGTTACTATACTAGGAAAACAATGGTTTACATAATATATTCATTTGACACAAGTTTTTGAGTTGGTAAAATAACAAGAAACAAAGAGTAAACATTAAAACGCAACGCCTACATTTCTTGGACGAAACTGACTCCCAACTGTCTTCATATGATCGAGGAGTAAATTATTAAAAATATACATTAAAATGAGAGAGAAAATAATTTAGTCGTCACCAGTGCAACCAGACGTAGGCGGGCATGATACACACTCAGAAAGAGGCTTTAGGAGGAATATCCAAAGTCAATGACTTAAGTTTCAATTTACTAACATTACTCTGGATAATCGCTTTGTATTACCTATAACAATTTGACTTTTCTTGACTATGAACCATGTATTTGTGATATTTTTTCAATTGCAATGAAGCCAACGGTATAAACAGATGAGTAAATGATATGGTAGACCACTACATATGGAGGGGGGAGGGGGGGGGGGGTTATCTACCGTTCCATTCATCAGATGGTGGTGGGCGCGATATACAATGGCAGCCGAGCTGTTCTGGTACTACCGCGGAGGTATGCCGTGGGCTGGGCCAGAGAAGCTACGAGATTTGCTATCTTAGGCAAGCTGTAGATCTCCTTATATAGACATCCGAAGTAGGTGTAAGGTAAGAAAGCAAAAAGCTACTTCCGTCGAATCTAAATCGTATTGAAGCTTTAATCTGCTGTGTAGGAACACGTAAAGTTGGTACGTCGATGTGTGTGGCTTCACAGGCTGAGACCAGAAAGTCAGGAAAATATGAAAGAGACTTGGACAAACATAATGTGCATAATCGTATAACTTTGATGCACCTTAAAAATACGTCAAACAAAACTAGGAAAAATTTGTATTTGGAAAAAAGACACACATAGTTGGGACTTCGCATTCAGTAATTGATAAATCATCATTCATGAAGAACACAAAGATGATTAAAGAGAATTACTGAAGATAAAATATGGCCTTACAACTGCGCGTTCTTTCAAGTTATAGAGTGGTTTTGACGCCATACGTCCTAGAGCAGTTCTGAAGAAGTAAATTCTAAAACGGTTTTGAAGAGGTAGGTTCTTCAATAGTTCTGGAGAAATAGGTTCCAGAGTAGTTATGAAGGAGTAGGTTCAGAAGAAATAAGTTCTAGAGCAGTTCTAAGGAAGCTCTAGAGGCACCAATCAAATTTTCAACTCTTTACTGAGTTCAAAGTGTTGTGAAAAAGTTCACCCATTTAACGAACAACCAGAATTTTCAAGTTCATTGGCACTGCATCAACATTGTCCAGTAATACAATGATCATGATACCCACCCTATAACACCTGGCTCAACTACACGTACATGATGTCACGTGGTACATGACACATGCGTGTCGTGCTCGAATCACGCGTCGCGTAAATGGTCACGTCGTCGATAGTATCGACAATGAACCGACCACAAAGAGCAGATTATCGATATCGATCAATGGGACAATCTCTACAAGATATCCAGCCAATTTTTTGGACACTTAAGCCATGGAACAAAAGCATGTTAAAGCATACATGCATCATATAACATACAAAATGTAAACTTGTTAAGGATTATGAACCACTGATGGCTCATACAGGAGGTACTTGATACTTCTTAAGATGTAACAACCTTTACGAGAGAACACAAACAAGCAGAGCAGACGAGTCAGTTCCAGAGCAATCAAACATTTACCAACGACGTTGCACAAGTCAGGCCAGGGGGGCGAAGGCGAGAGACGTCGTGAGGTGAGGGGCCTTGAGGAGTCCCAGCCATCAGTTGGCGACGAGAGTCTCCTGCCAGGTGCTACAATTTCTTTTGTCCCACCTTCACATCCTAGCACTAAGCTAAAATTCTAGTGACTTAAAACCACCTAGAACTTAAGAATTACCATAAGCTACCTGAACAAAAGTCAAATCTATGATAGATTAATCACACATACAATGGCTGACGAATATATGATTACCTTTAACTCAGTGCAATTTTAATTGATTATCGATTACAAATCGATTGAAATAAGTTAGTTCACATTACCTACCTTCTATGGATATTTAATCCTGAAACAACCCCTTTGCTAGTCAATTAATTGATTGAATCACATATTCGTGTCATCAATATTAATCCACAACTGTGTATCAGATCCAAACAAAGGATAACATTCCGGACGGAAACACTAACTCACGGCGAGACGCAGGATCTATCATTCATACGTCTCTTGTCTTGTCAATTACCTCAGACACTAGACAGTCGCCGGTCACGGTGAATAGGAAATATCTTTGGCTATAAATATACCACTGCACTGTGAAGTAGGCATTCCATTCTCAATCGTAGATATTTTTTTCTACATTTACATCCTAGGACGCTGGGCTCTAGCATGCACATTGCTTTAGACCTTATCGTGGAATTATCATATGAATAATTTTATTTGTGATCGACGGGATTTGATCCCAGCACCTCAGAGATTGAAGCCCCGTGCTCTACAAGAACAGCTCGCTTACCATTTAGCCATTTGAATAATAAGAATTTAGATTAATTGAGCTGAAAATGTGTGCTGCTGTAGCATATACCGGCTCCTTTCTTCTACAAACTATATAGTTTATTTAGCCAGAAAAATCTATTGTATTTTACACCCCGTCATAGTATGAGAAACAAAAATTTGAAATAGGATTTAAGTAATTGGACATAATGGACACATTGAACTAAATGTTCTCTTTAAGTTCAAATCTGGCTCCAGTAGTTGATACATTTAGATGGAACATGAAAGCCGGGTATTAAAACCTGTCAATATAAACGGGATATATGAGGAATTAGAATATGATCAGAAGTTTACTAGCAGTAAGATATCCCAAGTCAATAAGAGAACAGCTCGACTTTTTCAACAGAAATGTAATGTATCTGGTATACGTAGCGAAGGCCCTGAGCGCCTTCATTCCGAGCTTATGCAATATGATGACTGTAGCTATATTGCCTACCCGTCCCTTCCCCGGCGTTGTCAAGCTGTTATTCACAAGAATGTTATCAAAATAATTGTTGTTACAGGTTACGATTATCTGATTTGAAAGTTTTTTGAATCCAATTTTGCTTTTTTGTATACATTTAAGTTAAATACTCTTTCTGTGTAAGTAAAAGAACCAAATATATCGGAATATTTTAAAATAACTGATTACCCTTATGTATTTAAGAAACGAAAAAATGGCACACTGTATTATTAAATTATTTTAAGATTGAAAAACAAATTAATGGATATCAAAAGTATATTGTTATTCATATTAAATCGTTACCACAAATTAAGAATACACAACAAGTAAAGCTTTACATAACAACTTTTACAAACGTATGAGAGTCAACTTGCATAGATGAAGTTGATTATTCAAATAGTAGGTGCAATCAGTTAAATGTGTGAGAAAATTTAATTCAACAATTTAAAATGATCGAAGTCAACTACTAATCTAAGAGTTGCGTAGAAATACATTTAAAAAGTACCCACATGACCATGATTCATTTTCAATTTACTTAGATCAATCAAAAATCCATTCATAATTATAATTGATGCATAACCAATATCTCCCTATGTTCCTATTATTGTAGTTTTCTATTATTAATTACTGTTGACAAAATAAAATCAATTTATTAATTATGGCATTACCTGAAAGTAGTAAAAATTGGAATAGTTAAGTGGATCAGGTCACCTTCTCATATTGTATAATTTTACATTACGACTTCAAAGAGTGTAAATTATACAATATAAATAGAAAATAATACACTCGACAAAATCTTAAAAAACTGGTTTGATAGAAGATTGTGTTTGTGGCTACACGAATCAAACAAACCTGCCTATGTTGTAATTACATGTCACAAGTATGGTGTTATGTCTACTGAAGACAGAGCTCTGGGGGGGGAGGGGGAGGTGGCGCCCAAAATGAGTGGTTACAACTACGTGCACACTAATACAGCGCCGCGGGCGTGTTGGGGCAGGTCACCACTGACCGGTTTTGGATTTAAAACTCAGCTGTGAATATAGAGATTGATGCTATGCACTTGAAGCTGGGGTTAAGTACTTTGGGGAATATAAAGATCTTTCGTTTACAAATTTATTATTTAACTAAATCAATACAAACTAAACTTACCAACAAAAAAATCGACGAGCATTTTCAGTAATATGCTACTTAGTAGGTTCTGGTTTGTGCTCACTCACTATTTTTATTGAACGGCTTGCTTGTATACAAATGTTGTTATATAACTTTTATCCAAAAAACTTTGTAGCCTATGGTTTGACAACATCATTCTAATGAAAATATCTATTGTGTGCCACATATAGAGTTATTGATATGTCATTGTTTTATTGTTAAGCTTCTTTGTCTCAGTGAACAAAAGAAGCAATATTCATTGACTACAATTTTGTTTGTGTGTTTTGCATTGTTAGTTTGTACCGTACTGATGCTTGGACCAAAAAAATTTTGTCTGAATTTGGTTAAAAAATTATTGCAAAATTTTGGAAGAATTATAATACTAGTCAAGAAAAAATCTATCAAATTTAACTTTGATCGAGCAGTTTATATTTTTATACAATTATTCACGAAAAATACGATGACACTAGAGTATATCCCATCCCATAAACCCCATTAATTACATCTGTAAATTTAATTTCCCCCATCATTATTTAGCACTAGAGTTGTATATTACAGTATTTAAACTATGATTTACCATAACATATTTGCTAGGATGAATCGAATCTGTTACAACGATGTTAATCTGTTATAAAGATGTTATTGATGGGGGGGGGATAGATCACGGCAGGATAGGGATGCAGATGTAACCTTAGCAACCACTAAGCTACACTCTTGAGCAACACTATAGCATCGGTGACCTGAACGCTGGTATAGACAGAAGGCGCTGCTGCTAGATAATGGCGCAGCGTGCACCATTTATATTCTGGAATGCCGTCCGTCCAAGTACACCAACATATCCACCGCGAGTGGACGAAAAGTCAAAAAAAGTATACTCAAGGATTCCGGGAATGCTGAGGAATCCGCGTATGTAAGTGCCTGTAGTTATGGTAAAGTAGTGGAGATGACACTTGTTTATATACAGCCTTGTAACACAATTTGTTATAGGCTACTAAGAAAAACTAATAGTACGCTATTCATATTGGTTGCAAGTGAATTTACACCATATTACGGTCTTTAATATAATTAAATAGGCCATAAAGTCTCTGATCTTCTGAAGGACATGATTTTGAGAAGCTGGAACTTTTACTACGCAAAATGTTTTTACCACTCTACTTTTTTGGAGGTAAGGAAACTCCTCCGAAACGTGTGTTCAAAACACTTAGCGTAGGAAAAGTCTATTTAAACAAAAATTAAAACAGTAATCCTTCGCAATTATGAACACAGTTGACCTTTTACTTTAGCTTGGCTAACAAGTTGGCCTAATCTATCGAAATCAGTAATTTACATCAGCGCACGTCGCGGGTGCCGGAATTATTCTAAGTAGATTTTTATTATAAAACTCGCAAAAACTAAAAATGGGGAGGGAAGGTCTAGTTGTAACCATAGTTGAAGATTCAAGGTAATCGGTGTGTTGGACAAACAGATCCCCTAGTTGCTAGTTGCTAGTTGGCTTGTTGTTAGTTGCTCAGACAAAGCCATGTCGTGTCGTCGTGTCTGGACATATAATCACTACCTGAACAGCTGATCGTTATCCTCCCTGGCCAATCCCTGTGTGGGTTTACTGGAGTTTACTGACCACATAACACTTCTAAGCAGACGCTTGACAATGAGAAGTTGTAGGTTATAGTTTCTTCGGTGTGATGGTGTTGGCAATCACACAGAGTACTTCCTGGGTACAAAATAAAATGTGGTGCTCGTAGCTATGTTGCCTCCAAAGATTACTTCGACAATATAGATTATGGATAAACTCCAACTGAACAAAGTATACAACGGAAGTTGAAATTGAGTAACATGTATTACAGGTGATTGGTTTCTTTGTAAGTTTCAAAATAACTTTTAAGTTTTTAGAGGTGGATATTGGAATTTGTATGTAATAAGATCCATGTAAGGTCATGCGAACAATTAATTTCCCTACGGGAAAAACAAAGATTAGTAAGAATAAAACACATTTTATTAACACATGAGAAGATCGTAAGGTATCCAAGTCCCCAACTCCCTCTTTAATACAAAATAGTTTGATTACAAAAGGATCGATGCTATTAGAACAAATTAATGGACACAAATAAACAATTTGAACGTAACAAAATTAATTAGTCCCTTTACTAAAACAAAATTGACACAATACCACCGTGTTATTGTTATAATTACGTATTACTGTTACTAATTAAAATGAAGAAGATTAATAGGAATAAATAGTGGTGTGAGATGCCTTGTGTAGCTTTGTAAAAGCAGCTCTTACTTTTTTTAACTAGGATTATTTATTAAGAACCTCAAGGCCAAAGACAGCTGGGTCCAGTTTCAATGTTAAAGGAATCTTCTGAACTTTATCAGAATCCAACTGGTGACCACTGAATCCACTCTACTGTCCTTCTACATTTTAATCAATATAATCTTCTCCTTATCAACATTTTTGTAGAAATAGTTAAATGTGCTAAACGGCCTACATAATTCCAAAGCAATGATGCAATCTGGTGCCAGGGATGGTCCAATAGTGTACAGAAAGTGACAACAAAGAAGCGTAATGTTTTATGAGTTCTTTGTCAGTTGCAACGGTTACTATGATTGCAGGGCTCTCGGTTCCTTCCTGGATTGTTTTGACGAATAGACAGTTCAGTAAGTAATAAACCAAGGTATTATAGAGGAGAACAAAATGTGTGTTAAAAGAAACAATAAAACAGGTGGCCAAACGTAATGAACCGATTGCATGGTTGGTTATAACAGCTGATCTCACCATTATTTGAGTTGGTTTTGGCAGAGGGCGTTTAACCAAATACGTTTACTGACTCAACAAATCATTTACGTGGCAGTTCCACATAAAGACACTCACACATGTATAATGCATTATGAAATTGGTTTTCTTTTAATAACAAACTGACGACTTTAGACACTTAAATAGACACAAGATCAGTAAGTTATGATTATCTGTGATGAAAAGTAAAACGTCAATATACTGAAGTTGTCAGTAGTTATTTTACTATACTATAGGAAATAGTGATAAATATATGCTAAGCTTGCTTTTTAATTAATGATAATCCTAACTACAGTAAAACAACGTAAACCTCAAAGTCTTTCGAGCAACTTGAACTCAACGACAGATTAGGCGGGAGAAAGGTGAACTACAGTGATAGACATTAGAAAACGTCTAGTAGTTCTCGGTCTTGCTGCTAGGTGGCAGCACTATACCACAAAGCTAGCTACTTGGGTACAACTACTTCTGTATGGTTAGAAACATATCGTACCGCTTTTCGTTAAAAGAGTTCTTCAACACGAAGAAAGTTCTCATAGTCGGAGATACCTTAGCTTCAGTTCAGCTTTGAACACCTATAGGCTGGATTATGCAACCTGTCTCCTAACCTCGGTCACCAGGTAGACAGAGTGCCAAGAGACAGGTTATATCATACAGACCATAGGTAAAATTACCACTAAAATTACAAAATTACACTAAATTACCACATAAAAAGCCTGATTGGTGGGATTTGAAACCAGACCACAAGAACATAACACCCGCACTCCTATACCATAGTGTACAGATTAGATGGTTCTACTTCCCAAATAAACGTTCAGATCAGTACTAAAAGATAATAAGTAGGACACAGTTATCAAGTAACTAGTACATACCGGGAGGTCGTGGTAGAAGGGTTGTCGCGCTGGCGCGGAGGACGGTTGTCGCTGCATTGCTCCATCATAATCGGATTTTCATTCTGGAACAAATACAAACTAATATAGGAAAGTTCCTCTTGGAAAATCCTGAGGATTGGATTAGCAGTAGCCCAGGTTTTCTCTGCGAATTAAGTTATCTCACAGAGAGGAGAGAGCCTACTTGAATTAGCTTGAGCCTCCCATAAAAACTACTGTAGAAGTAGGCGAAAATTCACCATCCAAAAACATGTAGTATAACAGTATTTGATAATCAGGAAAACGTGCAAACCTTGTAGTTATAGGCCAATTTCCTTCATCCAAGAAATAGGAAACATTCCCAAAAGGAAGTGTGGAAACGTCCGGAGGCTAGCCCACGTGCATTACCGATACCATTACCAACATTACCACCGTTACCAGCGTTACCACAGCGGTATACACCACTGAGGATCCCGGAAGGCAACGGGTACCGAGGAATGTGGGGCTATTATCATGTTAAGCAGTGTAATGAACTGGGAATTCATTAGTAGCGGCGCTAGGCAGATAGGAGCCCCGTAGTATCTGATGTACTTGTACTTGGAAACGTAATGTGCTTCAGCTGGGTACTCACTAGTGACTCATTGTCAGACGTTTAAGGTTCATTAATATATCCTAAACCAGTGACATTTGGTAGGAAAGAAAACGCTTTTAACGAATAGGGGTCCAATCCTCTCAAATTCTTGTGGACGTGTCGGGAATCGAACCCACCCCTCTCGCACTGAAGTACTAACGTAAAACTAGGTTGGTAACACACTTAAATAACCTGAAGCACAGATTGTACATTCATAATATGTAATATGAATCTTTTACGTTTTATTGCGTGTAAGATTCTGAATAATATAAATACTTCTACCACACACAAGATAGTAAAACTTATTGCATGTTTTCTGTGCTTCTACCCTTCTGTGGGTTGTTTGATACTTTTGTACAGTCAAGCCTAGTAAAGCCGCGGTACAAACGACACTGTCTCCGGTCCACGTAATAAAGTAGACAAGTGGACTACACAGGAAGAGGCAGGTGCTAAGTATAACAAGTGGTTGGCCTTAAATACCACGCTTTACATTCATTATGCTGAATATTCATAGCGGTTCTCGGCAAACTTGGCAACGTATCTCGGCAAAAAGCGTAACATTGTGAACATAAAAAGGTGTTATACAGACGGTTTATGTTGCCTACAATTTGTTTTGTATTGTATTTGATCACTCATAACTTATTTAGGGATTAGTTATCAATAAGAAAACCGTGAAAGAATACATTTCAAGGACGAAATACCTTCTTTTCATCAAATTCCGGTAGGTGACACCAAAAGTAATGTTTAATCAATCGTTTTCGGGCTGGAATAGGTATGTTTGGACATTGGGAAGTTTAAATGAGGAAACATAGATCAATATTGAGGGTATGCAGCTAAGTCTAAAAATATGAACGGTGAAGTCAATGTTGTCTAGAGAATTGGATGATTCATCAAAGAAATGAGACGGAACTTCAATGTCTTAAAGACACTGGATTTAACTCCGAACAAAGTGACAGATAGACATTTTCTAAATCAATATTCAACGTTTATCAAACCGACAACTTCGGTAAAAATGTAGAAGTTAAGCATTAAGATATTTATTTATCCTACTTTCCTGACATACCGTACCACTGGTACACTTTTATACCATTAATATCATTAGATTTTTAAATTAACCTAAGTAGTTGACTGATGAAATCAAAGTATTTATAATCTCGCTAACCTTACTCTGACGTAAAATAGTTTACTTAATTACTTAAATTATAAGAAAAGTTATTAATATTATATTTGACAGTCGTATAAACTTCCAGAATGCATCAACACTAGCCTCCTTCTCTGATTGAAATTACTGTATTTCCCAGTAAACGAATACAGGTTACAATTGTAAATTTTCACCAACATTACTACATAATCCTCCACTCTCTGCCGATACCTCCGAGTTCACCATCAGTTATAACCTCTGGGGTGCACTTATCACTAATTATGATACTAACGCGAAGTCACGACTACTTTCCTTTTAGTAGAGCTGCAGAGGATGGTTAGTATAACGTAGAAACTTTGATATAACTGGATCTTCTTTGATATAAATGGCGACTTAGCGCCTGTAAGTAGGACACCATTTACGGATCTGTAGGACATTTACGTTTAAGTGTTCAAGGATATTTTCTAGGATACGAGTGAAGATTTAACAATCGTTAAATGAGTTTTTTTTACGAAAATACTTTCTGTGAGAAGTCTGGAAATAACACAATCATTGAACTGTTTCTAAAAGCAGTTACCGTTTATTTTACAAGCAACAGTAAACATTAACATTTGTGATAAAAGTACCAAAATATGTATTATTAATTAATATATTAATTAATTAATATGTATTAATTAAGTGTCTTGGCATGTGCCTACTCTGAATTTATTCAGTAAAAAAATTAAGTAACTCTTAATTCTTCGATTCGACAAGTAAATTTGTCAATACAATTTTTCGCAACAATGGTTGAAGGAGACTTTTTTAATGCTTGAGGTCGAGATGAAATCTAAAACTTGAAAATATAAAACTCTTTCAAACTTATGGCTGAGATGAGAATCATATTTTCCTCCTCACTATACGTTGAATGATTAGTCATAATATTAACAAATAAGAATACAATCAACCTTCCAGGAGGGAAATACGACAATGAGGTGTTAACAGCTGATTTACATGATCAAATACAGAGGCTCTGGCTTGCAAAAGGCAACTTTAGTTTATCACATGATGTTATAAATATAGCTAGAAAGTACCTTATTAGTAAAACCAAATTCCCAGTTAATATCTCAATAAAAAATTATGTTCCTAACACTTTTCTTCGTGTAAGTTTATTCTTACATAGAAGTTGGAGGGTGAACGGTGAACAACTCAAAGAATCTACAGTTCACCGAGACCCTACGCTGGCTTTTGAACTCCCGCTATCTCCCTGCAGGACAGAGCAAACAGCTGATATCGCACAGGCACCTCAAACACCTGTAAATCACCTAATCAGCTGATTTACAACTGTTGAGTTTGTCAACGGTTATCAGCTGTTTAAGGAATTGTAACATGATTGCTTTATTGGAGCCCACTGATAAGTATTTCATGACATTTTGGTATTCGATATTTAAATATTGAGGTATTAGCTTGGAACCGGATGGCTGTATATTTGAGTAAAGTTACTGCAAGCAGACTTACCTATTCTATTGCGGCACTTTTGAAGGGTTCAAGTCAAATTGAGTTTGAATGTATTGAGCTCACTCATGGTGTTGCGACTATACACTACGTGTGGTTTTTATTTGCGATTTTCAGCTTTGGCTGGACTTGTGTTGTAAGCTTGTTAAGTTTACATAAGTTTATCGTCAGAGGTGTCAGATTTCGGACCATGGACATCTTTTTACTCAATGTGATGAGAAAATGTTTACAGTTTTGTATTAAATGGTTATTCATTGTTGGTTGAGCAATACAAATGGTGTTCGGTATCAATGTTATGTTATATACGGTAAGTTAAAAAATGTCTTCAATTCAAAGAGTCCAAATAATGACGATAGATATATGAGGGAATATGTTTGATATGCTACTGACTTCTATGAAACCGAGTAAAAATAACAATGAAAGACTTATGTATTGTGATACGCAAAAACGGAAACTTAGCTACCAATCAACTACGAGACAATTTTTGTTTATTTACAAACCCAAAGCAAACCTTGACCAATGAGAGTCAAGTCCGGGTCGTGCTGGGTGTGACCGCTGACCGACCTTCAGAATGGCTTATCTAGTTTTATGGAACTTTAATCTAACAAATATTAATGGAGTTTAACGTTTTGCCATTTATCAACAAAGATGAAGTTGAGCAAAGTGGTTAAATGGAGCAAAGTGCGATAATGTTTAGTTTGCTTAAGTTCTGTTGAAGCTTAGCTTTTATAAATGATAATTAAAAATATACTAATTCTTTGGTCCCATGACTCAAATCAGTACATTTAAGTAATCAAATGTCCACGTGTGTAGTGCAAACAATTGAAGGGTATAAATCTAGTAAAGCTTTCAATTAAATAACTTGAAAGCCAACCTAATCAAAGTAAACATCTCTTTAATTTCGCAGTATGCACAATGTAGACAATTACGGTATGTTGTAGTAAATATTTGTAATTTTTTCCAGTAAAATCAAGTATACATTTAATAGTCTACAATAGGATACATTTTATAAATGTAGGAGTGTGTGAGGCTACACATTTTTCAATACTAATACATCATAGCACAGACTATGTACCATTAAGCTAATTGGTCTATAGTCTATAATAATAGGTATAAATAGATTGTTTGTAATATTCACAGAAGATTATAAGAAGATATGCGTGTGTCAATATTTAAATACATTTTAAGAGGTAAAACAACCCAAAATAACCTGTAAAGATTCAAACATATTTTTAGCAACACTAACATAGTTATATATTGATGAATTAAATTGTAAGATGTCAACAATGACTACTCATAGAATTATCAATATTGACACTACTACAATGAGTTTTTGTCCAGGAATACCAACACCAATTTTGTCTGCAAATTAAGTGTCAACATTTTGGTTTTCAAATCGAGAACCAACTGTCAAACAGTTTTCTATTTAAAGTGCAAAAGCTGTGTAAGTAAAGAGGGTTAATGAAACGAGGATAAACATGTAAAAACCTGGAAGTACTTGAGAGCTAATATCTGGTGTCAGTGGGTTTGACCAAACATGTCAAGTGAAGGTTTTTGCCACATTCTGCCCGTTACTCGGTGGGCGTTGTTTAGCATAATCACACTCCGCCCTCTCCTTCCTCAAGGGACGGAGGTATCCTCGTAGAAATTAAAAATCATGGTGATAATCTATATTTCAAACACATAGAATTCCTAAATTAAGGTAGATTTTTGAACCTCTCCCAATGAAAAAAGCATCACAAATCACTCATGTTAGCTCAAGCTTAGAAATACACATCTTTTTAAAATTATCTCTCACTCAAATCCCATCATCTTGATAGTACATATTTGTAATAAATTTGTATTTCACGATGAAAAAAGTATAGCTAGCTATCACGACTAACTATCCCCACATACTTGCACAAAAACAAGAAATATTCGTTGCTTACCACCTTAAACCTTAAACATTACAATTGCTTTGCACAAGAACAAAAACTCGTTGGTTTCACAGTAATGTATGTTAGTCTGCAAAATTCTATCTTCAGTCAAAATATATTGCATCGGACTTCTATAGAAGATGTCCAATACATAGAACGTTTGCTTATAACCTTTTAGGTTTTCTGGAAAATATGTCTACCGCTTATAAGGTGGGTTCCGATCCGAACTATCATGACATTGTCATGGCATTTACACTCATGTCTCCTTGCAATCGCCAAAATGTACACCATTGATGTGACCTGGGATGACAATTGCAACCTGTTTTATATTTCTACTTTCTTAATCTCCTTGAAAATTCTGCATTCACGGATGTTCACACAGTCACTCAGTCCTAGACCTTCCTCCCCAGTCGTCAATAACTCCTGGAGTGACCACATCCGGCTGCGAGGCTGTCTGTCTTCGATTGACATGTAAATGGACCTCGGTTCAACTCTTCTGAATGATGGTTCTGTAGAAAGTGTCAACGGTCGACGATTCTGGTCCTCAGAGGTTGAACGAGAAGTATTCGACACCCTTGTACATACATGTCTCCTGATACGGCGATGGTTCTTAGTGTATAAAACAATATTATGTCAACTGATTAAACATGTATAGGGAATTAATGAACATCTCACTCCATATAAGTTTGGCTCAAAACTTCACATTGAGCCTGAGCAATGTTTTGTTTTGACATTTGAAGTTCAGAAACCTAATTTAATTGAAGCGAGTTGTTCTGTAGAAAGAGGGGATCAATGAAGCCAATGTGGTTTATAGGACAAGAAAAAATGTTTCAGTTGATTTATATGTAGCGTCTGAGTTGATAAGAGCACGAAACATTTGTGATGTAGACCTGGTCAAAATCTCTCAGATCTTTGTTTTAGCAATGTGATAGCGCAACTATCCGATTATTCGGAGCTTACCTGAAGATGTTAGTCAACACACCTAGGAAAAACAAAAATAGATCCCCCAGGTGAAGAAAACCTGCTAGTCTATATAATACCTTTGACAAATAAGGTACAAAATAGAGTTTTAGACACTAGAGCAATCTGTGACTGGCTCACACAACTACATTAGTTTTTAGTAAGAAATTGGTGACAGCTGATCCATATAGATGGGATGCCTTCTTCTGTATCTAATAGTCAATGGTAATACTGACAAAAATTGGCTAGTTACTTGAGCTGTGGCTTCAAAAATAAACTCCAAGGGTTTTTGATTTCTTCTTTGTTGTTTTTGTATATTTTTCAAGCATAGATACTATTCCAGCATAGTGCAATAGGTTACATGAATAATTGCCTAAAATGAATATTCCATAAACCTAGTGCAATGAGAAATGATTGCGAATTAACACCATGTGATGTAACTATGCTTGTACGTTAAATGTCTCTGTCCATCTTACAACATCTGAATCTCCAAAAATATTGTAACCAATGAATTGTACGTGATAGAACTGGTGATCGCGTCGGAACGTTCCAATCATGACCGGAAGCACGTAACGTCTCTAGCACGTCTATGACATGTTCCATGTGTTCCGCACTATCAGCTGCTGCAACGTGCATTTTGCTTTCTTATCACACGTGAAAGCCCCAATGAAAGAAGCAACCCATTTGGAGGTTTTGCGGTTTCTCGACCGAGAAGTGTTTAATGTGCGTAATTACGTAGGTCACTTATGCCGTTTTTATTTCTAGATAGTAATTGCGGTTGCGAGAAAGTTGCGGTATACTTGGAGGGTGTGAAAACGAAAGGCGCTGCTGTGTGGTTTACGGGTTTGATCATGTGGTCAACCACTTGGCAATATTTATTAAAAGGTTGTAGGTATGGATTTATTTTACTCGCTCTAGAACTTAAAGTAGCATTCTAACTGCTTTAGAATTATTTTTTAGTCACATTTTGTATAAAAAATACAGGTACTTTTGGAATAAAGTAGTCCAAACTTCTTAATCTTTGAATATTTTGGGAGTTAGACCCGTTTTGCGTACTGCTAAGTCCCAGGCGTTAAAACTAACAATACTGTACCCATTGTTGTTTCTCAGGCATAAATTAAAACATAAAAATGTTTACAAATTTTCTTTACTGTAAATAAAACAATAAAGAATGATACAGCTTCGAGATACTGAAGTAAATTTCGGTTTTGCCATATAAATTTATAATTTAGCGCATTGTTTTCCAACAGTGGGATAACAGCGAGAGATAAATATGTTAAAATAAATAAAAGTATACACTTTAGCGACAAAAATGTTTGCACCCGAATCTATTGTTTCAGAAAAGGAATGACAATGCGTTTTGCTATATGTTAGAGTTGCATGTCATTATATTTTCCACTTATTAAAACCTACCTTATTTCTCACTCACACAAAAGTGTAAGTCCTACACTAACTTCTATGATCTAACTTGTCACTCCTTCATTTAACCTAGCGTATTTAATCTAAAACGTCCATGATTAAATGTACAGTGCAGTTAAACTGTAATACAATCTCAACCACCAAACGTAATTCAAACCACGTGACATTAATTACCGATCCTTCACAGCTGATATGAGCTTTACACGGCGACGGCAATGACTGACTGACATCAATTACCCCGGGGGTGATTGAAATGTCAGATGCAGATGAAGAAACGAACATGGAATTCAATTACCTACGGAGATGCTCAGATAGTATAGGCAGGTGCATAAAGAACCACTTCAATATGAGAAGTAGGACAGGGAAATGCGTTAGATCAATAATAGGGTCATCTAATAAATGTGTTAGTTAGTTAGTTTAGTTATCATGTATTATTAGAATGAAGTTCCTAGGATATATTATCAAAAGTATTACCGTAAACCTGTACTAATATCATTGACTATATAACACTACTGTAGTGCTAATATTCAGCTAAAAACTGAAACCACATCATTATGTGGTTCAAGCAGATCATTATCAATACAGCACGTTTAAGGTAGCAAAGATGCCCAGGTGCGTTTGTTAGGCTAAATATTAATACTGGCTATATACTAGCCGAGCCGACTAAGTAGGCTGTAAGGGTAAGGTAAAGACTGTAAACTGAAAGGTAACATAGTTATGTACTAATAATAAGATCAGTGCAGCTTTGTTTCTGCCTAAGACAAACTGTTTCTCAAAATTCCGTTTATTAAAATCCTATTGATCAATGACATCTTGTTTTAGTTTAAAATATTAATCCTACTAACATCACTCGGGATCTAACAGACTACTTTTTTGATTGACAGGTGGTTTTCAGGCTATATCAATAAAGGATTTAGATCTTATAATAATTTAAGAAAAATGCAATAGTAAATTATAGCCAGGTATGTGTAATTCAACAATTTACAAAGCACATACTTTTTCTACAGCTTTGATAACTAACATAGTGGATTTGTTAGGTAAAGTTTTAGTGTTATGATCGATCGAATTGTATTAGGTCGTTATCTCTGTTTCCCTAAACGGTTTAGTAATGTAATAATTATACATGTTATTAAAAAATTATTAATTTAAATTTCATTGGTATAAATCACGTACGTAAACTGTTAAATTGACTCAATAGTCAACGGAACTATAAGCATATACGCAACTCCCCAGTATCATTATAAATGAAGAAAAGAGTAAGAAGTTTTCTTACAAGGTGTTCAATGACAAGGATTTCTTAATCCAACTGCAATGTTTTGACAATGGTGGATACAACCCGAAACATGGAAACAACTGAGTCTTAATTGATCTGTTTGTCGGATTATAAGATAAATAAACATATTCATCACAAAGAAGTCTATCTATATAAATAAAATTAGAGTTTTGTCTGTACATTGCTTAGAATAATGAACTTTTTGGTTATTTTTACATTTCATAGGTCAGAGAAACCGAATCAAACCTTATCTCAATTTCTGTCTGTCTGTCTGTCTGTCTGTCTGTCTGTCTATCTGTCATTCTCTTGGTAACGCTAAAATACGCACTTTATTACAACTACTCCTCAATAACTATAGCACTGTCCCGCCTGAAACTTATTTTCCAAATACTATACATATATGAGATGGTTTTAGACGTATTTCATCGAATATGAGACAGTTAGATATTTAACAGTAAACCCTTGAAAATCAAGTTTTTGTCGATTTTTGACGTGGAATTTCTGGAAGCCCATGTTAACCTTATGAGAAATGAAATTATTGAATCTTAACAGCTGTTTCAATTAAACAAGTTGGTTCTGTTCTGTGATGTTCAATAGCATTAAAGTTACAAGGATTACCAACAGGGTGCAGCACTAGCACTATTATTTCTTTTACATTTATGACAACAGCTAATTTGCAACCTGGAGGCGAGTGAGCGTAGCGAACGAGCTAACCTGAAGGCAAGTGAGCGTAGCGAACGAGCTAACCTGAAGGAAAGTGAGCGCAGCGAACGAGCTCCAACATACAGGTGAGTGAGCGTAGCGAACGAACTTCAACCAGGACGTGATTGAGCCATGCAAACGAGATCAGATAGTAAAAATAAAAGTAAGCCTACCGTTATAGGATCGACCGGCAGACACAGAGGTAATTTAACCTTTTATTGATTGTCATACCGATCCGGAACAACAAAAAACAACATAAAATGAAGCTATGTATAATAGTTTGGCCAGCATATCTTAAAATATGCAAACCAACTGCTGTTCGTTATATAAGAAGGTTTCAACTGAATATTATAAGATCCCCGTGCGTAGAACGGGTACACAGCTAGTTATAAATAAAAAAATATGAATAAGTACAATTGTTTAATTAATTTGATTTCATTATATTTTATTATTATTGTTGTTCTGTATAAGTATTGTATAACATTTGCAGGATATTATAGAGTCGTTATACAACCCTATAAGTGTTTTGATAACACTTGAAGTTGTTATACAACATGTCGATACAGTAGTTATAACTACAGCAGATTGAATGCCTACAGTGTGAGGTACGCCTTCAGTGCAACCGCGCGTTGGAGTCTCCACGTTACAGATACATTATTCATCTCAATATTATTATTATTCATACGCTGTTCAGTGCAACGTTAGTATGTGGATCTAGGTTTATTGACAAGACACCTGACTAGCGTATCTAGCGATCAGTGTGGGTGGCGAGTACTGGTCGATGGGTAATGGAGGATAATACCCACAATAACATAGATTTAACATACTACTTATCAGAAATATCATACTTATGTATCCGATTTATAACTATTTACCACCACATTCCAGCAAAAACAGCTGTTTTCAATTCAGCCATAACAGAATAAAGGTAAATATACTCTCTTTTACGACTAGTCGAGGCGCTGAGGGGGTTTGAGCATGCATAAAAGTGTAACGAAATTTGACTTTTGATTGTTGCTATGGGTACCTAGTAGATGAAGAAAATCGATGTTGTCGCATTTCTAAGTGGTTAATAACATGGGGGGGAGGGGGTGAAGTTGGGGGGCCGCCCGGGGGGCCGCCACGCACAAAATAGCTTATATCTCAAGAACCAAAAGTCATATGAATACGTTAGACAAGTCAAACTGTGCAGAAAAATGCATTCTACAAAGAGACTATGTAGTAGTTTCACGGAAATTGACAAAATGTTACCAAAAAGTATATTTTTTTTAAATTTACGATAAGTATAATCAGGAGTATAATGGTTTTTGTTGTTGTTTAGAACCACTAATTTTTTTTATTGACAACTTTTGAGAGTAGTACACAATAGGTAAATAGTATTTCTGTATAATGAAACTATTGCGGTACATAACTTAACAGCTATACAATCATCAGATCCAATAAACATAACACAAACAAAGGCGCAAAACGCGTCGCGGTCATTGTTCCTGCTGCCGTAACTATTAATGGCGAGTACAGTTCAAGCTGAGACTTATATTATACTTTTAGAAAGATGGAGATTCTGAGGATTCATTTTCATATTTATAAAATAGTATTGAGTGACTATTATGTAGCGAGGAATATAGTTTGTAAAAGAAGAGAGTTCAAAAAAAATTTGGTGGTTAGAACGGTTCCATCACCTGACCAGGCTGCACAATTTGTGCAACAGCTGTTTTGGCGATCGCGTAAAGGTAGTGTAAACGATACGAGTAGAAAATGTTAAAACAAGCCTTGGAGAGTGCCTTAAAAACTTCTACGAGTGTCGTTAACACTATTTACGCGAGTTGTGTGCACTAATTAACCTGCGACAGTATTTTAATAACCAAAACCACTACTCAAAACTTAAAAAGTGAGGCTATTTTTTCTTTACCCCTCATTGTCTCTGACAGTAATGCAACGAATCATCGCACCAATCGTTAACAATTAAAATGGCCTGAACAGCTATTTAGTTGAAGTTCGAAGCATTATAATTTTACTTCTTCTCTATCAATCCTTGACCCTATCTGGGTACCAGTGGTGGTTATATTTTGGCCCTTTTGTAGTGGTACCATATATTTCACCAGAGAACAGTTACATGCCCATATAAGTAGATATCTATTATATATTATGTTTCAGTGATAAATGCTTTTAGGCGTAGTAGCAAGAGGTTTGCAAATTTTTGTATTATGCAAATTAGAAATGTCTAAATCAACCCGCAAAAATCATAAAAAAAATGTTTTTACCCATATTATCCATATGTTAAGGTTGTGTAAAATATAATTTCTTACGTAGAAATATCAATGTTTTTTTTTAAATACGCATAAAAATAAAATTATAAAAAAACTACAAAACTATTTTAATTACCAAATTTTATTTAATTGTAGTACAAGAAATAAATTTATTGCATCAACAGTAAATAAATATTATACTGCTGTAACAATTTAGTATTTTCACAAAAATTTTCAATAGAAAACATTTTTACCATATGTTTTTATTTTTATCAATATGTCAATCCATCTCCCTTTATCAAACCTTGTATAATATATGGCCAAACAGACCAATAGGTAATTGATTCAATACAATATAATACAGAACATTTTCAAATAACCTTATTTCATGTAAATATATAATAGCCTATAACTTGTTGTAACAAAATTGCTTCAAATTCAAAATAATTTTACTTAAATAACTTGTCAAAATTCAAATTTAGCTCAATAGCAAATGAAAATTGTTATAATATATGTGTGAACAGTGGCCTACAATTTTCCGTGACAAAGTCAGCATTGACATACAGTATGTGAATGCAACAATGCATCAAACCTTCCTCACTTCCAAGAGTGCTGAGCTAGTATGAAGATATAAATTGTAAACTGCATATTTTAATATTAAAATTTATAAAAAAGTGCATATATCTATATAAATAAAATTAGAGTTTTGTCTGTATTTGGAATAAATTAGTGAAATTTGATTAAAGAAGATCCGTCCTTGTTACAAACATTAATAACTACACAACATCAAGAAATTTAACTGTGAATAAGACATCAATTTTGGTGAGATCACTCCAGTAGACATTTTCTTTCCTTGGATCGAAACCATTAGAACATTTTTAAGCCTAACTTTTGAACTTTTGTACCAGAATTTAAAAGTCAAGAAGCTAATAGAAGCTTATTCAGAACATTAATTAATTCAACCTATCAGAAAATAATTTGAACATAATTTATATTTCAAAACAAAATTTAATTAGGCTATATATAATCACAAGATTAAATTCAAACGCCGCTCGATCACCCCACCTGAGATAAAGATCCATGCAATATAACCCCTCAACCTAAATTAGAACTATTGTAATAGGCCTAGCCTAAAGCTTAAATTAGTAAATTCATTTGCCACCTTTTGAAAAAATTTATTGTGAACCCTTAGTTTCTTTTCTTTTACCATCAATTTTGTATTGTAATGAAATAAATTTAAGTTTAGTTACTGTACATGGAGTTTCCATTGTATTCCTAGCTTACACTGGTTACACTGCATAATTTAAGAGTAAAAGCTCTTTCTCAAAATATATAGTTAAATGTAGTTGAAATCGAAATTTCCTGAGTAATTTACGTCAGAATGTGAAATGTTAAATTTTTTTACGATAACATAATTTTTATGACCTTTTAAAAACTACATAAAATTGTTATAACCAACCTCAGATTCGGAGATATATAAATTGTAGGGAATTTATTGCAGTTTCAGATGGTGATGGAAACGATCCACCACCAAAATATATTTTGAACTCTCTTCTTTTACAAACTATATTTCTCGCTACATAATAGTCACTCAATACTATTTTATATATATGAAAATGAATCCTCAGAATCTCCATCTTTCTAAAAGTATAATATAAGTCTCAGCTTGAACTGTACTCGCCATTAATAGTTACGGCAGCAGGAACAATGACCGCGACGCGTTTTGCGCCTTTGTTTGTGTTATGTTTATTGGATCTGATGATTGTATAGCTGTTAAGTTATGTACCGCAATAGTTTCATTATACAGAAATACTATTTACCTATTGTGTACTACTCTTAAAAGTTGTCAATTAAAAAATTAGTGGTTCTAAACAACAACAAAATCCATTATACTCCTGATTATACTTATCGTAAATTTAAAAAATATAATTTTTGGTGACATTTTGTCAATTTCCGTGAAACCACTACATAATATCTTTGTAGAATGAATTTTTCTGCACAGTTTGACATGTCTAACGTATTCATATGACTTTTGGTTCTTGAGATATAAGCTATTTTGTGCGCGGCGGCCCCCCGGGCGGCCCCCCAACTTCACCCCTTCCCCCCCATGTTATTAACCACTTAGAAATGCGACAACATCGATTTTCTTCATCTACTAGGTACCCATAGCAACAATCAAAAGTCAAATTTCGTTACACTTTTATGCATGCTCAAACCCCCTCAGCGCCTGGACTAGACCTAAAAAGGACCTTGGTAAAATGTACTGGGAATAGGAAACGTCCACATAGGAAGTAGCTATGTTAAACCTTGGTTCAGACCCTGTAACTTTTCTTTCTAATATCCACAGTATCTATTGACACTATTAATACATTTTGATATGACTTATGAATATTCTAAATTATGATTAACGAAAAATCTGACACAAATGAAACGTCATGAAACGTACTGCAAGTTAAATGAATCCTGGGTCTAAAATGCAATTTGAAGTGAGGTCTAGATTATATTTCTGAACCGTAATTTAACATGGCAACGAAAACGAGACTCACTTTTGTGTGTGTGTCATTTAGTCACTCATCCTCAAGCAGTTTTCCTACATTATCTTTATTTAACCTCACTAGAAGTCCGTTTATAATATGTAGCATAAGTGTGACGTTGCGAAACCCGCAGAGGTTGCGGACCGTGTGGACATATTCAAATGTTATACAAGAGGTCAAACTGTAGCCTGGTTATGTAACCAGGTCGTGACGTGCTGTAGGACGGCCACAGCAGACACCTCCACCTACACTACACAGGTCTAGGAGACACCTCCACCTACACCACACAGGTCTAGGAGACACCTCCACCTACACCACACAGGTCTAGGAGACACCTCCACCTACACTACACAGGTCTAGGAGACACCTCAACCTAAACCACACAGGTCTAGGAGACACCTCCATCTACACCCCACAGGTCTAGGAGACACCTCCACCTACACCACACAGGTCTAGGAGACACCTCCACCTACACCATGCCGGTCTAGGAGACACCTCCACCTACACCACGCCGGTCTAGGAGACACCTCCACCTACACCACACAGGTCTAGGAGACACCTCCACCTACACCACACAGGTCTAGGAGACACCTCCACCTACACCATGCCGGTCTAGGAGACACCTCCACCTACACCACGCCGGTCTAGGAGACACCTCCACCTACACCACGCCGGTCTAGGAGATACCTCCACCTACACCACACATGTCTAGGAGACACCTCCACCTACACCATGCCGGTCTAGGAGACACCTCCACCTACACCACGCCGGTCTAGGAGACATCTCCACCTACACCACACAGGTCTAGGAGACACCTCCACCTACACCACACAGGTCTAGGAGACTCCACCACCTACACCGCACAGGTCTAGGAGACACCTCCACCTACACCACACAGGTCTAGGAGACACCTCCACCTACACCATGCCGGTCTAGGAGACACCTCCACCTACACCACGCCGGTCTAGGAGACACCTCCACCTACATCACCCGAACTAAAAGATGACGTAGTGATGACGACAATATCACTAGCCACACCTACACTAGTACCAGTGGCGACATGTATCCTATATATAACCTTTGACTTTAAGGGGACTTAAGTAACATTTTGTCAATTTCCGTGAAACCACTACATAATATCTTTGTAGAATGAATTTTTCTGCACAGTTTGACATGTCTAACGTATTCATATGACTTTTGGTTCTTGAGATATAAGCTATTTTGTGCGCGGCGGCCCCCCGGGCGGCCCCCCAACTTCACCCCTTCCCCCCCATGTTATTAACCACTTAGAAATGCGACAACATCGATTTTCTTCATCTACTAGGTACCCATAGCAACAATCAAAAGTCAAATTTCGTTACACTTTTATGCATGCTCAAACCCCCTCAGCGCCTGGACTAGACCTAAAAAGGACCTTGGTAAAATGTACTGGGAATAGGAAACGTCCACATAGGAAGTAGCTATGTTAAACCTTGGTTCAGACCCTGTAACTTTTCTTTCTAATATCCACAGTATCTATTGACACTATTAATACATTTTGATATGACTTATGAATATTCTAAATTATGATTAACGAAAAATCTGACACAAATGAAACGTCATGAAACGTACTGCAAGTTAAATGAATCCTGGGTCTAAAATGCAATTTGAAGTGAGGTCTAGATTATATTTCTGAACCGTAATTTAACATGGCAACGAAAACGAGACTCACTTTTGTGTGTGTGTCATTTAGTCACTCATCCTCAAGCAGTTTTCCTACATTATCTTTATTTAACCTCACTAGAAGTCCGTTTATAATATGTAGCATAAGTGTGACGTTGCGAAACCCGCAGAGGTTGCGGACCGTGTGGACATATTCAAATGTTATACAAGAGGTCAAACTGTAGCCTGGTTATGTAACCAGGTCGTGACGTGCTGTAGGACGGCCACAGCAGACACCTCCACCTACACTACACAGGTCTAGGAGACACCTCCACCTACACCACACAGGTCTAGGAGACACCTCCACCTACACCACACAGGTCTAGGAGACACCTCCACCTACACTACACAGGTCTAGGAGACACCTCAACCTAAACCACACAGGTCTAGGAGACACCTCCATCTACACCCCACAGGTCTAGGAGACACCTCCACCTACACCACACAGGTCTAGGAGACACCTCCACCTACACCATGCCGGTCTAGGAGACACCTCCACCTACACCACGCCGGTCTAGGAGACACCTCCACCTACACCACACAGGTCTAGGAGACACCTCCACCTACACCACACAGGTCTAGGAGACACCTCCACCTACACCATGCCGGTCTAGGAGACACCTCCACCTACACCACGCCGGTCTAGGAGACACCTCCACCTACACCACGCCGGTCTAGGAGATACCTCCACCTACACCACACATGTCTAGGAGACACCTCCACCTACACCATGCCGGTCTAGGAGACACCTCCACCTACACCACGCCGGTCTAGGAGACACCTACACCACACAGGTCTAGGAGACACCTCCACCTACACCACACAGGTCTAGGAGACTCCACCACCTACACCGCACAGGTCTAGGAGACACCTCCACCTACACCACACAGGTCTAGGAGACACCTCCACCTACACCATGCCGGTCTAGGAGACACCTCCACCTACACCACGCCGGTCTAGGAGACACCTCCACCTACACCACACAGGTCTATGAGACACCTTTACTACACCACACAGGTCTAGGAGACACCTCCACTTACACCACACAGGTCTGGGAGACACCTCCACCTACACCACACAGGTCTATGAGACACCTCCACCTATACCACACAGGTCTATGAGACACCTTTACTACACCACACAGGTCTAGGAGACACCTCCACCTACCACGCAGGTCTAGGAGACACCTCCACCTATACCACACAGGTCTGGGAGACACCTCCACCTACACCACACAGGTCTATGAGACACCTCCACCTATACCACACAGGTCTATGAGACACCTTTACTACACCACACAGGTCTAGGAGACACCTCCACCTACCACGCAGGTCTAGGAGACACCTCCACCTATACCACACAGGTCTATGAGACACCTCCACCTACACCACACAGGTCTGGGAGACACCTCCACCTACACCACACAGGTCTGGGAGACACCTCCACCTACCACGCAGGTCTAGGAGACACCTCCACCTATACCACGCAGGTCTAGGAGACACCTCCACCTACCACGCAGGTCTAGGAGACACCTCCACCTATACCACGCAGGTCTAGGAGACACCTCCACCTATACCACGCAGGTCTAGGAGACACCTCCACCTACCACGCAGGTCTAGGAGACACCTCCACCTACCACGCAGGTCTAGGAGACACCTCCACCTATACCACGCAGGTCTAGGAGACACCTCCACCTATACCACACAGGTCTATGAGACACCTCCACTTACACCACACAGGTCTGGGAGACACCTCCACCTACACCACACAGGTCTAGGAGACACCTTTACTACACCACACTGGTCTAGGAGACACCTCCACCTACCACGCAGGTCTAGGAGACACCTCCACCTACACCACACAGGTCAAGGACGAGGATCTACAATGTGTTTGAGAGGTTCACATTGAGGCATGTCATCAGTTATGCGCGTTTTTTAGTAGGTAACGCAAAAATTGTATGTCCTGTGTAAAATATTTAATTGAATATTTTAGCTCAAAATATAAACTTACATCAAGAGAGTCTAACTTCTGGCAAACAGCACTCCCCCTCACAAGGTAGATAGATCATCCTGAACCTTTTACCAATGAATAAAGCAATTTGCATTCTTAGGCAACCGAAAAAAACCTATACTGTAGTCATTATTTACTTAATTTTTTGTATAGTGTTACAAAAGAACCACGAATTAACCCGGCACTAAATTTATTGTACCTAGTAGTTTTTCTTAGCGTTCGTCTTCGTTCTTTGTATCCATGGTACACAACCCAAACAAATACAGCGTCTTCAACATCCATAGCCTTCCAACGGGATTGGTTTTAATTAGTTTTAATATGTAAATTAGAGGTTCCAAATAATGTTTAATCAATAAAAACGTCAGAGAAAACCTACATAAAAGAATAATACAACGTTTTACAAGTCTTACAGCTGTTACTTGCGAAAAAGATAATTATAAGTACTCATAGTCGCAACTTGATGATGAAATATTATCATCGTTAGTGAACTGCAATAAATAAAAGGGAGAATGTCCGGCGATGATGTAATCATCAAGGATGTCATCACCCGAACTAAAAGATGACGTAGTGATGACGACAATATCACTAGCCACACCTACACTAGTACCAGTGGCGACATGTATCCTATATATAACCTTTGACTTTAAGGGGACTTAAGTAAATTCAATCTGGACGAGGTTTAATTTTTTTTATCATAATAGTAAAGTTACTCACAGAAGGTGTTGCAGTATAAAGTTCAATTTTCTCCCTTTGGTTTTTTTTCTGAGACTAATGATGTGACAGAAAAATGCTTCAGTTTTAAATAAGTTGTCCTTACAGAGTTTGGTTTGGTTGAAAAGTTTAGGTTTGCCACAAAAACATTATTTTTTGTCAGATCACTCTAATGGAGGGACGATTCAACTATGTTTATGTTTATTATAAAACAAGCAACAACTTTAACATGTGAATATAATTTATCTGTTGTCAACAATATAACTGTGTTAACTTATGGAGGTGGTTGGGTAATGCAGACATTTTCCAAGTCAGTGGATATGTCATGGAAATGGGAGATTGCACAATACCTGTTGGTGGATCTAATTAAATGCTATTTGGAAATGATTATCAATAATTAGCTTGTTAACGAATTCAACGTTAATTTGGTAAGAGGGGTTAAGCTAACTAATATTTTTAAAAAGAGTAATAATTGCTAGGTTGCACAACACCTGTTTGACGCTATCTGAATATCCGTTTGGGATTGGGTGTTGATCAATTAGACTTAATTAATTATTAAGTGAACTATTACTGTTACTATTTGTACTACTATATGTATACTATACTAACTATTTGCAAGTATGAGCTATCTAACATTTTATGGAGAGCAACTACGATTGCACAACACCTGTTTGAAGCGCTGAAACAATACGCGTAGTCAATAACAATTAACATTTTCAAGAAATAACAAGTTTAAAAATTTTAATAGTTAAGTATAAGCTGTGTAAAGTTTCGTTGGGAGAAACTAAGAGATTGCACAACATGTTCTAGTAGCTCTTTGTTTTGAGATTGTATTGAGGTTTAACCCCAGTACACATAAACACAGTTATTTGCATCATACTGTAGCCAAAACTACTGGTTTATACATGCGTTGAGGGACTAATGTATTTCTTTTAAGAATTAGTCAAGTGAATGTGAAATTCGTCCGATTATTTTGCATAAAAAATAGTTCCTGTACATCGTATCTTTATATAAAATAATTTGTGTTTTTAAATGTGTTACATGGACTACAAATACACTCCTTCAACATTAAGAGATTTTGTATTGCTTAATAATTTTTGTCTAATAAAATAGGAATCCATTATTGTGTTTGGTGGGGTAGTACATTTTACATCTAAATGACAGAAACAGCTGTCCGTATATGATAGGAAAACAAGAAGGAAACTATTTTAGAAGCTCATTCGAAGAGGTTACTTTTAGGGTGTTTATTTCTATACAGAATGGTGCATATTGCCAAAAAAGTTCGTCACACGGACAAAAGTTGTCTTTCCCGACCCAGCTCATTTTTAAGCAATGTTTTAAATATACAAAAATCCAACCCATACCGTATGTGCCAATACAAGTTGATATTTCGTGTAGCATGTTTATTTATTTGTTGAGGCAATTCCACATCGCAACATACGAGATGATCTCAGCCATGACTTCATCCTCTGCAGTGACCCGTGGTCGACCACCTAGGCACCCGTCGTCGCCCGGGGACTCCCGAGACCTCACGACCACGACCACGGTCTAGGAGTGGCGCGGCGTCATCCTCGTCTACACTTGGGAAACTGTTAATGTCAGTTACTGTGGGTAGATGACCTGATCGAGAGGGATTCACGGGGAAGCCTGGTTGTTATGACAACACGATTAACTCGATGTGCTTAAGGAAACACTACAGATAAATTTAGCGGTATTATGGACCCAGCTGTCCTTGATAATTGGGCTCTTAAATAGTAATGCCTAAAGAAACAGCTGGTCTCAATCAACAATGTACATATCGTCTTTCTAATTTTCAAATCAAAAACGTGTTGAGCAATAACATTCTTGCATAACAAGTTCTTCAACTAATTTCGATCCTCTGAAAATATAATTATCTCAGCCATTATTTTGACACCAACTTAGAATAAAAAGATGCAAATACCTAAGAAAAACGGTTAAGTGTTATAAATAATTCAAATTCGTGAAGAGGGACACGTGACAAAATTGAAAGTGAAACTCAAATCGACAATAAGGTTCTGAGTCACACCAGAAATGCCAAGGACAATATACCAAATTGGTCAGTTGCTCGTTTCCAGACCACAAGAGACGGATGGCTTGTTATTACTTAAAAGCTTTAGTAAATTTCGTTTAAATAATTTCACGGGAAAATTAATTAATTAAAAGTGGTCCTCTTGACTTAAGATTCGTCAAGTCATCATCTATTAGTATTATATTAGATTTACATGACGCCAACTTCAGGGTGCATTTTTAAGGCGAAGATGAACTTTTCAATTTTGCATGAATGAGGTAACAGCGTTGTTACCTGATTAACTGATTAAGATCAACTGGTTCTTCGCTCAGGACGATTGAAAAAGTCCAATGATCAAGGATAGCTGGATGCTAAATCCAGTTTCGAACAAACAAAAAGCTACTTGCCTTTTCTTACACTGAACACACAGCATTCCAATCACAAACCACTATTTACTCATCTAGTCGGCTTACTGTACGTATGTAACAAACACAATACATTTGTTGTATTTGTTGACTTGTACTTTAAATTTTCTCTAATATCTGGCATTATATCACAGACACGCAAAATCAAATATTATGTTTGTAATACACCTACATGAGTGGAAGGTTTCCAAGGCATGCATTTTCCAACAATATATTGCATAAGCTGGTCGTTTAAGATGGATAGTTAAAGGATTAGGTTCACTCTTCGAGAAAAACTCTTCAAGGAATCCTAATGGTTTAGTTATGTTCCATACTATGGCGATTTTAATCCTGTTAATTAATCTGAATAAATTAATATAAACTCACTAAAACCACCTCATGGACTGTGTGATAAAACAGACACTAGGAACTCTAGCGGGACAACGTGTTGAAGTATCTATTGTTATACAACCAACTGTAACATGTTTCCCAACATAAACTTTTCAAACTGTTATATTTTACAACCTGTTACGCAACGGAACCGTAGCCGAGTGACTGTTCAGAAATAGAACCATAATTAATAGGTATGGCCTTTCAGTGCTAAACCTGAACATTAGCTGTAAATAGTTGGTAACTGCGTTCATATTTTGTGGCGTGGCAAAAAGCCGATTGTGTAAACCTAACTATAAACGCCAATGCGATAATGTTTCAAAATAAATTATTGTAAGAATAATTAATTGTATTTTCAATTGGTTTCAAAGTGTTGTTTAATTGATTCCACATACAAGAGAATAAATAATACAATTTCAGGATGAATGTATCATTATCATGTGTTATGTGGTTTTATTAATGGGTTATATTGGTCCATGTATTTGAACAACTTATAAACTTTTGATGTTTAACTGAGCAAATTGTTGTTTAAAATGCATTCTCAAAGAGGGCGAGTCTATTATGTTTAAAGTATTATTGGTAACATTTGATCATTGATACGTAAAAACTAAACAGATTTTTAATTATTGTTATACAGTAGCTCGGATTTCCTGGCATTTAAATCTTTTTAGTTTAGTGCATGTTTCATTAACTATGCACATTTAGTAATTTTCAGTAGTTTTCTGCCAATGCTGGGTCTGTATTTTCATCTAATATCATGTTTAAGTTCCTTCACACCTGAAGACCATCGTAAAACGTCTTATCTACTATCATTACCGGGACATGTACTCAATTGATTCCATAAAATATTGTTTTCATCTAACTCACCTAGTAACAGCACTAAAACATCATTTTGGCACTGAAACACCTAATTACGGCTGATTATTTAATTTCAGTGAACCAACAAACTGACATGCATTGTTGGTAAGGACACCACATCCTGATCATACATATTATTGTTGTTTCCGGAAGTGAAGGACGACGGAAGTCATAGGGGTCGTATCAGCTGACTCTATCAACCTTGATGGAACAATGGCAACGTCATAAATTGTGTGACTCTATATATTAACTTTGATTGTACTACGCTCCTACGTATGAAAGCAGCAAATTCTATTGAATTAATATAACCTTTGAGAGGGTTTGGGTTAAAGTCTCCCTGGTTTAATCGAGAAAATCTTTTGTAATTGAAATACTACTGATTAAGTAACTAATTTCGACAACTTTGTCTTTACCAATTTATTTGTTACTCCTTAAATCCTATTTCATTGATAACTATTAATAACTACAACTTAAAGTATGTACAAAAAATACGTCTAAAACACTTCCCCCACTAATAGATTATCTCTCTTGTAATAATATATTTACACTTATACTGTTGACTCACAAGACGGTAAACACTGTACATATAAAATATGGTAAAGTTACAGATTTATCAGCTTAAAACCTAAATCACCCAATAAATCCCCCTCGATGCATCTTATATCTATATCATCTGGTTTTTAAAGAGTATTACATTGGTAGTTAAATTAGTATACAATATGAAATAAGTCATTTTTGTCCACATTAACCAAACCTTCCAAGTAAAAATAAAAAAATCTAACTTAAGTTTCTATATAGCAGTAAACTAAAGCTAGTTTTATACCTACTGCTCAGGTGCAAAATACTGTATACATGAAGTGATTTAATTCTTTTTAGTTTTGTGCAGGATCCAAGGACCATTAATTACGCTAAGTTCTTTTATGTAAGTTCAGGTCCTTCATCGAATTTGAAATCAAGCCCTCGTTGAAATCAAAAGAATTAAACTCAACATTTTTCTCCTATCCTAATTATTTGATTTAAAGGATTTAAAAAGCTAAGATATTTTTACAATTATTAAAAAGGTGGTAAAATAAAAGTAATTCACGATTGGATGCAACAGACCAACTGCATATCCGCGTACACCTCACGTGACACTACACCAGAACAGCGCAGCTACATGTTACAACATATCGCGTGCCAAAGCCGCACTCACTACTCCGCTAATTATCCTCAGTTGAGGTTTTATCTACAAATTCAATTATAACTTACGTAATCAACTTCCTGATATTTACTCTGTCATGCTTCGTGTTGAGCTCTCCTCGCCTCTTTAACATTGTCTGGTCCGTACATTATGGTGAGTATGGGAGGGAATAGATTATAGTCTGTACGATGGAACTTGTCTCCTGACCCTTTGTATATCTGGGATGAGCCCTGGCCTTAAACCATTGTTTTTAATTTGAAATATTATATGACTTTTAGTGGAGAAGGGTCTCGCATACGTATGTTTTTATCAACAAATTAAAGATATCTTTTTTTCTATAGATGGATCGAAACATTGCTTAAATGGATTCCACTCGACCAACCGCGTTCCCTACAATTATTTATACGAGTGTCAAGCATCGGTTTATCATTTGTGACAAGTTTTAGGTTTACGCTAAAAAATTTAAAAGCTGAGAATACATTTCTAAACTGTGGGTTGTGATCCACATAGATGGAATGCCTTCTTCGGTATCCAAACTTCAATGGTTTAATGTAACTTTGGGATTCATCATGAACCTACTGTGAGAAAAAATTCGCAATTTTCACGTGGGGTCCCTAACAAGACATTGACCAAGGAACATATAATCGAGAAGGAAGCGCCAAGTACTCATGTACCGTTGAGAGGAAGAGGTCCAATTAATCCCTGCTAGTTCCACTGGTCGCCACTGACAGCGCTGCGGTCGCTCCTTGACCTTTTACTGACCACCGTAGAGTTCAAAGGCCAAGGAACACGACTGCGCTTCCGTTACTTTATGGAACATTGAACATTGTAGTCTGTGAGGTGTGGATTTGGGAGTTCCAATATCCTACAAAAGTAAAACAACCTGGAGTCTTACAATACATTCTGTAGACAACGAACAGAATCATTTTGTTGCCTACAACCACAGTTAATTACTAGTTCAATCCCTTTATTTTCATCTTTCTGTGTTTTTTTCGCTCTGAAACCACATGCAAAGTCTAGTTTGGGGCAAAGTCAACACTATGTGGGAAACTGCTAAAAGTAAAAATTAATCTGGTTTAGAAACATACAACCTATGCCGAAACTATAAATCAGCGTATGATGTATATTTTCTACTAAAAATATCTTCAGTGGTCCTGACGAATAATTATTAAGGAAGATGCATCAGGTAAACTTTTTTAGTTCTCTAACAAACACAATTTTCTTACCTCACGTCAGTGGTCCATGTCCTCCCTCTCTGTATCCTGCAACAAGAAATTATCAGTTAGTTTTAGAAACACGATATTGCTTTGACATGAGTTATTATAAATCACGTTTTGATAGTAGATATTGATACTTCGTTGGTAGTTATGCTTGAAAATGTCTAGTAAAAATATTGCTTCCAGCTTTGCCTAATTAAAATGGAAAAAGTCATGGATTTTCTCGAAGCTTCTTCTTTCTTTCAGCAATCTCTAGAGATTCTTCATGCATAACATACTTGAAGTATCTTCATTCTTCAACATGGCAACACGGAACGAATACTCCAGTGGTCTTTGACTTCCCCTCAACCCTCGTTATACAACAGACTATTACAACCGAATTACAATCAACCCTTACGCTACGCAATTCAGCTTCCGCATTGGCTGAATCTCCATAGATAAAGGCCAGGAAATAACCTGGTAACTCGGAGGCACAATACCCAGTGTGTCACGTGATAACATCAAGTGCTCCTCACTAGACTGCGACAAAGACCTGTAGAGAGCTCACATAACTGTTACGTCATCATGTCACCTGTGTTATCTCGTGACGCCATCATCAGAGACAAGGGGATAAGAGCTTATGGTGGTGAGGATGTAATGCTGACATTGTGTGATCTCGCATGGTCTCTGGATCCAGAGACCAATCGAGATATAGAAGCGAGATGATCATCAGAATAAAATAAAAGGTTCATTGTATCGATGTTAGAGCAATCTGTTGTAGAATGGTATATTGGTATAATCAACCATATATGTTGCATGATAAGAATTGTCTGACTCTGTATTGTTGGAAAAAGTTGTGCACATCATCAGATCAGAACTTGAAGCTAAAAGACAGAATGAGGATACCTTAAGTAATCGTTTATTGACTACGATGGTTTGATTCTTCACCCTTGTGAATTTATTTAGCTTGGTCCAGTTTATAACCCTCAAAAAGCTACTGACTTCAACCAAACCTTCAAAAGCTACTGACTTCACCCAAACCCTAAAAAAGCTACTGACCTCACCCAAACCTTCAAAAGCTACTGACTTCACCCAAGATTGAACTGGCAACCACTCAACATCCAACCACAGCATATAATATTTTCACACAAATCGTTAAAGGTAATTTTTCTAGAGGGTGCGACAGTTTATCGATGTCACAGTTTTGTCACGCCGAGTAGTTTGTCACGCTGGTTGCTTGTCACGCCGTCACCAAGGACGGTCCACGAGGATCGTCTGCAGAACAAAGCAGTCAATGATCGGGCCTCATTTGCGTTTGTTTCGGCAACCCAGGCTTTGCGAAACCCAGGTCTCGCTCGGTCACCCTCGGGTACTTTCGGCCAAGATGCATTTCAATGGGCGATTGCATGGTTAAACATCGATTACACCATTGCTGTTCTTTGATATGTCTTGTTGCAATGTGTGTCAATCACTCTATAACTCAATATCCCGTTGATTAACTACTTCAGATTATTTTCATATTTGGCATTCACCTAATTTATTAAACAATTTAACATGTTGACCATCAAAGTTCAATCAAATATACCCCACCATCACCTAAAATAATAAATAATAGATTGAGCTATTTTCATACTAATATAACTGATTCATAAAAGAACCTTGTTTTCTACGAATAATGTCAACGGCGAGTGTTTGATACCCTGTTTTGACGTGATCGATTGTGTTTGACTGTGCCGTAGTACTTATATGATTAGTCAAATGTATTTGGAGAAAACTGGCGAAATTTTAACGAGGGCATATTACAGTATAGAAGTCTTAATGCTCCAACCACAAGGTCAGCAACACCCCTGGAGTTTGAACACTTGGATAACAATACTCGTTAACGTTGCAGACCTGGTCAATGATTTTAAATCTACCTTCACCTCCGGTTTGGGGTAACCTGTGTGTGTTCACAGAACTACTCTTCTAAGGTGATGCAGCAGTCGTGAAGCAGAGCCGTTGAGAACACGTGTTGTAACTTGGCACAGGCTCAGGTGAAAGCCGTGACGCAAGCAGCAAGTCACTGTGTCAATCTGAAGCTGCAACCCCTGCTGGGATACACTGCTGCAACTGGTATTTGGCAAACAGTGACGATGTTTGGAACAGCTCATCAACAACGTTTGGCACTACCTGCTACTTATTTATTTTCGTGTAAATATGACGCTCTTCGTTTGAAGAAAGAAAACTGTCCTTGTGCAGCCTGATGATGGTGTCACACAGACACCGAAACTAGTTGTTCTAACAACAAATTTGGATAGCTTAATAGCAGGTATTTGAACCTTTTTTAATATTATTTGGCAATCCGGAGGCTAACAACTACAATGAAGTAAACACTTTAAGGCACAACCTTTTTACATGGCGATTTCAGGCCAAACAAAGACATGTAAGACTCATATCATGAAATTATACGCAGAGGAAACTTTTATGGAACACATTTTGTCTTCAGGTCCTGTATATGTGTAATAATGGTTCAGAGTATATGCAGTTGATAGTCATGTATGTGTCCATTGATAAATTAATTAAATCCAACTTATACACTAAGAAAATGTTAAATAAAAATCATAATAAATAATATGACATAACAATTTTCCTCACGTTACAGCAATTGAATGAACCATATTTCGAAATTAAGTAAGAAATCACAGTGACCAAGTCGCTCGTCCTGTTGAATTAGATAGATGAAATCAAATTAGAACCGCTGGCGCACATAAAATCCAACTATTGCTACAATTGTCCGGTTTTCCGTTCGAGTTACGTAGCAGAAATTATAAAGATTCGTCTCAAATTAGAATGAGGCGAACGTGGAAATGGTTTCCTGACGGACAATTCCTTGCTTCCGTAGCTCCGGGAATGGGTTGGCCCTTACAATCGGGTTGGTGAAATTACAATTACACTGATACGTAATTGACAGTAATTAAATATGACTCTAGATCCAGTCTTGTAGAATGTAATTCAGTTACATGTGAAGGACAGTTTCTGAAGACTCGTTGTGATTATGGAGAAGGGACGATTGTAGAATGGGGCTGAGGCAATTAATGGAGAAGTGGTACAAGGATTTTTATAAAATTAAAAGAGGATATTGTTGATGAAAAAACGAATGTAGGAGTACAATGTCATTAATTTACAAAAATGGGTTTACAAATAAACGTTGGATTTTGCTACACATACAGTGTATGATGTCTTCACACATCCTCTAAAGGCAATTCCAGTTATGCCAAGGTCTTAAGTCGAATCAACGATTGGTATTATGTCATCGTTGAGTTGAATGAACTTAATTCTTTTCTAAAACGTAATCTAAAATAAGAAGAGGCGTAAAATGGATATGTAGAAAATAATTAATACGTACGATTCTGAACCAAAGGGTATTCTGGATGAGCCCTTTGTGTGTACATGGTTGTAAGGGTTTATTATAGTCTGCACAAGGAGAACACAAGCAAAATCTGTTTTTCAATCGCTGACAACACGACATTAAATAAGCTAGAACTCTTGGTAAAGCTAAAAGGAGCCAAGACAAATCTTTTCAATCAGTCTCCTCGTGGTTTTCATATATGATTTTCAATTATATCGTAGGAGAGTAATGACCATTTAATGTTATTAAGTGATTATTACGATTAAAGAATAATAAATGAGATCTTGCCACTCTAACCTGTGATATCATCTTTTTCAAAGAAGAAAAATCCTTGGGGGTTGTTATGAAGGTTAGACCTTTGTCTTGGAGTTTAGGGAAAGAATCGGTTATTGTTGTGTTATGTAGTTTAAAATACAAAACAAACTATTGATTTTTGCAGTACTCACATTTACTAGGTAATTCTGGTACCTGGTGTGTAGGAGCTCACCTTGATCTATTTCACTATCTATCCAGATTATTTTAGATGATACGTTTCTCATAGAGAGAGAACTAGGTAGAAGTCCCTAAACCATACACTTAAAGCCATACAATAATTTGTATGACAACTCCCTACGTTTTACGACTAATATAGTCCTAAACATTGAACATAAGACTATTTCACAGTCCAGTGACTCACGAGTCATTATCCACATGACCGGATGCGGGCGTCTCCAGCCAACTTGTCCTCACACCTGTCCGCTAACTGTTCCACTCAAGCAACTCACAGGTAGCTAGATTCGTTACTTTTGTTGTCACTGTTACAAGTGACAATCCAACAGGGATAGCTACGAAATTTAGAACACTTAGTGAGCTAACTTACAATATTTGCCACTGTTGAGGAAATAGGGAGAAAATAAGAGTTGCTTTAAAAGTTATATTACATTACACTGCTTGTTGTACATGTTTTGCATGTTTGGTTTTTGTATAATAATGTGTCACGAAAAGGCTTCAGCCTAAATTAAAAATGATATTCAATGTAAATCGTTCACAGTTTCAAAAATACCTATCCTTTTATCTTTTTTAAAAGCATGTACGAGGGGAAACGGCCGATAGAGGGTATTCTTTTGCTAGTGTGAGTTATAAATCTTACCAAAGATTAAAGATAGGTATACTCTTTTACCTATGAACTTACTCAATACTTTCAAGGATGGTAAGCCTGCAACAGAGGTATTTATTGCTTGTACGTGGGATATATAGAATGAGATTCCCTTCCATGCCAGGTTAGGTTAGGTTATAGTTATGTGTAAAATTTGATGGTTAGGCTATGTTTAAGTATGGTTGGAAAGGTTCCATGTGCAAGCTTACACTTGGAGGAGCTCTTGCGTTCGGACCTACGATCTTTACCCAAAATGCACTTTCATGACTCTTGCAATATCAGTTCTTTGATATAGCAGAGTCTATCGTTGATTCACTTATAGACATTCAATCTAGTGTAAAAATACTATCTTTCAACATTACAAAACCATGAGTATCACATGACCAGAAGAAGCGTGAAAATCTATTTTAAGACCTTTCTTTATTTATATCTCGAATAATTCCTAAATCTGAAGAAAATTCTAAAATATGACAAACGAAAGAGAAACGTCTCGATTGAGGAACCGAGGATAAATCATGACTCTGCGAACGTGTGACATGTGAATGTTGCAGGAAACTGTGAATATGAACCGGAAATGGAGACGGAACATTGTCATACGTGTCAGCAGGGCGAGCGGAAGTAGTTATAGCTGTGGAGGTGTTTGCCAAGCACCAAGCTGTTGTTTGTGCCAAGTGAGTTACTTGTTAGTAGTTAGCTGTTACGGTTAACTCTCTAATTTGTTGATAAACGAGGGTGAAGATTAAATTGATTTAACTTTGTCTTATCACTTTACTGTTGAAATAAGAGACTTCTGTCCAATGGATAGCAGATAGTACATTTTGATGCAGTGAATTCATAATGTAGGAAAACCCCTCGCTGCTCTTCATAATGTAGGAAACCCCCTCGCTGCTCTTCATAATGTAGGAAAACCCCTCGCTGCTCTTCATAATGTAGGAAAACCCCTCGCTGCTCTTCATAATGTAGGAAAACCCCTCGCTGCTCTTCATAATGTAGGAAAACCCCTCGCTGCTCTTCATAATGTAGGAAAACCCCTCGCTGCTCTTCATAATGTAGGAAAACCCCTCGCTGCTCTTCATAATGTAGGAAAACCCCTCGCTGCTCTTCATAATGTAGGAAAACCCCTCGCTGCTCTTCATAATGTAGGAAAACCCCTCGCTGCTCTTCATAATGTAGGAAAACCCCTCGCTGCTCTTCATAATGTAGGAAAACCCCTCGCTGCTCTTCATAATGTAGGAAAACCCCTCGCTGCTCTTCATAATGTAGGAAAACCCCTCGCTGCTCTTCATAATGTAGGAAAACCCCTCGCTGCTCTTCATAATGTAGGAAAACCCCTCGCTGCTCTTCATAATGTAGGAAAACCCCTCGCTGCTCTTCATAATGTAGGAAAACCCCTCGCTGCTCTAAAGGAGAACATTTGATGCAAATATAAAGATAAAGGTAAATGACGATTGGTGATGTAACTATTTAAGTAGATGCATTATCGATGCTCAAGAGAAAACCTTTGACGCAACTATGTAGTAGGTAAAAGGCACTCACGCTGCACGAAAAGCGAACGTTTGATGTAGTAAGATAGTGATAGGGATGTAATAAAGACGCAAAAAGAATTTTTTTGAAGGACTACAACTACTGCGGATATTTGTAATAACTTGTAAAACAAAAATTCAACTACGCTCCTTAAGCTTCATCTTATGCTTTATTTTATCCGACTTAAACACAAAATTGCCTTTGAGACTATTCACAATGGAACCAATATAATTGTAAGGAAAATGCAAACTCAATACTTATGGCTATGGAGACGATTATATCTAATTCTTCACACCAAGTCCTGTAAGTAAAAGAGGTCAACAGACCGGAGGCCGACGTGTCGCACGACGCACGTGAGTGTTGATACGATGTCAGATGAAGGTCACTCATCGTCCGTTAATGTACAATTCCGAATGCGGCCGACGTACCTATTGTATCGTCGCGGTGGGCGGATGACGGTCCCATTCTTGTGGGTTGTGGGTCTGGCAGAGACAGAAGTGTACCGGACGACTGTAGTACCGGGTTGGCTCACAACACTACTTTCTACAATGTACATGCAAAAGTAAAAGGGTCTCAAAATGACTTTTGACTTGGAAAAATATAATATTAGGTAGCCGATTGGTTTTTTCAAACCTGAAGGCTGCCGGTTAGTTCCAAGAGAGATGTCTTCTTGACTTATATTATAGATGCCATTCGTCATTAGATCATTAGACTAAATTATTAATTATCTCTGAAAAAAGTTGAATTCATATTGTAACAAACTGAGGGTTTAAACCTTTTGGATCAGGCTAAGTTAGGTTATGCCATTTCGTTATATATGAATGGAGTATAAAATATGATGGAGTTTATGAAATGATGAAAATAAAACACCTCTCTTAACCAGGCCCAATTTGCAATTTGCATTGAAAATGAGATGAGAACGTATCTCCTTCAACCAACTCTGGGTTCCATGGAAAAACACGACATGAGGGGTGTCTTTATTAAGGGGTTGGAGCAGCTAATGGATACCTAAATAATCTTCAAGGAGTCAAAGTGACAATCCTAATGAACCACCGAAACGTCATCAACAGTTTACGATTGTAAATTAGGACACGTGCCTAGTCTTCTTCACGTAGCGTAGCCATTGAAATTCGTGGATTAACGCAACCCCGTTATCTCAGATTAGCGACACATCAAGGCGAGATGTGTCCATTAAACAGGGTCAGTCACGACGCCGAAGACGCCCGAAGATGGCCGAAGACAGCCGAAGGTGGTCTGTAACCGTTACAGAGTGTGACGCAAGCACGATCAGAGGTGGTCCAATACTCGTAATGACTCATGATGTTGTGGAGAAAAAGATTACGGTTTCTGATATCAGAGTTGAGAACAGAAAATTCTTAGACGTTCAAAGTAAAAAAATAAGTATATCCAGTAATGGTGGCTGATAAGCTGCAGGTGAAGAGTCTCAAAACATTTTATCTAATGAAGCAGCCTAAATAATTGACCAATGACCTAAAAGTAAGAAGGCTAGCTTAGATACGATTATTGACTTGTAGTCTTAAACAAACTTACATGACTAAAGTTACGTCACAATATATCCCAGCAATTATATCTCTTCGATACTCAAGTCAGGGGAACCTACTCGATTTAAGCTAAAGGTGCCTGTCATTTCACATTAGTGAAAGGTTTTTAGTCGTGGTGTTGGAGTGGGCTTGGAAATCAGCAAAACTGAAAGTTCAACTTTAATTTGTGGAAGAACTAGCATCTGGAATATTGGTATGGCAATAGGGTATTCCAGCTTCTTACCAAAAACATCCCAGTTCTGTTGATCAAAAGGTTTTTGAAATAAGTTGTTCATTTAAATTTGTTTACGATGAAAAGTCTTTCGTACTCAACTCATCACGCCAATGTTTACTCTGCAAAACCGAGATTCAGTTGAGAAAGTCTTTAATGTAATTTTTCAGAAAATTGGAAACCTGATTCATTTTGTAGAACTCCAGGTTACCTTAGGATTGGGTAATTTAGCAGCACAATCCGAGTAAGCATTACCACAGAAGGAGGAGTGCATTCCCTTACTCTGTGGCATTACCCAACCTAAAGAACCACAGAGTGCACTAGACTAGAGCGACGTTGTGTAATCGAAAGTGGTTTCGATCTCGTATGAAAAGTCTATTAGCGCTGACATGCACACGAACACACTAACGTACACCTACACCAACACATGCTCGACTTACAAAACCTTCAACACCTCACACCATTAGCCACTCCGGTATTCTCCTTTCAAGCTGTTGCAATCTGGGAGGGTAAAATAACGTGTCTGCCTGGATATAGCCAGAGTTAAATTGTAATACCCTGTAAATATCGTGTAGAATGTTCTATTTAGTTGTCAAAAGTGCTGTATTAAAAAGGATTTTAAAGAATAGGAAATGATCTAACTGAGCATCCAACGAAAATCTGTTTTAATGAATATAGTAGAAAAATCTTCTATGGCTAAAGAGGAACTATCTTGTTGTAAAACTCAATCTCCATGTTAAACTTAAGTATATTTTACGAAAAAAGAAAAATCATTTCACCAACAAATGTTGCTGCGAAATTTCCTTTCTTAATAGCTATCTTTTCAAACCTTTAATCTCAACAAAACTCTAATGTCAACTTATCGCAAACAATGGTTTATTTTACGCTCTCAACAACCGTTATACGAGTATGAAAACGATTACGTCAATAGTCCCACTAACTCTTAAAGGCCATAACTATGATCTCTTTAAGGAAAAGAGGATACAGCTCAACAGCTTGTACATATCGATGGGATGTTTCTTCATTGCCCAGTTAGTGAGGATTGATGATCTGCGGTAAATTAAAAACGTCAACTCATGAGATTTCAGCAACTCTTCAGTACAATGGGTCTCAAATGCGGACAAGTGGATTAGCAGTGAAAGCAACCGTGATACTTGTTGCGTAAGAAACAATTGCAAACAAAACAACGAATGCATTAAGTCAGCAGTGGCCTCCCACCGCCATCTTAATATTGGGAAGAAGAAGAAAGCTAGAACAATCAGCTGATTACAATGATAATTAGCCCGTGGCGTTGCTAGCGGTGGTTATGTGGACCGTTGCGTTCCATTGGTCATGCTCTAACATTGTTTAGTAAGCTGTTGTGTGGATAATTACATCAGTAAGGCTGACGGCGAAGAAAAACAATGGCCGATGTAGGCCACGTTTACCGGAATGTCTGGACCTCATTGACTATAGATGATGCAGTCATTCGAGAACATGAGGAGTCCAAAAACCAGGAGTCCATCATCGTCCAACAGAAGATTGACATTAGTGTTCGTCTAGTAATCAATATGGCTCCTGCCCCATCCGGAGAAAGGTCAGTAGCTATTGCATGGCTTGAAACTTTACCAATCTGTCCATGATTTCTGGGATGTCAATGAGTTGATCATGAGAAAAGTCAGTATTTTTTGATGGTTTGAAACCAAACCCAACTGTTTCTGGATTTTAAAATAAATGGATCCTGACTGATAAAGCAGCTGATATTAGCCAGTTACAAAACTATACCGATCATCTCACACCATTCTACACTCACCCTTCACTCATAAAATTTGGGTTAAAATACGCACCTAGATGGCGTCCCCATCTCAAATAATAGATTATTGATTATCTCACCAATTAACTCCATCACCATAAAACTCTCTGATAAACATGTTACTGGTTTACAAAAACTCCAATCTGGGCAACATTCAGATTCTGGATCAGAAAGCAATGCTACATGATAAATGTAGTCAAACTACCCTGTATTTCCAACCTTTATTCAATTTCCATTTACTTCTTTTAAAACGTCTATACGAGTCTTAGATCTAAATTGACTGTCAACAAGGATTGAGTCATTTTACGGCATAAACGGTGTAGATGAAAGTGGTAAAGGATCCACGTAAAATATAGCAGAGCGTGAGTGAGAGTGAAGGAGAGCCAAAAAGCGCGCGTCTTTTGACAGTAGATGATGGAATTGAAAACGTTTTGGAGGGACAAGACGCACATTCATAAAAACTACATCAAGATGATTCAGATGTATCAAAGAATTCGTCTTGGTAAATAAATGAAAATTTCTGTTGATTTTCATTTGCGGATCCTGACGATGAATGGGTGCATGACCAATGTTATTTCCAAGAGAGAAATTTCCAAAATGGCTTTTATGTTTATAATCACTATAATAATTTTGTAAAGATTCATAAGGTTGGTGATTCGGTGACTTAGTCGGCTACGAGAAACACTCCACCGAGTGATATCTTTGGTTCGTGTCCTGCCGTTTCCCCCTAAAGTGTATGTTATGTTTATTCTTGTTCTGTATTAAGTCTACTCTTGCTTCACTTGTACTTTCTATGCACAGTCCTCTGATGCACATGTGGACTTTGAGTTTAAAAAAGAACTTTTTGGAGTTCCAAACATTTTCGTTTCAACTACTCAATACGTTTTAAATATAAGTTTGTTGAGGACAATTTGGCAAGGCAACGTGTTTTGCGACAAAGTGAAATAGAAAGTGCATCTTTGAGTGATGAACTCCTAAAATGCTAGACTTGCAAAACCAGAAACAAAACCGAAAGCAGCATCCACACGATGAGAGAGTTGAACGCCCGGTAAGGAAGAAGGCGCTTCCCAGCTGAGTACATAATGCCTTTTATAGATGAGTCGTATGTTCCAGGAGAGTGTATTGAATTATTACGTGGAGGTAAAAGTTGTATTTAAGTATTTGTACCATCCATAAACTTGATAAAGACTTTAACGCACTCAATTGTTCTTCGGGTAAAACGTTTATTCGTTAAAGTTGGCCTTAGTCTGATACAATCTGTAGATTTATTTATTCAATCCTCCATTTTATTAGTAGGATATTTTAGTTTAATTTTTTATTTTCAAAACAAGGGTAGATGATTCAAGAAATGTGAGATTTTAAAACTGTGACGAATTTACTCAACCCACTTTTCTACAGATACAGTTTCAAAATTGCATGTAGTAACTCATACATGAGGAAAATAGCCAACCCTGCCAACTTACATGATTTGTTTTCACACCTTGAAGGTTCAATAATTTGCCACTTTCAATGATATACAATCAGCTTTCTCTATAATTCCAGATATTCAATACCCTGCAGTTCATTTTACACTACCAAATTTCTTCACAGGCACTACAATTGGCGGAACCTGAACCGAATGTCGCAACGTTGCCGAATTGTGGAAACAAATAACCACAATAATCGCAGGGCTGACACAATATCGGCGTGCCCCAAGGATCAACAAGTTATTTTACAAATTGCTAACAAGAGAAACACAAGCAGCCTTGCCCTTTAACCTCGCTTTACCAATACATATCGAGAATAAACATATTCCCTTGGGGATTTAATTTCCCTATAGATCAGCTGGACACAATTTTAAGGCATGTTTATGATCCCGGCAACTCTCTATTTTGTTTGTGTTGGTGTTGTCTATTTACTTTTTGTAGCTTCTAACGTCTAATCCATTAAAATACCAGATAGAACGTTATGTAAACAAGCTAAGATTTTCTGTCGTATGTTAAACACATATCAATACAAAGATTGAAGCATACAATCACAGACTAGGGAACAAAATCCCCTAGTCTGTGATACAATTGATCATGAAATAAGTAAAACCAGCGTGCTAAAGTATCCGGAGATAGAGATAGAACTCACGTCAAAGCATGCTAGATTTCACAATAGGTTGAGTATATTTCCAGTATCTAAAGTCAATCCCAATACACATCTAACTACATCCCAAGTTGCTGACCATACTAAGAAACTCCTCCTCATCAAGTAAAAACAACCTATGTCAACAATTACTATTTCATGACTCAAATTATATTATACAATATTTATTATCAAAATACTATATAGTTTTACGAATGGGAAAACTTTTAGCCAGGTCTATCAGTTTTTATGTGCACCAGAATTTGGATGTTTTGGATGGTTTTCAGTAAGCATTGGTGGATTTAGATGGCCTGATCTGCATACCCTCATTACTATGTTAAGGTAACTTATTGATAAAATTATTTTACAACATATTTACGGTAACAAAACAATGTGTTGTTTTGATGTGTCACTTAAACATTGATACCACACTACATTCAGTTGGGGCCAAAATTTAAACAGTGTCGAAGACGCTTTCCCTACTAAACACCCTAACTGTAAACACCGTTATCCTAATCAGGAAACATATCAAACAGCAGTAAATGTCTAGGAAGATTCCCTGATTGAGACGCCACGGACGATTGGACGATTGGACGATTGGACTGGGTTATCGTACAAGTTGGTTTATGGTTGAAACCAATTAATTGGCCTCGTGTGACGAGTGCGAGAAGCAGAACCAGTTCGGAAGTGTGCGAGCGAGTGTTGGTTGATGGTTGCTACCGTCCATCAATAGGGTCAGATTCCAGATATCACAAGTGTTCCAGTTAGAACAAGCTAATGGTTTAATAAAGTCTTGGCTTTGGGACAAGATACGGGGATTGTGAAATACTACGGTGCTACCGGCTTGCCGAGGTGGCTGGGAACATTTTATCAACTGTGTTTTAAGATTCAATAAATGTTCAATGATTAAGGGAAGTTGTGGTTTGAGTTAAAAGGTTCCTTATACTTTTTAAAGATCGTATATTACCCTAAGTATGAATGGGATGTTAAAGAAATGTCAATACTGAGTTTTAACTTCAGCATGTTAATTACTACAGTAGATATTACGATGAGAGTCAACGCAGCTGTATTGCTATACAGAATCTGATTAAAAGACTGCATCTACTAAAGTATGGGATGAGTGAAGATACATGTTTATGTTTCTTATTGAGTAAGATAAGGTGATTTGAATGGAATCATTGGTTTAGCCCGGAACCAAGGATAGCTGTGTATCGGATCGTCAAATATTGTTCTTTTTAGTATGAATTCGGTTAACTCCCGATCCTTACAATTAACTAGACAATGATATTATTCAAGTTTAAGTACAATAACCACAGAATTCTCTTAGAAGCTGGCCCAGGTAATCCAAAAAGGAAGAACATCTACATTATTTTTAACTCAAGGTATTATTGCAATTAGTTATGAGAATAGTGTTTCATTGGTATAAATCCTTCAGAGTATTGCAATTTTAAATTATTCTCTAATAGGTATTAACATGACGTGGAAACTAAAATTATCTTTTAAGTATTTTGATTATGTTTGCTTCTATGTTAGATAGTGTTATAATAGCAAAAATGGCAAATTTGCCTTCAAGCAATTTTTCGAAAGCCGAATCCTCTCAAATGGCATTACCTATACATCTGTATACTTTTAAATCTTTAAAAGTATATTAAAATCTCCACAACTTGCTGCACTTTCTCATCAACCACTTCCAAGACGACCTGTAACATTCCACAAGCATTCACTCACAAACTCGTCCTCTTAGGCTCGGCAACCCTTCACTAGTTTTAAACATGATTCCAGTAATCAAAACACCCTTAACAGCTGACGTCTGATGATTCGCCACTTTCCCTCATTCCGCGGATGCACTCAACATCATCAGACGGTACTTTGCACCCACTCGCTGATATTCACTTTCACACAGTAAATCCATCGTTAGTCCTCGTCGTGACTGGGAAAGGTCCACAATTTCTAGTTTTTGAGCGTCAGAAGAAGTTCGTCCCGTCTAGTTGACCCCGACGGTAACCTATCACGACTTTTTAATAAGTGATTTTCCTTGATAACAGAATGTGTGTGTCGTTTGTGAATTATATAGAAAGCACTTCAGTATAATTTTTGAATACCTCAGAAGATGGAAAAAATCACGATTTTTGCTTTGTAACTAACGTGAAACCGTCCAAATCTCTGGAATGAAACTACAAGTAGTGCAAGTAGACTTCTCATTCTATTGTAAAGTATGAAACCTTCTTTTACGTGAGTTTCATGTGATGTTTGAGTGTGATGATAAGAATCGACTAAACAAATCTCTCGTAATTTACGATGTGTTTGACAATTGGATTATTATTTTGTTATACTACCGAGGTACGAGAAATGGTTTACAAAAATATAGCTCATACACAACGATATACAGCTATACCAAATGGGTTCTCTGAGCCTACGGCTTATAGTATTAGGTAGCTCAACCCACTATATCTAAGTAGCTTGTTATACTGTATAGTTGCGAATACATTGTAATCTATTCAAATCGACATCAATGCAACAGTAACACTCCCATGATCGTGGTAATCGTGCATTGTTATTCACATGTCTACATGGATACTTCGTTGCAACATGTAGCGCATTACATTGATTCTGTGAGTTAATCAATTAAGATACAAATTATTAATTCATACTCAGAGCCTACGTTACACCCAACGTTAAGCCCACTTATTTGTTCTTTAGTGTTTATATTATTGCAATGTCCTAACATTCTCAAGGTGGTAGTGTGTTTAATTTCGAGAAAATGCAGTAGTTTTTTTTACAATTCGAAACAGAAACCAGCTGTTATTGATTACTGGGATTGGTCCTGACAAAGGAACAGCTGATCTTGGTCGATAACCAAGCTGAAACATCTGTTTACGATCAATTTGTATTCGTAGCACGAATATTAGAACAGAAAGCGGACATAAACATAAACAAATGACGTAACTGGCCCAAACTTATAACACTAACATATGGTTTAGACACTTCCATGTCAAATATTGTTTACTTTCGGGCCAGTAACATAATTTTATTATGTTTATGATCCATACCATTTCTGAAAAGAGGTATTTCGAGACATTAATACGCTATAGTTATTGTACATATTAATTACATACTGTGTCTACCCCTATTATAAGAATTTAAATTAACAAGACTGTAGTATACATCTAAGACCTGAACATGGTGCAGACCAAGGTTGGGTGATTCCTTCACAGCCAGATTCGTAGCTGCAGAGTGGTCAGATCAAGAAGGTTCGTTACTCTATTTTGTCACCGCAGAGTCTCAAGGCCTTCTAGATCACGAGACAACAATTTCTCAACAATTCTCCGCGTTAAGAACCTTAGACATTGATTGACTGCGGTTGTAACTAATATTATCAGCCTAGGTTTATGGCTGTAACAGATTGGGACTTTCATTATCCTATTTTGTAAAGGTTAGAATACGACATAGCCAGCAGCTAAGCGATATTTTACTGAATAAATATAAATAATTTTATGCATGTAGCATTGGCGTTCAATACATCAAGTTTTATTTCCATTAAGAAATCTAGAGTCTCCGGTGATAGTTTCTGGCGATAGTGGTAGTTTCATGTCTTGTAAAAATACTTATCTTATTTGTAGAATAAATTAAGCAGTGCGCTTTAACCTCTGATGTAAATACTATATGACAAACCTTAGTTTCAATATTCGTGGTTTCTAATTAAGTTACATGGTTTGTCTAGTCATTAGTCAAGTTGGTAAAACAACAAGCAAATAGCAAACATAAAAACAAGTTGTATCCCCACAGGTGACCAAAATACACTATATTAATGGTAGGTAACATAGCACAAACAGCACATAAGGTATGTTTTCGTATTAGCATAGTTTTAAATATCTAAGCTATACTAAAACTGCATGACTGCTTTATATGTCTCATCGAAACTCTTATTTACCGGACAAACGGGGCTGAAATTGGACTGAATAAAATACAATCGAACGGCCACGCGGAAGTAAAGAAACCAGTGGGTTACTCTCGTGGGAAATTGGGCTAGCACCTCATTCAAATACGAAAATAGGAAAACCAACAAAGAGGAATGAAAAACAGCATAGGGAAAGAGAAGGCGTAGGACGGACATGACGAAGCAAACACCATGATCTACATAGTCCTCGGACCGTGCATGCATCTAGTAAAACAACAGTTAAATAGTCTGAAGCATAAAGCATGCATCACTGGCTGCTGGGAAAACAGGTCAGCGAGTGGAGATGACCATGGAATGGGACGACTGGAGATGCAGAAGAAACAGAGGTTTTCCTCATCTGATCATGTCACGTTCCACAATATTGTTCAGTATGACAAGTTCATACTGTTAATATTGTTATTGTTATTGTTGTTATTGTGTGTATAATATTGTTCAGTATGATAATATTGACAATATTATCGATACGTTTTATCTATGATGTAACATTGAGTTATTGAAAACAATACGTGTGTATGTTTGTATAAAGGACTTTTCAGCATTGGAGTAAGTTCTCCATCCACTACAGGTCGTACGATATAATTGGGAAGTTTACATTAACACTTGGGACGTGTATAAACCCCAGTTTAAACTTAAGGGAGGGAATGTAAATATTTACTACTTACTTACATGTATAACAAAGTTTAGTAAGTAAATAAACATGACTTAAGCTCTCTGACCTTTAGGCCTTCTCATTTGTTAAGGTGCAAACCTTTGTGCAATACCGTAACCGCGTAACCCATTCATAAATTTCGAATTTTATTTTTACCATTGTGAAAATTCATACTTACTAATCTCGTATGGCATGAAAATTTCCGTTTGCAGTACCTGAAACAGAATACAACAATTGTAAATCTTACTGTGTAGATGGTAAGCTGTGCAGACACAGCTAAAATATGTTGATCCATACGTCTATTTAAAAGAAAATTTACATTTTACAACATTTTAAAATCTGGCTTAGTAATCAATCAAAGTAAGACAGCGTTTCAGTTAAATTATGGAAAGTCTCAAACATCGTCGAAGAAGGGAAACTCCGATGACGACGTAATCATCGGATTATTCTAATCGAAAGTGAAGCTGATCTCCCTCAGTTGTCCAAGGATGACCTGGTTGCGTAAGTCCACGGAATACCAAACAAGAGACAACACACCTGATGTGATGTAGATTTGAGTCACTTTCCCTGGTGAAAGGAAGAGCAACGGAGGTCAGAGCATGGACGAGGCGGACGAGGCTAGGCGGCGGACAATGCTGTGCATAATCGATAAATACACTTTGGTGTCTCGCCCGTCTTCCTCAGGTGACCTACAATAACTAGTGTTTTCTGAGTTTAGGCCTCGGGTTTGCCCTTGTGGTACAATATTTGGTGCCCTTGTAGCATCTCTGTGGTTAGTCTGCTTGGGGAAATAGGCTGGACGAAAGTTTGATGGTTCCCATCAAAGGGTGAACATATTTAGGGTGAGTTGCTTATATGGTTAGCGTCCCAGCGCGAGAGTGGGTTTGAAGAGGACAAAGTCCTAACACAGCCTTAGTCCAGTAGGGTTTCAGCTCACTGGACTGGAACATCACGAAGAAGAAGATGAAGAAGAAGAAGATGAAGAAGAAGAAGAAGAAGAGTGGGTTTGACTAACGTATCCAGAGATTTTGAGGGGTAAGGACCAATTTTCCAAAAAGAAGTTTGAGTTGTCTCCTTTTTAAATGTCCTTAACTGGGGTACTAAAGATTAGTTCAATGACCAGAAGTCTGCATAATTGCTACAGACAATGAATATCTCATCAATTATACGAGTAGGAAATAAAGAATGAATCGGGATATGCATTGAGACTGAGGTTTCGCATAGCTCTTACTATTAGGGGGATTTGTAAGTGTTTGAAAGAACCATTAAACGTATAAAAGCTAAATAAAGTTTAGACACTTTATCCCATGAGGATATTGGATTTTTACTTAAATCTCTATAATTTCAACTTTAATAAGATGTGGGAAAAAACTGCCAGAAATAAACATTAAACGTCAACACCCATTCTACATAATGGAACATGTTGAAAATATGGTAAAACTCATGGAGGAGGCAAAATAAAAGTGGGAGGTGATCCAGGTGGATCGATCAACCTAAGATGGAGATAAATTTTTAATTAAAAGAATTTATAAAAAATTTTGAATTAAAAACACAATTCCACCACCGTTAATTTATATTCCAAAACCCCTCCAAACACAGGAAAATGTAAGACGTAACAAAGAGATATTCGGAATTACAGCACCATTTCACTTCTTACACACATCACGAAAGGAAAGTGTATGTGTGGCTAAGACAATGGACGAGTTTAGATGGGAAGTCCATTCCTCCATTCCATTGTTGGACGAGATGGAGATAACATCTCGAATAGTCCACGAGGATTAAACGTTCATGAAGACCTTCGATTCCCAGCTAGTGGTTTCTCTTACGTATACTACTACTGACATTTAACTAAATGAAATAATATTGAGTGAAGAACTTCACTTGAAGGTGGATGCATTGCGTTATCAGAGTCTAAGGATTTGACTTCGTCACAAATCTTGTACAAACCTCTCTATTGTATTGCCTCTTCTATAATCTGTATGGTGGAACCTATATGCTGACCCTCCAGGTTTACCATGGGACAAGCCATTGGTTTAAGTCCTGTGCCAGTCCCACGTAGAAGGAGGACCAGGAGACAGGTTCTAGCATACATACTATAGTCTTCTATTAGTTCTACAAATGGGAAACGACTTGTAAGGATGTGACGTTTTATGCTTTAACTTTTTGCGACTGTGTTATGTTATAATGTATTGTGCTTCTTTAAGCTATGTTGTATTGCGCCATGCTGTACCTTGGTGTTTTTGAACTGTTGTAGTGATGTATCGTGTTTATACTGTGTAGAATTGATCTATGCAATGTTGTGTTGTGCTTTTGTGTTAGCTGTATTGGTGTTGTGTTTTGTGTTGCTCGTCTATGCTGTAACTGGGCTGAGTTGAGGTTTTTTACGTTGTGTAATGATGCGGTTTTACGCTGTTGTTGTGTTGTACTGTGTTGTGCTGTGTTGTACTGTTGTGCTGTGTTGTGCTATGTAGTGCTGTGTTGTGCTGTGTTGTGCTATGTAGTGCTATGTTGTGCTGCCTTGTGCTATGTAGCTCTGTGCTGTGTTGTGCCATGTAGCTCTGTGCTGTGTTGTGCTATGTAGCTCTGTGCTGTCATTACCACGAGACGAGGCGTCATCCAAGAGCGCGTCGTGCGAATCGTCCGTCGCTCGCCGCTAATTTAATAAACATCCAAATTGCGGCGATTTTGCGGCAACCGCGTCCACATAGCGGCCCCGCTACAATGGTACAACGGTACCCGTCGTGGAGACGGGGGGCTTGAATGAATGGTGCAGGATAGAGAAAAACTCAGTACTGATACAGTCAAATCATATTTCATACATGTAAGGAAATGGGTCCAAATCAATTATATATACTACAGTACTGAAGCTTCGACTGCAGATAGACAATATAGATGGAGCCATATTGGGGCCCTCATCTCCTCCAAATGATTATGCAGCTATAATCATTCCCGAAATAGTCTCAATAGGTGACTCTACTAACAAGTATCCTATGTCGTTGACAGATTTTTATAATTATATGGGTACCTGCTTTACCATTTCTGCATTTTCGAACTAAAGTTTCCTCAATTTAAATATATTATCTTGACGAATTCTGATAGGAATTGTTTGACATATTTGGGTGCCAGCATGACTTTATCACACATGTATGCTGGTAGTATGCTCAATTTATATAGTCTTATCAAGGTTGATAACCAACTAAACTACTGAACCGTTTGATTATTATTGTTTTAAAGGAGCTTTTATTGTGATACTGGAACTTCAGCAGTCACCTACTGGAAGTCACCTAATGTACAATAATCAAACAACACAGTTGTGATTATTTTGTTGAGATTCACGTAAAAATTTTATCAAACCCTGTTAAATCTTGCTAGATGCTATACACTTATTACACCTGTATACTTTGGTCAAAGTAGAGAATTCTAAGTCAACAATGTCAGTTATACCATACGAGTTGTGTTAAGTAAACTATGAATTTCTATTAAAAGTGTTAATTGAAAAATGTACATTGTATAAACCGGAGTGTGCCTTGTGTATCTGAATCTGTTTTTAAAATTTAAATCCTATAAATTGTATGCATTTTTGTTTGGGTTTAACAACGCAAAATATGATTGCCAATATTGTACACTCTACTGCGGACCATCAACAACGATGAAGGAATTAAAATTGGTGGATGAAGAGTGAAGACGAAGGACAATGAAGGATACAAGAGGGAGGAGGAGAATGATGGACTTAAGATGGATGAAAGGATAAGGACGGAGAACGATGGACGATAAATGATGGGCGATGAAGGATAAAGAAGAATACTGAACACCAACGAATGTGTCGTAAATATTGCTATACCAATTGTCAACTAAATCTATAATTAAACAAATTACGTGCTTTTAAAATCTATGTAAGTATGTATAGTATTTACTGATGACTATAGAGCAACTCAACATAAGATATACGTGTGCAGCAAATTAAATACACGAGCATTTCGTATCCTTAACAATTTATTTGGCACCAAACAATACAACGAAAGCTCATAACAAGCAGCCATAACACAAAATGCATTCTCGCAGTCAACAAATCACTAAAGTATCGAAAAGAATTTCTCCGCAGGCTACATTCGGAGCAAGGAACTAACATAACTATATCTCTTCCTGTACCAAAGCCTCCAAGGTTGTTCAGTAAACACCAAACAGCGCCGGGTGATAAACAATGTATAGAAAGTGCCGAAAGCTGACAAAGGCTATGGAGAGAGCCGGGTCAACATGAAGAATATATTCATTGACATGTTAGTGCATATGCTACCATTGGTCTTATACCATGACAAGTCAATGGTGGTTATAGGAATTAGAGTAATCAGAACTTCAGTGAAGAAGTGTACGGAGTGTATTTGTGATTTATCTAATTTATTGGAATTTTGCGTTTTTCTAAGGTACCCTGGTTTCGCTACTCAAGAACTTCGGTCCAGTCTTATCGTCTAAACTTATTAACGTCTATTATATAGCATTATTAATTAATTGGTAGACTATAGAATGGTAAATTTCATCCGATTCCAGACACGATCTAGCTTGGAATCGAACCAACTCTCAGATTTGAGGCTACTCTCATCACTTTATACTGGAGGACCAGGTAAGTAAACAAGATCAAATAGAACAATTTCATACATTACTGTTATAAAGTATAACATATGGAGTAGGTTCGTTTGTTTTTCTGCTCTCTAGATCTTCCTTTATCGGCAAAGGAAATTGCCTGTGTTATCTGAGGCTATTCAAGATTACCTCAAATGAATTACAGATTTGGAACCATCCTAAAAGGAGCAGCCTATGAGTTGTAGGAGAATATTACCCATATTTAAACTAGAGGATAAAGTGCACATCATTTCCAAGTAAACAATATTTTACACTTATTTTTCTGTATAAAATGTTCTATGAAAATTACTAAAGTTAATAAAAAAAACACATTGATCATTTATATACCTACTATTTAAAGAAGTTTATTCGATGTAAGTAAGTGGGATTTTTAAAGGACCTAATCCTCAATAGGGGGGCGAGCTGGTCTACTAGTAGAGTACGAGACCGAGTTCCCTAAGGCAACGTGTTCAAATCCCACCAATTCCAAATCCAACAAATCCCTCCAAACCTCTGGGTCCAGTCTGAAGTAACAGGTAAGAACTGTTCCGAGCTAGAACCTAACATACTAGGATGTGTTAGTGGTACATATTTTATCCTTCAAAGAAACTCTTGACTGACAAGTCAATAACAGTTCAACGACTACTTAGACCTAATGCAACTACTCTAATAAGTGTTTAATGTTGTTTTCACTCCCCTGTTTAGCCGGACCGGTAATTTGTACGAGGAAAGTACAAACAGCTTTGTTTGCTGGGAACGTCGCCAAACATGTGTAGTAGCTTTCCAGTCGTCTAGTGTAGGTCTGATACCGTCTACTGAGTGGTCTCAATTTGGTTGGCTCATCAAACACGGAATATAGAGTAGCCATCAGAAAACTACGCCTAGTATGTGCATGAGTTCAAGTTTATCTCTAAAACTGCTTACAAACATAAATGAGAATCAATCTAAGAGTGATGTAAGACTTTTAGAACTGAGTGAATGATCAAATATTGTGTTTATTTACACCTTCAATCCAAATGTATGGTATACGTGTTTCGACATTACACAATCGTAAGCTCTTCTTTATAAAGTTTACTTGCATCTTAGCTGGGTTGTTGTAGAAGATACGTAATTTCCTCACACATTTTACCATACACGTGCATTCATACACACTACACGGACTATTAAACGTAAACACACTCAACTGCCCTTAAAATGTTTTATTAATATAATGTACACTCATCATTGTCACATCTTAATTTATTTGAAATGGCGACCATATAAAGGTAGGTATTTTAAGCCAAGTATGAATGGAGATGAGTGTAGGATGAGTGGCGCGATCTTGTAGTCTTGTTAGTGACTAAGGCCGACATATCCCAGCTGTTAATTAATAGCCCATACAGCTAATGGCAACTATGGGACCTACAGTTTATAGTGAAATCCGAACCACATTTTTGCCTTGGTATTAACGAATTGGTCTAATTATCAGGATAGCACTGCGCATAGTCGTAGTACTCACTAGTGCGGACGTTAATCCACACCAGGGAGTATCGCATCCACAGTGCATGCACATAAATATCCACAATTCGTAACATCTTCCCATAAAGTACGCAGTGGTACCTACTGTCTGTATTGTGTGTGTTGTCTAAATAACTATGTGTGATTTGCACATGGTAGCTCGGTAAAAACACAATGAAAAGTAGGTCTCGGACTTGTATAAAACACTTGTGACACAACGTGGCCCACATTCTACCATACATTTCACCTTTTGATTCACAACTCATCAAGCAGACATCAGTCCCGTGTCCCACATATGTAAAGGCACGACCAAGATGGCCGCTGAGCTAATGGATACGTAATAGACAGATAATGACAGTATTGCATTGAAGATAACGGGAAGACGTGACAAGTGGTATTTTGGGGCAGCAGAGACACGAATTTGACACCGAGAAGCTGGGGCTGCGGTTAGTTGTGTAATTGTGTGAACCACGCGAACTTCCTCCAGTCACTCATAGAAACGTGATGGCAAGTTGTGAAGAGGTTAGTAGGCTTAGTCACGGGGTAGGAACGTTTAATATACATTAAACGATACATTCGAATATGGTAATGGTAATACCATTCCTTTATAAGTGCATTGTTAACTATTGCTTGCTCTAGAAATACCTATTACTGTATGTATTTCCTTGTCGTGAAGTCGCTTTACCGTTGAGAATGAATGAATAAAGTACGAAACAAATATTTTCGCTACGCTACTGTGAAATGACCTGTTTTTGTATGTTTATCACCTCATCATTAAATTGTTTACTACACAAAATATTATATTTTTTACCTATGGCCGAAAATGAGGTTTTGCCGGCTCGAGATAGTTATGAGTTCGAGACAAAGTCGAGACACACATAAGAAACTATCTAATAAGATAGTGACACTACTAAGGCTTTTTAACTGTAAATGCGAATTGAAACTAAAGATAAATGAGGGAACAGAAAAATGCCTGTGTAGCCTTGTTACTGACTTAGATCAGCTGTTTTTTTTTCGCCACGAACATTTATTAAAAGTCCATTGAACAAGGGCAGTCGAGTCAATTTCGAACCATTTAACCCTTTTGGATTTACTCTCGAAAAGTACATATAACACATCTAACCTCCAGATGGTTACGTGAGCACCGCCCACCATATCCATTCAACCAACCAACGACTTACATTATCATACCAGTACTGTTTTGGTAATACTTGGTCACAATATAATGACAAATTCCAAATTACACCACCAGTCCTCGTATGTTGCACAACCTAACCTTTTATCATGACATGTCCAATGTCCATACTTGGAGTGGACTCTATTCCCAGTATGTATGATGATCATGAATTATTACTCAAGACAACCGCAAGGTTAAATACCTCTACTATTTCCAATTCAAACAAGATTAAACCCAAGTGTATCTAATGTGTCCTTACTACTTTTCAACATTATGTCTATAAGCATGGACTATTCATTGTGTGATTTCATTTCCATGCTTGGGTTGTATTTGTAGAACAAATACAATGCGTAAAGTAGACATTCCAGTAACGTGTTAGAGCAGTAGCCAGAATATAATGCTTAACAAAGCCGCTGAAACGTCCTTTTGCAAAGTAATTCTTTTTAGTACTACAACCTTTTAAGTTACGTAGCCATGCGAAAAAGTAAGTTATATTGTAAAAGTCAAACTAAATAGTGTATGCTATAAACCCCTATTTTCCCAAGAGAAATGTATTATGTATGTCTTCGTTTAAAGTTTTGAGAACTAGCGATAATATTAACTTTAGAATATAAGTAACATGAACAATAAAAAATGTCTACAGAACCCTTTAATGCAGCAGAGCATTATAATGGCAATGCACAGGTAAAGATAGCATTGCTGAAGCACGGATAGCGTGAGAGTCAGCAATCGCCTGCTGCAGTGATGGGTGCCGTTATCGGCAATGCTCATTTAGCACTCCCACCATAACCGCTGTCTTCATTAGATAAAACGGTTTACTTAAGTCAGTTGTACACTGATGTGTTTTAATTTCTTTTGCTGATAAGATTTTCTCCCTGTAGGGGATTTTAAGTATCTTTAGGCAAGCGATATATTTTTTAAAGTCTCCTTCATTCTTATACCTTTAGTGTTGTGGGATTGTTAACACAGTAAAAGGACAGTTAAACTCTCAGGTATTCATGGACCATTTCATGGCCATTTCATGGCCAGTTTCATGGTTTGAGGCAATAAATGGAAATTATATCTTCCTATGACAGTTCGAAATTTCCAGGTTACTCAACCAATGTGAGAAACTAATACGTACAATTTGTAGTGTCAGTGTTTGAATTACCATGTAAAAAAATTGAAACTAAACTAAATGAATTTTCATAGGATGAGTAGATGGATTCACTTAAGATGGGTTGTAAATTAATGTTTTGATCAACAAACTGTGATAAATACCGGTTTTTTCACACAACTAAATTGATGAGCTGTATAATTGATCTGAACAGTGCGGACAGACTTCTCACCTTGATATATAAATGATCCTGTCTTATGAAACGGTTGATCAGAGTCAAGATGTTCTGATGTTTGTTTAGTATTGGTTAGGTTCGATGTGCTAGGTGCTGATATCGAGTATATTAATCACTCTATTTTAAGGTGGATTTTATAATTCGAGGAGTACTTTAAGATTACAATACCAGAAAACATATATAAGTCTAGAAACAGGAATGCCGTCCTAAATATATTTCCCACTTACAATATTATCCACCAAACCGTAGTCCGCCATGAAAAAAAACATTGTTATATTCAGTTAAAGTTATGTTTAATTCGGTTAGATAACAAGTACCAAATAGAAAACACTACGCCTCCTACATGAATCGAGCAGAAACGAACCTTAAAACCTATAAGATGATAAATCAATAGACCCGTCTACTCGTTAATCTGTGGTATAATCTACGACTGCTCAGATCTATCTGCTAACTCTACAGATCCATCTCCGACTAACAGAAAGCGAATATTTCACAGAAGCAGGACACTCGGTTAAAGTGAACGTGCCGAGAGAAAACTAGAGACTAGAGACTAGATAGAGACTACACAGAGACTTGTTCCGGCAAGTGACAGAGTCTTCTAGGAATCGTCAACAAGACCAACAATTAGAGAGTGGTGGTGCTGACTGTCGGTGCAACGTCGGTTTTTGTCTTCCGTTCACCAGAAAGTGTTCTTTTCAAAAATAATTAAGCTTTGTTTCGAAACTAACCGACCAAAACATAATACAGACACAAGTAGAGTCAGTGGCGAAATGAGCAAAAAGACAAGCGCAGTCTAGAGGTAAAACTGAGTGAGTCTGCAAGACTACTGATAATGGAGTCTTCAGGGGAACATTTCAAAATGTGCACTATGAGAAAACGCTTATATTATATAACTCTACCGTTTTTCTGATTGTCATTGAGGTTCCACTGAGTACTGTTGTATTTTAGATTATTTCCCTCTTCAACACTTACAGTTGTAATTACGACTTATTTAATGTACGTCAAAAGTTTGTTTGACTCATTTATACAGTAGCTAAATAATATGAAAACCATGACCCTAAATTAATACTGTATAACTTTGAAACAAAACGAGTATCTTTTGCAAATTTCTCGTTAAAGTTTGTTTAAGCTTTTAAACGTATAATTGTACAGCGTTAGTTAGGGAAAATGACCAATACCTAGTCTAATTAACATATCATGACTCAAACTAACAAAAACCGGCAAATAAACTGAAAAGCGTAGTCTAAATAATAAATAGTTTGTAAGCTACTTACATAATAGAACGGTCCCAACCCTGGTCTTATTACTGTATAACAACGTCAACCGTGTTTTAGAAGGTTATTTTAAATCGATAGTCCAATGAAAAAATTGACGATTACCGTTCAATTATTATCAATCATTGAGATGGGGACGCCGTTGTAATACCACACGTTTTTAGGATCTAATAGTTCTGAGATATTCTGCAAAATCCAAGTATAAGAAGGTTAAGTAAATCAATACATACAAATTAGTGAATAAAAAGGCGAAAGGACAACATAATGTGAATGAGCAATCAATCAAGCATTTCGTATAGAAAATTAATCAGTCCTATCTCTTCATCCGGAGCTATCCATCCCAGATAGAAGTGTTGACCCCTGATTTCGTAATCTATTTTGACCGCGGATTCCAATGGTAAAACAATGAAAACCCGCGAGCTGCACGTAATGAATAACAAGATGACTACGCATTTATTGAATTAAAAGGATGCTTCTGGAATCTACGAGTACAATGCGATGAGACAATGAGATTCAGACAATGAGACAGAGCTCTCATTATCCGGAGACAAAACCATATCCAAGGGTGAGTCAAGGACGTTGTCGAAAGTGCAGCGGGATTACGCTACAATTGTGTTAATTTATCAAACACGAGCTTTGGCAGCAAAGTAGTATTCTCTAGCGTCAATATGGGTATTTGTAGAAAATTGGACAGAAAAATTAATCTTGGCATTGTTTTTGTATAGGAAATAATTAATTGGAAAAACTGATTTAGATTAAGAGGATATTACACAATACGTTCTTTTAGGGAGGTGACATCATCGTTGGAAAACCGTTTCGGCACCAACGTTCGGATGCTTTGAGAAATCAGTTGTTGGGGCAATCTATAGTTCTGTTATAATATGTATGATGTAATCTGTCTCCTAACCCCATGTCTATCTGGGGACTGGCCAATGGCTTATGGCCCAGGACAGACGGAGGTTCAGAAGACAGGTTCCATCATACAGACTATAAGCAATCAGTTCAACAACGCGGTCATCTGAAGACCAACATTCAAATCTTCTTTGGCCATGGAAGTCTACCTTCTCGAAAAACGTTTTGATTTTAAATAACATTTTAGCCATGTTAAAGTTACAATATCGATAGGTTCATGATGTGACCTTGACTGTAAAAAGTGTAAGTAGACTTTTCATCATGTTGTATAATCTGCATGTTATTAGGGGTTTTCATGTTGGTTACTTTTTAAACTGCTGACTGGAGATGAAAAAATGGTCTAATTTTAGGATAAATTACGTTGATAGGAAAGGAAAATCACTTTGGCCATTTAAAATATTACGTACTACGTGAAAACACTTTTAAATATTTAAATTTTTACCTTGGTTTGTTGAACCTACCAACCCATTTTATTACCAACTATTTCATCTTAGTAACGTTATTAATTACAACACACAACTTTCAGTTTCATTTTCAGCCCCAACTCTCCAACTCACGATCACCAAAACTTTCCCTAACTACATGCAGTCCGGGAGTCGTGAGATAAAAGCAGCGGGCTTAAAGTGCAACCTTGACGGGCGCCGTGGTTCCGTTTAATTTCGGCGTGTCTAACTACAGGACATGATCAAACACCCGACAAGGCATGCAAGAGTGATTAGCTTTCCCGCCAAAGAAAGCTAGTTGGAGGGCGAAGGTTAGGGTAGGGGTGAGTCAGTGAAGGCTGAAGGTCGTCTGTGTGTGAAGTACGTACTACATCTGGGTTCACGATCAATTGTGTAAATTGTAGTTAATTTTACTCTCGCTGTTACAATAGAAAGTGAGACCACTGAATTAGTCACGTGTAAGGTGTAGGTGGAGTTTGGTAAACCTCGGTGTGTCTAAAAGGGTTCCTGTTCTTGGGTTAGAAGATTATTTCTAAAACAATTACCATACAACTTTTGAGGTTTTCTTTGACGATTGTCGGTTTTGACAACAAATAGAAATAAGTGGATGAAAACATAGCACTCTTCATTGAGAAAAAACACACTCGTATTGCAATAAGAAAACGCATAGAAAAATTAAGTTATATTTTTTCAGTACATATGCTTTTAAATTGCAATTAGTTATCCAAACGGATTTTTTCTACGTATAAGCTGACGTTCAAAGAATCCGCAATGCTAAAATATAAGAAGTAGTATTGTACTAATATTTATGTATTTTGTATAGTAAAACAACTAACTGAACAGTGGTTATTAACGATACAACACTAGTTAACGATTTGTCTGTAACCTAATCACCATAGACTTGGACCTCCAATTACTATTTTCATTGGCGTTTCTAAACAAAACTGGATTATGAACCTCGAAATAATTACCAATAAATCTGTACCATTCTTATAATTTTCATATTTGAAAAGTATACACTATCAAATCATTCTGTATGCTTTCACAAAACTGTTTCACTCAACTATCATTTTCTACCACTTTGTTTCAGAGACTGTTTGCGTCTGCAATTGAGGAATCGCGGTAAATTATGGTTGATGAGGAAGCGATAATATCTGGTAGGCCGTGGAAGCGATGGCCTACTGCGATTATACCAATAATACGGATCCCCTGCTGAATGCCCAATTGACTGTTTGCTTTGTGAAAGCAGCATCTACCAGAGTAGCGCTGCGGATCTTAATGATGATCATCAGCAAAGGTTTCTCAATGCAGCTATGAAATTATGTTTTTATGTGCAAATCCTATAAAACTTTAACTACTCACTTCTTACACACTAAACAGTCTCTTCTTTGTGTATCTAATTATTATGGTTTGTAGATTTCACAAAAATATTGGGTGGATACAAAAATTATCTTTCCAAAACTCAGGCCACCTTCTAACACAGTATATGTATTTTGTATGAAATCATCTTGCTTCCTTTAAACGTTTGATGATTATATCCCAACATAGCTTCGTTGAAAAATGTAAAACTACGGTCGTTTATATTTAGCAAAATAATAGAGACCTTTTCATTGTTAATGACTTACGACCGCTGCATGCTTATCAAAGCCAAGTCTTCAAACCGTATCAAAGCCTAAAGTGTATAAGTGCTTAAACAAGGGGAAATGTGCAGTTTTTACCAGCCCCTAATTTGGATTATCTCGTTTTGATGTGTACTTTATTGTTTCTGGTAGGTATTTTGGTTATGATTTCGTAGTCAAAATTAAGGCGGTCAATGCATGACATTTTCGAAACATTTCTATTCTGTCGATTTTGCTGTGGCCAACTTTTGTCACATTACTGAACGAAAAACACTCATAACTGTGAAATAATATGCATTTACAGAAAATCTGTTTTAAACATCTCTAAGTTTGAAAGTAGATCAAAATGCTTGTTTGGTTACGGTGAAATTGTGACATGATTGTCCATACATAACAAGCTAGGCTGACGTTAAGGAGATTACGTCCGAAGATTCAAGATTGTTCCAAGTTATCGCCGTGTTTCACAATCCCCCCGAGGAGGATATCATCTGTTTATCATGTTATCTAAAGCCACCTGTTTTGTTGAAGAAATCAGCTGATCTACTGCAGCCGACTTTTACTTTCTTTGAAGTGTTCGCAACAATCGTGATGTGATCGGACTCCCTTTCCCAGGAAGATCGAGATGTAAATGTACGTGATACGTGACCGTGCGTTGATAACGTACGCATCTGCATGTGTAACAACGTAACGGCACTTGATAACATCCACATCCACATAATTCCACATCGTGTGGAATTGTTTATCACTTTCCTTGGTCTGGACTTTCATGGGGTATTATGTAGACGATACTCGCACGTCTTCTATATTTCCACAAGCTTTGAGATGTGTCTTATGGTATCACAACCGGTAAAACTTAATCGTAAAATCATACCTAGAGACACATTTGGTCCACAGTGCATTCAAACATTTAGAAACACTTCAAACAAGTAGATTTTACAAGTACGTCAACAAATTTAATCACACCGTAGTCTACTATTATTCATTTACGAGAGTCCTATTTTAGAGTAAATTTATTATTTGTGCTCTGATGTTTGATTACGAAACCAGAGGACGAGCTATTGTTTAAAATTAGATCTTTTAATTTGATCAAAATAGTTTTGAAATTTGTCAAATAACAGTAAACAATTAGTAAACTCATAATTAACCGGATCTGCTAAAATTAAAATTTTCTTCAGCTGGTCTATAAGGGTGTTACAAGGAGGTTTTTTTATCTACGTAATTACATACACATTCGACATTATCAATCACACACGAGTTGTAGGCACTGCACAGCTACATGAATCACCTGTTGTAGAAAGTAACATGTAGCCAATAACAATCAGCTGTCTCCGCTATTGTTGGCTTATGACCTTCTCACAGACAATTTGCTGTTGCTTAACATATGATAATGACCGGTGTAATGACATCCTGTATCTAGTTAGCATTTGCAACTATTCTCGGCACGTGGATAACTTCTTGTACGGACTCCGGAATAAGTTAAATAAGATCTTTATGTTAACACAGAAAGGTCGTGGTCAAAAAAGTTAAATGTCCCCAATACTTGAACCTAAATTCTTGTTGGTTAAGGATCGAGTGAGATTTCTTTAACTTTAAAAAACAATCACTCACCAATAACTGTATTATTATGGAATATTTTTTTAAAGGATCTGTCGTAGCCAAAAAAATATTTTCTTACACTTATTTAAATACATTTGAGCCGCTTTTTTATCCATATTTTATACAAATATATTGCAGAGTGCACTGTGAAGCTTGCTGTAACTGCAGAAGGTTAGTTAGATGGTTAGATGCAGGTGCAGAAGGGGAGTTTGTGCAATAATGTTATTTCTGAAACGACAGAAAGACACGGCAGCTCAAAATTACTCAAAACGGAGACCTAAATGACTCTTTTACGACCAAGTCCATCTGAAACAACCTGGTTTGAACGCAGCCACGTAGTCGCAAGATGGTGATTTCAAAATTTATTACACAATACAAAATATTGTTAAAATTGTATGTATTCTTCTCCTTTAAAAAAAAAAATTAAAAAATATTTGACAAATTATAAAACTTATAAAAGTTCATCGTGTTTTACTAACACTGTCATTTCCTTGAATAAAAACGCGAACAAATAAATGTATTTTATTTATTTTCTTCCTTATTGATTAGGTAGAAACTTTTTACATACAAATTCAAAATTGTTTTATAGAGGAGACTAATGACTAATTGATTTTATAAGAAACTGTTTCAAATACATTTATAATAACCAATATTTATATTATAACCGTATTGCTTTCAGTCGAGTAAGTTCTCAAATCTCAACTGATAAGACTTCTCCTAACCTAAGAAATCCCCCTACTTTTGACGGACCTACAGTATGCCTATTCTTTAATCCATGCTACTACTAAAGGGTGACACCAAATAATAGAATAATAGATCCATGGAACTATCACAGATAAGAGAAATTAATTGAATCAGGATTATCAATGCAGAAGATTTGCGCTCCAATCCGCAAACCAACCTTCACCAATCATATATTAATCAAAGATGACGGTCTACATATTTTGGGCCATAAAGTTAAGATTAAGATTAAGTAAAGTTAAGTTTCCGATTAAATTCAACTAAAAAGTTTCGAATGAAAATATACAGTAAATTACACAAAATAGAAATGCAACATTACGTGTAAATTAAAAATATTAATCAATAACTTGTACTACCAACCTATTAATAGTTTTATTCGACATTAGAGTTTGGAAACCTTGAAAAGTCATTACAGGAAATTAAATCAACTACACGTCCTTCTGGCTGTTCCTTCCCACCATTAAAAGCCGTTTAGCGACATCTGCACTGTCCTGTATATAAACAGCAGACACGTCCACGACACACATTACCCTACTTTTCCCCGACCATCCCTCGTTAACCCCCTTGGCCCTCACGTAGCCAGGGGGGCGGAGGCCCGGTAGCTGTCAGGTCAAGGTTTACAGCCCTGACAATAAACTTGAGACGCCAGTTAATGTGGCAGTTACAGTAAACAGGTAGACGTGACATTATAACAGGTAAACAAGTAGTAGTTAGTTGTTAATGTTGTGTTCTTTAACTATATACTAGTGGTCGTCCAGTGGTCGAAAACTCGACCAAAAACATGTAATCTTGTATTGACTATTGGATACTGAAGTAGACATCCCATCTATGTGGACCAGCTGTCGCAATTTTTTTTAACACATAGTTGTGTGAGCCAGTCACCTAATGTGTGTCTTAAATTCTATTTTCTACCTTATTTTCTTATTTTTTGTTGTTGAGAAAGTTGATGGGTCATACGATTTGCTATAGCTCATAATAAGTAATTCCATAAGTTTTACTTGGTAAAAACATCGTGTATCCGACAGAAATTAGTCATTTAGATCAGCGCAATCTGTTGGTGGCTCACATCAACTACGACGAATTTAATTTTTAAAAAACTGGTGACAACTTTAACATGGGGATGGAATGTAAAGGTACAGGCTTCTCTATTTTCACCCCACACTGTAAATAAAACATGTGATTGGAATTTGTTTTGATTTTCTGTTTATATTTCGTTCTTATTTCGTCACCATCATGGCAACCCATAAAGCCCATGTTATTTTTTTGTTAATTTCAAATTCAATTTTTGTTCTTATCTTTGAGCCTATTTTAATTTTTAAAGGGATTCTGCACTTCTACAGGAAACTATCTTTCTAACGGTATGCGTAGATTTTCCCTACGATGCACACGAGCTGAGAAAAAAGGTTTTAAAGAAACGTGCTTGCCTATTAATATATAGATATATAGATAGATATGCTATCATCATTCACTATTGGATATCGTAGTTGTTGTATGCTCTACTTGCGTACACATAACGTAAAACAAAAGTAATTTCCTTCATTTGTCTATGGCTAGACTTACATAATCTGAATTATAATTGTAATAGGTGATAATTAGAATCTAATATCAATTCAGAACCTTCATTTTCGACAATTTTGTTGTAAGTTCTTTACAAACATGCAAACGATTGCGTGTTAACTGACGACTATTGACTTTAAGCACACGGAACAATTGTTTAGTTTGGTTAAAAAAGTTGATCGTTGTCAAAACAGTTATGCCGCGTGCCTTTGTAGGGTTGGTTTTAAATTAGTATTACACGAACCGAAATATAACATAGTCGAATTGGTTTTAAATTCTTATCCTTTTCTTCTGTTTGAGACTATGATGCTCTTAATCTATTTAAATTTATTTATGTACATAGTTCCCGGTAAATTCAAAACAAAGGGGTCGATCCGTTAATTATTGACACGATTTGATATTAATTATTTGATAATTTATGTCATAGTCAAAAACTTGATACTTGGCAGTTCTTTCACACAACCCTTCTAAATAGACGTGTGGCAGGATTTCCATATGGAATCACTAAGTTGTACTAATTGGGTTTTAGCTCGAATGTCACGCAGTCGGTAACAAAACAATTAAAACTGACATTTTGAGAGGGAAAGTGGTGAAGACGCACGACTGAAGATGTTGGCAATCGTGCTCTTCCCAGGTCTGGAGCCTTCCGTCAATCTGAGGCGATCAGAACACAATCTGTTGCATAAACTGCTTAGTGAAATGTTGCGATATAGGCTGAGGAAACGGCGGAATGGAGTCAATCAGGACGAAACCATCTCATCTTATTTCAATCATTTTGTTATCAGTCATGAGATAAACCTACAAAAGTAGTTTTTGGTGTAAAACTGTATTGCTATACTTGAGCATTCGTTTTGTAAAAAAAATATGCCCTAGCGGAAAAAAACATTTTGGTCGGTAAAAACTTAAACAGGTAATCTCACCATCTTACTCCTCAGCTTAAATTACACGCCTGCATGGGGTCATCTCAGGATGAGCAGGTTGGAGTCATCTCAATAAATGGTCAATCGGTACTAACCATCAACCCTAACTTACCAGCGACCCACAACTTTTTACAAGTATTTAAAGTATAAACGTGTTAATTAAAACCCTTTGTTTCTGAAAAAAAGGACAAAGTTGGATTAACGTTAATCGTTATTTTTTTCTTGCATGAACTTGTTTTCTGCTGGATTGCACATCTCCGAAAGCTTTACAAATGCTCAAACAATTAGACAGTTTAATGTTGTAGATAGTGAGAACATAGAACGAATTAAAAAATACCTGTGTTAGTTTTTAGTGTAATTAATGGACTCTATCCATTTATTGTACTATGCTTTTTTCATACCTGATAGTACCGTTTAAATATTTGCTCGTGTTTTATAATATAGAATCACTTAGTACCTCGGCCCTTTTTAAACAACACAGTGAAATCGCTGTGACTTCGCAAACCTATGCCAACTAAATTCGCATTTTCTCCGAAATGTGACTAATTTTTACATTGGGAGACAAATTAATGTGGGAAAGTTTCAATGAGAGAAAACGTCAATAAATCAACTCCACTTCTTATCAAGGTCGGATGTGTGACCTTGATAATTTCCAGTGACCTTGACTGTCTTGAACTCTGTTTCATGGTCATGGACCAGTAGAGTCCTTGGTCCATGGTCCATGTTATTACTCTGTGGTCCACCAAAGTCTTCGCTTTCCCAGCGCCCTGTGACCACTCGGTTTCAGATCGTAATATTTTCAGGAGTTTAATCACTAATCGTAACACTCCCTGTAATCGTTAGGAGCTGAAGTTTTGAAGTGTGTTTATGTTAAAAGTATATGCATCGTGCATCTTGATGTTTTCATTATTATTTTCCTTTTTTCTTGCAATTTCTCGAGCTTAAACGCACATTCCCCCAAAAAATATCTATTGTTAACGGCTGTTTTTAATTATTAATCTATAGTCCTAAAGCATAAGCTATCAAATTTACCATATAAGATAATATTTCTCAACCCCCACCAGGAATATTGGCCAACTATAAAGATCGGCTTCAGATTGTAAAGCATGACTTTGCCGAGAGGTCTACTTGCAATATTGAAAGTCAAAACCCCTAAAACGTAATCTCGTTATAAATACACACCGCAGTAAATACAGTTTCGTAAGTATTCTCTATACTTCCTTGCTATTCACTTTCTTATCTTTGCCGTACGACAATTTCAACCGCTTAAAAAATAAATTAATTCTCCTACATTCTATCCAAAAGAAATTCAACTGAATTTGGTCTGCTAATTCCACTTTCGCTTTTATATATGAAGATAATACATTTAAACACTAAAGTACATTAAAATTAACAAGAAGCACGATAAGTCTCAAAACCGTGAGATGAAAGTGTAAGTGAACGAAGAAATATCGGGTGAAAGTATTTTACATTATTGAAACCCACTAAATCGTGGAACACTGCATCAGATATGCTGGTAATACTGTTTAAATCACTTTTCACTTATTTTCTAAAATGCAGTTAATCCGTTGGAATCCACAGGTGGCAACTTTCGCTGATGAATATTTTATTGAAAGATTTTACATAATTTATCAAAATTATTTCGTAGAATATTTAACTGATTCCAAATATGGAGATACGTTTTAAATCACGGAGGGAAGGTGTTCATGAAAGCACTTTCGATTAGAAGAAAATCAATTGTAAAGATATAGTGTCTACCTAAAGTAAGAAAAAGAATATATTTTTCCTACAGTTACCTAACAATGTACATGTTCTCTCACTGATTTGAGAAAGCGAAGTGGCCAATTCGCTCATCAGTGAGACAATGTTAAGATTGTCTCACTCTAATTACTTTGTCTCACTCCAGATTTGCAACGTGAAGGCACAAAATAGTGAGCGCGTAACATGCAGGCAACGTCGTATGCGCGCGAAATACGTTGGCAGCACTGGTTGTAAATCAGCTGGTCAGCTGTTGTACTGTTGTATTTGTCACTTCACATTAAATGTTTTATTAAAAGTTCACTTCTGTGTAAAAATAGGTTATGTTTCTTCACCAATTTATTTGTTTTATGGTAACTGTAGGAAAAGTATAATGTGCAACTCGAGTTCAAAGTACAATTGCCTCACTCGAGAAACCATTCCTCACTCGCCTACGGCTCGTTAAGGATTTCTCTCGAGTGAGTCAATTGCTCACTTTTCTCACTAGTTGCACAAATAAATATTTCGCAGCAGTTCGAAAATCTTACAACTTTAATATTTCCTAAAATTTGGACTTTTTCTTACTCTTTTACAAATTTCCTCCAAGTGTTTAGATCAACAATGTGTATTTTAAATTCTTCCAAGCTCACTAGGTTGGTTACTGATAATTTATTTAATGGCATATCATATACTGAATGAATCAAACAACAAACACTCCGCGAGTTCCGATAGTTTCCAATAGAAAACATTGTTGCAACACTTTCCAGCTGATCTAACAGCTGATCTAGAACCAGAACCTTACTCGGCAATCAGCTGTTTGGATCTGTGGGCTGTAAAAGGTTATTCACGACGCTGACATAACAATAACGAAACTAGCACCATTTTAGGCAAGCCGAAATATCATGTGTCAAGGATAAATTTAATTAAATTTTCGTTAATACGAAAGAATATTTAATTAACGCTCAGATTGGTGTAGCCTCCTATCCAATCATGTGTATTGTTGTCTACAGACAGACGGTCCAACCAAGGTCCACATTTCCATACAACACATCATGACGTCATCGCGGGTCACGGGTTAACGCCTTCCATTGTAGAGAAATCTTTCACATCTGAAGATGGATCTGAAGTGAAAAGCATTATTTACTCGGCGTGAGCTTGTTAGACTTATCGCACAAATGGTTGTGGTGTGTGTGTGTGTGTGTGTGTGTGTGTGTGTGTGTGTGTTTGTGAGAAACTAACGACGTGTTATGTACCTACAAGGCATGATGAATATGCTTGGCTTTGCCGCAGCAAATAGCCTTACGGTTCATTTAATACCTCGAGGGTCATTTAATGACCTTTAGTGTGTTTACTGTTCTTTGAGTAAAATAAATAACTGTGTGAAAACTTGGATACGAGAATATTTGCAAGGTTTCCCATCAACAGTTTCTCTAATCAGTAGAACATGTTTAAAAGTCGCAAAGATGGTCAAACACCGTTACGAAACGTCTGGGTTTGTTATATGAATTTGTTTATGATAAAAGTGTTAAGATGAAAACCACAAGTTCATAATTTGGTATTGGAGAAAATTGTTATAAAATGTCTACTGCGAAACAGCGAAACCAATCCTCCAGGCAAGTCTGCACAAACTTAGCCTAATCTGGCCTAAAAATTCCAAATCAAACACATATTTCAGTAGGTAAATTTCTTAAAGATTACCAAACGACCTATTGATTCTCTATAGTTTGGACCTAACTACTTTAGCATAGAGGTTAATGTAGTCAGGAGAATATAAAACCGAAACCAGTGTCCCACAGCACACCTCGCACACATAAACACTCAAAGCTGAATAAACAACTCATATGTTCAGCTCAAAGCCTGCAAGACTCGGTTGACCTTATGCAAATCGTCTCTCCCCCGGCTCGACTTTCGATTTCCAAAACAACTTAGACTATCCGTGCGTCTAGCAAGACCGACTAGGATGGCTAGTTAGGCCGGATAAATCCTCCTCCCCAGGGTGACTTTCGATTTCACCCACACCTCGCCCAAGTGTGGCATTCTGCATGTTGTGTCCCACAGGATCGTGCAACAATCCTTTCACTCTTTCACCCGAGCTGGGCGCCGCCTTGGACGATTTCCCCGGGCAGACGCTCCGGATCGAAAGTGTTTTGCAGAGGAGTGGCCGAATTGGATCAATTTCCGATTCTGTAACTGGGGAGAAAGGACGGGGATTTATGCTAAACGGCGGTGCTAAAGAATGGTGATATACGAAATTCGAAGGGGGGGAAATATATTGAACTTTTCATGCCTACATGGTTGATATTCAGATATCCACAGATAGTGATGAAAAACGAGCTTTGATGTCTCCATATTTCAACGTTTCACACTATTTGACACTAACCCTTCGTTTATATTAGCGTTAAAATATGCTAGACGGGTTCTTATTGGAATTTATTACAGTGTGATAGTAATAGTTTTGTTCCCTTCTCTTCTTAATGAATTGGTCCAACACTTCAATAACACAGGTTTTGGTGACATAGGTAGGAAATGCTTAATGCTATGAAAATAGAGCAATATGGTTTTGAATTTAGATTAAGGGGACGGTTAAAATTCTAGTCTCGTTACTAACCATCGACCAATTATAAGTAAGCCTCTTTAATCGGTAGCATGGTGACCAGAGTCGATTTAGGTTACCATATTTATCCATGTACTACATTGTGTACACATTAAGTTCTGCATTAACAATAAAACATGCTGATTGCAATCAATAATACATTAATACATTATCACGGCAGTTCTGGCGATGATTCTATCATTGGGTGTGTGACTAGACCATCTTACATCTGGACACTTAAATACTTCATTTGCATGGCGTCAATAAACATTAATAAAACACACAAAGACGATACGTAAAACCAAGAAAGATTACTAGGTACACAGTTTACTATCTGGTGGCCGAACAAATTATGAATGAGCAACTAGTCAAATGAGGCATTATTTCAAATTACCAGACATCTTCAATTGAAATTATCATAACAAGACAACAACTTACAGCTCAAAATGTTTTCAAAACTTGACCTTCAAAACTGACGGTCCCTCCCCAAAGTAAAAACCACATACATCAAAGGAACCGGATACAACAAAGAGCCATTATAAGCGTCTATGATTACGGTTTATAAAGATGATCGTCTATTCATAGCTTTCACATGTAATTGCCAGTTCCTGTGTCCAGGGTCGAGAATAGTCTTTCAATGTTTTGACCACCAGTTTGACTAACTCCAAAATAAACTTGTATTGATCTATTTATTCTGTTTATACAGATAACTACTAAGTAATTAATTGGTATAATAATTGTTTACCACCCCCCAATGGTTACTATTGGTCATACGTTTTTTACTACACTTTAAGCAAGTCCAACCCAAATCAAGAAGTCAAGCGTCATTTCAGAAAAACATAATTCATTAGGAAAATACTGCGACTATACTATATTTACTAGGTACAAAAATTTTTTTTAGATAAACCTCTGGATATGCCATTGATGACAGAGATTACGTTATACTCTGTACGTTATACTTCTAGTATCAGTGGTGATAATAGAATAGCTAAAGTTAGATTTTAGAATACTAACTTTTGATTAAGTGGTCCATAGGTCCACCACAGCACAGTATAAGCTACAAAATTTTGCTTCTACACCGATGTGTTTGCTGAAGTGCTTAGGAATCTTTGTAAGTGCAGTGTAATTTTTCATTAAGCTATTTTAAAGTTGTCACCGCAACCCTTGTCCCATCAACTTAATCTACAATTAATTTCAATTGCAATTTAGTGTCAAACATGGGCAAATTGACCAAAAACTAGAGAGATCGGAGAAAACTGCGCTCGAGGCGTTGGAGATGTCCAGAATGTCGGTCACTTCGACTCATCAACTCTGATGGTCCATTAGATGCAGCGACAAGAAATATGCAATCACCGCTTACCAATAGTGAAATGAGCATTCCGATTAGGCTGGGATTGATAAAATTATGAAAGTGTTTGCTTTTGCTGCTGCTTTCACTGATTACTTTGATTGCCTTTGGCGATTTTGAATACCTACAAATTCTTTGCATGCGGTATGACATTCCTTTGTAAATTTGGGCCAAGCCTCTTAATTTAGAAAAAACTAAGGATTCGTAGAGGAAACGCTTTGAATGATAAACACCATAGTCGTAGATGCAGTGGGGAATACTCAAAGATGTATTGCCATCATCGATTGTGCGTCAATAGGCTTTGGTCACGCAACGACAGAGTGGCTGGAAGTCACGTGAGTTTCAATGGATAAAAACATTTGTTTAAAAATTTTTATCTTTTTTATGAGACCTCGACGTTCTCAAATTCTAGCTTGCCAACATAATTGGCCGCACCCTTGACGTGAAGATCTTTTCTCACCACTCGAATTAAACATTTGTGTGAATTTGGATTGAGTCAATCACACTCCTACAAGTGTGTAATTGGAAGACTTTAAGGCAGTTTTATGAAACTATGAAATTTCAAATACAGATGCTCACTACATTCTTTTCAGAAAACACGTTGCTGCAGAAGCCATATTTTATACGGAGTGTGCGGTCAGAGACTTGACAGATCTTAAAAATGAAATTAAGAAACCATTAAGACATTTAGAGCCCTTGAATAAAAGAGTTATAGACGGGCAAAGATACATTTGATTTTATATTAATGCAGATCTTCATCTTTGCTTACAGTTCATGATTATTAGTGATGTTATATGTTGTTTTTATAGGATTATAGCTTAAATATCCCATCACTGTGATTGGTGAAAACTTTCCACAACCTGAATCTCGAATCTCCCCTATCTTCATTCCCATCTTCCTGTAACCTGGATCAGATACAAGACTTAATCGTCTTCAATCAATGGTGGGAAACCTGCATCAATCCTTTGCATCTCTATTGGATCTTTATTGGGACATTCTCCAAACATTCTCGGCCACCCTGTAACGGTGTCGGTTACAGGGTCGACATGGTAATGCAGATTTCGTGTCGCAGTTCAAGGAGACCAGTCGCCGACATTGACTCCCACTCTGCCGCTCACGGTCACTCCTGGAGTCCGGGAGTCGGGAGTTGGGCGTGTCTCTCAGAGGAGTTGATGGAAATGTAGTCAAAGAGTCTTCCTGTACCTTAGATACAGTTATGGAGTTTGGCGGGGATTGTGCGAAACAAATAAGTCACATGCTGATGGGGTATAGTGCTCGCCTAGCAATAAAGGTTACCTAATACATCTGAGAAGATTCAATAGGGTTTTGATGGTTCGGAACTGGACTCAGCTGTCCCTGATAATTGGGCTTAAAAACACGATCCTGGCTAGTGAAATAGCTGATATTAGTTAATAGTAAAGCTACACAGATCATCTAATTTCCTTCTACACTCATATTTGAGTAGAAATACGCACCTAGGTGGCGGTAAGGTGGTACTAATTCGGATAAGTTGAGGTGGTAGAGTGTCTTCAATCTGTATAAAGTTACAATCTAGTGTATTTAGTGTCCCTTCGGTGCCTTAAACGTCAGCGTGGGTTTGTTTCCGTACGAGATCAATTGTTAAGGATAGTCTGAACCGTGTGGCACCAAAGTAATTGGAAAAGTGGATTCGATCCCAGAAGGATTTCGATTTGGCGGTAAAAGCACACCATCTCACTATATAAGTGTCAGCATAGCCACACATTCTAATCAATATCTACCAAGATCCCATACGGGAAATTAAAATCGCAATTTCACCCGGCAAAAACAAACTAAACAGAAAGCCAAACTAAAATCAATCAGCGGTAAGTGCAAAACCGAAACCACAGCCACAAACCCGCAAAGCTACAACCATCATACGTGGGTGTGCGGGCCGCGCCTCGCGGGTAAAAAAAAGAAAAAGCATCGCCGCTACGACACAACCCTGAGGGTGGGGCAGTTTTAATTCCCTCGCAAGTGAGAGTATTCAGTGAAAACTGGGTCAACGTGTCTGAGGGGGACACCGGGGCCCGGGGGGTTTTAAGGGGGGATCACTCTCACTCGCTTCCCAAACAGCGACTTTCATTGATTAAACAATGACTGATCCTGTCCTGGATTCTGCAATTTTACTTTCTATGGGAACTGTTGACGTATGTTTCTGTTATTAAAGACAATGCGAAGTAAAAGTGTTTGTGAAGGTTAACCAGCTGTTTACACAGGTGGGAAATAAATGTGAAAATGGCTTTGTCATTGTATAATAGGACAATGCTCTGCACGAGTGTTGAATTACAATTGTTTCGTATTTTTGTTAGAAAATACAGCTGTAAACTAAATTATCTTTTATCCATCCAACCCAATTTCAATATAAGCAATTTAAAGAGAAATTTAATTTGTTGTTGTGCACTAAGTGAGAAGCTCGTTATAAAGAAAAGTCTGGTCCATGTAAACGTGATGACGATTTCAGTACCCAAAGTAAATGCGCCCTACTAGATGTTTAATCAATCAGATATCACTTGTCTATCTTACATTCTGCACCTTATGGTTAACTTTTACACGATCTTGAAAACTAAGGCCATCACCCGCACCTAGACCTCAATACGAAGGTGACTGGAAGGAGTGGTGCGGAGTAAGCCATTAATTCGGAACCAATCCCAACCATTTACTCAGCCATAAGGCTATAGCCATTAATGGCCAAATGAGTACGTTGAGAGAGACTAAATTTGCTAATTAAGAAAATTGTGATTTTTAAAAACTTACGTTAACTCAGTACAGGATACCTGAAAAAGACATTCTTATTAGTTTGTATTAGAAATTGCTTATCATGTTACACAGCTGTACAACAACGAATAAAGTAATTTAGCCTCGATCAATACACCCTTAATTTTTAAAGGTCAGGTTGAGACATATCACGTCAAAACGTCCCTCCAAGTTGGAACTTGTTGGTCACGCCAGCCTCACTACTCAACATACTAGATACACTCGCATACTTGTGTCTGTGGTGTATATGAGAGTAGACACTTGTAAAACACAAGCTAGAGATGATGGAAAGGTCAGGTTGAAACATCTCACGTCAAGACGTCACTCCAAGTTGGAACTTGTTTGTCACGCCAGCCTCACTACTCAACATACTAGATATACTCGAATACTTGTGTCTGTGGTGTATATGAGAGTAGACACTTGTAAAACACAAGCTAGAGATGATGGAAAGGTCAGGTTGAGACATCTCACGTCAAGACGTCACTCCAAGTTGGAACTTGTTGGTCTCGCCAGCCTCACTACTCAACATACTAGATATACTCGCATACTTGTGTCTGTGGTGTATATGAGAGTAGACACTTGTAAAACACAAGCTAGAGATGATGGAAAGGTCAGGTTGAAACATCTCACGTCAAGACCTCACTCCAAGTTGGAACTTGTTGGTCACGCCAGCCTCACTACTCAACATACTAGATATACTCGAATACTTGTGTCTGTGGTTGTATATGAGAGTAGACACTTGTAAAACACAAGCTAGAGATGATGGAAAGGTCAGGTTGAGACATCTCACGTCAAGACGTCACTCCAAGTTGGAACTTGTTGGTCACGCCAGCCTCACAACTCAACATACTAGATACACTCGCATATTTGTGTCTGTGGGGTGCAGTATATGAGAGTAAACACTTGTAAAACACAAGCTAGAGATAGATGATGGAAAGGTCAGGTTGAGACATCTCACGTCAAGACGTCACTCCAAGTTGGAACTTGTTGGTCACGCCAGCCTCACAAATCTCATTATCCTGTAACATTATGTAAGTAGATATGTGTATCCTAAAACAAAAGCAAGTATTGGGATATCTGTAAGTGGCTTGTTTTAATTTATACTGGAATAACTGTGGATAAATCTCTGTATCCTAGAATATTTGCTAACAGATCATTGGATGGATATCATCTTCTACCATTTTTATGGTCTGTATCTTCAAGAACCTCCTTGCATACTACAAGATGTCCTCAAAAGTCACCTTATCAACAAAATCTCGGTATACCATGTGAAACTTCGTCTAAAGACATGTTAAAGCAACACCGTACATCTTGGAGGTCTGAAATTAACTCCTTGAACATATTATATACCTACATCAATTTGTAGCTTATTGAATGCTACAAATCATTGTAACCTATGTTTGACATCTGCAAGTCGCTCTCTGACTGTAAAATATGCAAACCAGTCTTAGCATCCTCAGGTAACTGTTAGACCTCGTTTGATATGTATCTGCTGAACGTATCCAATACCACAGGACTCTTCTATGTACAGTGTCACTTTTTATACCTGTCCATCCTGTATTCAACTTTTTCTCCAAACGTTTTATGTAAATTTTGTGAGACGTGTGTTCAAATCGATTAATTCTCAAGGTTATATTTAAAATGTTAACGCAACTTAGCAGTGTTTTTTTGTGGAAAAGCATAGTGAAGGCCATGGCACTATCCCCAAGCCTAGCCAGGGGTGTAACTCTTGGCAAGCAGCCTTGGTAATGATGATAATGGCTCTGTTAACGGTGACGCTAATGTCCTTGGCCGTTACCTGCTATCTGCTATCATCTCGCACTGCATTGAGCGTCGTCAACGGTCCTACTTACGCACTCGCAATGGCAATAGGTCCAAGGTTATTTTGTGGGAGGAGATAATGTTATTTACATTGTGAAATTATTATTATCATTACCATATGAGATGGGGACGCCACCCTTGTGCGTATTTTAACCCAAATATAAGCGAAGGATGAGTGTAGAATAGAGTGTGATGCCTTATGTAGCTTTTTTACCGACTAAGATCAGCTGTTTTATTAGTCAGGACCTATTAAAAGCCCAATGATCAAGGACAGCTGGGTCCAGTTTCGAAATGGGAAATACACTGAGTTACGCAGTCAAATGAGAAACCATAAACCATGATTAGTTTTAGGATTACTAGCCTTCAAATTGTCTTCTTTTACTTTATAAAGACATTATTGGAGTTTAATTTATTACTAGACAACCCCTACTCCCCCTACCCTAGTTTAACAGTTGTTCTGTGTTGCCGAGTGGTTATAGTGCCAAATCGGAAGTTGCTCGTCCCAAATTGGTTCCGAATTCATTTACCATCAGTTTGGTATTGTGCGATAAATTTAATAAAGACCATCCAAAAGGTTGACGTTATAAAATAGTTACGTATCTATACTGAAATATAGTCATAACTTACCGGATTTAGCTGTGAATAAGATATACTAATCTTCTTTGTAAAAGTCTCGAGGAGCAAAAATAGGTGGTGTTTTTGTCCGAGGCAAAATAAATTTAGTAAACTGCTAAAATTAATTGAGAGAAAATTGAGAACAACAGTCCTTACCTCCAGTACCGGATAATACCTATACCTCCAGTATTATTTCCCCAACAGAAGGAAACCAAAACAAAAAAACAATAACAAAATCACATTTTAATATTTTTTTCAAGCCAAAACATGTGTATAAGTTGAAGACAGGAGAGGAAGAGGAATGTTAAATACAGCCAAAGAAAAGTTATATAAATACGATGAATACTCAACATTATACTAAAACAAAGCTGATAACATGAAACTTGATGCCTTATTTATTGGAACGACTTAACCAAAACAGAGAAATTTCTCCTTTCCTGAAAGATCTTTCGTTATTTGGTTTCCTGGATATGTTGGCTTCAAACTATCGGGTGACCACACTACGCATGCAGACATTCAAATCATGTTGGCCATTGGCTAGATTTGAACCCCAACCCTCCAAAACGTGAGTCCCGCACATTACCCCCAAAAACCACAAACCCTGTCCACCCATTTGGAACAATCCCAAACGAACTTTACTATATTAAAACACGACGCACTATATCAGTAACAAAATAACAAGCTCGCTTTCCGAAAGTACATAAATTCTCGCAGCGTTCCGAACGTTGAAAGTGTTTTAAATATGGACATTGGACTTGACCTTCAACCGTTTACGTATTCCTCGCCCGGGGCTGCGGGTCGGAAAGTTGAAAGTGACAGTGGAAGGCCTACGGTCTGCAGTGGAGGCGGGGAAACCGTCACGGTCCACGGGTATACAAGATGCTTTTACTTCCTTACAAGACTCTGATAACAAGCCCGGCTGATAAACTGTCACCGAGAACCCTGATTTATAGCGAGGTCTGCTGGATAATTTACAATAGATTGTACAGTACTTCCACGTTGGAAACGGGTCTGCAAACAATTTTTTGTCAAAATATGGATGTTTTGGAGAAGGTTTCAAGATTTATTAACACTTTCTGATGTTTCAAACGGCCTGTAAATTGTAAACATGTTAATTGGTGTAAATAAATAATTCGAATTCTATTTTAAATTCTATTCTAATATAACTAAAAACAGAAAATAATCTGTGTAAGGGTAGCATAAATCTTTGGGATAACTGATCATCGACAGACACTCTTACTATGTTTTGATGTTTAGAAATTCTTGATTTTTTACATAGTTGAACTACAGGGGTTTACTTGAGTACAGCTTGTGACAGGTTTTATGAAAGTCCAAATTTTGTCCAAATACTTTTAAGAACTTCTACTAAGGTTTTAATTTATGTTCACCATACTGTAAAAGATAAGGACAAATACATAACTATGTAATGATGTACTATGTATGATTTTAACCTTGTGTCAACGTTTATACTTCTTGTATAACAAAACTATGAAGATGTAGACGTATTTAAGACCGAATGGAAAACGAGTGTGGGATGCATTTTGCAGCTGCTACTGACTGTGATCAGCTGTTTCTTGGCCAGGATCATTTATATTCAAACCATAATGTCCAAAGACAGCTGGGTTTTCAAAAAGGTCTCCGAGTCTTCTGTAAATCGAGCCAACGACCTTAAGTAAAGCGAACACTACAAATACTCGACAACCACTACTATTGACAAGACAACCGACATCAAATATAGGAAGACTCTAACATCACAAAAACTCCAATCTATCTCCGAACAAGGTATTTTATTTATACCCACAAACTGTTTTCATACACATAGACAATTTTAAACTTCTTCACAACGATGACAAAGGCATTTTACGCCACATATCCATACAATGGGAGAAAGTGGACTGTAAGGCTTACAAATCTCCACCTTACAGGGTGGAACATAAATCCACGGCGAAACTGGACTTCCGCACGGCCAAGTAAAAGTACAGCACGTGTGTCCAGTAGACCATGCAGTGGAGAGTTCTGGTCTGGAGTGTCTTACAAAACAAGCTGGATACAAGACAATTCAACCATCTGTAGCCATAACGGATTCCTATAATTATATTGACAAATTAAGTGTCATGTATTTACATTGTGTTTCAAACACACGGACTAAGTCGAAATTAAGTTGAACTTTGATAAAATGATGTACGAAGGAGTGTTAAACAGTATTACGTTTATACTTAGAGGGTACCCGAAATGATTTTAGTGTGTGTATATAAGTACTGGTTGGTTTCTTGCTAAATAACAAAAAAAACTATATTTTCGTTTACTTTGGGGCGTTTGAATGATATTCAAGCCGAAAAAAGCAACAAGAGCAAAAGTTAAAATTTCGATGATTTAATTATTTATTTTATTTGATAAAACAGCTAGGGGGAGAATTGCAATAGTTACGTTTCTACAATCAATAGTAGGGTGGTGAAAATATTTTCTACTGTGGGTTCGGTTTTTGAAGAAAAATTCTTCTCTTATGTGTCGTCCCTTTGCAAAGTACTGCTTACTCTACATATTTAATCGCATTTTCAATTCTCCATAGCTAAAAAAAATCTTGTAATTAGTTGTATCCATAATTAGTCCTCTTGGCAAAAATATCTCCGTTCTATACAGTGTTAAGTGGACACCTTCTAAGATAAGTTTCTGTGCAAGGGTTTCTAGAGTAAGTCTGGTACTTGGATTCATCGTGGTCCAGAAAGGTATATAAGAAGAACTTTGTTTATTTTTCACATTGCCTCAAGTTTTACTATTGCCAACCACAATTTTCCTACAATCATCAACAAAATCCTACGCAAACATAGGGAGCCTACGTCGGGATGCTTGCTTGCGACAAATCCTTAAATCCTTAGTATTTGTGGTTTTCCTGAAACATTATTATTTTTGTGTGTGTATATCTTCTCCTGTGGCAATTATTTTGAGTAAGAAAATGGACCAAACCCTGATCTTATCTGACTTCGACCTTTTGTTAGTTAGCATAAGTCATTCACAGTCCAATGACGATGATATCCGTCCAGTTAGGATCTCGTTTGTAATTGTAAGTGAACCAGCGACCTTCAGTCCTGGTATTGTTCTACAGGATCAGTAACGGTTGCGGAGGGCGGTGACACGATGTAGCGGTCCTGGAACTGATCCTGCACATCCTGGGAACTCTGCGGGGAACCATCAGGACACCAGGACATCCCACCGTGGGACTGGAGACCGTTACACCGCGAGTGACAACCCTTGCCTGGTAAACACATAAGACATTACACTAAACTGATACACTGATTACACTAAACAGGGTTACCCAGCTTGAAACAAATACAGGAAAATATCAGTTGACTTTAAGTACCCTATGCGAAGTAAACAAATACAATAACAAGTTAAGGAATGAGTTTTAAACTAAATTACATGTTTGGATTCAACCCACCAAATTAATTTGTTTACACCCTTCGATTTAAGTTATATCAAACTATGTTATTCAATCCAACAAAGAGTACGTACAATGAACAGTGATGCGATGTTATGCAGGATAGGAATTTAATTAATTTACCATTGACTAAAGATTTCATGAAGTATACATTCCAATCACACGTAGATTTATGTTTCAGATTCGTTCATTGCTTCAGCAGCATAAAAAGCGAAGCTTTGATCAACTAAACCACCGATGGCATCCAAATTCAGTAAAACTGAATTAAACAAACAACTGAACTTTCCACACTCGTGGCTATGTACTAACAGCTGATCTGATATGCAGCGCTCACGTTGCCAAGCCTAGGTGTCACACCATGCATGCTCTGTTAACCAGCATAGCGTTTCATAACCGGATAATGTAACATGTGCAACTTCCCTCTCGCCTCGTTTGTGGGTTTATCTACATCTTAACGCATAAAGAACACCGTACACTATTTCAGGACATTGTGAACAATCACATTCTCGTTGGTAAATGAATACGAAGATAGAATTTGGGAACGTTCTAGGGCTAGGGAAGGTACCAACAGATAAAAAAGTTACTTAAACTTTCAACATCATTGACCGGTTACATCTAAACACTCTTTAGTGTGATGTACCTTAAAACTAACCACTATGACGTAACCGTAAGAACCCACTAAAACCCGGGCTGTAACTTGTAACATTCCATCAGTGAAAGTAACACTTGTAGTTGCAGCGGCCTTCAATCTAACATGTTCATGACCTTTCACGTCTTCGGTAAATGATGACACTCCCCTAGCCTCTCTCCTACGTCACAACGTACTAAACATTGCCCATCGTTTAAACTACATCGTTGACGATGACCAGTATGTACAATTTTCAATTTATGAAAAATATTTGATCGATTGATTAAAGGTTGTTGACCGAAAGTGGGCCCTCCTTCACCCCTATAGTCTAGACTATATTTTATATCGAAATTTTATCCCAGATACCTTCTTTAACACACTTTTTGGTATTTAGTCTTTGAGGCTTCTTTTCTCTTTTCTCCCCCTCGAAGGTGAATCAACGAAACTATGTGTCTAACGAGGACACTGCCTAATCTAACTTATATTAGCTACATAACTGACCCTTTAATTAGAGGGGATTTGTGTAAGAAAGATTCAAGAGAACATTCCGAGTAAAAGAGCCTAGTGAGTAACACATTTTCAAACCTTGATTAGCAAGTACAAAGGCAAGTAGTTTTTTTAATAGGTTATTTTCTAATCCGTAAATAACGAAGGAAATGTACTTCACGTCGGACGAAAGCTATGGATACATAGCATTTATTCTCAACATTTGTGGATAAGGAGAAATAAGCTTCAATATATCACAAGTAAATATATCGCTAAACTCAAACAAAATGGTTTGTGGTTTACTTAGGACATATATTTACGATTTCCCAATAACGAACGGTACATAATCTTTATTTCCTCTCACATTCCTTGCGTGAAGAAAGATCTTCGATCAAACATCAGCTAAAGTTTTAATGTACTGCAAACGGAAATATGGTCCTTCGTGCGGTGTTCGAATCAGTAACATTTTCAAAATCTCCTTTTCCAAGTTTATGTTAACAAGCGTGCCACTGAGGTTTCAGCAGGATCGCGTGCGCCTCACAACTATCGGCGATCCTGATGAAAACACAATCGAGTTTGGCTAGCGGCGTTAAATCTTCAAAATCGTGACGGAAATCCGGGCCAATGGTGGACCAAACTAACGGCAAGGTTGCGTCGTGTCTCGTTAGCCATATGTCGTTAGGAAAATATTAACGGTTTTATTAAAAACGAATTCGTGAACTATGTTGGTGCTAAGTTACGTCGATGGCTCACGAGTTTTAAGTTTTGACGTGTGCTGAAAAACATTCAGCTTGGCGTTAATTAAACTTTTTTAAACAAGTTTCACAGGATTTTTGAAAGTATTTTTAGCTACTACAAGTTGTTTGTAGTTGGATAATACAGTATTGTGATGAGGGTTTCATTATGAACATTGTTTCAAATTGTGAAGCAATATATAAACTTTAATGTTGAAAGAGGTACCGGTAGCCAATACAAAAAAGAAAATCGCATATAAATTAATGAAAAGATACTTGCATTTCACAGTTAATTAGCAACACATATCACACTTCCACCACAGATTTGGAAAGGTCAGAAGCGATTTAGGTTATGCTTCGATATACACAACTTACACAATGCTAGAGCATACATTTCCTTTTTTTAAATTCATTTCCCCGAACATAAACGTACATTTCCTCAATTTGAAATTGCAGGTCTTGTTTGGATTTTGTTAGTAACACAATATCCAACTGATTTACGAATATGTATGTAAACCGTTAGAATACAATGCTACGAATTTTCGTCCAAAATTGTTTTTACTATTCCGTAAATTCACAAGTTTTTACGAGCCAAATATCGAGAGGCCGATTAAACGCAGATAGCCAACACATGATTTGCTGCAGAGATGCAGATCTCAAGGTCAAATGGCGCCCGAACTGCGGCCGCTTCTGTAGCTAGATATAGGCAGGTCATGAGTACGGTGGTATACTGGTTGACTACAGTGATAACACGTTTTAAAGTCATTCTTGTATTTATGTACCAGCTATTCACCCCTTGTAAAGGTGTTTAAAATTAATTTGCGTTGACAAAATGGCAACAAACTAATATACCATTAAACATGCGTAAAAATAGATAGGTTTTCTATGTCATTTCAATAACTGACGATTTTGGCCTATTATTTTGTATCAACTTTAATTTCACCGAATTTTACCATAATGGGAGTATGTCATCATTTTTAATCTTGCTACTAGCGCTTGAAATTAAATGACAAATTATGAAGCTAAAATATTCCAAAACACATGCCCTTAGCTATTTACCCTTCTCTTAAGAACATTAAGAAGTTGGTGTGTTTTACAAGTGTTCTATACTAGGCAGTTGTGAATTTTAACAGCGTTCCTTTCAAAAAAGCTCCGCATATTGTTTAACCATTTGTAATTTTGCACGAAAACCGTATAAAATATCGTAGCTTTGGAAAACGTCATCAGGCGCCATCCCGAGACAGCGCCACCTGTGGGATTAGGATTAGGGTCAAACCCAGATGATTCGGTTCAACCAAAATGAGCGACTTCCTTTCGTGTCAATGGACCATCAGGATTGGTCAGATGGACGGATTGAACGTCTATTGGTTTCTCTCTAGCAACTGGTCTAGTTTCTAGCTTGGTTTTGGGTTGTCAGAACAATTTTACTTTGATAATGTACCAACACTATATCGGAAGGTGGAGGCTTATAAAATATTGTAAGTTCAGCCTCTGGTTTTGTAGTTATTTTTAATAAATAATAACTTTCCAGTCGAATGACCTATCCATCATTGCTTAAGCCATCAACGATGGATAGGAATGAATGTAATTATGCACGTTCTAAATTAAAGTTAAATTAACGCTGCCCACTCAGATGTGGTCATTAAAATCCGAAGATGGTCAATAATTTTTCATTAAGTCTTATCGTAATTGTTGGCTACGTCTTGAATGCCTTTCACTGTAATAAGTTTTACCGCAGACAAAGAGCTAGAGGAATGCTACTTTCATTGTTGTTTTGAATGAAGATTCATTGTCCGAACACGTATTATGCAGATGGCAAGGAAATGTTCATGTTTCAAAAGTGTTGGGTTACAGAGGATATCGAGACACCCCATATATCAACTTGAAATTACAAATTAATACAGAATATACCATACGAATCGCTGTACAGCATAGCCACCCCATTACCTGATCAGTTATCAACTATTTAAGATGGGGACGCCGCTGATTTACCTTATTATTGATGTTCAGTCATTTACCAACTCCCAATATTTAACTTACAATCGTAGAATCGGTTTGATAGTGTATTAAGTGTATGAATTATACTATGTATGACGGAACCTGTCTCCTGACTTCCGTCTACCTTGAGACTTGCCATTGGTTTAAGGTCCGGGCTAATCTTTGGTAGACGAATGGTCAGGAGATATATGCATGTGACTACGGCTAAAACCATCGATGTATATAGTCTAAGTTTGACAGTATACATCGATGGCTAAAACTCACAAACTGAGACATAATAAGAACTATTGTCTTTTACATGCAGTGCCAGGTGGTTTACACGGATTTCTAAAGATGAAACAGCTCTTTCTCGGATTAGTTATAATTGGCCTGAACAACATAAACAATGTCTCTGTAAATTTGTTTCTAGGACTATATACCAGATAACAGATTTCAAAAAAATAATAAAAAGGAACTTTGCCGCGCATATAAATAATACAATATCACAAACATCCACTTAAGATATTATTGAATCTTCCACTTGCTTAGAAGCACCTCTTCTACTTGCTATAAGTAATTAAAATTAGGTATTCCGTATGCACTTATTAGACTTTCATCTTAACCGACCTCAGACGGTATCCAATAAAGCACCCAGCCCAGTATCGCAACAGTGTCAAGGGTGCACCGCTCTCCTAGGACATCGAAGGATGCCAAAGCCCTGTCACTTCTTGACCTAGTTGTAAAACACATGTGTAGTGACTAGTGGCACATGTGTCTACTGGTGAATGGAACCGCAGGAGATATTAATAAGAAATGTAAGGATTTGTGTAAATTTGGAACGATTTAAAAAGACTGACACACACGACTTGACTAGTGTTAGGACGAAACATACTAGTCTAAATGTTGTGACAAGAATGTTGAAGGGGAGATTGGTAGCAATGAAAGAGCTGTAGATGTGACTGAGACATCAGGAACGCACGGATGAGACGCTTCAGTGAAACAGAAACTTTAGATTGAGGTAGCAAGCACGTGGAACTAGAAGAGATACTGGGAGCAGGAAAGACTGACTGGGAGAGGGCTGGTATGCAGTAAGGGACAAGAGATTTTAGTTTACAAAAACTTAGACTAGGAAATATTGGAGTAGTAGAAGAGAAAGCCTAAGGTAGTAGAAACATAGTACGAAACAGTATTGAGTTAGTAGAAACTTAGGACGTATTGGATTAGAATAACGTCGGACGAAGGAGTTTTGGATTAGCGGAAACGTAGGAAGAAAGAGTATTGGGTTAGCAAAAACTAAAGCTAAGATAGATTTTGATGGCAAAACGTACGACTGGGAGAGATCTAGTTAGAAATGAGAGACGAGACTCAAAATAACAACATCTCCCTACAATCAGTCCAATGCAGATCTTTTATCGCACAATACATGTCCCATGTACCATGCAACCCAGGCACTTTTCACACCCTCCTCCACTCTCTAATGAAAGAACGATACAATTACATGAAAAAAGTGTGAATGAAAGAAAGTGGCAAGCGTTACTTGCGATATTCGCTAAGACGGCGTGAAAGTCGCTAAAAACTAGAGAGCTTTCACGAGCAAGTTGGCGGTGGCGTGTCGGAATAATACTTGCAGTCGAGGGATATTCTTGGAACTATTGTTTTATTTGAGAGTGAACTTCTTAAACTCATTTACAAGAGTGCGATCACGAATCAGTCAAAAGTGACAAGAGCATGATAGGGTAGAGGTATGAAGCTTTATTAAAATAAGTTTTTCACCACACTATGATGTTTTTGGCTGTATTACATACGTTAATTGGTGGCTGAAAGTTACGTTTTGCCGCAAAATCAGCTGTCCGCTTACTTACTTATAACATGAATGCATTTTAAAAACACAATCAAAATCCATAGCATAGCAATAGAATTGTGTTATTGTCACCGTTGCCTAGCGACTATTTATTTTTATTCTTGCTGATTCCTCAAATTATTTCTTTACATAACCTTAAAGTTGTAGTTGTGTTGACTATCAGTGTGCATTATTATAGTGGCGAATAGTGGTAATAGGGTACAGTGTGGTGAAAAATAGCGTTCGAACCACGGACCGAAATGGTTTTGCAGCTCTCGATCGATTTAAGTTCTCGACTTCGTCTCGAACTTAAAAACTATCTCGAGCCGGCAAAACCTCATTTTCGGCCCTAGGTACGAAATATACTATTCCGACACGCCTTCGTTTAATCAAAAGGAACTAGAATTATATTATTTTAAGATAGCTTAGACTTTGCATTGAACAAACACATGACATTTTGTGACACTTATTTTAGATTTTAAGGTTTGATATATTTAAATACATTTTATTAAACATCTATCTACCCAAAGACTGACAGTCATACAATCCCTGATACACTCAATGTTTCCTCGAGCAAAATTAACACGTTATTTCCATTTATAGTGTGTAATTTATCATACACCACAACTACAAATTGAATATACACAGTTTCCATCGCTTCAAAAGCCATTGCTTCCTCCCCCCCTTGGATCTGGTAACTCTACCTCCCCTGATACCAGATACCATCCTGATGACGCAGATGCATCCACCGTGACCACCTCCACCAGGTTCGTTGATCTTCCAACTCAGGGTTTTGGATATTCAAGCAGATATTGAAATAAATCTTCAATTTTATACTCTGCAAAGATATTTCTAGCAATGTGATTTAGTTTCTGCATAAAAAAAATGGTTGTAAGTCTTTAGGATGTAAAGTAGTTCTTCATATTCCTGAGCGAAAAGAATCAGCTGTCGAGGCCATCGGTGTATGCCTACTTTTCCTGAATTCAAAATTCATCCGCTCATTTTGCCTTTGAAAGTCCACAGTTAAAGTACTATCGATTCGTTATCATATTGTTTTTTGTTTATTGGCGTACCGCATTTTATATTTTTCAATAAATATAGCTTTTTCAGCAATTGGGATAATTGAAAAATAATGTGAAAAATGTTTCGGTAGTTTGAAATTGAAACTATTGTTGAATTGGCGGAGTAAGAACCAATGCCTCTCTCTAAGGGACGATATTTTATGTACTTATTTATTAGAAAAACGAGGATGAAACGTTTTGGGAGACAATTCATTGAACAATAAAACATTAAACTTAATTACGAACGACATTTTAGTTTTGTAGGTTAATTAGCCGTAATGAATGAAGCTGACAAAAATATAGTTTGTCACAAGAAGTAAAATGTCTTTTTTATATTAAAGACTTCAGCTACTCAGCTCTACACTATATTGTTATCGCGTCGAAAACACTTCACGGATTAAATATACTAATGTTCGTCAAATACCTTCGTCGATGAACTCAAACAAACACATTTCGCAGATTCTTCTTGTCTTTAACAACCTGGATTTCTCATCACAAAGAAGATGTGGGTCAGAAATGTTTTATTTCGCTAATTTAGTGGTCCTTGATGGCCGCATCAACTAAAGGATGTCCTGGCGAGGAAAGCTGAACACACTAAGGACATACCGGTTGATAATTTCGACGATTAACGAGAAAGAAGCTACCAAGACTTTGAACTTCTGTACCAAATAACTGGAACTCCTTGCTCGATGTTAGGGAATTTTAACAAGCAGATGCGTTGATATTCGGTATGGAGAGGTTGTTGAATGGTTACTCATGGTCTTGAACCAGGTTTATCCGTGGCAATGAAGGTTGAATAAATTAAGCAATGGAACTCAAATTGTTTAAAAACTTTCCATTTGTCAAAAAACAAAATCAATTATCTGTTCCCTATTGCTTTTTGAGTTGGATTATGCAAGGTTAGGTTACGACATTGATTTCATCTATGTGTACTTTTAATAAGATATATATTTTTATAGAAATTGTGAAGATTAACTAGCCTGGAGGATATATATTATTACCGAGGCTTTTAGGATGCTGCTTACAATATATGTGTAATTCAATCGCAAACTCACTTATGCATTGACATTGACATAGTTTTTTCCGATCTACAAAACAGAGCAAGTTTTCTTCGCCTACATAGTTTGACTTGTGGTAGACATAAAGCTATGATCGGACTACAAAGTTTAGACAGGACTTGTAATTGGATGCAATTGAAGAACGGAAATTGATGGGGAAATCTAGTAAGTAGCAACTCGAATTTTAGTGTGAGAAAGATATATTCAATGCCCATATAACACAACACGAAGAGGGTTTGGGCAGTTTCCCTTTTAAAACGTTTAAGTGTTTACTACAAAATGACACCTGTTCCTAAAATATATCATCTAAAATTATTCATCCTTGCCAAGAAAAACGTGAAACTAACTTTCAATTAATATCACATGAAAACTAAGTAGAGTAGGAAATGTGATTATGATTTTACAAACTAAAAGTCTGCTTGAGAATAATCCTAAACTCTTCTCTAACCACAATGAAAAGACGATCCTTAACAGCAAATTATCTGCTAACTTCTCAAGGATGCAGGATGTGTGACAAGGTTCCTCTTAATCACCCGTTAATGATAAGTGGCTGAAGATGAGAACCGTGTCCTGGAGTATCCTTCCAGGTAATCCTTCCTTGGTGTAATCCTACCATCAGGACTTAAGGATACAGTTCAGGATGGTTCGGTTTATCTTGTAAAAGCTAGACAGGGCGTGATCCGAGGAAATACCAAGTATTGGAGATCGCTTTCCAAAATTTAAATGTTAATCCAATCGTACAGTAGGCTTGGTAGATGGACATTGATATTCGTTTTGATTACATTTTTTTGTCTTATAAATTTCAACTAAACAATACTTTCTACACAGAGACCCCTGGATTGAATGAATTTAGTTCTTAGTGTTACCTGAGAGATTTGTGTTTACTTTACCTTAGCTGCTACGAAATGCTTGGGATTGGACACATACCTGTAAAAGATATATTCTGATTAGTTTATCATACGTACAAAGAAGTGTAAATATCAATGAGGCGAAAGCAGTTTCAATGTTAACAAAACAACTAAGTTTACATCATCGTGCTCTCAAAGCACTAAACATTTTCAATGAATGCTTGGGATGTTTGCACACATTATGTGCTAGACCGCTGGTGGGATCTCAAAAAGGAGCCGAAGAGGGCACTATAGGCTCAACCCCGGAACTGTTTTATTTATTACTTCAAGTTCAGGACATGACGCAAACACATAATAAATTGATTGGCGATTTGCGGGATTTAAACCCGTCACCTCTGGGACTGAAACCCATGCTCTACCTCTAGATCAGCTCGCTTCTAGGCCTTCGTTACATGAAATTTCACAATTACGTAACAATTTAGTGAAAATTTACATACAAAAAACTAAATTCTAACTTAATCTGTGATTGTGTTTGCTTTAACAGCTTCCTACACAGCATAAACTGCATCCATTGTAGTTGAGATGTCTCCGATGTGATATAACGGTGCGAGAAGCCACACGCCTGAGTCTAAGGTTACATACAACATACGGTAAGCGTCGGTAGTTCACTCGAAAGTCTCTCCGGTATTCAATACAGTGATGTTCCTATCGATGTTCTAAGTCTAGTTTGAGCCATCATAGCCTTTTTAAGATTTACACCACGAATCTGGTAGCTTCAAAACTTATGCTGTACTGGATCATTGGGCTTTTGAAAAATTATCATCGCTAAAGAAACAGCTTATCTTAGTAAGTTACAAAACAACAAAGAGCATCTCACTCCGTTCTACACCCGTCCTTCATTCACATTCATCTTAGAACACGAACCCAATTATTAAACCCAATCTTAAAGTAATCCCGTTTACATTGTGAAGTTGTGAAAAACTCATAATTAAGAAAAATTATTAATTCTGATGTCTTATAATTGTGTGGTGGAAATCAAACAATCTTCATCTTGTATAGGCCCCCTCTTGTACAGTGTGTATAGAACATAGTAAACTGTTCATCCAAACAAAAATGTACCCAATATTGAGTCAAAGTAAAACTTCAAGAATTCTTGGATCGGCTAGACAAATTGAATCCAACGCTGTTGCAATTAAACATTGTTCTCCATTGTGTTTTGCTGTTTCTAGAATAAAAGGGAGGATTCATCAATCCAAACTGCTACACAGGCCATTGGCCCCTTGGACCAGTAGAGTCCACGTCATGGTAGTGGGTGTATGTGGGAGGTTGTAGGACACATGTACAGCTTACACCTTTGTCTCTGCCTCCTCAGTCCGCACATGGATAGACGAGCTTTCTCTTGGCAAAGGAACAAGAGAATAAAAGAAACTTTGATTACGCAAATAAATCTATATATTTTCTGGGTTTTCTACAATGCTATAAGTATTCGCGAAGATTGTTGTGTTGCTAGCCTAGTGGTTAGCGTCTCGGACTTGAGGGACGAATTCGATTCTCGACACATCCACAACATATGGCCATAAGTGTTTGGACCGCTTTTCCTAAAAGCATTATTTGAGTACACTGTAAATTTACCTCACCTATATAAATGGCACTAGGGTCGACATCAGGAAAAACAAATCTTTCATAGTTTTGTAAACCTTTTCTCAAGTTTGCAAGCTAAATCTTTATGAATCCTTCCTCTGATCTCCAAACATCCCACCCAACTCGAGCTTGCCAACCGGACTTGCCATTGGTTATAAATTGGAACGGTCAATAGCCAATAGAACACAACGTCGATCTCGCGTGAGCCGACAATATCAGAGGTCTTTGCCAGCGGGTTCTCTATATCACCGACCAACAAAGGTCCGTTACGACGTCGTGCCAAAACCACAAGGTCAATCTGGGCTGTGTATCCTGTTAATCGGCTTCCGGTTGTAAGACTTTGTATTGTGGGCCTATAAAGTTTATGAAAGGAAACTATCAAGGTTTGGTGAGAATGGTTTTAAGAGGGGGGTTTGTAGAGGTTGATTATGAGGTTGGCGTAGAACATTACTTAATTGACAGTTTAAACTGATGAGATGACAAATGTGATTTTTAAAATCCTTGGTTTCGCGTGTTTGATTCATCTACTATCAATGGCTTCGTCAGGTTGTAGAACATTTCGTTACTGCTGTAAATTGAGTGCAGAACTCGTCTTGAGGTTATTTTTAAAGAAATATGCTCTTCTGAGCACTGTTCAGGATAAAAATTTTAATGTAAAACTTTGGTTCCTTTTCAAGAAATGTTATTGCTCAGTCGGCATGTGACGTGTTTACCAATCTAATGATTTACATAGTTTTGTCAGCAGGAGCTATTAGAAAATCCATAATAAACTTTTTATTCCAACAGATAATACTGTTCAGCTATATATTATGGAGCATAGAATCACGGATCCTTGAAATACACGTGAACATGGTTACTAAACAACATGTTAGGCCTACAGTACTTTGCCCTTTAATTGTATAAATCGTCACCATAATTCTCGTTAAAAACACGCCAACATCACATCCTCCTAGTAACAGAAAGGAAGTCTATCTCTTCTACATTAGCACCAAAAACAAAATAAAGCCATCAAAGTGTGGTCAACCTATTACACCTCCGTTAGTCGTATTTTGTCGCAATGGCGCAAGGAAAGCACGACTACATTAGCCTAGTTTTCTCATCCCTAAAATTAACTCCAGGATGAGCGTTTGACGCGGCGGCGGGCGGAACGCGAAGTTCCTCCGAGTCGTGGTGGTTTGTGCCACAATTGTTGACCCGTTACAACTTCATCTGCACCTGTTGTGGTCAGAGTGACGCTGTCTTCGTCTAATTTACTTGCTTTGTGGTCACAACTGTGCTTGCTGCGACTAATTTACTTTTCCACCAGGAGACTAGGTCATGACCTTCAACTGTGCTCATAGTTTCTAGTAGGCAAGACTATTTGAGGGAGATTCTATTGTAGGTATTAAAAGAGGTGGGGATGAAATGTAGTGTTTGGTTGTTTCATATGGATTTTGGCCACTGACTATTCAAAGTAACTTTCGTTTGAAAATGGCACATTGATAAAGTTGTGAATCCACCTATTTGAAAATAATCTTTACTATAAGATGGGGGGGGGGCTGTTACGCTTCTGCTTCTTGGTACCTATAAGTACGCAAATGTTTTTTCCAAATTTTATGCTCAACTGTGACGGAATTATGTCGCTATCTTCAGGGATTAAAAATAGCTGCGTTTTCGTTGACTGCTGATGATAAAATAAATATCACATGTGGTTTCTTAACTAATGTTCATGTCAAGTAGGCCTATGTTATACAAAGCAGCATATTTTAAACCATGGACATATTCATTTGTGAATTCACCGTGCTAATCAGGAGTTGACCGAGTGTGTGATGATGAATCCAGATGACAATGAAGCTTAAGATTTGTATGGATGACAAATTAGTATCCTAATTGGAATTCAGATGTTTACAATAAACACGATAAATTTGAATAGATATTTAACACTGTTTGAGAATTTAAAAGCTAAATACGGTTTTCCACATTTATTGGTCTGAGAGTCTTGAGAGTTATAATATTTGTAAGCGCCAAGCAGTTCTTAAGCAGAGTAAGTAAGTTTCATCATGGTCTAATTCATGATCATGGCTAAATAGTGTTTTACATTAGTAACGAATCATCTACTACATCCATCTAGAACGCTTACTTAATACTTTAACAAAAGTTTAGCTTCGTTGTCAAATTAGTGGTAAAATATGATCACACATTGTTCATAACAAGAGTTCCGATCTTTTGCAAAGCACCTCTCAACTAAGGAGGTTCCCAGACTCCCGTGCTGTCTATTACCCACAGTTATAAGTTAGCCACCAATTTATAGTCTTCAACCGACAGCTGATTACGGAGCCTCATTGATGTCAACGCTACCTAGTGGCTTTCCCGTGCGACATTTTACCCAAGCTAATTGCATTTGCCGCTTTCAAATCCTGTTCTGCGGTATCGGCTTGCCGGTCGCGTCCTCTAGTCGCTGGTAGTGCACAAGTCTTATCCATCATGTGTCTACATTCTGGGTTCATTCCCCTTAGACGATTGGCTGGTTTAACTTACTGCCACTGTCCTTAGTCGTTAACCCAACGCATTCTTAGTAGTTAGAATTTCAATAGGTGAATCCGAAGGAGAATTCTGCCTCTTAACATGTGTTTAGTATCTTGAAACTAATATAAATTCTCTCTCGATGAAATCTATACCTGCATTTATACTTTTGTGTGTTCTTTACATGTTTCAATTACATAAACTTTCAACGATGTATTTCGTTAAAAGTTTATGTAATTGAAACATCAACGCCCTGGCATGTTTATTTAACGAGAAAGAAATACTTTTTTGGTCAAAATCCATTTGATGTACCAACTCAGGTGCACAGGCTGCAGGTTGTGCAGGTTTTATTAAGGTAGAGTGTTCATTTCTTTGACATTTTCAAGGAAAAATACCCCCGCCGCAGCAAACCTGCAGACTTAGCGAATTTCCATTTGCCTGATTGGATTTAAACTAAATGTCTCCTTAAAAATATCACATTTATTCCCTATTTATACAGAATTAATTTAATTAGTGCTTAGGTTTGCTGCAACAGGGAGGGTAAAAAAGTTTTTTAAATGTAAAATGTTAAAAGGTACTGTGGTTTAGTTAGAAATTAATGTATTTTCCAAATTTTATCAAAATATGTTAATAAACAAGCAAACTACAACAGTTGACTTATTCTCCATAAGAATAACATGGGAATTTTAAAATTACAATTTTTTTGAATTTTCTCCGTAACAATTAGGCGCATAATAACGCTTCAATATACTAAATTATTTGTTTTTTTAAGCTCTACAAAATGATTTTAAAAGAAATTGTGAAATTTTGTGTTTTTAGGGTCAAAAATGGGAAAAACCTATTTTTACCCCATAAAACCCCCCATAAACCACCGTTCCCATAGTCCGATCACGCTGGTTCGCGAACTCGTTCAAGTTTATCCCGCCTTACACCTTCAAACCAAATTTGATCAAAATCAGACAAAAATTACTCAAGTTATCGTGCGGATGGACACACATATATATATATACTAGCTGACCCCGCGAACTTCGTATCGCCTAAGTTATAGGTTTCCCCTAAGACAGACCGATGGAAAGAAAGTACCGTTACGTTTAATTTTCAAGATGATCTCGTTCGCATCGCTCAATCACGTCCTGGTTGAAGTTCGTTCGCTACGCTCACTCACCTTTGGGTTGGAGCTCGTTCGCTACGCTCACTCACCTTTAGGTTGGAGCTCGTTCGCTGCGCTCACTTGCCTTTAGGTTAGCTCGTTCGCTACGCTCACTCGCCTCCAGGTTGAAGTTCGTTCGCTACGCTCACTCACCTTTTGGTTGCAAATTAGCTGTTGTCATAAATGTAAAAGAAATAATAGTGCTGCACCCTGTTGGTAATCCTTGTAACTTTAATGCCATTGAACATCATAGAACAGAACCAACTTGTTTAATTGAAACAGCTGTTAAGATTCATTAATTCCATTTCCCATAAGGTTAACATGGGAAACTCCAGAGCCACTGGGGCGGAGCCCTTTTAAGAATTTCGAAACGGGAAATAGTTTACTTCCTATTCGCATACCTACAGAATTTACACACCAAATTTCATAACGATCGGTGAAGTCGTTCCGGAGGAGTTTGCAGACAAACACTGTGACACGAGAATTTTATATATTAGATATATATATATATATATAGATATATAGATATATAAAAATTTGAACGAATGGTGTTTTTGGCCTCTGGGGACATCAAAATGAAAAAGTAAATCGGTCCCGGGCCTAGGTCTTACCATGAGACCTACGGTAATAGCTACTTCCCTATAGGGAAATTCGCTAAAATTGCATTTATTAAAAATACATAAAATGAAAAAAATGCGATCTTTTTGCATTTAAAGAAGTTAGAGGCAGCTTACAAATTTTGAAGAAAAAGAATGCCGTATTTTAATTTCATGGAAAATATGGTTGGTTAAAAAATATAGTACATATTCAGAATTGTCTTTATCAACTAAACCATGACTGTTCAAACTTTAAAATAGGTCCCATCATATTTAATCGACCCTAAAACACATTTCATTCAATCTGAATTTAATAGACATTGTTGACCATGCCAGTGGTTTTTATATAAAATGAAGAATAAAAAGCTTTAAGGGAAAGCGGTTCAAATCCATCAAGTTTGAGTAGAAACACGTTAATATTATGACGTTTAACCTAAATAATTTTCACTTTTTACAAAATATATAACTAAGATCCATCTAAACAATCTCACCACAAGCATAAACACGTAAACCCAAATGTTTATCTGAAATGGGACTTTTTCTTCAACCTGAAGGCCACTTTCGCGCTGCCTGCACAACATTAACCTAGACACGAGGCAGGAAATAACTACCACAGCTGACGTCAAAGATCCACAACAATGAGACGCATAAGTTGGCAGATGCCATTGTTGCCAAGGAGATGAGGTCAGCTGATCATGTGTGAAAGTACAGGAAACTGATTGAAACATATCGCAGTTGCAGCAGGGAACCACGCATGAAGGAACGTGTCCTACATCTGGCAGTGTTCTTGACAAGATACACGAGAACAGTCGATGTTTTCAGATATTTTCACAAGTAAAAATGATAATATAGTCTTGGCGTATCCGGGGTTTGAGAAAGTGCTGATCGAGATTTGTTTTGATCTGAATATGTCTTTCTCCTCTTATGGACGCTTACTTTGTCAGTTGGAGATGATTTGGTAAACTAGGTTTCATCCGTATTTAAGTTTTATGGTATTGTTAAAATATCTTCACCCTAAGAATTTAAAAGTTTTGAAAGGGGACCATCGTATTTTACCTAACCAATTAGGTTTGATTAATAGTGTAATGAACTTCGATTGAATTGATTGATTTGCGAGTTCTATTTGATTCTAACTCTCTATTTACTGTTATTTGGGGAAATTATGCCAACTGTCTTTCCCATTTTCTAAAACGTACTGTTTCCTATGTTCTATTTTAACTTCAGAAAAGTATTCAGTGATGCAGGGCCAAAGAGACCAGCCCCTCTAAATCTTAAGAAACATGTTCATTTACACAAAACATATTTCCAAGTTTAGCAATAAAAGTGTTGTGGTATTTTACAAACAATGTCGAGTCACCTCTACAACTTATTAAACTGTGTCTTTGTCAAGTGTGACTTTTTAGAAAACTTGTGGACTATCATCAAAACATCATGAGATATTTTAACTCACTATATGCCATTACAATCAATTTACCAAAGCTTTCTACAGATCGTTTCATTCTATGGTGGCAACTAACAGGACTCTGTTGATCCTACATCAGTTCCACACTCTCTGGCGATGATCCGTGTAATTCGATGAACAAATCGATGATTCCACGACCTTGGCCTTACAAAGCACGTCACAGAAGTCCATCTTCAGGACGCTAAGGACATGTTCTCTCCATTAATGCGAAAGGATTCGCTTCATCTTGTCTCATCTATAGACGTGTCAGATGCCGATTTCGTTCTAGCTCATCCGTTGCGGATTTGATCTGTAAATGTCACTGGGTTTTCTTTGTCCTGGAATTGTGTTTCTCTCTTTTGTCGATTCCCGCAACCCATGGCACTCAGCGACAAGATGAACACGTCTAGTCAAGTGACATTTTAAAAGGGTTCAAAAAGTTCCTTTTTGATTTAACCGCTCCAAACATTGGTTGTTGGAAGGTCTTCTCGGTTGCCGGTTTTGCTTTCATCTTAACTTAATGCAGCTTCACCAAAAGGGGTTCCTCATCTTGATTACACAGGACTGAGTATTGAAGCTTGAACTGAGAAAATGGAAGAAGGCGAAATGCAAAGTTGACATTGGGCAGTGTAGACGGAATATTTCAGCCTTCGATATTGTGCGAGGAAAACATTCTTGTGAGAAACTGACAACAGAGTTTTGGCAACCATTCAATCTAGAATTGTGTAGCTAACAACATGTGAATTTTTAGATTCAAGTTTTGATTGCAAGTCCCTCTTGAGTAGAGACAATCCTTGGACGAGAAAGACACAGAGATCACCCACGGATCATTACCGAGCAGACAAGTCGTAGCCAATTAGACTCCGTGTCTGTCTCTATAAGGATCAGTCCTGTTACGCAAAGACAACTGCACTCAGCTCTCAGCTGATTTTAATTATCACCCGGTCGTCCTTGGGAAGTAGGCGTTGCTTGCGGGGGAGCTGCATACATCTTGGCTGGGCCACTACCGTTATCTAACTGACTCTTTCATCAAGTTTGCAATAAACTAGCCTAATAGGATTTGTAGGTATAGAGTGTTTTCAGAAACATTTAAAAACGAATTACTTATTAAATTATTGTTCATGTTCGTATAGTACGAAATTGTAGAGCATAGAGTCATTTTCCGGAGGGTTGTAGTTTTTTTATTTATTCTCACCTGGCGAAGGAGAAAAATGGGACAAAAAAATAAAGGTTCTTGAGGAGATTTAACTCAAGCAACCGCCCAGACAATAAATTACAGCTTGTGTATGTACATGATTTGTAACTACTCATCACCTTTGACTGATACAAATAGATGGCCTGCATTCAAAGCTTATGCATTTAGCACACGGCGAACTTGCTCTTTCACCATAAAAAGTCAACGATGCAAGCTTTTAGTTTAACAACGTCACGGACAAGAAGACAAGTACTTTCCTTTGTATGTGTCAACGCCTATCTCTATACATATGAACACGAACGGTGCTGCTGTCCAGCTGATGACGGGAGAGCTGCGTACTATATGACCTACATTAGTCGACTGACTCGATCTCGTGGCTAGTGGCTAGAGACTGAAGAGATTAAGATCCGTCAAAACAATGCAGGTTTTACAATAACACGATGGCATCTTCAGCCAGGAATCTCCAAATAATGGACAGAATAGTCAAATTAAAAGTATCAACTGGCTGAAGTTTGCAAAGAGAAGCGTACAGTCTTCAGAAATTTGTCCACCCCAAATCACTTACTTAAACCAATGCTGACTTTGCTGATCTCTTTATACTCCACAAACCACCAAAAATTTGCAATAATTTATGTATTTTTAAACCCATTTTGCCTTACAGATGTCTATATAGAACTGTAAAATATCTTTAAGACTTATCATCACGTTGTCTACGCTTAATTTTATTATGATTCCAATATTTTCTTCATTAGGCTCACGAGATTTTAGACATCAAATTCCTCTTGGAAAATACTTGTGAAATAGATCCTCTTTCGCACAGTAAAGATATCGTCCTAAGAAGTCTTTATGGGGGATAGTCTGCCCCATAAGACGGTAGTGATCGCAGTATTTACAGGGAGGATCGCTCTTCACGTTGACATGTATTGCCACTTTCTCGGTCGGCGCGGCGGACAAAAAGACAGAATGATCAACTTTCCCGCCAGAATCAGGCCGATTTTCCCGCGACACGTGACAGGCGTTGTTGTTACATACTTAACGTCAGTGATGGTGAAGAATCTTCTGTGTTCTCTATCAAGCGAGGTATTGAGCTGTAATGGTGCAACTAGATCTATCTGAAGGCCTTAGATATGAAATGAATCTATTGCAATTTAATGGTGACTTGAGTGGTAGTGCAAGAGAAGTTTACGTGATGTTTGTCAGTTCGATCCTGAGAAAACCCCGATGTTTTTGAGGGTTTAAAACTTGAGATAATTATCACAACAGACGAGTGACATGTCTAAAAGGTATCACTCATATCATACCTATGTATGTATCATATTTCCTATGTATTTGGGTAAAAATCATTTTCAGCCTGACTGGTGACAATCTCTGAAACTAGTGGGGTATACACATCTCGATTCCACTTTCTGGTTTAGGTAGAAAAATGTTAAACGCAATTCTTCGCCTACCAGTCGCAGCTTTCTTATCTCTCCAAACGAACCACTAAACGTCTGGTCTAGAAGTGGTTATGACCAGTATAGTTTATATGGGCGTGCTCCGCATTCGTCAAACATTATTTATTTATTTTTACTTGCAATGTAAGATTTTCAACCTATGAACACTGAAAACTCTATCCTAGTAATAAGGAAATTCTGTACATAAAACACACACAAAAACTGGCCTCTATTATTACAATGAGAAGTTTACTTGGAGTGCCTTAAGTCCAATATATCTTAACTAAATTGCTTAAAGAAGATTTCGATCCTTAACACCACAAAACATTTTCATACGGTAAAAATAGAAAATCACGCACGCCAACTGATAGAGTTTCTAAGTAATAAATATTAATTGACGATCTAAGAGTTTTCGAGAAGTAAATTTTCCTAAGGGACGCTCTTATAGCAATATACATTTAAATTCAATCTAAGTCCAATTACATAAGAATGTAAACCGAGTATTATCACAGTATAAAGAAACACAAAAAATTAACAATGAAGCAAAGTTTTTTTTTTTCTTGTTGTTGGTGGGGGCCCCGCTAATTTTATTTATGGTTAGCTTCGTAGGAGTGGGCCTTGATGTATGGCGACTTTTACGGAGGTTTGCCGCGATCCCGGGACCTCCCATCTGACAACTTGTCGGTTATGAGATCAGAACTGGCGGGAACTGGTATTGGCTGACATAAGTGGTTCAAGTTGGAGGGTCTCGTTTGAAATATCGTCTAAATATTTACATACTGGTGTTTTCATAACGGTTGTCTATTGTTAATTTCAATAAAATCATTGATGGGACTGTTATACGAGAACTCGAAAATTGAATCAACTAAACCTCACAATAATAGGTGAACTATATGAAACTTATTTACTATTTAATTTAGATCAAGATGTATTGAAAATAATTTTTTTCACGAGTGGGAAAGGTAAAATTAGTACATACTTTATTCATGAAATACGCGATATAATAATCCTAATTTATCTAATGCTCCAACAAAGACTTAAAGAAAGTAAAGACACATTTTGGCTTTACACTTTCATTGCTTTACATTCTTATTTATATCCAATAAATTGTGCAGAATGAATAAATGAGTAAATATCTTCGAAAATCAACCTTCCTACTAATATCCCTACTTATACAATAAGATGAAAAGTCCGTCACAGTTTACAAATAGGATATACCATTGATAAAAACGTTCTACTCAATTGATATCCTCCAACGTTCAATTGAAATTCCATTTGCTGTTAAAACCACTATTGAACCAATCCTATCAATTCGCAAATCACAAATTACCTACCACATAATTGATTCTTCACCGTCACCGCAAGTAAAACAGGAATTGCAAACCTGCGAAACAGGTTATTAGAACGAAAAGTACTTTTGGCTATTGAAAAACCGCAGTACAAAATTCGTGAAATCGAATGGTTTCCTAAAATTGTGTTTTTAATTAAAATTCACTTAAACTTTCCTCAACCACACCTCCGCATATGTGGTTACTGGTATAAGGCTACAGTATGTTTTATGTGTGTGTATTTTGTGTTCATACAATATGGATAAGTGTTAAGAAGTGTTAACAATTGGGTGCAATGTACAATACATGCAAAGGCTGTCATATTATAAAACAATACAAAAATAAATATGCGTATACCATGTGTTTGTCCTAATTGATGTGTGGTACTAACTGATTTGTGTTGTGTATCTATACTATTTGAATCCGTTTTGTAGGTTTATAATGTCTGTTATGTACTAAGTGGCTACGATTAGATGTATGTTATGTGTCCATAGATCAGATGTAAGTTATGTGTATGGTGTGATATGTGTGTCTACTACGAGGCTACGATGTGTGTTATGTGGGCCGGACGCCCCGTTATGCGGCGAGACCTGCATTTGTTTGCGGAGACTTGAACGCTGGGTCGGTCTGAACGCGTCCACTCCAGTGTGCTAGACTTGTTTGTTTGTTTGTTTGTACTCTAGATGCCTGAGTGACACTTGTCTGTATGCCAAGAGCTTATCAAGTACTTACAAAATAACGCTTTCCTCTCTCCTCTTGACCAGCTTTCATACCTTAATTTGATACTTGGTCGCAGGAAGTTATCTTTGAAGAAACTAGAAACACCTAGTAGGCTACTCGCAATCGGTTTAGCGATGAGTTAACTACTAAAAGGTGTTTTTCTCTTGCAATATTCTCGAACATTTCTTGAATTGATCGAAGTTTTATTTTTAATTATTTAAAATGACTTGCAGCAATTCCAGTATGTTATGTCTGCGACTGATATGTAGAATTGCTATAAGTTCTTGTGCTATAGGCTGTGGTTTTATGTTTACTGGTCATTTATAGTTGCATCGACCACTTTGAATATTTTTCTCTCTAGTATTATAACTAAAGATTAAAACACACATTGAAATATCATCTAAAGAAAAAGATAACATTAGACGACGACAGCACGCTCAACCGTAACGCATGGGTACTTTGATTGCCTTCTAGTTATTTTAATAGCCTTAAATTAACCCTTGACCTCTCGTATGATGACCAAAGAGTAACTAGTGCACATCGTATAATATACCCTAATAGCGTAACATAGGTATACAGTGCATTGGAAAGATTTTTCTCAATATTAAAACAGTACAACAGGATAAGAAGGCTTGCTGTTCTTGCAGGATCTAAATGCATTACTATAACTAAATATAACGTGAAATAAAATCCATGTTGGTGTTAGACGTCAACCGTGTTGTCAGCTTGGAAATACTGCCAGGCATTGCGCTCTTAATTTGAAGCAGCATCCTTGTCTTCAGTGGCTAGGATGAGACTGAGACTGTATTTTGTATGATGGAACATGTCTCCTGGCCCTCCACCTGGGACTAGTCCGGGCCTAAAACCATTGGCCAGACCTCGTCAGGAGACAGGTTCCATCATACAGACTATAAGACTAAGACTAAACTGAGGACACCTATTAAAATAAGAACACATTCAGCTTTCTTCAGAACAGAATTACTGTACACAAGAACTTGATCAAATGTCCGGAAGGACTTTTCAACTCAAGACACGGTCGACGCCAAAACCCTCTATGAATCCTAATGTTTCGGGTCGCGGAAGCGAGAAACAAATTTATCAAACATACAAAATGCACTCCACCCGTCAAAATGGCGTACCACAGGTGTGAACCTTTCTTTGCACCATAACAGTTCTAATTAGCCTAACAGGACCGTACAACCCTGGGAGCCGCGATGTTCCCACGTCGAGGTTACGTCCACATGTACAGTACATCGTAACTGATACCATTGACTTTGGATACTCAAGTAGACATTCCTATATAGCTGAGTGATCATAGTGATTGCCTGTTGTTCAAGTGTTTGTCTGTTCAGTCCTGAGTCCTGATAAAAGTCACTCTTGGTATTTCTCTCAGTGATTAGTAAAGAATCAGATGATCTTTAAAGGATAAAATACAAATGACACACACTCATCTCCACCTTTAAAGTAGGCCCTCTTGTTTTGAAACCGTAGTAAAAACCTAGTATAATCTAAGTTTCTAGCGCAAGGTCCTTGGAGGAAATATAGAAAGGGATTAGCCACTCTCTCGATACACGATACACTATCTGTTTTGGCCAGCTAAGCCAAAACAGATTATCAACATCGATTGACCTACAGAAGCAACAAAAAATTAGAGCACTGTTAGGTCGTAATAAAATTGAACATAAACGATTTTCTCCATTGCTCAGATTTACAACTAATTATTTCCATCGAGTGAGTTTTACGATGCAAATACCAAATAACTATAATCAAAGCCATAACCTGGAAATCACAGGTCGTAATGTCTTAGGATCCGTTATTGGGTGAAATAGTAAAGCTTGAATATCAGTGTCAGACTTTGCCGGAAGAGCGGAATAGTGGAATCGGACCGGAACTCGAGTGAACCGTGAACCAGGCTGGAGCGTAGCTTCGTTAACTAATAACTGGTTAACTACAACTGGGAACATCGTTAGCTTGGTAGCCATGTTGGCCTGTGGTGGTAATGGGGAGTGGAACATCTTTTAGAAAATGTATTCCTACAACACAGTTCAAATCTGAATCTGGTTAACTACAACTGGAAACGTCGTTAGCTTGGTAGCCATGGTGGCCTGTGGTAATGGGGAGTGGAACATCTTTTAGAACATGTATTCTTACAACACAGTTAAAATCTGAATCTGGTTAACTACAACTGGAAACGTCGTTAGCTTGGTAGCCATGGTGGCCTGTGGTGGTAATGGGGAGGAGTGGAACACCTTTTAGAAAATGTATTCCTACAACACAGTTCAAATCTGAATCTGGTTAACTACAACTGGAAACGTCGTTAGCTTGGTAGCCATGGTGGCCTGTGGTAATGGGGAGTGGAACATCTTTTAGAACATGTATTCTTACAACACAGTTAAAATCTGAATCTGGTTAACTACAACTGGAAACGTCGTTAGCTTGGTAGCCATGGTGGCTTGTGGCGGTAATGGGGAGGAGTGGAACACCTTTTAGAACATATTCCTACAACACAGTTCAAATCTGAAGCTTCGTTAACTAATAACTGGTTAACTACAACTGGGAACATCGTTAGCTTGGTAGCCATGGTGGCCTGTGGTGGTAATGGGGAGGAGTGAAACATATTTTAGTAAATGTATTCCTACAACACAGTTCAAATCTGAATGTTCTAAAGTCATATCTTTGACTATCAATACACTTCTGTATCCAATAGTCAATGGTCATACTTTATCCTCGAGTTACTGTACTATTAAAATACTGAACCACAATCTTCCTATCACACTGCAAACATGAAATTTACCCAAACGTCTTCGTTCGTAATCACAGCAAAAACTGTCTTAGGTAAGAGCATTTGCCTTTTACTACTGTATTGGTCACCTACCTTTAGGAAGAGGTTGTTGTCCTGGTGGGGCAACTGCAAGAGAAACAAACGAGAATTAGCGGTGGTTTAACGTGAGGAACTAGGCCGAGGGTTTCACAGAGACAATAGAACCTAACTACGCGACAGTTGGTGACTACAGTAGTAACACAGAGAGTGGCGGGACTTGAACATTGATTTGGAATATTACAAGTAGACTCGTCTGATGTGTTGAAGTGTGTAATGTCCTGCAACTTTTCCATGCTCTGAGGTAAACTAGTCTGTATGAAGGCATAGATGAAGTATTATATTACTTCATCTATGATGAAGGTACCTGTCTCCTGCTCTTCGTCCTGGGACTGTCTCAGGCCTTGAACCATTGACCAGTCACCAGGTAGATCAGGAGACAGGTTCCATCACACAGACTATAGATGCTTCCTTCTTGTTATGGAGTAAATTTGACAATGATCGCTTTATTTGGTGATAAATAATGATAAGATAATTTGGTTAAGCTAGTTGTAAAGATGGTAATACAGCAATACATAAATAGTGAAAATGCATATATATACTGAGCAAAAACGTACCTTTAATATTGTCTTCAGCTGTTTCACGGGGATTATAGAGTGTGCTTAAACTTATGGAAAATAAATCCTCCGGTATTTTAATATTACTGTTTTAATCTTCACGACTTCACGGCACCGATTCGATTTCAACAGCTTCACATCCAAGTTATCGAGTTCACTTTCTGCGTCGTGTAACAAATGGACATCTTTGCCGATTCTTTTAGGTGCAATATACATGTGTAACTTGGTATTATGTCTTATCGTTTTATGCAACATTCATTATAAAGATTAGTTACCATTGTAAGAAGTTCTTTATTCGCATCTGATCAAATAAGTCCACCAACACTATTAGGTATGTGTACCTTTCAGCTGTAAATTTATCCAAGACCTTAAATATACATGAAATGTATAGCGACGGTTACCGATTAAACGACTCGCACAGATTATTGTTAGACTTTTCTGAGTTTTCTATAATTTTTTCGGATAACTATTCATATACGGTGTTAATCGATGAGCACAATGCCTAAGTGAAACATGAAACCAATAAACCCTCAACTGATCAAGAAAATCCCTAGCTTAATCTCCTTCAAAACAAGAATCCAAAAATAGACCATTGCAAAACCTCATCTGTATGTCGTGCAAAAACATGTATTAAGGGATTATTTGCGTTATCGAATTACATTGACATTCCATCGGCTCAGGTGACGGCAAAAAGTGTAACCAGCTGGCCTCCGGATCAGCTGGTCGAGAGAAGTGAGAAAAACAGGAAGGACTACAGGAGTTTCCGGCGTTTTCCCGCCATATTACACGGAAAGTCAGCTGTTCCAGTTGCAACACCAGCTGGAGATATAGCCTGGATAAAGCTTTGTCATTGGTGACCGACATTTCTCAGATCGGGTCAGTTGGGGAAACATCTCATACTGATCTTCAATACCACCGACTCCCCATGGTCCAGTGGGAAAATCTCCAGGAGTTGGCATTGCTTACCCCTGATTCTATACAAATCCATTCCGTTATGGTTACGTAATTGTCTCATTAAACTAGTAGTTTACGATCGCGTAAAGAAACGAGTAGAAAATGTAAGGTACATACAAGCTTTGACGAGTGCCTTTAAAACTTCTTCGAGTGTTTTAAAGGTTAATTACGCGAGTTGCGTACACTAATTTACCTACGACTGTTTCTTAGTTAATACAAAATCACTGCTCATAGCTTCCAAGAGAGGTTATGTTTTCGTTTAAAACCTCTCATCGCCACCGATTGTGATTCAACGACTCATGTCCCAACTACTCACTCATTGTATAATAAATTAAATTTCCCTTAACGGCTGATAAGTTGATGTTAGAAGCATTAAAATTTTGCTTCTTTTCGCTCAAACTTCATTGGTCCATAGTTGTACTGTAAGTAACAAAACAATGTTGTTAAGTAAGTAAACAATACTGTTAAGTGAATCTTTTCGATTCTAAAAAGCCTTATTCTGAAAAGGCTAGTTTTATAACAGACATAGGTAAAAATGTTTGAAGACCCAAGGTTTTATTTTGTATGTCCCTGGGAGTAAATCACCTTTTACAGCAATTTCAACACAGAAGGTTAGCGATTTCTTGTTTGATTACTATATTTGCAGCTCTTAGTAAACTAAATGGTCTTGATTGATTCTGGCCTTACCGTAATAACAAACTATTGAATACAAAGACATAGAAACAAAGGTATTGGCCCACAATTTGGTGATACAACAGGATGGGAGGTCTACAAAGTATTCAAAGTCTTCACCAGCCTTGCCCTTACATCATCAATTCCAAAACACTTCCATTCCTCTGATTTCCAAATCAGTTCATTTCCATCGAGTCCCGATGAATCTTCAGGCTTCTTGGCAAACAAGCGGACGATATCGGGCCATCGTTATCGTTATCGTTGTGCAACGATGGACTGTAACGACCCCAGCTCCCACCAGCTGGTTGTGTAACCTTATACCGGTTCCACCGTTACCTCCTGGCCCAGTCTGCGACCTGGTAAGTGGTAACTCTGCAGCCAGCGCCAGTGTTGTCCACATTACTCTCAACATGCTGGAATTACCCTTTTTAACCCTCAAAAACTGATTACCCTGTAAAATACCCAAGAGAAGTAAAACTACCTAAGAATTTCAAATGCTGATCCACACTCCAACTACGTCAATTACTAAAATCACTTTACTGCATATAAGAGGAAATTTTGAGGGGATTTGATTGGCCATATCAGAAACTGAGTGGTTATAATGGTCTCTTAACAACCAAAAGTGAGGAAAGTTTGGAAGCTTAGAAAGGTTCGAAATGTTTCCAAAATTTGGAAGACAAAGTATGAGGCTTGCTAAGAGGCTTCAGGTTGCAGATAATTTTGGGTAGTTTCCCCAGCCATGAGGTATCAGGCTTTTTCTTATCCCAAAAGGTTTAGAGTTTAGAATATGGTGTCAGTAGCTCCTTTGATGGCACAAAGCTGAGTCCATAATGTCCTTGATCATTGGTCTTTACGGTGGTTTTGGTTAAAGAAACAACTGATCTTAGTCAGTTAATTACACTGATAATCTCTATTTCACACTAAACATGAATTCACAGCTGCTTACACAATCTCACCGTATTATAAAATTATGACTGAATAAGTGGAAAAGTTTACTGTCAGTGAAAATAATAATCGTAATCCATATACAATATTCTTCATGTATAGGCCTATGGAAGATACTTCATGTTGATGAAAATGGAAGATTTCTCCACATGACAAATGGACCAATCTTACATTTTAGGAATAGCTTTTGATTTTAAAGTGATTATATAAGGTGAATCTGTCTCATGCTGCTTACTTACATAATATTTCCGTTGTAGCCACGTTGTTTTCGCACCTATAACGTTTACAATGTTTGCTTTCACAGATTCAACTAAGTTCATCAGGGTGACAAGTTTAATTTCACCCCTACGATTCCTACTATCAAGTCATGACTCTCACAGATCTAAACAAGCTCACCACGATAACAAGTTTAATTCCACCCTTTCGATTGTTTCCTTCGATTCTTTCTATCAACATGTTTAATCGCAGACCCAACCACCCACGAACGAGGAGGAAAATCCATAATTATTGTCCAATTTGCAGTTTCTCTGCGGAAGAGACGCAGTGGACACAATTACCTTATAATTGGAAGTGGTTTGTCCACCCATTGTATTGGTTCGATATTATCGGTCCTAGAACGACGAACTTTCACCGACTTGGAGCTTGCACAACACAACAGCCTGCGACAAACACACGACAATTGTGAGGTTAGGTTTCTGCGCACAGCTGATTTTACGCGTCATTGTCGATCAGCTGATTGAAAAAACCCAATCAGGTGATTTTACGGTTCTGATTGATGATTTATTCAATGGTACCGATATCGAACCCATTTGATACAGTTGTGTTTGTGCTGACTATGTTAACCTATAAGGATGATCGAGCAATGCACAGGATATTAATGTCATAATCATATTATCATTACATTAAGAATTAGATGTATTGTCTTAATTGTAATAAATGTGATAATCTAATACAGCTACAACAAGATTGCTCTCGAAGTGCTGCCTCCAAATATATTCTAGCTCAAGGGTAATTACAGATGCATATTTGAGCTTTACAAAGAATACATAAAATCAGCTGTCCATGCCAAGTCAGCTGGAAGGTGTTGACCTCCAAGCCATCGTCTTGCCGGTTTCAACCTGTTCGACCTGTCTTTTAAATTACACAGAATTAATGTCCGGCGATGAGCTCAGTTTCTTTGCCTGGTGAGATTTCGAAGTCTAAATCAAGATGGTTTATTTCCTTGAAAAAATCATATTTTGTGGACACTGAACTTTAGACACTATTGTAAACACCTCATCCCTTTAGTTGAGAAAATAATTGAATGATCACCTCAGAGGGTAAAATACTGTCAAAATGTTATTTTTCATCATACAGCAAAAAACTGATGTATACAATCGTGGTTGAAGTTGCAGGGCTAAAGTAGTTTTTTTTTACTTCATAGGACGTCGAAAAATCAGCTGAAGTCTAAGACTAGGACATCAGCTGTACATTGTTATAGCATTAAAATCCGTCCACTGATTTTTCTGAATATATATTCCCGATTGACCAGAAAGCTATCGTTTCGTTAATAAAAATGTGTTGTGTTCATCATCTTGTCATATTATAAATTAAATAAATGTACCTCTTTATCAAAATTTAGACCAATTAATGAGCATACAAATTCCTAATAGTTTTCCGAACGTATTGTTGTGTTGGAAGATTAATATATTGCATCTAATTGACAATTACAGCTATTCTTCTTGTTTTATTAGCGTATGTATTATAACAATGAGACCATTTTGGAAGGTAGTTTATAAACGTAAAAACATGTGTACGATGTTTACTTAGATTGTAAAATAGTTTAAAGAATTGAGTAGTATTACGAAAAATATAGTCCGACCTCGGGGCCAAACTTGTATTTTCGACCCTAACTCGAAGAACAGAGATTTGTATTTTAACTAGGTATAATACAAAAAAATTTCCGTAACTTATTGATAACAAAAAAGAGTGACGTTGTAACTACAGACAAGATTAAACACATTCCATAGTCAACTCCTCTTTATATAATTAGAGCATGAAACCGAAACAAGTGGACTCATACAGTAAATCTTTCTTCTTTTTCTCCTCTTTTTGTCCAGTTACAATGATTAGCATAACTATAATTAATTACACATCAGTGGACACTGATGGCTGATTTTGTAAGCAACACATAAAGAAACAGCTGATTTAATAAACACCTGATTTACAACTAACTGTTCCTAGCTGCCAGTGAAGAAAAGAAACCTAATAACCATATGGAAATGCTACTGGAAGTGTATGGGGACTGTCGAGTCATTGCCTTCATGTCTTCGTGGTCTGAGTTGGTGATTATGGACGAAGAAAGGTATAATAATGAGCTCTCGAGAGAACAACAGGCAGAAGTAAAGACGACTAAACGTTATTACTTACTCAGCTTCGTCTTGAATGGGACTTCAAGGACGTCTTTTAAAATCGTCCTCATTTACTAGATTTATTTGTGGTTACAATATATTATGTTTCAGGGAACAGCTATTGGGGTAACATGAATCTAAATGTAATTCCGTTACGGGATTTTAAGTAATTATTATTCAATTAAGGATAATGTGTTTTGACGGATTTAAACGGGGATTTAATTTTGGTCTAAACTAATTACCAACAAGGATAAGCAATAAGTTAATTGATTTAATTAGTCTTAACTAATATTCTTAAAATGTTCTAACTCATTTTCTTAAGTCTAAACTAACGTTTTTAACTAATATGTCTCATCCTATTTAAAAGCATGATTTATGAGAGGAAATCTATCGATTCCAAGATAGTTACTTTGTTTACATTTGATTTTCCTTCTTTCGGTCATCAATACATCTTTGAGTAAAGGAATTCTTAAAAATCAGTGGTAAAAACAATTTTCAGGGTTACTATACATGCATTGTAAATCCAAAGATTTTACCATAAAATGGCAATTTCGTCAATGTCATAAAAGCATCACTGGTTATAAATACTGTATCTACAATTCACCTTCCATTAGTAGTTTTATTGCATACACTTACCTATTTTGACCGATGTTTTGACCACCATGTCCCGGCCTTAACAATAGTTCGCCTCCACTCTCTTCCATAACCTGTCTATCCTAAAACCCCAGTCTGGGTGTCTTTCATTACTTGGTCTTTCAATTTCATTCTTAAATTTCTTGCTCCCATACAAATCTAGAGTAAATTTCACGGATCCAAGCACAAATACAGCACATTTCCTGGTCATTCGTGGCCTACATTTTGGATACCGGTAGTTTAATAGTTTTAGGTACTTGCTTCACACTTATTACTGTACAAACAAAGCACTTGCAAACAATTTAATTGATTATCTCGCTCCGGTTTTAGATTTGCCTACGTTATACACTTCTGTTGGTTACCTGCGATTAATTAAATGCGTAATTTAAGTCACAATATTTCTCACTTGGTTTTGGATGGAATCTGCTTACAAAATGTGATCGGACAAAATTGCACTATTTGTAAACAACTTTAAAATGTAAATATATCAGGAACAAAAGAAAGAATGTTTATCCAAACAACTGTTCGTTATTTCATGGATGACGTATTTTTTAACAGATGATTAATATTGTATGACGGGTGTAGAAAACATGGAGAAAATGTGACAAAAACCCCAAAAACTGGGTTTTTGAACGCTCTATGTTCCATTTCAAAAGTAGTTAGACCATGTTTAGCTAAAGACTTTCTAACCAATTCAGTGAATACGGGTAAATGATTTGAGTAAAAGACAAAATGACAGATAAAACAGGCACAAATTGTGATAAGACTAGCTTATCGTGTTATTTCGTGTTTAAATGATTCGTGTTAGCCTATAAAAAAATTTTTTTTGGCAGTGAGTAATCTATATGAATGAAATTAGAGTTTCGTCTCTACATTGCGAAGAATCATAAAGTTTTTTGTTATAAAAATAACGTAAAAACTTATATAGGCTTACCCGTCAGTAGTCCAAAATTGTGTCTTATTTCAACTAATGTTGTTCAAAGCTTACATGTTTTGTTGCACTGCAACATCGTCGGAGCTTTTAGTCAAAAACATCAAATAATTTAAACATAGAACAAAACACGGAACACGAAACATTTAAAAAGTAGTTAGACCATGTCTTAATAGCTAAAGACTTTCTAACCAATTCAGTGAATACGGGTAAATGATTTGAGTAAAAGACAAAATGACAGATAAAACAGACACAAATTGAGATAAGACTAGCTTATCGTGTTATTTCGTGTTTAAATGTTTCGTGTTCCGTGTTTTGTTCTATGTTTAAATTATTTGATGTTTTGACAAAAAGCTCCGTCGATGTTGCAGTGCAACGAAACATTTAAGCTTTGAACAACATTAGTTGAAATAAGACACAATTTTGGACTACTGACGGGTAAGCCTATATAAGTTTTTACGTTATTTTTATAACAAAAAACTTTATGATTCTTCGCAATGTAGAGACGAAACTCTAATTTCATTCATATAGATTACTCACTGCCAAAAAATTTCTAAGTGCCTTTAACACTTTCAACCTTTAAACGACGATGTCCACAAAGGAGTCAATTATTCTCTCGCCGAAAGTTGAATTTGTAGGCGGAGACAGAAAGGGAAAGCGGTCAAGGATATTGCACAAATGTTTACGAGACTGTAAATCCATCAAGTTGTGAAACTTAGAGTGACCACAGTTAATTAATTAACTTGAGGAGGTGATTTGTCAATCTGTCACTGTATTTCTTGTGTTTGTTGTCGTGGTTTATATGGGATAACTAAAATCTGTGTGTACTACAAAAAACACAATCTCTTTTTGATGTATTACTGTATTAGTGTAAATCATTTACTTTTTTGCCACATTACACAGTTAGTAGCTTATATTAATTAATTCTTGTCTCTGGGCAGACCAGAAAGTAGTTTTTTACAGAAAGGTATGAAAATCAGTTTTACTTTGGTTAAAATACGGCCCAATTGGCCTTAACCCAAAAACCGTAGACCCTAATACCATAGACTAACCAACACAAGTAGACTTCTCATCCGATTTTAAATTTTGAAGCTCTTTTTCGTGTCTAGTTCATGTCCGGTGACACTGATCGCTGGTGAAGATTTTTTTCTACTATAGAGTTAATTTCATTATCTGTTCTTTACTGTGTGGTTATAAACTCGGGGACGAGTTATTGTTTACTATGAGGCTGTTTATTAATTTAAACGATATTTAAAATTACTGAAATAACAAGAAACTAATTGTAAACAAAACACGACGTCTAGTCTACCGAGCAGAACAAACAAAAAATTGGCTTCAGCTTATCCAATAGTATGAGAAATCTACCAAGAGAGTATATTTTATCAGTGCTATTACTATTATTAAAATAGACCCAACGTTTTCATTGTATCCATAACAATTGCACGTGTAGGCAGTAACAGCTGATTGTTCATTCGTGTTGAGGAATGCTGCGGTTAGTCGACGTGTAACGTGTACGATGAGACGTTAAAGTGGAACACGCAACACGCACACACACGCAACACGGGGACGTCACTAGACCTTCCCTCCGCCTACAGTATACGTACAGCGTATGGTCGTGGCAAATACTTTCATAACTCCCAATGTAGATTCTTTCAAACTTTGTTTTTGCTGGTAAAAGTACTTCACGTATGCAAAGTAAAACGCATACTCTCTTAATCAATTAATGCTTTGAAACTTCAACCCCAATCCACCAGCAAGGATAATTAATTATGTTGAATTTCGAAACTTTACAATATTCGTATTATTCATTTATCCAACAAGTTAACAGGATGATAAAGTACAGTACTGTTCTACATTATTACAGTAGTAGATAAAATCATCGCGTTCGTTGTTTTTATTGCTGCAATTTACAGTTTGTTTATTGTTACGATACGTAGTTATTTATTATTGATAATTATATTGTTATTGCCACTGATTAATTTGTAACTTAGGCTATTATGTTGCAATTTAATTTTTTACATTGTTGTTCATTGTAAAGTATATTGTTTTTGTATTGTCTTTCACTGTTCGTCACATGCACATGTAATGTTTGCAGTTTAGCTGTTTCTTAATTGTTGTTTTGTCATATTCGACCATCAAACATGAATTTACCGTCTCAAAGTTTGTACTCATTAAAAGGGGTCATCCGTTAAAATGTGAAATAAATAAATAAATAAGAACATTACTGAAACCCCTAGAACGCTACACAGCTTGGATATTATTCCAGCGACAGTTTTAATTACTTAGGGTAAACCTTTATCACAACAACTTACACTTTCCTTGGGGGAAAATAAAAATAAACAAACTCACAACAGATTCAAAGCAATTCAAATCAATCTATTTGTTCCAAAAAAAGTTAACGCCCCCGGGTGGGCTCGAACCACCAACCTTTCGGTTAACAGCCGAACGCGCTAGCCAATTGCGCCACGGAGGCTACTTATCCGCCGCATCTTGCAAGCTCATCTTATGATGAGGGTTATTTTTACCGTAAGGTATGATGTATTATTGACTGCAATACTGAAATAATGTACTTCTCGTCATGTTGTAAGACTTGAAGATTTTATGTTTCGTGTTTGTATAAGAGTGAGCTGAAGTTTATAAAATGCTTTCCTTTTAATTTACGGTAGATCTTAGATCTTACTATCGTTGCGTTATTGCTTGGTATGGCCATATTGTATTCTCTTTATTCTATGGTATAACACACTATGACAAGCTATTTATTGTAATTAGATTGTTGTAACCTATTTTGCTTGAATCTAAATACTATACATACTTTTGAAATAAGTTAAACATGAAATAGATGAGTAGTGATCGGAAAACGCCCTACAGTATACAGAAACCGGACTCAATGATATCTAAATTGTTTTCAGCTAATCTATAAAAGATAGCAAATTTGTAAAATGGTAGTACTGTACACTGTACACTTATTCTATGCTGGGATTTATTTCAACGGCAAGCAGCCAATTTACACAAATAAAACCATACTGTAATTTACTGTAGGCTCTACTATAAGACTACGATATACTAATAAAAAAAATTAATTTGTACAAGATAGCGAGATTGTTTACACAAAAGTGACTGCATGAATATAAGCTGATGTGATAATATACAGGCCCAAAGTGACATTAATGAGAAAATCGTAATACGAACAAAAATATACTACAGACTCGTTTCAAAATAAATACATGCGCGCACAAGCATGATAAATTAGGAATGGTTTACTTTCAATGTTTTTTCATGTTTTTTACATTCTAGTTATAATGTTACTGTTAAAAACATTCTCAAACAAAAGATACGTGAAAAATTCTGTTATAAGTTTAGGAAATTATTTTGAATCCAAAAACAATAGAATGTAGGACAAATATTAAAGAAATCCATTTCCCCCAAGCATCGCTTATTCACAATTCCAACTGAACTTCGGCTCAAAACATCTCAAACAGGCTAATAACAGTCTATTGCTGCGGTTAGAAAATTACAGGCTTTGTAATTTCACACGGAGATTTCAATTGAATTAAAAAATTGCTTAAATGTTTAGTGTGCGGTTAATTTGACGTTTGTGTTTCAAACTTCTTGTTTCGTGGGTTAAAAAACAATTTAAAGGCGCACGCAATCCGGCCTTCCCTATTTATTGCACTCCGGAACCCTTAGCTTGGAGGTTCGTTTAGGGCGGATCGTGGTATAATGGCTCATAATTAGGGTTCTCTGTTTTTTAGCCCTTTGCGGCTTCTTGTTAAACAGGGCTGATGGGAGTTCGAGGGCGATAAAAATAACTGTTTATAGTCGTAAAAATTGATAGTTATAGGTAATTTAAAGGGTTCTTTGTTCTGGAATAAATTGAGCTATTTAACCTGATGTAAGTGTGTTTTCAAAACTGAATTATGAATTCAAACACATTAATACAGGAGACACTTTAAAGAGCTCTAAAGCAATTTGCATATTGTTGTGTAATGAGTATATTGCGATTGCATATTTAAAACAGAGGTGCAGTTAAAAATGGATATCTACTATTTTTGTTTGTAACAAATTCAAACACCATAAATTCATTCCACCTTAAATTTTACACAAAATATATTCACTTAGCCTTACACAGCTGAAGTACACCTACAAAAACGTTAGAAAACTCTTTTCACATAAAAGTAATGACATTGTACAATTTTCTACTTAACCATGATTCTTTGTTAGTATTTTTTTATACATTCCCTGAAGTTAAACAATGAACAATTAATGATCAAACAAAACAAAATTTTAAAATGCTATGAATGGTTTTGTGGTGTACCAACAATGTAACAGAAAATGTAATATTTAGGATAATTGATTTTAACAAACGCATAACAGGGTAAAAATGGTTCATTCTTCGGTGTATTTTACCCCTTTTATCAGTGTTTAATAAAATAAATAATACATTTTATATTAAGCGCGGTGAAATATGTTAAATTTAAGCAGTAGCGTTAATCATATACATTTATTTATTTATTTACAGACAGAAAACTACATTTTCCTATACATACAATGATGGTAAGACGTTGCATTCAGACTTACATAAAACATTTCATACATAACATGAAGATGACCTGACTAAAAACCCCTAATAAATGAGAATGTATCAAAAATATATCAATATATAACAATAAATAGCAACAATAATTAACAATCAACATGGGGAACAACAAATTTAGTAATTAGCTAACAAAGATAAAGAATAAAAAAACCAGTAACAGTAAATAAATCACTTAAACAACAACTACATTGATAGTATTAATTGGACATTATAGTATTAATTTCAATTAGACACGTAGGTGGTCCAAATCGCAGAATCAAATCGAATAAAATTTGAAAATGATGAAATAATTGCTATAAATTTAAATATGACGTCTAGTTATTTTAACTACTGATAGTTAACATTTAATGGTTGTATGCAAGTTTCTAGTAGCTTACTAAAGGCCAATTTTACTATCAAACAATCACTTTATTAACTTAAGGATCCTAGTTTACGATTATCATTTCTGCTATATAATTACGTAGGTATCATTAAGTTAATTACGCTGATAAAATCTTTGAACAGGAATAATTTAGTTGACTTATATATAACGAAAATGCAACATCGAATGTCAAGTTTTTGTGAAAAAATATGTTTATAGCTGTAGCGTAAATCTCTTTTAGTTTTCTCGTAAAACAGTTTAGAATTTCCCAAATACTTAAGTAAGGTATTAAAAGCGTTCTTTTCAGACAATGTTTATGTCACAGTACCTTATTTTGTTAATGATATTTGAACTAGAAAGAACTCTTGGGGGTTTCCTGCTTTTAGGTTAAATTTTCGTAAATTATTATATTTTAGTTATAGTATTATGTAACGAAAAATTCTTACCTTAGTTAAATTGTGAAATAAATCCAATACAGAAAAGCAGCGACACAACACTGAGCACAAACCGCGCGACACTAGCGCACTCTAGCAACGTTGGCTACAGACTGAACAAGCGTCAGCAGTCAGCACTCAGCTGGCAGCCGGGAGTCACATGACCTGCAACAGCCAATCAGAGAGCGCGCTCGCAACAATGCTTCGAATGTCAACAACGTGCGGCTAAAGGCGGTGTGGTTTGAAACATCTGACGAGCGTCTCAGGCAAGATTTTGGAATTTGTACGGTAGCGGAAGATGTGCTGCTGAGTAAAAACATGTATTGATGATATGACCTTTGCCGTTAGACGACTATTTATTTATTTATTTATTATTTGACGGTAGCAACCATTTACAATAATTACTTAAATTTGTTAATATGCTTTAACAATACATAATGATGAATTAAGTTAGATGGCTAACATTGGTGTGGTTCGTAATAACTTACGTGACATATTTTTTGTGACAGTAAATTAAATAATATAAATAAATAATAATAAAGAATATGTATTTGTTATGGTAGTTCATGCTAAGCTTAAAAAATATAGATAAAAATATAGAATAAAATATAGACTATATACTATGGTTTGATATGATCAGGTTGATTGTTGTAATTATATACAAATCTTGTTTATGATTAGGCTATTTGATGTTCGGTTCTTTATTCTTTGTTCCTTTCCAATTGCCGAAGCCTATTTGTAATATTAGAGGAAAAACAGTAGTTTAAAAATGTCGATGTATTGTTCGCAATCGTTTTAAAAAATATAATAGAAAGAAGTATAGACGATTACCGGACATAATACCTTGAGTATGAACTGTACAGGACTAAATTAAATCTTCGGATTAATATTTTAATTAGTGCATCCAATAATTCAGAGTATGTTTACAATAGACTAGTGCAATATTAGTTTTATTCCCCAAAACAAGTCAAAATCGCCAACAAATCTTATATAACTCTACAACAGAACCGGTTCTAAATTGTCGGTTCTGCCACGTAAATTTGGCGAAATTGTACATCGTTGTGTATAGCGAAAATCAAACAACAATAACGGAGGACGAGAAGTTCCCATCGGTACGAGAACCTAAACACCGAATATTTTGGTTCCGGCAGACCGCGCGGGAAAAATGGGCGGGTTCATGGGAATGGCGGTAAATAGCGGGACTGGGATTCCGCCCATGAGCGAAGCTGTATAGGATATGTCTGATGTTTTGGAACAGTTTCTTGACTGTTGACTAAAGCGTACACATCTTTCCCAGCTTTCGTGACTTTCGGACAGCATTTCATAGCATTTTTGTATGTCACATTTTCACATCACAGGACGTTAGGCTACGTTCTCACATTAATTCAGGCTAGACCTATAGGGTTGCATTATCACTTTGATAATCCAGTGGTGATGGGTGGGATTTGAACCCCTGACTTCAAGGATGTATGTCCCGCTTTCACACTCTGCCACTAGACCAGATCACTCTCCGTTTACCCTTTTAAAACCACTAAGAACTATTAGTATACATCCCCTGTAAAAAGTAATCCTTTATTCTATGACTTTGATTTTTTTAGTTTATGTATAGTATAGCTAATAATTAATTCTTCTGTACGGTGTTCTATGACTCCCTTGTCTAAGATTTTTTTCTTTGCATCCTGAAAAATGCATTTACGAGTACATAAATAGTAGTAACATTGCTAAATTTCATGTTTGTAGCCTGAACACGATTTTATGTTATTAGGATAGCACAAATCATATACTGCTAAACAGACGGTCAACTATGCACATTCGTATCATTGTAAAACAAGTTTGTCTGAATGCAAAAAAACACATACCTAAGGATTCGAGGGAGTTCCGAGACACCCTGTATAATATAGATAATACAGTACATTGTGGGCTACATTTCTATATTTGTACTCATTCACTTAAGCATTTTGGTGCAAAAACAAAATAATAACAGCATTTATTTGTTAATGGGTGAGGTGAATAAAAGGTAGTATTTGGTAGTACGTACTTCTTTTTGAAGTATTTACTCGGTTTTCGGTGAATAAACATGCTAGTTCATACTAGCCTCTAGTACAAACTACATCTTGCAGGTGAATAAAATGCTAGTTCGTACTACCCCTAGTACATACTTCGTCATTTAGGGAACGTAGTATCTACTAGGCTTTTTCGGTGAATAAAAACCGGCCCGCATAGTAGTTACTTCATTTTTATGTAGTACGCTCATGGGCATGCTTCAGTTTGGTCAATGGCGAAGATGGCGATGTTTCTCCAAGTCCATAACAGAAAAAGGTACCTTGAAATAAGAAATATTGTTAACTGTAAGCAATTACAGTACTATGATTTGAGAATGATATTGTTGATTTGTTTACCAACAAGTTTTTTTCCTTCTCATTTTCTCCTATCAGATCTCAATTCCTTCTCTAAGCTTAGTCGGTTTATTTCCCTTAACATTCCTCTTCGTTTTTTTCTTCATCGCATTTTTCATGTTATCTGTTAAAATCCTTACCAAGAGTTTTTTTTTTTTTTTTTGTATCATCTAACATTTTCAACACACTGTTTTCCCCTTTACTACACCCGGAAATTTAGATTTATCAAAGTAATAGAAATGTTTTTTTCGCAGCTCACTAATCAATATTAAAGCCCTATCACCCTCTTGCAATACCTAGCCAACGCCATAAAAATTGTCGTCAAGCGCAGTTACTAGGGCTATTTGATCAACACGACTGAGAAAACTGCAGGTGCAGACAGAAATGGCAAACAGATTATCGCCGCGCGCCAGTTCTGTCTTGATTATGAGTACGTACTAAGAGGGTAGTACATACTACATCATTTAGGGAACCCCTAGTACTTACTACCTAGTTCTAGCTAATTCTTATTCACCTAGATTTGAGCAAGTGCTAGAACTACGTAGTACGAACTACGTAGTATGTACTACTTTTTATTCACTTCACCCATTGTAAATAGATCCAAAGAGTTTATACCCGCCTTATAAAAATCATGTGATTGTTGTTCACCCAAAAACGATCATAACCTAATTCTTGCTGGAATTGTCTTTTTGCTGAAAGACGAGTAAGTTTTCATAATATTTATTAAGTTTGTAGCATTTTTATTTGATTTTATTGACTGAAGTTTGTAGCGATGAATCGTTTGAAATAACTTAACCTCAATAATTATCAGAATTGCCTTAAATGTACAACAAAAATGTATATTATAAAATATTCAAGTTTTCGGATGATATAATTGTTTAGTTATTTTACAGTGTTTTAATTACTGCTCCTGTTGTTAATTACCTACTTTACGTAACTATTTTGTAATGACAGAATTTTCGTCAGATAGAAGACGATTGATGGTGGTCAATAATTTTAATTTTGAATCGGTTTTGACGCGATATATATTCAATCAACATCCATAACGCTCAACACAAATATCGTAGTCAGAAGTAAAACACAAACAAAAACAAAGTGATTTGGTAGATAATTAAATGAGATTAGACTAATCGCTGTGAGAAGTCAAGCCAATGAATACATAAAGTAGGGATGGACGAGACTGGATTTTAAGTTCAACACGAGATTATAGATCTCTCAAAACTACGACATAACAATAAACTAATTATTTTCAGTACTGCAAAAGTTGATACAAAGAGACAGTACAAAATAACAACAGCTTACAGGAACTTAAATAGTTATGAAAATCATAAGAAAAAAAAATAAGACAACGTTTACAACTGTAACATGCACACCATAACTAAAAGAGTCTAAAAGTCTAAAAGAGACGAAAGAACATTGTAGTATTTTCTACACTGATGTTACTTCTGATCTCAGTGATGATAATATCGTATACAGTAAAACCTATCACATCTTGTATATACAGGACCAGGGTCATAACGGATAAACGAATTACCGGATAACCGATTTTTGAGATGCACACAGTAAAAAAAAAACGCCTTCAGAAAGTCTCTGCAATTCCCGCAATACAGGAAGGCATTGTTGCTGCGTTTCCTTTGCAAAGGCGTTACTTTTTCTTAATTTTAATAATCTCGTCTTGAAAAAGTCTCGGAGCAAAAATTAATTTCGTTCAAACTAGTCGAACCAACGAGATTTAATATTGCAACTTTTCGAAAATGTGTAAACCAACGATGTTTATAGTTTTGGTTTATTAACAGGGAATCAATAAAAGAATATTATAACAACGTTCTTTAATCTTTACATAAACCGGACAAAACTAACCTTAAAGTGGTCAACAGCTGTTCCCAAGGTTGATACATCTATAAAGATTAAATATTTGACAGAGTAAACTGTTGGATTTTGGGGTGACAAACGTATGTCACGCTCCTAGCGGAAAACTATGGAACTACGTCCAACCGTCGACAATATAGAACGCGGATGTGTCAAAGTAGTTTATGTTTTGTCCGCTAGGTCGTGACACCATACACAGCGGGGCTATATTACTTTTGTTACTGTATTTTACTGGTTTCGAATATAATATACAGTATTTTTATAAATATCATACTCACAGTATTCAATAATTGCAATTATTTTTATTACAATCTTAATATTGTTTAAAAAATTAAATAAAGTTGATTGACCTAAAGCATGGTTGTAGCGAATTGATATGGTGTTTATTTTATTCTATGGTGGTGTGGTAGCATAGGAGTGGAGAGTGGGAATCCATTAATCTTTTTATCTAATGTAATGTCTACTACCTACTTTAATCCATGCTGATGCTAGTGGTTATTTTAAATGATTATTGTTTTTGAACACCATATTATGTTATTAAAACAGGCTTTGGATTTATTTGTATCCTGCTCTGGCTGATTAAAACTTCTTCATAGCTAAAATTTTAATTCCGAACAACATCGGTTTAATTATGCCAATTTGTCATTACATTGCATTTGTTTTGTAAGAAGTTTGTGAAACTGTTGTCAAAGAGTACTTTTATGCAGTAAAACATCTACACAAAGAAAATCAACCTTAATATCCAAAGTTAACAAGAATAAGAATAAAAGTACAACCCGCTAAAGAAATACATTTGCAACTTTAAACCCAGCCAAACCATTCTCACTCAACAAGAAACTGAATATAAATATTAGAATAATTCAAATGACCTCTTGTTTGCCTCTGTTATCATGAGAGAGTTATGTTATATGATCATTTGTTAATTTCATTGCAGTTGCGGCTTCAAAATAAGGATTTGCTTCAAAAAAGGGGACATGCTTCACATGCTTAACAAAAGGAATTTATCTATTCTAAGATTATAGTTCTTAAAACTGGAAAATACTTTCAATAAACAAAATAAAATTTTAACAAACACAATGGCATATTATGAGATATTATGCCATATTAAGTTAAGCAGATTAGTCTTTTAGTAGAGACTTTTCTCTATGAAGACATCAGTGGAAATAGCATATGATCAACTATATTTTTTGTATTACCATTACCCAATTTTTAACTTTTCAATTTTACACAACCCCACACACTGTAGTACGTAAAGTCAACGACTTTGACCCAATAACCATAATCCCAAAACAGGAAACAGGTGCTGCCCCCTATTGATTGTGTACCTGGTCTAAGTGTGTCGCCATGGCAACGGACAACAATCAATATGGCCACTGATATGTAAATGTTGGCAGTGCAGCGTGGAAGACCATGACCGATGGATGAGGAAGAACCGCGATGAACCGGTACATCACCCTGAACCAGCTGGGGGACGGTACTTACGGCTCTGTGGTGCTGGGGCAGCGGATAGACACAGGCGAGAAGGTGGCCATCAAGAGGTTAGTCTAGGTTAGGCGAGTAGTAAACATCGGTGATCGGTCTGGGGTAATGTTTACAGAGCTGCAAACGGTCCAATGTTGATGAACTATTGAATGTCCATAGAATCAAGCAGAATTTACACGATCAAAGTCAAATTATTTTTATTTACAAAATATTTTATACAAAGACAGAATGAAATACAACAGCTGTTCAGATAGTGTTTCTAAACTGCAGGTTATTTTTATGGTTGCCAGGTTCTTGAAATGTGATATGAAGCCTGATGTACATTTGATTCAAAAGGGGCAAAAGTACATTTTGGCAATCTTTATTCTAAGCTAAATTTATGTTCGCTGCTGATTTATTTTGTGTGTGATGAATGATACAAAAAATTTAGAGTAAAGCTTAATTATTTTAAAGTTGATAGTGTAAAATAGTGGAAAAATTACTAACATTTTCAGTCTGGAGCAAATAATTAACATGACCAATTGTAAATTCAATGTCATTCTTTATCAAAATGCGGGCATTAAATTAAATTGAAAGTTGATGTTCTCTTTCAATCACATACCGTACAGTTTATAATCACATACTTTCACATCACATACTTCCATACACACTCTTTCACATTTTATTTTTGTTTTTAAAATAATGTATATTTGTGGGGCTGTCAAGTGGTCCTGTTTTTTTCTGTTAAACAAGCACTGGTTACAAACCTAAAGGTTTACAGTATTTTCAAGTAAAGTAAGTAAGTAAGTTCTCATTAAAGTATCAGCTTAATTTAATTTGTATTTCATGTATTTCAATGTTGACTTTGAAAATTATATTAGCTAAGGCTACGTATACATCACATAATCTTTTAGGGTTCCTGGAAAATAATTTTACATTAAATTCAGTGGTTATTGTTACTGCTGTTTCACTTTATAGAAATTGTACGGCACTTCATCAATATCAGACTATTTTAATGCATTTAACCATTGTCTTAAGATACTGAAGTAGAAATCCCATCTATAGACCACCACTGACAACATTTTGTATCAAACTAGAACATAGCTGAATGGGCCTGTTTCATCTCTTAATTTTATTTTGTTTTATAAAACGTGCAGTTCTATAGATTATTATAAGCTGTCCCATAGTCCCAACAGTTGGACTAGGGAAAAATTATGGTATTTGACAGAAATCAGTAATTTGTGTAAAAACAAAAAACAAAAAAAACTACTAACAGAGCTTTACTTTATCATAGGAATGGAATTTCTAGTTCTATCAATAACAGATGATACAGGTAAAATACAGGTACAGACAGGCTTACAAGTTCAAAATGTGTACATATATTTTCAGTCTGTTGTTTTAAAAAACACATTATACATACAAATTAACTATCATCCACATGCCCGCTGTTTGCAAGGCCCGCATAAGACCAGGGTTTTTGCAAAAATATTCTATTAAACAAGTTAAGAAATTTTTTGTACCCTAGTATTCCCAACCTCAACAATGATTTATTACCGATGTGGTTTTTCCTTATGGTTGCCATGATGTAATATTAACTCGAATCGTAATAAACAGATCATAAACACTTCAAATGCTAACACATTTTTAACATAGGCAAAAAAAATTAAAAGTAGTGATTAAATATATTGTCAAAAGTTTCAAATAAAATACAAACATAATCTAATAGATGGTAGTAGTTGATAACAAAGTAATGTTGATAAAGTTTCAAGCATTTTGCAACTCCGCCTCCGGTCCACACGCAGCAAGGTTGCCAGGTCGATCCTGAAAAAAACCAAAAGCTTTTTGATGGTTTGAAATTAAAAACAGCTGACCTTGATTATTGGGCTTTTAATAATGGTCATGAGTCACAAAGGAACAGCTGATCTTAGTACCTAACAAAGCTACAAAGACCAATTCACTCCATTCTACACTCAATTTTCAATAATATTCAGCTAAAATATGCAACGAAGTATGTGTCGCCATAGACTTATCAACATATATTTGATCTATGGTGCCGCTTTCGAGGTTTAAATTGAATTGAATTTATCAAAGCCCTGCAAGCACATGTTTTGAAAACAAAATTCCTTCCATAAACACTGAAAAACTGTTGAAAACATAAACATTTCTAATTCAATGAACTGAACTTTTGTTAAAAACCCTTGTTGTAAAATCTAGTGTGGACGTGGTTTTACATTGCACATTGCCGATTGTTCAGGTCATTCACTCTTACCAAGGGTTGCTGAGTAAAACAGGGAAACACTTCAGGGGTGGGAGTTAGGTTGAGATTCAAATCAGTTACAACAATCAAATTTTGTTTGACCAAACATCCGATTGTTACAAAAGTTTTTGTTATTTATTCACACTGGAGCAGGACTTAACACAACTACCTGATATATGACTGCTTCAGGGGGTATATTAAGAAGGAAACAAAATAATGTGTTCGTGATATTGATTCACATATATGAGTCCCTGGAATATTTTCCCAAATAAGCTGAAGCTAGCTGAACTATTATCCCTTTCTGAAACTCATTTTTTTCTCGGAAAACCAGGACATGACAACACTACTTACCAATTAATTATGAACAGAAAATGTGTAATTTAAATTTGAACATATACAATGTTAAGTGAGCTGGTCTATTGATAACATGCAGGGGTTAGTCCTTGAGGTCCTTTGTTCAAATCCAGCCAGTCACCAATGGATTTACCTACTAACCAGGCCTGTTGTAACGTGTAAAATGTTCCTATGAGTCTAGCATTTTTAAGATGAAGGGAGGTCATAACTATATTGACGCTTGGTCACTTTATTTACACATATGTTAAGCGTCCATTGCCCTCTGCAGGACTGTAAGCTGTAAGGTATACTGTGCCACTGATGTTAACTTCACCTCATGCATAATTCACAAGCGTTGCATGTCTGCAAGCCTATAAACAACATAAACCAATCTGATACTACTACAGTCAGGATATAACAGTAAAGCACTCTTAAAACATCATCCAATAACTTTATTTCAATTTTTGGTTATATTCTCAATTACAATTTAGTTTAAGGAAAATTGAGGCTCTAACTTAAAGGTTTTCAAAATTTAAGAAAATATTCAAGATCCAAGAAATCAAGATTTGTATTATTGAATGTCAGTTACAAAAACTTAAACACTGAATTCTTTTATTGTTATCTGATATGATCCTTCTTGCAATAGGTAATATGTAAGTAGACCAAAAAGTATCATCAATGAAAACTCCCCCAAAATCCCTTTTAATATTTCAGTGTCTTTATATGTTTTAATTTTGTTAATATGGTTTTATACAATAAATAATTGACAATCAACATTTTTATTTAATTAATAGATTGTAAATTTACTACAGACTTTAGGAATGATTTATCCAATTTTAAAATAAACATAATCGCTTTTATTTTTTCAGGATGAAGAGGAAATACAAATCATGGGAAGAAGCCATGAATTTGAGGGAAGTAAAGGTACGTATAGATTTTTGAGTGTTGTGTTTGGATTAAAGTCTGTTCCATCCACCTGCTGTAGTTAGTGTTACACCTAACCATTCACAAGTGACGTTAATAAAAAAAACCAAAAGAAAAATTAACATGAGATCAATGACTAAATTTTTGTATGGGTAATGAGATCAAAGACAAACAGTATAAATATATATGCATCATCACCCAGATAGCAATTTTTTCCTGATTCAGTATTAAATCAAGGTTAAACTTTCAAAGATGCAAGCCTGAATTAATCTTAAAATATCAAGCCATCAAGCCTAATTCAGGGCTAATTCAAGGGTCCTACTGAACACTTGTGAAACCTGAATCAACCCTGAAAATTTTAGGTTGATTCAAGGTAAACGTTTCTGGCAGTAATGCATAATCAAGGCTGAATTGAGGTTGAATTAAGGTATAAGTATGTTTAAATTAAGGTAAAATCATGGTCAATTCAGGACTCATAACCTGAAAATTTAAGGTTAATTCAAGGTAAAGATTTTTGGCTGAAATCAAAATATATTGTTGAATTCGGGTTAAATAAAAGCATAATCATGATCAACTCAGTACATACAGTAACAAGTGATTGACTGACAAGGAATTTTGCTTGACTTACGGCATTCTTACGGTCTTAAAGTAGTCCAATATTTTAATGTCCTAGTGGATAGCCTAGCTGTTTTGTCTTTGTGAACTCAAGAACTTTAATGATGCCTACTAAGCGCGGGGACAGCTATCTATTAGGATATCAAAATATTGGTTGCTTTATGGCAGCAAGTTAAGCCTTAAAATATTAAACGCAAGGTACATTACCTTAAGCTTTAATCTACGCAGAAAACTTTGGGTGGATACATAATTTGACCTTATAATCTATATTATAATACAGTTACCACTCACTCACTCATTGATCACTATTCCTCAAAAACTACCATGCATATGTACTCAGAACTTGGTGGCATGGAGGTTTCACTTAACCTCCATAATAGGTTTCACTTAATATGTACAAGAAGTAGCTTTGAGAGATTCCATCAGGGCTCTGGCTCACTGGCTTTAAAATTACAATGTTAACATATTTTTCTTTTGACAGAACTTTCGTTTAATTGTATTAGCTACCAAACCGCTGTTAGGAAAATTCTAAGCAAAACCAATGCAAAACAACTGTTTGTAGCAAAGAAAATTTTTCAATTCTGTTGTGAAGCCCAAGGGGAGGGGCAGCTAGAAACCTATAAATGATGCTATAACACTTTATTTAAATGTTGTATAGGATAACTGAGTTAGGTTAAAAATAATAAGCCTATTCTGCCAAGCTTGTGAGTGAAGGGTGAGAGCATTTAATTTTTAATAGGCCTCATCAAATTACACCAGACCCTGCTTTAGAAAAGACATCTCAGTGATCAACAAAAAGTTTAAAAGTTCAAAACAGTTCTTCAAACATAGCCAAAATATCACTATTTGTGGGGGTATAAATAAAATGTAGCAAGTGACATTGGTTATAGTAAATTTATTTTATGAAAATATAAAGTATAAAACAAACTTGAAAATTAGAACATGAGTTAAATTAAGTGACATTTTACTTATACATTATTTACTGTCGCATAACCTCAGCCTGATGTTCCTATTCTGTGCACCAATAACTCCTCTTTTCCTGCAACAAAAAAAATCATAAAGTATCGACTAAGGGAGTATGTTTTATCTAATTTTTTTTTAATTTTTTCTGTACATGTAATCTGCTTGAGTTAAAAATTTCAGCATGGTTTTCCAGTTCACTAAGTAATTTTTTACTTGAATTGTTTTGACTGTGATTAAAGCTGAAACTGTGAGCAAACATTTATTAATATAGTTATTTGTGTGACAAAACGGCACGGAGACGGCTGGACACTAAATCAAGTAAATAGGGGGCCCGGGATCGCTGAGCCCAGGGGCCCATGATGGCTCTCTCCGGCCCTGATTATCATTGACATTATCAATAGTCTAAAAAATTGGGGAGCGAGCAGGTCTAGTGGTTAGAGCGCGGTCATTCCGGTTCCTGGGGTCCAGGGTTAAAATCCCGCCAAATCACCAATGGATTTTAACTAAGTGATAATGCCGTAACCCCTAGGTCTAGCCTGAAGTAATGTGAAAAACAATCCCGGGCTCCAGCCTAGCGTACGGGGACAAAAAGTCTAAAAAATTGTTGAAACACACAGCGAAATGTAGGTACATGTCAGCTACAGAGCTGCAAATTGTGTCATTCTGTTCACAAATGATACCAGCAAGTGGCGAGGAGCCTTGCTGCAGCGTACTTAAGCGAATTATGGATTTATACGCAGAAACTGGCTCTTACTTGAAAAACCACCCTTGTATGTTCCTTATACTAATAAACCAAATTAACATACCCGAGACTTGTTATTAGAATTCTAAAACCCGTTGTTGCAACAGTTTAAACGAGTAGGTAGTTTTATCGAATTGGCCAGGGTAGAGTACTCGTCTGTCCTACAGTTATTCTAAAAGTTAGGCAAAATTTGCAATAACATTTTAACAAAGGCGAGGATGATATTGCTCTCCTCCTGGGCGTCTGCAGGATCTTTTGAGCGCTTCTAGAGCTCTGAACCTTAGATTAAATTAAAATAATTAATCAGTCAAAACCGTGAATCCTTCTCAGCACCCCGGGGAAGAAATTTGAGCGTGGCTGGTACTAGGGGTAGGCTGCTCAGTAAATACAATCTTATTCGCCCCTCATAATTTACGTCACATGCTTTTTACACTTTGGATCTTAAAAAATATGTAAGTTAATGGGATATTTTAAGTAGGCTACCTATTGAGTTTTTCCATGCACGAAAACACTAAGAATGCTCTAGTTTTTAACCTTGGTGAACCCGTCATCGGCCACTGATGCCATGTCTTGTCATCACGGCCTGTGTCGAACTACAGGGAGTGTCGAACTATCGAGGTTCTACTGTAACAACAAAAGTAAACCTTATGAAATAAACAGTTCTATAACTAATATGCTCTACAAACCTTTTAGGTACTGGCCCTAAATTTGGCTTGTCACAGCCATGCATGGATGCAGTTTTTTTTTACTTTCAATTCAGTGGCTTCAGCCAACAGTCTCTTGGCTACAACTGAAACAGTTTAAGTGAAACGCCTCATAATAGATAACAATAACAACAGAATTTGTTATGCAAATCTATATAAAGCTCAAATACCACTGACTCATTCATTCACTCACTCATCACGAAATCTCAGAAACCATAAGACCTAGGAACCTGAATCTTGGCAGGCATCATCCTTTTGGGTAGTAGACGATCACTAAGAAAGGATTTTACCCTCCGACCTCTGGGCTCCGCCCCAGTGGCTCTGGAGTTTCCCATGTTAACCTTATGAGAAATGGAATTAATGAATCTTAACAGCTGTTTCAATTAAACAAGTTGGTTCTGTTCTATGATGTTTAATAGCATTAAAGTTACAAGGATTACCAACAGGGTGCAGCACTATTATTTCTTTTACATTTATGACAACAGCTAATTTGCAACCAAAAGGTGAGTGAGCGTAGCGAACGAACTTCAACCTGGAGGCGAGTTAGCGTAGCGAACAAGCTAACCTGAAGGCAAGTGAGCGCAGCGAACGAGCTCTAACCTAAAGGTGAGTGAGCGTAGCGAACGAGCTCCAATCTAAAGGTGAGTGAGCGTAGCGAACAAACTTCAACCAGGACGTGATTGGGCCATGCGAACGAGATCATCTTGAAAATTAAGAAGTTAAACGGGGCAAAGCCCGCGGGTTACAGCTAGTATTGGAAGAAAAATACAAAACAATCAGCTTTTAGAGAGAATATGCCATGTATTTGTATTTAACAAACTAGCTTTGACAATCTCACTTCTGTAGTAAAGTACAGAATAGACATAATTGGTCAGTGTGTGTTTTCAGGGGTGTACAGTGGGATTTACCAAATGAATCAAGTACAAAAAATTTAGTTTAGACTCGTTCAATGGTCTTGCCTCTCTGTCCAACCTGAAATTCTGGCTAAATTAAGCAAGATGGAAAAAGAAGTAAACCATAAGTCTGGCATAAATTTTTTTTTAAACAACTTTCTTCCAAGTGAATTTTTGTTTGACCAACAAATGAAAGTTTTAGTAAGTTTAACCTACTAACTTTCTTACTCTAAGGTTTTAATAATATTAAGTTATGATTTAGGCTATTAATATTTTTTGTTTTAAATTACAAATCATCAATAAAATTTAAAAACTATAGGCCTACAAATGGTAAGGTTTATTTAAAGCAGAAAATTTCAGAATTTTTCCAAAATTGTTAATACCGGTACCGTAAGTTAAATTGCAGCACACAGACCAAGTTATTCATAATAATATCTAAATTACAGTTCTAAATTCTGCAAATTTCGATGCAAAGCAAGATGGCAACTCATCTTGTAACGTTTGTTCAAACGGCAAGCCACTTGTTTTAAATCTGTGTTCGCTGAAGCTAATTAGTTAATTTGAAAAATAACACAGCAGCCTAGGTAACCTTGTTACAATAACTTTACAACTTACAGCATGGGCAATACACATCTTTAGTAACTTAAATAGGCACAAGTTACCAGGATATGATTTAAAGTTAACAGCTACATAAAACCAAAATGGCAGGTCTCCAGTCAAGTGACATTTTGTAGAAGGTTGTTTTAAATTAGTTCATTACGGTAGCCTACCTTTACTTAGTTTAATCAATGGGTATGGCGTACAAAACTTAAAATCTTTGAGAGATGCTAATCTTAACCCATCTAAACGTTTGCCGAAAAACCCTAGCATCAGGACATAGGACTAGGATAAGCCCTTAGACCTACAGTACCAAGTCTATAACTTAAGACATAGGCCTAAGCTAAATTAAAATATTTTTCTATAGGCCTAGGTCTATTTATCCATCGAAAATCATTTCTTCATTCTTAAATTAAACTTCATAACTTCGGCCTATGATAACTTAAGACAATCTACGCTGATAAAAAACTGCATCATTAAGTTACATATTGGCTTGTGTGTTCATAATATTGTAGCCCACCGGATTTGGCAAAAATAAGTAACTAGGTCTTGAACAATTCCAGATACAATATTCCAACGGATCACAATACTTTCTAGGCCAACTATAAAACAATTCACCAGTCATGAGGCCTAGGGCAAGCACAGGCCTAGAATTATTCTGGATCCTAGTCCAAATTTGGCAGTTTATTGTTGTAAGATAATTTTCAGAGCATTTGTAACTTGAGGTTCTAATGTCAGTATGATTAGCATTCTAACACACATATCTTATCATAATGGAAAAAATATTATGAATACAATGAAAAGATTAGCTGACTCACCTTTATGTTTCGTTGGCTCACAAGCACTTTTGTTGCAGTTAGTCTTCTAAAATCGAACACTATGGAATTAACTATGAACAAAGAAATTTAAAATTGACAAAAACTAACTTCAATATGAATACTTTATGTCTAAAAACTCTGATATAGTAATAACGCGAGAAACAAACGTCGCAAAAAGACAAACTGACAAGACACACAAAGACAAAGACAAAGAGGTTAGGATTGTTTAGGGGTGGATCCTGGCGTCTGGCTGGCGTCGCTTGGTCGAACTGCATCATGGGAATTCGCGCTGTTGTTTTGTTGACTCTGTTTCAGGGCGGAATCTATGAACTCAAAAAGGGCAGTATTTTGTTGTCCTTGAATCCAGCCACAATGTTCCTAATATTTGCAACCTTGAATTGTGAATGCAAATTGTAGGGAAAAGTTTACCTTGAATCAAGGGTCCTTGCTATCTGGGCAGTTTATAGAAAAATGAAATACACTATGCACAAAGATAATGTAATGAAACATTTCCATTTCCTCCCGCAGTCTGCCATGTTTAAGGATAATAAATATTCGCCATGTCCTGACTTCCTTGTTAGAAGAGCCAGGTGAATTATTTCTCAGCAGTAACTAACTTAAATTTGTTTGTGTTTTCAACATGAATTTACAAATATTCTTAATTCTTGTGAGCTATCAAATTCTTATGAACGAATCTAATCTTAAATATTATTTACTAGTTCTACTGAGCTGCTCAGGTACTGTTAAACATTATTATAATCCAGAGATAGAGATATAAGTTGTTGTCAGAATATTTTTGTTATTATAAATTTAGTTATTTTTCTGCAGTTATTGCTGCTTATCAAGTAACTCACCACAAGGTTGTAAACAAGAGGAATTTAGGGGGAATCAACTTTTCTATATTGCAAACTTTGGAGCAGTAAATAAGTTAACAGTGCCTGGTTAATTTTTAGATATGACAATACGGTACCTGCAAATCTGAAGATTGCTCGTTTGATTCTAAGAGAGGTTTTTTCTACACTCAGATGCAATTTATTATTATTATTTGGGTTATCAATTAATGAGTATTTATAACAAAAGGTCAACGTTAGATGGTAACAAGACTAGGGTTTGGTCCGTTCTCTTTCAAAACGTTAAAAAATCGGCAAATGCTATTGGCAAAGAAAACACAAAAAAATATCCCTGCAATTTATTTAGACTCACAACCGAATGCAGTTTATTAAACAAATATACAGACAGTTAAGTGTAGTGGACAACATTTTAACCTGAATATAGTTACAGATTCCATATGATGGACTAGTCTTCTAGCAGTGCTCACTACCAACATTTACAGAATTGTCAAAGTTATATCCAAACATAAAGACGCCCATCTCCGTGTGCCTCGTTCAGTTGGAATATAAGTCTCTTGCATGTTCGGAAGTTGTTTTCAGCATAACATGATTGCATTATTCAAGGAGTTACTTGCCTCTTTACTTAACACTAAATATTTCAACTTTTACGGCACAGATTGAATTTCATGGTCAAACTTTAATTTTAAAGTTGGTTTTGAAGTAAACATTTGTTTCGAAGCTTGTTATTGACTGAATGATTAACACACATGATTTTAAACCTTAGTTCTTGATTGGAGATGTTCCCTATAGGTATTTCACCGTGTGGCGCAGCATTACCAGGGTCTTTGAAGAAGTTGATAACTTTAATCAATATAAAGGCATCCATTATTTAAATATTGTTCTTGAAACTGTGTACACAAATAATTTGTTTCATTCCCCAGAAAGATGGATTAATGAGATTAGTAGCAGAGCAATATTGTATTGTATTTGCAACGGCGATATAAACACAATAACTACAAAAAGCTGCATGTTTAAGCCTGCGTATAGCAAATAAGATATTTCATCTCAGGTAGGGGCAATGTGCCGTTGTTGAAGGAAGTATTCCAATAAAGCCCTGTCAGTCTGACCTACCTCAGAACATATTAATCACGCTCAACTACAACTCCGTGTTTCATTACCGGTAACCTTATTCCAACTAAATAGCTTCCACAAAGAGATGTTTTATCATTATTTTAAATTTGTAGAGGGTTTTCATAAAATAATTGTATATTTTAGTCACTAAAAATTAAAACGGTGACAGCAATATATTTATTATTATTCTGAACCCAATACCGTAACAGTTTCTTTTAACAACAATGCCTTAACCGTACAACATAGATATTTTAAAGATATTTTTTAATTACATTTTCCTATTCCCCTATATAGCTTTAAGTGTATTAGTGAGCGACTACAGAAAATGTTAAAATTTTCCTTACATGAGAGGGGTTTTTTAATAACATTTGGATTTAAACCACCATATCATAGACTAGATACAATTAATAACTAAAATACATTGTTGATCACCAATATTAAAACCAGACATGCAAAACAATACCCTTAATTGTTATCTATAAACTAAATCAGTCCAACAATATTGCTTTTTCAATCAACCTAATGTACATTGAGTTAAAACTTTACCAAGTAGAGTAACCACAGTCTATTTTTAGCTTCACCCACGTCTATCGTTTACTTTTGTCTTCAAAATCAAAGGTAATTCGAAGCTATTTCCTAAACAAAGATGTACTTTAATGTTGAAGCAATGAGTGTCCAGAAAATCAATGAACCTTGACCCTAGCAATCCAACTGTCCATCCACACCTCCGAGCTTTTATTCATCGAGTAGTCGTTACGTCGTTAACCTTCTTGTCAACTTTGCTGGCTGATGTTTACTTGATGCACAAAAGCAAATCCTAAGCAAACTTACTGCGATAAATACCGTCAATTTTTATAATTACGGTAACCATCATTTTACTCATTTTGCAATCTATTTTGTGCTGATGTCGTATTGTATGACGATGGTATATTTAAAATTACTGCTCTATATTTTTATACAAAGAACAGATGCATATTGTGAATAAAGTTGCAGTATTTTAATATATGCCTTGACCAGATGGATTTGTCAAAAACATTTAATGTTTTTTTTTAGATTTAGATTAACTTATCGTAAATATCAATTAATGATCATTTCAAGCGTTCAACTATACAGTATAGTACCTACATAAATATTGTCTTTTTTGCAATTGACTTTGGATACCAATTCTAAAATATGTAAATCCATATTGTTAAAGTGTGTGTTTATAACAAAAAATATTTTGTTACTGTAAAACTCATGTTTAATATATTTTAGGTCTTAACAATTTATTTAACTGCTAAATATTTTTTGGTGTTTTATTAAAAAAAGGGGTTTATAAATCTATTGATTTTCAGCACAGCCACAAAAACTGGTATCGGCTTTTTATGCGGCCTCATTAACATAATCTCATTTTCTCTCCGATACCTGATCCCTTATAAGCCCTGAAATTTTCTTGACAATTAATTGTTCCCTGCCCTTCTCCATTGGTATTATCCCATTACACAGTATTTTTTTATAACCACTAGATTTTTGTGTTACAGTCCTTGAAGAAACTGAGCCAAAAGCAAATCCTAAGCAAACTTACTGCGATAAATACCGTCAATTTTTATAATTACGGTAACCATCATTTTACTCATTTTGCAATCTATTTTGTGCTGATGTTGTATTGTATGACGATGGTATATTTAAAATTACTGCTCTATATTTTTATACAAAGAACAGATGCATATTGTGAATAAAGTTGCGGTATTTTAATATATGCCTTGACCAGATGGATTTGTCAAAAACATTTAATGTTTTTTTTTAGATTTAGATTAACTTATCGTAAATATCAATTTATGATTATTTCAAGCGTTGTAGCCTACTAGTATTTTAATCTATAACAGTAAAAATAATCAATCTGGAACATGAGAGGTTTGAAAGTTTCAGCACCTATCGTGACTTTTCCAATCCATAGACTTGTAAAGAAATTTGTTAAAATCTGACTGATTGACGGTCTAAGAAGCTCTTCAACACTTGCATGATAAGTTTCACTAACCTTCCAAAACTTATTTTTCTGTTACCTATATTATTTTTTTAGTTACTCGTGTGTCTAAAAAACTTGTTTTTATAATATTATTTGATGTTTTTTGTTCATATGAGGGAAACATGACATAAGGCATGATTAAATCGCTGAATAGTCCATGGAGTTCAAAGGGTGTTGGACTAAATTGCAATGAGGAAAATTCCATCTGAACTTTTCAACCCCAGAATTATGCTGAAGAGTTTGAGTGAATGTATATTGACAGGTGTTATCAGATCGGAGCACCCTTTTATGGCATGTTTATATGTCGAGGGGAAACTCTGACATAATATTTTCCATCCAAAGCTTCTTGATCAGCTAAATATTATCTAGCATCTTACAAAATAGTTTAATATGTATAGTCTAATTATGTTTGGACAAGTAAAAATCTTCTCTATCTTTTAACAGACTTAAAATATTTTTTGTCAATGCACATATGAATTAGTCATCTGGGTAGAAGAGTGGTTTTATTGCTTGATAAGTTAGACAATAAACCGTTCGGTCTTTAAAAAAAATCAGTAACTTTTTGATGGTTTGAAACTGGGCCTGTGCCCTTGACTACTTTGGACTAAAATAAATTCTCCAAACTAAAGAAACAGCTGGTCTTAGTCAGTAACAAAGCTAAACCGGGTATCTTACTCATACACTTTTCTATCATAGATTATTGTAAGTAAAAGGGATCATCGTATTCCATTCTAGATACAAATTCAAGATACACAAATTTGTATTTCACTCCTAATAAAATTATATATTTATTCACCATTGCCCAGTTTATCTGACATAAAAGATATTGAGCGTGTGAATAACAGACCATTTAACTTGTACTATGACATGTGCTTTTCCACCAAAGTTAGATTGATATGATGGATCAATACCAGTTATGGTGAATATTTTACTGAGAGAGTTGTCATGTCGCATGCCGTCGTCCGTCGAGGTCATGATCATGCGGTTACGCTTGACTATTGCTGCAGAATATAGCACATTGAATCATTATGTATGATTTAGTCATGCAACTAATTGTCACTATTAATTTTCATCATACTGTAAAATTACATAAATATTCTCTTTTTGCAATTGACTTTGGATACCAATTCAAAAATATGTAAATCCATATATTTCATATTTTTAAGAGGTGTTCATAACAAAAAATATTTTGTTGTTGTAAAAACTCATGTTTAATCTATTTTAGGTCTTAACAATTTATTTAACTGCAAAATATTGTTTATTGTGTTTTATTAAAAATATTTTTATAAATCCATTAATTTTCAGCACAGCCACAAAAACTGGTATCAGCTTTTTATGCGGCATCATTAACATAATCTCATTTTCTCTCCGATACCTGATCCCTTATAAGCCCTGAAATGTTCTTGACAATTGTTCACTGCCCTTTCCCTTGGTCAGGATTGACCAGCGGAACATTCCCCATTGGTATTATTCCATTACACAGTATATTTTTTTAACCCATACGATTTTTATGTTACAGTCCTTAAAGAAACTGAGCCACGCCAACGTTGTCAAATTGAAAGAAGTCATCAGAGAAAATGACACATTATATTTTGTATTTGAATACATGAAGGAAAACCTATATCAATTAATGAAAGACAGGTAAATATGAAATCAAAGTCTTGAATAACTATGTATGTGGTCCATGTCAAAATTGTGTGCAATAAAGTAAATAAAAATAATACAACTCCCTTTTATGGATATTTTTAGAAGGAATCAATTTGTTATTCACCTTGAAAGTAGGGAAGACTGTAAATAAACTGTACAAACCCATTTTGCTGTGATGGTCCTATGGCATGATTCGCTGCCATTTTCTTTGTGAATAATTCATAAACGAAGACACTTCACCATAAAGCTCATGGGAGAGATGTTTCAAAGAAATAATTCTGTTTATAAGGAAAAAATTGTATATGGATCTGTTGGTTATCCAAAATGACAGAGAATCTAATATATATGCCTAAATGTCAATAATTCCATATTTAACAATAATAATTAAAATAGTTTTATGTCAGTGAATGTTTACAGTTTTGGAATTAAAGATACAGAGTGCAGTCTGTCTGAAACAGTTCTGGATTGGAATAGAACTACTGTATTCCTATTATTTCCTTATATTCATATATCGTGTGTGGGTTATCGTGAATAAATTAACTGCTTTTTGTATGGATAGCTCTTATAAAATCTTACAAATTTTTTAATTAAAATGATTTATTTTAATCTTTACTCAATACATTGTTTGTGTTCTTTACCATCGACCTAAGCATAATAGATGTGCATGTGTAAATATCAATCTACTTCCATTAATGAACCTGTACAGATAGAAATTCAATAAACTTGAAATAACAAAGTGGAGGTAAAAGTTGTAGTAGTTTTTTTTCAGAGTAAGCAAAAGAACACTTTGTCTTGCAATAGCATTCCTTATAATTTATTATTTTTGTAATGGATTGTCTCTCCGAGATTTCAACTAAGAGTTTTCACTGGTGTTTACAGAGACAAGTATTTCCCCGAGCCTGTGTTACGGAATATTCTCTACCAAGTACTGCAGGGCCTCGCCTTCATGCACCGACACGGGTTCTTCCATCGAGACATGAAGCCTGAGAATGTTCTGTGTTGCGGGCCTGAACTCGTCAAGATTGCGGACTTTGGATTGGCCAGAGAAATCAGATCAAATCCTCCATACACAGACTATGTTTCCACAAGGTACTCAAAAAAACTCTTGCTGCAACATGACAACAAATTAAATTTGAAAAATCATATGACTTTTTCATTGTTGTAACAAAAAAAGTAAACAGCAAATGCACAAGAATATATTTTTTAACAAAAGTAAAAATGTTTATATTTAATATCCAAATATAAGTGCTCAACCAATTTGGTAGTGGTATTTTCCACACTAGCCATTTATATGTACCATGTAGTATATTTTTTCAATGGGGCGAAACAGACAGTTTGATGGACAGTTGGTGTGTCTACGATAGTCGAGGTGTTGTGCAAAACACGAATGTAGCATAAGTCACTCGAGTCACGGCACTAGGCACTAGCAGTCAAACTGACACTTGTTTTGGCACTTCCATCTCTCTGTTACGCCAGAGATATTGAATAACCTTCCCCACACCATGTTGATGTGGCCTGCTTTATATCTGCACTGCAAACATGAACAACATTAGAACGTATCAAGAAATAGATACACGATTTTTATACATTTTCTGATTCAAGGTTTTTATCAATTTTCTACCACTATAGGATTGAAAGTGCATGTAGCTTATGTTAAATCCTTTAAATTGATTTGGTATTTTTTTCCTCACTTAATTTTTTCCATTACTTCCCTTTTCTACTTTTCATTCTTGATTCAAGTTTATCGCTGTTAGTGTCACGCCACCTCCTTCAATCAATTAATTTTTTTTTTATTTTAGAAAATTTTTTGTGTAGGGAATACACTATATTGTTGCTGGTGTTTAGAATTTTCTCAAAATCAAGGCAAATACTTTTAAAGTAATGCGGTCCAAACCCACATTTTTGGGATTTGCCTGGAATTGAACCCGACAACCCGTCCCTCCTGTACTGAAGTCTGAGATGCTTAACACAAGGTTGGCAACATGTGTAACCCATAACAAATTTTATTTTACATACATTTCTTGCTCTGCCTGCAATTTAGAGCCTATAAATTTAAAGTGCTAAAGAATCTATTCTGTATTATAAAAACTATTTACAGTTGAATAAGCAAACGTGGTTATTAATGACGAATCTTCATTTTATTAGCCTGCAATGTGGAATATAGGCTAGATAATTTGTTCTGTCTTTACGTTTGGCGCTTTATGGTGCTTTCACAAACCTTCAGACTTTTTCTATTTCTCTTTACTTTCTGGCTTTTTCACTTAACAGTCTGAAATAATCCTCTGGCGAAGTCATCCTTTCGTATTGTAGTTGCTCTTGACATTTTGGATTTGCAAAGTAAAAAGCAGAAACTGACCAATTTTTAGTAAAACAAACATGTTAACAGATGGTACAGAGCTCCAGAAGTTCTACTCCATTCTACTGTCTACTCCAGCCCTATAGACCTGTGGGCCGTCGGGTGTATGATGGCTGAACTCTACACCTTCCGGCCGTTATTCCCGGGCAACAGCGAGATCGACCAGATATTCAAGATTTGCTCTGTTCTTGGAACTCCAGATAAGGTCAAGTTAGAAATACTTATAGATTCAACACTACATAAATCAAAAAATATATCCCTGTCATAAAAAATGTATAGTTTTAGTTTCAATCTGGGATTTGCATAGGGCCTTATCTAGGGACAGATTTTTCCTACAAATTCTTATAGACAGTAGACCAAGACATTCTTTACATACAGTTAAAGTTGCGTACACACTAAAATTTCCAATACTACAGCATCCTTGCTGGTTTCTGCCATAGTTTTCTGAGAAGCGTGATGTAGGCCTTCATCAACTCCTATCAGTAGTCAAAGGTATTTATTTGTCAACCCAAGAAGTAGCTTTTGAAGTTGCTATTAATTCCACAGAAGGAGTGGTACGAGGGCCATCAGTTGGCTTCCAACATGAACTTCAAGTTTCCGCAATTCCGTCGCACGCCACTTGGGTCGCTGATCCCTCACGCAAGCCGAGACGCTATCATTCTGTTGGAGGCCTTGCTGCACTGGAACCCTGCAAAGAGACCGACGGCGCAACACGCTCTCAGGTATTTTTTTCATAGACATTTATTTATTTTTTTTAGAGAGAAAGTGTTATGATTCAAGCCTTACCATATCCCCCTCTTGTCTCAAAAGCACCAACCCCAATGCTAGGAAGACACCTGAAAGGTTGTCTTGTTAGTAACAAATTAATCTTGTGGGTAAAATGAACAGCTGTTTTGAAAGCTCAAAACAAATGGAAAAATGTTGCATACAGGGAGCGCAGTTTTAGGTGAAGACAATTGAGGCAATGGGTTTATTTTTTTATTTATTTTTGTTTATCAATACATTTCTGCTAACAGTCTAAACCCTTATCTTGTTACCATTGGCCTTTTGTTAGATTGTGTTGAATGAATGACATGATACAGGCTGGACCAAAGTTCTAGGCGTCTGGCGGACGCATGCGCATTAATTTGCTGTGTTAATTCCCCATCTGTCAAAACTTGGGCTAACATATGATTAAATGCAAATTCGTTATTACGCATGCGTCAGCGAGACGCCTAGAACTTTGGTCCGGCCTGTAGCCGCTACTAATTGACATCAGCTAGTTCTCTAAAATTAATGGTTAAATTGTTAACCTAAATCATTAAAAAACTAAGCCTAGTTACATTAAAAAAAAGACTCCAAAATGACAGAGTCGGCAACCTTCTGTTTATTGATAACCGCTCAGCTACCATACTTAAGTTTGTTTTAATTTTTAATTATGGGAAAAATTCTTTTCATTGCCACTTGTTTACTCTACGTTTTTGTTTCTGAAATCAGAAAAACCTACAAAAATGAAAATTCAGGTATTTTTTAAATATCTTAAGATTTGTAAAAGGATTAATTTTATCTGGCAGACAAGCGTATTTCCAAGTGGGAGGAAAGCTGAGTGGTATGGTTCCGGACGATCGACTGAGGCCGCAGTACCTCAACCAATCACAGAGCAGAGCCTCCGTCAAGATGTCGTCTCACGTCACACTCAATGAGAAAGATCTCGTAAGCCTGCTTAGGTAACCTGTTCAAAGTTTTACTTTTTTTATGTACTGAAAACTCATGCAAACCCAAAAATCTCCAATAATGTACCTAATTAGTTAGTTTTCATCTTTCAATCAATGAATCCTTACAGAAATGCACACTTGGGTGTGTATGTTGAGCTGTATTAATGCAAGCTGAATGTAAAATCCAAGATTAATAAACACATAAAAAAGTAACAAAATTTAGAACACGTATGTAAACTACACTGGACATGACAGAAATTGAATCTGCAATTTGTTTATTGAAATTATAAACAACCCTTTTAATAGAATAGAGTTTTACAAATCCATAATTGAACCTGATTATATCTTTTACCATATACTCAAAGGGCAATCAGCAAAGTAAGTTAAATATGTTGCATATTTCTGTGGATTATACATTAAAAGCTTAAGAACTGGTTCCACAAAAGCAAATCTCCCGTTGCTCTGTGAAAAATTTCAAAATTATCCTTTTGGAATGTAATTGACAGAGTGTAATTTTTGTTAACAACATAGTATCTGATAATGCACTTACTGCAAACGAACACTTTGTGCACTGTCGTGAGAAGTGAGTTAAGTTGATGACTTTTTTAGTGGTGACAAGGGGATGAAGGAGAACCGAGGGTGGTATGGAGGTGTCGGGCCGGCGCCGAGGTCAAAGAAGATGTCGGCAAAACAGCACTACCTCTCCGTGGCCCGCTATGTAGCTGGTCATCCTATTACTTTCGTCAATAAGTGAGTGACAGTTGAGGATTATTTTTTAACATGCAGCACCATTTACAAGCATGATTTAGTAGCTTGGAAGTGGATTCTAAGAGGTGGAAGGGCCCTTAGAGGAAATATTAGGAATCACTAGACAAAATCAAGGTGAATTAACCTCTTATAGATCTTCTCACTCCATTCTACACTTATCATTCACTCATATTTGGGTTGAAATATGCACATAGAAAGCGTCCCCATCTTGATTGATAGTGAAACATTCCTGCATCCGATGGTTATGCGGAGCTAAATTTTTTTGAAACGGTTTGAAAAAAGTATAAGTGCTGTAGGATATTTAAAACACAATGCATCTAATAAATAAATTAAAAGTGATATGCATTGTAAAATGTGAAATGAAATGAAATGAAATGAAAAATGATTTATTTAGTCAGCCAAAATGTGTTTACTGTAGTTTAGAAAACACTGAATGACTTCTTTGATTTCATACAAAATTTCAACACATTCTTCCACCAATGACATCACATGACTTTGCTAACTATCGTGGGGAGCGAACTGGTGTAGTGGTTAGAGTGCGGGACTTCAGACCCTGAGGTCCCTGGTTCAAATCCTGCCAAATCACCAATGGATTTTATCTAAGTGATAATGCCGCAACCCCTAGGTCTAGCCTGAAATAATGTGAAAAACAATCCCAAGCTTGTGCTTGTGCCTAGCGTAGGACACAAAAAACTAACTATCATGGTAGCTCACTGTGCTTTCCCAACATAAAACACTCAGGTCTTACTAAGAAACCTTTGAGGAAGAACCAAGAAATTCAACTTTCGCCTCATTATGTTTCTGATTTTATCAGAGAATTTTCTGATTTCGTTGCAGTGAGCAATATCAAAAAAAGCCTCTAGCGGCACGACAGGACGTGTTCGCTCACAACAAGTTGTACGCTGGAGGCAACAATCCTACGACGGGACGAGGGCGAGTCCACGGCCGAACAGACTGGGCCGCCAAGTAAGTAACACGAGTTGTTTGCAAACATCAATTTTTGTCGAATCCCGGATTCTTGTTTAATATGACTACGGAAACATCTTGGGAAAGTTTCTTGATAGAAATATGTTCTTTTTTTACTCAACAGTAGGTGGTTTGCAGCCCCATTATTATTATATTTGGAGAAGACAGTAAACTTGTTTTTAATGGATAGGATGATTGCTGGATGTATTAGAAGGAAAGGGACATGTCCCAGACCAGTCAAACAACTATGGGGTTGAGAATTGAACTGGATCTTTCTTTGTAGTGGTTGAATCAATGTTTTTTTTTATTGTCTTTATTAATTTGGCTTTCTAGATTTTACTCTACTGACACAGGCTGCTTTATCATCTCTACCAACGTTTATTAAATTTATATATATATATTTTAATTGATTAATAAAATTAATTTTAAAGGGTACTAGTATTTTATAATACATTAAATTACACCTATAGTAGTCCTAATCACAATAATTTCAAAAAACCTACGCCTAATATATTTGTGACTTTGTTACTATTCTGATAAATTACCTTGTTTTTTCTTTTGTTGCAGGTATCTCAAATGAACCTAAACTTCAATTTCGACCAATGTAAATAATTTATTTCATCCTTTGTAAGCTATTTGTCTGAATAAAAATGTGTAAAACCAAATCAAATATATTTTACCCCTGAGTATTTTGTATAGTAAGTTTTTTTACAGTTACTGGGTATTAATAGTCAATGGTTGGAACTAAACAATTGTCAATTTTTGAATGAGTTAGTTTGTACGATTCTAGTGACTCGGACCTTTAATTACATAGGAACTTGGAATTGGCTCCTCTCACCGCCTTCCTTGAAGATCTTTCCATTATGAGCAATTTACTAGTATTTCTTTACATAATACTGTATTCTTAACATTGTTCAGAAGAATGAAAAAATAAGAACAACTGTACTAAATAGCAGCTTGAGCTAAAAACTATAGCATGGCGTTTTTACATTGACTTTTGGAAATGGAAACAGAAGTAGATATCTCACTTGAGAACCAAAATTAGCCTTTCAAAAAGATGGTTGGAAGAGCTGTAGTCTAAAATTATAATATTTCCATTAGATTCAGGCCTCCAGTTTGCTTGTATCGCGTGAAGGGCCGGAGAGATAATTGCATCCCCTTCCTCCCAGGGAGGTTTTCTCTACCTCTTGCCCCAACAAGCATAAAACATCTTGCGCCCCTCGGCCTCAGCCCTTTTACTGAATCGGAACAGTAGTAATTACATTACGAGAGCTGTCTGCATGAATCCTAATAAGAATAAAGCGGATACAAAAAGAAGTATCGTTTAACCATTTTTTTAAAACAGGCTGAAATTTAAGCTTTAGGCCTATTTATTTACCTTGCTTTTTATGCTGTCCCTTGGAATTAAATTGTGTGATTCTGACTATAGGTTTTGTTACACAAATAATGTGTGGATGCATGCGGAGAAACACTTATGCTGGCCTCGTCTATTTGCTGGACTAAAATGTCTGTTAATTCCTTGACAACTTACATAGCGGCAGATGCCCTCGGGCTGAATAGGAAGACCCTGCGGAAAGTGGTTGGCTTCATCAGCGGCCGCTGGGTATTCCACGGACATCCACGCAAGATGGGAATTCAAGTTGAAAGCCTCTTATGTAGGAAATGTGGTGAGGAAGAGGAGGAGACAGCATTCCACATGATATTTATGTGCTCTCTACAAGGTCTGTTTTGAGATTTCTTGGCCTATCGACTGGAGATCAAAGGGAAGAACAGGTAACCATAGTCAAAAGGATCTCATGGTTCACCAAGCACCTGGGATTTGACGGAAAATGAGTGTGCACTATAAGCTGTTTCAACTGCGATGCAATACTTATGGTCTACTTAAGCCTGGCCCTCTGTAAAAAAAACGAAGTATGTTTACTGGTTGGGGCAGAAACAAAATCTTACCGAGGTATTGGCTATGCTGACAAAATTGTAAAATCCGAAAATACTGGATTATTATTATTACTGGATTAATACTGTAACATTAATAGGTACAAACGAATACAACAAAAGCAAACAAAACTAAGCAATAATCAACGTGCGTCATAACCAATTAAGTCCAGTTTTTAACTGTTAAAATTAGTCCAGTTAGTAATTAAATTAATACTTTATTGGGTAAGAAAAGAAGATTAAAATTAAAGGACAACAAATACCATTCAATCAAATTTATTTATTTGTCTCACCATCAAAATATACAAAATTATAATATTGAAACTTAATATCTAGTTGAAATGCAATTGTTAGGGAGAAAATGATATTACTAACTTCAGGATAAAGTTTTCACAAAAATTAAAGCTAGTATATACAATACAAGGTTTCAACTTATATAGAGTGTTAAGCTAGAATTATGCCATTTGGATTTCTTTCCTTGCTTTAAAGTATAATATTTGAAAAATTTAAACTTCTTAATCGGAGTTTTAGGGTCTATCTAAATGGGAATCTTATTTGTATACTATTATGTAAAATAACCCAACTTTATCGCAACACAGCAGTTTTTAAGTGGCTAATCAAGTAAAAAAATTTAATCTGTACAAAAAACCAGGAAATGGCTATTATTCTAATGTTTTAGTTCTATCAATATTTAAATACTTTCTATACTAAAAAATGACACAAATTCACATAGCCTACAATTTGAATTTAATTTTCAGTTTTTTTATGCCAGAGACACATCATTGTTTATATAATATACAATTATGGATTTAAAACTGCTTAAAAGATTCATGACGGATACAAAATACATAAAAAATATACAAGATTTATAATGAACACTAAATAGGATTTCCTCATGACTAAATATTAACTTACAATCATTAGTTTTTAATACTGTTTATCCATGTTTTGACCAGTGTCTTTCCAAGCTGATAAGGGTTGATGATGATGACTTGAAATGACTCAGTGTAACTGTTGACCAGAATTGACGATAGAAATTGATGTAACTGAAAGCCTGCAACAGAAAAAAGTTTGATTTAGAACATTTTAATAATTATTTACCCAGCTTGGACATACGACACTGTTCCGTTCCGTACAAGTACCAGGCGGCTGGAACACTGATTTGGGCCTAAGTTTTGTTAAATCAAGCCTCCGAGCATGTAACGCTCTGAAATTCAGTAACGCCTACATACAGACTAGCGGACTGATCACCCGCTAAATATTTCATCTCAGTCTTTAAGCGCGCATCGACTGCCTGACCGCATTCTGAATTTCATTTCGTCACTGTAAAATATTTTATATAGTACGCCTCTACCACTTCATACTCTTCGCTCCAACGGTTGCTACATCCCATCTTCACTCAATCGATAAAGTTGTAGACCTCTGATTGGTGGTTGGACTCAATAATGAAACTCGATGGATTTGTGGACTGAAACCGACGCTTCCTCCCTCTTCTCCTCTAGCCATGATTTTGTGACGAAGACAAAAAAATGAGAAGTTGATTTTTTTGTAATTCAAGATGTTTTCAACTAAAGTGTCAACTAAATTTACTTAAATCAAATCACCCTCGAGGTAAGGTTTCTTTTTATTACATATTTTGGGGGATTATGTTGTAACATTTTGTTATTTAGGGTTTTCTTGAGATGGGTATGCTAATACTATGTCCCACATTGTCTTACAAAAATCCACCTCAGTCATTCAGACTCATTTTGGGTCCAGCTCTTTAGGTTAGTAAATTAAATTTGTTCTCAAATTGTTTGTTATTAAAGTCTATACTTAAATTTGGTAACGTCTGTTTTTAAATGTGTTCTGATAGTACGGCTTTCCCGTTCACTCTGAGATTTGATTCTGTTACTAGCCTATTTTGTAATTTTGCCTTAAAGCCTAGGCTAAAGTTGCTTAACGAACCTTTTGACTTTAACTTGTGCTAGGCCTAAGTTCAGTTGTCTTAAATTTGGCAAAGTAGCCTACAAAGTCACTGAAATTGTTAAAATGTAGGGCCTATGGATTATTCTGTGTTATCTTTCAAAGTGTTTAAATAGACTATGTGTAAAATGTTTAGTTTCTAGGTTATACGAGCTGGGTCCATGTTGTAAGTATAATATTGTCGAATGTTAGGATTTAATTTGTTAACGAATCTTATTTAATGTATGTAATGTATTGTGTGGTGCTATGCATAATTATGTACTATGGACCAAAGACTTGAGAACAAGTTTGATAGGTTAGTTTAGGCCATTCAGACAGACAGTATTGTTCAAAACTCTAGTGCCTTATAGCTTGTGATTTCAAAAGACTGAACTTTTGCTGTGTTATTTTAAAGCTGTTAATGAATTTAATAATTGTTACATGGACAGTCATCGACTGATGTGAAATATTAACTTACCAAAGACAGTGTGTGAGACTGCTATACCGTTGTGTTATAAGATTGTTACTATTCATGAGGCCCTTTTCTAGGGATATGTACGGGGAATGCTGGCTCGGGAGATGTCCGTACCTGCTGGATGAGACATGCTCACCGTCCGATGACTAGGCCTACCTACTAAGCCTACTAGTCAAACCAAAATGGAATTCTGTTCGTCTCGTCATTTACAGTTTTGTGAAGGACCTGATACGCCTTACCGCTAAGTAGACAATCAATAAGTTACCTATCATAAATCATTATTCTGTATTTCTCTTTCTTCGGACAATTTGATCCCTTAACGATAACTGATATTTTAACTTGTATTTCTTTTCTTTCTGTTTAATTGTGATATTTGTCTTAATTTATGCGTAGACATGTTAGGCCTAGGTCTCTAGTTGAATTCATGTTTTATTTTTTTATGAAACCGTAAGTTACCTAATTTATATTTTAGAGTTATTCGACTCAAGTTAAGGTGGCCACCAATATTAAGTTTTTTTTTAAATCATCATTGTTGAGCGTTGAGTTATTGTTTCCTATCATACTGTTATAATAGGTTCGACAATCATTAAATTTTGTTTTAAGATCTGCAGATGTGTAATCCTCTTAAATTTCACTTTTCTTATTAAACTATTGTAACTTAAATTTAATTGTTGTGTTTTCACTATATTAATATTTCCTACTGTGTTTAAAAACAACTTTAGACGCTTCCTTACAAATTAATCTTGCTCCTCACGCTCATGCAATTACTATTAGCCATATTAACACATTAAATTGTCTAGGCCTAAGTAAATGAGTAAGTGGGTCTGAATGATAAGTTAAGTGGTCCTCGAGGGTAAACCTTTTAATCTCAACCCTGTACTGCCATTGGACTTCCTTGTTGGCCGGTGGACGTTCTGCAGTAAACAAGGTGGCGCCTTCCCGAAGAGGATCCCTTATGTCATTGTGACTCTTTAAAAGTTTTGAGTACCAACCCCCCCCCCTTCTCTGAGTTAACCTGGGCTTAGTTCAATTAACCTATAACTATTAAAATTAATAAAAAAAAAAGGTTACAAATGGCGCCCGTAACGTGGGGCCGGAAAGTAATTACAGTATCGTTTGTTGAAACTCTTCTTCGGCTGGATTATTAGAAAGGAAGATAGGCCTACTTATCCCAAATATTGGTGGTCTCTGTACTCATTTTGTGGATAGCCTATTGTGATATTGTTTATTAAGATTTTTTGTGTGTTAACTCCATAAACATGAATTCCTACAGACTTAGAAAAGATGAAATTGTTTATGAATTATCGATTAGAGGAGTATCTACGGCTGGAGATACTAATGATCTGCGGAAACGCTTGACTCAGTGTTTTTCCAACAAAACTGCAATAGATAATGCTGTAGTCAATGGACTAGATGAACTGAAAGAACTGGAAACATGTGAAGAGAAACTTTCGGACCTGGCTTTCTTGATTGAAGCCTATGATGGTGACTATAAAGATAGCGAGGCATTGAGACTGACTGCCCGTCTTTGGCATTTGTTTTATAGAGTTGAGAGGATCCCGATTGCGCCTTCTTCGGACCTCAGTCCCACGCAACGACAGCAAGAACTATTGGATAAAACTAAAGAATTTATTGATCTTTTCCAAGGCACTGGGTGTGAGAAGAAAGAAGATCCTTTAAAGAGTGTTAATCCTCCTGAAACCAACCATGGACTAGGCAATAATATTCAAGAGATTTCTACACCGGTTAGGTCTACGGATGTAAGTTTCTCAGAGATAAGCAAACAAACCCCACTTGTTGATGACCTTCATACCTTGCATGATCAGATGCAGGAAATCACCTTGAATCCCTCGAGGGCGATTAAAGAAACACCATCCAAACATCAAGGATATGGTCCCAAGTCTGTACCAGTCTACAAGTGGAACCTGAAATTTAATAATGACGGAGCTGTGAGCATCGGAGCATTCTTAGTACGAGTCGAAGAGCTGAGAAGAGCAAGGGGAGTTTCCGAACAAGAACTTTTTGAATCTGCGGTGGACTTATTCGCAGGACAAGCACTTATATGGTACCGTTCAGCCCATCAACGTGTTTCTTCATGGAAAGAATTGTGCAAGGAATTAAAATCTGTATTCCAGAATCCGGATTACGATGATTGGCTACTGCAAGAAATTAAAGAAAGGACACAGGGAGAAGAAGAAGCTATCGATCTATACTTGGCAGCCATGGAAGGTCTATACAGTCGACTTAATGAAGGCGTAACCGAAAAAGAGAAACTAAAACAAGTTTTGAAAAATCTCAACGGTTTCTTACAGAGCAAATTATGTCTAGTCAAGATAACTTCAATGGAAGATCTGTGTTATTTTGGTCGTCAGGCAGAAGCAGGACGTATGAGGGCTATGAGGCAGCGACCTCCTCCAAAATCAAGTCAAGTTTTAGAACCAGATTTAGCATATTCAGTTCCACCATACAGGTCCAATGGTGTTCGAAAACCTTTTTCCAACCCCGGAAGGATCTCTACCATTTCAGACAGTAACCGGAACAGACCTAACAACAACCGCAGTGAGTTAAATAGTCAAAGACCACAAAGGTTGGATGATTCAACTATGTTGTGTTGGAATTGTCAAAAGACAGGGCATAGGTTCACTAACTGCAATCTCCCGCGCAAGAAGTTTTGCTACACCTGTGGAACACATGGAGTCAGTAAAGTAAATTGTAATAAGTGCCGACCAAAAAACGTATAAGCTCGGGGCCCGCTACTGAAATTTTGGTGGACCCCTTAAAGAACTGTCAAAGTAGGAATTCAGACCTTGTTAATAGACCCACCTTTACCATTGAATCTACTAATGTCCCTTGTACCTGGAAACCAAATTTAAGCTCTGACTGTGATATATTTAGTAATTTTAATAGTAATGTGTCTTGTGGAAAAATTATGTATGTGTTGGATTCTTGTGATTTTGACCCTAGGCCTTATGTTTCTGTAAATATTAATGGAGTTGTTATCAAAGGTTTGTTGGATTCTGGAGCCTCCCAAACCGTATTAGGCCACCAAGGCTTATTTGTTCTTAAAGAGTTGGAACAACATCTTAGTCCTACACCTGGTCGTTTTGTAGAAACTGCGGACGCTAAACGGCACATGGTTAAAGGAACTATCCAGTTACCTGTTACTTTAGAGGACCGCACTCGGCTCATTACTGTCATGGTGGTTCCAACTCTGCCGCAAACACTCATCTTGGGTATTGACTTCTGGACTAGTATGCAAATTATTACAGATATGTCTCAAAGAACATGGGAGTTTGGTGTTAATGTTGATTCTATTTATGAACTTAGCGGAACTTCTGGTATTTGTGCTGCGGAACACCTGGACCAAGACCAACAACAACGATTGGAAAATTTACTGAAGACTTGTTTAGGCAAGGAAACTTCTACATTGGGTCGCACCAATTTAGTCGAACACGAAATTGATACTGGCACTGCCAAGCCGATAAAACAACGGTATTACAACATGTCTCCAGCTCGTCTCAAAATTTTGCATGAAGAATTAGATCGGATGTTAAAACTGAATGTTGTGGAACCTTCAAAAAGTGCGTGGAGTTCTCCAGTACTCATGTTAGAGAAACCCGATGGTAGTCTGCGAGTATGTGTCGATCTGCGAAAGGTTAATGAAGTAACGAAGCGGGACGCTTACCCTCTGCCCCAAGTCACTAACATCCTAGATCGTCTCCGTGATGCTAAGTACTTATCCTCGCTAGATGTGAAACACGCTTATTGGCAGATTCCATTGGCGGCTGACAGTAAGGAGAAGACCGCTTTTACTGTTCCAGGTCGAGGTCTCTTCCAGTTTATCACCATGCCATTTGGCTTGCACAACGCTCCAGCGACTTGGCAACGTTTTATTGATAATGTATTGGGTGCTGACTTGGAACCCCACGTTTTTGTGTATTTGGATGACATTGTGATTGTGACTCAAACTTTCGACAAACATTTAGAAATTTTAGAAGAAATATTTAAACGGTTAAGTGCAGCCAAAATAACAGTAAATCGGGACAAATGTAAATTCTGCCGACCGGAACTGAAGTACTTAGGGTATGTTGTGGACGAGAATGGACTAAGAGTGGACCCCGACAAGGTGAAATCAATACTGGATATCCCCACACCTAAGACCACAAAAGAAGTGAGAAGATTCTGCGGAATGGCTTCCTGGTATCGCCGGTTCATACCCAACTTTGCTACTCGTCTACACCCACTCACCAGCCTGTTAAAGAAGACTTCGAAATTCATTTGGACCCCAGAAGCTCAAGCGGCTTTTCTAGATATCCGCAGCTGCCTAATAAAATCTCCTATCTTGACATGTCCTGATTTCTCCAGAGAATTTACAATTTCATGCGATGCTAGTGGCGTTGGAATCGGAGCAGTACTCTCACAGCCTACTGAGGAAGGTGAAGCCGTCATAGCCTACGCTAGTCGTACATTGTCAAAAGGTGAGATGAAATTTTCAGCGACAGAAAGAGAGTGTCTGGCCGTCATCTGGGCTATTGAGCGTTTCCGTCCATATATCGAAGGAACCCACTTTACCGTGGTGACTGATCACTACAGCCTCCTCTGGTTGAATAATTTAAAGGATCCTCAAGGCCGCCTAGCTCGATGGGCATTACGGTTACAACCTTTCGACTTTAAATTAATCCATCGTAAAGGAAAGGAACATGTCGTCCCAGACCTCCTCAGCCGTGCCTTGCCAGAACAACTCGAAGGAACAATTGCAGAACTCACTCCTAGCGTAGATAAATGGTATGACCGTATGATTGAAGAAGTTACCAACCACCCAGATCAATATCCGCTTTGGAGGGTAGAAAACCGTAAGCTGTGGAAACATATTCCTGGAAAATTCACTTTGGACCATGATGCTGAAGATTGGAAATTAGTTGTCCCGAAAGGCCAACGCCTTAAAATTTTCCATGAGAATCATGATGCCGAAACAGCAGGGCATTTAGGTAGTTATAAAACTCTGAGCCGTATACAACAACGTTATTATTGGCCCAAACTCCGACCAGATGTCATGAAATATCTGCGGCAGTGTAAAGTTTGTCAACAAACAAAATATGACCAAACCAAACCAGCTGGTTTACTTGGACAGAGCCGTGGTGGAACCCGACCTTGGTGCACCATAAGCGCTGATTTAATGGGACCTTTTCCAAGGTCAACAAAAGGCTTTAAATATCTTTTGGTTGTCGTGGATAACTTTTCTAAGTATACTCTTTTGTTTCCGATTCGAGCTGCTACCGCCACTATAGTATCCAAAGTGTTGGAGGAACAAGTATTTATGATTTATGGTGTCCCCTCCTATTTTAAATGTGATAATGGGTCAGAATTTACCGGGGCACAAATGCGGAAGTTGATGTCACAATATCAAGTTAAAATGCTTTTTAACCCCAGTAGGCACCCACAGGCAAATCCAACAGAGAGGGCTAACAGAACCATCATTACGATGATCAGAGCCTACATGAAGGATAATCACCGAGAATGGGATAAGAATATTCCTGCTTTAGGTTTTGCTCTTCGTACAGCTAAGCATGAGACCACAGGTTACACACCAGCTTTCTTAAATTTTGGACGTGAGTTGTCAGTAACAGGGTGTGAGGACTCCAAACTACTTTCTGAGTTGCCACTGGAACCTACAGATCAGTCTGACTATGCTGAGAAGATATCTAAACTCAAACAAATCTATGAGGATGTAAAAAGACGTCTGGAGAAGGCCCATCAACAAAATGAAAGGACTTACAACCTCCGCAGACGTCCAGAGAGATTTAATGTTGGTCAACTGGTGTGGAAGCGGAACTTCACACAATCGAATGCCGCCAACTTCTACTCTTCAAAATTAACGCCACGCTTCGTTGGACCATACACCATTTCAGAGAAGAAATCAGACAATGTGTATACTTTAGTGGACTCCGAAGGCCAGAACATAGGCAATTGGCATGTGTCTGATTTAAAGTTGTATGTAGCCTAAGTTGAGAAAATTTGAGAAATTTTCTGGAAAGTGGGGGAGTATTTGTAACGCTCTGAAATTCAGTAACGCCTACATACAGACTAGCGGACTGATCACCCGCTAAATATTTCATCTCAGTCTTTAAGCGCGCATCGACTGCCTGACCGCATTCTGAATTTCATTTCGTCACTGTAAAATATTTTATATAGTACGCCTCTACCACTTCATACTCTTCGCTCCAACGGTTGCTACATCCCATCTTCACTCAATCGATAAAGTTGTAGACCTCTGATTGGTGGTTGGACTCAATAATGAAACTCGATGGATTTGTGGACTGAAACCGACGCTTCCTCCCTCTTCTCCTCTAGCCATGATTTTGTGACGAAGACAAAAAAATGAGAAGTTGATTTTTTTGTAATTCAAGATGTTTTCAACTAAAGTGTCAACTAAATTTACTTAAATCAAATCACCCTCGAGGTAAGGTTTCTTTTTATTACATATTTTGGGGGATTATGTTGTAACATTTTGTTATTTAGGGTTTTCTTGAGATGGGTATGCTAATACTATGTCCCACATTGTCTTACAAAAATCCACCTCAGTCATTCAGACTCATTTTGGGTCCAGCTCTTTAGGTTAGTAAATTAAATTTGTTCTCAAATTGTTTGTTATTAAAGTCTATACTTAAATTTGGTAACGTCTGTTTTTAAATGTGTTCTGATAGTACGGCTTTCCCGTTCACTCTGAGATTTGATTCTGTTACTAGCCTATTTTGTAATTTTGCCTTAAAGCCTAGGCTAAAGTTGCTTAACGAACCTTTTGACTTTAACTTGTGCTAGGCCTAAGTTCAGTTGTCTTAAATTTGGCAAAGTAGCCTACAAAGTCACTGAAATTGTTAAAATGTAGGGCCTATGGATTATTCTGTGTTATCTTTCAAAGTGTTTAAATAGACTATGTGTAAAATGTTTAGTTTCTAGGTTATACGAGCTGGGTCCATGTTGTAAGTATAATATTGTCGAATGTTAGGATTTAATTTGTTAACGAATCTTATTTAATGTATGTAATGTATTGTGTGGTGCTATGCATAATTATGTACTATGGACCAAAGACTTGAGAACAAGTTTGATAGGTTAGTTTAGGCCATTCAGACAGACAGTATTGTTCAAAACTCTAGTGCCTTATAGCTTGTGATTTCAAAAGACTGAACTTTTGCTGTGTTATTTTAAAGCTGTTAATGAATTTAATAATTGTTACATGGACAGTCATCGACTGATGTGAAATATTAACTTACCAAAGACAGTGTGTGAGACTGCTATACCGTTGTGTTATAAGATTGTTACTATTCATGAGGCCCTTTTCTAGGGATATGTACGGGGAATGCTGGCTCGGGAGATGTCCGTACCTGCTGGATGAGACATGCTCACCGTCCGATGACTAGGCCTACCTACTAAGCCTACTAGTCAAACCAAAATGGAATTCTGTTCGTCTCGTCATTTACAGTTTTGTGAAGGACCTGATACGCCTTACCGCTAAGTAGACAATCAATAAGTTACCTATCATAAATCATTATTCTGTATTTCTCTTTCTTCGGACAATTTGATCCCTTAACGATAACTGATATTTTAACTTGTATTTCTTTTCTTTCTGTTTAATTGTGATATTTGTCTTAATTTATGCGTAGACATGTTAGGCCTAGGTCTCTAGTTGAATTCATGTTTTATTTTTTTATGAAACCGTAAGTTACCTAATTTATATTTTAGAGTTATTCGACTCAAGTTAAGGTGGCCACCAATATTAAGTTTTTTTTTAAATCATCATTGTTGAGCGTTGAGTTATTGTTTCCTATCATACTGTTATAATAGGTTCGACAATCATTAAATTTTGTTTTAAGATCTGCAGATGTGTAATCCTCTTAAATTTCACTTTTCTTATTAAACTATTGTAACTTAAATTTAATTGTTGTGTTTTCACTATATTAATATTTCCTACTGTGTTTAAAAACAACTTTAGACGCTTCCTTACAAATTAATCTTGCTCCTCACGCTCATGCAATTACTATTAGCCATATTAACACATTAAATTGTCTAGGCCTAAGTAAATGAGTAAGTGGGTCTGAATGATAAGTTAAGTGGTCCTCGAGGGTAAACCTTTTAATCTCAACCCTGTACTGCCATTGGACTTCCTTGTTGGCCGGTGGACGTTCTGCAGTAAACAAGGTGGCGCCTTCCCGAAGAGGATCCCTTATGTCATTGTGACTCTTTAAAAGTTTTGAGTACCAACCCCCCCCCCTTCTCTGAGTTAACCTGGGCTTAGTTCAATTAACCTATAACTATTAAAATTAATAAAAAAAAAAGGTTACAAGCACTAGTTTTGCATTCCAGGCTTTACTGGCCCAGCCTGGCCAACCAACGGTGATATAGTGGCTCAGTTAGGCTAAGGTGTCGCACTAACCAGAGTAGCACTAGATGAGTCGGTAGCGTCACGGACTTTGGGCCCAAGGCAGGGGTACACTTCCATATCTGTTGGCACAAAGAACCGAATGAAAATATCGATCGATATATCGTTTGGTTAGTTAGGTAACGTTAACCTAAACTAACCAAACGATATATCGAATTAAACAATCAAATAATAAATATTACTCATTCGGTTGTTTGTGCCAACAGATATGGAAGTGTACCCCAAGGCAGCGATGTCGTGGGTTCGGATCCTGGTGACTGCCGAAAACATTTTATCAGTACAGTTCACCTTTGTACTGTACCGGCTCATCTTTGCTTTGCTGGATACGTTCCACGCACGGGCAGTTAGTCTATGTGGACGGGCAAATGCAAGGTTAAAGGATTAAAGGAGAGGTTAGAGGCCGCCAACCTCTTTAAAAAAAAAGCTTTGAGGTATTTACTTGTAGTTTACCGAGTCGGGTAAAGTTTACAGCAAAATAATGAGTTTAATAGGTATTGCACACAACACCTTTTTTATATTTTTAGTACCAAGATTTTTCTTTTTAAGGCTCTTTTTTGCTAAAAACATGTAGGATTGTGATGTATTAGGATGTATACAAAAAAAAAAAAAAAAAAAAACAACAAATCTGCTTAGGAGGCCTGTACGAAAGTAAACAGACATTTTGCATTACCACCGCTAGAAGCCAGCCAACTCTTGGCATCAGAGCATTTCTACACTCAGTAAGCATCTAGTCAAAAGAGAGTGTGTATTATATCTCTTGTTTTGTCTGCAATGCATATTAGCACTGTCATTGCAAATCCCACCAGTTGTCAGATGGGCTCTGTGATCAGTTATTTGTTGATTTTTAAAACTCATAAGCGAATTTAAATTTATCCCAGATTTGTAATGTTTATGGCAAAGGATTGATCAGTAAAGGCTGTGTGACACAGACACAGTAGAGCATTAACTTTTTAAAAATATCCAAAAAATATCCACAATCAGGGTTGCATGTTAGGCCTTGTCTAGTGGCTGTTGAACTGGCACTGCACAGTGAAAGTCAACAGTGACATTTTTCTTATGCACAAATTTTGTGACCGGTGGGTTCCAATGATCTTAACTTACGAAAAAAAAGCTGACACTTGCTCCAGCTCAGACATTCCTGAAAGACTACCTACAACAAAAGTGAAAACAATTCTTAAGCCATTTTTAAACTAACCGCTGATCATTCGGTCTTCACTCTTCACTTCTTAGCTAGAAAGAGTTTCAAACTTGATAAATTTCAATAGGCGTGAGAATTTTAGCAGCAAATATCTGATCACAGAGCCCGCTTCACAAATGGTGGGACGTTGCAATGACAGGACTTGTTAAACATTTCTTTGCAGACAAAATACAGTGCTAGAGATATTCATGTTACCATATGTGATGTGGAAAGCTAATAGGGACCTCTTGTCGGGAATTTTCGATTTTGAGTTAGGCTATGTATATATTTGAATTCCTTATTAAATTCCGAATCGATTGGTGCAAGTCCCACGCATGTATGATTTTTTTTTGTTAAAGTTATAGGACTTTGAAATTTTGTTATGGAAAAGGGTCATTTTGAGAAAAATTGTTTTGAAAATTTCAAATACGCATAAAAACAGTGTTTTTCGTACCTATTTAAGGAACAATTTTGATATCAAAAGAAAGCTTTTATAATGTCCTCTTTGAAAGAAAAGCAATTTTGCTTCTTAACTCACGGTAGTTTTCATTTAGGCTAAATAATTGTTTTATTTAAGCATGTCGTCAAAATCGCATTTCAGAAAAGGGACCTCTTGTCGGCAGTATGTTATTTCGCCATAAGATAAGAAAAGGTAGGTACCTCTTGTAGGGACCACAAAATTTGTGAGATATAGTAGGCCTATTTTGTTCTTCGTGAACTGAACTTTGTTGTTGTTCTCTAAATTCACTAGAATGCAGGACAATTAATTTTTTGGACTAAAATCTGTTTAAAAAGTTAATATTAGAAATGAGACCTCTTGTCGTTATGGCGAAATAACATTGAGCAACAAGAGGTACCTTTTCTCAGACCGTGCAGAGGCTAACAAAATGATTTATTTTGACCTTTCGCATCTTCAATTCGAGATTTTAACCGATACTGTCATGTTCTATGTTAAATGAGGTAGCCTATAATAATCGATAAAAACCCGAAATTCGATATTTTTGACCTCAATTACATAGATCGGCCGTACTGAAAATTTTGCATCTCCGACAAGCTGGACAAGTCGTCTGCAGACTGTTAACAAAAACAGTAGCATTTCTGCTCAGACATTAGTAATATTGAAGTGAGCTATTAGGCCTAAAATGCCATGACAGACTTCCAAAAGTTGTATATTTGAACCAGTCGTTAGCCTGCTTAGGCTAAGTTATCACCTTGTAACTTATTAACTTATTCATTTGCAATAAAAAATAATGGTTTACTATATTTTATTAAAGTATTTAACTAAGTTCCAAATTAAGATAGGCAATCTATGAACTTTTAAAAATCTGTGTGGAGCACCTAAGTACGGTATAACTTATCAAATAAAATAGGCCTATCCCCTAATCCTTCATAACTTTATCCTATAAACTTAGTGTAGCCCCTACTGAAGGTGATCTGTTCATGTTCCGTTAACTTAGTTAAGTCAATAACAAAATAAAATAAGTTATGTATACAAACTTACCAATAATATAGTTTTAGGTACAGTAGGCATAGAAGAAGAAGATGTAGGTTGAATTTAATATGTAGTCTCACGAATAAACCTGTAGTTAGGCCTACAGTCTACATGTAGGCCTGCTACTGATATCTGTTTCTCATCTAGGTTAAGTTAAGTTACTAACATGATAACTTCACAACACTCACTGAGTCACTTTTAAATTAACGTATACTTTTAAGTTATAAAAAAGGCTAACTTAACATCTTACTGATAGAAATCCTTTTAGCATTCATAAATCTTTTTTAGATCGTCCATACACTCTTCAAAAAATGCTTGCTCTCATAAAAAGTAGTCGGCTTGTGGCTTCTTTGATGGAATACCTCGACTTTCTTGAGGAGCAGCTTCAAATATTGTAAAATCTCTCTGCAAGTGTTCGTTTAGTTCCAAGATAGCTGCAACATTCCCACACCTATAACAATAGTTGGGAGCAGACCAAACGGTCAACACAGTTTCATTGAAATGCCACTTGTAGCCTTCCATGACAAGTTGATGCGCTCTGCATATCATGTCAATATCATTGGCCGCATTGAACTGTGCAACAACATCTGAACCAAACAGGTAACCAGCTCCTCGGGGACTTACTCCCCATCCTTGAGTATCCTCTGGATCAGACCACAGCAAATCACACATAGGACCATCATGAGGAACTTCCTGTTTCCTATCAATTGTTCTGATCTGATCCAGTGTTTGAATGGAAGGTGATAGTCCTCCGTGAACACAAAATATTTTTCCATCAATAATTGCAGACAAGCTTAGATAGTCAAAAATCTCGGTGCAGTATCGCCACACAGCTATACTGCCATATTTCCTCAAGCACTCGTCGTAAAATCCATAAACTTGGGTGATTTGACGAGACTCATGATTTCCTCTTATCAACGTTATTCTATCTGGATAACGAACTTTCAGAGCGAGGAGAAGGAGAAACGTCTCAACACTGTAGAAGCCTCTATCCACAAAATCGCCCATGAACAAGTAATTAGTTTCTGGCACATCTCCACCAACCTTGAACAGCTCTTTTAAATCATAAAACTGACCATGAATATCACCACAAACAGTGACAGGAGAGTCTACTCTCTGTACGTTACTTTCTTCAACCAAAATTTCCCTTGCTTTTGCACACAGTGCTTTAACCTCAGCTTCTTTGATAATCTCACACTTTTTTAGTTGCTCAATTTGACGATCGAGATTATTCATATCACCCATCTCCATCTTGGCTTAGGATCAGTAAAAACTATGAGGAATATTAAACTTCGAGAATACCTGTCAGAACTGAGCCTTTTGTGTTATATTCTTAAAAGATAATGTTGTACATTGTTTCCAAGTGTTAGGTTAAATAACAACAATTTTCCTCCTTGTTCGAATAAATGCTGGTAGAGACTTGGTGATCTAAAACAATTATTCCTTAAATCCAACAGCCCACTCCATAAATATCAATAAACTCTGAAAATGTTCACAACCCGCTGCTTTGCCCTCAATTAAAAGTTATTGTTGAAATTTAATTTACTAACGCCAACGAACGCCACCACACAAGACAAAACGACTTACGACATAAGCCACCGCCACGGACGGTTTCGTTTTCGTTCTATGCTATGTGACGTATTCTTTTTTCCTTACGTGAGAAAATTTTAGAAACAGCATACGGTAAGGAACTTGGTGTATAACGTATTTTGCATTGATTATACAAACATTCATTCAACGATTCAATTAGCAGTATGGTTTTGTATTATATTAAAATTTCATTTAGCATACTTATATTTTAAAACTTTTGAAGCCACTTTTGAAAAGCTTGACTTGTTTCTTTTTGTATTTTCTGACGAAATCTCATTTAGCAATAGACTCATAAATTTCCTTCACTTCAAACCACAAGACTCGAGTTGGTGAAGTGGGAGGACGTGAAATACGGCCCCCTCTGAAAATTTGAACTTACTTCTTCGTCGTTGACCAATGAAAATTGGATAGACTGCGTCAGAAGTGTGTTGAGGCTTTTTATTGCTCAAATAGAGACCCATCTTGTAACTCTTGAAGAGAGTAGAGCGGCCTTTTCACTAAGCAATCCTTCAGTCTTTTCTTAAAAGCCTTCGGGTTCAGGTTCTTCACCTCATCCGGTAGAGCATTAAAAATCTTCAGGGCTGACTGAGGATACGCTCGCTGTGTCATACCAAGACGACATCGGGGTATGTCGGGGTATGACGACATCGGGAACTATTAATGTATAGGCTTAGAGTTGAGGGACGATGATTGATTGGATTAAAATTAAAACTTCTTTTATACAACGTCTTGGTTTTGGCAGTTTTTTGCCATGGTTTTATAGATCTGTAACTGAAATGGGTGGACTGAGTCATTTTATTACCCTTACCAATTAGGGGTTATTTAGTAACGGGGATAGCACACTTTTTTTATTAATGATTCCTGTGAGCACACTTTCAGCACAGTTTTTTGGCATGGTTTATAAAAGACTGTAGCTGAAATGGGGGGCCAGCCGTGATTCTGACCTGCCCAAATACAATATGATGATATCATAATTATTAGAAGAGCATACTTTTTTAGAAGCCGTTATAAAGAGCACACTTTTAGCCCACTTTTTTGTATGTAGGTATTAAAAAAAGTGTGCTGGAATGGGTGCGCCAGCTTCACGTCGCTGGCAGTCTGGGTTATTTATTTCGTCCGCCAAACCAAACCACAGACTACGGAACGGAACGGAACAGTATTGTATTAGTCTGTGACCACATGTTCTGTTCTCGTTGTCTGTCTGCGGAGCGGACTGCGGTCTGCACTGCACTGCATTGCTCAACTGAACTGTTCAACTGTTCAACTCTGGGCTGGGTCGCTGGGTCATGTTATTGTTTGTTATTTTGTGTCTTTAGTTCCACTCTCAATAATACTAAGTTTGTTTGGTAGTTTTTTTTTTAAACAATATTGGTTTTAAAATATATTTACCAACTATAAATCTGTATTTATAAATAAAATAAAAGGCAGATAGAATCAAGCGAAAACTATGAAGAAAGGTTGCATTCAGTTTGAGGTTATTGTAGGAACCTACGAGGAATTCGTTCTTGGATACCAGTTTTACTTAAATGATGATAAATGCACGGTAAGTACATGCTAACGTTCCAAATGTATCACAGGTTTAAGTTAGGCTAATAGTTTTAAAGTAGCCCTAGCCCCAGAGTAGGTTAGTTGTTACATAGGCCCTATGCTTAACCTAGCCTATCTTTTGATTTATTTTTTGCCAATAAGCTACCGGTACGTTCAACCGGTTCCTGTAAGATTGACCTGACAGTTTTTGCCAGTTTACTATTGGGGTTCCTTTGCGATTTGCGCACTGCATGGTTTTTAGTCGGATGGTAGTCTGCTTGGCTTTCAATTGGACCTTGTGTATGTTTTTTATTTTAGTTAACTTAGTTTTGTGATGTGGTTTCAGTCCAGGGAGCCAAAATCCCATCGAACTAAGGCTGTTCTAGGATCCCATGTCCTCTCCAGCATGTAAACTTAATTTAGTTTCCCTTCAAAACAAATAAAAAATGTGAACACTGTAAATCTAACTTAGTCCACCTAATTAAATCAAAATCATCAATGTTATGGGATAAATCCTGGAGCAATGTAAATTTTTCATGGTCTTTAGCTTATTAAAAATACCCATTGATACGATCCCTTTTACGACTTTTATGAAATATAGGCCTACTTAAGTTACGCTGGGCCTATAGTCAAAAAGCCAAAACGGTTCATTTCATTGCTTGTTGGCGAATTGAGAATTACAGACATTTATCTTGCCATAGCCTAAGGTCAGAAACCATGTAGCCTAACTTAACTTAGGTTTAATGCAAAATAAATAGAAACAGAAACGTAAAATCGTAGGCCTATAGGTTTGAACTGGAATGCAAAAACCATACAGCGTAAAAGGAGGGTAAGTGGCAACCAAAACATATAAGTATTTCAACCATGACTCAAATCACTATAAACTGCCTAATGGGACTTTAAAAAAATAACTTTAAAAGTTTTAAGTTATACCATAAGTTAACCACTAGGCCACCTAGGCCTACTATTAGATTATGACTGGATTTTTCAGTAAATTTTGAGGCAACTTTTGTAGACTAGGTGTTTAAAAAAACAAGATAGGCCTAAGATTAAGAAACCAGGCCTGTAATACAAAGGTATGAAGGATGTGACCATGTGATCAAAATGGTTGACTTAATGATAAAAACCGACGTATGATTACAGGGAGAGCTAAGTCAGGCGTTTGCCACACACTCCCACCGAGCAAGTGTGCGGTCTGTGGCGAGTCATGGCAAGCTGGTGGTGTCAGGTGGAGCTGACGAGACTATCAACATCTACAACATGTTCACACGCAGGGAGTGCGGCATGCTCATGGAACACAACGGTAATGCAGAGCCTTTCTTTTGAAGATTTCTAATGGAATTGTAGAGTTGCAATTTTACCTCATTAACCTAATGTACGGTACTGTACTGATCACTCTCATATATTTTTAACACTACATTAGATTTTGATTGGTTTCATTACCTAGTTCTTCTAGAGCAGTCACTAGAAAAAAATTGCTTTATCAAAATACAGTAGACCCCCTCTTAACCGACCTCGTATTAACCGATACTCGGATTATCCGCCTTCGATCGTAAAATAATGCAGTTTGTTTTAACCGACCTTGCTTTGAGAGCAGCTCGGTTTAACCACCGCTTTCTAGGAATCTCGGCATTTCCGCTCCCACGCTGGGCGATGAGAACTGAACCATACGCTTATCTCCACAGGATATGATTAACAATAAGTTACTTGTGTTGATCACAAAAAATATAGCATAGCCTATTGTCAGTTTGTCATCATCGTTCGTAGCTATATCTGTATTCGAGCACATCTGATCTGATTTGTTAAACTTATCTGCGCGGCAAATTTATAACATCATAAAGTGCGTCACGATTTTGAGAACTGATTATCTTATCGCCGGAGTAAACAAACAATGCAACTTGTAGGGATGGGGGGTTAACCAATCCAAGGTCAAGATAGTTTTTGTGCCTCGAGACTCCAGTGAGAGGCTATAAATAAACGTCCTGTCTTGTAACAAAATGGTCGCTTGTATCTAATGTCAACAAAAGGTTCTGTACTGTATTACAATGTATTTGGAAAGCATCAATTAATACATTGCAGTACTAAAGTTATTAAAATAGGAATTTTATTGACTCTTGCCTAGTATTATAATATATTCCACTGAAAGTAGGCCTATTTGACTTAACCGTGTTTTGTGTTTATTTGTGACTTTTCTACCAATATGAAAAAGGAGATAAGAGTAGTTTATTTTATAAATAATGCTAGTATGACTTCAAAATAATGATTATATAATTCCAAATGAATAGCACTTCATCATGTTATTGCGTTATCCGACCTAGGTCCGGTCCCATTAGGGTCGGTTAAGAGGGGGTCTACTGTAGGTAGGTATTGCCTTTTCAATACCACTCCCTAAAGTCGTGATCTAAATGTGCCAGACTACCTACTAGTAAGTTGCATGGCTTGTGTCATTCGCTGAAGCTGCCTTAAGTGAGTTGCATTATTGGTAAACAATTTGTGATTTACCTAGGAGTGAGATTCTTACAGGGCAAAAAGCTGTTGATACAACCATAAAGGTGAATTAGTAGACATGAAAAATGTACTCTTCAGACACTCTGTTATGCAATAGGCCTACAATTATATTTGCCTTAGAACTTACCTAACTTAATTAGAATACCAATGTAGACCTAACTTATCTAATATTGCTTATTACACACAGATGTTTAATATTATAAGTTTCAGAATTTCACATTACAAAATCTGATTAGGGCCTACCTGATACTGATAGTATAAACTGGGACATGTGTCTTAATATCGCCTTAAAATAATGTTGATTTTGCAGGCCTTTATGTTTAGGCCTATTCAAATATATTTAGGGCTTTAACACCTGGTATTTGCCTTCTATATTTTATGGCATACAAGCAGGGTGGAACTGGTGTAGTGGTTAGAGCTCAGGATTCCTTCTTAGAAGAACTAGGTTCAAATCCCGTCAATCACCAACTGCTTTTAGCTATCTGTGAAAAGATTAAATCTTGCATTATCTTGATCCAGAGGCATCATGGAATTTGTTAAGTTGGTTCACAAGTTGTCTGCTACAGGTACAATCACAAGTCTGAGCTTCACTCCAGACGGTTCACATCTGATCAGCACGAGTGAAGACGGCTCCATCAAGATCTTCAGACAGGGGAGCTGGCAGATGGAGAAAGTGTGGCCGAACGCTCACAAAGGAACTGGTCAGTCGAATAGTTATGTAAAATGTACAATAAGACTAGACCGAAGAAGTTAAAATTAACTTAAAAATCGGTTCACTTCTGCTCTCAACTCCCAAAGTAGGCTTAACTTCAAATTTAAAAAAGTCTAAACTACAATAAGTCAATATAAAAGACAGCAGATTCATTTCAAAGATATTACATTATATTATTCATTGTGACCGTTGGTTGGAATATATTGTTGATAAAATAAAATAATTACCTTCTTATCCAACCACAGTTGTTCATATGACGACTAGTTTTGTTCCTTAGAATGTTGTCAGGTCATTAGTATGCAACCACATCATTAATGTATGAATACATTTTGGTATGTCAATGGATTCTTTAAAAGACTGTCACAATCACAATTTAATTAAAACTTGTCATGAAAAAAAATGATAAACCGATTAAAACTGTACAGGCTGGCCAGCACTGTCTTATCACTGCCACTGACTAAATAAAACTGACTGAATCATGATGTTTCTTCTTCTTTCCATTGTCCAGTGCCACCTGTATTTCAGTTTGCTTTGTTCTTATACTTCTTTGATTTGTAACTTGTCAATGTATGTGTCAAATATAATATCTGACTAAAAAGAGGTCTGATCATTTAAAATATTACAGACATCAAGTTTTTTGTCCGGAAAATCCAGGTTTTCTTTAATGTTGCAAATAAAGATATTTGTTTTTTAATAATATTTGATTGATTTGGAAATCTAACTGTATTTTATTTTTATGATGACTGTGATACTTTGTATGTACACTCTGCACTTGTTTATAGTAAGTTTGCTCTTATATTGCCTTAAACTTTTGGCTACTGTTAGTCTAATGACGTTCATCTATTGCATGTAATGTACATAGCGCTTTACGATGAATAAAAATTATTGATTCTAAATGAGTTGATTCTAAATGAGATAAGCTTAATTGCAACATTTCAGCCCTAAAAACATCTAGAATTCACTATAACAAAAAAGGTCTATTAGAGTATTTGCACATTTGGCCAGACGGTTTGTACCAATGTGTTCCTGTTCTGTCATTGATCAATGGTCTCTTAGGACTATTGACTTTTCTTTAATAAACCTATCCATTTATTCCAGCTGTCACTAGTCTCTCGGTTCATCCTAGTGGCAAGATGGCGTTGTCGGTGGGGAAGGATCACACACTGCGCACGTGGAACTTGGTCAAAGGTCGTCCTGCCTACACTACCAATCTGTACAGGTGGGTCACCTCTATCAGAAGGTGTAGAAGTAGTAACTAAGAGATCAGAAGAGATTCCATCGACGCTGCGGTAGATGTTCACGATTTGGCAGGGATCGCCAAACATGTCGAAAATAGATCTCGACACTCATCCTACAGTCATCTCCATTCATACTTGGCTTAAAATACCTACTTTGTATGGTCGCTATTTCATTGAAAAGTATAAAGTAGCCTATGTCACAATTTTTTCGTGATTGTAAAATATGTAAAAATTTCACGGTGTATTTCAACAGATAATGTAATTGAAACGTTAAATAAACTCCTTGTAATACAGTACCGTATTACAATTAATTATAACACTGAAAGCTAGTTAATATTATTGCAGGCTAATTTGTCGTTTTGGGAAGAATAAATATCATTATTTCCTTTTAATTATATCTTTTTTACATCAACACTTTCCAAAGCAACTTGATGTAATTTTAGCTCGAGACAAAGGGCAACATGTTTTACTTGAACGGACCGAAGTAAATAAAGTTTAACCTGCAGACCCCTATTATCCAGGCGTAAAGAGTAGAGATGGACGTGTCTAGAAATTTCAGGAAATTTTAAATCTCGTTCTACAAGACAAAATTTTTTCGAGACGAGATTATAAAAAAAAAAATTAAAAACGCCTTCAAAAAGTCAATGCAATACCCGCAATACAGGAGCACATTGTTGCGTTTCCTTTGCGAATGTGTAAGTGTAAGCAGTTGAGACATGTTTTACTACTGTAAACATAGCCAAAACAAGTCACTTCAAAAATGTTACTTGATAGTAAGACTGATGTTTCAGACTGATAAATTTTGTACTTTTCAAAGTTGAACTAACCTTTATTCTAACTGATATCACCATGTTTCCTATGTAAACAAGAGTTATTTTAACAAGGTAGGCCTAATTAATATTTGTTTTTTTATTTTTATACTGTTGTTTTTTATTGATGTTTTTAATACAAGATTTTAAATATTCTTGCATACTATTATTATTTTTGTAATTAACAGTCATCTGTCATTAATCAGTAGGTATTTAACAATGTTGCAGTACAAGATGGGGTTATGTTAAACTTGCATTTCCCGTTATGTATGAGAAGGGAAACCTCGTCTCAAAATTTTATGACAAATAAAAATCCTGTCTCGTCTCGAACTAAAAAACCAAACTCGTCCATCAATAGTAAAGAATAATGAGATGCGTAGATGTATTATTGTCAAAGTGTATCTGACATGATTGTTGTACAGCCGATGTCGTCAGCTGGAGCAGGTGGTGTGGTCGCCCGAGGGAACGTTGTTTGCCATCCCCATGGACTGCAAGGTGGAGGTCACCAGTACACAGAAGGCTGGTGTATTAAACACGCTGGAGCTGCAGTCCAAAGTTACGTCGTGTGTGTTCTTGTCGGTAAGTGTACTTATCATGTAACTAGATGAGTCTTTGTTGAACGAGAAAAGGTGGTGAAGGTTTTAGTTTTAATAATTTCTTTTTCTTTTGCCCATTAATAAATATTCTTTCTTCAAGCTTCAATGGGACGCAAGATGGCTAAATTTTTCTAACAATTATGTAATCAACAAAAACAGCTAAAAGCTATACCGCACACATTTGAAGATCTTTTAGACAAGTTGTTGATGGGAGATGCTACTATGGTGGAAGTTGATGGGATAGATGGGTTGCACCTTTGACTTTTGGATGTTAATAACCCATCCATAGTCAAAGTTTGAACCTCAAAACCAGAATTTTGCTCTTCCTTAAGGTCTGTGTCTTTTTTCTGTTATAAGCTCAGGGAAAACAACTAAATAAGCACAATTTAATCAATGACTAATGCAGAAGTTCAAATTCCTATATTTTTTCTTATTGGCAGTATATTTTAAATCATTGCCTCAAAATAAATTTGAAAAATATTTGAAGCTGAAACCTTTATTTTTAATATTTTTCTAATGTTGTAAAATTTATTTTACCATGTAGGCCTATCTCTTGGTATGAAGGTATTTACCGCACAATGTACTATGATGTTTCTGTAGGAGGAGGTGTTTTGTGTGGGAGAAGCTTCGGGCACAGTGACAGCTCACAACCCGTCGTCTGCCGCTCAGCTGTGGAGTCTAGCAGGTGACGATAGAGTGAGAGGATTGGCCAGCCTGCATGGCCACCTAGTGACTGCTACCAGTAGTGGACGAATCAGTGTGTTCAGTCTCAACAAAGACTTCACCTCAGCACCACAACTGGTCACTTCCACTGACTGTGGCTGTAGGATCACCTGTCTCACACTGTACGACTACAAGAGGTAAGTTCCTTAGTGACTGCTACCAGTAGTGGACGTATCAGTGTGTACAGTCTCAACACAGACCTCACCTGGTCACTTCCACTGACTGTGGCTGTAGGATCACCTGTCTCACACTGTACGACTACAAGAGGTAAGTTCCTTAGTGACTGCTACCAGTAGTGGACGTATCAGTGTGTACAGTCTCAACACAGACCTCACCTCAGCACCACAACTGGTCACTTCCACTGACTGTGGCTGTAGGATCACCTGTCTCACACTGTACGACTACAAGAGGTGAGTTTCTCTAAGGGTCTGCGAGTCTTGTCAGGCCAACCGTGACCCGGGAAGAAGTAAATATTTGGCCGTGATGGCAAAATATTTTCGTCTTGACTGTTGAGGATGTTTTTAATTATGCTGTGACTTCAAACTTTTCTCTAGTTTTTTTAAGTCCAAAGGCTATAATTTTATAGCTGACCTTACGTAAAAAGGCCTAGAGCTCACAGACCACTACTTTTGGAAACTAAAGTAGGCGAGAAATCCCAGCTATGGACATACTGTAGCCAATTGAAAAACAACACACCGTAGAACCTCGCTAATCCGACCTTGGCATGGCAGACTCCTTGCATAATGTAACCGTGCCATCGCCTATCGGTGATAATGTTATCGCAGTAATATCAAGACCCCATGGTCGGGGTTTTACTGTAGTACAGACTCATAAAATTCACCCTGCTGTCAAAGTTGTTCTCCTTCCACTGATAGGTTTGTGGTACTATGACATCTGATGCAATATAAAATATGTCAGTTAACAATTAAATAAGTTGCCCTTTCAATATAGGTTGGTTTTAAAGTTTTGCAGGAATCAACAATTGACATTCAGTGCACTCAGTAACTCAATTCAACCATGTCCATTATTTTCTTAAGGTAACAACTTAAAAATGGGGATGATGTCTTACCTAATTTGGTATAGTTTGGATGAAATTGAATTAAATTTTACTTCTTTGCAGTGCGGTGAAAGTCAAGAAGGAAAAATCAGAAGAGAAAAATGTAAATAAAAGAACAGTGAATAGTGAAGAGAAGAAGAGAAAAATATCCGTGTCTGAAGAAACACCAGAACAGAATAAAAATAGTAGTCCAAAAAAGAAAGTCAACAATTCAGAATTTCTTGAAACAAATGTAGTCAAGACTCCCAAGAATTCAAAATTACAAAAGAAGAAAAGTCAAGGAACGGTGACAGTTGTGTGTAGTCCTAGGACTCAAAAATGGGTTGTGGAAGATGGTAAAGGATAGTGTCAGTATTTAAATAAAATATGAAACTTGTTTTTTAATATTATGTCTTATATTTTAACCTTAAGGGTATGTCAAACTTTAAATTGTCTGTCCCTAAAGTAATACATAGGCTAATTAACACTTTTTGAATTTAAATTATTTCATTTCAAGAGCAAGGAAGAAAAGAAATAAAATTCATGTTAGCCTAATAAAAATATACATTTATTAACAGAATTATACAATACATCACAGAACTATCAACACTTTAAATGGAGTGGTTAGGTACTGTTAAAAGTCAAAAATGGAAAGAGAAATAGACTAGATAATGAACAGAAAATAATTTAATTATTCACAAAAGAAAAGTTACTCAATCATAGTAAAAATGCTACCAAACTATTATTCTTGTATTTACAACATAACAATTCATCCCAAAAATCATATGTGTTAAAATTATTAAAGTTCATATTTTCATAGCAGCTGGAAAAATCAATACAAAATATAAACCATAGATTATTTAAGTGAAATGTTTGTATACTATATCCAACAGGTACGTTGCCTGTTAGTCAATCATAAAGAGATTCGTGCTTCTGCCAATTTGGTTTCTAATAGAAAAGATCATTAATAATGAGTCATTATCTAACTATACTTCGTTCACAAAATTTAGGTAGTTTAGAAAGAAATCTATCTCCTCCACATGATCCTACCGTTAAAACAATAGTTCAAGAGAAGTTTGCCATAATGTCAATCAGCTGCAAAATATACACTCTACAGTACAGTCCATGAGAGTCTGCAGAAGGGAGGAGCCTATTTTACCACGTGACTTTGAATGAACCAATGAGGACTGTGCGCTGTTGCCAAATATAATAATACCAGCTTTGAAAATATTGTTTGGTATATTTTAATTAGTGTCGTCAACAGGCGATGTGGCAACGTCGCACTAGCCCTGTCTTGTGATTGGCTGCCGCCAACAGCAGACTCTCGTGGACCCTAGGATAAGCAAAAGAGTAGTAGGGGGAACTTTCCCTCAAACAAACGGACTTAAGTAGTCCAGTGTGTTCCAATATTTGTCAAATCCAACCGCAGCGCTGTTGTTGAAAGAGTACTCTGGGCTCTTGATGATAAAACAAGGCACTGCTTAACCAATCCATTTAAAGATTTCAATGTTAAAAAAATAAAATTCATCAAGTAGTTTGATCAATTTTGTATTAACAACAAACAATTACAAGTCAATTTTTGTGAAATGCATTTTGAACTAAGACAAACATAATTTGATTACAAAATTACAAAAAATCCTTCAAAATTCTTGGATGTTAACTACAGGCCATCGATGGCAACAACTTGAGATTAAGTTGTCAGATTTGTCAACACATATTTGAAAAACTGTGAACACTGTATTTAGAGTACTGTAACATGAACATAAAAGCTTTGAAAATTAATGCTAAGAATTGTGGTTTTTTTCTATTGGTGCATGTTTCAAATGAGTCTATGATTTAATTTAAAGCTTAATATAAAATTTATAGCTTAAGTGATGAATTTGACGCTTGGAAAACAAAAGGACGTCATAATTACAACGCCCGTTTATCTTTCAAGTGACGAATTATACTATTAATGTAATGCTCTTAATAAGGCTTCAGAAATGATAGTTGTGCATCATTAAAGCCTAGAAAGCCTTAAAAAGTTATGCTTCTAAATAGTACTAGTACGCCCTAGTATGTTGAGGGCACCTTTCTCCATTTTACATGACATATGCACACTATTAATTATAAATAATTAAATTAAGAAAATAAATGTAGGGTTCATTTTCAGTCAAGACATGCCATCAAGCCACCACTTCGACATTATATAGAACACTAAACCCTAAACTTGGGCTGTAATTTGGCTAAAAAAACCTTCAGAGGTCAATTTAAGATATAGCACAATTTAAGTAGGCCTCTACACATATTTTGGCCTAAAATTGTATGTGTAAGATGTTTTTATTTTGAGATTAACTTTTGGTATTTGTCTTAGGTCCAGCAATACCTAAAAAACTAATTTTTTGGAGATTTAGTAATATTTTCAAAATGTGTACTGGAGAAAACATATGTTCCATTGCAACACAACAAATAAATAAACATAACTGCATAGAAAAAAGAAAATATTACTTTTCTGGTTTCTACGAACTTAACTTCTTTATCAACATGTAGAATCATTCACTAGTTGTGAAAACATCAACAGACTAGATAAAGACAACCTGGAAGTCAGTAGGTGACAATCTGAAACAAAACAATTTGTAGGATCAATTCAAGACATATTAACAAATGTTTAAAGAGAATACTGGACTGAAATAACAACAAATCTTGTTTGCTCCATATAAAACCCAAATTACAAATTCACAGTTCATTCTTGGGTAGAAAACTCTCAACTTTAGTTATTTGTGCAACTAGTGAGAAAAATGAGCAATTGACTCACTCGAGAGAAATCCTTACTCACGAGCCGTAGGCGAGTGAGGAATGGTTTCTCGAGTGAGGCAATTGTACTTTGCACTCGAGTTGCACATTATACTTTTCCTACGGTTACCATAAAACAAATAAATTGGTGAAGAAACATAACCTAGTTTTACACAGAAGTGAACTTTTAATATAACATTTAATGTGAAGTGACAAATACAACAGTACAACAGCTGACCAGCTGATTTACAGCCAGTGCTGCCAACGTATTTCGCACGCATACGACGTTGCCTGCATGTTACGCGCTCACTATTTCGTGCCTTCACGTTGCAAATCTGGAGTGAGACAAAGTAATTAGAGTGAGACAATGTTAACATTGTCTCACTGATGAGCGAATTGGCCACTTTGCTTTCTCAAATCAGTGAGAGAACATGTACATTGTTAGGTAACTGTAGGAAAAATTTGTTATCCTAGTTATTAGCCCATTTCCATACACAAAAACAAATAGTGATCAGCTGACTTTTCCTGACATTAACATTACTTTCGCTACACAAACAATACTTTGCATGACATCAACAAAGTTGCAACTGAAGTTTCCGGTTAGTTCAAAAAAAGGATAAACTGAAAAAAACAACTAAAACATGGTTGATGTTCAATCAGCTGAGTTTTACAGTAACATTAATTGTACGTATTGTGTTTGGATTGGAAAAATGAATAGTATGAAATATCATTTTTTTTTTTTATTTGATGAAGTAGTTTTTTTCATGTTTTGATAAAAAGTATCGTTTGATTCTCGCCACGAAAGTCCCATTTCGGGGAAATGTGTCACTTTCGTGACTAGTAGTGAAAAAATATACTATTTACTTTGCTGTAAACAATATGCAAAATAGCTCAATTAGGCTCGCTAAATCAGCTGATTTCACAGTTGGCATTTCTACACTAACCACAGTAGTGGATCTAGTATGTTAACAACCGGTTTAAACAAGTAAAGAAAACTAGCAACAACTAATCCATACAGAATAGATGACATGTCCACTTTCCTTTATAATTAAATACTTTGAGGTTTATCTTTTAGTGTTCAAACGGACAAATACATTTTTAAATTTTCGATTAAAAACGTTCACAATTATCATTCTACTCTAGTAAACAGCAACCAACAAAGTTACAAGTCTTTGCATTAACACAGGATGACTTAAAGTTACAATTACCATTGCAAGATTTCTCTTCAATGCAGACCCAGGTGTTTGAGGAACGCCTCTGGTGAAGGATCGCGACCTCTAAACCTTCGGAACACCTCTCCGGGGGGACAACTTCCACCGAACGCCAAGTACGTGTCTCTGAACCTGGAATAAGATGGAAATTGGAACAATGAAAATCACTGAAACTAATAATTCTCACAGGACAGTGCAAAATAACACTGTCTGTTAATGTTAATAGTGAAAGTCCTATTTACATTGTTGACGTGGAATTTATATTCAAGATTTTAAAGGTCATGAAGAAAGCATTGCAAAAGCGTCAACCTAAACAATCAATGGTTTTTTTTTGCTGTTGTCCAGAATTCAATAAACACCTGCAAAATGTAAATGAGTGATATTCATGCTTGCCCTGGAGTATCGGATGGTCTGCATAACACCTGAAATATGGCCTTAAACCTAATGGCAGACAACCTTGGATTCAGCTCTGTGAAGGAAGATATTTTCAACAATAGGCTACAAATCTTTATGTAACTCAATCACTAATTACTTTTCCTCACTTGACACAGGTACAACATACTAAACTGTTGATTCATAATGTTTAAATTTACAATGAAACTGACAATGAAAACTACTATATTTACCTGAACTCTTAACTGAGACCTACATTCACATTGGATACAAACAGAGCACTTTAAAGATTAGGTATCCTATTTAGAAGAAACATTCTGTCAACACAAAGTTAGCTGTTCAGGAGAAGACTTTTTGTTAAAACTATGCTACCACCGATCTAAATAGAGTAAGTAATATAAAAACAACTCCATGAAAACACTCTTGGAACTTCAGTGTGGTCTTCCCAGGAAGATCTTGTAGACATGTCGCTGTAGTTCATCAAGCAACTAGGCCTAAAGTTAGATGGGTTCTGTGGCACTCCAGGGAGCGCAAAATGTCAACAGCTAGCTGATACGCCCAAATCAACTGATCAATCAGTGTAACATTAATCAAACTTACCTTTCTCCGATGTTGTGTTTGTCAACGTCTGGCTCAGTAAAGGCACTGTACACATCGGCTGCCACCATTCGAGCCCAGACGTGACTGAAGTAAGCAGCACTCCATTGTTCCGTTACTATCTCACTGAAACTGCAGACAACGGATACATTCGTTTAATTTCCTTTAACTAAAAATTTCTTGAGTACTGTATATCTAAATTATTACACATTACTACATGGATCCGTCAGAACAGCATGAAACGGGAACCAACTGAAAGCCGAAAGTAACAAGAGAGAAATTTCTTTGATATTACTTTTGGTGTACTTTTTGACTTTTAAATATATTAAGGTCTAATTGAGAATGTTTAGTTTAGATAGAAGTAACCTCAGGTTTAAACTTTCACGTAAATCTGTGATTTAAACTTTAGGTCAACGAGAAGGCCTACACATATATCTATTTTACACCCACAGACAAGGTAAGGTACAGAGGAAACACGCTTGGGACAACCATACGCTTTCACTTATAGTATGTTGTGCCAGAAATATACTTCTGGCAAGCACTGTGGGGAAATTCCTATCACACAGAGTCTTCCTCCACCGTGAGCATTTTAAGTACATAAGGGAGGGGGGGGGGGGTGTTGGACTTTGTCCTCTGTTCCTTATTTATCTGTGCTACACCTGATTGTATGGTCACTCTTAATATTTCTATTAATATTAATATGTTACCTGCATGGTAGTGAGTTCCATCTGTCATGGGGAAGTACAAAATGTGCCGGCCACAGCTTCTTCATAATGTCCTGCCAGAAGTCCTTTCTGTAGACATTCGGAAAAAATATATTAAATTACATTCACCTAAAAGTTTTGTTTGAATTTTTAAGTTTTCACATAAAAATGGAATGCTTGATAAAAACAGATCTAGGTAACTGTGTTAAGGAAACTGATTTTATAATAATATGACCGTGATTGGACTCATTGTGTTATAACCTTTTAGAGTGCAATGTGCATAAAAGTTTTCACAAGCAAATTTTTATTTGTTTTTGAAGACACTAGTCTTTTGATCATAACTCTATATTCTGGCATGTATAACATTAATCATTTCCACTGTTTTATTCTTCAACTTCTTAAATGTTACGTACAACTCGCTAACAATTTCAATTTGAAAATCCATCCTATGAATTTTTTACAGTCCCATAATTGTCCTACAATTTTTTTGCTGATATCCTTAGGTTGTCTGATTAAGTGACCAAGGAACAGCATTTATTTTCCTACAAGGCCTATGCTGAAAATGAACAACTGCTTCTATTGATTACATAAAAATGTATTACTTGTTTAAAACTGTTGAATCAAAATAGCAATAACTATAGCTAAAGACAGTGTCGTCATAACTGATAAGCTCTGAACATAAACTGAATCACTCACGTAGTGAACATCTCCAGGTCGAGATGTGCCTTGAACAGTTCCTCACACAGCCTGTGTCCAGCAAAGTGTCTGTCTATGTCAGCCAATGGCAGCGCAGGCAGCTTCTCTCCCGAGGCGTAGTGACCCGAGATGCTATCCAACACTGCTGGCTCCTTCAACCTGCAACAACAAGGGTAATCGGCAAATTATGACTACTGTCACAGCATAAAGACATAACACAGGACTCTCACAGAGCAGACAAAAATACCCCCGCCACAGTAAACCTGCAAACTAAGTGAATTTCAATTTGTCCGATCGGATTTTTACTAAAATATTTCCATAAATAAGACTTTAATTTCCCATTTAAACAATATTAGAGTAAGATACCTAGGTTTGCTGCAACAGTACAGTAAAAAGTGTTTTTTTTTACCAAATGTTAATAGTGTAGGATTAAATAAATGTCATTAATTTGATCAACATACATCCATAAACAAAAAAACTACAACAGTTTTCTTTCTCTTTTAATAGAGTCACGAGCAATTAGTTGAGGTTGATTATGATCAGGAAAAATCATATTATGGCTCTATTTTTACCACTATCCTAGCCACACGGGCTATTATTTCCAGGCAGCACCCAGCAGTACCCTACCATTGCATATGGCAAGTCCATTCAGCATCATGATTACACTTTTTATTTATAAAGACTAAATTATAATAACAGTTTGTGAAATGTATGTTACGTTCAACAAAAAAATACCGACCAATGTACGAACACGTTGCCGACCACTTCCACAGCATCCCACTCCACATTGGACTGTCCGGCCACCTCAGCATACGTGACTGTGGTCAGCAGCTGCTGCAGTACGTGACCAAACTGAAACATTACAGTATGTGATCAACACTGAAACATTACAGTACGTGACCAAACTGGAACAATACAGCTTTTGACCAAACTGGAACATTATAGTATATAACCAACACTGAAATATTACATTAAGTGACTTGTATGATTAAGAAGGTTTTTAAAGTGGAACTAGGAATATTTACATTTATCAATTTTTATTGTTGAATTGTTGCGACCATATGGATTGTGTAGTCTACTCTCTCTCTCTCTCACTCTGTCGCAATGATCAGCTGGCCTGTTTTTGATGAATGCTGAACATGGCATACACTATAAAATTGCATTACGTGACAAAACTGTAAAACTCCTTACTATAAACTTAATTTTTCTTGTTTTTCGTAATGCTTTATCTGTACAATGTACTAATGTAGTTTGTTAGACTTGCACAACAATGACTTCTGCCAACATTACCTGTTTGAAGAGTATCTGCACGTCATGCCAGGTGAGCAATGCAGGTTTGCCGTATATTGGGGGATCCAGGTGCATGATGAGGGAGGACAGCGGTAGTGTCTTGTGTATCCGAGCAGCAGGAGTGATGTTCACAATGTATGCGTCCCTCTGCCTCGAGTTCAACTTGTCTTCCCTACCAATAACACACATTTTAAATAGAATATTCCTAACATTTTACAGATTTGTGGGCAAATAAACAATAGACATAGCTATAAAACATTATACTATCAACTTCAATACAAGTGTCACTCTCTTGATAGATTTTGTTAGATTTTTTATGGAAAGTAATCTCACCTGAGGTAAGGGTCGAGATAGAAGCCAGCCGCTGGTTTGTTGGTTTCTTCGTAGATGTAGAAGAATCTAACCTCCGGATGCCACCGATTGACAGTCTTGTTCTCTACAAACTTTACGTCAAACATTTTCTCACACAAAGACAGCAGCCCTTCCCACACTTTGTCAAAGGGAAAGTAATCCGTCAGCTGCTCTTCCTGGAAGCTGAAAAAAATATGAATGAAAATAGTTATAAAACTGTTTAATCCAACCAAAAAACTAAAATAAAATAAAGTTTTCATGAAAACCCCTTTAGGTCTGTTTGGTGCCTTGAACAAACACACCAGGCTGTAGTAGTGCACAGAGTGGCACTACTAAAAAAATATGATAATTTATTCTAAAATTTAACCTTTCAAAGTAATATTTTTTTTAGATTTAAGCATAACATTTGTAGTTGTTCTATTTTAATTGTATCATACTTTCCATAACATTATCTCTAATAGAATAGTATTTATATTACTTGTACAGTGTCCTCTTCTGCTTCCGTTCCCAGAAGGAGATGTCCCAAGGTTGAAAGCTGCCTTCAAAGCCCCTCTCCCAAGCAAACTTCTGTAGATCAGCAATCTCTCTGTCTGCTGCTGGTTTTGCTGTAAAACACGATAATAATCTAATTAAAATATGTATGTACAATGGGAAATAATTGTAAAATTGTGCCTTGGGAGTCCAATGCCTCTCTAATGGAACTTTCTTTGTGTATTTGAAAGGAACCGGTAAAATCAATAGTAAACACTTAAAATCAGTCTTACACCTATGAACTTCTGAATGGCATAGGTTTTGCTTAAATTTGGCTCTCGGCTAACAAGACAAGAAATAAATGGTACAGTAGACTCTCGCTCATCTAGACTAATGTGGCGGATTGCGAAAAATCCAGACTATTGAGAGTTGACTGTATATAGCCCTTTTTAAAATTTTGTTCCAGGTCCACAGTATTAATAGCCGGGTAAATGCAGTTCCACCGGTAATTATTGACTTTTGGTACGAGCTGGTAGAGAAATATCTTTTTATTTAATAATAAATAACTTATTACTGTACTGTAATAATAAACCATATCCTCCAGTTAGAAAAAGATTTTTGTCTAATTATAACCTATAATTTTGACCGCCGTGTTATCCGAGTTTTTGATTATCCGAGGTAGTCTCGGTCCCGTTTAGCTTGGATAATCGGAATTCTACTGTTCTGTGCCACTAAAAATAATCAAGATTTCCGATCCAAACTAGCGGGAGTCCGGACAAGCCCGATCCGTATGAGCGAGAGTCTACTGTAGCAAAAACAGTGATTTGAGGTTGCCAGGATTTTACATGTTCAGCAAATATTCCGGCTCTCTGACTCTGCTCTCTTGTAGACCACCCTTTGTCAAATCATTTTAGGATTCTTATTAAATGCCATTTAGAATGAAGTAGTATAGTTCTATTAATCTAACCCAAGTAAATATAAATCTTTTGCAAATATTTAAACTCGTTTCAATTGACTTACCAACTTGCAGCATATTTCCTAACGTTTCTTGAACTTTCTCTAATGACCCAGCCATCTTTGTTTCCATTGAGATGTGTGCGTAAGTTTTGTAGCCTAACAGTCTAGCTTCGTCCCTCCTGTGGAATACAACCTAGCATTAACAACAGTTTGATTCTACAGAAAATCAACAACAATAACATTGAGTAGGATAAGGTTTAACATAACAGAAAATTATACGAAAATCTACTATGTGGAATTTGGGAAAGAGTGTTAAGTATTAGGATAAATTTGTTCTATTCAGCTATATAAAAATGTTTGAACAAAACAGGCTGATATAGCACATTAACATAACCCAACTTCCAAATGCATAGGGTGAGGTTGGGCAATTGCACCCTCAAAATATATAGTTCAACTTGGTCTGGTTCAACCAAGTCTGAGAACATAATTTTCAATGATAAATTATTGATATTTTTATATTGTAATTTGATGGGTGTTCTTTAAAAGTTCTTTAAAAGCCAATCTTAAAAAGTTTTAATTTAAATCTATTGAATTTCATGGAAAACAAATTGTTTCTAAATTTTTTTGAAAGGGGATATGCCTATGCACTTTCTCCTGCTAGCAGGGGCAAGTGAATTTTCTGTCTCTCATTTATTTAAGAGGAACAAAGGGGTTATGATGGGGCTAGAGCATATAGAGATTTTTAAACACTTTTTACAGATCTGCATTATTTCTTATAGTTCTTATAGTACGAATATAAGAGATGACTATAGTTTACCTATAAGAGAGGTGGGGTTTAAGACTAAGTGTACATTTATACAGCATCCGAAAGCTATTCCTGGCATATGCTGCAAGCGCTGCAGAATAACAATCAAGTTTGGAACTACTAGGCTATGTTGAGGCTTTTGGTTGGCCAAAATTAGGGTTCTGTCTTGGGCCTTGGGCAAAATCCGGGTTGCTTAAGAGAGTTTTTGTAAATATATCAATTGTAATAATGCAATTACATCACTGTGACCCGAAAATATTAGGATCCACACATAACCAAAATTGTTAAAGCGGTAGACCTTTAATGTCCGAACGGTCTTACTCCTAAGGCTACGAGACAGAACTCAGGGTTTTTACTCTGGCTTACCTGAGACTCCTGATCTTCTCCAGTGTAGAACTGTTGTGCAGCTCATTGTCCTCCAGACTCTGCGAGGCTATACGTGTCTGAGCCTGCCACACATTCCACCTCAGCTCCCTGACAGGACAATATGCCAGGAAAGTCTCCACCAGTTGTGGCTCCAGCGTCACCTTCCACGGACCTTGGCCCACCTCCTCTCTGGAATCCAACATTGTCATGTTCATGTTCAACAGTCTATTTTCACTTGTGCGAAACAGGTAAAAACAGTGGAAAAAGCCATACAATTGCATTTTATAATTTCCAAACTATTTATCTTAGATTTTATGCAAATAATGAGTTAAGTGGCTAAAAAAAGCTTTTATTACAGAATAAATTCCTGTGACCAAAGTAACTAGAAGAAAAAGTTATGAAATTACATGTTTATTCATCATTTGTCATATTATTATGTTCACAAAAACTGTGATTAATCCCATATAAGCACGTGACATGTCAATAACAAATAAGACCTTATGCTAAATTATTTTATTTTTTAAGAATCTGTAGGCCTATGTGTTATCTAATGCTGAATACATTTACAAAATCATCTAGGGAGTAAGGACACAGGGGTATGAGATCGTCTTTCAGTTCTATTTGAAAAGTTAAACTATTTCCTTTAGCTTAAATTTGTTCTAGGAAGAGATTGTAAATTTTGCCACCCATGTAGGACCATGGCGACCCTCCATACAGAGCTGCTGGTTAGACAAGATGCAAAGTTAGCACTATTGGTAGGTAAGAATGAATGGTTTGCAGGATTATGACAGTAACTCACTTATTTACAGCCATGAGTCTGAGTAAATGATCTGGCATCTCCCTAGTGATGCTCGGGTCTCGTATTGTAGTGTTGAATTTGTTTGAAGACACCTGCAAAACATGTTTATGTAATTTAGTATAACATAACAACAAAATAATCCTGTAAACTTTGTGACTATGACATTTGTTTTTAAAACATAAATCTTTATTCATGTACGCATCACAAAAGAGATTAATGATATAAAACTCTGACAGAATATACAGAGAAAAGTATCATTAACTAAAAAATCTAAGCAAATTCAGTCCTCTGAAGTAAGGTATATAGCATGTACGGCATAAGAGCCTAAGATTTATGATTTCTATTAGGATAGCAGGCTCAAAGGGAAAGAGTCTGTTCACTGGTACACGAAACACACAATTGTACACAATTTTAATAATATTCATTTACATTGTAATTTGTATATTACTAACTGGGACAGATTTTTTGTCCTTAGCTGTTACAACAATACAGTAATATTTTGTCATCACCTCTACTCTCTTAGTGTACATGGATCGAGCCTCCGCCATCTTGATGTAAATGTTAGCAAGCTCTTCACGTTTGTTCTCTTCCAAGTCCAGTCCGGCCAACCTTCCTTCCAACAAGAACTTATCAACGACTCGTTGCTCCTCTTCCGTCAGTTTGGATTGGTCACATTCCTAAAACGTAATTACAAGTTTAAGTTGTTACACAACAGCAGGCTAAGGCCAATGTAGGTATATCTAGTGACTTGATCATGAAGAAGGGGATGAAATGAGGTAAGAGGAGTAAGAAGAGGCAAACTAGAAGGAAAATGCCCTCTTAGAAGATCAAGATTGAGATGAAATTACCAGTTAATGAAGGCGTAAAACGAATCAATATGACATTGACAGAGGACAGAGTACTAGTTTGGAGGTTGTTGGAAAAAAATCAATTTCAGTTTGTATGGTCACAGGTCAATATAGTACATTATTTCAAGATAGCCTCTGAATAAAGAAGAGTTTTTCTTTAAAAGTAAACAAAACTAACACTTGTGCAAAAGTTGATTAATTTCCTACCTTTAACCAAGCAAATCTAAAAATTGTTACAGAAACAGCAATAATCTGAATTCTGCAACACATCCTCAACTCACCTTACAAGCCTCATATATAGCCTTGCTGTAGAACTTTGCAGACCTTGCCCGGCGAGCACGATGGTGCAAAGGGACGTAAGTGCTTGAAGGCATTACCGTGGTTTTGGCAAGGTACAGAGTCTTTATAATACCCCAAGAAGTGTCTAGCGAGGCGCTGATCTTTTCAATCGGTTCGATTACTTCCTTCACAAGATTAGTACATCCAGCTGAAACATATTGTTGAACTACTTTAATTATCAGTTTGCATAAATGACAAGTTCTGTACTAGGCTAGGCCTAAAAAAGGGTTTATAACCTAAAAAATGTTAAGTTAAATGGTAAGATTTCATGAGTGCATAGAGCACCTTTCCTTAAAATAATATAGAGAGTTTAAAGTTCTAAAGTCATCCTAGTTCCTGGTTAACGGAGAAATCAATTCAAGGTTAGGTCTTAAGTTAGGTCCTATTTGTCATAGAGCAATTAACAGCTATTAAGTTATTAAGCTATTAAGCTATTAAGAGGTTGATGTTTAATAGTGACACAAATGCTAAGTAGCGGTATGATTGACTTTAAATATTGTGCCACCAAATATCCAGACTAAAATACATGTTAGTACAGGCCTAAGTTACCTGTCTCAACATTTTGTTCCACCATTCTAATGCCATGTTCCACGTCAAGGAGTGATTTTCCAACAATTGTCACATATTTTTCCGTTTCATCGCTGGAGAAGTCTGGCATATTGTCCTTCATGAGTGCAGCACTTTCTGGAATGTCGAGATTGATTTCAGGAAGCCTAGAAAAAGTAATAGCTCTAATACACGCTGAAAAAGTCTGAGAAATGTTCAGGTTTAAATGTTTTATATGTACCCTATCTGTGCTATTGTTTTTATTGTGACTAGGCCTACAGCTTGTTTCATAATCAATGAGAAGGCCTACATCATCAGGCCACGAACGCCAAATCTCCTTATCCCTAGAGGTCGTCCTGTCGACATGATAGTTGAACACAACACACAATAAAAAGTAGGCCTATACATATAAACACAGAGATGATATGGTTGACATTTAAAAACTAAAAGAAGTTGGCAAGTAACATAACTTAATTAATATTAATTTATGCGGTAAGTTACTGGTAATTGGCGAGTCAAGACTACCACGTTTCGGATGAGTTGATTACCTAGGTCCCCTACTTATTGTTCGTAGTTGGTTATTCACTTAGCCCAACTTAACTTAAATTACAACCATTGATTAACCAAAAGAATAAGTTAGGCCATATCTGAAACGGCCTTGTCCCCTTTAATATGGTTTTATCTCAGTATACGTTAGCCATAGAAATTTGATTAGTTTAGACCACTTTCCCTGATTTACGTTTGTGATTCCTTCATTGAAAAAAAAACACTGGCCTTGACACTAGGACTAGGCTAACACAAATATAGGCTTATAAGTTTAGTACTCTCGCTTTCTAACCTACCATGTACTATAAAATCTAAGACTGTTTTGGTGTCCGTGTGCTAAGTAGTACCCTATAATAAAGCCGGGTTTACACCATGCAGCAAAACCTGCTATATAGCAGATTTGTGTAACATCTAGCAATGTTATGGGAACATTTGCTAGAAGTAGAAAAAGTAACTTTTCAAAAGTGCTAAGCCTATATAACACTGCTACATATGTAGCAGATCCTGCTATATTGACTAAAGCAAAAATTGTGCTATCCATCGGGAGTCGGTAAACATCAAAAGAAATACGAGCTACATCTAATATTGCTATATGTAGCAATGTTATACACATTTTTTTTGTCTAGCATAAGCATCTGCTATATTTAGCATTTAAGTTACTTAGTGTAATCAGTTCACATTTGTAGCCTCCTGGGTGCAAACGTTTTTGCTCAGCGATCTTTGTTTAAGTTACAATGGAAGGACTGGAAAGTGACAGTGTGTAGTTGATCAGGATGCAATTATAAACTTAATTGAACTGTTCTGTGAACAACCGGGGTTGTGGTCATACGTAAAATGTTTTGAAGCTACCATCGCCTTATTTCACATCTTAATTAACTTAAGTTAAGGATCGTCATCATTAAGGTCCCGTAATAAATCTGCTACACTGTAGGCTACTAATCTCTCGAAGCAAGAAGCGGTCAAACCTATAACTTGCTAAATCCTTCCCTTCCGCCTCTGACTTCCTAAGATCACCGTGATAGTTGCCACGAACAATGTCTCTTCGGCGCGACATTTCGATACGGAATGTGAACGAGGTTGTGCTACATCTTAGCATAGGATAGCACGAGCACCGGAATCACTAAAATTGTCTGTAACTTTTTTCTATAGCCTAGTAAAAGTTATGTAGCAATGTTATAGCAAAAGTTATATAACTTAACAATGTTAAGTTATATAGCAAATGTTATAAAATAGGCTAGCAGGTTTTGCTACATAGTGTAAACCCGCCTAACAATGAGTTTGAATAATTCCACAACTTATGATTGATTACTTATTTTCTTAAGTTAATACATAATATTATACTTACAACACAACATAGCCATTATTTCGTTTGGGTAAGTAGAATTTGAATTTTGTTTTCATGGCAATTGGAAATCTTCGACAACACAATGACACTGACATGATTATAACCCTTTAAAATAACTACTTTTCGTTACGATAATAAATAAATTATTTATTTAGTAAGCTTGGGCTTGATAGCAATTAATTTTACATAACAGTAGGTAGATATAACCTAAATCCGGCAGTAGACAGATACACAGATCACAGAATGCGAATGCAGTGCAGATGCAGACCACCAGACACAGACAGCAGAAGTCTCCCCCTCCCCTTGGTTCTTATTCTTCTTATGATGAGTATCGCAGCACTACATCGAAGAATATTTCAAGGAATCGTAAACAGCAGCGTCTCGTCGCAGTAATAGTACCTTTTTTTTTAGATACTTATAGAATGTGGAGCTGCGACAAGAGCTGCTCTTCTTCAAAATAACCGCTCCAACGGTTGTAAATACTGTGATGCGATACAAAAAAGTTATATTATTACTGCAGTAGTTGGCATTCCTGAAATCGACTGACAAACCTAAGAATAATATGCATGGAGTTCTAATTAATTGTAATGAATAGTCTACATATTTATATGAATAAGATTCACCTACATCTCAGAACCGATCGATCGATGGTGTACTCGATCATAATTAATGAGGTGGCGGGGAACATACCTCAAAATTATATGCATTATCATAGAGTAAATATTTAAGTTGATGGTTAATGTATAATATGGATTATAGTTTTTCGAAGTAAACTTCGATAGCACTAGACCATTGTCTATACGCCATCTGTGGGACACGTATAACTCCATCTTGGAAGTTTTGTAAATAGCCTTTGTAAATATGTATATTAAAATTAAATTACATTGGACCCAACTTATCCAGTGTTACTGGTCTCAGGCTAAGAAGAAGGTAATCAGGTATACAAAGTAAAGTGCTTTCGATAAAGTGGTCTATAACTCCATAGATACAGTAGTCAGAAGCCAGGGACATACCCCCAAAATAGCATCTTGGATTATAGCTCTTTTGAACAGCAGGGATGTGATAGCGGCTGCTCGGCAGCAATCGTGGCCCAACAAGGATGCCCCCAAGAAGGAGCCATCTCGCCCTTGTTGTGGGCTTTGGTGGAGGATGACTTTCTGAGGGAGGCTGAACGGAGAGGCATGGACCTCTAAGCTTTTGCAGAAAATTTAATGCTCACAGTTAGAGGGAAACACAGCCACTGTGGAGAAACTCACCCAAACAGCTGAGCTGTGAGTTGTGTGGTGGGCTGGTGCTCAAAAGAGGGTCTCACTATCAATCCGGACAAAAATGAACTAATCTCCATCACGAGAAGGAGAAAAATCTGATCCTCCGTAAGTATGAGGGGGGGGGGGAAGGGAAGTCAGTAAAGAAAACAAACTACCTTGGAATCTTATCTTAAGTTTCTTTGACCAGAAACTTACCTGGAAAAGGATGTCCTCGCAAAAGGCAAAGGAGCCCGTAGAAGAACCTTTTGGTAGGTAAGAAATGGGGGCTCAGTCCTAATCTATTGGACTTATGAGACCATATTCAAACCAATGGTCACATATGCAACCCTAGTGTGATGGCCAAAAGCATTGCAGACAGTGGCTGGTAGGAAGCTGCACAGGGGTCTGTGGGAAAATGAAATCCTGCCCGACAGCTGCAGTTGAAATGCTTCCGCTGCTAGGGCAGGAAGTCATGAAACGGGCAGCCACCACTGTCCTCAAAATGGGTAGCAGAGGCGAGTTCAGTTAAGCTGCAGGGATGGACTGGACACCTGTATATACTAAGAGACTTCCCAAGTATGGATATGGAACACTGAGGTGTATGAGGTGTTTGTGGTGTGTGAGTTCAGAGTTTATTGCTCAACCCATTGTTCATTTGATAAACATTTCTTTGTATACTGGTGTTTTCCCTGACCTATTGAAACTATCAAACATAATACCAGTCTTCAAAAAAGGTGACCCAAAAGATATATCCAACTACAGACCTATTTCTTTATTGCCTAGTTTCTCAAAAATATTTGAGAAAGTCGTCTTCAATAGATTGTGTGATCATTTTGAAACATCCCAAATTTTGGATACATGTCAGTTTGGATTCCGGAAGGGACGGAGTACAACAGATGCAATCTTTAGCTTTATTACCGAAGTCACAGGTGCTCTTGACAGATCGCAGGCAGTAGCTGGTCTCTACTGTGATCTGTCAAAAGCATTTGACTGTGTAAACCATAGCCTGTTAATACAAAAACTAAACTTTTATGGTGTGTCAGGTATGGCTATAAAGTGGATAACCTCGTTTTTATCAACGCGGAAACAGTGTGTGGACCTACGGTTAATAAATCTGAAATCTGATTTCAAATTAGTCACAGAGGGTGTGCCACAAGGCTCAATACTGGGTCCACTACTGTTTTTTGTTTATATTAATGACCTACCTTTGATTTTAAAGTCAAAATCAGTAATGTTTGCTGATGACATTTCCATTATTTTCACTGATCATAGTAAAATTGTTATGCAACAAACAGCTGAACAAGATTTCCTTCAGCTAGAAAAATGGTTTGAAGCAAATGGTTTGGCGTTAAATAAAGATAAATCTCTTCTGATGGAATTCCAGAAAAACTACCAGAAATCAGACTCATCAACAAAATTAGATTTGAACCTTTCTCTAAATTCAGTAAGCTCAGTTAAATTCTTAGGCATCACAGTGGATCAAAAATTGACTTGGCAAAATCATATTGGTGAAGTTGTAAAAAAATTAAATAAAGCACATTTTATGTTCATTATTTTATCTAAATCTGTTGACATATCCACTCTTATGATGGTTTATTACGGTTATGTCTATCACTTGTTTAATTATGGTGTGATCTTCTGGGGAAATTCAGATAGGAGGGAAAAAGTTTTTAAAATGCAGAAGAGAATTATCCGTATTATTTTTGGACTTAAAGGAAAAAAATCCTGTAAGAGTATTTTTAAAAATCACAAAATTCTTACTTTTCCCAGTATATACATATATAATTTAATTTTGTACATAAGACAACATTTATCAAATTTTCCAAGTAACTCTGATTTTCACAACTATAACACAAGACAAAAGAATAGCCTTACATACCCTAGACATAATACCTCCACCATTGAACATTCTCCATACTACTCTGGTATAAAATTGTATAATAGCCTGCCTAGCACCATAAAGGGTTTGACAGATTTTAAAAGATTTAAAACCAGTTTATTCAAATTGTTGTCAGATAAATGCTGCTACAAGATTGGGGACTTTTTCAATTAGCTATTAGTATGTCAAATCAATAGTTAGTTGTAATGGTTGAACAGTAAGTAGTTGTAGGGGAGAAAGTGTATATAGATTATAGCTCTTAATTAATTAGTGCTGTAAATTTGCCAAATGTATAGTTATGTTTATTCTTGACTTGACACAATTCATGTATAGAAATGTACTGTTTGAATAAAGGATTTTTTGATTTGATTTGATTTGATAAGGAGTACGGTTTAGAGATTCCTTACCAAAGTTGCTACGGTATAGGGGAAAGGAACGACTGGCAAACGGGCAACCTTAAGATGGGCAGGACATGCCTGGTATTTTATACAGATGGGAGTCGGGAGGATGAGAGTACGGGGTGGGGGTTGTATGAAACATCCATTATCTCCCTAGCCCTGGGAAGCGCAGCTACAGTATTTCAATTCAATCAGAGGTCCTGGCAATTGAGTGCTGTGCAAAAACCATCCTTTACAAGAACCTGAGGAAAGGCAAAATACTAATCCTCTCAGACAGCCAAGCCGCAATAAAAGTGATTTTTTGTAAACATATAGACTATAGAAAAATTTAAGTTATGTTTTTAGCTTTCGTCGCTATTCTAAATGAGCAAATGATGATCCAATAACACCCATTCCAAGTGCAAACTTATTAACTAACTACTATTTTGAAGCCAACCAATTGCACTGGTGATTTTCTAATTGGTGTTTAAAATGTGCATTTTAAAGTCTCTCCTGTGTATTGAATGACTCTTGCAAAGGATGAATTCTTTATCCCAGAATATCAGCTACATTTCAATATCTAATGACACTTAAATAATCCAGAGGTTAAATAATAAAAACTCAATTAGACACCAGACATTATATTAAAAAGTCTACATAATGTAGTGCAATAAATAATCCTCTAAAAAATATATACAATATAAACTATACAAATACAAAAACTTATAAACATCAAAATCATTCAACAAAAATCTTTACAAAACTTAAAACAAACCTTTTTAGTATCAAAATAATGAAAACAAAAAGGATAAAAAATAAACAAAAACAACTAAAAATTATAGTAATTAAGTAAATCGACCATGAAGTATAAATTTTAAACACCTAACAAAAACTGATGAAAACATTTTTAAATTGACGACAAAGTACAAAACTTTTAAAGCTACTTAAATCTACTGTGTTACACTTCCTAAATAACCTAATAAGGTTTACAAGAAAAAAATAAACAACCTAACCTACAATGTTTTTATTAAAGCTTATAGAAACCCTAAGTGGGTTTTATCTTAAGTATTTTAAAATGATTAAAAGTGTTTTTTCTTTACAGTAGTAAATTATAATTCAAAACGGCCCTAAAATCATGATCAAAAGTAAATTGTATAAAATGAAGTCTTATCTATTCACAACCAATAAACAAGTGCTGCTAGGGAAGACTAAAATAAGTTCAGTTTTGTGTGTCTCTAAACAAAAGAGCAATAACTAACTATATTATATTAATGACTAAAGGATATTCATCCTAATACTATTAGCTTTTAGTCAACACTATTTTAAAGTATTATTTTTATTATAGTAATATTTATAAATATACAAGTCAACTATCTGGTTGTAACGAGGTTTAAAAAACGGTAGCTTATTTGGCAAAGTCAAATCTTTTATAAAAAAAAATCACCTATGACTATTAAATTAAAACATAGAAATCTAATGTTTGATTAATTTTTAAACCCTACAAATATCATTCTAGTACACCGAGATCCTTTCTTTATAAAGACAGGTCAGAAACAATGCCATTAAAAATATTTTTAAAGCTGTAATGATAATACTAAACGTAAATACATCTCAGCAATACACTTTAAGTGTAAAACAACTATTGATTTTGGACACTATAGAAGACATTCTATTTAAACAGAATAAAATTTGTCATTCAAAACACAGTAGAATGAGTAACTCATTATGTGGTCTACATTATACACTGTATCACTCATTTGTCGATACTAGGTGTAAAAGACGCTATAATTTACAACAAACTTTCCTTAACATTTTTTTCGTTCAAAGTGCTGGTGTTTGTGTTAGAAAACGGAAATTCAGTAACTGAAAACAGCCAACACTGTCGATGGCTCAGGTCAACATTCATTTTCATTCTAGCGATAATTTAAACACGGGTATGAGAGGTTAACTATTCTTCAAAGTCAAAGGAACAACTTACTACAGTCAACCTAGGATTTTAAGTACCACTGGGATCATAACTAAGTCTAAAAATAGTTTTTTACTGAGTTGCAAATTTTAAACTCATTTTGAGATCCCTTGCGAGGTGTGAAATGTCTACGACAGAATCGACCATCTCTTGAACCGCAGTGACACTCGGGAACTGCTGCGCAGCGCGTTTGGTCTTGTGTACAGTTGCAGCCAGGGCCTCGCTGAGCGCGTTGGCACACGCCAGGACCCGTGTACGCACATCAGAACGTGTAACGTTGCGGTGCACTGTGTCCCCAATGTGTACCAGCTTGTGGGCACTCAACACAACAAACTTGCCATGAGCTAAGAACACCTTGGGCGGTTGATTGTGTTCCACGGTCTGCAGGAACGCATCTATCGCGTGAGTAAGGTGTGCCGCGTGAGTTGTGCACTGCGCTGAGTAGAACGCCAACACCTGAAACACATTGTGGATTCCATATGATAAAAGATTTTGAATTATAGGCTATTACTGTTAGTTACTACCACTGTGCTTTGGAGGCAAATAATATCTTGTTAAAACTAACTATGTATCTATTAATGTTGGCATAAAAACAATGAATTAGATCATTATAACCATCCTTAATATAATGTGGCAGCCAAGACAATAACAACACACTATTTTGTGTTGCTATACTCCGTTCACAAAATTTAGGCGGTTGTACATGAAGAAATCTATCCGCTCCACTTGATCCTACCTTTAAAAAATAGCACATCTGAGGTTTACCAAAACATAAATCAGCTGCAACATATCTATATCTATAAAAGAGGAACTATGTTTGTGTGTGTGTATGTATATACGTTATGGACTCCGAAACCGCTCGACAGATTGTAATGAAACTTTCAGGCATTATTAAGCATCTTTCAAGGATGGTTCGAGTGAAGTTTGGTGCAGATCTATCAAAAGGGCTCTGCCCCAGAGGGTTTTAAGTGGGCCAATGTCAGACTTTTTGATCTACAATGTTTACAAATAAATATAATTTAAAAGCAGATGTTTACTTTTACCAACTGTTTTGTAGGTTTGAATAATTACAACATTCTGTATTAGCATTAGTCATGATTTGAAATAGTGCCACAGTGTTTCTACAGAGTGCAGCACAGAAAACTATTTTACTTTTGAATAAGTCCAAATATATTAAACCCCAATTGCAGCACACCTCTGCACTTAACAACGTTTAAATTCTCCAATGTTAAATATTAAAACATAAAAACCTTTATCAAAGTATTATAAACAATAAAAGGGACGACTTTTTAAAATTTATGACAACAGCTAATTTGCAATCAAAAGGTGAGTGAGCGTAGCGAACGAACATCAACCTGGAGGCGAGTTAGCGTAGCGAACGAGCTAACCTGAAAACAAGTGAGCACAGCGAACGAGCTCCAACCTAAAGGTGAGTGAGCGTAGCGAACGAACTTCAACCGGGACGTGATTGAGCCATGCGAATACTTATGAAGTTAAACGGGGCAAAGCCCGTGGGTACAGCTAGTACATCAATAAAAGAAGTGGTGGGAGAACTTCCTCTCACACAGTCACAGACTTAAGAGCAAGAGCAAAAATGTAGGTGTGTGGACCGCTTTCTCTTATTAGTGTTTGAGTTTCTTTCACACAAAATGCCATGGCAAACACAGTAATGAAAACAAAAATAAGCGAGATATCAAAATTTGTTATCTTGACAACAGGAGAACACTTTAAATATCCTGGAACGTTGTAGCATTAGGAGCTCATCTGGTCGTGAACTGAAGTTAGATTGTACAACTTCTGATCAGATAGCCTGGGTTATATTCTCACCAATCACCAATGGGTTTAGTGTTGTGATCCAATAGTATGGAGCCCACTTTGCAAAAGGTCCAACAATTTCTAAAACAAAAAAGGATAGCTCTCTCAGACGAGGACAGCTTTGTATTGAATAAATTCCTCAACTAAAAGCCGCAAAATAATTTGTTCTGTGCTATTCGCTAACCTGCATATCCGAAGGGTCAATTCCATCGTCTAGTTTCTTGTCACTGATTGCCATTTTCTCCGCCTCCTGTACAATAGCGTCGTAAGACTTGCGCAGCTCCACGGGCAACGCCTCCCGTATCTCTGCATTCTGCCTTGCTACTGCATCCTTGCTCTCTAGATTGACGTAGTCGTAGTCTTCCATCCACTCACCGCTTGGCGACGAACCTCTTTTGAACAATAGTGTTGCGTTTCCCTGTAAAACATTGATTGTGAATGTTTGTGCGCGTGTGACTTTTACAAGATTTTAAAATTTTGATAATTGATTTAAAAATGTTTTTAATTAAGTTTTTTTTTTAATTTTACATTCATGTTTATTTTTCATCTAGCAGCATTTTGGTAGAAATGCCACTACTTTAAACGGTACTGACGGACAGGAATCTGTTCCTGTCTGCATCTTTTTCAGTCAAGCATTGCAACTCATAACGTAGGTGAATAGTGTATATTTGCTGCAGGGTATGTGTATACATGGCTACCAACAGCCTTAACGCCAAAATCCTATGCCAACCATTTCCGTTCCGCCTCACTTTCTAAGTCTAAGACACATTCCAGTGTTTTTATTTTCTAACGCTGTCTGCGTTGATTGTTATTTCGGTTTAAAGTGTTTCAGTCGAGAAATCTACTCTAACAATGAACTTCAACTCTAAGGAACTGTTGGAAACAGTAAGCTAAATCGTAGGAATACACACCTGTATGAAGGAGGTGGCCTGTCGCACGTCGTCTGTCAAGGCCCGAGCACAAGCGACCAGCTGATCCAAGGAGTCAGGAGGGGTCGGGGAAACCCCCGTGTCTTCTGGCCGACAAAGCACTTCTAGCGACCACTGCGTAGACTCTAGCTGCGTGGAGACTTCACACACGAGAGTGTCGGCCTGTCTCAGCGCAGACACCAGCGGACGCAGCTTCACCACTAGGCCTGAGAGACAACAAGATGTAAAATATATTGGTAAGGTTGTGTTTGGTGCAATTATCGGTACTCAAAATGTTGGTATTTTCAAATTAAACTATATATACTTTCTGTTGTTTAAAAGGATTCCTGTAGATATTTACCATCACTGATTAATAAATACAAGTTTTCACGACATTTCAGAATCTGGGATCTGATCCCGTCTTTAGGTGGGAACAAACCTTGAACATAGCTAGATAACTACACTAGCCTGGTGGGGAAACAAAACAGTTGACACAACAAATGTTTAAGGTAGTGTGATAAAAAAAGTGGCCAAACAGTAGAAGCTACCAGATTAATCAACAATGCAACAACAATCTACGAGAATATTGACATGTAGGTTAATTTCCACCAATGTAACCAGATTCCTAGATTTTGAAATGTAAAAAAAATTTGTTTTACTAATCGGAAATCGAAAATGTGTTTAATAATCTTTTAAAAACAGGAATGACTTAGCACCACAAACTATATAACCACCTTACCTTTGTCTGGAGCCTTGGCAGCGTTGCCAAGAGCGGCCTCTGTGAACTGAGCCAGGTCGTGAACAGCTGTGCGGAGCCTCACCACAGCCAGCTTGATATCCAGCAATCTGGGCTCCAGCGCCTCCCTGGTGCGCCAGCCAGGTGTGACGAACGCTAGCAGACGACACACAGCTGTGGCAGCCTCTGACTCCAACCTCTCCAGACAGTCCAGTGCAGACGACAGCTCTAGAGGCAGCTCTCGTGGCACAGGGTTTGGTGGAGGCACGTCGTACACCTGCTGTCAAACATCATGCTCAAGCAACAAAGTAGCCAAACATTGATAATCAATAAGATAGCACTGCCATCAGTAAAGTTAAGCTATCTTGAACAAGAGTGGAGTCTATCACCTTCACGACAATTTGACTAAACCTCATTGTGATCTATGTTACTCAGTGCTCCTTTTGTAAAAAATGAGGTGCTGGAACTGTAATCTATTTAATGTGATTAGTACCTAGGCAATATTTTTATTTTTCCGAACTCTTTCCGCCCCAAAATTGAGCAATGATATTACTTTCTTATTTTGTACCTGCTATCAGGATGCTTTCTATCTTTACGACAATGTACAAATCTTAGATCCTTGTGGTCTACGTTGCTTTCTTATTCTGTCAAAACCTCATAGGACACAGGGACTACACCTGTTGCTATCAAGTAAACTTTTCACAACATTTTTTTAAAACCTAGATCATCCTTGTGGTCTATAACCTATGTGACTTTCCTTATTTATGAACACCTCATGGACTACGAGGACCATACCTGTTGCTGAAGCAGTGGCTGGGGTCCGGGTCGAGGTCGAGGAACATCATACTCCTGCGCCAGACTGGACCTGTTGCTGCCGGCACTCAGCGAATCCGTCGTTAGGGAGGAGAGAGACGAGGAGGGGGTGAGGGGAGGTACGAGAGGACGAGGTACGTCGTAACTCTCCCCAACTGACACCAGGGTGACAGGGGTCGGCTGCGGCGGCACATCATAGCTGTCACTGCCTCGGCTGTCTGTCCGTGACAACCTACCTGTAAACCGACAGTTGGATATCAGTAAAAAAAAAATAGGGGAGGTAAGTCATACGTTGTAACCCTAGTGTTACCCTAATATAACTTACCTACATATGTGAAAATTATGTTCAAATGATGATTATGTAGTTGCTGACGTTGCGGATGCAATGCAGCATTATATTTTAAATGCATGAACACTCCTCAACTGCCCGGAAAATCCTCTGTCGTAAACCTATTTTATATAATCATGGATAAATAAATCAATGGATTAGAACAAAACAACCGTCTTCCTTTCAAAGATATATTGATAACCAGGAGAAAAGATGGAACACTAGGACATTCCACTATTACTATTAGTATTAGTGCCTTAAAAATGAACTGCTGCATTACATCGGAATCGTCAGCAACTACAACATCGTCACCCAAAGACCTGGATTTACCAAACAGATGTGTCAGTCTAAACTCACCTTGACTCTCAGGTGTGAGTGCGAGGGTGTGGGTGGTGGGAGGAACATCGTACCTCGGCTGTCCCACGGGTGACTGGGACTGTCTGTTGGCCGGGAGATCGTACAAGTACACGTCTCCAAACTTTTGTGGAGTCAAAACCTGTAACCATAATGCTGTTTAAGGAGTAATGTCAAACACCATGATAATAAAATACTTAGCAATTAGTAGGTTAAGTTTAGTCAGTAAGAGAGAAAACTGAGTATGAAAGTTTAAGGCCAGGCAAGAGTAAAGACAATAAGTCCATAATAGCTGATTGTACCACATGCAATTATTGGTTAAATAAACTGCTATGAGTACAGTATATTTTGGACGAAGTTCATTTTAAAGGCTAATTTCTAAGTAAACAGTTATGGAAATTATCATGTGGCTTTTAGTGGAAAGGAACAAATACTCATATTTATTTGTGCTTGAGCTTGAATGTTTACATACACGGGTTTAATTGTTACGTACACTTTTAACTGAAATGGTGACCATACGAAGGTAGGTATTTTACTTGTAGTCTTGTTACTGACTAAGGCCGACATGTCCTTAGACAGGACTGTTCATTAATAGCCCATACATCCAATGGCAACTAAGGCAACCAAATTTACAAATTGGTCTAATTATCATGATAGTACTGCGGATAGTCGTAGTACTCACTAGTGCAGACGTTAATCCACACCAGGGAGTATCGCATCCACAGATCATGCCTAAATATCCACAATTCGTGACCTCCAAGTATAGCTGATTTAAAATGAAAAATGTTTTAAATGTTATAAAAGTGCCTTATAATATTCACAAGATTAATTCAATTCAATTCGATTAAGGTTGTTGAAAATATTAAAAAGGATTGTTTGTACAGTTTATAATTTTTTTACTTCTAAACTCATGAATACTTGTTTGCTTAGGACTACATATCAGTGCATTTTCTCATAACCGAAGGATATCAAGGACTACAGGGTATTACAGCTCTGTTGGCTATTAGTATTTATCACCACAAACACAAGACAGGTTCCACGTCGAGTTATTAAATTGGATAATACTTGCACAAGAAACTTAATATTCCATTGCAGTCTTAACTTTCACTATCGTTCGGATACATGATTGTACGTGAAATCTCATTTGATTTACGGTATTCAATATTGTAAACAAGAAATTAAATTAAATGAAAATTTGTTTGAACTAGAACAAAGGTTATTCACAAGTAGGAGACATGTGGCTAAGTTACCTGTACAAGAAATAAATCTTTGTTATTTTATATGTTGAGTTTTTTTTCTTAGTCCATGTCATGTCATATCATTTTACATCCAAGAATCGGGACCAATCTTGTCACTCTAGTACCAAAGTCTACCAAAGTTGTTGATCATATATTTTCTTCTTATTTGAAGGTAAATTTTACAGTGCACTCATTCGCCTTTTGTAATACCAGATGATAAGAAATAGTTGTTGGATACAGTGTTTAATTTGGTTTAACTAGTTTCAAAGTTGGTGAAATAACTGGAAAAATTGCTAACATCAAAGACTCACTTTATTTACTGGATACAAACATCCCTTAAATTGTCTTCAGTACTTCAGTTGACATAAAAATAGCAAATCTAAAGGGACATAAGTTAAATGAGCGGTTTATTTTCTTTGTTGATAGTAACTCTTATTAGTCTTATTTCACTTTAACTTGAAAAAGCTTCCAAGTTGTTCAATATTTCTTAGAATCTATCAGATACTTTAGATTTAAAAGCTTTATATTGCAATTTATTTTGATAACCGAACAACACTGAGCATCTTAAGAGCTCTTCAGAGCTGATATCTTACAAAGTTGATTTTGTTATAACAAAATAATTTAGGTGACAGATCAAAGTAGTTTGGCATTTCCCTTTCTACACTGTATGAAAGAACCATAACTTCTTCTTTGGTATGAAAGAACCATATTTGGTCCAAACCTATTAAAATTTTAGTGATGTATGTCTCAGGGAAGAAACAAGTCACTTTGTACGCTGTGCAGTGATAACCAAACGGAAATTAAAAAATATAAAGTCTACGTACCAAAGTCTACAAATACTATCTCCATACCATCATACTATCAGAATACCAATTAATACCGGTACTGATAATTCTTAATACATTACTCTTACGGCCATTTAGTCATCTATTTGTTTAAACAATGTCACAAAAGTAAAACCAAATTTAAAAAATGGTAGGTGTACGTTTTGTATTTAAAAACGTAAGGTGATGCTAAATTTAGTTCTCCTTCATATTGTAATCAAAACGGAAAGAGTGAATCTACTTGACCCCATTGTACTAAAAATGCATCAGATAACTCGTCTGTCTATGACGATCTGTATGTTGAATATCCTACAAACGAATATTTAACATTCAACATTTCCTGTACCCGTGGTATATTACCTGACGTCAAGATGTCATAACCATGACAACGACCTCAATGCAGACCGCAGAAGTGGGTTTTATTATGGTTTAGCGCTGTACAGTAGCCTACGTGTTTAACCAAACGTCAAACTCAAACTCTAAATACAGACTGGCTTAGTTTGATTACCTCTCCTACCTAAGTTTATACAAATGTTTTTGTTCTGTATTTGGAACGAATCTTGTAGAGGAGGCAATTTTATGCTTGTTTGTTATTCTGTACTATTTTGTTTACTTGATACTCAACGACAAGCCCACCGTTTATCTAGAGTTCGATACGAAAACAGTCACTCCAGCCCCTAGTGATGAAATACTGTTATCACAATATGCTAAAGTTCTCAGATAACCCATTGATTAAAATTTGTGCCTCTCTTTAATCTATACGTTAACCGATTTTATTTACACTATACAATAGGCTGCGTATTTTTCGTTCACTACCGTACAAACGGCAAAGAAATGCATGCATCTGTAGAATAGCCGACGTTAGCGTCGTCTGCAAAGGAAGAAAAAACCTCGTTTGCCGAATCAGGAGATGAGGTCTGAGGTCGGACTTGGACAGTGACCTTGGAGTGAAGCTGGAATGTCCGGTACATCTGACCATCTGCTGTAGGTACAGGTCTTAAGCACCGTAAATTGAAAATACTCTATACATATTTAACATCCTCATCGATCAGCTACAGACAATTTTAAGGTTAGTTTCGTCCGGTTCGCGCGGAAAGCGTTATTTTGATTACAATTAGATTATAATAAATTAACAATTTTTAAAACAATTTCAACCAAATAAAACCATATAGCTATAAAAAATAGCCCCTGTTCTGGTTTTATAACAAAACAATTTAGTACAAATTAAAATAAACCTAAAATAAGAGAAAATTGAAATTAATGTCACCAATAACTCTTAATGTTACCAACATAAAAAACGTATAAAAAATAGGCTTAAGATTTTACAATAGGGTTGGAAGTTGTCTTGTAATATTCAAAGAAAGTCAATTTATTGTAACATCAGTACCATGTTAAACATTTTATTTTGAATATTCAAATGCATACTATGTATATGGAAAATTTGTATCCGAATTGAAGGTACAAAATGGTAAAACTGTGCACAGTGATTCAGTTTAAAACACTATTTCCTTCTTGGTCCATGATGCTGTTAGTTGTAAGTTGATATGACAAAATATGATGTTGTAATAACTTGTCTTTTCGTTTTAGCTAAGTAAGTCCCTAAGGTCCCGGGCTGAAAACCCTCCAACCTCGAATGCATTTTATCTACGTGAAAATGACAACATAGGCCTAGCAACTAGCCTATGCCAGAGAGAGCGTAGCGCCCTAGGATGTGAAGGTGGGTCATGTCATAAGACGTTGTGACATGCAGTAGTTTCTGCAGTAGTAGAGTCTGCTAGCTACTTCAGTAGCCGCCATCTCACAGCGGGCACGTTTGTTCCAGAACGTGCGGCGAATTGATACATTCTAGGAACCCTCCATTGTGCCACACTGCACACCCGGATGTATTGTCACGGTTTGCCACTTCGCTACTGTCTAAAACTTGTCACTTTGGGCTACTCGCTCCTTCAAACGTACTGTATTGTACAGGTGAAAAGTTGCAACACAAAATTGAAAAATTATCTTTGGAACTGTAAAACTAACAGAGGTGGGTGGTGTTGGTGTCGTTTTGTATCGGGTTAAAATGATTATAACATACTACATTTTTAGTCCTAAAGCCTTTTTGTAAAATCAGCTTTATCTAATTAAGGGATCCAATGGAAAAATTATGGTTAAAAATCTAAATAAAAAAAAACACCTGGAGAGTTTCATCAAAATCGGACCCGGCGTGTTTTCTGTTGTTCTGTACACCTCTACAAACACGGTTACACACAGACATAACTTCGAAAACAACTTTTTTGGGTTCAGGGGGACCCAAAACCAAGTTTCCCAGTTCAGCTATACAGAATTGTGACCAGCTCATGCTCAGCTGATCCAGTGTTCGTGTCTCGACCATCACGGCAACGCGAGATACAGCAGCAGCAGACTACAGTAGGAGTCTAGCCAGAAGATGTATTATACATTACTGTACCCGCGCTCCCATTGTCTGTTGTATTGTATAGCCTGAGTCACAATGCTCGAGTAGGCGTGCGATGCGCTTATACGTCGACCACCGCACCAACAACAGGTTTTATTCTCATGTATCAAGTTGCCCGTTTAGGAGCTCGCCGACGCCGATCTGGACATTAATCACAGATGCAAGAGCAAAACTGTACAACTTCCGTGCCGGGGTATTGTGATCCGGGATTTATAGCTCTCCACTTGGCCCGCAAATAACGTCTATCTTCATCCCTTGAAGACTAGAGAAGAGGAACAGTTGTCAAAAGTTTATGACCTGGAGTTGATTAAGGGCAATGATGATTTTTAAAGACACTCCCAATATCAGTTTAATTCTGCAAGCCTTTTAGTTCGAAGTCCAGGTTTCTTTTTCCTTGGGATTTCAACGCAACTACTTCTGACTGATTGTGCATCTTCACGACAAGGATCCATCATCCATCCCGGGAGCATTACGATCTCAAGGTAACTTGTGTTAGTTAAGAATTTCTATACGATTGTTCACCGACTTCCTCCTTGACCACTACTAGCTATACCTTTAGGTCTCGTCCAAATGACCAACTGATCCGGGCACTCATACTACTTCTGCTGCAAATCCTTTTGACTCTTCCTGGAGAGAAAAAGCTTCTACTGTTCCTCTACAATCAGAAGTCAATAGGCTATACCAACCGGATTGTAGTGGATCGCATTATCCTACTTTGCTACTTTGGAAGATTCGGCAGCAGAAAAGAACAGTTCGGGAGTATTTTAGAAATTAAAAAAAGTAGACTATCGGAATCATTTCAAGAAGAAGACCGCCACTATTAAACTTGCCATATGTGAGGGTTAGGTTTGTACAGGTTTTAAGATAATATCCATCGTCTTCATTTGCATAAGACAAATTTGTAACAGTAGCAGTCCTCTTCTTGAAAACAACACCAAGATTTAACTGAAGCAGGAGAAATAAGCAGGTCGGGAGTATCTTAGCAATTAAAAAGTAGACTTCAGATTATTTATTTTCAAGATGAAGACCGCCAATAGCCCACTACTTGCCCTACGCAAGTTAGGTTAGGTTCGGTCAGGATAATTCCCATCTTCTTCATTTGCATAGTAAACATTTTTAATGGTGGAGGCCTTTCTTAAAAAAAAAAAAAAAACGAATATCCATCGGAAGCATAAATAAGCAACGGTAGTTCCCCTACCTTGTTGGGTTGCACGTGCCAACTGCGCCGTTTCCCCTGGCGCTGCAGCGTGTTGAGCGAGTTGAGCTCCTGCTGGGCAGGATCGTACACGCCGGGCAGCAACCGCAGCCTGTTGCCCGGGCAGATACCCTGTCTGCCCCTCAGCGCACACAACCACCATCCCTCTATGCCCGCCGTGTTCTGCTCCAGGACCGTCAGCACGTCGCCGCGACGAAACGCCAACTCGTCCGGAGACTCGGCGATGTTGTCATAGAGAGCGCGGGCCACGCAGTTCTGCAACAGAAAAGAATGGTTATGGGCTTTGACTATTCATAGAACTATCATGTACATGTTTTGTCACAAAAGTTAAATCAAAATCGACGTAGTTGAATTGAGAAATCGACAGGTTGCTGATGGAAATTACTAGTTTCTGTAGAATTAGGAAATCGAGCTGGTCTAGTAGTAGAGCGCAGGACTTGGGTTCCTGAGGTCCTGTGTTCAAATACCGCCACTAATGGATTCTAAGTCTTCATGAAGCGCTCCTTGCCAGATTCAGGCATAGCCAGGACATAGCTCTAAAAGAACTCAAAACGTTTTATGGTTCATTGCCTATCAGAGGATGATTGTGCAGCTCCTGACTTTGCTTTGCACATTATTTCGGAACAGAGCCTCATAACGTCAACATCGGGTGGAAAGAACATATCAAACGAGTGAATAAAATTAAATGCCTCAATTGGGAAAATATAGTGCTGTAACCCCGACTCAAAAATCCCAATCTTAGCGATATCGGTGGAAGTTTAAAATTACAAGGAAGAGAGATTTAGCTTTGTATTCAAGTTAGTAAATTTGAATTACCGTTTTTTTAAAGGACGGATTGCGGCGCTTGTCCAATTAAAATATATGCTTTTTTAAATTTACTATACTTTTTAGTATACCTGTGCACTAATTTAGGATGCTTTCCAACACATTGTGGACCAGTATGATGGAAAAATTGACGTTTGTTTCTAAAAGTAGATTTTTAGATTATAACAACACATTTGATTATAAAATCAAAACAAAAAAGAAAACAATTATAATTAATGGTGAAATGACGTGCAACCCACCCCAGTAGTTTAGTGTATTGCTACAAATGTAAACGAAAATAGGGATGGTATACATCTAAAAGTAATCTTCAGTACATAAAATATAAATAAATAAGAAGCTGCTAAATTAATCACAATACCTCCACAATCATAATATTGGATCCACTCCACGCGCCGAACAATCCGACACTGATCGCTCTTCATTAAATATTACGTAACTCCCAATTAATATTTTAACTGCCACTAGAGGCAAGTGCAACTATAGCGCGTGATGACAATAACTAGTTTATCGTCTTATCAGGGTTTAACGATTAAAACACACTCGTACAACAATGCATGTCAGTCAGCTGACTAACAGCTGATCATTGTTGAGCATTTATCCAGTGAATTTAAAGTAAATATATTTGAGCATAATCTCTCTCCTTATAAAGTGCATGATTATGGGTATATGTGTTGCGACTAGTGATGTGGGCCGGGTAAATACCCAGTGGGTAGGTAAATATAAATTGGGTTTTTACCTGGGTATTTACCCCAGGCCCGGGTAAATACCCAAAAACTGGGTATTTATAATTTGTATTAAAGTTAGAGAAGATTGAGATGTTTTTTTGCAATTATTACCCTGTAAGGATAGTAAAATGATAATAAAATGTGTTAAACATAATTTCATATGGTCACTACTCTCATTTTACTTCTCGGTATAATCGCCATAAATACCCAGGTCTGAGCATAAAGCATAAATACCCTGGTCGCATGGTTGCACTGGTCCTGACTACTTATGATTTTTTAAATTTCTATGATAGATATATTAATTTATTTTATTGAAAGTGAAGAAAAATAATTTGTAAAGTAATAATTATTATTTAGAAAAACAGAAAAATTTAACCTAGTAGTGGCCTATGTGTAAACAACTTAAGAAAATAATTAAAATTCAATCTTTAGGATGGCAGGATTTAATAAAACATTTTTTCTAGATCTTTTGTTGGTATCAATGGCATGAAAAAAAAACTAATTTCATAAACTTGTGATACAAAAATTTTTTGGGGACATCGGTTTAACCGGAAAACCCGTTATCCGGACTAGCCTCGGTCCCGAGGAGTCCGGATAAGAGGGAGTCTACTGTACTTTCAGTATTCTGCAGGCTTTGGGTCTGTCTAGCCTTCCAAGCCATTTACACAATACAAATTTTAACTATGATAATTCAATAACAGTAGAAGTAGGTTTAGGTTCACTATTTCTCTGATGAGGTGTTGTCTTGATTTCATAACAAAAAAGTGCTAAATCATTAAATAAAAGGTACTAGCAAAGCTTCAAGTCACTGTAAAAGGTGTTATAGACTATCCTAATTTATCATGTAATGATAACAATAACATATTTAGGGGTAAATATAAATGAATTTCAATTGATTTCATAAATACCCAAAATACCCGGGTATTTCTGGATTTTGGGTATTTACCCGGGTAAATACCCAGGGTATTTACCCCGAGTTTTAAATACCCGGGTATTTTACATCACTAGTTGCGACTAATATGACCATGTGATTGGTACAGTCTATGTAACCGATACAACTACATGATAAAAAGGTTCATACAATTAATTTGGAGTTCATAGTACTTTTACAAACACATCAGCGTCTAAGGAGTTTAATAGAGGTTTAAAGGCCTTATAGAGGTTATTTTTTTAGAACGTCCCCCAATGACTTTATTCTGTATTCTGTGACACGACATAAATGTTCATAATGTTTCAGTCATGGTCTCTCGATTCAGAAACACAAATACCGTAGGTGCACATTAATATTATTTTGACATTCCTCCAAAAGTGTAAATTCTACTATACCAAATCCAATCATAAATACAAATAGCACCAATCAAGTCCAATTTACGAGATTAGTAGTATCGAACGAGCAACGTGAAGTGTGTAATTATTTGTTGGCGTCAGCAATCCGTAGCGGGTTTGAATATATTTCCATCAGAACCAGATTACATTTCGCGCCAATTATAAGCTACAGTTGGAGTTGGATGTTGGACGATAATTTAACACTGGATAACTGACTTGAGTGACTTGTATTTCCAAATGTACCGTTAGTGTACCATGTTATAAAAACAGTCTTTGTTATGCAATATAAAGGGTAAACCTATTTTATTAATTTAGATTGTTTATATTGAAAGGATTTTCTTAACTGTTTTTTATCACAAAATATTTAAAAGGTGTTTAAAAAATAATAACTAGGTATGTCAGCTTGTGGATACTGTATTTAGAAGTGTTTGTACAGTAAGGAACTATAATAATTGCAGATTTTCACCCTTAACAAACATAAGGTACTTTGAAGCCTTGACATACAGTATACATTCAACGACACCTTCATTTCTATTTTATCATAGTTAATGTTTTGAGTAAAGGAGAGGGTTAGGGTATTTTTCTTTTAGAAATGTTCATACGGGATTCGATATGATTCTTGTTGAAATAAAAACAAATTTAAAGACGTTAAATGTGACGAAAATCACCTTTAACCGGACAGTGCGACCTCGAAAATTGTCTTCAGCTGTTTCATAAGCTGATAAAGTTGATATTGGCTTCAACGAATTAGCCTGTCCGAAATTAGTAGACCTAGCCCCAAACTCCACTTATTCTGAACCAATATCCACCCCCAGTCATTCTCCCCTACAAGACTGGAAGGGCGGAAACGGAGCGATTAGTGGGACGCGGAACAACCGAACAGGTCCAATCTGTGTCAAGGCGGGAACCCATATATGGAGGGAATTTAGCAGTTAGCTGGGCCGCGGATAAATAACTACTGGAGTGTATGTTGTTGAAGGATAAGAATCCTTTAACGTTATTAGGGAAGTGTAATAGATTATTTCTAGGGCGTAAGTGACTGTTTTCGACCCGAATTCAAGTTTCACTGAAAATGAGCGAGGTTGAAAAGACACTTTTTGCCCGTGTGATGAATAATATTTTTCGTCAAATTCAATTATTTTGAACGCAATCAAAAAGCTGTTCAGTAAGTGATTCGATCATTTAGTCCATTACAATTTACTAACCACAGACAATGGAAACCAGAATTATATTATCTGTGGTCTTACTGTACCTATATTATAACAACGATATGTCAAACTGTTGGCAATAATGCTACAATAAGACACAACTGATTAAATAAATCGATAAATAATTTTGATACGTGCGATTGTTTACAATCGAAAACAGCTGATTTTACTCCCTAGGGAGTAAACGAGCTACTTTAGACCGGCTGTTTTGCTGCAGTGTGACGGGAAAGACGTTGTCAAATCTATATTAAAACGTCGAAGTCATAAAATAGATGTGCCAGGAGTCATGGACATTATCATAGTCAACAATGTTTGTAGTCTATTTTTAGGTAAGATCCGCCGACGCGTCATGCATATTTATTATTGCCTTAGTCATCTTATCCTTGTAAAAACCTGTAAGATCATGACGAACTAGTTATGTGAGTGACGAGGTACGCTTGAGCGCACGGTTGGTATCCACTAAATATTTTGCTAAGACGAAGTCGACAGTGCAAAGAACGCCAAGATAATGATTGTAAACATCAAATCACACCCTGCGTAAACCGGTTTTGGTTCGTAAACAAAACTTTAAACTGCCTTTTTTTCATCTGATCCATAAGGATCACAAACATGAAAGGGATTAGTTTTTTATATAGGTACGAGGTTGTATTTATTCTTTGAGAATAATAGCAGACCACAAAGAATACTTGAACAAGAAAAATAATACTGTAGTACCAATCTCAATAACAAGAAGAACACACGACTGGACATAACTGGATACACATTATATACTATAATAATTGTATCTATTTGATCCATCAAAAGGAGTAAAGCTTTTTTTTATTCGACTTTTCAACAAAATACTAGGTAGACCTATATTTCTCATCTAGGCTGTTTTTACGTTAAGAGAGCAATGTCCAAAACATGAAATAAACTGTTCATCAAGGCCAAACAGAAGAAACAACTAGTCTACAGCAATTAGGGTGAGATGACTCATCGTCCACCCTATAAAGGAATATCTGACCCTCGGAGTTCGTCATACAATCACATTAGTGATAAGGGGAACTGGGGAAAATGGACCAGATACAGGGGAATGAAGTGACTAAGCTACCTTCCAGATGATGTCCACATTGTACAGAGAAAAACAAATATTCGGGAAGATCCAGTTACAGGTTTTACAATTTAAACATTAAATAAATCACGTATCACCCAAATGTCATTGGTTAAGCTTTATTAATTAATGGTCATGACTAAGAGACAGCTGATCTTCGTCAGTGAAAAAGCTACACAGATCATCTCACTCAGTTCTACACCCACCCTTCAATATTTAAAATGAATTAAATTGCTTGCTACATTTGTATAGGCACATTTAATTTGTAAGATACTTACATTAAACATGCAAACTTAAATCTGTCAAATTATCGCCACGCTCTACACATTTCGGAAATTTTTATGAAACTTATCATAACTTTAACCGACATGAATTTATAGTAAAACTCTCTAAATTTAATTTTTGAACTTTTGGAATTAACGGGAGTCGATCAACAAGAAACAGACAAAATCAGCTGATTGTCATGATCAGCTGCTTACTCAGCTGTTACGGACATTAGCGAAGGTCAGTTATATGACCTTGAACTCCATCGCTTTAAATGCCTGTTGATACGCTATGAGATTTCACTGATGCAAACTCCATAGTTATTTTCTTAGGCGCACTGCACTTGGGCACAAGCCTATAGGGGTTCAACTAATCATTTAATTAGTAGTTTAGATGTAAATTAAACACAACCTTGAATATTTAAATCATCTTTGTTAATCAGCTAAAGACGTTTTAAGGAAATTTTTCCATTTACAAGTAGGCCTACATGAATAATTACTTTTTACATACTATTTATTGTTATTTCACCAACGTTAGTAACCAAACGGCAAACATCCTTTTTGTCACCAAATAAAACAATCTACTGTATTTTATTCTTGTTTTGCGGTCAATATGTTCAGCACGAATTGTCAAATTCACATTGAAAACATTTTCTCAGCGCATAAACGCCTTGGACGTAAAATATGTTACAGAAGCATATTATCGATTAATAAAATCAATTATTGTAACACTTCTTGTTTTTGCCCTTACACGTCACAGTTCTGGGTGAAGTGAAACCCCCGATAAAATTTGATTGACGCTGCAACAACATTCTCACAGCTGTTTTCACTTTCGTTGGTCTGTTTTGGAATGTTAGCGCCCCTGTTTGTTTGTTGCCCCGAAACCCATAAACCTAAACCACCCCTAAACGTCGGCAAAGTTCGCTCGGTCTCGTGGGAATTCGGACAAAAAACCTCACAAGCGCCGCGATGAGATTCCTGAGCGCAAAAACTGTCGTAAAACACCAAGAGACCCACAGTCCATAGCGGTCCATTACTAGCAGTCCATGCTCGTGGACTTGCTCTAGATGTTATACGGTTTTGAGATGGACGAGAAGTTATTGAAATATATATTTACGTGAAACAATAAGGGTTTTCTATGTAAAATCCCATTTTCAACTAATATCAAATTTTTACAATCGATGTATCATTTTAAAGCTTGTGATCTAGCGGCTAGCGCACCTGCGAATGACAATTAAAAACATTTTCTTCGTGGCTTCTCCCTCCAGCGTTTTATTTAGTTTACAGAGTCTCAAAGATCCAGTTATGTTGACTAACTTTCATTTTAACGGGTTTACATTTGAATTGTAATTTAATAGCTGACCGTATAGTTGAACGTTTAAACACTGGGAGATTTTTAAGAAGAAATTCAGTTTGTGAAAATGGATTCCAAATATGCAACTTTCATTGTCAGTCGTAACTGTAACCTATTGCTATATAATGAAAAAAATAATAATTTTTGTAAATTAGTAGGTCTAGTTTTAATAACCTAAAAACCCTTCTTGAATAAACATAATTTTTGAAAGGTAAATGCACCATTCGTTTGCATCGGAAACAAGTTTTGAACCCTATAAAATGTAGGCCTACAATTTGTACAGGACAGTATTCTACCTGTTGCTAGTTTAATATTGAGCACACAACCCGTGCCCAGCGCCAAGCCAACCCATGCAACAATGGAATAATTCACAAAACGTGCAACAGCTCGGTAACCAGTGTTTAATATGTTGATGACAGGCTGTGGAACATACGTGGGCTGGGCTTTGTTTTAGGCCTCACCCTAGTTAAATAACAGGACATGGGTATGTTTCAAGGAACGTGGCTTGCTGCATGGCAATCGCAAGAGTTAAATTACATTACAGAATAGCAGTAAAATACTGTATGTAAGTGTAACAAGATATGAATGGTATGATATGATTCAAGTATTCGAGTATACAACGTTTTGGGTAATGGGGTATATTGGCGATAACCTCATTCGAGTGTCGATAAAGCCATTTAAATGTGATGTCACTCGATGGGGCTTTGCATTTAAAATTTTTGAGCTGCCCCCAAATCAAATACAGTATCTCTTATTTAGGGATCGGGGGCAAAATGTTGATACATAACGACTAGAAATTGTACTTTTATGATACATAAATTTGTAGATTTCCTAAGTCCTAAGTATCCTAAGTTTGCCTTACCCTGTCTACATTGACTATTTATTATTTACTACATCGCCTTCATTTTGCGTCGAGGAAATTTCAATAGTGGTAAACATAGTCAATGTGGTAACTCTCTTCATGAAAAAACAACATGTACTATGTACAAAATCATTGATGACATTTTTTAGGAATCCTGATGACTAGGCCTACACATGATGATTCAAGTTTATTGGCGGACTTATCTTGACAGAACGTGAGTGTGAGGCGCCGCCAGTTTCATTCACAGCTGGGACGATGACGTCATCTGATGACTCATTCATTCTAGTAGAACCACTTCCGGGAACCGGCGATCACATAGTTTGATTATCACTATCACTACTGTAGCAGTCTTTTTAATCCTCCTAGGTAGCAGTTTACTTGAGAAACATCTTACAACTTGTGACAAAAGTAAAACAATTAATTATTTATTGTTCTAGTTCATATATGGTTCTAGGTTGTCTACACGTTTACTTATTTTAATTTAGGGCAGATTTGAAACAAAAAACCCTAGTGTTGAGTCCAGAGAGTTCGTTTTGATTAGCTTACATGTGATGTACAACATTTTTGCCCAAACATATTGCTAAAGTAAAATGTTTAACTTAAGTACCTAGTAACATTGACTAAATTTACCATCAGCTTTTAAACTGTCCCAGTTTAAACTGCTGATCTAAGCATCACACAGATCATCAAACTCAATTAATTGTAGCCTACATTCTTTTCTTTACGATATTCAGCTCATGACGATAGTTGCTGTGTAGCGTTACTTATGGTTATGATAACGGGACGTGACCAAATATTTGGGGCTTCATATATATGACGTAACAAAGAGTAGCGTTACAAGACGCTACATAGAGTAATGTAAAGAATGCAGTTCCACGGCAGAGCAGTGTGCGACACGATACGAAGGTCGCATGACGTCACAGCTCACAGGTTCAAGGAACAGACAGACGACACTGGATATGTAACATGTAGCTATTCCTGGACTTGCGGTCAGTGTCTTTGGGCTGCATGCTACCGAGCAACTTGTATCACTGACACTGAATTAGATACTGCAAATACATTTTTTACTTTGTGAAATCTGATCTGTTGAAAAATAATCATACCGATGTGTTTCGATTAATTTTCACTTGACCAATCTGAAGTTAAATCTTTCCTTTTCATATTGACTCACTTGTTGTTTATTCGGAAGAGGTCTAGTGTAATTTGTCGACCAATAAAATACTTTACATACTCTCTTCATATTTCTCGTCCAAAAATGACATTACATTCAACCAGCCATTTTTATAACATAAATTTGTTCCCGTTTCTAAGCCAATGAAATTGAGCGATTGCAAATTACGCTATCAAATTAAATGAGCACAGATTTCTGTTAACTACGCCAACTTGTTATCCAAGCCAAACCGAAAAGAAAGACGCATGCTATAATGCTGTTGCATGAAACATAATCACAGTGACAAAATACCAAGGGAGAAATACAAGTTAATATACCATAGTAAGAAACTCCATTAAACTATGTTCTTAATGATTAAGACATTGGCTGTATCTTATCCTTATAGATGGGGGTTCACTTCGCTATCCAAAGACCAAAATAGCTCTACTGCACTGCTGCTAAGGGGCGGATCAAGTGATATAATTTTCTGTTTTTCTAGTGTTTTTGCGCGTTGGCGGACTTCACAACACATCTTGCAGACGACAAACATATGCTGTCTGCACACATGTTCACATTATTTATTTTCCGTCCTTATCCGGGTCACATCCACATCCTCATCCCATCATGGGGCCGCGTGGTTAAATTTATACATCGGTTATTATTTATATCCCAAAATAGTTGTAAAGGCAGAATAAGCCATATAGAAGGGTTTATAAAATCCTACAAACGTAATTTCCAACTTAAACACCATAATAATCGTCTCCAGCATATTTTATTACTCACTTACTCACTTGAAAAACTTATGACTGCTAGTCTGACCATACTACTGGACCGAATTACACGCAGGCTGGACAAAAAGCAAGGTCCTATATATGTGCAGGTTTTATTTGTATTTTGAAAAAATTATATTAATTGGGTCAAAAATGGAAATTGAACTTTTACTATATGGAGATTTAACATGGGGCAAATGTTTAAGCTTACGACAGCCACCCACACCATACTACTGGACCGATTTACACACGGATTGTGCCAAAAGAAAGGTTATCGGTCCTATATGTGCAGGTCTTATTTGTATTTTGAGAATATTTATGTTAATTGGGTAAAAAATGGAAATTCAACTTTTCTTATGGAGATTTTACATGGGGCCAATCCTATATTATTATTAATGGACAAGCTTGTTTATTGAAAAATTTTTACTCAGCTCCTGTGCATCGCAGGGAAAATCTACGCATATTGTAGGAAAGATATTTATATTTGCCTTTAGATGTGCAGAATCCCTTTATAAAATAAAATAGGGCTAAAAAGCACGAAAAATGAATTTAAAATATACAAAAAATTAACATTGGCCTTATGGGTTGCCATGTTGGTGACCAAATAACAACAAATTATAAACAGAAAATCTAAACAAATGGAAGAAATTCCAATCACATGTTTTATTTACAGAGTAGGGTGAAAATAGAGAAGTTTAAACGATACATACTTTTGGTTGGGTTTTCGACCACGGGGCGAGCTCTAGTTAATATTTACTTTCTTCTTATACTTGTGTTACATTATTGTAACTTAATTCTATTTTTAATCGTCTTGCACAGTGCGGTTTTAATTAGTTAATTTGTTTAAAATCTTAATTGTTTTTTATGACCAATCCTTTATTGACCCGTCTTCTTCTGTCATTAGAATACATTAAAATGATTGAAGAAGTTTACCATCTAATATAGTATTGTTATAAATTTTCATAGATTATTTGACCTAGGTCTATCATTCACGTTTCTATCTATAGCAATTTAAATTGATCTATTGATCAATAAAAAAGAAATTTTTTTTTCAACCTATTGAAAAACAAATTTTTCTCAGGGTAAATAACTATTATTAAATACCGTTGAGAAAATTGATCTCTACATGTGGTTTTGAAAGAGTTAAAGCTGAAAAGGGAAATAAAAACCTATGTTGATCTAGCTTCTTTATCAGTCGAGGTATCAGTCACCCCTCTATTGAAATATAACAAAAAGTTCACAAACCATGTTTAATGATATAAATATCATTGTTTCAAACCATAAAACCATTTTAATGGTCAATTAAGCTTGATTTTTAACCTGAATTATATTTGACTATAGATTAGACATACTTCCTCAAATAAAAGATGCTACGCAGCAATCTCTATCAATTAACTAGAGACAATAAATGTAAGAACAAAGCACACATTGTAAAATATATGGTATGAAAAAGGAAGAATTAACCTGAAACCAGCACCTTCAAGCAAATTTTTTGACACATTATTTTACTATTTTTCACTAAAAAAAAAACTTAGTTAATTTTCAGCAATAGCTGATCTATAATCTAGTAACTACCCTACCTATGTTATTTTGAAGTAGGTAGCCTATATTTTTCCCCATTATAAAAACTATGGGTAAAGATAGCAACAAAAAACCAAGATCAAACCGACAAATTTTATTTTTAACAATTGAGAAAATACAAAACAAACATTTTTTTTTTAGTTCAACTTCTATATCTGTGACAAAATACACACCTATAAATAGTTGAGGAATATAAATTAAAAATCAATTTTTAAACCAATAAATTCAACAATACAAAAAATAAAAGTATGTAGCCTAAGGAAACTTATTTTAAATAATTTATCAACCTCGTTTTTTATAAGAAAGAATCCATTTGGGTGTCGCAAAATAATTTTTAAGGTTACTGTAGACTCCCTCTTATGTGGACACCTTTTAACCGGACTACTCTCGGTAGAAGTGACATCTCTTTATCCGGATAATTTTAATCAGCAAATAGGCTAGGTTTAACCGGACTAACTTAGATCGACAGGAAGTGGGCGGTACTGAAACGACTGTTGTTGTGGGAAAGATTTGAGACCAGTTTCTAAATACAATGCTCTCCTAATTTTAAGTCAAATACTGTATAGAGTAACTTATATGCATTTAAACAGTCCGTTTTAACGAGATTTTGGGGACGTCGGTTTAACCAGAAAACCCATTATCTGGACTGGCCTCGGTCCCGAGGAGCCCGGATAAGAGGGAGTCTACTGTATATTACAGGCCTAGGTATCTTTAAACTTGCAAATATTTAATAATATAAAGAACAATCATCATTAAAAAAATGTATCTGGATAATGAGGACAATTATCACTATGAAACATACATAGCTTAATGTAGCCAAACGGTAACTTAGTTCATACCAAAGTTGAAAAGGCAACAGTAGTTGAAATATTAAATAGACTAAGCTAAATGTGATATTTAAAGTTATTAACCTACTAACAAATTGGAATCGCCAAAGGCTACATAGCCTAGATTTATAATAATAGGCTAGGCGAACCTACATCTTTAGCTTGATATAAACTGATATAGGTCCTATTAAGCGAGTTCAGGAATTTCCTTTAGCAGTAGTCACAATACACATTTTATCCTAACTAGTAGCCTTGATTCCAGTCTTCTGTTAAACGGTAGCCACAACTACTTAGATGCATGAATAATTTCAATGACGACTTCAATCATAATCAACACTATTATCATCCATTCAAGCCTCACGTGATGTCGATCGCTGAGGTGGGAGGTTAGAAGCTCCACTAGCTCCATACAGTGGTTCAATTTCTCATTCATTACTCTCGTCCTCCGAGGGATGTTGAAGTAGTTACAAAGTTGCAAATAAAGAGTTTCAAGATCGTCGTTTTCCCAATAAAAATCTGGTACATCCAAAAGATCTGATGATAGATTAATGGAGTGGCGGAGGGCAAACAATTCCCCGGTTTTGCATGTAACCTCTTTACGAGAAATCCTCAATTTCTTGCCACATTTCAGATCTTCAACCACATATTCTACCGAGTCGATGTACTGGTTGAGAGATGCTTCCCATAGCGCTAGTTTTACAGATAAAGACATGGCGTTAGAAAGAGTGAATTTTTCCAGGTCGATCTCCATATTACTTCTACCTTGTGCTTTGCTTAGGCAAAAGTTATTAGCGATTATCTGGCTCTTCTTGGCGGTGGTTGTGTAAGAATAGGTCATGAGTTCTCGTTCATTTAAGATAAGATCTTTCTTATACGAACCTATTTGATATCGCTTCAAGAAATCCAGAACACTTAAACATTCCAACTCCGGTGTATTCCAGAAGACAACAGATCCTTCTCTGAAGAAAAATATATGCCGGGGCTCTGGAGTCACTGGGTAGTTGGCAACCGCATGTATAACATCAGCACCACCCTTCGACAAAGGATCCTCCATGGATTCAATAGGTTTGTACACATTTTGTTCAACCAATTTCTCTTTGATCTTTTCCAGATTGTATTCCTCACATGTTGCATAAGCGGAGACCTGACAGGCTCCTATACCTCTTTTATCCGAAGTTGAATCTTCCGGTGCTATCTTCCTTCGTTGTACTCGTTTGGCTTGTGTTTTCACATTCTCACTAAACTGTCTGAAGCCAACTGTTAAAGAAGAAAGTAATTTTCTTTCTGGAAGCTTATTTCCGTTGCCCGTTAAAGGCCGGTTAAGGTTATTAAAAGTAGAAAATCCGAGAAATATGTATTGTCTGTGACATTGAGGCAATGAACACCAATTAAAGAGGAAAAATTTACCAAATCGGGCATTAGAAAATGATATATTTCTTGAAACTAACGCCATCATTAGACAAATGTACCAGGAGTGATATTAGGCCTAAGGATTAAAAGTAATGATAAAGTCTATGACTTCCAGGGCTTTCTTACCTGGGACAAAGTAAGAAGTGGGCTATCTTGCAACTGGGGCATTATGAAGTGGGTAGACGACTACTTAGAGAAGCTTATTGTTATCCATTCCAACAAATGATTTTGCACTGAGTTGACATGTCTTCAACACTTTTATCTTGTTTGCATCAGAGAAAACAGGTGTTCCAAAAACTGTTGTTATGTAGGCCTGGTGCATCAATGATGAAAGTCCTTCCTATCAACCTCTTGTGGGTTTGAAGAATCTACACTGCAGCACTCAAGTCTTAGCAACCAAACAGACACGAAAATGAACACTAGAACACTTATTGATAAGTAATGAACTCGTTTTATAGGATCAGATGAAACAGAAGGAAGAGAACGGCTGTGGATGACATAAAAAACTTGACGACCAAACTAACTATGGCAGCCGACAAAATAACCACACCAATCCGCACCACCGAACTCATCCACTCCGACTGAGTCCGACTCCGCCTGCCCGTTCCGTTAACCTCGCAAGCGCAAGCGCAACTAACTCCACTCTCCACTCCCACTCCAATCCAAACTCCGTCTCAATACCGTTCCGTGACCTGTGTTCCAATTTCAAACAGCTGTTCTGTTGTTGTGGCCAATCAAGTTTTTGACGACCGTCTGTTTATAGAAATTCTTCTTCAGTAACAGCTCCAGCTACTTTTAATGTAACGGTTGTGAGATGTCACGCTAATTAATTGTGGTGGGCAGTTGTTTCTATTTCTGTTACTTTGGAACGAACCCGTTGATAGATCGATTATCACGCTAACTATTCGAAGATGTGCTTGTAGTCAGATTTTTTTTTAAATCAGATTGTCATACCGTACTTGGTACAGTGACGTGAAGCTGGCCCGCCCATTCCAGCACACTTTTTTTAATGTATACAAAAAAGTGTGCTAAAAGTGTGCTCTTTATAACTGCTATTAAAAAAAGTGTGCTCTTATAATAATGATATAATCAATTGTATTTGGGCGGGCCAGAATCACGACTGGCCTGCCCATTTCAGCTACAGATCTATAAACCATACCAAAAAACTGTGCTGAAAGTGTGCTCACAGGAATCATTAATAAAAAAAGTGTGCCTCCCCCGTTACTATACTAACAACCCCTAAATGGTAAGGGTAATAAAATGACCCAGCCCGCCCATTTCAGCTACAGATCTATAAACCATGCCAAAAAACTGTGCTAAAAGTGTGCTCATGGGAATCATTAATAAAAAAAAGTGTGCCGCCCCCGTTACTATACAAATAACCCCTAAATGGTAAGGGTATAATAAAATGACCCAACCCGCCCATTTCAGCTATAGATCTGTAAACCATACCAAAAAACTGTGCTGAAAGTGTGCTCACAGGAATCATAAATAAAAAAAAGTGTGCCGCCCCCGTTACTATACAAACAAACCCTAACTTGTAAGGGTAATAGAATGACCCAGCCCGCCCATTTCAGCTACAGATCTATAAACCATGCCAACAAACTGTGCTAAAAGTGTGCTCATGGGAATCATTAATAAAAAAAGCGTGCCGCCCCGTTAGTAAAAAAATAACCCCTAATTGGCAAGAGTAATAAAATGAAGAATCCTGTCTACACCATCGTGAGATTTTTGAAGGCCTACTTCCTTCTTTGAACTACTTTTATCTTACTCTGCCAATGCATTATTTGTTGATTAACGCCAATTTAATTGATTTTGCACACCCTAATTTTGCAAAGGAATTGTAGGCCAATAACTTAGATGATTATTATAGAAAAGAAAAAAAGGTCTCAATAAAAAACTTAAGTCCCATGAATAAAGGGAGTATATTTATTCGTACAGTTGCTGCAAATAACCAAGTTATTATAACAAACATAATCTTAAACATGGATACAATACTTCCCTTAGAAGGGTTAAAGCTTAGCATTTAATAATTTTGTCAATGTCTAAAACCACAGCATTCAGTTTCGGTAAATGTATCCAGGCTAAGGTAGCGATAGTAATTTAGGGTACATAATAAATTTTTTACGACAAGAAACTGGTAACCTACAACATGGAATAAACAATTATAGGAGTATAAGTTTGAAATAAATATTTTTTAAATTTATCAAGATTACTAGAGTATACTACAGTAAAATATAAGCTTGCTAGTTTTAGAAGAATTCTTCGTAAAGTAAAGATAACAATTAATCTGTTCAAATGTATGGTAGAATGTGCCTGGCCGCCTGGCTTTGTATATAAAAAAATATTTCCCAAGTGTATGCATGTTGGTTTATGTTTTGAACAGAACTAGGCCCACACACTCCTTACACTTTGCAAATAAATGTAGATTATTCAAAATCAATAGAATATATAGATTATCACTGCAATCTTAATAAACCATAGATTATAATGGTGTAACCCATTATCTATTGAATTCTCTGAATAATTTTAAGTATAGGTGTACCATAATTGATTGTAAATTTTCTAAGATTACAAACAGCATTATATACATTAAAAAATCTAGCTTTTAAAAATTGGGAGTCCCATAATAAAGCTGTTAACTTTAATCATTAAATAGGTAAATAAAAACTATTTAAAAAGATCTGTCAGGCTAGAAACCAATCAATATGTGTATGTAATTTGTATTAGTTTTTTTTTTAATAAGTAATTTTCACGATATCTAAATATATAAAAGGCAAAGCCCTCACTGACTGACTGACTCACTCATACTCACTCACTCACTCACTCATCACTAATTCTCCCACTTCCCATTTACCTAGGAGGCTGAAATTTGGTACACCGATTCTTTGGGCATTAAATAGGAAAACTAAGTAGTTTTTATTCTGATCGGGGATTCGGGCTCTGCCCCAGTGGCTCTGGAGTTTCCCATGTTAACCTTATGATTTTTCATATTTAAAAGGAATTTCTTAACAGCTGTTTCAATTAAACAAGTTGGTTCTGTTCTATGATGTTCAATAACATTAAAGTTACAAGGATTACCAACAGGGTGCAGCACTATTATTTTTTTTTTTAATTTATGACTACAGCCAATTTGCAGCCAAAAGGTGAGTGAGCGTAGCGAACGAACTTCAATCTGGAAGCGAGTTAGCGTAGCGAACGAGCTAACCTGAAGGCAAGTGAGCGGAGCGAACAAGCTCCAACCTAAAGGTGAGTGAGCGTAGCGAACGAACTTCAACCAGGACGTGATTGAACGAGCTAACTTGTGAAGTTAAACGGGGCAAAGCCCGCGGGTACAGCTAGTATTAAAATATGTTAAACAATATTCCTTTCTATTAAAACCAAAATAAAAAAGTTACATAATGCTCCTTTTCGTATGTAAACACTTTTATTTTCTTGACATTTGAATTAAAAACAAAAATAATATGACATTTAAAGTCGCAGTTGGGCCATGGCTAATCATTAATTCTGTAGCACTTAAATAGTTTACAAGCTGCTGGGGTGGCGGGCAGGTTGACTATCCAGACTATGTGTATGTGTAGCTAAATTACATACGATTGGTAGCGGGGACACTTTTTTAATTAATGGTTCCTGTGAGCACACTTTTAGCACAGTTTTTTGGCATGGTTTAGAGATCTGTAGCTGAAATGGGCGGGCTGGGTCATTTTATTACCCTTACCATTTAGGGGTTATATTTGTTTAGTAACGGGGGTGGCACACATTTTTTTTATTAACGATTCCCGTGAGCACACTTTCAGCACAGTTTTTTGGTATGGTTTATAGATCTGTAGCTGAAATGGGCGGGCTGGGTCATTTTATTACCCTTACCATTTAGGGGTTGTTTGTTAAGTAACGGGGGCGGCACGCTTTTTTTTATTAATGATTCCCATGAGCACACATTTAGCACAGTTTTTTGGTATGGTTTACAGATCTATAGCTGAAATGGGCGGGCTGGGTCATTTTATTACCCTTACCATTTAGGGGTTGTTTGTTAAGTAACGGGGGCGGCACGCTTTTTTTATTAATGATTCCCATGAGCACACTTTTAGCACAGTTTTTTGGTATGGTTTACAGATCTATAGCTGAAATGGGCGGGCTTGGTCATTTTATTACCCTTACCATTTAGGGGTTGTTTGTATAGTAACGGGGGCGACACACTTTTTTTATTTATGATTCCTGTGAGCACACTTTCAGCACAGTTTTTTGGTATGGTTTACAGATCTATAGCTGAAATGGGCGGGCTGGGTCATTTAATTATACCCTTACCATTTAGGGGTTATTTGTATAGTAACGGGGGCGAAACACTTTTTTTTATTAATGATTCCTGTGAGCACACTTTTAGCACAGTTTTTTAGCATGGTTTATAGATCTGTAGCTGAAATGGGCGGGCTGGGTCATTTTATTACTTTTACCATTTAGGGGTTGTTTGTATAGTAACGGGGGCGGCACACTTTTTTTTATTAATGATTCCTGTGAGCACACTTTTTTGGTATGGTTTATAGATCTGTAGCTGAAATGGGCGGGCGAGTCGTGATTCTGGCCCGCCAAAATACAATTGATTATATCATAATTATTATAAGAGCACACTTTTTTTAATAGCAGTTATAAAGAGCACACTTTTTTGTATACATTAAAAAAAAGTGTGCTGGAATGGGCGGGCCAGCTTCACGTCACTGTACCAAGTACGGTATGACAATCTGATTTAAAAAAAAATCTGACTACAAGCACATCTTCGAATAGTTAGCGTGATAATCGATCTAGGTTGCCTGTGACCTCTTGAGACTAGACAGACGAAGAATTAAATTAATTGTTGAACTGATAACTGGTCATGGAAGATTCAGGAAACATCTACAACGGATGGGCTTATATGATGGTGAACCGATCTGTAGGTACTGTGATAGGTCAGAAGAGACAGCTGATCACTTACTCTTTGATTGTATTGAGCTCTCTGACGCTAGATCGATAACTCTTGGAAATATGGCTAGAGGTAGATTTCTTCCTGAGGATGAACTAATTGGGAAGCTACAGGCATTCATTGGGCGCCTCAACTTGTAGGTCAACAAGAAAGCAATTAAGTATCTGGGGTGCGCAATAATTCGATTTCGGATGAAGTGCTTTAAGGTCTCGACCTGCCCCTGTCAGATAAGATAAGATAAAGTGTGCTGGAATGGGCGGGCCAGCTTCACGTCACTACTTGGTACTTGTTCATTTTTAGTACCAAATCGAAATCACCCATGGCATGGATGGCTCAGGGTATCAATTTAGGAGAGGAAAAATTCCATCCTAAGATCCACGAAATTAGCTAAGTTATACCATTGACTATTACGTTATTGGTTAAACTGTACATCTGCATTAGATAAGTTATATTTTTTTAAGATACGTGCTGAATCACAACTCAACATTTAAGGAAAAATATTTTTTTTCAAAATCCACTACTTTAATTAGGCAAGATTTGTGTGTTACATTTCTGACTATTTGACACGAAGGGTAAATTTCAGCTACTGCTAGTTGCGTTCGATGGTTTGGTTGGAACATGGAATTTGTAGCCAGGCCCGTGGTTTGCGTAATACACTACATGGCCAAGGGTTTCGAGAGATAGTTGCACCCCTCCCCCAACCTCTTGTGGGGAATTTTTCTCCTCCTTGCGCTCCTAACCAACCTAAAACCTCTTGCAATCCTGGGTCAAGGCCCTTTTAATAAACCCAAACCGATCCTGTTTTTATTCAGATTTTTCAGCTGACAAGATGTGCTGTCATCGTCATCATTCCCTGTGACGTGTGTAAGACCACCAAACTGAGAAGGGTGTGGCTGTTTTGTTGGATGTGGTGAAGAGCGGGAGGAGTGTGGAATCGGGAACTTTCGGTCGTGGCTCTACGCTATCTTTCCTCCCCACAGTGGTCCTTGGGATTATAAATATGTCTCTTTTGGATTATATTTTGCAACACTTAGTAATTATAGTATGGTTAAGTTTTTAGGAAAATGTTTATTATTTCTTGTTATCATAATTTATGCATTTATATTTGCCTCCGACAGAGAGAGAGTAGGGGTTTTCAATTCAACCTAGTGGGGTCAGCACAATGCCCATTGGTGAACTTGGCGGAAGGATATTTTTGCAAAGTTTTAGCGTCGCATCAGGACACTTGCCCATTCTGTCGTTTGCCAGGTTTACCTAACACATGTCACTTAATTCTTTCCTTTCTTTCACACATAATTAATTCTTTCTGCCATTTCGGCTTTCCCTCTTATAGTTGTTTTAATTCTCTAGTATTGCCACTCCCGTGGCCCCTTTATACAGTATTTATAACATTTTCACCTCTTTAAATTAAATTTATTTCTTATAAACCAGTGTAAAGTCAGTTTAGCAGTGAATCCTCCCTTTCCAGTCAACCAGGGTCGCATAGGAACAACATTTTGTGAACGCTCATTTGGACCTGATGGACTTTAGATATGTGCGTTATTCCGACATGAAGATCAAGACACCAACATACGAAGATAGTGTCAAGTGTTGTGCCTTCGTCTTGAGGACATTCTACCGTTTTACCTACCATCGCAACTCGACCCCGCGGCCGCTCCCTTGCCGCTCACGACGTCCTTTGACATAACACCAAAGGTACACTCATACATCATTCGTCTTAATTAACACCATATTAATCAAGTACGGGGTGGCCCAAAAAATAGGGACAATTTAAAAATGTCATTACTCAGCAGTTATAAAGGCTGGAGAGTTTGTTGATGCGGCAAATGAATGTTTAATAATAATAATAATAATAATTTTCGATGAAATGGCGACCATACAAAGTTGGTATTTTAAGCCAAGTATGAATGGAGATGAGTGTAGGATGAGTGGTGCGATCTTGTAGTCCTGTTAGTGACTAAGGCCGACATATTCCTTAGACACAGCTGTTAATTAATAGCCCATACAGCTAATGGCAACTAAGGGACCTACAGTTTATAGTGGAATCCGAACCACATTTTTGCCTTGGTATAAACGAATTGGTCTAATTATCAGGATAGTACTGCGGATAGTCGTAGTACTCACTCGTGCGGACGTTAATCCACACCAGAGAGTATCGCATCCACAGTGAATGCCTATAAATATGCACAATTTGATGCCATTTAGTGTATAGTTACTATGTATCATCAATGGTTACCGCAACATCATGCCTTTGTCCTAGAGACTTTTTTGAAGAATAATTTGTCTATCATTTCTACTCAACGTCAATTTCGTGTTCACTTCAATGTTGGCCGTAATGGTGCAACCCCAAAACAAAAACTATTCAAAGTTGGGCAAGTAATTTCCAGAACACGGCTTCTGCACTCAAAATCAAACCTAGTGGGAGACCTCAGACTGTTCGAACGCCGGAAAACGTTGAAATGGTTTGCGCGAGTGTGCTGCGTGTCCTAAGCGTCGAGCGTCCTAAGTGATCCGTTTGCAGAACATTGAATTTGAATTTAAATTTGCATAGGTTTGATTTTATACCATCTAGATATACCATCTTGATCTGATACCATCTAGATGGCAAAGATGAAATTAAGTGTCTATATAAATATGATGGAGGGAGTTCAGAAGTATTTGTAAATATCTGCATAATGTGTAAAACGATAGTAAAACCTCACTGAAATCATTCTAAGCTAAACGGTTACCAAGGTACCTACTCAAAGTTTTAAAATCAATATCCAAAATTGATCTACAACTCTTCAATTAATTGCTATTGCTACAAAAGCATTTTATTTCAATACTTGCTGGTGACATACCACTAACTCAATGCACAAACTATACTGTCAATGGTTATACTTTTTAAAGTATTATGCTACTAAGTATTAAAGCACTAAGAGGCTATTAAGTAGGGCTCAAGGTAATGAAAATTAAAACTCATTATTAAACAAAATATTTAAAAAAGTTTTATTTTATCATTGGCACATGATGATGTTATAAACTAGAAAAAACCGAAAGTTCTAAAATATAGATTTATAAAATAGTTATGCTTCATCTACTGTGGTACTTCTAATATTTTACCCATTTCTATATTAAATACACAACAAAATTTATCTTAATATGATAGTTTCTAATCAGTCTTAAATTGTTTTAACAGTCAGTTATCACAATTGGTAACAATAGGAAATTCTGCAATTTAAAATGTAACACACACTGCAATAACCTTACCAGCAAACGTGGGATGAATAAAAATGTCAAAACTTGTTTCCCTACAATTTTACATGGATAAACAAAGAAATAAGTAAACAAATTGAGTTATTTATCAAACATACTGAATGGAATAGCACTTACTTTTTCATCTTAATAAAACAGCAGTGTAAAAATTTTTAAAGAACATTTCTTTGTAAAAAACGCTTTAGGCTTCTTGCACATTCACCAATTTCAGACGTCCAAAATTAGTGAACGCATTTTAAGGTGAATATAAAATAATACAGGATGAGTGTAGAATGAAGTGGTTGATCAATGAAGCCTTCTACTAACTGATGTAAGGACTGACTAAGGGCCATTTAAACGCTCGAAGATCAAGAGCAGCAGCTGTGTCCAGTTTCTAACCATAAAAAAGTAGCATGGACTGTTTAAAATGGTTAGTCTCAACGTTTTAAAATGGAAAACTTACTAAGCAAAAAAATTATTAAAACCTCAAAAATTTAACAAAATTCGACAATTCTGAAACAAATATTGCTACTATAATCAAGCTAGGCCTACATAATATTTTAAAATATCAACCTTTATGACTTTTTACCTTTGCATAACTAATTGATCATGTTGACCTCCTCTTTTAAGGCACTTGCTACACTCGGCACCAAGGATGAAGTTCCTGAGGTTCCGATCCGGAACAGTTTGGGGTCGAGCCATTCGTCTCCGAGCTCCTGTTGGATCATGATCAACCAGCTGATTGCTTGCTCGGCTGTTCTGATTCCTCCAGCTGGCTTCAGCCCAACCTGCCACGGAATACGGATTTAATTAATGATGTAACAAGATGTAACAGGAGCTTAGGTGGATATTTTTGTGGGGGTAGCAGGCTAACCTGAGTATAGGAAAGAGTCCAAACTGGCATTAGAAGCAGAAACACTTTACAATTCACACCAAAATCAGAATGTTTGTTTATAAAGTGTTCTGTCTTTTGCCAGAGTGGGTCCTTTACATTCAGGTAAGCCTGATATTCGCACAGAAACTCTACAACTGCCTAGTTGGTTTCTATAACGTAATGTAATGTATGATGAATGATTTTTCTATAATGAAGCTTGTTATTATTTTTAATTTTATGCAAAGCAGATAGGTGTGCGACTAGTTCCAGTCGACAATGAAGCGTAACTTTTAACAACAACACAAACTTTTAAAGGACAATGGTCCTTTAGTTTTCATAATCCACAATAGTTTATAAATAGGCTAGCTTTTAGAAATGCACACATAGACAATACCTTGACGCCAGTTTTTTTGTAGAACTCTCTAATCGCTTGACACATGACCAGCCCCTCATGCATTGACATAGTGGTTGCTTCTTTGCCTGAAAAATGAAAATGTTGCAATAGAAATATTTAAAATCTACAATAATTGAAGAATGTAAATTGGCTACTATTGGGATCTACTCATGTGTCTAAATTTACAAGTGTAACATTGTCAGTGAAGCAGGCCCAGTATTTTTTTTTTTTTAATCTACAGAGTATCATTGACCTAAAGTAAAACTGAAAACAGTTTGTTAATCAAACCTTAAATCTATTTGCCGAAACACTACCGGTATTAGAAAGATTGTTGAATATGCTACGGGATCTCAGAAGATGCAGTGCAGTTAGTTGAGTCTGCTACAGTTATTAGCTTGACAACCCTTAAATTAATGGAATGCTTGAATCACATTTCAACAATGATCTGTTGGTAGTAAAAACAGTACCCATACACAACCAACAACAACAAACAGTACCCAGTGGTTGTCCTACAGTACTTCACTTAATTATGAAAAAGTAAATTAAAACAATAAAATTACCCAACAAAACCAATAGCAATAATTAAGATTGTAATATAATGATTGTAATTTTTCAGCAACAATGACATTTAATTAAACTAAACAAAGGGAAAATGACCAAGTTTGATAAAGTTATGAGATTCAAACATGATCTCAAATTAACTTACCAGTAGAAGTTTTAATGAAGTCAGCGCCGGCGAGCATAGCGACGACTGAAGCCTTATAAACGTTGGTCAAGGAGCCGCACTCCGTGACGGAGAGTATGACCTTTAGAGTAGCCTCGCCACAGGCCGCTCTCATCTGCACCAGCTCATTGTACAGCTCCGCCCAGTGACCCCTCAACACGAGGCTACGGTCTATCACCACATCAATCTCATCTGCACCCATGGCCACAGCGTAGTAGATCTCAGCGATGCGGGTGTGCAGTGGGAACTGTCCGGTCGGAAACCCAGCAGCGACTGAAAAATCACGGTTGTGAGTAGGCTACAGAATATGTTACGATGTAACTAAGTATCCGTAGTTGCTGGTTGTATCATGAGAAAAGTCAAAAGGTATTCAACGGATCAAAACTGGGCCCAGCTTTTCTAGATCATTTGACTTTAAATGGATTTGACAAAATAAACAACTGATCTTGGCCAGTAAATAACAAAGCTACTATTTCATTTAAATTCTAAACTCATTCTTCATTCTTCTTTGCCATAAAATATGCACTCTGTTGAGTCGAGCTACATAATCACATCTAATAAATCTAATCCAATCTTTAATAGCAAAGTAATATTTTAAGTGGGAACGTGTAGATAAATAACAAATAAGTCAATCAATAATTTGCAGGTAATCGGGTTGCATGTGCACACTATGGGCCCAATAGATAATTGTGCCCTCCCCCTCTCCTGCAGGGCGATTTTATTCTTCCTTGAGCCCCCGACAACCCATAAAATCTCTTGCCCCCCTGGACACGGGCCCATTTATTACAGAGGCTCTGATTACCAGCTTAAAGCTTTAAAAAATGCTCTCGTCAATAGCTACAAAGATCTATACTTTTAAAATCATTTGAAAAGGAACTCAATAATTTTAAAGTTAACTACCGGTACGTAACAGAATTCAGATAAACTTGGATTCCAGCTCTAATTAAAAAAGGCAAGAAAAGGTTTTTGAAGCTGTCTTTTTTTTCCTAGGACGCCAGGCACGAGCCCGGAAATGTTTTTCACATTACTTCAGGCTAGACCTAGGGGTTGCGGCATTATCACATTGATAAAATCCATTGGTGATTTGCTGGGATTTGAACCCGGGACCTCTGGAACCAAAGTCCCGTGCTCTAACCACTAGACCAGGTCACTCCCCCGCTGTTTCGTAGTATGTTATATTACTGTTATACATTCACTAAAATATGCCAAAATCTCTTTTCCAGTTTCATGATGAACCCTTGGAAAAAGTAACACATATCACTACTAGAAACTAAGTTAGATTTGTAATTAGACTGTAAATAAAAAAAAATAGTGATAAATCCCTAATACGTTCGCTACCGCAATAGTACTATGGACCAGCGACACACATATGCAACAGTCGGTTCCCACACATAGATTGTCGTCGTATATATGCGACAGCTGGTCACATTAAAGTAGACTGATGTTGCATATTTACGTCGGTGTCCAATGTTATTAAAAAGCTTATTATCTTCATAACGCTCATTTTAAGGCCCTGAATTCTCTGTAGTAGTCTACAGGGATGTCTGTCCCATGTGCCCATCACTTGGTCTGTGGATATGATGATTAGTGATGTCATATGATAGTTGGCCAAACTGTTTTTTACTTTGCTGCATCACTGGCCTGTGGTCTGTGTGTACTGTTAACTAAGTGACACCCGGTCTATGTGTAATATTAAAATGTATACCTCGTGTTGTGGCAATAACCGCAGTGTCGCAAATATGAGGCGATCGGCAGCCAACGTGTTAAACATAATTTTACAGTATCAAGTGAAAAATACCTGAAGCCACAAGAACAGTATTGTTGACACCAAGGGACTTGATAGCTGAAACTGCATCCCGGACTCTGGAAGGGTACACGCACACAGCGGCTAGCTGGACTTGCAGATTCTGATTTTTTAGTGGAAAAGCAGCCTGAAAGACAAATACTAATGTAGTATGGTCAGTATTTATTAGGCCTACCAAACTCTGAAATAGGACTACAAACAGTAGATAAAATACAAAATGATCATAAAAATAGGCAGTGGCGGTTCTGGGACTTTGTCAAGGAGACCCCCAGGGGGGTTCCGGGGACCCTCGGATAATTTGTTACTGTATTTTTAAAGCAGTTTGGTCACTTTTAAAGCTAGCCTACGTTGGTATTATACAGAGGCCACATATTTGCAGTGCGTTGCATCGGTTATGTTAGGTTGGGTTATCAAAAATATGTTTGTAGGACTTTCCTCGTTTTGTTATGAATCGAACGATACCAGATGAGTCATACTATTTATGATGTAACCTAACCTAACATAACCGCCACAGGGCACTGTATAAGGGAGGCCTCCATATAATACCAAAGTACCATATTTATATTTCCAGGGTACGATGGGAGGGTTTTAGCCCCTAGATATAGCTCCCCCCTCCCTGGAACTGCCATTGAAAATAGCCATTATTTTCATGATTAGGCTAAACCTTTTATGACTATGACCTAACATAGAGCCCTTACCAAGAATAACCAATCGTAAGAATAGCGGTTTAAAGATCACGTGAAAACCTTCTTAGACAATCAACATTTTATTTTGATAAACAAACCTACATACTTAACTTGGCCTAAGTTAAACAAAAACCAAACATCCAAAACTCAATTTAGGCCTATTGATGAAATAACTTCTTGATCAGCATTGTACGAGTTATTAAATTTACGGAAAATAAATAAAAGAAACGCATTATAATAACACTTAAACATATATTTACACTTATACTGTTACGAATTCGCCTATTGGGTCTGATGATGATTAGAGTGTCCAATCGAAATCGATCACCACTTAACATCTTTTTTGTAGGCTATATTTAACGTCTTGTGAGTAACAGTATAAGCATAAATATATGTTTTAGGTGTTATTATAAGCCGTTTCTTTTATTTACTTTCCGCCTATCAATTGTAACAATCGACAAATAAGACAGCTAGTCGGATAATGTCTGTGAAACTGCCAATAAACCAACATTAAGCTATGACGTCACGTCAGATCAGTAGATCAAGAAGGCCGTGGCATCAAAACTTCCTAACCTCAAATGCATGTATCAAAACTTTCTAACCTCAAACACATGTGTCACATGTCAAAACTTCCTAACCTCAAATACATTTTATGTTTAAATTACACCTTTTGAGCAGTTATTAAGTGTTTGTTTTACTAGTATACCATTTTTATGTTAATGCGGTGCCGAAATAAAGTGCAATGACCACTAATAACACTTGTTTTTATTCCATTGATATGTAGGCCTACTTCCACTAACCTCAAAGTGCATTTCACACTACAAACATACATCTGACTAGATTTATGTAGATTACTTTTATGGATTATGTTACATTATAAGTCAATACATGTGATAATAAAATAGCATGCCCATACGATGCTTATGATGGTTTCTATATGTGGTAACAGTTAGACCTGCTCCTTACCCAACTACCGATTTAACAGATTAAAAAAAAAACAATTATATTTTAAAATTCGCTCGATAAATTTTCATTATTTTAATGGAGAATGTTATTTACACGTCTACACATGTTATAATAAAATGGCAAGCCCATTCGATGCTTATGATGGTTGCTATGTGTGGTAGAAGTTAGGCCTGCTCCTTATTGAGCTACCGATTTTTTACAGATTCTAAAAAAATTATATTTCAAATTTAGCTGGATAAATTTTCATTATTTTTATGGAGTATGTTCTTCACACGTTTACACATGTTATAAAAAAATGGCAAGCCCATTCGATGCTTATGATGGTTGCTATATGTGGTAGAAGTTAGGCCTGCTGCTTATTGAGCTACCGATTTTTACAGATTCTAAAAAAAATTATATTTCAAATTTGGCTCGATAAATTTTGATTATTTTTATGGAGTATGTTATTTAGACGTATACACATGTTATAATAAAATGGCAAGCCCAGTCAATGCTTATGATTGTTGCTATGTGTAGTAGAAGTTAGGCCTGCTCCTTATTGAGCTACCGATTTTTACAGATTCTAAAAAAATTATATTTCAAATTTAGCTCGATAAATTTTCATTATTTTTATGGAGTATGTTCTTCACACGTTTACACATGTTATAAAAAAATGGCAAGCCCATTCGATGCTTATGATGGTTTCTATAGTTGGTAGAAGATAGTCCTGCTCCTTACTGAGCTACCGATTTTTCAGAAGAAAAAAATTATATTTCAAATTTCGCTCGATAAATTTTGATTATTTTTATGGAGTATGTTATTTACAAGTATACACGTGACATAATTAAATGGCAAGCCCATTCAATGCTTATGATGGTTTCTATAGGTGGTAGAAGATAGTCCTGCTCCTTACTGAGCTACCGATTTTTCAGAAGAAAAAAATTATATTTCAAATTTGGCTCGATAAATTTTGATTATTTTTATGGAGTATGTTATTTACAAGTATACACGTGACATAATAAAATGGCAAGCCCATTCAATGCTTATGATGGTTTCTATAGGTGGTAGAAGATAGTCCTGCTCCTTACTGAGCTACCGATTTTTCAGAAGAAAAAAATTATATTTCAAATTTGGCTCGATAAATTTTGATTATTTTTATGGAGTATGTTATTTACAAGTATACACGTGACATAATTAAATGGCAAGCCCATTCAATGCTTATGATGGTTTCTATAGGTGGTAGAAGATAGTCCTGCTCCTTACTGAGCTACCGATTTTTCAGAAGAAAAAAATTATATTTCAAATTTCGCTCGATAAATTTTCATTATTTTTATTGAGTATGTTATTTACACGTATACACGTGTCATAATTAAATGGCAAGCCCATTCAATGCTTATGATGGTTTCTATATGTGGTAGAAGTTGGGCCTGCTGCTTATTGAGCTACCGATTTTTACAGATTCTAAAAAAATTATATTTCAAATTTGGCTCGATAAATTTTCATTATATTTATGGAGTGTGTTCTTTACAGGTCTACACATGGTATAATAAAATGGCAAGCCCATTCGATGCTTATGATGGTTTCTATATGTGGTTTGTAGTTGATCCTGTCCTTTACTAGGAAGATACACTCGTTTGCATCGCTCAATCACGTCGTGGTTGAAGTTTGTTAGCGACGCATACTCACCTTTAGGTTGGAGTTTGTTCACTGCACTCACTTGCCTTCAGGTTTAGCTTGTTTGCTACGCTCACTCACCTTATGGTTGCAAATATAAATAATAAATAGTAATTCATTTATTAACAACATTTAATAACAAAATTAATTTCTAAAGGGAATTTTCCATATACCGTACCTTATGTTTTAACCATAATTTTTACTTGTAATAATTTTACCACTGGGTAAATTTACCTTAATTAAACTTATTTTTAAAAATTTCACTTTATATTAATTTTAATGAGGTTTTCATTATTTAGCTAAGCCTTTACATTATATGTTACAGTGACAATTTTTAGTGTTTTTTAGATTGCAGCCTCCTCCTCCCCTTATAGCTGCTCCTTACCTCGCCATAATTTTACCACTGGGCCATTTTATCTTAAGTAAGCTCACAAATTGCCAACAATGGTTTATCTTTATGTTTAGGCTTTACATTATATGTTACATTGAATATTTAAATTTTTGTATTGCAGCCTCCTCCACCCCTTTATAGCTGCTCCTTACCTCGCCATAGTTTAAACCCTTACCACTGTTTCATTTTGACTGTAGGCCAATATTAGATATAAAAACCTTGAGCATGATTTTAGTAAATATTAGTAAGATTTTTAACAGTGTTCTCATGTGGTTTTTAATGTAATAATGATAATCACTGTTTAATTTAAATATAAATTTTACAGCCTCTAATTTTCAAAGACTTAGAGACAGTGAATGAAGGCAACCTATTACTCTTATTTTTGTTGTTGTAAATATTTAGTTTGGTAGTACCTGCATAAAATACAAAAGAAATCTATGTGTTCTAACACTTGAGTAGAACATGGCACATCAGGTGGTAAGCAATTTCCACCACCTTTCTTACTAGTGTGAAACCACCTTTTACAAGCAGTACATTCAACGCAAAAGTCATTTTGGTTTCTTGGTGAGTCGGGAAATTGTACATTGCAAATGTAACATGTATTAACCATATAGCCTGAATAGCTAAGGAGCTTTTTGAATAACAAAATTCTATGTTGGTCTGCATCAAACATCAAGTCTATTGAACCATTTGTTTTTAATTGTTCTATGAAATACAAAATGAATACACCACAATTGTAACTGTCAGTTTGAACAGGATGTCTTAAATGGCCATGTTGCCATGTTTTGACTAAGTCATCAAACTTAGTGTTGGTTATGTTTGAGTAAAATTTGAGAAAGTTATTAAATATATACTTTTTTCTGTTAGGATTGACAAAATCTGATGAAGGATCAATAAGGTAAAATGTATGGTCCTTCACGTTTGCATAGCCTAAAACCCAGTGTACGTTATCAATGTTCAATGGGAAAAATAGCTGTTCTGCAACAGAAATATCTGCAATTGATTTTGTAATCAACCAGTGGTCAGGTTTGATATATTCTCCTTGGACAAGACTTAACGTTGCAACATTGTCATGAATTATTGAACTGTTATGGTTGTCTTTTCCCATGAGCATAAGCCCTACAGCCTCTATGACAGAGTTGTCCAGCCAAGATTTGCCCCGTAACAGTTCAATATCATTAATGTACAAGCAACACTTAGAGTTGTTTCGACCTTCGATGGAACAAACAATGTAATTGTTTCTCTGTGTTAATTGAGTATAATAGTTAGGGTCAGAAATCAAGCCATTATCTAAAATCAGATTTGTTATCGTTAATTGGTGTTCATGTGTCATAACGTAAGGTTTTTGAACATGATTTTGCAAGTACTTAGATTGAAAATAGCTTGGGCGAGTTATCTTAGAGGGTTTTTCCCAAGACTCCTCGACAACATCCATGTCTTCATCTGACAGCAAAAGCTGTCCAGTTTTATTATTTTCCGGTGCTGCCTGTGATTTAGAATTGTTTTTAGATTTAGTGCTCAATTTTAAATGTCTTTTAACAACATTATTCCTCGGTTTACGAACACAACAACCTTCCTTTGGTATGTTTAGTGTGATTTCTTTGCAACGGGCCTCAATAACCTTTCTTATCAGCCTAATAAACCTGTTAGCTCTGAGATTAGTTTGTCCCTTTAAAATAACATTTTTAACCATACCAAACCAACTTTCAACCGGGGCATTGCTTAATCTCTTTAATGCTTTAACATTAACTTTGCTTTTTAACAATATGGCAGACCACAGTGGTAAAAAAGCTACAAATCTCTTAGCAATGAGAATTGCTAATTTTGGGCAGTAAAACGGATTCTTATTAGGCCTACAGTCTAAATTTGAGCTGTCAGGGCTATTTTCTTTAGATAAAGGACAAAGGTCTAAATCGGCTTTATTTTCATCATTTAAAGAACTTACAACTAAACCATGCATAGCAAACAATTCAGCCTTAGTGTAACAAATTTCGTTAAAGAATGGACTTTTTTTGTATAAAGTTGTGCAACTTGTATCTTATGAAACATTTCATCTGTACATTCATTTTCACTATCAAAATCTGTTTCAAATGTGCTTTCCTCAACAGTGCATTCAAAGTTTAAAATACCTAAAGCGTATTGGACTTCAGAGTTGTTGTTATAGGTCATTAGTACAGTGAAGGTGTGACTCAATATTGTTTTAATTTTTTCATATGAAGTACAGTTTATGATAAAACAAAGTATTTGTAAAGCAAACTGTTTAATTGATTTTCGTTCCTTTGACTGCAAATTTAATGTTGCTGCATGTATATTATTTACACATATTTTCACAAAATGGCAACAGCAGACATGTACAGTAACTGTGACCGGTTGCACACTGGCTTTGTTATGTACAAAGTTGTGGCAATGGATTAAGTATGAAGTAAGGTCCATTTTGTTCCATTGAACAATAACAGCTTCGATTAGGGCCCAGCTAAAGTCTACAACAACCCGTTGAGCAAGAGGCCACTTATTTTCTTGAATAAGAAAATCTTTAAGTTTTAATAACCAACCCCCAATAGAAATGGCATTATGTTTGCAAGTAATATATTCAGACAATGGTAAAATTGAACCATCAGTTTGGAATACGATACTATAATATAACACTCTTTTACCATTACATTGATCAACTGGACGTACAACCTTGCCAGTTGCATCCAGATGTAGGACAAAATCACTTTTTAATTGCTTATTTTTTTCTTTTGCTAAGCAGGCAACATGTAAAACATCTTTGCTATAAATAATAGCTTCAAAGGGATGTGTTACATGTTGCAAATACCTATGTTCTGGATCACTTTGTTGGTCTCTCATTAAAAATAAATCGGTTAGGCAATCTTTATGTAAGTCATCCTTAGCTAATTCTTCTGATTTAGCCAACCTTAAAACACTATAAGATTTTGCATCTTGTATATTGTTTAATTGCACACCCTCAACATCACACTTCTTGACACTCTCCAATCTAATAATAGATGCACTTGTTTGCATGAGTTTTTCTTTCATGATATCTCTAGCAACTCCACTTAATTCTCTAGTTTTTTTTTTAGGGTGTATACATTCATTCACATTAGTATAAACATTTACCTTAATCGAATTGGATTCTTTGTGATTACAACAATCCAATCTGAATGTGGTAACATAATTATGACCACAATAACAATAAATAGACATTAACTTCTTTGAAGGTTGTTTACAATAGTTGACATTGTTCATTTGAAAGATGCAGCCTTTACTTACAGAAAACAAACAATCAGATATTATATTACTTTGGGATAAGTTTTTGTTAATAATTTACCTTTTTCATCTAAAAAAAATTTGAAATATAAAAATATAAAATTTGAAATTTGAAATATAATTTTTTTTTTCTGAAAAATCGGTAGCTCAGTAAGGAGCAGGACTATCTTCTACCAACTATAGAAACCATCATAAGCATTGAATGGGCTTGCCATTTAATTATGTCACGTGTATACTTGTAAATAACATACTCCATAAAAATAATCAAAATTTATCGAGCGAAATTTGAAATATAATTTTTTTCTTCTGAAAAATCGGTAGCTCAGTAAGGAGCAGGACTATCTTCTACCACCTATAGAAACCATCATAAGCATTGAATGGGCTTGCCATTTAATGATGTCACGTGTATACTTGTAAATAACATACTCCATAAAAATAATCAAAATTTATCAAGCGAAATTTGAAATATAATTTTTTTCTTCTGAAAAATCGGTAGCTCAGTAAGGAGCAGGACTATCTTCTACCAACTATAGAAACCATCATAAGCATTGAATGGGCTTGCCATTTACGTATGACATGTGTATACGTCTAAATACCATACTCCATAAAAATAATGAAAATTTATCGAGCCAAATTTGAAATATAATTTTTTTATCTGAAAAAAACCGTAGCCCAGTAAGGAGCAGGCCTATCTTCTACCACCTATAGAAACCATCATAAGCATTGAATGGGCTTGCCATTTAATTATGTCACGTGTATACTTGTAAATAACATACTCCATAAAAATAATCAAAATTTATCGAGCGAAATTTGAAATATAATTTTTTTCTTCTGAAAAATCGGTAGCTCAGTAAGGAGCAGGACTATCTTCTACCAACTATAGAAACCATCATAAGCATTGAATGGGCTTGCCATTTACGTATGACATGTGAATACGTCTAAATAACATACTCCATAAAAATAATGAAAATTTATCGAGCGAAATTTGAAATATAATTTTTTTCTTCTGAAAAATCGGTAGCTCAGTAAGGAGCAGGACTATCTTCTACCACCTATAGAAACCATCATAAGCATTGAATGGGCTTGCCATTTAATGATGTCACGTGTATACTTGTAAATAACAAACTCCATAAAAATAATCAAAATTTATCGAACGAAATTTGAAATATAATTTTTTTCTTCTGAAAAATCGATAGCTCAGTAAGGAGCAGGACTATCTTCTACCACCTATAGAAACCATCATAAGCATTGAATGGGCTTGCCATTTACGTATGACATGTGTTTACGTCTAAATAACATACTCCATAAAAATAATCAAAATTTATCGAGCGAAATTTGAAATATAATTTTTTTCTTCTGAAAAATCGGTAGCTCAGTAAGGAGCAGGACTATCTTCTACCAACTATAGAAACCATCATAAGCATTGAATGGGCTTGCCATTTACGTATGACATGTGTATACGTCTAAATAACATACTCCATAAAAATAATGAAAATTTATCGAGCGAAATTTGAAATATAATTTTTTTCTTCTGAAAAATCGGTAGCTCAGTAAGGAGCAGGACTATCTTCTACCACCTATAGAAACCATCATAAGCATTGAATGGGCTTGCCATTTACGTATGACATGTGTATACGTCTAAATAACATACTCCATAAAAATAATGAAAATTTATCGAGCGAAATTTGAAATATAATTTTTTTCTTCTGAAAAATCGGTAGCTCAGTAAGGAGCAGGACTATCATCTACCACCTACAGAAACCATCATAAGCATCGAATGGGCTTGCCATCTTATTATGGCATGTATATACGTGTAAATAACATACTCCATAAAAATAGTAAACATGAATCAAACCAGATTTGAATAATACACTTTACTCATTCTGTTGATTGTACCAGTTGAAGCTGTTTTTGTTTACTGTAACACTGTTACATTCTCGTACGTCTGGAGTATATTTTGTGATTCAATATTATGGTATAAGAGTAACAGTGTTATATCATTATTTTTTTCGGATGTGCCTTGGTTACATTTATTAATCAAATTAATAAAATTTAATATTAAAATAGGCTGAAAGGAATGTTTACATATCTTTGTTGCGAGTAATGCACTTTGAGGTTAGTGGTTCATAGAGTGATACAATGGAATAACAACAAGTGATATTAATGGTTATTGTACTTTATTTAGGCAACTCAGTTATATAAAAATGGTACATTAGTAAAACAAACACTTAAACACTGCTCAAAATATATGATTTCCACATATTTCAGTGAATCATGCATTTGAGGTTAGGAAGTTCTGAAGCCACGGCCTTCTTGATCTGCTGATCTGACGCTGACGTCATAGCTTAATGTTGGTTTATTGGCAGTTTTACATCCATAGTCGGATATTCAAGTTCTGCCTAATAAAATTTACATTTAGGTAAATTCAAAACAGGAATAAAATTAATGCTGTACGCTTAGGACTATTATTAGGCCTAGCTTTTCAAAATTTTATTAATAAATAAGTTATGTTAGGCCCGCCGTGATAGGACTTAACTTATGTGCTATCGATAATAGCCCACTTATTTTAATTAAAAATAACATTAAAACGTTACCTGCTGGCATAGCTTTTCAATTGAAGCTGGAGTTTCGTTTCCGACCAGTAACGATAAATCAACACAGGTTAACGATTTTTTTAACCAGTCTTCATTTGATTTTTCAGCAATATTATTTTTGGAGGTAAAACTTGCTGTTGCCACTTTGGTTTTTATTTCAGAATCGTTGACTTCTATGCTGTTGATCCAGGAAATATCTAAATTAGATAAAATAGGTTTGTACGGTTTTCAGCTAAACTTATTTTTAAGTTATAGGCTATAGCCTAGGCCTACAAATGCAAAGGACAAGATGCTCACCTGATGCCTAGGTTAAATTTTTTTCTCTTGTTGAGTATTCTTTTTGAGGTATTAAAATAGTACATAGCCTATAGGATAACTTAGTAAGTTAAAGCTACTGAATACTCAACTGTATTATCAAAAACCTACTTACCCAAATCATGAATCTTGTTTATTGGCATCACAGAATGTTTAGGTCGCTCGGTTGAGGATAAATAGAGGTAGGCCTACCTTAAATTAATAATAAATGAGGAGGTTTAGTGGATAAGGTTTCTAATTTCCTAAGACTTTACTTAGTTTCTAAACCTGGATCAAAACAACAAAGCGATAATGATGACAATTAAAATTGACAACTATGATCAAAACAACAGAACAGAACAGAACTAACAGTAACAGATAACAGACGAGACGATGCGAGGCGAGGAGATGGAGGAGATGCGACGAAATTAAATTTACGACCGTCTACATGCAGAAATGCAGTGTAACAGCTCCTGTTACTGGTTACTACTAATGTAAAGGTTTCTGCTACTTTGGAACTAACCCGTCTAGATGCTCCATTACTGCCGAAGAGTTTACTCCGCTGCGCACTTAATTCATAATTTATAATTACTGTGGCAATTATAGTTAATTTATAATTACTGTAGGCATATATTTAGATTACGTTTGCAGGTCGTGTTTTCAAGTTGTTGGGTCAGGTTGGATAGGTTTATTTTCTTACGCTCATGCGGAGTAAATGCACGGAATTTCTGCACGTAGACGGTCGTAGGTGATGACAGTTTCTTTCATTTAGATAAATCTATGCTCTATTACTACCCATGAAACTACGCAGTTTTGAGTGTTAACAACTTTTATGGGGCCCAATAGATAATTGTGCCCCCCCCCTTCCTGCAAGGCAATTTTATTCTTCCTTGAACCCCCGACAACCCATAAAATCTCTTGCGCCCCTGAACAGAGCAAGGCATTCAAGTAAAAAAAATATGTAAATTTAGGGTCTATTATTTTAGAATTAATTTTATGATTCGTGCTTTATTGTTTGGTTATTGGTTATATAACTAGAGGATGAGTTATTGTTTATGATTATTTAGTTTTATTTGGTCAAACGGGATTTTAAATTACTGTAATGACAAGAAACAAATTGTAAACCAAACACGACATCTACAGTGCACCGGACAGAACGAACGATAAGTGTTCAAGTGTTCCATAAGGATGGGGAATCTACTAAGGGAGTATGTTTTATCTATAATTTTATTGAATCGTCAATCATTCCATTAGTCGTGTCATTGAATTTAGAACTTGACATCACCCCGAAACTATATTATTCTCATTTGAATGAGATGAAAAATTATTGGTTGTGTGTACTGTGTAAATAAATAGAACCATCCTTACTTATAGCGAATATTTTTTTCCAGAAACAATACAATTGCAAAGTTTTGAAATTTTAAACATGTAAAAAATTGCAGCACACACATAATTTAAAATGATTTTAGATGTTTATTGTGTGTGTTCGTAGTTTCAGCTTGGATTAAATATACGAATCCTTAGATTTATTTCCCTCCTCATGGATCAGCTGAAGCATAGAGTTGGTTATGACAATATTGTAGACCAAAAGAATTCATTTATTGTAAATTGGCAAGAAACAAGTAACTTGAAATCACAAGTAACTATGTTATAGACAAACTGGGGCCCTCATAATAAAGTACAAACTAATATCAAAGATTACATATGCTAACGCAAAAAGTACATTGCGTTAGCATATGTAATCTTTGCTAATATTAATAGTAAATCAGCTGATCACCCAATGCAAATCTAATGGAAATTACAAATTACAAGTTGTAACTTTTAACTTGTAGTTTATTATGAAATGACCCCCTGTTTGTAATAATCTTACCACGCAAATTTTGTAAAGGGTTAAGGCCAGCTATGTTAAAACAGTTCATTCTTATATTTTAACTCATTAGATTCATACATTACATCATATAGGTACTGTAGACTACACTTTGAGACATAAAGATCCAAACGATGGGTTGGATGTGTTTTGTTGTTATAAATTATCCTTTCAAATCCACCAAAGAAGTATTAAACATTCGTTTGTTTGACAGAATTTACAAGGAGAAACTTGTTTTGGTGACCTTTTTTACGTATGTCTCCTATTTTATTTGCTGCGAACTTACGCTAGAGTCATTTATTATTTTATTGAAACTTTGATATCTGACTATATCGTATTTGTGAACAATACGAAATCAAAATGTATCGGTAAATCAAATCAAAATACACATTTTCAATGATCTAAATATAATAACATAATAATATAATAATAATATAATAATAATATAATAAAATAATTATAACATGTAAATACAAGTTCTTTTTCAGAAAGTATTTTTGAATACAAATGTTAAATAAAAGATTACATTAACATCCATATCTGCTGATGAAAATACAATATTGCCAATTCACCAGTTGGTATAGCGGGAGCGGGTATTCAGGAGTCAAAGTGTTAAGCATTATACACGATTTCAAGTAAACATGTTTGAAAATAAAAGCATTAAAAAATTGAAATTTTTACATGACTCCTGCTCACACTGGAAAGTCTTTCAGCATAGGGTGTGGTCTAAAACAGTTTTAAAATTAGTTAGCCTATTTACTATAAGACCTATGTTTTATCTATGACAAGACTTAACGCATTTACGCATACCACCCACTAGGTAAATACCAGGCATTGGGTGGAATGTATAAAGCATGCAAATGCTGCATTTCCGTTGTTTGAACAACATGCCAATAACATTAGTTCCTAGCGATTTAACCCCGTTTAATGCTACTGGTGTGTTGAAATGCGCTTGAAGTGCATGTCGCTACGGTAGTTCTACATACATTGGTACATTGGTACATGTATATTACTTTATATATATATATATATTATATACATGTCCCGTCAAAGTAGTTGAGTTTAGTTACGTTAAACATTTATTTCAAGTTAGTTGAGGTAGGTTGCAACGTTGTAGTAGGCAATTGTTTAGAATCTACTTAAAATACAAAAATAAATTTTAAAATTAACAAAAGATAGTGAGTTGTGAGTGGTTATATTGCTTGCCTTCCTGTCCTGTAGTTAGGTGGTTCATATATTGTAACATTTGATTTAGTTTGAAATTTACAGAAAATAAGCACTAAAAATGTATCCCTGCGTTCAATGAGGTTTTCGGAGAAAGTGTAACTACAGTAAAATAAAAATATTTTAAAAACTATTTTAGTTTTAATAGTTTGTAGCCCATGGTGGGTTCACTAATATTTGTATCATATAATATACATTTTTTGTTTTAAACGACAACCCAAACTCTTCTGTTATTTGGTCGTCCTAACAATGTTTATCCAGTATTAAGTGAGCCAATACCTTTCGCCGAACTTTGTATTTCTTTCGTCCTCTGAGAAAATATTTGCTTTGTGGGGACATCTTCAAAGTCTGATTCAGCCAATTGATTTCTATATGAGTTTTATGTTGCATTTAACATTTTCAAATATTTAGTATGTATGTACGTATTTTACAATATCATAAATTACAAATATTTACACAGTATTGCTTTAATTTATCGAATCAACTTCATTTTTACAGCCACTTTTTCTGTTAATATTTCAATCGCTAGATTCATAAAGTTTAACTCAGAAATGGGTCACCTTTAACAGTTATCACGTAGAATTAAAGTCTTATTTGCACCATAATTTATGTATAGATTTGTGAAATTATACTGATTAAACTGATAAAAAGAAATTTTTGATAGCTTGCCTTAGTGATTGATTCTATTGACTTGTTCTCTATAACATAACATTTCCAAGTTCCCCGTGTATTGCTAGACTTAGCAGTTCAGTCCCCGCAACTCACACAACTTGCTACTTAATCCCTCGGCTTATCAGAGTAGGAACTTTGGCGGCCAACCTCAGATATTCAGCAACTTAGTCAATTTCATTGATGTAGTCGATCGGAGTTAACAAAAGTTAACAATAATAGGTCGTTATACAACACATTCCACCTACTTAAAGTATTGAAACCTTAATACTTTAATATTTCCTGTGATACCACCATTTGATACTGTTTTTTTATCGATACGTGTAATTTTACAGTATACGTGTATGAGTTTATCTACTCGTGTTAAAAGGATTTAAAAGAACTACTTAAGGGGTTTGTTTTAAAAAATTGGTTTGAAATTGCTCAGTTAATATTCTATTCCTTCTATTCACGTATTGAAAAGTATTACGTAAGTACGTATTGTAAAGTATACTAAGAATTTTAAATCACTGTATAAAGTATCGAGACAATGGCTTTGAATTGCAAATACATTATGATTCTTATAAACTACTTAAGAACCATGATAGTTTCGGATGTCTTTATCCGTTTTGTACTGCAAGTGACTATGGTATTATCTTAATTTTCATCTTAACTGTCATTGACGATTGTTATGTTCTCAGTTCTCGAACAATCTCAGTACTTAACCCAGATAACTTCATTGTATTGTTGACACTAAAATGTAGATTTAAATATGAACCGAATGCTACTTAATCTTAATATATTTTACGTGGTGGAAAATAATTGTTCCTAAAACACACTTGTTACTGAGTTGAGATTATATTTTAACTACTGGATCAATTCAGATTGCAAAAACCTTGTATATTGTCTCATTTCTCCAATTATAATAATTTCATTACCACAGGAAAGCCTGAAGTATTAAGTTAAAGTTATTAAGTTTGATAAATGGGTCGTGGTAACTGTGCATGTCTTTTCAAATTTGGAAAGTTTGTGATGGCTTTTTAGTTTCCAAACCTGTAGTTTTGACTAAGCATGTGTTTGGAACAATCAAGGATAACGTAACGATAATGAGTTCAAATTGGCTTTTTAGTTTCCAAACCTGTAGTTTTTAACCGTGTCTAAAATCCAAACAGACACCCTTGCGATTTTCATAACAAACAACACAACAACAATAACGGACAAAAATTGATGTTAATAAATAAGTAAAACGTATTAATATTTTTTGCAAACAAATAAACTCGATCGATTAATTGGCCTTAGGGGAGAGGAGGGCAGCAGAACAGGGAATTCCCACATGTAGCCTCCGGGGAGGAGACCAGCAGGGGTTGGGGTTCGATTTGAAGACATTGTAATTGAATTCCTTACTTCTCTTGTTTTCAGGTATTCTCCTTCTGTTCTCCAATTCTGTTGTTTCGATAAAGTCAAGCTCAACCACATAATAACGAGTCTCCGGCGTATCTTTTTTTATTAGTATTTAGCATACAATAAGTACGTTAAATAATAATCACAAGGATCTGTTAAGTCGTAGGCTGAGGAAGTGTATGTAATTCCAATAACCCTCCAACAGTCAATAATTTAATGATTATTTTACATAGTATATTTTAGTGGGTGGAGTTCTCTAATAGAAATAATGTAATGGATAAAGAATACAATCGTATGGATATTCTATCCTGGGATCCACACCATGTATGGTCTCGAAAATACTGGTTCACAGCCTTATAGCAAATGAATAAAGCCATTCAGTATTAAAAACACGGAAATTCATATATATTATAAACTATCAGAGTACCCGTCCTTCGTACGGGGCTGGCATATAAGTTTAAAATGCTTATTGCAGTTATACTCAAGCTTTGCGTTTGCAATGGGGGAGGAAAAAGTTTGATAAAATTTGCTTCTTTAAATTTACGGTATACTAATGATATTACACATCTACCATAGCCATAATGTTGTACCACTTCACCTAAACAATAAAGAAAAATAAATTATTACGAATTCACAAAAAATCACAAATTATTTATGACATCAAAAACATAAACGTTATCATAAATAATCCTACTTTGACAGTTCTCATTGCGTATCGCATTTGTTTGTTTCTGCTTAGTTCAAATTAGCTGTTTACATAAATGAAAAAAAATATATAGTGCTGCACTCTGTTGGTAAATCTTATAACTTTTTAATGCTTTTGTATATCATAGAACCCACTTCTATAGTTGAAACAGCTGACTAAATTCTTTAATTCCCTTTAAATATGAATACGCATTAGGTTAACATGGGAAACTACAGAGCCACTAGGGCGGAGCCCGAAAGGATTTTTGAGATAATAATATGCCTACCTATATGTTAATCAGGAATGTGAGCTATCATCATGTCAAATTTCAGCCCAATCCGTCCAGTGGTTTATGCGTGATTGAACTTCAAACAAACAAACACACAAACTTTCACATTTATAATTTTAGTAAGATAAGATATTGTTTTTCCACCTGCTATTCTTTAAGGCACTTGTTTTAACGAAACATTTTCCCATTTAAGTCCTTTCCACCCAACACCAGGCCCTCCCATTGAGAATCTCTGTACTCTGGTTAGTAAAGTTAAATAATTTACACCCTCATTGTAAGGGCTGTAGCGCTCCCTCTACTTGTCATGGCATTACAATGGAAGGAGTTCACGGATTTGTCCATTGTGTGGATCTCTTTAGCATACATTATAGGTAACAGTTGGCGGCGAGTTTGCATGGTAATGCCAAATTGTGGGATTGAAATTTGAGTTTTAAAACAAATACTCGAATAAATTATGTTGCAACGTTGACTAGTAAGTTGAAAATTGCTACTGCGAAGATTACATGACACATAAAACATATAAAAAAATATTAATGTTCGTTAGACCTGCTGTATGAAATAGTTACACATCCATATTTAATTTTAAACAATTTTATCTGATCAATTAGTATAGTTATTTTTTTTTTATTCAGGTAAGGTAGGCCTATTTCAATTTTCTAGGCTACCTGGGCACTGATACGTGTTTAAAATTTCTGTAAATATATTAAATTTGAAATTTAAAATAGGCTACTTTAAATTTTAAATGTGAACTTAATATTTTATACTCCTCCTTATAGTTGAAGTCAATAATAGATAAAAAAAACGACAGCATACTTTACTTACTTTAGTGTAGCAATAAACACAATTACCAATATTTATGTATCATAAGATACAAATATTCCTTACCCTAATTGTTTAATATTATTTAAGCATCTTTATATATTGTAGTAGGCCTATTATGCAAATTTTACAGAAAACTACGAGAAATATCCTGTAAAGCGTTTACTACGTTTCTTTAACCAAACCTAATCCTTTTACTTAATAACTACCGAAAGTCCACAATACAAATCAATATACAAGATCTTATATTTCCAGAAAAATATTTGATACTTGCAGAGAATTTTGTTGTGTACAATCCATGTAATGTGTTTATATCCGAGTTAATTGATTTGATTGGAACTGTTCAATGTCAACTACTGCAACGCAGTAAACACCACTTTAGTAACGACTTCAGAAAGTAATTTTTATAGGAAGTAAATCGGTTACATTTTCACTATGCCACCATTTTATTCCTACAATTGTTTGTAATTGTAAGCTATCATCTTAACAAAATGTTTTCAAACCTACCTCATAATGTGTAAAGTTAAAAACATATTGGCGCATAAATAGACAAGTAATATAATAGCAAACGTTTAAACCTCTTCTTGGGACATCCTACATCAATAGTATCAGCTATTGTAAATTGAATAAGTACGTTGGTTTCAAGCTGACGAATCTTTTAAGGTGAAAAAGTAAAGTTTCAAACTAAGCCGAGTGACATATTATGAGTTTAATAACTGTTTCACCAAAGTTCCAAAACCGCAACTTATTCTCAACAAGAAACTGCATTATTCTGATTTATTACCCAAGTTAAGCAGCTTATACGGTGTCAGGTGTGGGGTGACTGAAAATTAAAAAACTTCTCTTAAACTTATGCAATGTGTCATTACAGCCATGTGTTTCTTTATGCAAAGTATGCATATGCAGAGTATCTAATCTAAATATTTAGTATATTGAAGATAAAATTTATTGAATTGTATGGCATCCATATTACATAGATCAGCATATGGCTAAGAGGGTTTCAGTGGAAAGTGACAAAGTACTTCTCGCTAAATATATCCACACATGATTTCTTCTAGATATTACAGCTTTATGTCTACATACGTTGCGGCATTGGAATTTTATATCTATTTAACTATATAATTAGTATAAAAAGTGTTTCTCTGTATCATCACTTTTCCCCTGTTCAGCCTAAGTGATGTTTACAATAGAAGTGTTATTCCAAAGCATATGATTTACCCGAGGTACGAATGACAACTAAAAAGGTGATTTCCTTCAGGGCTTCGCCCACCTGGTGTTTGATTTATTTCTAGATTTCGATTTGAAAGATGTATTTATGCTGAACAACTTTCTTTATAACAGCTGATCCCTCCTTTCAATAACCAGTCAGATTGTAAACAAGAGACGATACAGTTTATGAAAATGAATTTCAAATATGCTACTATTTTATAATTAACCTGATTGAGGTTAAATTACAGTTTTATGGTGTAAATCCAAATAAAAAAAAATTTAAATTAGAAGTTTTGTTAGATTTAGAAGTAAATTAGATGTAAGGTAATTTGTAAATTTGAACAGAGGCCTCCAAAACAGGAGTTTAGGATCCACAGAAATATTTTATTACCATATAGTAGTAAATATTGCCGAGGAAAAGTCAAATAACATGATAACTAAATGCTTTTCACTTTGTATGGTTTATGCTAAACATCAATTCAATACATTTAAAGGCTAAGTTAACAGGTCTAGTTTATATTTATTATAAATAGAGATCGTCAAATGGTCGAAAAATTGACCAAAAATATGTAAGGTACAGAATTCTCTATTTACACCCCACACTGTAAATAAAACGTATGATTAGAATCTCTTCCATTTGCTTTGATTTTCAAATTTTCAGAAAATCAACTGTTTATATTTCGTTGTTATTTTGCAACTAACATGGCAATCCATAAGGCCATGTTATTATTTTTATTTTTAATAAATTTTTTGTGCTTATTTCCAAGCCTATTTTAATAAAGAGATTCTGCACATCTACAGGCAAATATATTTCCAACACGCGTAAATTTCCACTGCGATGCACACGAGCTGAGAAAACAGGTTTCAAAGAAACATGCTTACCTATTAATATATAGATGTAAAAAAAAATCACTATACCCAAATCGAAGAAACATTTAGAAATTGCTTTCCCTAAAATGTGACTCGAGAGCAAAGCACACGTTGTATTATCCTCATATCAGAACAAAGGGGTTAATCGCTATCGGCTCTTCTAAGCTAAGCTCACAGGAAATTGAACACGCATCACAACATAAGATTAGACAGGGTGAGAAGACTCCAGGCAGTATAGGAAGTCAATAAAAATCATTACTTTTCAATGCAGTAATATGTATTTGACGATTATTAATATCACCAAACCCTGTTATTTCAACCGTTGGTATGCGATATACTTAAGCATAAAGGTTATTTTAGGTAGCAGAAAGTTGTGACATCAAGTCAATTAGTTGAAGCTGGTATATTCATATTCCACCCAATACTTGATTTAAAAACAACTGAAAAGTTAATAAGTACTAGGGGGTCGGAACTTAAGTTCTTAGTAATTGTAAAATCTAGGAGTATAGTTTAAAAATCTAATCCACATTATTAACAATTTAGAATTATTTACCACAACGAAGACAGATATAATTAATCTGTTTGATATGAATGAGCACATATGTATTTTAAGTTAAAGTTCTAACGTCATTTTACCCCAACACACTTATTCAACTCTATTCATGCACACTTACAACTTAAAAAACAACAAAACTTACACAATGGTCAGTAAATATAGCAATATAAATCAAGAATGGGGTAAAGTTTTCATTGTCAACTACTATAACTAGTAAGTCTCTTGGACAGCTTTCAGAGGTCTTAGTAACTTTGGCGAAACAGTTCACACAACTTGCAACCCAAGTCTGGCTTAGTAGTTTTGTGTGCTTAGTAATTTTCTACCAAACTATTGATAGTTGACCAAAGTTAAAAAAACTCCATTAACAATAATTTTCCGGACTATTACTTATTTAATTGATAGTTATAATATTCCAACGTATTTGAAGTATACCCACCAAATTAAATGTAAACAGGAAATAACCCAAAATGTTATAATGGTATAATATTGTGTAAGAAGTTGTAGAGAGTTCTAAATTCATACAATCTACTATAAGATTTCTAAGGTTTTCTTGATATTTATACTAATCACTAAACAAAATTAGCTTAAATTTTTCACAAAGACAGTCCGAACATAGCACAAAGATATTTTAGGCCTACCTAAAATGGATTATTAAAGGCCAATTCCTGAATCCTGTTTTGATACAGACTTGGGATAGTACCTCTATAGGAATTACCTAAAAAATACCCAATTTTACGTTATTAATGGTAAAAAGGGTTTTGCAGAGCTGTAAATAATTTTTCTATAACTAATTTAACCACGAGGGCTAATTTAATATTGTTTAATTTAATTTACATATAATTTTGTTTAAAAAATTATCAAAGCTGCAGACAGTAACAATTAAACTTGATCAATACAATAATTTTGGCCGGAAATAGGTTTAATTGTCATCGTTCACTGACTTGCGTGGTCTTACGAGAAAAGGAAAATTCTATTGAAACTACTGTGTATAACTATTGGAAACCAAATAACACGATTTGGTCAAATAATTGAAATTAGGGGTTATTTGTAGAACATTATGATCATATATACAAAACTTCTAGAGTCTAATCCGTTGAAAACGGCAAATTTGAGTTATCTTATAAAGTATACTATTATTTTTAATTTTTAACTTGTAGAACATAGCTTTTACCATCGATGATAATATCAGACTAGCATAATATTTCACACAATATTTTTTTACAATTTTTTTTACAATATTATTTATAGCACAATATTTTTTACTAGGACTGTATTTCGTACCTAGGTCCGAAAATGAGGTTTTGCCTGTTCAACGATCGAGAGCTGCAAAGCCATTTCGGTCCGTGGTACGAACGCAATTTTTCACCACACTCCACACTATACGCTATTACCACTATATTCACCACAATAATAATGCACACTGATAATCAACACAACTACAACTGGTTATGTGAAGAAATAATAAGAGGAATCAGCAAAAATAATTATAAATTGTTGCTAGGCAGCGGTGACAGTAAAACAATTCCATTGCAATGCTATGGATACTGATTGTGTATTAAATATGCATTCACGTTATAAGAAAGTAAGCGGTCAGCTAATTTTTCGGCCCTAGGGATGTAAAAACCTGCTCGGTCCCAAATGACGATGACAGCTGGAATGGCCAGCAAAACGTAAATTTCAGCCACCAACTAACGTATGTAAAACAGCTAAAAACATCATAGTGTGGTGAAAATGTATTTGCTAGGATATAAATTACTAGCAGAGCACCATACGGGGTTGGCATATAAGTATAAAATGCTTATTGCAGTTAAACTCAATTTTGTTACCATTCCTAGTACTGGTATTAGCGAATTTCCCATATAGGGAATAAGCTATTACCGTAGTACTCATGGTAAGACCTGGACGCGGGACCGATTTTTTTTTCGTTTTGAGGTCCCTAGAGGCCAAAAACACCATCCGTTCAAATTCATATATATATATACCATTAAATTTAAATATAAGTCATGAAAAATAAAATATTTACTAAAAGGGTACTTTGTTATATATGTATTAATTTTATTATATTAGTAGCCCTAAAAATGCAAGAAAATAATATATATATATATATATGTGTGTGTGTGTGTGTCCGTCAGCACGATAACTCGAGCAAAAATGATCCGATTTTGATGAAATTTGGTACAAACGTGTAAACCTACGTTTATTCGAACGAGTTCGCGATCCAGCATGATCGGACCATGGGGACGGGTGTTTACGGGGGTTTTATGGGGTAAAAATAGGTTTTTCCCATTTTTGACCCAAAAAACACAAAATTTAGCAATTTATTTCCAAACCATTTTGTAGAGCTTAAAAAAACAAACAATTTAGTGTATTGAAGCGTTATTATGCGCCTAATGGTTACGGAGAAAATTCCAAAAAATTGTAAATTTAAAATTCCCATGTTATTCTTATGGAGAATGAGTAAACTGTTGTAGTTTGCTTGTTTATGAACATATTTTGATCAAATTTGGAAAATGTTTTTATTTCTTACTAACTATTAACATTTTACAAAAAAAAAAAAAACTGTTTTACCCTCCCTGATGATGCAAACCTAAGTACTTGTTAAACTAATTTTATTTAAATCGGGAATAAATGCTATATTTTAAAGTAGACATTTCAGTGTAAATCCAATCAGTCAAATGGAAATTCGCTTAGTCCGCAGGTTTGCTGCGGCGGGGGTATTATAACATATGCGACCTCATTAATCAGTCATCGGTAAATACTCTAATATTTCCACATTCCTACGTTGATTTGTAGTGCAATATATATTTAATGTGACAGTACAAGTTTGAACAACACCTAACACCTGTATTGACAGATTAAATACCAATAACAATTTAGCATTACTATGCAAACTCATCGCCAACTGTTACCTAAATAATTTATGCTAAAGAGGTCTGCACAATGAGCAAATTCGTGAACCCTCCCCATTGTAATACCACAACAAGTAGAAGGAGTGCTACAGCCCTTACAATGGGGGTGTAAATTATTTAACCTTACTAACCACGAAATCTGGGATTCTGAAACGGAGGGGTGAGCGTTGGGGTGGAAAGGACTCTAAAGACTGGAGCAAAATTAGGCACGGAGTTAAACATAATCTTTGGCAATGATTCACAAAATCTTTAGGAATCAAGGTTAACATGATTATACAAGTACGGATTGAGACTCTTTAATCGTTGACTCAAGGATTTTAAAACACAGATTTTTGCTCACGCAAAAAAGAGAAATGCCGGAAAGCAGCAGGATGGCAAATAATCAAAGGAAGAAATTCAATTACTCGTACAATGTCTTCAAATCGAACCCTAACTAACTGGTCCCGTCCCTGCAGGCAACATGTGAGAATTCCCTGTTTCGCATCCCTCCTTTCCCCTAAGGCCAATTACTGTAATTGAGTTGATTTGTTTTCAACATAAATGGTTACGTATTTTACCTTTCAAATAAAATAATTGTTCGCAATTCGGCATGGCTTGGATTAGAATGCAAAACCTTCGTATAACTTTAGCTACATATCTGATTACAAATATTAGTTCGACACTATTCGTCATCTCATAACTGATGGTTCACAATCCACCCTTAGCTGTCGGTATATGTAAAATGGATTTACCAATCGTCTCCACAGGCCCTGGTCCTAAGACACATGTTTTGTCAGTAAACTGTATACTGCAGATAGTACAGTATATCTTTGACTAATCAATGATTATGTACTGTAGTTGTGAAATTCGTCCTCCAATTTCCCGAAGAAAATAGTCCCGATTAAGAAATATGTTATTGTATCATTCTACAAAATCATTTGTGTTTATCATAGTATGCTTGTTTTTTGCGTCTAGTTCATGTACGTCCACACTGATCGCTAGTGTAGACAACATTTTGTTTCTATTATTTTAGGGTTATTTTCATGATTTGTGCTTAACTATTTGGTTATATAACTAGGAGACCAGTTATTGTTTATGATTATATCGTTTTATTAGGTTAAACAAGGTTTTAAATGACTGCAATAACAAGAAACAAATTGTAAACAAAACATAACCTCTATAGTTGGACGTACAGAACTAACAATTAAATTGGCTTCAGCTGTTCCATTAGGATGACTAATCTACTAAGGGAGTATGTTTTATCTGTTTTATCTATGATAGTATTTTGTTGTGTATTTAACAAAAATGCACCCTTTTATCGAGAATAAGACATATTGTAATGTAACAAATTTTTGATCAATTTGAAAATGGTTTTTGCGTAGATGGAGTAATACATTAAAGTGGAGCAATCTGAATATTGGCAACAGTCGTTCGCATGGAATACCAAAATATGAAGAAAACCATCGGTGAATATAATCATAAATGCAAACCGTTTGAAATTTACGTTTTGTAAATTTATTAGGCTTCAGAATGGTGCACGATTGCAGGATTGTTCATCATACGGGCAAAAAATGAACCTCTCTCCCCAATTTTCAAGGGGTCAGCTTCAGCTAGGGGTAATTCAGTTATTTGAAACCCTAGTGATTAAAATACATTAATATCTAGTTGGCCTATTAATTTGTGATTTACTAAGTATGTCAAAATCTATTTGAAACAGTTGGTTCCATTATGTTTCCATTTGTTTTATCCATACATAAAAAATAACAATAATGAGACCATGTAAATCGGGCATATGAACGCTTAAAATATAAATCCAACCCTACCTCATATATTTATTGTATGTTCATTTCTGCCTTAGCACCAATTAACTGAATGAGAATGGAGCAATTGGGGTTAAGTGCTGAGACTACATTCGCTTAAGATCCTAACAATTGGCTTCACCAATTAAGATGATAATTGAGATTATCTTGTTTTCAGTATAAAGTTATCAAGTGATACAAAACTATCACGGTTCTTGAGTGCATTTTGATCACAAGTGTTATGATTTAATTTACAACACTTATAGTAATTTAAAGCTAGAAAAATTATTGTCAAATTGTGCTGATAATACTGTGCTCACCAATGTAAAAATACATTCAAACAAAAACCAAAGCTCTACAAAACAATATTACTGTATACAACAGTGGTTTTATGCACCTAACATTAATTGGGGGGTTATTCATAATGTGGGAGTTTGTGTGTAGGATGCTTTTGTGATGCAGTGCCAAAAAAAGGTTATTAAAATTTTGAAAGTATTCCTACGGTAATTGATCATAATTACTTTAAAATGTTTAACCAACTAATTATACACGTTATTGATAAATATAAAGCGTTAGCTGTAACCAATTTGTGTTTAGGGAGCTGTAAACACAAATCAATATCATTGATGAAATTGACTAAGTTGCGGAATATCTGAGGTTTAAAGTTTCTACTCTGCTAAGCCGAGGTATTAAGTAGCAAGTTGTGTGAGTTGCGGGGACTGAACTGCCAAGTCTAGCAATACGGGGAACTTTTTTATTGTACATATGTTTTTTATGTCCCACCTCTACATACTGACGCTATAAACTAGCCTGAAACTTTCTTCCACATTATTTCAGAATAGGCCTGGAGAATATATAAATATTTATTTATCAAATCTACTACACGAAATACATGATTTAATTACAAATACAATATAAAGTACAATTTTTACATGTTTGATAACAGTTTAAAATCAGCTGAATCAGACTTTGAAGATGTTTCTACAAAGTAAATATTTTCTCAGAGGACGAAAGAAATACAAGTTCGGCGAAAGGTATTGGCTCACTTAATACTTGATAAACATTGTGTGAACGACCAAATAGGAAAGAGAAAAGTTTGGGTTGTTATTTAAACATGGATATATTATTACTAGCAGCTATACCCGTGCCTTGCAACGGGGTCAGTATGCAAAAGAGACATTGTTTTTTTTTTAATAGCTTAAAAATTGTTTCACTACCATTCAATTTAACTGTATTACTTAACTTGATAATAGTACGTTTTTGATAACTCAGACTGTAAACACTTAGAGTTAGGCTACCTAAGACACAAAAATCAAATGATAGATTTTAAGGTATAATCAAATAACATGTTGAATGGTTTGTACTATAAACGAAAAGCTATCACAATAGTTCCAAACCTGTCAATAGTGTATTTTTCTAACTTATTTTTGTGAAATTATATTCAGGCAAATGGAAAGTTTGCTTAGTCTGCAGGTTTGCTGTGGCAGGGGTATCATATTACTATTTACACAAAATTATTTAAAAAATAAGTCTCATCAACTCAGGATAAGAGTTTGACTTATTCCCTGTAAAATAGTATTACAGAAAGTCAAAATATCAGAATACTGTAAATAAAAGTACAGATCGTGAATATAAAAAAATGACGTAATTGAAGGACCTAACTAATGACATTAACATATGGTTTGACAGTTCCATTTAAGTAATGTTAACTCTTTTGAAACTGTTGTTATTTGATGTTGACTTTACTGACTAATCCTAAGTGTTGTGTAACTATTGGCAAGAGTTATCTTGAAACACAGTAGTAAACTTAGAATTATGAAATACATTTGTTAACTTTGAATTACTTCATAGTAAAGTAAACTTATTTATTAAAATCCCATGGAATTATTTGCTTACCAAGCCTTATTTCATAGAAACTTTATAAATCCAGAGTTCGCCGCACCTGGTGTCACATAAGCTACTTAAATCCACTTACAAAACTGATTATTCCTGTCTTTTAAAAGAAATATACACCGACTTAAAGTTTAGAGTAACAAATCAAGATGAAATACAATTTACCTCACTCTTTAAGATATTTTTCAAACCTAGTTTTCTTAACACAACTTCAGTACTTAACCTCATTTAAGTTCTTTTCAGGATATAAAAATTATTCTTTCCTGTTTTATTGATCATAGTTTATTTATGAACGGTAATCTGAGTATTTAATTCACTTTAAGTAAATGTGAGGCTAAAACTGTTTAAATAGTATGGTAAATCGGATGTGGACTAATTTTCTACTCAATTGAACAATCGTTCCAATTCAAAGCGCTCACTTTCCTGGGAATAATTGTTTTCCGGTAATTATTGGTAGTGTCAAAGACAATACTCACTGATGAAATTTGTAAACTATAATTGAAGAACGTATTTATACTCCCTTAAAGGTAAAACTAAGAAAGACAATTTAAGTAAATACTAGAAATTAAAGTTATATTGCTGTATTCAAATAATGTGTTAAATAATGTGTTATAAGAATATAACATTATTCTATACGTTAGAATGTTTTAATAGTAGATTAATTTAAAAAAAAACTTAACCATTAGATTCAAAATGTATTACCATATATGGTTCAAAGCTAAAAAATATAATTTTAGAAACTACATAAAATCATGCAAGCAATTTCCTAGTCAATCTAATAGTGGGTCGAATATAGAAAATTATAAGAAGGAGGAATAATTCTTGGAGTAACAACAACCAGTTTTCCACAAACAGAACTTACATAGGTCTAATTGATACGAGTACAATTCCACTAACAATTGACTAACAAATAAACACATGACAGACAATGTCCAGTAAATTAATATTTGCTCAGGATGGTTTAATATCTCTGTCAAAATACCCATAATTACTTGGACTGAGGAGATAAATACTTTAAATCCCTTCTGCAATCGCAGATAAGACAGTTGTTGAGTTTGGAAGCGAGAGCTAAAGTCAACAAACTTGTTAATTACTATTATAACTGTGCTATTGTGTACTTATCTTGAGTATGAGTTAGTCATAACAAGGCTGGGACATATTACAATATATATTACTTTATTCAATGTATTTTACTCATAGCTCACAAACGTATACAATATTTATTTCATTACAAATTATCAAGGTTTTTAGAATAACCAAACTGTGATTGAATGTATTAAGGGTCTATAAAATAACCCACTTATTATTATAAGTTTAATCCATAGGTTTAGTCATTATAAAATAAAAATGTAGGTTTTATAATTTATGAATACTGTAGTAGCATCAGAGTAATATATCAATGATTTCAAACAGTGCAAGTGGATTGTTCCTTATTGATATGAGACATGTTTTTATATTAGTTGTGTTTCGATACTGATGTATTTATACGTGTTTCTTATTTAGGGTGGATTTTACTATTTGTCTATTACTCTTTAATTGCAACTTTCAGTTCAAGTTGTTTTAAATTTGGTTGGATAACGATAAACAATAATAATAATAATCAGTTAAACAAATTCTGCACTTATTATGAGGGAGTACAGAATCCATGCTTTTAGTTAAATCCTACTAATATTATAAATGAGAAAGTTTGGATGTATGGATGTATGGATGGATGTATGGATGTATGGATGTATGTTTGTGACAAGTGAACGCGAAAAATACTGGTCGGATTGGGCTGAAATTTGGCATGATGATAGCTCACATTCCCGATTAACATATAGGCATATTCTTATTTCAAAAATCCTTTCGGGCTCCGCCCCAGTGGCTCTGGAGTTTCCCATGTTAACCTTATGAGAAATGAAATTATTGAATCTTAACAGCTGTTTCAATTAAACAAGTTGGTTCTGTTCTGTGATGTTCAATAGCATTAAAGTTACAAAAATTACCAACAGGGTGCAGCACTATTATTTCTTTTACATTTATGACAACAGCTAATTTGCAACCAAAAGGTGAGTGAGCGTAGCGAACGAACTTCAACCTGGAGGCGAGTTAGCGTAGCGAACGAGCTAACCTGAAGGCAAGTGAGCGCAGCGAACGAGCTCCAACCTAAAGGTGAGTGAGCGTAGCGAACGAGCTCCAACCTAAAGGTGAGTGAGCGTAGCGAACAAACTTCAACCAGGACGTGATTGAGCCATGCGAACGAGATAATCTTGAAAATTAAGAAGTTAAACGGGGCAAAGCCCGCGGGTTACAGCTAGTACGTTAATATATCTGTTTCAGAATATACATTTCCTATAATTTCCATAATTATTGTTTCTATGAATTATTTAGCAGGCCTGCATTTATATGAAAAGGAGAAAGATTCTTAAAGATATCACAGTAATAACGATATCTAGTTTCGAAACAACTCCGTGGTAAAAATTTAAGACTCTTGAGGAGAGCAGATATCTTAATATCCATCTAACCACAGCAACTGTTGTTATCTAAACAATTGTAGAGTGAACCTAATTCCATTAATACGTAACTTGCTTTTATCTTAAGTTTAGACCGGTTTTAAGTTTAAACTATAACAAAAATTACTTTAATAGATACATTTTCTCAAGAGTTTTTAAAATTCGTCTTGATGTTGGTTCTGAAATCTTACTATTACTTGTTTGGACTTTGTTAACATTTTTGTGTTTGAAACAAAACTACTCTGGAGGTGGATCTACTTCTTCGTTTTTAAGTAAACTCCAGAAACTTTGGAAAAGTCCATTGAATAATAATAGTAAAATCACCTAAATATGGTGCATTCTTAGCCATGAATGTCAATTAAAACCATAAACAAAGTATAACCAAACGTTACTATTATTTGTTATTATTATAACATTATCAGAAGATAAATTATAACGTAACATTAGTTGATAAAAACATAATATATGTAAGTATATATGTATTAAGTATTATGTCATTACCGGCATACCCAGAAAACGTTCTATGGTCATCATAATACTGTACTTCTATTATAATCTCACTCTTTTACTAGAAAACTTCGAAAATACCATGTATACTCAATTGCATAAACATATTAGTCAATATAACTGTATAATCAGATTCAAATGGTATCCTGAATATTTATCTAAAAGTGAAGCTGTTTTATAACACTCCCCATTGTATTGTGGAAGCAGAAGGTGGGCTACAGGCTTTACAATGGGGCTGTGAATTATTTAACCTTACTAACCAGAGAATGAGATAATTTACAAGCTATATCAATGTGGTGACTTTACTATCAGTCCACGATCTTAAAAATAGTTTACCTTAAAACAAGCTGGTTTTGGTTTTCGAGTGTAGAAAAGCTTATGGATCCTACTGAGTTTTTTATTGATACAATGCTCAATGCAGATGTATTTGATTATTTTTATTCAATATTTTCATGCTGACATAGCCTACCTTTGTTAAAATATCAACTTTCGTACAAAAGACGGTATTGTGAGATCAGCTGTTTGTGGTGGAGTCGCTTACCTTTGTGTATTAATAGAATGTTTTTCCAATACTGGCTTTTGCCTTTGATTTCCAATCTTTTCCTACTGGATATTTTTGCATAGTGAAGAGGTTGTAGATTCTTTTGTTTTAAAATATCTTTCAATAGTTTGTTTGGTATCGCTTACAGGAAAGACAGGTACGATATATTTATTTATTTGCCCAGCTCTTACAGCAATTGATATCCAAATATATGACTGGATCTCATGAAACTTCTTTCTTGCCATTTTATTTTCAGTTTTCTGTAATTCTTCACAAAACGAGAAAAGTGATTATTTTTATTTGAATAATCCCTTTTTGCACTTGGGTCTTATGGAGGTCAACTTAATACATTAAAAGAAACCGTCTTCTTTTAAAACTTAATTTATTTTTCTATAACTCAGAAAATTTTTTTCTCCCTTAAATATATTCTAGAGATGAATCATTCTAAAATAATATTTAACATTTATTTTGAGAGTAGTCAAACTGATTTTAATCAATACCACATTAAAATTACTGCAAGAAATATCCAGACCTACTGTTCGAGCTAACTATTGTTTCAAAAATGTGTTTTAGGTAATGATCTCTAGATATGAAACGGATTTTTAAATATGGGTAATGATGCAATTTTAGCAAAGTTGGACAAATACTATATCAGTACACTAAGCACGGCTTGCTCAACCTGAGATTTCATCTAAATATTTTAATGAAACATATTTTTGATAAACCTTAACAAATTCAAATAAATTCTGAACGTCTCTTAAAAACTACTAAATAAGGAAAATTAGTTTTAGAATTTTAAAGTGTGTCCATACTTGTAATACATCGCCATCATAGTAATGGCTAAACCAAATTGTATGCGTGAATACATTTTTCAATTGCCTACTAAAATGTCGGCAATCCATTTTAAAGTAAGAACCTCCTTCTAAATAGTTCTTCATAACTCAAAAGGATTCCAAACCGCAACTTATTCTCAACAAGAAACTGCATTATTCTGATTTATTACCCAAGTTAAGTAGCTTATGTGAAGTCAGGTGAGGGGACTCTAGAACTGATAGTTATTTTCAACCTGTACAAGTTTAACCATAAAAATATACAAATCACCAAATTGATACATTTTTTCATTAAGATTTACCAAATTCATTAACCACAACTGTTATTTCAGTGGGTGTCAAATTATTAATAATTGCCCGATGCTCACTGGTTTTAATGGTTGTGTTTGATTGAACGTGTATCATGTGGTTTAAAACAATTCCGGAGTTTAATAAACAGTTTTGGTCTGTTAATTTAATGTTTGGTATTCGTTATTGATTGGTTCTGTACCAAATATATGTTAAAAGTATACATAATAGTTTGATACGTTGTAAAAATAATTTTAATGCCTGGATTCAAATAAGTATAAAATTCCTTTGGCAAATTTAATTTTCTGATAATATTTCTGAAAATTTAACCAAGTATATTTTCCTTTGGATTTTTGAAGTTTTTTAAGTGTATTCACACTGGAAAGTGGAGTTATAGGCACATTGTATGTAATAAAATATAAACATTTACAACCAGTGTAAACTAAACTGTTTTTAACTATAGATATACGTTTGTAAAGTAGCAACAAAATAATTAGATACCTATCTAAATTATTGAACTTAAAAAAAACTTGTTAACAAATAGCACACCTTATTATAATTTTAGAAAGAAATGACTACAAATATTGTTTGTATTCAACACTATTCTGTCCGGTAAAATAGTGGGTGTTTATCATGACAGGTATCCTGACTTATTATAGTTTTAGCAGAAATATGACAAGATTTATCTGTAGGCTACAATGACAAACGTTGTGGCTTACTGTATTGTAGCATACATAAAACATAAAATGACTCTGGTTTGGTTTTATGTATTTAGGTTATTTTATAAGATCCATGAATATGCTGCTAATATTTTCTTGTTGAAAAAAAAATCATTTAAGTAGAAAAACCCCATATTGTTAAGTTAAGTAAGTAAGTTAAATGTTAAGTATTGTTAAGTATAAGGAAAAGGGGGCGAAGAGCCCGGTAAATACATTTCCCCCCCCAGTACATGTATACATTTAGAAACAATGTATAATATGAATCGTAATATCAAAAGGATAGAAAACACGATTCTAAAGTTTCTATTTTACATGAATAAACATGTCAATCAACTGTAAACATTTGTTTATTGTACATTTGTGGAATTGTCCCCGACAATTCTTTGTCTGCAACTGTCTTTATGTTTAAATTTTACATGAATAAGCATGTCAAGCAACAGTAAACATTTGTTTATTGTACATTTGTGGAACTGTCCCCGACAATTCTTTGTCTGTAGCTGTCTTTATGTTTCAATTTTACATGAATAAGCATGTCAATCAAATGTAAACATTTGTTTATTGTACATTTGTGGAATTGTCCCCGACAATTCTTTGACTGCAGCTGTCTTTATGTTTCGATTTTACATGAATAAGCATGTCAATCAACTGTAAACATTTGTTTATTGTACATTTGTGGAATTGTCCCCGACAATTCTTTGTCTGCAACTGTCTTTATGTTTAAATTTTACATGAATAAGCATGTCAAGCAACAGTAAACATTTGTTTATTGTACATTTGTGGAACTGTCCCTGACAATTCTTTGTCTCCAGCTGTCTTTATGTTTCAATTTTACATGAATAAGCATGTCAATCAACTGTAAACATTTGTTTATTGTACATTTGTGGAATTGTCCCCGACAATTCTTTGACTGCAGCTGTCTTTATGTTTCGATTTTACATGAATAAGCATGTCAATCAACTGTAAACATTTGTTTATTGTACATTTGTGGAATTGTCCCCGACAATTCTTTGTCTGCAACTGTCTTTATGTTTAAATTTTACATGAATAAGCATGTCAAGCAACAGTAAACATTTGTTTATTGTACATTTGTGGAACTGTCCCTGACAATTCTTTGTCTCCAGCTGTCTTTATGTTTCAATTTTACATGAATAAGCATGTCAATCAACTGTAAACATTTGTTTATTGTACATTTGTGGAATTGTCCCCGACAATTCTTTGACTGCAGCTGTCTTTATGTTTCGATTTTACATGAATAAGCATGTCAATCAACTGTAAACATTTGTTTATTGTACATTTGTGGAATTGTCCCCGACAATTCTTTGACTGCAGCTGTCTTTATGTTTCGATTTTACATGAATAAGCATGCCAAGCAACAGTAAACATTTGCTTATTGTACATTCGTGGAACTGTCCCTGACAATTCTTTGTCTCCAGCTGTCTTTATGTTTCGATTTTACATGAATAAGCATGCCAAGCAACAGTAAACATTTGTTTATTGTACATTCGTGGAACTGTCCTCGCTAATTCTTTGTCTGCAGCTGTCTTTATGTTTCGATTTTACATGAATAAGCATGTCAATCAACTGTAAACATTTGTTTATTGTACATTTGTGGAATTGTCCCTGACAGTTCTTTGTCTGCAGCTGTCTTTATGTTTCGATTTTACATGAATAAGCATGTCAATCAACTGTTAACATTTGTTTATTGTACATTTGTGGAATTGTCCCTGACAGTTCTTTGTCTGCAGCTGTCTTTATGTTTCGATTTTACATGAATAAGCATGTCAATGAACATAAACATTTATTTATTGTACATTCGTGGAACTGTCCATGACAATTATTTGTCTGCAGCTGTCCTTATGTTTTGATTTTACATGAATAAGCATGTCAATCAACTGTTAACATTTGTTTATTGTACATTTGTGGAATTGTCCCGGCTAATTCTTTGTCTGCAGCTGTCTTTATGTTTCGATTTTACATGAATAAGCATGTCAATCAACTGTTAACATTTGTTTATTGTACATTTGTGGAATTGTCCCTGGCAGTTCTTTGTCTGCAGCTGTCTTTATGTTTCGATTTTACATGAATAAGCATGTCAATGAACATAAACATTTATTTATTGTACATTCGTGGAACTGTCCATGACAATTATTTGTCTGCAGCTGTCTTTATGTTTTGATTTTACATGAATAAGCATGTCAATCAACTGTAAACATTTATTTATTGTAAATTTGTGGAATTGTCCCCGCTAATTCTTTGTCTGCAGCTGTCTTTATGTTTCGATTTTACATGAATAAGCATGTCAATCAACTGTAAACATTTGTTTATTGTACATTTGTGGAATTGTCCCTGACAATTCCTTGTCTGCAGCTGTCTTTATGTTTCGATTTTACATGAATAAGCATGTCAACCAACTGTAAACATTTGTTTATTGTACATTCGTGGAGCTGTCCCCGACAAATTCTTTGTCTGCAGCTGTGTTTATGTTTCGATTTTACATGAATAAGCATGTCAATCAACTGTAAACATTTGTTTATTGTACATTTGTGGAACTGTCCATGACAATTCTTTGTCTGCAGCTGTGTTTATATTTCGATTTTACATGAATAAGCATGTCAATCAACTGTAAACATTTGTTTATTGTACATTTGTGGAATTGTCCCCGACAATTCTTTGTCTGCAGCTGTCTTTATGTTTCGATTTTCCGTTGACGTCATTTTGTCACGACATGTTGGCGATTTGAAATGTCCTTGGAATAAGTCACAATACAAAACTAGGGTGTTAACCTCGATTATTTGTTGTTTTCGCATAGACAATTTACAGGTTCGGAGCACACTGGTACACAGATGTATTATACATTCAGTGTGTTTGATACTTAGCATTTTTGTAAGTCTTTAAATAAACCTTTACATGAAAAACTGCTAATTTATGCCATTTTTTACCGTAAACTCTGAACAAAGGAGATAAAACAATAAAGCCTAAATAAATAAATAAACGTTATTTTACTAAACTACCGCATACATTTCCTCACTACTTTTTGATTCAAAGATTTTATATTTCACTGGCTATCCAACTAGTCCACGTGTTTCAGTACAAAGATAATAGGTTAGTAATAGTAATATGTAATTGTTACACTAACAATTAAGTAACATGTTGATGGGTCCGTGGTATACAGACATGATGGCACAGTATTACAATTCAAATCAGTAACATACCGAGGTACATAAATATATTTTAATCAATTAAAACCAGTGAAAGCGTCTCAGATACCCAAATGTCTTCAATGAAGTTGCAGAATTGTTGTACGGCGTTGTTTAAAGTTTATGTAAGTACTTAATATTGAAAGGACCACGGCTCCAAAGTAATAATCCTCCTTTATCAGTCAAGGAAGCCTTCGCACAGTCAGCTGTCATTTGTGTAAAATTGTAAATAGTAAAATTTTTAACGGAGGAATATAAATTTAAATGGACGACTGACACACTGCTCAGGTTTTTTATATTTAAGCAAAAAATAAACTGCCCTCAGAAATTTCAAACATAAAGGTGAAAAAATAGATGAATTATAACATGGAAGTAGTATAAGTAAACAGTAAAGGTGTAAGTTTAATTATTTAACTACAGCTTGCTGTGAGTTTTTACCTTTTCTGGTTTATTGCCAAAACCCAGAGACAAGGTTTCTCTTGTATTTGCCCGTCTACATAGGCATATTCTCTTTTTTGTTGAAGTACATAAACAAAAGCTTGCTCCTACCCTAAACTCAGCCTTTGCAAGACTGTGATGCCAGGGTGACGAGTTCAATCCCCATCATATCCACAAGAAATAGAAATAATAAATTAGTATTTATTATACACTCATGATACCATGTAATAGATCGTAAATTACTTTTTATACACTTTCTATTGATTGAATATAATTTATTGAATTAGTGTGGTTTCATTTAAATTTAAAATTATTTTTTTTATAGTTTTTTTTACATTTGGTTAGTTGAGTTAAGATTGCTTTTGGAGAAACCAACATCTCATTTTATCAAACCAAACACTGACGGAAAATGAATGTAAAAGATGGCGAATAATGGTTTGGAATAAAGCTATATAACATCAAGGCGTATATGACATTGCGGTGAAAATGATTGGTTAAAAACCCCACTTCTTTGTTTTGTCTTAACCGTTGTCAGAGGTAAACACTCGTAAAATCTAATAAATGACAAATCTGACTCCATTCTCTAATATAAGATTATCAGGGGACAAATATAAATCACAAAGTTAATCTAACTTTGAGAAATGAGGCAGTATTTCATCATCATTGTGTTTGTGGTAGAATTATCTGTGTTTAATGCATAAACTTGGAACCTTTACATGTATGTGAAGTGTAATTATTTGATTTGTTATCAAACAGATTAGTTTTAACGACAACAAAAATTTGATGTTCTATTTTATTAAAATAAAATGATGTTTATCCAATACGGTGCTTTAAAACTATTGTGTATAAGGTCAAATAATTGTTGGATTTATTATGCTTACAATTCCTCAAGCAGCTTTACATGATAATACGGAAAAAAACCATAAAGGATGATTGGAAATCAAAGACAGTATTGGGAAAACATTCTTTTACTACACAAAGGTAATTGAATACACAAACAACTTCTGGTCTCTCAATACCTTGTTCTATGAAAGTTCATCTTGTTAGGCTTAAAAGTAAAGCTTTAACAAATTAATATGATCAAATATTCCGTCAATTTATGTATATTAAATAGGTTTTGTATGTAATAAAATACATAGAACCAAGAACCCAATTTTTAGTTGTATATTCAACATTTCTGACCAATGGAATTTGTCTTTTGGTCTAAAGAGCAAATAATATATAATCCTAGGAAAATTTAAAGTTTTTTATTTGTGTTTCATGTTTTTTACATTTAAAATTTCTAATGTCGAACACATGTTTATGTCTTATTTCATGGTAGATTTTACAATACTGTAGTGTGAAAGTTTGTTACACATAAAAAAGAAACAAAGAATCCAACATAAAACCTTTAAAACCCTCTACATAACACGAGTAGGAATAACCTTAAATCAGCTGTTTTATCAAAATGATAATTCCACATGGGTGTAAAAGTGCTCTTAACTCATAGAAATATGTTTCTTAAACTTTCACGATATATAAATTCAACTTTGACCCATCTTATGTTTTCAATCCAAATTTGGTGAAATTTAACCTACACTGAATATACTATGTCTCTAATTGCTAAATATTTACTGACTTTTCCCTCTTTTCTCCCCTCATGTTTACTTAAGTAAACCCATTATGATTCAACACCCTTCCTGTAGATGGAAACTTCTCTCATTCTTCTGTTTGTAAGGTTAAACAATTCGCACCTCTATTGTAAAGAGACCTTCTTCATCACCCCTAGAATTAAAACAGGGGAAGTTTATTTTCATTTTGGTCGATTTATAAAAGAAATTCTGTTTCAGGAAAAGTTTATTTACTTCACTGTTAATTGCACTTAACATAATTTAAACAGGTGTTCAATTGATTTAGACTTGTTTAACAATATAATGCATTGCAGGTCACCAGTTCAATAGTAAGAAAAGTAAGTAGCTTTTTGACGGCTTAGAACTGGATCCAGCACGCATAAGCACACAAATTTAAATAAATGATCATCCCATTCATCGCAAAATAAGCTCTCATTCTTATACTTGGCTAAAAATTACTTGCTTCCCTCGTAATATTATATTTATAGTGATACTGTTGTCTATTGTGGACTAAACCAACCAAAAAAACCTAATAACACTACAGATTTCTATCACATATTTAACATATAGTATACGAAAAAAATTCATTTTCATTTGAATCTTTCGTTCCTGATATAATAACATAGTTCAAATTTTATGATACTAGTTTGAGTATTGTTTTATTCTTTTTTAATTCCTGAATAGTTATAGGCTACTCAAAGTTCTTATTCACTTCTACATTTAATACAAAAGTTCGTAAATTTTATTTTGAGACCTATTTGAGCTATAACTGAGCCTTAATTGAATAGAACTCTCTGTGAAACAGAGTGTGGCGTTACAATTTTTAAGTTTATTAAATTCCTCAACTTTGTCATAATTGTTGACAAAACATGTAATACACGCACACACATGCCGGGTATGAAAATGTGGTTATTGTTATTAATAATGAGTCAACCACTGAATACCAGTTGTGGTCAATATATTGGAGAAATTGGAACCAAAACTCGAATAATTTACTGATCAAAATCCACAACATTGTTTGGACTTTTATATAGTTGTGAAATGTATTTAATTTATTGTTGGTATCAACTCATGAAATTGTAGATTTGTTTATTAAATCAACTCAGTGTTACTTTATTTTTGGATTAGGATATTTTCAATAACACATTTGGTACATCTAAAATAGTAAATTTAACAGGTTTACATTATTATAATGGAACATAAAATAATACTTTGAGTCTAATGTACACTGAACACTTTTAGGGAACTCTAAATGCTGCGCAAATAATCACAGAAAACTGAAAAAAACTTTATAGTATAAGACTCCTTTCTGATTTAAAAGGGAATGCAATTTGCTTAAGGGGATAGAGTTTACTTTCACAACAAATAAACTTTAAAATATTTTCTTTTGCTAGTAAGTTGACCGTGAAAATGATCCGAATATCAAAAGGAACCCTTTTCTATCAGAGGAATTCTTCAATCTTCCTTTGGCGTAAGCTTATTAAACCTTTCATATCTGTTGAGTTACTGCACACTGTTTATTCGATTTAATGCTAAAAATAAATTGTAAAATGATGTAGACAGTATAAATTTGTCGCTTACCAAAAAAAGGGGCGTAAGTAGATATAATTAATTGTATATGTACTCTTCGTCCTGCAAGCGTAGAATTGCATTTAGTATGGGACTTATGGAGAGGAGGATTTAATTTATATACAGTTATCCTCGTCCATAGGACTTATTCATTTTTCCAAGATAGGTGCAATTAAAGCTTAAGTTTTATTGGAATCACCCTATATTATTATCACATAGTAAAATCACTTGGGTTTTGATTGGATTTGAACCTGAATGAACATATTAGTCTGTATTTTCATCTACCTAAAAGATTTTACTTTTTCGATCTAATTTGAAAATAGGCCTAAGCACAATACAACAAAATAAAAATATTAATAGGTTAAATACCTTGTATACGTCCTCAATCCAAGTCGTCTTTTACAATGACTATAGTTTCGGGGCCAACAGCCCCATTGTCAAATTTTCTGTCTTGTTAATTACTGTTTATAGCATTGGTCACCGTTGAAGTTCACATATATACATACACTGACACACGAAACATTTATATTTACACGTAAAATTGAAAAATTATACTTTTTGGCCGGCCTAAACAATAGTGATTACATCGTTGTGCGGACCGGTACACTGACTGACTGATTCAGTGAGATGAACTGAGATGTACTGAGATGAATCAGTCAGTCAGTGTACCGGTCCGCACAACGATGTAATCACTATTGTTTAGGCCGGCCAAAAAGTATAATTTTTCAATTTTACGTGTAAATATAAATGTTTCGTGTGTCAGTGTATGTATATATGTGAACTTCAACGGTGACCAATGCTATAAACAGTAATTAACAAGACAGAAAATTTGACAATGGGGCTGTTGGCCCCGAAACTATAGTCATTGTAAAAGACGACTTGGATTGAGGACGTATACAAGGTATTTAACCTATTAATATTATTATTATTCAATCCAGGAGGCAAACATGGATAAACAAAATAAAAGTTGGATTAGATAGTAGGTCTAATTATTTATGTGCGTTTGTTTTTTTAACTGTGTTTCTCTTAAACAGGTACACTACCGCTCATACAATAGACGATTTGAGTTTTGAATGTCATTTACCATATTTCCAATATAGGTATTATTTTTACTCACAAAAATTGCACACGATGTAAAAATGTTCTTTTAGCTTATATACAGAAAAGTGAGTATAAATCACTTTTAATCCAACCGGCAAGCGTTAATACTTTGGTATAGTTACTATACAAACACTTTATTCAGTAACAGAATCACTAGAAGGCAGAGATAGTAAATAAAGAATTTCACAGAAATGTCTGTATCAAGTTAATACTGCAAGAGTATTACATAAAGTGATTTAGATCTAAAGTCAACAAAACTGGTGATTACGTGTTTAGCTAGGCTTGAATCTCGTATAACTCCAAGTCGTACATTATTACTACGTCTTGGAGCTAAACAATACAAAAGTACCTGAGCCGAGCATTGTTGGTTGCTTGTGGTGTTTAATTTGTTTCGTGAGGTTAACAAAAACATTCTATGTACGATTTTGCTATCATTGTGTGCGCGAACGTTACACGTAGTGTATAGGATACCTTAAGTCTAATAGGGTTTAATGGTATTTTGTTATTTCCGCTATACTGCAGTAAATCTGCTGTTTTACATGCGTGGTGGGTCTAAAGAAGCACTTTACACCCTAGGGGGCAAAAGAGTCAGCTGGAGGTGGCTGGAGTCGAAGACTTAAGCTATAAATTTATAATTTTCTGACTTCAAAATCCTTCTGCTGACTATGCGGAAGAAAATAGTCCCGATTTGTATACATTTGAACAGTAAAAAAAATATTTTGTATCGAATCAGATTTTATGAATCACTAAAATAGCGTCGGAATTTACACTTACTGAAGCATTATTTTGAGGTTATCTTTATTATGTCTTGTCCTTGAAATCTTGTCTCCAGTTTTTCACTACTGTACTACTATTATATGTTATGTATGTACTATATTATACTATGTACTACTACACTTTACTATTTATTTGTCACAAAAACATCCTGAATTTTCCTGTAACAAATGTGCATCCATGAATAAATAAATAAAAAAAATAAATATCACGATTCTAGAAATAAATGTTGTTCATCACTTGGGTCAGAAGAATTGTTTCGACCCTAAGGGATCGGCATAGCCTCGGTCCATAAGCTACTCGTATCAAAGAGAGCCCCTTAAAGCCATAGTGATTAAATAAACTATTTATTTTTTAAATATTGTTTTAAGAGTAAGCTGTTGAAATTAAAGTGAATCTCATGGATGGACAAAAATGCTGAAGCATATTATAGGGGCAGATATAATCTTTGAAACTAAGCCAATAGTTGAAGTGAAATTGGCTGGGAAAGTTTATTGCTACATTGTAAAGCTGCGGGTCTTAGATACAAGTTTAATACATCTTTGACACAAGTAAGGACAAGTTAGGAGACCAAGGCAAGTACAAAACAATTGGACTTTGTTGAATACTAGTGTTGAAAAAACTTTGTATAATATCGTTAAACTGTTTTCCATCTTTGTTAATTTACGCCTGTTAGATTTATCCTTTCTTTAAATAACATTTAGTTTAAACAATTTGAAGCCATTATCTACAAAACTAGTTAAAAACACACATTTTTATGTATTTTTTGCAGGGGTTAAGATAATCGATCTAGCTAGTTGAATTAAGTATTCAAAAATCTAGAATTAAAAATCACATTAAAAAATTAAATACAATAAATTTAAATGCTTCAATTCTCATTGTTATGGTATTGGTCATGGTATATGACCTTATGGAAACCAAACAATAATAAAGGCTTCCTTATTCACAGTCAAAGTTGTTTCAATAAAATCCACGGGTTTATGACCCATGTAAGTAGCACTCAAAATTCATTTTTCCTTCATACAGATCCTTATTTGTATACATTAGGTCAGTGCTAAATTATTACAAACATGAATATAATTTATCATAAATATTCATTTTCAGATAACGTCGGAAATATATCCCTTAGACCCGAGTTTAAGATATTTTACCCGAATTAAAACCTAGCAATTGTTAGAATCGTTAAAACCAATGACCTAATTGTTAGAATCGTACTACTTTTAGACCTACCTATACAGATAAAATATAGGGTGTATGGAACCGATTTTTTGAGAGGCAAATTTCTTTTTGTCTTTTCTTAATTTTATAAATTAAACGTATCTCTTAAGTAATAATTTTGAAAGTCTAGGTTTACTTTAATGTCAAATAACACATATACGATTTTTTAATCTCCACAGAAAATCGAGAATGTTGTTCTGTTTGTGTAATTACTTAAGTGTATTGTTGAATTAGTGAAATCAGACTGTATTGCTTTACTTGTGAAGACGCCGAACAAACATTAAACCAAGTTGTGTGACTTTCATAGTTATAATTAATTAGAGATTGTATTTACTAAACTGAGAAAACATTTAAATCAGTATTAATGGTTATGTGTAGAGTAATCTACTAACCGTTTACTAACGTGTGTTCATTAAGGTTCATTAAGAGTTTAGATACAAATACGTAAATGATTTAAAAATACAAATTGTATATTACATTATTTCTCAATCACTGCAATCTCTTAAACAAGTTTTACTGTACAACAATAAAAAGTATAACTATTTCAGTTACTAAAGTTTCTTATCTAAAGCTACAGACGATCTTATACAGCGTTGTTTAAACTTGTGCTAAGTACTTCCTAACTTTTAAAGGACCTTAGCTTAAAGACAATAATCTTCTTTCATCAAGCAAAGAAGCTTTTAAACAATCCAAGTTTTTAAAACTGAACGTTAAAGGTGATATAAACTTTCTCTTTCAACTTGTGTTGTTATTTCAAATATAGCTAGAATGTCAATATTGTTACTTTTTAAGTCGTTAGTTTTTAACAAAACGATTATTCAGTAAAGAACAAGTATATTTTTCATTTTTACAGCATTCCTATGTCCTAACAGGAATTAGTTACTCTGTATAAGTACTTGGATTAGTATATGATGGTATTTTACTTAGTAAAAACTCATCGGCATGTAACCACATTTTTTAATTAGGAAGAAAATAGTTTAAGGGTGAGTCTCGGAAGGTGTCTAGACAAATTTAAAATGATCGATGATCTTACAATGATAAATCAAATTCTCCAATAAACCAACCCCAATAAATAAATTATTTTTGAATGTAGAATCTTCCAAATACATTCAACATATGTTTTACATTATTCCTTGGGGTTGGTCAAGTAGAAATCAATCATATATCTTCAATGTATCGTAGATTCACCCTGCATATACTGTAATATAAACAGTAGAAACCGTCCTATTCCGTATAATGATTCCTATAGTTTACGGGTTTCTGACCCTTCTCGTGACAAACAGTACTTAAAATAAAACAAGAAGGTAAAGACAGTTGTTGTGTGACTGTTGGGGGCAATTTCACAAATGTACGGCATTGTATGCTGTGTAGAATTACTGTAAATGTCGGTTCGTTATTACATTTTCAAATTTATTGTTGTAAAAATTTTCAGATATGTATTTTGTACTTGGACTATTAAACGTAAAATACCTACAGTATTGATTACAAAACAACTTCGAGAGTTTTGCTAGAAACTGTAACTGAACAAGTAAGACAAAATGGTGACGATTGAATATAATTGTGGTTCATCTATTTTAACTATACAGTGTCTTTAGGATAGCACGATAAATGTAATCACTACATTAAAATCTAACTACTTTAATTGTCTGGTAAATAAAATCTTATTGATGATAAAACTTATAGAATTTTGCAAACTTGCAATGTAATAATATTTTCGCAATCCAACATATAGACTGCGAAAAATGAGAAAAGTTACACTATATTCAAAGTATAGTAGTTTCTTGTTGTCTCCAAGTTCTTTGGCATTTCTTTTATAATCTTTAGTCTTTACTAAAAATAATATGGAAAACTACGCAAAAAATGTAATAAAATCACTTTCCAATGAAATGAGTAGTGCATAATTATGAGATCGTTGCAACAACAAAATCTATCTTACTTATTTAATACGCAAGCAGGTTTTTTGTGACAATTACTCCTCCGAAACTACTGAACCAATTTACATGTTTTTGGTGTCATTGGAAAGAGCGTAACAGTTGTGCAGGAAACTTTCTTTTTAGGGAAATAATTAGAGAGTGAGGCCCTGGGGCCCTTTAAAGTTTCGTATTTCTCCATAAAGATAACATAGGAGATAATTTTTATTTACAGAAACATATGTTTGTTACTTGAAAATAGTCAAAGTCTACTACATAATAATTGCTGTGCATTATGACTGTTAATGTATACTACATTTCAATCAAGGATTGTGTACCTTAAAGATTACTCATAATGGATCTTACTACTTTATTTTAATGCTGGGAATAGTAAAATTTAGTTGAGAATAAGTTACCATGATTTAGAAAACTTTACTAGGCTATAATAATTGATGTAAAATCACAAATCTTTGACATTATTAATTCATTTGAAACAAAACAGCTGATCGATAAATCAAACAAATCATCTACTTCATGTGAATAATGTTATTACACAAACATAGTTTTTTTTTAACCAATATCTTGATTTTTTTTTACTTGTGGGTGTATTTTGAGTTTGCAGTTATGAAAGCACCAAGCCAAGTAACTTTTATTTAATTTTCTTTATAAACTAACAGTATTAATGAATTACTACATGAACTTGACAAGTTAGGTAATTAATTGTCAGTATGCCAAGGGGGAGAAGAGTGAGTCCTCGAAAACAGACAAAGGCGGATACACCCATCTAGAAAATCCAACTGGGCTGCACTTTACTTGACGTCCTACACTCATTTGAATGAAAATATCGATCGATATATCGATTAATCGATTGCTTCATTCGATATATCGTTTGGTTAGTTAGGTAAGGTTAACCTAACCTAACTAACCAAACGATATATCGAATGAAACAATCGAATGAAAATATTGAATCGAAAAAAACAATCGAATGAGTGTAGGACGTCAAGTAAAGTGCAGCCTCCAACTGAGTTTTAAATATAGAGGTCAGTGGATTGTCAAGACACAGATTAGACTAATAAAAGGGGCAGTGGTTTTATTGATGAGGAATACATATTATAAAAGAGCCTCATTAATGGCACAAGGCGTCATGTGATCAGAACAGTTAACAACTTAATAGAATGTTAAGTCCTAACTGGGACAAGTGAGTGGGGACATATTTTGATTTTGAGGATAACAATTTGCCCGTTTGATGCTATAATTTCTATTATCTTTGGCATTTGCAGCTCAAGCCCTTTAATTAAAGAGCAGCGCTGTTTTTACCCAGACCAATTTCAGTCATGAGCAACTATATTATATGTTGTTTTAAGTAAGGCTACATCTTTAAATAGGATACGCATATTCATTACAGAAAATTCTGACCAGGATAATATTCCTGAAGGTAACTAAGGATACGATTAAGACAAAAATCGTAGTAGGTATTCAAGAAAGTGCTTTTGTGATAAAAATGTTGTTTTTTAGTGTTTATTTTTAAGAGCGTTTTCTCCAAGCAGAATTTTATGACCCTCAAAATATGCTACATAGGCCTATTGTTTTGATGTGATAAAATGTTTTGTTAAATGTGCTTTTAAAAATCTTTAAAAATAACTACCCTATAACATAGGCTACTTGAACTTGGACACTTATTAATTTACTAAATATAACACACATACAGCTAGAAAATTGCTGCACTTCTCACTTCTAAGGCTTTATTATTACTGTATTTAATTTTCAACGTCGATTCAATATAAAACACGATGATTTTGTTTTCTAAATTCATATGTTATTTTGCGGGGCATTGAGCCGCACAGGTTCACTAGTATAATCTTAATTAATGAACATACGAATTAAGTTATTTGCAAAGTGTTACCAACATATGGCTAACACACAGCAACATATGGGTAGGTTGGTATGATATGTAAATTATGACTCATTATTTAATTAACCTTTCATCGATTATTTATCACGTTATCGACTTAAATTACTTAATGGACGGATGTCCCAAACGTAGACATCGCTTTTTAAGATTAATATTTTGTGCTTTATGGAAGTGAAACTAAAAGTTAGGTTCCGAACATTGTGTTTCTTCAAAACTACATAGTGGAAAACTGCTAGTGATTGACATAATCGAACCAGTCATTTGTTTTTCACAAACTCAAATTATAATACGTATAATACAAAACCACTTATCGGATCCATTATTGTATTTTGTATGGAATACATTTCTTATCAAACGTTTCAGAAGGTGGAACATTTTATAAGGTGATACTGTACTTGAGTGCAAAGCCTTATCGCACTGGCGCAACCTTCTCGCTGACGACGCTCAAACGGGATATAGGGATTTGAAACTCTTTGATCAGAACTACAAAGCAAAGTGTTATTAAAAGTACACAATACTGTGTTTAAGTACTCTTTGGAACGGTGTGATATTTATTAAGATATCTTTGTACAGAATCCTCTATCTTAAATAATTCGATTATAAAAAGTTCGGTGAATAATTAACATGGGAACCTAACATGTCTATAATTTTTGGAATGTTTACAGTTATTGTAATACAATACATGTCAAAAGAATTTTGATAAAAGGAGTTAAATGAGCATTTTAAGATGAGAATTTTTTTCCAAGGACGCTAGGCACGAGCATGGGATTGTTTTTCACATTACTTCAGGCTAGACCTAGGGGTTGCGACATTATAACTTAGACAACATCTTTGATTAGTATCAAATAGTCAATGATAAAATCCATTGGTGATTTGATGATTTGAACCCGGGACCTCTGGAACCAAAGCCCGCGCTCTATTCTTTAGACCAGCTCGCTCCACCATATTAGCATAGAATAAATAAACACCATCTATGATATATTATATTACTATATATATACTATATATATATATATATATATATATATATACTATATATATATATACTATATATATACTATATATATACTATTTATATTACTTCATCTATGATATTAGTAAATGTTATTTAATAATACGTATAGTTTACTCTAAACATATTACTTTAAACTTATTTTTTTTATTCTCAACAAAATATTGCAAAACTTAACCTCACTAGAATGTACCAAATTCAAAGGCGAGTTTTTCCATTGTCCATTCATTGTTTCTTCTTCTTACACTAAACAAGTAATTTAAACAAGTTTCGCGACGGAGTTTGGGCTTTAGCTGAATTCATACAAAATATACTCCGCAGGAGAAATTTCCCCAAATTTCTAGGTAATTTAGTTTCAAACAATTCAGTGTCATGGCCAAACCGGAAGTCCAACGCTGGTCTGCATTCAGACAAATACATTAGACTTCCGGTCACAAGCCACAGGCTGGCTCACTTCCGGTCAGTTTATTGTCTGGACACAATTTTACAAGGCATTTAACTCAGGTTTAAATTATATAGACACAGACTTTTAAGAATAGTGCGACGGATCTTGTTTGTTTAGATGTTCAAAGTAGAAAAGTGTGATTGAGTAGAAAAAGTAAAAATACAGACATTTAAATAGTATACACTATAATTATAATTCAAATGCAGTTTAACTGTGCTTGAAATATCCCATTACCAGACATTATTATGAATAAATAGAATTAAAGAATGTTTAAAATACTGGATATTATTATTATCTGTAGATTATAGTTGTGCTAAAATATAAATAATATATCAGTACAGCAATAGTATATCCTTGAAGGAAAAGTAGATTCAGCAACAAATAAGATATATTGCAAATCCACGAGATCCTACTTTCAGGAATCGCAGAGAAAAGCGCATTTCATAATATACAATATAGTGTTATTGTGCTGTAAAATCCACGTGGAAGAAATACATATTTTCGCAACTGTGTACTATAATTATTGTATTTTCATCCCATTAATTTAATTTTATTTTGTATACAATTTAAACAAATATACAATTAAGTTTTCCTTTTTATTAATATTTTTTGAAGTGTTGTTTCTTTTGTTCTCTTAGACATAATTGAAAAGATTGATTTTGGGTGTAGGGTAAATGAGACTACACGAATCATTAAATAACTCAAACTAAGGTAATCAATAGAACTTATTTTCAATATATATTTTGACTATCGTACGAATAACATAAATATTTTTATTTTTTCAGTAATAATGTTTATTTAAAGTCATCAGACTGTACAAACTCAACGGACTGATCACAAATAATTAAAAAGAGACAAACATTTATTGAAACAATCTTCAAATATATTGAATAATTTGGAATATGTTTCAATAATATATCACTGAACACAGATATATATCCTGCATTAGTAACATTTCACATGCGTAAGCCTATTAATTAATTTACGGGGTAAAGGCATGTATTCGTCGAAAGTTTTGTGGAAGAATATATTTCACATTAAAACAATTAGCTTCGTGAAAGCAATCAACTTATCTACGCATGTTTGCTTATACTTAATTAGGGCAAACAATATTCTTAATGCGGGATTATATTTGCTTGAACTTGACGGCATTAAGCTACAATAATACCAATACAACATTGACTGTGGAGTGGGGTTCGGAGAGTGAGGAGGAGGGATATAAGGGGGTGGATCTTGCGCATTGTGACCTTGCATTGATGCAAACAGAGGGAAGATTTCCCAAGATACGGGAATTTCTTATTTCCCGCTAGCTACGAAAATAATATCCTCCTGCGAAATGTATTTTCAAAATATTAATTTTACTAAAAAGAATATTCGTTTGATTGAGTTTATGGTAAGAAAAAAGTATATTAGATCCGTCACATTTTCAGTTTCTATTACACCAGTGTTATTTATTTGCTCAACTGATGCATAAAAAACACTTAAATATATATTTTCCCGTAGGTTTTTTTTTTACAATTAAGAGAAATTCAAGTTCTATTAAAGAAAAAATATTTGTATTTATGCTTAGGGTATTTATTTGAACTTTATTTTACATATTAATGCATGAAATCTTTCACACTTGCTACTCTGTAGAAAACTTAATAATAGTAAAGAAATGCGTTTCAACTACTAACACATCCCATTTTTATCACTCACTAAACAATAAAATCGTTAAATATTCTTCAAAATACATAACATCTTTAAAAAAACTTGTAGCGGGAAATTCCCTACGAAGCAGGGAAATTCACTTCCCCACGCTGGGAAAACTGGAAAACGCGAACCAGGTTACGACGGCTGCACCAGGTACCAGTGTTGCCTCGTCGCGAGAAGAAGCAGGGACAAACTACGCGGTCGGGGAGAAACTCAATGGGTGTGGAGTCTAGTTTAGTGATGGGTATCGAGGTCTGATGATGAGGAGCAGGACGAAATGGCGAGGAGGGAAGGATAGACTGAAGGAGGCCTCCAGGAAACTGAAGGTTATCCTGAAGAATTCCAAGAAGCTGAGCATCTCTCCTGAGGACTTGGGACGACTGAAGGGAGCGAGCAGACTTCAAGAGGTGTGTGACGAGGGGAAAACCTCAGAGAACTGGTTGTTCTATGGAACTCTAGGTTCAGGGTTCCTTGTTGTATTACTGCTCATCTTTATCATCTCGGGAGCACTACAGGACTCAATGTGTGCTCCCAAAAACACGACCAAAGTGAGTACTTTCGTAGATTCTCCTTAATTTTTAGTCCTTAGACACACGATCATTTATAGATAGCTTAGACTAGTTAGTTAGTTAACTTAATATACTAGTTAACATAAAAACACTTAGCTAGTTGGTTGAGTGATTTCACACAATGGTTCACCTTTGCCAAATGTAATATTGTATTTTAGTAACAATTTAATGTTTTATATGCAGAAGAAACAGTTTAAGAAGTTAAACTTCAAGTTGAGTGTTCATTGTTGGGAAAATATTGGTTGGAGTAGAAAAAGTTGGATTGATTTTCCATGTATAGAAATTGGTTAGGACTTGTAATGTTGTAGGCATACACATCTCACGACTGTCAATAGACCTATTATAGTTAAACTTCGTCAAAATAGAAAAAAAAAAACAGAAGGCCATTGATGTTATAGAATTAATTGTTTGTATTAAGCATTCTTAATATTAATAATATCTTCGCTGTCCAAGCCTTTCTTTGAATTAGAATTAGTATAAATATAAAGCAAGTAAAATCATTATAAATCTATAACGTTGGAATTAAAGTTTCATTTAGACTTTAGTAGTATTATAATTCTAGTATTAACTTATATGCACGAGTAAAATGACATACTATATTTGGAATCGACGTAATCAATAACAAGTTCATAAAATGACAATTTTAACAATTTTATTGCACATGTTGTGGGACATTTTCAGAAATACGTGGTTATCGTGGTACAAATACTATATCACATTGATATTAAACGATAAAAGAATTATGTATGATTGCTTAAGTACATTTAGTTTAGTGATTATCATTTGTAAGTAAGTCGTTCTAAGAGGATTCAGTTGTGTTTTACTTTAGGAAACGTTTGGTCCGTAGGTTACTTTATAGGCATATACAGTATTTAAGGCCCATACACTATACAGTACTTATTTATTCAGGGGTGTCAAACTAAGGTTCTGCTCAACTGAATGTTACAATAATATAGAATTACATGGGTTGCTGACTTAGTAATGAATATTAAGGTTATTTTAGTTATGCTGCACATTAAACATACACAATTTATTGAAACCCGTAGTTTGGTTTTTGTGTTGGTAGTTTTTGTTTGACTACTAAAACAAAACTATAAAAAAACAAACAGGCATGAATTGAAAACATGTCAATACAATAAATTATATTTAATTTATAATAAATAGACTATACAAAATGTGTTTAGGTTTACCACCAATGACAAGAAGAAACTTTAATTTTTGTAACGGTATCATCAAAAGAGCCTTTAAAAACGGGGGAAAGCTGTGATGGGTATTTTTCACTCAGCAACAAAATTATCTGTGAATAATGAATATGAAATTGACTGACTACAATATATTGACCTACAAAGCTAATGTGAGGGTTTGTAACCTTGGCGAGATAGAGTTAATGTAAATATGTCATCCTTGAAGTTAATTTTCCACCTTCCAGCTACACCGTTTACTGGTTTGAGATTCTCAAGTTTAAGTAGTTTAATCGTACTTAAGATTTTCATTCTTACCCCATATTATGTTTAGGGCTAGATATTTTAATTTGAATGATCGCCTATTGATCATTACTCACTAAATATGTCATCCTTGAAGTTAATTTTCCACCTTCCAGCTACACCGTTTACTGGTTTGAGGTTCTCAAGTTTAAGTAGTTTAATCGTACTTAAGATTTTCATTCTTACCCCATATTATGTTTAGGGCTAGATATTTTAATTTGAATGATCGCCTATTGATCATTACTCACTAAATATGTCATCCTTGAAGTTAATTTTCCACCTTCCAGCTACACCGTTTACTGGTTTGAGATTCTCAAGTTTAAGTAGTTTAATCGTACTTAAGATTTTCATTCTTACCCCATATTATGTTTAGGGCTAGATATTTTAATTTGAATGATCGCCTATTGATCGATATAGTATAATTGTATTTATAATGAAATAAATAATTAAAAGCTGTGCATGTATTCAAATAATCACAATAAAAATCTTTAACAGGGACTACCGTCACTAAACTTTATAAAATGATAAAAATAACTAATTATTATCATTAACAACAATTTTTAATATACATAAACATCATTGTGATGAAAATATACATTGTTCTCTAAACATATATAAGATGTCTTCACCTAAGAAACATTTATATTAATTACTTGATAGGTTGAAATGAAAAAGAACAATTCAGTTCAAACTCAAATGAGTTTTCATCTAAGAGCTCCAAACTATTGTGTAATGACGCTGTAACATATTTGAGATACACATGTGATTGGCGGGATTTGAACCCAGCATTGTAAGGGATAAGTCCCCGTATTTTATTACAAGATCACCCGTGATAATTCTAACGAGTAACAATACCAGGAAAAAAGCTTGAGCTGGTTAATTCTCCTTCACTAAAAATAATTGTACATACCACTAATGTATTTGTCTAGCGGTGTTTAAGAAAATTCCCTTCTTCAAATACAGTTTTATATACAAAAAATAATATAATACTTAAAAATATGGAATATTGGCAATAAATTTATTGATTTAAGTATTAATCAATTAAACCATTAACTTATTGTTTAACCATTAACCATAATTAACCAATTAATTTATGGAAAATAAGTAGACAGCAATAAAATTATACAGAGTTGGTCTATTATTTGCAAACACATATTATAAGAATAGGTTGAAATTAAATTACCAAAACATTTTCAACAAATCTATCCATTATCCATTACACTACCTCATAGAATATTGGTTTGATTTAATTTACGAAAAAGTGACGCAATATCACAAGAAAACAATTTTGAGTAGGAAAAGTGTTATTGGGTATCCATAAGCAAACCACTTTTATTTGAAGTTGTAACATACTTTGTGATATCAATCATATTTGATCATTTGGATTATAAACTTTCACGCGTAAGCTGACATCACCCATCTATTGATCTCTCCCAGTGTCAGGGGATGTTGCGGGGGGGGGGGAGGGGGGGTTTGTGTCAGCTCTCAGCTGATTATCCTAACCTCAATTGCCGCCTAATTGGGGATTGTTTGATAACCGTTTGAGCCATTGTCGACTCGTTAGCGCCATTCTTGGCGTTCGAAATGCAAAATTATCCCGCGAAATTGCTTGTGGGTAAAGACTGTTTGCACAGTAATTGGTAGCTGGTAATGGAGGCGTCTTCAGTGTTGCAAATTGTCCAATCAATTTGGTTAGTGCTCTTTGATCTAGAACGGTCCATCAAAAGTTCTACGATATTGTAGTTCTGTAGAAAAGTTTACGGTGTGATCGCTTCCCTAGCTTGTTGCTTTGCTATGGGATCATGGGATCAAAAATGACTTATTTTGTTTTAGATGTAGAACTAAATATTAAACAAATTCCAAACCAATAAGATGAAGTGTGTATTGTGTATTTACTCTATCGTATTTTTTTTTTTTAGAACAGACCAAACCCTGATTCTTTTATTATGTAGTTTACACTTTTTTAAAGCTAGCCATTTGAATAAATGCAATCTGACCCCAAAATTGATCTTGTAAAAATCGTACCAGCGACCTCAAGATTGTAAGACGATTTAACCAGAAAATTATGTAGTTGTGGTAACTTATTATTTAATGACGAAAATCAGTGGCACTCAGTACGATGTAAATAAGACTTGAACCACATTCATGTTGTAAAGAAAAAATTAACCAGACTAGATTTAAGTAAAAAAAAGTAGTGCTGGGATAACTATTTACGTACGTAATTATTTACGAAGTTTTTATAATTTTCATTAACGGACCAAGTTATTAATCAAATATATACCTATATAAAATATCTATATGTATTCGGGTTAGGGTACTTATAAGATGAAATAATAAACAATTGTACCAGATTCCCTATAGCAGTTACCTGTAATTATATTTAAAATCGGCAATCTCCAAACCACCCTGTAACGATAATACATAAAACATATACTAAAAACTATTGATAGTTGGAAAACTTTGTAAAACTTTAGCTGGGGCCTGATAGTTATGCTCTGGCCACTGCACTTACCAAATTCATATTTTTTTAATTACTAAAAATACATATACAAATAGGTTTCCGCTTTTTAAACATGTGAAAATCACTGCCACAAGACAGGACCTATCAAAAATAGCTGCCCTATTTTTTATACTTCTGTTAAAATTATGTTTAACCAACATTTAACACATAAAGTGGCTTATGTAAGGTTTGTGCGTGTGTTCCGAATAACCAATCAGGAAAGGTAGGGAAATTCAGTTACACGCTTTTACCAATCCGTCATAATCAATCCTTTAACGGTGCGGTGGCACGCGATTTTGGTTCTTTTAGTTACGCAACCATATATCATTCGAAAACAGACGAAATCAGTTTAGGATGGAAAGTTGAAAGTTTCTTTGAGAATATTATTTCAACGAAGTTTACGAAAAAACTCTAGTCAATAGTGTAAACGTAGACTATGAAGCAAAGACAGGATTTGCATCTGGTTTATAAATATTGCGGTCTATGTGATGGCAGGATACATAAATATTTTGCACAAGTTATTCTTTGAAGTCTTGCAACTTGAAGGTATGATAAAAGTCAGAAATGTTTTGTAATATTTTTACGGTGGTTTAGATTTATATGGATTTCAAATTATTAAAAACCGATTCTCACAATCATGAGCCAACTCATAATCTTTTCTGTAACACATAATAATTACATTTATACACTCATATTTTAGTTGGTATATTCATTGATGTGTACACTTGCATCTGTATAAAACAGTTCTAATAATTGTTTTTTTTTTATTTCTTACAATTAATTTAAAGACTTTGGTGTTCTTCAAACTTATATTTTGTCGGTCCACAAGGTCCTCAAAGGCCTGAGCGTGGAATGTATCAAACAAATCAAGGGTTGAGCCATAAAAACAAGAACGAAATGTATTTATATTGTGGCATCTCCGGGTTCCGAACATCTTAGCCGACTGAGCCTTAATCGACTCATATTATTAGACTCATCTCCTAATAATATTGTCTCAAGAAATACGGGTTTATTAGACTGAAATGTTCACACAAAAAGCAAAGTTAACAATATAAAAAAGTCTAAAAGAATCTTACATCAGTAATACTATTTGTGAAGCTAAACCACTTATAGAAAGACAGCAGTATCACGGTATTTGAGTTTTACTCGGATTCAATACATATCAATACAGTTTTATTTCCCATAAAGCATCGTATGTTTCTGCAGCTATAAAAGTTTATTGGACGTTACGTTTACGCTTGAGTGAAGCCCGAGCAACTTGAGGTCGGTTTTGTACATCAGGATTTAGGTTTTATAGTTTCAATCTTCTCTCTGGTAGGGATAGTTGTGTTCTACCACCTACATTTAGTTTACTGTAGGGGAGGAGTGTAATGTCTTAAAATTATTACGTCATTAATATTTGTCGATTTTACTTTCATAGACAACTACCGTTAAATAGGTATTCATATGTACTCTCCTTAAAGAAGCCGTTGGTTAGTTAACTTCTTTTGGAATTATATATTGGTTGCAAATGTTGTTTTCCAAGAATACATCTTAAATTATTTTAATACAATTTTCAAAGACCTCTACATTTCATTGATGCATAGATGAACTTAAAGGCTTAAAGGTTGAAAACATTTGGTTTAAAAATAGGATTAGGTGAGCTTCGTTTGCTTCATCTTATTCATTTCAGGTGTGTTTCAATTTCATTGGCATTTTAACACTATTTTATGCGAATACATTGTCTAAGCCCAGGTCTTGCTACTATGTAACTTTGGTTATTTGTAAGATGGTTTCATTAATTGACAGCCTGAAAAATACAAGCTGAGTTGGTTGTTTTTGGGATTGAACAAGTAATCTTATGGATTTGTTATAATCTTATGGACCATTGTTATAAACCCCCCCGTTAATGCTTCAGAGATGGTTGGCAGCTTGAGATATGGTTTTAAGATTGGTTTTTGTAAAAATACCGATGAAAATCATACAAACATTTTCAATTTTATGATTTGGTTTTAATAATTACTTTTGGTATTATACGAACAAAAAATATTTCGTAGTTCTGGCTAAAAACAATTTAGATTATCGCTAGTAACAAAACTTTACCCTGTTAAATTTGGTTTACAATTTTATACACCTGGCATTGTTTTCACGTTAAAATTTAGAGGATATAATATGATTTTTTTCTAATATATTTCATACCAGTGATAAATACTTAGGAATAATAAAAAATACTCTACTCAAACAGAATTCAACGTTACAGATTACATTAGTAAGGCTGGTGTAAATTATTCCCTTAGTCTCACAATGAAATATTAGATTTTCAACTGAATTTTCAGAGAAATGATTCATGACTCCATTAGAACAGGATAATCGTAACTAATCGCGGTGAGAAATGTGGGACAGATGCACTGCATTGTAACACTCCCTAACGCTTTCCTCGGCTTTTAGACTTAATGGGAGCATTACTCAAATGCTATAGCTATTATGTTCTGTGTAAAAATTATACAATCTTTGTATGTAAAGAGTATTTGAAAAATAATTTAGTTTGAGTAAAATATACGATGTGAGAACATACATTTATTCTAGTTCTTCAAAACGAGTGATGATAATTCAGATAATGTCTCTCAGAGAGAAGGGAGGCAATAATATACTTTTAGTTGATTAATATATATTCTTGATTTTACATAGGTGCTAGAAAACGATTCAAACATTATTTTCCTGTAGAATCTTATACAAGAAGTTTTTTTGGATGGTTGTTGATTACATTTTGATTAGGTTTCATTGATTGTCACGAACCCAAGTTTCATTTAGTGTTATGCACCCAAGTATCAATTTATTGTTACGCACCCAAGCTTCATTTATCGTCACGCACCCAAGTTTTATTTATTGTTACGCACCCAAGTTTCATTTATTGTTACGCACCCAAGTTTCATTTATTGTTGCGCACCCAAGTTTCATTTATTGATACGCACCCAAGTTTCATTTATTGTTACGCACCCAAGTTTCATTTATTGTTGCACACACAAGTTTCATTTATTGATACGCACCCAAGTTTCATTTATTGTTACGCACCCAAGTTTCATTTATTGTTGCGCACCCAAGTTTCATTTATCGATTCACACCCAAGTTTCATTTATTGTTAAGCCCTCAAGTGTCATCTATTGTTACGCACCCAAGTTTCATCTATTGTTACGCACCCAAGTTTCATTTATTGTCACGCAACCAAGTTTCATCTATTGTTACGCAGTCAAGTTTCATCTATTGTTACGCAGCCAAGTTTCATCTATTGTTACGCACCCAAGTATCAATTTATTGTTACACACCCAAGTTTCATTTATTGTTACTCAACCAAGTTTCATTTATCGTTACTCAACCAAGCTTCATTTATCGTTACTCAACCAAGTTTCATTTATCGATACGCACCCAAGTTTCATTTATTGTTAAGCCCTCAAGTGTCATCTATTGTTACGCACCCAAGTTTCATTTATTGTCACGCAGCCAAGTTTCATCTATTGTTACGCACCCAAGTATCAATTTATTGTTACACACCCAAGTTTTATTTATTGTTACACAACCAAGTTTTATTTATTGTTACACAACCAAGTTTCATATATAGGTACTCGCCACAGTTGTCACTGTTGTACAATCCATCATTGTCCGTGATTCATGTTTGACGGACCACGTTCGCATGTGATTGTGAAGGTTATTGTAGTTTAGGTGCGCCAGAGTCATTTCCGGAATCTATTGATCATGTCAGACATAACACTGGGGCAGATTTAGCACCTCTCTACATCAAAACCCTAGACTACATTGTGATGTTTGCCAGGGAGATTCATCATATTTCTCAACCGTAAAGTTTCGCCAGCACCTCTAGGTTTAATTGCAATATTTTGATGGAAATGGTAACGCCGGATTGATTCCTATAAATCTAGATGTGCGTCGCTGTCCTAAAGTAATGCCAAAGACAATTTTAATATCCGAAGCCTGTTTTGATTGGTTAAAATAATTTATTTAGTGATGTTGACTAAATATATAAACCTGAGTATATTTAATTTGTTGTGAATAATATCATGGATTTGTTAGCTGATGGGTCAGCTGAAGACGATTACAAGTTAGTTTTTATGTTTTAGAGTGCATTTCGTTCTTTACCCCTCTTACTTCACCACCTTTAACCCTTATCAAATTCTGTCCTACTTCAGGATATTAATTTATTTATTTTCATTCCATCGGCCAAGAACATTACATAATTGATACAAGTAATTGCAATCATATGTACTTACATAAATATATAGGCAGCTATACAATTTAGTAAAATAATTCAACACTAATAAGACATTGGTTTATATTAATAAATGTATTGTATTGCCTTACGATACCCTATTTACCTGACAAAGAAGGATATTGTAAGACAACACGATACTTTTATTACAACTTTTGTTGGTTATCCGGCTTGTAATCACAGAATGATATCGATATAGTTTAAATCGTAATAAGAATGAAACATAAGGTCAACATCAGTACGGTTAAAATAAACCACACACTAAACAGGTTAGATACTAAGCTCGATTATGAAGTTTGTAATACTAAGATAACTCTATTTTCAATAAATATTTTCAATATGATCTAAATACTGTATATAGATATTTTACTTAGACCATACCCTAACTACCTATACTATAACTTAGATTGGAATTCTCAAAACCAATTTATTAGGCGGATCAATACTCAAAAGAAAAAACCCAGAGAATTTGTTATTTTCAAAATAATTTCTTCCAAAAGTAGTAACAAAGTTGCACACATATTTCAACCTCATAGTGAAGTGTTTTCATTTTCATTTAGCTTTAATTAGCAACAGACACTATTTCTCACGTTACCTATATCTTTACACTCATTCACTTTTATTAAATCACATTTACCTTTCCAGTTACCTTCCAAAACGACTTTTTTTAACTGATTACAACAGCGTATTGCCAAGTTCTACTTTTGGTAGGAAATATAGAAAATTAAAATCGTGCATCACGCGAAGAATAAATATAGCCATTAACGACATTATTACGAGGGTAGCTTGGCCGGGGGGGGGGGGGTGTTAACGAGGGTTCATCTGGGGCGGACACATTAAGATATTATGATGAAGAAACGTCAGCTGTTTACAGTCTACACTGGTATCGATCAGCTGTTAAACAAACAACAGTCAGACCCTATCAGCTGTGGAGTGTAACACTGTCTTTTCTCCTTAGATTTTACTTTAATGATTAGGACATCATATAATCTTTGTGTAATATTAATGGCTCCGTAAGAGTTCTTTTAAATACTGGCGATTTCAAAATGTGTTTCAAGTTTATTGAGATGGATTTTTTAGGGTTTCTACTGACTAAGATCAGTATGGATCCATTCAATGATCAATGATTAAAAACAGCTGTTGGGCTTGCAAAATAAAATTTCAAAAAAATTTGTGAATTTTGTGTAACACAATTGCTATTTCACAACTTCCATCTGCAGTTAAATCGACAGTAGGGAAGACAGTTACCGCTAAGCAGTCTCTATAGCAAAACTGAGAACCAATATTCATAGTATGCCCTTTAGAAAGGAATTACGACAATTTATTAAATAATGGATAGTTTAAAGCAAGGTTTCTCGTCATGACGAACATTTTAAGTATATAGTTTTAATCGGGGTGTGACTTATGGTTTTCCCAAAAGTTCCTAGGTACTTTGGTACTTTGGGATTTATATATGGACAGCCAAAAAAATTAAACAAACCCAGGAAAAATCCCCCACTATAGATTAAAAACCATAAACCTTTTTGGGTTGTAATCTCGCATGTAAAGAAGGATAATCACTTTGTTCTACATAGAGTAACCCAGGGTTCTTTGTGTTTGACATTGCGGTGTTAAGCTTATTATATAACCTTAAGTTGAGTTAGCTCTTTGTACTTAGTGCGTGGCGAATATAAACACACATAACTTAGACATACATTTCTCCATTGGTTATTTCCAATTTTGATCATGAGACTTTTCTTCCAAGTCGTATATTTTTAAAAGTAGGAATTTAATAACGTTTCAAGAGGTTGAATCATGAGGAAATAACACTAACAAGTTGATACTACTTTTACAGGAAATTTATATTCCTTTCCAGGTATAATTATTACTCAGTTTCTCTTATCAGATAATCCTATGGCTCCACTTCCTCTTCCAGGAATCCATAAATCGATAAAATTGGTATTTTTTCCTTGTTAAATTATTTATTTATCTTTAGAACAAGGTGAATGTAGTATTCAATAATTCAATTTATGTAAATGAAACATGAAAAGTAAATGAAAGTCCACACTATCTCAACTTAATTGTATTTCAATGCAAGAAATCAAAATAATTTAGAAAAAGCAACGGTTGCTTACTTAAATAACATGTAGCTCAAACGATAATAAGAAAATATAGTTTGCGATGCAACGGAAATTTTTGAATCTTGCCAAGTGATACATATAACAAACAGACAACCGTAAAGGTAATGGAATATGTGCAATAAAACAGCAAGTGACTTTATTCACTTTTAAAACTAATATAAAACCTGAAATAGTTAGGCTAAAATTAAATCTAAGTCAAAATTAGAACAGTTGTGTGCTGGAAATACCATACATTTTAATAATTTTACTACTAATGGATTGAATTTTTTTGCATTCAGTGGTTTAAGATTTCCAAAGGGACTAGATTTATAATTCATGAGATGGTAGACTAGGAGAATAATAAGTTAAAACAGGAACAATTTAACAAATAGATTTTCCCCTATAGGTAAGTTCACTAAAATTTAAAATTCAAAATAAACAAAAATAGCAAACATATTCTAAATAGGTAACTTTACAGAGACCTAAATCGTCACACATTTGATTGACGCAACAGTTTGATATGTATTAATTAATTGTCACGTAATTGAATCACCTGTTATATGATGCGATTAAATACGACATATCAATCAAAATATCCTTAGTCATTGTGATGTATGAATTGTGTTTTTATTTGTTTTAATGTTTCATGGCGCTCTTTTATATCATCTATTCGGCAAAACATGTTTGTTTTATACTTAGATAAAAATGTCTTGACTATTAAGAAGTTCGCGAACCAACTGGATTGGATTTTAGGAACGGGGTTTATGAGGGGTTTATGGGGTAGACATTTGCTACTTCCATTTTTGATAATTTAAACTAAAATATTTGCAATTTCTTTGAAAAGTAAAAAAAAAAAACAATTCTTTGATTGAAGCGTGTTTATGTTAAGAAGAAAATTCAAAAACACTGTACATTTTAAATCCATGTTATTCTTATCGAGAATATGTCAACTGTTGTAGTTTCATTGTTTATAGATATATTTTGATCAAATTTGGAACATTTATTTATTTTATACTAAAATATTACCATTACAAAAAAACACTTTCTGTCTCCCTGTAGCAGAAAAACTAAGTACTCTTTTAACTAATGCTTTTTAAATTGGGAATAGATATGGCATTTTTAAGGAGACATTTTAATGAAAATCTATTCGGGCACAGGGAATTCGCTTAGTCTGCAGGTTTGCTGCAGCAAGGGTATTTTAGATATGTGGTCACACGGCTTGATGTGGGTCCGATCCTTGAGCCGCCATATTGCTTATAGATATTGGTGATTAGCAAGATTTTAACCGTAGTCTTCAATACGGAAGTCAAGCGTTTTAACCACTAGACCAGTAACTGTTGCGCCTTATAAAAACTAAACACATCAAATAGTTTAATACATATTACCTGAATTAACCTCCCATTTTGATTATTTTATTTGCATTATTTCGTTATATCCACTTAAAACTTCAGTGATGCCGCAGGTACAACTTGTTTCAACCCTTGTAATCATGCTTAATTTCAATAACCCCCGTCTGTAAAATACATCACACTGGCCATAAAGGGTTAATTGACTAGAAATCCTACTGACCCTCCAAATTTATGACGAGGGGAAGCAAATGATAAACGAACCGAAATTGGAGGTACAATAACAATCCCTGATCCCCTTGATTTCAGTCGGTATATTGTTTAGTTTCAAGCCAAGCGTAAACGTTCAATACATTTCACGATCAAAATCGGATTCCTCTTTTCTTCTTGGAAGAGTTTTATTGGTCGGGCTTTCAAGAAATTGTAGTTTATTGAGAACATTAAAAACTATACAACTCAAGTATTCCATATTAGTATACAATAAATCTCTGTAAACATGTAGCTAGTTACTACCTCAGTATATACAGAACTATGCTAAAAGAAAATATAATGGTAAAATGTATGTTAATCTATAAATAGACACTTAAAAGAAGCTTATTAACCTAATTTGTAGTAAAGTAGATTTCACTTTTTTATTTTGAAATATTTATGTAGTCTATTGTTAGATACTGGCTAGAATACTGTAATGTAATTTTTTTATTATATTCGTTGCACATTTCTGTTAAAAGCAAAACAATAAATTTAATAGTTAACTGAACGTGGAGTTGTATATCACTCTCCCAAAATATGTAAAACTAATTCGGAGAGAATATTTTTCTAAAACACAATTTTAAAAAGGAACTTGTCTTACACCAAAGCCTTAATGCATCCGCCCACTTTCCTCTGAAGGGCTTGTTTCAATTCCTGCCCTAATGGAATCATAAATCATTTCCCAGCACAAATCATTTTGAGAAATACAATATGTCTCTAAGTTCACATTCATAGGATATATGTGCAAATGTATTTCATCCAAGCCTTACTTTACTGAGGGAATAACACATAAAATGCAATATTTGAAAACAATCGCTTTCATCATTAACATTTATCATCCATTTATTTAGGAATGTTACTTTTATGAAATCATGCACATTGACATCAACATTATACAGTTTATGCAATTGATGTGTTCTTATCTTATATCAATCTGTAATTAATTGTATTTTTAAAAGTTAAACAATGGTTAAGATCTTTGACTTTTCCTTAGAAACTGTTAAATAAATGCATTGAAAAGATGATTATTAGTTTTGGAGGATGCAGTTTTCCGAACAATTTTTTTAATTTTTGTCACCTGACAAATAAAAGTGGGTAAAAATTGTATGTTGATAACATTTTGATTTGTTGTATGGTAGTTTGATTTGTTCTGTAGTAAGTCAACCAACTATTAGCGTAGTTTATTTATTATTCATCATACAAAGTAATGGAAATAAAGCGCACTACGAAAAGTAAAGGATTCCAAATAAGGCAGTCAGTAGCTATAAGTATATACTTGTGTTAAAGGGTGACGTGCACTATTTACCAAGCGATCATAGTTCAGAGGGTTCTAGATGAAAGAACCGTGTACAAATACAGAAAATGACCAAACAACGAAGTGCCACAGATATTGTAAGGAGAGAAAAAACTGACCCTAGTCATATTTTTGACTGGGACGGTGGCTTCGTCTTTTAATCCACCTACTAGGAGGTCACGAATGGTGGATATTTATAGGCATGCACTGTGAATTGGATACTCCCTGGTGTGGATTAACGACCGCACTACTGAGTACTACGTCCATCCGCAGTACCATCCTGATAATTAGACCAATTCGTTAATTACAAGGCAAAAATGTGGTTCGGATTTCACCATAAACTGTGTAGGTCCCTTAGTTGCCATTCGCTGTATGGGCTATTAATTAACAGCTGCGTCCAAGGATTATGTCAGCCTTAGTCACTAACAAGACTACAAGATCTATAGGATACTCATCCTACATTCATCTCCATTCATACTTGGCTTAAAATACCTACTTTCGTATGGTCACAATTTTAAAGAAAATTATTAAAGTATTTTAATGACAGGAATATTTTCCTCACTATTGCATTAATGAAAAGCCATGCTATAACTACTAATTATAGCGTCATGTCTTTATTTTTATGTTTACTGGACTTAAAGTGAAACATTGAATTACCCAAAATTATCCAGAATTACCCAAAAGCATTGGCTAAACAAATCCCATTAACAATTTGAACACAATTTTAGAAGCTTAAAAAAGTCTCCTTTGTTATGAATTTTGATTCATCAAAATAAACTAATTTGTAAATAAAACTTGTGCAAGGGTGTCATATTGATCAATGGCCGTAAGGGGGTGGGTTTGTGAGGGGAGGGGGAGGGACGGTCACCGGATAGTTAGATTACAGCAGAATCACGATTAATATGCAAGTATGAAATATAATACATTGTAAAATATTCACATGTAATAGTAATTAGTTATAGCTAAAGTATATTATTTTGTTATTATGTGTTCAAACTTGAAAAATCACTTTTGTATTTGTCACCGAAATCTATTTAGACACATTCTAGTATTCCTGCTTACATGAAGTTTAAGGTGCACCACCCCAAATCTCTTTAAGTGGGGGAAAATTAAGATCCGTATACTCTCCTAAATGGTAAACCTAAAATATGTAAAATCCTGTGGGAAGAGAGTGGTATATTTTCTACTGTTTGGCGGGGAAATACAGACAGAAAGTTATTGCTGTTTGTAACACTGGCAGTTTAATCTTCAGGCTCGGTTGAATAAACGAGGAAGATACAATTCTGGCTACATCCACCCCTATTATAATACTCCTTCCTCGTAATGCCTAAATATACAATATGTGTTGTTGAAAGTCAAAAGTCTAAATGCTATTGCCGTTTATTATATCCAATATTCATGAAAAGAGCTTTATAAACAACATAATTTCTTTTAGTAAAAATCACAAAAATATCCTTCGTAATTTTTTGATTAAAATTGTTATGTTATTCATTGTGACCCTTGGTTGAAAATATATTTGATAAAATGGAAGAATTATCTTATCCAACCACAGTTGCTAGTATGACAACTAGTTTCGTTCCTTAGAACATCGTCAGGTCATTGTAAGCAACCACATCTTCAATGTATGTATGTACAATGTGTTATGTCAAAAGATTCTTTAAAAACACTGTCAGAATCACAATAGTAAAAACTAGTCATGTTGATCAAACTATTAAAATTGAATAAAAAGTGATAAAACTGGTTAAAACTGTAAAGGCTGGCCAGCACTCTCTTATCACTGTCACTGTCTACATAAAACTGACTGAATCATGAGGTGTCTTCATCTTCATCCAAGTTTTATTTAGACAGTGACAGTGATAAGAGAGTGCTGGCCAGCCTTTACAGTTTTGACCAGTTTTATCACTTTTTATTCAATTTTAATAGTTTGATCAACATGACTAGTTTTTACTATTGTGATTCTGACAGTGTTTTTAAAGAATCTTTTGACATAACACATTGTACATACATACATTGAAGATGTGGTTGCTTACAATGACCTGACGATGTTCTAAGGAACGAAACTAGTTGTCATACTAGCAACTGTGGTTGGATAAGGTAATTCTTCCATTTTATCAATAAAATTGTTAATGTTTGAATTCACGTAAAACTCTTGTTTCAGGATATCCAGATCCAGACGATACGCATAGAGCGATTGCCTCTGGACGGACCCTTGGAGGCAGAAGACTCGACCCTCTTCAACGACAGCGAGGACGGTGACGAGGGTCATCTTAGGGCTTCGCCCCACCTCAGACTACGGAGAGGGCGATAGCGTAGACTGGGGAAGGATTAGGGCTTAGGAGGAACTGCAATGAACTGACAGGAGTGAAAAATGTCCTCACACATTGGAGTGTTATGTTTATTCTTACAGACCTTAGTGTGTGTCTTTAGGGGCATTGTTATGAAAACATAAGTAAAACATTCATGGAAAAGCTTTGAACGAATATTCTATTGTGTCTAGAATTTGAGCTCTAAATGAACCTATTGGGGTTTCTAGTTCATTTTGTGGTAAAATATGGTTTCGAAAATGGGTGGGTAAAGTAAACATTATAGCATGGATGCTAGTTAAATAACTTTATTTGGAAGTGATATAGTATTGAATAAGGATGTGGATTTCACTGATGTGTTTCCTTTTCACTGTATTATAATATTATTGGATAAAAATTCAAATTACTAATGCCATTGCTACTGTAATCAAGTAAAGTTTGAGACAAAAATTTTAGACAAAAGTCCACAAAACACAAAGTTGTCTAAGTTAAATCTGAAGCTAAGTGGTGTACTTTTAAAGACACATATACGAGCTGTACGTTAAATAACCAGTTTATTCTGATTAAGATAAGTTTCAGCATAATAATGAAATGAGTTTTATATTTCCTAACTTGAATGAATGCTTTACTTAGGGATTCCTCTAATGATCCTTTTTAATTGGCTAAACACAAATAATATTTTCATATAAAATAGCACTACGTTACGAACATAGCCATTTTCTTTATAGATTAGCAATCAAAATATATTATAAAAGATTGTGGGCGAGGGAAATTTTCTTTGATCAATATTTACAGAATAAATTAATATTTGTAAGAAAGAAGTGATTTTCTAGTTGCTTATTTTAACAATTAAAAACAAATACCTTTCTTGAAACAAACTAAAGACTAGTCCGGTTTATTTTTTAGGTCAGATAGCACTCAATTTAAAAACGTAACATAAATCAACAAATGAGTAGTTTTCCATTGTTGTACAATATCTTTTGGGTAAGTTTAATTTAGGTAGATATAAATTAAATGCTAAAGTCAGAACCAAAATATTTTAATGTACAATATTACAGCCACTACTTTTCAATGAACAAAATAGTCTAAGTCATAAAAGTTTGGATCTTTGCAGGGTAAAACATTTGTAGGAATAACAATGATATTTGATCATGTGTTAATAAGTATTCAAAACTTTGGATAACCCAATCCCTTGAACCAAACCATTTTTCCTTTTGAGTTATTATAAAAACAATACCACACTGAGCCTCTTGAAACTAAATATTTAGTGCTTTTAATTTTTTAAGTCAAAATATAATCATCACTGAAATATTGGGTTTATTGAGGCTTAACAGACATTCTGTCTATTCAAAATATGAACATATGTGACATTCAATACTAAAATGTATAAATTATGTATAATAAAGTAACTAAAAACTTCGTGCGGTTCCAAATTACTTTATTTTTACTTGTAAAACAATCTCAAAACATTGTTTTTCTAAACTGTAGCTATATGTAAGTGACATTAAAAAGTTAGATTTTTAGATTTTATTCGATCTTTTTCCTATTGTTGTAATTGGTTGTAATTTCATATTTGTACGAAAGGAATAAAGTATATTTCTAATAAAATGTATTTTTATTGGTTTCGAATATGTTTTAATAGCAGATTGTGTGTCTCTGACATCTCGTTGATCGTGTAGCTACGATCTCTGTGTTTGTGAATCGTGTATCGACAGCTGTTACTCCGACTACTTTTCTCACAATGTTTAGTCTCGTCCAAACCACCTGATACTGCAGTGCTGCAGTACTGCCCAGGGTTTGACTACTTAAATTTAAATTTTTACATACTTTAAAACAGACTTTAATTTCACTCGGTGGGATTCGAGCACGTTTCGGGCAGTATAAATACCGTCCCAACATGTTTTTGGTAAATGAAATAGCGCAGACCGTCCATGTAATACTTCATTAACTACTTTAGTGCCAATAATTGTTTAACTTAATACGAGTTTTTATACAGAAAGTAGAATAGAAGACAAGTTGCCAATAGTGAGATGTATCAGCTTGTCAGAGATAATGTGTTTGCAACTCTGTCTGCATTTGATATGCAGAGAGTTGCCAATGGTGTAACAACCTTTGTTACCTCACAGATTTATATAAGATAGTCTTCAACTTTGAAGAAACAACAGAGTTTAGTATTGAATTGAATTGAATTGAATTGAAAATGTCTTTATTCATATTATATACAGTGGTATACATCGAATGGCGTCATTATACTAAATTACAGCTAACAAACTAATTTCTTTACATTTCCTCCATAAGCCATAAGGTACATATTTAAAACAACAGTTGATCATCATAAACAACAAAAAGTATGGTTGTCAGAGTTCATCAAATTTATATAATGTTTTATTTGTCAAATGCAGTTTTAATTTTTTCTTAAACATGTTTACATATTTAACGTTTCTCAATTCCACAGGTAGCCGTAGTAAAAACTTAGCACCCGCATTTAATGGTTTTTTATTATAAAACTCTAGCCTGTGGAAATCAATGGCAATTTGATTTCTATTTCTTGTAAAATAGGAATGGCTGTCACCTAACCTGGGAACCAGATTGTTTATACTTAGTTTTTTAGCATGAAGTGCTGTGTGAAAAACATATAAACTGTAAACAGTCATTATGCCCAAATCTGTAAAATGCTGACGAACCGAATCACCAAAATTCAAATTCATTATGATTCTTATCGCCCTTTTTTGAAGAATAAGAATTCTATCCAAATTTTGTTTTGATGTACCTCCATAGATTTCAATGCCATAACTGATTGCTGATTCAATAAGAGAAAAATAAATTGTTTTTAATGTATTTACTGAGCAAAAATTAGACATCCTATATAAAGCATACAATCCAGAGGTGACTTTGTTAACTACATGATCTATGTGGAGATTCCATGATAAATTTTCATCCAATGTTAAGCCTAAAAATTTGGTAGAAACAACTTTTTCCAAAGAGTGGTTGTTTATTTTTATTACTGGATTTACTGAATTTTTACTTCTTCCTGCATTGTATCTGAAGCTAACCTTCAACATTGTTAATGTCTACTATTGTTATAAGCAATTTTTAAAGAGAAGCGTTACAACTGAATTTTCTAACAGACATATGTCGGCTTCGATATTAGTTTCGAGTGGATTTACGTAAAGCGAGAGCTCCATTACAAGTGAAATTCACCAGCTGGTTATGACGTCATTCACAAGGTCACAGCTGCCAAACTATATAGTGTACGATCGCAAAGTACAATTTGCCCGACTGTCCAACTAGTTTTACTTAAAATATTGATTGACATTAATGCTAATTAATGTTTAATTAGCTTAAAACTGCTTGAAGTATGTTTGATTTTCTTTCATGGGAAGAATGTATCTTTGTGTTTGTAATCAAATAAATGTAGAAGCTTAAATAACAAGTTGTAGAAGAGGTAAAAACTAAATTGTTGTTCTTAGAAGAGTCAATTGTTGGTTCATTGGTCAATTGGTAGATTTTTGCAATGTGAGGTGTACGGTCGGTATATTAAAACCTTTAGGTGAGTTACAAATTAGTATTAGAGTCTGTGCATTATGTTACACTTATGAGAGGTCAATGTTATTCACGACCATGTGGACCTAGACAATTCCTAAAACTATGAGTTTATATATGCCTAGTTTATATAATACACAGCTTTAAGGAATAATTAATAAGTAAGTGGTCGTTAGCAGCTCTTTATTCCTTGATCCAGCATCAACATGACTACCACGTTTTTTTGTCTTTCAGATCTACCAAAGTGATTGCTTTCGATACTTCTTTGCAGTCAACCTCCTCTTCCATCGGCTCCGGCTCTGCACAGTTCATGATACTATAATCAAGCCACGAATTCAATCTACCACTCTCATATTGATATTTCTTAATGAGGCCTGCAATAGCTTTGCATTTTTCAGTGAGTGTAGCACCTTCTGTTGGTTTGCCACGATTAAAATGCTCAGTAAGATCAAACGAGTAAGTCAACTTGGAACATTTTTCTTTGTCAGTGTCAGTTAATTCAGTATTCTCAAGGTTGTGTTTGAAGTAGACGGTTTGCTTCTTGTTAGCAAAGTCTGGCGGACTGAACAAAGGTCGAATAGATGCTTGAATTACCTTTTTTATATCCGAATCATATGTTTCTCCAGAGAATGAAATTGTATCAAGAATCACATCAGGACCCAGCTTATCTTTCAAACGGTTGTGGGCGGCGATTATAACGTGGGTTTTATATTTCATTTTTTTCTTATCATCCTCATACCAGCAGCAGTATAACGCTGCAAAGTGGAAGTAGGCAGTCATCCACCATTCCAGTTGTCCCAAGGTGCTAACACTGTAGGATTTCTGGCGGTACATGGTCATTTTATCTCCATCATAAAAAATTGGGTACCTCAAAACTTCCTTGCACGGTTCGACACCAGTGGGACATTCTGGCAGTTCACCACGAGTAAGAACTGGAAAGAAATACAAACTGTTAAACCAGAATAGCAAAACTCTGAATGTATGCATGGAATTCAATGTATTTTTTATCGGAATTCAATTGATATATTTGTGTAGAATAGTATAATAATATGCCTTATGTAATTTTGTTACTTTCTTTGTTTGTGAATATGTAACCCTCCAGAACTGAATGCAGAGAATGAAAAAGAAGAATAAATTGACCTAAATGATTACTTTATAAACAAAATCGTCGAACCCCATTGGGAATAGACCTGTCCAGATTTTTCAACTTACATAAACTATCGCGAGTCACATTATACTGGAAAAGATTCATCTTGTTAGAAGCCTTAAGTTACACAAAAGTCTTCAACCATAACTACTACAGAACTTAAATAAGCCCGCCTTGTCTGGGAAAAATAAACCCACAAAAGAATTTGTTATAAAAATATGAAGAATATTGAAGCCAAAAAAGTTTGAAATAATTCCAAGACAATATAACATTTCGTTCTCTTCTACTTTACGAAACTTTGAAAGAAATTCAAATGGGATTTCCCATTTTTGACCTTAAAAACATAACATTTAGCAAATTATTTCCAAACCATTTTGTTAAAAAATCAAATAATTTAGTATATTGAAACTTTACTATGCGCCAAATGTTTACGAAGAAAATTCCAAAATATTGTAAATTGAAAATTCCAATGTTATTCTTATGGAGAAGTAAATTGTTGTAGTTTGTTTGTTTGTGAAAATATTTTTAACAAATTTGGAAACTGCATTTATTTCATATTAAATTATTAACATTTTACAAAGAAAACACACTTTTTTCACCCTCCCTGTTGCAGCAAACCAAGTACTAGTTAAACTAATGCTTAAGGAATAAATTTGATATTTTAAGGAGACATTTTTATGTAAATCCAAAATCAGGCAAAAGCAAATTCGCTTAGTCCACAGGTTTGCTGTGGCGGGAGTATTTGTTATTGTAAAAGCATTATTAATTGCTTGAACTAGTAAACTAACTAAATTGAAAAATAACTGTTCTATAATTTTATTAAAACTAAACTCATTTCATAAACTTTATACTTTATACTCATAAACTTTTCATAAACTAATAATTATTACTATATCCCACCAAGAAACACAAAACTGAACTACTTTTTACCATAAAAGTCTACGCTTCCACACTAAAAACGTTTACTGGTCCAGAAGGCTAATTTATTGCTTTTTCACGTAAACCAGTTGTTTCTTTATAAAGAACCATTTGTTGAACGCAAAGTTTCAAGATCAAGAACTAAGTATAAGATCAAACTACCCAATAACTACTCAATTTGTCAAATCCAAAGACGAAAACGATTTTTTGTTTAATTTCTGTATTGCGTTCTCTAATCGATTCATTTTTTAAGTATTAAAATGTTTCATGCAGTTGGCACTTTCGGATACGTGATCAATGCTTGGTAACAACTGATTTCTCCCATATATCAGTTATTAGTATAAGCTATCCCGTTAAAAGTCTGTAGCTCTTTCATTGTTCAGAACTAGGCCCAGCTGTAATGATTATTGAGAATCTTGACTAACAAGAAAGTCTGGTTTCGTTTAGTAAAATAGCTACACATATCACTAAATTCGACACAAACCTTTGCATTCAAATTCAGCTACGTACACTTATTTGCGTCACTGGCTCAAAGAAGAATTGAAAAACGACACAGATTTGTTTACTTAAATATATGAATTTATCACAAAGATATAGGTAATGTAACAAAACTGAGGATCTCACCTTTCACAGTGTCCTTGACGAAAAGTGATTCACGTTCAGGAAGAGGCCAAGCCGGAGCGACTATGTTTATCTGTGTTGAAAAAAATTTACATTATATTATAGAATTATGGTTATAGAGTCATCTTAGTGGCTAAATAGTGTTCAATTTAACACAAATTTAATGCAGTTTGTAGTGTACATGTTTTTTCTTATGTCCCACCTTATCTTAGGATGCAAGGTTTATATACTTCAGGTTAGTGCTAGAGGGTTTCAGAATTGCAGCATAGATAAACTCCATTGGTGATTGGCGGGATTTGAACCCAGGACCTCGAGCTCCGAAGCCCCGCACTTTACTACTAGACCAGCTCACTCCCCATAGCATACAACAGTATAATCACATCTACAAATACAGAGCTTCAGACTTAACAATTATGTAATGTAATAAAAGTAAAAAACGTTTCCGTGGGAAATGGTGATAATTTTTCTATTTATAAACTATCAGTATAAATGAATGGACAAGATGGATGATGATGGATGATGATGCTTTGATACTGGTTAAGATAAGAATACAACTTGAAATACTTTACCATTGCAAGGAGAATCATCACACATAGTAGGAGCTCCATGATGGCGGAGTCTACAACTGTAACTGCAGCCGGTTAGCGCCATTTTATACACCTGTTTAACATACGCAAATGTTCTTTAAATTATGAAAAAAACATGTCAATCATTATAATTGCATGCTGATTAAAAGTGTCAAAACCTATGATTTATCGTGAATAATAACCAGCCTTATTTCGTTTGACGCATTTTGTTTGACGCATTTCGTTTGAAGCATTTTGTTTGACGCATTTCGTTTGACGCATTTTGTTTGACGCATTTCGTTTGAAGCAATTTTAAACGTATATATTATTAAAATATACTCCTTCTTTTTCTTAGGAGTAAGTGTGTTTATAAATGAGGTATCCTTTATTTAATCCAGTTAAAATTGATGGCTACTCGTTTACTTATATACGTTTTGATAAACATAGTCAAAAATATCCAGAAAGCTAATTCTCTTACCTCATTAGTGTAATGAAGATGAGTTCTATCCTTTTGACAAACTTTCTATTTAGGTTTAACCTAAATCTAAGTGATCCAATAGACACTTGGATAACATGCCCCTGATTAAACATGTATATGTAGCCAGTGGTCACATGACCGTCTCGACCAATAAATTTATTGCTATAATTTAGTTCACCAATGAGGGAATACTTAGACCCCTCTAAGCAAGTAATGGTGTAGAATAACGGGACCTCTCTCTATCTCTGTGGAAGGGATAACGATAGAAAATTGAAATGAAACAGTGTTGAGTTGCCTGACAAATAATATTACATCAAATACTTATACGAAATACTGAACAACGCTCAACGGCATTAATCTGATTGTTCTTTCCTTTTTTTCCGTATATGTAATGTGATAGTTTAGATTACTTGTTGATTAACAATTGTTACGACTGTTTTGTTTACCTCTTTATTGCTATCTTCAAATACTGCCGTGATGACCAATTTAGCCATAAGACCCATGTTAAATTGCTAAGTTTAAATTCACAAAGGGACCCTGTGGTCCGATTTTTCCGGACCCTTTGGTCCGATTTCTACCATTTTAGAACTATACCTTCTGTTAGCTACTATGATTGTGCTAAATTTCGTGCGGATCGTTGTAGCCTTTCAGGAGAAGTATTTGTAAAACAAAAGCAGGAGTGTGGTATAAGAGCTATGCTCGCTCCGCTCAACAAATTTCCTAAATAGGTTCTATGGCTTCATTCTGAATTGCATTGGACTGTCCATATACTGTACTAATCTAAGACCTATGAGTTAAACGCGAGAAAATCGAGGGATGAGCCAATAATTAACTGGACTGACACTTAAAGATATGTTTTAGTAACAGTCCAACCAGGAAAATGGGACTTAGTTTGCAGGTTTGCTGCTAGGGGGGTATTGCTCTAAGCATAATCCCATTTGGTGGCCCTACTCTAAAATGCTTCTTTGTGTCAAACTTGTAAATCATCATAGATAATTGTTTCTTGTCGGTGTAAAAATTTTTGGCCTCATAGGGAATTGGTTTTACAAATTAATGTTAATTTAATTTGCATAAATATTGTCTGTTTATCATAATAATTTTGAATGTATAAAAGATAATGATTATTTATTAGAGTAGAGGACAATTGTACACATTAATACAGCAGTTTATACGGTTCAATCAGTTTTATAGAACTAAAAATATCCAACAAAAAAACTATATACATTGTTCAAAGTGAAGCAAATCACATTACAATGTAACGAAACTATTTCACCAAGTAGAATGGCGTATACCGCACAGTGATATTCTTGTTTTATATTCATTGGTTTCCAATATGAGTCTGTCATACATGTACCATATTCAGACTCGCTGCTTTTGACTATGTATATTTGTATCAATATTGAATGTTTATATTCTCCATTGTGGCACGTGTCTAGAAGACTCCAATTTCACAGTCTTAAGCTTTAAGTAGTTTTAAAAGGATGAAACAGGAAATATAATTTTTACTGCTTGGCTTTAAACTTCTAAGTATGTGTTGTTGTTCGAGTTATCCGTTTAAACTGTGAAGACTACATTATGATTTAACATCAATCAATTCAAATTATCCTTTATTTGTTTTGTACAAAATATGCATGAGTAGTGTTAATAGTAAATAAAGGATATCAACATTGATAACAAGCTTATTTTTTGTTATTTTAATAACAGATATTCGATGAAGAAGCAACAGAGTTTAGTATCTGAAGCTAAACTCTCAACATAGTTAATGTCTACCATTGTTATAAGCAATTTTCAAAGAGTTACAGAATTGAACTTTCTTTGTCTAACAGACACAAAAATATTGGCTTCGATATTAGTTTCGAGTGGATTTACGTAAACCGAGCAGTCCATTACAGGTAAAGTTCATCAGCTGGTTATGACGTCATTCGCGAGGTCACAGCTGCTAAACTAGTGTACGATCGCAATGATAATTGTGCAACGCTAGGACCAATGACAACTGTTACACTTATAAAATAGAGTTGTGAGCAAGTAACGGATTTGACCACGATTTTTGGTTGTGGCAGATACAAGTATACTGGTACATTAATGACTTACCATGTTCGTAATCCAGAGGTACTACTGCAATACGATCTTTCCCAGCTACGAAGTTATTTTCAAAAGGATAATTACATTATTTCTTATGCATCAAAAACTATTTTAAACCATTTTAAAATGTAGAATTTGCACATGTCCAACTGGTTTTACTTAAAATACTGATTGAAAATGTTAATTAACGTTTGATAAGCTTAAAACTGTTTCAAATACGTTTAATTTTCTTCCATCGGAAGAATGTATCTTTGTATTGTAATGAAATAAACGTAAAAGCATAAATAACAAGTTGTGGAAGAGGTGAAGAAACTGAATTTTTGTTTTTAGAATCAATTGTTGGTTTCTAAACATGATCAAATAGATTTTTGCAATGTGAGGTGTACGGTTAGTATATTAAAACCTGTAAGTGAATACCAACGTAGTATTAGAGTCTGTGCAGCATGTTACCCTTACGAGAGGTCAATTTTATTTATGACTAAATTCTCTAGAGTACATTGTATAACATTGCAGTAAAAATACCAAATCAACTGCAACACTCTCGTCTAGATTTGAATTTACCACAGATCAAAACACTTATACCTGGCTGAAGAGGACAAAGTCGTAAAACAGCCTCAGTCCAGTAGGGTTTCAGCTCTCTGGACTGGAACGTCACGAAAAACAGAACGGATATCAACTTGCGATAAGTTGTGTTTAAAACCACATCTAACAAGATTTCTTATAATTTTAATAATTTATTACCCTGTGTACCTAGACAAATCCTAAAACTATGAGTTTATATAGGCCTAGTTTATATAAGACACAGCTTTAAGGAATAATTAATAAGTAAGTGGTCGTTAGTAGCTCTTTATTCCTTGATCCAGCATCAACATGACTACCACGTTTTTTTGTCTTTGAGATCTACCAAAGTGATTGCTTTCGATACTTCTTTGCAGTCAACCTCCTCTACCTCTGGCTCCGGCTCTGCACAGTTCATGTTACTATCTCTAAGCCACGAATGCTCTCTATCACTCTCATATTGATATTGATCAATGACGCCTGCAATAACTTTGCACTTTTCAGTGAGTGTAGCACCTTCTATTGGTTTGCCCCTATAAAAATGCGCAGTAAGATCAAACGAGTAAGTCAACTTTGTGCATTTTTCTTTGTCAGTGTCAGTTAATTCAGTATTCTCAAGGTTGTGTTTGAAGTAGACGGTTTGCTTCTTGTTAGCAAAGTCTGGCGGACTGAACAAAGGTCGAATAGATGCTTCAACTACTTCTTTTATATTCGAATCATCTGTTTCTCCAGAGAATGAAATTGTATCAAGAACCACATCAGGGCCAAAGTCATTTTCCAATTTATTGTGTGCGGCGATTATAACGTGGGTTTTATATTTCATTTTTTTCCCATCATCCTCATACCAGCAGCAGTATAACGCTGCAAAGTGGAAGTAGGCGGTCATCCACCATTGCAGTCGTCCCAAGGTGCTAACACTATAGGATTTCTGGCGGTACATGGTCATTATATCCCAATCATAAAAAAGTGCGTAAGGTTCATCTTCCTTGCACGGTTGGACACCAGTGGGACATTCTGGCAGTTCACCACGAGTAAGAACTGGAAACAAATACAAACTGTTAAACGAGAATAGCAAAACTCTGAATGTATACATGGATACACAATTGATATTGTCTAGATGCTTAAAAGTGGCGTTATATACTATTATGTTACATTTACAAAAATACTGTAACTATATAATTTGATATAGTTATTTCAAATCATAACTATATCATCAGACTTATTTGCGTCACTGGCTCAAAGAAGAATTGAAAAACGACACAGATTTGTTTACTTAAATATATGAATTTATCACAAAGATATAGGTAATGAAACAAAACTGAGGATCTCACCTTTCACAGTGTCCTGGACGAAAAGTGGTTCACGAACAGGAAGAGGCCAAGCCGGAGCGACGTTTAGGTTTATCTGTGTTGAAAAAAATTAACATTATATTATAGAATTATGGTTATGGAGTCATCTTGGTGGCTAAATAGTGTTCAATTTTACAAAAGTTTAATGCAGTTTGTAGTGTACATATTTTTTCTTATGTCCCACCTTATCTTAGGATGCAAGGTTTATATACTTCAGGTTAGTCCTAGAGGGTTGCAGAATTGCAGCATAGATAAACTCCATTGGTGATTGGCGGGATTTGAACCCAGGACCTCGAGCTCCGAAGCCCCGCACTCTACTACTAGACCAGCTCACTCCCCATAGCATACAACAGTATAATAACATCTAAAAATACAGAGCTTCAGACTTAACAATTATGTAATGTTATAAAAGTAAAAAACGTTTCCGTGGGAAATGGTGAGAATTTCTCAATTTACAAACTATCAGTATAAATGAATGGACAAGATGACGGCTTTGATACTGGTTAAGATCAGAATACAACATGAAATACTTTACCATTGCAAGGAGAATCGCCACACATAGTAGGAGCTCCATGATGGCAAAGTCTACAACTGTAACTGCAGCCGATGAGTGCCATTTTATACACCTGTTTAACATACGCAAATGTTCTTTAAATTATGAAAAAAAAACATGTCAATCATTATAATTGCATGCTGATTAAAAGTGTCAAAACCTATGATTTATCGTGAATAATAACCAGCCTTATTTCGTTTGACGCATTTTGTTTGGCGCATTTCGTTTGAAGCATTTTGTTTGACGCATTTCGTTTGACACATTTTGTTTGACGCATTTTGTTTGACGCATTTTGTTTTGATAAAGATAGTCAAAAATATCTAGAAAGCTAAGTCTCTTACCTCATTAGTGTAATGAAGATGAGTTATATCCTTTTGACAAACTTTCTATTTAGGTTTAATCTAAATCTAAGTGATCCAATACTATATGTAGGCTGAACTATTATATTCTTTACCTTTTGCACATTACTGTCACTAAAAAAGTGTCCTTGTAAAATATTTTACTATCATAATTTAATAATTTATTAATAATTTTAAAATTTAATTTACTATTTATTATCATATTTTTATGTTTAACTTAATATGCATCCCCTTGAAATGCGTAGACATTTTTTATACTACATGACAGTTTAGTATATAGGCTACTAGTATAAAAATAATTTTCTTAAGCAAGTTGTGGTCACCTTTTAAATACTTTTCCAAATTTTTTGTTCATGTCAAATTTACAAGGGTTTATATGGATTTAAAACACAAGTTGTACGTTTTCTGATACATTTTACTACATTAGTACATGTTGTTCTTTACAAATTTTATCATAATCATATGAATAAATATTAGTGTTAACAGTAGTTTTACTTATCAATATAAAGAGCTCCTGTTCATTATTTGCAAATCACAAGAGAAAATTGTTAGGTGTTTATGTTTCTGAAATCATTATTGTAGTAAAGCAATGTTAAAAGCAAAAATGTTAAACATTGCATTCCCTGAATCAAGTTTACTAAGGGTTATAAGATGTTCATTACATGAGCGTAGATGATATAATAGATTATTATTCAATGTTGAAGCTTATCTGAGATTTGATATCACATGAAAAGCGGAAGCTATACACTAAAGCATTAATTTAGTTGATGAATAGAAATGGTGCAGGAAATTCAAGATCAGAAGGGACAAACTGTTTTGGGTTTCTACTAAAAATTACTGCACTGAAATGTTTGGAATAAAATGTAAAAATGTAACCTCTTACCATGAAACAACAAGAGTATTTTACATTTAAGAAGAGTAAAGCAGGTTTTCGTAGAACCAAGTATAAAGTGGTAAGTTTTGTCGTGAATTATTATACATCCAAGTCGTGGATGTATTAACATTAACAACATTAACAATGGAAAAATACTATGGTGGGTTCTGAGGTTATAACCGTTACTGTATGTTTCAGACTGAATAAATGATTTAGGCAATCGTCACGCTAACCTTAAAAATATTTATTACCGTGAAATATTGTCCTAGCTGTAATTAATTGTTTTGGTTAACAACTGTTTTATCATTCATACTTTTGCTTGGTATATGACATAGTCTCACAATAGTGGTATTTTGCGGAACGAATCCAAACGTTTTAAAAGACAAATCCATCTGAACACCTTCAAAACGATGGTGCGTAAGCCTAATTGGTTATTGTAGTAAATTATACTCAACGGCATAAATCTGATTGTTCTTTCCTTTTTTTCCGTATATGTAATGTGATAGTTTAGTTGACTTGTTGATAAACATTTGTTACGACTGTTTTGTTTACCTTTTTATTGCTATCTTCAAATGCTGCGGTGATGACCAATTTAGCCATAAGACCCATGTTAAATTGCTAAGTTTAAATTCACAAAGGGACCCTGTGGTCCGATTTTTCCGGACCCTTTGGTCCGATTTCTACCATTTTAGAACTATACCTTCTGTTAGCTACTATGGTTGTGCTAAATTTCGTGCGGATCGTTGTAGCCTTTCAGGGGAAGTATTTGTAAAACAAAAGCAGGAGTGTGGTATAAGAGCTATGCTCGCTCCGCTCAACAAATTTCCTAAATAGGTTCTACGGCTTCATTCTGGATTGCATTGGACTGTCCATATACTGTACTAATCTAAGGCCTGTGAGTTGAAAGCGAGAAAATCGAGGGATGAGCCAATAATTAACTGGACTGACACTTAAAGATATGTTTTAGTAACAGTCCAACCAGGAAAATGGGACTTAGTTTGCAGGTTTGCTGCTACGGGGGTATTGCTCTAAGCATAATCCCATTTGGTAGTCCTACTCTAAAATGCTTCTTTGTGTCAAACTTGTAAATCATCATAGATAATTGTTTCTTGTCGGTGTAACATTTTTTGGCCTCAGAGGGAATTTGTTTTACAAATTAATGTTAATTAATTTTGCATAAATATTGTCTGTTTATCATAATAATTTTGAATGTATAAAAGATAATGATTATTTATTAGAGTAGAGGACAATTGTACACATTAATACAGCAGTTTATACGGTTCAATCAGTTTTATAGAACTAAAAATATCCAACAAAAAAACTATATATATTGTTCAAAGTGAAGCAAATCACATTACAATGTAACGAAACTATTTCACCAAGTAGAATGGCGTATGCCGCACAGTGATATTCTTGTTTTATATTCATTGGTTTCCAATATGAGTCTGTCATACATGTATCATATTCAGACTCGCTGCTTTTGACTATGTATATTTGTATCAGTATTGAATGTTTTATGTTCTCCATTGTGACACGTGTCTAGAAGACTCCAATTTCACAGTCTTAAGCTTTAAGTAGTTTTTAAAAGGATGAAACAGGAAATATAATTTTTACTGCTTGGCTTTAAACTTCTAAGTATGTGTTGTTGTTCGAGTTATCCGTTTAAAATGTGAAGATTACATTATGATTTGACATCAATCAATTCAAATTATCCTTTATTTGTTTTGTACAAAGTTTGCATGAGTAGTGTTAATAGTAAATAAAGGATATCAACATTGATAACAAGCTTATTGATCTTATTTTAATAACAGATATTCAATGAAGAAGCAACAGAGTTTAGTATCTGAAGCTAAACTCTCAACATAGTTAATGTCTACCACTGTTATAAGCAATTTTCAAAGAGTTACAGAACTGAATTTTCTTCGGCTAACAGACATATGTTGGCTTCAATATTAGTTTCGAGTGGATTTACGTAATGCGAGCTGGTTATGACGTCATTCACGAGGTCACAGCTGCTAAACTATATAGTGTATGATGACAATGATAATTGTGTAATTCGGGTACCAATTACACATGTTACTCAGTTGTGAGCACGTAACAGATTTGACCACGATTTTTGGTTTGTGACAGATACGAGTATTTCGGTACATTGATTCCATACCTTGTTCGCAATCCAGAGGTACTAGTCTGCTCTACGATCTTTCCCAGCTACAAAGTTATTTTCAAAAGGACAATTACATTACCGTATTGGTTATGCATGGAAAACTATTCTTCAACCATTTTAAAATGTACAATTTACTCGACTGTCCAACTAGTTTTACTTAAAATATTCATATTAATGTTCATTAATGTTTGATTAGCTTAAAACTGTTTAAAATATGTTTGATTTTCTTCCATCGGAAGAATGTATATTTGTGTTGTAATCAAACAAATTTAGAAGCTTAAATATTAAGGTGTGGAAGAGGTAAAAAACTGAATTGTTGTTCTTAGTCAATTGTTGGTTTCAAAACATGATCAAATTCAAATATATGTTTTCAATGTGAGGTATACGGTTAGTATATTAAAACCCTTAAGTAAAATACAACGTAGTATTAGAGTCCATGTAGCATGTTACACTTATGAGAGGTCAATTTTATTCATGACCCTGTTCCCTACAGTACATAGTAGAGCATTGCAGTAGAAAATACCAAATCGACTGCTATACTCTCGTGGACCTTTGCCTAGATTTGAATTCCCTACAGATCAAAACGTAATACCAACTTGCGACACGTTATGTTTCAAACAACATCTAAAAAGATTTCTTTTAAGTTTAATAATTCTTGATCATGTGGACTTTGGCTATTCCTAAAACTATGTGTTTATATAGGCCTAGTTGAACGTAGCATTAAGGAATAATTAATTTCTAAGTGATCGTTAGTAGACCTTTATTCATTGATCCAGCATCAACATGACTACTTATTTCTTTCGTCATCGGGAATCAAAGTGATGGATCTTCGTACTTCTTTGCAGTCAACTTCTTCTACCCCTGGCTCCGGCTCTGCACAGTTCATGTTACTATATGCAATCCACGAATTAAACTCATTGGGAATTCCATATTGATATTGTTTTAAGAGGCCTGCAATAGCTTTGCATTTTTCAGTGAGTACAGCTCCTGCTGTTGGTTCACCGCGATGAAAATGCTGAGTAAGATCAAACGAGTAAGTCAACTTAGAGCATTTTTCTTTGTCAGTGTCATCTAATTCATCATTCTCAAGCCTGTGTTTGAAGTACACTATTTGCTTTTTTTCGTCAAAGTTTGGTGGACTGAACACAGGGCGAATAGATGCTTGAATTACTTTTCTTATAATTCTATGATTACCCCATCTTTCCCATGTTTGTCCAGAGAGGGAGATTGTATCAAGAATCACATCAGGATCCAGACGATCATCTCTCAAAGGATCACCTTTCAAACGATGATCATTCAAACGATTGTGGGCAGCGATTATAACGTACGTTTTATCTTTAATCTCTGTGTTATCATCCGCACGCCATTGGCAATACAACACTGCAAAGTGGAAGTAGACGTACCACTGCCACCCTTTGGGTTCATTCAAAGTGTAGGTATTCTCGCGGTACATGGGCATTTTATTTCCATTATAAAAACTGTGTTGCACGTAACCTTTTTTGGACGAATCGAAATCAGCAGCACTGGGACATTCTGGCACTTCACCACGAGTGAGAACTGGAAAGAAATACAAACCTATTAAGTATAGTAAACTAAGAGCAATCATAACAACTGTAGCTTGTTGTTAAATGAAACTTTTATTAAATAGCAAAACTCCGAATGAATGTATAAATGTGCAATATTGATAAAATTGATATTGTGTATATACTTTATAAGGGGCGTTATATGTTATAGTCATATGTTACATATCCTGTAACTAATGAGATTTGATTGAAGATGTGCTATTTTACAAAAAAATGTCTAATAAGTGCAATATCTAAGTCAATATATACCAACAGTCCTTAAAGCACACAGAAGACAGGTGATACAATAACTATAACATGCAATTAACTAATGTCAATCTATCATTAAACGTACATTTTCCAGCCTCGTTCTCTCAGGCTTTTACTGCCTTCTGTTTCTTTTATAAATCTAATAGTAAGAAAAACCACATAATTATAACAAGTTTACTACTGTCAATATTATAACATAATTGTATTACAGTCTCTTAGTCAGCTGTTTGGCAGAATCGTGTACGAAGAGCGAATGTAAACATTCAGGGATCTATATATTAATAGGCAAGCATGTTTCTTTAAAACCTTTTTTCTCAGCTCGTGTGAATCGTAGGGAAAATCTACGCATACCGTTGGAAAGCTATTTTCCTGTAGGTGTGCAGAATCCCTTTATAAATTTAAATAGGCTCAAAGATAAGCACAAAAAATGAGTTTAAAAATTTGAAAAAATTAACACGGATCTTATGCGTTGCTATGCTGGTTACGAAATAACAACGAAATATAAACAGAAAATCAAAACAAATGGAGGAAACTCCAATCACATGTTTTATTTACAGTGTGGGGTGAAAATAGATAAGTGAGTACATTACATATTTTTGGTCGAGTTTCGACCACTGGACGACCTCTCGTTTATATTATTGTTCGTTGACAAACCAATATTGGCTTCTAAAACCTCAACCTCATACAACCATTACGTCTACAGGGCAAGAGTTGGAGTGGGTTCAAGTCCTGAGTGGGTTTCAATTCCATGGATATTATTTTTTAACATTTGCTGGGATCATTAACTACATAAGTATAAAATATCAACCATGGTTCAGTAGGTTTTTAGTTCTCCCTTAGCTAACATATAGAAACTACCTCGTATATAAAGTATATCTAGACTTTCTTATCGCTAAGATGAGACAGAAAGACAAGTTCTCTCTTTTAATCTGAATTTAATTGAGTTATTAGTGTAGAATAGAGTGCCTTTTGTTATATCCCTCTTTTTATTCAACCCTCCAGAAACGATGCATTAACTCATTATATATATATATGTGCGTATGTGTGTGTGTGTGTGTGTGTGTGTGTGTGTCCGTTAGCACGATAACTCGAACAAAAACTATCCAATTTTGATGAAATTTGGTGTAAACGTACCAGCTATACCTATACCTATACGTAACCTATACTTATTCGTACGAGTTCGCGAACCAGCATGATCAGACCATGGGAACAGGGGTTTATGGGGTGTTTATTTGGGGTAAAAATGGGTTTTTTCCATTTTGACCCTAAAAACATAAAATTTTGGAATTTCTTTCCCAACCATTTTGTAGAGTTAAAAAAAATAAATAATTTAGTAATACTAAATTATTTCTTTTTTTAAGCTCTACAAAATGCTTCAATATACTAATGCTTCAATATACTAAATTAGTATATTGAAGCATTGTTGTATGCCTAATGGTTACGGTAAAAATTCAAAAAAGTTTAAATTTAAAATTCCCATGTTATTCTTATGGAGAAAATGAAAACTGTTGTAGTTTACTTGTTTATGGATATGTGTTTATCAAATTTGGCAAATTTATTTATTTCATCCTATAGGCCTACTATTGACGTTTGGTCAAAAAACAGTGTTTACCTCCCCCGTAGCAGCAAACCTAAGCACTCGTTAAAGCTAATGCTATTTAAATTGGGAATAAATATGTCTTATTTATGGAAATATTTAAGTAAATATGTAATCATACAAGTTGAAATTCGCTTATTCTGCAGGTTTGCTGTGGCGGGGGTATTTCAAGCATTAAAATTTATGCAGTTGGCAATTCTTTCGGATTGGTTGTATGTGGTAATTCCGAGTATACATCAATTAATCTACACCAAGAATTAATTTAAACTCAAGAAACGACTAGTAATAATACGAAGCAATCTTGTGAGGGGTTATACCCCGGTATGGATCATAAACATAAACAAATGACGTTTTTGGCCCGAAAATAAACATGATTTAACATTGTTTAAATAATGGAACTGCCAAAACATATGTTTATGCTATTAGTATAGGATTCGTCCATATTAATATTAAAGTATTAAATATAAAAAAGTATTAAAAGTATTAATAAAGTATTAAAGTATATTTCCCGCTCTAATTTAAATTTGAATCGAGGTTCAATTTGGGACCTTACACAGTGATGGCTTGATAAAACCAAAACATGATTTCTCTCAGATGTAAGTAAATAGTATAATCATAAGTTTGCTCCATCCCGAGAAACCATTGTAGCTCTTTGATTATCAAAACTAGGCCCAGCTGTCTTCGATCATTTGACATTTAATAAATGATCCTGACTAACGGAAAGGCTGGTTTCGTTTGGTAAAAAAGCTAAACAGATTCCGTTCCACAGAAATCTCTGCTTTCATATCCAGCTTAAAATACGTAATCTATGTTGCGTCATTAGATTAGTTTACTTCAATATTGTTAATCACACGGATATAGCAGACGTCACAAAACTGAGTGTCTCACCTCTCACAGAATCCTTGACGAAAAGTGGTTCACGTTTGGGTTCAGGCCACATCGGAGCGACGTTTATGTTTATCTGTGTTGAAAAAAAAAACATTAATATGTAAGACGTAAAGCATTAACATTGTGTTATAGAATTATGTTTATGGATTCATCTTAGAGGCTAAATAGTGTTCAAGAAAAATTAAATGCAGTTTGTAGTGTACATGTTTTTCTATGTCCCACCTTCACATTTCAGGATGCTAGGTTCTAGCCTGGAACTGTTTTGCATATTTCATTACTTCAGCCTAGTCCTAGAGGGTTGTGTAATTATAGCATGGATAAAGTCAATTGGTGATTGGCGGGATGTGAACCCGGGACCTCGAGCCCCGAAGCCCCGCACTCTACCACTAGATCAGCTCACTCCCCATAGCATACAACAGTATAATCACATCTAAAAATACAGAGCTTCATACAAAACAATTAAGTAATGTTAGAAAAGTAAAAAACGTTTCCGTGGGAAATGGTGAGAACTTCTCTATTTACAAACTATCAGTATAAATGAATGGACAAGATGACGGCTTTGATACTGGTTAAGATAAGAATACAACTTGAAATACTTTACCATTGCAAGGAGAATCACCACACATAGTAGGAGCTCCATGATGGCGAAATCTACAACTGTAACTGCAGCCGGTTAGCGCCATTTTATACACCTGTTTTCACCTGTTTTACGAAAATAAACATGTCAATCATTTTTAATGCATGCCCATTACAAGTGTCAACAACTATGATTTATCGTGAATAATAACCAATATTATCTCGCGTTTGACGCAAACATCGCTTGCCAAAAATATCTAGAAATCTAAGTATCTTACCTCGGTGTAATGAAAATGAATGTTATTCTTTTGAACAACTTTCTTTTTATGTTCGACCTAAATCTAAGTGATACAAGATGCATTCATGTGTAGGGTATACTTTGTTATACTTACTTGTTCATCTAACTTCACTAATACGCGTTTTAGCGAATTTCCCATATAGGGAATAAGCTATTACCGTAGTATTCATGGTACGACCTGGACGCGGGACCGATTTTTTTTCGTTTTGAGGTCCCTAGAGGCCAAAAACACCATCCGTTCAAATTCATATATATATATATATGTCCGTCAGCACGATAACTCGAGCAAAAATGATCCGATTTTGATGAAATTTGGTACAAACGTGTAAACGTACGTTTATTCGAACGAGTTCGCGATCCAGCATGATCGGACCATGGGAACGGGGGTTTACGGGGGGTTTTATGGGGTAAAAATAGGTTTTTCCCATTTTTGACCCAAAAAACATAAAATTTAGCAATTTATTTCCAAACCATTTTGTAGAGCTTAAGAAAACAAATAACTTAGTATATTGAAGCGTTATTATGCGAATAATTGTTACGGAGAAAATTCCAAAAAATTGTAAATTTAAAATTCCCATGTTATTCTTATGGAGAATAAGTAAACTGTTGTAGTTTGCTTGTTTGTGAACATATTTTGATCAAATTTGGAAAATTTTTTTATTTCTTACGAAACTATTCACATTAAAAAAAAATAGTTTTACCCTCCCTGATGCAGCAAACCTAAGTACTTGTTAAACTAATTCTATTTAAATCAAGAATAAATGTTATATTTTTAAGTAGACATTTCAGTGTAAATCCAAAAAAAGTGTAAAGTCAAATGGAAATTCGCTTAGTCTGCAGGTTTGCTGCGGCGGGGGTATTTGTTATTATTATCAATCGATGAAAGAATTGTAATTTTATGTTTAACGCAATATGCATCCCCTTGAGCGGACATACACTGCGGATAAGTTTTTTTATACTATATGACCGTTTATTATATAGTATAAACATAGTTTTCTCAAGCAAGTTGTTGTGCCCATTTAATTAATTTTGACTAGTGACTACCAAACACCCCGTATATGCTTCCTGATTGATGACATCATAACCTTACAGAACTATATTAAAGTAGCATTATTAGTTTACGAAATAATGAGCCAACTGTTAACTAGGGGGGCAACAAATTCCTATTAAATATTCTCTAGATTATGCAAAAGTTAGCCTTGTATTTAGTGTCTCGAAATTTAAATAAATTTCGTAACTGATTCAAACCTTAATAATATTTATTGTATTTTATAACATCATTCTTTACACAATTTTACCCTTTCTGATTTGTTGCCAGACTATTTATAGACTTTCCTAAAGTATGAAATTTACACTTCGATATTAATGTATAAGAATTATTTTAAGCCTATCGTTTACTAAAACTTTAATATTACTATTTCCTTGTAACTTCAATCATAACAGATTGATTGAAAATATTTACTTTGAATTGACTGAATCTTTATTCCTGCTGGTAATGAATTTTCAACTTCTACGTTAACCTTTATCATTTTCTGTATTTATACTTCACCGCACACACAAAAGGTATATGGTGACTGCAGTTGGAGCATAGACTATAGTCAATGGTTAGAGTTTATGCAAGAGGTGTATATATAACTATTATTACTATACCAACATTATACTAAATGCACAGTGAGTTATGCACACTTGAAACTGAACACGGACGCTGAACGTAACAATAGACGCAATACAATACAAATGTTGTATTGTGGTAAATTCCCTCTGGATACTACAAACAAGCTTACAACATCTGACCATGTCGTGGTTATTTCACAGTAGTGTAGTGAAAAAAATATATATATTTAATACCGTAAGCGAATCGGTCCCCAAGAAATATCTTGAGCTAGGAAAAAGGTAGCTTGGCTGTTGAAGATTAATTTTAAAGTTTAAGGTCCAAGGACGTTGGGAAAAATATCAGAGGTGTCAAAAATTACCCTTGCTCTGCCCCACAGGCCGCCAAAGGTCCAGTCATTTTCTAATGGAAGTACTGCTACAGTGTTTCTATAAGCCAGTGTTAAATATACCAGTTGATGTAAAAATTGCTTATTTGTATGTTTATTGCTTTTAGTGTTCTGTTTTTAGGTTGGAATTGCAATGCAGTGTTGAAATATAATATGTTGGTGGAAGACCCCGACTAAATGTGTAAAAAGTGTGTATTTAATCTCAATTCTAATACATAACTAAAAAGCAGCAATTGCTGCTATGATCCCCTAGTTTCTACATCATCTCCCGAGTTACAACTTCGACTTTGACAAGATATTTTATTGCAACTGTTTCATCCCCTACTTGCTACTTTGGTTCAAGTTACAAACACTTTGAGGAAGTGTTTCATAGGTCAAAGTGCATTTGGTATGTTCAAGCTAGGAAGTAAAACAGCTGAGTATACAACAGTAATCTTTAACTATATAGGCCCCTGAATATATGGTTTGACCTAGAAATAATTAGAACACAGATGAAACCATTGTTGTTCGATAGTGAAAAGTATTGTGAATAACATATCAAAAGTCTCCAAAAATATCTTTGGTGGAACACCAACATTTTTCCAAAATGGCGGCCAAATCCAGTAGTTTTTTGCTTTTTATTGAAATTCTGACTTTCCAGTCAATATTGGTGAAAAGTCGTCGATACATTTAATGTTCCTCCTGAAATTACCTTTAAAATTATACCAAATACATGTACCTACAACAAAAAATAAACCCCTTAGAAATAATAAAATATTTCAAATAAATATATTTTTTTATAAATTAATGTAATAGTCCAAGCAAACTAAAAATAACGTACACAGGGATCGTATAAAAAATTGCAAGTAAACATTTTATGGTTTTATTTTTATTGTTGTGGTGTGCAAAGTGACATACCAAAAGTTGCAAAAAATCAGTCCACGTGAAACCCCTAAATTAAGGAAAACAATGGCGGCTTTTCCCAATATTGGACAAATTTTGCAACAAAAGATACCACATGTTTTTTTGCACATTTTTCGAAATATTGACTTGGAACCACGACCGATATTTATTGGATGGTCCGTACTTAATTTCTATAGGGGACGCCATCTTGGATCAGCCATATTGGATCTGCCATATTGGATATAAATATTTTTTTATGTAATTATAGTGCTGTGACACATCATTATGAACTAGATTTCCACGCTGATTTCAATGCTGAAATCCGTTTTTAAATAAGTTTTTTCGTTGCTTAAGATATATTAAAACGAAAACTCTCCCCTATACATCACTTTTGGACGTATCGTACTTTGAAAATGTGTTTGGATTATTTTTCTCCAGGTATTATTAATGCTTGCAGTTCATTCTAGCCTTAAAATATTCAATTATAAAAGAGGTTTCATTTTAGTTAGCTTTCATTTTGTTTTATAGATAAAACAGACTAGTTATAGACGAGGTACAAACCTCAACACAAAATTAAATAAAACCTTTTTTATAAGTTTTTGTTAAAAGATTTATATCTCGGGTTGTTAATATGTTAACAAGTTCATTCTGGTATCAATGTACTCAGTAAATGTTTAGCTTTAATTTTATTGATTATTAAATGACACATGACAAATTTTAAACGAATCACCTTCAATGAACTATTGAATGAATTATTGTTATTTTGAAATTTGTCTTTAGTTAAAAGACATTTATCCCCAATTCTAAATAACTCCCAATAAGGAATCCATAGCTAAAATAAAAGTCAATACTTGAACGAATAGCTATGACGAGTTTTTCCCGTTTTCACTCTGCACAACACTACAAAATAAAACCATAAAACGTTTTGTTGAAATTTGTTAAAGGCCATATCCTATATTTATCTAAATATAATTTCCAAGTTACACAGTTGCAGTTATTTACAAGTACAGTTATTTATAAGTAAGTTAGTCATATGTACCATCAGTCAAACACCACTCCCAATCTGTTGGATCTGCTGGTGAACTATTTCCACGCCATACTTGAACCTGATGGTACAACCTTAGGCTGTGGTAGTTTTCAATGTGTTTTTAAATTGTCAAAGTACGAAACGTCCATAAGAAATGTATGGGGGAGAGTTTTCGTTTTTATATATCTTAAAATCGTAAAACGATAGTTAAAAAACTGATTTCAGCATTGAAATCAGCGTGGAAATCTAGTTCATAATGATGTGTCACAACACTATAATTACATATGGCAACAATATGGCAGATCCAATATGGCTGATCCAAGATGGCGGCCCAAAAAGCGTCCCCTATAGAAATTAAGTACGGACCATCCAATAAATATCGGTCGTGGTTCCAAGTCAATATTTCGAAAAATGTGCAAAAAAACATGTGGTATCTTTTGTTGCAAAATTTGTCCAATATTGGGAAAAGCCGCCATTTTTTCCTTAATTTAGGGGTTTCCCGTGGACTGATTTTTTGCAACTTTTGGTATGTCACTTTGCACACCACAACAATAAAAATAAAACCATAAAATGTTTACTTGCAATTTTTTATACGATCCCTGTGTAAAAAAATTTTAGTTTGCTTGGACTATTACATTAATTTATAAAAAAATATTTTTATTTGAAATATTTTATTATTTCTACGGGGTTTATTTTTTGTTGTAGGTACATGTGTTTGGTATCATTTTAAAGGTAATTTCAGGAGGAACATTAAATGTATTGACGACTTTTCACCAATATTGACTGGAAAGTCAGAATTTCAATATAAAGCAAAAAACTACTGGATTTGGCCGCCATTTTGGAAAAATGTTGGTGTTCCACCAAAGATATTTTTGGAGACTTTTGATATGTTATTCACAATACTTTTCACAATCGAACAACAATGGTTTCATCGGTGTTCTAATTATTTCTAGGTTTTGCTATTTATTTTCTTATTTTAAGGCGCCTAATAAAGGTTAACTATAAAGTGTGCGTATGTTCATAGATAACAGGAGTATGGTATGTTTTACACGTGCAAAAACAATCAACTAAATTCAGTGGTTATCTATGCAACATCGAATGAAGAATTTCCATAAAAGACTGAGTTGCGAAGTTTAGGATAAGTTATTAATATAGTTAGATGTTACAGCTTATCAAGGTGATTCATTATAAACAGATGATTATCAATTTCTCTTTTAAAATAACATTTTACAAATATGATCCAAGCCAAGACTGATCATATCCCTTCTATGAAATATTACATGGGTTATCGAACTCATTGTAATTTTGCAAGTAAGTAATGTTGAATTATAACCATGGCAGTGAAAAGAAAAACAACAATGGCATTCGTAATTGGCCATGTGTGTGTTTTTTGGGACACTAGCTGTTTAACAAAAAAGTTATATTTCTGCCAAACGTAAATGTTTTTAACTGCTGTAAACGAGTTAAATGTTAATAAACTGCAATTGAAATCCTTGCATGTGAACGCAGCAACAAAACCTTGACATTATAATAACACTCTTTATGAGGCAACCGACAAACCGGAAATGAACAGCAAAGAATTACAGGTCAGTCTCAATACAGTGGTATTACAAGTGTGGAATTGGTTTTTGCTGCCAATGCCTGCCTTGTACTTGCATGTCTACTTGTATTGTAACTGACCTCCGGCACGATATCATTCTGTCGTAGTCTACATTATATGTTGAATTGTGCTTTCATATATTGTTCTGTAGTACCTTTACAGTGCTTTGTAGTTACATTATATACCCTTAGCAATATGGGCGTGTCTCTAAAAACCATTAAGCACGACACATACTGTATAATACATATAATTAATGGCACTCCCATAAGGTGTGTTGTAGTAACATTTTTTGTAAATTGTATGCTATTGAGGGTATCGACTGAATGTTAACATTATCCATTGAACTAAAAACAGTGTTATAGTGTAATGTTATGTGGATAGTAGTAATACTTACTATACAATTTTTCATTCCATATTTATTGAAGGATTTCAATGGTCAGACTTTCTTCGTGTGTATAAAAGATTCAGTAGAAATACAAGGTTTCTGTGTGAAAGATCTCGAGAAGTCAGTTTATCTCAATGCACAGTAAGTATGAGGTACAGCGAGGTGTTACTGTAACTGAGATGTTTACTGTTGTCGAGTCATATACAGAACAATGACAATACATACAGCTGCTGAGAATCTAGAATTGTTCAAAAACATTGCACGAAATTCTAAAATTGTGTTGCAAAACCTATCAACTCTTATACCTAGAACGTAGACCGCCACAAAACAAATTATATGCAAAGGTCATCAATTTGGTAATCTTTGGTTCAGAGGATTTGATCAACTGGCTTTAATTTGCTTAATAGTCTTACAACCGTTATGAGAAACATATAAAATAAAAAGAAATATATAAAATGTTACAAAACGTGATTCAAGACGGCCATAAAACAAACATAAATTAAACCACAAGACAGAATAGCTATGAATGCACGTAAGTGTCTATTTTCAAACTACTTGAGTGAACCTCAAAGGAAGTAGCACTTATTTTCCAAAATGAATTGGTCTGAGTCCACTTTGCGCTTCTACAGCTTATCTAAAATAGGTCGAGCAAGAATCTTGCAATCAAGTTCAGTTTGGATTAAGTTCGATTATTTAGGGATGGCTTATACATCGGAATACTAATGGATATCTACATTTAATCCTGGCTTATTGAGCTCTAGGGTTTAGGTGCTTCCCTCCAGCACCGTGTAGTTTGCATTGATGTATAGTGTTATTCAACAATGGCTAAAAGGTTTGGTTAATGTAGATTTTGTCAAGTTAGTCCTTTCACTGTTTCTAAGGTCATACAGTAAACTTACACACACATTTGTTTCAGGATATGGCTTAGCTAAAAGTCAGAGTTAAGAGTAGAACCATTACTCGTCCACTTATACATTACCATACAAAACTTATTCATTGGTATACAAAACCTCAGCGTTCGACCCAAAAGCTTTAGGGGACATGTACAAAAGGTAGAAGTACAATAATGTACAAATGTCTGTACAAATTCCCATGGAAGAAGTATTTGTAAAAACAGTTTTGATCCGATGTGTTTAGCTACAACTTAAAGATTCAACTGAAAACACGTTCATAATCTCCATGACTTTGTGAATCAGGCAACAAGTCATATAGTATACTTTATTGTCTGTTGTATAAAAAACTTTATTCTGTACTTTTATTATATATTTTAATCATAACTAAGAGCCGTTAGATGCTAGCAGCCACCATGGATTAATTTTCAAACACCTGATGAAGAGTTATATTTCATTCCAAAATATATGTTCGAATACCAAAGTGATTGTAATTTATATATCTAGAAAATTAGTGGATTGAAAATTGTCTTTGTAGTTTTGTTATTGTTTTATAAATTAGCACAGCTAGGCTCCAAAAACCTGCAAGATAGATGACTAGTAACAGCTGGTAGGTAATGTGAAAAACTCTTAATGCAAGTTTAACGTTGGAATTAAATATTAAATACTTATTGCATTATTAAAACAAACAGTTGGCTTTTAAATATGTATAAATGATTCTTTACGAATAAATTTGGTTTGTTATTACAGCTTAAAATCAATCATTACTAAATAAAACATAGCTACTACTTCATAATACTACTCACTACTATGAACCACTAACTACTACTACTACCACCACTACCATAATACTACTCAAATGAGGTACTATACTACTCAATAAATACTTCAGTTTTCATTTCATTAGGTATTAAAAATAATGATAACAACCAAGTACTTTCGACTGAGAAGCCCCTAATTGAAATTTTATATTTAAAAACCTACGATTGTAGCTCTAATTGTATAAGTCCAAAGATTAATTGGAAATTTAAACGAAATGTTCATCAAAGATATGATACCTATCCTAATCAACAGTGTCTACTGAGGCACATCCAATGCTAATGTAAGTGCAAACGAAAGAGACGAGATGGCTTTCTTTGAAGGCTTAAACCAACGTTTTAGAAAAGTCTGTAAACGTTTTCGTTGGAACTCTGTTAAAGGATCTATGCTTGTTTTGCGAAATTGTTTCTTTTGCAGGGACAAACTTTAGGCGGTTTGTTTTCTTGATTTTGATTTGGCAGATTTCAAGTATTTTAAATCTGCTTTAAGCTGGTCGAAAATTGTAAGATTCTAAGTAATTACAACAAGATTTCGAGCAACAGGCACACTAGATTGAATGTATATAGTTCCAATACATTTAAGCGTACAGATACAAAAAATACCTAGACACATATTAACATCTATTTTACTGTTATATGCCTTATTTTTTATACTTGAACATCAAATGTGTATGTAAAATCCACCGTTTAGCAGCCAAACTCTCTGCTTTTATCTTTCTAATAATTTTTCCAAGGAACTCCCAAATCGTTAATTGGGAATATGAACTTATATAGTAAACTGGCTTTTTTCTTTTTCAATCTAGTGTTATACTACCTCCAAAACATTGCATATTGTATATTGCATATTACAGCTTAATTATAAGCATAAAAATAAGAAAAATCTCCATTAGTCCAAATATAAAAAGATCTTGTATTTTGTGGTAATTTTTTCCCCCACATCCTTTTGTTCAATATCCAGGTTTGTTAGTGTTAACATGATAACAATTGTGATGCATATGCTTCGGCCATACTCAGGTAAAATACTTTGTATGAAATCAACACCCTACTTCTTTAACTGAATTTTCAAAGTTATCAAATTTAGTAGGATGTAATCATAACTATTGACTACCCACCTCTAAGTAGAAGTGTCTAGTCAATGCCATAACTCATGTTTGATGCAATTATAAGTACTATGAGTTATTTTTATAATTTATGATTCATGTTCAAATAGCATTCTGAACACAGTTTGACGTTAGATCCTTGAAGTTCAGAGTTCAGTTAAGATTATAGTGGTACAAGTTCATGATAGATTCAGCAGCGTTGCAGCCAATTTGGTATTCTCTATTGCAATACCCTAGAGCTAGAGAACACAGATTCATGAATTATATTGTGATCCTAATAAATGTAACATGTGTTGCGCTGGCCTCAGTATTTCATTGTCGTTGTAAATTTAGACTAAGTTTAAGATTAATTGAATCTAAAACGTAACCAATGATTTTATTACAAAGTGGTTTCAAAACCAATCCTTTTCTATATAGCTGAAAATATTATAAGACCAGCTAAGATGAAAACAACTTAAAAAATGAAAACATTACTTTCAGGTAAATATCTGAACTAAATATCTGAAACTAAACCAAAAAATAGGTATGATTAAATCTAAAATTTTATATTAAAATACCTTCATTATTTTCTGTTGTTCCATTCAACCAGTATCATGACGAGAACACAAAACTTCAATAGATTATTATAAGACTTTAACATTGCTATATTTAGTGTCATTAACCTATCTTTAAGGTCTATTAACTGTCAATACGTTTTATGAAAATACCTCAATTGCCTTAGTTTTGTAAGGACTTTATGAAAATAACGCATTAAATGGACAAAATTATTGATTAAGTAAACAAACCATTCAGTAATGCTGTCACAAAGGGTTTTAACTATTGGAGTTGCGGTTTTTAAGTTTTACTAGGTTTATTCAATCTTACTTTATTACGTATCAAGATTGTTATACTATTTTTTCTAAATACATACTTTTGATTGCATTTACATTTTTCATTTACATCATAGTTTTTTATCAAACACATACCTTCGGATACTCAAGCACTTCTTTATTAAACAAATAAAAAAACATTGTAGTTCATAATCATATGGAGGGATTTCATATATACTAGGCGTGTTCAATTATTTGCGGATTAATGGCTAGAAATGAGAGTGGATTCAGTTATTGCACGTCTAAGCACCATCCAGAAGTGTTCATTTACAAACACTTCCTATAAAACCAATTTATAACAGCACTTCCCAATAAGCCACTGTTGTCTTTTACTGTTTATGTATACCATAATATCGTACATTTTTATAACAGTTTGTAAAATGTGTTTTATCTCGTTAAATTCTTTTTAATGCAGATTATGGCAAGAATGGACACAAATGGTTGATTAGTAATCATTCTTTAAGGACACGATCTGCAATATCATAAACACAATCGTAATAGACGAAACGATTGAATCACGTACTAAACAGCTGCTTGTTTCCATTAGCAAATTAATTTAAAACAAATTAGAAGTAGTCTTGATATTTTACTTTAAATGAAAACTAGTTTAGTTTTGTAACATGGTTTGTTCAAATATTGGTGCAATATGACGAAAAAAATATAGACCTCGGCTTCGCCTCCATCGTAAAACTTAACCTCGGGTCGAAAAGAGACACTTGAAGTTGAGTTGAGTCAGTGATGAAATACTATTTCAATTTAAATATAAACAGATTGTAAACCAAAAATTATCTTTCTAAAACCAAGCTAAAACTAATGGAATCTTATAAAATAACTGCCCTCAGCTGATCAATAATGATTATAAATCTACAAGGGAAGTTGTTTAAGCGGAGGTCACAATGACAATGTAGTATAAGCAGCATGTTACAGTTATGAGGGATCCGATGTATTCATAACCATGTATGTGTCCTCTAGGGTATTGCAATGTAGAATACCAAATTGACTGCACTCCTATTGAATCTATCATGAACTTTGTGACTTCAATAACTTTGCTGGGCCGAACTAGTACAAACTTCTGCCAAAGTGGTCTCAAAATTAACTTAGCACATTATCTAATTGTAAATAATTATAGTCCTTGATCTTTTTATTCAGTTTTGACATATAAATAATTGAACAGAATTCAGACATTTTTTCGTTACTTGTATCTTTGACTATAGCTAGATAGATGTTTACTACCCTGTTAAAGAAATTAAGATAGTTTTATCGAAAAAGTCAACAGACGTGCTGCTATCAACTACACACACCTGTTTATGCACCAACCATTCCATCAAGCCAAACTGAAGCGTTTGAATGCTGTAGCATGCAAACTATAGCGTATATTTAATCATTTAAACTGTCATAATGTAAAAATGTAGTACATGATTCTTGTAGTAGCTTACTTGAGTGGTACATTATCAGCTGTGTTCTGTTCAAATAGTAAAGAGATTACAACTGGATCATGTAGAAAGGATGGTGACTCTAGTAGTAGTAGTATAAAATGCTAATATTAACAAAATGGGGATAGTACTGGGTAGACAACAGTTTTGCAAACTATAATTCCAGTTTTGAAAATCACCTAACTACTTTTTTTTAAGTTCGAGATGTGTAATTTACTTTTTAATCATGTCAATGTCATAGTTTTTTATCAAACACATACCTTCGGATACTCAAGCACTTCTTTATTACTGAACAATAAATCATGTATATAAATATATAAATATAAAATATATTTATAAAACAATAAAACAATAAAACAATACATCATGTTTAATTGATTAATCATGTTAACATTGAAGACAGTATATCAAAGTAACATCCAAACAAGTTCATCTTTCTTCATTTATTTTGTTGAAGTGTTTATGGACCAGTTCTTTCATTCACATATGATATTTATGTATATTTCAGCCAGTTCAGATTTGATACCTTCATGTTTATAACCTCAGTTGTAATGCTGCTGATAAGGGATTATAGTCGTGTTGTAAAACTTGTATCACGCCCATGCGGATATGAAACCTGCTGTTAGGTTTTAATACTATATGAAATGTTTATTGACTATAACACAACTCCATGGAGCGTCTCCTTGCAAAAAGTGATATTTAGTAGGTTTTAATAGCACTTAGACACATTAGTGGCGAAAAGGTAGTTAGTTTATAGTCATAACGAATGGTGAGAAAAAGTTTACTGAAAAAAATAGTTTCAATATGTTGTCGTATTTCCATGATAATAACTATTTAGATCAAGTTCGGACAGAAAGTTTAGCTTATAATTGAAAATAAACATTTAATTTCTAGGATTCTATCATAAAAATCAAAACGAAAGTAGTTACGAATTATATAGATATTGAAGAAGGTAAACCCAATTGTATGTGACGGTTTAATTTAAAGTTCAAGAATACTTTGCAATAAAAGTTCTGTAAAAAAATACTTCGGAAATGGAATCTCTAAAATTTGGAGACCAAAATATAATTGTTAGGAATGTTGATAAGTAGGGCTGATCAATATAAAGAGAGGTACAGGATATTCCAATGGTTTATTTACCGAATAAAACCTTTACATTAAATACAAATAAACATACAAATATCTTTTTCCAATTTTTATGTTTTCATCATGTTTTACCAATAATGAAAAAACAATCTGAAATCACTTCTAAATATTAACTAAAAAAATAAAGTGCCTAGCATCCACCCCTTTGAGTAAAAATAGAACTTAATACATCAAGCTTTCCAAATGAAAATGGTATCAAGACTTGTCAAAAAGGTTTGCTAATGGATTCAAAGAACCCATTGATCCTCTCAGTACTTCTGTTTGAACCCTCATTGTAGGTATTTAAATACATTATTCATGACCATTATCAATGCTCTGTTTAAATTATTGATTCTTGTATAAATAAACCTATTGTCAGAGTTTTGAAAGTAATAATTTTGTTCTTTGCAGTAAAAATATTTGTCATATTACATTATGTCTGTTGCTATCTCCCTCGCATACCACACTAATATAGAAACTACACTTTTCTAAAGTTTGCAATAAGTATTTAAAAGATTTTGACCCCAATTGTCTTGAGTGAAATTGTTGGCATCTGGAATAAGTCGTACAACCAAATTAAAACATGAATGAATGTTCTTCACAATAAATAAAGTGACTTCTTTTAAAAAAATTTCTGCGATAAAATAAATAAAACTTGTACAAAATGTATTCCGTACCTTACAGGACTTGCTTTAGCAGTCACTTATGTTAAAGGTGCTCCATTAGTATTTTAACATGAACCATCCGTTGTAAATAATACTCAACATTGTTTAATATCATAATATAATCAGTTATGGAGGTAATAAATAGGCGTTTGGCAACATTTTTATTGTAAAATATACTGATTTAACTAATCAACAAAATTAAATAAATACTTTGATCAATACTGACAGATATAGATGTAAAGTGAGAACTTAAAGCCTAAGTTTACCAAATTCTATAATGAATATTTCGTGAATATTCATACTAGAATATTCAAATAAAGCTGTTTTAATTAAGCTCCAAATATCCCTGTAGAAATATGTAAGCATCGATAAATAATTGGGAGATTTCAGATTCCTTTAGAGTTATGAAGCCAACGCTTTAACCAAGAATATACGTATTAATTTGTGAAAAATTTACTGTGGATAAATTTTAAAACCAAACTCGTTATACTCAGGTATTTCCAAAGCTCCACAATTAAAGTCCACCCCTTAAAACGCTTTGTGCTAAAAGATATAACAATAATATAATCGTTTATAATGTTTCTCATGCTGCTTTCTATTTTTAGTATTATAAACTTCAGCACCGGTTATCAAATAAAACAGGTATCTAGATTTATGAAATAGTAAATCTGACGAACGAACAACTATCTAAAATGAGTCCACGATTTACTATTTTATAAACAAAACGTGTAAAGCCGAGTTTTTAAAGTTTATTAGAAAACCACGAACTACTTTTAAGTCATGTCTATAGATGTACACATTTTCTCGTATGTGGTTTATGCATTTTACATTAAACATACTTAGCTGCTTATAACAATTTCTAGGTTTCGTAATATTCTAAAATAAACATGTTTAAACTACAAAATAAAAACTCATAAAAGCCGTAAACAGTTTTATGATATAAGTTGTTAGCTTTCAAACCTGTTTTGACATCAAACAATATTTAAAATAGTTATTTAAGTAAAGCAATTCCCCACCAATAAAAGTGGAGCAAGGCGTGCCTGAAGAAGGCTCTCTAGAAGAAATAAATAAATTGGCTGTCAAGGACATACCGGGAGAAGTTATTCAATTATCGAACAATTCAACTTTTACAAATAAATTGAAAAATCAGCTGAAATAATGTGAGTATATGTATCAAGATTTGTTACGCAAATATCGTAGGCTATTTGATGCATCTTGTTAAGCAATACGGTATAAAATTTCTTAAGAGTCTTCATCAGTGGTAGCCATATTGGATTTTAGTCCCATAAGACCAATGTTAAATTTGACAGAAAATACCATAATTTGAAGCAGTACACCGGTGTTATTTATTAAGATATAGTTTTGAAAATTTATAATTAGGTTTATAACATAGAGTACTAGGGAATAAAGAACATATTTCAAATATTTGTTTTTGTATTTTCTTAAAATGATTGAATGTCTAATTAAAATGCCTTTGATTAAAAATATTTCATCAAAGGCTTAATTAATAATCATTAACTTATTAAGTGGAAGGAAAATACAAAACCAAAATCCTCACTCCCTAGAGGACCACTAAACCTTAATTTCAACACCTCAATTATTATTTTATCACAACAAGTTTAAAAAAAAAATTGTTACGAAGTTAACATTGCTCTTATGGGACTGAAATCCAATATGGCTACCACTGACGAAGACTCTTAAGGTCAATTAGGCAACTTTCTCATTGCTAAGTGAACACAAACGTAAAAGGTTTTGCCATGTAAGACCTGTTCCTACTCTTTTAGAGTATCCTGTTTTGTTCCGCTTTATTAACAAAATGCTGTGGGATTATTTCAAGTTGAATTTAATTACATTTAAATAGTTTACGTTTGATAGACAATCAGAATTATCAGTATTGTACTACAATATTTAAGAGACAATCATGTACTCAAGTTAGAAAATTGCATTTTTACGTTTGAAATCCCTTATCGAAGCTAAAAACAACTCTTATATTTTATTTAGTCTTTTTATCTTGTTCGGAACAATAATCCCAACAGAAAAACTTCTCCTTCGAGTTGGCCGAGCCTTGATTCAATTTAGAATTCTCTCTGTAGCCTCCTGAAGTTTGACTGATTCCAAAACTAGGTGGAAGACATTCTGATAAATTAGTTAATAATTATGTTTTAAGGTTTTTCACAATGATTTCCATTTTATCTCACTTGGTTTTTCAGATCACATTGGGTTAGGAGGTTACGTACTTTATGAGATATTGATTTGTTTGTTTTTATGTCTGCCTATGTAAAGTTTCAGGTACATAAAATAAAATATGTTTCTCTACACTATTCAACTACAGCCTGTACTTCATATATACTGAGGATGAATATATAGTGACAACAACACTAGCATTTCACATGAAAATAAAACCTTGAACATTTTTTTTCAACATACACTTTGATATGGTTATTCGAAAATTCTAACGATTCCTTTGAAGTGTTTTTTTTTTTTTTACTAATAAAAGCTTTTTAGGTACGATCTTCACCCACATTGGAACAAATATAAGTCCTCGTAGCGGTTTATGCTAAATCAATTATTAGATTGAATTAGATTACTTCAACTGTTATATTCTGTAGAAGCTTAGGATGAGAATTCGATTGGTGTTTACTTACAAAAAATCATTCCCCCAACTTTAATGTCATATGATTTTTCAGTGGTCTCGTACATATTTCACGATGTATTTTACAATCGCAACTTTATACACACATTACATGTTTATGTACAATCAAACGTTTAACGATTCGACTGGCTGCCTGGCCACTATCAACATCTTTATGAAGGAAGTCTTAAACTGTTATCATCATGACAAGACTAACTGATCTAGTAAGCTACTGACCGTTTGCTGGAGGTTTAATTCCAAGAGATACGGACACTACTATTTGGGTGCGTATTTAACCCAAATACGAGTGAAGGATGATTGGGGAATTAAGTGAGATGCATTATGCAGATTTGTTACTAACTTAGACCAGCTGTTTTAGCAAGCATCATAAAAGCCTAAAGATCTAGCACAGTTTCAACCATTGCTGTTAACTTTTCTCAGGATCGAACCGGTGACCTTTTGATTACCAGGTGAGCACTGTAACCACTCAGCTGTTCAGATATATAATGGACGAATCTCTCATTATTTTTCTTGACATTTTATTATTGGAAGGTATAGAATAACAGCAGTAAGTTGATATAGGCTATACATTTTACTATTTTTCCACGTCAATTTCAACTCTGTATATTTTTTCAAACCAAATATAAACATCGGATACTTTTGCACTCGTCCGTAGATTAAAATAATGATAATGTTAATTTATCTAAAAACAGCCAGACAACTATAAGTAGTTGGAGTATGAATATTGAACATGTCGGTATTAAATTAAATAATATATCCACCTTGAAAATGGATCAACTCAGATACAAAGAAACATTACAAGATAATAATGTAGACTACGGCAGAATGATATCGTGCCTAAGGTCAGTTACAATACAAGTAGACATGCAAGTACAAGGCAGGCTTTGGCAGCAAAAGCCAATTCCACACTTGTAATACTACAGTATTGAGACCGACCTGTCATTTTTGCTGTTCATTTCCGGTTTGTCGGTTGCCTCATAAAGAGTGTTATTATAATGTCAAGGCTTTTGGTGCTGTGTTCACACGCAAGGAAATCTATTGCAGTTTATTGACCGGTAAATGTTTTCTTTGGAGAATTATTTTGCAAAAACATACTCTTGAAAGTAATTATCGATATTGAAGTTCACAATACGAACGTAACGAAAAAACCCGTTTTTTAAAAGCTCGTGCCGTTTAAGACTCATCTAAACTATTATAAAATTGAGGTAGTGTATGTCTGTATGGGTAGCTGTCACGACTAAAATACTAAACCGATACCGTCAAAATTCAGCACAGACATTGTCCACATATCTAGGAATGTCATAGTCCTATTCACTTTCCTGAGTTCCTCTCGGACTGAGTTCCTTGGGTATCCAAAGTTCGAGGTGAGGTTTTAAAAAGTAAATATTAATAATTGGTCTCCATGGGAAAATTCACAATGTTTACCTTTGCGTTGATAGTTCAATGTAAACAATCAGAACTAACAAAAGCTTATTTCACAATTTCTGACAGCTGATCCAAAAGAAATTAAATATATCTAGGATTGATTATTTAATCTTAAACTTTATGATTTATTATTTATTCTAAATCTATTTCTATGATCATGAAACTGATTTTTCTTCCCGTTGCGAAGCACGGGCACAGCAGCTAGTATATTATTATCAATTTTATCATTGTTGTGTTTCCTTTTATTGCCATGGAAACCGTTCTAATATAATAACATATTAGCAAATTCACAAGGTACTTCAATAACTCCTATAACGTATTTTAGAAGAGATCAAAAATTTGATATTTCTTGGCCTAAATCGTAATTATAAAAAATATTATTTTAAAAGAGAGACTGAACACTATTTTTGGTTTATTAATCCCATCAACAGTTTGTAATATACATTATCATATTATCCCTTTTGACTTTGCCTAAATTTCGCAGCTTAGGGTGAACCAATCCTCTTATATAGTAATTATTCATTCGAAAATAGCGTAAATGATTAGTAAATTTTATATAATGTTTTTGCATCTACACATAGACAATACTTTTATAATCAACGATTACTTTAATTACTCAGTTGTTTTGCTTTACAGTTTAAAGGAATCGGACACCACGCTCATTGTAACACTTGTCCTTTGACCTACGACACACTTCATCAAAGGGTTTGGAACTTAGACCTAAGTAGCATGAAGATGAAACAGTTGAGATCGAATATCTTGTCTCTAAGTTGAAGTTATCTTGAGATGTCTCGTTGAGATAGAGTTTTAAAACTTCCATTTTCACGTATTTAGTATATTTAAGACAAAATTGTAGGCTTTAAAAATGCAGCTATACGCTACGAATTATATTTCTCGAGAAGAAAAAACAACACTTTCCAGCTTTAGAATTCGTCCGCCGATTTCGTCGAATAAAATAGTCCCACTTCATTAAGGTTTGTTTTTCTTTAGTTTTGTGTTGAATTTTTTTTTTACGAAATTAACAGACAATGTGATAAAAACTAAACCAAACTTAACTTAACTTTTAATACAATGACGAATAAAACATATGATACATTAAATATTACAAATAATAACAGAAATCCTGACAGCATATGTTCACGAACTCTTGAAAAGAACGCATGTATATTAATTTTTATTCTTCTTGCGTTATTTATTTATTTTTTTATTCAGTTTTTCATTAGTTTTATTAGAGAAGACACACATTTTTATCACCTCTTGAATTTTAGAGTTTTCATCTCTACCACGATCCATTTTGCACACACAAAATAAGTTTCTTGATGAAGAAGTATTTTTTACGTATTAAGGAAAAGAAAAGAAGACTTACTTACAGGTTGTTATTTTCCCTGGATGTGTAACAGCTAACCATAACCACGACATGGTCAGATGTTGTAAACTTGTTTGTAGTATCCAGAGGGAACAAACCACAATACAACATATTTGTATTGCGTTTATTGTTACCATTCCATGTTTAGTTTCAACGTCAAATGCCGTAAAATAATGTACATTAGTCAAAGATAACTGTGTTTGTATTTGTTCAATATTATTGGTGGTATTTGTTAATTTCCAATAGCCATCCATAGCTATTAAACTCTATTATCTAAATACTATGGTCAGAGGTACGAGCCAATGGTGACTGCTGCGATAAACTATTATTGAAATATTCGTTTTATAAATTCGCTAAATAATAATAACGTATAGTTATGTTGTTTTAATTATAAAATATAAATAAAATTAGAAGCTTTAACATTTAAAGTTCAGAAGTGTATTTACCATTCAACTCAAGACTGAAATTTAAACATCACTGATATTGTTTACCTTTAACTAACATATGATACATTTAACATATGATAATATGTGAATACGAGAGCACACCCCGTGGTCGAAAACTCGACAAAAAGTATGTATTGTGCAAACTTCTCTTATTTCACCCCACACTGTAAATAAAACATATGACAGGAATTTATTTAATTGGATTAGATTTTCTGTTTATATATTTTTTTTGTCACGAACATGGCAACCCAAAACACCAATGTTATTTTTTTAAATTTAAAATAGATTTTTTGATCTTATTTTTAAGCATATTTTAATTTATAAAGGGATGCTGCACATCTACAGGAAAATGTCATTCATTTGGTACCAAATGCCTGTAATTCAGTTCAGTAGTATGGTCAGGCTAGCTGTCATAAGTTTTGCAAAAGTTTTTTATTAGGCTATATAAGACTTTAAATTACATTTTAGAAGATTATATAGATGAATAGTAAACTTTTCAGCGACATGGGAAAATTTACCTTCCATTTAACACAACCTGCAAGCAAATCGGTCCAATATAACTCCAGATAGCACTCTTAATAGACTAAACATTTTACCCCATTTTAAATTGTCAATAGATATTTTAATTTCCGTTTTTATAACATTTAGTCCAGTAATATCTAAAGTCGAAGCAAAATGGGCAAATATACACACAATTAGCTTTCATTTGGTACCAACTGCGTGTAAATCGGTCCAGTAGTATGGCCTGTCGTAAGCTTAAAACAATTTCCATAAGAAAATTTTATTTTTATATTGGTTCCTAGAGGTCACCCCGTGATCGAAAACTCGAAAAAAATATGTAATGTACAGGCTTTTCTAATTTCAACCCTCACTGTAAATAAAACATGTGATTGGAATGCCTTACATTTGTTTTGATTTCTGTTTATATTTTAGTGCAACCCATAAGACCCATGTTAATTTTTTCAAAATTTCAAATTCAATATTCGTGCTTATTTGTGAGCCTAATTTAATTTATAAAGGGATTCTGCACATCTACAGGTAAATATCTTTCATTTGGTACCAACCGCGTGTAATTCAGTCCAGTAGTATGGTCAGGCTAAATGTCATAAGTTTTGCAAAAGTATTTTAGTATATAAGATAACATTATATATATATACATATACATATATACATATACATTATACGATACATATGTTTCTTATTCTTATGAGTAATTTCTAAAAACGAAAATTAGTTCAACACTTACAAAGGCTAAAACTAAAACACTTATGACTCGAAAGTGGTACAAAGTACAATGAATGTTATTAAAGTTTGAATCAGATAGTAATGTATTTAGGTTGCAGGACTGTAGATGTAGGATAACTTATGCATAAACTGGAGGATATTCAATTACACTCGGTGCCCTCGCTTATGATAAGAGGATATGTATGTTCTGCAATAGTTTCATATTAGGTGTAACAGTTGGCTGATCTATTTTGAAAACAGGTTACTTTGCTACGCTGTTGCAGTTTTGATGATCATTGGGGAACACAGAGAGATGGGAAATTGAATTAAGTTATAAAAACCAAATTATTGAAAACTATTATCTTTATGCATGGGTTAATGACATCTTCAAAAAACGAACGTATGACCTTCAGTGAAATAGCATCATATTCCCAAGTACAGATAAAGATTGTCCTTAGACGAGAGACTTATTTTTCCCAAACAGATTCAAAAGGTTTGTGAGAGGTTCAAAATACCGGATAGTGACCTTTTCAGGTTCCAAAAGCTATGGCTGAAAACTGACCAACCAAATTTGATCACAGGTCTCTAGAACAGGTGTCAAAAACTCTAACCTTTATACCTTGCGTAATTCTTTTCAAAACGACGAAGAACAAATCTGCAGAAAATAATACTTAAGTACGATATACACACGGACCTATATTTAGTAAATCCTGTAGTATTGTTCCTAGTGCAAGCAGTATTATAGACATTGCAGCTATTGTAACATCTGGTGTTATACTAATGGAGCATTATACACAATCCTGGCTTATGCAAGTGCTGTTGATGCATGACTTGCGTCCCATGGAGTTTAAACGATGGAGAATTGAAATGTGCAATTGACTTAGATAGTTTTGTACCACGTTTGAACGTAAACCTTTTACAGTTAAAACTGCTCAGAAGAAAATTGGGACAAAAGGCTGAATACTTTGAAATAATTTTAGCGGTGGGAGAGGGGGGGGGTATGCATCACATAATGAAATTAATTTTTACACTAATAATTTATGTTACGTCAATAATAATTTTTAAGAGGCGACCTTCAGTAAACCATAACAATTTTATACACCTGTCAAACAATAGCTGATCAAGGAGATAGCCATACATTGCAAACACCAACAAAAATAATAAACCCAGCTTCAATATTAGAACACTAATTGATAGATAGTCTCTATGATATGCTTGGTTTTGTTCTCTTTGATAAATAAATACTGTATCTAGATCAGACGTCTTTTTAATTTCCAATATACAATACTAGTTCACTCAATACAAACTTGCATGGCCGATACACTGTAGACCAGACAATGGAATATAGTGGCTGTATCACGATTGCATTTTGTTAAATGAAGGCGTCCCTTTTACATGTTTTTACTCGGAATAGTATCAGTTTTTTAGCATGTGTTATCGGTATCAATGTTTACTACAAAACCTTTATGAATAAATAGCACTCTCTACTTGCTAAGACATTGAAACATATAATTTTACATTTAAATACTTGTATTGCATTTTTTCTTAACTAATTTAACCCTTTCCTCATAGTCTTTTCAGGAACTACTATGATATGACTATTACTCATTTTAATGAAATATCAAAACGTCTGTCCAATGAATCACCTTTTTGTTTCACATACTTTATTCAACTAAAAACTTACAAAGATACTTAATACCAGTACAAACTGTTACACACAATTATTAAACAGACAACAATTTATTCAAACTGTTTTTATGTTGCTCAGATTCTTTATCATAATTTAATTAAAAATATAGTATTTAACAAGTTTTTAGTTTAGCCTGAATACAGAAATTCAAAAGTTTGATGTTTGTCTTATTGCACACAATTACCAAACAAGAGGCCGATACTTTGATCAGACACAACCATACTTGACTGCCTAAACAACTCTTGACCCTTCAACCCCCTCCCCACAAAATGTCTTCTGTCTTTAACCGCACTGGCTTTGATTGCCGCCACCGACATTCCCTCTGTACTAAATGATCTGGTTTAAATTTAAATTAAAATTAAAATCCTTCCTACATTTAGTTTGTGCCCTTTAATTTAGACTGACATCCAGGCCTACACACAGGTGCCTATCAGATGCCTCGGTTTTGTACAAGATAGTATCTCGCTCTCTGTTTAATTTATCATTTCTAATATAAATTGAGATAAATAAACGTTTTCGTTTAATTTGATTTCAATACAAGCCAAACCTGAATCGTAGACTCTGGCACGTATTATTTGTCATAACTATAATGAAGAATTGTGTTAGGTATTAAACTTCTTTTATCTTTGCTAAAATAGACGATTCTTCGAAAAATAAGTAAAATTATTTGTCTTGAGACTGAACTGAGGAAAATATAAATTGGCTGTCACAGACAAACAGACAGGAGTTATTCAATTATAGAACAATTCCACACTCAGAGGAGGGCCAGAAAAGTTTCTAACTCAATCAGCTGCGACTGTCTGAAAGGTTGATCTAAAATGTGGACACTTATCAGAATGGTAGTTGTTTTCTTAACAACAATACAGTACTGTTTATTTAGCATAACACCATTCAAAAGGTAATTGTATATAAAGGGTGAGGATTTAAGTCACTGAAAATAGTGTTTTGTGAAGCAGCTTTGTGGAAATTACTATTGTTATTGAATCTCTTAAGTTTTAAAGTTACGACAAGACATTGTGATGTATGTATATTATGTGTCATAAAATTATGTCTTTTTATGTTGATTTTTTTTCTGTGAGGCCTTGTTATGTACGTTTAATATTATCATTTTGCTAATTTGAATAAAAGGAAGATATATGTGTTTTGAGCACTGTAAAAAATCAAATCAATTTATCTATTATTTATAGAAATCTCTTCTGCAGAAATTTCTTGATTAGTAAAGGTTACCCATTGTGACACATTAATAACCAGTTTAAACTAACCAGGAAAACCTTAAAACAATGGAAGCTATTTAAAAATTAATATTTGAGTATCAGTAGCTAACACAATTCACATACTAGTTTTTTGTAGGTTTAAAACAGTTATAACAAGCTTTACCATACTTTTATGTTCTTGTAAGATTAACCCTTTCTCACTTGGTTTAGTACAAATACACACAACGAAACAATCCCGAACTAATATCATGACTTTGTATGCCTGTGAAAGTTAGATTGAGGTTGTTTGTAGTTTTCAAACTTGAACCAGAACAAATGGAAAGCTGAGAGGTATGATATTCTGTGGCCTAAATCCAATTGCAAGGGAAATAGGTATATTACACGAGTGAAGACTGTTGTATTAGTATAGACATATTAATTATTGATAAAGTAACATGAAAGACGGCAAAAGGGAGTAAGTGCACACGGATTTATGGTTTTATTTGATTTTCAATTTTCTGGCTAGTTAATCGAATGCACAGCTTTATTTTAAATAATGTATACTCTTTTCCAAAAATTATATAATAAAATCTGCTAATCATTACTTTGAAGTATTCCATTGTAATCGGTTACAATAATTAAAATCTCTATTTTTTAATTAAAATGAAAAGGTGAGGCGCAACATTTCTAGCCTTGCCGTTAGCATTTTGGATTTCAGGGTGATAAGGATGAGTTTGATTCAAGCATATTCACAAACATTTGTAAAGTTTGAATCACTTAATTAAAATCGTGTAGTACATTCTTTTACAACATGTTATTGTTATTGAAATACAGAGAATAGATTGTAATTTAGCACTAAGCGTAACGTAAAAAATATTTAATGTCTTAATCAAATGTATCTTAAATTAAACCTAAGAAATGGTTAACACTCGGATGGTTCTCAAACAATGTTTTAAGTAGGTAAGATGGATTAATTCTAATAAGATAGTACAAGCAAAAATTACAAAAATATATAAAATTTTGTATATAAATACCTTTGGGGGCCATCGGCTAAAAAAGCTGTAATCGTCACTCAATAAATTGTACTAAAGTAACCACTTATGCAGGAATACAAAATAAAATGTCTTAACGTTATAACTTGAGTAGAATCAACAAACATGTATCCATACATTCATATGTACCCCTACAAAAGAAGACTCAAACCAAAAGAAAAGACAAAATCAAAATTAAACTATATTGAGTTAAATTAATCTTCAAAGGGCGTGAGTAATTAAATGGTTCGATCAGAAATAAATACTACGTTAGTATCCCATAAGAAACATACTAATTACTTTACTTATCATAATGCAAAAAAAGATACTTTTGCTTATGATCAAACTAAAATGTACAGCAATTGGCAATAATGTCTTTAGATGCTATATTGTAAAATATAAAACTTGTCAGTTGTCAGAGCTGCAGCCTGCCTTATAGCTGTAAGCTTACAGAAACAGATGGCATAAAAAGGTTGTCACAACATTGGCAACTCTATGCATATAAAACGCAGACTGAGTTGCAAACATATTAACTCTGACAAGCTGATACATCTCACTATTGGCAACTTTTCTTCTATTACCTTGGTATACTTTTAGCCGGAACACATTGGATTTACTATTGAAGAGTTCTCTTATACTTACTATGGAACTTCCCGAATAAACACGCCTTGGTAATTAATTTGTAATTTTTATCAGGTAAAGGTAAAGTATTTTAAGCGTAACTCGTTGTGTATTATTGTAACAACAATAGTGTTATTATCGTATACAAACTTCGTTACGACATTTTGGTTTGAACTACGCAAATACTGTGAGTTTTGTTTAGTCTGAGATTTGAAGAAAGAATTAAGTTACTAGATTGTATTTACTCGTTCTGATTTTCTCTACTAACAGAAAACTTAAGTGCGCAAGAGAAAGTTCAGAGGGGTTGTTGACAAGAAAATTGTAATGAACCAAGTACATAAGTATGATAAAATAGCTCCTGAAACAATAATAGTCTCCCACAGTACAACTATTTAGTAATTTTTCTTCTATTATACAAAATTACGTTTCAATTTGTATTGGAAGAACAAAGTGGCGAGTATGCCTAGAAGCTTTTGACATTGAAGTTTTTAGCGTTCACAAATTTTCTTTTCCTAAGTTTGTCAAATTAAATATTTGAATAATTATTGTTAAGATCTATAAGCTTGTTATCAAAGTTGATATTCTTTATTGAATATTAACACTACTCATGCATATTTTGTACAAAACGAATAAAGAATTATTTGAATTAATTGATGTTAAATCATGTAGTCTTCTCAGTTTAAACGGATAACTCGAACAACATTTCATGATCATACTTAGAAGTTAAAAACCAAGCAGTAGAAATTATATTTCCCGTTTCATCCTTTTACAAACTTCTTAAAGCTTAACTGTGACATTAGTCTTCTAGACACGTGCCACAATGGAGAACATAAAACATTCAATACTGATACAAATATACATAGTCAAAAGCAGCGAGTCTGAATATGATACATGTATGACAGACTCATATTGGAAACCAATGAATATAAAACAAGAATATCACTGTGCGGCATACGCCATTCTACTTGGTGAAATAGTTTCGTTACATTGTAAAGTGATTTGCTTCACTTTGAACAATGTATATAGTTTTTTGTTGGATATTTTTAGTTCTATAAAACTGATTGAACCGTACAAACTGCTGAACTAATGTGTACAATTGTTCTCTACTCTAATAAATAATCATCATCTGTTATCATTTATAATACCAACTTCTAAGGTATGAAACCAACTCATATAGGTTGTGAACTAACGCCTACAAGGATAATTCTCTATGATTGACACAAAGAAGCATTTTGGAGTTGGATCACCAAATGGGTTTGTGCTTAGAAATATACTCCCTCAGCAGCAAACCTGCAAACTAAGTTCCATTATCCTGATTCAATTTTCACAAAAACATATCCAAAGTATTAATCCAGTTGATTATTGGCTCATCCCTTGATTTTCTAACAATCAACTTACAAGCCTTAGATTTAACAGAATGAATGGTGAAACAGTTGGATCAAAACAATTACAGCTAGAACAATATTTAGCAGTAATAAAGATGTTTAAGGTTAGCGTGACGATTGCCAAAATCATTTATTCAGTCTGAAACTACAGTAACGGTTATAACCCCAGTACCCGTCATAGTTTTTTCCATTGTTAATGATTTGCACGACTTGGATGTCCAATATATCACGACCAAACTTACCACTTTATACTTGGTTCTGCATAAATCATTTACAGTATCTACTTTACTATAGTTATTTGTGCAACTAGTGAGAAAAGTGAGCAATTGACTCACTCGAGAGAAATCCTTACTCACGAGCCGTAGGCGAGTGAGGAATGGTTTCTCGAGTGAGGCAATTGTACTTTGAACTCGAGTTGCACATTATACTTTTCCTACAGTTACCATAAAACAAATAAATTGGTGAAGAAACATAACCTATTTTTACACAGAAGTGAACTTTTAATATAACATTTAATGTGAGGTGACAAATACAACAGTACAACAGCTGACCAGCTGATTTACAGCCAGTGCTGCCAACTTATTTCGCGCGCATACGACGTTGCCTGCATGTTATGCGCTCACTATTTCGTGCATTCACGTTGCAAATCTGGAGTGAGACAAAGTAATTAGAATGAGACAATGTTAACATTGTCTCACTGATGAGCGAATTGGCCACTTTGCTTTCTCAAATCAGTGAGAGAACATGTACATTGTTAGGTAACTGTAGGAAAAATAAAATACTTGTTGTTGTTTGAAGGTAAGAGGTGACATTTTTACATTTTAATCCAAACATTTCAGTGCAGTAATGTTTAGTAGAAACCCAAAACAGTTTGTCCCTTCTGATCTTGAATTTTATGCACCATTTCTATTCATCAACTAAATTAATGCTTTAGTGTATAGCATCCGCTTTTCATGTGATATCAAGTCTCAGATAAGCTTCAAAATTTAATAATAATCTATTATATCATTTACGCTCATGTAATGAACACCTTATAACCCTTAAGTAAACTTGATTAAGGGAATGTAATGTTTAACCTTGTTGCTTTTAACATTGCTTTTCAATAATTAACCACTGTATTATTAATTAATGTATAATTAACCACTACTACAATATTGATTTCAGAAACATAACAACCTAACAATTTTCACTTGTGATTTGCAAATAATGAACAGGAGCTCTTTATATTGATAAAAAAACTAACTGTAAAACTATTGTTGACACTAATATTTATCCATATGATTACGAAGAAATTTGTATGGAACAACTAAATAATCTTTACGATGGAATTCTCAAATTTATTTTGACTAATAATTAAAGATCTGGAATGGTATTGTGTAATGGTTCCAGTGCTTAAAGACTAAAGGGATCGCGTATAATCCAGGCTTATGTGTCTGTGGCTTTAGGTAGGGCCTACATGTGAACAGCGAGATGCGTATGGTGGGATAGCTGACGAATGATTGCGTGAATGATTTATCCATGTTCAGTTTAAAATAATTAGGATGTAAATGAATTGAGAAAAAAATGCAACAGTTTATATAATTTGTCATTGCTTACTGTTGTAGTATATAATTCAAAGATATACAAATAGTCCTCAGTATCCAATTTGTATGTATATTGAAACCAATTTAAAAGTGTTTATAGATTTATAAAAACATTCGAAATGTGATTTTAGGTGACCAAAACGAAATTATTTATACAGGGTGTCTGGTCATCAGTGTTACAAAAATTTTTTGGTGTAAGTTCAAAGTAAATGAAGTTTGATGACGCATATAAGAGATTTCAAGCCTAAAAATTAGCTTCACACAGAATTACTTTCAGTTTCTACAAAATAACTATTTGAGTGGATTTTTTCGTATTCTACATTAAATTTTGAATAAGAATAATAGAAAATGATGGAGGGTCAATAGTAAAAGCTCCATTGTAAATAGTTCCAAAGATTAAAATTAATGTTTACGATAAAAAAATAAATGAAAAAAACATTAGTCTATTGCATTTTTTTACACCCTGTATACGAGAAGTCAAAATGCGTTGAAAACTGCGCCATTTTACATGCTTTCCAACCATATACACTAAAGTTTCTGAACTTTTTTAAAGTTTTTACTGAAACAAATATAAGTTTTGCTGAATACATGCCTACTATCTATGTTTAAAATGTTCAACACCAGGTTTTTGGAAAAAGATTTCAGGTAATTGAGAAATCGCTGTATTGTGTTTTAAAACATAGTTATATTCTAAAAACTTAAAAAATTCTTTGGGAAGCCAATTTTTAGACTTGAAATCTCTTATATGCATCATCACACTTCATTTACTTTGTACTTACACCAACAAATGTTTGTAACACTGATGACCGGACACCCTGTATATTAAGTATCATCATTGACTTTTGGGTACGGAAGCGTGTTGCAAATACTAAGTGTATACACTGATTTCCAATCTTTAAGGGTTATGTCCTTAAATCTACAATATACTATTCTTAAAAGCGTTGCCCAAGACAAAAAAAAAATATATAATTTTAAGTCATTGGCAATAAACAATTTGTGTTTTTGGTTTGTTAATTTATTTGTGTTTTTCTAAAGTCCAAATCAAACTACTGTATTTAGAACAAATTACTTAAACCTGTACATAGTTTACTTTAAATTAAGAAGTATCTCATTTAACTTTTTTTTAAATAGTTTATAGTATGATAAAGATTTGGTAATTCATTACTTCTTTCTTGAATCTTAAGAATGGAGTTGGTGAATGTAAAATGGTTTCGTTTCTGCGATGTTATTGTGATATATTTTATTGTGTTTTTATATTTTGATAATTTAATTTGAAAACATTTTACTACCATTAAATACGACTACATACTATTTTTAAATAAGTTACTATCTGTGATGACTGCTTCCTTTGAACCTAAAAAGTTTGGAATGCAACGTTTCCCCCATACAGTACAACTGAATGAAAGACAAACAACTTTTGGCAGTGAATGGAGGCAGTTTCTATCAAAGAAAGCGTTTAAAGACTTTTGAAAAGGGTTTGTTAAGTTCTTCAAAAGAAACCATCTTCCCTGTACACCTTTTTCCCATCAAAGCTTCTTTTTAAGTTTGAACATTAGCGCGTGATTGAGGCTTGGTCCATAAAAATTAGCTGATTAAAACGAAATTTTAAATTAGTGCTTTTAGTAACTTTATAAAATACCTTTTTTTGGTAAGTCAAATGTATATTATGTCAAATAATTTGTATTCGTGTCATTAGATAAAAAATAATATAATCACTGTTTCATTAGGTAAGAAGTTCAATTATATTGAAAAGTCAGTACTAAACACGTATGAGTTTGATCTGCTGGGACTTCAGAGCTACTGTATAATAAAACTTTCCCTAAAAAAGACTGTTGGCACTAAGCATGCACTAAAAAAGTTTGGTTGATAAAATGTAACGAATTCAACGGATTGTAACTTAAAATATACTGTAAGAACTCCATCGTTTTTTTCTTTAAGTAAATTATTATTTTTAATTTCCATCTTAAAAGTGTTACAATGAAAAATCGTTTGATGTTTTACTATACCTATTACTGTTCTAGAAAACCCCTATTGGAAGGGTACTTACACATTATATTATAACAATGAATATCCCTTCAACGTTTAATAATTACTAAAAGGTGCAACGTTTGAAAACTAAAGTGATTGAATCTTCAAAATCGTACATCACACTAGATATTATTTAGAGCCTACGTCAAAAGTCCATTTACGCTGTACAGTAAGATCTGCAACTCACATTTCGATAAACCTTTCGTAAACAATAATACTTCCTAAAACTCTTCTCTTTAGTTGGCGGAAACCTGATTTGATTTAGAACGCCCTCCAAAGATCCTTTACTTAGGATTTTCTAAAAAAAATACAAAATCATACATTTACTTATTTTCCAAATTCTAAAATCATAGAAAATTATATTACGAATGTTTGTGGTGTCTGTGAAAATTATTTTCAATAAAACAGTCAATTGATTAAATCATAATTATTATGATTTAATCAATGGACTGTTTTATTAGTATGGTGACACAAAACCGTCTTTCAACTTTGTATGTTATGTTTAAGCTTGCACAGCGAAATCTTCACAACACGGGAAATAGTTTTTAAGATGTTACAACATCTAGCGACCACAACCAATCCCATCAGTCGTCAATCTTAGTTTCCAATGGTGTATGAAGGTATTTGTTTACGTTAGCATCTTATATAAGGTATGATTTCTTTGGATTTTATTTTATTGCGGTACTGGAAACAATACTTATGTGTCTTTTATGAGAGAAAAGTTAGTAATTCTTTCTGTCAATGTGAAGTGTGTTATAATGCATTATATTTCCGATTTAATCAATAAAAGTTACAGTATCAAATCATGCAAATTAAAATTGGAAAGAGAATGCCTTCCACAAACTGTCTTATAACTAGTAACAATATACTTTTTGTAGTAATAGAAATGAAGAATAGAAAAGTTTTGTAAACTTGGTGAGGCCAAGCCAATGGAATTTTATGGATAAATATATTCATTATAAAAAAACATTGTATTATTTTGTTTTTAAAAACAAATATCTTCTTTTACGTCTGTCATAAAGTATGTACTTCACCGGGGAAATTAGCGTAAAACTCCTTCACTGCTTTACCAGCTACAAGTCATAAGCTGGACTGTAAAGGAAAAGTTCGGTACTTATTGTGGGGCTCGAACTTTTTCATTTAACTGTTTTGGAAGTTTATTCCAATAATCATAAGAGTATAAATAATCATCATAAGAGAAGAGCCGTATTACAAACAACGAGTATTTTACGATTTTAATCCTCTAAACGATCAAAAGCTTAATGTCAAAAAATACTCAGCTCGCTTCTTAAAAAGGATTTTACTGGACTTACCTTGAGTACTACTTATTTAAAAATACATACGAAAACAGTTTACGATTATTAATACCCCTTGTTCATCCAGGCATGTAAATTTTATAAAATTGTTTGTATAATATATGTATTTTTAATACAGTTTGTCTTTTACAAAGCATAAATAGACTTTTAAGGTTTAGAAGTTCTTGATGGTTTCATTTGCAAAGTTATCTTCAACACAGATTCGTCGGACAAAATACAGGAGACTTACATGAAAACATAAAAATTCATTTTAAAAGCAACGTAACCACGATTTAACATTTTTAAAGCAACGTGGCCACGATTTTATAACATTTTAAAATAAATGTGGCCACGATTTAATAACATTTTAAAATCAACGTAACCACGATTTAATATCATTTCAAAAGCAATGTGGCCACTATTTAATAACATTTTAAAAGCAACGTAACCACGATTTAACATTTTTAAAGCAACGTGGCCACGATCTTATAACATTTTAAAATAAATGTGGCCACTATTTAATATAATTTTAAAAGCAACGTAACCACGATCTATTATCATTTTAAAAGCAGTGTGGCCACGATTTATTATCATTTTAAAAGCAACGTAACCACGATTTAATATCATTTTAAAAGCAGCGTGGCCACGATTTAATATCATTTTCAAAGAAACGTTGTTTTTAAAATTACATTAAATCGTGGTCCCGGATTTAATGTAATTTTAAAAACAACGTGGCCACAATTTAATTACATTTCAAAAGCAACGTTGCCACGATTTAATTACATTTCAAAAGCAACGTGGCCACGATTTAATTACATTTCAAAAGCAACGTAGCCACGATTTAATTACATTTCAAAAGCAACGTGGCCACGATTTAATTACATTTCAAAAGAACGTGGCCACGGTTTAATTACATTTCAAAATAAATGTAGTCACGATTTAATAACATTTTAAAGGCAATGTGGCCACGATTTAATAGCATTTTAAAAGAAATGTAGTCACGATTTAATAACATTTTAAAAACAACGTAACCACGATTTAATATAATTTTAAAAGCAATGTGGCCACTATTTAATAACATTTTAAAAGCAACGTAACTACGATTTAATATAATTTTAAAAGCAATGTGGCCACGATTTAATTACGTTTCAAAAGCAACGTGGCCACAATTTAATTACAATTCAAAAGCAACGTGGCCACGATTTAATTACAATTCAAAAGCAACGTGGCCACAATTTAATTACATTTCAAAAGCAATGTGGCCACGATTTAATAACATTTCAAAAGCAACGTGGCCACAATTTAATTACATTTCAAAAGCAATGTGGCCACGATTTAATTACATTTCAAAAGCAATGTGGCCACAATTTAATTACATTTCAAAAGCAATATGGCCACAATTTAATTACATTTCAAAAGCAATGTGGCCACGATTTAATTACATTTCAAAAGCAATTTGGCCACAATTTAATTACATTTCAAAAGCAACGGGACCACGATTTAATATCATTTTAAAAGCAATATAACCACGATTTGATATAATTTTAAAAGCAACGGGACCACGATTTAATATCATTTTTAAAGCAACGGGAACACGATTTAACAAAATTTTAAAAGCAATGTGGCCACTATTTAATAACATTTTAAAAGCAACGTAACTATGATTTAATATAACTTTAAAAGCATTGTGGCTACTTTCAATAAAATTTTAAAAACAATGTGGCCACGATTTAATATCATTTTAAAAGCAACGTAACCACGTTTAATATAATTTTAAAAGCAATGTGGCCACTATTAAATGACATTTTAAAAGCAACGTAACTAAGATTGAATATAATTTTAAAAGCAACGTAACTACGATTTAATATCATTTCAAAAGCTATGTGGCCACGATTTAATATCATTTCAAAAGCAATGTGGCCACGATTTAATATCATTTCAAAAGCAATGTGGCCACGATTTATTAACATTTTAAAGGCAACGTGACCACAATTTAATTACATTTCAAAAGCAACGTGGCCACAATTTAATTTCATTTCAAAAGCAACGTGGCCACAATTTAATATCATTTCAAAAGCAATGTGGCCACAATTTAATTACATTTCAAAAGCAACGTGGCCACGATTTAATTACATTTTAAAAGCAATGTGGCCACGATTTAATATCATTTCAAAAGCAACGTGGCCACGATTTAAAGCCTTGTTGGACAACGTGTGCTTGGAGTTGGAGCAGCCAGGGTAGAAACACGCAGTATTTTGTCCTGTCACAATCTAAAAATAATTTTACGATATTTAACTAAGACAATATCACATATTTGATAACTTAAATTGTATGAAAACCCAAGTGATTTAAAGAGCGTAACACAAACTAATTTGAGATAATTTCGTTAAGGATGATTGATAGACATAAAGAACTAAAGATATGATACGGGATAAGTCCCGCTATAACGAAGAAGCTTAAACTTAAACAGAGCTTGAGAAACTTTACTCATTAAGCTTGACTAACTTCAAACAGATTAAAACTCGGCTTAACTGTTATGCAATTAAATCGTTCATTTTATTGTTTGATACAAATTTATTTATGTTACGTGAAATTAAGTAGGTTTACAATCTCTTTGTATGATCAAGGATAGAACTGGACGTTTCATTTACCTCGTAGTTGTAAATTAGTTTTGGAAAGCAGTTTGTAATCATACAAAATAAATGTTAATTAAGATGAAAATAGTATTGATTGCGTAAAAATTAAGAGTAGTACCCATTTCCGATTTAAATGTTCTCATCAGAAAGTTTGAATTTAGGTACCTAAAAGACTAATTAATTCCGTAAAAACAAGTGATTTTACAACCATCCTCAATTTCCGATCCGGTTATCAGTCTTAAATTATATTCTATTTCAATTCAATTTATATGTCAAAATATCTTTATCAAACAAAAGTTTACAGTTGTTTACACATGATACAAAAATGAATTATAACCTAAACACATTGTAAAGAAATATCATCCGTACATAATTTATACATTCGCATTCGTTATTTAAAAGTGTTTTTCATTTAAATTTTAGTTTTAGGATTGATATACATACATTATATTTCTTGAGAACAAACATTGAAGTGAACTATACAAATAAACTATGACATTTATATTTCACAAGTCATCACGATTTTCACCAAATATAACTAAGGCAGTCACAGTGTCGTTTTTATTTTTCCACGTTAAATATTCTCAATGAATGTTTGTTCAATATTTTTTTAGCCTCCATCAACCAGAAAATCCAACCTTTTTGTGAATAAGCTATGCAACATGGCAGAATTAGCTTGCAAAGGCTTAACTCTTCGCCCGCCCTGGACGGGTTCCAATTCCTTAGGCAATTTTTATGGCTGGAATATTTGGCGCAATGTCTTTTATCCGGTTAGAAGGCGTGGGTTAAACAATGACTAACCCCACTTTTCAAGAACATTTGCTTATGCTTTTGGCAAGATTACAACTTTTCAGGACTAAAGTGTCCATAAAAGTGTTCCTCTGTTTATCTGAGAACATTAAACATTCTATTTGTTTTGTAAACTTAGAGGAAAAAATGATAGATAGCTTTTTCATGGCTTATATGTTATAAATGTAAGGAACATAATCAATTTTAATATTACTGAATGTTTTTAAAATTCATGATACATCTAAACTATTGTATAAAATGAGGTGTTATGTTTGTCTTTTCGTGCAGGACCATTGGACCATTTAAGCTAAGTACTGTATTCACAAAAAGCTGCTGTACCGATAGTATAAATAAACATATTCATGTTGGTATCAACCCTCAGACCCTGTTTCACATTGTAATGTATTTTTGTGCTATCAGTTTAAAGAACTAAAATGATCTTGATTGCCTTTTTTGTTGACTGCGTTCTTGAGCTAGTAGTTTATATATTTACCCTTGCATTTTGCCAACTGGTGTGCCATCATCAGTGTGTATTGTTTTATCTTCACGTCACTAACACAACTGTCTATTATTTACAAAATTATTACACAAGACGTGCGACGGAGTTATTAGTGGGAAGTCCTTCTTCCGTTTCATTTCTCGGGTTCACCCAGACAGCACACTTTCTCCTCAGGACATCCCACGGATATTGCAACAGGATATGCAAGATATCCCATAGTGGTCCTATGGTCAACCTGGGATATCCCAGGATATCCACAGGAATGCGTAATGTCCCCGCCCGGGGATGTCCTACGGATAAGCTCACACGCATATCCGTGGGACATCCGAGGTCATCCCAGGGTAGTCCTCAGGACATTCTCAGGACATATGGGACTACTATGGGATGTCCCTGGGATAAAGTGTGCTGTCTTGGCAGAAGCTCGTAGAATTTCCCTTCAATCAAAGGCTCTTCTTCTATACCTTCAAAAATGATTTCTTTTCCTACACTCTTTACAACATTCACCTTTTATTAGATTTAATAATAATTGATTGCCCAATGACAAGAGAGGTTTAGAGGAGTTTGAGGAGGATGGGTTGTTTTTATAAAAAAAAAACTTTTTGTTGGGTTTTTTCTCTTTTCTTACAAATATTCCTAATGGAAGAGTTCACTAGCTGTTCCTATTCTATAATTTTCCTAAAAACTTAGATATTTTTACTCCTAATTAAAATATTACATATTTATATTGGGTGTAAAAAACAAAAACATACTCTAAAAATGAAGACAAAAATCCGTGAAAGATTATTTAAAGCAGAAAATTAACCGAATTAATCACTTCAAGTGAATAATGTCAAAATTTTGATCCAATAAAGTCTAACGGCTGAACATAGCTGTCTCTGACAATGGGATTAAGACCTAACGATTAACCTTAATAAATGCCACAATTCGTAGCAGCTGAAAGGCGGAATTGGTCCCGAATATTTCACTTCTGGAGACTTTCCAGCAGCGTTGGCCGAGTGACAAGTCTAAAGTGAAAAATTGTAACGGCGATATTGCTTCAATCCAAGACGTTCAAAAATCACGTCATTTATTTTTTAAATTGTAGAGGAACAATAATTATAATTTCAATCAAACTAAATTGATCAGATTTATAGACAAATCTTTATTTGCATTTTTTTTTTATTTGAAAATTGTAGGTGAAAGTATCCAATTACAGAAATGAATCTCCTCGTTTAATAAACACATTTGTTCATTTGGAATTTATCTGCAGCTTAAGATGGTCTTGGATTACCAGTTTATTACAAAATAATCAAAGTCCATTGGTGATTGGAAGGATTCGAACGCAAGACTCCAGGACAGAAGACCTGGACCTATAACCAATAGACCAGGCAATTCAGGTATTTTTAAAGTGATGTGGTCTTAAAGCATGTTTGTAGGGAATTGTTACAAATCTTAGAAAGAAACAAAGATTAAGAGTGACATAATTAAAATAAAACTGTAACCATACTCAACTAAATAATTATTTTTTTCAACGCCACTTCTCAGCTAATTTCTCCTTTATTATTTTTATTTTTTACTATTATCTTACTTTCAAACGTCCATGAACCAATTTACCATGGTATACAATGATGACTTAATCTAACTTAAACATTATATTATACACATGTTACAAATATATTAATCCCATATGAATACTTCAAAGTGTTTGGCAAAATTTTCGGTTTGGTTTATTAGACACGTCAATAGCTTTAGTAATAAACGCTTTTCTAAGTAAAACCAGTATATGTTTAATCCATGGTTCCACAATTATCTTATTTTTGTGTGATTGTCAATTCATTTTAATACAAAGCATATTGATTCATAGATAAATTGTTAATTTTGTATCATAAAAGAATGTATTGGTTTGTATAATAAATTCAACATATTGTTTTAGCCGAGCAATTGAGTGTTTCTTATTAACATGAAAGATACATAAATATAACTACAGACCATTCCACCACCCGGCCATGAATAAATGGGACCCACATCCAAGTCCCACATGTGATGCTGACATCAATATTACATAGTAAGCTGCATCAATGCTTACTGCTTATGTCTAGTGTCTCTTGGTGATATACATGTGGTATTGTTTCCTATGAAAATCACAATAGAATTTTGTTTTAGGGCTTTGGAGAAGGTATTGAATCAAAAGGTACGGTAATAAGTTAAGGCAGTATTTCTTAACTTCTAACTGAAGTTTTGAAATTTTTTCTTTTCGTGAAATATTAAGGTAGAAAATATAACTTTTATTAGTAGTCACAATGAAGCTATGAGATACTTTTGGCTACGAGAAGCTCATCACTCCAACTATGATCTCTTTGAATAAAAAACTGGCTACAACCAGTTGAAATGGATAGAAGATGAACTTCAGTATAGTCCAGTAGTATGACATTTATATGCATCACACTAAGAGATTATAGAAACAGAGGACAAGATAGTCTAATGATAATGTAAATCTACAAAAGGGTAAAAAAAACACATGGAAGATGGAACTTTACACATTAACTTACAACCTGAACTGAGACTGATATTACCACTACTATTTATTTATGGTTTTCTACTGCATATCAAGGGGATTGAGTCAAAATTTCTTGGTTAGTAATTTTATTATGGTTTATGAACCCAAACCCTAAAGTATTTGGATTCCAGATTAATTCTACGTGAATTGATGTATTAAAAGCTGTAGAGACTTTAGAAGTCCAATTTAGTGGAAAATTGGTGTGTATCTAAAAAGCACTGTAACTTTTTTTTAGAGGAGTTATATCACAAAATTCATAGCATAATGACAATTAAAGATTGCCCAAACGAAGCTCTACAGATTATTAGTTTTACTTTCTCAACAAAACTACACCTTTACATTAGTTTAATACTATAACAGTAGAGAAGAACAACTTTAAAAATAATTTGGTTAGATACATCACTCTTTGTAAGCAAAAAAAATATTGCAAAGATACAGAATGAACATTAGTTCTGTACATCAAGACGTTAAGGTGCTTAAAACTTGGCAAAGTCAATTCCTAGAAACATAAATACAAAAACCTTCAGGATTTGGCATCCTGCTTAGATGAGACTCCACAATATGGCATCAAGCCAGTGAATTTCATCTACAATTGAATTTATTTTCTGGAAAATGTTTCAACCTTAACTTTGATATAGAGTCCTAATAGTTAGGTGTGAGAATGATTTAATAATGGGGGTGACATTATAAAACAATGGGGGAGTTTAATGGTCTGTAAAACTGTAATGAGAAAAATCATATATTCCATACAATTACCTCTTAATTTAAGATCTAAAACAGTTTTGTCAAAAAGTTGTTGTTAAAGCTTGTACATTGTTGTAGCTCTGTTGAAAAAAACTAAATTTTAGTTTTAATTCACAATAGAGTTTTTATCAAGTTTGTTATCATTGCCAACACCCTGTAATACTGATCAAATATACTACAACCTTCCTTCTGGAAACAATAAAATTATAATCTTTTTGCGTGGTTTCCAAAAGTAAAATGTATTGGTCACCATAACAGTATACTTATTAGATACACTGATTCAATAGTTTCGAGGTTTGCTAACAACAATTATTGTTTTTCACAGCTGTTGCATACTTACATTTAAGCCCGGCTCAATAATAGACACAAGGGAACAGTCGCTGAATTTTTCAAACTCTTTCAAACCAACTTAACTGAAAGTATGCACATTTCAAAATTTTGAACTAAAGTAAAAAGAAACCATAAAAGTTTTGAGCCACTACTAAATATATTTTCAGGGTACATGGTAAAATTTAACTACACAATAAACGTCTGTGTTAAGACAAGGCTTGCGTTGTTCCTTGAAACATTGCAGTAACAACGGTGAACTGTTCAACTTGAACCAGCAAACTTTCTTGCACAACTTTACATATTACCCTCTACAAGAACAATGTTGCACTAATTAACTAAAGGGGTTCAAAAAGTTAATTACTTTAGTTAAGTACAAAGTGCCTGAGAAAAACGCAGGGTACTAAAATGAACTGGAAGTTGATACAAATAGTTTCCAAAATATCATCTTTACATATAGTAGATTGGTTTAATGAAACATTGAAACGACGTCATATTGCCAAGATTTTGTCGAGCCCACTTTTATCTGTATAGGTACTGCTAATATACTAAGTTTCCTTAGCCATGAATTTAAATTAAACACACTCCTTTATCTCCTGATAACTTCAAGGTATTTTTGTTGCCCTAGTTTCAGAACTATATAATATGTAAGTTTTATATTACTTTACCTTGGTTGTTGCCTGAGTTGTTGTAGGTAATATTTTTATTTTACCCTACACATTTCTCCACCTTGTGTGTTATCTTCAGGGGTACTAGTTACTGTGCATGTAAATATTTTTGTAAATACAGTATAGACTCAATGTTAGTGATCAAAAAGACCCCTGAAGATGCTACACAACGTGAAGAAAGCATGGGTGAAATAAACATCTTACCTACAATAACTCAGGCAATAACAAAAGTAAATCTGTTTGGTAAATATAATTTGTCCAGAGTTGAAAATGATTTAAATAAATTTCTAGCCAAGGTACAACGTAGCACACCTAATAAATAAAATACTTTAAACAGCCGTAAACTTATGTGATCACTATGCACTGGTTGAAAAGATAACTTCCAACACAGATCCAAACCACTGTTGCAGATTGAATAGATTGCAGTCAGTTCCATTATCAGTTACTACACATGTGGAAGTGATCGAGTAACACCCAACTTTGGTCAATCATTAATGAAGTTGCGACGTCTAAACTGGAACAAGTTGCTGAGAGTGACTGATTTCCATTAGCAATTATTGCTTACCAGACGTGCAAATTAGATGGTTTTGTATTACCTGGTTGTCGGTTGTTAGTGTTCACATGAAGCAAGGGTTTGAAGCGAACAGCGGGAAATGTTTAGTTCAAAGTTATAGGGCATTTTTCTCTTTAAGTATGTTTTCAAACAATTGTCAATTGCAATTCCATTTCAAAAAGTGATGGTGCTTATCCTTATAGGCTTTTGTTATTCTGGGACTATGGAAAATTATCAGTGGAGTCTCCCTCAGGGTGTTTCAAATAAGGGTTGTTATCAAGACAGACTTCTTATCGAGGTTTACACTAACATTTGATTGATAGCAAAACAAAATCAAGGGTATTTGAAAATGACACGTGTTATCAAGGTTTTTTTTTATTTTTTTCAACGCCAGTGGCATTTCACGAGAGAGTTACGAGAGATAAATGTTTTAGTGGATGTGCCGGGGATTGAACCCGTCCCTCCCGCACCGAAGTCCGAGACGCTAACCACTAGGCTAGCAACACGCTATTGATGTCCCACTGTAAATACTGGTGTTGTGTTAGAATACATGGAACATAAATTTATTGTACACAAACTATCTCATGAAGTCACCAGCTAAAGAGCTTCACTAATATCTTTTCATGATGTTTATGGATGAATATGTAGATTTAAGATCTGTAAAACTTACAGAAAATCTGTAGAAAAATTGTTGCAAAGCCATATCAATTTTTTCTAAACTGGAGCGGCACTACTTTATATTGGCTAAAAGGGTTGTCTGAGAATCAAGGTCTCTATTGACCTACTCCTGCAGCAAAGCAAGAGTTTCAAATGTGGGACCAAAATCGTGTTCTTGACTTCATCCACTACTATCTAGCCAGTTCACACTATGGCACGAGTCTCGACAAAGTATTCAAAAACGTTGTGAAATCAAATTGACGGTCCTGCCAAGTATGAACCGCATAATGTGATCAGATTTCCGTTGTCTCATTCATCAACCACTAAAATTATAAAAACTACAAAAATAAAAATTGTAAAAGCAATTTTTTGAAAGTAAACTTGATTTACAAATTCCAAGATTAATTCAGACACCAAATAACACTAATATTATAAAGTTCAATTGATTCCCTACGTAGGAAAATCAAAAGTTGTTATAAGTAATAACGTAGAAAAATGTGTTTGTTTACCTTCCCACAGCTGATTTTTGGCGATATCTGGTTTCCATGGCAACACAAAGTTGTTTGTTATTCGCTAAAATAAATGAGTAAATAGGCAAATCAAGAATCAAGATATTAATAAACATTATAAAAGTAAGAAGAAACAAAAAGGCGGGAAAATAATAATAATTAAATAACTAGTGGCGCTGCGTGGCGGTGACACGAGCGGCACACGTAAGTCGGCCGCCGGGCCTGCAGCGGCCATACTAGTAACGCTCGTAAGTCGGCGGTTTCCAATGGGTTAAACTCGCTATGCAGCAAGGGGTGTTTCCTCTAATTTAATCAATTTGAGATGGAAACTGATGAACGGTAATGTGTCGTGCAAACTGGACTTCTGCAAACTCCCCACCTCGAAACACTTTTTACCAAACACCTATATCAATTAAACACTTTTAAACAGCAGTTGACCCCCTTGCCCTTCTTACGGAAACCTTATCATAGAAATAAATTTATACTTGGCTGGAGTATTTTTAACCTCACATCGTTTTCAGCTAATATAAAGAGACTAAATGTCCATCGGGTGAGAACCGGGAATAGTAGTGGATGAAGTAAAGAACGTGAGTCTCCGATTATCACTAACTTGCCTAGCTGCGACATGAGATCAGGAAATGATACGGAGAATCCTTGTAACAAACAAGCTTGAATGTTGGTGAACGAACAACAGTCGTTTGCCAACTAAATTATTTTTTACTGGTCCTCTGTTTCACCACAGTAGCATGACGGATGCTTGACATGCACAATTATACTTCATGAGCGATCAATTGGAATGATACCACAAGATTTTCCTGTTCACGTAATGTGTAAAAAAGCCAGTTCAATGACGTACATTGTAGAAGGTAGTGATAAATAGATTTCAAAACCAAATATAAGAAGCAGCCACTATAACATTGGTCTAGACTGTTTGCAGCTTAACGAAATGCTGTATGCCTGTGTTTCATAACCGGATGCCACTGTGGTGATGTTCTACAGTTGTTATATGTTAGGATTGTTTGGGCTGGTGTATCACCGTTTGATCACAGCCTGTCAACTGTGTTTAGTCAATTAGTGTCCATTAGACCGAGGACATTATTTTAATAGTTTAACGTGATTTAAGTTAATAAAAACCCCGATACCTAGGTGGTAGGCCTAACTTTTGCCCAATTGTTTATTTTCAAAACTTCAAATAGGTAGGCCTAAATTGTATAACTTTTTTTTGTTTGGTCCAATTCAAGAATTTTTTCTTCTGGCACTTTTGAGGTAATTCAGCCCTGAAAACGTGGTCTAAAAAAGTGAAAATTGGTATATGCTACTGATTTTCCTCGGATACGACTCTGAACTGGTTTAAATATTTGGGTTCGATAACAGCTTTAAATTTGAGTTTTGGATTCGACCCAGATTCGACTCGGAATTAATTAAAATATTCAAATTTGATCCGGATTTGATAAAATCTGTACAGCTATGATTCGGATTCGAACCAAACTTTCTGGATTCGCACATCCCTGAAAATATTTAACATCTCCCGAACTCACAGACGGGTCAATCCATATCAAGTGGTCCAGAAATAAATTAATTGGTTGCTTCAAAATTTTAGATTTTTTTCATATTTTTATCCTTGAAAGTATATATTATTAGAAGTACAAAAATACAATTATTTTATTTTTATTTTATTTTTCTACTGTATGGCGGCCATTTTTTTATTACTCGAACGGCCGTTTTCAGCGATTTCAGAGCTCTACGTAAAATTGAATTTCTCTGGTTCTACTAATCCTAGAACATTAAAATAACAACCAATCTCTTCAGAAAGATCTGAACTTTAATATGGTAATATATTGATGCACTTAAAACTAAATATATAGGTCTAATTACCTGTTTAAAGTTTAACGCAACGATGTTACGAATACTGATTTTAAACAATTTATTTTTACATAAAGGCAATTGACTATGTGTTTGTTATTTTTTTATCTGATAGTTATGGGTGTGTACTCCAAATTCTCAAAGTTTCAAGTTGTGGACTTGCATAGGGTTTTAAATAAAAATTGTCAAAATCTTAAAATTTTCAAAATTTCAAAAGTTTGATGCTTAATATCTTTGTTGGGCATGAAAATAAAAATTTCAAATTTGGCTCAGATATAGTACTAAGTAAGAGTATTATGCTGTAATAATTTTATTTTGTGGACTCAACTGGTTTCAAAGTTATGAAACATTGAAAAGTACTAAATAAGCGTTAAAGCCGTAATAGCGTAGGAAGCATAATGTTATATTATAACTCACTATCAATGTATTTTTTAACAATGTTATATTTTAATCATATATTTTAAGCATTTTGATGTTTTAAAACACTCTTTGTTGTCTGCCACAGGTACAAATCTGTGAGAGGATTGTGTTCAGGGAATTGGTAGACGTCCTTTGAGTCGAAATTGAATTTCAAATTTAATTTTTTTGCTAATTCTTTGCTGTCTACATAAAAGTATTGAATACCTTCAAGGGTTTGTTTTAACAAAAGTTAAACATATCCTTATCATTCAAAATTTGGTTGTCTATGGTACATTGTAGACTCTATTAGTGACTTTGCTCTTGGTAGTGCCTCCTACACCATTGCAGGAATTTTTTCCTTGCGCAGTAGCAAAAAATGCCTCGCAGCTGGTATTGTAGTACCTGTGACTGAATATTTCTGTAAGAAATCATTTTATGATACTGTATAGCCATAGCCACCTTTAACTCCAGGCCGCGTAGAGTTTGCAACGTCGTAAGTAGGGTTGTTTAGTGCCAGACGTCCCATAAGATAACATGTCAGACATGTATAAGACATGTAAAAGATAACATGTATTATTAATTCAAATTTAGATTTATGAACATAAACAAAAAGGATTGAAAATAAAACACAGAATTGAAAACCAAAACAATATTAATATAAAATCCATTTCTATACATTTAAAGTGGAGTCAATATTTTCCGATGGTGTAGGAGGCACTACAAAGAGCGATGTCACTAGTAGAGTCTAAAATGTACCATATGCAACCAAATTTTGAATGCTAAGAATATGTTTAACTTTTGTTAAAACAAACCCTTGAAGGTATTCAATACTGTTATGTAGACAGCAAAGAATTAGCAAAAAAATTAAATTAGTACTTCAATTTCGACTCAAAGGACGTCTACCAATTCCCTGAACACAATCCTCTCACAGATTTGTACCTGTGGCAGACAACAAAGAGTGTTTTAAAACATCAAAATGCTTAAAATATATGATTAAAATATAACATTGTTAAAAAATACATTGATAGTGAGTTATAATATAACATTATGCTTCCTACGCTATTACGGCTTTAACGCTTATTTAGTACTTTTCAATGTTTCATAACTTTGAAACCAGTTGAGTCCACAAAATAAAATTATTACAGCATAATACTCTTACTTAGTACTATATCTGAGCCAAATTTGAAATTTTTATTTTCATGCCCAACAAAGATATTAAGCATCAAACTTTTGAAATTTTGAAAATTTTAAGATTTTGACAATTTTTATTTAAAACCCTATGCAAGTCCACAACTTGAAACTTTGAGAATTTGGAGTACACACCTATAACTATCAGAGAAAAAAATAACAAACACATAGTCATTTGCCTTTAAATAAAAATAAATTGTTTAAAATCAGTATTCGTAACATCGTTGCGTTAAACTTTAAACAGGTAATTAGACCTATATATTTAGTTTTAAGTGCATCAATATATTACCATATGAAAGTTCAGATCTTTCTGAAGAGATTGGTCGTTATTTTAATGTTCTAGGATTAGTAGAACCAGAGAAATTCAATTTTACGTAGAGCTCTGAAATCGCTGAAAACGGCCGTTCGAGTAACAAAAAAATGGCCGCCATACAGTAGAAAAATGAAATAAAAATAAAATAATTGTATTTTTGTACTTCTAATAATATATACTTTCAAGGATAAAAATATGAAAAAAATTAAAAATCTTGAAGCAACCACCTCTGGACAACTTGAAATGGATTGACCCAGACATATTACCACCGCCTCCAGCAATCACTGAATTTATATTGTTGTTAGGGGTCTATCTGTGATCATGGCAAACTCCTAGATATCTCCTGCAGTAAAAAAACCTCATCGTCGTCTCCCAGGATCATCGCCAAATTTGTGTAAACCACCGAGATACGTGTTAAACTTATCAATGATAGGAAATAGTGGTGAAATCATTAACTTTTTCACTGTGCATGATGAGTAATATCGTCACCACTAGCGCTTTCAAGTGGCGCGCGACAAGTACACTCGTCAAAGCACCGTTTACAAACTATTGTTCCAAATGCAAAGTTGGTCACTGCCGCAAGATGTTGTTTCCCTTGCCGCTTATTGTGCTAGTGTAACGCTTCTATCTGGTATAACTCGTTTTCTGATCCGACTATTTTATTGGTGGTAGGGACGGTGTGGGGTTTAGGCTTGGATCTAATGACATGCAATAGAATTGAATGTACTGTAGCATTATGGAACCAACCTAACCTTAAATTGTGCTCGACTGCTTTTTTGCGATATTTTTTTATGGTGTATCCGGATACTTCACCCATGCTTTTTCCCTCAACTTGACAATACTGAGGGCCGGCTAGCAGTATTGTTTGATGCTTCTATCTGTTGGATTCTTGTAAAACTACACCCACAATAACTGGAACGCAGTATATGTGTTGTATATAGACTGGAAGAATTATATATATTTTTGTTATTTTATATTATTGAAGAAATCTATTATTTTTTTGAAGAAATTATATTTTATATTGTATAAGAGTTATCATGTAGCACCGATTATGTTCTAATTCTAATGGCATTGCACTGAGCAATAGAAAATCTTAAGTTCGTTAGTTCTTCTTCTATGTTCCGCCAATGATTGTAATGATGTAATGCAGCCAACGAGATGTCTAATGTTTTCGGCCTAGCCATATTTTATTATCAATTCTAATCGCCATAACTATTTCAATTTCTTTTTCAAGTTTTGTAAATTTCATCTCTTCTGTACTTCTAACATGTTTCTGTATCAAGCAAACACCTTTTAAGGTAAGAATATTGTTATTAATAATGTTAGGCTAAAGTCACATGTTCGTAACCTCAATTGCTATTTTATATACATAAAACATTGTGTCTAAATTCATTTAATGCTTTGTTTAATACTTTTGTTTTGTATAATTAATCCAAATTTGCAATATTAAAATTTCAAATAAATATAACTTCAAATAAATGTTTTTACAGCTTAAGATTTTATTAGGCTATAATAGGCTACAGCAATTGTAATTGTTACAGGTGTTTTCTTTCTTTCAAAATACAATTTTATTCTACCACTGATGATGCGTCTCTTTTCAACCCCCTGATGCGACAAACTGGCGACGAGGATGCCTAAGAACGATGGAGAAGGGCAACCAACCACACCTGGACTTGGACAAACGGCTACAGCACCCACATCTTCCAACTTCGGAAGGATTCAATTATTTCAAGAATATGACAATAATGCGGAAGACTTTGATTCGTATCTGGACAGGTTTGAGTGCTATTGTGAACTTAATGGGGTGAGTACCGCTGACCAAGTTTTATTGTTCATTAGTAGTGTGGGTCAGGAGATTTACAAAAAGTTAAAATCAATATCATGGCCTAAAACGCCCAAAGAACTAAGCTATGACCAAATTAAAAAATCCTTATGTTCCCACCTTTCACCCAAACCTCTACCTAGTGTTGAAAAGCAAAGATTCCGTGCTCGGAAACAGGGAGAAAATGAATCATTTAATGATTTCTTAAGTAGTTTGAAAAAACTCAGCGTTCATTGTGGTTTTGAGACGGAGGAGCGACTTCAAGAAGAAATATTAGATCAAATCACTACAGGTATTAGGAATAAGCAAACCCAAAATTATTTTCTAAGGACACCTAACCTAACCCTTGATGAGGCGGTGAAAAAGGCTTTGGCTGACGAGTTAGCTGACAAAGGGGTTGAGAATTTGCATGCTAGGGATATCAAATATTGGAAGGGAAATGTTTCTAAGTTAGGTCCCTCTGATAGAGTTAAATATTTTCCAAATAAAAAGACCCAGAGTTATGGCAGCAAGAGCAATAGGTCAAGTTCGACCAATTTTAGGGGAGAAGCAGGTTCTAAGCAAGATAGGGACACATTCAAACAAGGTTCTAATAGGTCTTCACCTACTACTGTTTGTTTTCGCTGTGGATCAAATTTTCACCTTGCTAATAAATGTAAATATTCCAATTCTAAGTGCCATAAATGTTCAAAAGTAGGACATTTAGCAAAAGTGTGTGGGAAATTTCCTAGGCCTAACCGAGTATGTACATTACAGGCAAATCATTCAAATGTCATGAGCGATACTGAATCAAATGTTGATGAATGTGCTGACATATTTCATATTAAAAGTAGTGTTGATCCGCATGAAAAAATCATGTTGGATGTTAAGCTAAATGATAAATTGGTATCGATGGAACTGGATACCGGTAGTACCTATTCGGTAATGTCGGAGCACAAATTTCATGATCTAGGTATTGGAGGCCAGATTAAACCATCTAACCTACTGTTGGTAACCTATGACAAATCAAAAATAAAAGTTAGTGGTTATGTTATGGTTAAGGTTAAATATGATGAACAAGAGAAATTATCTAAACTATTTCTTGTGAAAGGAAATTTTGACACAGTCTTTGGCAGGGATTGGCTTTATACCTTTAAGTTGAATTGGGCCAGTATTAAACACATTAGTGATGACAACTTTGTAAATAGAATCAAAAATCTTGTTAATGATTATCAGGATTTGTTTCTCAAGGAAGTAGGCTGTATTAAGGATGTTGTAGCTTCCCTTCATTTAAAAGAAAATACAAAATCTGTATTTTGTAGGGCTCGACCTGTACCATTTGCGCTAAAAAAGCGGGTTGAAGATGAACTTCACAGACTAGAGAATTTAAATTTAATATCTAAAACTACCCATTCAGAGTGGGCGACCCCGGTGATTCCAGTCATTAAACCGGATGGTAATATTAGGCTTGTAGCGGACTACAGGGTGACTGTAAATAAACACATTATTCCTGATGAACACCCGATTCCGACAATTGAAGAAATTCTGAGCAAAGTTAGTGGTGCTAGATACTTCTCTAAATTTGATATTAGGGAAGCGTATATGCATCTACCGGTAGACGAGGAAGCGTCAAAACTCATGACTATCAATACGACATTAGGCTTATTCAATGTAAATAGGTTGATGTATGGTGTAAGCAGTGCACCGGCGATATGGCAACGTACCATGGAGTCTATTTTCAATGGAATTTCAGGAATTCAGATTTTTTATGATGACATCAAGCTTTGTTCCCCTGATAAGCAAACTCATATTCAGAACTTAGAGAAGTTTTTCACTATTTGTAGAGAAAATAATATTCGTCTCAAACGTGAGAAATGTGAATTTTTGACTGATGAAATAACGTACCTAGGGTATAAGTTAGATCGTGAAGGGATCAAGAAGACTGAAGAGAAAATTCAGGCTATTGTGGACGCAAAACCTCCTACAAACCTCACAGAACTACGCTCTTTCATAGGGTTTGTTTCGTATTATTCCCGCTTTATTCCAAAAGCTGCTGACTTGATGAGACCTCTTTATGACTTAATGAAGAAAAATAAGACATTTCAATGGACTCAAAATGCAGATACTGCGTTCAACGCGATCAAAAAGGAAATAGTCTCTGATAGAGTTCTCGATTATTATGATCCTGCTAAACCTTTGATTGTAGCAACTGATGCTAGTCCCTATGGAATAGGAGGAGTTCTGTCCCATCAATATCCGGATGGGTCGGAAAGACCAGTGATATTTGTTAGTCGGAGTCTTACACCTAGCGAAATGAGATATTCACAGATAGATCGTGAAGCCCTTGCAATTGTATGGGTCGTTAAGAAATTGTTTAACTACATTTATGGCAGACATTTTATTCTCTACAGTGACCACAAACCTTTGGCTTCATTCTTTAACGCTGAAAAGGGAGCACCCTCACTTAGCACTACACGACTTCTTCATTATTCGATCTTCCTCCAAGGTTTCGACTATGAAATTAGGTACAAAAAGCACGACCAACACTTCAATGCTGATTTTTGCTCCAGATTTTTTATTAAATCTAACAAAAAGACTACTGACGCGGCAGAAATTTTCCAACTTGAACAATTAAATATTCTACCAGTTACGGCAGAGCAAATTGCAAATGAAACTGATGAAGACACTTATTTATCTCAGCTTAAAAGGTCTATTCAAGAAGGAAGTAGGCAGGTTCAACAAGACAGATTGGGGGAGTGGACGATTCAAGATGGCTGTATCATGAAAGGGATCCGAGTAGTAATCCCCAGGAAACTTCAGACAAAAATACTTCAAGAACTCCATGAAGGTCATTTTGGAATGGTTAAGATGAAAACCCTAGCAAGGTCACATGTTTACTGGGAAGGGATTGACCGAGATATAGAGGAATATGTCAGGCATTGTGAAGCATGTCAAAAACAAAGTCCTATGCCAAAGAAAGAGAAAATGCATGCATGGGAGTATCCAAGTGGACCGTGGCAACGAGTTCACATAGATTACGCAGGTCCGTTTCACGGCCAAAATTATTTTATCGCAGTTGATGCATACTCTAAATGGCCAGAAATATTTTCAACTTCAAAATGTACCTCAGATAGCACCATAAATATATTGGAAGAGTTATTTTCTCGTTGGGGTTTTTGTTCCTGTATTGTATCGGACAATGGGACAGCTTTCACCTCGCATGAATTCCAAAATTTTCTAAAGAAATACCAAATCAAACATATCACAACAGCACCATTTCACCCAAGTTCCAATGGCCAGGCAGAACGTTATGTTGGCATCCTGAAGCAAAATCTACGGAAGACTCTAGATAAACCAGGGAAAACTAACTCCAAACTTTTAAATTTTTTGTTGCACTATCGAAGAACGCCTCATGGTACAACAGGGGTTTCACCCGCCCAGCTCATGCTAAATCGAGAATTAATCACGTCAATTGATCTGGTAAAATCGAACACAGTTCTACAAAATGTGATCAAAAACCAAGCTAGAATGATGAGTTACGACACAGGTAAATCTACAGACCTTGCAATCGGAAGCAACGTAATCTACAAAAATTTTTCGAGAACAGGGGAGAAATGGCACCAAGGAACCATCCTTAAGAGGAATGGGAATGTCATGTATGATATCAGGTGTGAAGACAAAACTATACGAAGACATGCAGATCAGATAAGGAACTGTCCGATCTTGACTGAGGGCAAAACTGAACAAGGAAGTCATTTAGCATATGAAAATGTTGAAACAATTGATCTCACTAAAACCCCACAACCTAGAACACCCACAACCAGACTTAGCCCAAATCCTAATTCCGTGACCCCTAAAAATCAATCTGATGTCCAAACAGAACCAATTGTGTCCAATACCCCGAAAAGACCTAAAAGACTGATCAAACCCCCAAAAAGGTACTCACCCTAGTGTTATTTAAGGAGGGAGGAGTGTTGTATATAGACTGGAAGAATTATATATATTTTTGTTATTTTATATTATTGAAGAAATCTATTATTTTTTTGAAGAAATTATATTTTATATTGTATAAGAGTTATCATGTAGCACCGATTATGTTCTAATTCTAATGGCATTGCACTGAGCAATAGAAAATCTTAAGTTCGTTAGTTCTTCTTCTATGTTCCGCCAATGATTGTAATGATGTAATGCAGCCAACGAGATGTCTAATGTTTTCGGCCTAGCCATATTTTATTATCAATTCTAATCGCCATAACTATTTCAATTTCTTTTTCAAGTTTTGTAAATTTCATCTCTTCTGTACTTCTAACATGTTTCTGTATCAAGCAAACACCTTTTAAGGTAAGAATATTGTTATTAATAATGTTAGGCTAAAGTCACATGTTCGTAACCTCAATTGCTATTTTATATACATAAAACATTGTGTCTAAATTCATTTAATGCTTTGTTTAATACTTTTGTTTTGTATAATTAATCCAAATTTGCAATATTAAAATTTCAAATAAATATAACTTCAAATAAATGTTTTTACAGCTTAAGATTTTATTAGGCTATAATAGGCTACAGCAATTGTAATTGTTACAGGTGTTTTCTTTCTTTCAAAATACAATTTTATTCTACCACTGATGATGCGTCTCTTTTCAACTTCCTGATGCGACAATATGCCTCTCATTTAAGTGAAACTAAATTTAAAAGTTTTCGCGCACTTGTTAGATGTTAAAAAAGTGTTCAAATGACTTTATATTTTTTCATAAGTTGAGTTCAATCCTTATTCCATAATTGTCACACAGAGGGACCTGGGTTGTAAACACTCAAGGCTCAGTATCATGATTTATTGGGCTTAACTAAATATAAATAAAATAATACACTGATTTGTGCCGTCACAAAAATAACATTGACAACCAAATCACCAACTGAACTTTTACAGGTCGAGTCTTACAAAACTTATATGAACTAATTGATCACATAATGACAATGAGCACCTAGCCATTGATATGTACACACTAGGAGTCCGTGACTGACATATATATACACTAGGTTACTAGACTGGGCGAGGACGAGGCTTATCTGTTGAGAACACCTAAACTGGCTCCGTTGTTTGTTCTGACTTGTTGCTGTGGCTGCTGTTGCTGTTGAGGTGAAACGCCTGAAACACGATATACCTTGTAAACATGTGAAAATACAGGTTATGATGCAATATAGGACACAATGCCTTGATGATTGTAAGGATAGACTTGCCTGAATGGAAAAGGTTTCTATACTTACATAAGAAAAACAAAAACTACACACAAAATAGTTTAAAGGTATAACCAAGCGGCTTAAAAGGAGTTTTACTGAAAATGGATAGAGTTTAATCAGCTTAACACGTTCGCTGCGGCACGTCAAATGGCGGGCCTATCTTTAGTGCGGCGCAGCCCACAGCATCGAACAAACCCGACTTCCGTGTGTGATTGATTGGCTTTCCAATTTCGGTCTGACGAATAGCAAATAACGTGCGGGGATGTCCTACTTTACGACGAGAGTCAACGTAGTTCTCTAAACACCCACAGAGAGCAGCACTGCTTGGAACGTAGCCGGTCCCATTGGAATTGTATTGCCAAATGGAGGGAAAAAGACGGGACCGGATCTAGTATAGGTCCGCTTTCGACCGACGCTAGAGCATAAACGAAGCTATACAAAAGGCATTGCCGAGCGTGCCCGATCGGGAACTGCCGCACTCAACGTGTTAACTGAGACCAGAGTCTAATAGATACATGATGAAGTTGACTGAGTAACTAGTTTTGTGACCTCTTGAATCTCACAAGAGCATGTACGTTATTCCAGTAGTGGGGGTACAGTAGCCCTGCTGATAACCCGCGGGACCATATATACGGCCACGTGCAGTTTGTATTCACCCTGCTAACTAGGACTGCAGGAAGAAGATACAGTATCGTGTTTGGTACCATTCTATTTGTGACAAACGCTGATTCTCACAGTATATTTTGTTTTGTGCTAGCTTGACATACATCACTGCAGTCATGTTTAGAACTCAGCTGACGTTTTGTTGTGTGTTGTGCAATTAATTACATAGATTGCTAGTTCGTTTAAAAACAATGAGCAACCGTGCTGAAATGTCACGTTTTCTTCAAGATAACAAAATAAGGGAATAGTTAGACGATGATAGGTTGAGTGATCAGGAGTGGATTATTACAATAATTATGATTAAGATATTAGTGTTCAGTGCGGTCATGTGACCTAGAGTCAGGCCTCAAATACCCGGGCTGGGGGAAAGTAGCATGACTTAGCATGAGGTTAAACTAACTTTTAGCCCCTGGACATCAATTACATTAGGTAAGGTAACTAAACTCCCCTTTCAAAAAGCTCCACATACTAACACAATATAATTAGAATATGTTCTTCCACTGACAGAATAGTCCACTAAAGAAGTTTTGAGCTGAATGTACGGCTAAAATGTATTAATAAGTGACAGTGAACTATTAAAAATATTTTATGTGTATTGTAACGTGTTTGGGTGCCTTGTGATGGGCTCCTTCCCATTGATCTTAACTGCTGAAATAACAACAAGCCTGTGTATACAAGTTTGATGGATTTTATCTATGTGATATTGCCGCAACCCTCTAGTACTAGCCTGAAGTAATGTGTTAAACAGTTCCGGACTAGAATTTAGCGTCCTAAGATGTAAAGGTGGAAAAAATCGTCTATTAGCAAAACGGACCAACAAAGGTATTAAACTTGCTACAGACTAGAATGTTCCAAAACAGAGCCAGAGTTTGGAATTAGGAACCACGGTACAGTAAAAGCTTGCTAAAAATTGTTGCCTGCTTTGACCTCCTGCCTTGAGTCAGCCGCAGTCATGGTGTTTGCTCAACGTGACTGCAATACAAGTGATGTGTGTAAATATTGATAAAAATATATCACAGGGAAGTAAGGTAGAGAGGAAACATTAAATAGTACACTTAGTCTAGGTGCTGTCTAAGTCTAGTCGCTGGTGTTTAGGCTAGGGCTAAGTCCAACACCACCCCCCCCCCTCGCCCTCATGTACTACAACGTTCACAGTGGAGGAAGACCCTATGCGATAAGAATTCCTGCACAGTGCTTGCTGCACTTCCTTCCTAGTCACAATGATTGCCGCACAATATACTAGAACTGAACGCACACAGTTGTCTTGTAAGCAAGTTTCTTCTGTATCACTGTGAATATATAGTCAATACTATTAGTGATAAGAAGATCCCCCTTCAAGTGTCACACAAGCTGGGAAATGTACATAGATACACAATCATCTTGCTCAAGAGCATAGGCAACTGCAAAAAAGGTAATCTGATATAATCTTGCATACGTGATGAGAAGGGAAGAAATGTATCAACTCAAGATATTCATTAGAAATTACCTCGAAAGAAGGCAACCAGGGAGACCAAAACAGAGATGGTGGGACCAGTGGAGCCACAGAACAGGATACAGAGGACAGGTCGAATTGGAGAGGATTTGTTGGTGTGGCTAAATATCACCTGCAATATACTGGCCCTGGGAGTAAGTAAGTTTAAGGGGCTACAATCTTAACCAGATCCGCATTTGACATTATCAAGCAGAGTGAGCAATTCACCCAATTTAGGAAGCAATATGGCTTTAGGAAAACAAATGGAAGATCTAACGTCAATGTCAGGAAGCAATATGGCTGTAGGAAAACAAACGGAAGATCTACCTAGGTGAGTGAAACCTAGGAGGGCAGCACTACTCCTCCTTTTGAAGGAACTTGGACTATGGAATCTTAGAACAACTATGTCATCGAAATCGTGGCAGATAATTATCACGTTGCATTGCCACGGTAGCGGAAGATGATCACAGTTTCATTAAGATTCAAGAGGATTCTAGAATTGGTATGGAAAAACCAACAATAGGAATATTCAGTTTTGAAATCCAACAATCTCTATTTCTATGGTTCAATCCCAAAATACACAACTCGTTTATGATTTTCACAGTTAACCGTAGGTACCCTGTATAATGTAACTAAACTCTAGCTTGTCTTGTTGTTGTACCTTGTGAAGGTGAAGAGCTGAGTTTGTCATTGGTGGACATGCGGGAGAAAGCCATCAGAGCGTCGGGGAAGTTGGGCGGAGTGGCTGGCGTGTTACACGGTGTTACCTGCATCAAACTTGATTAAGCAAATACATCATTTTATGACCCAGACTATTGTGTAGTGGAACCTTCATAACAAGTCACACTTCAAGTGTTATTTTAAAACATCCCTAATCACATGTTATTGCAAACCTTGATAACAAGACTTATTTTTAAATCCCCAGTGGAGACTTGTTATCCGAGGATCAACTTTATTTTTAGGCTACTTTTTTAACATTAGGCTATTCATGAGACCAAGCTCGACCAATGACTAAAGATAAGAATGTTTATTTTGTTTTACCAGATGGAATTTTGTTTTGAAGAAAATTATGTATAGGCAGGCTAAAGCCTCTCCCATTGGTCTATAAAGCCTCTTCCTGGAAATATAAATTGAAACATAAATTCCGTCATAAAATCGTAACAGAGGTTTTTTGTCACAGTTCTAGACCTTAAAAATTGCTTTAAAGTCACTAAAAGGCTTTTAAGAACTATTTCCTGAGGGAGGACTCCCCAAACACCCTTCTGGCTACACACCCGATAGCCTCCACCTTGACAAGGTAATGAACCGTCACTGTATAGCCTACTAAACAATGGAACCTTAGTTCAAAATCACATTATTATTTGACTGATTTCAATCAGAATAGTGAAAACCAACTGATTCCATTTCTTATTTTTCCCATTGATGCTTCTCCACCATGATGACAACACAAACATCCAAAGTTGTATTGAACTGTCAAAACCAAAACATGTTTGGTTTGCACTTAGCTAATAAATGTGCATTTCTGTGTCGCTTCTGTGCTAAGTTCTAGAAGTATTATTTGATGTTTTCTTCATCTACCTTTTATTTAAAAAAAAAACCTTTTGATTCACTCAGTCACACAGCAGGTTGCATAGAAAAAATTTATATTTAAACTGACAGGTTACTTTATTTCTTTGCTATTTTATTGATTAGGCCTATATAAAAACAAATTGTACAACCAAATGGTAAAACTAACTGTTAATTAAGGTTTTTAGTTACTACTAGCCAGGTGAAAAAAGGCCCAAAAAAGGTCAGGGTTTGCCTCATTTTGTGAAAAAAATTGTGATTTCTTTAAAATGATCGCCATAAAAAAAAATTATTTTGTAATGATTATTTTTTGTAAATAAATTATGACTTGATAAAGTTCTATACCCAGTTCCATAAACATATCTTAAATATTTTTTGAGAAATAAATGTAAAAACAAAATGGCAAATGTTTTGCGAGGTATTGTGGAAAAATGTTATTCTTAATTTGCGCTTCATTTTGACCCAAGGGCCATCAATTAATTATTAATTCATAATTAACTCATTGTACTTTACGGGACATCCTATACGGTATTACCAGTAATTTATTTTAGCAAATTCCCTATTGGGTATTTAAGTTAAGCTATTTATTTATTTAGTCTTGGCAACTCTTTAATAAGCAAGAGATAATCATTGGTGGAGGATTTAAGTAAACTTGAAAGACATCTCATCTTTGATAGGCTTAAATGTAACTTTTTCTAAGCGCTTGTCTCTTACCTGTCCAAAATGTGTCGCAGTCTGTGAGTATGTAGGTAGAGCGGCCTCTTGGAAAAATATACTCAGAGCTGTCTGCAACCAAAAACAAAACAATGCACTGTAGTCACTGATTGGCTTGTATGAGACAATGGTCATAGAAAATTGACTAGGTATATATAGGTGGTTTAAAACAAACATTATTGAATAGTGTCCTAAGGAAAACTGGTAAAAAACGAATCAATTTCAATAAAACAACATACAAAGGAAATGTCAGCTTCAACTTTTCATATAACTAGACATTCCATCCTCATGTTAAAATTAACTTCAATCGAGCCATTAACAAAATGTTCTGATAAATGACCAATATCTATTGAATATGCTAACTCCAAAATTTGCTAAGAGCAAATTGTAAGCTATAGCATCATTGTATGTCACATATGTAGGCCTATGCATATAGTCCTAACAAGTATTTTTTTCTCACCCCCCAGCCCAATATTTCAGCAATTGAAGCTTGAAATATTAATTTGTATAAACATAAAAACGAAGACAATGTATTTTATAGTTATTGAAATGTAGTGTTCTGAGTGTCAGATTCTATAATTTCACATAGTGGTGTCTTGGTTGGTATCAGCTGTACAATCACAAAGCTGGCCACAGACACAACATTGAGGTAGTGTCTGCTTATTGACAGTTTACAGTGAAGCCTTTCTACTCTTCAATCAATACAGCTCAGGGATTCACACTCACTCCAGTCAAGGAAACAACAAACCTTGAAGCCTTGTACACTGTATCTATGAGGAAACTCGCACAACTGTCTGGGAGAAAAACATGTTTGTCTTTTGCATTTTTAAATTATTGTCATGTTTGTTCATTTTAAAACTAAGGAGCTGTACTTTCCATGGAAATTATATTAAACCCATTATTGGCCAGGCGTCTAACAAATTTGAAATGAAATCATAGTGTAAACTTACTATTCAACCGTGTTGTATTGTGCTATGTTACTATTATGCCATATTACTAACTTATGCTTTATGCTCTGTCTGTTCTCAAAATTAGAGCGATCTTGGTTTGCAACATGTAAAAAATTAGTTTTTTTCAGAAACGTTAAGGTATTAACTGTTTGTTATTTGCAAAAAGCTACATTGGAACGCAATTTTACATCAGTCCTACCATTCTTCATTAAAACCCAGGTAAAATACAAGATGATGACGAGAATATGATTTAAAGTAAAATTAAAGTCGAAATTATGAATCTAATCTCGCTTTTGTCTTAAATTGGGTGTGCTTGCGTGCTACTCAAAAGGATCTATATTGTATTTGGCACAAGTAGATGGTAAGAAAAGAGTAGGGCCTACAGACAGTTCAAATATGCGTTTTGTGAAGTTTATTACAGTAGAACACAGTGTAAAATGCTTCAGTAACTTCAGTTGTTTAATTAAAGTATTTTCTAACCCATTCTAAAATTTCTATAGCCTGAAATAAAACACTATTATTTAGACATGGTTTTAAATTAATTTTTCCTACACACCGTGGTAATAGATAGGCTGGCTCTCACCCCTTTATTTCGGTTAAACAGGGTTCTACTGTAGTTTACAATGTGTACAAAGTAAGTGGGCTACAAACACAATGAGTTATGTTAGTTTCAACATACAGAGACAACAGTTTATCTGACAGTGATTAGATAAAACTGTTTTCACCAAGTTCAAAAGTCAGTGAGCTGGTAGTAAATATTTATGGAATGACCATGTACCTGGATCTAAGTACCCTATTTCTGGTTTTCCAAAAAAAAAAAAAATACACTTTCTAGTTTGCCTTGGCAACATTTGGTAGGCAGCTAAATTAGGCCTTACAAAAATTGCATTGTACATTGTCAAGTTTGAGTTTAGCCTACATTGTATCGAAATAATTACTGTAGGAAGATGATTTTTCAACAAGCTATTGATTGGTTTCTTGAGATTGCAAGTCACTGTATATCACAAATTCCTGTAACTCTAAACAATAAATGACATAATTTTTTTTTCTAATTTTGACATGGCAAGTCCATGCATTACATTAGTGTTGATACTTTTTTTTACTCAGGCCTGGGGGTGGGGGTGGATACCTCTTTAGAAACAACCTACCCGGAAGGTATTTACCTGGTCCACGTCACTAACAATAGATTCAGACACCCTTTTTATAAACTGGAAGATTTTTTCAGTTGTAAAGATGTCCAGTTTTAGGTGTTGTATTCTTGTTATTTTTTTCTTTTAAGCCGTGTGTTTTTAATTTATAATGTATCTTTTTAACCAGTCATGTACATTTTTCAATATTAGGCTATTAGGGCAAGATAGTTTTAAAATAAAGAAATACTTATGACCTGGTAGTTGCACTGCATCTTATGACTTTGTCAACAATACCTCTGTATTTTTACGACAAATGAAGATTTATTATTATTAATACCAATATAGTTTGTGACAGGCTCATTCACCTTGTATGTTCTTATTTGATGACCGACTACAGCTGATTCTTATTGATAGAATGTTTACTTTAAGGGATTAAACTTGTTGACTAGAAGGAAACAAAAATGTAAAAATATATGATTTTACCAAAGCAGTTTAAACACTTTGGGGTCCACCCAATGACATAATAATGCTTCTCCCCTGTCTGCCAGGATACATTGTAACATTTCCAAGTCATATAACAGTCCAGAGTGTGAAGGTGTCGGACAGTCGTAGAGTCGGAGGTTGGCAGTCTGACAGACTATTGTTAGCCTAAGCTCAACAAGTACTGTCTGTATTTGTCTTCACGGCCTCCTCTACTACCACACTTACTGTCTGTTCACATCGAGTACATCATTGTGTGATACTCTAACAGATTTTGAAAACTGAATAGTCTCTACCTTGAAATGAGTTTAAAATCATTTCAACTAGTCAAACAATCCTGTGGAGTTTAAAAGCTAATGTAGGGCCTAAAGCTTTATGTTAGACAAGTAAATAGTCAGGTCTAAACATGTCATATGATTAGGGTTCCCAGGGACCCTCCATCAAAAAAGGGGACAAAATTACTCACCAAGGGTGGTCCTAGACATATATTTTGGGGGGGGGGTCACCGGGGGGCCTGGGGGGTATGGAATACCCCCCAGCAAAGAAGGGGGGGAAAAATTGGAAATAATGTGCTAAAATTAGTACTTTTTAAGATATTTTGAGGACCTAGTTTAATGTGTTCAAGCTTCCCAGTTTATTTTTCAAGGTCAAGAAATGTTAAAAAATAAACTTGTACTCGTATAATGTCATGTTTTTTTTGTTTTTTTTTTTTATTATTGAGACTTGTGATTTTAATATCAAAGGAATACCGTAACATTACAACACATTCAAGCATTGTTTGATTTACAAAAACACCCTGGTGCCAATGTGCATGCTAAACAGAAATTTGTCCAGACCATGATTTTGAACCAGAGAACTTATTTCATCTAAGAAGTGTTTAAGAACTAGCACCCAACACGACTGCATTATTCCTGCCCAGCAAGCAACAGTTCATGTTGACCACGCTTAAAACAAGTAAACTTTTCTTTCAACTTTTCTGAAAATACACATTTTCTTTTCGGCATTATGGTAGGCCCTAGGGACGATCAACACGGACCAATTGAAAATTAAGATAATTATTTTTTAAGTAGGCATGTAACATGTAACGTAAAGTAAGCAAGTAAGCAGACGAAGAGCTAGTCACTGGTCGACGGCCGACGGTCGCTCGCTAGTATGCTACTGGGCCTGGCAAACTGGCTACTAGTGAGCAGAGTTATTCAGTTTACAGTCAGCAGAGTCAGGCAAAGCAGGAAACCCATTGTTCGCCTTCCGTTCCGTTTGGTTCTACAGTATTTCCAATGGATTCTAGCGTACGTTATACACAAAATTTGACCTAAAGAAAGAGGAAATGACACTTTTATACATAAGATATTATTAAAGTGTAGTATTTTTTAACTTAGTTTAATGTTATGATGACGATTAATTATAAAAGCTGATTGCTAATATTAATACTTGCAGAAATATTTTTTTATTCTCTCACAAAGTCAAAATCCCGGACATTTGCAAGTATTGCCAAAAATCCCCCCGGACGTTTTTTTTGTACCCAAAAAGAGGATGTGTCCGGGAAAAAGAGGACTTCTGGGATCCCTACATATGATGTGATCCCTTGAGGTTGTAGGAACGTAACCTCAAATGCGATTGGGGGTTTTTAATCTGCCAATGTAGCCAACAGGAAGTTGTTAATTATTTTCCAAGGATGGTACATCAATTAATAGGGTTATAGCAATAAAATTTTACCCCAAAAAGATATTAAATTACGTTTTGTATTGACAAAACATTTGGTTTAAAAAGCTCAAAACAGCATAACATCCTTTTGTTATTCTAATTTTTGTAGTAATATAGGCCTCCAAACAATAAACCCGTGAACGAGAATGGACCAAAAACGGAACAAAAGAATTACCCTAGCTCAATTGGATTTATTTTATAGAAATTTGCAACTTAGTAAAATCGCTGATATGAAGTATTTAGTGAATAAATTAACAAAAGACTCAACTGTTGTTGTCACTAGAAGTTAAACATTTTGTATTATTGGCTGCTGACGAAAAAACATGTTGGAGAACAACACATTTAACTTAATAAAATGTCCAGAATAAAAAATGTTTTAAATATTTTGGACCAATCATATCACACTGAGAAAAAGCACTAAGCTAAGTTAATGTTATATAATTATTAGCTGAAACTAAAAAGAAGCTTCAACACTTGAAAACTGTCCATTTAAACACGTTCAGGATGAAATTACATCTGACACCTAATTTGGCTACAAGCCTACATAAGTAGTTTGAAACATCTTATAATTAACAGCTATTAAACAACAACAAGTCATTTATTTTCCTAGATTTACACCGAATTGCGTATAAATGCAATGGCTAAATCAATGAATTTAATACAATTTGTCTACTAGACTACAACATGAAGATCTATAGGCTATATGTAACATCTGTTCAACCAGTTGTTACACAAATACAAGACATTGTTGCATGAGAAAGCCTAAAATTACAACATAAAATCTTTTAAAAAAGGCCTACCGGTACTAATGATTCATGCAGGTTCTATCTTACCATGTGGGCGCTTGACAAAAACTGTAGGTTTTAGGCCATAAATCAATAATGTTATCAATTAAGCCTAAGTTATTAAAACCAAATAAAATAAAATACTGTAAGTTATTACATTACACATGACCCTAGAAACATTTAAATTAGGTAATATAGCCTAACCATTTTATGAAATTAAATCAAAAAAGTCTTTGCCGTGGGCTAGTTAAGTAGGCCCCTACCCTTCACAAAAAAAAAGATTGAGGTGGGAAAAGTGTAATTTTTTTTTTAATTTGCCTTTAAGGCTCAAAAGATAAAATAAAATCTAGTCACTTTTAATTGACAATATTAAATCGTTTTGAAATCTTATCTCTGGCAGTGTTTAACCTATGGGCTTCTTTGATACATCATAAAAAGGTGGGGTTTACATGAACAAATAGGCTACAAACAAAAAATGTTGGAAAATTTTAAATATTAGTAGTGTGACACATGTTGCTCAAATTCGAGCAACTGCTAAGTAGGCCTATTAACTTACAGGCGTTATTTCAAAACGAATACCTAACAGTCATAATTTCTGATGACTTTAAAAGATTCAACTCAAAGATTATGGGAATACAGTAGAGTCCCCCAAACTCGGCGTAATGTGGACTGGAAGGGTGCCGAGTTTGTGAAATGGAGGGTTATTTGGAACTAGGGTTAAAATAAGCACAAAACAATTATGCTTTTCAACCGCCTTTTTAGCGAATTTCCGATATAGGCTTAGAGAATAAGCTATTACACCAGTACTGTAGTACTCATGGTAAGACCTGGACCCGGGAATGATTTACTTTTTCATTTTGAGGTCTCTAGAGACCACCATCCGTTCAAATCATTTGTGTCCATTAGCGCAATTAACTTAGAGCAAAAATGATCCGTTTTCGATGAAATTTGGTACAAATGTGTAAATCTACGTTTATTCAAACGAGATCGCGAACCAGCATGATTGGACTATGGGAACAGGGGATTATGGGGGGTTTTATGGGGTAAAAATAGGTTTTCCCATGATTTATGACCCTAAAAACACAAAATTTCACAATTTCTTTCCAAACCATTTTGTAGAGTTTAAACAAATAATTTAGTAGGCCTAAGCCTATATTGAAGCGTTATTGTGCGCCTAATGGTTAGGGTTCAGACAAAATTCAAAAAATATTTAAATTTTAAATTCCCATGTTATTTCTTATGGAGAATAAGTCAACCAACAAACTGTTGTAGGTAGTTTGCTTGTTTATGAGCATATTTTGATCGAATTTGGAAAATACATTAATTTCTTACTAAACTATTAACATTTTACAACAAAAAAACACTTTCTTACCCTCCCTGTTGCAGCAAACCTAAGTAAGTAGGTATGGTACTCGTTAAACTAATTATATTTAGCCTAAAAAGGAAATTTAAATGTGATATTTATAAGGAGGCATTTTAGTAAATCCAATCAGGCAAATGGAAATTTGCTTAGCCTGCAGGTTTGCTGCGGGAGGGGGGTATTTATTTACATTTATATTACAAGTCAGTGGTACCGTAAGTAAGTCATCAGATATAGTAAAACAAATCCTTGGTGCCTTAGGAAATAAAAAAATGTATAATGTACATACATATTTAGGCCTATTTGACTCAAAAATTCACTAAGTTAATGTTATCCAGACTGCTGGGGGTTTTAGTGCCGAGTTTGCGGGATTCTACTGAATTTGTAAACTGCTCGAAAGTGTCTTGAAAAACATTGCAAAATTACGATCAAAAGAGCGACTGAACTTTAAGTACCGGTAACTTAGTAAAAACTTAAAATCCACTAGGGCCTAACTTAAGTTTAAATATTTGTAATTAACTTATATTAAGTACGGTAACAAATTAAATTTAGGCCTAAGTCACAGTTTTATAGGTACGGTACTCTTAATTTTCTTTTAGCAAATTTGCGTATAAGTTACCGTACCTAAAGGAAGTAAGTTAGCACTCTCAGATCATGATGGGCAATTGCTCACAATAAGTTAAATACTAGGTACAGTTGAACCTCTATAAGACGAATTTCAAGGGGTACGGGAAAAATTCGTACTATAGAGGTATTCTTAATAAAGAGGGTCGTTTTATCGAGGTTTAATGCTGCTGTTATTCTTCTTATAGAGGTTTCTCCTCGCTCCAAGGTCTCCCCAAAACAATGACTGAGGAAGGAGGATGGATGGGTGGGGGTTTCATGTTGAGACAAGCTTCTGTTTGTTTTGAAAACTACGTACTATGGAGGTTAAGATTATGATAAATTCGTCTTATAGAGGTCACGTTCGTCTTGTAGAGGTTTTGTGCTAAGAATATTCGTTGTATAGAGGTTAATCAGTCCTAGCCCATGTCACAAACAAATTCGTCTTATGGAGGTTTTTAACTTAATTACTACGTTGTATGGAGGTGTGTTTAGCATTGACCTATATGAAAGTGTCAAGGGGATTAAAAAAAATTCGTCTTATCGAGGAATTCGTTTTATAGAGGTTCTTACAAACGAGGTTCAACTGTAATGCGTAAAGAAAAAGCCAATAACCCTAAAATATTAAGTTATTGGGCGGAAAGTAAATAAAAGAAACGTCTTATAACACTTGAAACATATAAGTTTAATTTACGCTTATACTGTTCCTCACAAGTATAGCTGAAGTCAGTTTAGTTTATAGGCCTAAGATAAGTTATGACGAACAAGGTAGGCCTACTATTTGCAAAATTTACCATTAAACTTAAAAAAATAACTTAAGTTATGCTAGGACAGAATACAAATTGACGGTTTTTTTATTAAGTTGCATAAATCTCTCAAATCACAACAAAACTATTGTATTAAAAAATGCTGCCCTGTTTGTTACTATCATAAACAATCATTAGGCTAGTTATATCAGGTGAAACTATAGCCGGGGTATGTAGGCTATTGACAGGAAATTTCAATATCCGCCCATGCTGATGCATAACTTAACTTACGCCTACACAAACTTATTCCATTATGCTTCAGAAATGCTTCACATGCTATTCGGGAAAGAAGAAAGATAATTAAATTGTGGATGAATAATAGGACACAAGCTAAATCTGTTTCGTACGCTAGAAAATCCTACAACGCGTTTGTAAAAATTTTATGCCAGTTCGATCAGTCGGCCATACAGCCATTTTCCCAGACGATAGAGCAACATTTGTTTACAAATAGTTCTTACCTCAAATTGCCAATGAGCCGCTTGTAATAACTGTTTGGCTTGTTCTCTGGCACAACCTGCAGCTAACACAAACTGATTGATCATAACTTGTTCGCGTAAAGAGTCCATTTTCGGTAATGCTAATGTAAATTGTAAAAATAAAAGTGTAATTCCAACACCGAACACAAACACGACTTGTTTTCAAACCCTACTCATTCCATTGATGAATGACGTCAAGTAGTATCCTATGATTGGGTGGAATTTCACAGCCGTTCCCCTGTCTGGCCTTCTCCCCACTACTCATTGCTATGGGTTGTTTTCGCTGTTCCAATTGTCTGGGTTTCTCCCCTCGAGCAAAACAAAACAAGGTCATCTTTAACAACGTAAACAAACAGTGCTGGCAACATCAAAACATTATTTATGGTGTAATTTATAAAATAATATACTATAGAGAGATTTGTGTACTGGTTATAAAATAAGGGAACAAGGGAACGTAGAATGTCAGTTGGTATTAACCTAATAAACTTAAGCTACCGCTTAAAAATGGCTTTATCATCCTCACAGAAAGTTGAAGTCGTAATAAAGAACGTTGTAAGTTGGTTTATAAAATTTGAAAGAGAAAACATTTTAGTGCTGTGTCAAATCATAGATTTAAACTACAGTAGTATATAGTCAAACTAAACCGAGCATGGTATCCACATAAAAAGGGTTCTTTTTTATCTAATCAAATCATTTATTGATAGAACAAAATACATATTGGCCAAGTAGTTTTATTATAAATCTTTAAATGTTTCGTATGTGTTTCGTGTTATGTGTCCTAAATGTGCTTACAACTCCATCCACGGATGAGAAGACCGTATTTTAACGTTCATACAACCTGAAGATGTGCTTGCTTAGCAGCACGAAACGGCCGTAGTTATTTCATAACTTACATAAATGTGGCAATAAATTGTTATAAAAAACAACTCTCTTTAGGTCATGAGTAGTGTTAAGTAATTTAGTCGGTGGAAATGATAGACGTAAAAACTGGTCACCACACAGATGACTCCGTAATTACTTTGACGGAAAAGGTAAAGTAACGGGAACTGCATAAATAGTTTTGTTATACTGTAGTATCAAACTTAAAAAAAAAATCGCTTATGTTATGTTATAAGTTTATGCTGTAGCCGATTAGTTTTAATCATTTTCCCCCGTTATGTTGTCGTCTATGACCTTATATTCGACGAGCGTCTTGCCACAGAAACTTTACCCTTTTTGTTTTTGAAACCGTTACCCTGACGATTTAAATATCACTGTATATGATGGAGCATACTAGTTGTAACCGTTATACTGACATCTCTATATAATAATAATATTGCTGCTTGCTTTACTCGTTCCGCAGTAGCATTGACTATCAAACTCCCAACGATACCCATCTTTAGCATCTTTTTTTATAAATATATAATCAATGTCTTGATTGTTTTAGCTGAGCAGTTGCGCTGAATCATCAAAATCCACATTTTAGCCCCTGAGCTGTTATATAACTGAAAATAGGTGTACCCTTGCCTACAGTTCAATCCATCGCAACTCAGGTGACCGTAGTTTCGTAAGTAACAACGCAGTACGATGCCATCATAGTCGACATCTACACCAACATTTGTTTGAGAAGTTATTAATTGTATTTGATGAAATATCAAATTTAAATAGATTAGTAAGTGTGATAAAACGAAAAATTTATTTGAGAATAGTCAATTGTATTTTGAGAAAGTATTATAATTATGTAATTGAGGAATCGTTCATTTTATTTCAGAATTAGGCTTTTAATTTGAGAAGTTGGTTATTAATCAGATTAATTTTGAGTTTCTCATGATCAAATCACAAGTTCTCAAATACTTAAATTAATTTGATTCCTTCTCTAATACAACTGACTGTTCTCAACTGCATTTGATGTTTTCTAAAAAATATATTTGACGAATCTCAAACACAATATTGATATGTTCTCAAATAAACATAACTGTTTCTAGAATAAAATTGATGGAAAAGGTTCAGATCACGGCTCCTGTGGAAGGGGTCAAAATATAAGCAGGAAGTGTTGTGTGTGTAGGCTGGGAGTGTTGGAGTGTTGTTAAAAGTAACATGTTGTGCTGACCTTACTGATGGCTGTTACTGAGTAGGCCAGTAAATTTGATCAGGAGGTCAGTTTTGGCGCGTAGGTAGTCTTTGTGTGGTGCACCAAAGAGGACGGGGTCCTGCTTTTGGAGCCGGACGGAACCCAAAGGCCCTTTTGGCCTTGGGTCTATATAGTTAAGACAATTTTGGTTTTCAAAATTGGTGTTTAGAGTCTTTTCCAAGTTGGGGTTTCAGTTTATAACTAAATGATTTATACAGCTCATACAGTCTACTCTACCTTTTTGTTTGATTTTAATCTTTATGTGTTTGAATATATTCTTATTAAGGAATTTGGCAACATTTTTGGACTCTAAAGTTCTAGTTGTGGCTTACGGCCACTCCCACTCCCCTGAAGATGGAAAAATAGTGTGGACAAATTTGGCAAAGGGAGTGTCTTAAAGAGTGTTCTTTTGACATGCTGTTGTTATAGTTTTGAAGACTTTTTAAGAGAAGAGACCAATTAATATTATGATCTTTAGTTTCTAGATTTTATCTATAAGGATATATATATATATATATATATTATTTTCTTGCATTTTTAGGGCTACTAATATAATAAAATTAAAACATATATAACAAAGTACCCTTTTAAAAAAAATAATAAAATAATTACTAAAAGGGTACTTTGTTATATATGTTTTAATTTTAATATATATATATATATATATATATATATATATTGTTTTGATTTATATAAGAGACATTTTTGTTGACGCTATTATGCAGTTTGTAACAACTAACTGTCTGAATATTACTTCAAGTTGGCTGAAATTGCTTCTAAAAATGTCTCTTTTAAACTTAAGTCTTATTAAGTTTTGTCATATTTATGTATTGATTTGACCGTTGGTATGAATAAATAAATACCACGTATGTGAATCTATGATATTTCCACCATTGATTTCATATATCCCAAGTATAATCAATCAATAGTATAATCAACCGACACCGACTGTTTGTAACAAAAGCGCAGACATTTCACATTTGTCACAGTTATACGGAATACGTTCCAAAAAAGGAGGAATCATTACTGCGGTGAGAAGGATGAGACACTTTTGTTTTGTTTGTGCATTTTAGAATTGGCGCCAATCCACCATTTTGGCCTAGGTCATAAAAAAGGATAGGTTAGGTTAGGCTGAGGCTCTTGTTCTGAATTCTGAAGTCTGTTTGAACGGGATTTTGATGTCAGGTTAGGAGGATAGGGATAGGGTTCTCAGAAATCGTAATTGTGATAGGATAGGGCAGAAAGTTGGAACAATAGGCCTGGCCTACTATAACAAGAACAAATCATTTATCCATCTGTCAATATACTTCACTTCTTGGGACTTATTTGCTTGGCATTGGCATTGACGATTAGCTTGGCTAGTAATGTTTGTGGCTTGGCTGGCTTACTTGAGCCGAAGAATGCTTTACATGCTTTTGCTTTAGGGCCGTATGTAAAAAAAAAACACCAGCCCTAGTGTGATAGTGATTTGAAAAGTAACTGAAGTCAAAAGCAAAAGTGAGTTAGAATTAGAAGAGCAAGAGAAGAGAGTTCAAGGGAGGCAGGCAAGGTCCAACTTACAATAACTTAAAATGGCTTTGGAAGCGGACCTCACCCCATATGAGCTGAGAGTGAAGAGAAACATTGAAGAAAACCAACGTGTATTGAAAAGCTTAGGCCTTTTAAACTATGTAAGTTATCAGTCACAACTTTTACACTTAAAAACTAGGCCCAGGGGTATTGTTTCTTAACCCTTAGAGTGCCAGGCGAGAAATAAAAGTAACGCTCAAAAAATGCCGATGATTTTTCCCGAAGGTCGCGCTAAAAATGCCGAGCGCGATCTGGCGATTTTTAGGTTAAAATTTTGTAAAAATCGAATTTTCGATATTTCGACCAACGAAAATCGATGTATCGCATCTAGTAACTTTCGACTCAATGTTAATATATGGGTTAAAAGAATCCGAGTATCCATTCGGTTGTTATGACAACTGTTCGATCATTACGAAACGTCCGGTCAGCCGGACGTTGGCACTTTTGGCTCGTTCTAAAAACGTCCGGTCGGCCGGACGTCGGCACTTTTGGCTCGTTTTAAAAACGTCCGGTTCCCCGGACGTTGGCACTCAAAGGGTTAACTGGGCTACACTAATATCAATTTAATTAGGCCTAGGAAACCTTCATTTTATTTTTCCATTTTCAGCTAGTTTGGTTAGTTAGGTTGGATTATGAACTTTGTTTCGTTTTATAACTGATAGGCTAGGCCTATATAGGCTACAGTAGCTAAAAAAATTATTAATCGATAAACTTAGTTTCAATTGATATTAAGCGAAGCCCAGTTAACACATTGAGTGCGGACTTGTGTGATCCTAGCAATAAGCAGTCTGCGCGCCTGATAAAATCTATTGCTGGCCGTTTTGAGGAAAAATACGGTCGCGTAGGTTATTACCGATGTCACCTGATAGGCTAGAGGACACACTAACGGACACGACAGTATCAATATCATGTACCGTGGGGATAAGTTAGAGGGGGGTAAAGTCAGCAATAAGTAACTTAGTGTGCGCGTCTTAAAAAATATATTTCTGGCTGTTTTGCGGAAAAATACGGCCGTGTACGTGGGGGATAAGTTAGGAGGGGTAAAGTTTTAAGATTTTACTTGTGTGAACCTGGCAATAACTCCAACCATAAGTAGGCCTAGTGCGCACGCTCGAAAAAATCTATTGCTGGCCGTTTTGCGGCAAAATATGGCCGCGTAACATATTACCGATGATGTCACCAGATAGAGGACACTTTAACGGACACGACAGTATCAATATCATTAACCTGGGGGATAAGAAAGGGGGAGGTAAAGTCAGCAATAAGTATAGCGTGCGTCTGAAAAAATCTATTGCTGGCCGATTTGCGGCAAAATACGGCCGCGTAACATGAAACCGATGATGTCACCAGATAGAGGACACTTTAACGGACACGACAGTATCAATATCATGTACCTGGGGGATAAAAAAGAGGGGTTAAAGTCAGCAATAAGGAGTACGCGTGCCCGAAAATATCTATTGCTGGCCGATTTGCAGCAAAATACGGCCGCGTAACATACTACCGATGATGTCACCAGATAGAGGACACTTTACGGACACGACAGTATCAATATCATTTACCTGGGGGATAAGAAAGGAGGGATAAAGTCAGCCATAAGTAGTGCGCGCGCCCGAACAATTCTATTGCTGGCAGATTTGCGGCAAAATACGGCCGCGTAACATACTACCGATGATGTCACCAGATAGAGGACACTTTAACGGACACGACAGTATCAATATCATGTAGGCCCTACCTGGGGGATAAGAAAGGGTGGGGTAAAGTCAGCAATAAGTAGAGTGCGCGCCCTCAAAAATCTATTGCCGGCCGTTTTGCGGCAAAATACGACTGCGTAACATACTATTGATGATGTCACCAGATAGAGGACACTTTACGGACACGACAGTATCAATATCATTTACCTGGGGGATAAGAAAGAGGGGTTAAAGTCAGCCATAAGTAGTGCGCCCGCCCGAAAAAATCTATTACTGTGATTTGCAAAATACGGCTGCGTAACATATTACCGATGATGTCACCAGATAGGGGACACTTTAACGGACACGACAGTATCAATATCATGTACCTGGGGGATAAGAAAGGGGGGGGGGGTAAAGTCATCAATAAGTAGAGCGTGCGTCCGAAAAAATCTATTGCTGGCCGATTTGCGGCAAAATTGGGCCGCTTAACATGAAACCGATGATGTCACCAGATAGAGGACACTTTAATGGACACGACAGTATCAATATCATGTACCTGGGGGATAAAAAAGGGGGGGTAAAGTCAATAAGTAGTGCGCGCGCCCGAAAAAATCTGCGCGACTTGAGTGGCTGCGCATAATAGGATTATAATACTTTATAGTAAAAGTTGGTGGTACAAAAGGATTGTCAACCAGTTTAGTCGTAAGTTATCACGGCTTTGAATGATCAATTTATTAACATAAAAAACAAATTCTCAACTCATGTTGACCTCTACAGCGACTGTCTAGCCTCCCTTAAACACAAAATTCTACACGATTAATTAATTCACACTCAATTACACTTATACATCCAAATACAGTTTACACCTTATACTTGAGGAACAACACTACTATCATTAGATTACAGTTAAAACTCAGACATACTACGCTAAATGATTCAGATTTACATATTATTATCATTTTTATTGTTATTAATATTCTTTATGCATTGTTATGGTTATTCATGGTCATTCTGCATTGTTATTGCTATTGTATGTCATAGTTTTATAGCTGTTATTGTTGATTGATTGTATTGATGCAATTGCTGATGAAATGTTGTTTTGTTGTATAGTTTAAGTCAGTCTTGGAGCTTATAATCTTATAATCTTAACTGGTTGTATTACTGTAAATGGCATTGCCGTGGAAAATGAAATAAAATAAAACATTTTAAGTTTTTCAATTTATATATTTCTAATTGAATGTTGCAGCAAACGAAAATTATCGTGATGAATGAGAAAGTAAAACGAAAAAGGCCTAACTAGTATCTAACCTTCAGTAAACTCGCGCACTACTTATGGCTGACTTTACCCCCCCTTTCTTATCCCCCAGGTACATTATATTGATACTGTCGTGTCCGTTAAAGTGTCCTCTATCTGGTGACATTATCGGTTTCATGTTACGCGGTCGTATTTTGCCGCAAAACGGCCGGCAATAGATTTTTTCGGGCGCGCCCACTACTTATTGCTGACTTTACCCCCCCTTTCTTATCCCCCAGGTACATGATATTGATACTGTCGTGTCCGTTAAAGTGTCCTCTATCTGGTGACATCATCGGTAATATGTTACGCGGCCGTATTTTGCCGCAATTCGGCCAGAAACAGATTTTTTCGGGCGCACGCTCTACTTATTGCTGACTTTACCCCCCCTTTCTTATCCCCCAGGTACATGATATTGATACTGCCGTGTCTGTTAAAGTGTCCTCTATCTGGTGACATCATCGGTAGTATGTTACGCGGCCGTATTTTGCCGCAAATCGGCCAGCAATAGATTTTTTCGGGCGCGCCCACTACTTATTGCTGACTTTACCCCCCCTTTCTTATCCCCCAGGTACATGATATTGATACTGTCGTGTCCGTTAAAGTGTCCTCTATCTGGTGACATCATCGGTAATATGTTACGCGGCCGTATTTTGCCGCAATTCGGCCAGAAACAGATTTTTTCGGGCGCACGCTCTACTTATTGCTGACTTTACCCCCCCTTTCTTATCCCCCAGGTACATGATATTGGTACTGTCGTGTCCGTTAAAGTGTCCTCTATCTGGTGACATCATCGGTTTCATGTTACGCGGTCGTATTTTGCCGCAAAACGGCCGGCAATAGATTTTTTTGGCCGCGCCCACTACTAATTGCTGACTTTACCCCCCCTTTCTTATCCCCCAGGTACATGATATTGATACTGTCGTGTCCGTTAAAGTGTCCCCTATCTGGTGACATCATCGGTAATATGTTACGCGGCCGTATTTTGCCGCAATTCGGCCAGAAACAGATTTTTTCGGGCGCACGCTCTACTTATTGCTGACTTTACCCCTCCTTTCTTATCCCCTAGTTACATGATATTGATACTGTCGTGTCCGTTAAAGTGTCCTCTATCTGGTGACATCATCGGTTTCATGTTACGCGGTCGTATTTTGCCGCAAAACGGCCGGCAATAGATTTTTTTGGGCGCGCCCACTACTAATTGCTGACTTTACCCCCCCTTTCTTATCCCCCAGGTACATGATATTGATACTGTTGTGTCCGTTAAAGTGTCCCCTATCTGGTGACATCATCGGTAATATGTTACGCGGCCGTATTTTGCCGCAAATCGGCCAGCAATAGATTTTTTCGGGCGCGCGCACTACTTATGGCTGACTTAACCCCCCTTTCTTATCCCCCAGGTACATGATATTGATACTGTAGTTAGAAATTTAGAGTTGTTAGAAATTTTGCAAACACACGTCGAAGCGGGAACGAGCAAGGCGGGAGTCGCGTTACATGTGCGAAGACTGCGGTGTTGCTTTGTGCGTCGTTCCCTGCTTCAAAGAATATCACACTCTGAAGCACTACTAAAAGGAACTAAACCAGCTTGTGTACATATTGTAAATAGTTAGTTTTTCATTTACTTCAAAGGAACATTTATTTTAAACTCAAGAAAAAAAGGTGAGTACTGTTTTAAAAAACTTTATTGTAGGCCTAATTGTTATTATAACTCAAGAAACCCCCCCTTCCCCCACCCCTCCATCTCAAATTTTAGTATTGTTAAAGCTTAATGTTTTTGAAGATGTCTACAAACAATATTGATAACTATTTTCTTTAAAAAAACATTTGGTACCATTTTTAAAATGACATTTATTTTTATAAATTGTTAAAATATTTTTCAGAACATTGACCGTAAAGATATCAAAAAGACCGCCAGAAGAAATAACGTTGCTGCTAAAAGAAGAGAAAGTGTCAAGTCAAATGATGATCCAGTTTTTTCACCATCTCATCCTGTTAGAAGGACCAGACGCTCCTCATCATTATTTAAAACGGTAGATACTTTTCTTATTGTCATCTAGGCCTAATTTAAAAGTATATTAGTAATTTAGGTTCTTATTAAATACTTTGTATGCTTATTCTTCATTAGGAATCTTGTTCAGGTCTATTTTAGGTATATCTGAATAGTGTCCAAAACCACATAGGCCTGAGTTAGGTTAAAATCAGTTTTGTGGCCCTTTTACATGCTAATCTGTCTTTGTTTGAAAATTATTTATAGACCTTTTAAAATCTCATAACATTTGATTTAAAACTACAGGTATACTGTTTAATGAACTTAATGCTTTATTTGTTTGTATTATTAGTAGCCTATCGAAACTTGTGTTGTTTACGACACCCTTAAAAGTTGAACTTTAAGGTTTGTCGTTTTGTGGCCCATCTTACTATTGAATTTTGGCTCACTTATTATACAATTAAATAATTTACGTTGTGTAAGGCCACGGGTAATGTAAGTGGCGTGAGCGGCGCCGCTCTGTCATCGGGTCTCATTTAATTGCGTGCAAATTTGTTGAGGGTGGCCAGGATACACCTGAGTGGCGATGGTAAGCAACACCGCTGAGCGCCGCTCATTGTTCAGAGTCAAAACAGATTTTTGCGAAAACGTCGCTTGCCGCTCAGGTGAGTCATGCTTTAGATCAGCAGCAAACGTGCGAGCCTTCAGCGAAACTCAAGAAGACAGAGGTGAAGTTGAGTGATTCTCACTTAAGTAGAAGTGTTGAAAAGTGAGGTGCAGTCTAGGGAATGTTTGTTGAACGACCAGCATGAAGGTTTTAAAAACAGTTCAGTCACCAGAAAAGTATGGGACGAAGTGGGGGCTAAGTTTTTTCTTAAAACCAAGTTTTTCTCTAAGGCAACAATTGTCAGAAAGTAACAACAGTTGCAATGTCTTGCGGGTCGCCACGGTTTGCCATTTTCGACTAAACTGACTCTTACAACCAGGGAAATTCGATGAGCGTTATAAATGTGCCGCTTGTATTGTAGCAACTACCGCCGCTTACGTGCTCAGGTTACCGCTCGCCACTTGTATCGTTCCAGAGGCCTAAGGCATCTCTAAATCCTTGTGGCTACTAAAAAAATATATCTCAAAACCCAAGTAAATTTTTATTTTTTTCTTGCCTGGTTAGAGTAAAAAAGTAATAATAAAATGTACCATTTGATGGTAGGAGACTTGTGACCTTTAAGTGGCATATTTTATGTTACGATAATAATGACGCCAAAAGTGTGTATTTTTTGTTTTTCTATAAAAGATAAAATAATACCTTAGTACTGTCAGATGACTTGTGGCATATTTATGTTACGATAATGATGACGCCAAAAGTGTTTATTTTTTGTTTTACTATAAAAGGTAAAACATTTCCTTAGTACCGCCAGATAGATCCTGTATGATCCTTATGGATTACATGTTTCCATCGCTAGGCCTACTCAATTTTGTATCGTGTAAATGTCTACGTTTGTATATAGTATGTTTTTGTCTTATTAAAACTGTTGTTGTAAAAAGTGTGTAAAAAGTGACAGTGCAATAGGCCTATATGTTCTTGTACAAGATCTGATGATGAGGACTTAAGTCCTTGAAACGCGTAATCCAGAAGGATCATACAGGATCATTCTGGCAGTAGGCCTACTCAGGTAATTTTATGACTTTTATAGTTTGTTCAGTGATATAGAAAAAACAACTCAAATATGTAGTTTTTGAGACTAAATCTTAAAACTTGCTGATTAAATCCAAACTTCTGGTGTTTTGAGATTTGACGTACCCAACAAACAACAAGCTTGGGTTGTGCATATCGCTCAGCAAAACAATGTGTAATTCTTATCTATTGAACTGTTTGTCTCAACACAGATCAGAATTAGTCTTCAAGTCAAAATTGTCTGTGAACAACAACACAGACAATTTATGTAATTTATGTGTTTGTGTAATTGTTGTAATTTATGTTCCTCACCTCATTTGGCTAGCATTAACTGCACCTTGGAATCAAAAGAATTGAATGTTAAGTACCCTTAAGTTATCTTACAATGCTGATTTTCAGTGTCTTGAAGAGTCTGATGGAACACCAGACAATTTGGATGAGGAATACAATCCGCCCTCCAAGATAAAGAGAACTGCTCCAGAGTGTGTTTTTGGACCAATTCCAGGTAGGCTTTACCTTTAAAGCACCTACGAGTATCTTACCTATCCCAATGCAACTGAGAAATATTTTTGTTTTAAATTGTTGAAACGATCTTATGATTAATGAACTAAACTGTGGAGCTCAAGTCAACAGCCTCAATACCCTGTTAGGTTTTGATAGTTTTAAGCCAAGCCATTGTCCAACCCAAGACAATGTGTGGAGGCACATCAGGGGAGCCAAGCGACACAGCAAGAAAGTCGTTGGTCAACTGGAAGACAGGAAATATAGCTGAGTAGAGGCGCGGGACATGGGCTAAGGCCCCAGTGAGAAATTGTGTTTAAATCATAAGCATCTAAAATTAATATAACCTAACCTTGATATAACGAACCTCGATATAACGAATTCCTTGATATAACGAATTTTTTTTTAATCCCCTAGAACTCTCCATAAGACACAATGTATATTTTACCTCTACATAACGAACAAACCATAACAACGACCTTGATTTAACAAATTTTTCGTGATTTCGGCTAAAATAAGACACCTCAATATAACGAATTTATCATTGTCAGAACCTCTACATTGCGAATTTAACCTCTGCATAACGAATTGTCTACGTCTTTCCCTCGATATAACAAATCCCCCACAACATTATTTTTGAAAAATCTGTTTCTTTATCAAATGTAATGGAAATGTGACGTCATCGCGTGCGCTAACATTTGTCTGCTTCGTTTTACACATATTTGTCTGTTGTCGCTCCGCGCGCTATGTTGCAACTGAGAACTGATTTCATTCACTGAGGACTGATGACGACGTAATGTTTAGTAAGCTGTGATTGGGCGATAAGTAACTATGATGGATTGTACAATTTTTGGATTTTAAAGAGAAACCTAAGAAAGTAGGGATGGACGAGATTGGATTTTTAGTTCGAGACGAGACGAGACGAGATTTTTTATTTCTCATAAAACTTCGAGTCGAGATCGAGACGGGATTTCTCTTCTCATACACAACGGGAAATGCACGTTCAAAATTTTTACCTGATTTTGTAACATTGTTAGATGACTGTTTAAATACAAAAATAATGATAATAGGCAAGAATATTTACAATCTTTTATTAAAAAACAACAGCATAACATTTTTATTAATCCGGCTAACTTATTAAAAATGTCTACGATTAGGAAACATAGTGATATCAGTTAGGATAGAGTTCAACTTATCCTAAAATAAAATAAATCATAAAATAAAAGCAATATTAATTTTTATAAAATAGTTACTTGTTTTGACTTTTTATAGTAATAAAACATTCTTCACACTGCTTACACTTAACAAAACTTTTCAAATGTTATTAAAGTAATATTATTAAAATAATTAAAGTAATATTTAAATTTAAAGAATTAATTAAATAAGAACGCCTTCGCAAAGGAAACGCAAAGTTGCGTTTCCTTTGCGAAGGCGTTCTTATTTAATTAATTCTTTAAATTTAAATACAACACGCTCCTGTATTGCGGGTATTGCATTGACTTTCTGCAGGCGTTTTTAATTTTTTTTTATTTTTTTTTTTTTATTCTCGTCTCGATAAAAATCTCGGCCAAAAAGAAATCTCGTCTCGTGTAACAAGATTTAAAATTTCCCGAAAATTTCCCGAAATTTCGAGACTTGACCATCCCTATAAGAAAGGATATAAAAACAAGAGCATAGAGAAAGAATAGTAACATCGTTATTTTAACATTCCTTTTACGAGTGTTTTTATTATCTTTAAGTTGGCTATGATTATACACTTTTATGACTTATCTAATAATTTATTGTTTTCAATACTATTTGTTTCAACTAGCAACACCAATGCTATAGTTAATGATTATTATTGACATTCCTCTGTTGTGATAAATCAGTACTGTACTGTAAGTAGCCTATCGGCCTATCACGAGCAGTAGCTTACAAAACTTTCTACTGTTTGTTTTGTTCTTTACATGGTTCAATACAGTGTTTGGCTAGGTTTTAGGAGGGTTAAAACAAGCTATGATTTTAAACTTACAGTTTTTAACCTGTACCAAGGTCAATGCCATTTTCATGATTGCGCAATATTCAAGATCCCTCCCCATTATTATGCCGGATAATTTTGGTTCTACTGTACAATGTAAACACTGTACTGTAAAGTATTGTAGCCTATGCTACTTTAATTGTATTTTAATGAGGTCAAATCCCGACCTATATTGACCGACGCTGGTTCTGAACCTCGATTTAGCGAAATTTCTGCAAACCTAACCTTTATATAACGAACCTCTTTTTAACGAAATCCTTGATATAACGAATATTCAGTTCGGTCCCTTCAGATTTGTTATACTGAGGTTGGACTGTATATAGCCTATGTGAGTTTTAGTTTCATAGCCTACTTTGACTGTTTTGTGTTGTGCCTATTTTAGGTAATGTGCAGAATGCCCTCCTGTACAGTATAGGATGGCAACATGTACATAGTACAACATGAATACACATCTTGATTGTGATGACATTGCAGGAGTGAGAGTAGGAGACTGGTGGCAGACTAGAATGGACTGTTCGAGAGCTGGAGTCCATCGTGCCACAGTGGCTGGTATCTGCGGCAAGTCAGGGGAAGGCTGCACCTCCATTGCCCTCTCTGGGGGATACGAGGACGACATTGACTGTGGAGAATACTTCACTTACACCGGTGAGTCTTTCAGTCCCCATCTTATACTTGTTAACCTGCCAGTTTGGTTAGTGTGGTAATATTGTAGTGGTATTTTGGATGCTTCAATATACAGTTAGTTTTTTTACCCAGTATTGTATTAGAAATGTGGTTGATTATTTTGAGTCCTATTTTCATCTTTTTATTTTGAACGTCAATTTAGTTTTCAAAATAATAATCTCTAATCAAAATATTCACCCCAAATTAAAATAACACAAAATATTTAAATGGGAAGTATTGCACGGTAGTTATTAGTACACACACTTATGGCCAAAATTAAGTAGAGGTAAGATACAAATTATATCAAATATTACATTTTAGCGAATTTCCCTATAGGGAAGTAGCTATTACCGTAGGTGGCACGGTAAGACCTAGACCCGGGACCGATTTACTTTTTCATTTTGATGTCCCCAGAGGCCAAAAACACCATTCGTTCAAATTTTTATATATGTATATATATATATACGTCCGTGAACGCGATAACTTGAGTAATTTTTGTCCGATTTTGATGAAATTTGGTTTAAAGGTGTAAAGCGGGATAAACTTGAATGAGTTCGCGAACCAGCACGATCGGACCATGAGAACGGGGCTTTACGGGGGGTTTTATGGGGTAAAAATTGGTTTTTCTCACTTTTGACCCTCAAAACACAAAATTTTCCGATTTCTCTTTAGACCTTTTTAAAGAGCTTAAAAAAACAAATAATTTAGTATATAAAAGTATTTTTGTTCGATTATTGGTAACGGAGAAAATTAAAGAAATTGTAAATTTAAAATTCCCATGTTATTCTTATGGGGAATATTGTCAAATGTTGTAGTTTGCTTGTTTATGGATATATTTTGATCAAACTTGGCAAATTTATTTATTTTGTACTAAGCTATCAATATTTTACTCAAAAACACACTTTATTAGTTTCCTTGTAGCAGCAAACCTAGGTACTCGTTAAACCTAATGTTATTAAAATATATTTAACTTAAAATCAATTCAGACAAATGGAAATTCGCTTAGTCGGCAGGTTTGCTGCGGCGGGGGTGTTTTAATAATTTCATTTGTGTTAGTCTTGGTACAGTTCTAAACCTGTGATTGGAAAACTGTGGAGGATATAATAGGTAAATATTCCCTCAGAAATATTCCATAGGCTATTTGTAAATTTTACCTAGACTAATAATACAGGGTGAATAAAAAGTCAAGACCCCCCCCCCCTCTAATATTTTTCCTAGTAAATATACAGAGATATCCTTTTGGTAGTCGAGCAATCTTAGCAGGAAGTTTCATTTTATCATTTTGAAATTTTTGAGGGTCCCCCCAAAAGGGGGGATTTGGGGGGCAACTCAAATATTTTAAATGTAAACCCCCTTCAAATGACACCTCATTTTGAAGTGTTTACAAAAACTTAAAGAATGGTAAAAACTAGAGGTCGCTATCTCTTCTCTATCCAAAATGGTAGCCCGTCAAATGTTGTGGAAAATCAATGGTAAAATTGTTAATATTGGCTTCCATTTTGGATAGAGAAGATAGCGAGCTCTGGTTTTCACCATTCTTTAAGTTTTTGTAAACACTTCAAAATGAGGTGTCACTTGAAGGGGGTTTGCATTTAAAGTTTTTGAGTGTCCCCCCAAAAGGGGGGATTCGGGGGACAACTAAAAATGTTTCAATAGAAACCCCTATCAAATGACACCTCATTTTGAAGTGTTTACAAAAACTTAAAGAATGGTGAAAACCAGAGCTCGCTATCTCTTCTCTATCCAAAATGGTAGCCAATATTAACAATTTTACCATTGATTTTCCACAACATTTGACGGGCTACCATTTTGGATAGAGAAGAGATAGCGACATCTAGTTTTCACCATTCTTTAAGTTTTTGTAAACACTTCAAAATGAGGTGTCACTTGAAGGGGGTTTACATTTAAAATATTTGAGTTGCCCCCCAAATCCCCCCTTTTGGGGTGACCCTCAAAAATTTCAAAATGATAAAATGAAACTTCCTGCTAAGATTGCTCGACTACCAAAAGGATATCTCTGTATATTTACTAGGAAAAATATTAGAGGGGGGGGGGGTCTTGACTTTTTATTCACCCTGTAGAATTAAATATGGACCGACAGCAGTGCTGCGGTTAGCATAAGTTCTGGCATCCACCGCTACTACCTAACTACACGGCGGTCCAAGCGGTGAATGCCAGAACTTATGCTAATCGCAGCACTGCTGACGGTCTATATTTAATTTTTTTTTGTATATACCAAGTATTGTATTTAAACGCAACAATAACTATTCACACACTCCTAATTGTAATATTCTGAAAAATAGTTTTGTAAACATCTCTTATGGTTTCTGATTTCTATAAATGCTGCTTCGGGCTGTGACTTTGTGTGTGTGAAAATAATCAGCAGCTGGACAGCCGATATCTATAAATATTATCAATTATTAGATATCTTAAATAACAACATAATCAAACAGTTTTACGTTTGTATGTTTTAGCATTGTTTTGATACGTTAGTATAACTTGTTAGAAAGATAAATGAGTATAGATCAATAGTTCTCAATTTGTAGACAACTCATTGTTTCCCACTTGTAATTCGCCCTTTTTGTACAGGTTCTGGTGGCCGTGACTTAAAAGGGACGAAAGCAAAACCTAAAAATCTTCGAACAGGTTAGTGTTTTTAGTCAGCCAAAGTTGTCATACAGTAGAACCCTCTTAGTTATTTTTAACATAAAATCAAACTAACATTATGGTACATAATTTAATTCCGTTCAATCAAATCGAAACACAAATAAAAACAAACAAATAACCCAGCTGATAAAGAATAAAATTTATATCATCAGTGTACAGACAGTACAACTATTCCCCCACAAAATTAATCCAACAGTGAGATACAGATAATGTGAATTTCTTTAGCTTGTGTAGCGTCCTCTGTAGGTGGGAGTGAGAAGTCTCCAGCTCCTCTACATGAGACTAAGCTTCCCTCAGCTTTCATTGTAATTTTCTCTTTTTTAATATTAACTCATAGACTAATGTTTCTGAAGTTTCTGCAATAGACTTATACTGAACTACTTGAGTCTCCAATCTTGCAACTTTTGCCTGCAAAGTTCTGACATCTTGTTCACCCTTCTGGCGTTTGAGCTTGTAATCATAACCTTTCAACCAAATGTTTAGACTAATATCCGGCCTCGGAATTTCCAGTCATCGGTTCATCCAGTCACTCCCGGAATCGATACAAAAAAAATTTCCCACAGCTGTACACGTAGGCTCTATGATTTGAGCTGTCTCAGGGTTTATTTGTTTCCTGTTCATATAAATTTTTAGCGGGTTCACTACTCAGTTGAGCCAAAAGATTAGATTCCCAAAAGAGACTTAAACACTACTTTTAACCAATCACAAGTTGTTATAAGAAACAAATTATCGTTTTAGTAATAGGTTGATTTATCCGGCCAAAATGTTATCCGGCCAGGGGTTTGGAGAAATGTAAGCCGAATATGAGGGGTTTTACTAGTTGTACCTGATCAAAGCTATTGAAAGACATAGGTGTTGAGACAGATTATCCCTCTCAAAGTAGTGGAAAGTGGCTTGGTGCTTTCCAATGTTAAACCCCGAGTGCCTTTCCACTATCCACTCTCCACACTGAAAATTTTGCACTATTGGTAACCAAATACCAGAGTGCATTTAAAACTGTAAATGGGTATATGTCAGGAATACTTATAAACTTAACTCTGATACTGCCTTTATTTATTTTTTCAACCTCCGTATTCACTATATTCACATTGTCAGGGTTACCCAGCTGATCAGAAAACCGTAAAACTCCTCAATGAAATCCACTGCCGGTAATAATCATCATTTGCTCTCTGTTACCGGCAGCGTGTCAACTAAAGATCAGGCTCGTGGAAAATGATCACAATGCTTTTGTGGCCACATGAGTGATGGCGCAGTTGTAAGATTATCACGGACGTTGTTGTGATATTGGTATCATGGATGTCTGTGCGACCGCAGAAAATCCTCAGGAGTTACTGCCATGAGAAGTGTTGACATTGTTGCAGATGTCACAGTTGATGGTCAAGGTTTTTTAAATAATCAAATCAGTTAATAATATCCGTTTGTTTACTTTTTACATTGTCGCTTGTGATTGTGGATTGTGCTCATGATGCTGCTGTGCTCGCCGAAGTTGCCGCAGTTGCAAGAAATCAGCACCAACCACCAACAGTAAACTATCTCAGTTGTTAATTGCAGTAATTGTGGAAAATCATTACGAATAATTGCCCTGATCACTGAAGATTATCTGTACTATCTGTCATAGAAAAAAACACCCTGAAGGCCTAAAGGCTGTGTTCGCCTGCAAATTTTGATGAGCAAGTTCAAACCATTACAAATCAAAGTTACAAAAATAATTTATTAAAAAACTTGAGTTGCCAACATTTGAGGCTGTGAAATTTTACTGAGCTGAAGAAGCATTATTTTCTTTTAAATCCATACTTTAATAGCATAGACAAAAAAAGTTAAATAAAGACCGACAGCGGTGCTGCGGTCAACATATGTTCTGGCGTCCACCGCTAGGAGTGCTGTGTAGTTAAGGCGCACACTGCTGCAGGGTCTGCTTGAAGCATACGGCAAGAAACCGACGGCGGCAGCGAATCGAACACCGAGCACGTTCTAGGGGCACACAGCGGAACTTTTCCTTTGACAGTCTATGCTAGTAACTACTAAAAATAGTTTTTTCTAGACAGTATTTGATGATGTTTCAGCACCGCAGTCCAAAGACCAAGTGCTGGAAGGAGTGAACGCACACCTTGCCCTCAACGTAGAGAATCACCGACCAGTCAGAGTGATCAGAGGATACAAACTGCCGGGCCCCTACGCTCCTGAGGAGGGTTACAGATATGATGGTGAGTTCAATAATATGTTCAATAATATAGCTTCTGGTCCATAGCAAAACCACATTTCTTGGATAGACCACATATTGTCATCGAGTGCCAAAGGCCTAAACGAAAGTCAGCATATTCCTTGAACAACTGCTGATCTTTTTAAACACATGTCAATTAACTTTAACTTTTGTATTAAAAATAGTCCAGATTACAACAAATTACAAGTCACAGATGTGTAATAGATAAACCTTTTTTGTTTGCTTTTCATGGCCTTACGTAATCCTCATTAGACATTGTTTGGTACTCCATGATTCCTAACACAATCCAACTGCTCTAAATTGCCAAAGAAGTCCGTTTACACATTAATTAACAACATTTAGACCTGAAATACAGAAGTACACTGTACGTATCAGATAACACTCGTAGAGAACGTGTTATTTTATGATTTACTAAATTCATATTTTTAATTTTCCAATGGAAGACGATTTGTTATGAAGGGTGGGGTCAAGGTGTAATAATTGTCTTTCTCCAGATTATCGTAAAACATTCTTCTAACCTTCTTATTTGTGGAACTCTGTAAATAACCGAGTAACTCAGGGCTTTTACAGTAACAATTGAAACCTTACAGTAGATAAGTGGTAGTGTCTTCTGAAGGTCCAGTGTTGTCACTCTCATCGTTGTGGTCACCTTTGGCATGACCAATTGATTAATTCCGTAAGACGTTTCAAAAGAAGTCTATGGTGACGGCCGGTTTGAAGATTTATTATTATTTTTTTTTTTATAATGAGTAGTCTAGATTTTACTGAAACATTTTCACTCAATCATATTTTTGATTAAATTTTGCCCAAAAATTGTAATTTGTAATAATGTAATCAATAGAATAGGTAATTAAACCATAATCTATTTTATTTTCACAGGGCTGTACTCTGTGGAGAAATGCTGGACAGCAACTGGTGTGGCAGGATTCAAAGTATATAAATATGCGCTGAAAAGACTTGCAGATCAAGATCCGCCACCTTGGGAGACAAACGAAACTGTCATCCCTGATCAAAATGGACATAATGAAACTACAGATGAGTCGCCAGAGGAAAATGTTAGTGAAGATGATAGTCACAAACCCAGTTCTACTACCGGACCAAACCCGTTCCCTGTATCAAACGACTCTCCAACCTCAGAACAAAATTCAAATCCCCACACTGCCTCAGAAGTCAAATCATCAAGTATTGTGAGTGAATATAAAGATTATGAACAGGAATCAAGTCCTAATACAAGTCCTCTTCAGCAAAATTTAGAGATTGAACCTGAAAATTTAAATCAAATACAGAAGTTGAGAACAAGAAAAAGCTCAGTAATTAACTCACCGGATAATGTTACTACCAAAGTAACAAACTCGACAAGAAAACGGAAAAGAGAAGCAATCAATGGAAATATTGAAATCGATACAGTTACAAATAAATCTCCTTACACTACAAAGCAAAATGTTTCAGTGAAGGAGAGCAAGATCGATGAAAATGCTAGTGAAGATGATAGTCACAAACCCAGTTCTACTACGGGACCAAACCTGTTCCTTGTATCAAACAACTCTTCAAACTCAGAACAAAATTTCAATCACGACACTGCCTCAGAAGTCAAATCATCAAGTATCGTGAGCGAATCTAAAGATTATGAACAGGAATCAAGTCCTCCTCAGCAAAATTTAGAGATTGAACCTGAAAATTTAAATCAAATACAGAAGTTGAGAACAAGAAAAAGCTCAGTAATTAACTCACCGGATAATGTTACTACCAAAGTAACAAACTCGACAAGAAAAAGAAAAAGAGAAGCAATCAATGGAAACATTGAAATCAATACTGTCACAAATAAATCTCCTCCCACTACAAAGCAAAATTTTTTAGTGAAGGAAAGCAAGATTGATGAAAATGTTAGTGAAGATGATAGTCACAAACCCAGTTCTACTACGGGACCAAACCCGTTCCTTGTATCAAACAACTCTCCAAACTCAGAACAAAATTCAAATCCAGACACTGCCTCAGAAGTCAAATCATCAAGTATTGTGAATGAATCTAAAGATCATGAACAGGAATCAAGTCCTAGTAACATACCAAGTCTTCCAAAGCAAAATTTAGAGATTGAACCTGAAAATTTAGCTCAAAAACAGAAGTTAAAAACAAGAAAAAGCTCAGTAATCAACTCACCAGATAGTGTTGATACAAAAATGGCAAACTCTAAATCTGTGACAAACTCCAGGACAGGCAAAAGTAAAGGAGAAGATAGCAATGACAATACTAAAATCAATACGGTTACAAATAAATCTCCTCCCACTTCAAAGCGGAACGTTTCAGTGAAGGAGAGCAAGATTGATGAGTCGAATCAAATGTCAGCAAAGAAAATGAAAACTGGTTTAAGGTCTAAAAAAAATCTGGCTGAAGGGAAAATATCCCACGAATCTCTGCTATACAATCAGGCTGCTTTGGGTGGAAAAGAAATAAGTGGTGATAATGTAAGTGTAACGATAGAACCGCCATCAAGTTCTACTTTAGATGATTCAGAGGCTACTGTGAAAGGATTCAATAATAATGCACTGTCCTCAAAAGACCATATAACAATGAATGGCGAATTAAGTAATTCAAACCAAGTCAAGTCTTTTTCTCCCAAATCCAAATCATCCTCGGAATGTTCGATTTCTGCAACTAATAAGTCTGATGAAGCCTTACAAACTGCGTTAGAAGTGTCTTCACATACATTAAATTCATTGGGTGGTCTTCAAGAGGAACTCCATCTGGAAACCTCCCAAAGAGACATATCCTCACAGAAGTGCAATAAGACAGCATGTGATTCTGCCAAATCTCCCCAAGTATTTGTTAAAGAAAACGGGGACGGTATTTGTAAAAAGCCTGAATTTTGTGCTAGCTGCAAACTTTCCCTTTCTAAGCCTGAATTTTGTGCTTGCTGTAAACGTTCACTTTCTTTAGAAACAACTGAATCCGAACTTAAGGACCAATCCAACAACCTGAACAGTGATGGTAAAAGACAGACTTTGATTTTAAAGTATTTTGGACCTGTTGAAAAAGCCAAGGGACAACAAACCTCTTCAAGTGGGATTTCCTTAAGAGGCAACAGACACTCGTTTATGAATTACACTTGCAAAATTGATTCTAATACTATCAAAGATATTGTTTCAAAAGATCATTGCCAGTCACCACAAAATAAAAATAAGAGGAAAAGAAAACATCCAACGAGAAAATCAACCAAATTAAACACCTCAGGAAGAAATGTTCCAACAGAGTCGGAAATTCTCAAGAGTTCACCAGTGAAACCATGTTCAGTAATCTTAGTCAGAATATCTCCAGTCTCAAACAATAAAACTGTTCTAAAGAGCGTTGAAAAATCTCCAGCCTTGAAGAAAGTTAACACAAATCCATTCCATAGTAAACTCACATGCTGGGACTCAGATGAGGAGGAGGAATTTTTAGGATTTGATTGCGACGAAGAACCTCATTTGCTTTTCTATGGGTTTGAGTGAATTCCAAGACGAGGTTTCAGAAGAGAAAACTACATTCCTTAGCAATAGTTACGCTTATTGATCAAGTAATACATATTGTTGTTACTTACGTTGTTAGTATTTTTGTGTGAATCTCACAATTTGCAAAGAAAACACATGTTTAAACCCCAAACAATATGAGATTTATAGGTTCAATTTCTCTATAGGAAATGATCTTAAAGTTATTATTTATATATTCATGAAAGTGTTGATAAATATATAGACTGACAGTTCTATCTAAAACTCTATTTGGTATTGATTATATTTGACACAGACTGATTGTTCTAGATATTTAATCACGCTTTTACTAAACGACACCTGGGAAACATTTGTAGTTATGCCCTGAACAGTTTCTTTCCTTGAAATAAATTGTTAAGTAGTATGTTAAGTAGCTATTGTATGTTTGCATTTCTTACTATGTTCACTTTTACTCATAATATTATTTAATATTTGATTCAAATTAATTCTGGAAGTAGCCTATTACCAATATTTAACAAGAAAATGTCCCCTGAAACGTTAACGTTACAGTTAGTTAAGCACTGGTACAAATAATTATTCCGAGAACACTTGCCTGATTTTCCATTTAAATTGTTTGAACAATACAAGTAAGTAGATACATAACATGGATATTTTTATTTTTAATTTTTTTAACTTTATTTAATTTACAATCTGTTCAAGTTGAACAATAAGCAAAAGCTATTTTGATTTATAAAATATTTTTTAACATGGAATCCAAACAAAATAATGGGTTTGCTAAGTTGCTAGCTTAACATCATAGAGAAGCAAGGTCAGAGGAAACTTACTTTAGGAATGACTGTCCGCTTTCAGCTCTAGTTTATTTTGTGGGTGTTTGTGTATTGCTAGGGCAATATACTTGTGCCGAGCAAGGAAGAGCTATAGTGACAAGCACTGTGCAGAAGTTCCTATTACACAGGACACAGGGTCTTCATTCAGCTTCAGTGTTGTAGAACGTGATAGCGAGAGGGGAAAGGAGTGCAAGGGAGGTTAGGAGCAGCGACTAGTGCTAGACACCAGTGACTAGTGCTAGACACCAAGGTGACTACCACTTAAGTGTACAACTGAATGTTACCTCCATACCTTATTTCTCTGTGGTTACATCAAAGTAAGCAGAGTTCTAAAACTATTGGTATTTGAAATTTTGGAACAATTAAATTTAAGTGACCTTTTAGCATTATTAGTGAAAAATGTTTTTCTCTTGTCACACACTTCATACCTGGAATTGGTTTAGCTTCAGATAGATAAAATAAAACCAGCTTGTCATATCCTGTATCAGTTTGTAAATAATCACCTGGTTTTTTATTTGTTAACTTGTGTTTATTTATTTAATGGTTTCGCTTTTGCATAGGTTTGTTATTCTAAATTGGGTCAAACCGAGACTCCCCCGTAAGTTAATATTTTTTTTGTAATTTTGTTTTTACTTAGGTTATGAACTCTGCTAACCTGATCAAGACTGTGTAGATGTAAAATAATATTCGTAACATATAAGTTACTGATAATTATTTGCTCAAATATATTTAGGCCTTAAAATTCAACAAATTTAACTCTACAAACACTTTTAAGCTTTGTTGATGATAGAGTAGATATGATTTTAGAATTTTTAATACCGGTATACAAAATAAAAGGCTGATGTGACATGTTTCTATTTTTTAATAATAATAGGTCTAGTAAGTAATGGTTTGTAAAAGTCATTTTAGCTTGATAAACATTATTAAGGTTTTTAGTTGTAATAGTTATACATTATTTGTAATAGTTTTTTTGACTGACAACAACAGACTGAAAAGTTGGATTGTACAGACTCTAGGTGGTCCTGAATTTATGATAGACAAAAGCCATTTTTACCTAATTGTAGAATTTTAAAAAAGTAATTAAAAAGATTGCACGTAAACCATCAAGTAGTTTTCATTTGGTTAGTATTTTTCCTATTTCTAAGTTATTTTACCAACTCCAAGAACTATATTTGATAGTAGAGTCTTTGTTATGATGTTTTGTTTGCTCAATGTTATGTTTTGTTTTCTTTTACAAAAAATAAATTTGTTTTTGCCAAAGCGTGTGTTTTATCATTTTATCAATCAAAAACAAAAGAAGAATACAGGTTTTTAAAAATGTAACACTGTTTTATGCTGTAGATAAAAATTAAAAAATGTTTTATGTTATATTGCAATATCAGAATAGCTTAAATTTTCTCCTAATAATGAGGCCTATGGAAAGGGAGGGAAATAGGTCCATGTAGGATGTGGTGAAGGAAGTAGTAAATGCTTGCAGTGCAGAGTGTGGGAACGTTGTGCCAGTTGGATTAATGTATCTGCTATACTAAAATGCTATTGGGAAGGGAGGGAAACAGGTCTATGAAGGAAGTGGTAAAGGAAGTAGTAAATGCTTGCAGTACAGAGTGTGGGAACCGTTTGTGGCAGTTAGATTAATGTATCTGCTATACTAAAATGCTATTGTATTGGGAAGGGAGGGAAACAGGTCTATGTAGGAAGTGGTGAAGGAAGTGGTAGGTAAAGGCGGGCAGTGCAGGAGTGTGGAAACCGTTTGTAGCAGTTTGATTACTGTATCTGCACTACTTGAATGCAGAGGGAATGGAGGGAAAAAGTTCTACGACTTTAGGAAGTGGTGAAGGAAGTAAGGCCTGGCAGTGCGGAGTGTGGGATATTTTAAGGATATTTCGTTTTCATAAATGAATAATCCTATACTTTTATATGAGCAATGTTTGCTATTCTATATCATTAAATGTTATAAGGTAAGTCCATTTTCCAATTCTAATTACATTAAAATAAAAGATTATTTGTCAACTATTTTGATCACTCCGCTCAATTGGCACACCTATTAGGCTACAAACCCCAAATGCTATTTTAAATGTAATCTTTTATATATTAATAGGCAAGCAGTTTCTTTAAAACCTTTATTCTCAGCTCGTGTGCATCACTGGCATCACAGAGAAAATCTACGCATACTGTTGGAAATATATTTTCCTGTATAAGTGCAGAATCCCTTTATAAATTAAAATAGGCTCAAAAATAAGCACAATAAAATGAATTTGAAATTTAAAAAAAACTAACATGGCCTTATGGGTTGTCATGCTGGTGACTAAATAACAACAGAAAATCTAAACAAATGGAATAAATTACAATCACGTGTGTAATATACTACATATTTCTTAATCGTGACTACATATTTTCATCTGCAAAATAAGCGAACGAATGTTTAAAGCTATATAAATGTAACAAAACATGATAGGGGAGACCGGGACTGGTTGTCACAATTTTTAAATTTTGTTTTTTTTTCTACTTAAGTAAATGAGTTTCTACCTATTTTACATTCCTAGGTAGAACAAGACTGAAATTCTTCTACGAATGTATTGAAAACACCTGTTTACTGCAGTATGACGATAAATGCATTATTCGATACAATATCATTATAGCAGTAGCAGGATAAATAAAGAAATAAGCATTTGCTGGCTACCTCTATTATTGTCCAATGCCAGTCAGTCAGCTGTGTATCGTTGCTATCTAAAAGGCAGTGGCTGAAGATTCATTGTTGCAACGTGCTATTTCGTCTCTAGTTAGGTTTCTTGTGTACCATTAAAATTCGATCGGGTCCGTTAATTTGTCCATCTCATTTTTCATTGAAACAAATCTGTCAAGATTTTGCCATGTTTTGTTTTCTAGTGGTATTTTATCATAGTGCGATAGGGATCGTGCTTTGTTTTTTGTTTAGGTGGTAGTTTATATCCTGTGCAAGTGAATAGTGCCAATTGGCCTCATTTTGAAAAAAAGGAAAGCAAACTAGCAAGGTAGGTAATTTGTATTTACTTCCAATGCTGTTTATACCGGTATATTAAAAAAAATCATATCATGTTTTACCCCAAACCTATATATTTAATATATTTCATGTAATCGTACCTTTGACAGATGTTACTTATTTTTAACCAATTAGAAAGCTAATACTGCTACATTTCTTGGTTATGATTTTGGTCTTGGATTGTCTCGGTTTGTAGCCCTTCAAATATTCATTCTCGTTTTCCGGCGAACATCCACATAAACATTTAACTTTTGTGATGTATTTTAGTTGTTGAAACCAATGTTGAAACTCAATTGTAGAACGGTTTCTTGAATTTACGAACCAACAAATGTAGTTAAACAACGGGTCGTTGGGTGAAAGATGTTTACATTTTAATTATTATGAAATGTGTTTTTATACTAAAAAAAACACAACCAACTCTAGACCAAACCAAATGCATTCTTTAGTCCAACTCATCTGAAATCACTTGGTATGTTAAAAGCAAAGTACAGAACGGATCAATTAGATTACCAAGCGGTTACTTGAAAGGAGGCAATGATTTTAAGGCTAATGAACATTTTCCGTCTCCAATCCGAGTAACCAGGTCTTGTCCGATAACGATGTATTCACCTGATAGACCTCCCACGTTGCCGAGTGCATTCCTGAGTGCACGGCAGTCATAATATGTAAATTCGTTTCTGCGTATTCTTCTGTGGATCTTGGATAGGACGTGAATATAAATTATCACGGTTAAAAATTGTGACGAGGAGCCGTCATGCACAAATGGCGTATTTTTATAGGTAAATGAAAATAATTATGAGGTGTTGATATATTTATGTGTTCTTGAGAATTGTAATGTCGATTGTATGTATTTCATAATAACGAGTGATTTACCTACTTCAAGCCACAATTCATAACACATAAACATAACCTACATACAACAATGCATAAGATCAAAAAAATAAATGTTCCCCATACTACGATGTTTTAGCCATTTTACACACCTTTATTGCAGGCCGAAAGCTACGTATTGCTGTCCATGTCAGCTGTCATCGTTATTTGGGGACTGAGCAGGTTTTTACATCCCTAGAGCTGATAAATCAATCCTATTAGCCTAAATACACAAGCAGTACCCATATGCATTGCAATATACTTGTGTTATTGTCACCGCTGCCTAGACAACTATTTATGGAGATTTTTGCTGATTCCTCATAATATTTCACATAACCTTAAAGTTGTAGTTGTGTTGACTGTTAGTTTGAATTATTATTGTGGCGAATAGTGGTAGAGTACAGTGTGGTGAAAAATAGCGTTCATACCACCATTACCAACATTGACTAGATATAATGTCAATGGTACCACGGGCCGAAATGATTTTGCAGCTCTCGATTGTTTCAACCCGATCTCGAGCCGACAAAACCTCATTTTCGGCCCTAGGTACGAAATATACTATTCCACAAACGTTTCGTCTATTGTTTAAATTTGACCCTGTTTTGACATTAAATTAAAGGCAATCAGCTGTTAAATTTCGATTCGTGTTTAAACCCAGCACTGTAAGTTTGAAAGCGCCTCCAAAAGTAAATTAAAGGCTAAGGGGCGAAGCCATAAAGGAAATTACTGTATTACCTGCCAATCGTCTTTACACTAAATCCTTTAAGCTTTAATGACGCCACAATCGTAAAATTCAGCTGAGTAGAATGGGAAAAAAGGGATACATTACAGAGTAAAACGTATACAATATTTATAGTCTCCCATGCAAGTTATGCAACGGTAAGTACACGTAACTTTTATTGTACGTCAGTCTCAGAAAATTAGATCATACATACATATTATATTAGTATCCTTCCTAAAAAATTAGATGCAATAATGTTCTTGAATCTCATATTAATAATAATGTTTACATGTTGTGTGGTCTAACCAATAAGTGTTCATTTCATATCATTTGTTACACAACGCCTGTCTTTGACTAATTTAACGAAGCCTCCTTATAGATTTTAATCTGTATATTTATAGGTTATTTTACCACCTCTAAAAATTGCGTAACTAGATATTTGTTATTAAATACTTCCTTTGACGATTCCTAGTAGTAACAAAGCACCAATGAGTAATCATACACCAATACACATTTCAGGTATTTATCCATAAGTTGAAAGAAGGTATAAAAGGTGCAACTGTTGTGAAGACAAATTGTTTAGTCTGCCGCAAGTAGTGGAAATAAGTCCTTGAAATGGAGATGGGAGATAGAAAACAGACATAACATTAGTCCGAACAGCAGTTGAAAGTTCAACGCTTAGCTTGTGATGGGTTAACGACTGATGAAGTTGCACCTGCATATTTCACTAACTTGTCTTGTAAGGCAAAAGAAAATAACATAAATGTTCCTTCTGATCTTTCAAATATAAAATGAATTACTTAGTGGTACCAATTTGACAAAATATAACCATGGATTAGTGTTTTAGGATGCCCACTTGTATGTTGAACTTATTACTTATAACTGTTTTGTATTGTTATTTTATTTTTTACAAAACTAAAACTAATTGTAAAGTGATATTTGACCATGGATTAGACTCTTAGGCTATCCACTTCTTGAGTGTTGAGTAACATAGAGCTAACTTTTACACAATGTTTTACAAAAATATCTAAGAGCTTCACGTGGCGCCTTCGACTGTAAAACGCAATAAGCAGTAGATTACTGACAAGTGACTGCGTCGACTAAATTGAAGGCGTTACAAAAACTCCGTGGGATGATCACGACTAGGCCAAACAGTCATATTTACGCATTGTCTAAAAATATTCATGATTGTAGGGACATGAAACCCCTCGAACTAGTGTTAGGGGTACACAAGATTAATCCAGTTTCATCCAAAACGAATATTGGTGGTTCTTCCAATATCCTACTTTTCCTAATAAATGTTTTCCTACAGTCACCCGACAAAGTGGGCTTCCTTGCGCTGATTATAGTACAGCTAATTGCTATAAATAAGCAAATTGCTTGGTAGTAGCTGTTAATTTCTGTATTTACTTACTTCGCCCACTATTAGATGGCAAAGAAATTAGCTTTTCTTCAGAATTTAACCAAGGACCCTATTTAAATATTCTACCACTTATACCATACAGTTATTTCAGATTGCCTCATTTGTGTGAAAGCTAAGTTTATTACCCCTAGTTTATTTTGTTTCAATAAACATCAATTTTATAAGGGAAACAAAAAATAAACAAAAATAACGCCCTTCACAAACGCCGGATGGAAATATAGGAATTTTCAGTTGATCCACCAAGATAATGAATCTGTTTTTGAGGTTGGGTTTAATATATGCGTAGACTTTTGCCAACTCGTATGTCTGCAATACATAAATTGGCAGTACGGCTGTACTTTTGGCAAACGGAATTACAATTTATTCTGACAAGATCTCGTGGGCAGCGGGTAGGAAGGAAACCTACGGATTCACATTCATAATATAAGTTATGTCTTAGGTCTGTCTTGTCAAGGTGCTTGAGTGATGTTTGGCTATAAAATAACTAATAACTAATAAATAATAATATCCCAGTGAATTAGTAGGCTATAGCTCCGTGCTTTTCAACGGGGTGTGAACATAACATTTGTTAAAAAACAAGTTCTTTGAAACTAATGATGATTTGCCTATTGGGTCCGATCGAAATCGACCACCACTACTTTTTTTATGCACCTTAACATATTACATACCTCTTATGTATATTGTCTTGCGAGTTAACAGTATGAATGTAAATCTATATTAAAGTGACAGACGTATTTTTTATTTACTTTCCGTAAATTTAATAACTTGATAATACTGATCAAGAAATTATTGAAGGAACTAAAGTCAATTTTAACCACGAATCATATAAACTTTAAAATATTTAATACTAGCAGAGTACCCGTCCTTCGTACGGGGTAGGCTTATATAAAAAAAATAAATTAAAAATAAACGGTATCAGCATTCTGACACATACTTTCTCCCATAAGTTTGTCAATAACCTTTATCATGTGTAAGCGGTGAGAGTAAATATACGGAAATGGGATTTGTACAATTTTGTTCAGAATTTAAAGAACTATAACATACTAAATTTTTATCAAAATTGTTCGAGCCAATCTTGGGAAATCCGATTTTTCCGTTATTTAATGGGGTTTTTATGGGGAAATAACATAATTTACAATAACTTTTGAACCGTAATTTTTACAGAAAAGGGATTTGTACCATTTTGTTCAGAATATAAAGGAATATAACATACTAAATTTTATCAAAATTGTTCGGGCCATTTTTGGGAAAATCCTTTTTTTCCGTTATTTTATGGGGTTAAACTGGGGCGGATCCCGAAAGGATTTTTGAGACAAGGATGCGTCTATATGTTAATCGGGAATGTGAGCTATCATCAAACCAAATTTTCAGCGCAGTTCGACTAGTATTTATCGCGTTTACTTGTCACAAACATCCATCCATCCATCCATGAAATCTTGCTCACTTATAATATTAGTAGGATTTTTGGTAGGATTTCCTAAATAGTTTTAGCCTGACAAAATGATGATTCAGTAAATAATAATATTAATCCAGTATACATATGAAAAACATAGTTTAGTTTATTTAATTGATTTTTGAACTAAGACACTCTAAAATAAAAAGAAGTTAAATAGTATGACATACACATTTGGAGATAAAACAGGGGTTCGTCATTGAATTTTCCCTATTTACCATCTGTGATATTATTGTAGAGAGAATCGAGAAGTAAAGACGAATCGATTCATATAACATTTATTCATTCCAATAAACAATGCAATTAACAGCTGACTGAAGCCGACGGAGACAAAATAAAAGCAATAGTTAGCTGATCGCCGCAGCTGATGATGAATGAGACGATTTGTGAATGGACGAGTACGAGAGAGAGTGGAGGGGGGGGGGGCAGACAGGCTTTGACTGGCCAGACTCCACAACAATGGAATGGAATAGTTAGTTAGTGTTGAGCCGAGGCTCGAACGCGTTACTGTCGTGTGTGTTTCGTAGACGTATTTTCGCGTGTTCGTGTGCGTGTGTGAAAGTGTCAGTCTGTGGATAAAATGTTAAGGTACGTATTGGATTAGGGTTAATATTTTTATTATAATTGCATTAATTTGTTTGTTTACTTTTCATTGAGAAAGATAATTGTTATTTTATTCACGTTTCATGTTATTTCTTGTCTTATTTTTGAATGCATCTTTCGAGGAGGATTGCTAAGTTAAATGACGTTTTGGGTTGTATTTAAAAAGGTTTGATCGTACCGCATACATGTTAAGTTTTGTTTTGTATTCTTGGTTAAATAGTATCCAAATCTATGTAGGCCTGCCTGTGTGCGTGAGACTTTGGACTCAGGTACGTCGACAAAGTTTAGGAGTGAATTTTATAACTTAATTGATATTAAAGTTTTATTTTGAATTAATTTATTTAACCCAAATGCTATAGACAAAGTGAAAAGTACAATACTGTTGACACAAAATAACTTAAAACTTTCCCGGAGTCCTCTAAAATTCTCGAAACTTATATCATACTGTAGCTTAAATTAGATTCTTACTTCTCACGTAGGTGGATATTGCATTTTGTATTATTAATAGCTTTGGAATGCGTTGTAAAAGTGTTCATCACGGAGAAATTAAGTTTTGCTTCTAATAGATAGACCTTAAAAATACCTTTCTGGGAATTTTATTTTATGCTATATTACATTCTCCAGCCAGAAATAACCTTTTCTGAATATAAAGGACGTACCATTGAATCTGGTATTGATTGATTAACCACTTCTTACCAAGAATGCTCGGATAGATTTCGGACTTGAACACAGTTAGGACTCTTACAAAATTATGATTTCTTGACAATGGTGAGATGGTAATGTTATACGGATGTACTGTAAGAGTTTTATAAAATAGTGTTTCAGCTCTGTAACTAATATAATATAATATAATATAATATAGTTGATATGAGCTAAAACCACAAAATTACCTACTTTGGTGAATTGGATTGCAGTTGATTGAATAATAAGGCATTGAGTTTTCGAAATTCTTTTTGCATTTGATTTTTGTTGAAACTTTTGGTTTATTACATTCTAATTAGTTCTCTACACCTAATTGAGTCTTCTTTCGTCGTAGTTTAATTTTATTTGACATATGTCTACCTCCCTTTGTATGGACACACATAGTTGTATTGTTTCTGAATGTTGTTTCTGAATCTATTGATAATATCTTGTATATGCGTACGTAAGATTTTATGTGTATACAGTATAAAGTTGGCACATCCATACATTCAATTTTCCACGCGTTATTAGATTTTCAACGTATTTACGTAGGGTCTTAAACATTGGCCAGTCCCCAGGATACAGGTTTTATCATACAGACTATAGGCTTCCATTAACGATTGACTCACTCAAGTACAATAGTTCTAAACTAATTACGGCGGTTTTACCGTCTTTATGCGCAATTTAAATAAGAATTAAGATTCTTTCAATTCCGTACTTTACCTAATATGTATACTACAGGTAAATTACACAAACTTTAATTCAACTGCATAAAAATTAAGGAAACACTTCCATTTGACTCTCAGAATCATATTTTCCTCCGTGACCAAGCCAAATGCCATAATCTCAATATTGTACACCTCTTCTTGCAACAGTCCATATCTGACCAATCTCGTCTCCTAGCACTGACGTTTCATCATCCTCCTAACCTAGTGATCCGCACAGATGCCCGACCCTGGTAGTATTACCATAGTTCATCGTTTATGCATTCCAGATCGTTTTTCACCGTCGTGTCGTTCTGTCGACGGATGAGTCGTAATCCCTGACGTCATGAATCGTGGCTAGTGCGGAACCTAGTGCGGAACCTAGGAGGCTTCTGTCCAAAACGAAAGCAACACATGAATGATCTAGTAATTAAAGTCTATGTAATCCGTTAATGAAGTTTTTTTTTTTACAAAATCACCAAAAGCTTTTGTATGGCATTTAAATGAACGTACAGTAGATATCTTTAGCTATGCGGCAGTGTTTATGATGATTGTTATGTTTACTTTACTTTACTTTACTTTGAAATGGCAACCATACGAATGTAGGTATTTTAAGGCAAGCGAATGGAGATGAGTGTAGGATGAGTGGCGCGATCTTGTAGTCTAGTGACTAGGCCGACATGTTCCTTAGACACAGCTGTTAATTAATGACCGTACAGCTAATGGCAACTGAGGGACCTACAGTTTATAGAGGAATCCGAACCACATTTTTTGTAATTGACGAATTGGTGTATTAGGATAGCACTGCGGATAGTCGTAGTACTCACAAGTGCGGACGTTAATCCACACCAGGGAGTATCGCATCCACAGTGCATGCCTATAAATATCCACAACTCGTGACGTCCAAGTAGCTGGATTACAGGACGATGCCACCGTTCCAGTCATTAGCTATTCTGCTGAGTGGTTAACGTTAACTTATCCGCATAATCAGAAGATCGCAGGTTCAGCTTTCCTTGATCGTTGGGTCTTATAAGTAAGCTTGTCTTGTGAATTAAGTGAATAAAAAGGTACACAAATCACATAACTCATTTTCCATTCAAATTTGAGTTAAAATACGCTATAGTGATCCTATCTTATAATAGCGATGTTGGTAGTGATATATTGTCAAACTGTGAGATTGTAATAGTATTTCGATCTTCTATTCAATAAGTTTTTACTGAAGGTTCTACAAGGACGAGTAACTTTGAGGGCATTGGTCAGATTTTAAATTGAATCTATTGACATAAACACACATCGTACAATAGGCTACATTTAAAGATTTGGTATTAAGTTAAGATTTCGAGTATAATTGGCATAAAACTATAATGTATTCTGACTATAATTAACCTATCTCCATGGTTCTTTAAATCTCGGGCGACAGAATAAATTATTTAATAATTATACGTCAGTGCTTTTTATCGTGTATAACTCTGAATTGTCACTAAGAGGGGTTGTTCCTGGAAAAATCAATCTAAAGATTTACACGGTACCAAAATCACTATTAGTGAAGGAATAGAGTTGAAATAGCCTTTTTCAGTTTATATAAAAGTGTTAGTGGATAAAAAGGATGCTTTGGTTTACAGTAAATTCTATCAGTTTGACTTCAATAGAAATTAGTTGGACCGATTTGAAATTAACTGTACATTCTGTCGATAGCTCTATGCATCTATCCTTCATTATTCATCATGGGCGTATAGTACATCTAATGTTATCAAATCCAACAGGTTACACATGAGTCACAGACGGATGACGTCATGAGCGGCGTTCCTCAAGGTTCAACGTTGGCTCTTTTATTTCGTCTCCCGCTGTGACATTTGCTTACAATAGATTCATTCCACTCTCGACCCGACGAGGACCTGTAATATCATAATTTCAGACCCGGCTCATTCTATACGTCGTTAGTTTTTATTTATACCATGCAGTGGTGACGCAAGAGTTGACTTTGTGATCAACTTGCTGCTACGTGTAGGTGTTAATTTCCTAGAAAACACTTTTTTAATCAACATTATTGTGTAATATATTGCACAATGTTATAGTAGGTTGGCCCATGCATAGTTCAGCTATTTTACAAGACCTATGGTAATCTCTATTCGAAAATTATTAAGAATTAATTATTATATTCATTGTTTTCCAATCAGCATGTGGATACTTTTCAATGCAGTTATGCAGTAGTTCATGGTGCCAACCTTTCTATACTCGTTGTTGGTGTAATATTTACACTTATGATGACTAAAAGACTAACTTACTAACTTCTTCAAATCAACTCCAAAATACCCCCCTTGTCAAACTTCTTTATTATTACCAACAATCATATTTCACGATGTAAATACAAAATGCACAATATGATATGCAAAACAATTACACACTATTTAAAACAGCTGCAGCATCAGAATGTGCATAGAACTCTCAGATTCACAGAGTATTGCGGAATGCTATCCATGCTTCAATATTTTGAAGATTTGTGAAATTTATAAACACACTTTTTGAAGTGCGGCGTTGAACTGTCAACATTTGTTGGAGCACAGCCTAGAGACCATGGTAACGGGTCTGTCCAGACAGCTAAGTCGTGCCTAGGATAGGATGTAGCATGTAGTGTCTAGCCTCCAGGTCTCACTGATATCCAACTCTGATTGGGCGTGGGAACATTATATCCAACGTTTGTGCACGATATTAACATTAAAACGCCCCAGTGGCATTACTTGATGTTTTGGCCAACGGAGGAAACGTCCTATTGCAAGTTGGGTCCGATTATTGTGATTTAGTTTTAATAATCCCCGAAGATGATGTTTCCCATACGTAAACTAGTTAATTCTCCTAAACAACGTAACCTAGAACAATTGTATGACTCAAATTGTAAACTTAAAATTTCCATATTATTGTTATGGAGAAAAATAAACTGAGTTGTAGGATGCATATTTTTGTTAAACTTGGCAAATTTAATGATACTAAGCTATTAATACTTCACTGAAAAACATATATTTTTACTCTCCTTGTAAAATCCAATTAAGACACAATCAGGCAAATCACAGAGAAGGATGGAATTAGCTTGGTCTGCAGGTTTGCTGCGGTAGGGGCGTTTTGCCTCATGTGAATCAGGTGATTATCAAGACTTTACCCAATGGAATGTTACATTGTGGATTGAGGAATTCTTGGTATATGTTTATATTGTAAAATACATGCATCGATCAACAGGGAACAAATTTACCAAGTTCCGAGACACCAAAATTTTCACAATAAACCAATAATTCACAATAAAATGTATTTTTAAAGGGCATAGTGTTTAAATTTAAACAACAAACGAGGATATCCCGAGCGTGCACAGAAAGTCGTTAATCATTTGTTATTAATGGCTGTCAAATTAGCATCCAGTCTGAGCTCTACGATCTAAGGTTATCGATTAGTGTTTTAATTGACCCTCCGTTACTTTGGTATTTAGTTAGGAGAAATGTGGGCAGTTGATTTATCGTGAGTGTTTTTAATATTAGATTGTCCAAGTGATGATTGGCGTCTTTGATGCATCGTGGGCGAAAACCATCACGTGATTAATTATCACTGTATGTTTACGATGAGAATTATTCTTCACTCTGTTTACAAAATTTTAATTTGATTTAGTGGATAGAAAATCGCCTTTAAATTGGTTGTTAACGTTCAAAACCTTGCCACAATTATATCAAATTCTAATAAATGTAGGCCTATAGGCTAATTCGTTTGCGAGGTTGATATTTTTATAAAGACCCACGGGGGTTCTCAGCTTAGGTAGTGATTGTTTCACATGATGTTCGGAAACTTTAAGACATTCTCTGTCAAATCTATTGTAGTGTTTTTTAAAATTATTGTTGGGGTATTTAATGCAAAATTATACATTGGTAATTAATTTTTCAATTTTACTTTTGGAAATGCGAGGAAATAATAACAGATTTGTGGCAATAACTGATTATATTATTAATGCTAGTGTAAATATATTAAATGCAAATTCCTTTAAATATGAGGAAAATCCGTACATGTCCTCTGCATTACTTTTTTGATGTAAAAGTTATCACTTAGATAAAACTATTGTGCAGAGAGAATGTGCAGAGAGTTGATGAAAACGCATAGTACTAATTCTTGCTTTATATACAGTCGAAAACATCCCACTGTTGTCGAATTCATTTCGTACAAGACAGAAATTGATTCGTCTCGTATTCAGATTGGATTGTCAAGACAACTTTTGCATTTGAGAGTAAGGAATATCCGAAATGTGTCTGACTGACGCTGAGATCAATTTGTGTCAGATTCGTCGTGTAGTTATTCGTGTTTTGAATTTAATAGTTTGCACGAATGTTTCTAGGATCAGTAAAAAATTCTATAACTGAAGCTCGAAAGGATACTAATTTAATATATCTTATTGCTAACACCCAATAGTTAAAGATCCATATGAATTTATGTTAAAATTAGGATAGGTCTCTTAGCCTAAATCATTATATACATAAATAAATAATTTTTTACTAAGCCAGTGCTTATCTGATACAAAGTCCTATTCTACCTAAACATATTGTCAAATTCATAAAAATAAAGCAGTATACAAGTTATATTGGTCCATCTATTGACTCCAGATACTCCATAGAGCCCTGCAATCGTTTGTTAGGTATTTTATATATAAAAACGTATATTTATTGGTATTATTATGGTTCTCCTTTTCGCTATAAATTAAATAATTTCGAATATAAGTAGGGAAATGCATAATCACCTTCCATAAACATTCTAGAGAAAATGTGGTTTTGATATGAAAGTAGCTTATGTGATACAGGTTCTGAATTAACTTCAAAATCTCATTGAAATTGTTTCGGGTTTTACAATTCGTAAATAAATGTTATTACTGGTTTTATTTAAAACAAAATGCTCTTTCATATAAACTAAAACGAACTTTGAGACCGCTTACACATAATGAGATATTTCTAGGACAAAAAGAAATATGTAGATCCCCCCAAAACCTATTAAACTAAACAAAGAATCTAACTAACCATTTATAGACTGCTTCAGGCTTCCATGCATACCAAGAGACCAACGGTGAGTAGTAAATCTTCTGACACAATACACTGGTAATAAAACCACACACACTCTATGGTCAGTAACAATAACCAGTGCTAGAGCACTAGAGGTAACCACGGTTAGAGGCTAGATATGTAATGTTGTGGTGGAGTATAAATAAGTTATTATATTAGCATAGCGATAGCATCTACCACGGGATAGCCCGGGGCAACCGCGTCGTCTTGGAGAGGTGTTGGATCTGAAGGTGGAACACGATCTAATGTGTATTGGCTAGGTAGGGATATTGCATTTAGCAGATAACAGAATTTATATTTAAGATGTTTCCTGGGTTGTAAAAAAACACTGTACAAAAGTATGTTGGTATTGCATTGTCCACAGCATAGAACCATTGACTTTGGATACTGAAGATAGTACTGAACATTAATATATTTAATATGATATTGGAATGAAATCAACTCACTCTCACATAATTGTTTATTGCGTAAACTTTCCGAATAGGTTATTTTAGTGATGACAATAACAATGATCGGCTTAAGGTGGAGCATTCATTTGAAGAGAACATTGTCTTCACATATAATACCTAAGCTATTTGGTTTTCTGCTTAACTGGAGTTTAAGTTGGCTCTGAGTTACGGGTAAAGATAACGCGTTATAAAATCCGTTATTAATTTGCAGAATTAATTTGAACACAGCCATTAGGTTCCCTAACTACCGGTACATCAGCCACTAATATACTCATTTTATCCTGATATACAATTGTTGTATGTGAAGATTATTGACCACTTATAATGAAGCAGTTTATTCTGTGCGAGATAACTGAAAACTAGCTTGGATTAAATACTATATTTCATCACTAGGGCTTAATGTGACTCTTTTTGACCCGAGGTCAAGTTTTAAGGAAAACGAGCTAGGGTAAAAATAACTTTTTGCCCTTGTAGTGAACTATATTTTCCGTCATACTGCAGCAAAAACAGCCGTTTTTAATGCATGTGTTGCGGGTCTAAAGCAGTATTTTACTCTAGGGAGTAAAAATCATTTTTAGTCTATAGGGAGTAAAATTCAGCTGTTTTAAATTTCGATTGTGGCAATCATTTCTATCGAAATTATTAGGCCTGTTTTAGTCTATTAATTGTTGTCGATCGCTCGTCATATCGATGGTATAATGTACTGTAACACAATCTTAATAGACGAAATGATTGAATCACTTACTAAACTGCTACTTATTTGCATTAGCAGAATTGAAAACAAGCTGGAAGTAGTTTCGCGAGGTTATCTCTTTAAATACAAATATTTCGTTTTCTAGCTTTGTTATTGATGCAATATGACGAAAAATATATAAAGCGCTGATCTACCAAAGTTGAGTTGCCAAAATAAAACTTTTCACCCCTGATAAAGAGTTATTATATTTACACTAAGAATGAACATATTTAAAAGGGAATTAAGTTGTAATAAACATAATATTTTTTTATATACAAAGTGAAAATATTTATATCTTATAAAGTTTACAAATTGAAATGATTGATTTGTTGTAAAAGCACGACTCTCAAATATTTCAACAAATTGACAGGTTTTTAACTACTGCTTTATGCAAAGTTGAGTTAAATGCGTTCAGCATAATTTCTTTGGCTCCAGATTTAGTAAATGAGTTAATTTCCTGTTTAAAGTCTTTATTCGTATTGTAAACACGAAATAGGAAATCGATTTGTACGTCAAATCTTAATGCGATGCAATTTATTGTTCGTGTTGGGGATTTGCGATGCTGAGTGGAATAGTAAGATTCTATTTTACTCCTACAAATAAAACTCCAAATTCACCTGGAAGAACTTAGGAAAGCACATATCTCTTGTATATGTTTAATAGTAATAATGAATCCTTGATATGCTAAACTATCACGAAATACACTACCTCAATCGTCTTACACAAGAACTTGATTGACGTTACGAATATTCAATCTGAATTTAAATGTAAAAGAAATATATACAATTCCCACTATTCCTTGATCGAATAAAGGGAAAGACTTTGTTTTGTACATTCACTTAAAAGAAAACTGGCAAACACGTGGTATTTAAAAAAATGATCTTTCAGTAGTAAAGTAAAGTTCACACTTAAAGAACCTTTCTATTTTTTTACTGGAAAAGTTTTTATTTTCTTTGCCTTTAAATATATTGTAGCTAGAGAGGAGTGTAACAGAATGGGGACATCGCTATGATTAATTTACTTGTTTTCTTAGTATATGTAATACAATCCTTTATTGTTTTATTGTATAACTGTTCCTCTCGATGCATAGCTTCACCATGCATAGGATTATGAGTGAAGAAGTATTACCTTTGCATGGATACTATTAACATATTTCATAGTCGACGGTAAAAACAATGAATACAAAACTTATCACTCACTTGCATAAACATTGTATGGCAGTTGGTTAAATTAAAACAGCTGATTGATTTTTTTTATTCTAATAAAAAAATTATTATTTCATTTTTATATCACTGTTAAACCAAAGTTTGCTAACAACTGCCTCTTTACTTCGGGGATCAAATTTTGGTAGGAGAGAGCCGAGTTAAATTTAATAAGTATTTGATCGGAACTATTCTTCCCTATATCGACTAATGTTCAGTGTAATCATGTGTAATCTTTGCTCAATAGAAGTATCTGATGTTTTTCTCTTTGTACTGTATATTGTAATTAACTAGAATACTGTGGATGGTTTGTTATAAACATGTGTAAAGTCTTTTGTTTACTATTTCCTTGTCATTTTGTTCAACCAACATAGTTACTTAGCAACAAAAGGCCAATGTAAAATTTGTAATTTTCAAATGAGTTGTGTAGTGAAATACGAATTTTTCTGTGGTTGTGCTGTATTTAATCACGTTTTTAGACCAGAAATATATTATTTATAACATTTGAAGGAAATCGTAGAAGCCGTTTTAGTGATCTTTGTGCAAGCAAGCATACATACAAGCAAACATAGGTCATAATAAGAGTATAGGAGTACTGTATAAGAGTATGTTTCAACCGACCGTAAGTAGTATTTTGATTCATCAAATTTCCAATAGTAATTGATATTATTAAATAAATCTAGATTAAGTTTTATATGGGTACGTTGGAGGTAATTTTGAAAATGAATATATTTGGATCGATGTCTATAAAAACCTTTACATCAAAGTGAGAATATTTATTTACCTCCCACCATCTCTTGTCGCCCCAAACGTAGTGTTGTTTACTCTCTCTCGGTTAGTTTACCTTGTGTTTCACCCCGGCGGCACTCCAAGTTGTACTTTTTTATCAAAGTGTCTTTATATTTACGAACTTAAACCCTTCAATAATATTTATTGGGTAACATTTGCAATAGGCTATAGTGAGTTAGAGTAGGTTGTATAATAAGTAGTGTAAATATTTCCTCATCTTAAAGAAGTCCGGAATAAAATAAAATAAAATGTACAAGACAGTAGGGAAAGTTAATGGGTATTGTGCCTATGACTAATATACGCATAATATTAAACAAACAATTGATTAAATTGTATAAACCGTTTTACTTTACAAACGAATCTTTCGAAACAAGTGGACAAAGTCTTAAAATTACAAGCATTTTAACAGAATCTTTGAAAGTTGAGAAATAACCTTTCATAACATTCTAATTTGCATTTAATAAATCTATTGATTTGGTTTCACAAAAGCTGTATAGGTACCAAACGTGATCTAGGCTTTTATATTGGAACACTCTTTCGGATTTTATCATTTAAATTTAGTACAATAACTGGAATATGGGGTTCTATGTAGGCTATGTATTGAAAATTTGGTCCTAAATAGAATCTAATAAAACTGTTAGGCCTATTTTGACAGAAAGCCGTTGTATGGTGACCGTTGTCAAGGCGCTATTAGAAACCACATAACTCTTATTTAATTGGGTAGAGAAATCTAATAGCTGACAAACGCCAGTTCCAATCTGTTGATTGAAAGAATGTGTTGAAAGCAGCTAAGCAAGTTTAGGGTGTTTGGATAAGCCATACATTGTTTATGGAGTTTTAAGATTCCTTCAAACGGTATTTTGTTGTATTTCCACGTGATTTTAGTAGTCTTCGTTTGGACATCGAGTTTAGTAAATAATAATAATATCGCTCTTTACTCATTGGTTTCAATGCCTCGTACGATAGTGAGACATTCAAACCAGTATCGTTCTAGATAGGCCTATTATTTTTGTCGCGAATAATTTTGTTGGTAAAATAACACATTGTTACGATTTCAGTGCGTAGCTCATATTGAAGCCTAAGGCAATAAGTAAACTACATTATAAAAGTAAAAATTAAATTTCGCAAATGCCTAATACGTAGCCTACCGCAGTTTCTTTGATCATTTTTGTTAACTCTAAAAAAATATACAATGTAACAAATTACTGCAAAAACATCCATCAAGGTTAAAAATTAATCCACCTTTTACATCAGCAGACTTAGTGCATGTTGCACGATAAAACAAATCAAGATAATCTATGGAAATCACTAACTCTATTAGGTTTGTAAATATTTGAAACAAAAAGATTAGGTACATATCATATTTATTAATCGAACTCAGTTATATTCAAATGTCTATTACAACAAGTAAATCACCAAAATAATTTGAATAAACGTTTTTACATGAGTAAGACTGGTACTTGTTACTTTAACTTGTTTTTGGTTCAAAGACGGAGAATACCAAATAAATTAGTAGCCTGGCACAGGCTTGAAACTAAACATTCATATAACACTATTTACCTACATGTTTGAATGTATACTGTATGCAAATAAATAGCTAACCTTGTCACATAAATTATCCGGTAACATGTAACAGCGTCACCGATCTGGTTTCTGCAGTAATATATATTTGTAGACCGTGACTATATCTCGTATGCTAATGGTATCTGACAAGTCCGGTGTAATGCCAAGTTTCAGCTACCTAGTCAGCTGGTGATGTCATTGTTATACTGCACAGCTGATCCACGCCCACGGATGTAAGCTGTGACTTCACTCTTGCTCACTTCCGTTCATGTAAAATAGTCTTCTCGGAAATTAGTTGTGGTCGGGACTTAAAAATTAGGATTTACTCATGGTGCCAGAATAAAGGGAGAGGCAATTCTGTGCTTGGTTATATTAGTTGCCATTGTGTTGGAGGTTCGAAAAATATCAATCAATTAATATCATATCATATCTTCAGAAATTAGGCATTAGATAGGCTATTTCATAGAACAAAACGCTTTGAAATAGGTTCCTGCAAAGCCAAGCTTGTGAAAAGAAATTGAGTCACAACATAATTCCAGTCAAACTTAACACTAATGGTGTTTATCTATTTTTATGATTATAACCGTAGCATTAGAGACTAGATCTTTGTAGGCTACGTCAACACACACATATACGCATTTTAAAGGGAAGAAGAGAGAAATTAGAATTTCCAATGAACTAGACGACAGATGTTACTCTGACTATCAGCTGGGTTTTCACCCAGGATCTTTTAAAGTCCGATGATTATTAATTATTTCCCTTGTATATTTATTTACAATCCTTTCAAGGCTGGAGTTCTTTTTAGGGCTACTTCTGTACGGTTTACGTAGAGATCGTTTCGAAATGGTTTTTTTTGTTTTTTATTGAAATAACAAAAAAATAACACAACTTTAACAAATTTAAAACATAATTTCTTAAGAATTGGTTTTCTGGTATTATAGCCGAAGAATAAGACACGATTCATAAAATCCATCCTAAACATAAACATTTGTAGTCAACATAAGCAGTGATCTCATATTTGCCGAATATTAAACACATAAAAATAGGGTTCAGAATTTACAATAAGGTGAGTTAGTTGTGTCATTTTCTCAAGAACCATTTTCTATAGGCTTTTTTATCTGTGCGGCAAACTAAAGATAGATAGGCCTAGTGGAAGTAGGGAGTTTTGCTTTTGTTAATTACGTAAGGCTTGTGCTACTAGACGGATTAAAAAGTACTGTTAACTCTGTCTTTACTCCGCGGTATGAGTCACACAAGCTAGTGGTGACTGCAGCGATAAGACAGTGCAGACGAGACTTATCAGTAAAAAGACGTTACTACTGTATATGGTAACATACACGCTGTACCACTTGCATTCGTATTGCAAATAATTGCTATTATGAGGAGGCACGACTGTCGTACTCAGAGCTCTATACTCTGTATAATGGAGCCTGTCTCCTGACCCAACATACACGCTGTACCACTTGCATTCGTATTGCAAATAATTGCTATTATGAGGAGGCACGACTGTCGTACTCAGAGCTCTATACTCTGTATAATGGAGCCTGTCTCCTGACCCAACATACACGCTGTACCACTTGCATTCGTATTGCAAATAATTGCTATAATGAGGAGGCACGACTGTCGTACTCAGAACACTATACTCTGTATAATGGAACCTGTCTCCTGACCCACCGTATATCTGAAGACTCAGGTCCTAGGTAGACGAAGGGTCAGGAAGACAGGTTATATCATACAAACTACATAGGCTACTATTGACCTGAAGGTCCAGGTTTACCAATGGATTTCTATTTTTAATTTCGTCGCGAGTCAAAGAATCGTTATTTATTTTATTAACTGTTTCTCCATTCTGTAGCAATATCGATGAGTTTTTCGGTAAAGTTTAAAAAAAGTTGTGCAAAATCGGCTAAGAATCTTCTCGATAAAGTTTTAATTTCACAATAAAAACTTTGCCTTTACTTTCATGTTTGTATTGCGATTTGGTTGGGGGTTATTTCACTACGATTCCTTCAGTTTACTCATCTTAATGGTTTTTAAAATGCCTAGTAAAATGTAATTTATTAAAAATGATCAGCTAATTTGACTGTACTTTTTACATTGATTTAAGTAACAAGTCAACAATTAGTGCAGTCGTAAATCCTTCGGTCGTGTCACTTTAAAGTTCGACATTAACAAACGTAGCTGAACATGTTCTGAAAAACTATCTTTTAAATTTATTGCGAAATAATCCCTCTATGGATGGTAGCTTTTTCGTGTTGACATTTCTTTGAAAGTAGGCCTAAATATATAGTACTCGTAAATTTGCAACTTTACTAAAATATGTATAACAAGGGGTTTTCATTTTATCATTAAAATGCTTGGATTCGACGAGTAAAGATTTTTGGGAACTACAGGGAGAGAGGTCTACAATACACATACAGTTCTTCTCTTCTAAGATAAATCTTACCTAAAACACAACTCTCAATGTTGAATGTTAACCTACTTACTTTCCCTTAAAAAGAAGTTCCCACTCACTTTAACCCTGTATAATTATAGAGCATATCAATTAAACCACATTAAGAGAAAATGTCCAAACGCATTTTTAACTCAGGAGTTTTAGGAACAGGTGACTATGGACGACTAATATTTTATGTTCCTGTAAAATCGAATAATGCTGCAATCGACCATCGACGTGTGATGATTTTATATTTCAAACGTAGCCTACATGCAAATTGGCAAACTAATTCAAAACTAATATTTAAAACACTCAAATCTGTTAATTAATATTTGTTAAACCCATTGTCTAAGGAGTGAGTTAGTAAATCCATTATGAGAAGGAACGCGGCACATTTAAATGAGAAACAACTAATGTTCTATGGGGTCCGCCCTAGTGAGGTCGACAATAATAAATGTGCTGACATCAGGCGGCTCCTCTATAATGATGACACATACCGGGCATTGTTTTTTTTAACGGCCTGATGATATAACCAGTTCTTGCCGCGGTCTAGTGGTAGAGCGCACGATTTACGTGGAGGCACCGGGTTCAAATCCCCCGAATCATCAATAGTTATGTGATATTGTCGAGACCAGCTGATTTTGAGCCCATTTAAACTCTTAGCTTTCTTATTAAATGGGAAGATTAATTAGGCTTCTCAGGCAAGGAGAGTGACTTTTGTAGTTCTTCTCGACGATAAACTAATCGATTTCGTTAAAATCATACATTACACATAACACATCTTTCATTACCAAATAGGTTTGTTAGAAGTAAGTGTATAGATTGTGTTTAAATATATAAACTATGTAAAATACTTCCATCCTGTATACAACAAATTTTCTGGCCCAGTACTGGATTCATACTGGGTCAGTACCGGCCAGTACTGGAGCAGACCCGGCCAGTACTGGGGTATACTGGGCCAGTACTGGGTTATACTGGGACAGTACCGGCCAGTACTGGAGCAGAACCGGCCAGTACTGGACCAGAACCGGCCAGTACTGGAGCAGAACCGGCCAGTACTGGACCAGACCCGGCCAGTATTGGACCAGAACCGGCCAGTACTGGACCAGACCCGGCCAGTACTGGACCAGAACCGGCCAGTACTGGAGCAGAACCGGCCAGTACTGGACCAGACCCGGCCAGTATTGGACCAGAACCGGCCAGTACTGGACCAGACCCGGCCAGTATTGGACTAGACCCGGCCAGTATTGGACCAGACCCGGCCAGTATTGGACCAGACCCGGCCAGTATTGGACCAGAACCGGCCAGTACTGGACCAGACCCGGCCAGTACTGGACCAGAACCGGCCAGTACTGGACCAGACCCGGCCAGTACTGGACCAGACCCGGCCAGTATTGGACCAGATCCGGCCAGTACTGGACCAGATCCGGCCAGTACTGGACCAGAACCGGCCAGTACTGGAGCAGAACCGGCCAGTACTGGACCAGACCCGGCCAGTACTGGACCAGAACCGGCCAGTACTGGACCAGACCCGGCCAGTACTGGACCAGAACCGGCCAGTACTGGAGCAGAACCGGCCAGTACTGGACCAGACCCGGCCAGTATTGGACCAGAACCGGCCAGTACTGGACCAGACCCGGCCAGTATTGGACCAGACCCGGCCAGTATTGGACCAGACCCGGCCAGTATTGGACCAGACCCGGCCAGTATTGGACCAGAACCGGCCAGTACTGGACCAGACCCGGCCAGTACTGGACCAGAACCGGCCAGTACTGGACCAGACCCGGCCAGTACTGGACCAGACCCGGCCAGTATTGGACCAGATCCGGCCAGTACTGGACCAGATCCGGCCAGTACTGGACCAGAACCGGCCAGTACTGGAGCAGAACCGGCCAGTACTGGACCAGACCCGGCCAGTATTGGACCAGAACCGGCCAGTACTGGACCAGACCCGGCCAGTACTGGGTTATACTGGGCCAGTACTGGGTTATACTGGGCTAATACTGGTATTTTCTTGCCAATTTTGGAATTTCCAGAATCTGGGCCAGAACTGGCCCAGAATTTTTTCCATATGGGAAACAGCTCTTCAACTTTTAATTTTACTATAGCTTATTTTTTTACCCTAAGATTTGAAACTGATTGGAATAGGCTCACTTTAGCTCTTAGTTATGTTTGCTCAACATAATAAAATAAATCAACATCAACTTAGACTTGAAAGAGCTTTAATAGTGTCAACTAATAATGTTTAAACTATCCATGAAAAAAGGAAAATATTGAAACAACAAATTTTAAAAATAATTTTACATCTCGATGAAGTTATCTCAGTAAAAAGTTCTAGTAAATACAACACAGAAGAAGATGCATTTAGCGTAGCATTTTCAAGAACTCAGTAAGTGCAGTTTTGCTGTGTTTTACTGTTTAACTATGGAAACATGTAGAGAAAATGTTGCGATGTAAGAGTAGTTTATTTAAAAAAGGACAAAAAGTGTTCTAAAGATAATATCATTATATAGTTCGGCATCATTGTCTAACTAATCAGAATACTAAAAATACAGTGAAAAGGAGTTTGTTGAAAAATAAATATGTTTGGTATCTTCTACTCTTTGTATATCTATTGCAAGATATACTCGAGAAGATGCCAAAACAACATGAAACCCCTATTTCGCTCTCTCGTTTGAAATTTATGTTAGAGTTTATACGCGAATAAATCCAGCAATATTCCGAAACAATAAGACAAAGAAGCCACGTTTGGGTGGTAGCCTCATGTTGTTTGTTTATTGTTTAGGTTGTCTGCTGCAACTCGGTCAATCCGTTGCCAACGGAATTATTCTGACGAGTGGGTAGCGTTGTTTGTGTAGCTTATTTAATAAATTTGTATACTAAAATATCATCTTAACCATTCCACTAAAAGAGGGATTCATCCTTACAGCATAAAAAAATGTTACGAGATCCTCAATTTATGTAAATAGGGAGAATCTAGGGTTTAGTTGTGAAATAGACTTTTCTCTGTATCTTACAATATTTTGAAAAAATACAAGTTGATAAATACTTAGCTGCTCAAACGTAGCTTTAAAGCCTGATGATGTGGCTTGTTAAGTCAAAGTGCCCTGGATGTTGTCTTCGAACTTTACTCAACCGCCTATATTTTAATGCATTATTATTATTTTTTATTTTTACATCTTTGCATGTATTGAAAATATAAAGTGTATGCAAATTGCTAGCTATGGAACAAAATATTAAAGTTTTCTATACAAAATAATAATACAATCCTGAAATTACAATCATGTAAACAATATGATCTTTAATGTAGACAAAATTATTGTTCCTATGATAGTTGGTTATGCACATTAAGCTAACACCTCTATCCTCATGCTGTAATGTAATTATTCTATAATTTATTCTAGCTAACCACAGCTATCCAAATAAACCTATAGCCAAATCAAATCCTTTATTGTCAGAACAATTCACTGCATCTAAAAAATCATGAGATTAATAAACATATAGGCAAAATACCGATAGTATGAGTATAATAGTGTTTTATAAAGACTCGGCAATAATACATTTTTATATCACTCGGTAAGAAGTTGGTAAGTTAAGATGTTGGACGTTTACTAAACTCTTACAAACTGTAAATTGTAGAGTTCAAGTTACAGTGTCGGGATTTGAAAAATTAGTGCTGTCTAGTATAATAATCATTTATAGAACCATGTGTCGGAGACTCTGATGAATAATTTCTAAAATTCACAATCCAAAACATAGACACAACACTTATAATTTCATGTTGCCTAAGCCTAGGCTTACACTGGGTCCTACTATTAATCATCATCATTTTAACAGTTTTTAAAATTAAATTAAAAGTTTTAAAACTACTTGAGTATCTCAAAGCATGAGTACTGTATTCAAAACCTGTTGAATCAATACTGTATTTGTGGACGGTACTTTAACCTCAACGAAGTCTGTTTCGGCCAAGGAACGTGCCACCGATTCCGAGGTTGGAAAAAATATAAATAATGTTCCAAGAGACCGCCCTAAAGTGGTTTTAGACTAATACATGTGCTGACATGGAGGTGGTCCTTATAATGATGTAATGTCGCATACCAGGCATAGTTTTTATAGGCAGGCTTTATACAACCCATTGTCTAAGAGACAGACAGCATTCCCTTAGATTGTTTTGATATTTCCTATGTAAAAGTTTGGTAATAGTTAATCATAATCGGTTGACCGTTGATGGTAAAATAAGACTTCATTTTTGGATTTTAACATTTTATTCAAAACTTTTGAGATACTGTATCTGGACTTGTTAAAATTAAACTTAATATATTTCAGAATATCGATTCATATATCCCAATGTAAACAAGCCCATAACGTATGAAATATAAAAAAATAATAGCATTGTAAGTAAAAAAAATCACATAATTATTTTTATTGTTATGATAGTTTATTGTATTTAAATTACTTTGCTATTCGTAATGTCGAATTTACAATTGTCTTTTCTTTACGAAAAAGATTGCATGACATGATATAGACTATGAAAAAGATATAGTCAATGATGACAGTAAAAATGTGTGGTTTAACTGTTTAAAAAAATCACTCACGTCAGTAACTGATTATAATATGATGAAATATGTCTGTGATCAAACTTAACTACGTTGTCTGACAAAATTCTCATACAAATCATGTTTGACAACCATCATCAAGTAATAGACGTTTAAATATGTTGATAGCATATTAACGTATTAAAATATTCCCAATTATATTTATAATGCATTTCATGCACAAGATTGTGAGTAATAAGAAGGGGTGATATTTTTACTTTACAAGTTTATATAAGGCCTCAAACGCAAATAAATCCAGCAATATCCTTCGTCTTATACAGGACGAAGCGGCTGCCTTGGGTTATAACCTCCCGCTGCTAGTTTATATTGTTTTGGTTCTCCGCGGGACGTGCATTTGGTTATAGAGGCGCCGAATGTATACTACGGGATTGGTAAAAACTATTCAGTAGGTGGTCTGAGGAGGAAGCACGGCGAATTTCTATTAGATTAACAGGTTAAAATGTTTGCCTAGCAAATACAATGGATTGGCTAATTCACTTCCATGATTTCTTGACATCACCCCGTGTGATTTCTCCTTATAGGGAAAGGCAAAATTGCATCGTTTACTGAAAAAAAAAAAAACATGTAAGTTGATGAATCACATAAACATGCAAGAGAAACATGTAAAAGAAGGATTACGGGAGCCTTTCAGGATTCCAACAAAATTAGATTTCCATTTTCATCCATGTATTCAATTTCGTTGGTATCTTGATGGAAAACTATTCTATTTCCTTTGATGTCTTAGTAGTTTATGAACTGAAAGGTTTTCGTCCGGTTGGAAATTTGATATTTTTAGTATCGTATTTATTTTAATGTCGTACAACCTACATAAATCCATTTTAAATATGGATAAAGTATTTAAAATATGTAGCCGAGCAGTTAAAAAAGACGGAATACGCCCATTTAATGGTTGGAAAGAGTTATAGCAGCAAGCAGGTTGAATTCCGGAATCTTGCATCGTCCTAGTTCACCTATTTAGAGCCGTTATAGCATTTTTAAGCACCGAGACGTAACATATGGCATTTCTATGGTCGTATTTTACCCTCAGCGATCTTTAAACGTAAATTTAAAAAAATGGATTGCCTTCAGTTTTTAAAGTAAAGAATACGTCTACATTTCGGAATACCTTTCTCGACTTGACGCTACCTCTAAAACTGATTTCCTACCATTAGTTAAATAATAAATGATTATTTTATTCAAGATAATACTAACCAAATGAGTACATAAACCTTTTGAGAAACGTTGCACCCATATAGGCAGGGCTCTTTAAACTTGAAGGTTTTCCTTAACTTTCCTATTTTACACTTTAAAATCGAAAATTTAATTTTCTTCATTCGTTTTTATATAAAATAAACTTGAGATATCGGTTAGAAATTTTCAATAGAAAAATAACACATTATGTATATGACATTTTACATCATAATCCACCATATATAAGGTTGTATTAAGGGTTTTAGGCCATGGATGCATCATAGAAATGAACAACACCTTACTCACACACCTACGTTAACGCATACAGTATACATTTTACATTAACTATACACCATATTTGGAAACGGCCGACGATGTGAAACAATGTTAAAACACACAAAAATCCATTTGAGCTGCTAAAAAAGTATTAATATTAGCCAAGAATGTCTGTGGACATGTGAAACAAAATCATTAATTCCTTGAGTGATTTAATTCGACAATCTATGTAATTGGGTTTACAATCATATGTAAAACCGACTCTACTTCTGTACTACACCAACCACAGCTCACGTCAGTAGAATAGTATTGTTGTTACGTGCTGGCACCCTTTGGTGTTTGGTATGTTTGTGTTTGTCTATACTCATGTTTGCTATGCTTTGATGGGGTGAGTAGTTTTGGTAAACCTCTTGTCCCCTCTACTGAGACAGAGAGGTGTACTATAACTATAGCTAAGTCATCATGGATGTAGAGAGAAGGTGTTTGTCCCTCCCCTTGAATAGAGTTTTTGTGGACACGCTAGATAATTTACATTGTTTACATGTTTTAAGCGATATTTTAGGGGCTTGTTAATGACGGTAAACTGTTTAACATATTGTTTTTGTATAAGGTAAATAAATATAGATGTTATTTTAAGAAAGAGATACCCTAATTGTGAATTTTTTAAGATAGGGAAGATGTTTACTCATTTTATGGGTTTAAATTTAAATTACTACTCAACTTCAAATTCTGAACCAAAGTGAATACCATAAAACTGAGTTGTACCATCGACTATTACTATACTCAATGCAACCAAAATACAACCACAATTCGAGTAGAATATATTAATAGTAATTGGTTGTACGCAGTTTACCTTTGTTCCTTTAATCAACAGTAAGTGTAAAAATATTTTTTGTTGTCGATAATCAATGACAAGTCTGAATCTAAAATCTAAATTTAACGAACTATGGGACGGGAAGAATTTGAATTAAACCAGCTGTTTGTATTGTTTGTTTATGTTTTATGTACATGTTCATGAAATTTGTGTCTTAAAAACTGGTTTTGTTTTCCATTTTTGCTAACTGTGAAATCGGTATAATGAGCTTCAGGGATAATATAATTTGGATAAAACGTGGTAAACTTGTAGAAAGAAACTTTCCCCTTCTCGTTGTAGCGGTAAAGCGGCTAGTGAAACAATTATTTATAATTTCGAACAGATAATATTCAAACGTGTTGAAACATGCTTAAACATAATTATATATGTCCAGGTAAATCATGACACGTAGTTATTTTGTTAAAGAGTATCAAGTATCAATATTGAAAATGTATTAGGTACTGCAATACTGAGAAAATTTATATTCTCTTTAGACGTCTAGACATTCTCGTGAAATGTAATTGATGTATTATGTTAAATTACGTATCCAGCGTGGCTACATAAATGTATCATTTGGTTGTGGCGTTTTTTCAGATTGTTGGAGATTTTCATTATTCATGTGTTGGTCCACTCTGTCACCAGTCCTGACCCAGATTTTCCATCAGGTGAGTGTTTTAACACAGCTCAGTTTTAATCAGTTAAACAACGTTAAAAACATATGACATAAAGCGATGTCACTAGACGAGACAAGAATATTTTTTGACAAATAATTACTCGCACCTTTGATTGTTTATAGAATAGATTTTCGTAATTGTTTGTAAATCAAATAAATAAGTAAATAAATAGGTATAAAAGTAAATTCCTCCAATTAGCTAATTCTAGTACTTCTAGGTAAATTATGTTTCGAGAACAACTATTGTCAACCAGATAAATAGTAACATACTAATTATCTTTAAACAATTTGTAAAAGTTCTTTAACGTTTTTCTAACGTAACCGATTTTAGGCTCTCGGGAAGCCCTTTGTATAACGTTGTCTAATACAGAGAAAACTCAATATAATAGTTATTAAATTTCAGCCTACGATAGGCACTTATTCTAAGCTGTATATTAATAAAAGGTGTGTGTTGAGTGTAAACTATGACTCGGTGCTAGAATCAGCGAGCACAGAATATTTTTTCTTCGTGGAAAATTAAATCTGATTGAGTGTAACCATGGTGGGTGTTTCTCGCTATACAAATCAATACATAATTCAATAGCTACGCCGGATTCTCGGTCTTAGCTCAAGAGGATTAAAATGACATGAATAGAACTGTGTTGGCGGAGATCAGCTGATCAGCTCAGGATTTACCTTAGTACACAATCAGCCCTCCAGGTTCTGTAAGTAGGTTTGCATACCTGGTATTACTACACAGACAGAGATACAACCTCTGAAATAATATTATATCATAGATAATAGGGAATATGTGATTATATGTAGATAACCAATCCGTGATGCCAATGTAGTGGGTGGGGGGGGGGGGGGGTTTAGGAAAGGTCCATAAGACCAACCATAAGACTACCTTATGGATACGTAAGTGGACGTCTTATCTATGTGAACATGAACCATTGTATTATACTACAAAATTTTAATTTCACCGTGGCTCTCACAGAGTTTTCTTAAGTTAAAAAAATCTTCAATATTTTTTTTCATTAAGTAGTTAATGTAACTGAAGAGATTGTTAAGTTCGATGTACCTCTAATGGTTCACTAAAAACTATTCGTTAACTGGTAATCTCACTTGAAAAGCTAACCTATAACTAACTAAAATTTAAACTCATACAAATCAGTTGAGAAATTTGGGTTGTATCTCCCTTTGAAATATTTAGAGTAGGTTAAACTCTTTAGATTAAAGAGAAAAATAATCTTGTATCTTATGCGATATTTTGATAAATGAAAGTAAGTAGAGCTGCTCGGTGCTCCTGAGCTCCTAACTTGTAACAATTTACATATTTAACTAAATTTTGATATCAAGTAAACATTAGACAATCACAATATATGTTATAGTTTGCATTTAGCGGTCCTTTCACTTTTCTCGGTAAAAAGAATAGTGTGCACATTAGAAAAAGTTAAGTTAATTGACAGCTGAACACTCTGTCTTAGTTTCCATTTTAAACTATTTTCTCGTAATTAAAATAATTTTATTTTTATTTTTATGTTCTGACCTTGCTCTCTGCCGGCACAACAAGACAGAAAAACTCGGATGTTTTGATAAGGACCGGAAGAACAGCGGCCTCTCTAATGATAACAGTAGTGATACAAACGTAGGCAAGTCGGTGCATCGCTGTGACCTTTGTGATAACGATTGACTTACTATGCATACAAGTACGCGAGTGAAAATATTACATAGATTTAATAAATTTTTCACTTCACTACAATAATTTTAGTTGTACTTGGGACGAAATTTAACAAATTATGGTAGTGTAGTTCTTGGGTCGAAAATCTGGTGTTATGTTGTATAATTGAAATACTGTATTTCAACTTAAAATCCAACTATATTCAATGGGTGTTAACCATTGATTAATTTACAAACAATTTTCCTTAAAGAGTTTGGCGTTTTCATTTATAAAAGCCTATGGTTGAGAATTAAAAAAAGTATCGTCTGCACTTTAAGCAGAAAGAGCTGTCCCTCTCGGCTGTAGATTATAGGTCCAAGCTGACTTGAACAGTATCATTCCGTCCTACAATCTTATCCACCAACCGTGCTCTCCCCCGTGACTAATTACTTTGATTATTTTATGGAATATCAAATACTTCGTGTCAATTCTTGGATACAAAATCTTTGACAATCCTTCAAATAGTGACCCTACAATATATTACGAAGCATCCCTCGTATAACCAAAGACAAAGTGTATTACAAATAGTGTAGATTTGAATTAAAATGCTGAATAAAAGTTGCAGACTGTAAAAGGAAGTGTTCAAAATTTCATTTGTAAATGTATAAATCGTGAGTAAATCTGTAGACTCTGGATGGTAGGAAAGAAAAATATCACATTCTTTAGGGAAATAAAAATAAACAAACATCGTCATTCAGCATGTAATTGTCTTAAGTCTCAACCGGTTTGGGCACATCGCTGTTCCCACTCTGGACGACTAAGGGAAGGTAGCTTGGCTCGAAACTTGCCCAAGGGGCAGGTATAGGGAGTGAGGTCTGCGTTGAAATCCCAGTCGTGGCATAACCCCTGGAGGGCCGTGACCATGGGGCTGCGTCCCTTGGCTTGGTGGAGCTCCCCGGGCTGGTCCCAGTCTAGAGGTTGGTATAGGAGAACCTGGAAATAAACAATACAATGGAAGTCGAATGATTAATGTAATACTACTGAGGTTAGGTACACCAGACGTCGTTCTTTTCCTTGATAAATATTGTTTCACTTCAAATGTTTAGAGCAAAAGAGAATGCAATAACGTTTACCCCAGAGTATGGAGACTTTGTGCTACTTCCATGAAGAATATGAGTGTTCAGTAACCTTCAAATGCAAATTTAATGGTGAGGTCATTGGTGCGAATATCACCAGATAACAATGTGAGTCATGCAGCTGAGCTGGTTCCCAAAAAATACCGAAGAATAAAAAACGTCCTCAATATCAAAAAAGTCTACCTTGATACCAACAATAACAGCAATTCTTAACACCATCAGTTGTGTCTAGTGTTAACGATTGAGATTTTTTTTCTCTTGCTACCACAGAAGAGAAGGTATGGTTTAAGTTGGACTCTGAATTGCACTGTTCAGTATTATATCCAACAGTAGTGGTTACTGGGATTTGAACCCAAGGTTTTAGGACAGAAGGTCAATATTCTAGCCGTAACCGTGCCACAATAGTTAATTAACCCGTGATATCCCAAGACCTTAATGTACACACTTTATAAAACAACTCAATACTTCTGCTCTTGCTGCTCTTCTCTTTATGCACTTTGATTTTATTGTATAGTTAATTCATCAACATGATTAATTAATTACCCTGACAAATCCAGGCGTTAGTAAATTCAGTTTATTTAGTAATAAATTCCCCTTGCTACAATCACCACTTAAGGAACAGTTTTTTTTAATATTTATGTACCACCTTCACGTCTTTAGGCCCTACCCGGGAACTGTGTAACACATTAATTCAAGCTAGACCTAAACGATCACGCTATTATAACTTAGATGACACTAATTGACGATTAGCGGTATTCAAATCCGGCACCTCGAAGACTAAAGTGCCATGCATAACCAGACCAGCTCGCTCCCCACTTTATAATCATTAGACAATATCTTCCTTCTTTGTATAGCAGTGAAAAGCAGATGCTAAGCAAGAGCATAGATTATTAGCAAGAGTTATGCTACTGTCAAGTAAATGAAGCCTCACCCTGACTAGATCGTCCTGGTGCAGCTCGAAGATGAGTGCCGTTCCCAGATGGGGCTTGAACATGTGTAGCCCGAGGGATCCTAGGACAGCCGTGAGGAACAGCGAGTGAGATACGTGGAGGGTGACGCCGAGGCCGGGTGACGAGGTAGAGAACTGCTGAAGGAGACGGTGAAAGAACGGACCTGGGAAAGACGAATGGGTTGATACAGAAATGATGTATAACATTTGAGAAAATATTGTTACTTTATATTCTTTGTGCCTCAAATAATCGTTAACAATAGGTTTCAAAAGGTCCGTGGGTGTGTCGTAGAACATGTAATTAAGTCTTTCGGGTTGAAGACTTCTACAGTGACATATAGTTATACATTTTAAATGAAACCACGAGTAATTTCGTACTAGCAACGTACCAGGTTAAAATGTCGACACATACATAAACTATACAGTAGTAACTTAAAGTTTTTTATATATTTTAAACATGATTTAAAATAAAAATGATTCCTTTCGGTTCACCTTCGATTGAGTAAATGATCACACAGCCTTGCAAATTTTACGTAATGAACTCCATAAAAATGATTCCTTTCGGTTCACCTTCGATTGAGTAAATGATCACACAGCCTTGCAAATTTTACGTAATGAACTCCAATTCTAAACCAGTTATACGATGACATCATTCAGGATGAATTCAAATAGTTAGAAATTGGAATGATGGAAACATGTAACACATTTATTTATTGATTAACGACTAACCTACAGTAAAGTCCTCGGTGAGGTAGCGATCTCCTCCCGTGACGAAGTCAAACGTTTCCTCACTCATGTCTTTCCACCCCATCATCTCCTCTGCCCAAGATGGAGGGTCCTGACCTGTCTCTTGGCGCAGACACACTCTCTGGAAGGTTCAAACTTGGTTTACGAGTACATCTTTAACATGGGAATGGGATGTTTAATTATATCCATAGTCAACGGTTGCGATAATTTATCACTTTTTATTTGAGGAAAAAGTTATTCCCTCCTAGTCCGACGTCAACAATGTATTTTTACAATGATGCCTACCTCAATGTACAGCGTGTCCCAGATCTTCATCAGGTCCAGTTTGGTGATCACTCCCTGTACTCCGGTCAGTTCTCGGATCTCCCCCACCCTGGGGTAGACGTCGTTGTCGTCGTCCGCCACTGTTAGGTCAGCGTGGAGTTGTTCCCAGGCGTGGGTCCGACTCCTCTCCCTCGTGTACCTTGGACAAGCCCCGTTGTCTGGCTGGGAGATCATCTGAGGACAAAGTCATTAGGGAAGTAGTGAATAATTTTACCTCAGAATGACCTAATACAACTAGTTATTGTTACAAAATCAAACTGAAAGAGTAATTGGCAACCACAAATCAAACTGCGAGATGCAGACAAGAAAGGAAAGGAAGTCACCAGCCTCGAGTTCAAAAGAAATTAGTAGTTTGAAGGCTAAACAGAAAAAATATGACGATATTTTTTTGTCTATAACTTACCTCACTTGTGTCAACATTTCCAAAGCCCTCCTCACCCCCGAGTACAGAGTATCCGCCATCTTTGAACAGTTCAGCTGCTATAAAAGCGGCGCTCTGATTGGCTCTTGATGATCGGTCACATGACAGGGACCAAGCTTTGCTCTGAGAATGTTTCATCGCCTCTCCATAACGACTGTGCAGTGATTGTCCTAGAGCTGTCATCAGTCTTTTTCCATGCTGTGGAGAAGTTCCAGTTTGTTGTTATGGTTTTTATGTAAGGCTATGTTACAATGATAACACCAGTTCAACAACGGCCTAGTTCGAGTTTAATCAAATCAGTTCACATTTTTATGTCAAGAGATTATCAACAGAGTCATTTTTAAGCGAGCGTCAACAGAGTCCCTTTAGCGAACATATTTTAGTAGGCCTACCTGCTAAATTACCATGTCCTGACATAAAAAATGGTTAACTGAAATCGTTTCTTCTCACTCTTCTGGATTGTTTCACAAAATGGATTTAAAATTTAGCTAAACAATAGTTATAACAGAAAATAGTTATAGTAATGTACACGTTTTTTAATGTAGGCCTACATGTTGACTATGTACAATGTACAATGCTGACATGTTTAAAATGCTAAAGCTTGTGTAGATCTTAGCTTATGTAGAATACCTCGAGAAGTTCCCCTTTTCCTCTTTTCCACTGTGCCTCGTCTTTTGGGAAAGGGTCGAATATTGGTACTCGAGACCCGCCTCTGGCCAACTGTAGAAACAAACAAATCTTTATAATGCCAAGGAAAATATCGAGGACGAGTGTACGGTTTCTAAATAAACAGCTTACTTTAAATAAACCGACAGCTGGATTTGCTTCGCCTATTGTCTCGACATCATCAATGTATAGAATCGCATTTACGTTATAACACTGCTTACAGCTGTTGACCAATTTATACTAACTAATGATTTTTTTCAATATCATCTCAGAGTAGTATAATCAGACAATTTTAGAATTAATCTTCATGTGGTGGTCGATATCGACAAGGTACCGGTGACAATTAGTCCCCAAACGGAAAATGATAGTATGACAATTGCGTCTTTATTTTAGTACTGCTAAACAGTTCAATTCCCTCAACTAAAAATAGTTATCCTTTAAACATATTTTATATCTATTTACCGACTTTTAAAAGTGTACAATAAAAATATGGATGTTTAAAAGGTTTAAGATTGCTAAGTATATATCGGAATTTGAAGTAAAGACCACTTTCGAATATCACCATCTTCCTCTCATACGAGCGCGTTGGTGAACTGGCGAAAATAATGACCATTGACCACGATCAAACGGATGGATTCATGAAAGTCATAAACATGTTTTCTGATGTAAAGTCCTAAACTTTATAGGCAGCTAACAGAATTTGAAGTCATGATTCGTATTCAAATCTTCGTCTACGGGCGATGATCGCATAGATAATCAACAATCTAACTTCGTGTCAACGCTTCCAAAAGTGACCAGAATTTTCACAAATTCAACCAAGTTCAACAAATTAGATTAACTCCTGAAGTATATTCTGACCGTGGAACCTACCCACTAGTTTAGAGTTTGTTTATAAAGAAAGAAAATTGAAAAGTGTAACTTACAATGAATACTTGTCTGATGGTGTGTTCCACGGGCTCCAGAGAAGGCGGGTTGTCCAAGTCTGCATACTCAGCCTGGCCCAGGACACTCGCCCAACACTGGACAAGAACTAAAGGTTCGTTACACGTCAGACGGTACAAATAAACAAGCAGAACAATAAATAGAACAAGAAGAAAATTAAAGTAATGACTAGTTAAATAGATGTTTAATTGAAGTAAAAATTGTAAAAAATTCATATTTATGTTTTTTGGCTGAACGATAAGTGAATGATGATGCTTCATGGCAAATTTGTTTGTGCATACCTTTAATATAAGGCCAAAATTATAAGAATTGGGAGAAGAGCCAAACGAATTTGGAAAAGGAAAACCAAATTTAACTCCCATAAGAAATGTACACTGTGCAGGGAGGACATAACTTGAAATATATGTCAGAAATAATGCCGATGCTTGATGGTAAATCTATGCATGCTTAGCTTTAATAATGTAATACCACATTTATATATCGGTCGGTTAGAAGAGCCAAACCAATTCGGAAAAGAAAACCTAATAATTTGTAATGTATAGATTACCATTCTGTGATTATTTTTTTAATAAGAGGGAAGGTTGTATATAGAACTAGCTGTACCCGCGGGCTTTGCCCCGTTTAACTTCATATGTGAGCTCGTTCGCATGGCTCAATCACGTCCTGGTTGAAGTTCGTTCGCTACGCTCACTCACCTTTAGATTGGAGCTCGTTCGCTGCGCTCACACATCCTGGTTGAAGTTCATTCGCTACGCTCACTCACCTTTACGGTTGGAGCTCGTTCGCTGCGCTCACTTGCCTTCAGGTTAGCTCGTTCGCTACGCTAACTCGCCTCCGGGTTGAAGTTCGTTCGCTGCGCTCACTCACCTTTTGGTTGCAAATTAGCTGTTGTCATAAATTAAAAAAAAATAATAGTGCTGCACTCTGCTGGTAATCCTAGTAACTTTAATGCTATTGAACATCATAGAACAGAACCAACTTGTTTAATTGAAACAGTTGTTATGATTCATTAATTCCAATTAAATATGAGTACTCATTAGGTTAACATGGGAAACTCCAGAGCCACTGGGGCGGAGCCCGAGAGCCCGATCAGAATAAAAACCACTCAGTTTTCCTATTTAATGCCTAAAGAATCAGTGTACCAAATTTCAGCCTCCTAGGTAAGTGGGAAGTGGGAGAATTAGTGATGAGTGAGTCAGTCAGTCAGTGAGGGCTTTGCCTTTTATATATAGACTAGCTGTACCCTCGGGCTTTGCCCCGTTTAACTTCATAAGTGAGCTCGTTTGCACGTCCTGGTTGACGTTCGTTCGCTACGCTCACTCACCTTTACGTTGGAGCTCGTTCGCTGCGTTCACTTGCCTTCAGGTTAGCTCGTTCGCTACGCTCACTCACCTTTTGGTTGCTAATTAGCTGTAGTTGTCATAAATAAAAAAAAAATAGTGCTGCACCCTGTTGGTAGTCCTTGTAACTTTAATGCTATTGAACATCATAGAACAGAACCAACTTGTTTAATTGAAACAGCTGTTAAGATTCATTAATTCCATTTAAATATGAGTACTCATAAGGTTAACATGGGAAACTCCAGAGCCACTGGGGCGGAGCCCGAGAGTCCGATCAGAATCAAAACAACTCAGTTTTCCTATTTAATGCCTAAAGAATCAGTGTACCAAATTTCAGCCTCCTAGGTAAATGGGAAGTAAGAGAATTAGTGATGAGTGAGTGAGTCAGTCAGTGAGTCAGTGAGGGCTTTGCCTTTTAGCGAATTTCCCATATAGGGAATAAGCTATTACCGTAGTACTCATGGTAAGACCTGGACCCGAGACCGATTTAATTTTTCATTTTGAGGTCCCTAGTGGCCAAAAACACCATCCGTTCAAATTCATATATATATATATATATATATTTATATATATATATATATATGTGTCCGTTAGCGCGATAACTCGAGCAAAAATGATCCGATTTTGATGAAATTTGGTACAAATGTGTAAACCTACGTTTATTCAAACGAGTTCGCGATCCAGCATAATCGGACCATGGGAACGGGGGTTTAAGGGGGGTTTTATGGGGTAAAAATGGGTTTTTCCCATTTTTGAACCTAAAAACAAAAAAATTTGCGATTTCTTTCTAAACCGTTTCGTAGAGCTTAAAAAAAGAAATAATTTAGTATATTGAAGCGCTGTTGTATGCCTAACGGTCACGGAGAACATTCAAAAATAGTGTAATTAAAAATTCCCATGTTATTCTTATGGAGAAAATGAAAATTGTTGTAGTTTACTTGTTTATGGGTATATATTGATAAAATTTGGCAAATTTATTTATTTCATCCTATACTATTGACGTATGGTAAAAAAAAAAACACTTTTTACCTTCCCCGTAGCAGCAAACCTAAGCACTCGTTAAATCTAATGTTATTTAAATGGGGAATATGTCTTATTTATGGAAATATTTTAGTAAAAATTTAATCAGACGAGTTGAAATTCGCTTAGTCTGCAGGTTTGCTGCGGCGGGGGTATTATATATATAGATAGGATTCTGTATGTAACTTAGTTAGTGACTAATATCAACTGTTTTTTGTCAGGACAATTTAAAAGACTAAATAAAAAGGACAGCTGGGTCTAGTTATAAACCATACAAATTTCTGATTTATTTGATTCATTTCATTATGTCTCATTTATCGCTACCCTACTTTCTAAAACTGTGGTCCATAACACAACAGTATATGAAATTGGAATGGCTATTATTTAAAGTTACACGATCTTTAAACAATTTGAAATGTTTACTTACAAAAGAGCAAAGTATTCAGCATCCCGGTCCCTGGCCAAGTGGTTTGACATTTCAGATCGCTTATCTAATCAACTAGTGTAATGTCATGTTACTATGAGTATTACGTAATGCAATCACTTTTGACTCTTGACGCTGAAATAGACGTTTACAATTCTTTTATTAGACTCTAAACTTGCGGCAGGTAATCTTAATGAATAAACATACGGAATTGAAGAACTGAATTACCATCATGGGTGTTCATTTAATGACTGGTCAGTCAAGAAGGTGTTGAAGGTGATAAAATGTATCTCTGAGTGTGTATTTTACGATGCGGGCTCTGTTCTCATGTTCTCGGGTTTAATACTGGACAGTCTGCAGGTAGTTTTATGCGGTTAAAGCTGTTTTAAATTTGAAAAGAAACATGAGTAGTAGACATGAAATCGAACTAAAATAGTTAAATAATAATCACAAAAAATGAATTTGAAATTAAGAAAAAAGATAACATGGGCCATGGGGGTTATGGGTTGCCATGCTGGTGACGAAATAACAACAAAATATAAACAGAAAATCAAAACAAATGGAAGAAATTAAAATCAAATGTTTTATGTACAGCTTGGGATGAAAATAGAGATGCCTGTACTTTACATATTTTTGGTCGAGTTTTCGACCACTTGACAACCGCTAGTTTTTTTTTTAAATAGGTGTCATTCAATGTTAATTTGTGTTTTATTAAATGTGTGTTAAATCTAATAAAAGGTCACATCATAGCTGAAAACAGCTATGAATTGACTTTTTAACTTAATAAATGTAATTTTTACATTGCACCTGAAATTACAAAGTAATTTAATTTCCTCCATCTGGTACTTTCACTCACATTCATAGATGAATCATGCGATTGTTAATGTTTTCGTTATTGTCCATGTACATTTTGAATACCCATGTGTTTTTGTTTTAAAGAAATTTCATTGTGCTATGGCATTCTTGAAAGCATTGTCCATACACTTGATATTAAACGATCTCACGCTTGATATAGAATCAAAAACGTTGTTTTAAAAGCACACCGCGCGTACTAAATTCTCCTGAGCGTACTCAACATAAAATCCAATATCAACGGGGACTAAATAAAATCCTTTGAAAACTGGAAGGAACAATAGTTACTTGCGTTATCTATTGAGCTTTGTCCTTGCCAACAATATAATTCCAGATAACCCCTTGAGGTCTTTTAATTTACATCTTACAAATCAAAGAATAGCTTATAATTTCACACTTGGCTGCAGCGTTCCATTGTGTACAATGTTTTGGCGGACGAAAAAGTATTACTGGTTGACAACAATATTGAGGTCTCTGAGAATTTACAGTAAAACAGAATTGTAATTCTTTATTTTGAAATTCTTATATTTACAATCATGTGTTTATTTTATTATGACCACTAGTTTAATCGTGACAGCTACCATATGGAAAATATTATAGTGAAAATCTAACCAGACAAATTTGCTTAGTCTGCAGGTTTGCTGAGGCGGCGGTAGTTTTATAACCTAGTGTCATATTATCTTTACATAAGAACCTATTAAATTATCAAATTGTTGAGATAAAACCATAGTTGAATAAGGTTTGGATCTTACTTTATGTTCAACAACAACAACAATTCCGTCACTGATGATGATCGTTCGTGATGATGATGTCGTTGATTTCGGTGGTTTTTTATGTACAACTTTCTCCTTCAATTTTGTAAAGCTGAAATTTCTGGAGATCATTAGTGTTGACATCATCTTTTGCAACGGGTTCAAACAGAACTGCCCATCATTGATGATACAGTAAACCATGGCAACAATAGTTGATGAAATAGCTATGATGTGGCTAAGACTAGCGACCTATTGCAATGTGACAAACTGTACGTACATTAGAGAATCTTTTGATAAAATAATTCTGATAGGTCTGATAGTTGATAATTTTTCACTTAGCTCAAGGAAAATGCTTTTTATTAGTTCAAAAATCAATTTTCTGTATCTTTTTTTATCTGCAAGGTGTTTTAATGATTGTTCATTGTTAAGTGTTATTTTAGCGAATTACAATAGCGAATGTCATACTTTCATTTTAAATGGTTTTTAAACTTGACCTGAAAGTTTGTGCGTTTTGGGAATTCTGATTCCAACACAGTTCATTCCCGTCTTTATCCTTTCTCCCCTGAAATTTTCTTTTCTTTTAAATTTTGTGACCTTGACCTTGAAGTGTGTGATCTTTGAGTATTTGTTTGGGTTACCTGGCCTCTGTACAGTTCCTTCCAGTACCTCTATAGTAAGCTGGCCTCCTCTTGATGACTCTGTGTCCCCAGAGAATCAGTATCCAAGAATCTGTATTCCGATTTCCAATTGCCCCTTGGTGGAGGCCAGTGTGTTTCCCGGATCTGCGGGTGATTTACAAGTGAAATACACTCGTATTTCTGTTGTCGGACATTCAACTGCTTGTGACCAGTGGGTGTTTAAAGACTGTAAACACTAGAACAACCATATGGGTACAACAAGCATACGCATGGTAGTACACAGGCCAGCAGGTAAATGGCGTGTGGTTATTGATGAGATTCGATTCGACAGGGTTTAAGTTTACCGCAACATTGTACTATGGCAACTGCGGTCACTGTTAACTTTCGGGGTGTTAGCTCAAACTAGGTTTTGTAACTGCAATAATTGTTAATTTTAGAGGTGTGTCAACTGCGCCAGTGGCCAGGGATCAGCTCAACCTCGGGTGGTTAACTGCACTGTTGGTCAATTTCGCGAGTATGTTTTCATGTTTATGGCATCTCAGGTAGATTCGCCCAACTCTAGACAGCCGGTGCATTTGACACACTCCCAAATCGACCATCGGTGCAGTTTACCACCTTAGTTTTGGGCTAATCCATGACCATCGGTACAGTTGAACAGGTCCCACTTTGTCATTCGCACAGTATATTACTTAAAATTAAAAATTACCAACCTGCAATTTGTTATTACTAACAAACGCCACACGATACTACAAGATGAACACATTTGCCTGACCTCTTGATAGCATTCAACTCCTATAAGCTCATGTTTGTACAGACACCGACGCACTGAATGGATGCGGAGGATGGCGTGGGAACCTGAAGAACCGCTAGAATCTGCAGACGTGCGCACGTGTAGTCTTGCGTATGCGTGTGTGCGTATACATACGTCGATGCGTGTGTGCGTGTTTACTAACCAGCACCGGCTATTTATACCTTCCGCAGACAAGCAGTCTGGCGAGTTGTGACGTCATCTGCGCCACATTGACTGATTGCATTGTTGAATATAGTCGAGTAATTGTTACATTGTGGTTAGCAGCATGTTTAGTGTATGGTGTCGGTTACTCACCATGTACATGCATAGCTGGGTATTTTCCATCATGATTATAAATGATTTTCCACGACGTTTCGTGATTTGGGATCTGATCCCGTCTACATGTGATAAAGTATGAAATAACATAAACAGATTAGTCCACATCCCAGCTTAACCACTCTGAGAACAGTATTAGTGAAAATATCAAACAAAACCCCATTGAAACAGCGTGTGTACAAATTGAGGGTTGGCGAACACCATAGACACGTCTGCACTAGATGGTTGCTTTATCCCAAATGTGTCTCTATAATGATCACTCACATATAGCTCATCATCATAAAAAAACACACGTTAGTAAGAAACAGCTACAGCTTTTAGTGCAAATAATGCTTAGTAAAAGAAGGTCGCCGGTAACCCCCTAAGAAAGGGCCTTGATAGCTAAAAAAGACTTACCTACCCTTGATCAATACGTAAATATCCTTCAAATGTACCTTTAAGGTTGCCTATGCCCTTGATTGAAGTTGGTAGCTTATGGTATAGACTTGGCTGCCTGGCGCTGCATTCTTTAGTTAGTTAAGTGACGATACTAAAGAAGATCTTGAGGATGCCGCACTATGCAATTGCTACGTACAGCCTCAACTAAGAACATTTGAACACTCTGGGGTTAATAAATAGTGATTAATACTGTGTTGTTTTAGAAACTGGGTTTGCAATTAATTTATTATTCAATCTTCATTTATCTCTACTTTTTAATACACACCCTGGTGTGTCCGTCTTAGACATAAATACAGTATAACCTTAAATATCTGCAGCCAAGAGGCATGTGGTACTTTTTTAGCCAAATAAATCTTAATCGATTCCTACAAACATTGGTCCCGGCATTAGAAATCCAAACGCAGCTCTCTCCACCCAAAGCCGACGCTTCATCTTGTCATTTCTATATACAGTTCTGGACAGTCCAGTAGTTAGGATATAACAATAATTAAATCTGTACACATGTGTTTGACGTTATTATAACAAAACATAAATGTGTTGGATCTAAAAACAGAATTCAAATAAAAAAAAAAATCTAACCAAAATAACAGTTTTACTCCGGATAAGTGGGAGGTAAAAAAACCGAGCCGATTATCACAAAGCATGAAGTGTTTTGTTTAAAAATACCCTTCGGACATTCAGAGTCGGTCACTTTATTAGTAAGTTTACGACGAACAATAAAAGTCGTCTGCAACGTTAACTTAACTGGGATTATTAGGAATAAAGAAGTCGTCAGTGAACAAAGCGTCTGGAACAAACGGGTGAAAAGGCTTAACAATCTGTTGAGATTGTTCTGTTCTGGACAATTAAATATCAGTGATGAAAAAAGTATAAATAGCCCAGTGCGTGGTCATTTCAGCTTCTTGTCGCTCCATCACATTTGAGCTTTTATTGAAAAAGATGTTATTTAGATTTTAAATTGGTTTCGGCGAAACATCAAAAGTATTTGAGAGTCATTGGTTGAGTCATTCAAGAAAGTTGGTTCAATTTATTTATCATAATAGAAGAAGATGAAATGGATATTTTGTTAACGAACAAATCGATACTCATTTGATAATTTTAGGCTGTCGAAGAATGTGCTGAAATCATAGAATATTTCAAACACGGTCGTTAAATTAGGATGACAAGGAAGACATTAAATGTATATGGTCCAGATGTAACCAGATTTTACTAATATGAATCATTCTTGGGTGTTTTTTAGAGTATTTGTTCAACTAAATTAAATCTTCTCTAAGCTTTTTTTATTGTAAAAGCTGATGGGGAGGGGGGGGGGTAAGAATACTAAAATTTAAATTGGTTCGCCACCTTAACTTTAACTTGGGAATTACAGTCTACCTTATGATAGTGTTTTTGCAATCTAATCTACACTTATTTGTTATATTAGATGCGATATTTCCAAAATTATAAATTTTCATTTTATTGTAGGGCCTATCCATAGTAAAAAATCTTAATATCCCATGGATTCATATGGATTTTAAATTTGTTATATTTAATTTTCAAATGATTATAAATGACTATAGTATCACAGTAAACTATATCAATACTAATATCTGATATGAGTTGACAAAAAATGTATGTTAGGCAAATTTTAATTGTGGCCCGAGGTCAAATCCCGCCCATCCCAAATGTTAGTGAATTGGAGTAATGTCCTTAACTGGAAAATCCCTTGATGTAAACCTGTAGATGAACCCCCAGGGGATGATAACTGTCTTGTAGTCAATGCTCTTCTTCTACACGAAGTCATACAATAGTTTAAAATCATTACGGCCATACGATTTGCAAGAGATCATTGTCATTGTTAGATTTAGATTCAATCAAACGTTTGCGCACACTAAATATATTCGAGATAAAATGAGGTTGGATAAATAGTTCAATATGTTTTTACGTTTATCTTTCGTAGTCAAAAGTAATTTTCCATCAGCGGAAATTGGTTTGAGTTTACTGCATCCACTTTTGAATCTAAGCATGAATATATTATATGAGTTATTGAGCATCCAGATAAATTGATTTCCGAGCGCGCGTGTTACCTTTGTATGAAATGTGAAAGAAATTTGTTTAAACAACGATTTACGAACTAGGCGAAATGCTTCCATAAAGTATTAATTTAATTCAAAATAACTAGCAGCCTGCTTAAAAAGTCGGGTTTATAGTGAAATATGTAAAAATAATCAACACATTTAGTGACACGTACAACATTAGTACAAATTAGGCACAAATAGGCACATGACCGAGGCTGTAATCCTCTTAATCACGGTCGGTTGACCTGTCAGTCAAGTTCGCTAGGTTTGCTAGTTCGCTAGGTTGGTGTCGAACGCTTCCGCATCATACCGTGCATAGCCGAACTGTTCGCGGCAAATTGTTAGCTCTATCACCGTCGCTGTCAAAACGTATCGTTTGTAGGTTAAATTTAAATTTAATTAAACTGTCATAACCTAACCAAACTAACCAAACTTGCTGATAATGAAAAATCGAATGAAGGTTTACTAATAAAAAATAGTTCTCTTCATAAAATAAAATTGCAAATGCCTAACATTTAATTTTATAATTTTTTAATTATAAAATTAAACTATCATAACCTAACCAAACCAACCAAACTTGCTGATAAAAAAAATCAAATAATGGTTAATAATCGAAAAATAGTTTTGGTCATAAAGTTATAAATTATAACAAAAGATGTACAGTTAAGAAGTAATCACATTCTAAGCGAAATCTTTGACAAAAAGTTAACGCCTCCGGTAGGATTCAGAATTCTCGATTCCCCACCCATCCACTGGTGACCACTACCCTCAGGCCATAAATCAGGGGATTAACCCAAACAAAGATCTGGGACGCTGTCCGTCTCCCAAATTTAGCAGATGATACATTAAAAAAATTACTGTAAAGTTGCACACGTATAGAATACATAAACTTACTAAAAAAAAACTTAGTAAAAATAGTATATTACGTTACTAGTCCTGAAAATAAGTGTTTACCGGACGAGTGTGGTCGTTCCCGTGCGAGACGAAGTCGAGTACGGGATTACCATACGAGTCCGGTACACACATTTTGGACGAGTTACGTACGATAGTTTGCGCCATACTACTAAATCCGTACAAATCCTTATATATTTCCACCAACTAAAGGACTAAAAATCACTAGTCATAACCTCTAGGAGAGGTTATGTTTTTGTTTATAACCACTCACTGCCACCTAAATACAGTACAATCAGCTGATTGGTGTCCGGCAAAACTCATTGCAGCACAGTAGTACGCAATGAAACCCCATTTGAATAAGCTGGCGGCAAACAGCTGTTTTCTGGACTAAATCCTTGCGTGGGAAGTTCGTCAAAATAATGTAGTGTGGCGTAAAACTTTTTTTTTGTAGTGTGTTCATCTGTCAAAAATGTATAAATAGGGATGTTTGGTTCCGGACAACCACATGACACTGAAACAATTCGCACAGTAAACATTGTGCCAATACTAAGTTGCTGGGATTCGTTTAGAACATGACTACTTTGCACATTTTGGAATTGCATACATCATTCATGTGTTTTCTGCAAAAAGGTAATCTTGTAAATATATAGTACACAAAGGGTCCTAGAAAGTAATTTTGTCACATTAAAATCATTTAATATAAACCAGACTTTCAGTGATCCCAACGATTTTAAGCTCTAATTAGCCATGATTAACGAGGGTTCAAAGTGTTAATTAACAATGATCAAAGAACAATTATATTGGGACAAAATCTACAAGTGTGGTTTAGAATCGAACTCAAAACGTCTTATAAATCTACGTCGAATCGGTCGAGTTGAAAGCTGTCGTAGATTTCACTACTAACAATGCAACAGAAATATTCAGCTTCATTGCTACATTTCTTATGTGACAACCAACAGCTGATTTTATCTCAGAATCCGGATCAACAGTTGTATGTTATATTGCAGTGAAAGGATTCCTGTTGTGAGTCGTTGTACAGCTGCCGTGGTAGAAGTTTAATGATGATAGTTCAGTAGTAGTTAGTGGTAAAAGCTTGGGAAATATATTTCCTCCCGTGCGATGAACGATATTTTTTCCATGGAGTACCGTTTTTAAGCTAGGCTAATTAATTGTCAAAACCAAATTTCCGTATATCGTTTAAACTTTCAAATTAGCCCAAACATATTCTTTCTTGTTTTGCTGTTAAAGTATATAAGAACAGATTGTACTATTTTTTGATTTGTTTACATGTATCAGGCTTAAAATTATCACACAAATCAATTATCCGGCTTGTTTCAGCCGTACAATAAAAGTTGTTAGAACTAATACAGTTGCTTAAATATTACTATTTCTCATATATTTCATATTTCTCATATGACACGATGATAAACATAAACCATATTAACGAAGATTTGATTTGTAGTTATATTTTTGGAATAATTTCTTCGGCAAGAGCAGGGGCCAAATATGAAGTGCAGCAAAGGCAGTTTGCACTCGCGTTGCACATTATATTTTTCCTACAGTCACCCGACAAAGTTGGCTTCCTTGTACTGTTTATAGTACAGAAAGCTGCTTATTGCTGCATATTTATACTTTGCCGTACGGTTTATACTTTGCCGTACGGTTTATACTTTGCCGTACGGTTTATACTTTGCCGCACATCAGGATTCCAACGAAACAACACCAAACAGCGTGGTTCTATTATGCACGTAATCCGTGTACGCTTGGAAAAGGGTTGGCAACACTTAAAGATAATAATACTATGAGCAGCTGATTGACTATTATAACTACGATTTAACCTGTCATTTCGTGTTTATAGTTTTGGTATTTCTGAACTTTCTGGACTTTTCTTTTAGACGTTTTCAAAACATTCCTACGATCTTAATAAACAAGAAAATGCCTTTAAAGCATTTTTTTAGGCACGGAAACCACTTCAAATTACAAAAACATACGGAACTATATTCTCAAAACGCGGAGCACATTTCTTGTCGAGGAAAAATAGCGGAGTGATACGGACCGCGGGTACTACTTTCTCTAGGGCACCATTTGTGTTGCCAGCTGAACCTAAAAACGTGTTGTATAGTGTTTGAAAGACTAATTATTTATATGCTTTGTAGTGACTGTAGGAAAAATATAATGTGTAACACGAGTGAAAAAGGCCTTTGCTGCACTCGAGATCATTCCGCACTCGCCTGCGGCTCGTGCGTAAACATTGCTCTCGTGTGCAGCAAAGTGCCATTTTCACCACTAGTTACACAAATAACTATTTCCTACAGTTACTAAAAAGCATATAAATAATAATTAGTATTTCAAACACTGTAAAACACGTTTTAAGGTTAGGTTTTAGATTAGGGTAAAGGTTAGGTTAGGTTACATTGAACGAAATGGGAAAAGCTGCACCAGCTGATCGTAATCGGAGTATCTTTATGTGTTACCAACATATTTCCAAGCGTACACGGATTACGTGCATAATAAAAACACTCCGTTTTGTGTTGTTTGGTTGGAATACTGGTGTGCAGCAAAGTAAAAACCGTGCGACAAAGTAAAATGTGTGCTGCAAAGTAAGTGAATGCAGCAATTAGCAGCTTTCTGCACTGTAATCAGTCCAAGGAAGCCCACTTTCTCGGGTTATTGTAGGAAAATATTGTCCACTAACTCGAGCGAAGCCGGTCGGTCTTTGTGTGTCCAGATGTTGAGTCTATCATTCGGGAATGTTTGTTGACAATTTAATGGTAAACTGCGGTTTCGAATTCTCCAGGACCAAAATACCGCTCGGGCCACAAAGAGACGCCGTCACATGGTTTTGGGCTCGGAAACCAGTTTCCAACATCTGATGAAACACTGTGACCTCACGTGATATACTGTTATTGCTCGAAAACGCTGCTTCTCGTGATCGAAATGGGGTTTGCATTTAGAAATTACATCATTTTGTCTTAATTTAAGATGGGGGCGTTTTAGTGACTTGATAATGAGGGGTTTGGATTTCATATGGTAGCCGGTGTGATTTACATTTTACGGCTTTGCCGATAACCGGTGTATTATAAAGCGTTCTATACAACTATCATTTATTTAGATTACATTTTTCCCACGCTTACACATAGCTTAAAGGCGATAAAGAGAGAAGAGCGTGAAGTTAATATGACAGCTTTGTTACTTACCGAGATCACTTGTCTCTTAGTTAATTAAAACCCCAATAATAATTAAGTCGAATGAGTACAGTGTCAAACTTTCAGAAAGGTACTGACTTTCCCAGCGAACTAGTAACCTTCTGACTCGCAGGCACACTCTACCCAGTCAGCCAAGATGGTATTTTGCATACTAAATTAGAGAGGGATGATTTTAACAACATTTTACATATATACTTGTTAATTTTAAACATAATCTACCTGTCTCGCTGAAATGAATACGATTACAAAGTTTCTTACCTTGAATTTGTAGATTTTATTCTATTAATGAGTAGTTAAAGTCCCTCTCTTGCGTCCGGATGGATGACCCGAGGTAATATTTTCCAACATGCTTTTTACCGCATCTTTCACTTAAGCATTTTCACAACTTCTTGCATTGGTAAACCAAGTAGTTATGTAACCTTATACAACGATTTCAATCTACATTGTATTATTGTACATTCCAAATACTAAAAAAATATTCGAGATGTGCTTTTAAGCGGTTTATTGTGTCCTAAAAATCCAACAATGAACCAATAGGTGTTCGCATTGGTTACCTTAACAATGTCAATTAGTTTTCCACCTTCACAGAGGGATTTTGCTGTTTATATTCTTCTAATCCTCATAAACAGAGCGGAGGCTTTGTGATGAGGTGATAAAAATGAGGGAAGAAGACAAAGAGGTGTTCTACAATGTCGGACGCTTTCAGTGGAAACAAAGCCTTTACACGCTACACCTTGTGTTCAGAGTGGGATTTATACCGGGATAACTCAGTGTGACAAGGATTGTCTTCCGATAAATGTATGTAGTCACTATCCATCGATGTAGAAATGGTAGTGATACAATTGTGTGAGGCTTAACTTGTAATCAAAGGATGTTGGTTCGTTCTTGAGAAAAGTCTGACGTTTCTTATGGATAAAAAATGGACCTAACACTTAATACTAACACTTAATGGACAAACACTTAATATTAAAGAGATTAATAAAACTAATAAATACATTTATGTAGATATATTTTCTACAGCTGTAAATTTACTAATTCAATAAAACCACAACTGACCTCTTTAAAAACTAATCATATGGATGAAATGAAAACTAACCGCTTTGACCGTTCAATGAGTACAATCGATAACGTTTAACAAAAACTTCTTCACAATGTTTTGCACAGGAGTTGGTGACGATATTGTAAATGCTTTGACCCAACTTTCCATTGTTACTTCAGTGCGCCGCGGTTGTCGTTTAAGTACCTTTTTATATTCACATTCCATTACTTCTTTGTTTGCATACCACATGTGTGTTTATATTCGCCGCTTGGAGTCGACTACCTGGAGAAAACAATGCTCAAACATCGGTAAAGTTTTTGATTGGTTTTGAAGATCATTTAATTCAGTAAAAAATGTGTGAGTATTAAGTTTTTTTTAAAATTGTGGTCTCCAGTGAAGGTTGTTTATAACAATGCATTGCAAAGCTCTAAAATTTTGTCTAAAAAGTTTTGGTGTTATTGGTTTTAAGCATAGACAACAATAATTGTTTAACTCTTTTTGTCTATGTTTTAAGTGAACTCTATTTGTGAAAAGTAATATAGGATGTTGTATAATTTAAAGAATATAAATCATAATAGAAAACTAGATTTAATTTAGTTTATGTTTTTATTTCTCGAAATCAGGTTTAGTTAAAATAAAATGGCATATGAAAAAACAAACAATCACAATTATAAATCAGTAATTGTAAATAGTAACGAGATTTTAAATAGTTTGAATAATTTCAACCAACATCAGTTAAGGAATGATTGATTATTTAAGTTACCTTTGGTTAGTCTACGAAGATACAGCAATTATAAATAGTAATACAATATGATAAATTAACTTAACAATCAAATCGATTCATATTGGTTTTGAGGAATGAAGCCAAATATCGTCAAATTGATAATCCTACTAATATTATAAATGAGAAAGTTTGGATTTATGGATGTATGGATGTATGTGACAAGTGAACGCGAAAAACACTGGTCGGATTGGGCTGAAATTTGGCATGATGATAGCTCACATTCCCGATTAACATATAGGCATATTCTTATTTCAAAAATCCTTTCGGGCTCCGCCCCAGTGGCTCTGGAGTTTCCCATGTTAACCTTATGAGAAATTGAATTATTGAATCTTAACAGCTGTTTCAATTAAACAAGTTGGTTCTGTTCTATGATGTTCAATAGCATTAAAGTTACAAGGATTACCAACAGGGTGCAGCACTATTATTTCTTTTACATTTATGACAACAGCTAATTTGCAACCAAAAGGTGAGTGAGCGTAGCGAACGAACTTCAACCTGGAGGCGAGTTAGCGTAGCGAACGAGCTAACCTGAAGGCAAGTGAGCGCAGCGAACGAGCTCCAACCTAAAGGTGAGTGAGCGTAGCGAACAAACTTCAACCAGGACGTGATTGAGCCATGCGGACGAGATAATCTTGAAAATTAAGAAGTTAAACGGGGCAAAGCCCGCGGGTTACAGCTAGTATATCATACTTATAATAATTAGAGCATCATTATTCAATAATTTCCTAAAAGAAAACACATATTCATGCGAGCAACCATGTGAGATAGTTTTATAAAGCCATTCAGTGCCTTGTGTTAACTTTTATTTTTAAAATTCCATTCTGCAGTGCAACAATTTATCCTCCGCTGTAGAGTTAAATAAATAGATTTTAATTAAAACAAGGATCCACTCAAAACAAACAGAGAATTCACGTTCAAACACGTTTTCAGTTCTCAGAATGATCGACCAATAGCCAATAGCCAATAGCAAGCCGGCGTTTAACACAGAGGTGAAACGGTTTTAATGGAATAAACTGGAAAAACGTTTGGAGACAATTGGTAATTCGATCTCTACATTTCGATATATTCAACTTGATTTGTTATTCGGAATCGCAACATCGCTATCGCAGGATCCGGAATATATTTTGACTCTTGATTCTTGATTCCTTTTCAATTCAAGTGGGCACGATTCAATCACGCCGTATCGACCAATCCATTTTACTCATTCTTAAGTTAGAATAAAGTGTAAAATGAAAGTTGCATTTATTTAAGTATAACTTGTGTGTAAGCCTTTAGGGGTTGTAATGTTTAAGGTGGTTATTTTTCGGTAGTAAAATAAACTACGGAATTGGTTATTTAAACTTATTTATGATAGTCTTATCTGTAGTAAAGTATCGATCCTCTATATGAGTACAATTAAAACGATTTTACATACCGTTACTTACTCACTGGTATTAAAAGAGAGAAATACGGTACATACTGCAAACATTTGTTTAATTTTTATATTAAAATTATTCTCTGTAGTGACATAAGTTGAATACTACCTGTAGGTATATATATATTCAACGATACTACTTACTCTTGTCGTTAATGCAGTTAAAGGGACCTTGAAATAAAATAAACATTAACATAGGGGAACATCTTTTAGAAAAAGGTATAAAAAAAGGTATATGATATACCTTTCTAGTATATCATCCTACCAGCTGCAATTTCCATGATGGGGAAAGGATAAGCTTAATCGCTATCACCTTCTTATAAGAGTACTGTGTCAAAGGGGAATTTAATTCTTAGGAGGGGGTTTGAGTGTTCCTTCGGTAGTTTTAACCACAAGTACAGTGTGCAATTAGAACTGGGCTAATATGAAGATAAATACACCGTGATAGACGTAGTGCCAGACATTCTTGGCTGCGAAAACTACAATCAACCTAATTAAATGGCCTTCCAATGAACATCTTGATCAATGCTCCGATTGAACATGTTCTGATTCCGGCGGTGAATGTAAATTTGGAAAAGGTCAGGAGCTAATACTACATTTCACAGCTACGCGGCGCGTCGCGCTATATTGTGTGATATGCTTAGGAACAAATCGAGGAATCATTTGCAAAAAATGTTTTAACCATGATGGAAAAAATATTAGTATGTAAATATATTATAGACATTTCCAATTTCTTTGTAGGTTTTATACATGGATCAAACAGTCATTTTATCATACTAATGGATTTGGATTCGGCGAATAAAAGACCGAATATAGAAAACTGTTCGTCTTTCTTTGTATATTTTACTCCTATACCCACTGAGGGAGACTGTCGTCTACTTATTCATAAGTTATTTTAATCACACGTTTTCATTACCAACTGAAAATATAAAAAATCCTAAATTTTGTTCACTAAAATGTTTTAAAAAGGTAAACAAATGAAAACCTATAGGTGTGTTACCTGCCAAGTGATTGAGTTTCAGATTTTACGAACGAAACGGGTTCAATTCCCAGCTTAGCCAAATATATGTGGGGTTTGGACGGATTTTCTTCAAAAATGTTTTTGATTCTTTAATACAAAATTCTTTGTTGTAAACAGCAGTTCAAAAACATCAAGAATTAATCAGTTTCACTATTTAGTATTAGGTGATACTATAATTTAGAGTTCTGTGTTTCACCAATGTCTATGAGTTACGTGAAATGTCATTTTTATATTAAAGCTGTATTTTTAGAATAAATATAGACGTAGTTGAATCAAATGCAATGTAAATTACTTATCTGACTCAAAATGCCTCCTATTTTCCAAGCAACTGTGAAGGGACACAGCTCATTGTCAACCCTAGCGTATTATAGGTCACATCAACTACAGTATCATGATACCAACAGAGAGAAAAATTTAATTTTAAAGTGCAGTAGACGTTAGATTGTATAATGCAGCATACAAACGTCAATGGTACTCTTTATTTGACTGGCAAGCGTAGTCTCAACAGTTCAACGTTTGATCGACCTCGTGAGTGTTATGACTCCCGCCATTTATAATTCCCGCCGTTTATGACCGCAATCGACAGACAGATGACAGAACGCGCGTCGCTGACGGCTGTGTGATATAAATAGCTCGGCTGACATCACAGACATACACACACACTCGTGCCACGGTAATGTCACTCGCACTTCCTCATTGTATTTCCCACGCCTCTCATTGTTTACCACGTTTTCTAGGTGGAGATAAGATTTCGATTAGCGATTGTTTACTAGGTGTGTCACAGTGCGGGTTAAACATGTGTTGGTTTTGTGTAAACCTATATAAGATGTAAGTGTAATGGTGGAAAACCTCATGGCTACCTTTTGCCAGTATAGGGCGTTGTGAATGTAGTAATTAACCGCTTCTACATGTGGTCCAAAGTCCAAATATCTTGAACTAGTTAGGACGTGCGGGGATCGACCTATCCCGCTCGAACCGAAGTCCGAGATGGTACCATTTGGTTAGAAACACACCGAACTTAGAATCTTCTCTTGAATTGTGTTTAAAATTGATCTCACCTGAGTTTCAATTGTTCTGTCTTGAAATTCATCGAAAACTGCGTTCAAAACCGAGGAATTAAATTAAAAATTATTTTCTTCAAAATGATTATAAGAGGCGAGTGCAGATATTAGGCTAGTATTGTAATTTGCTAACATTCTAAACGGACAAATCTTTAAACTATCATATACCTTAGGCTTCAACTCTTCTAAAATACCTTGGCTCAGTCTCCAGTCTCTGAACACTCTACAATAGTAACATTTCTTACATACTCACTCTAGATCAAGTAACCTGACCTACTTCATTCTGTTTTTCATTGTAATAGCTTATTATTTTAAGAATACATTAACATTCTACTGGCATTTTCAACCCTCCTTCTACACAATCTTAGCCCCTCATTTTTTCCAAGCTCACATTTAAGAATTATTAACTAAAATATATAATTTCATTAACCCCACTGTTTATACACACAATATTTTACTAATCAAAATATTTAAAAACTACGTCGTTAAGTTTATTTAGTTTTTTTATAACGAAATATTAAACAAAGCCTACGTGGGATAGAAAAATGCAATATTACAAAAATAGGTTGCATCACGAAAATATGACAAAGTAGATTAATTAAGGTTCTATAAATAAACCGAGCCAATAAGGAAGATCTCTGACTTAAAATACGAAAGATTCTATTTTAAATCCAAACAAGATAAGATTTCTTCTATATTACAAAGCTAAAATTAGTAGGTGCGTTTGTCTTTGGCAGGCCGCACCTACAAACAATTCATACTTGTAAGCACAAGTGTAAAGTGACGTGTAATGTTTTGTAATAGAAGGAATACGAGAAAGGCCTAATATAAAACTCCGAAAGGACATGTGTAAATTGTTGCTGAATCGTAGTTCTCAACTTCTGCTTCGTAATTTTTAAGCACTTACTTGTCAATTATACTTTTCTAATTAAGGCTAAAGAGGTCCTGTGCTATATACTAGACTTAGTGACAACATTGACTATTTATCTCATGGAATCTTTGCGATACCTAACTACTGTAAAAGTACAAGTTGGATAGCTAAGTGGTCATAGTGTATGAACAACAATCAGATCACTGGTTATATCCAGAGAAATTCCTATTTTAATTCCACTCCTGACCATCGCTATGGTGTTTCAGGGCAGCTGAGAGGTATATCCCTGACGGGGGCCATCAGGGTGCCAGGCCCCGACGACCCGGTAGACCCCAACATCAGTTTTGACGAGGAGGGCCCCGACAAGTTCCCCGCCTTCGGACTCCTCCCGGGGGCCAATGTCTCCACTTCCTACTCCTCGTACCTCCCGGACACCATGACCGCCCCCCTGGCAGTCACCGCCACGGCCAGGATCCGCGGTGGAGGCGGTGGTTACCTCTTCGCCGTTGTCGACCCGAGCAATCAGGTAAGATGTGATTCAAGAGGTATAAGGGAGGAACAAGCGGGACACAGTAGATAATGGTCACAGTGAATATCCATACATAGTCATTATCAGTGAAGTTAGAGTGCATACCAATAATTTTGTGTTAACATCAATATCAATATGATGATGATGATGTTAATGTTTACCGTATAACTGTCATTGAGTATTCGATGTTGAATAGGAACTGGAAGAGTACTATGCATTTTACTAGAAAGTTGCCGAAGGCCTAGGTAATTTTATGATAGGTTATGATTGAATATAAACACTATTCTCACCATTATTACAGTTTTTCGGACATCTTGTTATGGTGGCTAGTGCTGAGTAGAAGAAAAGAACGGATGGATCACGACAGTTTACTCTGTGATGTACAGAAAGACTTGTGCCCATACTTGTTTTATCATATGTTTAAAAATTTAAGTGCAGAAGATATATTATGTTTAAAACATTTACTTAGAAAATTATGTAATTTCATCTCACCATGGAATAAAGAGAGAGGCCAATGAACAATTGTATGTAATACTGTACATTTCTTCGCTTAACAAACATTATAAATTACAATGTAAAAACATCAGGTTTGTTTACACTTGTAGGTGACGGCAATTTCGTAAGTTAAACGGATTATTGTGGATATTTTTTTATTAAAGATTAGTAAAACAAACGTTTCACAACATTTTTAAATCAGAAATCTGATCCTGTTTTCTGATGGAAAGACACCTAAAACTTGAAATTATTAGCTCATAAACGACAGTGTAGGGTAACACAATTGCAAAGATAAACAAAATATTGATCCCATTCGAATACAACATGAAGAAAACGAACAAAAAGCATTACCGGTATTTACTCAAGCTATGTTCATGACCGGTGCAATCTTCCCACCTTAATGGAGTCAAAATGAAAATCCCGGCCGGTCGTAAAATGTATATTTTGACTGGTCAGTGATGGAAAATGTAGTATTTATGTATTTATTTCATAAATATTAAATTCTTGTCCGTCTTCTTAAAGTTTTCAACACGAATTTTAGAATAAATGAGTCTCACTTTTTTATCTCCAGTTTTTATTCTTCCTAACCATCTTGTATCGTCTGGAATTGCATAGTTAAATACAACACCTCTCCAAGACGACGCGGTTGCCCCAGGCTATACCGTGGTAGATGCTATCGCCATGCTAATATAATAACTTATTTAGTCTCCACCGCATCATCACATATCTAGCCTCTAGCCGTGGTTACCTCTAGTGCTCTAGCGCTGGCTATTGTTACTGACCATAGAGTGTGTGTGGTTTTATTACCAGTGTATTGTGTCAGAAGATTTACTACTCACTGTTGGTCTGTTGGTATGCATGGGAGCCTATAAAAACCAAGAGTTTAGTTTGATCTTTCATGATGGTAGGTGATGGGAACTAGAGAATTACGATTGTAAATAAGCGTGATAGACAAAACTATGTACAGTAAAACGTTCAGATTGAGCTCGATACAGCCACTAGCGCATCTTTATACTTACTTTAATACTTTCTTATTAAATGGCGACCATACAAAGTAGGTATTTTAAGCCAAGTATGAATGGAGATGAGTGTAGGATGAGTGGCGCGGTCTTGTAGTCTTGTTAGTGACTAAGGCGCTTAGTCTATGCTAAGGCCGACATATATTCCTTTGCTAACCACATCGACCTTAAAGGTGAAAGCTAATTCCGCTGATACCAACACATATTGTTGTTCAGTAACAGTTGTTACTTGTTCCTGTTTGTAGTTACAAAACAGCTCATTATAATTAATTGTGTTTCACAGGTTGTACAGTTCAGTCTGCAGGTCACTCCCAGAGACCAGAACACGTCAGAGATCGCTCTCTACCTGGGCGACTCCTCGGGTCCCCTGGCCAGCTTCGCGGTTCCCTCGGACTTCGCCGTGTGGACCAGGGTAGGCCTGGCGGTTACAGACACCTCCGTCTCGTTGTTCTTCAACTGCCAGCTGTCCGCGACGGTACCAGTACCACGGCCTCCACAAGTGACGTTCGTCCCGGGGTCTACCCTGTACGTCGGCCAGGCGGGTCCAGCACTCGGCGGCCATCTAGATGTGAGTACATTGTAGATGTCTAATGGTTATTACTCTAGTTTGTTGTGTGGGTGTACTTTAGCTTTTGTAAATACAAATATTTTATTCATTGGTTTTGATACGTTTTTAAGTAAGACTAGGTGTAATTTAGGAGATTTTACCACCATTAAGATGTAGTATAGTTTAATCACTCCTCATGATAAAGAACTTTGTAAATTATATATATGTGTATTGTGTAATGTGTGTGTAGTGGTTAATATATTTGGTTATAATCAAGGTTATCTAGCTCTCTGAGTTGTTTGAATAAACAAACAAACCTTTGGCAACAAAGGAAAAAAAACTGCAAACAGTTGCAGGTAAGACATTTGCATAACGAATGTATAGGCCTTACAAACAGGTGTAGAGATTTAAAAGGGAAAAATATAAGTTCAAGTATCCAAATGCCAATATTGTTTTCTACTTTTTAATTAATTTCTATCTAATTTTAATTTCAATAAATTATCTTTAATTATTTCGTTTCAACGAACCCCAGTAGTTTTACTTTTTAATACTATCAATTAGCTGATGGAATTATTACACAAAACAGGATAATTACCATATTTTCTAAACGATAAAGTTATGAGTCAGCTGTTTTGGAATGTACGTATTACACGATGCAGCGTTAACTTTCTGTTTTCGAGACAAAACACAAATCGTGTCGGCGAGCATCCAAGGAGCCGTGAAATTGGACATTATTGCTGTTGTTGCGCCGTGTAACTCGCACAGCCACCAACGGGTGTTGAGATTTCGAAGCGAGTACAAAAATCGGCTTGAAAATTTGAAAAGTTGAAGATGTAATTTTTTTACAATGATTTTCGTTATACTCCAGCGAAAATTGCTATTTTGTGGGGCTAAAGAAGTGCTTTTACACCCTACGCAGAAAAAAAGTGATTCGAACACATCAAATTTATGTTTTAAAATTTAAATTTCATTATATTGATTTTGCAGAAGAAAATAGTAACGGTTGATAAGTATTTTACCGCTGTAAAAAATATTTTGTGATAATTATCGTTGGACATAGTAACTTTTACTAAATTAATAGCATCTAAGATTATCCCTTTATTGACATTTAGACCAATTAGAAGAATTTAAATTTGTTTTTGCCTAGGTGAGGTCACACGTGTTACTACTAAATGAGGGTATCGACAATTTTTATAAAATACGTTGTCGTGGAGATTCCCAATTGTTTGACTAGGCTAGGCTTATTATCATCATTGATTTGGGTTGATTGAGTCAACCATCCTGTTTATACATTGGCACCCGGATTGAATTTCTTTGTCACTGTAACAAATTTATATTGAAAATGTAACACAGAATTGCATGCATTTCCTCGTAAGCGTTGTAGATTTACAAAGAAAAATCACTTTATTGAGTAGCGGGAGTGCTTAGAAAATATAAGGGGATTTCATCCATGAAATTGGAAATTTCAGCGTCGATAGTGCAGCGTGCGGGGCTTAGGAGAGCTCAGAAATAAATTTGTCTCTTGGAAATGCTAAAGGGTATTTGTTTTAGTAGACAGTTTTACAAAAGTATAAAATCGAAATTATTTTTGTCACAAGACTTTGGCTTTGAATTCGAATTTGGATTCGTGTCTAATTCTAAACGACGCTCTTCCTTTTTTCCTTTATTTGTTACATTTTTGAAAAGTATCTCTACAGTTCGTTTCCGTGCAAAACGATTAAGAAATCGCCTTTTGCAACATGGCCGAAAACAATTTCCAACGTTTATTATAACAAAGAAGTATGTATTGAAAATGCAATACACATGCCGTTGTGAGATTTAAATATCCAAAATAGAAAAATTTAGATTTTAGAATATTTTTTACACTCTATTCATCTTCATGGGTTTATGAAACTCCTTCATATTAACTTTGTTTGCTCGGCAGCAGAGGTGTGATATTGCATAGGCAATGTAGCAGGCGTTTTGCCTCTGTGTTTGGAGCAAAACTATTCGAGTTGTGTAGATTTCTTGTTTGAATTAATTACATCAAATCTAATCTATTCATTGACTCTTCGGAATAAAAAAACCCGGATTTACCATAAAAGTGACGCCAGTCAATGAATTCGCCGGTTGTAAATTGAAGTTGTATAGGGAGGACATATTTTTGGACATGTATTGTTTCGAGGACATATTTTTTTATCGATAAACAATTAACAGTGTGAAATAAATTTTAAATTCTACAGATACATCCCTGAATAACGAAAAATAAATTATTGAGACTGTTTTTAAAAATAAGTGATTTCGAAAATCAGGATGAGAAGATAAACATGACTGAAGAATAGAAAATACAAACCTGAAGAATTAAATCATACCTCCGATAACGAGGAAGAACGTTGGTTCTATAAATAATTAAATTGTACATGGAAAGCCGGCGATTCCGGAGTTTTATATCTGTTCTGGCAATCCTTTAATGGGATTTGATGTAGGATCGTGCGATATTTTACTGTAGTAATTCGTACTGGGAAGGTGAACGGGTGAAATGATTTATAGATACACATTTCCTATTCCAAAATATAAGTTAATTAAAAACAAGAACGGAATTTTTATAATTTTAAAAGTAATTGTAAAAAAACGTGAAATCTAAGAAAAAAAACGAGCAAAACCTTTTCAAATTTGTTTATAAAGAAAGTAATTATTATTATTATTAAATAAATACCGTGAGATTTCGAACAGCACATACAACTTGCAATACCTCGGTGACAAATAGGCTAAAAATAGCCCATGCAAATCGTTTAACTTATTATTATTATTCATAGATAAAACATTGGATTGAAAATGTTTAACGAAACAGAGAAAACTCCTTGCTTGAGGGAAGATACCCTACTAAACCCAATGGCACTAATGAAAAGATCGAATTTGTTATTAAAGCCAGTCAAATAGGATGTTAGTTTACACGTTGAATTAAAATTTAATCAACATGTGACAGTTATTAAAATAGTTCTAGTGACGTTAGTTTATGGAGCCCTAAGCGTAAAAGTACATAGGTCTCGGACCTAAGACATACTACGAATAATTAGTATTAATCACTTCTATAAGGAAATATTTGCGGAAACTTATAATAATTGTCGACCCCTTGCCTAATAGTCGAAGGTGATATAAGAGCCTACACTCAAAACCATCTTCACAAGACTTTTCTATGATCAAATCCAAGGATTATTGTCTGATGGCGAATGTTGGATGCCACAAATTGGTTTGACCATCGCAACGTAACGTATCAGATTATGGTCGGTCTACCATCCAGCCACGAAATCTCAATTGATTGATTGATACAATAATTTGTGTAGTTTTTCTGTAAGAATAATATCAAGGGAATAAGTATGTTTGAAAAATGGGAAACTTCACAATTCGCTACTTAATGGTTTATCCTAATCCTAATACGTATAATTAGATGTTAAACATGTACCGGCTTACCTTCTAAAAAGAGTCATGTTTTTAAATTCTTTAGGTCACTCTAAATTATTTTGACGATTAACATGTTACGTGTTGCTGGCATTGTATGAATTTACATTTTCTTGCATTGATAATGAGGTGGATATAATCTACAGCTACATATATATATTTATTTTAAAGTCTGTTCTTGGTCCACACAACTCTTTTGAAAGCTTAAGCCCTACGCATGAACATGTAGCAGCTATTACTGTATTAACTATAACTACCACAATGAGAACACTGCTTCGCACTCGACTATGTCTGCTTCTCCAGGGCTCTTAGTCTGTGATTAATTGCATAGTTTTATCACTGACCTTTCACCTTTGTAACGTTAATGCCGGCTTTAAACATCAAACATTACTTTAACATATGATCCCGAGTTATAAATGAAGACTTTCGTAAACACAGGTATTCATTTTATTGTGTACTAAAATAACATGCGGCTGTATATTGTTCGAGTGGGTAAAACTTCACTTCAAACCATATGGTAAGCAGAACTATTTTGATTGGAACAAAACATTTAAATCCCTAGGCCTATAATATAATTGGGATTGATTTGTAACATTATTAAGATATATCAGATACTTGATTACTTCTAAAGTTTTTCCAGAGTTTTAAAACAAGTAAAAATTGTTAAACTGGAAGTACAATAAACACCAGCTAATGCATTGTAATTCAATCAAAAATAACCATAAAGAAATAAGGTTCAATTAAAAGACACCAAAACATTATATTTTTATTGTGTAATAAAACAATAAAGTTGTATATTATTTTGTAATATAAGAAATATTGTTTCAATATAACACGAAGGGAGGAAGAGAGGGAAATATAGTGTCTCAAGACTGGATATCGTCGATATTTTCTCTTTTTCAAGAGATCGGAAGGATAAAGTAAAAGCTTTCTGTATAAAGATAAAGAGCTTTTATAAGGATGTTATTGTTTAGTAAACGTTTTCTAGAGTGTAAAAAATGTATTCAGGAGACTTCTGTCCAACGGGAAACTATTTGTCAAATATGTTGTTATAAAAATCGTGTGGCTTCTACTGTTGTGAGTTCTTCAATATAAATTTATGCCTGATTGAGGGACTATTTTATGTTAGTTATCTAAATAGGCAGACCCTCTGCGTAAGGTGTATTCTGTACTGCCAATTCAATGAGTTATAACATAGCCAAAATAATTTAGTGAATAACAGGATTCGTACCCGTTTCTCTGGGACTATAGAGTCTCACTAACCTATAGACTAAATAATAGACTAAATAATAGTCCCTTAAAAATATTTCTAGATGACAATCGCTATGTAGTCGAGTTTTTGATTAGCTAAGGTTTGTAATTTTTTACATTTTGCTATATTTATATTGCTATATTGGCTATATTTTAAATGCTACGCAAACTAGAATATAGGCTGGATATTTGTGATATACCTGTACAATGTATATATGCTAGTGATCATATTGATACAATTGAAAACGACTCAATCGTCTTATTAGTGGAAAATACATGTTTGATAATAAATCATCTCTATATTAAGTAGACTATTAGATGGATTTCGTTTCCGTTTCTTTGGGTCTTTAACATTTGCTATTGAATACTGAAAGAGTGAGGTTCTTTTAACAAGCATTACCCGTGTTAAGGATTTTTAAAGCACGAAACCAATTTTTGAGGACAGATAGACATATAAGATACATTGCGTCCAGAAATACGATACAGGTTTGTACTCTCATATAATTACCCCCAGAGGGGCTGAATACAGTCACTTGACCTTTGAAAATCCAATGCTTGGTTATAGCATTGACATTACTTTACTTAGTGTGCGGTCATAGCAAATCAAGATACAATTATATCTTGTCCAGATACAAGATCAAGATACAATTATTTAGTTTATGGGATACAATTATTTCTTAAATATGTACACATAACCTATTCAGAAATAAATGTTACATTTTTTATAAATACTCCTTAACTAGCTAACAGATTTCAAGCTAGAACCGATGGTTAGTTAAATGATTGTTTAATTATTTTGAAAAATCAATTCCAATAAAAATTAAAGCCTAAAATCTTGTTAAAAGGTGTTCTAAAATATTTGCCAAAAATTAAACAAAAATTGTTGGATACAAAATTAGAAAAGTCCAACACAAAATAAAGTTTTACTCTTAATAAACCACACGTATTGTTTTGGGAATGAGCCTCTATCATTAGTCTGGACACGCACGTAATAATGACATTAGGAGCTCCAAAACATTAACTGTATCTTACAAAAAACTAGTATAAACTAACTAAATTATTACAAGAATAATGACGAATCGTAGCCTAGGAAACAACCTAACATTCCATTATTAAAATATTTCATCTATAAAATACCACGATGCTAAAAATCGTACTCAGAAGATTATTTGTGTTAGAATACGAGCAGTTATTTTAATTGATTTCGCCCTAGGTTTAAAAGACAGAGTTGGGGGCAAGCCTCGAATATAAGTAAAATTTTATTTTCTTTTCACGAAAAAGCTAATTAAAAATTACCAGAAAAAAAACCAGAAAAACTTTTAGGTTCACATGAATTACAATTACGAATTATTATCAGTACCATTTTAACAATTCTGTACCGTTATATTTTATTAAATTACGAGCAAATAATAACTGCTATATCTATATAAATAAAATTAGAGTTTTGTCTGTACATTGCTCAGAATTATATACTTTTAGGTTATTTTTACGTTTTATACATTAAAGAAGCAGAAACGAGTCTTATCTCAATTTCTGTCTGTCTGTCTGTCCCTTTGTCTGTAACACTCAAGATGGCATTTTACGCAATCTTCTCCGTGAAAACCAGAGTACATATCAAGATCCAAGCCATTTTAATGTATTCACTGGATTGGCGAGAGTGTCTTTAGTGATTTAAATAGAGCCTCACTACTTTGTAAATAAAATTATGGACGTTCAAAAATGCAGTTTTGTGCGATTTTTGTCAAATTTTCGTTCAATTTTTATCACAGAATCGTCTATGAAATAACGAACAGCTGTTCGGATCAAGATTATTTTTTCTAGCTGTCAATGACATGTTTACAAATGCTGTTTACAAATACCGCAACTATTTCGAATCACGTTTTGAAAGCAAATCCCAACCAAGTGAGATTAAAAACGTTTTTCTTACATAACGGATTTAATTAATCGCAAGTGCAATAATAGTGTAACCGCAAATGAAATTAAATAACTAGACATCGTCCAAATCGGAACCAGAAATTCTTTGAGTATAAAATGTTTCTTGAGTTTTGACAACCAGAAAGAAGAAGACCTTGAATCAGTGTTGTATAGGGCTGTGACACTGAAATGATCGTCGCCAATAGCTTACAAAAAATGTTTCCACTCATTGACGGCGCTTCAATGGCGATTGTGTAAAGTGTAAAGTAAAAAATCACAACTGCAGTGGGTGATTGTAACAGAGGTTTAACAGAGGAAGTGCTAAACTCGCTTTTCCAATGTGTCACTTTCTGTTTCTACTCACCGTGTGATGCAATCGCTGGACCATACAGCCAATAAGCTCATAGCTCATATCTTGGGTACGTAAGCCTACATATTTATTCATAACAACCTTTTTGACGACGATCCTTGATACCGGTACTTTTCCATAGAATACATGGCCTACCTACTTAAAAAATAAAATTACAAATGACCAAAACCCCAACATTGTGTGATTTTTGTCACATTTCCTTCTAATGTTAATAGATATACTAATCATTGTTTAGAGAATGCGTAATCTATTAAATAACAAAAAGTTGTTTGGGTAAGGTTGCTTTTTTCAAACTGACACCGATAAGTTTACGCTATAACTTTTTACGAGAAAATCCAAAAGCAAGAGATCAATAACCTCGAAGCTAGATATTAATGTATTTAATTGGTCCGATTTACTGTAATTCTTAGGTAGGTTCTTACGTAGGTACTGGTTCTTTTCCTTAGAACCGGTAGTTTACAAATTAGATATCGTTGGTGTTGCACCTTATTTATTAGAGCCGTCCGTATTCAATTTAAGTGATGTCTTAACTCTGTATAAGTTTTGCTTTTTCTGCCTGGATTCCAAATCTTAGCTTACCCGGTTGCTAAGAAAATGATACAGTAACCTATTTGAGTAAAACATTTGTTGGGCAAACCATCATGAATTGTTTACGCCTTTATATTGTTTATGTATCAATAGTTCGTGGCCTTTGTTGGATTGTTGTATTGTGTTGTTTTGTTGTATGTTGGTAACGCATTAATGTCCATATTTCTCAGTGTTTCACGGAATGGACAAGAGCACCTTTGATACTGAAAATGTCAACCGGAATAAAGTGTTAAATGGTGAGGTTGAGGTAGTACTTTAAATACGTTTAAGTTAACCGATGTGGAAAGTAACTTTCAATATAGGCCTACTTATATTATATTATTATATTATATTATATTATATATTATATTATTATAGGGCTACGCTTCATGGATCTATAAAACATTTTTAAGTTTAATCATTGGACATATGGACCAACACGATCCGGGCGACATTTAATTGCGAAGCATTTATTTTGGCTTGAACTGTCAGATACTGTATTTGCGAAGGTTTATATATAATAGTTTTGCCAGCATATCTGCAAATATGCAAACTAATTGCTGCTCTTGATCTTAATATAAGAAGGTTTCAACTGACTACTATAAGATCCCCGTGCGTAGAACGGGCACACAGCTAGTATATAATAATAGATTGGTTTAAAAATGTACTAATTAGGTTTGACCTTACAGGGTGGAATTATTTTATATGATAAAAACGTATATTTTCAGAGCAGGTCACACTTGCATCACACTACACGGGCATTGTTATCACTAATGACAAGAGTGAGACGCAAGTGAGTCAATGAGGTCTTTCATGTCACTCACACTGCCTACATACACAGTGTGACATTAAATATCCAAGAACCCACCAACATGATTAAAATACAACGCAAACCTTAGTAGATCCTTGAATTTTACAACTAAAACAACTGAAAGAGTGAGATGGATTAAATCTGTTGTACGACCTGCATGTGAATTTTTATTGCTAGGGTATAAACAAATTACATGACTATCGATGCATTACGTTTCAATTGTTGGATGCAGATTTTTTTCATGAGAAGGGTCAATCATAGTTCGGAAAAATTTAGGAGTGATTCGTAGTTTAATTTGGGTCATGGACGAAGAGATTGCCTGATGAATATTTTTGTGTAGTATCAATATTTTCTGTGGCATTGAATAACATTGAAAAGGTGTCATTCTTGAAATAGACCTTTTGATATTACATAAAAACTCGAAGTAAAAACCTTGAACTAAAGTGATGTTTTAGTTAATTATACATCTCGCAGTTTTGCTGTACGAATATAAAATGCCAGTATACTAATTAATAGGAAATATATGAATAGATTTGTTACATGTACCATAAAATTAACATAACCATTAATTCTTTCAGTCTTTTCATAAATTGCTTTACCTATATAAAATAATAGACAACTAGATGCGTAACATGATTGAAAATATACCTTAGGAATCCATACTTTTAACTTTTCCAATCCAGTAGGCAGAGTAAAGAGTAGTATAACATTGGTCAATGGTTAGTTTATAAAATAAATACACGTGTTCTATGGAAGACATTTCAGTTGACCGAGTACTGTCATGTGAGCTGTCACTAACAGCCGCTCAAAGCTCTTTCAACATCCATCTTTGTGTTAGGTAGTTTAGAGTGTACAAACAACATGTAAACACATGAACAAATTTGAAAATGAAAATAGCTTTGATACATTTGTTTTCTTATCGGATATTAGTCGGATCCTGGTAGGAATAATTCTTTCGGATTTCATAATATTTACTACATACGGTTTATTATTCTTTGGGGTTCGTTATGTGCAAATATCTGTTTTACTATTAAAATGCACGTTTCAATCTCAAAATACTACATTTATTTACCAACTAGATGATAAGTTCGTTCATATATGTACATTATTATCAAATTTTCAATAAATTTCTGTTAAGTTGACGATAGTTTATGATGACACCACATGCAGAGAAATTCCTCACAGATCTTATTCAACATAGAGTATTCAGCTAATGTTATTGACTACTTGATTGATGTATTGACCAGACCTGATCCTCGTAAAATAACACATACTAATCCATGTACATAATTGACTTGGTTGACCTCTTTTCCATATCGGATAAATTATTGCCTGGGTTTACCTGACTAGACCGATTTCATGCCTTACTATCAGCTTTGACAGTTCATCGCAGCATGCCGAGAACTAAGCAAAAAATAGTACATCACTTCAAAGCAACCTTTAAAGGTTATTGACCACGGTACTGATTTATATACCAGAAGTGACACTCGTATAATACTGATTTATGAACATAATTCACTACGTTGATCAACTTCTGATGTTGGATTAATACTTATTACTTTGGTTCATCTGGCTAACTACGGCATTAGCTTTAGAAAGTGCAAAACAGCACGCAAATAACTACGAAAAACTTTACTTTAAGGCAACCATTGATTGCAATTTAATATTGTACTTTTTCCTGTCTGACATTTAAATCCTATTTTCTATAGTAAAGTAAAGTTGGTTGCGTCTAGCTATTAATTGTTTACCGTTTTAGACTTGTTTTCGATGCAAAAAGAAATGATAAAATAGCTTAATGACTAAAAACATCTGATGACAAATAAAGGTATGACTTAGTTATGGGAAATTAAGTCTTTTAAGTATTCAAATTATGACAATATCAAATAATTAGTTTTTGAAGACTGCTGACAAAGAAAATCATTGTAAAATTAGTTTTATGTATGATTGTTATAAAAAGTATAATAATGAAATAACTTTAGAACTCCACCGAAAACTTTGAATGCTCTGAAAGCAAATCTGTAAAAAAAAACTACATGTCACCTTTTAGACTAATTGTATACAGTTTCATTTTGCAAATAAATGAGGTTAGGGTCTTTAGTGTACCTTGTTGTTAAAAGAAGTGGTTTTAGATTAATTTCCTACAACAATAAATCCTTTGTTGTATTTTTGTTACACCAATTTCAGTCTCTAAATTATTCTATTAGGTCTTACATACGTCACTTTCAGAATATGAATGTTCGTTATCAATTATTTAGTTGTTTAGCTGATCGCCCTTATAATTTTCCACGGCCAGCTAGTAAAAGTAGTGCCCATGTAGCTCTACTATCCTAACCAGATGACTGAATACCGTGAAAGAGGGAATAAAAGTACGAGAGAAAAGATATTAGAGTACATTGCCGTTCCATTCGGAGCGTATCTTAAAGCGAGGCAGTTCCATTAGAAATATGAAAAGATGCATTAGGCATCTCGTGCTCTCTTAAAGTTCTTATATGAATGTAGATCTTTATGAAAAATCGCAGTTCTAGGTAATACATATTTATGTAATGTGAAAAATAAAAATTCAGTAGTTATAGTACAGTTTCAGTTAAAACAAAGGTTAGCATTTACTTGCAGTATCACTTTTATTGACAAGGCTATTGATTTCAGACAACAATAGAAGGTATTATCCATCCCCTTGTACACCCTGATTTATAGCATGAATAGTATAAATTACTACAATTTATATTGGTAAATCAATTAGTTAATGACATGAATCTATATAAGTGTTCTCATACAACCATCATGGTTTAATTTAGCAAACATGGTTTTATTCTAGACTTAGATTCATGAATAGGTAAATCTCACATTTAGAACACCTGCAGTTGTGATTACAGATTACAATATGTCACTCATATCCCTCAAAACGTAGTAATTGAAGTTTCTGCCGCCAGACGGAGCTTAAGTGTTCAATTTGCGTAATTTCAGCGTCACATACCGCTTTAATTTGCCAAATTGTTGCTTGTTAAGTCGATCTTTGCTCAACCAATTACATTTGATGTTTGTATAATCACCTCCGATAATGATACTGACTGTACACTTTGGTTTGAATTTGGTTCACAGTAAACTAAAAAAAACATGTAACCTAAATAATAGTTATCTATTTATATTTAAGATATGCCTCACAAGTGTATCAGATAATGATAGGGCTATCCGCAAATTTTAGTTAAGATATTAACTTATTAATTAATTATTAAAAACTCAAGCTACAAGCCCAGAATACAGTTGCAAGGTCGAAAGTGTTGTTGGAGTACATTACACTTAAGAACATCCCTACCCAAAACTCCCAAAAGAAAACTTTCTAATCCATCTATTCTGATTTGGACAATGATTGATGTTGGGTTTCTTTAATTTTACATACTCGAAAAATAGTGACTAATAACTGTTTAACTTGAAACAGTTATAGAGGAAACGATTATTGAGGAAATAAGTTAGACAGAATAAATTTGTTAAATCAATTAAAATTGGTCTGAAAGTATATCAAACAAAAAAACCTACAAAACCCTAAAACACCCTTTGCAACAATCCCCTTAACTAATTCACCCCTTAAAAACCCGTTGGAAGGTAGGGATTGTTAACACTTGTTTTTATTTGATCATTGTAAAACTTGGTATGGTACTCGTGAAGCATGTTGGAGGAACTATTTCCCAAAATTCACTTTAACTGCTGCGAGTGCACAAAAGGAGAACTCATTAGGACATCAATAATATTAGACGCATACACTTTTGTTGCAAAAATTGTAAATAAAATAGAGGAAGATTTTAAAAGGTAAAATTGGAGCTGATCATTCAACCATCAGGACTTGTTCTTAGATTTGACCAAAATAATGATTGGACTGAACAATTCCCTCCTATTGAAGAAAAAATTATAATTTCCACAAGATTAAACTTGAGTGTTTTAAGTGCTTAAACGTGCAATTTATAATATAAATTACCCAGAGGTCTGAGAATAAGAGGTTAAATTTAGCATAAAAACGAACATCTCCGTCACATGATGAAGTGAGCAATGCTGCCAACTTTGGCCACGAAATTTGCCACGACAAAGTACTTCCTACCACGACACATTTGTTGTTTAAAGTAAGATACAATGTATCATTTCTGAAAAAAAGTTATAATTTTCTTTTCCACACACTGTTGCTTATCTACATGTTACTTTTTGGGAATAGCTTAAACCTGTTAATTGGTTGGAGTTTTATATTAGGTATAATGTATGTCATTTGTAGGTTGATTTTTTCCAGTGTGGTCATGGTTTTTTTTAGGTTGTATTATCGAATGTAGTAACGCTTGTAAGGAGTCGGATCTGTAGGTCTATAAATTTAACCATAGAAAAAAATAATGAAACTTTATAACAACAGTTATACTTCTCTGTGAAGAATTCTAGTTGGAATGAAAAAAGTCCAACAATGTTTTTTTAGAAAAGTAATTTAACTTTTAAAGACAATTTGAAAGTAGATTTCATTAACACAAGTAATCAAATAGTACAAATAAATGCAAAGCTTACATGACTGGCAGCTCTAAATATGTTAAGGATGAAATAAATGTACTATGAGACTGCAGTACATAAAAAAACATCTTGCTCGACAATATAAAAGCCAATACAGTAGTAAATTGCTGGGTAGTTATATCAACACTGATTTGAGAGCTGTCTAGAAAGTTTCCTGAATAGTTAATGAGATGTTTTCATTCGGGGACTGGGATATTCGTAACTTATTAGCCCATTTTGTTTTTATATAGAAAAATATGAAAAGAGATAAAGCAAGAAATTGTCAAATCTAACTTTAAGAAAAAGTAGAGATTACAATGGCAGGCCATGTTTCTCAATTCATCTTCATTTCTCTGCAGAGAACCGCCTGTGGCTGAGTAAATGGCGAAATAAGTGACATTACTGAAACCCAAGGAAACTCGATCTCATCTATGATGCTTTGGGCGTTTGGAACGTAAGTTATTTTTGTTATTGAAGCGTGTTGTGCCTTCATAATTTTCATATTGTGGGACGACTTTTTCCCAAAATGGAAATAAAAATATTTAAATGGGAATAAACGAACATGATTGAAAATAGCAATTCAATTTACTTCAACATGAACTACTCATATTGTATTGTCAACTTATTTTATTATATTTTTTATAATCACAAAACTTTAGGCCTAATCTCTGTTGTTCAATGAATAATTATTGTGAATTAACTTAGTTATTTTAATCCGCAAAATAACAGTGTATCAGGGTAAAGGGGGGCTTTCTGAAATTTTACGTAAGGAATACTGTCATATCCTAATATATGAAACTAATTGAAAAAATAAAATGGATTGTGTTAAATATAAAATTCTTAAAAGACGTACAGTAAAACGTTTTACCAATACAAAGATGGTATTTAAAACAGAAATAGAGGCCGAATAATAAAGCATTTTTTGCGTTAAAACTAATCCAAAACTTGGTGTACACTTTAAGTCCAGTAAACGTTATAACAAAAAGAATATCACACATATTTTAGTCTGATCGGTAAACTATTTCGAAACTACCGTATGATTGATATAGTAATTTGTCTGTATAGAAACACAGGTTAAAAGGGGACTTGGCTTAAAATACCTACATATGTATGGCTGCCATTTAATAAAAAAAGTATTAAAGTATGAAAAGTATAGAAAATAGGCTACTGGGTAAAAAAAGAAACAAAAAACCATTGTGTATATAGCTGTATACAAACATTTTAATCTACATAATGGAGGAAGGTGTAGTTAATATACTTTTTCACTTGTGCAGGAGTAATGCTTTATTTCTCTCAATGATGGATAAAAACGTAACGTGTTAACTTGGCACTTTGAAATGCATAATACCCTTGTATGTTCTAAAGCGCTAACACACTAGGTATGTTTGGGGTAGTAATTAATCAACTTCACATATGGCAAATCAGATCCACCTCTAAACCAGTGCTCGTGTCCATAGCTCCGTAAATCAGAGAACACGAATACAAGTCCGTTAATACAGCCTTAACATGCCGGCAATTACGGTGTTCAGGCTCCTTTTTTTTATTATTTTCCAATTCTGTAATTCGAACTAGTTCATTTTACGGTTGTTAGTGTAGAGTTGGTTTGAATGGTTTATTAAGGGGTTGTGTTAAAATTATAAGATTGAATATATCAACAACGCTCAATTTAAGTTAGATATGTACGCGTTTCGCGATTACATCATTGTCTGCTGGAATTAGGAAAGTTCTCCAGCCAGTAGTGTCAGTGTCGTCATAAAGTTTTTACAATTCAATTCATTTTTTTAATACAGCTGCACCCTTTTGGAGCGTATTCTATGCTGAATATGTCTGAAGGATGAGTGTAAAACGAAGTAATACTCCCGCCGCAGCAAACCTGCAGACTATGCGGATTTTAACTTGTCTGATTATATTTTTACAACATTTCCATAAATGAGACATATTTATTCCCAATTTAAAAAACATTAGATTTGAATAGTGCTTAGGTTTGCTGCTACGGGGAAGGTAAAAAGCGTTGTTTGACCAAACGCCAAAATAAGTTTGCAAAATTTTACCAACATATATCCATAAACAAGTAAACTACAACAGTTTTATTTTCTCCGTAAGAGTTTTAAATTAAAACTTTTTTTTAATTTTCTCCGTAACTATTAGGCAAACAACAATGCTTCAATATACTAAATTATTTCTTTTTTAAGCTCTACAAAATGGTTGGAAAAGAAATTCCAAAATTTTAGGGTTTCAGGGTAAAAAATGGGAGAACCCCATAAGCCCCCCCCATAAGCCCCCGTTCCCATGGTCCGATCATGCCGGTTCGCGAACTCATTCGAATAAATGTAGGTTTACACGTAAATCGGTCCTGGGTACAGGTCTTACAATGAGAGCTACGGTAATAGCTTATTCCCCATATGTGTCGCTAAAATGACCTGTGTTGCTTTGTTACTGACTAAGACCAGCTGTGTTTTAGCAAGATCCCGATGATTAAAGATAGCTGAGTCCAGTTACGAACGATCAAACTTTATCGTCTCTTTTCAGAATCGAACCTATGGTGAATAATTTTGAAATATTCTGTTGATTCATGGTGAAAAATAACAGCGTGACGGATAGTCTAATAGATAATCTAGACGATCTGACAGATAGTCTAATACATGCTTTATGATTTGGTAAAATCATTTCCATTTCTAAGTGAGAGCTCAATTACAACGAAAGGCAATAAACCCATCATAGTAGGATGTGACGTTTTAAATCAAATATTGGTTGACTTTCAGCACATTTTTATTTGAATCCAGAGCACACTCGCAACGACTATAACTCCAAATTTAACTATACTTTTTATATCTAGATAAAAAGGTTACATTCGTTTAAATGCCGTTTTACCAGATGAACAATGAACTAGCTATGCAATGAAATGAATTTCTTTAATTTTACGTGAAAAATACAGTGGTTTTAAATTTAATATGTTTGTTTTACTGTAAACTAGATATTTTACTTTCAGATGCAATGCTTTTCACATAGTAACCAAAATAAAAGTCATGTGGAAAACATTAGTGTTGAATGTAATAATATCCTATGATCAAACTATTTTCTATTATTATGAGCAAATCTAGAATCAATCATACAGTCCAACGCATTGTTCGGTTAGGTCAATTTAAATCATTTGTTTAGTTAGTTTTTGATTATCAGGCATTAGTAGGTCATATATAACACCATATTACGCTTATTCTTAAGATTACACGTTAGTTTATTAAATGCTAAAGAATTATCAGTCACTTTATTTGTCAGTTACTTTCCTTACCTTTATTTTTGTACATATCAACCCCGTATCCCCTCTATAAAGTCAATACCGAGAATGAGCAAGTGAGTGGGTTGACGAAAAAGAGAGTATTAGAGTGCATGTCTGTGACATTTTGAGCGTGTTTTAAACCGAGGCTGTCCCATTACAAAAATGAAAAGATACGTTCTTCTTTTGGGATCTTGAGCTCTCTTCAAGTTCTTGGTAAAACTGTAGAGAGCGTGTAAGAGTTTCTAATGCGATTACGATATAGATTTAAAACGACTTCATTAATCGGTTTTAAAATATAATGTTTATATCTACTCCACCTAGCAAATAATTTAATTAATGGTTAAGTTAATTAAATGTCCACTTTTTTCATTTAGGTTTTAATCTAATACATATTCAGTTGAGCTTGCTAAGCTAAATTACTTATTGCACACTGCACAACTCCACCTTCGTCTTTGAAAGATTAAGTTTTATGAATTTTATTTAAATACCTTCTTGATCAGCATTGTACGTGTTATTAAATTTTAGGAAAGAAATAAAAGTCTTATATCACTTAAAATTAAGTGTTATAAGAAGTTTATTTTATTTACTTTCCGTAAATTTTATTTATAGGCCTACTTATTTTATTATTACGGTAATTTATATTTATAGTCGTTGATGAATTTACGCGTTATCAAAATGACTAATGAATAGATCCCTTGATAACGATAACATATTTTTTTTTTTTTTTGTCCTAGGACGCTAGGCACGAGCCTGGGATTGTTTTTCACATTACTTCAGGCTAGACCTAGGGGTTAAGGCATTATCACTTAGATAAATCCATTGGTGACTTGGCGGGAATCGAACCCGGGACCTCAGGGACTGAAGTCCCGCGCTCTAACCACTACGCCAGCTCACTCCCCAACGATAACATATTATGTAGACATAAAATAAATAATATCGTTAGGCACATTAAAAAACGTTTACAATGACATTGTAGTAAATGCTGACCTTTTATTTAGTGAAAATGCAACCGATTTAAAAACCTATATCCAGTAGTCACCTAACTAATATTGTATATACTTTTGAAAAATAAGTAAAACCACGTAGAATTTTAAAAATCGATTGAAAATATTCGTGTTAAATCTTCGCAGATCCGTCTGTGAACAACTCGTGCGTTATTCCACCATGTGTAAGGCTGACAGAGCGTTTTCATCCGTGGAAGCGGTTTTTGGAAAAGCTTTAGAAATTGTCCCATTCTTCAGCTGTAACGTGAGTGCAGCACTACTGGCGTTTTACACTAACCACACACATACGTGCCTTTTTCATTGTAATTTAGAATAATACGAGTTAGTGAAGCACTTTGATGGGAAATAAATTAAACTGACTCATTTTTGAAAACAACGCTAAAAAACTAACTGTTGAAAAAAAAAACTTAATAACTTTTAGAGCGATAACTTGAGGTCCACATAATTTAAGTGTCTTGAGGGTTTTATCAATATGTGTGTACTTTAAAAATATCCAAAATGTAGTAATGCATTAAATAATTTTTTCGATCCCATACTTGATGGCAAATTAGGTCTTCCGACAATATTAGCCATTAAAGTTTTGTGAATGGTTTTTTTTTACATTTATGAACGACTCTACTGCATGACCGAGCTCATTAAACATGGAACTCAGCGGATGTAATCGGACACTTGACTGATTTATGGACTAGGTTTAACCTGAGATCGTAAAATAGTACTCTCTGTACATAGCTAGATTGACCAGTATAAAATGCACCTATCTTTTTTCTATCCAGGGTGTTTCACAAAGTCCGGTAAATGATTCTGTGGGTCAAAATAAGAAAACCCATGAATGATATACTTCTCTTTTTAAGAATTAAAATGGCTGCCACACTATAATTTTGGATTGGACCAAGTTAGTTTTTCTCAAACATAAGTCACTTCTACCTTAATATACACACCGAGTTGAATAAGGATTGGTTTAAAAATTTAAGGATTACAAATGATCATGTAAAAAAAATAAATGGCTTACATCTGGCCAACAAAGTGAATTTGGGAAAAAAATCATGATTTTTCTTATTTTTCTCTTTATTTTGACCAATGTTACCATTTCCCGAAGCTGCTGTTTACTAACGGGACTCCCTGTATTTGGACAGCCTTGTTGTACAAGAGCTTAAATAAGTTATTTCACGTTGTATATAGTTTAAGTAGGTTAATGACAAGAGTTGTTTTACACACAATTGTACATCATTGAAAAACGCTTGCTGAATAAAGAACTTCTATTATTATTATTGTAATTTATTAAGTGATATGAATTTGTTAAATCGAGTTAAGTACCGTAAATCTGTTTTTGTGAACAACTCGTGCGTTATTCCACCTATAAGGCTGACTGAGCGTTTTCATCTGTGGAAGCGGTTTTTGAAATAGCTTTTGAAATTGTTCCATTTCTCAACTGTAACACGTGTGTTGTAGACACCTCGTCGATGTTTTAGTCGAGTAAATGTGTGCTTGTATGGTGATTTGTGATCAAACTAAATTGTATTATACATAAAGTAACTTCACAAACTATTTTTCATGTAACCTCTCAAAGCGACTTCCAGGTTGTTTTCTATTTAGTATGTAGCTGTGTAAGTGAGCTCAATCATAGTATATTACGATTGTGTTACTATAGGCTTACCATCGATATGTCGAACTATAGACATGAATACCTCAATAAGCTGCAACCGAATAAATCAACCGATAAGTAATTCCAATACATGGGATAGCTTACAGTTGAAGTTTACATCTGACCTTTACTCCCTGAGGAGTAAAAAGGTATTGTACTCCCTAGGGAGTAAACGAGCCATTTTAGACCCACAACGCATGAATTAAAGACTGCTGATTTGCTGAAGTACGACAACAATATATATAAACATACTGCACCCATGAGACATTTGCACCTCGTAAGGATAATTTGCATTGTTAGCAAGACTGACAAGAGTGTGGTAAGACGAGATGAGTGTTGAATTAACGAGGACTTTTATGTAGCCGCAGCCTACATACTTCCTACACCGTGTGTTGGGTCAAGGTTGTATAAATAGGAAGGAAGTGGTGCAAACTGAAATAATTGCTCCCTGTGTGAGGTTTATTTTGACGTTAATTCTCATTTTAAATTCAATAAAAGCCTTTTTAAAGCTAATAGACGGATTTTAATTAACAGAAGTTGGGACTAGGACTAGAGTCAAATTGTCCTACTTCGACCCCGACTTGTATAATATTCTTCCGATATAGTAAATCAGTGTAGAACCATGAATATTTCCATAAAATACCCCGGCCGCAGCAAACATGCAGGATAAAACAATTTTAATTTGCCTCATTAGAATTTAACCTAAAATGCCCTTAAACATATCAGATTTATTATATATTTAAATAATAATTGACTTGATGATTACTTTGGTTTGATGCAACGGGGGAAGTAATAAAGTGAGTGTTTTAGTGCTAATATATTAGTACGTAATGAATACAATTTTAAAATTGTAACGGATGTTTTTAGCATCTGGGGACGAAGAAATTCTGCCCGGGTCTTGGCTTTACCAAGAACGAGACCTACGGTAATAGCTTATCCCCATACAAGGGAAATTCACGATATTGTACTGATGAGTGCTAACTACTAACATGCACAGATGGAAACATTGAAAATAAGTACTTTTGGCTGTGTTGGCTGCTTAAACGGATGGTTACACTAAAAGTATGTAAATATAGGTGCTTAAGAGGGTGTTAATTTGAACCTAACCAGCACAATGAGAACACAGCTTTGCACTTAGGTATGGCTGCTACCCCTGTATTCATAGAGGGTGATTAACTGTGCATTTACTGCCTTGACCTCTCGACTTACAGTCAGCCTGTAACATTGTAGACATAACTAATATGTTAAATCAATCTATATATTAATAGGCAAGCATGTTTCTTTAAAACCTTTTTTCTCAGCTCTTGTGCATCGTAGGGAAAATCTACGCATACTGTTAAAAAGGTATTTTCCTGTAGGTGTGCAGAATTTCTTTATAAATTAAAATAGGCTAAAAAACACAAAAAATTATTTTAAAATTTTACAAAATTAACATGGGACTTATGGGTTGCCATGTTCGTGACAAAATAACAACGAAATAACCAAAAAATCAAAACAAATGGAAGAAATTCCAATGACATGTTTTATTTACAGCGTGTGATGTAAATAGTCTGCACATTAGATATTTTGGTCGAGTTCTCGACCACTGGACGACCTCTAGTATGAAGTTAATGCTTAAAGAACTTTTTTCATGAAAAGTGTCTTTAGAAGGCACATTTATTCCACTAAAGCATCGTCAATGTGTCTGCAACATCCATGTAACAATAGAGAATCGTACGATTTCATAACATACTTGAAAAACCACCTCCAAGCTAGAAATCCTCTAGTCTTACACTATGTGAAATTACGCACGAGTGAAGAATAAGAAATTAACAGATTCTATACCCAAGCATATTATGTAATAAACCCGTGTATAAGCCCCGTATGTATAAGCCCGTGTAATACATGTTTGAGGTATTATAAATAATCCTTCAGGAAATATAGAGTTTCAATCCGCATTTATTAGTTTGTTAGTTGTGCAGTAAACAGAAATATTAAAAACATATCATTTTTCAACCTGTAAACATTAAAACTTAATGTTATAAGAGAATACAACACTTAAAACACCTAACTTGCTTCGATCAATACTGAATGAATTGCAGTAAAAAGCATGCAGGGTTTTTTATGAGTTTTCGCTAAAAAGGGACGAGGATTGCATTTTCCTCTTTAAAACTCGTTCTTTCTTCTCATCTCAACAAGGTTGGCAAACATACGAGGTTCGATTTACTTTAGGAACGGCATTTTTCAATGAAAAGCTTCAGTGTGCTTAGCATGTGACCTGTACGTACTTTAGGTTTGATGGTTTATTTCCTTGACTGTTTTGTATAGATAATGTTTTCTCTGGTTAAATCATTATGTTATTATTTATTGTATTGTATACTCCCTAAACTGGAAATATATCGATGGAAGGTATTGCGATTATTTACTGACTATCTATTTCATTTTGAGTTTACCACAACTGTTTTTAAGGAATCGAACTCAACGCAATTCAAGGTGGGATTTAAGGCGTTGTTGGAATAATTTATATGAAAACTAAAAGTTATCGTTTAACACATATAGGGCGGGTTTCTGAGTCAGGGATTTATAAGTCCAGAACTAGGCTAGTCATGGATTAAAATTAGTCATGTACTAAAAATTCACTTTCTGAGTCAAGGATTAAGGACACACGGACTAATTTAAAGCGGGTACTTAGTTTAGTCGGAGATTAAAAGAGCTCATGATTTTCAAGGGAAATGTAGGGTAACTTGTGCCGCCATGCTGGCAACACTGTCAGTTTGATGTGCGCACAGCTGACTGCTCTGAAAAAATAAACAAACGACGATCTCAGTCAAACACCTTGGTTTTGAGGGTTATTTTTGTTTTAATTCATTTATCGTTGTAATATATTTTATTATTGTTATAAACTAGTTATATCGTAAAACTTTAAAGGTGTTTTAAAGGTAGGATTGGTGTTTCATCCTATTTCTTTTGGCTGCACTTTACGTCCTACACTCCTTCAAATTAAAATATCGGTTATTCGATTGTTTCATTCGATATATTGTTTGGATTTGTTAGGTTAGGTTAACCTTACGTAACTAACCAAACGATATAACTTATCGAATAATCAATATATCGATCGATATTTTCATTCCAATGAGTGTAGGATGTAAAGTAAAGTGCACCCACTTACTGGCCTACCCTAGCCTTTTTTTAAAAAAACTTGTCGACCAGACTAATGAAATAATCTAAATATCGAATAATCAATTATTTCATTCGGTTGTTCTTGACAACAGATAAGTTACGGAAGTCTCTTTACACACTGTCTAACTTACTTAAACTACTCTAAACTAAGTTTAGCTTTTCATCAGCACCAATCCTTGTTCTCCCAATCACCTTAAAATATTTTCTATAAGACGTGTTTAAACTGTTGCTAGACACCAAAACTAACTTTCTCAAATGACATTTTTGTTGTCAAGGCTTCCTTTGACCCCTACAATTTCATATATATCAGCAATAACCTCTACCATTTAACTTAGGGGACCAGTGGGAATTAGAGATTTTGGGTGGGGGTTAAAGCTCTTGATGTAGTCTTTCCTCAGTTCACGGCATATTGCCAATGCCACTTTAGGCACATAGCGGCATGCCGATGATTCTGAAATATTAGTTAGATCGCCGGCTTCCCGCAAAAGTGTTCCACTTGCAAAAAAGCGCAACGCTACCAACACTTTCTTCCACAAAGGTAACCTAGTTCCCCTTGTGGAAGTGCCTTCCAAACTAGGCCTTATCAATTCAATAAGTTCTATCACAGAGTTTTTTGAAAATCTATATCTATCCTTGAATTCATCCTCACTTAAGTCATCAAATGGATTGTTTTTCCGCTCACGACGAATTCGCGGCCCACGAAAACGGTAAAAATCATGATAATCAATGTAATCCATAATCACATTAAACTTTAACACACAAAAATGGCTTAGGTTAAAAGTGGACGACTAAAATTAATCCTACCCCTAGGCAGGATTAAAATCTAGTATGTTTTAGTCCGTGGACTAAAGCATAATTTCTTTAGTCCAGACTTAAAAACTAGTTCTTGACTAAGATTAGTCGCTGACTTATAAGTACTCGAATCAGAAAGACATTTTTCTTAGTCCAGTACTAAAATGAGCTTTAGTCTAAGACTAGCACTAATACCTGAATCAGAAACCCGCCCATAGTGTTTTATCCCACAATCTCAATTACCTAACACATTAAGAATGAAGTAAGTAGTAGGCTTATGTAATTTTAATTTAATTTAATGTCATTCTGGAAATTGTTGTCACAAGTTTGAAAAAAGGGTTTAAAGATTGTTTGTTAGAGCAATACAAGTTTTTTATTTTAAGTACATGCGGTTTTTAAACTTGTCTGAGAAATACAAACAACCTTAAATATTCAGTAGAATACACTTTCTACTTAGTTTAAAAGCAAAAGCGTTTGTAGTAAAAGGTTAATATATGAAGGAAGATATAAGAGTGCATTTTAGTTACATTTCGAGCGTATTTCAAAACGAGGCTGTCCCATTACAAACATGAAAAGATGCATCAAGAAAATAAGCTTTTTTTATATCTTGGGTACTTTTCAGAAAACTGTTTTTAAACAAATAATTTTAGTTCTCAAACATTTTTTGTAACGTAGCATAGATTAATAAACGTGATTGAATTCAACCAACATTAAATTGATTGATTGAGTGAGAGATTTTGACATTGCAAATAGATGTTTACAATTACAACTCGTACATTTTAGCGAATTTCCCATTTAGAGAATAAGCTATTACCACAGGTCTCATGGTAAGATCTAGACCCGGGACCGATTTACTTTTTCATTTTGAGGTCCTTAGAGGCCAAAAACACCATCCATCCGTTCAATAAATGATCTGATTTTAATGAAATTTGGTACAAACGTGTAAACCTACGTTTATTCGAACGAGTTTGCGAACCAGCATGATCGGACTATGGGAACGGGGGTTTATGGGGGGTTTTATGGGGTAAAAATTTGTTTTTCCAATTTTTTACCCTAAAAACACAAAAATTTCACAATTTCCTTCCAACCATATTGTTTATGGATAAATTTTTATCAAATCTTTTCCATTTTATAAATTTTATAAGCTATCAATATTTCAATAAAATCACACCTCAATACATTCCCTGGAGCAGTAAACCTAAGTACTCATTAAAATTAATGTTATTTTAATAGGAAATAAATCTGACAATTTTAATGGTATATTTGAGTAGAAATCCAGCCAGGTAAATGGAAATTTGCTTAGTCTGCAGGTTTGCTGTGGTGGTGGTATTATCCTCCTTGAAATGTTATAGGGAGGTATTATTTTATTATTTGGGATTTTTGAGTGAAATAAATGCAGCTAATAGGATGCATGTGTTACCAGCTGCCAGTAATATGATTTTGATGGTCGTTTACATATTTTTAAGCCTCACAATACGTTAATGCTTGACAATCCAGTGTAAAATGACAAAACGATTCCAGCGTCAATTCATCAACGGATATGAAAAACTCATCAGGGCGCTACCATTGATTTAAAACATGAGTGTTGCAGCTAATTGCATTTAGATGGCATTTTCCTAAATTTTATCAAAATTGATAAAGTATTGCAGTTAGTAAAGTATATAGTAAGTTTCAGTGATTGACGAAATGGAAAAAATTGTGACAAAACTGGCTTAGGCTCGTCCTCCACTCATCTCCCCACATACTTGGCTTAAAATACCTACTTTGTATGGTCGCCATATAATAAGAAAGTATTACAAAAATATGTTATTACTAAATCGAGCCTAAAGTATTTAACAAGCTTTCGAGCCTTGATTATAAAAAATCCGTAGACTACTTGCCATAAACCGAAAGAAGGGGATTCTGTAAAAAAAATATATGTAGTACAATAAAACTATCTTTACCAACGAGAAATGTTGTGAATCAGGGGGTGGACTATTTTTATTTTGCAATATGTGTATTTTATTTTTTCTTCACAGAAATTGGACGTAGATTAGAAGATACTCAATGTTAGATTAGAGAAACAAAGTTTGCTGTCTGAGGTTCCAGTGTTTAACATATTTCGTCTTTTTAAATATCATATAAGCCAGTAGGGTTTTTAAGAACCTCCCCACTACATGACCGTGTTCATACAACATGGAGAGCTCAGCTGATGTTATTGATTAGTTGACTGATATATGGACCAGACCTTGCCCTCGTAAAACACTGATCTCTGTACATAATTGACTAGGAAGAGCTAAATCCTTCGGCGGGAAATACTGAACCTGATATTTGGTTGCCTTCTTAACAGATTTACAGTTCAGTTTACACTTACAGTATTCCATAAGAAGAATTTGTAATTTGAACTACAGATATCAATAGTATCAAAATGATAATTTCGAAAAAAAGAAAGTTCAAAGTTCTGCTATGTTTTTATGGTTTTGGGAGTTTACATTTCATTAAATTAATGTTTGTTCACTACAAACATTCTTCTAGTAATATGTGGAATTCACATAGTTCACCTTTCGTCCTTAATAATACAAATATGGGAATAAACCTGGTTTGATTGACATCATGTATACAACAACGAAACACAAAAGAGGACATGAAAGCGTTATATTAAAAGGAAATGCGGGGGCAAGTAAATAGAGATGAAAAATGAGAACATTTCTGCTACATTCTAAGCGTATCTTATAGTGAAGCTGTTCCATTAGACGTATAAAAAGGTGAATCAAGAACTCACACTTTTATTTGGTAAACATTTTTTGACATACACATGTCCATACTAAGATCTGATGTGGATTTACAAGCAATTTTCATTTACAAAGTTACCAACCTACTTCGGGTATAATAGTTATTGCATTTCAAAATGATCAAACTCGGTCGTTGAAAAATCTCAATATTCTTATAAGGTGAATGTTAAATTTATTCATACAATATTTCAAACACTTTATAGCTGTATGTTAGATGTAATTAAATTTCCAAACTGACGGATGGTGTAATTGATGTATATAGTAATATGAGTCCTCATCCTGTCTATTTAATAGAATTAGCTGATTTTATTTTTCAGTAGTGGCATTAACTGTTTTCTCAAATAGTCAAAGGCAATGAGTGGTATTCTAGTAACAGATGATAACATTTTGTTTACACTAATAATACTATTATGGTTACTATTTTCTCCTATTTTGACTTTAGTAGAAAACCCCGATTAGTTATAAACTAAATAATATTTGTTATACATAGTCAAAGAGTAATAGTCTTCATGATTATTTAAAAACGTAATTGCGGTTTCGAAATTAATAAACTACACTGCAAGGAGATCTTCGTCGTTTTGCAAACCCACACTTTTCCTACAGCAAAATTTAATTATTATCATGTACCCAGAAAAATATTATCTATATTTGTTAATTTCTATCGAATTTCCTCACAATTGTTTTACTTTTATATTGATTTAATATTATGAATACATTTTCGGGCGTAGTGAAATTTGTACGTTAGGTGGAGAAGATAAAACACTGTTGCAAGAAATACGACACAGGTTTGTACTCTCATATAATTACTCTCTGAGGGAAAACATGCGTTTATCCGACCTCTAAAACCCAACACACTCTGCCATAATTATAATAGGCCTAGCTAGAGCGAGATTGAAGCATTGTTTAAATTCACAATTCCAAAACAATACTAAGAAAAATCATACGAAGGATTATATGATAAAAGGAATAAGAACTGGCAGAGAGTTTTAATTAACTGATAAAAACCAGATGATTGCGTTAAAAATGGTTTTGGTTTGCTCTATAGAATGTTTAAATGTATTTTTAATTAAATATATAGACAATTTTGATTTCAGTTTAGGTACGAAGCAACATGATTTTACCCTTTCAAAATGTAAAACAGAATGATTCTCATACATTATTTTATTCATATAGGAATAAAACCAATCGTTATTACTTCAAGAGGTTTATGCACATTAAAATTTATTACCAAAATAAACCAACGTTTCATAGAGTGTCTAAAAAATGTAAAATAGTTTTTGCGTGCATGGGCGATCTACTATATTTTTCCTGAAGCGGTTTGAATCTCGTGATATCCCGATTCATATAAACAAGGTTAGGTAGACGTATGAAGTCTTATTATAATGTGAAAGGCATTTCGTTTATATAAAACTGTATGTAGATACTAGACTGTGTTTTTATATTATACTTTTCTATTCTTAACCGCTTTAAGATAAAAAAGTATTGTTATGAAATATTAAAAATACTATAATTCGATGCTGTTTGATTAAGAAAGCTATTTTCACTAATAATGTAAATAAATAAATATATTTTGGAATTTATAACTACACACATATACCTCCATTTCCCCCTGAAAAGAAGTTATACAAAAATACTATGTAATAATCTACAATGATGAAATTCTTGCTATAAAGGTACTGAATGTGAATAAATTTAGTGAATGTAGAATCTAATATAGCTTTCTTTTATATACCTGCACTCGCTGAGGCAAAATATACGCCCGAATTCCCAATAAAGACAGAAAATATAGTCGGCAGAACTCTATTGTAGTGTTTTATTTCAAACTTTATCTAAAAATAATACATGCATAACAATATCCTATCTATTGTTAAGTGGTTCAGTAACAACGTCAATAAATCTTTAAAAAAATAATATTGTTCTTTGATTAAATGAAGAAAAAATCTGTCACACAACTTGTTTTCTCAAATTATACATACAACAGGCATTATATTCATCCCATCTTAAATCCATAGGGAAATATTGTACAAGTTTGTGCATGCATTGCAACTTAAAGCTAGCCACAAAAATATACTGTTTCCATTACAATGTAAATTACTCCGAGTTATATTGTACTTTGTTGTTTTTAAGTCAGCTAAAAAAATAGTTTGAAACTTAACAATTTAAAAATATTAAAATTTAAAATTTAAAAATATTGTGTATTTTTTGTGTGTTTTGAGTGTACAGTGTACAAAACACTAAATCGCATCTAATATTATCAAGAATAGAATATATTTAATTAAATAATACTCATACAGACCAAAAATAGAAGTATCAATATTAATCTAAATCGTAGACCACTTATTCCCATTTTTTTTATATTCGTCAAATAAAATAAATTAGTTAACTATTAATAATATGTAAAATATGACACTGACAGTTGGACATCCATGTGGATAATGGAATGCCTTAAAATAAGTGCTGAACAGTTTTTATAACATGATTAATATATGTCTTCCCAATCGTGCAAAGCGTGTAAAACTCTAACCTTACAATGTATGGGACCGTGTAAAAAATCAATTCTATTAAATAATATTTCTATCAACCAAAAATGTAATTAATAATTTTAATCCAAGCCATAGACTACTGGCTGAGCTATTTTTATTCACATCATTTCTTCATAATTTTTAAAAATTAAATAGTTTATTAAGCTATTCCACCAATGGACAATAAGACACGTTTTGCCTTTTGTACGAAATAGGGAAAATATTATGTTGCAAATAATAATATGAAAGTTTTTTTTTATAATAAAATAGACATATCAATCTAATTTTGTTCATTTTTTCAACTCAAACCTAAAACTTCCCAAGCAGGAGCAGTTTAAGTGCAATCCGTTGGTTTATATTTCAGTTTATCGAAAGCAGTTTGTATTTGGGACAGTACAGTAGTTTTCCTCGTCAGATCGTCTAGAAAAGTAATATAAAAGCGTTTTATAAAGATGAGTAGCGAAGGTCAATAGGTAATAAATAGGGTAAAAGGTATGAAGGGAGACATTAGAGTGCATTTTAGTTACATTTCGAGTGTACCTGAACGCAAGACTGTTACATTAGATATATGAAAAGGTGAATGATATCTGCTGTTTCTTGCTTGTTGGATTTTTATTCATAGAATTTATTTATAATCTGAAATTGCCGAACGAAATATTGATATATATATATGTGTGTGTGTATGTGTCTTATCTAAAAAATACATTTTAAATTCCAGTTCTTAAACACATTTTTTGGTTCTTCACCAATTTGTAAGATAGTGTCAGTATGAATAAAGTTTCATTAAATTGAAGGGTAAAAAAATATTGTAAGGTTGTTGGAAAGCACGTATACATGGCTGTACTTGCCAAATGGGAATATGTAAAAGGTTGAATTTACAGTAGTTAATAATGAATTGTATCTTGAATTAAATTATATATTATTCCATTTATAAATTGCCTTTTGGTCATTCCAGTAATTTTTGTAAGATAGTGTCAGTATGAATAAAGTTTCATTAAATCGAAGGGTAAAAAAAATATTGTAAGGTTGTTGGAAAACACGTATACATGGCTATACTTGCCAAATGGGAATATGTAAAAGGTTGAATTTACAGTAGTTAATAATGAATTGTATCTTGAATTCAATTAAATATTATTCCATTTATAAATTGCCTTATCGTATATAATAATGTTTTCATTTGAATCGTTGTGTTGGTTAAGAATTCAAATGTTTATCCGGATACAGGTCAAGTGTGTGTTTAGTTTGAACTCCCATTTTCCAAGAGCGAGTAATTATTTAAGAGTGCAAACCTTTGTCGTACTTCTAGGAACAACGTTTTACCATCTCTCTCCGCTCAAAAACTGTTTGTTGCTCTTAAAACTGTTTGTATACGCTGTACTCTTAAACACATAAAGGGTAATGATTTACTATAGAAAACTATTACGAGAAGAAAACAACTTACACAAGTAGACTTCTCATCCCATTGTAAAATTTGAAACGAATTTTTAGAGTCTAGTTCATGTACGGTGACATTGATCACTAGTGTCGACGAAATTTCGTTTCCATAATTCTAGGATTAATTTTATGATTTGTGCTTTACTGTTTGGTTATATAATTAGGGGACGAGTTATTGTTTATTATTAGATTGTTTTATTTTACCAAACGAGGCTTTATTTTACTGAAATAATAAGAACACTTTGTAAACAAAACACGACAAACGGACGGAACTAACAATAAAATTGGCTTCAGCTGTTCCATAAGGATGAGAAAAACTAAGGGAGTCTGTTTTTTCTATGAACTCCAACAAAGGTTTTTAGGCTAATGAAGTACTAATGTTTTTATGTATAAACGTATGCAACGTTTCAAAGGATTAGTTTAAGAAATGCATCAACATTTATTTGAATATGAAGTTATAAAGATACCATTCTAGTGTAATATACGTACGTTACAAGGCCGATAATATGTTTTTGTTAATTTCCTTCCCTTTCGAAATTACAGTCAAAAATAAAGAAATTACCATTCAAACTTAATGCACAGTGAAATATATTTTATTTTTAATTACACTCTGTTTCACGACGAATAAGTTATTGTCATTTGAGGACTTTTTCAATTTATGTTAAATTTAAAAACTGAAATATGTGTGTAAACCGATATAATAATCCTGTTAAAGTATTACCAGAAGAGATTAAAAACTCCGGAATCACCGGCTTTCCATTACAACCGGTGTTTCAATTCTTCAAAGTTATTCCTATTTTGAGAATGTAAGCTTTTGTTCTTCCATAACGTTGGTGGACATAAACATCACCGGTAGAACGAATATGCTTTCCATTTAGTAGTTCATTTAGTAGTTTCTATGGTCGTTCACGTACTTAGAACAATATGTAGGCTTCAGAAAAAAAAACTGCCTCAGACCCAGGATATTTTGATTATATATGGCAAATGTAATTCTAAACTAGCCTAAATATAAATGATAACACTGTTTTTGGTCTATAAAATTCAAAATGAACAAAATACACATTCTATTCACTAAACCAAATTCTATCCTTGGAAGAAAATGTATCTCATACGTTAACCTACGTTGTTTATATGCATAAGGAAAGAACGAAATTGAAATGACTTGAAAGAAACTCCATCCACCTTCCAAGCGGATACTCATATTGCATATTACTTCTTGTTTGTATTCAATCACGCTCTTGGTTACCTTAAACATTGATTGAAACAATGTATTTGAAATAATAAAAAATAATTAACGTGTCTGTGATGTTATAAATACAAAATATTTATCAACATAAATAAATTGTCAGTTACAATCCTTTCAACTGACCTAGTGAAATGATAAAACAATTTCATTTTATATATTCATTTAACAATATTTTTGTATATTGTATTTTATTGTACTGTATCTTGAATGGATGAGTAAACGTATACCCGATCATGAGGACTTAATTACGCGTGCTCTTGAAGAAAGACTTTTCATAACGTTTCTTTTACTTTATATTTTACTTAGAAGTGAAAAAAAGACTTAAAGGACCCATATGAAGTTGGCTTTCTATCGGTTATCCACCAATGCGGGTAGCTGCAACTTATAAAATGTTATGTGCTTCCGGACACATCTTGGATGAGTAACGTTTGGGCAGAAACTGAGATAGTATTTGATACATTTCGTTTTTTAACAACTAGACAATGTATATACAAAAAATCGATTTCCGTAGTTTATTTTAGTCAAATATAATATATTTGAAGTTTCACAACAAGAATAAAAATGTAATAACAATCATTCGGTATACGCTACAGTTAAATATGAAGAAAATAACTTTTAAAACATCCAAGGCAATACGACAGTGAGGTTTGTTTTCCTCGGGTTTCAGTAATGTCACTTATTTCCCCGTTTACTCTGCCACAGGCGGTTCTCTAGAGTAATGAAGATGAATGGAGAAACATGGCCTGCCGTTGTAATCTCTACTTTTTCTCAGAGTCAAATTCGACAAATTCTTTGCATGATCGTTATTATTGTCACCTAAATAATTTACTTTAACATAATTTACACAACAAATCCACTCCAAAAAGGGTAACACCTAATAACACGTTTAGATTATATACATAGATGATTATACATTTCGTATCTCTTCTGGTTGTGTAAATAACAAACAACCTAATTTTCATATATCAAATAGTGTTAAGCCCAAATAAAATGCATTTAAACATATTAATAAAAAATTTTAATAAAAAATATGGCGCCATTTTGAAACGTAAAAGGATCATTAATAAATGTTTTCGCCAAATTGTTTGTTTATTAAATACCTTTAAAATGATGTACAACATGACATATGTTTATATTTGAAAATTCTGAGATTCAGTTACCCTAATTTTTTTTGCTCAACCTGTATCGGGGAAAAAGTTAAAATTATTTTTACGTTATTCCTTGAGGTCAATTTAGTGGGAAATAATTGTTTTCAAAAGCCGTTATTCCATAATCAATTTGAGCCAACTTACGTGGGACACCCTGTATAAGGTGCATAAAACGATAATGTAAGAGCAAAATATTTAATTAACATATACATTCTTTCCCTATTGTACATTACCAAACTTTTTGTTGAAGAAGAGTAGTTTATATTAAAATTATAAGGTTTAGTTTAAAACGCTAAATATTCTTAAAGCTCAGACACAATATTGATTTTAAATATACTTAACTGAACATGTTACTAAGCCACAAGACCTTAAACCTCCAAATACAGAGATAAAACTAAATAATGAACAAAAGACTTAAACAACAAAAGTGTCGTGGGAGGAAGTACTTTGTCGTGGGAAATTTCGTGGCTACAGTTGGCAGCATTGCTCACTTCATCACGTGCCAGAGACATAGCCTCGTCTCTCAACTCGTTTGTTATGCTGAATTTAACCTCTTATTCTCAGACCTCTGGGTAATTTATATTATAAATTGCACTCTCAAGCACTAAGCACTTTCAAGTTTGAACTGATGGAAATTATAAATATACTCTGCAAAAGAAGGTATCTACCAAATTTATCGTCAGATTCAAGAACAATGGTTGATCGACAGATCAGTTTTAATTTAATTTTTTGCAATCACCTACTTATTATGTTCCAGTACCTAAAAATATACTTGTGTAAAGGGTTTCAGTACTTAAAAAAAAAATTTTAATTTTTTGTACCGCAGCCATTTTTTAAAGACATTTTTTAAAAATATTTTCTAATTAATTTATGAATACATCAGCTGCTTTGAATCATTTATTTACAAACGAGTGCATTTAAATTCATCCTTCCTTCAACATAATTTTACCAACAATTGGTTAATTTAAATTATTCGTTATATCTCTAAGATTTTTTAATCCTCTTTCAAGGCCATTAGGACAATATAAATATTTGTTTTTTTAGCACTTTGTTTAAAAGTGATTTACGCAACTCTATTTCATGAATTACTTTTATAGCTAAACCAAATTTTGATAAAAAATTTTAAATCAAACGAGAAGTTCAACAATATCTAAGCTCTAGATCAGTACGAGATTAAAGCATTCCCTCACAAGATTAAAGTTTGGGTTAAAGTAAACTTGAAGGTCTTAGAACAATACTTTCGGCCCTGCAAGTGTATTTGATAGTAATTTTAAAATACTTTAATTTGATTTATAACTGTAAAGTTTTGAAATCTTGAGTTATGCACTTTCTCAACTCAAATTTCCAGTAAGAGCTAAAACTATTTGATGCGTGTCTTAAAAATATGTTAAACCTTATATTTAAATTAATTTTGTATAAGTGTGTGTGGTCAAAATATTTTGCTGTCAAACAAATTCAAACGTTCAGTTAACCCCTATACAATGGAGAATATTGTACAACTATGATTATAATTGGTTGAGCAAAGATCGACTTAACAAGCAGCAATTTGGCAAATTAAAGCGGTAACGCTGTAAAATGTGACGCTGAAATTACGCAAATTGAACACTTAAGCTCCGTCTGGCGGCAGAAACTTCAATTACTACGTTTTGTGGGATATGAGTGACATATTGTAATCTTTTATAACCTCTGCAGGTGTTCTACATGCGAGGTATGGATATTGATGTATTTAAAGTTGAATTTGTAAAGTGTAGATTTAATAAATCCTTAATAGTTAAATATTTCATATTAAAATCATAACCATAACGTATCTAAAATCCTCCAAAAGTAGTACATTTTTTCCTATTTATTTGTATTTCAGTTGTTGTTTTGAGATGCGGTCATTTTTCTCCGTTTATGTACTACTAGGATTTAAAATACTAAAACCTCGAGAAGCTTTAGGTTTTTTTTTCTTTAGCATGTAAGCTATTCACAACACCTTAAAATCCCTTTGTACTGATGCAAGGTAATTAATATTTCCCTGCCAAGTTTAATTCCAGATCACTTAACAGAAGGAATGTCTACAACTAACGTAAGAGTTGTAAGGAGTGCCGTTAAAATTTTATATATTTCCTAGTTTAATGTCTATAGTACAGTTTATTGTATATTGCAGGTGGTGATTCAAGAACTTACAGTGTCTCAGTCTACAGATCTGGCGGAGAAACAGTGCAAACCTTTGGACGTCACCAGCTTTGATAAGGTATGTAGGGGTCCAACAAATGCCACTATTACTTACCTTAGCAGATAGTACTACACCATCGTCACATTCACTTAACCATTTTCCAACGTAACCATTTCAATCGTTATTGGGCGTATTAAGGCTACACCTTAGAATGCATTGGATCTGTGATACCTACCTAAAGACATTGTAAATAATATTTTGTTAACGACCATGGATATTTTTCAATTTACCACGCAGTAATTAACTCATTAGATGCTGAAAAATTGCCTAATAATCGTCCTTCTGACCAGTGTAAAGTAGCATTACAAGACCATCCTGAAAAAAGTATAATAATATATGATAGCCCTTAGCTGATGAAAATAAAATAACCCACTGAACTTAGGTATTGTGACATGATTGTTTTAAAAGTTTACTGTCTACATGAACTTACAGCTTTTAAACTTGAGGTTATTTCGTGTTAATGCAGGCAAAGTGATATTTAAAACTCAAAGGGAAAACCCCATTAAATATTTATTACTGGTGAGTCATACAACATGTACGATACAAGTATACAGAACATTACAAACCCATTGACATTGTATAGTGTCCACAACATGTTATGTTTGCTGTTTAGGAAATTATTTAGCCTATCTTAGGACAGAGGCATCCTAAAACCCAAGCCATGTCACTTTATAATAAAACGAAAAACAAGTACTTAAAAATATTTAAAAAAGATGTACCTAACTATCGAATTACATTGCAAACTTCATCGAATTAACAGTTAATTGAACTTATAATAGGTAGGGAATGGTAGGCTTTTGATTTATTTGTATTACTTTTAAGTTAGCGGTCGATTCCCAAAGTTTTTACGTCCCAGAAAACGTACAAGGGTGGGCGGGAGTAAAGTTTGGTCGTTTAGATAAACTGTTTGACATTGCGATATGGTGCGAATTTATCACTGGACAAAACGAGTCTTTGACCTCCGTATTTTGTCAGGCTAACGGTTATTGGGTTGGTATTTATGTTGTTAAGGATGTTAATTACAGATGTTAAATTGGATAGTAGTGGTATAATTGTTCAACTTGCTTGACATATTATAGATAATTGAAGGGGTTTACATTGAAGATGATTCTATTATATTCAACTGATATGCAATGGTCATATCAGTTGAGATGAAAATACACGTATGAAATATAATTTACATAGGTATTGTATTTTTTTTTTTTTTTTTTTTTAATTTGTAGCCTACATTCTACTTTACGGTTAAAACTAATATAAATTTACCTCCGAAGTCGACTATTATTATGCTACATAGAACTTATATGAGTGTTAAAGGACAGTAAAACCCTTTGTTTAGAGATTAATATGGTGGAATATTTTTCGATCAAGTATTGTTATACGAAAAATAAACCCCACGTACCCTATATACAGTATCAAGACCTGAAACTGCTGTCTAACTAGTTAAGGTTTAAACTATACGACAGAACTTAAAACCACTCACCCACTCACCATAGGTTATTAAATTGAGACACAACTAATTAACATATGAATTTGGAGACACATATTTAAATGAGGTTCCACAGAAAGTACTGTTTAATTTGCTGAACATTGACATTCCGAAAAACTAATATCAGAATCTAATTAGGCATAGGATTTAAAAAACGAATAAATAGCACGTGTCTTACAAATAATTAATTTTAAAAATATAAAGAACTTTATTATTGAAGTTAGAAATGTGTTTCGAACTGAAATTCCTCCTTGCATAGCTTTACTTCTCATTATTTCAAATGAATACGAATAAAAATGAAGGAGATTTTAAGTTACAGGTGCGTCGAAAGCTAATTTCGTGTCTACATTGGAGGGACAACCCGCTGTTCCTTATATTATTGCAGGAATCCGGGAATTAATAATCTTCCAGTTCTTTTTATTACAAAAATTTTACTTTGAAATTTATTTCTTGAGTAAAGAATTTAATATTCAGGGTTTTAAGTATTCTGTTATTTTTTTCTGCATGATTAATTCACATTTTATTGAAATTTCACAACTTTTTATTACAAAAGATTGTCGAAGTATTTTGTTTTGAATTATTTTTCCTTAACTTCAGTAAAATATACTTCAGCAAATCAACTTTAAAAGCTTAAAGATTAGTATAGGTGTTTCATAAGCAATAGTTTAACATAAATAAGCAGTGGTAAGGATGAAAAAGTAAAACGTTCTCTTAATGTCGCCTAAAAAGCATACAAATGTGAAAACAATATTGGATGTAACGCACGTTTCGTTGAAACTGGCTTCTGCCAAGTCTTATTGTATTGTTCAGTTATACTCAGTTTAAAATACGTATCTCATATGGGACTTTATTTAGTAAACTTGTTTAGAAAAAATATTGTTAAACTTTGCATAATATTTAAGAATATTTAAATATTTATAATTAGTCCGAGTAAAATGTAGTACATCTGGAAAACATTTTAAAACCAAAGTCAAATACTGTATTAGTAAGCAATGCGGTATATATTTAAAGTAGACGAAATAGTATGGTAAAATTAAACCCCGTAGACACAAAACTGTTTGTGTGAAGCATTTTACTCACAGCATTATTTTACCAATAATAAAAGGGTATCAAATGAAACAGGAATGTATAAATTTAACAGTATGAAAACGAACCAATTTTAAAATACTTTCACTGTAACTCATTGAATAGTTCTAGTATAAAATGTAAATTTGAAAAGTAAAATATAAGCTGACTGTGATTTAAATCATTTAAACATGGAGCCAATAAAAGTATAATGTAAAGTAGACTGGTGAACAAGTCAGGTTTCAGCGAATTTATAATAAAGGGAACAAGCTATTACCGTATGTCTCATGGTAAAACCTAGACCTTTTTCCGTTTTGATGTTACCAGAGGCCAAAAACACCAACCATTCAAATTCATATAAATTTATTGATTGGATTTTAACTAGAATATATCCTTGATAAATGTCATTTTATTCCCTAATAAAATTATGTACCGTGAGAACTTAGGTTTGTTGCTACAGGGGAACTAATAAAGGTATCTTACATCCCCCATGACGTCATCAAAACAAGCGAAAGTCACTCACCGTAAAGTTACTGTGAAAGAATCACATGATTATTACTAATAACCTATCAGCTGATTCAACAATGCCTTGCAAACGTGTCGGATCCTGGTCAGTCTTCGTCTTTGCGGTATAGCGTACGCAACGCGAACGTTCGAGTAGTTGTTTTGATTATTCTGTGAATATTTTGTGTTAGATAGTTTGTGTGAAATGGCTGTCGTGATGACGTAGAATTATGAAATTAATTAGTCGATGTGAGCTCAGTATATGTCTTGTCAACTTTAGAGTTCAGAAACAAGTTCAGTTGAAAACATGTTGAATAAGGTGAGTGCTTGGTTGAAATCGTTGGTTTTACGTAAAATTAATTTTCTCAGTTTTATATTATCATATTAACATTTTGTAAAATTGCATATTACTTATATTTATGCATATTTTTCTCCTACATTAAGCTATGATTGTGTTTTAAGATGAGGTTGATTCTTAAATGTACAATTTAAATCTATCAAGTGTTTGTAGGTCTAACGTAGACAACATTGGTTTCATTACAAGTATGCTTTTGAATCGTGAGTGTTTAAGAATCAATTGATAGTATTCTCGTTGAGCCAACTTGAGTTCGCAATACTGTCTGGTAAGACCTATTTTGTCGGCGCGGACCTGTACGTCGCGGATGAATACCTCGATTCGATTGTTGTTTCTTTCGTATGCTAAATTAACAAGAAGCATGAATTACGTAGTTAGTAAGCTAATGATAGTAAGGTTAGTGTCACATAAAAAATAACAGCTAGAAAAGAAATATGGTTGTTTAATCAAATTAATATTAATAATTTTGATTTAGGTAAGTGACGTATTATTTAGACCAAATTATTTAATTTATTTATTTACCAAATCAGCGTTCTTTCGTCAAGTTTCATTATTATTTTCTCATAAGACTATTTGAAACCAAAAGTGATCAGGTTTAGTCCATAAAAAATACGCATTCAATGAATAAATAATAATGCATATCATAAACAACGGACTATACTGTACAGTATATAACGTAGTTAGTGTTAATTTCTCACTTGAGCTTATATTAACCTGGAATTATAATTGGAACTTATAATTTTGCACATTACTCAGAGCGTTAGGAATTAAAAGTTTTTAAAGAATCGACTAATAAGTTTATAAGTTTGTGCAAAGATTTGAAAGTTCTGTAAGTTGGACGACTGAGAACCGCAAGCTGGACTGAGAGTTGAGACTTGTGATTTAACTCTGCGACTCAAACTTATAAACTACAGTTGGAGCTTTTCAACTTTATGTCGCTATTATTTTGCTTCTCATTGTCTACAATTCGTCTTTTAAACTATTATTTAATTATTGAAACAGTAAATTCCTCCAGTTGTTAATTTATAAGTAGGTTTCTGAGTATATTTTTACTCGAATAGTATTAAGAAGGTAGGGATCTTAAGAAAAGTCATTTTCGTTAAACGTGTTTCTTAAAAAACTGGACACCGTTTTTTACATTGACGTCTTTTCTTTTACAGTCTTTTCTTTTTTACGTTGAAACATGCTTTAGAACTTCTATTAATTTCATGCGCAACCTTCAAAGACAATTTACTGGTACGCTATCGCAGTCCAGGAAAAAGTAATGTTTTTGCTGATAAAATCGTATTTTTAATCAACTTAATAAACGTTTTATGACGAAATCTTCTCCATACATGCAACTTAATTGGTAATTTACTTTGCCTAAAAGAAATATAGGAAAAAAAACGGACGAAACATTTAGTGGTTAGCAAAAAGCTCAATTTCACTACCACAAATATTTTCTTCAACATTAAGTAAAGATATCCGAATAAGACTTAAGCTTTTGGATTTTCAATATAACATTTAATCGAATCTATATTGTTTAGTAACGTAACAGGGTTTAAATGAAAATTAACACAATATTTAATCAGAATTAATCATTATAACACAGTCTGTTTGGTATTGACTTTACCGTAAAGTTAATAATATTATTGGACGAGGAAAAGTTCGCCGGAAACGTTGCAAGTTTAATAAATGTAGAAACACGATGTTACTGGAGAATTTATGAATCTCTCGTCAATTAAAAAAGTTTAAAACATCCAGCGATCAAAATGCGCTTTGAATTTCACTAATATACCGGTTATGTGAAGAGAATCAAACGTTTTACTTTAGGATATTTTAAACTGCCGACTTTCAACATTTCAACCTTTCTCTACCTTTGGATAAAATTGTTAAACAAATTAAGTTATTGACTTTATATGAGTTATTTTACAACCATATCATATGTATAGACGATATTTCAATCTATATAATCAACCCTAATCGTAGAACTAATTCTGTAAAAAAATTGTAAGCACATCTACACCATGTGCATCATGGACAGAAAAATTTTAAGTGCCTTAACACAAAATCTGAGCTAGTAAACCTGTGAAGACAATATGGTAATACTTAAGGGTGCTGTTTACTCGTATTTTTAGCGTGGGAATCATGTTAACTGTTGATGTCAAAATTATACAAACGGTGCTATAGAATGTACAATAGTTGCGCAGATTTAATGTTAAAAGCTACTGATAGTCTTTTCTTCCGTGTATAGTGGGAGGAGGGAAATTTCTACAAGTATTTAACAGTTTTGTTACGTTGATATAAGGAGGAAATATCTAGAAGGACGGAAATTCATAAACAATTTGTTGAAAAAGTTTTTAATCTTACCGTTGATTATCCAACTGTAAGTACTCTTGATTATGATTGTTAATTTACACAAACTTGACGTTTTAGGTTTATTATTTTCATAAATTAATTTGTTTCTGATACGGGTGTTACTTTAGTGCATATTTACGTTATATTGAACTTGAAATAACCTATAACAATTGAATCTAAAAATCGCACACAGTAAAAGCAACAAACAAGTGTCGCATACTTGCTCAATGCTGACAAAGAATGCATAAAACAATAAAAGGTCTGCACGTTGACTTATCAAACTGACATCTGTTTTATATCGTGACGGATATGAGATCTGAGGATGGAGTATAGTCATATCTTTCTCAATATTAAATATTGCATACGTCAGCGCAATATGGCAATTTTGCAGTTCTCTTATCTAGTGCATTTGTTAGTAGATTACTTAATGATATGTTGTTCTTTCATGGTTGAATGAATTATTGTAAATTAACTGTATTGCCATGAAGAAGTAGTGTGTTTAAAAATGACACCTATTTTGCCCTTTATGGTAGTTCCATTGGCTAGAGCATAGCATTGAAGGTGGGCAATAAGAATAAAATATTGGAGGAACTATTTAATTTCTAGTATTAGTTGAGACTAGAGGACGAAAGAGTTTCTCTAGTATTTTCTTTCTTATAGACTTTTACATCATAGAATGCTGGGTTTGTGCTAGGACACGTTTCACATTACTTCAGGGTCGTGGCATTATAACATGGATTAAATCTACTGGTTAATAGCTGGATTTGAGCCCAGGACCTCAGGGACCTAAGCCCTACTCTACCACTAGACTTTATTTTGTCCTAGGACGCTAGGCACGAGCCTGGGATTGTTTTTCACATTACTTCAGGCTAGACCCAGGGGTTGCGGCATTATCACTTGGATAAAATCTTTTGGTGACTTGGTGGGGATCAAACCCGGTAATTATTTGGCTCATGGCTTAGAGCGTCACTTTTTGACGATTTATTTAGCAGAGTTGTTACGATTTGTTGATATATAGGGTGTAATATTGAGGGAAGCGGATTTATTTCACTCCCCAAAGTGAAAGAGGCAAAGCGAGAAATTCTTTTACTTGTAACAATGATCGATGCTGGTTGGATTACATGCCAAATGGGCCAATCGGACCCCATTCAAAAGACTAATGGCTTGATGGGTTTTGTGAAAAAGCTGCTACATTGGAAAGGTGGTTCCACTGTAGCCTCAACTCTCATTGGATCATATCCAAGGTAATCGCTGTATGAGAAAAGAGAGAAGGCAACAATTAACGAGAATAAACTCTAGATACCAAATAATAACTATTTACATTGTTCGTAAATCCACTAACAAATCTAAATTTCAATGTTTCGCAGTTAAATAAGTGAGGGCGCCAATAATATTGAGAAATTTGAGAACATATTAATGACATAATACTACCATGATTGTAATTTGACACACTTGTGAAGCCGTTAATCGACTGATATTGTAATCTTAAAAAACCGGACAGAACATTTTCTTAAAATATAAAATTTTAAAACATTTAAATGAAGATGGAAACTTAGTGTTTGCTTCAAGCTATAATATAATTAATAAATTTAATTTACTTTTTTTATCTATTCTATTTTATAAACTTTATTTTAGTAATATGTTAGATTCACTGCTTTACCAGAAAGTAATTTTGTTGCACTATTTTTTATAATAAGACAAACTGTTAAAACCGTCAAAGAATTAAGCTATTCAGTGAATTAGTTTGTTTTGTATTACCTAAAAACATGAAAAAACCAATAATAATTGCTTTGATTGGGAACGATTTTAACATTTAACAATAGCAAAAGTATAAGCAGTTGAAAAAGTCACTTGGCTTAGGCTATGATACCATGTTACTATAACCTCCAAAGATGTTTTCATAATAAAACTTTATCGTGAGAGATAAAGGAATACTGTAAACATAATGTCGAACAAACGCCGTAGTTGACACTTCCTCAATAATACCAACAACTGACGGCAATGCATGGATAAAGTCACTCCTTTCCTGACACCACTCGTAAAAGATAATGTTGTGTGACATGCAAACATGCATGTTTAATAAATATTTATTGTGTAATTGATGCTCTGCGTTAGTAAGCTCAGCCATCAATATGTTAAACTATAATTAATACACCTTCCACAATACTTAACCGATTTAAGACTGCGAATGTTTGAGGAATACATGTTTTTTATTTTTACAAAGCTAGTCAAGTTTTCATATTCTTTCGATATCGCAATTTAAGGTAATCCTAGGAAGTAAGTAAGGATAAATAACTAACTGTAATTTAATCATTATTGTTTCAATGAAGCAAATTTTAAATGTTTAAAAAAACTCAAACATAGATTAAGTTTGGTATCTATTTCAATGATTAGTGGACGATTGCCATCACCTTCGGATCTAAGGCTGCGGGTTTGATTCCAAGCTAGGTATATTCTGTGCATCCAGATGCAATTCTTTGTAGGTATAACTTATGATGCTGTAAATCAAACGAGTGAAGTTAGTCAGTGAAAATACCACACATATTTCCTCCACAAAGAACGTAAAACTACCTATAACGACAAATAAAAAAAAATATTATTTCTTTAGTCTTTGACAAAACTAAAACAGCTAGATTAATAAGGGTCATGGATCGGTCCAACTAAACTCATTACTAAGGTAGACTTATCACTACAATCAATGTAACTCAATTTTAGGACGGGTGAAACCAATGAAAACCTTCCCCAGTTTTGTCTCACCTAAATATTTTTGTTAAGGTCACCTTATTGTTACAAAGCAAGCAGTGTTTAGCAGCGACAATTGTATTTTCAGGCTTAACATTTTATGCTTAATTAGTTTATTTTCTTTGTATTTGTAAATATTCTAAAAATATAAGGAGTCCTAGATATTATTATTTTGTTGTTTGCCAATGCAATTAAATGCGTTGGACCAGAAACCTCGATTCTTTTAGCGGAAGAAAGGCAGAATCTGTATTAACCACTTGATTTATCGCGGACCAGAAAGAGAAGGAAGAAGTCCGCCGAGATTAACGAGATTTTTTTCTAAAGTTACTAAGTAAAAAATGTCCCTTTTTATAAAAATGAGTAATTATTTTTCCGGATTTAATTTTTATTTGATTACAATTATTTAGGAACTTGTCTTATAGTGGTTGTGATCTATTTGTAGGAGTCAAAATTGTTCATTTTTAATGGTTATGTGAATATGTTTTCCAAATAATTTCCCTAATCAATTTTTATGTGTCCGATATTGTTGTGAATTCATGCTATTGCATTTGTTGTTACCAGATTTTACGATTTGCAGGCCTGCTAGTAACAACTATGGTTTGAAACAAAATCAGACATTTGCTTTCAAATGTCGAAATGAGTCAAAGCAGATATTTCTGATTACAAACTCGATCAAACGTTTACACGACTTTGCGTGTCGTAGAAGTTTCATAGACTCGTGTGACAACTGTGGTATCGAAAGAACAGAATTACCCGTAAAATACCTTTAAACTTATTCCATAACATTTGTTGTTCAAAATCCATCGTATTGTTAACATACATGCTTATAAAACAATACTTCAAATCAAAACTAAATAAATAATAAAATAAATCTTGATCAACAAGTTGTAAAAGAAGTAAAGCTATAAAGTACAATAAATTCTTTAGTATCAGCTGGGAGTTTTGAAGTCAGTAAACCAACTCATGTTTATTCTGACTCTTCTTTTGTTAAAAAGCATAGTGAATACGTCAATAAAAACTTTTTTAAAAAACTATTGGTGAATATTGGTGAATATTATTATTGATTACAATCTACAAAATTAAATATCTAAAAAATCCCAACGCATCATACCATTACATTAATACCACTCTGTGAATCAGTTGCAAATCTGATGGGATTTAACAGTTCCACGGTGGGAACCGGCAATAGCTGCGCCAGATGTCTGTATTACCCGGAAATACATAAAATCTGTTTACGCCTTAATACAAATTGATATATTATTTAAATGCCCGTTGTACTTGACAGAAAAATCTGCACTCAGTCTTAATCTTAATAGTAAAAGTTTTAAAGGGATTTAAATTGCATTGCCAAAACTACCTTTATAAATTACTCTGTAAAATCTATACATGTTTTTAGACAAAAAAGCATGCTGTTTCTGGTGATATTATACATATGATTCATTATAAATTACACAAACACAGGCTTTTCTCTAGTGAAATTTATGTTTTTGAGCCTCTAAGTTACTCTTAGTCTGCACAGGTACATTTGTAACCACAATTAAACTTTACATACATTGGTTTTTACATAAAAATGAGGACCATTCTAAAAGTTAATTTAGATACTTCCATATCCCTATAAACTATCCACAGTTTAAACTTCCTCGACAAAGTCAACAATGGTCGGTATCGACGTTGGATCTGCAAAATCGTGATATTGACGTCAATATCAGACCGTCAAATGTGTCGTTTGCATGATTCCCACATCTAGCGGGTTTGTATTGATCCTAAAACTACCTTTGTAACGATTCCAATCTGCATGAAAAGTTGAGAAACAAAGTCAAGTCTTTGTGCTGTAAACTATATTTAAAATAACAGGAATTATAATTGTATAGGTTAGGACACTTAACTCATTAGATAAAGTGACGATAGAAGTACAAACCAAAAGTATATCTAAGCATATTTACCTGTTTCAAACAATAAGAAATGTCTGTTGTTCATAACCTTATACGTTATACGTTGGTTGTTTGTAAATTAACTAAATTTATTCAAAACTTTATACATCTAAAGAGAAACAAATAATTTAAAGAAACAAAATAATCAAACATAAAATATATGCGGTTAAAATAGTTTAAACCAAGATATTAATTATATCTTGTATCTACATGAAACGCTGCCCGAAGCGCCATTTCACATCGATTACTAAAGTTAATGGACGATGACAAAAGTTTTCACGGAAGCTTTGTTGTCCAATTAAAGCACAAACAAGCAGACTTGTGTTTACCGCTTCAATTAAAAGTTCAAAACATTCTACAATCAAATAAGCTAACGAACGAGGGTGAGGTGAATTTTCTTTTACAAATATTCAGTTTACATATCAAGCATTTTCTACAATCTTAACAAAATTAATCTAATGGCCTAATCTAGGGACGAGAGATACAAAATAGATGAGAAAACATATAATTTCAATATTTAGCGGATGCACTTAATGCGTTCCTATAGTTTTGTTAAATGCAATTAAAAAATATTTTAAAATTATAAAAGGGTCTAAAGTTATTTACGGAACGTATTACCAACATCATTTGACAAAATGCACCAAAATATAAGCTTACTGTCACTTTCAAACACAAGTTCCCTTAACAAAAGTCAATAATGTTTGGTATCGACATTGGATCTGCAATACCGTGATGTTGCCGTCAATATCAGACCGTCAAATGTGTCGTTTGCATGATTCCCACATCTAGCGGTTTTGTATTGATCCTTTTAAACTACCTTTGTAACGATTCCTATCTGTATGTAAAGTTGAGAAACTATGTTCAGTCTTTTCTTGTTGTAAAGTATACATCGGGTTGGAGTGCGGCAAACTATTGGTATTCTGTCACAGCATATAATTCTCAAGGTTTTGACATAATAGTGAGTTTATTTAATGGAATTTGTAGTGCCCTTGCCATGCACAAATCTGCCTACTCTATTTAAGGTAAAAACATGTTAAATAGTGTTAATATTAGTAGTACGAGGAGGAGTTGTTGAACAACGCAATAATATTTTTTTGTAGTAGCATTAAACATGTAGTATTCCTTTTAGCGAACTTCCCTAAAGGGAAGTAGCTATTACCGTAGGTCTCATGGTAAGACTTAGGCCCGGGACCGATTTACTTTTTCATTTTAATGTCCCCAGAGGCCAAAAACACCATTCATTCAAATTTTTATATATGTATATATATATATAGGTATATATATATAGATTTATATATATATATATGTGTCCGTGAACACGATAACTTGAGTAATTTTTATCCGATTTTGATGAAATTTGGTTTGAAGGTGTAATGCGGGATAAACTTGAATGAGTTCGCGATCCAGCATGATCGGACCATGGGAACAGGGTTTTATGGGGGGTTTTATGGGGTAAAAATTGGTTTTTCTCACTTTTTACCCTCAAAACACAAAATTTCCCAATTTTTCTCTAAACCTTCTTAAAGAGCTTAAAAAAACAAACAATTCAGTATATCAAAGTGTTTTTGTACGGTTATTGGTTACGGAGAAATCTAAAAAAATTTTAAATTTAAAATTCTCATGTTATTCTTATGGAGAATATTGTAAAATGTTGTAGTTTGCTTGTTTATGGATATATTTTGATCAAACTTGGCAAATTTATTTATTTTATAGTAAGCTATCAATATTTTACTAAAAACACACTACTTTATTAGTTTCCTTGTAGCAGCAAACCTAGGTACTCGTTAAACCTAATGTTATTTAAATAGATCAATTGAAAATCAATTCGGCCAAATGGAAATTCGCTTAGACGGCAGGTTTGCTGCGGCGGGGGTATTTTATGTATATTATATTCCTTGCACTGTTACGCAGCGGTGAAATATTTTATTTGTTGGTTACAAACTCAATATTACCAACGGTGTTTGATGTACCCTACACGAACCGAATGTATTGAGACAAACACAAAGATGTGCCATCTGTCTCTAACACAATAACTTGCCTTTCCTTACGACTGTTTTATTGCACCTTTACCTTATAGACATATAAACATTGACTCATAAAATATGGGATGTATGTGATGTTTTACATATTACGTTGTATTTTTTTCTTTATGTTTTGTTGGTAGGTGAATCCCCTCTTTTGCAGAAGAGATGAAATTGTTTGATTTAGAGTTCCCAAATATAGAATTTGAGAGTAAGCTATAGACAACAATACGTACAATAGTACATTGATTGTTTGGAGGTAATTATCAGAACCAGGATCTAAAACTAATTGGATGGTTGATGTATTATGTATTTTGATTTTTCATTATACATGTTTGTGGTAAAAGTTAGAAACAGGAAAAATAAATTCAGAAAATTTTAGTTAGTTCCGATGAAAACAATCATTATTGAAACTATTGCATAATCGTTATGCAAAAACGCTTGGTGTGTAACTCAAAGAGGAGAAGTCCATTAAAGAAAAAAAGGCTAAAAATAGAAACACCTATTTAAGCTAATTTCCTTTCCAACCGGTTCCTAACATTCTTAAAGAAGTATAGGCAACTAATTGCAAATTGTTAGTTTGAACTATGTTTTACCACAAATGTCCACCACGATTGTACCTTAGCTCCACAAAGTGGCTTTAACAGTGCGATTAATTATACATTGACAGATAAGTGACCCCAACTAGCTTAGCATATCTCTCATCACCCAACGTATTGATGGGATGTCAGCACAGTACCGGGTTTTAGGATGATGATTTGAAAATGGGTGATTCTAAAACTTGAATTTGTTTCTCAATGGCCAAACACGTATATCATCATTTATGGGCTAAAGTATACGTAAAGCGTAGTAAAAAATCACCAAAATATGGTTGTGACTAAAATAATTCTGAATAAAGTAAAATATTACTAGTATGTCACCAACCAGTGTTGTATTCTCTCGGAATAAGATGCGACTGTGAAATATCCACGTGTAGAAGAGTTAGCTTGTATAGATTTATCATAGAATGACTTTGTTTTTCATACCACATATAATTACATTTACAAAATAGTAAGAGTTATATTGTGACATTTATCAAGCTATATACGAATATTATTTTAATCTATTCATTTACCCAAAATTTTTAAGAGTTCTAAATGTTGTTCTGATTCAAAATTTTGGTAATTGAATAAATTAATCTAGGCATTAAATAACATATATATTTGTTCTTTTGCAAACAATGTGTGTGAAATGTGTTGCACGGACAGGGCGGATTAATCTGTGACAAAGACAACTACAAGACATCTGTCTGCTACACAATAACCTTCTTTTCTTTGTTCACGTTCTTTTCGGTCCTCATAAGGAGCATTGTATTAAATCATCAAAATTGCTATTATTTGAGCTTTATTTTTATAGAGTGCGTTCAAAATGAATACATATTTGTCACATTACATTAAGAAATAGATTATTTTGCAGTTTCTTAGTGGTCTTTGTATAACCATGAATTCTGAACGTTTTTTCTGAATGTTTAAAATCCAACACTCAAGTATTTTAAAATAATTTCAACCCCGTAACAGTTAAAACGTGTAAACTGTCTTAAAAGTTTAATTTTATCATCACTTGGCTAAAATGGAAAATTATGTGCATTTGCGTTGAATACAAAACACAATCGTTTACTTGATAAATATTTGCAACAAATTGGGATTAACGTATACATGATATTATTATTCATGTTGTTCTAGTGAAGAAATTGCTCAGGTATTTCGACTATAAATTATACACATGTAAATACTCATGATGTGGTTTTCTCACAATAAATGACAGCTCATAATATTCTTAACTCTTATGGACCGCTGGAGGCAATGTCTACTTAGACTTTATAACACAGTCTGTCATAATGCTACCATGTTGCCTTGACGATAGAGACTTTATTATCTTTCTCTTGAATCAGATTGTCCGTTAAGTTTAAGGTGGTATATAACTTGATGCTAGCTATATATTGTTGTTGTTGTCTAGCTTCATATTGTTAATTTGAATACAAACAAATCCTATTAGTAGGCCTATTTTTTCCACTTTTTCGGTATTTATTTGAATATTACTATTTAGTATCCTTGAAAAAGTGTATAAAGTGAATTAATAATAAAAGAATTTCAGCCTTTAAGATTTTCAAATTTTGAATGTAGTGAGATGAAGCAAATAAACAGGCATTTGTTTACCTAATGTTTGTCAAATTGTTTAGTTTTGATGCTTCCGAACTTAAAAGGTAAAATGACAACTCATGTGTACGTTAGGCTGAAGGCTACTCACATGTCTCGACGAAATTCAGTGATATTGGCTATCATAATTTGAAATTGAACCCAGAGACCTTGGGAAAGTAAGATGCTTGAATATATTAAACAGTAACCCAGTTAGTTTACAATGCAAGACCTTTGCGTATCACTTATTTGTAGTTCAATCATAAACCGCTTTTGGGGCCGGATCAAATATATCCCTACGCAACCGATTAGTGGTGCTGCAAAAGGTCTAACGTCAGATAACATAGTTTAGTTTAGAACAGTAATATTTTCTCAAATATGACGTTTTACAATATTCTAATAAACAAATATTCACAATCTACCTTGACCTGTTAAAATTAAATTAAATTTAAGATAAAACGTTTTTGTTAACCTGAAGATGGACTTATTTTCAAGTCCGAAACTATAGTAGTGTAATACCGAAGCAGGATCACTTGCCGAAGCCAGGTAACTTAAAACATTTAGCAGATAAAAAATTGTTGCCATGGACAAGTAGACTGCGATAATACAACAAGACCTTTAATTTGAAGTGCATATTAACCTAAGCCTACATGCTTCCTTCCGACTACAGAGTCCCGCAAAGTCGGGACGTCACAATGACGTTAAAGGAAACTGATAGTTACTTTTAAAAAGTAAATCTTTTAGGTGTCGTGCTGATGTACCGAATCTTGTTGATATATTATCGTTGAGAACAAATTGAAACCGTGTGGGACTTATGTAGACCCTGTATAAATTGCCACGTCAACGACCAAGAACGAACCTTTGGTATGGTCGTCAGTGAACAAAACAACATTGTTTTATGATCAAACATTTTTACAATTTAATAAAGTGTTAACTATAAAGGGTAAACAAATGTTGACACATATCTATGACTAAGTAGTTGTGGTAGCGTAAAAAGAAATGCGAGTAAGTATAACAAAGAACAGGATGAAGTATCATATAACACACTTGACAGCCTCATATTTCCCTGACAATGCTGTTAGTCTCCGAATAGAGCACTTAATTTACTCTTTCATGACACACTTGACAGCGTTGTTGTAGAAGTAAAGCCTTCTAGTAAAATATGTCGTCACTAAAACCTTAGCTACCAAAAAGGACGTTAAATTTTACGTTAGCTATATGACTATCAGGAAATATACTCTAAACTAGCTAATACGCTATAACAGTGTGACAAAAATATTATGTTTGCTCGGTTTTAAGACTCTTATAAATTGAGTCCTCAATTGGAAAGTTTATCAGTTTTCTTCTTATGGCAAATGTAGCTATATTCATGCTCCTCAAAGATATTTTCCACATAAAGTAATTTAATATTTAAGGAATGCTACATCACAGTTCGATTGTTCAGTGTGTTTAATCACTTCCAGACATGACAACGATGCAATACAGAGTCACAGTTACATTGTAGATCAAACGTTACTTCCCAGCTTTGTGATTGTCTAATGTGATTGGTTTATACTCTATCTTGTGTCAGATACCTCAGTAACTGTCAGATATTTAAGCAATGCTGGATCACATTTAGATTGTTCAGTGTGTTTAATCACTTCCAGACATTACAACGATGCAATACAGAGTCACAGTTACATTGTAGATCAAACGTTACTTCCCAGCTTTGTGATTGTCTAATGTGATTGGTTTATACTCTATACTTGACAGGCTGTGGTGTGTATTTGGAGAATGCTTGAAATGTCATTGTAAGTATGAATACAAGAACAGACATTTGATCGCTGAAATAATAACAACTCTGTAATGTAAAAGAATCCAATTAAACAAAAATAAGACATATTTTTATGATCTTGCTTAAGTTTAAGTTCTAATCGCACAGAATTTTTCTCACCTCCAGTCATTGAAACGCGCTGTTTCACTTTTACTCTCACTAAAGACAGCAGATAATTTATTAGTTTATTAGTGTGAAAACGATACTAAAGAAATTTAGATTCTGTCTGATTTTTTTTCATTTTATGCCAATCGAAACTCCCAGTTGTAATTAGTTTACTTGGAATGCCTCAGTACTTCAGGGGTTAAGTTTTGGCGGGAGAAGGCTTAGTAAAATAGAGAATATACTATGAAATCAATAACCTGTCTTGCTACCAACTCTATACTTTACCTCAAAACCAGATTGAACATTGTTTCTCGACTTTACATACAGATTAGAATAGTTGCAGAGGTAGGTTTAGGATCAATATAAAACTGCTAGATGTGGGAATCATGCAAACGACACATTTGACGGTCTGATATTGACGGCAATATCACGGTATTGCAGATCCAACGTCGATACCGACCATTATTGACTTTTATCGTGGAAGTTAGGATTGAAGCAACGTTTTATCAATGGATTCGTTGACATGTTTGCCTTCTGTACCTTGGCGCAGGATTTGCATAGAAACTTCACAAGAATGACTCATATAGGTTAATGATGTTAAATTTGCCGGCCTTAAAGCCTTGAACGTTTACCAAGTGTTTAGTTAGTACAATACGATACGTAATCTTCCTCATAAAGCTTTGGGGTGATACAGGGACGCTCAACCATGATGTTGATGCATTGTTTACACAGCCCCTCCCTCTACCGATTCGGATATTAGGCACGTCTTAAATCTTTTGTGGTATTGAGGTAACTAGCACGAGGAAAATAAATTTACTGTACAATTTGTGTGAGATTATCATAAAATAATAATATCAAACAGTCTCATAAAATACAATAAAAACTGGCAAATTTTAATTAAGGTATACGAAAACTTATATGAAATCGCCTGAGAAAATTTTAGTACCGGAAAAAGTAGACCAAGAGAGGCCAGCAACAGAAGGTAGAAATATTGCCGGTGAACTATCTGGACCTTGGCCAAAGTAAGATTTGTGGCATCACTAAGCCTTCTAACTAGCCGGGTGTTGCTTTCTTGAGGTTTCAAACGTTGTATTATAATATATTTTATTTTTCTTAAACTCCTGAGATTTGGCGAAACTGCAAAGGTCGTATGGATTATAAAAATACTATAATATGAGTTAGTTTCCTACAATATTGACTCATACATAGTATAGTAAACAACATAGCTTTTGATTAAATCACTTTGGTCTACAAACTACATGCCATGTTTACCGTAATGTTCTTCTAAATTCAGTTATCTTTATCTCAAGAACTTTGAGAGCAAGTTTATGTACCATTTATAAACTAAAATTCAATTATTTATCAACTATTGAAAAATTACATTTTAGTTTATGTTTTTTATATTTTGTAGCCTACATTAGAGTATTTGAGATATTTTCGCTTAATTTGCCCTTTTAATGCTATTAAGCGTTCTTGAGAGTAATTTAAAATCTAAAAAGCCCTATGCTTTTGCTGAATCTCAGTAATTTTAGCTCATTTTTCCAATGACTTAGAACCGAAGCTTTCAAAAGATTTAGGAGGGAAGTTTCACAGGCCAGATGGCCATTTCTCAACACTTTCTTCAGTCCAACTCCTTGGTAGGTATCAGTTAAATTAATTTACTCTGGGAAATCAGCTCTCTTGCCACCATAAGGCATTTGTATAGAAAATGTATTTTTATAAACATTTTACTCAGTGACTCATATAGTGATACATTGACAATGAAAATTAGTTTTTTTTACTTTTGAAACTGTTGACGTAGATGTTTTTAATATTTATTTTTTTAAATCTTCTTTTACAAAACAGAGTTTACACGAAACCTTGCACAAAACTTATCGTGGATCTAAATATGACTAAATAATTATTTTAAGTTAATGTTAGATAATATCAATACTACAAACAACGCCAAATGAGTATATATAACAACAGAAAAATAAACACAACACAGATTCTTTAATTATCCTGAGAAGGATTGAGCAAGGGAATCGCTTTCTTCGTGTTCATCTCCCTGAAAACATTTGGGATTTCTCAAGATGTTTACAAAAGCATACTTCTTCTGTGATTCTCGCGTCAAGAGACAACTGAATCTAATAACTTTATTAATTTATTTTCTGTTAATTATCGTTCTTAATTTTCAAAAAAAGAATACCAGTACAAGTTCAACCGATATTAGTTTTGGTATAGGGTAAGTACTAAGTACTAGGCTGTTTCTACGTGGTTTAACTATATCATCTAAATGTAAATTAACTAACAACACAACAAACAAAACAATACTGAAATAATATTACACTTTTATACACAAGTTAACAAGTTTATTTATTTATTCCACGGCAATGCCATTTACAATAGCACATACAGTTACAACTAACGTTTTTTTGTATTATTAGATACTTATTATACATAAGATTAATAGTTTCAATAACGCTGCTAAATAATATTAATATACAAAATTTTTTACTGCAGGAGGCGTACAATACAGAGGGAAAAGAATCTATTCAGATATACAAGAGATAACGAGTTAATAATAACATAACATAACAAGTTAACATATCAATAACAAAAGATACGTTAAATAAAAAATAAGCTAAACAAAGTTTAAAGCAAGTTATACATTAAATGTATTTCCATAGTATATATTCTTCTGATACAAACCATACACGATAAGATGTATGTTAATATATTAGTAAATATATTAGTGGGACAAAGATTGTCTTCAAACGAATTACGTTGTCAAATCAAAACCAGGGGACATAACTGTTTTCTCGAATCGAATTGCTCAAAATACATAGATTTTAATGATATATATTTATTTTAGGCAATAATCTATTACTTCCTCACGAGATTGAAATAGATAATTCTTAAAATCTAACTTCGTAATGACGTTGCAAGGCCACATACGTAGCTTAGTATTTACAAATTCAAAATCACAACTTAAACAGTTTTTGATCTTTCAACGTACGTCTGCAGATGTTTTATATCACACAGTTTTCTTCATCATTCAATCCATTTGGCATCAAATCTAGCGCGAAGTTTTACGACCCAGATATCCATTTGGAAAAGGTCGTTTCTAAGATATTGTATTGAAATGTTCAACCGTTTACGGCAGCTGTGCTACTTAGTTTAAATTTATAGTAATTGATTTACCATCGAGTTCTTCAGTAATTTTAAACTATGATTGAAAGAATATTTTAGTTTGAAATTTTTTCTTAAAATGTTTCAGCAAAATATATTAGTTTATAAAATTAAGTTTTTGCATTACATGTCCGAAATTTATAAAGTACGAGCAATGTGTTATTTCTTGCTGCGATAATGTTAGTGACGACATATTTTACAAGGCTTTACTTACGTAACAACGCTGTCAAGTGTGTCATGAAAGAGTAAATTAAGTGCTCTATTCGGAGACTAACAGCATTGTCAGGGAAATATGAGGCTGTCAAGTGTGTTATATGATACTCCATCCTGTTCTTTGTTATAGTTACTCACTTATATTTTTGCGCTGCCACAACCACTTAGATAAGTGTTAACATTTGTTTATCCTTGGATAGTTAACACTTGATTTAATTGTAGAAATGTCAGAGTGAATACAATAGTTTTTACCGCTGACCTGACCATACCGAAAGATCGTTCTTGGTCGTTGATGTGGTAATTTATACAGGGTGTACCTAAAGTCCTGTTCCATGATCAATAACATTTTGTACATCAACACGACACCTAAAAATCTACTTTTAAAAGGAACTATCAGTTTTCTATATATCACGGGGAAGGAAATCTTAAATGCAAGCATCGGTTGATATGCACTTCAAATTAACTGTCTTTGTTATTTTATCGTAGTCTATTTGTCTATCGCATCGATTGTCTAATTTAAAGTTAAATTTCTAATTCAATTTAAATACGTCATGGTAGATTGTGATTATTTGTTAGAAATTTAAGTTAAAAACTGAAATAATATTTTTGAAGGTCTAGGGAACTATAATAGAAGAAATAAATAATAAATAACATATTATAACCAAAAGGCAGTCTGAGTACAATTTAAGCATCTATCCATCCGTGATTTAAGTGTACAGATGTTCTAGTAAAGGTTTGGTTCGTTAGTTTTTACAGCTGGTCAGTTCCACGGACAAGTTGCCTTTTCACTGTTGAGTGTTTATGTTTAGATTTATCCATCCGTTTAAAATACAAAGTCAACTTACAGGCTCCCTTGGGTTTAAGTTAATCCATGAGTAAAATTTATAAAAGTATAACATGTTTGTGAAAATCAAATTTGAAAAATATTAACTATCATGCTTTGTTAGACAACTTTACTGCTAATTTTGGGTTTGTTCCCTTACATACGCATAAAATAAATTTAAGCTGTTAAACAGTAAAAAATAATTTTTGAGATAAAGACTTTTACGTTCTAATTGGTCTAATACTCATAACTCCTTCGCATGGTACAGGTTACATCAAAAGTACTAGGGGTGATTTCGAAGTATTCAGATAGAAAATACTGTCACCATAGGTGAATTGATCAACAATGTTAAATTGGTTGTTTGCTATAATTTATAATCGCTGATTCCAACCTGGACTCCCAAGATATTGTAAACAAATATACAACACGTTAGAGAAATACACGTTCTTCTTCTTAAAAGTGTTATGTATTCAGGACTCAAACTCACCCCGTGTTTACGGTGATGTTAGAACAACAAAGTAAGGATTTGTCTGACATATTGGCTGCTTCTCCGCGACTTGACAGGTGAATCCCGGGATCTGAGGGGATTTACAAATCCCAGAGGACTCATTCATCTTAAAATTCTCAAAGAAAACACCGCTGCTTCCGGTATAAATGTTTGGAATTATGTATCGGTAGTAAATTAGGTGATGGAAGGTAATTACGATATTATTTACTACACGAAATACTATTTTGTAAACCTAAAATTGCATTTTAAAACAAAGCGTGCACACATCGGTTATCCTTATTACGGTGCAAGATTTATTTTTAGCCATCCATACCATTGGCATGTTGTATATGAAATAACCTCCTCGGTATTTTAAAATGAAAGTAATCCAAAACCTTAAAATGTGTTTCGTACTTCTTCGTTGGGTGCACATGGTACAAATTCATATTTACTGATATATAGTACTTGGTAATGACTTTGCGGATTTCCTCTAAGGATTTAGTAAAAGCTTTTAAATAAATGTAAAGCCAATGCCCTAATTGAAAATCAAAATCAACAAGTAAGGCATGAAAATACAATGTTCTTATTTTATGTAGCTTTCAAATTTTATTAAAACATAAAATTTGACTTTACAAAGTTCAAACAATATCATTCAGTTCCATTCGATCTCTTAAATAATTTGTAAGTGCGTACAAACAAATAGAACGTTTGAGAACAATCGTAACGAATCAATAATTCAATTTAAAAATCGAGCACTAATACACAGGTTTTATTGGAATAAAAATATAAACTTACATTGGCATTTTACATATTGGTGCTACTATAGGCATGTAATGAATAAAATATGTGTTTAAACACCATTCGATATTACTGTAAACACTTACAAGTCAATGAATATGTTACAATGGCGGTCGATTTCAGCTATTCACACCGGTAATCATCAGGGTTAGTCAGAAACTTCTTTCTCGATACCTTTGTAAATGGTATTATAAAGCTACTATCTTGTAAATGTGCACAGTATATGTGAAAATATTTAGGATAGTTTTAGAAGAAGTATTAGATTTATTGTACCGTATTTCTATATTGTAAACCATAATGTGTTATTTATATACCCGTATAATTAATGAAGCATACAGAAAGCATTTGATCCAATGTGTTGTATAAAATAATGTGTGATGGTGTAATAAAGGGTAGCTTGAAGTGTCATATACAACCCTTGACAGTTTAATATTTCTCTGACAATGTTGTAACGCTGTGGATGGATCTCTTCATCAACACCTCTCACGCGCTGAGCTGCGATATTTTAATAGGAATAAATTAATTTAGAACTTACAAAATAAAAATATATAATTCATTTTTATAGCCCCAGGCGGGATTGCATAATATGACTAATAATGGTTAAAAACGTACCTTGTCAGACAATCCTTGATCTGTTTTATAGTGTCGAAAATAAACTTGCTACATGTTTCGGTGGTTATTAAATTCCACCATCGTCAGGCACACAAAAGGATCCACTTCTTGAGGTGTCGTCAGAGTTTTTACATACATTTAACACGAACACAAAACACGAATCGATTAAATACACGGTAACAGATAGGCCTATCAACTTATGCACGTACATTGCCGCGGGCAGGACTGGAAGTAGACTGAACCAGGTTATTAAGGACCGACGTGGACTCTGGATTGTCGTCTGCGTTATCAACAGCTGATATAAGACTATTGTAGTGACGGAGTAGAGTGTTGAAAATATAATGGGATTCATAATTGAGTTTTTCATTCAAAATTTGTGTGCTGTCCCTGGTTTTTAGGTCCTTATATATTTCAAACTCCTCCAAGGTATTTAATAAGTTTCCTTTCCCACAATAATGTAGAATGTCGAGACCGTCATTTAATAACCACCGAAACATGTAGCAAGTTTATTTTCGACACTATAAAACATGTCAAGGATTGTCTGACAAGGTACGTTTTTAACCATTATTAGTCATACAAATATAGCTGTTTCAACGTCTCGTAGTTAGTATTGAAAACTTATGTTAATCTAGATTTTTCTGTAGGTACATAAAATAAAATATCAAAACTAACCTAACCCGCATTAAAATTACTTTGGCAAACAATAACCTTATCACCATGATAGTTGCAGTTCATGATTTTAAATAAGTATTCACTTTGTGTTAATATCATGTTATAGGGAAAGTGTACAATGCAGGTATTCTATTCAATGCCTGGAAGCATTAGGTAAAGCATGCAATTGAATTATAACAATAAGATTTTATACACCTTGACTAAGCATTGTGTATAATGCTAGTAATTATATAGAATGCCCGTAGGTGTGTCAGACAAAGTATAACTGAAAGATGTTTGTAAAAAAAATATTTATTTAACAAGATTAGTTTATTTTTGTATATTTAGGTTACCGGTAGTTTATTTTACTCTAGATTACATTCAAATTGTTGCCTAAAAAGGTACAGAAGTTTAAAAAGTCCTACTACAGCGTATTTTATACTTTGCCTGTAGTTTTAACAGGTATACTATGGTATGACTAGGTAAATTATGAGCTCTAGTTCATACTTTGTCTGGTTCATTTCGGTCATTGTATAGAATTCCTGATAATACTTTGCCTGTAACTTGTTAAATAAACATCTATGAAGCATAAAGACACTGTAGTAAAGTTAAAACAAATTTAATTAATATCGTACTGTTGAATAAATTAAATAATACACGAACCTTGGGTACAAACAAAGCTAGCAATCATGATATGATATTACTCAATGTAAACCTCCAATGGAAGGGCTTCAGGTAAATATGCAGGGATGTTTTAAATGTTGTTATACTGAGGGAATCGCAATGCTTTTAGTTGATTAATGCTATCGCAATAAATATACACGCTTTCTGTTGAAAAGAAGCGTGGGGTTTATATTTATTTTAGTCAAATGGAACATTTAATGGAATAGAAATGCAAATTGTTTTCAGGAATGAAGTGTATACTAATGCATTATCAAATAAACAACTTGGAAATAATTCAAGCGGTATTTTGTTTTACCTACAGAGATGTTTTGTTTTAATCACTCAAAGTGATGATGTTTTAATGTTATTTATTTTGGATATTGTTGTTTGTGTTTAAAATCCAAGATTTTAAATTCTTACATTGAAACAGAAAAAAATTGAAAATGTAAACATTCATTTATCTTGATTAGCAAAATTAGGTCTTATGTAGGCTACTAAAGGAATCAACCGTTTAATCCAGGGAACTGTTAAATCGCGGCATTTTAAGGCTATAAACATTGTGAATGGTTATCTTTTGATGCTCACACAAATACATCTTTTAATTCTTACAAAGAGTATAAAATTATAGATAATAAACATTTAGAAAACTTTACAGTTTTATAATAGTACCAATTTATGTGAAATTTATATCATGTGGGAAAATTGATTTGTGAAGAAGATTTCCTAACATTGGTTAACAAAACATAGTGCAAAACTTTGGTATTTTCGGCTGGAAAGGCATGTATAAAGGGGATTTTAGTTAACATTTAGATAACTGTATGGGAGTCTAGTTTTTCTCTTTAGAAAATACCTTGACTGGTGGTAGTGTATGTATTGCTTAGTATATGCGTGGAAGTAACCTATATACTATACTGCAAGTAGTGCATGTATCGCATGATATAATAGGTACTTTTATTGAGTTTTATACATAATCAACAGGTATTATACGTATTGCTTTGCATAATGCATGTAACTAGGCAATTTATACATTTCTTGGTGGAATGTCTGTATTATTTGGTGGATGCATTTACCCAAACTGAAAGAATAATAAGTGTAATATGAATGTACCCAGATGAGAGCTAGTCGATGAATTATTGGTTGTTAGAATACATGTATCTAAATAATTATGCACAATCATAAAACATGAAAATAGACCTATAAGGTGAATCTTGTAATTTGCTATATTGCATCTACTTAGGATGTACCTTAGTGCAGGTAGCTAGACTACGGGTTGTATATCTTGGTACACAGCAGGTAGTGCCAGTGTTGCCCGGCAGGTGGTGGGCATGTAGTGCGCATGCCCGGGGTGGAAGGGGTGGTTGTGCCCAAGCATGTAGTGGTCACTCAGTCCTGTACTCATGTTCGGGTTGTTTACGTCTACCACAGTGTAGCAGTGTGTTGTGACGTGTTCGGTTAATGTGAGGGTTAGGTTTGCTGCCAATATTTTTGAATGCATAGTTTAAACTGTGTAGGTTTGTATGTAGAAAGCTTAGATCACTGGGAAAATAATTTTGTCTTGATTAAAAATATTTTCTTTACCACGGAATATAGGGTTTTTGTAAATGAGTGAATTGAATTTCATAGGTGTGAAATAAACTCAAATTGTAAATACAGATGTGGTAACTTAACGAAAGTGACTAAACATTTGTGGACTAAAAACTAATACTTATTTGTCACTATGCTAACTTTAAAAAAACTAGTTTTGTTTGTACTTAATTAAATTACTGGCATTTCTTCCTAATAAAAAGTTATATAATCTAATAGATAATATATAATAATATTAGTTATATAATAATAGAAGATTGGTATCTCTACTACTTTAATTTTAAAGAATGGCCAATGTGTTTAACCTCCATATTAGTCTTTCGACTATTTTTATCAAAAGAGTTTATCGAAAATACTAAATCTAACTCAGATATTTTATCAATTAAAATACAAATAAAATGTGCAAGCAGTTCTCTTATTTGTTATTGTCTTAGTTTGGCCTAAAAACTTAATTGACTTAAGAACTTAATTACCACGCATTAGTATAACCACGATACACAATATTACAGATAATGAAAAACTTACATTTTCATTTATCAAACTTATATTATTATTTGTTTTTAATGATTCTGTAAGTTTAGTCTGATGTAGAGGAAATAAAAAACTTCTTACACTATAGAGGTATGCTTAGCCCGGAGAGTTTGTAAACAAAACATTACCCCCCCCCCCTTCCAACCCCTTACACGACCTCGTTCGTGGCAAAGTAGCGTGTGCTAATGACGGTCTGATTTGTCCTTCTGGGCATTTAATCGATGAAAGGCTTTTAGCAAGGCTCCATACAAGTGTTTAACGCGTTTCATACGGAGAGGTTTTAAAAATAGGCCATTAAAATGACGAAATTCTAGAAGTAAATAGAAGGGCTCAAACATATTTGCAGCTTTAATAAATCCATACATCACAATACAATTTGTACACTTTTCTGTGCTGCGTGTCAGAAGCATGAAATGCCAACGATGAACAAGATCTAACAGAACTTGAACTTCTGGAGTGAGCGATGGCGATAGTGCTGAGTGCGCGCCTAAAAATGGCTTTGGGTGCGATAATCGTGGTGTTTGTACTTGTGTTGGCTCTGATAGTCGGTAGTGTGGTGAACACAGAACCTGGTGAACCCCCTTACATGCCGTACAAGGACTCTGCACTGAGGAACAGGATACATCATAGACAGGTAAATTTGGTTAATACTGTATACGATACAGAACACACGGTAGGCAGAAGTACTACGAGGAATAATGAGGAGACTCCTGAGGTATGTAAGGTGACTGTTGTTGTAAGGTACCACTTGAATACCGACTGGTAGGAGGAGGTATTTGGTGACAAATCAAGGTAAATTATGATGCATTTAGGCTGGAAGGAATTGCCACGCTAAATTGTATAGGATAATTGAGTAAGGTTTCCACTAGATCGATTAAAGTGTGGTGCTTAGTATGTATAGAATATGAGTAAGGGATACTCATGAGTAGATGTGTGGCATGCTAATGTGCATGGGCTACTCCTGGGTGGATGAGGGTATGGCATGCTGGTGTGCACGGGCTACTCTTGGATGGATTGGGGTATGGCATGCTGATATGCAAAGGCTACTCCTAAGTGGATGTGGGTATTATATTATATTCAATTATTGGATATAACAAGTAAAAAGTATCTCTAGGGGCGTAATAGTATGGAATTTCAGGATTTGATGTTCAGAGATTAGAGAATGCTGTAATATTAGGTATGCTTATAAATGAGTAAGCATATAGCATTTTAATGTTTGGTCAAACGTATGAATTTTGGGGGTATTTCTATGATCCTAAAAAAGAGGCGTGTAAAATATTAAATGAAAGTACAAAAATACGTCTAATAACATGTGTAAGAGTGTTAAAAATTATTAGTATTACTAGAATTTTTTGGACTTACAGATAATTTAATATCACGTACGATGCTGAACAAGAAGTGATTTTCATACTAAATGTATGAAATGAAAATAAGCAATTCTTCCCTTTACTTAATCTTAATTATTCACTGAAATACGCTTTAGATTTTGACGTGAAATTTTGTATCGTTCAGCTCAGTTTGTGTTTTTTGAAACAGCTAAGAGGAAAAGCTACATTTCTCAGCCTTAAAAACGGAATGTACGTTGTAACAACACAAACGAAAAAATCTTAATCAGAACTACAAACGAATTATGCTATACAAACATATCAATAAAACCCCGTAGTTCATTAGTGCAGTAAACTGCAGAAATATATACAGTGTATATAAAGAAAATATATACAGAAACATAATATACAGTGCTGCATAAAATGGTGAGATTGCATGGATGGAAGTAATAATGTAATAATGTTTCTAAACAAGGAGAAGCTGTGTACCTTAGTTTCTGTTTGTTGAGCATGACACCGTATCAGTTAATAACTAAGTTTGAGTTTTTTGTAACTTTTAATTAGCAAAACTGGTTTACACATTATTCACTACACTATCTCCTGTTGACAAGTAAACAAAATTGCTATTGATTTGTGTTATATTACACGTGTTATTGGATCGTGAGGGTTGTTTAGCGTTACAAATATTAAATATAATCTCAAATAGTTGAACTATTAAATAAAAGTTAATTATTTAATTATATGAAGGTTTTTACTTGTTTATAATATGTAATAAATATGCATAAATATTTATTATGGGTATACAATCATTCCTGCAGGAGAAACAATTTAAAACTAGACCAATGAATGTTTTTGGGATAAATGTACGATTTTTATCACATGAATAACAATATTTCATTTTGTAATATTTCAGAAAATTTAGAAGTATCAAATCTGTCATGTGCTTGACCGTTTAACTACACACATGAGTGAATACACACTTTTTAAACCAGCTGTAAATATTTGCAATGTTTTCGCATATCATCCTATATTTTGTTGGCATACGAGCTAATCATTGCATATATTATGCATTCAGAGAGCAATATACATTATAGCGAGATAGGTTGAAACCAATCTAATGTTAATTAGAACCACGCAAATGAGCAGCCAAAAGTCAATCACTGAAAATGGCAATGTCATGACAATGCTGTGTTGCTATGCGTTCAATTACTTCAACGGTCTTGCAATGAAATGATTATTGAAACCATTAATGATGATCAGTGTGAACCAATTTGTTATTTTGTACTAAATAAAACACACTAGCTTTACATTGACTTTTAAGTATTCAACCAATAAAATAAAATAAAAAATGTAATGTCTTACAGTGTTTGGCATCTTGAAAGATATCAGTTTTTTTCACAGTATGGCTTGGTCATATTTTACCAAGTAGGTAAACAATTTCACTCTGAAAAAGTTAATTTCCTTAAAACTTAATTTTGTATGTACTTTTGAATTAATTCCTTATTAGCTCGAATTATATCCGTAAATTTCAAACTCATAATGAAAAACCATCTCCCTGCATTTCTATGGCATACTATGTACTTCAATAACTATTGTGTTTTACTTGTATTATTAATAAATTAATAAATATATCATGACAAATTAAAAAATATGTTGGGGGTTTTATTAATCAATAGTTTTGTCATAGCAGAAATAATGGTTAAATCTTTTCAACATTTTAATTAAACCTGAAATCAGTGCAGAAATGTGTTCAGAAAGTTTGGATGGGTGGCAATCAATTACTAAAATAACCTGCTTGGGAAACAACCAGTAATCTCTTGTCAGCAATACTGACTTCGTGTTATTAATCCCGTGTTTGATGAAATTATGATTTTATCGCTTATCAAGGAAATCATGCGATGTGAAACCTACAATTATTAATTAAATGTCAATAATGTGTTCTGTGTTTTTTATCGTGATTTTGATTACAGTAAATGTCAAATATAGTAAACGAACATTATCCGGACTCTTTTAACACGGTCTGCTTATTATTGCTGATATATAATTTTTAAAGGCAGGTGTTGGAAAGTATCTTGTTGGCAAGCAGTGTATCCGTTGTAAATAGGTCGTACCCAATAATTTGTTAGAATATTTATTAATCGAGTTTTAAAGAATTTAATATTTTTAAATCTTATTTACTCTACTATAAAATCCCTTAACCTACTAGTGACAACTAAAATTTCAATTTTAACTTCAATCGATCATTGAGAATAGAATAAACTTTAAGGCAAACATAAAACATTTAAAGATAAAAACTATCTTTGGGAAATTTTTTAAGGACATGTTTGGTATTTGGTTCAATCAGTCTTTTACAACATGTCGGAAGGATAGGAAAGAGGTTTCATATCAAATTTTTTCTTGCCTGGTATTTTGGTTACACATTATTCTTAAAACTGTTAGTTTACGAACTTAAGACTAAAGTTCCTTATAGGCAGAAATCGACTACAGTACCACATTTTGACTTAATGCTACTTTTATGATGTTTTGAGAAAATGCAACAACGCTCTTTACAAATGCTTTAAATCAAAAATATGATCTTGAATTTTATGGCTAAGCACCTGTTAAACTTTTGTATAATCAAGCACACACTCTCACTATTTGAGTTGGAAAAGTGATCGAAATTGTACAATATAATCCAGTTATACCTAGGCGAAGGGGTTAACGATTACTTATTTTATTAGTTTTACTCACCATGAGAAACGTGTAAAAAAGTTCTCTGTGCTTAACATTTACGTTCATTTTGTTATAAAATTGATATTTTTCTTTGAGTCAAATGAAACTCATATTTAATATAGTTTTTATGCTGAAACGATTCCAAATCAAATACTGAGCTGGTTATATAGAAATAGCAGGGACACTCTTTTATTCAAATCTTGTTATGTTCAAGGGCCGAGATGATACTTTACCCTCTCAAAGGGATTTGATTATCGTTCTCTACCAGAACAAATAGAAGGGTTATTCATCTGAGTGATTGGAAAATGAAATCTTAGGATTTATTGGAAAAATATAGTTAATAAAGCCTACTATATCGTTAGAACATTTCTTATATAACCAGTATGTATGTAGATAACGGAAAACACTACTCTATTTCCTTCATTTTGTAAAAGAGTCAATATATAATACATTTTTAAATGGATTTTTTTTAACTACAATACCAATAATTTGTATAGCTATATTCTAAACAACATCCACTTATATAAAACTAAATTTTGAAACTTACATTAGTTTATACATATTTATAAATACAGTAAAAGATTACAGTATCATTAAGACTACTTTAACAATATGACGAAAACTGCCAATACTACAATATGCGAATACTATAAGCAAAGGGAAAAGAAGACTTCATATCAGTACTACTACACTTGTTTATTTAAACTTGTCAGGTCAGTTTTGGGCAGGGTTGTGACCAAATTGTATTTCGATTGTTTATTATTATCACAAACACAGCAGAAAATGTTGAGGGAGAAGACGAGAAGAGTTGTTTTATTAAATTTCCTCCAAACCGAAAGAGATAATTTAGAAAAATAAACATTTTAGGAACATCTTATTTATTAGAAAACTAAAGCTATCAGAAAACTAAATTGTGTTCGTTCTGTAGTAAAAAGATAAACATTTTAATTACAACATGTAAAAAACTTTAATATTTCAAAACCATGTTTAATAGCATCACGATTTTTTAATCATCAAGACTACTATATGGTAAACAAGTAAAAGAAGAAACGTATTATGAAACCGTCAATAATAACATCAAGTTGACACCCTAGCTGAAGAGCGTGGAGGCTTACTACAAAGAATCCTCTTTCGTCGTTTGTTTAAAACGCTTATCTTTAGGAAGAGTTTGATCTCAATGTTATTTATTTGTTAATTAAAAATCCATAGGTTTATTTTGTAAAACTGTATTTTAACTACGAAAATTTGGTTTTATTTTAAATATGGAAACACCTACTTGTATTTTATAATATTCAACCCAAAACCCGATCTCACTCTTATTCGATAAACAAAAGCTATATATTTAAAACTAAAAGTATATAAGAGTTAATATTGTGGTCATACTTATATTTTAGTCAATTTAAATAATCTTCTATATTCCTGTATTGGTCCCTTACTACGTTGTGTCATGGTTATTAGAGATTGCAGAGTTTGGAATAATTAAACTTAATTGGTTGAAATCTGGTATTATCAAGGTATAAATTATTAATTACATGGGTTCCTAAAAAGGAGACACGTAAACAAACGGCACTTTCCTGTTAAAGGGAACATTCATTATTATCGATCTGATTTCTTTCGATATATCGATATTTTTGTTTCCCTTTACGATTCATTCCTTATGTTGAAATATCTTCAAACACATTAAAATCACAAATTGACAGCTGATCCTGTTTAGGCAAAACTAATATATTATGTGGATCCAGAAATAAAACTGTTCAAAGCTAACCTAACATAACTAAACTTGCTGGAACAATTCAAAATTTAGTTTGATAACAGAAAAGGCATGTAAGTATATGAAACGGGATTTGGAAATGTTACAGCAAATTTGGTTGGTTGGGTAAGGTTAGCTTAGAACAGTTTCATTTCAATATAATATTTTTAAAATGGTTTGTTGATACTGAACAATATTTACTTATCGTAGTTGTATATTGGTATATCGGATCAAAAATAAAATATCGATGTATCGAAGAAAAAAATTATTGACAATATGGATGTTCCCTTTAACAGGAAAGTACCAAAAAAACTATACATTTAAAAATTTCCAATAAAAAGTTCTGTAAGGAACAAGAGCTGCAAAATTAACATGGCAAAGTTGAAATGGATTGTTCGACGTTGTGTAAATACAGATATCACTCCTTTGTACATTTCCACTGTGATGAACATATTCAAGTTGGAACCACCAACTGGAAGGAAAGCAGGTTTTTATTTGTCCTGCAAACCATTTTGATTATTTTTAAGGGTTACAGACATGTAACTGAAGTCTTGCTGAAGTAAAACCATTTCAAATTAATTGATACAGAAAAATTAATTTTGAAAAGGTTAATGTTAAATTATTTTCTTATACTGCTTTAAATTTAAGACGGCTTATAAGCAGCACAATATGTGGTAACTTAATAAAATGTTTAATAATATATGAAATGTATAGTAGTTTTTACTTGGCATTTTAAAAACGATTTACAGCACAGAGATTATTTTCATTTACTTTATCTACATAAAGTACATTTCTCGTCTGATGTAACTTTTAGTCTTTGTTTGATGTAGGTTCATATCCAATTAGAGTACGAGGGGGAGCAGACGGATACTACATGTTATTTATTTGACTTTTAGGATTTAATTGTTTCTATGATTCGTCGTTTTATCATTGAAAAAAAAGAAGAATTTTGTCGAAATACAAAACAATTATATATTGATAATAAATAAACCCGTTTTAAAAACAGAACGGAGAATACCTTGAATCTGTATCCAGAAGTTTCTTAATCATTACAATTAAAAAATGTGTTATCCAACGTATACCTTTCCGGACAAAGTTTTAGTTTAATTACTGACTGTATTTTATATTACATGTTTTACTGAAACATTTGATTTTTTCAGGTAAATTACCCCTAGTGTCCAAGTATAAGCAACTGCAGATATTGTGTAAGTGTTGAAAATATAATATTTACATATTAACCGTTGAGTGAGGGTTAGTGTTATACGTCATTCAGTGTAGTAAACGTTTTACAAATGCTGTGTCACTATTTGGTAATAAACAGCACCAATTTATATCTTAACAACCCAACTAATATAGCATCAGATTTTCATCTTAACCTCTAAACGTAAGCTACGACACCTTCTCTTTACGTTAAAGTAATAGGTTTGGACCAAGGGATGTATACAAGGAAAGCTCCAAGAGTATATGTAGATACTCTTGTTGTTAACACTTAAAGTGCCGTTGACATGTTTGAACATGAAAATTGCATTTATTTCAATGTTAAGCAATGGCGGGAATTCCCGTCATCAGCACCCAACGTGTTAAAAGGTGACATGTTGACATTCGTATGGAGGAAGTTTTTTTGACTATAGTTGGTTCACGAAGCACTACAATGTTTACTCCGTGCATTGGAATCATGCATTAGTAATTAACATTTGGATGGGAACTGGGAGTATTTTAACCAAAATACGAATGAATCTTGTATCTTGTGTACAATGAAGAGATCCGGGTTTATGCACATTTGTCACTTACGAACAATTAACTATTTCTACAGCCAGTACCTTTTCTTACCACTCAAAATTTACAAAGACCTTGTTTTTAAATTATTGAAAGCTTATGGTTATATAGAATTAAACTTTCTTTTAATTATTATCTCAGATCAGTATAAACTGCGTTTTCTTTTGTATTATTATTAATACAATTTTCAAATATTATTTTATATCCATATCTACACAAAGCTATATTACCACACGAAGTATATGCAAGATCCACATAAGGGAAGTATACGCTATAAAGATAAACGAGGGTTGCATACTTAGCATCGATTTGAAACTGTTATGGACTCTAATACACGTTACCATCTGGTCCGTTAGAGAACTACTCCATAAAACTTTGCACCCAAGAAGTTAGCAAATGCAAGAAGATACACGATAAAAGTAGTAATACTGATATATGTTTATACAGTTGAAATGTATAGGCTGTGAAAAAAAATGACATCATTGTCTTGTAATAATTAATTTGTTATCTAACAATTTGTCTTGTAATAATTACTGTAGATTATTCTAGTCAAATTAATTGGTAAATAAAACTACAGTATTTTGATACTTGGTTAATGTATAATGTTCCAACTGTTCACATTTTTTGTTATATTTATCTTCAATGGATTTTATTTGAATTTATCAAACACTTTATGACCGATTTGGCTCTGTACAATATTCAAAGTCAAAGTTGTTTATAAAGCTAGATCAATAATAATATTTGCATTGGCCAAGTCTTAACAAAATTTACATTTATTTAAAAATGAAAATAAACTATGATATTAACATTAAAAATGCTGAAACATTCTTCGTGGCCGTTTACGATGTTCTGTGGGATCGTCACTTAATTTTATATAGGGTTTGAATTTTGATGGGTTTCATTTTGATGAATTTTGTTTCAATGTCAAATAATTTTGTTTTCAAGTTAGTGCAGTAGTCGAAAAAATAAGCAATAAGCACGGGTCGAAGCGATTAAAAAGTTATTAACGTCAATCGTAAAAAAAAACTTACATAGCATCTCTACTTAGTATAATATTGTTGGCTATATACATATCTACGTGGGAAAATAAAATATGTACATCTTTCATACAGTAATTTTTATATATTCCTATTGCATTTTAAATTTCCTATCGTGAAATTTCAAATTAGTAGTAATAACCACAGATTTGGGTATTACAGGAGCGAGGGCAAATACAATCAGACTTCAATAGGCATTGGAAACAATGTAATAAATAATTCACAGAGCAGACCTTTGAAACAAACACCCACGTAAGCTTGTATGTATTCACAAGTCGCGTTCACTTTGGATGCCGTATGTGGTGTGAACACATAACTCTAACTACATTATTCGCTTTGTAAACTTAGCACTTAGGTACTTAACAACAAACAAAACAGTTTTAGTCCCAGTTGTGATAATTATTCATACATTTTATTTTCCAAGAACAGTTAGGTTGTTGTAACTGTCAATGTATATGTTAAGGCTCTGTTTATTAACGGTTTGATATAATAATTCTATTCACATTTTACTGAAGCGGTAGGTATTTTTCTCCTGTAAATACCCACTGTTACTTTTTGGCCTACTCACACAACATTGCCAAACACTTCCTCTTTACAATATTTGACCCTCCTAATGTAATGTGTCCTAATGTGTGTGGTAACATTACTTTAATCAGATTAGAACGAAGAATGAATGCTGCGTATTTTGATGTAATTATGTTTGAAGGATGTATTTAGGCTAGAATAGAGATTTTTGAACCTGTTATGTAAATAATATATTTTGTATCTTTAGCCAAAATCGCTACCAATTTCTTTCAGGGTTAAACTGGCAACCTTTTGAATACAATGTTACCACTACTTCCACTCAACTACTTTGCTGAACTTAGATTTCGTTTCATATCAAGTTGTAATCTTACAAAAATAAAACACGAAATTCCACTCATCTCCAAAAGTAAAACCAATCTGTCTGCAGTCATGGTAATTTGGTTTGATAGTACTGAATCTAGTTTTTTAAAAATGGGCTCCACCCACAGATATCCTACAAGAACAGTGTAGGAGAACCTATACCGAGTTTTAACATGTCTCAAAACGGTTAGGTATTTTTTTGTTTGAACTTATAATAAAAAAAATACCTATAAACAAAACCTATAGGAAAGCAGGATGTTAAAGACGACATCTTATTTAATTATATTTATTACATCATAACAACTAGGGGACGTACAATTTAAGGTTGACTCCGAACCACAGCTTTTAATTGCATATCACACAACACATTGGTCATTGGGGAGGTTTGAACCTTTGCCCCGAGAGCAGAAAGCCCGCACTTTCATTGTAAGACCATGCCAGTATCGTTCGTACAGCACTGCTACATCTATTACGGAATAAATAATTAACCTTGCAATGAGTGAATCATTTCAGATGCCATTAGATATTTATACGAGCGAAGGTTGGCACAATACTTTTGCCTCCGATTCCCTGTCAGATATTGACTTTCCTTTTAATATTGTATTGGTATCAACTTCTTGTTTATCTTGACTGAAAGGAATAGTTGTTGTTAATAGGCATGGTTACTTCCATTATGCGACAAAATAAAGGTAGATGAGTAACAGACTTACTCCCAAATATTACCTTGACTAAAAGCTTGCCATTAAAAAATGACATCTGATTTTTTCCTACAATATTCAAACTATTCCTTCCTAACCACAAATGTTTTTTTGGATACACTAAAATTAGTAAATGGTAATACTTACTCAACTAAGTGTAGCCTTCAAATTGTTTAATTGTCTACATGTTCGTTGCGAAAACTGCAGCAAAGGATTGGACGTATAACCTATGGCATTATAACAGCAACCCCCTAGAAGGAAAATAATGAGTACAAATTGAACGATGGCGTGTTAGGATTAAGGTAATTCATCACTACCATTTTGAGGTACGAGTTATTATCTGAACCTACCTTTGTAGCTTTATGACGTGCAAGTTATCGGGACAAATGTTTGATTAAAATATTATAAATACTATTTGGAACTACGATTGCAAGTAGGGAACACTTCAATGAACTAAAACTTAAAACTTAAGCTAAATAACAACAGCTGGTGCAGTGTTGAGAATGTTTTAAGTTTAAAGAAGTCAGAAAAATAATACAGTATAACAGTATGGTAATTTGTGGATGTAAATATGATATTACCTTTTTTACCACCAAGACCTTTTTAATATTTCTTATTAGTAGAAAAGTTAAATATCTTTTACAATAGTAAACTAATGATATTTACTATAGTTGAATAAAAAAAAAGATGGTGGACAACTAAATATTCTTTTCAAGGATTTTAATAACACATTTAGTAAAAAGTGTAGAAAGTGAGTCATTATATATTTCAGACCATATTGAGCAACTTAAATATGGTTCGGATTGTCCCACTGTTGACCCACTTTGACTCATGTTTTGAACGTTACTTTTCACTATACTACAAAGTCGATTTATTTTTTTCGTTGAAAATAAACATTGAACTGTTTCCTTAATACATAAATATAATACATTTAAAATAGAAGTTAAAATAGAAGTAGAAAATAGAAGTTTTAGGTTACGCCCTCTATTTTTAGTTAAAATTTAAATTTATTGTACAGTTACTTGTGTAAAAATGTAAACAGTTGAAACAATGACAAATATGATTGTTTATGTCGGCAAACACATCTTTTTTAATTAAAATATTCATTTTGCGTAGTAAATACAAAATGTAATAATGAAACATAATGTAATAATGTAATAATGAATTTTCGAATAAGGAAAACAAGTGATTTTGCAGTATTTTAGCGAAAAATGTATTTGTACCTACCGATATTTCACCAACAATCTTTTTAGTTAATTGATGGTAATATTCTATAACCAACTGATGTATACAATGTCTATATAAGTTTCTGTAATTTACTATTCAATTTAAAGTCATTTGTTCTTCAAAATTGTCAATGCAAGCAAGTAAGGGCCGAAATATTTACGTATAATACATTTACTCTGCAGCTTGTGGAGGTGAAATTAAATAACTCACAAAGGGGTGTTTTAAGCAAAAGCTTTTGTAGAATAATTCATATTCATAAGTCGCGCCTACTTTGAATAACGGATGTGGTTTGGATGTGTTTTCAACATAAACCACAGTTGTAAAAGAACTTTGTCGAATTCAAACATAAATATTTTTAGCGAGTGTGTATTTTACTGAAAGCTTGATAAGAAGAACTAATTTTGAAACTCAAGCCTATCGCTGTGTTCTTATAAAAAAGTTTCAGTAAAAAAATACAAAACAAATAAAATACTATATATTTGTGTAAAATACCTGAACTTTATCAGGTCAGTTAAGATGTCTTCTCGCTTCATATGAAGGTCGTCCAATTAGTCCATTTAGCCACGCACACCCACATATTTCAATTTGAACATTTAGGGTGATAAAAACTAAATATAATACTGAAATAGTATGGGACACCGTACACATATCTAAAAACCCGTACATTTTGTAAAAATAAATTATCGCAATAGTAAAACATTAAAATAATGATTTTTAACTTTACGTTACATTGTAAAATCCCTTTTTTTTGGAAAATCGTAGTGATTAATTAACATTTTAGTATCAATCCATTCATAGTTTTTATTTATCTAATAAAGTAAAACAGTCTAGAAAAAATTATCAAAATGCCCATTACATAAATATACTAAAATGTAAATATCTTAGGCCTATTAAAAATAAATACCAAACAGCTAATACAACGGAGAAAACCGTATTTGAATATATGACTACGTATTGATAATGTTTAAAATAATATTTGAATAATGATCCGTTTATAGAGTTTTAGTCGGAAAAAAAAATATTCTGTTGGTTTTTAATCAAAACTTTTTTCAAGATTTGTTGTAGCTCTCAGCTTCGAAAAAACATTTCCAAGTAAACGTAAGGTTAAAAATAACTCTAGCCCCAGAATCATAAGAGTGAAATACAGAAAATGCTTTAAGAAAGAGGAACAAAAAGGAGTCAAAGCTTGGTTCGTGACGAGAACAATCTGAAGTAATGTTCTTTGCTAACTTTTGTATGAAATTTCTTCAAATCTTACATCTAACACCACATCGTCTCACGGAGATGTTATCCCCAGAAAGTGGTTATACGAGTACAGTGCTGCATAATTAATATGATATCTTAAACACCCAAAAAATCACTAATTGTTTTACTTACAATGCTGTATATTTTTGACTCAAAGTCGTACCTCTATTTGTTTTTGTTCATTTAAATTTAATGGTTTTAAAAGAAAGCCATAACTTGAGTTGAAGTTTTAGATAAAACCCCTGCAATAAGTATGAAACTGCAAACATGTATATTGTGAAAATATCTTCATCCTTAACCTGACAGGTTCATAAAACCTGTGGATGTTGAATAATAAAGGCAACACATAAGTCCACTCTAAGGTGGTATAAACAAGGCTGCCTGAGATAGGGGTTTGCGTGGCTCTCTCTCTGTTTAGTATATCTTATTTTCTAGAAAAATACAATACTCTGCAGTCAATACAAATAACGAATGCTTTAACTATTATTAAATTGTCAATAATCAAAGTCAAAAATAAGAATAGTCAATTTCAGTACAACATTTCCATCACTATTTATTTACTCATCATTTAACAATATTAAAACATGTGATAATTAATTAATCTTCACAAACAAATCATACAGCATAAATATAAAGATTAGATTAATCAATGGTCATACATATATATGAAATTAGTCATTAACAACTGTTTAGCTTATGCTTTATATGACAACTTTTACACCTTTTTTAGTGTTCATTGTATTACCTTATATTTGCATATTTGTGAAAGCAACATCACAATAGGTAGTGTATATTTGTATACATACATTGATAATATACAAGAAATAGTAACAAAATTTTGAGGAGTTTTTAGACATATTACGTTTTATGGATTCACTCGTGCCACCTTTTATCCGTTTGATATTGAATAGTTCTTCAAACATTTAAACACATGTTGTGTTTATATTTTTATAATATATCTTGAGTCAAAGTTAAGGATAAAATAAACGTTGTTTTATGATTCAATTTGCAGTATTTAACAGTTTTAATTAGTAAATGAAAAGATATTTCAAGTGACATTTTGCTACGCGACCTGATATTTTTTAATTGTATCTTCATTTATTCACTTCAGACTACAGTTCAATGTGATAAATGTTTGTACAAAGAACAATTGGTACCTCAACCAAAACAAAAATATATGAAAAGTAACAATTAGAAAAGAAAATAGATTATGCAATGTACAATTGATACGCAACATAATACTACTTTGTAAAGTTCCACTCCGATGAATATTTTCAAGTTAAAAGCGTCAGCTGGAAAGGGAATTTTTTATTTGCCACCCCAATTTTACGTATTAACTGTTTATATAGTAAAATTAATTATAAGATCATTCTAATATTTTCTATAAAAATTATTAGAAATTCAATTTTTGCGGCGAATAACTGGCATTTTTACCTTCCAACGTTAATATAATTTATTTAGTGAACGCTTTAACACGTTACCTACCAGTCGTCACGATAGTATTTATGAGTGGCTCTGTGTCGGCTGGTAATAAAAGATTAGAAGTAAAAACAAATATACATATATAATGTCACGGTAAAGGAAGATAATGTTTACACGTTCCAACATGACAGGGATGAAGGTAATCCATCAGTCATTGAAGTTCAAAGTGTTGTCGACACCCATCTTGGCAATTCTTTTGAACAGAATGTCAAAATGAATAGTTTATTCAATAATATAAGTATTGAATAGAAAAAGATAATTCTTCTTACTAAATTTGAAACTTTTCACTCTGGTACAAACATCGTAAGCTGCATAAATACAGGTTTAGATCTTACCATGTATTGATAACATTCAGATTTGTGAGTTTGTTCATGTGTAAATGTTGCGATAGCACACAACTCGCTGATTCCTTTTAGAAGAGTAATATTTAGGTACAAACTGGAATATAAATATTTAAAGTAAGTTATGTATGAAAAACATCCAGTTTTATGAAGCAAATTTAATAAAATAATTTCCGACAAGATGAACATTTTTGTTTCGAATTTTGTAGTTTTATAATGTGCACTTAAATAATGTTGGAAAATATAACTCAAAATAATACCATTTACGATTTATAAAAAAAGTTTTAAGTTGTTACAAATAAAAGAGTTCCATTACAATATAACATAAAGTTAATAAATTACATAGAAGAGTTTAACAAAAGACTCTTCGAGGAATACTTTACGCTTCATAACACGTACCTAATATGGACGACGGATCAGGTTCGGATGCATTTTCAATATAAATTTTTGTTTTACACTAATGTATTTTCGAATGATTGCACACAATATTCAAAATTACTAAACTAGTTAAATTTATATTTTTGTAAACTATAACAGTGGCATTTTAAATTTTTAAACGGATGTTAACAATCGTCCTAAAAGTATAAGCAATTTTTATTTTCATAGTCAAGTATAGCTGTTTATCATAATCATAACAGCATCATGTTTTACAGTCAAAATGTTTTAAATTTTAAATGACGTAATAATTAAAACAGATTGCAGGATAGCGTGCCAAGACCCGTACCAGTCCCAAGTTGTCTGAGTTGAACAGACGCTTATTATGTAATATTAAACAATATAGGTTTTATACATTACTTTTATTCTTTTTTAGGTTTTATACATTTCTAGTGACCTTCTTACGATATGATTAATTATCTCTAAAATCTATTTTTATATTAAAAATGATAAATATAGCACTAGAAATAATTAGGCTGTATCTATTTACGCAAATAGTTTGTATGGATTTGATTGCTAACATAGAATTTACAGACAGTGTTATATATTATAAAAATAATATTTATAATATTATAAAAAATTTAAAAGTGATATGTTCACTTATATGTGAAAATAATCTGTAGTTAAACAGATTAAGTTTTGCAATGTGCTGAAGCTTTTAACAGAGTTTAAAATATTTACATGAATTAAAACAACACATAAGACATGTTTAGAGTAATATTAAGACTAAAGTTTTGCCTGTTTAGTGTTTTACCACAGTGTATCTTTAAAATTGTTGTATAGCTTAAATAAATGTATAAATTATCTTGTATAAATTACCAATTACAATGCAACAAATTGTTAATTTGAATGTGTAAGTTGTAAAAAATAAAGTTTAAGTTTATACGAACCTAGAGCACATTTATTTCAATTCTGGGAAAGACCAGTTAACTGTAATGTCCAATAACAGAAGTGACGAAAAAGTAACATTGTGAAGTCAAAGTAGATTATTCAGTGACGTGTAAATACAGATATCACTCCTTTGATGCTCCATTGCAATGAACATATTCAAGGTGGAAGCATGGATCGGAAAGTAAACCTTAAGCTTACCTTGGAAATATAACTCGAGAAATTCCATTTATTGGTTTAAAATGTATAACTAACTATACAGTATTGGAAATTTAATTTCATAACCGAACCAAAACCTGTAAACAAGTTCGCGCAAGTATACCAGGGGAGCGAGCTGGCGTAGTGGTTAGAGCGCGGGACTTTAGTCCCTGAGGTCCCGGGTTCGATCCCCGCCAAGTCACCAATGGAATTTATCTAAGTGATAATGCCGCAACCCCTAGGTCTAGCCTCAAGTAATGTGAAAAACAATCCCAGGCTAGTGCCTAAGTCCTAGTACAAAAAAGTATACCAGCAAGATTGGACTATTGGAACGAGGTTTTATCGCAAGTTTGATGGGAAAAGAGAGTGGTTTTTCACATTTTAATCCTCAACACTAAAACAAATCCCAACTTCTCAATAACCATGATGAATAATAAAAAAAATAGTATCGTGAAGAGTATGATTGTAACTAAATAACTGACCTAATGTTATAAATAATATGCCTGTTTACGAATATTTCATTAGAGTTTTCTGATAATAAGGAATTTTGTAAAAGAAATATACTACTTATATTACAAATTTGAACAAATATATTCAATGGCTAAAAATTAAAGAAAACAGAAGTTTTTCATAATAAAAATATAAATTACTTTAACATTTTATTGAGCTCCTTACATATAATTTGTGGCATTGCCACTCTACAATACCACTTCAGCAGGTTTCGTTAAATGTAATTGTGCAGGATTTAGCCAAGTACCTATAATCATGATAGTCTTTCGGAACAATACAATTTAAGTTTCAGAGCAAAGCTTTGAAACAAACACCCACGTAAGCTTGTATGTATTCACAAGTCGCGTTCACTTTGGATACCGTATGTGGTGTGAACACATAACTCTAACTACATTAATTCGCTTTGTAAACTTAGCACTTGTGTATCTCAGAATACAACTGAATTATTGTTTTGTCGAAACTTATTTATTTAATAAAACATTACATAGGGTATGTACAACACAACACTCTAAAAATTAGGTCCCAGCAAAGCGAATCTTGACTGCTGGGACCGAGTAGAAACATTGAATATTACACCTACAGACTGTGTTATAACTAATAGATTGATATCTGTGTGACAACGCATTGTAACACACGCTATTAAAAGACTGTATCAATATTATAGTTCTAATAAATGAATTACTGTTTCTTTGTGTAAGAAAGGTTAAAATATGTTTATTCTACTAAGCGAATTAACAAAAACTATTTGTTTTGAAATCTTTCTTTACAAATACCGAGTTGCCACATTAAAATTTAAATAATAAAAAAAAGTAATTTCGTACAGTATAATAAACAAACGTCTTCAATCGTTGTGGTTCAATTTATTACCAAACTCGATTACCTACTTAAAGAAAACTTTCAACGTTGTTGGAAATAAAATACGCCCGTCTGTAACATAAAATTCCGTTCATCTTCAAAAGTAAAACCAATGTGTCTGCAGTCATCGAACCGACAAAGCTATTTTCAGTAGAAATGGAGCCGCCGCCGCACTCCATATTATCAGTTATTGAGGGACGGAGAATGTTACCTTTTAGATAAATAAAGTGGCAGCTGAAGTAGAAGGGTTAATTTTACACCCAAGGAATTTTACCTTTTATGTTTATCGGTTTTGTAAATTACCTTTGCAAATGTATTCATGTATAGCAAATGATATATAGAATATATGTGAGCATCTTCGTGTTTTAATTCGTAAAATCATAATGAGAACTGTTAGGTTACGTACTGTTTAGGATTATAAATACTAAAAGACCTTGTGAACTACGCATTTGGTGTGCATATCTTTTCATCCTTTTAATATCGGCCGATACTTGAAACTATCGTAAATTAAATGCATATGTTATTTAGAAATGCTTTGTTTATCCTAAAAACATGCTACAAGCCTGTAGGACAGCTTTTATCGTTCATTCATAAAAATAGGATAAGTTTGATGTGGATATGAAAAATATATGAAAATTATCGAAGGAAATACGGCTTGAAAAGCTACAAAATTGAGCATTTCACGCAAGAATGACCCCAATGTAAGTGAGTTGTTGGGACAGCAGATGTGAAAGGCACCATCTGAGTGGAAGATTTTTTTTTATATCATATCACATGAAGGATGAGTAGATCAAAATGTCAATATTTCCAAACCTACTCAGGATCTAATATACAATGGAAATAGTCAAACTGGAATTATTACACGATGAAAATACTCTAAAACGATTTTATTAGGGAACATTTAAACATTTTTTTTCACCTATATATAAAAAGTTCGTAGGATTCTGCTAGACATTTTATCTTAGTATAAAAACATATGTAGAATACAAATTTATGTTTTAGACACAAAAACTAAATGGCGATGAAAACTGTCAAAGTAATATTGTCAAGTCAAAATAGATTGTTCAGTGTGGTGTGAATACACATATGACTCCTTTGTGAGGCTCCACTACGATGAATATATTCAAGTTAAAAGCATAGACTGAAATAGAAACCTCGTTGTTTTATCAGTTTTTTTAACGACTATAAATTATTATTAGCTGTGTATAGGTATATTTCACTGATAGTTTGTTGGTATATTTTGTAACAGCGATGTTCTTGTTAATTGAAAAAATATTTTCCAAGGCAGAAACTTCTTGAAAGGCAGATCCCAATGTACTTTAGCAAAGGATCCAATAAAGACCTTTTCACTCAAAATTAAGCCATCTCCAGTTTTAGGAGATTCATCAGCAATTGATCATTTGGTGTTGAAAAGTAAATTTAGATCCTCAGTGAAAATATTTTCATTACTTATACTATTTTAGTTTTACAAAAAGATAGTGTTATAATATTAATAATAACGTAAGTTACCGTGAGAAAAATTATTTTTTTATAACATTTGATGGATGAAATGTAAACAAATCTAAATCTTACTTGAAAAGTATTTATACTTTGATTCAATTACTAAGCACCGAAAAACTATTTATGAACGCTGTGACACTATTTTTCTATTTTCCGTTATTTTACACGAATAAAAAAAATACATACGTTACAATGAAATCTGTTTGTGTTAAAACAATGTAGCAAACACTTTAAATATGGTTCCAACACAACAAAAATCACATTTCAATAAAAAAAAAACATTTAAAAATATTTTTGAGAAAATGATAGAAAATGAATATAGAAAGAGAAAAAGGAGTTAAAACTTTGTTCGTGACGAGAACTATCTTAAGTAATGTTCTTCGCAAACTTTTTTTTCAAATGTCATACGTGACTGTATTTGGAATACTACTTTATAGTTAGATTTCTAATGGGTTATCTTTTTTTCTCTCAAGCAATTATTGTGAGGTCATTAGAAGTATTTTATTTCCCTTAAAATCAAGGAAAAATACCATAAATATTGTTCCTCCATTTAACTGTGTGGATGGTTTTAATATTGAAAATATCCAGCTCAAGTTGAAAGAAAGGAAAATAAATGACTATGGATACTTTGTGGATTTTCCTTCACTAACAATTTCTACGTTGGGGGAAATGTTTCTCAGTTTCATTCATTTTTAATCATAATTTTGCACTAAGATTAATAATTTACAAACAATCCCTGCAGTTAACTACCTACTCAGTTTATGTACATAAACCAAGTCAAAGCAAACATTTTAAAGTTTATAGTATTACATAAAGTATAAGAAAATGTTAAATAGAGTGTTAAATATATTTTAATTCGGGTAAAAAAACTAACAAAAATAGTTGGCCTATTATCATTGCCGTCATTGATATCGTTGTAAAATCTTAATATAGTATTCCTTTATGAAAATAGTATTACTTTAAATTGACTTTAGCAAACGAAGGTTTAGAAGTATTGACATATCGATCCATTCATACGTCATTTGATATGATATCAATAGAATCTTTCACTCAGATGCTTTCACGCCAGCTGTCACGATAAGTCACTCATATTGGGGTTGTTCTATTGGAATGTGTTCAATTTGGAGCCTGAAAGGACCATATAAGATAACAGAATATACTATCATTCCCTATGAATGTGTAATCTTACTATCTGTAATATATGTAAAAGGATTTCGCAGGAGTTGGGTTTTTTTCAATTTCCCAAACCTATCAAAAATTTTGGTAACATTGTTTGGAAAGCTAATAAACTAAATAACCAAAATACCATCATACTTAAAAAATGTGATATGGTTCAGAGATCGGACATAATGTCAATTTTTGTTTACACCAGTAAATATCGATTGATGTTTAGTTAATTAAGTGCATGATTCACCAATAAACAATCAATACAGCTAAATGATTTCGCTTGATCAAACATTTCCAAAAGTCAAATGAATGCCTGATTAATATTTTACGTCGAACAAAGTTACCCATTATTTACCTGTTAGTTTGATTGGGCCTCCACCCGATTTGTGATTAAAAGCTGTCAATGTATATTTATGTCGTGTTGGTTCCATTCTATTGATAATGTTCAAATAAAAATAATTCAAATGTTTCACATTACAAATTCTTCTATTTAAAGATATTCAAGAATTTAAATAAATTTAACTAAAAATACATAGGAATAATACAAAGATATCTGACAACGTTTTACTAAATATTTTTAAATCAATTAAAAATACTTGGAATATTATGAATTTTTATATTAGCAACAATATATTAAACTATTATTATTATTGTTTGAAGTATCGTTCTACTTTAGAAATTTATGTTTCGTTTAAAAATAAAAAAAATAGCAAGTGCATCATTCACAATAATTTTGTGTTTCTTTGATTATAAATTGTCTGATAAAATAACAACCATCCCTTAATATTTATCTTGAAAAACATGACATTTTTACTAATAACATGCAACATTTTTAATGTTAATATTGCGTAAAAAATCATCCCTTAAAATGATTGTATTTCTGGGTAATTTTGTTGATTTAAAAGGTTTTCCAGTAAAATATTGTAAAAAAGTATGTTCAATGAAATAGCAATGTTTTACTGGAGTCACTGAATTGTTTAGAATAAGTTTGGTAAACAATTAATTGTATTCGAAAAACTAAATAAATACCTGACGTTTTATAATTGAATTACAATTCGTTAATAAAGCTTTACCTAGATATACCACGCACATTAAAAGATGTATTACAAGAACATTTCATTCTGATATTAAATATGAAAAAATCTAACTCTATTTAAACATCATTTTCTTATAATTACAACATTACAGTACTTTGATATAACTTATGAGAATCCCCGGATATAATTATATAGATTAAAAATATCAGAAATACTAAAGGAGAAAGCATATCATACAACTAACTCTAATCTAAATCCACCACGTTCATAAGTTCTGTGGATTGTGAATAAATAAAAGACGTACAAGGTACTATAAACAAGGCGTCTGAAATAGGGGCTAGCGTAGTCTTCCTTACTTAGTATCTTTGATGTTCTTGGAATATAAGGATGAATTTGTGGTAAAGTTGTGAACGTAATCTACTGTTAACTACTGTACACTTTTTGGAAATAATGACTCGTGCGTTTTACAGTGTTTGTTTAAAATAATTTAGATTTGTAACGTTAAAAGCACTAACACTCGTATGGTAATCCCGTACTCGACTTCGTCTCGCACGGGAACGACCACACTCGTCCGGTAAACACTTATTTTCAGGACTAGTAACGTAATAAACTATTTTTTTACCAATTTAAGGACTATGTTTGTTCCTGATCTTGATATTTTAGATTTGTTAGAAGCGTATCAATAGTCGTACCGGTTTTCTTTCCATCACAACACAATCAAACACACAACACCACACAAACACAAACAATCGAATCTCGAAATAGTTTCACCATCTATCTTGTCATGACAAAGTTAAAGTTTTTAAAACCGATATCGTTTGTCAAAATACAAACGACAGACAGTTAAAAACTTGCCAAAGCAGCGTAGATAATGTCCAAGGCGTTTGAACTTTAACTCGCCAAAGTTATCCTGGAGATTGGACGTTATACAGTATAACATGTTGTTTTACCGACTGTATTTACGTTTGTTTCCCTCCTAACGCTTAGATAAATATTAGTTTTCGTAGTATTTTCAAACTACCTTAAACTAGAATAACACTAACATATCATTGATAAAGTAAATATTAGCAATTCAGCTATTGAAAACTGAATAATTTCACATAGCGTATCTGAAAAGAAGAGTTTAATGAATTGATTGACATGACTAATGAATTTTATTTTATTTTTTATTTTGGTTCAATAAATGATATATTGAGTTATGAATGTTATCACAATCCAATATCTAAAACATCTATTTTACAAGTAACCCTTACTGCAAAACTTTATAGGTATATATTAAAATATAATTTATTTTAATGAAATGAAAGGTTATTAAATCTAAGGAATACATAAAAACGCACATTTGTTTGTATTATGAGAGATGAAATAAATGTTACATTCTCAGACGGAGTAAGCACTTTCCGTTGTAAACCACTTGAATCTCTAGGTGAATTTCAACATTTCGCTTTGTATTATTCAACTACTATTGATACATTAAAATAACAAATTACATTATAAACTGTTATAAACAATAATTATGCAAGCACGGAAAAAATATTTTGAAAATTATATGGAAACATGTTTGGTATATTGATTCGTACAACTTAGATAACTTGAAATTTACCCAAGTAGTTCTGTAAATAAAAAAAAGTATAACCAAGCAATCGGCTCAATATGTCTTTAAGTGTGAAATGTCTCATGTCTAAACTTTTTTGATTAATTTCCCATGTTAAACGAGAGATCGGTGTGTTAAAGCAGGGTCTAAACAATTGGAAGTCATTAATAATGACAATTGTTCAGATAAACCAAGCAAAACACGCCTTTGTTATAAAATTGACTGAAAACGCAATTGTTTGGCAAAAGAGTGCTTAAATATTAATGTCCCACGATTATTCAATTCCCACTCAGTGAAAAATTCAAATTAGCTCTATTATTTGGGTTTAAAAAATATCAACATTTACTCTTTTTTATGGTTACCAAATCAGCCATTTGTTTTAAATCAAAACAACTTTGCCAAAAGATGGGTTATGGATCTTATAGTACTTAATCTCGTGAAAATAATTATGAAAAATACAGGCTTAAGCTCTATTAAATCTAATTAGAATATATTTTCAAAAAAATATTTTATTGCTGAAACTACGGGTCAAACCTAAAACCATGTTTAATAATTTATCTATTAATAAATGTGAAAGTAAAAGCATAGCGTTTATACAAAATACTTTATTGAAAGTCTATATTAGCTTTTCTTCCAAGAAAGTAAAAAATACGTCAGATGTTCAAAAGAATTTAATAAATGTACACCCAAGTATTCCTGTAGGGACGACGAGAAAATGCTTTATTAAATATGTATGTGAGTCCTGGTCCTGTTTTGATTAAATTTCAAAATATGGAATGTCGATAAAGTAATTATTATGTAAATGAGAAAAAGAAATTTAAAACAATTCGAGTAAAAAGTAATATAATTAAGAATAGAAAAATTTGTATTAAACACAAATAAAAAAATGGGCTAATTTTGCGTTTGATACCAGTAATAGTAAATACAAATAAAAGAATAAAAACAAAATAATCATAACCCAATACACAACGCTTTACATTTTTATATAACTTCCCATGTAAATGTTTAATAAAATCTCACCATGTTTAGTAAAATCTCAATATGTACAAGGATGTAATATAACGAAAATACTATACTTTTTTGGCCTATGAATGAAAACTATTTTTAAAACCGAGAGTATCGAAGAAATCCCAGTTGTTGACATATATTGATCCACTCCTCCGTCATTCGATATGATATCAATAGAACCTTCCACTCTGATGGAACCTTTCACATCTGCTGTTCCAATAAGTCACTCATATTGGGGTTATTCTTGCGTAGAACGTTCAATTTTGTGCCTGAAAAAGCTGTATTGTGTCACTATTATTTTTCTTACTTTATAATGCCTTTCAAATAGATATATGGAACTATGTTGTCATAGTAATAGTATTTTTTTTTTCAAAAACTTAGATGCCTGGAGGATGTTTTACTTTTGTGTTTTAGAATTTTTAATTTACATTTAATATAACGAAAATGTATATTCTTCTTATGTATATTCTTCAGCAGCGTAGGTGTTTCGATTATAGCCAGTGTAAATGGTCTGTGCATTTCCCTGAGTGACGTTTCCATTAGTTAGCCTCTCTACAGCATTACTAATACAGTAGCCTTCAACCACTGTACAGGCAATGTTTACTGAAACCTATCACTCAATTAGGCATACTGTTACAAACCCCTCTTACATAGCTCAACAAAATGAGCAAATTGAAGGCTAAGTCAATTGAGAACAATATAATGTGGTCCTTTCATAGCAATCTTTCATGAATGTATTATACAATTTTATTTTATTAAAATATTGTATTATTAAAGGTTCGGGACCATTCCTTTATTAAATTTATGATAGCTTGTTTATTTATCAATGCTAACGTGTTTTTCCTTACAGGTGAGGTCTCTGTACTGTCTCACGGCTAGCAAATAAACTGTAAGTACAATTAAATAAATAATTATACAAGAAAACAACAATTATTTATCTCTTTTGCATTCGTAAATAAAAGAAAACATGTTCATTAAGTGCACCATTTTTCCCATCTTAGATACTGTTCAGAGAGTCAGTCTTGAACGAGCAATATATGGTTTATAAACGTATTCTGTAATACGCGAGTCCAAATTTACGACGAAGAAAATCCACCACATCATTAAACTGATTTGTTTGCCTGCTAAAACTGCGATTGGTTAAACAGTTAAACCTAATGTAGCCACACTAACGAGTAGCTGCGGAGTAAAAGCGGAGTTTGAACAATTGGAATTCATTAATTTTGACAATTGTTCAACTAAATTGAACGAAACGAGCCTTTGTTTTAGAAAAACAACGTGGGTGTTGAGGATGTTAAATAATGATTTTGCACGGTTACGTAAACATTGAAGTATTGTAAATCTTTCATGTATTTGGTACAAAAAACAATTAATATATAACAAACTTATTGTTGTTTATTTTTTCAAACAACAATATTTGACAACGTCTTTTTAATGTTCGTTTGATTGTGTACATCTTATGCTTGATAACATGGTACGTGTAAAATGCACGTGAATGTGTAAAAATTTGTATATATAATTGTTTGCACTGATTGAACTAACGTGTATTTACAAATAATAGGTATGAACGGTGGTATTTCAAACATTGTTATTTCAGCAGAATCAGCATTTACAGTAGTTCAGCATAATGATATGTTTGCTAGAACATTGAATACGCCAGCATTCAAGAAGTTACTTTCGTGTTTACCAATCATGTAATATACAAACTCGTGTTTCAATGTATGGAACACCATATATGAACTATTCGTATTAGCATTTTGAATTTTATGAACTTATTGGTTAGCACAATAATAAAATAACAATAGTGAAGGTATGTAAAGAAGCTCACTTCCGTCTATGTGTCGTCAAGTTTTGTTTTTTATTTATTCTTGTATTCACGTAATACATCCTGTAGTTACAAGAGACACGTTTACGTTGACATAAATACACTATCTCTACCAAGGGGACTACAGCCAACAGTGAAGTGTTTGGCCGCCGCGGGCAGTGAGATAGCTTAACAGTTCCTACTGTGTTGTCTCGTGATGTAAACGCTTCCGAATATAATATCTTACTTTTCCGTATGAATTTGCCTTTTTGAAATGGCAAGATTATTTTTTTTATGGGTATTATGTTGCTGATAACTGTTGTATAAACGGGTTTTCGTCACAATTTATTTATTTACTAACTTTGTTTTTAGGGTGAAACAATTAGTCCAAACAATCATCATTTAGCACTACCAATATGCATGTAGGAAATATCCTAAATAATAATTCAATAGTAATTGAACAGAAAAGTTTAAATTCTCCGACACTACGAGTGTGGGAAAATCACGAAAAGTATAACTTAATGAAGTAAAAAATAACAATCTCTAGTTAACTGTCTGATGAATTGAGTGTTGATGTTGATAGCTTTACCTTCTACATTAGTTTTATATAAAACAAAGTTCAAATGAATGTTTTTACAGTCAAACGTAGTTGTTTGTAGCATAATTAAAATATTAAAATAAACTATAACTCGTATAAAATTACCTGATTACTGCCAGAGTGATCCTGTATACGTTAATAAGTAATATTAAAATAAATTATACTCTCTGATGTGTCTGGTGTAAGTTATTGTTCATAATATTGGTTGTGTTGGTACTCATATTAACATCAGTAAACGCGGCAGAGCACATGTTGTCAGCTGTTCGCCAGATATATCAGTATTGCATGTAAAGCTGCCATTACACACTTTACTGGCTTTGGTGGTGAAATGGCTGACAAATGCCTTTGACCGTGGTACAATACGGGTAAATGTCTTGCAGACTTTGGAGAAGGGTTATAGAAAGTTACGATACAGGGGAATACAAATAATATCTCTACAAATTCTAGCATTCCTTCTTTATTTATTTATACTAGACAAAGTTATTGTTAATATATTATTTTTTGTGAGTTTACGTTGAGTCACAGAGCAATTGTTTTGAATATCTCTCTTAAGTATTGTCAAATATCATCGAAGTATTGGCTCATCGAGTTGATATATTTGTTCAGCTTTCTTTCATTTCCAACTCAGCTGATAGAAAATGCAAATATTACCTGTTATTACCAGGTTACACGTGTAAATTTAGTTTTGAATGTTATTTCAGCAATAAAATAAAATTTAAAACAGACTGGTACGTAATTTAGACCTTTCTGTCAACGCAATTTAGGACGGTTAAACGTAAAACTGTTACAAACTTTATAAAACTTTTGAGATACATCCGATTTTAGAATTTTTTCCATAAATTTGTGATTTAAATTAGTGATTTAAATAATTATAATTTAATGTATGCTTTCAACGTTTCTACATTAGTTTCTTAAAAGTTGCTTGGTACTCAAATTAAAGTGAGTATTGAATTAAATAAGTCTCTTCTAACTCTGAATGTATTTTTTTAATTTTACTAACCAACTGAAAACTGTGTAGATTGTCATAAAAGTACGAACTTTGCTTAAAATCTGGCTATCTTATAAATCTTAGTCAAGCTTGTAATATATTTAAAATAATATTTTCAGTGTATTTATCTTTGTTAGGCTGTGATCCATATGTAGCCGTAAAAACGTGAACTTATTGGTTTCTTAAAACCCTTTGAATCAGTCGATATTTCAATATAAAACCATATAAAACAATACAATATTAACTTGACCAATTTTTCCCCGTAGGAAACGTAAGAGAGACATTTATTCGACGTAACTATTTTATTGGTCTTAACCACAATAGAAATTACTATAAGTGTTCAATTTTTTAGGACATGACGATATGATACACATATGTTATGCACATCACACATGTTAACATGCCTTTGTAACAGGTTTAGTTTACCAACCTCTCACTATATATTTTTTTACAAACTGTATGTGTTTTTACAAACTGGATGTTATGATATACATGATTATTGAATTTATAAGTTTTTCGGAAAAGAACCTATTTGTCTTAGTCATTGTATAGCAAAACTAGGATTTAAAACATTTAGTACTCTTTACTGAAAACTATTAGGCCTACACTTAAATAAATTACGTATCCGAGAAAAATCGTTTCCATAGCAAAGTATGACTTTAAACGTTGAAGATATAAGTCAAATTTATAACAATAATACACTGCTTATCGATGGAAAAACATCCAGTCTCTTCATGCATATGAAAGACTCAAAATCCTATTGTTGCAATAAATTAAATCAAAACACGTCTGTATAATTTCACAGAGGAAAGTCCAAAAGTAAAATTAGTTCTGTGAGCTGAAATAACAGATGGTCTTAGTCTCACCAAGATAAAACTTTAAAGTATTTCAAAGCAAGTTTTGTTAACAAAGATGCTGATGCACAATATTATATGCTTTGTTGTGTGATAAAGTTTAACACAAAAAATAACACAATTGAATAAAATTATTTATCTCTCTTTAGTATGGATAGATAGTAATATATGTATATATAGATCTATGCTAAATTTAAATTTACCTGTGTAGTAACGTATAAAATACAATTTCTTTAATTATTTTTCCAGTCGTGAAAGGTTTTACATGTGGCTGCAAAACTGAACATAAAACATACAAAACTAAGAGATTGATTTAGCCCACTAATTTTAGGGCATTGTTCTTTAATAATCTGAAATTGATATTATATGAATAAATTGCAAATATATTCGTGGGTTTCACTGCAATAATAAGCTATATAATGCATATTATGTTGTCAATGTAGTATAAAATCAATTTCATACAAAAAAATTAAATTTGTCCATGGTAATACGCAAAGTTTTGAGCAAAAAGTTTGCTTAATAACACCAAGACCAGGGTTAGGAAATTCCGAGAACTTGTTAAAATATTTACAACTCTCAAATTAACATCAACGTTATTCTGTTGAGGGATGAGCTTTGGATGTAATATTTCTCAATTACTGCCTAATTACAACTGCTTTTGAATGTTAATCTTCTTTTGGAGAATGTTTAATATTTTTAAAAAAAACACTGCAGTTGTAGCGTTTAAAGCAAAATGTTGCTGGTAAAAGTAAAAACAAATGTAAACATGAATTACCTACTGCAAGGATAAACAGCTTAATGTATTAATTAAATGTAACACATGGATGTTTGTATGTGTTTTACTTGTGTGTTTGGATAATGAGTTCTAAATAATCAACCGATTGAATGTGTATAATCGTTTATCAGATTTATAAATTGGTTACTAACAAATTATAAACATGTAACATAACATGTTTGATTGAAATGGTAAAATCAATAGTTGTGTGGATAAGAGCTATCAGTCTAATATGATAGTTGCTGGTAATGTAAGCATGATTGTAACTGGACCCAAATGTCGTTCGTCATTGTGTTAACAATTATTGATGCCATCCATAATAGGTTGCCGATAGATAGCAACAAGATCAGGGTTGGGACAGGTTACTAACAAAAATTCAAAAGAAAATGCAACAGACCTATATCTGTGTGTTTTATAGCCTTGAAAAATATGGAACATATTCCACCATTGAAATTTGAACATATCCATTGTCCACAAAACATCAGTCGTAGTTTGACTCTTAAGACAAATGACGAGTCTACTTCTCCTGTCCGACTCCCTACACAATGACAAATTGCTGCCCTAGATTGAACCCCTGATGACTTTTAAGCCCTCTCATTTCATTTCCTTGTATCGGGAAACTTTGATAAAATATTTTAAACCTTTTTATCTATAAAACTTAAAACTCTTTTTTTGTGGACATGAATATTGGAATAATAACTATAAAATTGAGTTTTTGTTTTGATGACTCCTTTAATATAGCGGTTAACTAAGCGTAATGCCCATCAATACCTAGGATTAACATTTTAAACTGTTCCTTTAGCATCTAAATTATGGATTTATTTGGTTATACTAAAAACCTAAGTTTAACCCAGAGCTAGCAAGATTCCTTAATATGTTTCTCTCATTTAGAATTTTCTGACCCTTGTACTCTAGAAAAGTTTAGTTTTGCTAGGATAGCTTAGAATGATGTAAAACTATTCTATAAAAGACAGTCAAAAATAGATTTATTAAAGTCAGTTGTTTTTCCAGGCGTGTCAGAATTCATTGTTTTCATGTGCAGGCGGTCCGAGCCTAATCTAAGGAATATGTTATATTTAGAAACCTAGCTACATTTTTACACGTGAAAAGACATACCATAATCACACGACCGTTTTCTCCTTTTGGATTAAAAACTCAGGACGGAAACAGCAATTTACACGATTAAATATTAATTGACTTGTAGGAATACTTTTCGCAAATAAATCTTTAAATTTACCTCAAGTTTATCAATATTTTATGAATCAATTGATATATTTCTGGTTGTACGAATTACCGCAACCAATATCACAGTTTAGTGACTGTGTAAAATACATATTAGTGAAACGAATTCTTTATCATTGTGTTGGACATTTGATTGGATGGTTGACTTTGACACGTTGTTGTTGGAAACAGATCAGATTTATGATTTATAACATATCTATTTGATTTAGAACTTGCTGAACATTTATCTGTCATTCAAAATGATAACACCATATGGTGGTAATGTAATAAAAGTCATTAGTGACAGAATATGTCCACGCATAGGGAATAGTTACCACTACTCCTAATGTTGTGTAATTTATGGAAGTCAACAGTCGTATAAACAATCATGATTGTTAGATTAACATATGAGCTGAACTATATTTACTCTGTTACCCAGTTTAGTTTTTAATAAAAAATTTGAACAAATTACAATAATCACCCAACATTTAACTTATGATTAACTTGGTTAATGATAACTCCGTGACATACTAGTACGCACATGATATAGGTTACTTCATACAATGCTCTACCCATCCAGATGTATTAGCTAAAGTGCCATTAACACGTATTGATATCATGCAATAATGGGGTCTATTGAGATCAATGTAAGATAATGAATAGCTATAGTTTGTATGGCTGTGTTTGCAAAGTTATTACACATACATCTATGCATTTCAGAAACTCGTATTATATATAATGCACAAGATTGAATCATTATTGGTTTGAATCGATACATGATATAACTACAACCTTATCAAGTTCCGATTGCGTTTGCTAATTTGATTAAAAGATCATTATATAAAAGATGAGTTTTGTATATAGATACTATCAGTAGAGAATGTGAGTTTAATTCATATCTTTTTTAAGGGAGAAGAATTATATTTTTATTTAAATTTAATCTTTTAATGTCCTTAGAACAAAAGTGTAACCATCCTCAATCTTTATATTTCATATCCATCCATGAATTTAGATAAACTGTTTGCATTAAGACGTAAAGCTTTTGACGAAATATTTTCAGGTTCCTTTAAATGTATTTCAGAGTACGTTTCTAGTTCAGTAGCACAGCTAATAATTAAATATTTATCCAATTTAGCTATAAAATTATACAAAATTGTATGTAGCAACTTAAATCCGCATGAAAAAGTCGGAGTTTCGAGAAAAGAATATTAACCTCTTCGAAAGATTTTTAAAGGCTTACATTAGCATCTTGTTTGTGCAAGCTGTATTTACAAAGGTAAAGCTCAAAGGGACTTTTCCATATTTTATTAGACATAATTTAATTTTAAATCTTTGGACTTTCTCTTTGAAAGTGAACGAGTATTTAATGTAAATGCTGTAAATATGTATTTATATATTTTGACGCAGTATAAACAGATCTTAAGCAAAACCTCCTTTGCCTGCTCAGGTTTGTTTAGTCAAGATGTTGAGTTGATATATAAACGTTTCTATTAAAGTTAATATAAATGCTTACCAAACCAATTATTAACTATAAGACTATTTAATATCATGTTTAACTAGTATGATTCTCACTAAAGAAATTTAAAAAAAAATCACTAATACAAATAAAGCCTTAAAACTTATAAAATATTTGATTAGTACAAAATCATCCTTATCATAGTATGAAGATTCAAAAAAGATCACCAAATAAAACCTATACGCGGTAGTTTCGTAAGCTTTTGAATGCTAAATAAACTATACGATAAACCCTTGTGTTTTCACATACTCTATTCACAATTCAACAGAATGCTTTAGCGTGATAGTTGATCGTTTAGATAGGTGGACGTTATCATATGGGAGGAAATGGCCCAAATGGCCTTTACAGCCCGGTGTTCTACTGAGACTGAAGATAAACTAATGGGTATGTGAAACATTCTGTATTAATTCACTTGATAAATTATATTTGTGGTTTCTATTTAAATTAATTTTAATTTACCGAACAGTTGTATGGTAAGACAATTGAAGTAATAGTTGAAATACAACGTAAAATACCGATATCTATTATTAACCGTTAACTCCAAGTTTTAATAACTTCTATAAAAACGGTTTTGACTAAAAATGTTTTATGTAAAAATACATACGGAGAACGTCATTACCAGACTAGAAAATCTACTTTATTACACCAACAATCTGTAGCCTACGATGTGGAACAAGTGGTTTGATTTGGAAGTTTGGTTTTGGCATTCGTTGATTGGAATTTAACACCTTTATTCACATTTCAATATTTAGATATAACGTATTTCGTATATCAAAAAGCTTACGTCATTAAATTAATTTTTTTATTTTAGTTAATAAATATGTTTTAGGGATTATCTTAGACTATTTTCAATAATTGGCTTACAATCGTATAAGTATATGACATGGTTTAAAAAAAAAAAAAAAAAAAAACACACTTTCCAGAGAGTATTTTTAAAGGGATTTCTTCCTCAGGTAAAGCTATTATAAGTGGGACTTTATCGATGAAATTGCTGTAAGTAAGCTTCTCGTTATTCAAATAACAAAGAATTCTATAGTCGGAACACAAGAGGGCTTGGAGGGGAAATGTTGCCAAAATGTTTTTTTATTTTACTATTTTACCATTGTAAAAGTTTTAATCTTAGGCAAATTTAATTTTGAAAATACTATATTTGTGAATATTAGTCTAATTCTTGGTTGTCATTAGACAATGCAATTAATTATGATAATATTTGTGGATCTGCAAACAATTATGTAATGTTGAAGTTACAGGGACAATGCCTAAAATATTTTAATAAAGGAAAATGGTAGAAAACAGGATCCTACGGGGAACTTTTAAGATTTAATTAGTGGTCGCATCAAAGTTTTGGTTGTTTTAGCGTAACAGCTAACTGTTTTGTTGTGGATGTTGTGGATGTGTCGTGTGTAAATGTTTATTTATTTTTACTTGTTAAATATGACGCTCTTCATATGAAAGTGTCGTGTGTAAATGTTTATTTATTTTTACTTGTTAAATATGACGCTCTTCATATGAAGAAAGAAGAAGTCCTTGTACCGCCTGATGATGACTCCACATAGGAGTCGAAACTAGTTGCAACTGCAATTAAATGGATTGCTTAATAGCAGGTATTTAAACCTTTTTAATAACTGTTTTGCGTTGTTAAACAATTCATTTTATTAAATTTCCTAAGTCTTAGTTTTATACTACTTAATAATACAGGGTGATTCAAAAAGGACTTTACAACTTTGAAAATTCATATAAATCTTATTAAACAAGGTACATAGCTGGTTTTGGTGTTGTTTTAAAGGATAACACTTCAAGTTTTTTTACCTTAAACTAAAAATATTCTTTGTGACTTCCGTTGGATTTGGGGAAAATAATTATTTAGGTATGAAAAAATAGTGAAAACCGTTAAAGATTTGAGAGAAATTTAAAAAGTTTTGAAAGTAGGGCGTTTTTTGACGGTGAAGGAGTGCGATTTTTGAAAAACGCATAATTAGTGTCTTGTAGGAAATTTAATTCCGAACCTACGTTTTTTCCTCAAATCTTTTCTAGCTCTTACCGTTTTTGAGCTGTAGCCGTTTAAAAAAAACGTGTTTTGTCGTTTTCAGAGGTCCGCCATTTTAAATTTTTGGGTGGGTTAAAATTTGAAAATGTGACTTTTTGGAATTTTATGGGTGGTTTGGGACCAAGAACTACAAGTGTGCGAAATTTAAACTCCCTAGCACATCTAGAAGTGGGTGTATCGAACTCCTTCACCGTCAAAAAAACGCCCTACTTTCAAAAAATTGTAAATTTCTCTCAAATTTTTAACGGTTTTTACTATTTTTCATACCTAAATAATTATTTTCCCCAAATCCAACGGAAGTCACATAGAACATCTTTACTTTAATGTAAAAAAACTTGAAGTGTTTTCCTTTAAAACAACCCCAAAACCAGCTCTGTACCTTGTTTAATAAGATTTATATGAATTTTCTAAGTTGTAAAGTCCTTTTTGAATCACCCTGTATTTTTAAACCAGTCATAACAAAGTTATCAAGGTTGTTTCTAGCTTTTAAGGTTGTATACAAGATTTAAGGTGTGGTTCCGGTCGTTTCATTACTCTAAATGGATTCAGTTCTCATTCATAATATTTCTTACTTATAAATAAAGTAACATATTATTTAACGATTTAATTTTATGGGAGACATTATAAAACTTATTAGTTTAAGGTAGCGTAGGGTGAAAATAAAACTGAATGGAATATTGAGATTTTTTAGGTTCGTATAAACCACTAACTTCATATCCTTATAGAATTCTTACGCAGCACTATGTAATGAATATAGTTATGGATATCGACAGGGTCAGCACAACAGTTCAGCATATTAGTGTTACGACTGCTGACGAAGCAATGGCGCAGCAAACGTCTTTGATTTGGGTGTGAAATGGTCTCTGCAGAACATGAAATATCATATCGAAATGCACCACTTTACTGTTATTGTATATACTAAATATGTTCCGTTATTATTTTATTTTCAAAGACAAGATCGGGTTTATCTGCAAAAGACATTGCCCGAAATGAACGTAGTTTGAAAGTGCAATTCTTCAAATAGCTTTGGTCACAACTTTGAGCATTACAAGTTTTCAAACGTTGTCGTTTTGCAACCATGCAATGTTCATATTATTGTTATTGTTTCCTTTATTTCGGTTACCAATTTCTTCCACCAAAGTGGTTAGTAGGCTGCGGCTATAGATTTGAGTGAACGATGCTGATTATCAAAAAATATAGAATCTCAAATAACGTTGAGATGTTTGGTGTGAGAGTTTAAAAAAGCTTGCTATAAAAGAATTTTTAACTTCAAGAAACTATGCTATAACATATTTATAGCATACATGTACAATGAATTCTACACAACGAAAAACTAAAATAAAACAAACTACATTAACCTTTTTAAAGATTATAAAAATACATTAGACGTTTATTCCAACTAAACGTATTTTTGCAAATCGTGGAAAATCAAAGAAACCTTTAACATTGAGAATACTTTTTCATTGAGGTAATATTCTCTTTGATCTCTTTTCATTTCAACTTTAAGTTGAAAAATTATTATAACTCATGGACTATCGATGTTTGACCCTTTTGTTGTCACAATCAGGGATTTGTATGAAACTTTGTATAAACACTAATTAAAAATACAGCGTCATCGATTGCAGTGGACAGTTTAGTTTGCCGAAAATAATTCTGTTTTTTGTAAATTTGATGTTAAATAAAAAAATCCTGATCCTAGGGGTACTCTAGACAGAACCCTACCTAAAGCTATAATAGCTGAGGTAAAAAAAGAATAATTTTTAAGTGCAAATAATAAATATATTATGAAACGTAATATAACGGACGATAAATGTTGTCTTGATAATGCAGCAGTTGGGTAATTATCTATTTAACAGTCGGTACATGCTACAATTCACAGCTTGGTTCTCGCTTCCTTCATTCACAATGCAGCAGAACACGTTAGCGTGTCGGTTGATCATTTAGATAGCGACGTTATCATGTGGGGAAATTGCCTGAATGGTGTTTACAGCCCGGTGTATGGTGTGCTACTGAGACTGGAAATAGATTTGCGCAAAGGATCCAAATTACCGTGCTAACTTGATGATCCAAGGATGAATTGCGTTTTAAAATGTTGTATTAGTCAGTCTCTTCGCAGGTAGATTATTAACAAACAAATTTCACCTAGTCTTTGGCCCAAATATGAGCGATGGATGAATGTAAGTATGAGTTAGATGATTCGTAAATTTACTTTGTAACTGACTAAAATCAGCTGTTTCATTAGTCAGGATTATTTATTTTAAACCCAATGAATAATGACAGGGATTTTAGAGCCATTAAAGAGCTTTTAACTTTTCTCAAAATTGTTCCGGCAATCGTTTGGTCGATAGAAGACTAGATGAGTGTTAGAATATAGTGTGTATTAATATATACAAAATCAAAGAAAAGTAAATAAAAACACAATGAAACTAAAAGGTTCTACCATTAAAAATATCCCAACTACCATATAAAGTATTTGTAATAAAACATCATACAACAGTTAGAGCCTAAAGTATATTTTACTTACTTTTAAAATTTGTCGATTTGAAGAGAAAATGTTTACCTGCAAGAGTATTGTTTATGTTCGTACGAGAACCTTTTCACATTATAGGTCATATCTTAAGTGTTTCCTTTTACAGTGAAATGACTAAGCTCAGGCGCCAGATCGATGAAATTGCTTTGAGTATGGTAGTTGTTATTCAAATAACATGGCACTTTGTTTACAGCACTCGGGGTATTTTTGGTAAATGTCAATGGTAATAATGTTATTGATGTACTTGTAAACTTTTCGCTTGGAGGAGCTAAAACACCTTGTATCACTTATCATGCTTAAACAATTACAAACATAACTTGAGTGTGGCTGCCTAGTTATAATGTACAGTTTGATATGCTATATTATATTTTAGTTCTTGGCTACAATTATTGGCAACAGAATCCAAATTCAATGTATAATAGTGTTAAACGAATTCAAATTTTATATTTATTTTGGTATTTAACATTGTATGAATAGAAAGCGTGATGTAAATGTAAGAAAATATGTATGTAACGAAAGAAAGTGTTTAAGTTCAATCATAGTTTATTTGTTTAAGTTAAAGTAGTTTATAGTAATTTGTTCACTTTACCAACTGATTTTTTTGCCGACAGTACAATCAACATTTATGAGGAAATTATTTTTCAAACAACTATGCATCAGTATAATTTAATTATAACAATTCCCAGTTTTTGCATTACTTTCGATGATATATTTGTTTTATTTAAACAAAAGTTCTTGGAAAGAGATGAACAAATAACTGACTTTAAAGCTTAGTGTCCTGTTTAGTGGATCCTAACTAAGAATCAATCGTTAGTGTAATGTTATGACAATGCAAAAAAATTAAATGGAATTCGCATAGCTATGAAAATATGTTAATACTAACTTAGCTGGGGCGTTAACTGTATACATTAAACGTTATGGGAAACGTTAAGCTGTTTTGCAGGGTTAGAATAGCAATTTAGCATAATAGTGACTGCAGTCGTGACTGTAGACCAACATTATCACTGCAATGTGTTGGTTGAATATAATTAGCTTGACAAATATCTCAAGGAATTTAGACATTTTATTCATTAAGCCGAACAAATGATTACCTCAAAACATATGAATCAATATTAACATGTGTATTATAAATTGAAACATTTTAGTGCAAATACTAATAAAAGTACTAACATCTAAAAATCATATCGTGTGATAATTGACGAAGATGAACTTAAAAAGAAATCCTATTTAAATAAACGTATATTCCGATCAAACTTGTTCAATAATCTTTTATTAATCTTTTAATCTATTTTTATTTTTACTAAGTTAATTTATTTTTAATTCTTAATAGTAATTATTACTAATTATGGTACTTTCCTGTTAAAGGGAACATTCATTATTATCGATGATTTTTTTTCTCGATATATCGATATTAACAAATTGAAACATACATTACCTGACAAGTCGAATAAATATTGTTCAGATCAACAAACAATAATGAGATGAAACTAAAAAAAAACCTAACATAACTAACCAAACTTGCCGTAACGTTTAAAAATTCCGTGTTTAACTTGCCTTTTCTGTTATCAAACGGAATTTTTAAATGGTACAGCAAGTTTGGTTGGTTATGTTAGGTTGGTTATGTTAGGTTTACAGTTTCATTTCTTAATCCAGATAATAGACTATTTTAGCCTAAACAAGATCAAATTGTCAATTTGTAATGGATTGGAAAACAAAAATATAGATCGATATATCGAAAAAACCATCGATAATAACGAATGTTCCCTTTAACAGGAGAGTACCCTAATTATGAATTATTATTGATTTATTGTTATAATTAATTAGGGCCAAGTATTGGAAGAACAACGATGACATTTGTCTTTATAATACACACAATTGTAGGAATTATGGAAGATTTTGTTTTGCTTTGGCGTTTGGGAATTCTTTATGTAAGTCCCAATCATCTCTAGGATTTCGATTTTCAGGATGGATGACAAGTTCACATCCCAAGGAAATGTTTCCTGTCCGCGTCCTTACACAATGACAAATTGCTGTTTTAGAGCGAACCTTAGTTTGCTTCCTGCTTCCACTTTTATCTCCTTTTTCTAGAAAAAATATTTAACGTATTTAGCTAGTCATGTACATATTATTATCAGATTTGATAGTAGGCTAATAATATTTGAAATACCATACAATTACACCATACATAGTGGCTATAGTAGTTTTACTCTGCTGATGTTTCAGTGATAATACAAGAGTGCGTTTATTGACAAGAACAATTTTATGAATAAGAAACTGATGTTAATTGTTTTAACCGTTGTATAAAAAGGGATTCATTTATATCCGCCACACATTTATTAAAAACTCAATCATTGGCTGCAGTATAACGACAACGTTAAAAAAAACTTTTTAGATCTTAGATCCCAACAATGGAAATTTGGGTTTAAGTAACCTTTTTCATACTGTTTTCAGATACGGCATTCGTGGCTAATTATACCTTATAAACGTACGGATATTGTTACCTCCATGACAGATTTGACTAAGGATAGGCTATAGCCTATCCTTGGTCAATTTAATTGATATATTAATTAAATGTGTTAATTGAAGATACACGATGGCTATAATGCAATATGTAAATAGCGTGTTTTGTATGAACGGGTCAATTGATAATAGTAAAATGTAACGTAGAACGGTAGTTCGTATGGATGTGTTTGCACAGATATTATGTGTCTGATCGTATCGAATGGTAATATGAAATGATGGTTGTACTCATATAACGTTGTTATATGTATAATATAGTATGACTAGAAGATTATGTCCAATGTAGTTTAATTGCACCAAATGAACTATATGAATTCAATAACGTATAATCTTGGGTTTGTCTAATGTTATAGCTGTTTATATTAGATAATTTTTACCATACTACAGCTATTTAGTTTATATTTGAAATTTGCTACTTTTAACATCATTGGCATTTCAACATTTTGGACAACGGTCCAACTCTTCGTCTATGCTTAAGTCCATTGGTCTTACAGTTTCATAACAAAAACCATCAAGGTCCAGAATTAACAACGCATAGGTCGATCCAGCAACCGTTTAATTAAGCTAAGCACTATAACCACTCTGATACCTGTGAATTACAATCTCATTTATCGCGTTTACTAATTCTACGAATATTTAAGTCTACAAAGTTAAACTGAATGTATATTTTTGAAAGATTTCGCATACAAAATTACATGGTGCGGAATAAAGTGCATAAGGAAATATATAAACAGATTCGTACTATAAACATAAGATTTTTATTTAATAATACTTGTAGTAGCCATTGCTACTTCTGTAGATAAATAGTTAAAAACTTCAAATGTACTTATAAACATACAATGAGACAGGTTATTAGACTTTTTATTACAGGTGTCATCATAATCATTTCGAAATTATTAGATTTATATAATACGAAATCTAATACTACGTTTCATAGTTATTGGTTAACCTAGTAAGAAGTTTACTTTACTGAAAAACATAGTATTATATATTTTTTTATAACGACATTGACGCCAACGTAAGCTCTAAAGTACAATTCTTAAGATTGCTTTTGACTCTAACTTTTGTCATTAAAACTTGTCAAACATTGTTTTACTGAGGTTCTGCAGTGCTGTAGCATTACAGTTTTTGTTGTCAAATCCTTAGGTGTATTCTTCATGTGAATATGCATTAAGAATATTTATAAGTTGTTTAAAATTGTAAAGCTGTTAAATTTTGATCGATATATTTGACTATCGGTAGCTTTCCCTATATCAGGTGACAGACATAAATACCATGTCTTCTCTCTGTAAGACTTAAATTATGTTTGTAGCGTTTGACATGTTATTTTCCATATAGTAAAAAAGAAAAATACACATTTTTAGTTACATAGTAAACCATTATTTTTTTATGTTTTTACACAAAATTGTTAATACAATTAATTATTTATTTAAAGATTGAACAGGTTTTACTATTATTTAACATTGGCATGAGCATGGAATCCAAGAAATCCATCTTCCAAGACAGCAAAGATCAAAATGCTGCGGGTAGAAGTGTAGAGTGGAGAATGTAGAAAGTAGTTAAGATAATTTTTGTTCTTTTTTTACCAACTATGACTGATAAATCGTGTTTTTTTTACAGGTAAATGTCTGAGCAACACAACGCGATCAATAAAACTCCTGTAAGTATGTTGACCACTGTATAACATAGCTTTATGTTTAAAGCACTCAAGTTCAAATTTAAATTCATTATTCAGCATGTAAACATAGTCCCAATGTAGATGAAAAGTCAAAATTACAACTAAATAAAACAATCCCAATAAAAAAATTAACAAATTTAACTCATAAATAAATTGAAAACTGTTTTGAACAAAGTAACAACGTCGTATGAAATAAGTTAATATTGCAAGGAATAAGTAAACAATATGCAGAAATGTAATGCATACAACCCGTTGAGTCAAGCTATCAGCACGGGTCAGCAGCTCAACAGTTCAGCATACTACAGCGTTATGTCTGCTGAGGTAGTGATATTGCCTGCAAACGTCTTTGATTTGATTATAAAACGTTCTCCACGTCCAATAAAGATATCATAATCTTTTCGGAATATTGCTTTTTATAGATTCCGGGACCTAAAATACACATTCTTTAAATGTTTTGGATATCAAGTAAATATAAAATTAAAATAAAACACATGCAAGGTTTTTCTGAATATTGGTTTTAGTTATTTCAGGAAACTGAAAATAAAGTTTTCTCAAACTTTCGTGGATAACAAGTTAATATATAGGAAATAAGATGGACTAGGTTTTCTAATATTTTTGTTTTGTTTTAGGTTACTAAAAACAAGTTTTCATGAAGCAATTAGCCAAGAAATAAAATATAATGCAAATAATTTATCAAGTAATTTATAGTAATTAACGTGTTTGTTTAACTATTTCTTTCAAATATTTAAGGAATCCATCTTTAGAGTAACGAGTCAAAGCCATATCTCAATAAAACTGCAAGAAATCTATAAAATATCATTCCTTTTGTTTTTTTTTTTAGCAATAAGTGCATGGTCGCATTCGAATTTATTAAAACCAAAATTTTATGTATCCAAATAGTAATCAATTTAAAAGTGTCCTCCAAAATACTCTTCAAGGAACTCGTTTGAAAAGTTATTGGGTAAAAAAAAACATTGATAGATTGTTTATTGTAGATTGATTATGTATTGATTTATAACTTAACAAATAAAATGTGAACGTATGGACGTCCATACTCAAACCATGCAGTAACAATAATAAATAAATGCAATAAATGCTTAATTATGTACACTTTATAATTAAATACAAAACACCACAAAAAATATTTGCATGCTTGTTCACTGAACAGTTATTATTTACTTTATTAAATAATTTTAATACATCTGTTGGCGGAGTGAGCTGATGGTAATGTCACTACATATTTTAAAATTATCGCAAATTTCTTACAAAAAATCTATACTAATTAAATTACCTTATTAATGCAAATGATTCTTTACCCCAATAGTTATACCTTTTAATAAAACCATTATCCTGACCGCAAGTTGGTATACAGCGAAATAATTTATCATTGATTGCTACGAAGATATTGCTGTGTTCTAAAACCCATTAGCATACATTATTTACCCAAAAGGATAAGTAATAAACGGGAATCTTTATCGGTATTTTTCAACCTACGTATTACTCTACTTCTGTTCAAAAGAATGTTTTGTTTTATTTAAATTACATGAAAAAACAAATGATTATCTCTATGCATTATAACAACAAATAATGTGTTATTTTTTAAAGACTATCATGGGTAATAAATAATACGCATTATACTTACAAAACTATCCAATCAAGATTCCAACAAACTTAAATGGTAGCAAAATAAGTTACTAGTAAAGCTTTTTAGTTTATTAGTTTTAGTATTTGCATTGTAAATTGAATTAGTTAAATTTCAATATCACTAACCAATTGCTCTCGACAAACGTGACGCTGTATCCATATATTAGTATTGACACCACAAGAACCCAATATATAGGACCTGTAAGGCCATATGCTGCGGACATGGTGGATATGTCGTAGCGCTTATCACTTACTACATTGTAATTAATTGCCTTTCTTTGATAAGCAAAGAAAACACGTTTTTATGGATAATATTTCTATTGGGATTGCACTTAAAATAATTAAATAAAACACTAAAGATCTTATCGATTAAATGCAATCAATGCTTTAAAATCATCAATGAGGATGATATTAAAATATTTTAATTGTTGAAGCGCTTGTATGTGTAATTTAAGGTAAAGTATGAAAAAACTGTACAAAAATAGGTTACCTCGTTCATTATACAAAATTATTTATATCATCGTTCATAATAACTAAAAAGTGGAAACTTATAAGTCGAGAAGGCCTTAGTATTAAGAATTAACGGGAACACTGTGCAATGTATGGCTGGACTGATTAAAGAAAATGTCTTGTTTGGTTTATTCAAAACTTTGGAACAAAAGTGTGAGTGGAGAATATATGAATGGCGGAATGCATGCCCTAGGAACAACTAATTAAACCTCTTTATAATGTTATACATTTGAAAAAAAAATCTTTAGTAAAACCGCTGAGATTTTTATTGGTCCTATCATTGAATGCATTTACGAATATTCATCATTCTATTACAATAAGTTATATTACAGGGTGTTTTTTAAATATACTTTTTACAAGCATTGTGTTCCGCTGTTTAACGACAAAAGTTTATATGTTGGTATCATATTTTTCTTTACCTCAGCGCCGATCAGCTGAAATGCATTGTTGCAAAAGTTATCTATGAGTTTTAGTGTTATTGGTGTTATTTTTAATACCAACATGGTTGTTTTCACAAGCCCAAATTGAGTATATATTTTAGGTCTAAGTTTTTTTTTATTTACTACAGATTTAGTTTCAGTTAATTTGTACATGTCAATAATAGTTGATTTACTAGGTACTGAAATAACACCTGAACACTTTGTTATATATTTAAAACCAATCGTCCGTTGGTTTCGGTTACCAAAGATCACGGTCGATTTAACTCCGCAACCTCTTTCATTGATTCCCTCCTAATCGTTGGACTCATTAATACGATGCAATTGCAAAATCGCATTTGAATAATTAGAGCATAAATGTTTCTGCTCATTGAATACATTAGCATTTGAAAATCTATATGACAAAACCTTTGTGCAATATAAAATATATCATCGTAATTGTACACATAACGCATTGTCACTAGGCAAGTTTACTATTTTATCAAATTTTGAAATTTCCACAGTAAGATAGTAAACCTTATAGTGAACTCTATTTCAGAAGATATTATTAGACATTGTATTGAAGCAATAATACACACAGACCTTGAAACCCGATGCAGTGCTTCAGGCGTCATGTCGGATTTTCTCAATAATAATTTGTAGTTCTTAAGAGGAAGAAGAGGTTGTAAATAAATTAACTAAATAAATAATTTAACTTATTAAACGGAAACAGTAGCATCATAATTGGGAAAAACTAAATGTCTTTTGTGTGTGAATTTCTTTCCAAGGACGTCGGTATCAAATCCCAGCAGTCAAAGTTAGTTTATAAACGATAATATCTACCCGTTTAGGATCCCAACTCGTCTACGTAAAACCTGCAGAAAACTCTATGTGTATCTCGTCTTAATTATAAGCAAATACTTTTTTTAAACTTTACCACAGGAAAGAGACATTGTTTTTACAATTTTGCAAATGTCCTGTTTTTCTAAAGATTTTAGCCGTACGTATCTCATTGTTTGTCTTCTCATACGATGAAACAAATTGTTTATATTTACACATCAGAAATCTAAATATTCTTTTTAGTAAACGTTTCTAGTACAAGGAAAGCAATAACCCACATTTCTTACTGACACGTTTGCTATTCATTATACATGGCCAACTTCAATTGTTTAATATTTTATTTGTGTAAGACAACACATACTAAAGACCCTTATAACGCATTTCTATTGTTCTCCGCCCATTTCATGTCCATGTATTGTCCCGGATCATTATCGGTCTTAGTTAATAAACGCTGAATGTTGGAGCCGATACCCTGGTAATGTATTTAAGAGGTCCATTGTTCATTGCTTAATTGCTTTTGATAGTCGTTTAAATAATAATAGCCGCGGGTTTTGATGTTAAATAACCGTGGAAGCTTGTGAAGATAGCAAACATTGGTTTGTTGCGTTTTCAACATAATACTGGAATCGGGACACGATTTCTAATAGGCTTAATATGAAATAAGGTGTATTATTTGTTTATTATCATGTGAAGGCTAAGTTTTCAACATATATTTACTCTTTGTTGAATTTGAAGCCTGTGATAATAATAAAAATTCAATCTTAAAAACCTAGATGACGAAATGAGAAACCAAGTTTTGGATGTCGATTCATGAATACTTCAACTTATAAATCGAGTAAATTAATGTAAAATAACGTGTTTTATCCAATTATAATCTTAAATTGAAATGCTTTGATAATTACTGTATATTAAAACCGGAATTTTCAAGATTCTTCTCGACCACCACATTCATGTTCTTCATGTTTTAACGATCGAGGCAAATGGGTATAGGGTCGAAAAGACACTTATGGCCAGAATCATAAGCAATATTTGTTATTATACTGTGTCGTTATGTTAAATGTGTGTGTGTGGCCTAGTACAACAAAAAATAATGCTAATCACATGGGCCGAAAGTGCCTTTTTCACCCTAATTTTACCAACCCTAGCTCCGCCTCGAATGATAGTAACTATTCTATTACAAATATAAAAGTATACATTAATTACTTCTGTGTTTCTATTAAATAATGTTTTATTTCATAAAGTTTATCGTCTTATTTAAGATTACAGAAAAACTTCAATTTATTAGCTTACCTAAACTGAACTATGAACTAAAGTTGAAAATTATATAAATTATTCAGGGAAGAAATTAGCATTTATCCTTTCCGAACTATACATATTCAATGAAGTAATCATCGAGTTGCCAACTTTCCGTTAAACGAGACTATCCTGAGGTCTAATATTTAATTACATTTTATACTTAGCAATACACCGACATTATTGAGGTTTTCTTTAATATGAAAACTTTTACAAATAAAAAGGTACATGCCTTGTTATCTCGAAATGCCAGCGGTAAGGTTTCTAAATAATTTATTACCAGTTTTCATCCAATCGTGTATTATTTGATACTCATTAAATACACGATGCATCAAAATTGAATGATGGTATTAGGGTCCAATAAATATAATCTTAGGAAATACTAATTTTATGAAGTGATCCTGATGAACTACTTTAGTGATTACGGGTTTAACTTAAATACAATTTTCGTCATCTGCAGTAGCTTCTTCTAAGGGGTAACAGTTTTCAGTGGTATGGCTGCTTCGACTACCTAATATTTTAACTTTCTTAAATCTGCCAAAATTTGGCCTAGAGTTTATTTAGCCATTGATTTTAGATTCGAATATTTGCAAGAGTTATTAAAAGTTTAATGAAGAAGAAACCCCCCTAGGCGTCTTAGGGACTTCCAACAATATTTCCATCTTACTTGTATTTTTATTGAAATGGTCAAAACCGTTGACAGGTCTGTATAGCATGTTATCAACTTTTTAACTTTTTTACATCTGCCAAAGATAAAATCTCGAGTTAATTGATGTGTGAGAGACTGACAGCGGCTTCTTTCATCCACCCAGCCTGGCTAAGCCGGAACTTCCTCTCTCTCTTTCAGTCGATCAGCTGATTTCTCCATCTGACTTCCGTTCACGTCCTTGCAGTCGCATTTTTATCATTCATTGGAGTCAGTATGTGAGATTTCTGGGCAGTCTGTGTTCTTCCTTCGAATGCTTCGTCGTCTTACGTTATGTCTTTGGACATATGTTTAGAATCTACTGTGTCGGTTATAATTTAAGTTGTCCAATTAGTTTGAGTGATATTAGTTTTTTGTGTTTGGAAAAATCATTCATGTTTCCGTTGTTAGTGGTTGTGCTATCCCTGTGTGTAGCCATGTGCTCCTCTTTTATACATACCAACGACAGAGTATACATACTTAAGGTAAGAATGAAGGTATAAATTAAAACGTATTTATAAAGTAAAGGTAAATGTCACCTATATTGCACTTGAACGATTCGTTCTTATGAAAATAAATTACAGCTATTTGATGCAAAAAAAAATAGCACATCTTCAGGCCAGAATGCCTAGTTAGTTATATGATATTACAATCAGCAGTGTAGGTAACTATTCCTTTTTTTTAATATTCCTCATAGCAAGGTGATTAACAAATAGTAAAAACGTACTTTGATTCCTATCGGTAACCTGTTGAAGGAACGCGAAATAGTAGTTAGCATGTAAAATCAAAGTTTAGCGTGTTATTACGTTTATGAGTTCTCCAGAAACAAACAAAGATAAGAATAATTCTGAACTAAGAGTGACTGACCTAAGACCATTTAGCCTTTTGTTGCCATTCCTTGTAAATTGACGTTGCTTAAGGTAATTTGTGGTAGAAAGTTTTTAGTTTTACCTCCAAAAAGTATCACGCTTTGATATTCGTGTACGTTTGAGGCAAATATTTTCCTTCCTTTTAGCGAATTTCCCATATAGGGAATAAGCTATTACCGTAGTACTCATGGTAAGACCTGGACCCGGGACCGATTTTTTTTTTTCGTTTTGAGGTCCCTAGAGGCCAAAAACACCATCCATTCAAATTCATATATATATATATATATATATGTATATATATATATATATATATGTGTCCGTTAGCGCGATAACTCGAGCAAAAACGATCCGATTTTGATGAAATTTTGTTACAAACGTGTAAACCTACGTTTATTCGAACGAGTTCGCGAACCAGCATGATCGGACCATGGGAACGGGGGTTTTTGGGGGGGTTTTATGGGGTAAAAATGGGTTTTTCCTACTTTTGACTAAAAAAAAATAAGATTTTGCAATTTCTTTCCAAACTATTTTGTAGAGCTTAAAAAAACAAATAATTTAGTATATAAAGCGTTATAATGCACCTAATGGTTACGGAGAAAATTTCAAAAAATTGTAAATTTAAAATTCCCATGTTATTCTTATGGAGAATAAGTAAACTGTTGTAGTTTGCTTGTTTATTAACATTTTTTGCCCAAATTTAGAAAATGTTTTTATTTCTTACTAACTATTAACATTTTACATAAAAAACACTTTTACCCTCCCTGTTGCAGCAATCCTAAGTATGTGTTAAACTGATTCTATTTAAATAGGGAATAAATGTGATATTTTTAAGGAGACATTTTAGTGTAAATCCAATCAGGCAAATGGAAATTCGCTTAGTCTGCAGGTTTGCAGCGGCGGGGGTATTTATTAATGTGTATTTGGGAACCAAATAAATTATAAAAAATACTTAATTAGTTTTTTTAGAAAACGGGAACTGTTCCACATTAGATACATTAAAAAATCGTGTTTTCTAGCCGTGATCTATTTTATTAAGACAATATAGGTTTTTACGTACCTCAATCAATAGTCTAATAATAAAGTTTAACATTCTTTATGTTTTTAACTAGTCTAAACATTGTTCCCTACTAAAAAGTATTAATTGAGAAATGTTTATTAGTCATTTGTTTTCCATTAAATGACCAAATCATTATTTTCAAAACTTTATGTTATAGATATATTTTGATCACTTGTTTGATTATGTTTTAAAATTTCCTAAGTAAGATCAAAATATTACAATTAAAAAACTCTCTGCACTAAACATATGGCACTAAAGCTAAAATTATCTTTATATGATTCACAAGATACATTATTACCTTGGAGTCTGCTTAATCTATAATTCAAGAGACTTGTATTCTAAGGACCATATTCCTTACAGACTAACGTAAGCTCAGGTAGGTAAGCCTAATGGTCTAGATTCCTGCCCTAATGGATGTTTGGTAATAGACTTGGGTATTCATTTGAATAGCTTGGTACCATCTGTAAGGAGATTGATAAATATTCTTTGCGGAAACCATACTGACTAAATTCTGCCATTTATGTTTATTTATGTTTTTGGAATGTTTATTAATACAATTTCTAAAGATACACTAACTGCCTCTGTCGGGATGTTTTGTCAACTATTATACTGTTTTAGTAAAGTAACACTTGTGGCAAAAAGACATGTTGACTTCCAAGCCGATAAAGCATACTTTACTCTAATCAATTATAGTTAATAAAAATGAATTTACAACGAGTGTTTTAAAAGTCCATTTATTTAGTCCTTTTACATATGTATAAAGTATATATAATAAATATAAAGTCATGCTGGAAAGACAGAGTTTTGTGTGGAAATTACAAACTTGATATTGAACCAGCAAAACTGCGTGGACTTTCGTACTATCAAAATACCAACTGAAGATACAACATTTATTTTGAGGTCACTTGTGAAATGTTAAAATGGAATGCATTTGCCTACAGATTGTTGTGAAATAAATAAATTCAATCATGTTTTAACCACCTCTATGACCCAAAATTATGCTCAATTAATATTTATTTGCAGTTTGACACTATATTACATCTGTAAGAAAATATCAAACAAGAATAACTGTTTTAAAATGTAAATTAAGTAAATTAGGCTCTTTAATATCATCAAGGTATATACATATTTTGCTTTATACAATGCCCTCATACATACATATTTATTTTATGTTTCTCTTATAGAGCGAAAACAAGTTTTAACTACCAATAACAAATACATTGTGGTTTATACCAGCAAAATTGATAAATATTCTCTGGTTTAGTTTGAACTTTAAAATTATCACTTTTAGTATAAATGTTATTTAAAATATACCAAAGTTTCTTCAATGTTTATTTCTCTAAGTTCAAGTTTCCAACTTCTGAGGATTTTATCCAACAGTGGGACCATCTGGTTTCCAAGCTCAAGAAATTATTTAAGTATTCGTTCTAGATTAGATTCTATAATTATAAACAAAACTTAAACTCGTCTAAGAATTATTAGAATCACAGTTCTTACTACAGTTAATATTATTATTATACGTAACCGTCAAAGTATTATTCATTTCATAATTTAGTTTTATGTAAGCTAACATTCAGAAAATTAGCGTGTGGGATCTGGGACATAAAGTTTTATACAGTATTTGTGATAAATTATTTTACTTGAACATTTAGACAAATAGGTTGTATCAGCAATCTGACAAATACTTTTTTCCATTAGCTTGTGAACAAACTTAGCATGGTAAGCGGTTGGAGTAACTATAATATTTTATAGGGAAAATGTCAAAAGTTGCAATAACTTTTGAACCGTAATTGTTTCAGAAATGGAGGTTATTGCACTATTTCTTTGAATTATTAGGACCATGACACATTAATTTTAATCAAAACCGGCTTGCTCTAATAAAAAATCTGATTTTCTTTTATTTTAAAGTCGTTTAAAATATTAGTGTACATATCAAAGTATTCATCTGTTCAAATGTAAACAAACATTTTCTCCCTAAGAAAAAAATTGGAACTTTGAAGGCCACTGGGGCAGAGCCCTAATGGAATTTCAAAGATTTTTTGTTTGATGGCAAATCTATAGGCCACAACCTATCCAATGTCACCTTAATAACACCTTAAGGTCGTCGGATGCGTGGAAGCTTCATAAAATTATCACAAAATATATATTGGCATATTAAATATATAATATACTAAACTTTAAAAGACTTAGATTAACTTCAGGAATACATTTTACTCTTTACTAATAGATATTTAAATACATTTGTTTACAGAAAATTATTACTTAGCATCTTCAAAGTTGGATTGCGTGAAAAAAAATCACTGTCTACAGTAATTAGTTACACTGTATTGATGTTGAAAATTGAATGAATCGAACATAAACAAAAAAATCTGGAAATAAATGTAATAATTATTTTTATTCCTATTGACATCTTTGTAAGATGAGTTATTTAAACGTACTAATAATGAATTTATTTCAAAATATAAAAAAATATAAGAAAAAATTAGTTTTGCTATTAAGTAATTAATAACTAAATTTAATCATGATAAAAATATAAAAGTGAACTCTTGTCAGGCAATTTAAATGAATCCTTAAAGGAAGAGTAATTAAACCCTCGGTTTAATGAAGGGTTTCCTTTCAAATGCTTTGTTGTAACTGACTTAATAACTCCTTTAAACGTCAAAACCGAATAAATTCTTGCATTCTTAGAATATCTTTTTTTTAACGAACCACATTTAAAAATCTCAAAGACTCAACTAACTTAGTTTTAAGTAAAAAAAAAAAATTAAGAAGTTGAAAAATTATTAGACTATAAATGACTCTTGTTCGCCATAGTAATAAAGCTACACACAAAGAATTTTAAATTATAGTATAAATTTTTTTATAAATTCTAAAAATATGTTATATTTTTCTCCATTAATAGCCTAAATTTATAAACAAATATTTTTTTTTTTTAATTCAACAGTAAAGTAAAAATAATTAATTTTATATGTAAGAGTTTTATTCGATATCCTTAACGGTATTTTTATTTGTACTTTCACTGACCTATTAAAAATTTGAAAGATTCACATTCGCCATACGTATTAAAGATAATTAGTATAAATTATGAAAAAAAATGTTTATTTCATGAACCGCAATGCAATATTCGCTGGTCAAGAATTGCTTACAAAGATGGCCCTAGAGAACACTATTGCTGTGCAGAAGCACTGCACCATTTAAGCTCTCTTGGCAATGCAGCTTCAACTCAGCATATATGATTAGCTGTGTGTGCAGTATTTTATAGGTACATTTGTGATGTTCCAAAAATAGTATGAGTATTTGGCTAAAATTGTTTGAATTATTTTTTCTTTTAGTCACCTGACAAAGATGGCCTTGCTTGCACTGATCATAGTACATAAAGTTGCTAATTCCTACAACTACTTACTTTTGCCGCACTCTTTTTACCTTTGCCACACAGTTTTTTTTCCGCACACCAGTATCCCAATCAAACAAACAAAAAACTGCGTGCTTTTACCAGGCACGTAATAAGTGTACGCTTGAAATTAAGTTGGCAACACTGATCGTAGTTGTAGGATATTACGACTACGATCAGCTGGTGCAGCGTTTCCCATTTCGTTCAATGTCTGGATTTAACCTAACCTTAAAACGGGTTGTAAAGTGTTTGAAAGTCTAATGATTTATGGTAACTGTAGGAAAAATATAATGTGGAACGCGAGTGCAAACTGCCTTTGCCCACTAGTTACACAAATAACGATTTACATTGCAATAATGCAGTAATGGAAAATGAATGTATTGTACTACTCGTACCGTGGCTAATGTTCAGTCTTGTCTTAAGTAAGTGAGCATTTCTCAATAATGAATTTTTAAATCATTTAGTGTGTGTTAAAACCCCAGTTTTGGCATTTTTTTCTATGTATATTAATGTAGACTGTTGTTGATTGCATTAAATAGTATTAATCAATGAAATATTAAAATATTTATTATGACGTATGAATATTTATTATTATTATGCATGAAATATTTATTAGAATGTAAAAGGAAAATTATGTTTGGAAGAATGTTCTCTTTACTAACCATCCTGAGCATTGGAAATAGCAAATCTAATTATCATTTAATATTAAGTAAGAAAGGGCACATTATGTAGTATTTTTGTTGCACTTACAAATTATGTTCAATTATATTTGTTTGAAGTAATTGAAAACCTATCACTTCAAAATCTTAATTTACTTTTTTAAGTTCACAAACACTTTTAATACGGACTAAAGCTTTAGCTATTACTTTTTATACACGTTCTATAAAATAAATGAAATGAAATGTTCAAGTTACAACACAAATCCCATGTTTGAGCAAGTAGTCAAGTGGGTTTCTTGGTTGCAATTAAATTACTAATTAATGTCTCAGCATCTTGTTGGATTGAGACTGTATCTTATTGAAGCCAAAACCTCTTCCTTCTCCTCAACTCCGCTCATTTATTTTTTATTTACATATCAAGCCGAATAGTTCTATTTTAATTAACCTAAAAATATAATCTGTTTATACAATGTTTAATTAAAAAGAGTTTAAGTTAAACTCGTCATAAATTATGAGAAGTGTTATATTTAAATAACCATAATTTAGGCTGGCAAGCAAATCGAAACGGAAACAGTAAGTGTAACAATATTCAGCTATGGATTATCATTCCATAAGACTCATGAAGTAATTCACAATTCTAGGACTACAATTGTAAAGGCGGTATGTTTTCCGATATTCTTAATCTCTTGCTGTAAATGAAAAATCTATGCTCAATGGATTTTTATTAAATTTACTTGTTTAAATTTTCATCTTGTAATTTTATGATTAGAATACTTCAAATGTTCAAACTCTTTTCGAAGTACAAGGAGAAAATGTATGCTTAAATTCATCCTTCAAACAGTTTATACTGAATATATAAACAGGGAGTTACATAATCATCTTGATGATTAAAATTAAACGATGTTTAATCGTGATAGTGTTTTATTAAATTGACATTCTTATAAATTGATGGTATTATTCATAATAAAAGAAGCTAAAATATATGTAAGATAAACCCTCATGGTAAATCCCCAATGAGACATAAATATCAATAGCTCAGCTTGGCTAGACGGAAAACCAATCCAGTTTACTCTTTTGTTATTTTGTTTTGTTTAATATTTCAGCAAAAATTGTGGCACCTAACGCAAATGTGTACACATTGAAACACAAAAGATGTTAATTATTGTGATATTAATAACCTCAAATGTAGGTGACTTAATTCTTTCGTGTAGCTACCATTCATCCTCAATTCTTCTTTGTTTAACCAATTCCATATTTCATTTCTTTTATCGCAGCTTTTCCACAAAGATAGAAGTGTTTTTGTTTGTTTACGAAATTTTTAACTCGTATATAATTTTTTAGTCCCTTTTCTTATTGAGGGAAACAGACAACACATTTTTAATCTAAAACAATGATTACTCCCTAATGCGAGACTTAAGGCGGAAGTTAATTAGAAACAACTATTGAATATAAACATAATTAATTATTTGTTTCAGGTATGAATTTAAGTTCTAAAATATCGTAAGTATATTAAATTTAGCTGTAAATATTTGTATAAACATGGCTGGACATTTGTAATGTAATTGTTGATATTTTTTAAAGTACTGGATTGGTCAAATGTTCTATTAGCTGTTATACTTGCTATAAACCATTAAATAGTTTGCATTTCATTAAAGCAGTTTTTAGTGTAAAGCTTTCTCCGGCCTGAAATGTCTTGTAAGACGTGTAAACAGTTCCTTCAGATGTAATTACGTTATTAATTAATGTTCTTGCATCTTGATGAATAGAATGCGAGTGCTATTGAATCCGTGGAATCCGAATTCTAACCATTGCTTCTCTAAATTGCATATAACAATATTCTTCTTTAGTTTGATTAAACCTTAAGTTTCCAAAATTGTTTTCCCCATAGAAATACTTGCGGGTGACATCATGACACATAGTGTGGGTTTGCATAGGTAAATACTAACCTTATATGCGTAACACAGTTAGCTTAATTATATTTGTAGGGAAAATACTATTAACAAAAAAATACTATGTCAAACAAAATATGGAGATTTTCCATAGTAAAATTATGGTGACCACCCAATTTTGGAATACAGTAAGACCAATTATTATTTGTGATTAACAGCTGTCAAATCATTAAAATGTAATAGTGATTATAGATTTTTTCTGTATATTATGAGAAAAGTTTTTAATATTTATCCACTATACACCGCCGACAATTCTTTTCCTTTTTTCAACAAGAATCAATACAAATGAAAAGGGGAAAACCTATAACATGCGCGATAAACCTCACTGCAAGCCCCTAAGGAGACATAAATGTCAATAACTTAGGCTGCCTTGACGGAAAACCAATCTTGTTGCCTCACTATTCCTATGTTGTTCGGTGCAAAATGAAAATAAACAAACACAGTTTAGGTTAAAGATTAGTCTGTGTTTCTCATTTCCAATAGTTCTGTTTGGTATTTTGTATTTACACCAGCTTCTAACTTTAGAGCGAGAACCTCAATTCCCAAAATTTATCCAATCCTTATATATAATACGTGAAGGCGATTTCTACAAAACACTACTCCTCCGTTAATAATGGACGGGTTTTTACAAACGAAGTGTCAAAATAAAGTATTTATTGCGTAGACGCCCCCTTTCACCAATTCCCGTAATAAAAATTCTCGGGCTTTGCCCCACAGGCCATCAAAGTTGGGGTTTCTCCCATAAGATTAACATGGAGGAATCTAAATATTTATTGGAAACTTTATCCCCACTTATTTGAGAGAACGGCTGGGCGTAGAAACTTGGTAGAGGTGTCCAAAGAAAGGTCTTGGTCTGTAGATGAGTTATCTAAAACTAAGCAAAATCCCTTAGGACTCTGCCCCAGAAGCCTTTAAAGATCCCTCCACAAAGTTGTTTACATTTTGGCCATGTAAATATTACTTTTTAATGAAACAGCTGTTCATTTTTAAATTGTATTTATACAACACATATTTATTGGGAGTTACTGAATTCTATCAAATCAGTACTTGCAATGTTGCTTTCTGATTTTAAAATTCATTTTCTTCTTTATCATGTCATGTTTTGCAATATAACGTTCCATTACGAAATCAGTGGAAAATCCTTTCATCACAGCAATTCTTATTCTTAAATTATGTCTTATTGAACTATCTTATATCTATTGTACGGGTTGGTGTCTGACTTTTTCACCACTTTTGCCTACATTTTATCATATTATTCTACACATATCAAATATTTATGCAGAGATATCTGCTCTTATCTTGTCTAATAAAATCTAAACATAGAAACCTTGCCTAAAATGGTACCCATCTTGACAAATCATTTGCACCTGCCTATATTACGGACTTTGCCCCACTGGGTTGGTAACATTATTGAAAATAACACGACATTTTGGCAGTAAAATATGTTGCAAAGAGAAAATACTATTTAAGTAGCTACTATCAGAAAAGAAAGGTCATATTCCTTTTAAACTAGATCACATAATCCTTTATAAGATACGTTACGTAACAGCCAATTTACAGTATTTCTGCTTTTTGGAAATGTCCCATTGCTATGTCATTTGCATTATTTGTTGCCAATGAAGCCGCCAAGACCATATGAACTAGGAGGTTCATAACAGTTCAATAATAAAAGACAACTTCACTTAAAGTATTCCACTACACCTAATATTCCGTAGAGAGATTATATTTACAACTTTATGTTATTGATAAGGCTGAGACAACTATCTGACATCCCCCATGTCAAGGAATTCCAGCTTTAACAGTAACACTACAATCAATTTCTCAAACTATGCTAGAGGGTTCATTCTTTGGCACAGAAGTGCGATATGAACTGACTTGACGTGACGAAGGAAAAATCAAACTTACACTGTAACGGATATGCCTCCCTTTGAAGTTAGAATATGTCTTCCTAAAACATATTTTCTTTTCAAATAAAATCATATTACACTGATGAAATCACGGAAGTGTTTAACTACAAAAGATCCACCGATAGAATGTTAATACTATTTAAAGGTTCTTCCAAAGGAAGGGATACCATATAACATACTAATAATAACTCCGATGACGTACAGTATAGGAAATATTTTGATCATTGAATGATCAACCAAATTTGGCAACTAACGCAATTAATATCTTTATTTTTTTACACTTATTACTATTTAAACAATGCTAAATGCTCAAAATATGTATATTCCACCCAATTTATCGCAGTTAGATGAATTAACGTAAGCCTTGAAAGTAACCGTCGATTTCGACGGGTTTCACCTAGTTGAAATTAATAATTGACTTGACATCGAGATATGGTGGTTTCTATAGGGTCCAAGCTTTTTGTCCATTCTTAAAGAAATATGTTTTGTAGGGTAAGAAGAACTGTTTGGGTATCAATTATATTTCACATAAATTAAGCCATACTACGATTTCAGGGATATGCTAGGCTGACCTAACTGAAATGGTATTATCCATTCCGAAGGGATAAATAAAAAGTGTTTTAATTAAACATTAATACATATTTAGCTCTTTTACGGTCAAAATTATACAAACTGCAACACACACCGTAGCCAATTTCCAATACCTTAGAGCAATTTCTATCAATTCGGTTTAATATTATAAAATTTATTGTGCCAAACAAAGGAATTAGATAGTACCTGTTCCTTTTAACATTTACCTAAAGAGATTTCTGTCAGACAGTTTAAAGAGGAGGAAGGGTCATAAAATCTGACGTTACTCTTAAATATTTAAAAATATTCACAATGGAAAAGGTAATTAGCCCCAGGTGTGATAAAAGCTTCAATTTACGAATCTCTTTGTTCTATTTAGTTATATATTTACTTCCCTCAAGAGCAATGTTTGCATTTTAATATTTCACTATTTCAATTATCAGTGTTATTACCTTGTAATATCAAAACTTTTAGAATATTATTTGAAAGGTCATCCATTTAAATTTAGTTAAAAGTATAAATATATTTCTTTTTTTTGCTCGGTATATCAACATTTCTCGAGTTACTACTAAATAATGGTACAATAATTATGATATTTAACCTCTAAAACCAACTATTAAAATAATTTTGTTATTTGAATTTAAAGTGCCGGTTATAATATTATGGTGAATTATGCATCATGGCAGTAAAGTAAAGTTAAAGATTTAAAAACTTTTTTTGATATAAAATAAGTAGATGTCTTGAAAAAATGTTTTATATGTCGATACAGTAATGTTGAAAAATTAAGCAAGCAATGTCACCTTGTAGTAGTAAGTTTAAGGTTATACGTGTAATTAACATATGCTACAGTCTTTTAATCAAAACTTGGACGATATTCTTACAAAATAATAATTAAAACGCACACTTCATGTGTAAAACACATAATAATTTGTTTAATTCTTCCTTAAGATTAAAAGAAATATGGGTTACAAACATCATACAACTGCATTGGAATGCCTTTTTAATATAATCTATTACATAGCTAACTAGTTGTCTAATATCAACTCTAGAATGACCTGCATTGCCTTCGCACTACGGGTCCTGTTGACCTGCTTGCGTCAATGGAGCTTAAGGGACTGCCGATATTGTGCAGACTTCTGCAGCACTTAACGTCGTCCTCAGACTAAATAGAAATTGTCTGCAATGTAAGAATCGTAGGTTTTGTACTATATTAATATTTAAAAGTTTACTGTTATCAAAAATGCAATAGTTATATCTCTTTAGTTGTGAAAGTTAGTATGGCTTTTGTTATTATGGATTTGTAAACTTTTTTGCAATGCATTTCGGTTTATTATTATTTCGGAAAACAAATTATTAGTTAATATTAATTATTTTGTCGTATTTAATCATTGTGCAGCTTCTATTTTAGATAGTGATGTAGTCTACATCTAAATATATAAAAGGCAAAGCCCTCACTGACTGACTCACTCACTCACTCACTCATCACTAACTCTCCCACTTCCCATTTACCTAGGAGGCTGAAATTCGGTACACCGATTCTTTGGGCATTAAATAGGAAAACTAAGTAGTTTTTATTCTGATCGGGCTTTCGGGCTCCGCCCGAGTAGCTCTGGAGTTTCCCATCTTAACCTTATGATTTTTCATATTTAAAAGGAATTTCTTAACAGCTGTTTCAATTAAACAAGTTGGTTCTGTTCTATGATGTTCAATAGCATTAAAGTTACAAGGATTACCAACAGGGTGCAGCACTATTATTTTTTTAAACTTATGACTACAGCCAATTTGCAACCAAAAGGTGAGTGAGCGTAGCGAACGAACTTCAACCTGGAAGCGAGTTAACGTAGCGAACGAGCTAACCTGAAGGCAAGTGAGCGGAGAGAACGAGCTCCAACCTAATGGTTAGTGAGCGTAGCGAACGAACTTCACCCAGGACGTGATTGAGCCATGCGAACGAGCTCACTTGTGAAGTTAAACGGGGCAAAGCCCGCGGGTACAGCTAGTTAACTAATAAAGTTCAAGTGAAAAAATATAATTCGTTCACGAATGAGTTTAAAACCTATGATGTTTTCTCTAGTTAATTTAGAGGGATGAATTTCACTTCATTTTTGAAAAATTAAAATTTTCTTTCGTTTTATTAAAATAGTAATTATAAAAAAGCATTCTCTGCCTAATAATTAATTTTATTAGTACTAGCCTATCCAGTTTATTGCTTGGCGATTTAAACTTCTAGCTTTACTTAAAGTTACACTATGCGAATATTTTTTTAAATAAAAAATCAAAGAATAATACTTCGAATACATTTAGCATTAAATAACTGCAAAACAATTAGAGGTAAACTTTAATATAATCATGTCTTTCGATGTAACCATAGGGTGACGCTAGAGATTAAATTGTCTTTAATTAGAAGAAATAGCTTTTAATTCAATTGTATTCTCCAGATATCTTGTAGAGCTTGATAGTTGTCTTCCCAGAGCGAGCTACAATATAAACCACATACTAGAGACATTGTTATCAGTCCATTATCCCGGGGAATCTGGGCTTATCCAGTGTTAATTAGGGCATTCTACTAAGGGCATGATTACATGCTGAGGCTTCCTTACACTTTGACCTATATAATCTGCAGCAGTGTGCGGAGGGAGCTACAATATAAACCACATACTAGAGACATTGTTATCAGTCCATTATCCCAGGGAATCTGGGCTTATCCCGTGTTAATTAGGGCAGCCTGCTAGAGCGTGATTACATGCTGAGGCTTCCTTACTCTTTGACCTATATAATCTGCAGCAGTTTGCGGAGGGAGCTACAATATAAACCACATACTAGAGACATTGTTATCAGTCCATTATCCCTAGGAATCTGGGCTTATCCCGTGTTAATTAGGGCAGCCTGCTAGGGCGTGATTACATGCTGAGGCTTCCTTACTCTTTGACCTATATAATCTGCAGCAGTTTGCGGAGGGAGCTACAATATAAACCACATACTAGAGACATTGTTATCAGTCCATTATCCCTAGGAATCTGGGCTTATCCCGTGTTAATTAGGGCAGCCTGCTAGAGCGTGATTACATGCTGAGACTTCCTTACACTTTGACCTATCTAATCTGCAGCAGTTTGTGGAGCGAGCTACAATATAAACCACATACTAGAGACATTGTTATCAGTCCATTATCCCTAGGAATCTGGGCTTATCCCGTGTTAATTAGGGCAGCCTGCTAGAGCGTGATTACATGCTGAGGCTTCCTTACACTTTGACCTATATAATCTGCAGCAGTTTGCGGAGGGAGCTACAATATAAACCACATACTAGAGACATTGTTATCAGTCCATTATCCCTAGGAATCTGGGCTTATCCCGTGTCAATTAGGGCAGCCTGCTAGGGCGTGATTACATGCTGAGACTTCCTTACTCTTTGACCTATATAATCTGCAACAGTTTGCGGAGCGAGCTACAATATAAACCACATACTAGAGACATTGTTATCAGTCCATTATCCCGGGGAATCTGGGCTTATCCCGTGTTAATTAGGGCACCCTGCTAGGGCGTGATTACATGCTGAGACTTCCTTACACTTTGACCTATCTAATCTGCAGCAGTTTGTGGAGCGAGCTACAATATAAACCACATACTAGAGACATTATTATCAGTCCATTATCCCGGGGAATCTGGGCTTATCCCGTGTTAATTAGGGCACCCTGCTAGGGCGTGATTACATGCTGAGACTTCCTTACACTTTGACCTATATAATCTGCAACAGTTTGCGGAGCGAGCTACAATATAAACCACATACTAGAGACATTGTTATCAGTCCATTATCCCGGGGAATCTGGGCTTATCCCGTGTTAATTAGGGCACCCTGCTAGGGCGTGATTACATGCTGAGGCTTCCTTACACTCTGACCTATCTAATCTGCAGCAGTTTGTGGAGCGAGCTACAATATAAACCACATACTAGAGACATTATTATCAGTCCATTATCCCGGGGAATCTGGGCTTATCCCGTGTTAATTAGGGCACCCTGCTAGGGCGTGATTACATGCTGAGGCTTCCTTACTCTTTGACCTATATAATCTGCAACAGTTTGCGGAGCGACCTACAATATAAACCACATACTAGAGACATTGTTATCAGTCCATTATCCCGGGGAATCTGGGCTTATCCCGTGTTAATTAGGGCAGCCTGCTAGGGCGTGATTACATGCTGAGACTTCCTTACTCTTTGACCTATATAATCTGCAACAGTTTGCGGAGCGAGCTACAATATAAACCACATACTAGAGACATTGTTATCAGTCCATTATCCCGGGGAATCTGGGCTTATCCCGTGTTAATTAGGGCACCCTGCTAGGGCGTGATTACATGCTGAGACTTCCTTACACTTTGACCTATCTAATCTGCAGCAGTTTGTGGAGCGAGCTACAATATAAACCACATACTAGAGACATTATTATCAGTCCATTATCCCGGGGAATCTGGGCTTATCCCGTGTTAATTAGGGCACCCTGCTAGGGCGTGATTACATGCTGAGGCTTCCTTACACTCTGACCTATCTAATCTGCAGCAGTTTGTGGAGCGAGCTACAATATAAACCACATACTAGAGACATTATTATCAGTCCATTATCCCGGGGAATCTGGGCTTATCCCGTGTTAATTAGGGCAGCCTGCTAGGGCGTGATTACATGCTGAGACTTCCTTACACTTTGACCTATCTAATCTGCAACAGTTTGCGGAGCGACCTACAATATAAACCACATACTAGAGACATTGTTATCAGTCCATTATCCCGGGGAATCTGGGCTTATCCCGTGTTAATTAGGGCAGCCTGCTAGGGCGTGATTACATGCTGAGACTTCCTTACACTTTGACCTATCTAATCTGCAACAGTTTGCGGAGCGAGCTACAATATAAACCACATACTAGAGACATTATTATCAGTCCATTATCCCGGGGAATCTGGGCTTATCCCGTGTTAATTAGGGCAGCCTGCTAGGGCGTGATTACATGCTGAGACTTCCTTACACTTTGACCTATCTAATCTGCAACAGTTTGCGGAGCGAGCTACAATATAAACCACATACTAGAGACATTGTTATCAGTCCATTATCCCGGGGAATCTGGGCTTATCCCGTGTTAATTAGGGCACCCTGCTAGGGCGTGATTACATGCTGAGACTTCCTTACACTTTGACCTATCTAATCTGCAACAGTTTGCGGAGCGAGCTACAATATAAACCACATGCTAGAGACATTGTTATCAGTCCATTATCCCGGGGAATCTGGGCTTATCCCGTGTTAATTAGGGCACCCTGCTAGGGCGTGATTACATGCTGAGACTTCCTTACACTTTGACCTATCTAATCTGCAACAGTTTGCGGAGCGAGCTACAATATAAACCACATACTAGAGACATTGTTATCAGTCCATTATCCCGGGGAATCTGGGCTTATCCCGTGTTAATTAGGGCACCCTGCTAGGGCGTGATTACATGCTGAGACTTCCTTACACTTTGACCTATCTAATCTGCAGCAGTTTGCGGAGCGAGCTACAATATAAACCACATACTAGAGACATTGTTATCAGTCCATTATCCCGGGGAATCTGGGCTTATCCCGTGTTAATTAGGGCAGCCTGCTAGGGCGTGATTACATGCTGAGACTTCCTTACACTTTGACCTATCTAATCTGCAACAGTTTGCGGAGCGAGCTACAATATAAACCACATACTAGAGACATTGTTATCAGTCCATTATCCCGGGGAATCTGGGCTTATCCCGTGTTAATTAGGGCACCCTGCTAGGGCGTGATTACATGCTGAGACTTCCTTACACTTTGACCTATCTAATCTGCAGCAGTTTGCGGAGCGAGCTACAATATAAACCACATACTAGAGACATTGTTATCAGTCCATTATCCCGGGGAATCTGGGCTTATCCCGTGTTAATTAGGGCAGCCTGCTAGGGCGTGATTACATGCTGAGACTTCCTTACACTTTGACCTATCTAATCTGCAGCAGTTTGCGGAGCGAGCTACAATATAAACCACATACTAGAGACATTGTTATCAGTCCATTATCCCGGGGAATCTGGGCTTATCCCGTGTTAATTAGGGCACCCTGCTAGGGCGTGATTACATGCTGAGACTTCCTTACACTTTGACCTATCTAATCTGCAACAGTTTGCGGAGCGAGCTACAATATAAACCACATACTAGAGACATTGTTATCAGTCCATTATCCCGGGGAATCTGGGCTTATCCCGTGTTAATTAGGGCAGCCTGCTAGCGCGTGATTACATGCTGAGACTTCCTTACACTTTGACCTATCTAATCTGCAGCAGTTTGCGGAGCGAGCTACAATATAAACCACATACTAGAGACATTGTTATCAGTCCATTATCCCGGGGAATCTTGGCTTATCCCGTGTTAATTAGGGCAGCCTGCTAGGGCGTGATTACATGCTGAGACTTCCTTACACTTTGACCTATCTAATCTGCAACAGTTTGCGGAGCGAGCTACAATATAAACCACATACTAGAGACATTGTTATCAGTCCATTATCCCGGGGAATCTGGGCTTATCCCGTGTTAATTAGGGCACCCTGCTAGGGCGTGATTACATGCTGAGACTTCCTTACACTTTGACCTATCTAATCTGCAGCAGTTTGTGGAGCGAGCTACAATATAAACCACATACTAGAGACATTATTATCAGTCCATTATCCCGGGGAATCTGGGCTTATCCCGTGTTAATTAGGGCAGCCTGCTAGGGCGTGATTACATGCTGAGGCTTCCTTACACTCTGACCTATCTAATCTGCAGCAGTTTGTGGAGCGAGCTACAATATAAACCACATACTAGAGACATTATTATCAGTCCATTATCCCGGGGAATCTGGGCTTATCCCGTGTTAATTAGGGCACCCTGCTAGGGCGTGATTACATGCTGAGGCTTCCTTACTCTTTGACCTATATAATCTGCAACAGTTTGCGGAGCGACCTACAATATAAACCACATACTAGAGACATTGTTATCAGTCCATTATCCCGGGGAATCTGGGCTTATCCCGTGTTAATTAGGGCAGCCTGCTAGAGCGTGACTACATGCTGAGGCTTCCTTACACTTTGACCTATATAATCTGCACGACGTATTAACAACAATACAAACTTGTTGAAATAAAAAGTACCATTAATAATCAAACTGTCACCAGTCATTCTTTGCTAGCACAGATTCAGCATGGGGTCCCGCAAGGTTCTATCCTTGGACCACTGTTGTTTCTGTGCTATCTAAAAGATATTCAACATTCTTTTCAAAATAGCTCGACGAACGAATAAAGGAGTTTCTTTCCCAAAACTTGGTCACGAACCAATCAAACGAATTTTCTTTAGTTACGTGATACACAAAATGCAACACTAAAACATTGTTTCCAGCCCCCCCTCCCCCCCCAAAACCCCCTAAATATAATCAAACCTCTAATCCACCATGTCGGACCTGATACACTTACACGGACACAAAACGTTGCCGGGCAGAACAAGATATAATTGATACGGACCGGTGAACCCTGGAGCAATTTTGAACTCAAATTACCCCCCCCCCCCCCCCGACCATAACCATAATGATCTCAGGCTGAGTGACACCTCATTGTTTCATCCCCCCCCCCGTACCTCGGATCCCATCTTGGCTTGATCTAAATAATAACACCGTAGGCTAGACCAGTGGTCCATCCGCCTTGGTAGGGTACCGCCGTGGTTTTGATAGTGTGTAGTGTTGTGAAACACTGTGAAGAATGAGTGGTCTTAGCTGTTGTGTTTGGGGTTTGCTGTTACTTAGGTTTGTGGAACCACAGCTGATTATTTTAAAGGTATTTGGTTATTTTCTATAGATTCAGTTTAATTCTTTCTCTTATGTTTTGGTAGCTTAACATAATATTTTTGACACTTTTTAAATTGTTAACCTTTATTTGTACAGTATTTCATGTTTTAAGGCCAAATTACTTATAAAACATACCACATTTATGAAAACTTACTTTTCATCATAAGTCCAGAAAACATCAGTTTTTAGTTATCTAAATCGTTCGAAAAAATCATCGTTTTAGGATAACTTAAAATAGGGAACAAAAAACATATTGTACATTTTTAAGTTTGCTAACCTCCACATTTTGTATTACATTATGAAACGCTGCTAATCACACGATATTTTAAGTTATGTTTGTAAACAACAGAAATGTAAACATTGATAACGAATTTGTATAATATCAAAATATGTTGTATAGTTTTTACGATTAGAAGGTAATTTACACAGTATGATGCAAATAGTTGTTCATCACACGGAGCGTAAGTGTCTTTTTGGTACTTATTCGTATTTCCAAACTAGGCTGCGCATTTTTTTAAAAACACAATTGCGTAAAAAAAAAAAACTTTCGCTCCTAGTGATGAAAACTACTACAGTATTATAAATTTTCATTCTAAGTATATAAATAACCATTAGATAGTTAATGATTATTATATCGAATAACCTTTCTGATGATGTTTATAAAGTTTAAAACTGGTGTACTCATGTATTTCAAATATATTTGATTGTTTTGAACAGACTCTATTGTCATATTTATAATTGCATTCATGAAAATACTATTACTGTCTGGAATCAGCAAAAACACTAATGCACTAATTATAGGACACATTTAATAAATTGGATTAAATCGGATGAGTGCACTTTTACTTAGACAAAGGAATAAAATTTATATAATCGCGTTATCCTTTGTTCACTGGTGATAATATAATAAATAACTACAACATTGTTGATTAGTTTTAGATTTGTTTAAGTGTTAATTATTTCATGTTTGTCTATTTATTTGCTGTATTTTCATCACCTACTCATAAATTATTCTAGTACTTTACATTAATCATAATGTTTTGTATAATAAACTTCATACCAGTAGTAAAACTGTTTTTAATGAAGGCGAACTGCCTAGGTTCAAAGTTTTTATGTGAATACACATAATTAGTCACATAAAAACTTTATTATTTTTAGTTTATTTATTTGATATGTTTATAGTGTGATAATAGAGTAAAATGTCAAATTATATCTAGTGATACCAATTTACACTAACTATGAATCCACTGATCTACTAAAATAGAATAGATCATAAATCCGCTAATCATCTACTACAATAGGAAAACTATTGAATAGATGGATGAAAACATAAAATCGTTGGAAATTATGTATTTTATGGATATAGTTATTACAGCTAAATAATCTCCATAATCAGGTATCATTGTTGTTATTGGCGTTCCTTTAAGTTTTGAATTCACCGGATTAAAAACACAGAATAGAATCCCTTCCGAGTTTTGGTAACTTGATTATTTTATTTGCTCATATGCATTTGTAAATTTTGTCGTAGTCGCAGATACAAAATGAATACACATTCGACTTTTTTGTCTAATTTGTTTCCTAATCCGATATGCGTAGATTTTATAGACTCTGTATATTCAAATTCAATGGCACCGGAAGTAGGTAATGTTTCTACACCGGAAGGGCGACTACAGGATGTTACCGGTTACTTGATTGTCGCATTTGTATTAGTAATATTGATTATGACTTCGTAGTAATAGTCTTCTTGTAGTAATAGTAATAGTGTACTAGATTTTACCGACATAACAAATACACGTAACAGGTCTATAGGCCAAAATCACGAAGTAGCTGTAATTTTTAAATTTAAATAAAAGTTTTCATGGATGGTTACTATTACAATCTACTGTTTTTATTACCTCCTAATCTGCGAGTTTCCATTTTAGTAACTAAGTTGGGTCTCAAAACAATGCATGGCACCAATTAAATAAACTATAGACCTTATAATACTGTTGTGAGGCGCAAAAAGACATAATCTTCTTATTTGAGTGGTAAGAGTACCTTCAGGAGCATTTTCAGTTAAGTGATGTGCAAGTTAATTGTATAATGAAAGTAATTACGCGACTTGACCGAGCTGTGAAACACAAAAGGTTGCTTCTTCAGAGGAAGGTAATTTACCGTTTAAGTTTCACAGGCGTCGACACTTATTGCTTAATTAGGGTTCCAAGTTTAAATTTGTGCGGATATTACGGCTCCTTGTAACACCATTAGCTTGAAAAAGGTCCATGTTGAATGTTAAACTACCGGTACTCAAAAGAATATCTGATTCAGTATTAACTTTCCATATGCATTTAGTTTATGATTTTCTTTTCAACAAAGTACATTTTTCACGTAATTAAAAATTAATTGATAAATCTTTTTATCGTGAAATTAATAAACATTTATAACAGTAAATCAGTGTTATAGGAAAAATAAACAATTAAGGTTAAATATTTCCCCAAGGTGCATACAGCTTAAAAATATATATGATTAAAATATTACGAGCTGCTATACCCGTGCTTTGCAACGCGAAGAAAATGTGACCTAGACAGCCATTTAAGTGTATAGCCCAAGTGGTGCTGATGTGTGTTTTATTAATACAGCAAGTCTACGATTTGTTTTGTTAAAATGATTTTAAAGTGTAAACGTACTTACTTTCAAATCCCTACTTTGATGTTAATAGATCCAAAAGATGACAACATACCTTAGTGTAGCATTGATGCTTCATCAATAAAATGTTTTACCATAATTCTTTATTTGTCAAGCCTCTTTACATGTAGACTCTATATAAATTACAAATGAAACTATAAGTAATACTCTACAAAACGTATACAACCTTTCTTAAAAACCAAACATAACAGTCTTACTAAATAATGCACAAAATTTCCTCAATATTCATAAAGCATTTCAAACATCTTTTTGAGTAAATTAACAAACCCATTTATTGCATCAAACAGCTGATCCATTAAATAAATTAAATCATTTAAACTTTGGAAGCATGTCAGGCGTAGCCCTTTGGAAATCGGCCTGTGGGGCGGAGCGCATAGGAAGTTTGTTCATACCAATAATTTTCGGGAAATCTACACACTCTAAGCTTCATTTTGATGTGCCATATGCCTATATTTTTATTTGGTATTAAGCGTTTACATAAAATTCGATTCTATCACGTTAATAATATAATAGGTTGGGGTCTTAGTGTTATGTCTATTCTTAGGATAATATTTAAGGGTATCTGATATGTACGGATTAAATAATATTTATATTTATCGTGCGTGGCTTCAGCGTAGTATTTTAATAACACTGTGACTCTTTAGAATATTTTTTAGATTCTAAACTACATTTATTGTAGAATTTGGAAGATAAAATACATTGATGACTATTACCTTGAATAAATAGATTTTTTCATTATTCCCATTTATTTTTTTAACTTTGGCATAGTTACAAATTAAAGCTATATTTATAAAGCTCGTCAATATACGTTTCCATTCTAGTTATTATACATAATAACGTTATTTGGTGTGTATTAGTACGAGTTATCTAATAATGCTCAAACATATTTCTTTCACAACTTCTTATATGTATCAGGCTGTGATTTGAACGACAATACGTAAAACCACTTACAAAGTCAACTTTTGAAACATTTATAATGTAATATCAAACTTATGCTCCAATCGTGCCTTTTTTCAATAATATTGATTTTCCTAGGTTAGTTTTTATATGTACAAACCAAACCGATTCAAGTGGTTGTGATAGATGTTGAGGAAGGGGTGGAACAAGAGAAATACTCGTAGATTTCTCAAGAGATGCTGCAGACTGTTCATTTCTATCCATGTAAGTTTAATGTGGGAGAATACAGTTAATGGCAAAATGAGGGTAATAATAACATGTACTTTAAAACGATTATAGACACTTAAAGAGTCATTAATTTGTAGCAGTTGTTTTATTTTCTAAACATAACTATATTGAGAAAATGAGTTATTTTAGTTTCTTCTTAGGTTTATGTTTTCTTGAAGAAAACTAAAGTTGATACTATGAAAACGCATGAGTATGAAAATATTAAATTGTAAAGAGGTGATTCTTGTTAATTAGTTTCATTATTTTAAAATTGGATCAATACCTTATTACTTTATTTAGTTATATTTTAATGTTTAGTAGGGATACTTTGGGTAGCTAAATATTTATTAAATGAGATTGAATGTGATCCCAAACTATATTTTAAAAGACAATTTTACAAAATTGTCAAAGTATAACAATGAACTAATTGTCCTCCTTCTTGAACAAAATGTTTTATTCAAAAATCAAATCAAATCAAACATTATTTATTCTAAGAATAAAAAGTACAAACAGATATTTTAACAAAAATTGATCCTCAAATTGAACGAGTCAATCAGTCCATTCATATTCTACAATCTATAATCTATAATCTAATTTACAAAAAGGGAAAACAATTTTACTGGGAAGCCACAGCTTATAGATAACTTAAACATTATGAAATATCTAAAATGTATAAAAAAGAAAACAAAAAAAATCTAGTAAAAAAGGGGAAGTAATAATAATAAACAAGTTATAAAATCCAGTAAAAAAGTATATAAATAACACTGTCAAAAAAACACACATTTTTCGTCCTAATGATTCATCCTTTGCATTTTTAGCCATAAAAATAACCGTAGGTAATATTAAAAGATACATTTTGAAATTCAATTCATAAAAATAGTGCATACAAATAAACTACGTATATAAAAATGAATATAGATGTGTGTAGATACTGATTAAAATATTTAACTTTAAAAGTACCAAATGCGTTCTTAAAAGGAATTCCATATCCAGATTGGAGCCCAAAGGGAATTTTACAATCGGAAAACAGAGTGTAAATGTCACTGAAACTGGGAGAACATTCCGAACGACCAACTGGGAGGAGATTTGGCAACTTTGGAAACCTTAACTCCAAACTACATATGTTACTTATACCATCGCCCCATCCCTCACAACCAAAGCATTTTTTAATGCTTGAAGTATGTGAGATAGTTTGACAAACGAAACCTCAAAGATATTAAGTATATAAGCTACGTGCAATAATAATAATTGGTAAACAATTTCAAACACTTTTTCAAACGAGATTCGTATTACATTGTAAATAGACTATTTCGGAATCGTTGGGAACAAAACAAGAAATATTGCCCACCTTGTATTAGGAAAGACATAAATCTGGAGACACAATCCTGTTTCTACGGGTGGGATTTGTTGCTTCGCGGTTTTCGTGACGATATTTAGTGGTTCTGGGTGATTTACATTTACAATATATCGTTGACAAATAGTATTAGAATGTGCATCTATTAAATATTAACTATCAAATGAGTTCAAACAAATGCATGAAATAATAAAGTTTAAAACGTGTATATATTTTAATACACTGTATTGAAATTTGGTGATTTTGTATCAATAATTGTCTCTTGTAAATCTATGCAATCAGCTATTTAAAATAACATGACCCCTTTTGTACATTTCAACAGGGTTGGTTGTATGAAAACCAAAAAGCAATTCTAACCCCTGTCAAATACTAAATTTCATGCAAATTCTGAAATATTGAATTACTCTCACCAGTCTATTTTCATATGACCTATTGTATTGTGTGTAGTATGCAGTGGAGTTTGAAGTAACATAATAAATATGGTTTTTTCATCAATCAATGAAATATTCTTACTCCTATAAAATACATGGTTTTTATGGTGTTTTGTGAAATAGTTTCGCATTGCTAAGTATACTCCAAACGACCTGTCAGTTCCATATTTTACAGCATTCAGCCATAATTAACTAAACCCATTTCTCATTCATTACACTAGTAAAGGCTCCAAGTAAAATATTCAATACACTCCATTGAGCCTTTTCTTGTCATTTAACCATGTTATGTAATGTCCACAGCCTTTAATAACCATCACAAAGCAGTCTGCTCAACATCAAATTCTAGGAACTCTTCACTGGCGTGTTGCGTGATGGAATGAGGGCGGAGTCTCATTTCCTTTGTATTCTTGTTATTAAGTGATTAAGGATACTCGTTCCAATAAGTGTGTTCGTAACAAGCCTGGGATGATACTTACATGTATTGCATGTTTGATCATTGCTTTTGGATACTGATTTCTTAAATATGGACTATATGTGGCCATTTACGTTCTCTTGAGGTACAACTAGTTATTTGCCAATAGCAGCCATAAAAGCTGCTGTTAAAATTTGAATTCATATTATAGTCTTTTGTATTATGTTTTTTGATGTGACTTAAACGATGATATACCAACAACGACCGATGAATTTGTCTTTGTGACAAACAATGCGTACTCGATAGTAATATTAAATTTACATCATATAAAGAATTTTCTAAACGTGAAAGTGGCTACAAATTTAACTTGGAAATGTTTTATTAACTTTTATCATTTGTCTACAAAATTGACAAACATACATTTTATTGGAAACAGTATATTTTTTTATTATTATTAGGTTTTACTTGTTTTGATTTCGCTAAAACACTTATTTTTTTTTTATCGAATGTATATTTTTGTTGCTAACAATAGAAAAGTGTTTAAAATAGGTCATCAAGTAGGTTATATGTTTTGGATAGTCTAATCCTAATATAAATATGTTATTGAGATAAGCTTACGTTAAATACAATCGAATAACAGATGTTTCAATGGGTTTTACCTTTGACTATTAATACATCTTCAGTATCCAATAGTCAATGGTTTTACTTTTCTACGTGTTAATATGGTTCTCGCTATTAGCTCCACAGAACTCTCAAAACAAAATATATTTGGTAAACTATAATTGTATTGCAAATACAACTTGTAGGTTATATAAAGTACACATGATTTTAAAGCTATGGTTTAATAATATTTTTAAATAGATTCTACTAATCTGTTTTTACTAAGATGTTTTTTCCCATTACAAGTGTATTTTTCATCATTTACATTCAAGCTATGGCCGAAATATAGACGGTGTAACATTTTGAGTTTGGAAGCGCTTGAATTATCAACGTCTTTTGGTCCCTTGAGGTTTCTGGTCGATTTAGAGAAATAAATACTTAAACCCATTCCGCATTTATTGCTCTAAGCTCAAACAGCCTTTACAGGATTGAAAAAATATCAGTCAAATTTACGAAATATGTTTCAGTATGGTAAAAATAAACATGTTTTATATCAGTAAAATTACTGAAGTATTGGGTATTATAAAAAAAAAAAAATCATAATAATACCCCTCATATGTTGATAGCGTTTGGTATATATCAATATTGCTAGTTTTACTCACAAAATTTTACGATGATTGTTTTGTTTTTAAGTAAATGATTAGTTGGTGTTTGTGATTAGTACTTTTTATTGGATTATAAGCTTAGTGATGCGTAACTATAATTTGTAACTATTTATTCGTATTTGATATCCTTGGAGTAAAGTATATTTTAAAACTATTGAGAACTATTTTTTACAGGTAATGGAGAATTTCCTCAACACTAATTTGTGTAAGTAAGATTCTTTTTAATATTAAAAATCTACTTTCTTAAGTTATACCGAGTAAAATTATATAACATTTATATTAGCAGCCTTTATCTACATTAAAGACATCACTCTGATTTCATAAACCTTGTAGACACTTCTTACGGATGTTTTCTTATAGATCACGTAAAAAAATCTAATTCAGTTTTGATTGGTGGTTATTCGTATTGAAGGTATTCCATTCAAACCATTTACTATTGGGAAATGTCAACAAGGAACTATTATTACCCACCCAACAATGTAACCATTGTATCAATTGTGCTCGTGTGTGTGAGTGTGAGGCGCGTTCCAACAATGAACAATCCAGAGCCGCATATGTGGAATATCAATGGTAGAGTTGAAATAATGGTCTCTGTTTTTAACGACCATTTCCAGGAAGGGGTTTTACATAGTGAAGAGCTGAATTGTTAGTTATCAGCCTAGAAAGTCCTTTTGGGGGGTTTTCCAATTTAGATCTTGTAGGATTATTATTTTTTTTAGGAATTTTACCTTTAAATCAACACATGGATGATATTAATACGAAACAATCATAAGAGGGCTTTTGCTGTTACACAACGACTGTGCAAAACTCTGAATTATTCTATAGGGTTATTATATTTTTCTTACCTTTACTAAGTCACATTTAAGAATAAAACTGAACATTTTTGGAAGATGAATACATTCTTTTTTAAATACCCTTAAAGAACCTTCGTAGAAAAAATATGAAATCAAACACGACGCGAGTTTTTTAAAGTTTTGTAATTAAAGAAATGTCTCACGTATACAGAGTGCTGGATTGCATAATAATCAGAATCTATTTTTTGTAAAGATTAAAAACTAAAGAGCTCCAAGACTTAAAATTTAAGACTAAAGGAACAGCTAATTTATAGTAATTACTGGGCAAAAGAGAAATTACACAATTGTTATGTGTATTAAGGCTAAAGGTGTGTAGTAAAATAGTCAAATTATCGTAAACCATTTGACCTTATCCATAATTCAAAACTAACATTCTAAGACGGCTAGCGCAACGAATCAATACACGGAATACATAATATACAGGACTATTATATCTGTACTAAAAATATTTTTGGGCTTTAGCCTCAAGCTGAAAATAAACAGCCCATATTAAACCTTACAATTAGAATAGTACATCATTATTCTCGAATAATGATTTACAATAGCAGATATTCACTAAACGTAAAGTACAATTACTAAAAAATCTTATTAACTATAAATTGTGTGATAAAATATAAACTTAAGATCAAACAATCAAGTAAAAACTCATCAACCGCATTGTGGTGTTGGATTGTTCTACGTTACATTAGCCTTGACCAATATTGGATGAAACAGTGACCAAAAGTGATTAGAGCTACCACAAACGTGGGTTTGGGGCTTGTACTGTTGTTAATCCTTACACAAAGTGTACAATTACAGCCCAATTTACATTGTGTTAACCTTAAAGAAATCTGCAAACATCCCAAGAAACGGGGCGATGTAAAAGAATATTTGGAACATTTATTTGAAGCAAATACTACAATGGGGAAAATAATTATTGTGGACGGATTCCAAACCATCAAACTGTATAAACCTAATTTATTGTTCAATTTGGTTTCATATTTAAATATCTTTTAAAAATTTACTATGGTATCGTCCAAAATAATTTTCTTTGTACCTAAACAAAATTAAATGCCCATAAACCCGTTTGGGAATATTTACCATGATGAAAAGGGCTGCAAAAAAACGTTCATATGGATTTTTCTCCTTACTTGTACGCGTAAATGTTACCTACATTTTTAACACGGCTAGCCAATTAAACTAAAATGAAATGAATCCGATTTAAAATTTTAAAATGACTACCCTTTTATGTATAGTTAAAATAACTAACAGTAATAGGTGTAAAAAAATGTCTAGCAGTATATGCCTCAAAACGTTGAAATAACAACCATTTTTATTTCAAATTATATAATTATAAGGAACTCCAAGTTAATTTACGAATTTATGTAACACACAGGGAAGAAAGATGACAAACAGTTTTCTTACACTATTCAATAAATAGATTCATTAATTAGTCACCTTATAGATCTCTATATTACTTAACTGTAGGCTAGATGTAAATATAAGTTTAATAATATTCCTTTTATTTAAGTCAGTTTTAAGATTTTATGCAAGGAGAATGAAACAGGAAAACAATTTGTCGACTTGGTTTAATTCTTACAAATGAATCATAAAATGTGGATAAAAATCCCATCAATCCTCCGAAAATGTATCATCTAAGTAGGAAAAAATAATTTAGAATAAAGTTGTATATTGTTGAGCTAATTAAGAAGCAGGAAGCAAGAGTGACGACATCCGCCAAACTTGAGCCTTAAATTAACCTTGTTGCTACGAAGCTTAACATGAGTAAGAGTAATTAGCATTTCGCTTCTTCTTAAGGTAAGAGGTGCCAAAAATAAACCACAATTTTTAAGAAAAACTCTCTTAAAAACTAAATTTGACTGTTAATTTCAAACTGCTTTATAATTTACCCAGAATTTAACTTAAAATTAAACATTTTTTTATTGCAAGTATTGAATTATACAAATTTCAAAGCTGTCTTGGTTAAATATTGATTGTATCAAATTATGTCTAAATTAATTCGATTAATTTTTTGTAGTTTGTTACCTTAAATAATAATATCCGGCTGGAAAACACCTCATTTTTCTTTGGAAAATGATTTTTAATTGTCAACCCAAGGAAAATCTTTACCACTTTAGTATTGTATACAAAAAATTACCAAGTAAAAGTCTTTGGCAATGGTTTTTTTGACTTTTTTATATTTAGTTTAGCATGTATTCATCATATATTCATATACAGTAGCATGATGCACCGTTACACAGCAGCTAAGACCCTTAACGAGCTGAGGAATTTACAGCCAAAGTTGGCCTCTGTCGACAAGGCTGCTTAATTTGTTGAAACTTGTGTCAAGTCATTACGTGTCAGTCACTAAATAGCTCACTGATAACTGTACTTTTAAAACCTATTGGAAAATGTAAACTTTCCATAAATGTTATATAGGAAACGGAGTTTGTATATGTTTTGAAAGAGGTAAAAAATATAGGTTTTCTGTGGAACTACTATAAATGGAATTAAGGTTCGTTGGGAAAAGGATTATTATTAGGAGGGAAGAAATAAGATCAATAATTTAAAATTATGGTGCATTACATCGGCTTCGTAGCGTAACATTTTTTCATCCAAACAATATTACTTTTTACTATTGCCAACAAATTAATAACACAAATTATGTTCAGGTTTGATTTGAAATTACAAAATACGAAGACAAAACTACACGCAACTCTGAATTTTGCTTATACGTTTATTATAGTGTCATTTATGTCTTATAACGTAAATTTAAGGTATCTTCCCATATCTGGTTCGTTGAAAATACATCTTGTAAAACAGAAACAGTAAAATAAGATAATTATATTGTCTAATAGTTTTACTGTTAGAGTAAAATTAACTAAGTTATAATAGTGATAATTTTATATTAATGAAACTTTTTATTTACAAACATATCAGAAAATAAAACACTTAAAATATTAGGAAAAGACTTTTCAATGCAATTTCGGCTAGATGATATTTTGAGGCATTACAATATACACACTATGAAAAGGTAAATAAATGCGAAAATCTAACGTCTTTAAGAAATTTTGTAACCACTAAATTGGACTCTACCATATAAAGCAATCGATTGTTAGAAATACTGTTTAAAATACAGTAAAATACCGTTGCTTTAACATCCGACAAGATACAGATTAGGTTTTATTTATTATGTTTTGAAATATTATATATTGAGTATAAAACAAGGCATTAACACTCCCCCAGATAAACGTGACAGACGTCCCAAACTGGATTGGAACTTTAAGTGGAAAACAGTGTCAATACGTTCAGCGGCGATGCGTCTGATCGACAGAAACTTGTGGCAAGACTTGTGTTTGAATCTACTTTTACTAGCAATTATGAAGAAAACAGCTTGCTTCATTCAAGGTTTATATGCAGTCAAAGAATGATTTCGTGGTCTGAGATGTTGAAAATTGTGATTCCTTGAATACCGTAATACATGTATATCCATGTAGTACGTAATTAAATTGATGTAATTGTAACATCCTAATACTTTTGAGCTTGTTTACTGGATATATTCATCTCAGATTTTTTTGTTCAAGGATAGCTGGTTAATATTTTTTAGTTTTCAAATATTCAAATGAAACACATCAACATTGAGATGTAAGTAGTCAAACATTTATGTATTGGATAAAAATTATACCATGAGACCTCGGAGTGGACATTTGGATAGTCTCAAATGAATTGTACTTTTTTCGAATACTTATAATAAGGTTACAGCACTAAATAATATTACCGTTAAATGTTCACCATCATCTCCTCTGCTACCAATCCGAGCATCCTCCTTAGACATTAATACCGATATAATTGGCTGTTGATCCTACTAAGACTATAGGCTCAGCTATGACCATACAAGTTTTGAATCAAGAATGTTTTAAACTTTCAGGGAATTAAACGTCGATTATAACCTAAATGGTGACTTTTAGATAAGCTATTCAGCTATCCTACCAGAACAATAGTACCCGTTTAAATGTTAGAAACGGCAAAGTTCTGCCAAACTTTGCCAGTTCCAGATTAGTCATGGAGACTAGCAAAGACTTCCAAGACTTTGGGAACGGTTCTGTTGAATATAAACTTACCATTGTATGCCATGATAGCGTTTTAGGTATAATGTAAAGAATGGATACCCGTTCATGTTTATATAACTATAATTTATATCTTGTATATGAGAAACATAAGGAGATCTACAATGAATCATATGGAAAAAGTAAAATTTTCAACTACCCCGACTGCATTTTACTTTTTGTATAAATAAAAAAAAACATATCCTGAAACAAAATAGACTACATAGGAAAAACAGATATGATTCGCATTATGCCAGATCGCCTAGATTTGGCACTAAAACTGTATCCATGTGCAAACATAACAATAAAGAAGTGTTTATATTAGACTTGAAACTAGTCATTATCGTTAGAATAATTTAAATATATACTTCCTTGCACTGAGTGCAAGGACATCTGGCTTTAGCAATAATTTTTACTACAGTACCAACTAGCCTACAACAGTAGTTGAAGTAACGAACTCGAATTAAAGTAGGCCTATTGAATTATAGTTTAGGTAAGGTTAACCACCCCTAACCCCCCTATATTACCCTAACCCTTCTATATTATTGTTGTTTGTTCTTGACAGACAACCTCACTGTGTTATATCGTTTGACAACCACTATGTTTGCTCAAAACAGGATGTTTCCATAAAGACTTGATCGTGATGGTGAAGTAAACGTGAACACGGTTTCAATCCAATTAAAATAGCCTCTGTGTTGGTAAATTGTGTTGTATGTATTTCTGCAGCAAGAGAGAGAGGTGTAGTATAGAATCCGTGATTATCCATTATTTCACAACTGATATTATGTCCGGGGGCGAATGCTATTTATTGTGTCATTTGCAAATAAACAGTTGAGATATGGCCGCCTCCAGGGAGTTATTTCTCATCTGATAGCCCGACGGGACTATAACCCTAACGATAACTGCTCTCTAGTGAACTACAGTGATGAATCTAAATAATGAGTAACTGTAGTGCATTTTGTCACGACTACCAGTTAAAAAATTAAGTTAATAACACTTTTGGTAAAATATGACTTTGGTCATATGGTATTCCCTTTATCGTTAAAGAAAAAGTGCATTTGGTTGTTTGCAGGGATTGCCACTTGCATAGGTTGAATGTTATCAGTGCCGAACCATTCAACAATAATATGATAGTAAATGTTACTATCACACTTAGGAAAGGGAGCTGCGTAAAAAGAATGCTAGAAGTTTAATTTCCATGATTATACGTGACGTTTCGTGGAGGTTAAGACTACCTTAATTACAGAAAAATATTTTGTGAATCCTATATATTTATTAAATGGATTAAAGCTTAAATTAGTCTCTAAGCTACAGGTTTATGGCTCCATCACTTTTTGACAGGTGAATGAAGATAGTTCTCCATTCATGAAATATGTATATTATTCGGGGTTTTTATATGATGAGATCTACAGCGGAGAAGGAGCTCAAAGCCACCGTGTTGAGGAAGAGTTACGAAAATATAAAATGCTACCCATTAACAATATTGCATCACGGATTTAAGAACACAAGTACCGAACTCTAAACCCTGGATTACCTCGGACCATCCCGAGTATTAAAATCCTATATGTAATCTTACGAGAAAACCTATTTAGGTTATAAATATTAGTGCTTATATATGATATAACTCAAGTATTTAGTTGACGTATCTCATGGTTTTTATTGGATGGTAGCCTTACAAACCCTACCGCAGTGATTAAAACCCAGCGTCGACAAAAACGGGAATGTAAGGGCTTAATCGTATAACTCGATAACATTATACTCTGTTACCTTGAAATTCGATTATTCAACTTTATTTCGTTCGTTTTATTTTCAAGATTTGGAAATCTTAATACCTTTGTTATAAGTAGTATTTTTTAATTGTTGAAGTCGTTACACTTAAGGGTTTGAGTTGTTAGACCATGAGCAATAACACAACCGTGGTTAGTACGTAACGAAGTATCTAACAATCCATTCCATTAAAAGACGTATCTAAGTATCATAATACAATTAATTTGAATATTGATTATAAGAGGAATCTGAGGCCAGGGTCAAAGAATTGAAATTTTACATTTCGTGGTTAAAGATTATTTTTTTCTTTGTCCCCATAACTAATCTGACGATTACTAGTTCGATAAAAATGAATAAAATTGTAAAACATTTAAAAAGCAACATTTTACCGTATTGTGAGTCTTATAGTTTTAGGAATCCTTCATTTCCGAGGAGGATAAAAAACACAGTCGTACTTATTTTAATTTTACATGTTTACCTAACTGGTTATTTCGCAATTAATTCATATTTTGGCGCAAAATAACTATTTCTTAAGTACTGTTATCGTGATTCATAATAACATAACTTATTTATTGGTTCAAACCCAGGCATTTACCACTTTTATAATTACAAATTATGTCTGTTTACATTCTGTTCACTCAAGGTAAAACATTTCTTGTTTTGATAGTTCTAATGTAATAGTTCCATAACGCCTGTAGCAATTTTCTAGAATCAGAGTTACAATTAGAAACTGATTGTTTAAACCAACCATAAATTGATAGCGTTGGGGGAAAACATAGCCATAAATAACAATTTTTAGTGGTTTTCCTGCTAAATAAAATTTCTCCGTAAACTGGACTAGAGGTAAAATTATATTAACCCTTAACACTTTTAATCATATGATAAACCCTATAAATTATACAAATTTATAAACGGCAAGGTATAATTTATCCAGAATTTTGTTAATGTTAAGTCCATTCAACCATGTTCTTTTTGCATTATAAATTGGGTAAAGCAGAACCAAATAGATTGAATTACTAGTTCGTTATCCAAAAGTGAATAATACTACCCATTTATAATAAAGTGATTGCATTTATTTGAAAACCTGCATAATACTTCTATATTTTTAGACAAAGATTCTACTTTGTAAAATCAGAACATCCATTAAACAAAATTATATAAGACAAGATGAGAAATAAGATGAATTTAGATCTACAATTCATGGACTGATGAAGATTTCATATGGACTTTTTGGATTGAAACAGCTTGGATCGAAAATTACTTTTTCTCTGATGAAATTCAGTATTATTAGTTTGTTATATCAGTATTATTATCAGTCGTTGCAACATTTTTCACTTATAAAGTTATTGCTTTTCATACTTTTAAAATACCTTTTATATATGTTAATCTAGTAGTTTGTTTAGTGACAATGGAAACTGTACGAACTGTCTTGAAATATACTATTAACACCGTTTTACATAAGTAACAAAGCATTTATTGAAAATCCGCCACGTAATGTATCTTCAATATACAGGGTGTTTTTTTTTTAAAAAACTTGCATCTTTTTTTTTTAATAAAAACCACAATATATAGAAATATGCAGTTTTCGGGAATCATCTATTGACGTAGGGGGCCCAATTGTTTTGAATTCAACGTTAACATTCACATTCCCCCCTTTCCTCCCTGCCCTCAACTTAATTTTTTTAAATAGCAAGGTACCCTTTGTGACATATCAAATGAAAGAGCATGAAAAAAGAAAATGTTTGATGAAAAAAATTGAAAATCGGTTCATAAATTTGCGGGATATTTCCCCCCACAAATTCATGAGCCGATTTTAATATTTTTTCACCAAAAATTTTCTTTTTTCATGCTCTTTCATTTGATATGTCACAAAAGGTACCTTGCTTTAAAAAAAAATTAGTTCCGGGGGGAGGGGGGGAATATCTCACAAATTTATGAACCGTTTTTCAATTTTTTTTCATCAAACATTTTCTTTTTTCATGCTCTTTTATTTGATATGTCACAAGGGGTACCTTGAAAGGGGGGGAATGTGAATGTAACGTTGAGTTCAAAAACGTTTTGCCCCCTACGTCAATAGATGATTCCCGCACACTGCATATTTCTATCTATTGCGGTTTTTACATAAATAAAGATGCAAGTTAAAAAAATAAACACCCTGTATAGAGTCAAGTAAAAACAGTGTTTGTACTTATAAAAAAAATTATAATTTGTATGTTCGTAGAGCAATTGCTTAAAACGTGTAATACAAAATGCAAATAAATTTTATTAACATGATAAGAAAAAAAATTATTTATAAAACTGAATTTTTCTAGTAATATAATCATGAATTTTATTATTTACCAAAATTATTTAACTTCCATAGGCCTACTCAATAGATAATTCATTCCATCAAAAGATATTAATTTACATTAGTCATGTTGATTTCTTTATGGCAAAAATAAAAATAAAATAATAGTACCTAAGCCTAACTGAAAAACTATGCCAACTATATAAAAAGATAGTAAATAGTTATTTCTTTACTTTCCAATCTGTCAACACACGAACGTACCCATTATTCAGCTATAATGTTTGGCAGTAAATATGGTTGCTTTCTATTGGCTATTCAAAGGAAAATTACAATATTTACATTTTCTTCATAGCTGTATAAACAGAATGAATAAAACTGTTGTAGTTAATTGTTGATTTTTTAAAGTCAAAGGTGTATTTATTATAACTACAGTAGATTTACAAAAGTGATAAACATTATCTTCTGCATGCTATCCAAATTATGAAGAATGGGCAAAGAAACTAGTTATAGACCGATACGTAGATTTTTACAAAATTATGAATATCGTAGATGATAATATTTCACACAAAACAGCCTGATATGAGACTGCAAGAAGTTTATTTCTGAGTTAAATAAACAAATATTTCATGTGAGATATTGTAAGAATCTCAGGAAATCTTCTCATATCTTATCACTTCCAATTCCTTCATCCTTTTGTTCAACCCCTTACATTCGTCGGTCTTCTGATTAATTTTATGTTATGTTAGGTTTGTTTAGTATTTTATAATGAAAGAGATGAAAGTGGAATTTTAAAAACCGTTTGTTAACTGAATAATTATGTAAAAGTGTAGTCATTTCATAAAAAAAAGTATACAATATAAGTTTATTTTATGGGGTTTCTGACTTTATCTCACATTCTTTGTATATGTATAGATAAATTGTGTGTTAATGATGATATAATGAACTATAATATTTAAATTTTTTTTATGCAAACAAACAGTTTTGTCAAATAACGTTTTTTTATAAAATGTTAATTTTTAACAAGCGTTGAGTAGAATATTGTTTCTTATTAAATTTTCAAAGAAGTTAACACTTCGGTTAGAGTTTGTTTTCATTTCTGTACACAAAAACTTGCAGAAACTCGTGAGCAATATTTCCCTTCTATAGTGTTCGTTATTCCAAAAGGGTACTTTCCTGTTAAAGGGAACATTCATTATTATCGAAGATTTTTTTTTATATATCGATATTTTTTTACGATCCATTACATATTGACAACGAACTGATCTTGTTTAGGCTAAAACAGTCTATTATATGGATTAAGAAATGAAACTTTTAAGCTAACCTAACATAACCAACCAAACTTGCTGTACCATTTAAAAATTCTGTCTGGGTTTGATAATAGAAAAGGCAAGTTAAACGGAATTTTTAAATGTTACAGCAAGTTTGGTTAGTTATGTTGGGTTATTTTTTTAGAACAGTTTCATTTTATTATTGTTTGTTGATACTGGACAATATTTATCGTAGTTGTCAGCTGATATGTTTCAATTTGTTAATATCAATATATCGAGAAAAAAACCATCGATAATAATGAATGTTCCCTTTAACAGGAAAGTACCTCCAAAAGCAACTCCATTTTTATATCAAATAGTCAGATCGTACATACAGAGCCAGACCGTATAACACAGTTTTCACCCACGCTGGCAATGCTGGCGTTCTGCCACGGGATTGGTAAGCCTTCACTAAGCGGTGTAATTTACCAAATTTACGAGTTTTGTTATAAATTCCCTTTTGTAACAGGAAACGCGATACTCTAAACAAACAAGTTGTCACCTTTGTCCCAAAAGTCGTGTGAGCTCACCAAAAATTGTTGTAGCGTGTCTTAACTTAACTTTTTCTAATCTAATACATAGTTATTAAAAATTAAATATATTTCTGTCACTAAAATATAGTATGATCACTGTTTTAGCTTAAAATTTAACTAATTGTAATACTTAATTTTGGATTTTAAATTTTCAGAGTTTACTTCTACAAACATAATTTATAACGACGAATTTCACAAAATACATTTTAAATACTAGAAATAGGCTATGCAGAGAGAGAATATAGATATTTTTGATGACGAGTCGCTTGTTAAAACCATGATAGCCGCAATAACTTAACCTTTTTAGCACTTAAGTTGAAAAAGATTGGTAGGAAAAAATTAAATATAAAAATGTTGAACATCCTGTATAACATTGTACTCTGAAAGAAAAGAAAATTAACTCCCTTGCCACTTTTGCAGTTATTTAGTATTGACCTTCTAGTTATATACATGTAAACCTGCTCTCTATTTCCAGACCTTAAAGTCTTAATATCAATATAAAATCGCATTAGGTAAAAAACAAAAAAAGCGTCTCCTTAAAATATTTAATATGAAACTTGGTTTTGAGTAAGTAATCAAGCAATAGTAGGCTTTTACAAAAGTAAACTAATTATGAATGAATGCCGGTGGGGTTGAGGATACTGAAAATAAAAATGGATAAATTGTCCAGCTTTTTTATTATTTGGTACATTACTGATGAATTTGTTTATATTGCTTAAATTATATCGTTACTTTGTTAAAAAAACGTCAAATCCGAGAGAATTTTTGCTTCAGTGGAATATATTATTTAACTTGTTCGGAAAAATCGTTATAATCTTTAACATCTTTTCAAGACTGTACGTAAGGACATCTGAAATCTCTTTATTCCAATTAGTACAGCAGGTCACAGAGAAGTAAGAAAGGTTTCCTTATTTCTCTTTGACAAAGTGTAGTTGTAAAAACAGGCGAATATCTACGGACTCATAAAATTGCTGATCATATAAATTATTTCAGACTCAATAGCATATCAACAGATAGTAAACAGCTGTTACTGGGGGCAATTATAGAGGCCTATGTATTATATCCGCAGCTTCGAATCAAAGCTGGCGTCAAGCCAGTAGCCTTTGACAATTTATGTGTCAGCAAAAGATTAAATTAAAGATTAAAAAGACCTATTTTCTGTAGGTTAGTCAATATTATTAAGGATAGTTTGTTTCCCTTTTTGCTGAAATTTACATAAAGATTGCCTAGAAATGCTCGTAGTATCTCTGGTAGTAAGCCCAAATAACTTTAAAGTGATATAAAACACAAAATCTTTCTAAATCATTCAAATTAATTTTCCCCATCCTTATGACATGCTCTTGAAATCTCATAGGAGCGATTTACAAAAAAAAAAAAAATGAAAATGAAACATAGGTAATAAATAATAAAGTGAAGATTAAAAAAATTAAAGGTTTTTGCCAAGATACCTGATACTGCAGTGATGTTTTTTTAAACAAAGAAGTTTTATGACAAATATAGCTTGTTTAATTCTTTACTTTAAACTTCCTGGATAACTCATCATCCCAAGCTATAAAAAGGTGCATTTATATAAGTTTGGTAAATAATAATACGGGTTTCAATTTACCTTTGGTTTTTATGATAAGAAATGTAATAAACTTACATTTTTGTTAACAAAAAGGAAATTTGGCAAAATAATTTGGTATTCGATTGATTACAGGGTTTATAAGTTGACTGTTTTACATGAGTACTTGGACGTAAGGGTGTTGAAATGTTAATGCAACTAACAGTTCTTATCAACCACAAATGCACAAGAATGCACTATTGCAATCATGACCCCTAAACTAGGTTAATTCGTATGTAATGCAGCAAAGTGAGCTACTTACATCTCGCATAACTTTAGGTTATTAGGAAAGAATAGTTTTAACTAAAATATGTTTTGAAAAATTGAAGTAAAATTACTTTTTTGCTATCAGTATGTGTGTAGTTTATTTGGTTTGACCAAATCCCAGTCTTTTGAACTTTAGTCGTATATCTAGTAGCACCATCAAATTTCATATCCTAATTACAAACGGTTTCCGTATCATACATACACATTTACCTATCTAACCTATAACCTACGGATTTTGAGGCTAAGCACTAAGATATTCTGCGTTAATGCTATGAATGTTTATTTGTTAACATAGATTTATAGACCCTCATCGTCTCACCAAGGCAAGTGTCCTAAAATTCAGTGAAGCTATAGTTAGATAGGCATGTTGATTAAAATACTTGTCAAGTCGGAGGTTGACGTTGAAAGGTGTCGTAAATTCAGTGTACGTCACAGACTAAATACCTGTTGTCTGTTGTCTGTTACTGCCTCAATATTACAATAATTGAGTTCACAGTCTTTCACCTGAACCTCTTCACTCCGTTGATTGGCATGTCTTCTTTCTATTTAATTTTTATCATTCTACTGAAATATTCTTAATGGAAATATAAGCTGGTTCTATTTATTGGATCTAAATACTACAAAACTTGTCTACAAGATGCCTAGATGCGATTTTATAAACGACTTGCATCTACCAAATAAAACTATTTTTGAGTTACTATGTTTGGCAATAAGTCTAATGCCATTTAAGATTTTCAATGTTTTTGTCAATCCATTTCTGAAATGATTCTCACTTTAGGAGTGGCCAGGTCCTGGTTGGAATATTGGACTACATTACATTACATTACATTATTTGTCATGAGAGCCGAAGCCCCCTGACTACGTACCCGGTACCTGTCGTGAGACTTACCCGGGCCCCATGATGTAGGCCGAAGCTTACGCATCAACCTTTAGCACATCATGGGCGGATGACTTAAGGTCATCAGGCTCGCCGGCTGCCGAAGCAGACCCTTCGGAAAGAGGGTTGCCCCTCAATCCTAACCAGGGATTCCGGCTGCTTGTTTAAGCGTCACTCCATCTGGGTTCCACTAGGTCGGGACCTAGAGGACCATAATGGAGCGCCCCGACGCATTTAGTGCAAGCAACACTCGGGACCTATCTAATCCCTGACAGGCAAACCCGCCATCGATAGCCAGAAGGAAGGGGACCGTCAGCACGCTGACGGGGGGAACCCCAACCTCCCATTTACACTATGGAATATTGGACTGAGTGAAAACTTAGGTTTATATCCTACCATTCACCAACGCATTTCACTTACTTGGCTGTATTACAAGCAAAACTTGGGAGTCCGGCTTGATCCAACATATAAAACATTTAAATGATCTGAATATGTAGACCTATGTACAAGACTGAAGACTGAAAAATCTTCTTAAGTAAATTATTGTATAAAAACCAGTAAAAAAGATTGGTGCTATTCCAAAATCTGATTGAACAAGTGGAAACATTGTGTGTGTTGGTACGCCTTTAATTTAGGTCGGAAATTCCGTGTTGCGTTTCAATTAAGGCTTTTCAGAATGTGTACGGAACAAAAGAATGTCAGTAACACACATACAAATTAATCATGAATGTATTTAAATCATCACGTGATTCTTACATTATATTTTTTCTTAGGTGTCTTTAATTAGTTCATAATAATTATAACTGAAAGTCAAGGTAATCCCAAGGTTTCCAAAACCCATAGTGTGTGAACTCTGATAACAGATAACCGGTTTATTGTAGACATCAGAGTGACATTAATATGGGATAAGCAGTGCCAAAGCTGATTATAAAATCACATTCCTAAGCTTTCAAACTAAAACTAATGGTTTATCATACAAATTCTAAGTATAACCCGAACGTTGATAAATAACGTAGCTGTGGTTTAATATATAGTTGTTGTGTAATTGTGTAGTAGTGGTTGTTGATCCCGCATCGTATTCGGAAGTTACCTTTAGTTTTATGAAGATGATGCATGATAAAGAAATATCATAGCGTTTGGATACGTATTATAGATATTGGCATTTTTGAGACTAATTGGTAACTAAAAGGAAATATGTTCACAAAAACGAGTTTTGTTCAACAAATGAACATTTAAATTTACCCACTGATTCCGAACATTAATTAAAACTTCCGAGTTATTCAATCACAAAACGGTAATTGATGTCAGTTGTAATTGGGAGAAATACTAATTAGACGGAATTCGTTAAAAATTCACCCGGCTCACTACCAGATGCACATGCTGCATACGCTATAGGGGATTTTAATTGTTTTATCGTAGTTCATCAATACGTTTCCTAGAAAACAGTTTAAAAAATTCTATATTTCAATTTTAATTCATAACCGAAATTTAACATTTCTCTATAAGTTATAGCCGAAAAAATAATAGGTCTTAAAGATTATCAATTTATGAATTATCAATTATTGAGATGGGGAGGCCACCAGGTGGGTATTTGAAACCCAAATGTGAGTGAAGGATGAGTGTAGAATGGAGTGAGATGATCTTTGTAACTTTAAAGTTCACAGACGTTCCTTAACATTGTTCTACTTCATTTTATGGTAGATTCGACGATATGTGCTCGATACAAAAAATATAAAAGGTGACAAATAGAAAACAACAGAATGCCCGTTCAGTGTATAGTCCCGTACTGTTGTACTATAAACTATATACTATACATTATTATAAACTGAACGTAACTAAACTTTTAACTTTGTCCTCAGGGTACATCCATACATCTATAGGAGTATATTCATCATATAGTTATAAATCCAATAATCACCTCTGCAAAATACAGCAATATATCCAACTTCACCTCCTCATTAATTTAATTTAAACACTGAATGAACAATATTTGATGGACTTTTTGGTGTAGAACCAGTAGGCTAGGTTTTCAAGCTGAAAATCACAATCAATTTCCTCTCAAGTAAAAGAGTTCAGGAAACTTTGCAGAGGAAATATTATAAACATATTTTAGGCGCTACATAAAAAACCACTCAAAGACAGCGTTGTGGATGTAGCTGTGTTATAATGAGGCAGGATTGGTGTTATCTGGCTTCTGTAGGTGGTTGGAAGACTGTCCAGTTCTTTTGACGTTTACGAAGGTTATAAATTGTCGTAATGGCCAACTCTTGTTCGGACCTCACGGATTAGCAACATTGCAATCCAATGATACACACTACAGACAGTAGCATTTTGTGTTGATTGGCTGAGGTTTAAATCGAATAAACACTTATGCCACATTTAGGTGTATAGGGTACTTGTACCATGGAGTTGAAACTGGTTTTAAAATAAAGAAAATTATTAACCTGAGTGAGTTTACATTGTCAATACAGTTGAGATTTAAAAAGAGGTGGTTCAACAACACGGAGAATATTTCATCACATGATGGATCCATTGTTTTGTTTGGCACATAGTTCTTACTGCTTAAGTTTGGCTCACAACCGCCTGTTGATTGTATTATTATTATAACAGAAAACTCGTAATTAATTAATATATAAAGTTAGGGTGTAGAAAAGGGATTAAATGCTAATAATTTGAAAGTGTTTAACTTTTGGATGGTTCGTGCTTATAAATAAATATGTAAACATTTCGTTATAATTTGAAGTTATCCTGTTTTATACGGTTTGGTATCCACTAGTACCAATCTTAAAGGCTCGATTAAAAGCAGAACGACAAATATTTGAATGAAATTATCTTCAAAACATCAGGCCGTTTTTCAAAAAATTACGGTTGAGTTTAAATATAAACCGATTAGGTTCAAAACCAAAGATTACCTGACATGAAAACAGGATTACTAATCCATAATTGTATTATGGATTTCCTTCAATTTTTATTCTTATAAACATACAAATTAGTAAACTGATGTTTCTTGAAGTTTACAAATATGATCCTTAATGTTGTATATCCAATTTTATATATCTTAAAGGTGATAGAGAATTTCATTTATACATTATTATTTTCTTAAGTTTTTTTACTTAAAACCGAATCGCGTTGAAAATCAAAAGGAAGCAAAGTTTACCATAAAACACGAATTACGAAGTTATTTGAACCGTAAAATTTTCCTTTTCCAAAACGCAAATCAACATCGGTTCCTGGGTTCAGCATGGTCTACAGTTGTTGATTTATTCTTAGCAGCCAACTAGATGAAGAACGAGTAGTAGTGTCTCTAACCATTGTCGAGGTCCAGACTACAGACTCCAGTCAGTCAGTATGCGCGCGCCGCTCTGTCAGTGAAGACCCCGGTTCTACATCCTCCAAAATACGCGATCTTTTACCTACGGATATTTTCTCTTTATTTTGAATCGTATTTAACACTTTTACCCATTGAGAGTCTTTCAAAACGTTAATTTTCTTGTAGTACTATGAGTAAATCCTATACGTGAATATTCTTTTTCGAACATGTTATTAATTTTGGCGTAGTGTTTTTAGTGGTTGTTATAAGAATTTAACATGTTGGAGTACGGAAGTGTTAACGTGCTCATGGTGTTAATAGTGCTATTCAGTGAAATTGTTTTTTCATCAGAGGACTTTTGCCAACAATTCTTAGATCAGGTAAACAAACAATAATGTTTCCTTGGTTAAATTGTGGTACTTATATTCCCCACTAATATGAAGCATGTGCTTTTCTCATTGTAAATTACAGTTTTATATGATTTTTTTAAAATATGCTTTCTTATACTTTTTGCGATTCCTTAATTTTTAAACTGTGATGGACCTATCGTGCTGTAGCCTTAAAAATACCTGAAATAGAACCGTTTAACAGTAAAAAAACGTGTTTTAATCTATAAAGGGTCTGAATTACTCTTCGATTAGATACACATTGGTAGAGTTAAGTATAAAAAAATACTTCACTGACAAATGCTGAAATTACTTAAAACTTTTAAACTGTGTTGCAATGATAGCAAATAACCAGTATGTTTACAAATTTCAGTAATTTTTTAATAGCGATAACATTTGTTAACATTATTTCAGAACTTCTTGATTTCCTCTCTGTCACAATTTTCTTTGGTTAGTTACTGTTATAACGTAAATTCTATTTACCTGAAAAAAAAAAACGATTTGTAGATTAATACAGAATATTAAATGGGTCAACAATTAATGGTTAACTTTTAATTAACAGTTGTGTCTTAATGGAATATGTCGGCCTTAGTCCAAAACAAGACTACAAGATCGCGCTACTCATCCTACACTCATCTCCATTCATACTTGGCTTAAAATACCTACTTTGTATGGCCATTTCATCGAAAAGTGTATTAAAGTATTAATGTACGTACTAGGAATGAGGTTTCTAAAACCGGTGAAAGTCTAGGTCTAATAAAAGAAAACATAAAAGCCACAGTCTATTTGTTTCCATCCATCGGTTTGGTCATGTTGTTTAAAACACTAGACACAAACATACTATCGCATTCCAAGCGACTCAAAATCTAAATAAACATCCCGGATGAACGGAAGGGTTAAGTCTCATCGTTGAATCGAACCTCTGGAATGTTTAGACCAATGTTTGCTTTCAAAGATTTTGTTTAGAACCCGAACCCACTTGTGGTATTGAGGTTTTGTGGAAACGTAAATAATTCAAAGTGCAAGTACACTTATATGAAAAATTAAAAACTATAAAAAATAGTTTTCTCAGATAGTTGATTATTTGATTTATTTCAGATTCTGGACTAGTTCAGCTCAATACATGTTTTAGAAAACATTGTAATTACAAAACTATTAGGCTAATAACTTTAAAGAATTCTTTAGAAGAAAAAGGGTGGTAATTATTTTTATTTTTATTTTTATTTTATTTGCTTCTTTTTATGTGTCTAAGCTAATAGTTTCTTTCAAACGTTTTTTCATACTATATAAATTGATGGTTGTGTATAACCGCTAAAAAATAAATCTCGATAGAATTATAACAATATGACACTAACAAATTGTATTGTATGCATTTTCTTCAAATATTTTTCTAACATTGAGAACCATAGGCCTACTGTTTATTTTAATAATTTAATTTAAGTAGCAAACTAAATACGTATTTAAACGAACTTAATTTTAATGCAACATTTAAATTACGTTAACTACTTTCTTCTCAAGAGCACATTACTCTCATCTCCTCACTAAATGCATGATAAAGAACGCATTACATGCAATTAGACCTCAAGCGTGCTTGGTTAGCTCAGGGCGAAGAATTTAAAAAGGGGTCGTCTTAAAATGCACAAAGAGTACTTAACTTACTAACTTATAGTTATACAGTAGTTAAGTATAGTATACACATTATTTGTTCAATGGTTCTAATAAATTTAGACATATACTACCGTAAAACTTGTTCAGTTTTGGTAGGTAAAAACTAAGATTTTCTTAATTGAATAAATTAAGATCTTACCTAAGTACTGTAAAAGCATTATTTCTAAGATAAGTTCAAGAACATTTAGGATGTATAGATCCATATACACACTATATCTAATAACCTTTATAATTAATACAATTTAAGCTTTTCTCATTAACCTCATATGTACTTCACGTACATTCCATTAAAAAACTGTCTTGCTATCATTACACAGAAAATAAAGAAACACAAATTAAAATGTATTCATCTTAATTGTGTTTCTGAGTAACTACTCTAACGGAACATGAAGTGTACTTGACTGTTTCGAAGAAATGACGTCACAATTTGATAAGGTTTAATACTGGAGACTGCAGACATCGATCAGTCTTATAATTAATTAAGAATTCATGCTAATGAATCAGTTAGGCTTGGTCAGTTTCGAGGAAGCAAAAGGTTTTCTAGTCATTTCCAATACTACTCGAATTTAAAAACAAACTCCTGCAAGAGTAAGTGTTATTGGTAAACGTAGTTAAGTTTTATTTGTTATGGAAATGTTGTTTTGTTTTAAAGGACATACTTCGCGGTTTTCATTGGCCCAAGTCTACATTAACCAAACGTATACGTAAATTTTTCTAGTTATAAGCGTAACTAGTTTGACCAAAAATCTTAATGCCAAAGATTTATCACCAATACTGAACAGATTTTTATTTAAAGTTCCTTTACAATCATTCGGTGGGTGGATTCAAAGAAACAAAGTTGATTGGGTTTGATTAAAGCATTTTTATGTTTGGCCCGGTCAAATGGAAGTAGATTAATTAACAACATTGGAATATCTTTGGAATTTATTGGAGGAACATTGAATCAGTTTGGCAAACTTATGGGAGGAATATTATTCCCAGAATATTGTAATACCAATTGAATAATTTAAACATAGTGTTGTGGTGTACATTTTAACCACTAAGGAACTTAAACTCTGTTAAATTCTTAATTAAACCTTGCAAGCAAGAGAACATCCAATTCTGTTGAAACTCTGATCAAAAAGAACACTCGTTATGTTTGAATACATTCAACAAATCGTATACAGTATTAGTATTTTAACTACATTTCGATATAGTTAAGTATTCTGGGTTGGACTTGATTAACAGTTTACGTATCATAATCTGATTAAAATATTGTACACAACTAGCAAAAGATATATACCTTTTTCCTACAAAAGCCAAACAATCGAATGTGTATAAGTTGTCATAAATCATTAGCAATACATCACAGGAATCAGAATCAAAAACGGAAATTTATTTTGGAACTTTCCACTTACCTAAAACTCTGCATCCACTAAATATCTTGATCTTGAAACAAGGCAATGTGCATTTGAGATTAAATAAATTCTTATTCAAATGCTATTTGTATTCCTGATCAGGTTCGAAGATTACCTAAACTTTCTAACGTGTTTAGCTCTTCACAGAAGTAAAATAGATAAAAAGGTTGTACGGTGGTTCTCAGTGTTGCCGGTTATCGAGTTGGTTCTAAAATCACTGTGTGCATGTCCTTGTATATTATAGGGCTAAATCCAGTTGTCTTATAGTCTAACTACTGTATGCTGTTGGCTTTTATTATAAACCCTCAATGTTTTCGTCGATAGCCTTCTCTTGCTAAATCTTTTCACGGGCATAATTTAAAAAAGATGTACTGTATTATTATTTATATGAAAAAGAGTCATTTGTATCTGAAAACTTAATAGCTGTTTACATATTTGTAAGGAAAGTAGTAGTTATCGATTGGATAATAATGCTGGTTTTCTATTACAGTGTGTTGATAAAATAAAGAGATTACCTATGCAAAGTTGTGCATCACGATTCATCAAATTGATAATTAGTTTTGCACACTGGTAGTAGCACAAGTAAGATTTTCAACAACAGTTATTCTAAACTACAATAATCTTTGATTATTTGTACTACCATTTTCTATTTTTAAGTTGCAGTGTTTTCAGAAGTGGTCCTTTTGGAATTAGCCACATAATTTCCGTAGGATTGGATCAGAAACAAAAACCAGAATCCTCTCCTCGGTTACTACAGGTAGCACCATATAACACTTGCTGACAGAATAATCATTGGATCACACCCTGAGCATTACGATGTTTATCTTTCCAATCCACCCGCAGCGGTTAAACTAGCAACCACAAAAACCCAAGATTGGGGCCGCAACCAAACACCCCTGCTTCCCAATCTAATCTTGTTAATCTAACTTACCGAGATTGTTGTAAATTAATTTAAGTTACAAAAAATTATTTATGGTACTTATTTTAAATTATATATTATGGTAATTTTGTTTCTTTAATCACAGTTTGGATTTTTGATAACAGAAAAACCCAAGCAAAAATGATTAGAACTTTTATACTATCAATGCACTATTAAGTTAATAAGCAATGTCGGAGTAGCTTGTTTAAGTTTTTAGTAAAAAAAGTAGGGAACAAAGAGCATAGCTTATGGAAGAATATCGAATGTGAATAACACACGTACACGTTTTTTCGTTATCAAAATATTCATTTCAGCGATGTTTGTTTGCATCATTCATAAGGATGGCCAATTTTAAATGACAAATTTGGATTTAAGAGCAGCCAAACTGGTTGAAAAAATTAACAACTTTTGTAAAAGTTCCATGTACAGGCAGACACGATTTTATTCTTAAAGACAGATCTAGATACTAATTCATGACATAATAATTGACGCCCATTATTGGCAAACGTGTTTATCTTCGTGAATTTGAATTGAAGATCAATATTGTAAGCCGTATAAATTAGAGATACTGTAGTATGTTATTTGCAAACACCGTATTTGCTTGCTTATGCGAAGCGTCATCCAACATTAATGTTTAAATACATTGCCACATCAAAGGCATAAACAGCTGTTTCAACGTTAACGTTTACCAATTAAATGTAAGTCATGGTTGGCGGGACACGAGAGGGTTTGTTTATCAAAACAACACTCAAAACTTTTAGGAGTTTTTATTACATTTGTATAATTTTATTAGCTGTAAATTCAATTTTGTATGTTTATAAGTTTATGCGTTTTTTAGACGTGTATGATATTATGAACCTATAAACTATACAAGTGAAAGTATTATCTTATGATTACGGATGCATTTCAGCAGATTATCTATTACTTTAATTTTATTACTATTATTAGTTATGACGTTAAGTTTTGATTTTGTTTTTTTCCAAACTATTCTAGGACTTTCCAGCCGCAAACCAGTGTTAAATATTGAAAAGGTTTCTATTGCATTTTCACATTTCAAAAACTTATGAAATGATCATAATGAAAGTTTCAATATAAATAACACAACGATGGATAAATAAATATGATTATTTATCGTTAAATAGGCCGTAAAAATAGATGGAAGCCTAATATGTCCTTGTAATTATATGTCTTGTTATAAATAATATTACTAAAAGGATGAAGTGAATAGCTACTGTATATGTTTTAAGACACTTTTGCCTCTTCCAAATACAGTCATAATCCAACAGTAATATATCATGTTTCAGGTACTTGGACTTTGACGCCTTTACATAGCCGTTGTTGTAAGTAGAACATAGCATTTATAACTCTATGCGTATTACTTTGTTTACATTAATTCGTAAAAACTCCAAACATATGAATTTTTTAATTATTTTACATAATGTAGGTAACTCGACATCCAAGAGTATGAGATTTTAATTTCCAATTGGTGAATATATCAGAAGGCATTGTCATTCGTAGTAATCTAATAAAAAAATAAATAAAATTAAAATTAAAAAACACAGATTCTGTAAGGCTTGGTTCTTTGATGACTTTAAAATTAAACGAAAAACGGTATTAGTATGACATTGCAAGCATGGATCCACTATAAAACCGTTAAAATGCATAAATACTGATAATCATGATCAATAAACCCAGTTTTTTTCTCCACGTGAAAAAAAATGAAGATTATTAACTGTACTCGTACATTTTAAATAACAGTTTCATTCTTCTTTTAAATTGTATCTCTCTACTACCTAGTTAATGCTAAATCTGTATTTTAAGACGGTAGAAAATTAAATAATTATTAATCATATCTCAAACAACGCAAAGCAGACAAGTAAATGTTAAAACAAGACTTTATTATCCTCAAACCCTAAACTAATCCATGTGTATATTTAATTTGTATTGTATCCCCAAGTAAAACTATATAAGTTTCTGAAACCTTCTCACAGCTCGGCTTTCCTTCGAAAGGCATATCTTTGAAATTTAACATTCCGAAAAGAATGAAACTTTTTATGCACTGCTCCGAAATAACGTGTGCGATTAGTTACAGCTCCGAATATTAGTTTCGAAGCAACTTTTCATAGTCAAGCGTTACACAGTGATCTTAATCTTCTGTGTTTCTGTTACGAAAGTCTATTTTAATATGTAGAGAGAGTAACAAATCTGAAATACGCGTAGAAAGAATTACATTTGTAATAGTAATCCACCTGTTCTCCATTACCATCGCCTCATGTGTTATAATCCATTGATGTAATTGGGTTGTAATCCCCTGAGCCACTACATCACGTCATACAAAGTACTTGATTTGAAAGTTCAATTCTGTTATGGTTATTGCGTCATTTTATCTCCACTTTTTTAGTATTAATATTATCAACGATGAATACATTGTGGTGTCATTTAAATACACAATTCAATACGAAAATATATAAAGATTTTTGTTTTGGGAAATAATAAAAATTACATCTGGATATTTATTTAACGTTATTCGTAAAATATTTGTTCAAGATGACATTATTGAGATTCAATTTTTAAAACTACTTCTCGTTAAAAATCAACCACGTTAATGTAGTTCAAATAGTCACACTAGTATTGTACAACACATCAATAACTTCCTCCCTAGTCATCTGTCTGGGTTCTGATACACGAATCAAGACTAGCTTATTGCTTTATGTTATTGTTACTTCGGTGAGCTATTGGTTTCTTCAATGTTGAGTATTTATGAAAGGAATCTTTAGTTTCGATGTTCATATTGTGCAAATATCTTTAATTATTTGTCAACTAGCCGCTCCGTACAATACATTTACATTATTAATTTTTCGTAATCATACACATTCTCTGATGTAAGATTATTTGATGATTTAGAATTGTTTCATTTAAGTGTGTGTAGATATTTTGTCATCAATAGTGTTTATAAACCTCTGAAATTGTTTATGCACATGTGGTTTTCCTTTATCAGTATCTGCTAACAATACAAAATTCAGACCCGTAGTTGTTATTCGAATATAAAATACATTATTTATATATGCGGTTAAAAAATAATACTTATCTATCCTAAACTATTCATTATGTTTATATATTAAGTATAAAAAGCTTTATGAAAATAATGGGAGTATAAAATCTTCTATTCCCTTACAAATAATTTCACGCAACAAAAATGGTTTGCAAAAGGTATCATCTTATCTACCACAATACAGTAGCCTAATACTATAAATCAATAAAAGTTATTTTACGAATATATCAAGAGAACTTTTCTATAGTTTAGGCATACTTGAAGTCGGTAACAAATAAACTTCATTATAGTTAATGTAGGAGCTTCTTCAGATTGTAGTGGCTAGTTTGCGCCAGGTGGCTACTTTTTTGTTTATGTCCCTCCAAAAAAAGACCCGCCAAAACGACAAGCTGGCAGACCTCCATCGCCACTATTGGCAGACAGCCGTGAACCTCTCAGACTGAGGTAATCGTGAGCGGAGGGTATTATAGAGGAAATGGTTTTTAACTATGTTTTTGTGTGCAGACATAGATTGAACATACTCTCTTAGGGAGTATGTTTAAACTATGGTGCAAATCACGCCATGATATAAGCAAACGACTTATATTTATATATATCTTTTGTACACTATCCTATTATAGATCCTACAACAGTTATATAGGTTAGAGGATGGTAATTGGCACTTACTTACTATGTATGTTGCTGCTAAGTTATTAATTTTATCTAAGAATTCAGAATTAAGCCTTTTTACTATGACGAGTGGTTGACATTCAGTCTATTTTTTTTTCTTTCGTTGCTTTAAAAGTTACTGTACAGATAATTAAAATTTTTAAAAACATTGTCCACGGTAGTTTTTATTTACTATTAAGAACCGCCTCGCCGTCTCACACTTATTTCGGTTTAATAGTAACGGGTTTAATTTATTTATGAATGCAGGAAAACACAATTCAATGTTTTGCTTATTTGTAATACACCGTTGAAGTAGATTTAAATTAAATCCTTTCTGACAAAATAAAACTTATCCTTCGTAGCCTATCACCCTTTATATTAAATTTCACTTGTTAGTATTAATTTTATATATTACAAATATATTTAAAAGCTTACCAAAGAAATGAGGCCTTGATTTTTGTTTGTCAGTTTGAAACATGAAGTTGTAAATCACAGTTTGAATTCTTACTATCAACGACTTTCTTATAGGGCCTAAATCAAGTTAGTGAAAAGTTATAACTGGAAAGGTGTTCAGTTTTATTAAAAACTGCAATATGACTAATAAGATTTCACATTAAGCTAAGCTAAACGTTAAAGTAAATGATGTGAAAATGGTATACTATGAGGTTTTGGAGATAGACAACCAAATTTAGTCATAAAGCAAGAACTACATAAATTATTCTTATTAGGATTACCAACTGAGTGCAAATATTACTCGCTTTGATTTAAGTTTGTCAAAGGAAAGCCATTCATGGTGACAGCCATACATATTTGACATATGGCAGCCTTCAGGGAATTATTGTTCGTGATTGCCAGAAGGGGATATTAACCTAACGATAACCGCCTCTAGTGAACTGTTGTGATGGATATTAATGAGCTTTATATACTGGACCACAGTGTGTGTGTTGAAAAGTCAAATCATTCACAATATTCTAAAATAAATGTTGTATAAACAGTATTTGTTACCTAATCCCTATAAAACTAAATCCAAAAAAAGGTTAAACATATACTGTTTTCGATGACAACTAATATCCTGAAACCTAATTCAACCCTCAAACTAATAACATATAATACCCTTACTACCTTCCTCAACTATTAGGTAGCTGCTTGAACATATTCTGAAAATATATAAATAATGCCACACCTACTCTTTTACAGACGGTTTATATTTTCAATCTTGGTCTTTAATCACTCCATTTTATTAATTTATTTCACTCATTTTGAGTGAAACTTTTACTACCTTTTGCAAGAGTTTCAAAAGAGGTGTTTAGTTCTTTCTAAAGCGACATTCTCATTAGTATAATAATTAAAGTGAAAACGCTAGTAATCTGTACAGAACCATATCTTTTCTTGGTCAGGTTAAAAAAACATAGTTTAATAGATTTATAAACTCAGTTTTAATCTTAAGTCTTTCTTAATCACATGTAAATAGAAAAACCTACAATGCTCTGCTAACTAAACTGTTGTAATTTTTCATTATATAAGATTAATCATTTTTCCCGTGAAACGGCCCTCTATTAAACGTAAAAATATTAATTTGATCAAACGTTACATTGTAGTTTCGGCAATACTATTCAATATTCATCATTGTAGAGACTTTTTTTCTTATTTGATCATCATTGCTTCCCTAGAACTTTAAGTTCTTGGGTATTTGTATGTTGCTATATTTTTTTACGTTTACTCATTTGTTTGCAAAACAATCCCTCAATACCAGGTCTGTGCTCTGTGAAAAATGAATCCCTAGAGTGCAGTTTCTCTTTTAATATTCTGTGATAAAATTATAAATACAAGAATTTATAACTCCCTGCAGAGCTTTTATGGTGGCTATAAAACCTGCGATTATGAGTTTATTATCGAGTGGTCTGAAATGAAATAATAATCAAATCGTTGAATTGGGTTGAATTGAAATCTTACTTCATCACCCAGACAATAGGAACTATGTCAAAACGTAAAAAAAATGTTGACTGTTAGTTGGTTCCTATTTTTAATTCCTCTGTATTTTAAATGTTAAACTTCTAAATAAATTAAACTAACCTAGCGAAGATTAACGTTTTGTGGACTTGTTGCAAGACTTCCCTAAACGAGACTCACCAATAGAATCATTACTTACATAGAAAAAGTCAAATCAACAACCCAATGGATAGCCACGTTAAATTAGATTTACAAAAAGCAAATACAAGATTTACAATATCTACAAGATGTTAGAGAGAGAACAGTTTTTATAAATAAGTTAAAAAGTGGATAGTTTTGGCAGAAAAATAAATACCAAAGAAGTATGGAAATAAATGGACAGAAGAGAGGAGAAGAACGTATGGAGAATGGAAGAAACGATGTCAGAGTGCTTTGCGTGATCCTAAAAGTTAATTAGGGATTAAGTAAGTAAGTAATTAACCTAGCTACCTTTAAAATGAAGGTAAATTCCTGTTACAGGATGAACAGCTTCCTAGTCATTACTTAAATAACTCTTTTAGTTCACAATATTTTTATTAAGATGATTCTTCTACCTTCTAAATATTTAATACATCAAAAATATACAAAAACATATATTAGAGACGATATGAAACTATAAACAATTACCATTTGGAATCCCTCCCTGGCGCGAGCCCTGATATTTATGACTTTTGGGATAGTGACGTCTGTTTAGAACCCTTTCGTTTGCCTTCCTGTGATAAGGATGAACAGGATCTTGTAGTCTGAACTTTATAAAACCTGCGCTTTCAAACAACCCCTTCCTACAACCAAAGCATAAAAACAGTATAAAAACTAAAATTTTAATATTTATCAAAGACAGCTTGTTTGTGAAACGTTGTTTACTCTTACAGGGTATTTTCCATCGTTTTGTATTTGGAGTTTTTACCTGCGTCTAGACTTGTACTTGGGCCGATACTTTGTCGTCAGCTATTCTCTTCGTTGTTGGTACGGTAAAAACTCTTGCATTTATAGTTCCTTTTATACAACTTTGCAAATACTTATAAGTATCAGACTTTAATTCTTTTGAAAGAATGTACCATGTTTGAATTTGTATCTACAAATCTGTATTATTCAATTATCGTTAGCCTGGTATTTTAATAATATTTATAATTTAAACCCTTAGTAAACAAATGTTGCCTTTTCAAATGAATTTCGTATAATTTATCAATAATGTACTTAACGTAAACAAATGAATATTGATAACCTAATCATTTTGACTCAACTAATTGTTTATCTTTCATAATTTTAAGAAGTCTATATAATCATATTTTAATATGCTCTATTTTATACAAACTCCTTTTTAAGTTTTATCAACAAATGTATTGTTTTGTAAATTAATAAAACTCCTATTATACAATTTATTTAGGCATAAAGGTATTTTACATACAATACATATAGTTAAAGTACTGCAATTTTAAGGAAACGATAACCTATCATCCGGCGAGCAGATTGAAATGAGTTGACCCAGTCATAAACCATGCTAATTAAAGAGTTCCATCATGGCAGCGCTTATATGTCTCATGAGCAAAGTGGGTAGAAGACAGCTATATAAATGGACGGTCTGTGTCGCTTTAATTTGAACCAATTAATATCTCAATTCCTAACCAAACAGAGGTCGGCCCGTTTGTGTTTATTTTGTGCCCCTTAGGACTAGGGTTGCTCTTAATAAACTGACTGTATTAGTCTTCTGTTTAGTGGTTCTCGGAAAGTTTCACATTATAAATGGTTACAATAAAATATATGGATTTTCCTGATTAAAATGTCATCCTAACAAATTTATTGTGAGTGTGAGACTGCATTGTGGGTTGTAAGCCAATTTTACTGTGAATGTACAGATTGAAATGAACATATATTCAAATATTTACAAAACAAGTCCGGGTGTGAAAGGAAGCGGTTCTTGTACGTTGAGGTTCAAAGCTCTCTAAATACCTATGGTCTTAATCTATTTAGTAATGCCTTGAATCGATCGTTGGTTGATAACCTTTTTTGCTGTAAGTCTACCAAATTGATAATATACCGATAGTACCAAATGTGCAATTATATTTACTAACGTTTTTATTTGAGAAATAATCAAAGTTTAACTGCCTTTACTTACTGTTCAGGTAGTGCATACCAATTTAATTTATCATAAACTAATAATAATTTAGAATACAATTAAGACTGTAAAGTGTAAGGTACGATTGTAATTTAAAGTTTTGATGTTTTGCTGTGAACATTATCGTAACAATTCACCGTTGACATTAAACTCCTGACATTTCTCCTGCACATTGAGCGGTCCTGGAGGAAAATAGTTTTTCATTTTATTTCTATTCGTATAATTTCGATCGGTAATAAAATAAAACTAAACTCATCGGAAATACATTTACTAATACATTTAGATAATGGCATGGAATAACTAGAAATATTTATACCTAGTTTGTTATTGTCAAGATAGACTGATAAATCATATTTTGTTCTAAGACTTATTTATAATAGTTAAAAAATCGGTAGTAAGAAACACAAGTCATTTATGTTAAATGTTGTATTCTAGCAGCTAGTTGGGGTGAATTGGAATGTCTGGTCGACATTCTGTTGTAATTTTAAGTATTAAAACATACGTCACGATCTCACACCGTATTTTTTCCTAGATGACATAAATAGGTGTTTTGCGTACAGTAACGGAATAAGTTATTATTTTCCTACACAATCAATGTGTACATTGTGTCAAGTGAGCAAAGAGTGATACGAGACGCGTAGTAACAATGGTATACCCAGAGCTCTACATGTGGATTGTGGATTATCAATGGAAAGGTTGAAACAATAGTATCTACCCTGAATGGCCATTCCTGGACCAGGCGCTGAGCTGCATTGTTAGTTATGGGCCTAGAAATTCAAACTTTAGCTATTACTTATTTACTTATTGTAAATACTTAGTAATTACTTATTGTTATTAAAAAAAAAAAAAAAAAAAAAAAAACTATTAACCTTGTGATTGCAATTCACCTAGTGTGTTGATAGATTTCACGTCTTGTTTTTGGAACAGTAGACGTTAACAAAATAACAAGAGTTAAATATAAAAGATATAAGTATATAAAAGATCCTTACAAATTTTTGTAATGTAATTTTAAGACGAAATACGGGTTATGTTGAGTGTTAAAGTATTTGTACACAACTAGAGCTGATAAAAATTGTTCAAAAAGTAAACACAATCCATTGTATTACAAATTGTTTCCACTAAACCAAAGATTACAGTAACAAATGAAGATTAAAAGTACAATTCAGTTCGGTAGATCTTTTGTTCTAAAACAATAATGATGTTTCACGAATAAACCAAAATGTGTGTTACAGTTACTATATACAATAAACCCTTTAGCTAGGATCTGTGGATGAAATAATATTAAACTTTATAAACATGCTTTTGAATGTTTGATATACCCTAGAGAATTTTGCGATTTTAGTGTGTCTGCTATTTAGCATTTATATCGATAATTAGTATGGAATACTGTGTGTGTAGTGACTCAAAAAGAAAAATCTGCGTGAAAACTACTTACCATGAAGAAATATAACACTAAAGATTCGTTTATGAATTTTCTTTAACATTAAATTACTCCAACTATTAAACTATTATAAGGAACTATTAAACAATATTTAATCTCATTTTAATTCAAGTAAAAATTGATTTTGACATTGTTTTTTATGTATATTGGAGCATTTTACAAATTACTTTGAACCCACCAAATCCCCCCCCCCAAATCTTTTTCCTGGTCCAAATACAAACATAAATAGCAAACAAAAATTCACTATTTGGAAAATCAAAACATTATTTCACTCAAAGGCGCACTTAAGAATACGTTACCTAGCTATACAAGACTAACAAACCAAGATCAATTACACATACTGATTTAAAGATTTTGTTAATGCTAAAAGTATGTATTCAATCGCAGTTTACTACACTTCCAAGTTAAAATTGAAATTCAAAATATATAACTATGAGTTACTAGTTTTATTTTAGAATAGTTTTTTGTAGTTTTAAACGTAACTGGAAAATGTTGCAATAAGAAGAATAAATTTAATCCAGATTTCTCGCAAGCAATTAGAGGCCAATAACCGGGCTGTGGTTTTGGAATATTCAATGTAAAATTAGCCTTGACCAATATTGTTCACGACGGTTACCAATAGTGATTAGAGCAACCGCAAATATAGTGTTAGGTCTGTGTAGTCGTTAGGTCTTAGAATATTATCGTTAGCAAGTATAAAGACTTAAGTAATTTCATTAAGTGACTATTCGATCCAAGTCTAAGTCTAACGATCGAGGCGAAACCGTGATTGGAATATTAGCCAGGGTTGAAATTATCTCTGACCCATGTGATGGAATATATTTTTAGAGAGTATGCTCCATTATTAGGCCCTAATCATTATTTAAGCTACCTAGATGACGAAAAAAATTAATTTCGTAAATTTTTAACAATTTAATATAAACTAGCACATTATTCCCATCTTGTTTTAATATTGTGTACAAAGAGCTTATACCATTATTCAAAAGTAACACTAATTACTTCGCCAACACAACATACAATTCATATAGGTATGGAACATTTTTCTTAATGTTCGTAAAGAGGAGATGGCCTTGTTATTGCAGTGAATAAACAATATGACACGATCATAACCAACATATTTTGACAACGATGCAATTTTCTTATTTTATCCAGACTATTTTCTTCCACAAAATCAGCGGACACATTTTTAAGTAAGCAAATTTATGGCTGACGTACTCATCTCTGGCTGGTTCTTTCTTGCCAATAAAGGAATTTTTTGCTGTTTATTAAAAATGTAAATTTCGTGCACATTATTGTGCTTCAACATTATATCAATTTTGTTAGTCCTGAACGATCATTTTAGTTATTGCAGAAAACCTCTACCAGGTATGACCTTACTCACTACACTCAACCCAATTGTTGGAATATTGGGTGTGTCAAGATTTAATGCTTCATGTTACGGTGGTTCTAGTGACGTCATCAATGGTGGAAGTTTTTCTGCGTTAACTCGAGTGTCTTCGGAGTACAAAATGAAAAACTAATAATATATAATACAGCACAAATTGTTATAATAGTTAGTCTAATAAAGTAATATTATGCAACTGCTTAAAGTAAGGTATCGTTTCCGTGGCCGATACATATTTTCAACGACTTTTGGAAGCTGTTAAAACTTAAACATAAAGCTAAACGAGGTTAAAACACATGAAACAGTAATTCAGTTTTCGTTGAAAGGAAATTGTGTCAGTTTCTAGTAATGGAGGATTTACCAAAGTTCCATTAAGAGATTACGGAGGTTAATACTTTAATCTGCACTACCGGGCTATGGTTTTTCTAATGTTAGTAACTTAAATGTTTACTAGTTTTACACATTATAAGTCAGGTTGATATCCTACATCCAGGTTTATTATTCTGGATTTACAATATACCAGTACAATTAATTCAGTTGACTGAAGAATTGGTTATGAATAATTTAAAATGTACTTTGGTTAATTTGTTGTATGTTTTTGAACCGTCTATTTAATTCAGAAATGTAATTATAACTTACCAAAAATCTCATTAGCTTAAGGACTTGTGTTTTTGGATTTTTGGTCTTTAAATACATGTTTAAGAATACTGTCAAGTTCTTTGTTATTCTAGGCCTTACCTTTGGCATTAAAAACAATAAATTATTATATGTTAAAGAAACAAAAAAGTCTTATAGTCGATATATCTTGTAGTCGATCTTATACTATAACTGTATTCAACTTGTAAACAATTAAAACAACTTACAATTATAACTTTTTCGTGTTTAATACCAAATATTGCAAACAGGCAAATCATTAATTTATTTACCTAATTTTACGTATTAGAAATGAATTAATAAGGGTTTATGACGTCATGTAATTTTGTCATTGAACGGGTTGAAATTAAAGCCACAAATTTGACGTAGCTAGGGAGTTATTAGCGGTGACAGGTGTTTTGTTCAGCTTCGGAAGATATTGATCATGATTTGTCATTCAAGGGGAAATTGCGAATATTGTGTGTACTAATGAATATTATAGTGCACAAGATCATTATGTTCAGTGGAAACTATAGTTTAGTGTGTTAAACCAAATAAATTTAGTATTCAGGCATACATTGTTTGAGCAAACATGGAAATTATAAATTTGGCAGTATTTTAGTTTTGTTCCATAATATTATTCTCACTGTTTTGTGATGTAGAGTTTCCTCATGTTAAATATCACTACATCATTCAATACACAAACATCTGTGCCCTAAACCTTATTTAAGTAGAACTATTCACACCTTACTTGGAGGTTTAAGACTATGATTCATAAATAACATTTTAATAGAATACACACTTTAAAATCCTATGAAAATATATAAGAATTGTAATTTTACTCATGCAAAGTTGCATTCTCAGAATTTAACGTTATGAAAGGTTAAAGAGACGCAACAAAATAAATAGCAATCAATTTACTCTGTAGATGTCTTTACAGTCATAGTTTTTTCAAAAGGTCAGTAAAGCTGTTTAATTAGCACCATTGCTTATCTTGCGGCACTTTGTCGGTCAGTTCTGTATATCCTAGTGGTTGACCTGTGATGATAGCTTCGTTGATCAAATTGTTTTCTTTTTGACCACTTAGCTATCCGAGCATCAATAGAAACATAAAATAAATGTCATTTAGTATTTGTTTCCATGAAAGGTTGTAACGAAACATATTAACAAAATAGTTTTTAAAACAACGATTTTTATAACTTTTACACAATCGGACTAATCTTGGTTGCTAATCAAATGTGCATTCAAATATCCAAAACCACACTAATAGCTTGAAAGCAATTTCAGATACTTTTTTCCCTAAGTAATTTTCATTTAATCGTCACACAAAGCTATACTTTACAATTAATTTAAGACAATAACAAACCTTTTTTAGTTCAAAATCTTTTATTACCATACACGTGTCGATTGTTAAGATTGAATCATTTAGTGTAGAGAAAACATATATATTATAGTATTATCATGGAAATATATTAATAATAATAGTTTTTAAACAATGAGTTCCATCCATAATTAGACCTAAAAAGGTATTTTCTTTTTTATTCAAACATAATTTCTTAACTTTAATTTGACTACTATTAGATTTCACTGTTGGTTCCATTTGCTGCTGAATGTGGTTTGCTAATTACAGCGTTTCATTAGTCGAATTATTATGCTTTATTGCTATTAATGAAATGACAAATTCAGTTGCTTATTGTTTGTCATGTTCAACTAATGATGTATTAAAATGGCGTTTCATTATTTTCAGTCAATTGATTCTAAAATTAACCACTGGAATTCATTAGTAAATATACAAGGTATACATTTATCTTTTCTCTTTACATTATGTATTTTTTCATGATTATCCTACATGACATTCTTATGTTTAAGAAACGAAATATACATAGAAAAGCTTAGTGTACTTGGTAATATTTTTACAACCTCTACGATCCAAGCCCAGAGAACTTTTTAATGATTAAAACTGAATATTTTTAAAAGATCTATAAAATCTCATCATGTTTCCCGAGTGAATGAAAACTTCCCAAGTAGTAATTACCTTCACTTATCCGTGGCTTTGTTGAGTTGAGTTGTTGGATAGTTGAATGGAATTAATTAGTTACTCGGGTTTAAGACGACAATAGTGAAGCAGTTTCAATGTATGAAGAGGCAAAGTTACCACCAACTTGGGCTGTTAAGGGATTCATTCTAACGCTTGAATATATTTATTTTTACACTTCAAACATTTAAAACATTTGTTTTAGTTATACAGGGTGACAAAAAAGTCTGGAAACGGTTTAATATCTTTTTAACTAAATTCGTTAGAAAATTCAAACATTTTACATCAACTTATATGTATGAAAACTACTTTTTGCAATCATTGCCATTATTTGACCTTCACCAGGGGACGGCCCACGAGGAGTAGGTACATAATCTTTAATGTAAGCATAGGTTGATATGCACATCATTTTAAAGGTCTGGTCAAGTGGAGTTCATTGCCGGAAACCGCGTCCAAAAAGGTTCATCCGTTACAAAATGGCAGCTGTCCAAAGTTCTTGTGAAATATACCTGCACAGGCCTTAGTATGGGCAAATACTCGTATTAAACATTAGTTTGAGAGCTTAAACTGTATTTTAAAGTCAACTAGCTCATAGAATAATAGTATTCAATCTTCAAAACAAATTTAACCGGGTTTCAGATTTCCCTGCTAATGTTGACTATGAGTATTTACCAATACTAAGGCCTCTGCAGGTATATTCCGCAACAACTTTGAACTGCCGCCATTTTGTAACAGATGAACCTTTTTTGACGCGGTTTCCGGCAATGAACTCCACTTGACCATACCTTTAAAATGATGTGCATATCAACCTATGCTTACATTAAAGATTATGTACCTACTCCTCGTGGGCCGTCCCCTGGTGAAGGTCAAATAATGGCAATGATTGCAAAAAGTAGTTTTCATACATATAAGTTGATGTAAAAGGTTTGAATTTTCTAACGAATTTAGTTAAAAAGATATTAAACCGTTTCCAGACTTTTTTGTCACCCTGTATAAACAATAAGATAGTTATTCTATTTCAATAACGTTTGTGTTAGTTTTAAATGATGATGTTTTTAAGCGATGTCTAAGAGTTAGAAAAGAGAGAGCTCACGCCAAATTAACTCTATATTCGTTATTATTATGGCATTTAGTGTCATTTTTAAGGCGTTTAAAAGGACAATTATTGGAATAACTACTTAAATGCATGACATATAAAGGTATAATTAAATATTTGGTTCATATCTAACCGGTAGCGCCATCTAAATGTAACTGTTGATATTCATGCTACTAAAAGTCTATGGGAACCATTAAAGTCCAAAACCTTGCACGATGAAAGTAAAACTACTTTTTGGCGAGTTTTATCAATATTTGTTATCACTCAGCATAGGGGTGTAAAATATACACATCAATAATCAAAATTAGAGGATTAGGCTTTCAAGGTAAAAGACCTAACCTTTACATGAATGCGTAACATTTTCAGTTCCAGTGTAAATGTACATGAGTTGATCTTTACACCTTGGAGATTCAAGATCAATTTAAAACATGATATTGCTGCATCTCATATAATTGACATAGTTCTGGTAACATTATTGCAATTTTAGTTTCTTGATAAAATAATTATGAGGATATCTCAAACATTCTGTGATCTTAAACTGGGAACATTTATTACAACGATTAGGTGATAAGCTGAAACTGGCTCAAGTTTCGAATCATAAACGAAATCATATCGATGGGTTAATCAGTAAACCTCTAAATACCATGTAGTACTAAATTATAACCACAATGCTATCCAGCTACCTGTCCAGCTAAACTGAACTGTCATATTTTGTAGTACTGTGAGGCGACCCACGTGTTTACTCAAAGCAATATGAAATAACACAAATAATTCAATATCTTAGATTTTCAAGCCTTAAATAGATAGGAAACTCAAAACTACATGTCACACCCCCATAAACCACATACTTAAAATGTTCGTCATGACGAGAAACCTTGCGCAAAACATTATTTCATAAATTACCCTTTAAGGTAATAATTGCTTTCCAAAGGAAACTTTCCTTATACATAATGTTAAAACCCCTCAGCTGTCCTTATTTGTATGTTATTCTTTCAATTTATTTCCTTATTAAAATCAGGTGTAATTATTTGTTTGTATTTCTGTATTCTGTTTTGTTTATTTCAGCTTAACTTAACCAATCAATAATTGTATTAATACTTATGAATTAAAACTGGGTGAAGCCCGTGGGTAAAAACTAGTTTTCATAATGACAATGAAAGTTAATAACGTTTGCATGTTAATCAGGAAAAGACACCAAAATTTCGTGTCAACTTATCAACGCACACACATGAGTGCAACATTTAATGTTACTAAATTTAGATAGGCATCTTGATTAAAATTCTTGTCAAGTTGAAGGTTGACGTTGAAAGGTGTAATTGTTGTCAACGCCACAGAATAACTGTCTGTTGTCTGAGTCTGTCTGTCATGATTCTTTCACTATCAGTTAATCTAATTCTTCATTTTATCTACATTGGTCTGACAGTTATTCCATATCCACTTGTGACCTTCCATTCCAATTTTTTTGTGTTTGGCCTTTCGAATAGTTAGAAATCATGCTTTATTTATGAAATGGCTCAGATGCCATTATTTTCTTTTCATGGCCCTTGTTTTGTGTAGTTTACCACAGAACAACTAAAAAAATAACGTATGTCTGTATATTATGGTCATTTGTATATAGAGATTTTTCATTAAAACTATTTTGTTATGATATGTTAACATGTTGACTACGATAATAAGGTAATTACTTAAACTGAGTGTCTTTCTAGAACTACATTTTTATTTAAACTCCTATTTTTTACAAAGATAATCATATTGTAGCTTGTTTATTCGATTTAAGTTAAACTACCGCTTTCTCATAGTCAAATGTTTAATTTAGTCAACGTGTAACTTTCACAAATCTAAAAACAACGTTACTGTTTTAATTTTCCAGTGCACTAACCTATCTGGATCATCGACAAAAGAAATCTTTGCAATCAGCTACTGTTCGACCTTCTCAAACATTATTTCTAACAACATTGACTTTGCCAGAAGTATCAAACTGCTAAACTAACAAACGGTCGGCAAGGTTTGACTGAAACTGAACACACCTTTTACAAAGAGAGTATTTTTTGATTGATTTGAAAAATCACAAAATCATACAAAATGTTATACATAACTTGTTGCAAAAGCCAGAAAAACTTGACTTCCCTGCAGCTAATGAAAAGAGATTCACAAAATTTATTTTTGTAGTTTTTGGTAATCAATAATAGCTTCAAAGTAAATTAAAAACGATGCAATCAAACAAATTAACCAATCAATTATATCTATTACTATTTAAATTCGTTTGAAGCTATTTTATTTTGAATTGTTCTTCGGAGGAATCATTTACAGTCAAGCCTAGTCAAAGTGTAGCAGATGACAAAACGTGCAGAGTTGAAATAACTGGAATGTCTTGAACTCTGATATCGGCTAACCGGTTCACTGTAGGTGTTGAAATGTCAATGTCATTAATGTTGTTGGAGTGACTAAGCGGATTTATATCGGTTTCACTTTCGTGTCTTTGTAAAATGTGTTAGAACCGAAGCATTTCACTGATTGTACTGTTATTTGTAGATCAGATAAAACCCTTGGATTGATTGATTATTTTCAGCTCATTTTAACAGCAACAAAATGTGTGGTGTAATAAAAAATTTAATTTAAGAAGTACTTCATTGCGCCCAAACTGGAAGATCTTACAAACAAAGATTTAATATATATATATATATATATATATATATATATATACTGTACCTAAAAGATCACGTCTGCAACCCAGTTACGCCAAAAATTTAATATTGGAATCCCACAACCACACATCTATTGATAAGATCATGAAAATCATTTAAGTATTACCAAAAGGTTTTTAGGTTTGATGTTAAAGAAGAATTCGCCATTTACAAATCTAAAAATCTCGACCCATATAACAATTTAAAAGATCAGACTTCTTTCAATTTTAATATTATTTTGATACATATATTGACAATTTACAAATTAAAGAAGTGTAAAATAAGAAGAACAAAACAAACTATAATAGAGGTGGCACTGGAGAGAAGAAGAAACATCATGATTCACTCAGTTTTAGTAAGTCAGTGGCAGTGATAAGGCAGTGCTGGCCATCCTGTACAGTTTAAATCAGTTTTATATATTTGTATTCCATTTTAACAATTTTATCTAAATGAAAAGAAGTGTCAATTATTGTGATTGTGATATTTTTAATGAATCTATTGACATACTGTGGTATGTAATAGATGACAATATAATTTACATTGATGATGTTGTTGCTTACAAAATGAGCTAATGAGGTTCTAAGAAACGTAACTAGTCGTCATACCAACGACTGTGGTTGTATAAGGTAATTATTTTATTTTATAAAAAAATAATTAGATGATTGCAGGTTTTAAAACGAGTACGCTTGAAAGAATAAAATACTGACTTTATATAAAAAAAGTAACCGTTTAAAAAGAAAGTACAGTTTTCTGTTTACCAATTAAAATAATATTTTCCTCTCCAGATTCTGAAATTGAATTAAAACTCTCCGATATCCCAAGGGTTTTACTTGTTTTTACTAATTAATCAATCACAAAAACAATTATTAAATTCCGTTGAGATTTGGAGTGTAATTTGTGTGCTGAGTATCTTTTTTCGTTATTTTATTTGTACATAAACTTTTTGGGCCGTCGATTTCCTAATTTAAAGAACAGAACCAGAAGATACAAGTGGTAAGACCACTCAGTAAGATAGTTCTTAAGCCATGTCGAGAGCTAGTTATTTGTACAGTGCCAATGTTACAGGCAATGCTATAGATTTATAATTGGATTTAAACAATGAATACAAATGTAAAATCATATAATATAAATAATAGACAAATATAAAATCGCTTATTTTGCAGGCTTAGCCTGTGTCTGTAACAAGGTTAGATATTCTTAAACTTGAATAAATATTGTAAGGGATCACAACTTTATGCTTTAATTTTTCAAATTTTAAATTTTGACCCAAACAATGATCATTATGTCCCTGCACACTTGTAGGGGCCAAACATTACTCTAAAATAGTAAATAGTAAATCCCTCAAGGCCAACATACGCTTAAAAAAATAAGCCATTGTTTTGTATTGTATTGATAGCAGACTTCAGCTACACACAGGCTGCAGCTTGTATTGTTGTTTTGGCGCAATGCGCTCATTGACTGTTTGTATCAGACAATACAGTGTCTATGTGAACCACTGTTCTCCTGAACAATGGTATTCCATTAATTTGACAAATTGTTTGAACTTCTTGTGGTAAAAAATCTGGGTATCATAGTTTTTTTTTAGTACTGGAGTCTTGAGAGTAAATAAATATTCTACCAAAATAAACCTGATTAAATTTTACAAAGCAAAAAGAACTTAGTATTCGGTCAGTTCAAATTTGATGTATTGATGTGAATGCATAATTTTCAGCAGGTACTTATGAGCTCTTTAGTCAGTGGTTTTTAAAGATTAACGTATGAGAAATTCAAATTCAGTTGCTAATTTGTGATAGTCTAAATGTAAACCCAACTCATAAAGCTACCATTAAACACTGTTCAACACCAAGCTTCCCTAAAGTTTATAATTCTTCTCGTTCTCTGCACATAATATATAATGAAGAACGCGTTACATGCGTTAGGCCTTAAGATTTTCTAATCACATGGTTGGAGAGAATTAAGGTTCAACTACGCCTTATAGCAAGTGCTTGCCTTAGCTAAGTAAGATTGATGGTTTGGTAGCTAAGTAACAACACTAATCATCGCCAAAGAAGGACGGTTTACCTTCGAGAAGTTCCGGGATGAGAAGCTCTTCAAATATGCGAATCGGACCCATCTGTCATTGATCTAATCATTGATTTAATTAATGACCCTGACTAATGAATCAGCATTTAGGCAATGCAGCATTAGGCATATAAACATAAACGTAAATACATTCACTGTAACTTCCTATACATCCTACTTAATATGTACTTTTTTCTACGATGTCAAACTAAACGTCCATACAGAATTAATTAGATTTTCATCAGCTGCTTTTTATTCGTAAGCCTTTAGCACAGCTCTTACTTTACACGTACGCTAACCCCTATCCTAGTTGTTTATCACCAATATGATCCTTTTAGCGACTACAGTATTTAAGTGCAGCATACATATTGGATGTCCTAACATAGCATATTCCTGATTCGTTTATCACGCTGCTGGATACCCTGTATATTCAACAGAGTATGCAGCCTGTAGTTGGGAGTTTACAACATCGATCTTCTGATACTCTCACGGATAGATTAACCACGCGATAGCATTAGTATTCATATAAACATGAGTTTTGTTGGCTGAACTTTAACTGATACGTTTATATTCAATATGTATCAGTGATCTGGGAAGCAATATTGTATTGTATAACTGTCCACAGATCAGATTTCTTTGGAAAATCTATTATTTAAATTAACTAATTACTTGACTTCCAAAAACTTGAGCTAGCAAGTTTCTTGTTCCGAAATAGAATCCCATACCAAATTAGTTTGTGTGCATATTTTACCTTATGATATTCATCGGGTTACCGTCAAATACTTAACTGATATTTATAAATTAATTTTCATAAGATATACTTAGGTTTGTGAAATCAATTTTAATTGCTTTTACATATGGACCTTAACGAACAACACGAGTTATTTATCTGGATTTCCCATACGCAAAGGGGTATAAAAATTTAAGAGAAAAAAAGCTTTACCCTCTTTCACTTCTCCTTGTCTACAATCAGATAACACCCCAAAACACATGCTGACACTGTAATCATCGTATAACACAGTCTTGTACGATGTTTATCTTTCCAATCCACCCGCGGTGTTTGAACTAGCAACCACAAAAAACGAAACCGTCGACACCGCAGCCGTTCAAAACTGCTTCCGATTTCATCTTCTATTACTCTCAGAAAACGTTGTTCGCCGATAGTATCTTCTAATCCAGTTTATTTGAACAAATATGTTTTATCGCTTGCCTTCTCGAAACGTGGATGTTAAAATTATATCAGTACAATAACATCTACGGACCTGAAACTACTATGCCACGCATTGCCATGATAATTTCATTCATCTTATGGAATCGTAATTTTTAAAAGTTTCAACACTTATAAAACTATTCCATATACCTAGATGCAATCAAACACATTCGACGAAGCCCTTAAGCGTATAAAAGCAACGTTAAATCCTTTTAACGACGTCTGTTTAGCTTTTAGATAGGGCAATCTGCTGCTCTTATCTTGGGCCGATTTCGGTGCGGACAAGAGCTTTAAAAATACCCAGACATTGCCTGGAATAGAGTTATGAATCAAGTGTTTTTACGGTTTAACAGCATAGGCTTATCAATTAAACATGGACTATCTAGGGTAACCATACCCAAACCATTGAGTTTGAAATTCGTAATTTCAGGGTTTATGGGTAAGTACTTTCATAATATTCTGCCAGCATTTTCCTGGAAAGGTATTTGGAAACAACTATTCTTTATTTCATCATATAAAAAATGTGTTAAGCTTATTTTAAAGTCAGTTTCTGTAAAACCCCCGCATGTGTTTCTATGAACCACACGTTCGACATCAATGTTTGTGTTCGCTTCCACATCAAAGACACAGAGAGCAGCACCATCGTTGTCGTTCACCAATTAAATCAACACGTCACGGGTGAAGGGATGCGGGCGTGCTTGGTTTTTAGAACACACATTACAGTTTGGAGTATTTGACATATTCGGTCAAACGTGTTTACTTTTCATTTTAGTTGCACTCAGCTTTGATTAAATGTATTATGATTGTTTCCAAACGATTGGATTTTAGGGTTGTACTTATGATATAACCTTATACCTACGTATAACAAATAAACATTCTTTTGACATTCTTATCGATTTTCCCTTAGTAAAACTGTTATATTTTTATTTTGTTTCAGGTAACTGGAATTCACGAGGCTTTTCGTGATTATTGCTATAAGTGAACCACTAAACAATCAGGTTAGTGTTTTATTTAGGATTATATACATTAGAACAATTATTGACTCATGCTGACACTCATATTTAGACATGACTTTTCACAAAAAGGGATTGAATGATATTTACAACTTCATATTTTGAGTTGTTTAGTCTCTTGATCACTGAACGAACTATAAAAGGTATAAGGGGCTATAAGGTAGTACCCTGAGTGCTGCCAGAATGATCCTGTATAATCCCTCAGGTAATGTGCAGCACTCAGGTAATTCTATACCTTTTTATATTATAATATTTACAAACTTATACATTTATTATTAGGATTCAATGTGTTCATACAATAATAGTTCCAAGCGAAGAAAACCATGGGTAAATGAAAAACGTTTACATTCTTGTCTATGTCTTTAGGACGAAAGAAAATCTTTAGTCATTGCACAAAATGAATGTAGGAAACCTGTATGGATATTCGTTAAATGCTCATAGATTCATCGATTATGTCAATAAGTTGAAGCATTACGTTTATTGAGGTCGGTTGGGCCGAGCAAAGCTGTTTTGATGTTTGTGAATTGTAGTCAGCCTTCATTACGTTCGGCCTGTTAGTCTTAAAACAAAGTTGGTAGTAGATTAGGACCACAGTAAAGTAAGAAAAATGTTCTACACAAAATTACACACAGAGATGGAAAAAACGGGGAAAATAACTTGTAATTTTTATCATACTAAAGTAATCCGACTATTATAATCAGAAGCCTCGTCCGTCTTAAAGTTAAAGTTAACGTTATAAAAATATTTTATAACTTTTAATAACACATATACACGCTCAGTTAAATATGTATATACTGTAAAATAAACCACAATAAAAGTGAGCTAGAGAGAGTAACATGAATAAGTTGTTTGATTCTTAGAATTGTATTCATAAACTAATAGTTTAAAAATATAAGAATTGAAATGCTTGTTGTATTTATTCATTGTCTGATTTTTTTCACAAAATAGTTCACCACCGGCGTAAGAATACATCTGATTTAAACATAACTTGTCTCTGATTTGATTGCCTTGCCTCGATGTCTAGACATAATATCGGCTAGCACAGCTGTTTACACAGACTCTGTTCTTCTTCATATGATAACGGCGCGCTTTCAGAACGCCTGTAGCACTTTCCTGGTGATCAGCTGTAACAAAACACTTTACAACCAGAAATAAATTAAGATTTATTGCTTTGGGAAGAAAAGAGCCTAAAATTAAAAGTCATCGGTGAGTGGTCGTTCTCATGAAAACCATTCAATGGATAACTTAACGACTTTAGACTTTATGTTTAGACCTTTTGAAATATTACGAGATGCCTCTAGACCACGAATGGAATGGTAAATAAGTAGCCTCGCTGTGTAGTATAAAGATGTAACAGAAGCAGAGAAACTGTGTTTGAGCCACTGTACCTTGTGTGCAATTTAGACTTAAGGTTTAGTAAAACCCGGAAACTTAAAGCCACATTGCAGAAACTGTAAATAAGATTACCTAAAGTATAACAAGAGTGTCAAACACATCAGTATGTTTTCACAAGCGAATTAAATATTAACTATGACTATGTTGTTTCTTTTAGTTTTATTTATCTGAAAATAACCTATTACACTTTTACTACTACGAAAATGTATATGAATTGAAATCTATAATCTTTAGTGAGCCTTGTGAAGAATCATGAATAATACGCTAAAGAGTAATAAGGGGTTTTTCATAAAAGGAACCATGTATTCAAAAGGTTCAAAAGCAAGAATATAACGCGAGAAGCATAATTCTCTGTGAAGCCAAATGATAAATTATGTAGAGATTTTGTAAAGTTTTCATGTGTAAGTTTTCTCATATCTCCAAAAATATGTAAGTTTTCTTCATCCCACTGTTAAACATTTTTTATGATATCGAGGTTCTTTAAATACCTTCAAAATCATCCTGTAAATTCTTCGTTCTCTTTTCCTTATCTTTACGTAACACTACCAGATCAGCTAAGCCAAATTTTCACAAATGTTTGGAATTAGACTAGCAAAACTGTCCAAACAATTTGACATCGTGAAATACAGTTTTAGTCCAGCATGGAAAATGATCATGCTAAGTAAACAATGGGATTTACCAATCTTACAGGTGTATTTCAGATTCGCAAATTGAGTATTTCAATCAAAGATTTTGTTCCACTTGTTAGGAATTCAGTGCTTTGAATATAAACCACGTTTCGTATTTTAAAATGTCCTTGATTCAATATTATGTTAAGTAACTAGTATTATAAAATATTAACTTATACATGACTAAATAAATATAAATGTTCAAATAGGCCTACACAATTATATTTTTCATTTTATATTAAATTTGTACAAATACTTTAAGCCATAAAAGAATTGTATTTCCTATTAAATAAATGTTTCGTCAACGGTACAATACCAACGAATAGCATTAATTGCCGGATCTAACTGTGGCTAACATTATAAAGTAAACCACAAAACAATCATTGGACACAAATGCGATTTCCCATATCTTCTTAGTTGTTATCCTTATCTCCCATATAATCCCTCCATAGTATCGATTGGTTGGTTTTTTGTTACTAATATTGTTACACATCTCAAAATAAATGGCAATTAAAAAAATATATATCAGTTATAGCCAAAAATTATGTACTAAATGTTCTTTAACAGTTTAAAGTATTTAGGGAAAACACCATATATCATAATAATATATTATTTAATACAAATTGGCATTTATAATTAATAACTGATTACCAGTATGTATCATTAAACTTTTTGAATAAGTAAAATTAGCGTTTAAAGGTGTGTATAGGGATCGGTGTAGGTTAAGCAGTAACATGTTTCGGAAGTATGCCTATATTCAATGTTAAATCCACTATTTTGCTCAAAATGTTGCAGACTGTATTATACATTAACAACCTATAACCAGCTGACGTTAGACTGTTAATTATACACGCTAATGTCCACAGCTTTTCATATCAAGACTGGCTTCACGCCAGAAACCATCGACACTTTTGTTTAAAAAAACAGCTGTATACAAACATTATTTAATTGAAAATAGCTGCAGGTTCTTATTTCACTTCATCCCTCAAGAAAATAATACTAATGTAAAAGTATGTTGTTGCGAAAGTTCCCCCCCCCCCCAAAAAAAAGAAGATTCAAAAGCACAAATATACATAAAAAAGTCAGGTTTTACAAATTTTTAATAATTTTATTTCACTTATTACATTTTTTACAGCCTAACCAAATCATGCTATTAGGTATATGAAATTAATGAATAATAATTTATTTTTACAGGCAAAGTTAGGGCCACATGGTCCTTTCTTTCACTTAACTCGTGTTTTATATTTGTATGTTTAAATATATAAAAAGACTAGTTAAGATGACCAATCAATCCACGGTAAAATAATGAAAAACGGACTAACTTCGAATATTCGTTTATGTGATTTATCGATACAGTGTTTGATGATATCTCATATAATATTTTTTTCGTCTTTTACGCTATTCACTAAGCATCTTCGCTTATGTTTCCACTAGAAAATAAGTTATGTCGTTTTTTTTATATTTAAAAGGTGATGTTTATTTATGAGTACCAACTAGTTGAAATCTAATTAAAGAAAAAGAACATTGTTTACTTTAAAAATAAATGAGTGAATTATATTTTAATTGTGTGAAAAGAGAAAACCTTGATATATTTTCCTAGTTATACCTGCTTGTGCATTTATTTAAAAATATTTCAAAAAGTTCAAAAATATATTTAGAGACTCTTGAATATTTTTGTTAGTCTGATTTGCTGACTTGCAAATTTGAATTTGCAACTCAGAATCCCAGCTGGAGTTGGCTGTTTTAAATATTTAAGCGTTTGGTAAACAATTTACGCTCTTTACGTGGTTATTCAACTTTAGTTGTTATTACAAAATTACTTTTTAGCCATCTACATTGTTATATACTAGCATGATTAAAAAAAAATCATGTTCAAACTTAGATTATTTCGAAATATAAATTTTTTCTGTCTTTTAATTTAATGAGTATTACTTCATACTATGTAATTTAAACATTTTATTGGTTCAATGCGTATTTTTCTCCTAGTAAGGAGAGTATTGTTTATGTTTTTAAGATTGTGGACCATTAGTATAAGGTAGGCTTTAAACTATGAAATAAAGAGATAATGACATAGCTAAGTTATTGGTGATTGGAAGTCATCGAACCGTTGCCTAGAGGACAGAAACTCCGCAATCCTATCCCATGAACCTAACAGTGGGTGAATTATGATTATTCCTGAAAAAAAAAATGTTAGAACTTGAAGTAAAAACACATCTAAAGTCAACTCACAGCGAGTACTAAAGTATTTATTTGTCTAACTACACATGGACCTCCTAAGACCACCAGTTGTGATCAGTCCAAGTGTGTAATATTGTCAAAAACTGTAACTATAATATTATATGCTGGAATGTGGACGGTAATGTAATTATGTAGATGATGACTTATCAATGTAATTATTGATCCACTATCAATGTAGAACCAATAATTGTTTTTATCGAAACTAACTGAATAAAAACTCGACCTATTTTTTATGTACCACCTTCACATCGTGTTTTACACATTACTTCAGACTAGTCCTAGTGGGTTGCGGCATTATCACATGAATAAAATCCATTAGTGGTTGGTGTGATTTGAACCCGGGACCTCGGGCACCGAAGCCCCGCGCTCTACCACTAGCCCAGCTTGCTCCCCAAAAACTCTACCTATTAGAAACATATTGGTAATTAATCTTGGGTCTTTTTCAGAAGAAGACCGTCACTATTTAAATTGTGGTAAATTCATAGTTTAGGTCAGGTTAGGTTAGAATAGTTTATAGCTGTACTAACACGTTTACCTTTTATTTACTGGACAGAAGTAGTCTCAAAAACTAAAAAAATCACAAAACCATTAGGCATTTAAATAGTGGCGGCACTCTACTGGAAAAGACCCCTGATTTTCAATGGAACCTGTATAATACATCATCCCCTAAACTCGTAAAACTCTGAATCTGTAACAAACATACCGTGCTGCCTGAATACTATGGTAGTCGATGAACGCAATGTGTCATAACAGTCATGTAGCCGTTAGCTAGAGTCTGTTGATGGCACAACACAAAGCGATGAGTTTGTTTGTGAAATATTGAGCATCCCCTTGAGTATTATTTCCTTTAGTCATATCACTCTTAGGAGTAAACTTTTTTCACGTTAGGAAAATTATTAGGCTAAGGATCAATGAATATTAACGCCAGTGCTGTTTTATAATAGAATTACACATCATGCTACGTGATTTAATAATGTGTAGGAAATTTGCCAAGCCATTCACGATTGTAATTACCTGATTCTAACTTCAATTAATTTATTGATATACAGGGTGATTGATATAAGTGTGCCAGCCGTTTTATTCAAAAACCATAAGAAACATAAAAAAGTTAAATGGCAAGTGCCTTGGATTTTTTATTTAAAAAAATGTAGTGAAGTCGAAAAAATTATTTTAGCCGCCATTTTTCCAATATGGTTGCCAACTTAGATTTTCTTATAGAACACCCTGTATTTTATGAAGTATTCCGGGAGAAAATGTAATTTTAAGACGATTTGATTCTTGTGATTTTATTCATAAACCTAACAGTTTCAATGATAATAATGGTTTACGTTGTGAAATTTCGAATAGTTTTCGAATAAAACAGCTGGCATGCTTGCTTAGTATGGGCCTTTATCGAAACTCTTTCTCATGCAGAAATTTCAAATTTTTAACCATTATTATCTTTGAAACGGTTAGGTCTTAAAATAACATTTTATACCGGAATACATCATAAAATACAGGGTGTTCTATAAGAAAAATCAAAGTTGGCGGCCATATTGGAAAAATGGCGGCTAAAATAATTTTTCGACTCGACTATAATTTTTTTAATAAAAAATCCAAGGCACTTACCATTCAACCTTTTTTGATATCACTTATAGTTTTGAATAAAACGGCTGGCACACTTATATCAATCACCCTGTATGTTAAAACTGTGCAAATAAATTCTTACTAGAAATATCATTTTCGAGATACCATACTTAGCAAGTGGGTTTGCACTTGCTAATGTAGTAGAAGTATATGAGTTGGATAAATTCATTTTTCTTTAATTTACACAATAAAATGTATAAGTAAAATAAATGTTAAAGTAAATATTCTCTCCAACTTTCCTATTACTTAATGATAAGGGTGATGTTAAAGTGAGATCTCACAACTAATTATATTACACCTTGTACTTGGACGAACTAGTTAAAATTTTCCGATAGCGATTATTGTAAAAGATGTGTAAGATAAGGAACCCAAAATAATATTTGGTAGCTAATTATTTAGTATAAATTTGTGAATAATTACCAGTATTTCAACTCTTAATCTTAAAATATAAGTTTCAAGTTATGAATACTCAGGAGAACAGTACGTGTATAGTATAATTTAGTGTTTTTACTGACGTTCTTGTCTCAATAAATCCATTAGCTGTAGTGGAACAGCACCATTGGACGTGTAGTCCATTAATTTAAACTTCACACGGCCAAGTCCTTATTCATTAATCAAACCTGGATTGCCTTTCTAATCAGGCTTTAAAACAAAACAAATAAAGCAAGCAATGCATATTTTATATTTATATATTTTCAAAAGTTTCTCTAGCTAAATCTTGATCTTCTTACTCGTTCATTTTCTTGTTGGTCAATCACCTTAGGTGTAAACCATCTCGTGCCAATAAGAGATATTACGATATAAATAGGGCTTAGGTATTTTTAGAAGCAGTATTATTGAAAACACGATTTCTCTTCTGAATACCGAAATATGGGTTGAAAACTCTATTCGCAGTAATGCTAGTATGTATTAGAGACTGTTACCGAATGTTTAGAGTCACAACATTGCGGGTTTGATCCCGAGATATGCCTCATTGTCCTAGATGTGCTTTATGTTTGAAAACAGGACCTAGCTGCCCTTGGTAGTCAGGATATAATAAATAGCTCTTGCTTAGCAAACAGATGATCTTAGTCGGAAACAAAATTACACGTGACATCTCACGCTTATCTTCTATTCATATTTTGGATAAAATACGCCCATTTCTCACATATTCATCCTACTTGAACCAGTAGCGAAACATGATCATGCTACAATCAATATTAGCAATTGCGATTGAATATTTAATTTCTATCCTCTCGTATAGCCTAGGTCACGCTATTGTGGATTCAATAAGCACTTGTAGGCTGCAATCAGCTGGGGCGTCTGTCAAGAGTCTATCAAGCGTTTACTGTAGTCTACCAGCTGACAGCTGACAGCGCTACACGATAACACGGCTGACCAGAGAAACACGTTTACCGTCAAGTTAATTATGTCAGCTGTCAAGAGCCTGTCACGCGTCACTGTTAACAGCTGCGAATAGAGCTTTGTTCACACCAGTGTAGTTAATCTATCGCAAAATCATATCGAGGAAGATTTATTTACGAGTAAGAAATCTTAGTAGGAATTATGGTACTTCTCGGTATTTCGGACACTTTTTAAAATGATTTAAAATGCTCAGGAAGAGGAAATATACAACAACAAAAAACTGGGATTTCCTTAAACTTGAGGCCATGAAACTGGGAAAACAGAAAATTGTTTTAGTTTCAAAGTCCAGTTAGTTTACTGCTCTCGTCGTTTTACAAAGTGAGTCTTCGTGTTCCTCTTTAGTTCAATTATTCAATTTCCATTTGTTGTATCCTCCTTTTCAGTATGAAAGCTATATTTTTCATGCATTCTGGGCTGGGTATCAGAAAGAAAATCCTACAAAAATGTTAATAGGCACTTTAGCACATTCGTCTACCATATTATTGATTATCAGAAATATTTATGTTATTTATTGATCTCAGACATTTATGCTACTTAATATTACGGTGAACGTTAAGGTGAGATCTCACAATTAATTACATTTAAGCCTTGTACTTGGACGAACTAGTTCATCTTCTCCGAAACTGACTCCTTATCAACCAACGTAATATTAGAATCAGCGCAGTCAAGTTATCACTAAAACAACTCCCCTCTCACAGTCTATCTCTACAACGTGTTCCGTTTATATCTCACTTTCATCTGTTCATTACAGTTTCACAATCATCTTTATTAAATCATTTTTTTTTTGTTTTTACTTCCTAGTATCGTTCGATGTAGTGATTATGTTAGAATCAGTTAACATATACGTACATGATGTGAACAAGGTAGAACACTGGCCATTTCTCTACAAACCAGCAGATTAATTTAGCAATGTGTTGTTGTGCGGTGTTTTGTTATAATGTTTAGGTTGCTGATTGCTGTTTTGTTTCAAACATTCATACTTCATTCGAAATCACAATTATATTTCGATATGGAGGTAAGTTTGATTTTGTTGTACATGTGTGTTTTGTGTGCTTAAAACTAGTACATCAATAAAATAATTATAGGAAAATAAGCTTAAGTGGTACTTTAAATGTTTATTATTCAAAGAAAAGGAGAAATATTAGTTAACAACGACTGCGTAATAGTATATTACGTTACTAGTCCTGAAAATAGATGTTTACCGGACGAGTGTGGTCGTTCCGTAAGAGACAAAGTCGAGTGCGGAATTACTATTACGAGTGCGGTACACACATTTTGGACGAGTGACGTACGACATTCTACGCTATACCACTCCTAAGCTAACTTAACAATAAAAAATCTGTACAAATCCGACTAATTACTCATAACCTCTAAGATAGGTTATGTTTTTTTATAACAACTCATTGCCAAATATTATCAGCTGGTTGTTGTCCGGTAAAAACGCATTATAGTTGAGTAGTATGTAATGAAACGCCATTTCATTCTGGTGGCAAACAGCTATTTGCAAGTAAACATAATTTTACCTGAAACACTAGAGATAAAATTAATGCCAAACACTCCTTAATAGTTGAGACTTTCTATTTCAATTATATTAGTTCAGCAGATTATCATTATATGTGAGTTCCATATTAACGTTGCAACTTTGCTTTCATTCGCCTAACTGAAGAAAACAGATTTTTTTACATCAACATTACAGTAAAACCGAAAAAGAAAAACGTCAGTGAAAGACCATTTCTAATTCAGAACTGCATTCTAACATAAAAACTTGTTATCGTTATATTGCAGCAGAACCAACATCGACACATTTTCTTTTCTTGGTATTCAATTTTCAAGAACTAATTATAATCGGAATCCAACACTACTGGTTATCATGCGGTGCTTTTGTCGGTCCCTTCTTAACTGTAAAGTTATTGAACCGTGCTGATAATTCCAATGCGGAAATCGTTTCCCTTTCAGTTTCGGAGTTATTTACAATGATTGGAAAAATACGTTGTAATCGTTTATAATACCAGAGTCCCAGTATCCGAACTTATTGGGACCAAACCCGCAGCCGGTCAGATTACAACGCTGTTTGAGTAAGCCGGATGCATTCTTATGATTATAAATGCTATAAATTGCACTGAAACATCGTGATTTATTTTCGTGATCGCATTTTCCTTACAACACGACTAATTCAAAGAGATCTAACGAAAAGCCGCCCGTTAGTATTAAAGAACAGAGGTAATACGGATTTGCCAGCATCAGATTAGTAGGAACTTGGCATAGAACATCTTAAATATAACGAACGCCGTTCTGCTGATAACATTAAGCAGCTATGAATGTAGTTTTCCTAGGTTGCATCATAATTTATTAACGTATGTATGGTAATCTTACAAATCATGATGTTTACAAATAGTCCGAGATAGATTTTAGTTCAAACAGCCGAGTTTACCTGACAATCTGAAGCAGTCGAATCAATGTAACAAGATAAAAACAGAAATAACAAGACATTTAATTTTAGAATCTCATCTTACAACTATTTGAACAGTGTTTCAACGCATTCAAAAGACAAGTTAATGTTATCTTGTTAGAATGAATCTTCAACAGCTCAAGTTGTTGGTAAGTCTATTGCACGAAGTAGAAACTGCAGCGCTATTGTTATCTTAAATCTTTGTAACTTGCTATCTCAATTCAACGTAATTTGACATGAATTTCTTACCAAATATTTACAGATTTGTGAAGTTTATTTTAATTTGGCTGTTTATTTGAAAACCATGATATAATGCTAAATTTGAAAGAGAAATTTCGCTTCGAACAATGGAATAAATTCTAAATCTTAGTTAAGCTCGCAATGATCGTGTTAATGAGCTAGAGCGGTTTATTATTTTAAGCCTTTGAAATTTAATACTAGATGGAAAACTTTAGGGAATCACTTGATCGCTTTGAGTGTTAATCAGTTTCCGAGAACTCAAATAGCACTGTTTTCTACTACACATTCCCACACTCTTACTATACTAATTAGTCTGCAAACACAATATGATTCTGAGTATTATTACAACAATATGGTATTTCTAATTAATTCTTCACGATTTATAAAAAATATATAGACTACCGTTAAAAAAATTAAGAAAATATAATGTTTTAAAATAAATCGAAATATTTTTTTTTTCTTTTTTTCAAGCAATTTGTTTTACGAGTCTGAAAACACGAACAGGTTATAAGTTTTTTTTTACCAACCGTTCATAGGTTTTTGTCGGAACAATCTAGATCATCGACAAAAGTAAACTCAGCTGCTTGGCAATCAGCTGCTGTTCGACCTTCACAAACATTATTTCTAACAACATTGACTCTGCTAGAAGTATCAAACTGCTAAACTAACATGAACGATTGGTCAGGTTTGTGTGAACTTTAGGTTTGTACTGTAACGCACTCTAGTAAAACATACACATTGAGATTTATTGGTTGAATTTACTAAACTGTAGAAACTTTTATAATTGCTTAACTTTTTGTAAAACCTAATACTTTATCATAACGGGATGGCTTCTAGATCGTCTGAATAACTAATATAGGTTCAAATTACCTGTTTTCTGTCAAAACGATCGTCTTGGTAGTATGATGACTACAGCTGTTTCGTGCCTTTTAAAAATAGCACATCTTCAGGTCGAGAATGTCTTGCTAATTCTTCATGTGGAGTTCGTCAAAAATATATACAAATAAATGAACAGGAAACACATACGGACATGGCATACACGAAAGTACATTTAATTAACTGGTCGACCAGACGCCGATTCACGAGACACGGCACCGGCGGTAGGTAAAACATTATTATAGCCTAAATAATTGCAAAAGCATACGGTGATCTTAACGTTTTCTTCTCTGAATGGAATTCTCAACCTTTTGAAATCATAGTGTACTCTAACCATTGACAGTTATTTATATTTATTTAAGTCTTATATACTTTAATACGGTTACTTATACTAGTTATAATGTAAACTTGATGTATAGTATATTAGTGACCTTCTGACCGATATTAATGTATTAATTACACCGCTTAGTATTATACGATATTTATAAAATATGGCGGTAAACGTGTTTGTATTATCATTAGTATTATAACGGATCTACCATCGGATTCTGCAATAAAACGTTATTAGCAGAGGACGTTTGTGAATCAATTATATGAATTAAAGTAAAGCTAGTTTTTAGTGGGAGAAAAACTGTGCCACCCAAACCCACATGTTAGTTATAAAATGGGAATTTACTTAATTAATTTCCATAAAGTCAAAATATTTGCCTTTTAATGAAATAACAGGGTTTCCATGCAAATCTCCAGTATGATAACGTTCTGTCCTTGGCCATCAAAAATATTATTAATTAAACAATTCTATAGCAAATATTAATCAGTACGATATACATTTTGGGGTTATAAAGTACACGTTACTGAAATTAAAATTGTTATATGACATAAAATGTATAGTAAGTATTTAAAAATGAAACATCCAATACAAATTTCAAATCAGTTTTCCTGCTAAAAGAATAATTTTCCATTCAAATTTAGGAAACTAATTAAAACTGCCTGATCTCAAAGCTAATTACTCAATCAGAAAGACAATCATTAATATTCGTTATAATTGGAAGCAGAATTCGTTAGCTAGGCATTGGTTTAAATGTGATTTTTTAATACAAATTCTCTTTGAAACGTGACATTTTTTGTAATGACTTTACGATCGTGATTAATTTATTTTTAATTTTAAAAAAGTAATAAAACCAACAATCAAAATTATGGAGTTTAAGTCCCTGTAGATATGTGGTAATTTAAAACATCTATATACCTAATAAAACCTAAAATCTTTTAAACTTCAAGTTTTATTTTGAAACGGTCTTGCTTTTAACGCTATTAAAAAAATATTAAAGTATTTATAAAAACCCCTTCTGAAATGATTGGTCCTCAACAATTCGTTAAGAAAATAAACAGTTTTAACGTTATTAAATAATATACGACAACTTTTCAAGTACTATTAAGCTTAAGTATCTTCACATCCATGCAGTTTACCGATGTAGTGAAAGACAATAGCGATCTATTATTGAACTTTTAAAAATAAAATAAAACACAAACTTAAATACATGAGATTTTAGTCAGTTACAAATTATTGTCTCAAGAAATCACATGTATCCGATCAAATCTTTTAATAAAACTTTTTATTACAACTGGAGAAAATTTTAAACGTTTAAAAAGTCCGGATTGACACTGGTGATATTTAAAGGTTACGTTTAATGTGTAATACACTTAAACCTTTGGATTTTGCTTATTGATCATACAATAGTATATCAATAGAATTGAGCTTAACTAAGGTAATCTGACATAGGACCAATATTTCCATTTTACCAATACCAAATTACCAAGGTTAAAGATCATTATAGCTCGTAAGAATGGTGAGTTACCTGGTCTCTGTAGGTGGTTAGAGGACTGTCCAGTTCTCTTGACGTTTACGGAGGTTGTAAATTGTCGTAATGGCCAACTCTTGTTCGGACCTCACAGATTAGCAACATTGCAATCTTATGATACACACTACAGACCAGCTTAGAGCATTGACTTTGGATACGTAAGAAGTAATCATATATGGAACAGTAATGGCCAATTTTCGTTTCACAGGAGGTTTGTAAGAAACTCTAACAGCACAGTACTGTTGTAAATTGTTTGCCTTTGTATTCCGCCATTTTAGTGCAATATGTACAGGATTTGTTGTGTATAAATAAAAACTATGATTGGAGAGTCCGATCGAAATCGATCACCACTTACCTTCCTTTGTATTTACCGTCTTGTGTGTAAACAGTATAAGTGTAAATATATTAACTACAAATGTTATTTGACGTAGATTTGTACTTTCAGAAAATAAGTATCACACAATTCACTTTGCTTTAATTTGTTTAGTCTGGACCCTCGGCCGACAAAAACTACTGACAAATGTTATCTTGTTACGAACAACTCGAAATCGGAATGCACAAAATGTCTAGACTACAAAATAAACATCCTTAATTGTTAGGATTTTGTTGGGGTGTTTGTTTTGATCTTGATGCGATATTGTTTCATACCCAAAGCCATTTGTAGCATTGTAAATGTCTGGTGAAGATAAAATAATGTGAATAGTGAACACTCCACAAACAAAAATGACCCAAATATCATAATTTACCCCAAGATGTATAGTGACATGCTTATCGTACAGTTTGTTTATTTAAATTAAACAATACAATCTCACAAGTACTGATAGCAGATCTGGGAAGAGTTTCAGCTTGTAGAGATCGGATCGCACTTTCAGCAGACAAAGGTTTGCAAAACCGGTTTTCGAAAATCCTAAAAATTAGAATTCCTGTCGCCGAAGAATTTTGAATATTGGTTATGATGGCAGAGGCGTCGTTATTTTGAAAACGTAATCGTGATTTAAATGTTTTTACTATTAATTACGTAATTTATATCTGTAAATTAGTGAACATTTACTATTATATGGTGAATGTATAACTTTTAAGTATTGCCAATATGTGTTCTAATTTTAGATGTAATAATAACGCATGTAACAAAGATAATTATAACTTATTTTTTTAATTTTCCATGATTTCTTCTTCCTCGTCTTTTTACCAAAGCCAATAGAGTTTCAAGTCGTAAAATGGCATTAATAAAGTTTGTTACCTCTATTTTCTACTAAAATTTACTTAATTTGTTTAAAACCTAATACACTCAGTAAAGAAGTTATTACTTAAAATAATTTGTTTATATAATAAATCTCTAGTCAAGTGCATTTTGCTTTGCACATACATGCTTTGTTTATATTTTTAAATTAATATTTACTCAAGCTTCAAAACCATTCCCTTTATAATTTAGGAATAATTAGTTCGACAGCTTTGCACCTTCATCCGAATGTCCTGGTTTGCCTCTGAGAAACATCCCGAACTTCATTACGCTTCAGACTGGACACAGATGTCATTGATTAGGTTCCTAATTAATGGCCCTGGCTAATGAATAGGTGCTCTTAGCAACAGAAGGAAACTCACGACATTCATAGTTGTTGTTCTAGAATTAGAGTTACCTTTCATCTTGTATATTTTATATTATTTTAGGAAGGTGTCTTACTTTTGAAACAGTTAGGCCCAAGGGTTGTCCAGGTCACGGGGGTCGTTCCCTCCCCCTAAATATCCTATTTTACATTAAAACTATTAAATATTTAAGGGGAACTTTAAAAGTCTCTTTCAAATCGTACAACCGAAATTCATTGTAGACTAATTAACTTGTGACGAACGGTAGGAATGAATAGAAACCCAAACCCTGACTTGGTATTCCTTCGTTGTTAAAGCCACGTTTTAATTAAATCCAACAAGTCTCAATAATGCGAAAACTTCAATTAATGCAATTCATATTTAGAATTAGCACATACTAAAGCAATGATTACGGAAAATAATCTTAAGATCAATAAACGGATTGCCAGCTGATCATTGCCTTGTTGGATAGTTTCGTCTCAATCAGTTGGAGGCGGATGAATACAAAGCAACCGCGTCGATTGGTTTTGATTAATCATTTTTGTCTCAGGCCCTGGTCGGACAGAAGTCAATTGATTAACTTCCAAGTGGATGTTTGGAGTTTAATTGAGGAAATTTTAATTAGTTTTAAAAAGTTTCATTTATTATCACTCAATATGAAATTTAGTTCATGCATTATAGGAATTTATGCACTAGGTTAGCAAGCATGAAAATTTATTATGTTCAAGGCTGCGCAAATTTATTATGGATTAAGAGGCTAATATTTAGAGGTTAACTGTAAGAAAGGACCATGAGGTCCTAAGTTCGCCTCAATAAAGAAGGATTTTCATTTTCATTTTCATTTTTAACATTATGTTTATTATGTTTGATTTCCTTAGGATAGAACAAAACACAAAGTAATAAAACATCTATGTATTGTATACCAATTTTGATTGCTCGATGCTAAATATATATATTTTAAGAGGTTTTAGTGTATTTAAAAGGTTTTAGTATAAATTGTGTTACAAGTTGACCTCGATTTGGTTTTTGTTACGAATTCCCACTTCCTGCTTTATTGGGACGTAAAAAAAACACCAGGTAAGTAGCCTATAGTAGAAAATATAATAAAAAAATTATAATCGATTACCAGTTCGCTAGCACTTTTCTAAGCTATAGCTTACAACAATGCTTGAAGTAGAATTAACAAAATTTTACCACAGTAAATTATAACTCAATTAATGATACGAATTGTCTTGTCATTATAATCAGTTTAGTTCCAACATTTTTCCGATTTGAAATATCATTCTAAGCCATAGTAAGTAATTAAATTAATTGGTTAATTAAGAAAGTGGCTTAACATCCATTCAACTATAAAAACATGCTTGGTACCTAGGAGACCACCAACGGATTACGGCATTTACAGGAGCTATTTCAGAATGTGGCAGCCTGTTCGCACCAGGTGGTCAGTTTTGTGTTCGATTCCCTCCAAAAAAAAAGACCGTCAAATTCCCGCCAAACGTCTGGAGTAGCAGACCACTATTAACTCCATTAGCAGACAGATTCCTCATTGACTTTTTGCTGTGAATTAAAAGGAAATATTATGCGAAATAATGAATTTGCGAAGCCTACTTTTTAAGATATAATACAGCTTTTTCGTCGTGCAAGCCGATTGGTATTTTACTAAATAAATTCTTGGAATACTCCAGAAATCAAAAAGATAAAACTAATATTATTACAACCTTGTCAATTATAATAGCTTAAATTTAAAAAAAAATATATAAAATAACTATATCGTAATTATTATTCATCTATTAAAAATTAAAATAAACTATTGTTCAAATAAATACTTATTGTATTAAAAATCAAAGGTTTTCACAATCAATAACATGTTTAACGATTCTGGATAATATGAAAATCATTAGCAATCGTATTGAATCTGAACCCATTTTGTATGTAGCATGATTGACTAAGCAATTAAATGAAACGTGTGGCGTGTTAAATAAATGAAGCTTTTAGGACCAATTATTCTGTGAGCTCCCCAAAAGCAACCGACCAATCTGAGCTTGTAAAAAATGTAAATAGGGTCCGACCCTTTTGAACCATCAGGTAGCTCCATAAAACACAATCTGTCAGTTATCTTGTATCACACCTTACTTATCGGTTGTTTGTCTTTCAGACCTTACAGGGGACGTGTTAAACTAAGGGCAAAAAAGTGAATTATATGGGTTTAATCTTCAGCTTCCCATCAGGTTATTTGTATCGGTCACCCTAACGTGTTATTATTAAAGTTAATGTTCATTATTACTGCCACACGTTTTATCTTTTTTATTTACTATTGAAAGAGGATGTTAGATAATACATACACTAAACGTAGGTTAATATCGAACGCTTAACAGGTTTTTTATTAAATTAATTTTAATTACTATTGAATAAAACTAATATTTATTAAGGAAGCTTTTTAACACATATAATATTCGTTTTGCTTAGATAGCTATTAATTTTTTTTTTCTTAGTTCGCGTATTGTTTGAAGAGGATTGTGAAATACCAAATCCAGGCATTATATAAAAGCTAAAAGCCTACATTAGTCATCAACTAACGCATTGTATTTGTTTTTGAACCAATTTTTTTGTTCCTCAATTTGTGATGGTCAAGTAGCTTACTATCACTTTTATTTCTTTAACTGTTATTTGAATGCTTGTTTTCCGCTATTAGAAAGGTATTCACAACCCGAAATCAATTGTATACTGAGTAAACAATTGCCAAAACAAGTTATGCTATAGCAATAAATATTAAATGCGTAAAAATATAGCTGTATAATCCATCAACGTGCTTGAAATATTCCCCTTATTATTGAGCAAATTAACCATACACGAACCTTCCTAAAAGGTGATCAGTCGTGAGCTCTTCATGTGTAGGATCTAGTCACGAAATGTGGAGTTACGGACTGTAATCTCATTTCAATGATATAAACCTAATTAAACAGCCTTTCGGGAGCGGTGTACAGACATTGACAATAACTTCAAATCCCCAATCCCCTCTGACACGATTATCATCCATCGTTAAAAACAATGGTGAATCTACAGTTTAATATGGGATATTAATCACATAGCATCGTAATTAGTACATGGCCACAGTCTATTGGTGATTAAAGGGAATTAAAATCCAGGGCTGAAGTCCCGTTCAATAGTTGACCAAACGCACCTCTGAAAATTTAATATGATTTAAAACATCAAAAATGAAAAGCGATGCTTTTAATACATTTTCAATTAAGAGATTGAAATTATTTCCGCAAAAACAATGAAAGTCGATTGGTTTTTCAAGTGGTGGGAGACTTCGTTCGATGTACAGATAGTGTCTCATTTACAATTGCACCTTCAGCCCTTTCATTCTATTTCGTTAAACCAGTAGCGTGGATAAACGTTTATTTACAAAAATATTATACCTGTAACTTGTTTGTTTTCTTCTTTAGGTTTTAGATAACGAATTTAAGCATATTGTTGACCAATAATCACGAAACGCTGCACTTTTATATTTATGTCCATTTAATTAATCAATACACAATTATAAAAATATGCACAATCGTAGAATATTTAAAAAAAATATCAAGTTGGATAAGGAGTTGACAAAACAGTTAGTAATTTATGTTTTAACACATTGTGTTGACATCAGCTAATTTGTTTGTTTCACATTTACCAAGTAATGACACATGTTGTCAATTTTGTAATTAACTTTTTAGCTGTGAAATAATAATATTCTGATAGGTTTTGCACGAATATATTATTTCTTATCTCAATATAGTAAAACAGTTATTTATGGATAATTCATCTCAGTGGTACATTGGATTAATTATGAAATGTGCCATGTGGCTTGTGAACCAAAAACAATTGATTCCCTCTAATTCAGATTCACCTGTTACCGCCTATAACTCGTTACATTTGTGGCTTGTATTTAAATTACTTGTTTGTGGTACATCGACTATTATGCCAACAAATATAGTCACTGACAGAATTGTTAAGTTATTAATCAATTTGAAAACACAAGTTTTTATGCTAAGTACAATTCTCTTCCCATTGTTTTACCATTTGGAACACGTTTGTCTTTAACCCCTGTTGATCAAAATTGTCTAAATAAAATTTTGGAAAGCAAAATAATTTAAATCGGTACTCAAAGAAAATTCATAAAATTTTGCACTATCAAACAGACAGTTTATCAGGTTTCTTCAGTTTGAATGTTCAGCATGTTTCATCATATATTTATGCACAGTAACTTGGTTCTCTGCTCTGTTACACAGCAGCTAAGACCCTTAACGAGCTGAGAAATTTACAGCCAAAGTTGGCCTCTGTCGACAAGGCTGCTTAATTTGTTGAAACTTGTGTCATAATTAGACACCGCTAAGTAATTTTACGATACATACAAATGTGCGTTATAAAATATTTGTACAATCAATTTATACGCAAATGAAAATGTTACTTACATAATAAAGAAAATGTACAATAATCTGACATGATAATAATGTCCTGAAATAATATACTAAATTACTCCTTTTTAATTGATGTATAGCTCTTTTTCCATTCAATAGCAAACATTTTCTAGTCTTAAATTATTTAAAAATAAATTTTTTATGTGAAGGCAAACGAAAACCACGATTGTGTTTAACTCAACGAAAGGATAAAAATTGATTTACTTTTCCAGAAGTGTCAAATAAAGATTATTTCAAGTAGAGATGCTGTTTGCGGTTACCAAAATGCCTACGTTTACTAAATACTTACATGAAATAATGTTTGATCTTTAATCTTAGATTTTCATCTTGTTATAAAATATGAAGGTAATTAATTATATCACGTTTTAAAATGTAATTAATAAAAATATCGTTTGAGTAAACGTTAAATATTGGTTGCACTTTATAGTTAATGTGCTTAAGTATCGAAATTATTAGGATAGTACTTTCTCGACTTATCAGTTGTAAGAGGGTTTCATATGTGTTGACGTGATTGTCAACATACTACACATGGTAACTATACATATAAGCCACACATGTAACGTGACAGTTATTAGTGGTAACAGGTGTTTCTGAATTAGAGGGTATCAATTGTGTTTGCGGTGTGATACGCGGTTAGTTTTATTTAATGTATCCACAATTGTAGTGAAAGATTGAATATTTACATGGAAGAGCTTTTCTAGTGTATAAATGGATCGGAAAATTAAGTTCAACCATGATTTCATGTTTTACATGTTTATAGTAGCTTTTATATAGGGTAACTCTTATAGGGCTACATAGTAATTATAAAGTTCCCGGTTCCTGAGAAAAGTGTGTAACTTTTTGATAGTTTAATGCTGTGGACTAAGCAGTCCTCGATCGATATTAGGCTTTTAATAGTATGTCCTGACTAATGAAACAGCTGTTCTTAGTCACTTAGTCAGTAACATAGCTATACAGAACATCTAATTCCATTCTACACTCATCCTTCACTCTTAGTTTGGTTAAAATACGCACATGACCTAACTCAATGATTGATAATTTAGAAATTTTTCTTTATTCACTGCTATATATCGTCAAAAGTTTAAAAAAAATAACAAAAATACCTCATCAAGTGGTAAACATTAAACAACGAATTAGGTTATGTTATACTCAATTCGAGTGTTCCAACAACTATACACATTAGGCTGTACAAAGTAATTAAAGTTCATCTAGTAAATAAATACAACCATAGATGAATATGCTACAACGCAGCTATGGAAACAGTTTCAATTAGTTGTCATGCGTCACTCCACCATTAATGTAATTCTTTGTTTCTCGGAAATCAGAGCTGTCAAAAGTGATGTTAATTGACCATGTAATTGTCCGTTTCATTTTCCCCTGTTAATCAAAATTTCCCATTATAAAATACAAAGTATCATCCTGTAAAAGCGTTCTATTTATAAAGTTATTTAAAAATTAATTAACATTGTATATGTGTAATTAGTGACAGTTTCTCAGATACTTGTCACTTTGAACATTTTCAGAGTGTATTCACCATTGATGCACAGTAACTTGGTAATCTGTACCGTTACAAGGCAGCTAAGACCTTAAACGAGCTGAGAAATTTACAGCCAAAGTTTTCCTCTGTCGACAAGGCTGCTTAATTTGTTAAAACTTCAAATCATTACCTGTTACATGGAACTCTCACTTCACAAACTTTAATACGATATTGTGATTTGCTATCTATCAAATAAAATTGTTAAATATAATTTATCTAGTGTGTTATGTTAGTCAAATTGATCGAAGGATTAATCTAAAACCATTCAAAATCAAAAGAAAAAGCAATTTTATCTTTTGGAGAAGTTATCACATTTCACTATCAAGAAGTTCAGAAGTTCAAAGATTGAATAACCTGTGTTGCTGGATATTTGTCGCAGTGTGTAGAGGTTGAAGTTTGGTTGGAGATTGGATGAGCTAGCTTATATTAGGATACAGTATTTTTAACTTCATAAAACTATTAAAAGGTTGGTAGGAAGGTAAGTGAGGAGAATCAGTTATAGGTTATAGTGCAAATAACACAATATAATCTATTATAATTTCATTCGTGAACCAACAGTTTCAAATTGTTAACAGTAAGGAGTATGGTATTAATTTATCATTATATCATTTCCTACCGTCATTCCTGTTCTTGTATCAATGAATCTATCTCTTGAGGCGAGACAGTTTCGATCATTAATCTAAACTTAATTTAGCGATCCACTTATCCATTAGTCAGTCCTAGATGTGGTTTAGGTCGATTCCTCTGAAAATCAAGTGTAGGATACAATACCATCAATGTATTGTATACCCACAAAGGCTTAACCAAATGTTACGCATTTGATCTTGTATAATGGTAGGTACTTAAAATTTAAAGTTTTAATTTCTTAAGTTCCTGAATGGCTCTTACTGATAGAGAGTAGGACTAACGACCGAGGTAGTTGGAAAATGAGGAAAATGTAATTTGTATATTAATAGAAACTAGAATTCTTCCTGAAAACAATGGTGAAAAGATTTTTCTACTGTCACAAAAACTGAACGAACTACGATCGTTTTGATTTTATTTTAATGTTGTATTAAGAAAGTTGATCTGAACATAAATATTTACACTGTCAAATCAAAGTTAATAGTCCAAGTCACATTTATTGATTGATTATATTCGAGTTTAAAGTAAATGTTACCCTCAAAACCCAAAACTAGACAGGTAAATATGTTAATTTAAGTAGGAAAAATGAAATATTTGATTAAATGTAATTAAGATTAATAAACACCTCTTGGTCGGACATATTTAATTGGGACAGGATTGGATTATGAAGAATTAAAAGGGGATTTATTTCGTTCTTCTTTTTACTCCACCGAGTGGCTTAGCTTAGGTTTTGACCATGTAACCGTTATGTCCCATTATGATAATAGTGTAGTGGCAGATTTAATAAAACGAATTGACAAAGAATTGACACTATTCTAACCTAACATAAGCCAACCAAAGAACTTAAACTGCTTAAAATTTGTTTTATAAGTTAAAAAAGACATGTGAGGTAGGTAGTTTGGGTGTTATGTAGATTCGTGACTGTATTAAGTGTTTTGAAGTTAGGTTAGATAAGGAAGGTGAAGTTTAGGTTATACTAAATCGTGTTGTCGATATATATTATCTCCAGACTATTTTTGGGCTTTGTAAAAAGTGCTATAAACACGAAAAATAATAATTTCAAAAATGAGCAGCTGCGATGAATTATTACGATTCATTATAACCTAAGCTTTACCTTCCTAATCAAACTTAACTTCGAAACACTTAATAAAGTCACGAATCCACATAACACCCAACCCTGCTACCTCACATGTCTAAATAAGAACTGTAGTTCATAATCAACGTTCAGTTAAATTTATAAATGACTCTACCTCTTTGTCCTCTTTGTATAAACTTAATTAAACTTAATGTTTGTCATCTTAGGTTTCTTCTTCTTTCCATAGACGCTCTTTTCAATCGTTCATGTTTGTTGTTCACAATTCACAGTAATGGTGACAGAGGCCAGCACACATTATAGTAATAAAGTTCAAACGATGGTAGTTTATTCAGTTTTTGTGACAGCAAAAAAATCTTTGCCCCTTTGTTTTCAAGTAAAAATCTAGTTTCTAATTATACATAAATTACTATGGATCTCTTCGTCACCATCTCCTGCATAATTTCCAAAAAATTAAAAATTCATACTGTAATTTATAAATCATGTTGTGTAGCTTTATTACGGTGGCTTAAGAGATTCGTTTTTAGTCTAATTATCTTTCTAACGTAAACAATATTTAATATTTTCTTCATGAAATTCATAGCTTTCAATTAAATCTGTTTCATAATTTACGATTTTTCAGTTTACCATTTTGTGTTAGTCTTATACTGAAATACAAAGAGTTTAAATGTTATTTAATATGTATGGCTATTTACAAATAATTAACACAGACGCTTTTGTTGATAGTCAAAACACATTATACACAATATGAATATTATCTTTAATGCATTTACGCAAGTTGAACTATATGTGTAATGTATGAATCTAGTGAATCCAAGACTATAATTGTATAAAGTCCATTTTTCCTAGTGGAGTGATGTTTAAAATTCGTACACAACTTTGTTCACAATGTTTATCTACTATCCTGTGATTGGCGAAAACATTATAATGCAAGTCATGTCAATGTCTTTGATATCAATAAAATTACTGTCAGCTTAAAACTATATACCAATTTAATCATGTCTTTGAAATGTTTAAATGTGGTTTATAAAAAAAGATACTCTAAGCATGCAAGAATTCATCCGGTTTTGACGTTTAAAGGAGTTATTAAGTCAGTTACAACAAAGCATTTTGAAGGAAACCCTTCATTGAACCGAGGGTTTAATTACTCTTCCTTTAAGGATTCATTTAAATTGCCTGACAAGAGTTCACTTTTATATTTCTATCATGATTAAATTTATTTATTAATTACTTAATAACTAAATGATTTTTTATTATATTTTTATGAACATTAGAAAAGAATTCTTGATTATTATGATTTCATATAATAACTCTCGTTACAAATATGTCAATCGAAATAAAATTTATTATTCCATTTATTTCCAGATTATGTTTTTGATGTCCGAATCATTTAATTTTCAACATCAATACAATGTAACTGATTGATTTTGTAATTACTGTACTCAATGATTTTTTTTACGAAATCTGACTTAAAGATGTTATATAATATTTTCTGATATCAAATTTATCATAATATCTGATAGTAAAGAGTAAAATGTATTTCTTATGTTAACCTAAGTCGTTTAAAGTTTGTATCTGTATATATAATAGGCAATCATGATTTTCGTGAACATTTTTGAAGCTGCCGCGCATCCTTAAGGTGTCATTTGGTAGGTAGTGGCCAGTAGATTTGCCAACAAAAAATCTTTGAAATTCCATTAGGGCTCTGCCCCAGTAGCCTTCAAAGTTCCAATATTATACTTAGGGGTAAAATGTTTGTTTACATTTGAACAGACGAATACTTTAAAATCTATATAAATACAGTAATACATGAAGCGATTTTTGTTAACACAAATCCTCCTTTTCTTCTGGACCAATTTCAACGTTTAAGGTGTCAAAAGGTTCGCCCCAATATGAAGTTTTGCAATAAGGTTTTAGAATTTTAAAATTCCTACTCTTAAGGGTGAGGGACCCCCTTTAAAGGTCGGGGGTTCCCCATAAGAATGCATAGAACAAATTAAAACAAAATCAAACTCATTAGCTTTTTTGGAGTAAATATTAAAGTTTGGAATATTCAGTAGATTAAGGCCAAGTTAAACAGTTAATCAGTTTTGTTGGAAGAACAGAAAATTCCCCAAGTTCAAAGAAGAAATATTGAAAACTATTCAAATCTTATAGCTACAAGAGTTATTCAACATATTTTGACAAATGAATCCATACTTTAAAAACTTTGGGACAGGTAAGAGAATCTCCACTGAACAACATGAGAATGTTCTGATGCGTATACTGTGACTGACAGGCAACACGTTAAAATACGTTAACCAACTTTCAATGGTGTTGCTGCTTTTAGCGTATTCAGAGCAGATTATGGCTATCCAGTTGGTAACCCAGAGTTTGTGGGTGAAAAATAGAGCTATAAATGGTTGATATCACCCCACTTTTCAGGATTCTACGGAGATTATTCGTTGGTTTAGAGGGATTTCTCAAATCAAAGAAATAAAATGACCCAACTTAAATTACATAACACAGGTTATCATCAGTAAGGCAACATGTTAACATGTTAACTCGAATTGAAGCAGAGTGTTTAGCATTCATTAGAAGTTATCAGATAAACTGAGAGCATAAATAATGTAAGTGAACCTTGACGACGCAAATACAGACATTCAAAATTAGTTTCTAACAAGTCTTCACACAACTTCTAAGATGTAACTAGAATTACTCGAATTGAAGCATAATGTTTTCCTCGCCGTTATGTTTCATACCCTCATTGAGCCGCACAAGTTCTCTAGTTTACACTTATATTAAAAACAGCTTCAAAATAACAAAAAATCTGGTTTTTTGAATAGAACTGGTTTTGATTAAAATTTACGTACCATGGTCCTAATAATTCTAAACAATAGTGCAACCCCCATTGCTGTAACAATATTATGGTTTAACAGTTTTTGCAAATTTTGACATTTTCCCTATAAAATATCATAATTACTCCCACCACCAAACCATGATAAAAATACAAACGTAACCTAAATCCCACCAATTCTACATTACTATTCCAAATGTGTAGTAATCCAGTAATATGATTGGTTTTATATCCCCTGAGCCATCGAAATACGTGATAGTTTGATTTCCAAATCATTAATAATTAATGTTTTACTATATTCTAATAAAATATAACTTCAAAATAAGAAACATCTTCAGAAAAAATTGATGAACAGTATATTTTACAATGTAATATATTCCAGTTAATCATGCTCCACCATTCATATATTTTATATCTTTTACACGAATTCTTTTAAAGCTTTCTTTTTTTAATAATGGTCGTTCAGGTTTTGTAGTTTAATTGGTGATTGGGTTGAAATTACTGTAGAATCGACCAATTTATTGTGGGTCTATTCTATTGATACATTTCACCCAGTTTGTTATAAGCCCATGTAGTTTTAGGAATAATTTAATACTCAAAACATGTTTTCAATAAATGAGCTATTACTAAGGAGAGAGAGATAGAGAGAGAGAGAGAGAAAATTCTTTATTTATTACACACTGTTTTGCAGCAATAAATACAAAAAAATAAAAATATCACATGGGTCACAATGACCTGTGCGTGATAGAGTCCTTAGCTGTCTGCTGTCAAAATAAAAGTTCATTACACTTCACTTAATACACATAAAAAAAAATAACTAACAATAACCTGGTAAAATAACACTATACAATTAATACTATAACAGTTATAAAATAACCTAAAAAACCATATGCAAGTGCAATCAATAACAAGGGGTGCACATTGTTTGCAATACATCCGATTAAAGCATAAATTTTTTCTTTCAAACCAAATTTTTTATTGAAATAGGGAAAAAGGGAAATAAGGAAAAACAATCGTATACATCACAGTGGTGCTCTTAACAATTATTGAAAAGTTTAAACAATTTTAGCTATCCGCAAGAGGCCACAGTGTGCATCAAGACATATTTGACCTTGTAGGTTATACATTCATTGTTGCTGATGTAAAATTTCTCATTGGTTATATCTCTGGTCTTACCTGTAAAACCGTCCAACAATTGTCCCTGTTCCATTAACAATCTTGGCAAAGATACACGCAGTATTTAGTCTGGGGCTGGAGTGGTGCGAAGGTATTTTGGTCAGACTTGAGTTATTCCAGGAGAAAGGATTGGACACAACCACAGTTAAAACTCGTGTGACAAACTATCCTAAACAGTTGATAAATTCACTTATATACTTAATGTAACAATTAACTTCACGCAATTATTTTTTCGTAAAAAAAAATCTACGGAGACGATTTTTTTTATATGTGGTAGGCTATTTAGTCCAGTCAAAAAAGGTTTAACCTCCAAAAAAACCTGAAACGGCACACAGCTAGTAACAAATAAAATATCATTAGATAAGAAAAAAATACTTTTACACTTTTATTTTATTCCTTATGGTTACCGGGTTATAGGGCTTTAAAATGTGGCATTTTTTCTCAAACTGTCAGGGTGTGAACAATAGTGCAAACTGAAGTACAGACAGTTTGAGAAAAAACGCATTATTCTAGCGCCATATAACTCGGTAACCCTTAGAAATAAAATAAAAGTGTATGTATAATTTTGGTTGGTAATTTAAAATCTTAAATTCAATGTAGGTCACTTTTAGCTCCGAGAATTTTTCTGAGGTTGGGTCAATAATTTATATATTTTGACTGAACTAATACCAGCCTATATTCTCTATCCATTTTGTTTTAGTAGCTTAGCCAATCTTTAGCGTTGTCGTATGATCATGCAATGCTTATAACCGTTCGACATTGGTTTCTATATAAAAGCCTCCTTAAAACTTACGCCTTAAACAGTTTGGGAGAGTTATTTATGTTATTATATTGTTTATCATAATTCCATGACATTTGAACAACAGTGTGCTCTAAATGCACATGTCCCTTAAGCCCAGTTGAGAAAGGTCACGGTCGAACATCTTTCCCTCAGAGCAATATTTTACCATCTTGATTCTTTATAGTTTTAATAAAGTGATGATCAATATCACGTACATAAATGTGAAAGTAAATTGACGTTTGATGTTTGATGAACTATACAAAATAAGTTAGTCGCCTTTCTAAAAATTTCTGTATTTTATAGCATCTTCGATGAAAAACTACATTGCGTCTTTTAAAGTGCTCAGTTGAGATATGTTCATTTGGTAGCCAAATGCGTCAAAAATGTCAACCATAACTACAATATTTAAGTCCTCTAGTGAATTTAAACGAATTAAATTCGTAGGTAATTTCGATTAACTTTTATCGTATTTTATAAATTTTTAAGTTTTACAATTTAAATGCACATTCAATGCTACCACCCTACATTGTTAAACAAAAATCCAACATTTTAGGAACCTCCTTTCTAGCCTAAGTTTAAATAAATCCCAATATTGAGCCCAATACCTGTAAAACCCTTTACTTATATGGTTGAATACTTTGAAAAGTGGTTTATTTCCTTGGCGCAGTAATACGTATATTAGCTTTGTTACAATAATTTAATTAGCAACACTATGTTTGTGAAGTAATACTAATATTGTTTCCTTTCTTCAAAATATACACTTTATTTCTATCATTTTACCTCAGCTTTCAAAGTAAAACATCCTAGGTTGTAATATAACAATGTTACACAAATCTTTTGAGAGTTAGTATTCTTTTATTAAAATAAGGTTGAATAATATACATTTATAGAAACATATGACCCCCTATATTTATATATAAAAATTGAATTAAATTCACAATATCAGGTTTGAGTGTTGTTAACTATGCTCCTCTAGGGGGCAGTTTCTATTTTAATGCCCTGCGACAAAATTATGAATAAAAGAATTTATCGTTCCCTGCAGAGAGCTATAATGGCGGGTATGAAACCTGCGATTATGCGTTTATTACCAAGCGGTTTTAAATGAAACAATAATCTTCATTGCGCGTTAATTAAAAATCTAACACTATCGTTGATATTATATAACCGATGATTGGACAATTTTAAATGCTAATTTTTTTTTTAAGTTAAAGTAGGTTTTGAAACTTTATTGAGCATTTATGATAGGAAAATGCCTCCAATTAAATAATTATTCACAAATAGGCTTACGATTACATGCCAATTTAAAGGCAATTTAGAGATATAAGTTTTAAAATGTATTTCTTAAAATATCCAATGCACAATGTATAATGGAAAGTAAATAATTTATATGGACACATCTTGCTTTTCAGCCACATATAGGAAACGTAAATTCTGATGGGACACATAAGGTTTTGGTAAATGTTGTTCTTCTTTCCTTTATAAAGCAATATTGGAAACACCCATAAGTCGACCAAATAAATTCTGTTAGTTATTTAAGTGCATCTACCAAATTAAATATACAGGATGGTAAAAAAAGTCCCTGGACAGTTAAATATTAAAAAAAAATAATGCAGATAGAGCTACAATACTTGGTACAAAGTTACAGGGCATAAAACTCTATTGTAACACATATTCAGTGATCCAATAACTCTTCAGGGGGACGGCCCACAAGGAGTCGGAAGAAAATCTTAAATGGAAGCATAGGTCAATATGCACATCAAATTAAAGGTCTTTTTTAGTAGAATACAATGCCACAAACCGCACTTCAAAAGGTTGACCTTGCACAAAATGACAGTTGTTCAAAGATTCATTTAATTTACATTGCTATTATACGCTTTATCCTCAGGGGGCACAGCCCTAGGAATCGGAAGAAAATTGTTAACGTAAGCATAGGTCGATATGCACATCAAATTAAAGGTCTTCACTAGTAGATTACGATGCTGTAAATTCAAGCTCAAAAGAATGCCTGAGTAAAAAATGGCAGTCGTTCAAAGATTCAAAATGGCGGATTCAAGAAATCTTTGAACATCTGCCATTTTGCGCAGGATCAACCTTTTGAAGTGCGGTTTGCGGCATTGTATTTTACTAAAGAAGACCTTTAATTTGATGTGCATATTAACCTATGCTTCCATTTAAGATTTTCTTCCGACTCCTTGTGGGCCGTCCCCCTGAAGAGTTATTGGATCACTGAATATGTGTTAAAATATAGTTTTATGCCCTGTAACTTTGTATCAAGTATTGTAGCTCTATCTGCATTATTTCTTTTAATATTTAACTGTCCAGGGACTTTTTTACCACCCTGTATTAGGTGGATGATGCAATGCTGTTCAAACTGTGTGAAATGTATTCAAAGGTTTCCTTGTTGTATATTTCAGTCATTAATTGTGTGAAATTTAAAATCAAAGTTAAATTCTGACATTGTAATTTTATGCCGTCAATTAAAGCGCAAAATAACTTTGTATAAAACTGGTCATGCCAATATGGTCTCAACTTAATAATTATTTTTATATTTAACATGTTTTATTTATTGTGTTCAAACACATGTTTTATAATGGATAGTCTTTAAATGCTTAGCATTTTGTTTTAAGAATAGCTGAAAGATAGTATTAATACGTACTAAGTATTAGTACTACAGTGGTTAAATCCTAGCTCTGTATTAATTGTTCGCTTGAAAATTTACCTGAAAAGTAATAATAAAATTTAGTTTAAATTGTCAAAGAATTTAGAAAAGCAATAACTACTTTTGCTAAACATTTCAAAGTTGTTTTAGCATTGAATGTTAAGTAATTATTTTTGACAGTTCAAACTAAGATATGTGCTGTGTGAATCTTATTTCAGTTTAACAAGTAAAACATTTTACCTTTACACCACACTTTGTATTAAGTGTTTTGACCAAAGATTTTACAACTGCATATTTTACATGAGTCTTAAAATATAATATATTGAATGTCAAAATAAAACTGAAGCACGAAATATAGTTTCGAAATTCCTCTTTTGTGCCTGGAACAGCCGTTTACGACCTGTGGGATCGTAAAGTCCGTATACAACACTTCCGTTCACCTTTATGTGATAAAGACACACAGCTGCTATCAGCTACAGAATTCTCATGTTTTTGTAACTATCTGAAAAAGCTATATGAAATTTCAATAGTGTACTATATGTAGAGAATAGTTATAAGTTATCATGTTTGGCTGTTTTTACCTTTTACAAATCATAGAACTAAAGATGAATTGGTCTTAGTAGTGAAGTTAAAGAAAACAATATTTCTTTATTCATTATTCCTCTAGGTTTTAGATTAGAAATTCTTTCCAAATTACTTAAGTCTAGCCGTATTATATAAGTCATAGCTCTATCACTTGGATAAAATCCATTGGTATTTGGCGGGATTTGAACCCGGAACTATGGGTACTAGACCGGTTTGCTCACAAAAACAAGGGTTCAAAAGTAATATTGTGAAGGTGAAGTAGGTATTTTATAAAACAAACAGTGATATCATCTAACACGAGAGGTCTAATTCACCGCGAAGCAACACAATATTTCACGTAGAGATTTTGTCAGGATTTCACGTGTAAGTCTTCTCATATCTCATCATCTCCAATTCCTTCATCCTATTCTCAACATCTTCTATCGTTCGAAGTATTCCAATATATTTTAATACAAAAAAGTATATTTAGTAATATTTGTAATTAATTGAAAGTAATTCCAGCAAGCTTGCACATGAACTGAATGAGACCATGAAATACATTTACTTCCAACTTGGCGGCTAGCCATATTAAGCGATGTAAATTATCAATGCTTTACGGGTTTTGTTTCCCTTCTCTAACAGGAAAAGAAGCTTTATAAGCAAATATATCGTCCAAAAAAAAAGGAAAACATGTATTAACGCATCGGTACAAAATCGTTTCGGGTTACATTTTGATTAGGGAAATGGTGAGAAATTAATGATATCTTCTTCATTTTTACCACCATTCTCTGTCATCATCTTAAAGAATCGCATAGTGTTATATAAATAATATGAAACATTAATTTTTTTATCAACATCTATATTAAAAAAATAAGCTTATACTATAAATACAGATAACATAGGTTTGCAAGCAATCTTTTTTAATAAAAAATCACTTAACTTATATCTAACTAAAGAAAACATAATGTAACAATATTTTACTGTTAAAGCAAGTCTTACCTTAACTAAGTAATCTTACTTAGGGAGTGTTCCCTGATTCAATACTATTGCAATACTATTAACTATTATTGCACTGTTGAATATCAAACTATTGAACTACTATAAGCTTACACTAAAGGTTATACCATAGATTATTTATTTAGGTACTCCCTTAGGGGAGTATGCTTAATCTATGGTCATACCTTTGACTATTGATACAACTAGACATTCCATCCCCATGTTGAATTTGTAGCCAGATTTTTACCAAAACCGTCGTAGTTGATTTGTTCCACCTACAGATTGTGCTGATATAAGTTACTGATTTCTAGTGAATACTCAATATTTTTTACAAAACTAATGGAATTACTTATTGTGAGTTATACCAACTGTTTTGGCCCATCAACTTGACCAGCAACAAAAAATAAGGTAGAAAATAGAGTTACTATCGCATTCTGTGACTGGCTCACACAACTACGTTCTTTTTTTTAACAAGGATTTGCTACAGGTGTTCCATATAAATAGGACGTCTACTTCAGTATCCAATAGGCAATGGTTATACTCAACTATAACTAAGCTAAGGAAACATACAAAATAAAACAACTCAACCGTAATTTAAATTATAAAAACTCCTTTTAATGAACATCTAAATGGCGCACTGCTGTTATAAGTGGTTCATTGTAAATTAACAGGTGATAAACAGCTGATACTGGACACTGGTAATTATCGAGGCTAATGTCCACAGCTTCACACAACAGCTGGGCATCATGCCAACATTTCTCGACATTTATTTGCTGGTTAATGTTAAAGGATTAACATAAAAAAAGGATTGAGGTTTAAATGTCGAAAAAGGATTTAACAATATATCAACGACCCGAGACAAAACAATCGAATAGTTTCGAGTATCCGATATGACTGTGATCGATAGCCAGGCGTTGGATGTTTATAAATCACTGGTTGTTATCGCATTCTTCACCATTCGATCAGCCGCTATTGTTTTACCTTTTATATTTCCGACAAAGCTTGATTTGTTTGTTTTGAATTGTGTTTTGTTTTTGCTTTTACAATTCGTGTAACATATTAAAATTTAAGTATTCAGTTTCAGCCATTTATTTGTAATAAAATGAGATTTTTTCATTATGTTGATGTATTTGGTAAATACACGTTAGGGTACGTGTATTTATCAAATAAATCAACATAATGAGAAAAACTCATAAAAATGTCTAGTCTATGAAACTGGAGATACGTGTCCGTTGGTATGTAAAATAAATGAATTAATAAATACTCAATATAAATAGACTTACCAATTTCCCATTGAATCTTTTGACGTATAATACAAAAGTATGTGGATTTTCAAACATTTAAATACCTGTAGGTTTGAATTCTGCTGATATAAGAAATCACGCAAATTACCTAATAATACTTCAATAAATATTATCTCGGCTAATCCCGTACCTCGTTTTTGCTAAGAAATAGTCCAGAAAATATTTAAGTATTACATTTAAAAGTGTATGAATAGTACCAGATCTACTTCAGAATCTATAATTCTCTGATGGAAGGATTTACAGAATAATTTCCAATAAAGAATCTATTTTTTCTTATATTACACTTTGTCAAGAACTATGTGTGATTACTTCACATTATCTTCTCACACATTTTAAGTAATTTTTAAACCCGTTTAAATTCCCAAAGAAGACATTTTGGATAGATTCGACGATGTATAACGGTAATATAGATTCGTTCTGACAATTTAATCTTTCAAACTATCCGTCTACGATACCTAGACAAGTTAACCACACACGAAACTCCCCATAGCCTCACACGGTCGTGAGTAGTTTCGGTCACGAACTGAGTAAGATAACCTTGCCGTAATCCTATCACATGGACCCTACTATAATAGCCGGGATCCGACCTAATTTGTGGATCAGGCTTCTACATTAATGTGGATTAGCAATTAACTATGATAATGTTATTAGAGGTAATGTTTATGGTTTGTTTGAATCATTTAACTGAATATTATTCGTAAAGTGTAGAACGTGTTTTGTGGTAACTCTATTACTGGTTAGTTAGTCATACAATGGCCACTTAGGTTTATTATCGTATTCTAAAAAATATTTCTTCAGTGAGATTCAGTTTAAGCTTCTGTACAGATCCTGTTCAAATACATAAATTCATACTAAGAGATTAATGGTATCAATCCGTATACTGTACTATTATTTAATAAAATTGATCATTATTACTAAGAGACGTTAAGATACCTTTTAAGATAGTACAGTTATTTACCTTAAGCACTGAAAACATCACAACTTTATGTCAAAAGATAGGGAGCGAGTTGGTATAATAGTAAATCACGGTTCTTCGATGCCCGAGGTCTGGGGTTCAGACCCTGCCGATCGCCAATTGATTTTATCCATTTGATAATGCCACGACCCTTTAGGACTAACCAGTTGTAATTTTGTGTAAAACAGGAAAATGTGTAAAACTAGAGCCTGGTATCCTAGGATATAAATTGTAAAAATAGGCTATAATCTTTTACTAAAATAAATAATCTACATTTAAAATAATAAAATATAAATAAATAAAGGGACCTAAAATATTAAACAGAAAATTGAAACTTGTTCTTAGCCAACCCCACGTATCAAAGTGATTTCAAACTACACTAACTAGTTAGAATGAATCTTCTAAGTGCTAAAGTTAGGCAGAACTTTATAGTATCAAACATTGAAACTGCTGTGGCATTGTTGTCTGAAATTGAAGTAGCTCGTTTAACTAATTTGGTGAAGGATTTTATTTTGCCTTTGAGAGATTTATTGTAAAAATTAAGTATCCTAGTTAAATTGTTTATAGAGTTGTTAATTATAATGATATATGACTGAGGATGCCTCTTTAAAGTGAATACAACGTTTGGCATCAATAACAAACTTGTGATTCATTTTATGCCGATAACCACTATGGATTCTAAATTTAAGCTGTTTCGTTAAATTAAACACTTCACATCAACTGTACTTTCATGGGGAAAATGTAATAAGTCACCCTTCAGGTTATATACAAGTTGAGTGTTTCCAAATTCCAATTTCCAAATGAAAACTAAATCCAAATCCCAATTTTCAAAGCGAGGATTACATTTTACTGTCACTTACATTACTGGCGCAGGGAGTTACATACCAATTACATTACTGGATTGAGCCATCCGTTGAATTGTAATTGAAGCCTGAGTTTACGGTAAGGTACATCTATTTTTTTTATATCGGTAAATGTTATTAGTTTTACCTATTGTACCCGGGGTATAAACGTGAGATGGGCTACATAGTATGTAGCGTAATTGGCATATAATTTTCCTTATTATATAATTTTGTCATCCTTGGATTGGTACCTTTTATTTACAAACCCCCCCCCCTCAATGTTACTATTACTAGTCTCACTATTATGTTATAGTTATGTGCAACTGTAGTTTCGTATTAATTTTTAATAGTGTATGACTACGATACTGTTTCGTGAATGGTTTATGGTTTTCCAGCTTCGGCTTGGTTTGCATTCTATTCTTGTATGATAAATATTATACTTTATATATGTTTAACTTTGTAACGGGTCACACATTACTTGTAAATGTGACCAGTTTAAAGTTCTCGACAATTATTATGGTTGTATACTGTTTTGTGATATGGGAAATACATTTATTTTTTCATTATTTATTTATTCATATATTTTCCTACATAAAACGCGATCAACTTTCAGACTCCGAAACGTTATGAACAATTTTTTCCCCTATCGTGGTGGATATGTCCGCAATAATATCTTAGTGATTTAAAAAAAAAAATACAATTTTGTTTCTTGACTACTTATTTATTTCAAGTGAAATAACATAAAGTTAAAACAGATGTATATACAATCAGCATTATTGAATTTTTAGTTGCTCTAATGATATTTTAACAACATTAGAAATTACAAAAAAAACTTGAAATATTTTCAATGTCATCCATCTGTTTCCAAACTCGGTTTTTTTATACGGATAACTTAGAAATATTTCAAAATACTAAGAATTTTTGCGTTTATACACAAATGTATTCATGAAAAACATTAAGTGTCGATACCATCTGTACGTTGACTCAATGGCCGCTACATATTCACGGTAACACTTTAAAGAAATCGACCATGAAGAACACTTAAAATTTACGAGGCTTCTTTTTTGGTCATTTCAGTATTTATGGAAACCTTCCTAAAGTATTTACGAGCCGAGGATTGTACCGTCCACCAAAACGTATTATTTTTATATTGCGAATTCAAATCTAAACGATAATTAACTATGGAAGTCGACAATTTAATCGTAAAACCTAATTTGAATGCAAGTTTAAAATTTTTGACGTGTCCAACAAAACATCGGTAAACTATTACATATTCAATAAAATAAACAATAAAATTTAATAATATTGCAAGAATTGATGAACGCTATTCTTAAATTATAAACGAATAAATAAACAAGGAATCTAAAACTGTAACCCAATCTAAACATATCCAGACAAAAGTTATTCAAATAAATTTAATAATTATAAGATTTTGATTAGATTTTTTAAGTTTCCGTTGTAGTTACTCATTGTTAATTCCATGCAATTAATTAAATATTGGGCGCAGATACAACAAAGAATATGTAAAAAAAAATAAATGAAATCAATGGTGATTAAGAGTTATAGTTTATAATACTGTATCATCATCATGGGTCCAAAGGACATGTATTTGTTTCTGACTAAAGGGATCAAAGATAATTTCAATTGATGAAACAAGTTGTAAAAGCGAAGGCGAGTTGACATACTAAACTTGTTAGGGAAGTTAAATAGAATTTGTTTGAAGTCACAAGCATCGTTTGCTTTCAACAGTTCTCTTACATTGAAAATGTGTATAATTCGGCTAACAGTTTCAAAGTGAAATAAAACAGAATTCGAATAGCAAGTATAAATAACTCCATACTATCTATGACTCATGACAAAAAAATAATAAAAAAACAATCTAAGGAAACTTACTTTACATAACTTTATAGTTAATCATCAAGTTGATTAGTAACTCTTTAAATTTTCATTAATATAAATTATTTTATATAATTACTCTCACACATAGTCAATTGCCAATTAAAAGAACAGGAAACACTAACCTAATATGTTTTTATTACTTTTTTATTCGTATATAATCGTTAATTTAGTGACTTTATACGAGCATCGTAAAGAGGTTTAAGCTTGTTTAACTATTCTTAGAATGTAAATTTACTGTAGCATAACATTCATTTACGGCAACAGTCATTAAAAACTATACATATTTCATTAAAATTAGTAAAATTACCACGATTAATAGTTTTTTTTAACAGTTTAATAAACCATAATCAACCTTAGTTGACAAATAAAGGCTTTTAACACCGCAAGTAGTGGATTTCAAGTAGATACCGACTATTAGCCTCTCCTCTGTTTACATTAGCCATATGATAACACCACGGGAATGTAGGATTAATGGTGTAAGATAAGAACTCAATGATAAACGTGAAATGTTGACCAGTAACACGCAAGGAAGGTAATTGGTACAGCTCCGGAATAGTAACATTGTTGCTACTTACTTTACACTACTAAACTGAAGTTTTACAAAAGTCTAAAGCAAATTATAAAATATTTGCATTCAAAAAAAATCTTGAATGGGATATATATCAGCATTATTTTATTTGTCAGCGCATAAGCTACGAACAAGTGTTTATCTGTTTTTAAATTTATGCTTTTATTCAGTTAGTATCAACGTTTTTGGTGTTTTGGCAAATTATATTTTAATATCTTATGAAATATCTCCGAAAAAGTTTAGCTGGTGCGGATTCGAACAAATACAATTGATGAACTACAGTTTATAAATGCAAGGTTGCATTCATTTCCATTCTATCTTAACTTATTTTAGATTTTTTTATGACAGAACATTACATTTAATTGTTTGTTGTTATTTACAACATATATTGTTTTCTGAACGAAGCATTTCCATTTATTAGTTCTAAAATGACAGTGATGCAAAACGTAACAAACAGAAATTTGCAAGTCTATTAGGGACATGAGCATTTTTGTCAACAGACTAGTTGAAACCTAACCAATGTACCACAGATCTTTTCATTAAAACTGTAATTTTATTTTATTATTTTTTGTATTTTCATTTATATTTCCTATGCCAACCTAAAAGGAATACTGAAATGATAACAAATAAATCTCTCACAATATAAATATCATGAAATGTTTAACTCTCTGCGTGTTATCAATACTACTAATAAATATAGAAATAATATAAATTAACAATTTAATACTATTATTCTACGTGAATACTAAGAAAGTGTAATATTACTCTCTTACTTACTCGTATGACACTTTGTACTTCAAGTGTTACTCAGATTATGACTAAGATAAGAAATCACCACTTAATACACAATAGTGTCGAGGTAAATACTTATAATATCCAATTACATGCTTTTGAACACGTTTTTTTTTAATTTTCTCACTACACGAATATCTTATAGATTATTCAGACCGACGCCAATGTAAGAATACGTTTCTTTAGAAAGTAATCTTGAAATCCACCACTTGAAGCCCTAGCTAACTAATTCCAAAACTTAAATTGAACAAGAAATCTAAAAACTTTCAACTGAATCTCTTTCTTTATCATTGGGCATTTTAAGTAATTCTGATAGCCTTTTTTTATATAATGCTCAGGAACTTTCTCTTACATTATTCTGAGTAAAATGGAGTAAGCTGTAATAGGTTTAAGGATACAAATTATTTTCAAATACAGAAATCATGAATATGTCCTATAAGGAAGCAATGATAATATTTTTTTATTTAACATACAGTAATCCTAGCCTGAAAACATAATTATTTTATAACATTTAAAAAAATTAATTGTCAAAAAAATTTATTTTGATCATAAGTGTTAGTTATTTACGTTAGCACAGCAATATAGTTGTCAGTTTAATTGTTTATTTTAATTTCTCTTTTTTTTTATTTTAGTATATATTGGCTTTTTGTATTCAATACTCACAATTAATTCAATTATGAGCGGTAAAATGTAAAATTATTTTTCATGGATTGTTGTTCTTAGATGATCCATTGTGTTTTAAGATAAAAGTTGGTTCTGAAACTTTTATCATTAGCATGCTATGTCTCCATAACTACGAAATAGAATACTCTCGAATTTGTATATTTCAGATCCCTAACACGTCTTATTGAGAAATAATATGTACATTAAATATAAGGGATACCATCTCATAAATGAATCTTAGGAAGTATTTTAGTATCTTGAATAAATAACCCTGGCTGATTCGATATAATAATTGATCCTGAAATCCTAAAAAAAAATAAAAAAGTGAAATGGATCGAATAAAATATTTGAAGCTGCAATCGATTTCTTATTATAAAACTCATTTTCCAGCATAATATTTGTCCAATTTGCAGGAGGTTAACCCATCGTCCATAGTTTCAATATTAGAAATGGAAAGATGCATTGATAAGGCTTATTGAGTGCTGACGGCAAACATTATTAGACTCTTTTATCTAGTCACGCCAATAGGTGGGACCTCGCCAAACTGTTAAGTGTTAGAGTAAGTGTGAAAGACACGCTAGCGTTATCTCTATAGGGATTTATTATTTTAACCCTGCCCAAAATTTAAATTGTTTTATAATTAACATTGAATTGGTTGTCAATACAAATAATGGATTTTGAAATAGAAATAACCTGTATGTTTCATAGTTAGTCTAGTTCATTGTGTTTCATTTACTTACTTGTCTTGACATAAGACACCTGACACCATTTACTGTTAATAAAATAGTTACTTAATTTCACAATTTTTTTCTTTCAATAAATTCATAGCTATTGTACATCTTCATGAAAATAGACTTGAATAGAATTGAACTGTTTTGTAATCATTCATCGAAAGGAAAGTATTAATAAATATGCTATAATTCAATTCTTTAAGTATTGATTTAAAAATTAAATATTTATGATATCATATTTATATGTATTGTTTTTCATGAATTTATTATTGTTTATGCTTGTTTTCCATTATCTCTGTTAGTAAGTTTTTTTTTTTATATTGGTTATTTTTTCTATCTGTACATACAATGTAAATTGGTGTTTGCTGTTGGTGAACAATAAATAAATAAGGAAATAAATCATCGTCTGGAAAAGAACTTAGGTTTAGACATGCGTTTATCAACAATCTATTAAATATCATAAAACGCTTGGCTGATAAAATGTAAAATAATTTTTCAACAGAGTTGTCAAGCGGCGGGTCTTATCTTACTGCAATAAAACATTGTAACGACCCTAGCACTTAATGCTTAAACTGAGTGTTTTTGTAAAGAAAAATAACTATTTATTAATAAATCTAAAACTACACGTTCAAACATCATGAATATAATATAGACCTAGATTTGTTGTAATTCGAAACCAAACACCGTATATAAGTTGCATACAATTATTACTGCCACAAAAATATTGTATAAACCCTAATTTTACGGGTTTTGTAAATTTCTAATCATCTGGGATACTAACTGAGATACTACTGATCATAAGTGTTTTGTAAAACAATTATAAAACGCCAACCCTCTTACATGAATAAGTTTACTGCCAACTTCAGTGTTCATCTATAACGTTCTTAAACCTATTGTATTTTTACAGGTAAGAGGGTCTGAAGTGTAATCAAGCATGTAAGTAATAATCAAGTATTTTAGGGTACTTTGCTAGACTAAGTGATTAAACTTTTATTTAATACTTTTCCTTTTAGAAGATTTTAAACAGATTGGTGATAGAGTCGTTGATTATAACACTCTATCAAACTTTGAACAATGGTTATCATATATTGGCACTATATATTGTTATTAATACAGAAAAAAAACTTGAGGAATGTTTTTCTTTTCGAAAGCAAGACGCGCTATGTTGCGAACAAATACCGTGGACACTAATTTGAAAATATAAAGTATTTAAAGAAAAATTATACGTAAAATACGTAATTGTAGATTAAAGGACCCTTTTTAGTTTGGACCACTAAGGGATGATAACGCATTCTACAAAATATTCCACATGTGTGTTTTCACCTCGACATGATTATTGACATTTGTTGCGACATTTTACTCTGACATTTGCCAAAGTACATTGTGTAATGAGCTATTTCTTACCAACCTTACAGAGGGTCATGCTATTGTTGCTGGTGAATCAGACTACTTATTTTTATTTTATAAAGAAAACCGCAATTCCCTCCCCTCATACTTCTCTCCATGACCTCTGGTATAGCCTGGATATTATTCAACATCGCATGTGATCTTGTAGATATCAGGAAGCCATTAAGGAGAGGTTAAACTACCATAGCGATGATATCAGGCCCGCCTGGTGATGTACTGTGCAAACTCGCTCATAAACCCTCTAAACCCTACGTGTGATTCTACTACTGCCCATTGTATTTATGAGAGTTCCTAAAACCAATCGTACCACCTTCTCGTACGTTGATTCCCTACTTTTAGGATATATCTTATTTTTGTATAGTCTGTACCACTTTACAGAAATAGAATTTTTCATAGTAATACAATAGAAATTTATGCCACACATATATGATTTATATCTGTATTGTAAAACTACTCTGGCAATTTAATAACAACTGTACAAAAATCGTAATCAAAAGACTATACTAGTTATTTTTTATATTAATGTATCAAGGATAAAAAACAAGATGTAAATAAACGAATAAAAAAGAGTCTTGGTAAAAACAATTAATAGCCTAAATAACAAATTGTTTAAAACATGATACTTCATAAATTTAAACTTTTGATAGACGAACATTAGGTTACCGGTTCAACTTAATCTGAATAGCCGCTATATTTTAACGGCAACGCTTTAAAGAAGAAATCGACCGTGAAGGACTCTTTTAAAATTTACGAGACTGTCCGGTTTTTAGTCCCTCGAGAATATATTGCAGCCTTTGATACAGTACAGGTCCTATAGCCTGCGGATAAGTTAGTTTACAAAAAGTGTAATGCACTTTCACTTCCAAATTATATTTGTTTATGTTAAAAGACGTCAACACATATACAATGCCTTACTTTAATACTTGAACAATCGTTCTTATTATAGTTTATAAATAGGATTTGTATTTAAAAAATAATATTCAACATAAATTATATTGTGAGGATGTAAATACACTTCAAATCGTAATATACAGGGTGAGTTTTAATTGTCCCCCCCTTAATTTTTTTCTACATTTTTTCAAATATCAATCCCAGACCACTTCCAAACATTGTTGGGTAGTAAGTACTTCATTTTGACAAGGTGGTCATTTCCAGCCGCCATCTTGGATCCACCATATTGGATGCAAAGATTTTTTTTCTAAAGTAAATGTGGGGTTGTGACCCATTATTTCGAACTAGATTTTTACCCTGATTACAATGCCGCAAACCGTTTTTAAAAATCTCGATTCATTCTAAAGTTATGAGGGCTTTTTAAAACTTTATTTTTAGCCCATTTTAACATTGTGCATTTACAAACTAAGACCATAATCTCAAAATAGTGCCAGATAAAGATAAGTATACACTACCAGTAATTATCGACATATTTTCACTTGGTTATGACTGATGTATTTTTTCGGCCGCCATCTTGGATCCGCCATTTTGAAATGTGATAAATTATTTTAAATATGAAGGGGGTGTTGTGACCCATCATTTCGAACTACTTTCTTAAGCTTAACTCAATGCCGCAATCCATTTTTTGTTATCAAGTTTTATTTATGAAATATTGCAATTATTTTGTAAAAAATGTCAATATTTAAAAATCAAAAAATGAAAATGAAAAACGGATCATGTAATTAAGTTCAGCTTAAAAAAGTAGTTAGAAATGATGGGTCACAACACCCTCTTCATATTTAAAATAATTTATCACATTTCAAAATGGCGGATCCAAGATGGCGGCCGAAAAAAATACATCAGTCATAACCAAGTGAAAATATGTCGATAATTACTGGTAGTGTATACTTATCTTTATCTGGCACTATTTTGAGATTATGGTCTTAGTTTGTAAATGCACAATGTTAAAATGGGCTAAAAATAAAGTTTTAAAAACCCCTCATAACTTTAGAATGAATCAAGATTTATAAAAACAGTTTGCGGCATTGTAATCAGGGTAAAAATCTAGTTCGAAATAATGGGTCACAACCCCACCTTTACATGTGAAAAAAAAAATTTTGCATCCAATATGGCGGATCCAAGATGGCGGCCAGAAATGACCACCTTGTCAAAATGAAGTACTTACTACCCAACAATGTTTGGAAGTGGTCTGAAATTGATATTTGAAAAAATGTAGAAAAAAGTTGGGGGGGGGGACAATTAAAACTCACCCTGTATATTTAATACATTAGTTATGACAACTAGTTATTAAAAATGATAAAATTTAAAAAAGTTATTTTATTTTGGTATTAACAACCATGGATCGATAAACGTGAGCTTTAAAGACTTAGGCTCAGCTTAGGCCCCAATTAAATATACTATTTTTTATTAGAGATTTCTATATACTATTCGTGTAGGCCCTACATAGCTGTAAATTCTTTCCCACATAAATATGCTCAATTTTTATCAATTAAAAACTAAAGGATTTTTCAAATCCTTTAATAATGTTATTGTATTGTAATCATAGTATTTTTATTTTAAATAACTTAATTTAAATTTGCCTAAGGAATTCATGATACTTTAAAATGAGGAAATAAGTCCTAAATGCAAACAGGACATATTAAACTCGTTAGCTAAGTCAAATAGAATTTGTTTGTTTGAAGTTACAAGCATCCTTTGCTCTAAACGGTTCTCTTTGAAGTTTAATAAGTATAATTATTCTTTACAAACAAGTTAAGTTATATTCGTAATTAAATTTTAGTGCTTCATTTTATTTAAAATAAGTATGTATAAATTGATAAAATAATTCTTGCTGTTAATGTTTCGATTCTGCATAAACCATACGAGTCTGTTCTGTGTACGAGTTGTTTAAATGTTTAGGATAAGGTCAAACATAACAGACAATATTTTATTAAAATATGTATTTCATTTTCAAATGGTTGCGTATAAAAGGAATCATGGTTGTTTGAAATTGTTTTAAAAAACCGGTACAATCCATGCAACATTTTAAAACAAGATAATTCAACCTTTTATATTAAGACTTAAAATGTATTATTTTTAGTAAAACAGGTTGATATCTTCAAATTATAAATTTGTTGTAAACAGTTTTTAATAATTTTTCAATGGGGCTTAGTTAATATAATAGCATTAAAAAAATTATGATAGAAAACTACGTAAAGGGAAGTGTTTATTATTATTATTTCTTATTGTAATGTAATGAACGATATAAGTTGGTCTATCTGAGTTTAAAACGTGTTCATATAAATCACAAAGTTGAAGTTATTTCTAGGTAAAAGAACTTAACGTTAACAAGATGTAAATGTTCAAAGTCTGCACAAATATCTTACTTTAACCAGAAACCTTTGCAGAATCCAATCTATTACTGGTCGTCTTTACAAAAAATAATTTTATGCCGGAGACTATTAGTGAGCATGTTATCCCACTAAGGAGCGGATTTCAACTAGCAAACAACTATTAGCCTCTCCGCTGTTTACATTAGCCATATGATAACACCACGGGAATGTAGGATTAATGGTGTAAGATAAGAACACAATGATAAACGTGAAATGTTGACCAGTAACACGCGAGGAAGGTAATTAGTACAGCTCTGGAATAGTGACATTGCTACTACTTACTTTACACTACTAAACTAAGAATTACAACATTTTACAACAAAAATTTCGAAATCCTTGGTTCGTTAGGACATCATAGTGATCTAACGTTCTGCATATTTCCAATTATTGTTTTTGTAGTTCTCATATTGATAGAGAATAATATGGACAAAGTTCTTTTTGTCTGTAATAAATGGAAAGAACGGACGGAATAGTTTTTCTTCGTCAATTTATATGACCATAAATACATCTGTAATCACAGTAGAATAGCGTGCTCTCTAATCAAATTAGTGGTGCTACTCCAGCATTTACTTGGTTTTAACAGGGCATGTTTTAATATAGAGATGAGAATACGTATTATAGGAATATACGAGTGTTTATCGTGAAAAATGAATTAACAGTTATAAAATACTTTTGAAGGAACCTCATGTAGGATAATAAACAATGTTCAGTCAATCGAATGATTTTATTTAATTATTGTTTCCCCTGGACAAAACAACATACTACGCCATTAAGATTACATTTTTGTTTATAAGTTTTAATACGTGTTAACTTAGACTTTTCTCTATGCCATAGATATATATTGTTTTGTTGTCCTTTAACCAGAAAATCATAAAACTATAATTATATACAAAAATTAAAATTAAAATCACAAAAGTATGCAAACATTATACAATTTACCAAATTAGCTTTACGTTCGTGAAAACAAATACTTCCGTTTAAATTACTTTCACGTAACAATCTAAAGTTCTGTCTATAACGCCGAGACTTAAATCTACTGTTACAACGATGGGATTCGTCGTGTTTTATTTTATCAATTTAACTTTTTAAACGAATTCGTAATATTGAATCGAGTTTAACGTTTCCCTGAAGTTAAATGGGACAACACTGTTAGCTCCGAATTGCCAAATAATAACAAAGTCCATGGATTGCTTGATAGTAGTTGCTCAAACCTTTTATTAAATGGAACATATTTCGTGCTTTAAACAGTCTAAGCAATCAAAACCAATGGAGTATGTATACGTTGAGTTCCATGTGCATTCTTACCAATTTTGAACTAAAAAAAATAAACATCTTACTTATGTAAGTCTACTGATTTTAGTTTTAAAATTTAATTATTTTGCTTATAATAATGATAAAATGACAAAAATTAATGTTTGAATTATTTTCTTAATTTATATTTTCTTACTTTATAAATTTTGCTTTACTTAAGTATAATACTGCATTCTACAAAATATTAACATACCCCCTTTAACAAGTTTTTACCTTTATCAAGCAATCGCAAAGTACTTTGTGTGATTGCATAAGATACATGTAGAATAGGATTCTCGAAAAACCCAACTTAAGAGTAGTTTTCTACGATCTTATTAAGCAACATAACTTTTTAAAACTTGTTCAAAAATATTTATGAACATCAAAGAGTGAAATGGCTTTTATTTAGTCAACTTAACACAATGTATTTGTAGTTGCTCTTTGTGTTATGATGTAGCACATGAAATCTCATTGCTTGCATGGCTTGCAAGTACCTTGTAACGTAAAGCTATTCAATTTTACACAATCTCTCTTGCGTTTTAGGTAGTTATTTGGTATAACAGCCATGTAATGGGAAGTTAATTTTAGATTAAACTTGGACAGCAAAAACACGCAAGTCGTGGTAAATCTTAGGTTATCGGATTATTATTATCACTCAACATTACAGAGCTTACGTATTACAGCAGGAAACGTTTTAGATATTGCTAAATTAAATGGCCAATAATAATATTTGGGCCTCCCTAAAACTTATTTTATTGTTATTATAATCAGCGAGCACATAATAATAATAATAAATAATACATTTGGACCTAGTTGTTAATTGTTTCTAAATTCATTAACCAGTGGTATTATTTTGAATTAAGAATGAAAGTGAGTGCAAAAAATATTGGAAACAGTTTCCTGGTATAGGATTCCACCACAGAACATTGAATAAATTAATAAACAGCCATGTTTTGATGTTTTACCATAAGAATATTCACGGGATTTTCATAGGATATATTTTCATAGGATTTTCAGGGGATATATGTTCATAGGATAGGTCTTTTCCCGAGCTTATTCTAGTCTATTTAGAGGAATAACTATTTTTAGCTTTTTACAGTGTCTTAATTAACAAACACCTTTTAGTAAAGTTAACTCTTACTTTCGTTCTAAATTGCATTAAGAATTTCTTTTTAAATTTGCCATATGAGTAAAATGGAAGACTAATTTAGACCAGGGAAAATGAGGAATAGTTAGATTCAACCTCATAAGATATTTGAGATAATATTGAGGGAAACATGCAACAACGAATGTAAGTAGTAAATAAGATTTCTTAAAAACATTACAATCTTAATACACAAAATTTTTCTATTAGAATACCTTTGTCTGAATGGCTTTAATAAAGGGTGGAAAACGGGAAAACCGTCTTAATACTTTTGAAAGACCAAGTATTTGGGTTGTAAGAAACATTTGAATATTTAAGACCTCTCTTTTACTTCTCCATAAAAAAGTGTTATTCTTCTAATTAATGTTTCACGTACTTTTAATTGTTGAATAAGATATATTTAGAAAGTATAACTATTAATAAAATAATAGTTTTTAGTGTACAGATTTGAAATTTATTTAAGCTACTCGCAATTATGTAACATGCAGACACTGTATTATACACTTCAGTAAAATGTTATGCCTTAAGCAATCCTTCTAGTAAAATATTAAATTTTACACCTGGAGAAGAATTAATTAAGTTAAACTATGTTATTTATTATTTACAATTCGATGAATGAACATATTTGACTAGTATTTGTAACAGGGAAGTACATTCATTGTCACAAAATGTAGGTGAACATAAATTTGCAAGTCTATGAGGGACGAGAATATTTTGCCCGGACATCAGATAATCCTATGCAGCTAAAACGGATAATGACTGCTACTCTATTATAAAGGGTGTTTCCAAATTGTCTGGACATATTTTGTGGATTTGTTCATGGGGGTAAGACAAACGTAAAATGCCATTTATAAGTTTGGTCTGAAATGCCAAGATTACCGTCTGTAGGTATTTTTGTGATTATTAACCATTATTTTATATCTTAGCCAGTTTTCAAGATATAAATTTCAAAGTTCGTATAAATGTGTAGTTTAGAAGGTAAAAAGAGATTTAAAAAATTCGATTCAATATCTCAAGCCGTTATAATATAACAGCCATTTAACGTTAAAATCATATTACCAAATTTTATGATTTTAGAATTTTCTTAGTGTTAAGAATTTTTTTTTATGATCATGTTTGTCGAAAGCAAATGACAAACAACCGAGTTATCAGTTTTTCCTACATTCGGTTACACAATTTAATAGGACTAACCACGGAATACCATACTGCTCTTAAGTTAGGTTTATTATTAAATTGTGAAACCGAATGTAGAAAAACTTAACTCGGTCGTTTGCCTTACGATTTAACAAAATTATAAAAAAAAAGAAAAAATCAAAAACAGACCGATTGACAGAAATTTATGCATTTTAGACCCTGCCGTACTTATATGGAATTTTATGTTTGTCTTTGCCCAAGGAACGAGTCTACAAAATATGTCAAGAGAATTTGGAAACACATTTTATATATTTATAGATTTATTTTTGGTAATATATATTTTTTTTAGAAAACTCTTGTTTTAATAATATGTTATTTATGTTAAACAATTTTTTTTACTAACACCATCCTTTTATATGAGATTTCTTATAAATAGGCTGCACTTGTTTGTAAATACAGTATTTATTGATTATTTGAAACTATTTAAAAGTAATGTGTACGAATTAAATATCACTAAATATTAATCGAATTTATGAAATTTAAATACCAACTGTATAGGGTTACTTTAAAACATAGTTTTTTTTACATTAACAAACAGTAATATCAATGTAACTGATCATTTGTGTACTAGTTATTGGAAATCTTCTATATTTCTTTTTTTCAAATTTAAGCGTAGTTCCAGGATGCGTAGTAATTTCAATAGTTTTTTTAGTTGATTGTAAAACAAACTCTACACAAACCTTGAACTATGTTTTTCATATGGATAATTAGCATTTTTATTAAAGCTGTAATCCTGAAGACAATTACACTACTATTTCCATTGAGTCTTTGATTGCTTCCGTTTAATGCATTTAATTGCATGTATTTGTAAAGTTGGAAACAACCGTTGGACAATGTAACTAAAGTGAAATAGGAAAGAGGTGTGTAAATCGAGTTTATTTGTCCAAAACTAATGGTGTTCAGTCCGAACAAAGCTTTGTTAAACTGGAAAACGATTCTACAAACTCACTTGTGTTTATTTGTTAAACTGTTTCGGTATTTAATTGCCAAATAGTTATTCAACTTTGATCGTAAATTGTAGAGTTATTCTTAAGCTCATTTGTATGTTATACATGCTTTTTATATATTAATTTTAAGTTTAAAATTGCTGTCTTACGTAGGTTTAATGTATTTCAAATATACTTGATGTACTGTTATTTAAATGATCTTAGAATTATGAGAATAAGTTATAGATAATGTTTAATTTTAACCTAAAATGAGACACAGTTTATTTTATATATAATTCTACTGGCTTAAAAAAATATTTGCTAAAAGTATAAATCGTACTTCTTTGATTGCGTTTGTGCATTATTTACTTTCCATAGTTGTGGTATAAAATTATCAGTTTGAGAATATATAAAATGAGTTGTTGAATTAGCAGTTAAAGATAACAGTTGACCGTTGTGTTGTTATTTACCTTTGGCATTTGATTAATCGTCGTACACTGTTTTACCTGATAAAACTTAAAACCCCTATAAACAGGACTTGCCAAGTTACGGTTTATCATCGCTGTTTATAAAACAGTGTAATAGTTAAAAAAACAAATCTAATCAAAGTAAACTTAATCCAAAAAATGTTTAAAATGGAAAACATAAACGCACACTTGAAAGTGAAACAAACAATATTATTCACATTTACTTTCATTAAAAATATACAAATTTACTTAGAAATAAATTTCAAAAATATGACGAGAAATAAAACGCAAGGAGAAATAAAAAAATGGATAAAACCATTAAAATAATTAAAGAAAACTAGTCAACTAGTCTTAAAAAAACAAATATTTAATTTCAATTATGATAGAGTATTATACCGCATTTTGTTTGATTAGAGTATAAATATTATCCAAACTGGAAAAATAAACAAATTGTGGAATTGCATTAGTCAGAGGATTTTTTTATTGTTGTTGTAATTTTCCTTTATATTAATTCAAACTTTGTATATACAAACAGCATCTTTAAATAGACATATCTGGAAATTAACCCGTTACTTGTGCCAAAATGTGATAGATTTTTGGAGCAGAAACTTTACTTTCCTTTGACCAAAATCCGTTAGCAGAATTGCTTTTAAAGTACAAAGGGACAGGGTAGGTTGGTCCAGGCTGTAATTTCATTCATTTATTTATTTTGATGGGTTAATAATACTTTTTTTTAATAAATGAATAAAATAACTACCCAGCATAACCCAATCCAAATTTCATTTGAAGGAGTTAGGCTTGTCTTAGGTTTTTACCTGTCCCAAATGGAGTTTAGGGGTGGTTAATTGATTGTGGCCTTAATTAATACGCAATTTTGTAATAGATTTTTTTATGCTCTTAACTTATTGTCAAGGACAATTACAACAATATTAAAAACTTAAATTTATGATCTTTTTAGTTGAAGAAAATAGGAAATGATAACCGTAACTTTATTTATATTGTTTGTATTGATACTGTATGTTTGTAGATTGTTTCAGAAAAGCACAATATTAGACCGCTAAATTTCTATAACAAAACATAAAACAGCGGACGATAAAGCTCTGATAAAATCACACCAAAAACACAATTATTCGTGAACATAATTTGTAAACACACAAATAGTCGTGTAAACACGGCTGATAAAGTTTTATGTTGTGTTCGGGCTTAACGGGGAATTAAACAATGCACATTAAAAATTATTACGCGGTTGTGACCATGTTTTACCGTTGTTAAGCCGTAATTCGGTTAATTTGTCGTCATGACGAAAATATCCCGGAACCAATCGACTTGCAAATTTGTGTTTAACCATGTCATTCCGGCTACCTCGCTTTTTGTAATAAAACATGCAGTATGTTTGCTGTGATTTATTTTTACTTACAGTTTAGTGACTTTTACTGAGCAAAGTATATTTTCATAAGTAAAAGGTTATGGTGTGTGGGAAACACATAATCCCTAATAAAGATATATATTTAAGGATTTTATATATATATAATGTATTATTTAATGTATAACATTTAGAATTTTTTTTACTTAAGCTTCCAGTTTGTGAAACTTAGTTTATAGGAGTATGTTGATTTAAAAAAGAAGAAAAACATGAAACCTCAAACATTCCTGTGTAATATATATAAATACATTTCTTTTTCATAGGCTCATCCCTAGACTACCAACTCAAATTTAGAAAAAGAAAATCATAGCCTGACTGTTCATTAAATTGTATTAAATATTTTAAAGGTGTAGTATTTCGTATAGTTTTTCATAGTATGTTTACACCGCCTAAGATTTTCGTTGTCAACAAATAATTTGAACCGATCGATAAATTTGTAATTTCTATATCAGGATTTAAATGCTTATAAGGGGTTCGTTTGCATCTCCGAAACTAATTTGAAATTCGGATTAGAATGCAAATATCCAAAACTTTATCTGCGTAATTTACTTTTAAAACGTTTTGAAAAATATGAATTACAATTATATTTGTGTATTGTTACAAAGCAAACAATAATCCAAGTGGATTTAGATACATTTTTTGCATGATGTATGTGTATGGTCAATTATAACATTAATAACTTTCACTAAAATACGTGATTTCAATTTGTGGATTTATAAATTAACGTTGTAGTTAACACAAAAACGTTTAGAGTTGTTATCACAATAAAGGAAACTATGGTACATAGTTTTTTCATAGATATTTCCGTAATCATTAATTATGATAGTAATAAAAATAATAAGACAAATTATTGATTACAAATTTACGAACTTTTTTCAATATTTTCATTATTGTATTATTACTCAGTTTTGAAGAAAATTTAAGTATTCACCAGTATAATTATTTAGAAACAGAATAAAATTTTCTTTATTTGTTTTTGTTTTATTTTTTTCCTTATTTTAAAATTAACAAAATTAAAACAAAAAACCTGTAATTATTTTATTACATCAACTCAATAAATTACTTAGATCCCCCACCCTTAAAATAATAAAATAAAACGACCATTTATTATATAGTAATTTTACACCACCCAGTAAACTTATCACAACCTCGAATGCCCTGACTTTGCCCAACTAGAGCAGTTGAGGCTAACAACATAGCTTGTCAGTTGGAGGGTAAAGTTAGGTTCCCGCCATCCCTCTAATCTCATTACTCTGTGTCCACCCCGACATGCTCCTTGCTGCTTACTCTGTGATTGACTTTAACCATGGCTTGCTGGCTCCGAGAGGGAGGGCCAACACTATTATAGAACACCGACATAGTTTCATGTTGAATCTAGCAAGTTTGTGGAACATTGGCATAGTTCCGTGTTGGATTTAATCATTAGTTTTGCTGACATAGTTCTATACAGTGTGTAAATTAAGTCTTGTAATGAATTTGTATTTTTAAACAACGGAAATAAATAGAAATATTCTGTTTGTAGCATTGATTCTTAACAAATGTTCCGCTATTTTTTACACCAAAACGATTTTCTAACCCCTCCAACAGGGTAGGGGGTGACTTTTTTATAGCAACCACTATTGAGTGACCTCTCATTTTAAAGGGCTTGTCAAAAGAAACACAATGATGCGAATCCAAGGTGAATATCACACCCCTAGCCAAAATGGGTGCTTTTTCACATAGATCAAATTTTGAAATACCCGTCATTTTGGCTAGGGATTAAATATCTACCTCGGGTTTGCGCCATTGCATTTCTTTTGTCAAACACTTAAAAATTAAGGGGTCACTCAATACGGGTTGCTATTGGAAAAAATAAGACACCCCAACCCTGTTAGGGGGGTAAAAAAATATTTTTAATGTAAAAAACGACGAAAATTTTGTTAACAGTCAACGCCTACAATCAGAATATTTCTATCTATTTCGGTTAATTTATTTCGGTTATTTGCTGAACTCTGACATAATTCCACGTTAAATTCCTGTTGTTAAGTTCCTACTGCCTGTAACACACTAGTGCAGTTACACATACACATAGTATCTCTATTAATAGATGTTTATAGTAGACATACATAGATCCGCTTTTAATTCCTATAATTTGCTGTTTATAGTAGAGCGCTGACGTAATTCCACATTGAACACGTATTATTGGTTGTTATAGTAGTACTGTACTGACATAGCTTTATATTTACGACATATCATTATTTGCTTACTGTGCTTAAGTTCGTTTGAATTCATATAACTAGCTTTTAATAGAACACTGACGTGATTCATATTTAAATATATATATAATTCCTAATATTCGTTCTGTTTGTAGAAAGCTGGCATTATTTCACATTGACTTTATATTTTAAGTTATTTGCGGTTGATTGGCGAATTCCACATAGAATTCCAGTAATTAGTTATGCCATACCAATCTTCTTTCCCCTATATTAAACCTAATGATTTTGTTTTTATTTTTTTGTCCTAGGACGCTAGGCACGAGACTGGGATTGTTTTTTACATTAATTCAGGCTAGACCTAGGGGTTGCGGCATTATCACTGTCATTATCATTGGTGATTTGACAGGATTTGAGCCCAGGACCTCTTGGACCGAAGTCCCGCGCTCTAACCACTAGACCAGCTCACTCCTCTTATGATAGACCTATACTATAAAAATACAATGAGAATTGGATATAGAACAGATAATTTGTGTAGTATTACTACTCGTATTACTAAACAAAGATATGTATTCCTTATTTAATAAATATCATGTTGGGAGAGGACGTGTCGAATATTTTTTTGCTGCTCATTTATTTTTTTTCAATTGATTATTGATTAAATATTTTAATTAATTTGTCATTATTTTATTAATAATCAATTTTACAATTACAAGTCATCTTACTTATTTTATTATTTTCAAGCGTTATCATACCTTTTGTGTTTTCAGAGGGTTTGTTTTGTTTTATTTTCTGTATTGTTTGGTTTAGTTATTTATTGTTCACATTTATTTGTAGGGTTTCGGCGAAGGTTCAGGAGACGACATCCCTCCTGATGAAATAGACGTTACACCTGAAGATCCAAATGTAAGTAATTCTATCTAAAGCTTCGTAACACTTCTAACTTATGAACTTCAATATAATAAATTGGATAAGAGGGTATTTTTCAATTCCTGTTGGATATTAAAATTGTGATAACAAGCTATTTTAGTAAATCGTATACTCCGTAAATTTCCGTCTATTATCAACTACTCACTAATTTCAGAGACGTTTCATATCAAGTTTAGAAATACCTCTGATAAGTTGTACATTTTTATCTTTACGTGTTCAGGTAAATATATTTGTTAAAGTAAAATTGCTGTCTATCTTACTATGAAACATACAACAATCTGATATTCCGATTCAAATCGTATATATGAGGATGAATTCCCAGCTTTAAAAAATCGCCAAACGAAAAAGCCCTCTGAAATTAGTAGTACTATCAATAAATTAATCCAACTTCATTTTGAAGAATATCCAACCACATTCTTTTTGTGTCGTCGAAATATCATAAAGCCTAATGCTTATGCATGCTGTTATAAAATAGAATGACAATGATTAAAACTTTCTAATATTATGTACAAACGACTCTAATTTAAAATAAAAGTAGTAATTAATGTATTTTTCTTATATAAAACCTTTATTAACTGTGGTTATATGCTTCTCGGTATAATTCTATTGCTTGATTTCATTATAAGTATTGTTGAAAATGCTATTTGATTTCTTTTAGCTTTTACAATATTCTGAGAAAGGCTTTATTTATAACAACTAAGAGATCAGTTTCATTTATTTTATAAATTGTTTTATAACAATTGACATAAATTTTTCAGTTTATAAAAAAAACGTGTATGAGTTTTTTTCACTTTAAAATGCGATCAAAAAAGAATTGCTCCAAAAATAGAGATTCCTTCTTATCTTGTAAAACCCAAGGTTCATTAAAGACTAAATGTCACAAAGCATAGTAATTGAACCGTGATTCAAAGATCAAGGATCAAGGAATTCTTTTCTTTGATTCAGAAACCGCCTCGCTTACTTTATGCCTATTATCTCTTGAGATATTTCTACAGGGAAGAAATAAAAGTGGATCTGGCATCTGGTATAATTTCTGATACTCATTTACAATGCAGTCATTACAATGTTTACGGATTAAAATGTTTTATGACAAGAAGGATTTTTTAAATTTTTAAATCAAACGTTTATAAATAATGTTTTATTATTCATAATTTTCCGAGAACAGATTTATTTGGACTTTTGATCTTTTATCTACTCATACCTTGTTAATAAACATATCGTATTTCAATACTTTAAAATTAATGTACTTATATTAATTATAACACAATCATATAATCTAATAAGTACTCCTGGTCCAATTTTACTGGTTTAATTAGCCTAAGCATTGATCACTGGGTTTTAAAGTTAATCATTTAAAATTGCCCTAATAAGGTATACTAAATACTGGTTGTAGTGCTTGCCTTTAGATCTGAATGTTGCTTAGTTGATTACAAGTGAGCCCCAAATACAGCTTTTCCTTTGGCTATCGATTAATATTTATGCTATAAAACAAAAGTAAATATTTACAAGCATGGTTATGACTGTCTCCTCAAAAGAATAACATGTATTTCAATACGAAAACAATAATAATTACAAACACAAACAACACGTACAAAATAATATTTGTGATTTTTGTTTAAGTAAACAAAAGATTTTAATAAGTCATCTATGGATTAACATTTAATGTTTTTCCAACAGGGTTTCTAACACTATAGAGGGGTGGCATTGGATGAGCATTGCACCCATTAGAGCATATGTACATAAATAAAGTGACCGCATATGGACCAGATAACTAGACTCATTAATATGCCGCCCGCCACGTATAATCTCCGCAAAGCATAATGTCATGCTAATTTATGTTATGACAAATTACTATGTTCACCATATTTGCCTTACTTTGATAAATAGTGGGATATTTACTACAGGTGTAAGACTTGATGAGCAATGTTAAATTTTCTGTAAGTTTGGTTTGTGTGATCATTTTGAGATCATCAACGTATGCAATTCATGGATGTAATATTTTATGTTAATATTTTCCAATTACAATCCCTCATTTCATCTGCAAAGCCATACAACAAAGGGGGTAACATATCGTACTTGTACAAATTGCAAATAACTTTGACAACAAAACATAGGTGTTAGACAAAAAATTATTTTGAGCAAAATAATAAATGACGTAGTCTAGTCAAATCATACCTACATGAAATGTTTATTTCCATTAAATTACTACATATCTTGGCAAGTTTTAAATAAAATGTAAAAAATAATTATATCTAAAATAGTTACGAAGAAGGAAAACTTAAGTGAATTCCTATTGAAACTTTGACCACAAAATTGCTTTGACCTAATTTGTTAAACCTAAATTTCTTGAACCAGGAGTATCTTTCTCTGTTCACAGAAAAAAGCTCTTTTAGTAAAACAATCCACTGGATAGCGTTAATAGTTAAATTGTTTGGATACGTTTGCAGTAGTTATTTTTAAATTTTTAAGTTGCATTCTTTAAGTTAAAATAATCCAAACATGTTAATAATGAATATCAATCGGGTGTGACACTAAGTGACTTTATAAAAAAAGCAATCATATAACACTTTATTAATGGCAAGAATTGGTTATTACAATTTTTCAATCTAATTTTAGTAATCTAAATTTCAAGAGTTAGATTTGATTTTTGTTACATAATTATTGTTCAAGTAAAATTAAATATTTAAGACTCATAAAATTTGAAATATTATCTTAATAAATTGTGTCGTCGTTGAAGTAAAACACTACTATTAATAGTGGTTTATTTACCTTGTATTTTTGTCACAGCTCAAAAAAGAGCTTTTTTGAGCTGTGACAAAAATACAAGGTAAATAAACCACTATTAATATTTGTCTTACCAGCTCAGGGGCAAACCACAACAATGAGTATAAAATACTACGTTTGCGAAAAAGTGTTCTAAGATGCTGCAAATATATGAATTGCACCATAAAATGTTAGAGATTAATTATAAACTATCCTTCGTGTCATTGACCAGTTATCCTAGTACTAACGACAGCTTAGATATTGTTCATGATAGTTTTAGTCCACACAATAATGACAAAAGTGTTGAAATATAAAGTTGTGGTGAACAAAATATAGTAACCATAATAAGAATTTATGTTATGCCAGTTTTATAGTTTTTTTTAGCGGACCAGGTTATTTGTTCTAAATAGATTGCCAGAGGTTATAACTAAGATAATTCCAGAGACAAACTGACAGAACGACCAAGTAACTTAGTTTGTCTCGGTCAGCGATCAAGTTGTAGACACTGACGGTTGCAGAGACAAACTGACAGAACGACCAAGTAACTTAGTTTGCCTCGGTCAGCGATCAAGTTGTAGAAACTGACGGTTGCAGAGACAAACTGACAGAACGACCAATAAGTAACTTAGTTTGCCTCGGTCAGCGATCAAGTAGTTGTTGAAACCGATGGTTGCAGAGACAAACTGACAGAACGACCAAGTAACTTAGTTTGCCTCGGTCAGCGATCAAGTTGTAGAAACTGACGGTTGAAGAGACAAACTGAACTTAGTTTGCCTCGGTCAGCGATCAAGTTGTAGAAACTGACGGTTGCAGAGACAAACTGACAGAACGACCAAGTAACTTAGTTTGCCTCGGTCAGCGATCAAGTAGTTGTTGAAACCGATGGTTGCAGAGACAAACTGACAGAACGACCAAGTAACTTAGTTTGCCTTGGTCAGCGATCAAGTTGTAGAAACTGACGGTTGCAGAGACAAACTAAACTTAGTTTGCCTCGGTCAGCGATCAAGTAGTTGTTGAAACCGATGGTTGCAGAGACAAACTGACAGAACGACCAAGTAACTTAGTTTGCCTCGGTCAGCGATCAAGTAGTTGTTGAAACCGATGGTTTTAGAGACAAACTGACAGAACGACCAAGTAACTTAGTTTGCCTCGGTCAGCGATCAAGTTGTAGAAACTGACGGTTGCAGAGACAAACTGAACTTAGTTTGCCTCGGTCAGCGATCAAGTTGTAGAAACTGACGGTTGCAGAGACAAACTGACAGAACGACCAAGTAACTTAGTTTGCCTCGGTCAGCGATCAAGTTGTAGAAACTGACGGTTGCAGAGACAAACTGAACTTAGTTTGCCTCGGTCAGCGATCAAGTTGTAGAAACTAACGGTTGCAGAGACAAACTGACAGAACGACCAAGTAACTTAGTTTGCCTCGGTCAGCGATCAAGTTGTAGAAACTGACGGTTGCAGAGACAAACTGACAGAACGACCAAGTAACTTAGTTTGCCTCGGTCAGCGATCAAGTTGTAGAAACTGACGGCGCGTTCGGGTGATATTTGACTGTTTCAGTTAAACTAACTGTCAAGAGCCTGGATCGGTCTAATATTTAAAACAGTAGGCCAATAAACTGCTGAAATGTTCACCATGGTTGATGTTAATTTATTACAAGTCCTTTTTTGCTAATTTTTCAAACTACTATACGATGTTTAAACTCTCTCTCGCTTTAGCATAAGACATAGCATAAAGCAACATGCAATTGTATGAGTATAACGTATATTACTTAGATTATTGGATCCTATAATAACATAAGTGATAAAACGTATTTACAGTAAAGTCCATTGTCACAAGCATGCAAATTTTTAATAGTTAACGTTTCGTAAATGAATCGACAACAACAGAAAAGAATGAAAAATAAATTGATCATGCGATACAGAATAACAGTTAGGAGTATTGCCCTGGTTCTCATTTATAGTTATTGTAATAAACTAACTAAATTGAAAGATTTAAACTTTGTACAGTTAAAATATTATGACGTGCACTTTAAACAAGATTTGTATAAAATACACCGCTTTTAATAGACAACTATCGGTCCAAGCCATAAACAACTATTAGGGCTAACTATTAGTTTATAATAAATTTCCAAATTAAAATTGCTTCGATCAATATTTTGTAACGTAAGTTTTATTCATAAGAGTCTTAATATATGACCAATAAAATGTATTATCTTAGTTAGGTGCTTATGATTAAAAATGGAACCCTATGCCTTATTGATATAAAAATATTTTTTTTTCGTAGGCCTACTTTTTATACATTATTTAATATAACAGTCCAGTTTAGCTTTTTTTAAACGTCCTTTCAATTTGATTTTTAAAAATCAAGTAGTTAAAAATTTTGTAAAAGAGGCAGGACACCCTCGAGCCGTTCATTAAAATAGCATAAATATTATATTTACTTCAAAATATTAAATATTATATTTTATGCTAAGCCCAACAAAAAACGATCATTTAAAAGTCGTGAAATTCTTAAATGTGTCTCAGACTTGACTTTTTTTACCGAACAACTTTTCTTTACTATTACCAACTTAAGTTTCCAAACTACGATTTAGTTTGTTAAAGCAGAAACTTGTCAGAGCATTAACATGCACTGTGGCTTTTAACGGAATATTCAGTATTTTGAGTTTGCAGCTGTTGAGAATCTTTTCGGGACAAATTAATGTTTTCAGCTTTAACTGGTGTTTTAATTGCAGTTATTTGAATGTGTTCATTTAAAGTTTATTTTTTCATCATTAACTAATAATGAACGTAAATGTAAATCTAGAAATGAAGCCAAAGGAATTAAATAGTAATTATATTTTATATCTGTTCTAGTTAACATTACTAACACGTACATCAATAATATATTTGATGCGTATCATTAGTTACGCTAGTGAAGTACTTAATCAATAATGCATGTATGATGATTTAAAATTAAAATTCTAAGTTTAGGAGATTTATAATTATTGTAATTCGCGCATGAATGCAAACTCAAGTTCATTTAATACAACATAATGTTTCTTAGGCCTAGACAATAATAGAAAATACTCCACTTTCTGAAACCCCAATATTAAGTGGAGGATATTAAATTTTGTTCAATGTTGGAGTGCTTCAAAGACTAAAGTTGTCAGCACTTAGGTGCTTTTGATCAATGAATCGTCTAATGGGCCAACTTGTGCAACATCTCTGGGAAACTATCGACGATTTCCCAATCGCAGGTAAGGATTTTAATAAAAACACTTTAATCTTCAGAAATATATGATTTAATGATTATCTTTAGCTAAATGTTTAAAGAGTTGATTCTGTACACCTATTGATTAACCTCTTATTTTCTTAAGCAGCAAATGATTCCAACAAATTTTAAATCTTCCAAAATATAAAAAGCAATATAAATATTTAATTTCTCTAAAATATAAGAGCTATTCTGTGAATGGGTTATTGTTAAACCTAAGCTTATTTAAAGTTTAAAAATCATCTTTCTTGTTCTAGGCCCTCACTTAATATTTTAAATTATACTTGTCGTATTTTTGTTTTAAGAGCGAATGAATAAATCACACTCTTGTTTAATTCCACAACGATTTTCTTTTTGTTTTCATTTAAACTGTCATGTATAACATAATTTTCAAATTTTAAAGATTACAAACTATTCATGATACGTTATTATACATGTATGCATTGGGAAAATGTTGACTGTGTCAAGATGGATCGTACGATTAAATAGAGGAATCCATTACTGTAAAATAAAATTAATTTATCTTATCCACTAAAATTGACACGAGTTATAATTATTTTAGCACAGTACAGTCACACGAAGTATTCTTATAAAACATTTAGTGGAGCCGTAGTGATCTGACTTGCAAAACGTTACATTGAATGTTCCTGAAGATAAAGAATAAGGTTCGATCTAGAAGTGTACTTTGGATAAACCAACAACCCGAACAAGGAGGTGAGCGGAATACATATGACAGCATTACTGGAGTGTGTTGGATAGCGTTACTATCTGTCTAAAAATACCGAGAAATGATTAACTAGCTAATTTCACCCCGACCAAAATCAAAATTTGAAACTAGGTTTTATTCGTTTCAATAGTTTCCGTCTGTAAGCCCGTGGTTACATACGTGAACGCAGCAAAGTGGCAATAAAAGTACGTGGGCAACAACAAACAACATTCCCCTGAGTCGCGACCTGCATTCTAAACAGCTGTTTACTTATAAACCTAAACCAGCCATAGCGTTATACATTATACGTTATGTACTGATGTCCATAAGAGACATATGCACTGTACAGAAGTGTTATTTATTTATTATTCTAAACTTTTTAAGTTTTGGTTGATTTAAATGGGTTTTAGTATGTTCATGATATAAAAATCGTAGGACAATACAGGAATGAACGGAGAAAATTAAATTAATGTATTAAAGTCAGACATAACACTAAAGCATCGCTTGTAAAATTTAACATTAAAATTGAATGACTGATGGTTTTGTTATCCTCTCTACGTTTGGATAATAAATTATTCTATATCTTAAACATAGCTTCAATGCTATTTTTGCATTCCGTTTGATATAGTCGTTGATACATAATTTCACATTTTGATGGTATTAACTTAATAAAATGCCAATAACCCTAGGTAATCAATGATCTTAACAAAACTTGTCATGTCCTTTTTGGTTCCAACTTGGTCCACACTAATTGCAGAACTAAATCAAACACAAGTTGGTGGACTGGTTGATAGTTACTGTGCCAATAATGATTAACCAATTCCATTGGAGCCACTTAAAGAATAAGGTTTAATAAAAGTGAAATTAAAGAATATATGCAATAGTGGTAAGTATGTTCTAATTTAATTATGATTATAATAACTTGGCACTCCTTCCGTTATAAAATTTATATTAGGTTATAAAATTACAACAAAATAAAACACTGATTAATTACTTCTAAAGCAAGTAAAATGCCACTTTAATAAGGATAACTTTAAAAAATATACCAGCAATGTTTAACTTAGTTTGAGTATTTTTCACAGACATTAAACTCAAAGGACTTGAAACTATAGGACTACCTCCAGGTGTATTTTCTTCAATATATTTTTATTATTATACGATTATTATTAAATCTAGGCTACCTTAGGTTGCACTATTGATTCAACTGTTATTTATAAAAGTAACGCATTAAAATTAAGTTGAAAAAATAAAATTCTTTCACTTCAAAAGACCAATCATCTAGTAGAAAATATGTTTTTTTAATGTCGATTTTATGTTTAGTAATGTATGTTTAGATCCTGCAATCAGACTACTCTACAGAATTGTTAACCTCAGTAAACTAATGTAAGGTCAGGGGATTCTCGATTTAATGGGAAATAGTTTGTACAATTACAAACCTCCCTCTGAACCCGGCCTCTGCGACCCTTAAGTACGTGGCATGACTGTAAGTTGCTCTACAGAGGTTAGGGTGCAAATTATACCATGGTCGGTACCTAAAGGGTAAAATCTAGACATGGAGAAACATTATGTAAAAGAAGCTATTAGCAGATCGCTTAGAAAATGTATTTTGGTGATAATAAAAATAAATTGTTTGCTCCTTCAGTCGAGTCAGTTAAATTATTTCATTAATTTCTACATATTTCAATGCTTAAGTTTCAACAGGTTCAATTTTCCCTAGCAGATCTTTCAAGCTCGTATGTCACCGTACCGTGTAATTTGTTATACTTCAATAAATAGCAATTACATATTATTTCTTTTAGCATGCCTCGTCTTCAATTTGCAATTTGATGGTTATAATTTGATACACAAGCTGCTGTACATTTTAAAAAGCAACATACTGATTCTTCTTTTAAAAATCCCTTTTTAAGTTTGAAATTAAACCTTTGCCATGAACATATTAAAATTACAAAATAATTAAAAACATATTTTACTGCATTGTACTCAAGGAATGCTTCGTAACCTGTAAGCTAAACTGATATTACAGAAGTAAAGATTAATTACTGGAACATTCTATCATTACAGTTAATGACACATCTGTTAAGCGGTGATGTGAATGTAACCATTTTAATGTTATACGTAAAAATGAAAATTCGACTACATGGCCCGATGTTACTCTTCGTTTTCATATTTTAAAGTGAATGCATCGATGTAGTTTTCCAAAAAAGTTCAAGGGCATTTAAAATTTAAAAAAACTTTAATTAAAAGCTTTATTTAACTTAATTGTGAAGCTGGTCTTTATTCATACGGTAGCTCATATCAACATGAACATTTAGTTGTAATAGGGGATGTTTATAAATCAAATACAATTAGACTAAGTATTTTCCTAAATAATAAATATGTTTTCAGTTCTCTCAACAACTGTATCGCATTGTTAATGATGAAGAGTAACAGTCAAGGGTTTTTAATAGTAGGATTTCAACGCTTTTAGTTTGTTATATAAGGATATATAATCAGATAAAATATCAACCATTTTACTCCGTACGCGTGAAATATTTATTTCTGGGTATATTATTAGAAAACCTACAGATATAAATACATTAATATAAATACTGGCATAATTGCCCTTACAGACCTATGAATTGTATCTTTTTTTATCCCTTCATCCTAAAAAGTCCCAATAAGTTCATCATAAAAATAATAAAAATCATCATAAAAATAATAATATTACAGAATTAACAACATATTAGTCAATTATTATTTGAAATTTTAAAATATTTTTAGGGCATGACGATGTAAAGTATGTTCCTTATGTTGATTATCATATGTTAGTATGTTTATGTTAACAAAATTATAGAAACTATTAATTATAGTGTGCAAGTAAACAAGTAATTAATTAATATTGCATCATCAGAATTACAAATATTAAAAAGATGGTTTTTATTTTGAGAAGAAAAGAAAAGAACTTTTATTTTGACAGCAGACAGCTAAGGACTCTATCACGCACAGGTCATTGTGACCCATGTGATATTTTTATTTTTTTTTGTATTTATTGCTGCAAAACAGTGTGTAATAAATAAAGAATTTTCTCCCTCTCTCTAATCATAATAACCTTGGTTTTAAATGATATTATGAAACGCTTTCTGCCATTTGTAAAATATAAATTCAAACTTTTTAATCAAGCAATATTTTAAAATAGCAAAAACACACTTTCAAGTTTCGAAGTGTTAACGCTTTTAAATCACGACCTGGGATTTATTGTCGTTAAGTAAGGTTTTGTTTATAACATAATTTACAGGGAACGTCGGCCTAAACACCAAATGCAAAGTGTTGACGTTTGGGATCAAGCTCAATCCCTTCGGTGGTTAAGTAGGCTGAACAAACTTGTGTTTATTTGCTAAAACAATATACTAAGCTATTTATTTAAATTAGTTAAATTATCGACCTACATTTACGGTAAAAGTTTTTTGTATAACCTAAATAACAGTTATACATGTACACGTACATAACATGTACACTTTGTGCATTTTTCATTTACTTTGACAAATGAGTATTGATTATGAGAATTAATTTTAAACCTTAACTTACTATTGATTATAGTAGTAGCCTAAGGTCACTCCTATCGCACCACCTGTCAGGGCAGGTGGGGTGAATTAATTGAGTTTAAAGCCCATCAGGCGGAAATGGTTGCTTCCGGTGCTACGTCACTTTGTGACGTCATAGGTGATGTGTAATGGTAACAGGATACAGGTGGTAGGAGCTGGTGGTAATGGATAGGGGATGAAACAGCTGTCTGTACAGTAGTGTGTTTAAATAGCTAATACTTGTTCGTTTGCAATTGTCTTAAATGTATTGGGAATATCAACCAACAGCTACACCAAGGTTTTAAACCAAAACACAGCTTACATGTAGACAATAAATTGAGTTAAAATCATATTGTCGACGGTAACATTTAACAGTAGCCTACAGTATTGTACTAGTGCCCGCGGCGGCGTGGTGCAAGGTTGTGTCGTTGTGTCACCGGCCGCCGTGAATTAGGCTGAGGCCGCGAAGGGAAAGTGAGTGGGCAGTGGAACAAGGTCAAATGCCCCTACTCAACCTCCATGTGGATTTGTATCCACAGTTCTACAGTTTGCTTTCGGACATAGCGGCGGAGTGTTGTACGGTCCTGGGTCTATCGTTTGCATCGTTGATGCCATCGTAATACTACACCTCGATTGACTCAACAACACAAGGTATTGTAAAAACCAATTTTAATTTATATCTTATGTTAGATAGTCGCAGGTTAGCTGTTTGTGGTTAAAAGATGTTTATACAGAAATACGTTCCAAAAAGTAGATATATTTTCCCCATGTTAGTAAATATTTGTTGGTCTTAAAAAAAACCTTAAGTAGTGGTGTATTACGGGTACTGGAGACCGTGACGTAAAAAATTAAGTAAAATTAAATATCGTTTATATTTTGTTAAACAGTTTGACAGATCAGACTTTGTGGTCAAAATATGTTTATATAATGGAGTCTTTAGAAAGACTGTTTTTTTTTTAAGTGAATTATACCCAATTCCATGTGTCCTGACTTGTGCGAATCAAATAAATTAGTTTGCCATCTTCAACGTCAGGAGGCTTTGGCACATTTAATCGTGTCGGAAAGCAAACCTCTAAAAACTTGTTGTCATAAAAGAAAATAAACGTTTTACCATTTTCGTTTTGTCTTTGTTCTACTAATTGATAATGTTTGTTTTGTAACACATATTTAAATGTTACTTTTTCTGTTTCTATTGGACTTACTAGTTGAGGAAGCTTCATTTCTTGACATATGGCTTCGGGTGATAATTGATTAGAATAATTTGATCCTGATGCATTCCAATGTAGTGGTAATTTAATTTGCTTCTGAAACTTTAGACGTAGTGACATTGACTTGCGAAAATTGCTAGTTTTATTAGTAGTAGATTTCTTTAAATCTTCTTTTATTCTCTTTAGTTTATCTTGTGTGATTGTACTTGGCTTATCCATAGTTAACATCAGAACAGAGCTAGCATATGTGAACAGTCTTCGTTGAAGGTTCGACACTGAATGATGTGATGTTGGAGGTTTGGAGACTTCCTTACTTGGTAGGTAGAATTACCCGACAGTAGGGAAATTTACCCGCGAAGCAGGGTAAACCTCCCAACCGACCCCCTCCCAACTGGCTCGCGGATAAAAGTAGCGCCAGCGAACGGACTGTAGTCAGTCTCACCCAACTGGCACAGCTGACTGGTTGAGTGTAGACTGACTGACTTTTGATTAAAACCTTTCGTTAGATTTGGCCAATCTAACTTAATGTTTTAGTCAATAGCATGTGCTGCATGTTGTTTTTTTAGCTTGTATCTTAGATGGTTTTACTTTATGGAGTGCATCGTGTCTTTAGTACTTGAATTGCGCAGAGTGTTGTATTTTTCTAATCATGTGATATTTCAGCTAACAAAGGATAAAGAAGTCCCCCATTAAAATGAACAATCTTTTGTGACTGTAAATATTCTATATTTAAAATTTAAGTTGACCATTTTGTAATTAGTTGAGAGGTCCAACGGCCTGCATACTATTCTGCATTTGGTTAAATTAAATTTTAAACTTTTGTTGTCATTGGTAGTTTACTTATGTCAGCTAACAATGAACACTTTCTTGTGACTGTAAATATTCTATATTTTAAAATTTAAGTTGACCATATTGTAATTAGTTGAGAGGTCCAACGGCCTGCATACTATTCTGCATTTGGTTAAATTAAATTTTAAACTTTTCGTTGTCATTGGTAGTTTACTTATGTCAGCTAACAATGAACACTTTCTTGTGACTGTAAATATTCTATATTTTAAAATTTAAGTTGACCATTTTGTAATTAGTTGAGAGGTCCAACGGCCTGCATACTATTCTGCATTTGGTTAAATTAAATTTTAAACTTTTCGTTGTCATTGGTAGTTTACTTATGTCAGCTAACAATGAACACTTTCTTGTGACTGTAAATATTCTATATTTTAAAATTTAAGTTGACCATTTTGTAATTAGTTGAGAGGTCCAACGGCCTGCATACTATTCTGCATTTGGTTAAATTAAATTTTAAACTTTTCGTTGTCATTGGTAGTTTACTTATGTCAGCTAACAATGAACACTTTCTTGTGACTGTAAATATTCTATATTTTAAAATTTAAGTTGACCATTTTGTAATTAGTTGAGAGGTCCAACGGCCTGCATACTATTCTGCATTTGGTTAAATTAAATTTTAAACCTTTGTTGTCATTGGTAGTTTACTTATGTCAGCTAACAATGAACACTTTCTTGTGACTGTAAATATTCTATATTTTAAAATTTAAGTTGACCATTTTGTAATTAGTTGAGAGGTCCAACGGCCTGCATACTATTCTGCATTTGGTTAAATTAAATTTTAAACTTTTCGTTGTCATTGGTAGTTTACTTATGTCAGCTAACAATGAACACTTTCTTGTGACTGTAAATATTCTATATTTTAAAATTTAAGTTGACCATTTTGTAATTAGTTGAGAGGTCCAACGGCCTGCATACTATTCTGCATTTGGTTAAATTAAATTTTAAACTTTTCGTTGTCATTGGTAGTTTACTTATGTCAGCTAACAATGAACACTTTCTTGTGACTGTAAATATTCTATATTTTAAAATTTAAGTTGACCATTTTGTAATTAGTTGAGAGGTCCAACGGCCTGCATACTATTCTGCATTTGGTTAAATTAAATTTTAAACTTTTCGTTGTCATTGGTAGTTTACTTATGTCAGCTAACAATGAACACTTTCTTGTGACTGTAAATATTCTATATTTTAAAATTTAAGTTGACCATTTTGTAATTAGTTGAGAGGTCCAACGGCCTGCATACTATTCTGCATTTGGTTAAATTAAATTTTAAACCTTTGTTGTCATTGGTAGTTTACTTATGTCAGCTAACAATGAACACTTTCTTGTGACTGTAAATATTCTATATTTTAAAATTTAAGTTGACCATTTTGTAATTAGTTGAGAGGTCCAACGGCCTGCATACTATTCTGCATTTGGTTAAATTAAATTTTAAACTTTTCGTTGTCATTGGTAGTTTACTTATGTCAGCTAACAATGAAAACTTTCTTGTGACAGTAAATATTCTATATTTAAAATTTAAGTTGACCACTTTGTAATTAGTTGAGAGGTCCAACGGCCTGCATACTATTCTGCATTTGGTTAAATTAAATTTTAAACTTTTCGTTGTCATTGGTAGTTTACTTATGTCAGCTAACAATGAACACTTTTAAGCTTTTGTTGTTATACCTAAACACAGACTCTTTCCTCACTACAACAGAAGGAGAGATAGAGCATGTTTGCTCCATCTCTTCTTTTGGTATTATTTTAAATGACCTTGACCTACTTACAGGACTTTGAAAATATTTTGGAAAAAATATAAAAACGGTAGTAATGGATCTTGTATATGTTTGAATCCGACCGGGCATATATTCTAGCTAGGGACCTACTATCGCTAGTTAATTTACATAAGCAGGTGCAGCGTTGTTCTACCCCCACCACTCAACCCGAGCGTATAAAAGGGCTGCGAGCAGACGGATGATTGTCAGTCTTGCACAACCGGTGAAGCTGACCGGATGGGCAAACTGGCTAAAGATGAGACCCTTAGTTTAGAGTTGGTACCACTCTAACCTAAGGTTCTTGTCACTTAGTAGTTATATTAGAAGCATGTTGATTGTAGTATTTGTTGGCTTGTAGTTAGAGGGTGTTTTGCGTATTTGTATCTTTGGTAAGGGTGTTGTATTTCTTAATTATGTGATGTTCTATTTCAGGTATCAAAATAATAAAGTCCCTATTAGTAATTTTATTTTCAATTTGAGTTGATCATTGTATGTTACAAAGTTCTAAGTGACATTAGTAAGTTGAAAACGTTCACACAAAACAAAAACATGAAACCAATAGTAAATTCATGACATAGAGTTCTCTTTGACATACACACATTTTTATGGGGACAGTTCGTTGACTGCGCTGCTCCGGCTATTGCTAATGAGTCTTTGATCAATACCATGAGGACAGTCCTTTGGCTGCGCTGCCTCTGATCAAAAAGACTGATACATTGGTCTTTAGCCAATTCAGACTTACACACAAACATGAAAATAAAACAAACACTAAGTTCCCCCACTACAACAAAATGAGATAGATGACATTCACACATTTTTATGGGGACAGTTCGTTGACTGCGCTGCTCCGGCTATTGCTAATGAGTCTTTGATCAATAACATGAGGACAGTCCTTTGGCTGCGCTGCCTCTGATCAAAAAGACTGATACATTGGTCTTTAGCCAATTCAGACTTACACACAAACACGAAAATAAAACAAACACTAAGTTCCCCCACTACAACAAAAGGAGAGATGGAGCTTATTTTTGCTCCATCTCTCCTTTTGGCATTATTTTGAAATGACCTTGACCTACTTACAGGACTTAGAAAGCTTCCCTTAAAATACATAACAAACACTAAGTTCCCCTATTACAACAAAAGGAGAGATGGAGCCAATTTTTGCTCCATCTCTCCTTTTGGCAATATTTTTAAATGACCTTGACCTACTTACAGGACTTAGAAAGCTTCCTTATAGTACATTATTGGGAACCGAGAACAGTTCTTTTAAGTTAACACCAACGGACACAACATTTCCCCTCCAACCACAAGCTTCTCCCCTCCACCCACAAGCTTTCCCCTCCACTTGAGTTTTGCTATAAAAGGAGGTTTGCTTCGCAGGCAATCATCATTCAATGGTCTGAAGTAGTCCTAGCTAGCTGAGTCAGCTCCAGTTACTATTCACTGTTTCATTTGCTATCATGGCTTACCTTAGAATTCCCACTAGACCCTTGAAAGTAGTTTCTTCATCTTCAAAGTCTCTTCCTCGATCTATTTTAATTTCATCACATGCGTCAGATCCAAAATCGGTTCTTCGAGAAATACTGCAGTCAGAAGGTGCAAGTCCTGGAGCAGAAGAACAATACACCTTCCGAGCCATTGGTGATCAATCTCCTCCACTGATTGAAATATTGTCTTCATCTTCATCTTCACAATCAAGTTCGTCTTGTTCATCTTCTTCGGAGTTAACCTCATCTGATTCATCTACAAGCTCTTCCTCGTCCTCTGACTGCACTGTTGCTGATATTCTATCAACACCTACTGCTACTAGAACTGCATCTCCACCTCCAACTTCTACACCATGTATTTCTCCCTCGACAACTCCACCTTTACAATTCACTATTCCACCACCCATCATATCTCCTCTAAAAGACTCCCTACCAGCCACTTCCAAATCCTTTGACCACCTTCACACTTCTCCTTCAGATAAGTGTAAACAATTAATTGCTGACAGGAGAAGAAAATTTGCACACACCCTCTCTAAGTGTCGATATGTTTTTAAAAAGGGTGCTAGTAAGGGGGAACACTGTGAAAAGGTTTGTGTTTTGAATAGTGATATGTGCTCCATTCATTCAAAACACAATAAAACCACAGAGTCTTCCAATAAAATTAAAGAACTTCCCAAAGCAATCCGGGTAAGAAGGATGAAAAGGTTTACGAAATATTTCTTTGTCAGATGTGTATGGTTTAATAACATCATTATAAAACGTAACGATACAGGAGAGCATTTTTCAATTAGATTACCAAGAGATGTTGTAAACCCTGAACATCCGAAAAGAACTGACTACCTTATCCGGGATGCTAAAGGAAGATTGTCTTGGAAATCTTCAATTTCCAAGATCAAAAAGACACGGTAATTTTTTTCCTTTTAACATTTTACATTACCAAAGATAACACAGTAAATTCAATTTTTCCAAATTCTTAAAAAAAATGTGTGAGCAATTTGTTTAATTCTGATACATCATGTGTAAAAACATGCTGCAGAATTAAATGAATTGTTCACACATTTTTTTTATTATCTTGCAATGACCTTGACCCACTTCTTAAACTTAGAAATTTCTGCAAAATTTTAAAATAATGATAATATCAATTTCTACCACTACTAAAATTAAGGTGGTTTGTTTAACCCCACCCCCCTTTACCCCCACCAGTACATAAAGGTATAAATGACGCTTGATATTGCACACGATTCATTCTTAGATTGGAGCTAGCAGAGGCAAGTTTAACTATGAATTCCCCAGCTACAATAATAATTAAAAGAAACTTAAAAAACCTTCAAGAAGCATTTGCATTCAGGGGAAGTTTAGAAAAATATTTAAATCATAGTGTGACATGTCATTTTACTTTGTGGAAGGAAGAGAGAAACATCTGGAACTCAGAAGCAAACGGGTTGAAACTAGAATTAACTGATGTACGATTTAATAAAATAATTCGAAGGCTAGTGGAAATGTTAGAAAAAGGGTATATTGTGACTGCCACATTCTACATAAAACCAGACCGCAATAACTAAAAACAAAATGGAGTAAAGGTTAAGGGTGGGGGTAAAGGTAAATGGTGGGGGTTTGTCTATATAACATGTTTGCTGAGGTACAATCAGTTACTTCAGATTTACCACTCTTGTACATTATGTCTCCTGTGGACAATATTTTCCCGACAACTTCTTTTTTAAAAACCTTATTGGAAAACATTGTTTTTGAAGCTGGTTCAGAGGAAGAAGACATAGACTTGGAGGAAGAATCTTTATCCGAAGAAGAGTTGGAATCGGATGGTGACGAAAATTTGGAAGTATTGACTGATGAAGAGTTAGATGAAGAAGATAGAAGTTTTCTACTTGTTGAAGATTCATCATCTACTGAAGAGATGGTATGCTCGGAGAAACTTGTTGAGCTAAGGGAAACACCTACAACAAGTCATATAATGTTTAGTGCAATGTTTAGAAGTAGAAGACGATTGTTTGACTCTGACTCCGACTCTGACTCTGACTCTGATAGTGTACAAAAATTAAAATGAGAGGGTGGGTTGGGAGTTTGTTTTGCAAATCATCAATTTCCAAAACAAATACAGTAAATTTTCTATTTCTAAATTTTTAATCTTTGAAATATTTAATTTCTTTTAAATCCTGATAATCATAAAATCATATAAGACACAGTAAATCGGCTTTTTCAAAATTTTGAAAAAAATGTCTGAGCAATTTGTTTAATTCTGGTATATCATGTTTAAGAAAACATGTTGCTGGGTTAAATAAATTGTTCACACATTTTTTTATTATTTGACAATGACCTTGACCTACTTAAAGAATTTAAAAATTCCATGGTTCAACAATAAAAGAAAATGTTACCCATTTCCCCCACTACTATAAAGTAAAGTGGGGAGTGGTCTACCCCCCACCACTATATGGAGGTATAAAAGAGGTTTGACATCCTGCATTAAACATTCTTATTTTTGGAACTCGCAAACGCAAGCTTAGTCAAGATGGATAAACAAAAGATTAGACATAATGAAAGAGAAAGAAGGAGGGTGATGAAGCTAAATGAAACATTTGAGGTATTGAGAACCATACTCAAAGCTAAAAAAGGAACATCTAAACTTCAAATTATAAATTTATCAATTGAAAGAATAAGGTTTTTAGAAAAGGAAGTTGAAGAAGCAAGAATGAGGACTGTGGGAGAAATGAAAGAAGCTAGTGCTATAATTGATAACCACGTTGAAAAATTAAAAGAAGATGCTGATGAAAAAATGCTGTCGGACATGATACAATTAATGAATGGTGAAATGGAAGAGCGAATTCTGTCGGAAATGATGGATTTATTGGATAGTGAAATTGATGAAGAGTACTAACAAATAAAAAAAAATGGGACGTGGGTAGGTTGGGTTTGTCTTGGAAATCTTCAATTTCCAAGACTATAACACAGTAAATTGAGGCTTTTCCAAGTTTTGAACAGTAAATAACTTTTTCCAAATTTTGAATAAAAAAATGTCTGACCAATTTATTTAGTTCTGGTATAACATGTGTAAAAACGTGTTTCAGAACTAAACGAATTGTTCACACATTTTTTTATTATCCTGCAATGACCTTGACCTACTAAACCGGAATAGTTAGTAAAAAATAAAATACCTTGTTTTTCTATAAATATGTTTGAAAGTTGAAGAATAGCCTGTATTTACGTTAGATTATAAAGAAATTGGGAAATGGGGTGATGTCATTAATTTAATAGTAGTAGTAGAGGGGAGAGAGGGGAGGGAATGGTATAAATAGGGGTGGATGTTCACATCTTTCATCAGTATGCTGCTGCTTCTTGAATAGAGAACATCTACAACATGCTACGCTGCGCCATTTGTCAAGCCACATTCGAGGATGAAATAGATCTTCTACTTCATGAAATAGTCGATCATCCTACAAATGAAGAGGAATTGGAAGGATATCAAGACTTGATTGAAGAATTGAATAAAATAGGACAAGGAGAAGAAGAAGAACCGACACCATCTACTTCAAGAGATCGAGGAGAAGAAGAACCAAAACCATATACTTCCATGCTACGCTGTGCCATTTGTCAAGCCACGTTTGAGGATGAAATAGATCTTCTACTTCATGAAATAGTCGATCATCCTACAAATTATGAGGAATTGGAAGGATATCAAGACTTAATTGAAGAATTGTATAAAATAGGACAAGAAGAAGAAGAAGAACCCAAACCATCTACCTCAAGAAATACAGAAGAAAAAGAACCAAGACCATCGACTTCAAGAGGCCAAGAAGAAAAAGACCCGAAATCATCCACTTCAAGACCAAGTGTTATCCATTACGCACCTAAACTTTCAACTTCACCTTCAACTGCTACATCTTCAACAAATGTGGAACTACACGCTCATGCTCTACCAGGTAAAGTGGTAACACATTTCAAAATTGACAATGCCGCATTAAAACTGGAAGAATTTATGTTTAGTGCAAAAAGACTAGTTATTAAAACGTTGCAAAGTGAATTACAAAGATTAAATTTTATAAAGTTTGGACTATTGCTGGATGTTATGTTTACCAACATACAAAATGAAACATCACCTAGAGGATTTTTAACAAAAAACAGAACCATTATGTTTGCCTCAGATATTGAATCAATAGTAGATGAATGTTTTGAAGAACTTTTGACGAAATTGCAAGAACATGAAGGCAGAGGATCAGGATGGACTGTATTGAACATATCGGGCTTGGATGTAAGAGTGCATAAACACGGATATGGAATGAGAGGTAGTAGCTATATTCCTCTACCCAAGAAAATTGCTAATACTAAATCTTGTGTAAATGTACAAAATAATGATACTGAATGTTTTAAATATTCAATGTTGGTAAAATATGTCAAAAATAATGATCCGCAAAGGGTAGGAAGAGAATATGAAGAAGTACAGCACAATTATAATTTTCAAGGAATGAGCTACCCTGTAAAAATCAAAGATATCACCAAGTTTGAAAAAAAGAACCCAAATGCTTCTGTAAATATATTCGGTTTAGATTCATCAAACAATGTATATCCACTACGTATAAGTGCACAAGAACTAATTAATCACACAGACTTGTTATTAATCACCAAAGGTGAAATATCGCACTATGTATATATTAAGAACTTTAACAAACTTGTTAATTCACAAATTTCAAAGAAAAGAAAATGTAAGACAATTTGTAAAAGATGTTTCTGTCATGTGAATAAACCTTTGAGAAAAGGAGGTTCTGAATGGTTGTTAGAACATAAAAGGTTATGCAATGGAAATGAAGAAGTTAAGATTAACCTACCACCAGCTGATAGAGCATTTGTACAGTTTAATAATGTAGTTCATCAATATAGAATTCCTATTGTCGTGTATGCTGATTTTGAATCTACTCTACTACCGTTAGAACATCAAGAGGAGGACACATCAAGAAGAAACAAGTACCAACTACATTCACCCAACAGTTTTTGTCTACTCATCAAGTCAACGCTTTCCGAAGAATATTTACAAGATTATGGACTGACAGCTGAACCAAAAGTGTATCGTGGTGAAGATGCAGCTAAACACTTTGTTGACGAGCTGTATAATATAGCTGAAAAAGTAGAGGCAATTTATACACAGGTAAAACCTATGACACCTATGTCACCCGATGAAGTTCAAGAATACGATTTATCAACATCATGTTATTTGTGCAAGAAAACATTTACAGAATATAATCATAAAGTGCATGACCACGACCATCTGACTGGAAGCTACAGAGGTGCTGCGTGTAACGCTTGCAACTTAAACTATAAAATTCCTAACTATATTCCAATTGTAATGCACAACTTAAGCGGCTATGATGGACATTTTATAATACCTGAATTAGGGAGGGACAATGGTAAAATTGATGTATTAGCCGTAACGATGGAAAGGTTTATTAGTTTTTCAAAAAAGGTTGATAAAATGAAACTCAGATTTCTTGACTCCTACAGATTTATGCCTTCTAGCCTTATGAAACTATCAGAAAATTTGACAAGAGAAAATTTAATAGAAACAAGTAAAATAGTAGACAACAACAAATTGGATTTAGTTCTTCGAAAAGGAGTCTTCCCCTATGATTACATCGATGGATTGCACAGATTTGACGAGACATCACTTCCTCCACCAGAAGCCTTTACCAACAAGCTGAACAATTCAGAAATATCACCAGAAGATTACCAACATGCATGCAGAGTTTGGAACGAACTTGATATGGAAACATTAGGGGATTATTCAGATTTTTATGTTAAACTCGATGTAACTCTGCTTTGTGATGTAATGGAGGAATTCAGAAACACCTGTTTGGGAGCATACGGATTAGACCCTCTTCATTCTTACACCTCTCCAGGATTAGCTTGGCAGGCGATGTTAAAAGAAACCAATTGCAAACTTCAACTTTTAACAGATATTGATATGGTGCTGATGGTTGAGTCCGGTGTCAGAGGAGGATTGACTCAAAGCGTTGTAAGACATGTAAAAGCCAACAATAAAGATCTGCCAAACTACAACCAGCAAGAGCCATCAGTTTATCTTGGGTATTTTGATGCAAACAATTTGTATGGATGGGCAATGTCCAACCCCCTTCCATATGATAACTTTAAATGGATCGACCCAGAGTCAATTGGAGATATTGTTCAAATTCCAAAACATGGTGACACAGGATATATATTAGACTGCGATTTCGAATACCCAGAACATCTACACGACCTTCACTACGATCTTCCTCTTTTACCAAAAACAGAAATTTCACCAACTGGAAAACATCCTAAATTAATGATGAATTTAAATAACAAGCAAAGATATGTAGCGCACTTTTGGACTGTACAACAAGCACTTGAATTAGGACTTCGTCTAACCAAAGTACACAGAGTTTTGGAATTTTCTCAATCTTGCTGGCTGAAACCCTACATAGATTCCAACACTACAAGAAGAGCAGCAGCAACGTCAGCCTTCCAAAAGGACTTTTTTAAATTAATGAACAATGCGATATTTGGTAAAACTCTGGAAAATAAAAGGAAACACAAAAATGTAAAACTTATAACAGATGCTAGGAAATTGGAGAAACTTGTACAGAAGCCCAACTTTGGATCATCAGTAATCATTAATGAAAACCTTGTTGCCGTATCTATGAAGAAAACTAGTATAAAAATGGATCGACCTTTGTATATAGGAATGTCAATATTAGATATATCAAAAACGCACATGTATGATTTTCACTACAACAAGATGGTTGCACATTATGGAAGAGAGAACATAGTTATAACTTACATGGATACAGATGCTTTTATTTACAAGATAATTACTCAAGATATGTATAGAGATCTTCGCACATTTGTATATAAAGATGAATTTGATTTTTCTGACTATCCTAAAGATCATCCGAACTACGATCAGGACAGAAACAAGAAAGTATTAGGGAAATTTAAAGACGAGGCTAACGGAGTGTTACTTGAAGAAATCGTAGCACTTATATCAAAATTGTATGCTGTGAAACTACATGATGACAACATTATAAAAAAGGCAAAAGGCGTAAAGAATTTGTATTTGAAGAAAAATGTACTTTTTGAAGACTACAAGCAAGTGTTGTATGAAGATAAAGTTATAACTGCACACTTCAACACAATCAGGAGTTATAATCATCAACTGTACAGCGTGACAGAAGTTAAGAAGGCGCTCTCCTGCAACGATGACAAACGACACATCCTACCAGACCGGATCCACACACTTCCATTTGGTCACTATTCCCTTAACCCTATCGACTAATTACCTTTTCATCGTCCTACACCACTTATCCTTTCTCCTTTCCGTAAAATTGGGGGAACACAGCATTGTCCGCTGTGTTCCCCCTTTTTTACACAAGGTTAGAATGACCTTGACCTATATAAGGAGATGCAAGAAAAAATGAAAATCATTACTTTGCCAACATTGACAGTGAAAACAACATAATGGCTTTTAAAGAAAACATTGTAAATGAGCTACACAAACCTGCAAGAGTAAACTTTCCAAGAAGAAATACAACTGTTAAAGGAATAAATGATTTGTATCAAGCAGATTTGATTGAAATGCGACCATATAGTAAAATAAATAAAGGACATCATTATATACTTACAGTGATTAACTGTTTTACCAAAGTTGCAGATGCATTACCATTAAAGGATAAAACTGGTAAAAGCGTAACACAAGCCATGGAAATCGCTATAAAGAGAGATAAAAACAAAATGAAACATTTACAAACTGATGATGGCAAAGAATACTTTAATAAAAGTTTTTCAAAGTTAATGGAAAAATACAACATAAACCACTACTCAACCAAATCTGAAAAAAAAGCGGCTATAATTGAAAGATTTAATAGAACGTTAAAAGGAGCGATGTATAAAATGTTTTCAAACAGAGGAACCTACTTATGGATTGATATTTTACCAAAGTTAATAAGTGATTACAACAACAGGTTTCACAGAACTATTGGGATGACACCAAATGAAGTAAACAGTAAAAATGCTAAACTTGTATTAAAAAGAATAAAGCACAATACAAAACCTAAGGTTGAAATAAAGAAGCCTAGAAAATTCAATGTAAATGATAAAGTTCGAATAAGTAAGTATAAAACGATATTTACTAAAAAATATCTACCTAATTGGACAAATGAAGTATTTACCATATACAAAGTGCAACCAACTATACCAGAAACATACATATTAAAGGATAATAAAGGCAATTTGTTACAAGGTGCGTTCTACGGACATGAACTATTAAAATCTACAGTAGGTGATGTATATCTTGTTGAAAAAGTGTTACAAAGGAAAAAAGACCAAGTTAAAGTACGATGGTTAGGTTTTAACAAAACAGAAGATTCTTGGATACCTATAAAAGACCTAATTTAACGGGAACAGCTCATTGTACTATTGGATTTCGAATAAGATGGAGATTGTTTGTCATAAAGATCAATTCAACATTAGTAATATTGATGATTACACTGTTGATAACGACACAATCAACACTGGCAAACATGGAAGTTTACTTCCAAACACAGTCAGATGTATTATAAGTGGTCCTTCAAACTGTGGAAAAACTAATGTCGTATTTAATTTGATTACAAATCCTAAAGGATTGAGGTTTAATAACTTATATATTTTTTCAAAGTCACTACATCAGCCAAAGTATCAATTGTTGGAGAAAATCATATCGAAGGTGTCAGGTGTTAACCTTTATAAATTTAACGCCAGTGATAAAGTTTTGCAACCAAACCAAGCTAAACCATATTCAGTATTTCTATTTGATGACGTTTCGTGTGAAAATCATGATACTATTAGGAACTATTTCGCCATGGGAAGACATAATAATATCGACAGCATATATATAGGACAAACATACAGTAAAATTCCAAAGCAGCTTATCAGAGATAATGCAAATGTTATAATTTTGTTCAAACAAGATGAAACCAACCTGAAACACGTATATAACGATCATGTAAATGCTGATATGTCATTTGATAAGTTTAAACAAATTTGTGGAAAAGCATGGGCAGAAAAGTATGGATTTTTGGTCATTATGAAAGAACAAGCCATAAAAGACGGACGATATAGAATAGGGTTTGATAAATACGTTCTGCTTCACTAAATATCACTATTTCAAATCAACACTTCGTACTGTAAACATGGCAAGTCAAGAAAAGCTCTTAAAAGAAATAAAATCACTTAGTGATTCTATTAGACATAAAAACAGAGCTCTGAAGTTAGGTATAAGTGAAAGAGAAAAGTTTATAGAATCAACGTTTAAACCCGTTACTGATCCTTTAAACAGATTAGTTAAAAATATTGAAAAACCTTTCGAAGGAGATGCTATTCTACCGATTTCTAAGTATGAAAAAGAATCAAGAGATTATGAACAATACAAACAATTTCAATCAACTGAAGAAAGTGGTGAAAGTGAAGAAAGTGAAGAAACAGAAGAAACTGAAGAAACTGAAGATTCAAGAGAAAAAGAAGGATTTTCCGCAGGTCAAGAAGAAGGATCTACTAATCCTACAAATCTAAGTACATTAAGCACAAACATAGCATTCAAAGGGAATTTGGGCAGAAAATATTTATTAAAGATGTTACATTCAACACAGGCTAATCGAAGATATCATATTTATGGAGCTAGACTAGAAGACAATGGTATTATGATTGGAGACAGTAATTTGGATATTGATGAAAACGATAACATCCTTATTGGTAACCAAAAATATAAAGGTACAACAGGACTGTTTGAACTTATTTTTAAAAACAAACCTGGTAAATATACCAAAAAAGACCTATCAGTGTTTAAAAATATACTAAATGATACAAATGCACATAAAAAGCAGTATTCCAAAGATTTGCCCATTTATCGAAATCGATCAATAAAATACACAAGTGTCATAGCTGATCTTTTTCCAACACAAGTGAAAAAATCTCAACTTAAAAGAAGAGCTATATCTACAGCTGAATTAAATGTGTTACACAAAAGACCAAGAACCAACGAACCTACATCTTCAGGGAAAGGATTATTAAAAAGTCTATACAATACCAACATAATATATTATAATGATGTCAATAAGCTGGTTGATCGAATGAGATTATTATATGAAGCCATGGAAGCCGGTCATACCGGATTGGACAATGAATGGGTAGCTTTAATCGATGAACTACGAAATCGAAGGATTATTGCTTAATCATCGCATATAAAAGGAGGACAAGAATCGAGGGAACTCAGTTGAATCATGAGCGTGGACAAGTTTGGAAGGTATTCCAATTTTGGAGAAAAACCAAAACCCAATGGTAAAAGATATAGTTTACCATTAACAGCTGAAGGAGATTATAACATAAGCAGCAAACGATTGAAGTTTGTAAAAGATCCAGAAGATGATAATGATGCAATAAATTTGAAAACTTTAAAAAGTGAAAAATTGTTGAGCTTACAACTTCAAAACGACTCTTATAATGCCAAGTCTCATAGAATAACAAATGTTGGTGAACCAATAGAAAACTCCGATTCCGTCACCAAAGATTATTTACTTTCAAAACTGTCAAATACTTTACAAGTTAATAATGAAGTTTACGATGTTAAAAACAGAAGAGTTACAAACTTAGCTGATCCTGTCGATAGTCAAGATTCAGTCAATAAAGGATATTTACATTCTATAATCCCTGAAAGAAAAGAAGATAGATTCTCTTTTTATAACTTTGTTATAAATGATATAGGATACCCTAAAGAAGATTCGGACGCAGTTAACCTCAAATATGTTAAAGATAATTGTATTATTCACGATAGTGAACAAATTGATTGCAAAGGTAAAATATTACATAAGGTTAAAGAAGGATTAAAACCAACAGATGCTGCCACTGTAAGTCAAATCATGTTACAAAAGAATGGAAATTGGCATGCTGAGAACAAAAAGATAACTAATGTAAAAGGTGGAGTAAATCCTGAAGATGTGGTAGTTTTTAAACAAGTTCCTGTAATAACCGATGAATATAAACATAATAATATAAAGACCACCACTTTTGATTGTAAAAACTTACCATTAGCAAATGTTCATAATGCAGTTTTACCTCACGAAGCGGTAACTTTGGATCAGATGAAAGATCATATAAAAAGCCAGTGTATAATAAAAGATGAACAAAATGAAGAAATATACACATGTAATAATAAAAGAATTACAAATCTTGAAGATCCACAACAAATGGATAATGCTGTCAATGTAAACTATCTTGCTAGACTTTTGGGTACTGTAATGTTTGATTTTCACAATATGATACCAGCATATCCAGGACATAACAAAGTGCATCCAGATCAAAGAGATCAATGGATTGATAGGGTTATTATGAAGCAATATTTTATGTCTAGCAGAACAAAGATGCTTAGAACTAAACCTGTAGAAAGATTTCACCATTAGAAAAATGTTTACAATGCAGTTTTACCTCACGAAGCGGTGACTTTGGATTAGATGAAAGATAATATAAAAAAGCAAGTGTTAATAAAAGATGAACAAAATGAAGAAGTACACACATGACGTAATGATACAACATATTCAAAATATAACAAAGAAGATGAAAATACAAAAAAGTATAATATGGATTGATAAAGGTACATAATAAGAAATCAGTTCGTAAATGAAACATTCATTGTCAAACACTTGAGGAGTGAAGCCGATGTGGGTACATTCCCCTATAAATAGAGATGTTAAAGGTTAAGCACATCAGTCGTGATATAGAGAGCTTGAAGAGAGGAAGAGGATTGACATCATCAGCAGTTTCTCTATTATCTAAACCAATTGGAGCAATTGTTAACAAAACAATAGATTTACTACCAGTAGAACTGCATTTGCCTGGAGGATATCAATACTGTGGACCTGGAACAAAATTGAAAAAACGTCTGGAAAGAGGAGATTCTGGAATAAATAAACTAGATCAAGCTTGCAAACAGCACGATATAGCATATTCAAAGTTTGCAGATACAAAAAATAGATCCATAGCGGATAGAGCGCTTGCTGAAAAGGCTTGGCAAAGAGTAAAATCTAGTGACGCAAGTTTTGGTGAAAAAGCAGCAGCTTTGGCAGTAACAGCAGCAATGAAGACAAAAACTACGTTTGGAGGAGGAAAGAGGAGGAAAGGCCGAAAACGAACGGTTAAAAAGCAAGGAGGTAGTATTAAAAGGAAAAGAAGGAATAATCAAAATAAAAAAAACAAGAAACCAACAATATGGTCAATGATAAAAAAAGGAGGAGGATTATACTTAAGACCATACCGTGTGTATTAAACAAGAAAAAACAAATACTAATTCCAAACAAAGAGTTGACAAATAAAGAATTAATTATATACGCTTCTTGTATGAAAATACCATTTTTTAGAGGAGTGTTTATGAAAGATGCATTGCCCGGTAAAATATGGAAAAATGAGACTGGAATAGTTAATTTAGAAAACAGTGAAGGTCCTGGCACTCATTGGATATGTTATAAAAAACTTGATCGAATTATTTATTATTTCGATAGTTACGGTAATATGCCACCACCTAAAGAGCTTCAACGTTACTTTCGCACAGCAAAACAAGTATTTTACAACTATAACAGAGAACAACCTGACAATACAACAATTTGCGGACACTTATGTTTAGATTTTTTAGCTAGAAGCGTTAGTCAACTTTAAGATGTCTTCCTATACGGTCTCATTGACCGGCACTTCATCAACTCTGCGCAGTATTCTATTTCCAGCTCTACGATTGCAAAAAGGAAGATTATGGGAAGCTGCATTATTGGATTTAACAACATACAATTCTATTCCAAATATTTCTGAAGGAGTCAATAACAAATTACACTATTACAAAAGCAAAAATAATTTGGGAGAATTAACACCAATGAAAGAAATTAGTTTACCGACAGGATCTTACGAAATAGACCATATTAACGAATTTATACAAAAACAAATGAAAAACGAAGAACTTAACGAACTTGTTCAAAAGGAATCAGAAAAAGAATATATAACAATAAGAGGAAATAACAATACCATGAAAGCTGAAATAACTTCTTCCTATTATATTGATTTTACTCAAAAACATTCAATTGGAGGATTATTGGGATTTTCTGAAACAACTCCAATACTAGAACCTAAAAAGACCTATTCTGGTGATAAAACTGTAACAATACTGAAAGTTAATACGATAGACATTACATGTAACATTATACAAGGATCATACAGAGATGGAGAGAATAGTCATATATTGCACACATTCTATCCGACAGTCGCCCCAGGTTTTAAGATTGTGGAAAAGCCACAAAACTTGGTGTACCTTCCCTTAAACACCAGTGTGGTTTCAGACATCGTGTTGAACATACTAGATCAAGACGGAAACCTCATAGACTTCAGAGAAGAACGTATTACGATCAGGATTCACATAAAAGCATCAACCTAAACCATGGGATTGTCATTCAAGAAGAGAGAGTTGTCGGGTAAACACCTAACTAGCTCATCATCTGCAAAAGGATTAACTACTGAAAACATTCGGTTTTTACAGGATATTGGATTAAAACTCATTGAAAATGGAAATACTGGATATAGCACAAGGACCGACATTCGACGAGACTTTATGGGAAAAGGAGTATCACACGCACAACCCCTACGCTTCGTCAAAATTGAATAATAATGATGAAATTAGAATTCCTATACAACAACAGGATATTTACACTCTTCCGTGCGAAAGTTATCTATATATTGAAGGAAGAGTAACAAAAAAAGATGGAACAGCTGGAACCACCGTTCCTTTTATCAATAATCCAATGGCATTTTTATTTGATGAAATTAGATATGAAATATCTGGAGTAACTGTGGATTCTACAAAGAAAGTAGGTTTAACAAGCACATTAAAAGGATTAGCATCTTTGACACAAAACGAGAAGAATTTGTTAAGAATTGGAGGATGGGTTGCACCCGATAACGACACAATCACCCCTGATTCTGCAGGGAACTTTGATTTCTACATACCATTGAAATTATTTCTAGGCTTTGCTGAAGATTACAGAAGAGTAATAATAAATGTGAAACAGGAATTAGTGTTATTAAGATCATCAAATGATAAGGATACTATTTGCGCAGCAACTGGAACCACTGATGCAAATTTAGACTGGAATTTAACTTTGGACAAAATCGTTTGGAGAGTACCACATGTGCGATTAAATGACGAACATAGAATAACACTGTTGAGACAACTGAAATCAGATAGAGATATTGTAATACCATTCAGAAGTTGGGAATTTCATGAATATCCAGTTTTACCTAAAACACAAAGACATACATGGACTGTAAAAACATCTACTCATTTGGAAAAAGCAAGATATGTAATATTTGCACTACAAACAAAAAAAAGGAATAATATACTAGCTAATGCCGGTCATTTCGATCATTGCAAACTAACAAATTGTAAAGTGTTTCTTAATTCACAATTTTTCCCTTACGACAACTTTAATATTTCTTTCACTAAGAAGAGGTACACTGTTTTGTATGATATGTACGCTAGATTCCAAAGTTCATACTACGGGAAAACAAACACCCCGATACTGTCTCCCGAGCAGTACGAATCAAAAGCTCCAATAATTGTAATAGATTGTTCAAAACAAAACGAATCTGTAAAGTCATCAAGTGTGGATATAAAAATAGAAATGGAGTTTGAAGAGAACGTTCCTGATGCAACATCTGCATATTGTTTAATTTTGCATGATAAAATTGTAACATACACACCATTGACGGGATTAGTCAAAACAGTGTTGTAAATGAGTTTCACCACAACCACCAGTCGGCTATAAAAGGAGGAGCTTCGCACACCACCAATCAGTCTTTGCTCGTTCGTTGAATGGGTAACATCCTACACTACATCATGAGTAAAATGAGTTCTCCATCAGTCGTACAAAAGGATGCAGAGGAAGCAGCATTATTGGATCAAGAAAACCATCAAGAAATCGTCAATGAAATAGAAGAGTTTTTAAAGTTTCGAAAACAAGAAGACAAGGAGGACAAGGAAGAAAAAGAAGAAAAAACTAAAAAAAATGGCACTAAAAGGAAGCGGAAAGATGAAGATACAATCCCAATTAATATTTTGAAAGAAGTTTTCCTACGCATTTACTATCCTATCTCACTATGTTTGGGTAAAAGTGTAACAGCTGGACTAATGAAATCTTCGGAATATACACCTACAGTAATCTTGCAGCATGGTACAAAAATGGTTATATTTTCTGAAACGGCATGGGAATCTTTTCTAAAACATTTAAATCTAATTGAATGTTACTTAAATACTAATGTTTGCGGAAGGAAAACTAATATTCGACTTTTGGATTCTGACAATGAAATTGACATAGTAAAGAATCGTGGAACACTACAAGTACGATTTAGAGATTTAACTCAACATGAAAGTAAAATTTTACTCTCACGTGAAGAATTCTACATTTTAATGCATGCAACGTCTCCTATCTCTAGATATATGAAACAACTTGTATTCTCAAGTTCAATCATCAAAGAGTATTTAATTGATACACTGGAAAAACAACCGGAAAGCACCATATTATACGGACACGTGGATACATCTATTTTTAATAGATTGCCTCATGAAGTTGGTATGTGGAGACAGTTAAGGAACTTCGAATCAATTGATGAAGAAGCGATAGAAGCTGTTGAAGAATATGAAACTATAAACCAAGAAGAACCAGCAACCCAAGAAGTGTAATTAAAGAAAAACAGTATAAAAGAGTGACCAAGGCGCGGTGTGAATTCAGTTGAACACTATACGTGGTGGTGTGTAGATAGGGTTAAACATTATGGATATAAAACCCTGTGTAATAGAATTTCAAGCATTTCGTGATAACAAAGATGAATTTGTGATAAAAGAATTAGTGATTTTAGATTTGATTACACATGTCGTATACCCGTTTATATTTGAAGCTCCATTTTCAGTAAACCAATTGAATGACAAAGCAAGAAGAACAAACAAATGGATAACCAAACATTTTCACCATATTCAGTGGAACGAAGGATTGATAAGCTATAAGCACTTGAACAATATCATGTATCATTTTTCTAACAAGTTTTCCCATATTTATACAAGAGGATCGGAAAAAAGACAATGGATACAACAATATACATATCACGATGTTTTCGACATAAGAATGGACAAGGATCATCAAATTAATTATGGACCTATTTGTACTTTAACAGATCACTCTTATCGCACAGTAACACAATGTGCACTACAAAACGCATACCGATTAGCTAATTTTCTAGTTCTTCACTATTGGGACAAAAATAAATTCAAACAGCAACAGTGGAAGTATTACGAAGGAAATAGCAGTGGAGGGGGGAACGTGTGCTATAAATACAGTGGACAGTCTCAGGATCCTCATCAGTATTACTCCAGACATCGCAGAGGCAACATCTCACAGGGTAGTCCTAATCAAGAAAATGGCTTCACAACAGTTTCTCCAGTCTTTGGTGGATCAGTTCAACACCCAGTCCAAATCCAGCATTCTAAGTACTAAGAAATGTCACGAATTGAAGGAACACAAACACTACATCGTTCACGAGCTGAAGAAGACAGAAACTTCACATGGAGACGCAATTTTAGCATCACTGAGCGAGGCACCGTTTTCACCAGGTGATGAACCGAAATTTCAAGTTTATCTTCCAAGACGATTTGTACAGCAACTACAAAACGAAGACCTGCGAGGTATTCAACCAGGATCCCTCTATTTGGTATCACACGGAGTTTGCGGAAACAATTCCACTGAACTATCTCTACACATCACCCATCAATGTTAGTTTTAAGTTTTTTTCTGTAAATAACCATCTATGTACATATGTTTGTTAAATGTTTTTGTCATTAAAAAAAATAAATAAAAAAATTAAAAGAGGAAACAACATATCAGCATATAATTAATTCTATATGCTGATATGTTGTTTCTTTTTTTAAAATTCAAACAAATGACCTTGAACTTTTTTACTATAAATAACAGGTCTTACACGCAGTTGCTCTCAGTCTTGTTTTAACAATTCACCGAGCATCATGTCACAGCGTAAATACAATTTACCTTTTGTTTACAAATCCAAATACGATTTGGATAACTATTGTTGTAATTTAAAATGTTTTAGAAAGCCTGAAAGTAAAGTTGATGGAAAAGCTTGTAAAAAATGTGAGTCTGTTGGCTATTGCAAATGTAGGTGTAAAACATATCAAGACAAGCATCAAAATTACATACACGATCTAACACAAATGGTTAACCTACTATGGAAAAATGTAGACTAACTTGTGACAGATGCATGAGAGCTGCTGACTCTTGCACTATAAATAGCAGCTCACAACACATTGCTTTTCATTCTTGTTTTAGAATTCAGTCGAGCAACATGTCACAGTGTAATTCCAATTCATCTTTTGATCCCAAATCGGAATACGATTTAAAATACTATTGTTGTAATCTAAAGTGTTTCAAAACACCTGAATGTCAAGTAGATGGAATGGCTTGTAAAAAATGTGAATCGTTCTCCTATTGTCAATGTAATTGTAAAACGTATCAAGAAAAACGGAAACATCACTCACAAGACAAGGGACGTAGAATCAAAATACTTTTAAAACGGATGGAATGATGCCCTCATGATGCTCTCCCCCACCTCTACTACTTTCCCCCACCTCTACTGCTTTAGCTCCGCCCACTTCGTCAGGGACCTGCACTTCTTTACACGCAACAGTCACTTCGCATCCAGCTCTTCACCAGTCAACTCAACCTTTCTCGTTTACTTTGCACAAGATGGCCAACCTACAACAACAACAACAACAACAACAACAACAGTGGACAAGTGATATTGAAGACTCTGACCTACACCAAGCATGCATCGAAGCAGAAGAGCAGGAGCGAAAACGAAAGGAAAAAAAACTACTTCAACTGCTAGAGGAGGAGAAAGAGATTCGACGCAAATTTGATCGTGTTTGGTGCGCTCAGCCTCGAGACAACATCGAATGGGCCGAGCACAATGCAGACATGGCAAGATGGAAAGAGCTCCATAATACAATAGAGGAGTTGAAGAAGTAAACATCCAAGTACACAAGCGTCGCCGAACTACACAAAACGGCCTTTATAAAGGCCACCAATAAACTCATTCGTTTTACACTTTAGCAGACGCTCACTCTAGATACGTACGTTCGCACATGTTTTCCTTATTAATTGTAATAGTATGTAAGTTATTGTCATCCCTCATGTTTTATACAAATAAACAATAAACAAAACAAGGAAGCTATCCTACACTACAAGTGTAGAATAGCTTCCTTTTTTTAAAACACAAACCTATGACCTTGAAAACCATATGATCACCCTCATACACCCCCCCCCCCCCCCCCCAATTACACATCACCTATGACGTCACAAAGTGACGTAGCACCGGAAGCAACCATTTCCGCCTGATGGGCTTTAAACTCAATTAATTCACCCCACCTGCCCTGACAGGTGGTGCGATAGGAGTGACCTTAGGCTACTACTGATTATAATCCATACATGGTATGCCAAAGTAAACAGCCAAACTCCAAAAAAAAGCTTGTGTGAGTTTAAATAAAGAGGAAATTAAGTATTCATTTTTGAAGACTCCATTTCCGTGTTTAAATGTGTACTAGAGGAACACATTTTGGTTATGAATTGAAACATTTTTATATTAGGGAGTAAAAATATGTTAAATTGTGTTTTAGATAATAAAGCTTGTAGCGTATATAGAGTGAGTTAAATATTCAACAATTACATAGTGCAATGGTTGTTATTTGTTAACGTAAATGAACAATTTTCATTCTATGAATGGCCAATGTACTCATATTATAAAAAGTGTTATACAACTTTATGAATATAAGGAAAATAGTTCGTTTGATTAAAGTTGACATTGTCTTTCTCTTACAAAGAAAGAGGCCTGTAGGATAAAAATTCAGTCATTTATACTACATTAATACTTTTTAAAAGAATTGCTCGTTTTCGTGATATTATGGGGCTGTTTTTAAACCAAGAACTAAACAATGGAATAATAAAAGTAATCTAATTAATACAAGTTTTCTTTTTATATGTGATTTTAGATGTGACTTTTTTTGTGTTTTGTACCAAAATATAGAAAAATATAATGCTTATAGACTACAATTTATATTAGGATGTTATACATTTCCTTATTATTTACTTGGATATTTTTCACATGACGTTTTTTTGGGCTTAGCCTAAATATGCTTTAAAAAACAAACAAAATCGATTTAAATTAATTTATTTAAATTAATACAAGATCAATAAGATTAACCTCAACGATTATTTGAAAAATGGTTGGCACTATTTAAATCTTAGTTAATATACTATTTTATTCCTCTGAGCGTTAAGAACATATATTTCCTTTCGAAAAATATGACACTAGGGATGTAATTTGTGTAACTATGTCAAGTAACCATTCCAAAACCTCCAAGATAACTAATTTTAAAATGTTTTTCTACGTACCAGTTATAAAGAAATGGTATCCTAAAATCGTATATTCCTTTCAACATTTCCACATACAATATCAGACACAAAAAATATCTTAAGACATTTCTATTTAACCAATTGATGCTATTTCTGACATGATGGTCCTTAATGTTAAAGATTTTCTCCAAAATAAAGTCAATGTAATACAAAAAGTATTTGCACAACCGAATAATGTTGAATAGCACCAAACGAGGCGATGGTTCAAAGGTTTAAGCCCGTCAAAGGACCCAAGTTTGGTTTCAGTTTGGGTTTAAGGCTCTTTGGTCCCACAAGGCATTCACAAACCCACGTGGCTTGCTTGGTTAAAAGTACTAATCAAAGCACTTTGTCCTAAAAAAAACTCACTCGCATACAATTTAGCATAAGGAAGATTACTTGACTTTTTTGCAAAAGGTTATAAATATTTCCTGAAAATAAACTTTTCTAATTGTATCCGTATTCCGATCTTTAATAACTATTTAACAACCGTAAAATAAGTGAAAAGTATAATTTGTGTATTCTATTCTAACTTACTAAAAACTTTCAAGATGTTTTGTGACAGCGTAAACAATTATTTACCAATTTGATCCAAGTATAATTAATTGTAAAGAAGCAATACTACAGTTTACTTAAATAGCATTATAATACTTTATAATAATACAATAACATGATACTCTAATCTCAAGCGGACAGTTTTTTGGTCACCTGAACGTATAGTGATCTTTTATTGGACAACAAAGTGTATGTGTTTATGGAGATTGAGCTCAACAATTAATTATCAATTCCACAAACTTGCAGTTTTTATAGAGGTGGTAACATTCTTCTTTTTCATACATTGAAATGTTCAGGCACTTGCCGACTTGAAATTTTTAGATCACTTGTGTAAAAGAACTTTCGGTATGAATAATCTTTTGAAATTGAAAACGTAAAGTTAGATTATTGATTCCGGTATCGGTTATATGCGCTAAAATATATGAAATGAAATGTTTATTCCTCACTTATGACTAAAGCTCTGACGATTTTAAATACATGTTTTTAAAATGTTTTACATATACGAGTAGCTAAAACACCAATTAAACAATTAGCTAAATTAGACCTAAAATCTCCAAATTATGTTGTAACTGTGAATTGTGCCTTTGTTTTTGTAAATTATCATTAACAATTTTTTACACTCCCACCATTTTACAAAGTCATATAATTTTACTTCTCTGCTATGTTAAAATATAACTACTACACTCACAGAATCACATGTTGTAAACACTATGTAAAAATTCAATATTCGAGAAAGTTTTAAATTTATTTTGTAGTATATACCAATGTTTACAAGATCTCGTATGATGATACGTCATCAGTATTCAACCCGCGAGGGAAGGGTTGGTTGTTTGAGTCTACCTTATTGCCCTCCAGCTGAGAGTGGCGGAGCGGAGTGTATATTGTCTCGAAGGCTGCCTTGTGTTTTGTTTATATTTTACCATTTACTCGTAACGCTCCACATAGTTAAAGACACTTTCAGTTTTCAACAATTATAGAACGTAAAAAAAAATACATTCTGTACTACTTTCTTGTCTAATTTTGTTCTGTTTTAAACATCATGAGAAATTAATTATTTAGTATTTAAGAAAATGTATAAAACGTTAAATTACTTAAAGCATATTATTAGAAGGTAAATTCTTCGATTCTGTTTATGATTTTGAAATTTAATAAAATAATTTACTAACATACGAACAACAACTAAAATACTAAAATTAACTAAGATTTTGTAGTTATCTGCAAACAAGACTTTTACTGTATGATATATTTTCACCTTTTAACATTTTTCTTTGACGATAAAAAGTGAAGACAGTTGCTTTTTAAAGATAGATTATAAAGGAAGGGAGGTACAGTAAATTTCATTGCAATAACATATCTAAAGTATTAATCACACAAAACACACTCAAGTAGTTTTAACATTGATAACCTATTCAAGTATCAAAGTTGTTGTCAAGATTGTACATGTTATTGCTTGGTACTTAGCTCCAGTGTACTTAGTGCATAGTTAGTCTTAAACATCCTCAAGGGATTGCATGTAAAGCTGCAGGTAAAGTGGATTCTCCTTAAGCGTTGTAGTTGTGCCTCCTACATTCATGGATATACACATAGCCTACTTGTAAATAGATTCAGTACTTTACTGAAACTTTACTCCTTAAATGTAGGATTTGCAACATGTCGTCTGGGTGATGTTATCAATATTTGGATAGCTTACAGTATTTTTCATTCTCACATTTTAGTTGTTGTATCATTCATTTATTTATTCTGTCCCAAAGACATGTTTTATACATTGTCAATTGTGTAACTGATTGTTCAACTCTTTATATTATAAAACATTTTAAAGGCTTATATTCATAATATCAGTCAAATGAACAATCTATTACCAACATATCTCGAATACCACAGAAATAGCTTGAATGATGACTACATTAATCTAAGTCTAGTAGTGAATTAATTTCAGGTGAATATTTTCAAAGACTTTAAAACCTGAAGGCATTTATATAATAATTTTCAATCTCAGTATACCTGATTTAATAAAGTAAACTTTTTTAAAGTTTGATTGGCATTTTTTAGCCTTGCATTTGGATCACTAAACTAATCAAATGTCAATGAACAAAGCAGGGAAAGCAATGAAAGGTTTGAATTATTGTGACAGTATAAGAATGAACCGTTTAATTTAAGATCAGCAACCCTCAGATTAAGATCACTATAGCCTCTCGACTACCCAATAGATTTAACAAATAAACTCAATAATATAAATAAACAACACAACAATACAAACAACAACACAAACAATGCAACAACAATAATACAACAACAAACAATACAAATAAGATGTGGCTAATTATATTTTTAATTTTAATATTATTGCTTATGTAATAGTAAACAATGTGGTAGGTAAATATTCATGTTTCACAGTGTTACTACTTATATATTGTACTGAGGGTTCACAGTCCCTTATCTAGTCAAGTCACGTCGTGCTGAAGGTGTTCTTGTTGTCACGTATGACAAAGATCTTAACAAATGAGACTGTATGCTGCTGTATACCTCAACAATATTGTTAACACCCTCACGTGTTCCATTACAGAAGTAAATATGTAGCTGTTGAAACTAAATTTTATTTCCCTTGTATTGTGTGTATTTCTGAAATAATTTGAACTATGATTTAGTTTAGGATTATTACATAAACTTTGCTTTATGTTTAATAAAGAAAATCGAACAGATTATTTCTAAAGTATACACGGTTTTTGTAAGTAAATATATTATGGATGATTAGTATGATAATCGTTCTAGCTACAGACTTTGTGTTTTACTTATTTTTTTAGAATCACATCTAAACTAAACTGGCGTAAAGTGTATAAACCATCCGTGAAACCATAAATAATAAATGTAGACCAGAAATGACTCGTCTAAAACCCAAAATATTCTAAAAACCAAAAATAATTCGTTGAACTTATATTCTTGTTACACGTAAAACAACTAAATGTATTCCTTTCCTTGATGTTAAAGGTATGCTGAGGTATCAACTTAGACTTTTCTCAGCCGATCTAATATATAATCATTAAATGTGATTTCAGACAGGCAAAAGTGGTAAATATACAGATTTGTATTCTCGGCTATAATAGATTCCAAATAAATTATAGGACCTCAGTGCATGTGCATGAAAAACGATCAGTAAAAAACGAAGCATTGGTTAAAAGAACTAGTTTTTTAAACTAAAGTTTCCAAAAGCGAACGAGTTTCAAAAGAGGATAAAAGTCACGTCTTTGATGCATTTATAGAATACGTGAGAGTTCGTATCGCTTTTTACTCGTCCCTGTTTTGTCAGTTGTAGTTTTTCATGATGTGTATTTCATGTTTTAAAACTAATTAGAAATATAATTTACATTATGACCATCTATCTGTTACGTATATAATTACTGTACAGCTAAGTCTAGCAATAGAAGTATTGAACATATGACATATTCTATAGATCAAAGATGGTACTTTGGAAATCTCAGCTAAATAGAGTGTTGTAATAACCAACTTCAGTGTGTATTCTAAAACGTTACCAACTCCTATATGAGGCACAACTACAGAGTTTAAGCTTAAGTCACTTCACATTATGCTTACAAGCATTCACTTACCTTGTACAGTAGTTCAAAAGGAACGATATATCAATTTATTAGGTTATAGCATAGTTTAGCCTTGGTATAAACATTGATATAAGTAATTCTCAAGATTAATATTGAATCTTGTTCTTATGCAAATTAATAATAAAAGTTTCAAATTTATTCGGCTTTTACCAAAACGTACACAACTATTTTAAGTAGAAAAAGAAGTCGATAAGATATATATTGTCATCGAGAATGCCCACAACTATTACTTAATAGATTCTATTATTCTTTCATTTAAATTATAACTAGGTTTTGGAATTATAACTAACTCATCATCAAACAAGCTAACTAATCTCCAACTACTCATCAACAACTTGTACTTAACTTTAGTTTGTTTTATTTATAACTAACTCATCTTAAAAAACTTTACTTAACTTTAGTTTGTGTTATTAAATAAAGAGTTAGTAAGATGTTAATTGATTACTTGTTGTTATCAATTAACAACTCGTGAAGCTTTTCAAACATTTACAGCTGTCTTTTATGATAATTGATATAAAGACATTTTCTATTTAGTACACAGTATGCATTAAATAAACAATTTTCATGTTTTAATGTCAATATTGTTAGTACCTTTTTCCAAAAAATATAGCATAAGTAAGTATTAAGTTTTTATTGAAGCTTACCCCACTTTGAACACGTAGCGTATTTAAATATCTTGAGTTTCCAAGCTTTTTAAGCTATTTTACTGTTATAAAACTTACATTTCCTTTGAATTTTATACTATTTAACTTTTTATCTGAGTGAGTTCTATAGTTGCATTACTTTTAATAATAACGAGGTTAAACTGTATGGTGTATCAAGCATGTCGTGATACTAAATATTTTATTAAATAATTTATTTTTGTAAAAAAATACAACCGACTTAAAACTCTCTAAAAAGAATGAAATAATTTCAATAAAGTAAACTTTTGTATTAGGCAAGCTCACGTATTTTAAGTCGGCGCGGCTCTATGATGATTTTTGATACAAAATTGAAAGAGGGTGTCCATATTGCAGGTGACTATCTATAACTAAAGTTGTTAATCTGCATGTATTTTTCATAGTTATGCGTTAAGTGTTATTTTATTACCGTAATCAGAGATCGGCATTATAGTGGTATTAACGAGCATCTTTAAAAAGATTATAACGCATTTAAATGTTTCTAACATGGAAAAGTAACGTTTTAATACCAAACTAGCTTCTTTTCCCTATCATAATATCAAACTAAATTATTTTCCTATTCAAATAGAACATTCGTGTGTGTTATTTTCATAATGCATTTATTCTGAAGTAAACATAATAAAATACAAGAAAATATTTCCTTTAATATATAAACAAAACAGTTCAGTATGTTTTTTATATATTTATGTTATCCAGCTACAATTTATTGATTTTCAAAATACACACACAATATTTAATTTCAATCATATTTGCTGTTTGAGCCGCGCCGACTTGAAATACGTGAGCTTGCCTAATACAAAAGTTAACTTTATTGAAATTATTTCATTCTTTTTAGAGAGTTTTAAGTCGGTTGTATTTTTTTACAAAAATAAATTATTTCATGATTTTTAGTGACTGTATAATTTTTTATATATTAATTACTTGAGGTTTTTTGATAAGCAAAACTGTTTGGAACAATCAAAAGTTCCACAGAACAATCATTATTTTAAAACTGCTTGAGTCACCTGTTCAGGTTACATAATCAATCGGTATGAAAATAAACATTTTTAGATAATCCTTAAAAAAGAAAGAGTTGTCCATTAAATTAGACCTAATGAAAAACTAATTGTATTTTCTTGATACATTGAAATGTCAGACATCATCGTTTCCTGCAATCGGTGTACTTCTACATTACTACATTATAAAACGAAATACAGTAACGTCTCAAGCCTTTTGGAACAATATTAAAGTTATTCCTCAGCTACCAGCACAAAAAAATTTCTCAAAAGTGGAAAATTGGTCGATAACACGTATAGTACCTTTGGAAAATATTATATGAAAGATTGGTTCAGCTAAAAGTGGTGTAAGTCATGTAGGGGGTTTTGTTTGCTCAAGATACAGCCTAGTCGAAATTGCAAATCATCTTCCTCTAGGACTTTCCGAAGCAGGCATAATAGTATTGATATTTTGTAGTAACTGGGTAGAGAATATTAATAAGCATTCCACATCTGCAAATGAAATATGTATATGAAAGATTGGTTCAGCTAAAAGTGGTGCAAGCCATGTAGGTGGTTTTGTTTTCAAACAAAATCTTGATCAAGATCAAGATATAGCCTAGTCGAAATTGCAAATCATCTTCCTCTAGGACTTTCCGAAGCAGGCATAATAGTATTGATATGATATAGTAACTGGGTAGAGAATATCAAAAACATTCCACATCTGCAAATGCATGTTTAGTAATTAAAATATTTAACACTTTTAAGACAATTGACGATTATGCACTGTCACACTTCTTAGGTCGTGTAAGGAATAATTGCATTTAATTTATATTTAGACCTGTTTTACGAATGCTTTGGTTTTCACAATACACCTTTATTTTTCAATATCATACAGCTATTCATTGAAACATATATGTTTTTTAAGTCAGAATATTCAATACTAAAAACAGAATTACTGTATACACAAATCAGATCAAACTTTAAAATAAATTTTTTATAGTAACCAAAACAAAATGCATGGCAAGAAATAGTTTATTGATCAATATGAAGCAACTGTTTCATGAAGAATTGTCTCTAGCTTCATTTAAATGGTTTCAACTAACAGCTGTAGGAATGTTATCATTATTTATTGCCTTCTCTGCACAAATGTAAACAATCTGCACAAATGTAAACAAAATAAATGTTGAATATTTAAGGTTTTCAGAATTTTTCACCGAAACAAATATTATACTTAAACATAATATATAAGGTACCTAATAGAAACTCTCCTGGTTATTTTGGTGGTGGAACCATACTGATCGGTAAAAGAATCACAGAGAAATTGGTGAAGATACATAGAAAAAAAAAACATCGCCACAAACAAATTGAGAACCTCCTCCTTTTGTTGGTAGTGGGGAAGTCGGTTAATAAAAGTATTGTTGCAGTGTTAACTGATGAAATATTTAGGTAAAAGATTTGAGCAGTTGCTATAGCATTGTTGTTCTATTATTCCAAAAGTAAACATTATGCATTATACGGGCGTTTATTCGCTCTTAAAATTGTATAGCAAATTAAAACAGAGAAAATAAAAATAATCATTCTACTATCCGGCGTAAATACAGTTTTTCGTTTGTGATTATTTTAACTACAAACAACAATAGATATTATATTTATAGTTGTTATTTAAAATTATTTGCTGACAGATATTATTTTTTGTAAGACATATGTAATTTATTTCAATTTTAGCTTAGCGTTTCTTTATAACTACTGCGATTTCAAGATAAAAAATAATTCTTTGGTGAATACTAAATAGTCAAACCTCATCCAGATAACTTGGGGCAATATTTACTGCATTTTTAACATGGCAGTTTTCGCGTTACCTTTAATTGACACTTTGACTTTGACTTTCGTAAAATATAGAAGGGTTTATTTTTATTTAGATTTGCATTATTTTAAATGTTTGTTACGTCTGATAAAGCAGTTAAAGCAGTTAAAGCTTTGATATTATTCGAAAATTCATTCATCAAATGAAAATAAATGCAACATCTAGTGATTATTAATTATATTTTCATATTGTAGCCCTCTTAAAGTTTGCAATAGTCAATCTATAAGGACACAAAACTAGTTTCAACTCGTAAAGCATTTTTTCCCGGTAATCAGCTGTTTTGAGGAAACTGAAGTTGGTTCCCCCATTTCCGAAACGGACGTTGAAGTCAGACGGATACCGGAAACACTTCGAGCACTGCTGAACATTTATTCTACATCCGTGTGTAGACAATTCCTATATTTGATTATTGCTATTTTAAGATTTCTATATTAAGATTGCTCTGCTATTTAAAGATTACTTGTACTTATTATTAAACCCTATTATCAAAATTTGCCACTAAATAATCTACTGAATCCCAGCTGGCAATTTTTTTCACAAAGTTGATAAGTAATTTTAGCAAACTTCACTTATAGTTGATTTCTTCCTGAATTTTGGACCCATAGGTATATTGAAGATTTTTATAACTGCATACACAAACTGTATTAAGTTAAGACACAAATTTTGTCTGTATTACATAGTTTAATTTCATTAAAATAATTGTAATAAAAAGGCTATAACAGATCATTGTTTTGATTTAAAAAATACTCTGGATATTGGATTATTATATATTATCAAACTATTATTTTTGGTGGCGTGTACGTTTACAACATTAATAAACCACAATAACTTTCTCGTAGGGTAATAAACTAAAGAGTTTATTATTACATTGTGCTCGGTGACGAAATACACTTTTGAAGCTAAACTGGGAAATAGAAATGTTTGAGAAAAGACATAAGAAGATACATGAGGAAAGTAAACGAGTGATGGGATAACGAAGTCTTACATTTTTAATGCAATAAATTCCCAGCAAACTTAATCAACTTTCTTTCCCTAAGCTATTTACCTTTTACGAAGTGTTATAATTATTTAAAAGATATAAAATCTCTAGCAAATATTTTGAAAATATTTTTGTTAAATTTTATGTTTAATTCATTACTCAATTGTTTGTATTTATTTATTTGACATTATTTTCCAGCGATCTAACTTTTAATTCGTTTTCCTGCCATAACATTTAACTTGATTTATGGCCTTAAAGTGTTTCAATTTATTTTAAACTGAAGCTTCTTTGACGGCTACCTCAGTATACAATAAAGAAACATCTGTTCAGCTATTTTATTTTTACCGGTTTACATCTTACGCCAAAATATATCATAATGTAGTTTTTATAGCTGAGACTAATCTGACAATTTAATTCCGATAATCGTTACATTTAAAAACTTAAATATGAAGTTTTGTACGACAAAGACATTGCAATCATAGGTTCTCTACATTATCATGTTAATCTGCAAATGTGTTTAGTGTGGGAACGGCACACATGTTGTTTATATTCAGTAATCCTACTTTCAATACGAGCATATTTTGTTTGCAAAGCTATTTGTTTGTTTTTATTTTATATTTATTTGTTTGTTTATGGCTACCCCTTTGTTTAAAATAATATTGTTGCCGTGCTCAACAGTTTTATTAACTCTTTCGATCGTTATTTTAATCTCTTTTTGTTTGGTAAATGTTATAAAATATATTTCAACAAACAAAGGGGTAATAGGTATGTGTAGTTGTTAATATAAAAAAATAGGTTCCCTCAATACAATAGGTAATTATAAAAAAATCCTTTAATCAATTACAAAGGGGAAAGATTATTAAACCATACGTGTTAAACCAAGTAAGTTCTCAGTAAGTTTTAAAAACACATTGTTTCACAAAATAGTGGAAACTGGCATTGTATAAATATTGTAAAGGGAGTAGAACAAACTTATCATTTCATCAAAACTGTTTATATATGAAGCCATAACAGATTTTATGGAAAATTTTAACTGTGATGAATACATGTTGGCTAGTGTTTTTGTATATTTAAACTTAAGAAGTAACTTTAAATAAGATTCGAAAAATGTATCACTGTAATTAGTCTTAAATCAACACCTATTATATATAATACCACTAATTTTAATATGTTTGTACTAATTTCAGGAATGTTTTCAAACTTATATCCAAATAACGTCATACAATATTGTGAAGTTGTTACAGTATTATTACTAATTTAAAATCCCCATATGTGTTTCTTTGGAAAATATATTTTTCTTTTTTTCTAAATTTTTCTTACAACAAATTGAAAATATCGACTGTTGAATCCAAATTTAAAATAAATTTATATACGTAGGTTTATAATAATGTACTAAACGTATCAATGGGCTCAAATGTTCGCTTCATCTCTAATAATTTCCTTCGGATGTCAAAGTCAAAGCTTTGAAACTCTACCTTCCTCAAAATCTGGAAACTTTTGGTCTTTAAGGATGTGACATCGTTATTCAGAAATTGAAGGAAATATAGGCCTATTTGAAGGATGCATAGATGACAGTAGAATTCATATTTGTAAGTGTTTCTGTTAACGTAAGGATTTTAACTGAGGTATTTGTTGAGGAAAATTATTATCTCATCCCCTTGGGGACAGTTATTTTATAAATATGTGAACAAACTAGGCTATTCCCTCATCATAAACAGTCTGTATACTTGAAACTATTGCAGTAATTTTAGGTTGAGAAAGCTTGTTACTATAGCTGGCTTCAGAAAATGTATGTTTGTTTGTAATTTATATTCATTAAATTCGACTAACTGTTCTAAGCCACTCTCTGTTTCTATTCTCTTGTTTATTTTTCTGAAATGCTTATCTACATAATGTTTAAAGTTAAATTAATTGAACGTAATTAACTTATCAGCAACCGCTAACCAGTCCACCAACTTGTGTTTGGTATAGGTCTCCAATTACCAAGCTGCGACTAAGAATTACGTTAAAAGTTGTGTTAACATTGATTACGAAAGATTCTTGTCGTTTATTTGATATTGCGTTTTCTAACTACTGAGCAAATATATTATTTAATGTAAAAAACGTAAATATTCTTGTCAAAAAGAAAAATATTCTGTATCAAAATAGCCCAATATTCGTAAAATTAAATAAGATATAAATTACTTTGCTATATCATTTATTACGAACAATATATTTATTTTTATGATTCACAATGTAAAAGTTTCAAAAGACTACATCAATAACAGTAGCATTTTAAGGCAATACTACCATTCGAAGTTATGAAACTTCATTTACAAGTTTTGGAAAGCAGAAAATTAGAACTTTGTGATTATTTGTATTTTTATAGAGTATCGTGAAGTAATTTAAGAAGGTTTATTTTGAGAGAACAATTTTAAACACATCACGCATCCTTTTTCGGAGGTTTTTTCCTTATCCTGTACAGATTTAAATTTTGTAAACAATAATTAATAGATAATTATGTTTTGAATATGTATTCCATATGAATTTATTACTTTCTCTAAATACACACACAATTTAATTGCAAAATGGAACAAAATTTGACTATTTGTAATCTGTCTGTTGAAATTCAGGTCGCAATGCAAGGCACATGTTGTTTGTTTGTCATCCACGTACTTTTATTGCCACTTTGCTGCATCCACGTATAAAGCTTAGACTGGTATAAACTATACGTTTTAGCTTTTAAAACAATTACATCACAGCTGGCCGATTTACACTATTAAAAACATATTGGTTATTTTACCCACACACATGGTATTGATATCCAAATGATCGTAATAAACAGATCTTTGTTAAACTACAGAAAAAACTGGAGAGCGAGCTGCTCTAGTGGTTAGAGCGCGGGACTCCGGTTCCAGAGGTCCCGGGTTCAAATCCCGCCAAATCACTAATGGATTTTACCAAAGTGATAATGCCGTAAACCCTAGGTCTAGCCTGAAGTAATGTGAAAAACAATTCCGAGCTCGTGCCTAGCCGTCCTAAGAAAAAAAAGTAAAACTACAGCAGCATTTGTAAAACATATACCTGTTAATTTTTTTAGTGTTATTAAATTGCGAACTACTTTTATCATTTATGTTTCACAAATAAAACTTGTATACTGTCTAATCACAGTTATATTATTATTTTTTTATCTGCAAAAGGAATCTGTTTAAATTTTTATTATTATAACTAACGACTTAGTGATTAAGCTTTTTGATCGTTTGCTTTTACGGGTTTATAAAATAGAAACGACATTAATTTGTGTTTTAGTACTAAACAAAAAATAATAATGTGCAATGAATCCATTAAAATATTAACTTTAGAATCTTAACTTTAACCAATAAATACAGGTTGAGATACACTAACAAGTTAATATTAATATTAATTTTTCTAAAGTTTTTCAATTTACTTATTGGATCAGATTTAAATTAAACATTTTTAAATATGTTAAAATATTTATTTGCAAATCATCATTTTCAAAGTACACGTTATATTTCAACGAATACTAATAATTAATTGTTATCTTTGTGGTTAGTTCACATGGTCCAAGAGTCAATGGTAAAGTCAAAGTTTAGACCACTTTAGGGCTTTAGATCCATCTTGAGTTTCGTAACAAGCAAACTTGCGGTCTTTGAGGAGTTTCCGCCTTGGTTTCTAAAATAGTTGCCTAATTTGTGAACTCATATACATGCAGCCATTTCTGTAGTATGATGAAAACGTTATTTAGCTTCAATCTTCAAATCCCAATCATTTGGTTGATAATTGATATGCTGATTAGATTTTGCAATAGAAAATTTACAATGTCAGCTAGCATATTTTTCTAAATATTTCTCCATCATTGCCGTTCTGAACTTGTCACCTCTATTGAACTCGTTCCTTAAAATAGCCATAACGGAACCATTAATCGTAAAATATACCCTAAAATGGTATCAACTAGATTTCGTTGACACTAGCGCCCAGTGTCACCACATGAATTATAAATGAAAAGGTCCAATTTTACGATGGGATGTGAAGTCTACTTGTGTTGGTGAGTCTATGGTAAAAGCCACATATAAATGCATTGTATAAATGTATTCCATGCTAAATATTGTGTCTTGATTTGAATCATCTCCACAGTTTACATTTGTATTTGTGTTTCACCGTAGAACCTTTTGTATCAGAATGGTAATAGAATTATAGTAATACGATTAGTAGCAGTTGATTTTAGCAATAAAATTTAAAAGTGTGGGTCGCGAAAAAAAGCTCAACATGAAAGTGGGTTGCTCGACCAAAATATTTGGGAACTGCCGAACTGAAACATATATTAAGTGCTATGAAGACTATAAGATTCCCATATAAAACCCCACTGCTACAATCAATGAAGTTTTTTTATTATGTAAGACCTACTTTATTTTATTTTACTGTTCATACATACGACATACGATGTAAGAGCCAACTATAGTCATGAAAACGGATATCCGCTCCGGAAGTTGGTGGTACAGTATGAGACAGGTTTATTTCCGGTTACCTTATTATGTTTTAAACACAGCACACTAATCGTCAACAATGAAATGTTTCGTTCAACGAAAAAATAAGTTTCATCTCTTATTAAACGATTGTTTATTTTGTACCCACTTAATAAAAAGGTATATTTAATGCCAGCTTTTCTTGAACAAATGGTTATAACTCTTATTATTTTAATAAATTATATTATTTATTACTAACAATGCATATAAGGGACAAAACAAATTTTCTTCTACTGCATAATTGCTTTAAAGAAAGAAAATACAATGTAAAATACTTTGATTTACTTTCAGTTTCAGAATCCCAGGTTTTGCCGATTCGTTCAGATTCAATAATGACGTAATATACATTCCACACAGAAGCCAGAAGCTTCATGGGCTCTTGATGGAGTTCGTGATTGGAGATTTTAAATGTATCCAGTTTCTAATATATTTTGCTCTGTATGAATTCGCGCTTAAAAAAAAAGCTGAATCGTACATTTCTTCTTCGAATATCATGATACAATATACTGAACGTTTTAAATTTGCCTGCTTTTTAAATATGATTATCACATTGAAATATCAGTACGCGTGTTAATATGTTTAAAAGAATAAAAACGAATAAACATGCTTGAAGTTTAGCAGAACCATTTAACATAGTATTACGTAATATATTGAGTAGCTAGAAAAAACACAGTTATCCTAATTTGCCCCAATAGTTTAAATGAAATGAGCTTATGTATTTCAAAATTCTCTTCATTAAGGTTACTTTTCAAAGCCAGTAAATCAAAATATTTTTAATAGAGGGGTTACTAATTAAAATAAAGAGTATTATTTCAATAACTTGTCTCAAATATCCGGTAATTATATTATATTGTCTGTACAAAAGGAACGGAGCGCCATACACAAAGACCTATACTCTGGATTTATTTATTTTGCGGGGTTTTGAAATCCATTCGTTGTTGTTTGTGGTTCATATAAACACTGCGACACCCGCTAACCACCACAGCATGTTACTTAGGATTACCACAGCTTTACAAATGTGGTAAAATACAACCGAGCTTTGCATCTACTAATTCTATAACTCTCCACTACTGTCCGGGGACCGAGCTTTGCGTCTGCTAATCCTATAACTCTCCACTACTGTCCGGGCACCGAGCTTTGCATCTGCTAATCCTATAACTTTCCACTACTGTCCGGGGACCGAGCTTTGCATCTGCTAATCCTATAACTCTCCACTATTGTCCGGGGACCGAGCTTTGCATAACTCTCCACTATTGTCCGGGGACCGAGCTTTGCATCTGCTAATCATATAACTCTCCACTACTGTCCGGGGACCGAGCTTTACATCTGCTAATCATATAACTCTCCACTACTGTCCGGGTACCAAGCTTTGCATCTGCTAATCCTATAACTTTCCACTACTGTCCGGGGACCGAGCTTTGCATCTGCTAATCCTATAACTTTCCACTACTGTCCGGGGACCGAGCTTTGCATCTGCTAATGCTATAACTCTCCACTACTGTCCGGGGACCGAGCTTTGCATCTGCTAATCCTATAACTTTCCACTACTGTCCGGGTACAAAGCTTTGCATCTGCTAATGCTATAACTCTCCACTACTGTCCGGGGACCGAGCTTTACATCTGCTAATCATATAACTCTCCACTACTGTCCGGGTACAAAGCTTTGCATCTGCTAATCCTATAACTCTCCACTACTGTCCGGGTACAAAGCTTTGCATCTGCTAATCATATAACTCTCCACTACTGTCCGGGGACCGAGCTTTACATCTGCTAATCATATAACTCTCCACTACTGTCCGGGTACAAAGCTTTGCATCTGCTAATCATATAACTCTCCACTACTGTCCGGGGACCGAGCTTTGCATCTGCTAATCCTATAACTTTCCACTACTGTCCGGGGACCGAGCTTTGCATCTGCTAATCCTGTAACTCTCCACTACTGTCCGGGGACCGAGCTTTGCATCTGCTAATCCTATAACTCTCCACTACTGTCCGGTGACAATAAACAACTATGTAGTTTCAATCGTATTTTTGTTCATATGTAGTAAGACAATAAAATACAGAAAAGGCTAGTGTTTTCCTGAGTCAAATACTAAACGTTATCAGGATTTTTTTTTATCTCATAAATACAATATGTGAATAATTGTACACTAATATAAAACTCAATTATTATACTTGACGAGCGTTTTCGACAAAGTTGTTTGCTGCACGTAAAACCATACCACTGAACAGAACAATTTTACCTTATTATGGACTCACTATCTTGTTTTCTACGATGGCAGTTCTATATAGAAACTTTTGCAGGGGCACACATCAAAAATACCTTTATGTGATCAAATGTAAAATGTTTAATCTCTAATGGCGTTTTGGGTGTATAAGGTTAGCTCCAACTTCAAAGAAAAAGATGTACTCTGAGAAAATTTAAAATCTTAAACACACACACATTTTTGAGTACTCGAAAAATTCTCGAGCTGAAATAAAATTATCACTTTGCTCAATTTGAATTTGTTAAGATTTTTACGAAAATGGACTAAGCAACTATTATTAAATACTTTAGATTTGTGTTTGAGCGTGGTGTGTGCACCTAATAAATATTCCATGAAAATGTATTTTTCTTTGTGTATAACAATGCATATTGTCTAGTTTATTTATCTTCTTCTCAAATAGTATTTCTCTCTAAAAAAATATGTCCAGCCTAACATTTGTGTCAGCAAACTTAAATGTTTTGAACTCTGTGTATTTAAAGTATGTCATTGTTTATTTCACGGCTTTAAATGTATATTAAATATCTTATATACCCATATATACAAGAGGTAAACTATTAATACTACCAATTAATTTCTTAATAAAGTTATTGTTTGCCATTTACCTAACAATATTCCAATGTAATACAATTTCTTTCACGTATATCAGTAATACCTCAAAGACAATTAGAGGTGAAATCTTTTTATTTACACGGTTGCCAATCATGTACCCTAATTATTATATTTAAACTACAACATATAAAACCCATGTTACGCTTCCCTAAATCTCCCCTAGGTCTAAGATTCTCTAATTTTCATTTTGAGTTTTGAGAGAAATATTTTATTTCATGACTAGGCCTAACGAAAGATAAATTACACCTTAAAGTCACTGTGTATAAGCAATGTGGCATTTATTCAACGGAAGAGTCTGGAAAACATTTTTCTGAATATTTTCCTTTAAAATATTATTTTCCTGAAAACATCACCATGTCCATTACTTTCAGATTAGTAATGGTATCCCGCCTCAAGTCAGTAATGCTGCCGTATATATTCCGTCCAGGTCCCTGTTCAGGCTGTTGGTTTATCCAAAGTGAACTTCCATCGAATTTTCAGTGCAGATAGTCTCTACAACAATATTCAATGCACCAAGCCAAACAATATTTTACTAATTGTTAAATTTTGATTTTCATATATCTCCAAAATATTATGGTAAGCATATATTTTGAAATTTAATTACTTTTGCCTTTGGTCTGGCTATAACACATATTTTGGGTTTTTAGATAATGTCCTCTGTTCATGTTGAAGAAATATAAAACCTATATTGTAATCAATTAGTTTCTTCTCAATTATTTTTAGTGAATTTTCTCTCAAAGTATTCATTAAATATTTCCCTTCCTTCTCTCTCAAACTGTTCTTAATAGCTCTTAGTTTCAGACCTCAAGACACCTCAATATTTATTAAAAAATATTTAAATGTAAAATCGCAACCTAAACTCATCCCTTTTGGTCTTACTGGAGCCTGATGCTAAACTCTATTGTCACGTTTCTTATTATTTCCTTTCTAATAATTTCACTCATTGTTGGTACTACTACGCGTAAACTTATATTTCTCCTGTTGGGTTTTTAGGTAACCAAGCTTTAGTTCAGGTGAATGACATGTGTTCAGGTCGGTAGAATATTTCTTACCTTTTGTCAAACATTTGAATAACAACACCAGGCCACAACACGAATGTTAAATCCAAATCGTACAAAAGAATGTTGCATTTATTCGTGTTGAATAAATCCATTATAAAGTCTAACAACTATGTATATTCTAAGGTTTTACCAGGCCTACAGATATTTCAATATTTTACACTAAATAAGTTATGATTACTTTCCTATGACCCATTGACACTGTTATCAATAAACGTGTTATTTTATAACAGTGAATGATTAAACTTTCTAGTTGAAAATATGGTAAGTGATCTTTTGCAATGATATTTCTTTATTAAAATGAATGGACGGCAAATACAATATCGTTCAAAACAAAATTTTTACAAATTATTTAGATATTTCATAGTTGTAGAGTCCATGTTAATACTCTCTAGACCTTTGTAAACATAGCTTAATTTCAACTGGAGTATAATTTTCAATTTGTTATTACTTAAAAATATGAATTAAGAACAACATGACATAACTGAACATAAAACCTCTTATTCAACTCTTTACAAAATACATGCGTTTAATTTGAAAAAAAAAAAATTGCTTTTTGTTTAAACCGTTCAGTTGGTCCATTTACTAGACGTTTCCTATATGCAAATATTAAATTGTATAGTAACTTTTTTTAATAAAGCTGTAAGCTGTATATGACGGTGAGTGAAGATTTTAATTAAAGCGTTTATATCCGAACTGTATAACTATTTTAATAAAAAGGCTATTCTATTGGAGAATCGTCGATCATTTATTTGGAAATGTTCAACAAGTTCTTCCTTGAAGGGTTCAAAGCGTTGCTCAGTTGGTATAACCTCCTTCGTATTGAAATACTAGGTATATGTAAGCTTGTTACTTTACATTTATTTCGTATTGTATCAAACGAATACATATAGTAATTCATGTCTACATTATAAAACTATTAGTTAATCATAAAAGGTACTAGATTATGAAAGCAGATTATTTTAACTGTACAAAAACATATTAAAAACAAGGATTTTAAAACATGTTTAAAAAGGAACTCTTCTTTAGATATTGAAAAGGCTTAGTCAGAAAAAATCTTTTTTAACATGTTCTGGAAACGATTTGGTAAAGAATCTACATTGTATTAAAGTATGGTAATTAGATTGCTTTCATAAAGCAAGAATATTGCATACAAATCCAGTTAATAAAGGAATATTTTAATCAAACTTTGGTGAAGCTTGTATTTCCATTAGTTAAGACCTTTCCATACCTTAGCTTATCTTAGTTTTTTACATATTTTTATATTCATGCAATTATTTCCATTATTGCCTTTCCAAACCAAAATATTTTATTTATTTGTGCTTAACATTGACGGTTTATCAATACTAAAACATTTTAAATGGGCTAATTTTGGATTAACACGCCACCAAAATAATTTGTTGTTTATGATACATGTGCCTAAACTTCTTTATCAATTTGCTCTCCAACAATATTCAACAATTGTAATTTGCCTCAAAGTACACCGAGTAACTGCAGAATAACCTCCGCCAGTGATGACGACACATGCCTTACCACAGCTGGCAGGTTGGTAAAACCTGAGTCAAGATATAGTGCTTAGATTTTGCCCCAGAAAAAAAACATTGATTAAATAATTGATACGTGTATGTATTGAGAACAAGCTTCCCCGATATTATTTTATTTATTTCATATCGCATTCATAATCAAGGGATTATGCTTTGACAAAAATAATACCCCCACCACGTAGCAGCAAACCTTCAAACTAAGTGACCTACAATTTGTGTGATTGGATTTTACTCAAATATTTTCGTAAACAAGACATATTTATTCCTCATTTAAATAACATAAGATTTAACAACTAAGGTTTGCTGCTACGGGGAAGTTAAACAGTGTTTTTGACCAAATGTTAATAGTATAGGATGAGTAAGAATCAAATACATTTTCCAAATCAGGTCAAAATTGAACCATAAGCAAGCAAACTACAGCAGTTTTCTTTTTCTCCTTAAGAATAACATGGCAATTTGATATGTAATGTTTTTTGAATTTTGTTATTACCTTTATTGTATAACAATGCTTCAATATAAAAAATTATTCGTTTTATGCTCTACACGATGTCCGTAATAAACATTTGCCATATCCATATTTTAAGGGTGAAACTTTTAATAAAGAATATTTTTTTAAATGTTGAAACCACAACCCCCTCCTCACGATTGAATACTCTTAATTAATTATGAAAATATTCTTCATACTAATCTCATTAACAAGGTTTTCCCCAGATAATATTGAAACAGACAAGTGAACAACTGTTCACTCAGCACTTAGCAAAACAAATCCGAACACTTAACCTGTTTTAAAGGTCCAATGAGACTACGAATACATTAAAACGTAGTTTCCATCAAATAAAGGTTTTGTAATACGTTGACGCACTATATTATTACCACGATTAAGCTATAATTTTAGTTTATTATTTAATATCGGTTATTTTTTTTAATAATGTATAATTTTGTATATTAAAAAATGCTACAGACGAAAACAAGAGAAAAATATAAAGTTTTGTGTAGAAAGAGAATCGTTGATTCTCGTCCTTTTTACTATATAATTTATATTTTGTAAGGAAGTCTATAGTCTGGTAAACTAAGTTTAAAGTCTAATGAGTTTAAACTAATGAGATTAAGGTAATAAATGGTGGACCTAAGCCAGGACACTTTGTCACATCTAATCACATTACGTTGTATTAAAGGAACTTGATACCCAGCATCTTAGTTTTCAGTCTTGCTGAAATAGTCTGCGTGGTTTTATATCAACGTTACAATAACGATTCGGTTTATTAAATTCAAACAACGCAGTTTATATCAAGGGAATAAACTCTCTAGAGATTTAAGAGAAAATATGGTAAAATAAATTAATATAAAGCCAGAAGATGTTTCTAGGAATGATTCAGAGAAATTTTTAGTAATTCTGTATTATTTTTACATAATAGATCTTAGTATTTCATAATACGTGATTTTTTACTTGTTTTTAAAGACATTCTTTTGTTTTAAAGTGGTTTTGGGAGCATGGTGATCTACAGGTAGAGTACAGGCTTCGATCCCCGAGATCCAAGGTTTAAATCCCGCCAAGCACCAAATGGATTTTATTTTGTAATAATGCCACGATCTTTGAGACATACCCTTAAGTATTGTGTAGAGCTAGCATCCTAGGATGTAGGACTAAATAAATCTCCCCAAGCTTACATTAACTTAAGTTTGAGAATTACATTTCCTTTCATGTTTACAGGGAGACCAAGGGTTGCCATGGGAAGGGAGTGGGACGCCTCCTCTTCTACCCCCGCCACCACCAGGTAAAAGTTAAGATAATTATTTTTTTAATTCTTTTATTTTTCGAAAACTCTTATTTTCGAATTTATATTTCTTAGTAGCTCCCTCTCAACTAATAGCTTTTAACCAATGCTAACATCACGGTCTATTATCATTCTTCTTTTCTTTAATATCTGTTTTTTATTATTTAATTACCCAATTTAATAAGATTTATATCTCCAGTGCAGTAAAATGTCTCATATTAGTACCTTTTAAAAAGGTCAAACAGTCATAATTTTTTTATTGAGCTTGCTAAGTAAAGTGCAAAAGGTTTCCAAATGGGAAAGCACTAAAGCCCTAAGACCTTCTCTAAATCCCTGCGTCCAAATCAAAGTCTTTATCTTACCAACGTTGCGGCGCACTAGCACTAGGGACTCGTCTATACGTTTCATCTCACAACTGCGTTATATCAACTTACGTTACAACAATGTTGGTTTATTTTAAATGCAGCATATGCGAGAATTCAAATGAGTTGAGGAAAATAAATGTTGATAATAATAGATGCTAAGTAAAATGTTGTATTGAACCGTTATGGGGATAGTGTTGATTTTATACCAATTAAATATTTTTTCGTTAATAATTTTTTATAATTTGATAATTTTCCCTTCATGATTGATACGATGATTTCAAAATGTCTATATTTTATTCATCGACCTACTAGGCATTATTAGATTACTAATAACATATTAAAATTGCTCATTATGTTATACTACTTAATAATGGTCGTTGAATCTCTAAAAATACACACGTTACCTTAAGGGCAGTTCAAATTATTTTGCCTTGGTAATTTAAAAATGATGATTCAAAAACTAAAACTGATTAGAGTCCAAGCTGCTTGCTCGTTTGTTCGTTTTTAAATTTCTTAACGCGTTTTCTTTATACATTTACTTATTCCTTAGCAATACTCGCACTGTCTCCCTTACATCAGAAGGATCTGCAAATCTTTACAACTGATGGTTTTAAAAGGTTGATAACAGATTTGAAATTAAAATATTTGCATTTTTTCTGGGACAGCCTTGACGTATACTTTTGACTTGTGGTGCTGAAAAAAAATCAAGATAACTAAATACAAACTCTGACTAAAGCCGGAAGTTAATTAATAAATAATTGTCTCACTAGTTTAGCATTTTTTTAAGAATAACACCTTTACTGGTTTAGTTAATCGTTTATAAATAACGTGCTTCAGTAAAAAAAAACTTATTATTTTTTTCTAAGCTCGTAAAGCTGTGAGTCATTTTTAAGTATTATTATATCGGTTTCGTGTTTCAAATATTGGTTGCATTAGATGGCCTATATTTTAAACTCAAAACAATCTGACGAAAGTTTTCTTTTTACTAAAGATCACCTACCCAACGGTATACACTTATTTATTTCTCTTGGGTGTGATTTTCTGAAAACGCTTTCAAAGTATACTCATACAAAGTACTCATCTCAATTTTCCACCTCCATTGTGCAACGGAGTAAAAATAAAATAAATGCAATTTCTTTCACACGAGCTATACAATTATAAAAGAACAACAACCCCTAATAAGCTAATTGTTTAGAATATTATTGATTTTAAAACCCCCCATAAACCCCTGATCCCATGGTCCGATTATGCTGGTTTGCGAACTCGTTCGAATAAATGTGTGTGTACACGTTTGTACCAAATTTCATCAAAATCGGATCAATTTTGCTCGAGTTATCTCGCTAACGGACACATATATAAATAAATATATATATATATATATATATATATATATATATATATATATATATATATATATATATATATGAATTTGAACGGATGGTGTTTTTGGCCTCTGGGGACCCCAAAACGAAAAAGTAAATCGGTCCCGGGTCTAGGTCTTACCATGAGACCTACGGTAATAGCTTATTCCCTATAAGGGAAATTCGCTAAAAACACCCATAACTAAAATATGAGGTATAATATATATATACATATAATATATATATGCGGGAGTGACAGTGAAAGGAACAAATGGACCTATTCCGAACCAAGACTTGTATGAAAACCACCCTCCGGAGAAATAGGTTTGCTTACCCTCAAGAGGTTGGCAAACCTTTGCAAAATTTACCTTCACAAAGCCTTACAAAATACGATCTCGATTTCCTTACTGAAATTTCCAGAACGACACACCTAAAATTAGCTTTTATATTGTAAAGCATTCGGTATATATGGTCGTTGATGGATTAAATAAATTTTTTTATTTTTGGCTGTTTTAATTTTATTAAATGTTTCTACATTTTATTGTACTAAACATAAACAGGTATTTTGTATTTTGTTCACACATAATTCATTTTATTCTATTGGTCAGCTTTTACGTAGTTTCAAAAAGTTAATGTAAAATAAATTGTATTTAATCTATGTTATTAATTTACTAAACACATATTTCATTTATGCTTCCCTTTTTCACCCGTCATTTTCTTTTTAATGATGATAAACTAACTAAATGTTCCTTGTCAGGTCGCCCACCTTAACATTATCCTGGATTCATTACTTTTGTAAAGTAGAGATATTCGTATGTGGAGGCGGTTCATTGCTATTTTAATAAGGAAAAAACTCACGTTTACCGTTCATAGAATTTTATTGGTGTTTTTAGCGAATTTCCCTATAGGGAAGTAGCTATTACCGTAGGTGGCACGGTAAGACCTAGACCCGGGACCGATTTACTTTTTCATTTTGATGTCCCCAGAGGCCAAAAACACCATTCGTTCAAATTTTTATATATGTATATATATATACATGTATATGTATATATATATATAGACTTAGGGTTAACTTGAATGAGTTCGCGAATCAGCACGATCGGACCATGGGAACGGGGCTTTACGGGGGGTTTTATGGGGTAAAAATTGGTTTTTCTCACTTTTGACCCTCAAAACACAAAATTTCCCGCTTTCTCTTTAGACCTTTTTAAAAAAGCTTAAAAAACAAATAATTTAGTATATAAAAGTATTTTTGTTTAATTATTAGTTACGGAAAAAATTTAAAAAATTGTAAATTTAAAATTCCCATGTTATTCTTATGGAGAACATTGTCAAATGTTTTAGTTTGCTTGTTTATGGATATATTTTGATCAAACTTGGCAAATTTATTTATTTTGTACTAAGCTATCAATATTTTACTCAAAAACACACTTTATTAGTTTCCTCGCAGCAGCAAACCTAGGTACTCGTTAAACCTAATGTTATTAAAATATATTTAACTGAAAATCAATTCAGACAAATGGAAATTCGCTTAGTCGGCAGGTTTGCTGCGGCGGGGGTATTTATTATTCAAACATCAATTAGTTTCACAGCTTGAGGTGGTCTTGGTGAATAAATAAATGTTTTATAATTACTAAGGTTTTTTAAGGGTCGAAACAATAGCTTTTCAATCATTGTGTATTTAGGAAAATACTTTGTAGTTGAGCACTTAAAACTGATAAATCTTTACTGTGAGAAAATATCTGTCAATAATCTGCGAAGTTTTAGAGTGTTTTTGTATGTTTTTACGCTAAAGCTTTTACATCAAAGTGATATTTATAAGTGTGTATTTTAAAATACTTTTGATTTTCCTTTTACATGCCCTTTCAAATGGTTTATTCATTTAAGCCTAACTTTGAAGTCCAATATTGTCCCCTAGAGATGGTAAATATTTTGTAATTATATCAAATTTGTCTTTAATTATTTGAAATTTTTATCTTTTTTAACGATCAATAAACTAAAATTCTTTTTAAATTCTCCAAATATTTACCTAACAAAATGTATGGCGAAAACCTAAACAGCAATTGTTTATCATCTCCTTTGACAACTTAGTGAATAAAATAAAAATAACAAACAATTTTGTAAATATTATTTTTCTCTTCCTCTATAAGAGTACAATGCAAGTGCAGATGTGAAATGAACATTCCACAAAACCACTCCAAGATACTATTGAAACAACCCTCAAGAGAAATAGCAATGTTTACTCCTCTGGGGCTGATACTCATCTTCTCGATGTTTCTGTATATGTATACTTCAGCATGAGTTTTTTCTCTTCTTAAAAGATGTTTTAAATGTAATCTGTAAATAATTACTTTTATTTTAGAACGGTGAATCTAAATCAATAAATTTAGCGCATTTTGTTTACAAACAGGGTTTATAAACTCATAATAATATACTCTTTACCGCAATAACATAAAATCCTTTGAAATATAATTTTTCTATTCATATTTGGAAAAAATCAAAGCTCTTAGCTTGTTATTATCGAGATATTACATTCTTTGAAAAAAATATCCGTCACTGTTATTTAGTTTGCGAATCGGTGACTATAGGTAGAGCGACTGACAAATTAAAGTAATCGAGGTTTGGTAGTGTCTTAGGCCTAGCGCACACGGTCGATTTTTCGATCGGCCGATTAAAAAATCTGCCAAAAATAAATCGCCCTTGATTTATGTCCAGGCGCACACGTGGCGATTTTTTAGTCGAGAAATGGATTTTTTTAAGTAATGGACTATGTTGAATTAACCTGTGTTTGTGCTCTTCTAATTAGATCAAACAAAAAAATAAGACAACTTAAATATTGGGTTCATCCGATAGTAAGTCAGAGACTTTTAAATCGACAGTTTTATAAACTGTACACTTTACGTGATGACAGTAAAAAGTTCTTTAATTACTATAGAATGTCCGTTGAAAGTTTCAGTTTTTATTATAACAGCTGTGGCCTTTATTAGCAAAGAAAACAACACAACTCACACTGAAGTTCACTGTCTCCTGTGGAGAACAATAAGCGACTGGCCGATTTTTTAGTCGACCGTGTGCGCGGACTGATAACAATCTGTACGTTACAGATTTTCGGGCGACAATCGCCTCGCCTACGAATCTGTGGCAAAACCCAGATTTTAAAATCGGCGCAATTCTCGATCGCCCGCCTTAGGCTAGGCGCACACGAGCGATTATTTTGAGGCGACTATTTCATCGGCCGATCTGTGCATCATGAATTTGAATGGAAGCGCGCACACAGGCGATCGAGAATTGCGTCGATTTTAAAATCTGGGTTTTGCCACAGATTCGTAGGCGAGGCGATTGTCGCCCGGAAATCTGTAACGTACAGGATGTTATCAGTCCGCGCACACGGTCGACTAAAAAATCGGCCAGTCGCTTGTTGTTCTCCACAAGAGTCAGTAAACTTCAGTGTGAGTTGTGTTGTTTTCTTCGCTAAAAAAAGGCCACAGCTGTTATAATAAAAACTGAAACTTTCAACAGACATTCTATAGTAATCAAATAACTTTTTACTATCATCACGTAAAGTGTACCTATAGTTTCTAAAACTGTCGATTTAAAAGTATCTGCCTTACTATCGGATGAACCCAATATTTAAGTTGTCTTCTTTTTTTCTTTGGTCTAGTTAGAAGAGCACAAACACAGGTTAATTCAACAAAGTCCATTTTAAACGCACTCAAAAAATCCATTTCTCGACTAAAAAATCGCCACGTGTGCGCCTAGACATAAACCAAAGGCGATTTATTTTTGGCCGATTTTTTTAATCGGCCGATCGAAAAATCTACCGTGTGCGCCAGGCCTAAGGCTAGGCGCACACGAGCGATTATTTTGAGGCGACTATTTCATCGGCCGATCTGTGCATCATGAATTTGAATGGAAGCGCGCACACAGGCGATCGAGAATTGCGCCGATTTTAAAATCTGGGTTTTGCCACAGATTCGTAGGCGAGGCGATTGTCGCCCGAAAATCTGTAACGTACAGATTGTTATCAGTCCGCGCACACGGTCGACTAAAAAATCGGCCAGTCGCTTATTGTTCTCCACAGGAGACAGTGAACTTCAGTGTGAGTTGTGTTGTTTTCTTTGCTAATAAAGGCCACAGCTGTTATAATAAAAACTGAAACTTTCAACGGACATTCTATAGTAATTAAAGAACTTTTTACTGTCATCACGTAAAGTGTACAGTTTATAAAACTGTCGATTTAAAAGTCTCTGACTTACTATCGGATGAACCCAATATTTAAGTTGTCTTATTTTTTTGTTTGATCTAATTAGAAGAGCACAAACACAGGTTAATTCAACAAAGTCCATTACTTAAAAAAATCCATTTCTCGACTAAAAAATCGCCACGTGTGCGCCTGGACATAAATCAAGGGCGATTTATTTTTGGCAGATTTTTTAATCGGCCGATCGAAAAATCGACCGTGTGCGCTAGGCCTTACTGAACAGGTCGCTTCTCGATTTGCTAGATACACCCCACTCGCAATTACTAGGGATGTAGACGGGCAACGGAAGACTATACGTGGTTAACCTCTTGGAACAAGAAATGATTAAGATATGACGTTGAAACAGTGTTTGCCCGTTTATTAAAGTAAACTATATTATAGTATTTTTTCCTAGAACGATAGGTTCGAGTCCGGGATTGTACATATCTTCACATATCTTCAGGTTAGACCTATGGGTTGCGGCATTATTACTTAAATAAAATCCATTGGTGACTTGGCGGGATTTGAACACGGGACCTCAGGAACAAAAGTCTCGCGCTGTAACCACTAGACCAGCTCGCTCCCCAAGGTATTGCGGCATTATTACTGTACATAGATAAAATCCATTGGTGATTTTGGGGGATTGTAGTCCGGGACCTAAGGAACTGAAGTCCCGAGCATATTAGAATACTTATTAGAATCAATCACTAAACATTTGCTAATACTTAGCTTTTGCTTGTATACATTTTAGAAACGAATAAAAAGTATTTCTAAAGAACATTCAGGTCCTTAAGTGGCCTCGTACTTCGTGGCTTTTAAAGGAAAAGCATTGTGTCAAAGAAATAGTTGTTGAATGCTTTTACTTGTGTACTTTCGTGGTTTTCAAAACTATTTCCATTGAAATAGCAAATTTATGAGTAAATGTTTTTTTTTCATTTAACTTAAAAATAAATATGAAAAAAATACCAAATTTGTTGCATATAAAGTCATTAATTTTAATCATTACTAATGAATACAGTTCAGAGACACGTACTGTTTTAGCTTTGAGGTGTCAAAGTTGTTTGAATGTAAGGAAATCGTAAAGGTGAAAGATGTTCGTCATTCAGAGTTGAGGCTAAAAGCTCAAGTCTTCATAAATCTTAACGTCTGACAAAAGTTACTGCAAATACAAGTCGTAAACACATCGTGTTGTTTTTTTTTTTTTTTTCAAAAGATAAGGATCGGAGTACTTACAATATTTATACTCATTCATTTTTCAGCTTCAGTCAATCTCTAAACTGTTGGGAATTTTTTTACTGTTTACTATAGTGATTAATTATTTATATTTTTTTATTGTTGGTCCTTTTATTACAATCAGGGCTTTGAAGTTTTGGTTATTTGTAAAGACTTTTACAAATTTAGTACTATATATCACTTGAGTAATATTTGTTTCGTCATAGTGCAGCAAAAACAGCCATTTATAACAAATTTGTTGTGGGTCTATTTCCAGTTTAGGCATATGTAATGCAGGCATCATGTAACCTAAACGGAAAATAAAGCACATTTACTCTCTTTATTGGAAATATCACCTTATACCTAGAGATGAAATCAATAATGTAAGTCAAATGCGTGTAAAGGTATTGGCTCTATAGTTATTAATTTGAGTAAGCCTAATTCTCTGAAAAATCTTATTCCCAAACTTTACACCTTACTGGTATTTGGCGTTAAAGAATATAGGTCTGCTTCGAAATTAAAAAGTAAATTTATTAATTATTTATGAATTAAGTTAAGTTATCTTGTAGTGGTTACAATTTGTTTTATATTTTGCAAATTAATGCTCTTTTGAATATTCATGGATTCCCAAAGCTCAGCTTAAGCGATTTTGATTGTAAAATTATTTCATATAAATTTTATATTATTTTCTGTACATTAATTCTATATGTGTTTTAGTAAGGTTGGTCAAGTATAAGCCTGCGACAAATTTGAGTTTTCAAACGACAAAATAGTTATATCAGTCTATACAATTTAATAATTAATAAGTGGAATAATATTTAGCTAACAAAATATAAATAAAAATATAAATATAAATCGTGATATGTTTTAACATTAAAGCAAAGTTAAAATGTTTGTTGAACATTATAAAACGAATATAAAACGAGTTTTAGTCATGGCTTTCGCATCTCCCTTGTGTAAAGGATGTTTTTCCAGTCTAACGCTGGGGAAATGTGTTTGTGCGGACTCATGAGCGCAAACAAGATAACGCTGAAAACTTTGTTTGGAATTAAAATTAAATTTCCACACCAAAGACTCTATTAAGACAAGTCTTTCATTAGTGTGTTTCCTTGTTGTATATTTGAAAAAAGTTAAGAATTTCGTTTAAACCTTTCATTATTTATTACCGTATAAAATGTTTTATTTTAATTAATATTTGCATTGTCACACAAAAACGTTTTAGATTTTCACCAATTCCTTTGAACTGATTGTTGTATACACTTACTTCTCACAATGTGGTCCAAAACAATCTAATGGCGATTCATAACTATTCTAAGTGTTAGGAGGGGTTTTGTTTAGACTTGTAGCTTTGTCTAATCCCTTGTAAATAATTTAAGCCCTATGGTAAGCTACGTAATGTTTAAATTACCGCTTTTACAAAGCGATTTAAAGTTTCAAAAGGGTTTAATTACGGTTTTGGTCACAATTTCGTGTCTAACATTGTATTTTTTATCCCATACATTTTTCCATTTAAACAGTTCATTGGTAAAATTACAAAAAACCTGTTTCTATACGGCCTATCGCTTTCATTTGTAAGTTGTAAATTAAATACATTTCCAATGAGTTTCAAGCCACATGTATAATTTACGCTACAGAGAGTGGATTTCTGGGGAAGCTTGTGTGGTTCCCATTGATTACAATGTTTAATCCCCGAATGTGAACCAAGGCTCAAGACTATGTCCATGCGAACTCTACCATATACGATAATAATCCTGTAGCCAATACTCTTAATTTATGTATTTTCTTTATAATGATACATTTACGTAGTTTTTCTTTTATTTCTAAAATGTTGGTAATGATTTGGATTGACGGACATGCGCAGACCTAAGCACAACTAACTAAGAGAAGATACACTAATATCTTAAAAATTAAATATAATTTGGTGTAAAAAGTGAATAAATCAAAGCTATATTTTTTTTACGAAATCAAAAGACAAATCATGTGTAGCTTTTAAGTTTTTCACCGTCAAACTATATTTTTCCTATTTCGTACATCAGTTTTACCAATGTTTAATTTATAATTTTAGTCAATTATTTCAGCATGGTTTGGCTTTCAATTTCCAAGCCTTGTTGTACTTGTTTCATTTACTGCTAAATTTTATTTGTTCACTATCCTTGTTTACATTCTTTCTTATATTTTTAATCGTGACTGTTTTTATTTCTTCTTTACCTATATTTTATTTATTTTTGTTTATCGTTGCAGGATTCACCGGAATGAAGGGGCAAAAGGGAGAAAGAGGAGAGCCTGTAAGTACATAAACATTTTTTCATATTCTATGCCATTTTGTTCTTACCTATCTTTATAATTTCAACGAACATAAACACAGTTTCATTTTAACCGAATATTTATTAAGGGGTCTTTTATCAAATATTTAATAAGCGATTGATATTTACTTTTACCTGAGTCCACTCTTGTACTTTATTGGAACAATCTTTGATCGGATAAACAACAAATACGTAACAATAAATTTGATTCGAACAACTTATACCTATAAATACTGAAAAGTACTTATCGATCACTTAACCAGAATTGGTCACCTTTACCGAAATGGCTCTTCATTCAACAATGTTCTTTCAATTAGGAACTCCTCATGTACTATAGGAAATTAAACCAAATGCGCAACTTAACCGAATCAGAGAGTTAATTGCCATGTAGCTATGTATTATGATCAATTGGTTCCCTTAATTAGCTTTCCAAATGGCCATTTTATAACGCCAATTGGGGTCCAATATGATTTTTATTGTTTATTTATCTCTTAATTCTAGTTGACTGTTAATTTGATATGTATTAAAATATCTTCATACCCTCTTGAATTCCACGAATGTCATAATTTATTTCCAAATAAAAAATTACGACCATCTTACTTTTCCTGTCACAATTATTACTCTTTCTGTCCCAAAAATTGCTGTTAAAGAATATTGAGATTTACGTTTGCTAAACAGGAATAGGTTATTGTGTTTCTTTTTAAAAATATACTTCAAACGAAATGTTGTTTGTTGTTTGCTTCATTAAAACAAAATGAGATCAAAATTTGGTACTTTAGACTTTGACGTAGTTTTTGCTCGTATTGTTCATTATTGGTGTAACTGTTAGTATCTTATCCTTAGGGACCTCCTGGCGAATCAATAGAAGGTCCTCCAGGTCCACCGGGACCTCCCTACAATCCTAGAGGAACATCAGGACTTCCTGAGTTTGGTTCAGGTGATGATGGGGTGAGTTGAACACATTAGGACATTTAAGTAAATGTATTGTTATGAGCAACATCCTACATAATGGTGGTTGGATACCAAGTTATACTGAAGTAAGATTTAGTTGTTTTAGTTTCGGAGTGAGTTTGCCGAATCATTATATTTTACCAACATACAAAGCCGCACTATTAATTCACGTTTTCAATTGTTATAACATAATTTGGCATTTTTGGTTGGTAAAATAAACAATTTAAGGGCTGTAGAAAGTTTTAACCCGAAAAAATGAGGTGGGAATTTTTTTTATAATCTTGACCAACCAAATTTTGATATTTTAGTGAATTTACCACATAGGGAAGAAGCTATTACTGTAGGTTTCATAATAAGACCTGGACCATAGACACTTTTACTTTTTAGTTTTGAGGACCCAGAAGCCAAAATCACCCAAAAATGCATCCGATTTTGATTAAATTTTGTAGAGTTTGGTCATTATGTTTAAAAATCAAATTTATAGGGATGTATTAAGTATAGGATGTATTAGAGGCGTATTAAAATACTATCTTACAAGTCCATCTTTTTTAGGGAGGAGGCAATTGGAGAGTTCTAAAAATATGTTCTTGCAACTCATTTATTTTATATATACCTTTCCTTAACGCTTAAAATCATGTTTTAAAGCATATTTTCACTTTATCTCAAACGTTACTTGAAAATCTTCGACAAGTATATTTTATCTTACCATGCTTTGGCAAAACATAAAACATGACACACTAGTCCGATAAATAAAATAAATTTAATGTAATTTGTAATTAAATATTTAACTAAATGCAGACTTCTTTGACCTCCGTTTTGTCAGTAAACAATTTCAAACCCATTTCCCCTAATGAATAATAACAATAAACAGTTTTTCCAATCGATTTACAATCCTCAAAACACTATCATCACGACAAATATTTGTGTAAACACAATAGTTACAAAACTCTTTGTGGAGAGACGAACACAAATATTCACAAAGCAATAGAGCTGGATCAAACGTAAATCATCAGTGATATGATGTACCATTTGTCATAGTGTCAAAGGAAATTATGATTTGGGTTCGTTTCTATCCGACCTCCGACCTCTGTGGATTCGATATTCTTCTTTTGATTTGTTGATGCGCAAAATCCTATACATTCTATAACGAATTGTCAAACACCAAAATATATTGTGACGGCGAATAATTAATTTGAACTACAATAATGTTAAACTTATCGTATAAGGGGACAGAGCCTTGTTGGGTGGTGTTTAAACTTCCTACAGTTGGTTTTATAGTTAAAACGATCAAAACAGCTAATTTTTTATGGAAGATTTTTCATTACAAACAATAGAGATTAAATCGCCTGAGTAATAATAATTCCGCAATGTAAAACTATACATTAGAACGAAATTGAGAGAAAGATATTTTATCATATTTAAGTTTAATAGCCTCCTCAATTTACAGCAACTTTCTCATTTATATTAACTGAAAATCATCGTACTTTATATACACTCGATGAACGGAGCCAGTGAAAAACATTAAATAAACATAACTTAATTAAAGAAAAGCTCACTTCAATATTTTAAATGAAAGCTCATTATATGCCGATTGGAGGCATTGTTAATCTTAAGTTCTTGATAGATTAAATAAAACAATATGTAAAATCTTAGTCTTTCCCGCACTTATGAATATTCTCTTCCAAACTCTATTGAAAACCTTGTTATCCAATAGTAATTATAAATCACAAATCGGCTTGTCAAACATTTATAAAATTACCAAAAAAAATAAATGTAAACAAACATTTTTTACATCCTTATTATAATTTTAAAACCATTTAAAAGTCCTTGTATCATGATACATTCTGCAATTTACCATTCGCATGTGCAATCAAAGCATGAAATACACTCATATAAGTCGTCCAATATCCTGATCAAAGGGATATTTTTAACTTCAGGGCTCGAAGTCTTTATTTACATTTAATCAACCCGAGGTGCTGCCCATGTCAAGTGTTCCAAAAGCTCTTTTGTGTGACTTTGATATCTACATATGAGCCATATATTGTCGGGAAAAATCTACCTAAAATAGGCTCTCGAGGCTTTGCTGCTGAGCTCTAGTTTCATCTCTTGCACTGTTTTGTTTACCATTTTTTCTTAAAATTAAATATATCAAATAAACAGTAGCTCGAAGCTCTAAATAAGATTAATTAATATATGAGTTAGATTTCGGTGAGTGAATAGAAGATATAAGTTAAGTAATATTAGATATATACGTTAAAAATAAAAGGTTAAATACCTGTAGTACTGTTTGTGATCCGAACTTAGGTAAGTGACCCAAGTTTCGAACCTAAAGGTTCATCTTCAAGCTGTGACAGGTTAAAACATAGCCCCCGCCATTTAAATATTTAGGGACTTGAGGAAACAAATGAGGGTAATAACTAAAGTTAGTTTAACTTTTTTTGTAAAATAAAGCATACCAACTAACATCTATGTATAAATCACACTTTATATAGATTGTTATATCTATGTATTTAATTACATTTGAAACACTTTGATAAGAGAATCTATATTCGTGTTACATTTCAAAACATTTTTTTTTAAGTTCGACAAAACGCGTTCTTCTCCCATTAGCTAACGTATTTGTGTACTGTAATTACAATTGTTACATGTAAAAGATTTTTACAAAGTATTGCGATGCCTTGTTAATTAGTTTTTTCAAGACTATTTTAACCGGTTGTCACAGATATCAAATAGAATTTTAAGAAGACATATAACAATTGTTTGGCTATATAGTTCACAAAACAATAAAACTTAAATGTAATGTATTCAATCAGATAATTGGCCATAGAGGAGAGTTAGGCCTAAATAAAGTTATGATTTTAAAATGTTTATTTTTCTTTGACTTTATCATTAGGTCTAATCTATTTTAACAACCCACATGTAGAATATTGTTGTGATGTAGGCAATTTCAAAAGATCTTTCAAAGTGAAAGTAAATTCTCTTGTTTCTTTGAGCTTTGAGGGAAGAAAGACGAAAAAGAATCTTTTAGAAAACACGTCGCAGGGTAAATAAAAGTGGGTTCAGTCTCAACGATTCACACATTAGTTCAGTAGAAGAGTTTCATGTAGAGTTTGTGCATAATTGGTATTTGGTTTAGTTTAGTTATTTTTTTAGTTGTTTGATATTACTGAAATAAAATAAATAAACTACTAAAAATAAAAAGTTCCTTTTCTGTAATACTATTTCATCCATAACATTAATTTTGGCCACATACAAAACTTTATCAGTTGATTTCAAATAAAAAGCAATTAGTGAATTAAATTAAAATATTGGTGTTCTATTTTAAGTTGTCTTTTTCCATTTTCATTTATTGTGTCATCCATTCTATTCTAAATAGGCTAATCTAGTACTAGTTGCCTAGGGCATTAAACATTTATTTTCATATAGAAATACCTTGTTTTGTAGTAACTTTTCTTCCAGATTTTCTTTTTCCAATATTTAGCTTACCCGTCGGGCGTTGTTGTGATTTCAAGAAAGTTAACCAGTCTATATAATTTAAGATATGTAAACAATATATATTTTTTACAGTGTCCACAAAACTCTATTGATAGGATAACTAATATAAGCTTAGATTTTAAAATATGGGGTCAATCATAGGTTGATACATCTATGTATTAAATATATTGGCTTTTCTTTTCCGAGTCGGTTTGGATCTTCAACTAAACCGATCTATAAAGTTTTGGTCTTAAATTAAAGGCATACACGCACAGATATGCCATCAAGCATCGGACAGAAAGATGGGAAATATTTAAACTCAATCTTGCGTTCAGTTTTTTCTTTAGTCTTATTAAACTCATGACAATTATTAAATACCCTTTTTCCAATTCCGCAGCTGATAAAGCAAAAATGCTGTCTTAGAGCCCTGAAATAAAATCCCCAATCAATATTAGGTTTTAGTTTATGGTGGTGGTCTGAGGGCTAACTCAAGAATCTAGAACAAATCTAGAAAAAATAGGATATGTCATTGAAGCGATTAGAACATTTTCTGGTTTAAAGCTTCCACTAAAATCTATACTATTCTAAATGTAACTAACTGTTGGCTGTTTGTAAGTCACCCCGCAGTAATGTTGACCCAGACTATGTAAACAAACAAGAGAAATTTCTACCCAAATTTATATAAGGTAAATTTCTTATGTTTTATATTAGTAGTATAGTTTGTCGCCGCCGTTTTTTGTGGCGCGGGGTTTTTGGGCCAACTCCCCGCCCATGCCTAATTGCTAGTACATTTACCATTCCCCTTTCTAGTTGATGTATTATATTTCTGTCTTATCTTATCTATATATTAGACATATGAGTTGTTTAATATTGTTAGTATAGTTTGTCGCCGCCGTTTTTTGAGGTTCGACATTTTTGGGCCAACTCCCCCCCTCACCCCTCACCCCCTCACCACTCCCCTCTGCCCCATGCACAATTGCTAGTACATCTACCATTCCCCTTTCCAGTTGATATATTATATTTCTATTTCAAAATCATGTATGTGCGAACTCGGCTCATGGCGTGGGCGCGCTCCTGGTCGCGGGCACGCTCCCTTGGACATCCTTAGTGGAAATCCATGAATTCTGGCTACTTGGGAACCCAAGCCATTTGACATACAATAAATCACCCTTCATTCAACATCCACAGACTGCGTATTCCCGCAACTAGAATAACTAGCACATCAGCTACCTCAATTGACTATGTTTGCTCTAGCCTTGATCCAGATCTAATAAGTGCTGAAGTGGTTCACTCACATCTGTCTGACCACTCTGGGCAACTTATTAATATACAGTAGTATAGTTTGTCGCTGCCGTTTTTTGCGCATCGAGGTTTTTGGGCTAACTCCCCGCCTCACGCCTAATTGCTAGTACATCTACCATTCCATTTCTAGTTGTAGTCTATATTTCTATCTTATTTATATATATTAGTTGTATGAGTTGTTTAATATTGTCAGTATAGTTTGTCGCCGCTGTTTTTTTTTTTAGGTGTGTTGTCAACTCCCCGCCCCAGGCATAATTGCTAGTACATCTACCATTCCCCTTTCTAGTTGATATATTGTTGTCTATATTCCAATCTTATCTATATATATATATTAGCCGTATGAGTTGTTTAATATTGACATTCTCTTTTTATGTTATTCCAATCATATTGTATAAATACCTCTTACCTTTAGTGTCGTCCATATGAAATAATATTTAAAATTTTCTTAATTTTTAGATGTATTATTGTTTTATCAAAAGTTGGAACCTATATAATGTACTTAAATTTTAACAATTTTGCTGTATCTTTTGATATTTGAGATACAAGTGATTTTAAGTCTTGCTACAAGAAAATACTCTAAAATTAAAAAAATAATTTAAAATAGCTTACAATCTTGTAAATTGAAGACACTAATACAAATATCAAATTTAAGAACAAAAGATTTTTATAGTTACAGAGGACCTTTACAAGGAAATAGAATGTGACTTGAATTTTTTTTTATACCTCTGGTTATAGTTAAGATATTGTCAAAGCAAAACATCTCTATAGACTTATATTATTTGATCTGTCTTGAAACTGTGCAAGATTACTATGAGAATGTTGCAAGAATTAAATCTACAAATAATCATCACCTTCAAACCTTAACTAGGGATAAAAAGTACTACATTTTCATGGTGTCAAGAGGTTTATTGTACAATATGTCATCAATACTATTATACATTTGCTACTAGAATATATATGAGTTTTTACATCAAATACTCTGAAATTTGTCCCCTCAAGTTGTAAACATCAAGTGAATGTACTATACAATAACAAATACATTTATTATATTGAATTGAAACATGAAGTATTTATAATATTACTTTTGGGCTATCATTATAATAGACAAATCACTATGGCTATGCAATGTAAATCTGAGAGTCAATTATCATGATGAGCTACAACTTTTAATCTAAATGGAAAAGTTATTTAAACATACATATATACAAAAGTACAATAGTGTACGACAAGAAAATATAAATAATATTTGCTACTTGTTTTTACCCTATTCGTGTTAATTATGAAAATCAATCATGGAATTTCTGGATTGATTAAATGAAATACGATGTCTTGTTTGAATAATAATATACATGTTTGTGTACTTTTATACAAGTAAAATTATTGATGTTTTCATACTAAAAATGTTTAATAATGTCATCGAACATAACAATTGACTGTGACTTGTTACTTTGATGTGAATTAGTTACTTAAATTTCACACATTCCTCATAATTTGTACACAAATTATACACATTTCATGTAATATAACAACTAACTTTGACCGTGATGTGAATTTATGTAAAAATATTTTACTCAAATTTCACACATTTTACACAATTTGTACAAACACTTCACACAATATAACAACTTACTGTAACTTTGACATGAATTTGCGTGAAAAATTTACTCAAATTTCACACATTTCACACAATTTTTACACAAATTTTATGTTATGTAACAACTAGCTGTGACTGTGATGTGAATTTGTGTCATTTAACACAATGTATTGACTAACTGAGACTATGATGTAAATTCGTCATACAATTTTACAGCTATTAACAGATAAATGGTGGCTGTTTGTACATATAAAAATAAAAATATTTGTTAATCTGGACTAATCTAAATTGACTATTAGAATAGAATTATATTATTTACAATGTGCATAACCAAAATAAAATCTCAATATACGCAGTGTCTGTTTACACGTAATTCTACTTTTTTAACATTTGAAAATGTATGCCCACTTCCCTTTAACTGGTACTCTCGCATTTCATTCTTGATTTTGTCTAATTCACTATCAACTAACTCTTTCAAATTACTAGAATTATAAAATCCCTTGTTTTTTTTGTTTTTAGGTTTATAGTCACCACATCGTCTCCATTTAAATACTCCACTTCTACTAGCAAATTGGCTTTAAAAGATCCGAGTGTTTCTAAGCATTGCTGGAAAGTATTTACTATTTCTGGTTTTATATTGGAAAGAAACTCTTCTAAATTTGTGGATGATGCTGGATATGCAGCAAACGTTTTTACCCTACACCTAAATGTACAGGGTATTTCCTGGAACAATGAACTGGACATTTTATCTTCTTTTTCTATAACAAATAAAAACAAAAACATATTTTAACCCAACATTTTCCTATGGTTTGAGAATATCTGATATGTTACCAAAATCATACCCCAGGTTTGAGCAATAAAAATGCAACTTGAAAAAGTAATTTGCAAGAGTTAGTTGATAGTAAGTTAGATGAAATTTACTAAGATTAGATAAGAAAATTGTGTGAAATTTATAAAAATTGTTTGAAATATGTGTGATAAAGTACACACGAATTCACATCACAATCACAGTGAAATTCACAATTCATGTGAAATTTTTGTCATAATTTCACAAATTGTGTAAAAATTGTGTGAAATTTATAAAAGTTGTGTGAAATGTGTGTGATAAAGTACACACGAATTCACATCACAGTCACAGTGAAATTCACTATTCATGTGAAATTTGTGTGATGAAGTACACAAGTTCACAAAAATTCACATCACAGTCACGGTCAGTTGTTGTATTTGATGACATGAATAGTCCAAATATTACACATTTTTGTCAAAAGGTCGACATAAAAGTATTGACTGTTTTTACTTGTGTAAATCTTGCAGCAAAGTACACAAACATTTATGTTATAATGTAAATTTCCTAATATTATCCAAACAAGACAATTTAAGTTTTAAAACATGTGTATAACAATCATGTTGGTAATGACGTTTCATTTAACCAATTTAACAATCTCTTCCTCTAAAGTTGGGACAAAACTTAATATGGCTTTTCTATAATAGACATGGAAAGGTTAAATAATAACGGCAATTATATTTTTACGTTTGATCAATTTTATAATTACTAAGAGCAAGAGTATTAATGTCATCTTCCAGAATAAACCTCTTGTCATCATCAAAAGATAGTACTTTCTTATTCATAGTTTTTTTTGACATTTTTACCCATCTAAAATTGTTTAAGTCCATAATATTGTTTTAAAATGCTTATATTTTGAAAACGGTTTGAGATACGGCAAAACGGTTGAAATTCTGGCACACATAGTGGGTGTCAGAATTTCAACCGTTTTGCCGTATCTCAAACCGTTTTCAAAATATAAGCATTTTAAAACAATATTATGGACTTAAACAATTTTAGATGGGTAAAAATGTCAAAAAAAACTATGAATAAGAAAGTACTATCTTTTGATGATGACAAGAGGTTTATTCTGGAAGATGACATTAATACTCTTGCTCTTAGTAATTATAAAATTGATCAAACGTAAAAATATAATTGCCGTTATTATTTAACCTTTCCATGTCTATTATAGAAAAGCCATATTAAGTTTTGTCCCAACTTTAGAGGAAGAGATTGTTAAATTGGTTAAATGAAACGTCATTACCAACATGATTGTTATACACATGTTTTAAAACTTAAATTGTCTTGTTTGGATAATATTAGGAAATTTACATTATAACATAAATGTTTGTGTACTTTGCTGCAAGATTTACACAAGTAAAAACAGTCAATACTTTTATGTCGACCTTTTGACAAAAATGTGTAATATTTGGACTATTCATGTCATCAAATACAACAACTGACCGTGACTGTGATGTGAATTTTTGTGAACTTGTGTACTTCATCACACAAATTTCACATGAATAGTGAATTTCACTGTGACTGTGATGTGAATTCGTGTGTACTTTATCACACACATTTCACACAACTTTTATAAATTTCACACAATTTTTACACAATTTGTGAAATTATGACAAAAATTTCACATGAATTGTGAATTTCACTGTGATTGTGATGTGAATTCGTGTGTACTTTATCACACATATTTCAAACAATTTTTATAAATTTCACACAATTTTCTTATCTAATCTTAGTAAATTTCATCTAACTTACTATCAACTAACTCTTGCAAATTACTTTTTCAAGTTGCATTTTTATTGCTCAAACCTGGGGTATGATTTTGGTAACATATCAGATATTCTCAAACCATAGGAAAATGTTGGGTTAAAATATGTTTTTGTTTTTATTTGTTATAGAAAAAGAAGATAAAATGTCCAGTTCATTGTTCCAGGAAATACCCTGTACATTTAGGTGTAGGGTAAAAACGTTTGCTGCATATCCAGCATCATCCACAAATTTAGAAGAGTTTCTTTCCAATATAAAACCAGAAATAGTAAATACTTTCCAGCAATGCTTAGAAACACTCGGATCTTTTAAAGCCAATTTGCTAGTAGAAGTGGAGTATTTAAATGGAGACGATGTGGTGACTATAAACCTAAAAACAAAAAACAAGGGATTTTATAATTCTAGTAATTTGAAAGAGTTAGTTGATAGTGAATTAGACAAAATCAAGAATGAAATGCGAGAGTACCAGTTAAAGGGAAGTGGGCATACATTTTCAAATGTTAAAAAAGTAGAATTACGTGTAAACAGACACTGCGTATATTGAGATTTTATTTTGGTTATGCACATTGTAAATAATATAATTCTATTCTAATAGTCAATTTAGATTAGTCCAGATTAACAAATATTTTTATTTTTATATGTACAAACAGCCACCATTTATCTGTTAATAGCTGTAAAATTGTATGACGAATTTACATCATAGTCTCAGTTAGTCAATACATTGTGTTAAATGACACAAATTCACATCACAGTCACAGCTAGTTGTTACATAACATAAAATTTGTGTAAAAATTGTGTGAAATGTGTGAAATTTGAGTAAATTTTTCACGCAAATTCATGTCAAAGTTACAGTAAGTTGTTATATTGTGTGAAGTGTTTGTACAAATTGTGTAAAATGTGTGAAATTTGAGTAAAATATTTTTACATAAATTCACATCACGGTCAAAGTTAGTTGTTATATTACATGAAATGTGTATAATTTGTGTACAAATTATGAGGAATGTGTGAAATTTAAGTAACTAATTCACATCAAAGTAACAAGTCACAGTCAATTGTTATGTTCGATGACATTATTAAACATTTTTAGTATGAAAACATCAATAATTTTACTTGTATAAAAGTACACAAACATGTATATTATTATTCAAACAAGACATCGTATTTCATTTAATCAATCCAGAAATTCCATGATTGATTTTCATAATTAACACGAATAGGGTAAAAACAAGTAGCAAATATTATTTATATTTTCTTGTCGTACACTATTGTACTTTTGTATATATGTATGTTTAAATAACTTTTCCATTTAGATTAAAAGTTGTAGCTCATCATGATAATTGACTCTCAGATTTACATTGCATAGCCATAGTGATTTGTCTATTATAATGATAACCCAAAAGTAATATTATAAATACTTCATGTTTCAATTCAATATAATAAATGTATTTGTTATTGTATAGTACATTCACTTGATGTTTACAACTTGAGGGGACAAATTTCAGAGTATTTGATGTAAAAACTCATATATATTCTAGTAGCAAATGTATAATAGTATTGATGACATATTGTACAATAAACCTCTTGACACCATGAAAATGTAGTACTTTTTATCCCTAGTTAAGGTTTGAAGGTGATGATTATTTGTAGATTTAATTCTTGCAACATTCTCATAGTAATCTTGCACAGTTTCAAGACAGATCAAATAATATAAGTCTATAGAGATGTTTTGCTTTGACAATATCTTAACTATAACCAGAGGTATAAAAAAAAATTCAAGTCACATTCTATTTCCTTGTAAAGGTCCTCTGTAACTATAAAAATCTTTTGTTCTTAAATTTGATATTTGTATTAGTGTCTTCAATTTACAAGATTGTAAGCTATTTTAAATTATTTTTTTAATTTTAGAGTATTTTCTTGTAGCAAGACTTAAAATCACTTGTATCTCAAATATCAAAAGATACAGCAAAATTGTTAAAATTTAAGTACATTATATAGGTTCCAACTTTTGATAAAACAATAATACATCTAAAAATTAAGAAAATTTTAAATATTATTTCATATGGACGACACTAAAGGTAAGAGGTATTTATACAATATGATTGGAATAACATAAAAAGAGAATGTCAATATTAAACAACTCATACGGCTAATATATATATATAGATAAGATTGGAATATAGACAACAATATATCAACTAGAAAGGGGAATGGTAGATGTACTAGCAATTATGCCTGGGGCGGGGAGTTGACAACACACCTAAAAAAAAAAACAGCGGCGACAAACTATACTGACAATATTAAACAACTCATACAACTAATATATATAAATAAGATAGAAATATAGACTACAACTAGAAATGGAATGGTAGATGTACTAGCAATTAGGCGTGAGGCGGGGAGTTAGCCCAAAAACCTCGATGCGCAAAAAACGGCAGCGACAAACTATACTACTGTATATTAATAAGTTGCCCAGAGTGGTCAGACAGATGTGAGTGAACCACTTCAGCACTTATTAGATCTGGATCAAGGCTAGAGCAAACATAGTCAATTGAGGTAGCTGATGTGCTAGTTATTCTAGTTGCGGGAATACGCAGTCTGTGGATGTTGAATGAAGGGTGATTTATTGTATGTCAAATGGCTTGGGTTCCCAAGTAGCCAGAATTCATGGATTTCCACTAAGGATGTCCAAGGGATCGCGCCCATGCCATGAGCCGAGTTCGCACATACATGATTTTGAAATAGAAATATAATATATCAACTGGAAAGGGGAATGGTAGATGTACTAGCAATTGTGCATGGGGCAGAGGGGAGTGGTGAGGGGGTGAGGGGTGAGGGGGGAGGGGGAGTTGGCACAAAAACCTCGAACCACAAAAAACGGCACCGACAAACTATACTAACAATATTAAACAACTCATATGTCTAATATATAGATAAGATAAGACAGAAATATAATACATCAACTAGAAAGGGGAATGGTAAATGTACTAGCAATTAGGCATGGGCGGGGAGTTGGCCCAAAAACCCCGCGCCACAAAAAACGGCGGCGACAAACTATACTACTTATATTTTGACTGAAGATAAATTTAAGCTTTTCATAAATCTCTTTCTTGGTCGACTTAAATGATAGTATTCGAATTTAAAAACAGCTGGTATGATCCAGCACGTGATCTTGATATTTATCATTGAGCTACCAGCTAATGATGCTTCCAAGTCAAGTGTCATAGCTTGATTTTAAAGAACCTCCTGATAGAAAATGACATTGGCATTGAATATCTTAAAAAAGACTACTTCTTGCCCTTATTCTTGTCCTTTACTTGCAGTTCCTGCCCGCTGGAGGAGTAGTTGGGCCTCCAGGACCTCCTGGGGAGTGTTCCTGTAACATTACGGAAGTCCTGAAGAACTTCAACCTTCCAGAGCCTGTACAAGGACCTCCAGGGACTGACGGGAAGACGGGCGCACCTGGAATGCCGGTATTTAAGCTTTTTAGTGCAACAAATTAGTTAATAATTTATGTTTACCATACAAATATTCATTTTCCTAGAAAATTTTTATTTATTCAAAAGGGATGCATGCAGTTTCTTTGGCTTAGGAAAAAATACTTTCTTAAAAAAAAACATCGTTTGTACCGAAGAAAATATCAGAAAAATGGTAAATAGTAATTTATTTTAAATTAATATACTATTATGTTTTTATATGACAAAATCGCTCTTAATAACTGTTTTTAATGTCGTGTCCTGTGAAATCTTTTCAGCTTATTTTTTTTTTTTTAGCTTTTAAATCCTTGGAATTTCATAAAAACGTGCTTGCAAAGTATATAAATAATAAGTGTGTAAATAGTTTCCAATTAAATTTATCTTAGCTTAGCCTGTCAGCAACAAGATTTACAGTATTAGGTACCTTCAAAAGCCTTGTTTTCATTCATTTTCATCAATACTTCGTAGCTTTGTTTAAATTCAGGGAAACATTTTTGACCCTAAACTTCTTATGTTTTGTTGATATAAATATCTTGCAACTTTACACTCGATCATAGCTAGCAGTGTTGGTTTAGGTTGTATTACGAAGTTTGCATTGTTAATTTAATATTACTTTTTATAATGCGTTTCCTGCTATTTAGGAAGTATTTGGAAAGTTATATACTGGCATTGGTTTACAGTACTTGTTTACTGTGTCAGGGATTGTCGGGTCCGGTGGGCGAGAGAGGATTGCCAGGACCCAAAGGAGAAAAGGGAGACCGAGGAGATGAAGGTCCTAGAGGTCCTGAGGGAATCCAAGGACCAAAAGGTAAAAACTTAATTCATTAACTCGTGTCAAATCTAACAAGATCCATCGGTGAGGTGGACATATTTGTTATGGATATAGTTAATTAAGTTTTACAAAACATAAGTCATTGTAAGGCTGACATAACCTATATAAATGATTAGTCGATTTACAGTTTAATTGGGTTAAATAATTAGATTATCTGGTACAGTATACAGCACAGAGTGTACAGTGTATAGTAAGAATACATACGTATATAACACACACACCAACATTCCCAAGGAAAATTAATCATATCTACAAAATGTATTAAAAACAGTACAGTAATATCAGAAGTTTCGTATTCACATTAAACTCCACATTAAATAATAATTTTGTTGAAACCACAGCTAATAGTAATAACTTTATGATAATTAACTTGCCAGTAGAGCTTAAAACACAAGACGAAGAGTGGAAGTTATTGCGAGAGTTATACGCTTTCTGACTCCAAAAGTTAGTCAGTTAAAAACTAATTTCCTTGAGGTAAGGAATATTTAAACATCTTTCTTATAAGATTTGGTCTTGATTGATATTCTAATTTGAGGAATGCAATTTAGACTAAGTGTTAGTCAATTTATTTTATATTTCATTTCCATGCAATAGTTTAATTATTTCAAAACATTTCCTTTATTATTTTTAAGCTGAGTAATTTTGCGAATGTTTTACCCTTTTAACGATTTCTAACTAAGTATGAACTAAAAACATTATTTTATTGTTTGTTTTAAATCCATAAAACTGGGTTTTCTAAACAAAAACCTTGTTTCATAGAAGCTTATTAACTGTCATAAAGAGGGTAAAATGCATTTTTAAATAATTTTTCCCGACCTAAAAGAAATAATAAGTATGCATTAGTATTGAAGAAATTCTTTATTGTGAGCTCGATCAATTTATGAAGCTATGGTAATTTTATTCAAAACCACCCTGATTATGTCATTGGATTATAAAGGCTTAAATATTCTTACAATGTTAATGCTTAATGTGTTGTTATGGCTTAAATATTCTTTATAAGGCTTTCTATGACCATATATACATGTATATATGTATTATACATGTAACAAAACGTGTGTGGGGGAAAATCTATTTACTATTAACTCAAACTAGGCCTACTATATATTTTATTTATACAAGTAACAAATTGAAAGTAAATTAAATGTAAGACCTACTACTATGGTTTTACTATAGCGAAAAAACACTTAAGGGTATCAACATCTTCATTGGATCCTATACTGAAAACCATCCACGCCTCAAACATGTTTTTTATGTTGTCAATAAATGTAGCATTTAAGATTTCTTAATTTACTAACATAAGGCACTACCCTGACTAAATGTCACTGTAAGTTGTTTTTATATTACACAGAACCTTAAGGAAAGGACCCTAAACCCTTTGTGACTGTAATAAACCTAAAGTACACTAAGTAGGTCTTAGACCTAAGCTCTGACGGAATCAGGACTTAACAGCCCTTAGCCTAAGTAGAGTAATACTACAACTAAGCCAGTGGCTTTATGTGAAAATGTGTTCCATCATCGTGTGTGGTGATTAATTATATTTAACCAAGCAGTAACTAAAAGGGTTTTTAAAGCACTGCAAGTACCTTTACCTTTGAAAGGTTTTGAATTGATATAATGATGTTTACGGTATTTAAAATGTGTTTATCAAGGAATATGCTCGAGCTGTTTGTGTTTAACAACTACTTACTTCAAGGACTACAAACTTCAATACAAATTATTAACAAATTAAATACAAATTAAATTACAAATTAAATACAAATTAAATTATTACAAATTATTACAAATACGACCTGAATTTTTATTAAATCAAATTTTAAATGAAAATTACTGAACGATTTTTACTAAAGCCAAATATTTCATTATTAATTCGCAATCACAAATCTGTTAGAACCCGAATATATAATATAACAACTTCTGAATAAACACATATTTCACATAGTACGTAAAAGTGTCATTAAAATAATGGATAAATATAAAGGTAATTTAGCCCAGTAAGTAAACCTGTAACTAGCGAGGCTATAAATTCTCGGCAAACATTAACACTGGAGAAGAAGAAGAAATATGGCCAACCAAAGTCCTAAAGTTGCTAACTTAGTCTGACAGAGGATAATTTCCTTCAGGCAAAGAAGAATGTTAAACAATCTTTCCTGTTGAGTTTCAGTTTTAATGAACCCTCAGCTGTGCAAGAGACGGATTCAATAGTCTAACTTTCCTTGAATGTATCTAATGGTGATTTTTCTAACATAAACGAAGATTATTTTAATTTAATGTGTTTGGTTAGATCGTCAATTTAAACTTTCTAAAACAAAGTATGCATAGCTACTTTGATAATTGCCAGATTGTGTAACCAAACTGTAACCAAATTGTAAACTTCAAATATAAAATCTACCCCTAACAAGATTACTAGCTTTTTAATAATTTACCTTTTTTTTCTTTTTTCACGTTGTGTACTATTGATAAGTCTAAGAGAAACATTGAAATGTGAACACTCATTACATAGATTTAAATACCAAACATAAAGTGGTCAATAAATTATATTGGCTATTGTCACAAAAAATACATTTTAATTAGTATATACAACCATAAAAAAAGAGAATGTATGACATTACTTTAAATCCAAGCATATACATTTGAAAAATTATAATATTTTTGAATGATAATTCCTATGATTGGAATGCAAAATGTTTCTGTTAAGACTCTAACCAACCAGAGAGCACATTTCACGACATGTCCTAGAAAATAAAATGTATTTTTGAATTACTTTAAAGTTGAAAATACCTCTTTATAAGTAGAAGATTAGTCATGAAGAGCCAACGTATATTTGAGTATTTTTATGATTACTTATAGTTTGATTAAATCTCCGTGATAGCCTATGTGATAAAAAATGTAATTAGTTTAGTTTTAGATCAAACGTGATAATTTAATATTACATTAAAAACATCTGATGCCGGCAAATGTAATTGTATCCATGCAGTTATTGGTTTAGTTATCTATCAATAGATATTTTAATCTTATTAGCTTCATTAGGCTCCGGCCTCCGTGAAATTGAAATGTGATTAATTATCACTGATGTTGGAAAACAACTGCAGATCTTTTATCAAATAATGGTCAGCAGCAAGGAAATGCATTTCTTATCAAGATATAAAATCAGTTTAAAATATGCTCTTCTTTTTTAAACTTTTAAATAAAATCAACGTGTGTATTGGCAGTGCATAAAAGCTTAACAAACAATATTTTAAGTAGGTCCGAGATTTTCAAGTCCAGCACAATGGAGTGCAAGGTGTTGTGAAGGTGAATACAACTACTGTAAATGGAATAACACAATGGTTTCAGTACAAAATAAATATTACTTTTAAGTTATATTTTACAGACAAAAAAGTGGCCATAAGGAAATGGATTATTGCCGAACCTTATTAATGATCCTATTTCAAATTTGAAAAGGTAATATTCTTCAATATACACAACTTTGTGACCCTGTATATTTAATAATGTTTGTATAAAAGTAATAATTTGAAAAATAAGTAATTGTTCTAATGTATAAAAATGAAATTTTCTATTTTAATGGTGTACAACTGTGTTTCGTCTCGTATTTTTGGCTTATAATTGAAAGACCATCCTTTTAAACTCGAAAGTGTAATTACAACACTGTTATACCTTGTTATTCCTATGTTTACTACCGTTATGTTCAAACCGTTTGAAATTTTCAGATGTTTTTTCTTAAGAAGTAGAGGTTGTTATGAAAATACATTACTGTAACTCCATAAATTAGTTTATAAAAATTTTACTTTTTTTACCCTTGTATTTACAGAGTTGAGCCTAAACACCTTGAAATTAATTAGTAATAAATTACACTCCTAAGGAATATAATTGTCTATGCTTCTCATGAGAGTAATAATAATCCTAGCGAAAGACAAATTTCCGTCAACTGTCTAGCAAACGGAACTCCGTCCATCCAAAGTTAAACTATAATTAGTTTTGCCAGTTTTGTAGTGAACGAGTAAGCCCGTAACTTTTATTTCTCAGAGCTCAATAAAAAAAAGAAATCAAAGACGCTGAATCCAAATTCATTTAGAATTCAAATTCATGCAATTAAGCCCAATTGTAATTGCCAGCAAATCAATTAAAACTTTCATTTGAGATAACGAATTTGTGATGGTTCAGTGGGTCATAGTTTTAATTAACTGTCGAGTTTGTACGTGCTGAATGATTTTTATATCTTTTCATAGGAAGTACTACAAGAAAATGGGTTTAACATAGTGAATATGTGCTATAACCTTACGGAAATCATGAACAAATCCATATGATGTTCATAAACTTAAACATTTTACATGAAATCTTGAATGTTGTTTGATGGACTCATGTAAAACAAACCTCTGATAGTAACCAATAGGAGCTCACATAGTAACTATAATGTATAATTATCTAGTAAATAACTTATTCAGGCCCAAAAACACATTCTAATTTTTATATATTACATATCACAAAACAATAAAAGATATAAAGGAGTAGGCAAAAGTTTCCATGTAACCTCCAATTAACTTTTAAATGGATTACCCTACGAAAACTAAACTATGCACACCTTTATATAGCGTAAAAGTGCAAATTTTGGTTGGATTGACATTTCTCCTGGAACCTCGAAATAGGATATTTTGAGGAAGCCTAAAAAATAAAAATCTAAAGCCCCATCAAGGGGCACCTCATTTTAAAAAACCCTTAAAAAACCTTTAAAAAAAGGTTTTCATAATAGAAGAAAAACATTAAAACCCGAGTTCTCAATTTCAACCTTACTGTACTCACAACGCCCATACCAGTTCCATATGATCAACATTTCTTGTAAATATTTTATCATTTTTCAAAGGCTGCTCTTTTATTTATCTAGTGTTTTCTACAAATATTTCCCACTCATAGCCGAATTAGATTGTTCATAATTATATTCGTCATTGATAATGTAGCCTTTATGGTGCCACCATTGTTGCAATTACAGTAGTACAAAATGACGGCCATTTTAATAAATTGTACCAACCTCGGAGAACTCACATATTAAATGTTTTTAAATAACCATGAACATTATATTACACAACGATTTAGTCAAGAGACGCATACTCACGCATTGTTAAAAATGTACAAATTAGACACTCTTAATAATTATGTGTCTTGGATATACTGTATTTAAATTAAAGTGAGCATTAACAGATTTTTTTGTTGAAACAAGCCATTTAAATTAGTTCAAGAACCCACCTAAAACAATCAAGGAAAGAGATTTTTTGTGTTAATTTTCCCAAATTTAAAGTTTTTCTTTAATTCTGTTATGTATTGTGCACGTACTGACTGTGTGGTATACATTACAGGAGACCAAGGCCTACAAGGACTCCCGGGAACTCCTGGCAGCCCAGGTCCTCCAGGACCTCCTGGCAGAGCAGAGGGAACCTACAATATGGACGTGAGTGTATATGAATCTCAATAATCAATGATAGCCCTTTGCTGGTGGAATCAAGTGAAAGCAAAGCTGGTTCTCTCAGTTTTCATTGAGTATGACGAAGCGAAGCTCTTTGGGGTCAATTTAAATGCACAATGCAAACTTTCTTTTATCATCATGCAATTACAGCTGAGCAGATTCCAGCCAGACTTACCAAGGTTGTTTTGACAACTAACGAGAAAGTTTGTAAAGAAACAGATTTATATTTGATAATATATGTACAGTAAAAATTAGCTTAACATTTAAACATGTTTACATTAGGCTCTTTGTTTGCCATGTTGGTCACAAAATAAAAAAAAATATATAAACAAAGAATTATAGCATATGTTAATAACTAAGCCAATATACAACATAAATACAGTACGAGGGAATAAGGACCATTGATCAAAATTTGGGCCATAGAATCAAAACACTTTACAAATAGTAAAGTATTTTACAGATTTTCTTTATGTAATTTATAAATTGGGACCAAAACAAAGTCTTAATATATTTTAAGTCTATCTTATTGTTATTATAGTAACGTTACTTTAATTATACATTAATTTTATAACGGATACTCTGAAAATTGTTTTACAAATAAATTAAATATATAATGGATAAAGTTACTAGATTTTTTGTTATTTTCAGTAAAATTTTATAGGTACCAAGATAGAAAAATATGAGCAGTAAATATCCTCCTGAGAGAATTAATTTTGTCTCATTAATATTTAAACAGACAACTTCTTTAAAAGCAATATTTATGAGGAATTATTGGATGAAGTCACTTATTGATAAAAGCAACAATCCCTGCAGGATATTTTAAGAGCTCTTAAAAGCTTTTGTTTGGATAAGGAAAGATATTGAATAAACTAAAGCTTATATGGACTACAATATTCTTCTAAATAATTTTGATTCAAATTATCAGCATATTGATTGAACAGGCCTTTGTCCAGATGTTGACACAGGATTAAAATAATCCATTAATTATCAAATATTTTAATCAGAAAGAAAACAAATTCTTATAGCATGAACACTATTGAAATTACTCAGGTTTGTAGGTTCTATTTTTCCCCTCTACATTATATCTTTGACAATAAAGACATCCCATTCCTCTTCAAATATTTAACAAAGTTTTCGATAAAAATAAAGTAGGTGAATTCAGGTACTCAAAGAGTGTGCTGCTCTCTATTAGGGATTTTGATTGTATATACCGCATGTTTAACAATACAAAATCAATTAATATTTAGAATATGGCTGTATAACATGTGCATACAAAACACTTTTTTTTAATACACCTGTTTCAAACTATGCCCACTTGTTTGCTTTCAAATGTTAATAGTAAATAAAAATGACACAACTATTTGAATTGCGACTCTCAAATTACTATCGAAAAGGGAGTTTGTATGAGTGTAGGGGCACATAATTCTCTATTATCTTGACTAACATTACTGTAAGTTGGACAATAAACAACATTAAAACGTAAACTTTCCCTCATGCAGCCGAGTTGGAAGCCACGCTCCTTGTTTAAGGTGAGTTTTAAGAGTAAACATAACAAACTCCAATTTATCAAAGTTTCTCGAGGCAAATAATTCACTTTTACTTGTGTTATAGTTCGTAAACAGCCAGGTTTTGTGTGTTCAAAGTGTCATATTGCCTGTTTGTGTTTTAGTCAGGTTTCAGTGTAAAGGTAAACATTTATGTTTGGTTTTGGGGTAAAACCTAATTCCCTTTGGACAAATTACACACCTGATCTTGTCATAAAGTGATTGTAAAGTGTTTAGTTGGATCATTTTGATCACTTAACTAATCAGTTAACCAAAATGTGTTGTGACAGTTTTATTTTTATTTTTACAAATTGTTTTGACTTGTTATTATTGATCCTGTTGCAAGAACATTCTGATTGATAGAAGATATACAATTGTGTTCACTTATACTGCACATTAAATACTTATTTTTAACTTTTGAAAAGCGATGTTACAAGTACTCTATTCGTATTGGATAGATAGTAAACTGTATTGGACAGAATATGTATCCAATCAAAATTCAAACTAGAAAATGTTGACGAAAACAATACTTTCTTCATCCCTAGTAGCACAAATATATATTAAATACATATGAATAAATATATTTAAAATCTATTTTATATATCTCAAGTGTGTATTAATGTCAATTTTATATAATATTTAAAATATATTATATATATAAAATATGTTTTTGAAACTATTAAATATTAAAAAAATATGTTCCAATAATATATTTTAGTGAATAATATTTAAATAAAAAATGTATTTAATATCCCTTCCAAACATCCCATGAGGCCTAAACATAAAAACATAAAATAATGAAGATTTAGTATGTAAAACACAATTATCAGTTGAGTAAATTGATTAAATAGTTCATAAAAACAAATTTTGAAAAAATTACTGGATAAAATCTTTTTAGCCCGGGTGGGTCTCGAACCTGGGTCCTTCGACTTACGAGCCTCTTACCTTACCTCTGAGCTACTTGTGACTGTTACTTTTTACCGGTTATTTAATTACTTTTTATGTTACCATTGGTTTTCAAATGGTGAAAGAGCGGCCGTCAGTTGCAATGGTTGCAATACTTGAAAATTTTTTGATACTACAGTATAATATGATTCTGTTAATCTGTTTTTCCGTAATTCGTTTCTTAAACGGTCACCAGTCGCTAGCACCCTTTTCTAGCCAATCATTAGAGATTTCTATGATCACATTCATTGTCACATATTGCAATTTAAAAAATAAAACCCATCAACACTTTTTTTCGTTTGACCCAAATGTAGCTGCCGAACATGTATACTGCCTCTTACCATATGCGTAATTTTTTCTTTACGTGCATGATAGAGTGACACCATTCAGAGTACGTATTATTATTAACTTAATTTTAACGCTTTCACAATAGCAATTATCATATAAAAAATGCATGTATAAATTGATAGACACTATAAAAACAAAAACATGCAAATTATTTATTTGCTAATTATAAAAGATTATAAGTATAGATTATAGGCTATAGCCTATATTCTAAAAATATATTATTATTTTATTAATAAAAATAAATGACGTGTTTCAAAATATATTTATAAATACTTTAAATATATAATATAGTTTCAAAAATATTTTATATATATATTTAAAATATTCTTAACACATAATTTTTTTAAATATTTAATAGGAAAAATATACATATAAAACATTTATATTATAGATTCTATAATTATTTGATCAATATATATTATGAATCTATTGTATATATTCAAAACTTATATTTAATTTATATTTTGCATTGCTTTTTGGTAATATTTTAAATATATATTTGAATATATCAAACTGTTATTAAAGATATATTATTTATATATTTTATTCAAGGTTCTATCAAATACAACTTTAAATATATAAAATATTTATAAAATACATATTTGTGCTACTAGGGATGTAAAGATAAGGGTAGAAAGTAAAAACATCTATATGGTCAACGTCATTGCTTATTAACATATAAATGGGTGCAAATATTTCACAACTGATAGATAATTTTACTTGCATTATCCAATGTAATATTTTAAAATTAACATGTCCCACTATATATTTCGCTTTTCCTGTTTATTGTATTTTTTCCAGACTTAAAGTGCCTTGATGTTAAATCAAGACATAGGCATGGTTCTTACTAATTCAAAACCATTTTGCAACATTTTTCTTCTTTCTTTATTTTAATTCAATCAACTACAATTATTATAAATTAAAATATACATAAAAATATATCAGTTCATCACTTTTCAATGTGCTTTGTCGGTAAGTATTTTGAAAAACCTTTCTGATTTATAAACAGGAGGTGATCACAGGAGCCGGCCTAGACTCAGGCAGACCAGGCAGTCCTGGACCTAAGGGAGAACCAGGGATAGATGGAGTCCCAGGTGTCCCTGGAGAGAGGGGACTCCCAGGAAGCAAAGGGGACCGAGGACCTGCAGGTGCCAAGGGCAACAAAGGTGACAAGGTAAGAATAATAATCGTTCCTTACTAAGTAGGCATACATGCTAAGCCTTTCATGCTTCTTTTCTGAGTATTGAAATTAATTAGGACAAACTAAATAATTTATTCAGTTCTGTCTACAGGAAATAATAACCTATTAAATAGAGCCATATTCATACGTCTATATTTAAAGTTCAAATTAAACTAACTTTTTTATAAAAACTGCAGATGTTAAAAATTAGATTTTCTAGGAAGATGTTTTTACGTCTTTAAAATCACTATATTTGTTTTTTGAGTATAAAACAATATTCACACTTTTAGTGGTAAGCTCCCTAACGTCGAATTGCTGTATTGTTGTAGTTGAATACTTATTTTATAAATTTACTTTGGCAGCCTATACGAAAAATTACTTTACAAAATACAAGCTGAAAAAGATGTTGACAAAAAACCATTGAATTCTAGTCTATAATTTATATTTTTGAACCTATATTGAGATAAGTGACTTCAGACTTGGGTACTGATGTTGTAACTGTTGTTTTGATCAGCTGAAATGGGCCAACGATTTATCGCAATTTAACTATAAGGCCCCCATGGTATATTATCATGATTGAAAAATGTACAGTTCGAGGGGAAATTTGGGAAATTCCCATAAATTTATTTTCATATCTATTCTCATAAACATTGTTAAGTGGTATATTCTCACAGATTAAGTGATAATCAAACATAAGGAAAACACTGCAACTGGATCTGTTGTGTTAGATAACAAACCCTCCAGCCTAAACTCACCTTATCAAGAGGCATTAGGCAGAATTGAGATGTCCCATTGTTTTGATAGGATGGCTTTGCTAATGAAATAATTTCATGTATACCATCATGTTATTATATATACTTGGAAAATAGCTTGGGGTTTAAAATTAAAGCTTTGGATTTTATTTAACTATACATAGACCTTTTTTATATTCTTTTTAACAATAAATAATCATCAAAACTTGTTTCAGGGACATGCAGGGTCCCAAGGCACTAGAGGGCAGAAGGGAGAACCTGGGAAAAATGGGAAAGATGGACTTCCAGGAGTGTCAGGGGAAAACGGGAGACCTGGGGGAAAAGGAGAGAAAGGTAAGTCACTGAAAAATAAAAACAAATTATTAATTTTTACTCAAAGAAGAGAGAGGGAGATTGATGTGCAATGGGTTTTGCAGCCTAGTATCGTCATTACTAAGACCAGCTGTTTATATAGTTTAGTTATACCTTTGTTATACTAAAGAAAATTGTTATGTATATCATTGAACAAATACAATACATCAAGTATTACCTGAGTAAAACTATTTGCATCTGACTACCGATTGACAAATTTGCAAATTAGACCCGCTTCCAAAAAAAAAGTTCTTTGCTCATTTTTAAAATATAGGCAAATTAAATTTGGTTATATTTGATATTTGAAACTAGGTAGGTAGCCTATTTGTCGTAAATAACCATGGTAATGAAAACAAAATAACCATAACTAAATAACATGTGAAAGAGGTTTGGGGAAGGCGATGATTTAGACATTGAACTACCACCATTTGACTTCAATATAACAACATTATTTGAAATTTTGAATATTACCGAAATTTGATTTAATTTTAATTATAATAATACTGTTTCTACCACACAGGTCAAATATAGATTAATTATTTAGCGTCTACATTATTTTTTCATAAAATGCAGTGCTCTTTTAACTTCAAATTTACATCTGTTATCTATAATAATATTATCCAAATATGCATCACAAATTGTGATTCAAATCTTATTATGTAATTATGATCTACCATACAGGTCAAATAAAAATTAATATTTTAGCGACTGCATTATTTTTTATAAAATGCAGTGCTCTTTTACCTTCAAATTTACATCTTTTATCTATATAATATTATCCAAATATGCATCACAATTGTGATGCAAATATTATGATGTAAATATGACTTTCTGTAGACTACAAACAGTGTATCTATAATTTTGCATGGGTTGAGCAACGCTTGCTCTTAGAGTAGTACTTACAATTTTCCCCTAAAAAGGATTAATCACAGGCATTGTTGTTTTTACATAGGCCTACTGTACAAGTCAAATTGCTATTGTTGTGTCTACCCCCTACTAGGGAGCTTCATCCCTCTAGACACAGCTGTTCTTGCGATTGGACTTGTCTCCCAAACTATTAATTCACTCGTCAGGTCCTCCATTTACAATGCAGATGGACTAATTAATACTCTACTTCTTAGGATACTGCAATCTAAATGGAGATTCTTTTGGTTTATGGTCATATAGCAAAAAATTTTAATTGTAAAAATTATTTTAGTCATTACTGATTTATTGAACAATCAACAGTCACAGCATATAATTAAGAATCAATAAATCATTGTGTATATTTTATTTTTAACCAAAGTCAACAAAGAAATTTATTAAATAGCATATTAAACTGAACATAAGCCTGATGGCTGCATCATACAATAAAATAAATATTAAAAACAATAAACTGTATCAGCAATCTGACACATTCTTTCTACCATAACCTGTCAACAACCTTTGGATGGTGGGATAACATTGATATTTTATGGGGAAGATTACTTACTATACTAAAGTTGCAATAACTTCTAAACAGTAATTTGTACATCAATTGGGGCTGTACCATTTCATTTAAAATCATATGTACCATAAGATACTAATTTTTTAATTTAAATCGGTCTGGTCTGAGAGTATTTTTTTTATCCGATTCATTTGTTTTTTTATGTGTGTTTTTTATGGGAAAATCATATAAATTACAATAACTTTTGACCAGTAATTCCTACAGCAATAATAAGGGTTGTATGTTTTGTTGGGAATTAAAAGGGCTATAAACATGCCATATCTTTATTAAAATCGTTGTAATAGTTTTTGTGCGATTTTTAACAGTTTTTTATGGTTGTGTAAGGACAAATCATAATTAAACATACATTTCAATAAGTTGATGAAGAAACCACTAGTGATACCATGAATAAACGTATCCACATACTTTTACATTTGCTTTGTATTGGGGGAGAAAGTAAAAATTGTAAGAAACCTGAAAAATATAAAAATTAATGGAAATGTTGCAGGTGACTTAGGTCCTGCTGGACCCCCAGGCCCTCCTGGTATAATACAGCCTGGAGATGGAAAAGTGGCGACAACTGCTATGGGTATGGTTGTTTATTTATTGAAAATTATGTCATTCCACACTTTGTCAAATAATTAATAGAAATAAAACTGATATAAAAGATCCTTGCGTATGTCACCTAAACTAGCCACGGTAAGATAAGATAAGTGGAAAAGTAAATAATTAAAAAAAAATAAAAGTATCAAACATTTTATACAAAATAAAAATTGTTGATCCTTTTTAATTTTTTAAACTATTGAAAATAATCATTACACTTTTTAAATTTAATAGAAATAAAACTGATATACAGTAGTACTGTATATCCTTGTTTGTACACGAGAGGCGACAGACAAGATGCAAGTTTGCAGGTACCGGTATTATGGAAAGTGAGAGCGCAACCTGAGCAAGGTACAAAAGCCTGCGTCTAAAACCTGTCTCGTATCTTGTTAGTAGTATAGCCATATCGAAAACAATCCTTAATCAAATATTCTAGACACTAATATATCAAGATGGTGGGTGAGGTTTCACGTTAGACAGAAGGTATATCTTTGGAACAAGCCATATACTGGATATTGAGACATTTAACAAATGGGTACTTGGTTTTAGGTGTATTCTATTCACTTGTTGAGATGTTACATTATCCCTGCATGGTCTCTTCTGACAGGTGCTGGTCAGAAGGGAGACTCAGGAACTAAGGGGGACAAGGGAGAAAAGGGAGCCAAAGGTGACAAGGGAGACCAAGGACCCGTGGGACCCTCAGGCATTCCTGGAACACCAGGTTCTCAGGTTGGTTAAACTAAACACTTTAATATCCCAAACTGGAATATTTAAAACACTTAACTTATTAATATATCATTTTATGATACATATGTGGTAATTTAAATGTTATAACATTCATGCAGTTCTTTTTTATGGTTATTGTTTGTTATAGTTTAACTTTCATAATTGTGTTTATATTTGTTTATCACAGTCCCAGTATGGATTTGTTTTATAACAGAATACTGGCGTTTCTTGAATTAATTTTCTTTGTTGTCAATGAGATACAATGATTGGTATTATTTTTGTTATAGTACCAGAATACTAATATACTGGTTCCAACTAGTGTCTAGATATGAGATAGGCTATAATCAATGCCTGAACGATTCTAGTCGCGATTTTAATTCTTTGTCTCACCATGAGTCGGGCGTCGTCTGCTACCGCAGCTTGTTGTAAAAAAAAAAACTATTATGTAGATTGTAGAATAAACAAACAATATTTAATTAGGCAGGCTAAATTATTATTATTAATTGTGTTGCAATGTGAGTGAATTAGTAAGAATGGAATACAGTAGTGGAAAAAGGAATTTTTCTGTTTTACTTTACCATTCATTGTTCTTTTCGAAATTTGACTATTGTCAGACAGAATGACTCAATGAGGGAACATTTCTAGCTTTAATCTGACACATTACTCTAACAAACCAACTGAAAAGTGTGTTGATTCTTTCATCTTCACAAACAATGGGTACCTGTACCTATGTATAATATAAAATAGAATAGTTGACTTAAAGGGTTGAAATCAGGCCTACAGTGTAAAATTAATCCATCCCTAGTCCTATATTATTATTCGGTTGAAATTCACTTGATAGAAACTAACTTACGTTTTATTAACTAGTGTCGTATTTGCTGAATGATCTATAAAGCCAATAAAGGACTGTAGGCTAAGATACAATTGTGATTATAAAAATAAAAAGTGTATATAAACTTAACTTAGCCTAGCCTAGGAGTAAGAGAGAGTCAAACTAGGCCTATTGACATATTGAACTAAGTTAAGGAAATAAACATTAAGAACATTTATATAGCCTACAGGGCGTATTTAAAACAAGAAATAGGCCTAAAACCAATAAATTTGACAAATAGTGTGAAACTTGACAAAAATAAACAAACTCATCAACTTACATCTCTACTGTGCATTATTTGGCTTTTTACTGTTGTAATATTCAACTTCAACTGTTTTCCACTTTGACTTTGGATGTTAGAAAAACATTTACATTGATGGGATGATTTAAGTAATTTATGTTAACATGCATGAAAACAATAAGAAGGTTCTAGTTACTGACCTCGGAAACCCATTGTTGTCAGCTGCCGACATGTCACGTTATCTCTGCCCATGTTGAACTACTTATGGAGTGTCAAACTATCAAGGCTCTATAAACATTGTGTTTAAACAATACTTTCTTTACTGACTGAGTTTCTCAACTGCTTGTTCCAGGGAGTAGCAGGGGAGAAGGGAGATATGGGAGAGGAAGGAAGTCCCGGACCCTCAGGACCTCCTGGTCTGAAAGGGGAACCCGGAGAGAGAGGACCTCCAGGTCTGTTGGCACCAGGAACATTTGCTCCCATCAAGGGAGACAAGGGGGACCCGGGCAAACGAGGAAGAAGAGGCCGGCCTGGACCCCCAGGACTGGCGGGAGCCCCTGGAAAACCGGGACCTAAGGGCGAGATGGGTCTTCCTGGATTTATGGTAAGAACATTAGTATGTTATGAGACTAAAATCACCATTCAATTGGGATGAGCATCGATAGGAAAATATAGGAAAACCGACTGGAACAGTGGCGTTGTCCTGTAATCCAGCTACTCGGAGGTCACAAATTGTGGATATTTATAGGCATGCACTGTGGATGCGATGCTCCCTGGTGTTGATTAACGTCCGCACTAGTGAGTACTACGACTATCGGCAGTACTATCCTGATAATTAGACCAATTCGTTAATTACAAGGAAAAATGTGGTTCGGATTCCACTATACACTATAGGTCCCTTAGTTGCCATAAGCTGTATCGGGCTATTAACCTTCTGTCGGGCGCATTGATTTTCAAACACCAGAGGATGCTCACGGAAGTTACCTCCGGGAATACAAGAATTAGGCCTATATAATGATGAGTAAAAAAACATTTTGATATCAACAAAACTGTAAGAAAAACATTTTTATGAGTTATTACACAAGGCCTATTAGGCCTACTTAAGTTTTATATATAAAATAGAAAATGTTATAATAAATAATAAAAGTACGTTAAATAAGTTTTGTGGATAAAAAATACTTAATTTTTGTACATATACAGTAGGCCTACTATCGTGTAAAGTTAGAAAAAAATTGCAATGGTTTATGACATAAAAACACCTATGGTCTTATGAAAAAAAATCATTTGTTAGAAGTAGAAGGACTACTCATTTTGTCAAAGTTCTTTTTCCCGAGAAAAAAGTCCCCGAACAACCCGTTACATCACAGGTCGCTCACGGAAGCTACATCCAGTAGTGAAGCAAACACTCCCCAACGTCAACTGAGAACTGGGAAAGGGGTAAGAGTAGCCGAAACCGATTCCCCAAAAGAGGTTTGTGAGGTACGTCAGGCGATAGACCTGCCGAACGCAAACTTTGGTTTTTATAATGAAAAATATGGTGACCCGGAGGTAACTTCTGTGATGCGCCCGATGGAAGTTTAATTAACAGCTGTTTCTAAGGAACCTGTTGACCTTGGTCACTAACAAGACTACAAGATTGCGCCATCTTTCTACACTCATATTTGGGTTAAAAGACGCACATAGTGGTGTCCCCATCTTAAATAATTGATAATTGAATTGAATTTATCGATAGTAACATCGGTAGGCCTATTAACCAACAATGTACCAATAACATCGTCGGGAAAACATCGGTGTTTTCAGGACAAAAACATCAATGTTTTCAAGGCAAACACATTGATAATCGATGTTTTTTTTCATTTACAGTTTTTCCTCTGCTCTTTGCCTCAGCTAGAATAATTAACCTAGGTATTAAGGAGACAAAGGATAGAATAATCAGGTTTACCTTTAGAAATGTAGGCATCCCACTTCTCTACAGTAACTCAGAAGAAAACACAAAAGAAACACTGAATATTTCGAGGCCACTGGCCCTTTTCTCAACATTGAGTCACATGAATGTGACTTCTCAGACAATAAGCCCACTCTATTCAAACCTAACCTAGGTATTAGATAGACATTTAGATCTGTAGTTTTTCTTTCACATTTGCAAAGCGAATTACTGGTATTGCCTATGCTAAACTGCTGCTGAAATTTATTACATATAAATGATTTCTGGCGGCATTAAGAACAAGACCCTTTAAAATGTAAATGTAGATATTTTATCTCACTCTTCTATTGACTAAGTCTAGTCCTGTTCGCAATATTTTTAGATTCAATATTTCATCACCATTTCAATAGACTGAAGAAAAATTTACTTTCTAAGACCAAAATTCAAATTTTCATTAAATAACAAATTTGTTATCCTACAGAAAAAGCTGATATTTCCATAGTTAGCCTAAAACATCAATGTCCTGCCATCGAACATTGGTAGAAAAAAACATCAACTATCGATGCTCATCCCTATTACCAGTGCTATGCTCTAGCCGCAGTTATCTTTCGTAATCACAGAGAAGAAAGATACTGAAGATACAAGATTATGGGACAATCGTAGGCTTTTAGCTCTGGTAGGCCTATGTTGGGGTGGAAGTGTACTTGTAACAAACAATGAAGAGCCTGAACAGGGATGGCCACATAGCATTGTTGAATATAATTTGCTCTAGACACCAGTAACTCATGCTAGACACCACTATGGTGGACAATTGAACGCATCGTCTGTATCTTACTTCTCTGTGTCATTGTTAAGCTACTTTTCTTAGCCTTTCTATAGGGTACCCTTATTGACTTGAATTTTTTTTCTGCATCCTTTTTAGGATTGTGAGGTAAGTAAAACATTTTTCTGTAAACCTATTACTTGCTAATCAATTACTTAACAGAATTTGAGCTAGAATTATAATAACTATTTGTGTATTAAAAGCGCCAAGTCAATCGATAACTGTAGATAGTCATAGGCCTACATTTCGAGAGCAGCAATGACTGTTTGTTCTTGTAATATACACAACATTTTTTAACCACCATAATTAACTTATCATAACACACAGATAAATCTTTTAGTTGTACCTATATAAAGTTTACCTTTTTACATAGGCTTTTGCAGTTGGTTTCATGAGAGGTCTTGATGGTACTTTTTGGCATCAACCATGTTGTTTCTACATTGTTGCCACTGAGCCTATTAGTGATGACACGGTTTTACGATTAAATACACCACCATAAACTTTCATTCAGGCTGTGTTTTTTTTCAACCAATCATTCGCCAAATGCATTAAGTTACCGGATGTTAGTACTTTTTGCAAACACAAGTGGAACTGAATTGACCGAATGACACTTAGTAAATGAGCAATTTTTGGTTAAGTTTACAGCTAAATGTAATCATTTCCATGAAGTGGTAACAAAAATTCATTCTTACTGTTTTAATAATCATTTTGTTGGATTTGTTCAATCAGAGATGGTGCGGACCCAACTTTATGAAACGAGGGTTGACCGTTAGTTTAGATTTCCATAAAACTCTCGTCGCAGCCAAGCGTGCGAAATCAAATCTGAGACAAAGGTCAAGTTACCTATTTACTTCATCTTGGCCGGTTTTCACTTCTTCGAAACATTTAGTCTTCGAGGGCTGGTATTGGGTACTTCGCTCCACCCTCAAAGCAGCCTGCACTGCTACTTAACGCGCACCCTCGAGAGACTCCAGTTGGGCCTTTGCGTCTCACCCCGCTTGTGGGCACCACCTGAGCGTTATGAGCCCGGTGCCGCTGGTTGTCAAGTTGAGCCCCAGTACCCTGCAATAGAGCTGTGTTGAGCCGTGTGCTACTGGTTGGCAAGTTGAGCCCCAGCACTATGCAATAGAGCCGTGTTGAGCCGTGTGCCACTGGCGGGTGTCATGAACCTCAATGCCCTGCAATAGAGGTGTGTTGAACAAAGCCTATTGCTAATCATCTGTTAACCATTGTTTGTCTGTTTTTCCAGTTTCTAACTTATCAATAGGCCTAACTGAAATTAGTTATTGAACTATTGTTTACTGTATTTTATTGAATCTATCACAGGGACTTCCCGGAAGACCTGGAGTGCCTGGAGAGATTCATCCCGGATGTAAGGGAGAGAAGGGAGAACCTGGACAACTGCTTGATGTCTATGGAAACTCGGTGACTGTAAGTAGTAGTTTAATTTATGACTGATAAAATTTACCCTTATCATAAACTTAAATAGTATCCAGTAGTGTTGTGTCAGAACCGAATCTGAAATCTCAAAACCATCAACACTTTGGAAAAGTTTCGGTTTCGAGATTCTATCACCGAGTTTCGAGTTACAAAAGTTTGGGAATTGAAGATTTTGGCAGTTTTTTTTTTTTGAAACTGGTGACATTTTTTGTCATTATTATTGTTAGTAACGCTGTTTCCACACAAGCTCGTAGCAATACTGCAGACATATCACCATCAACAGTAATACAGTAGAGTCCTGCAAACTCGACACTCGTTAACCCGGCAGTCTGGATAACTCGGCCATCACCTGGCTCAGAAAATTAGTGATTTTTTTTTCGGAGTTAAACATGGACTCCAGCCAGCTCAAGTTAAATAATTTGCAACTCATACCAAGGAGTTGTTTTACTATATCTGATGACTTAATACTGACTTTTAATATTTAAATAAAAAAGGCGGTTAAAAAGCTTAAAAATTGTATTGTTCTTATTTTTAACCCTAGTTCTCGATAACCCGACATTTCACAAATTCGGAACCCTTTCAGTCCAGATTACGCTGAGTTTGCGGGACTCTACTGTAAAACAAGTAAACTGTATTCTGAACCTCAAAAGGCATCTTAAATACTATATTTCAAACGACATAGGTACAATTCAGTTTCATATCAATATTCCATAACACAAAGAAATATTGACTACTCAATTTTCTAATTAATCTAATATTCATGTTTATGTTGGTGTTAGGGGTTTAATTTATTTTAAAGTTAGTTGTTTATAAAAAAAAATCTGCCCCTATTCAAGTTTAAGACTATCAAACAAATATTTATGTTATGTCAGTGTCAGGCAGATCTAGTCCGGTTAAACCAATGTGCTGATAAAAATTGTCCGGTTAAAGAGATGTCATTTCCGTTGAGTGTAGTCCGGTTAAAAGGTGTCCGGATAAGAGGGAGTCTACTGTACACCATAAAAAGGCAGTGACTAAACTCACAATTGAACAATAGTTAAGTTTGTAAATGGCACTTTGACGAGTATACTCGTCGCACGCAGTAAATGTGTTAACAGCGTTAATTTATGTGTCATATTTTTTACATGGATAAAATTGTACAACGACTTATCATCCAATACATAGACTTATATCACTGCCAAAAAATACAAGCTTACTTATCATTAAGTAGTTTTCAAATGATAAGATATCTTTATAATTTAGATTAGTAATGATGGATTTCCTAACTAAATATTTATAAATTTAACAGTTATGATAAGAATCCGCTTAATTACAGTACCGTACCACATTAGTTTTTTTTTTGTTTTTACTTTGATTGACATTTAAATGTGTTTAATTTATTCCTCAAGGTGACCAATTTATTTTCATACAATTCCTTGTGTTTGTACCCCTTTGAGTTTACTCTACATATGTCAATACCAAACATAAATAAAACAACAAGTTGTAACAAATATTTTTGTTTAAAACACCAAGCTTATGATGATTCCAGAAGAGGAGTTGGCCTATGAAATTGTTGAAGAGGATCGTTGTTACAATTGCAACAAAGCAGGTCATTCTTATAGACAATGTAGAACTGAGAAAACAGAAGAAAGCAGAGTTTGCTATAAATGTGGGGGTAGTGGTCACTTTTCAAAAAACTGTTCGAGGCGTACTAAATCATACAACAAAAAGAAAAGAAGCAAAACAATACCTAAAACTGATCCATTTTCCTCTGAATTGAGTGTAGATTCAGATTCAGAGAATATTCCTGATGATATAGATGATTATTGCAGAGAAAGGTATTTTAAGTATAGGAGTTATCTAGGCAGTGAAAGCGAAGAAAAAGAAACACCAAAGAAAACTTTACTTTTTTAGAACGATAGAATTGAAAGTAAGTTAACTTTTCAGTAGAATTTGCTTTATTTTGTTCTGTTGTATTTAAGTAAAATTATTTACATTTTTACAATTGTAACAATTTGAATGGTAACCTTATATAAAACTGTTGTAACAAGGGTTTTTCTCAAGACCTACTTGTTATGTATAACATTCAATTATTATTTCAATTTATTACCTTTCTAAAATCAGGTATGATTATTTGTTTGCATTACGGTACTATATTCTGTTTTGTTTATTTCAGCTTAACTTAACCAATCAATAGTTTTAATAATAATTATGAAGTGATGTCAAACGGGGTGAAGCCTGTGGGTAACAGCTAGTGTCATTTAAACAGGAAATAAATAGGCTATGTCTTGTTAATGGAAAATTTTAAGTAAAAATCCAATAAGACAAATAAAAATTTGCTTAGTCTGCAGGTTTGCTGCATCGGAGGGTGGAAGTATTTTTTTTGTGCAGCAATGTTAATATTGTGTGGTAAAGTTTAAATTTTTTAAGTCTAGGGTTAGTAGGCCCTAAAAACACACAGTACAACACTAGTGTTTAATTTTTCCATTGACAACATTGATTTCAAAACTGTTGGTGGTGCCTTCATGAAGTCACTTTCACTTTTATAGCTGAAGGGAGACAAAGGAGAGCCTGGGAGAGACGGAGCAGCTGGTCCCCCGGGTCCTCCGGGTCCAGCACTGGGTCCCGGGTCACACTACGTACCCATACCCGGACCACCCGGCCCTCCAGGCCCTCCTGTGAGTATTTAACCGTATTTTCATTTTTTGTTTTGTTTTTGTTGCCTGTCACTATAGATTAGTATCATTATATGTGTCCATTGATAGAGCTAGATGTTCCATCCCCATGTTAAAGCTGCAGAGATTTCATCAGTTTTAGGATAAAAGTGTGTCGGTGAATTGAGCCACTAAAAGAGCCACTAATGTAAATTACCGATTTATGTTGAATACGACATATTTTTATCCGGAAGTCAAACTAATAGCGTAAGCTTTAGAATTTTTCATAACCTATCTCATTAACAAAAAATAAAATAGGAAATCAACAAACTGTCACACTCTATGAAATATTTTATGCACCTGTGTAAATTATTTGTGAACTTTGACGACCTTCGGAAGAAGTGATAATGTCCTTGAAAAACCTGAAGATGGCTCAATTATGAGCCGAAACTAGTTGTTACACAACCATTTGGATCGTCGACATTACAGGTATTTAAACCACTTTAATTACAACAAATTGTTGCTTTTATTTTGGTTTAATTAAATGTGGGGTTAAATATCTTGTTGTAATGCATATGCCATAACAGGCAGGGAACCAAATATCCATTAAAAATATATTGATAAATAAACCAATAAACTATTTCCATGTCAATGAGTTAAAGTGTATGAACTGAACTTAAGAAGTTAAAGGTAATTTTTTTGAGGTATTGGCTGTGTTTGTTGTACATTTCTGACACTAACTAAGTCTTTTTCAGGGGATGCCGGGAGTCTCAGTTCAAGGAGAGAAAGGAGAACCAGGAGAATCAGGAAGAAGTTTTGGGGATTCCACCGGTGAGAAACGTAAAAGTAAAAATTATAAATAGCTCTCATTATTACATAACATATTTAACATTTACAATTGTTGTTAGGGTTCATCCTGATAGTGCACTCCCGTTTCTTTGGGTTGTGGGTCTGAAAACTAGCAAGAATTACAAAATTTCAAATAATCAATAAAAAACAAAGTGTAAATAATAAGAAAATTAAAAATAAATTAATTTTGGTTGGGTTTTATTATTATAGTTGGTCTGTCCTCGACAACAGGATGTAATGGAGCAGACGACGACAGTTCAGAAGACATAATCTAGATCTTAGTTCACCCTTGTATGCAGATTGTCAAATCTAGATCTTAGAGTGATGCCCGTGTCATTGAAATGTGAGTGAGATTAGAGGCCAGAGTTGTGGATGCCTAGCAGCTATGCATCTTAAGTTGAATAGTAGTTTGCCTCAAAGATAGATAGCTGCTACGCATCCACAATGTCGGCCCACTCTTTCAATGTGGCTGTCATCATCAGAGGACCTAGATTTGACATTCAGAAGGCATAAATGACCATTTTATGAAGTAGATTTTTATTTAAGATTGATAGAATTGAAGATCAAAGTTATCTAAATTACGTAAACAAAATGACCACTGCCAATCTTTTTTAATCCAAATAGCCTTAAAATGCCAAATATTGATTAACCAATAATATAGGATATCCAAAACCACCTTGATGCTTTCAAGTCGATTAATTGATGTTTTACTGTATTATCCTGTTTTGTTTCCTCATACCGGAAGCAGAATTAAAACAGTCAGCTAACCATATAAAGATTGCATAGGGCCTAGTTGTATAATTTATCTCTTCTTTCTTATAGGAACACAAGGTCCGACTTCCTATCCGTCTCCAACATTGGGCACAATCACTGGATCGGTGACCTTCAAAAACCTTGAGGAAATGGCACGTGTAAGTATTTATAGGGAAAATGAAAAATGAAACAATAAAAAGCAACTATTATTCCTGTATACTGTATATTCAATTTATAACTTGATAATCTATCTTACGATATAGCTTCCCAAATATGGTAATCTAGCACTATACTGTAATTAATTAGGTAGTACTAAATAATGGAAATTGTTGTACCAGTGGATGTCAATTAGGAAAATGAAATAAAGGTAAAAATTAAGTGTTTAGTGATGACGGTAAAACCATGAACATCTCTTGGTCTCGCTCGGAAACATTGTCTCCCACGATCGTATCCCAATTATTGACGGCAAAATTGTAATCATCTTCCATTGCAGTTAAATCATTGATTTTGGTTTGTCCAATATATACTCACTCTTTCCCCAATGACAATAGTATTCCGAGTATTAAAATTATTTGGCTTACTTTTTTGACTTGTCGCTTGATAACTCAACCCTTTTAGCTGGTCAAAAGGTCAAATTACCTTTTGTCACCTGGTGGCCAAGTTTGTCCTACTTGGAGATCCAGTTGGATAAACTTGGACTAAAAGGTTCAGGTAATTTAATATTTTCATTTTCATGTGTCAAATAATTGGTCTGGAAACACTACAACAATCAAGAAGTTTTAGGCTAGGCTATGTTCGGGTTGAAAATCAAGCTGCTTGTTGACATAACCTTTCACAAACACCACTTGACAAAGTGACATAGTGGCATCTAACTCCCTTACCCTTTCTAACCCTTTGTAGTAGGGTTTCTTAGTGTAGACTAAGAAGAAATCAATATCTCAGACGGTCAGCTTATGGACGGCCTGTACAACCGCATGGCCATGATTTGGATTATCTATCAAAATCCAACTAACTACATAATATTATTCTATTTATTAATTCTTTTGGACCTTTTCTGTTAATTCACTACACTAGGTTTTAGAGCAATGGATTATTAGCAATATAAGTAGTAGCGAATTAAACTTTGGTTAGGTTAAGTTAGGTTACTATAGAGTTAGAAAAACCTAACCTAACCTAACCACATTCCACTAGTGGAAAATGGAAAAATCCATTCCTTTTACTACTGCTCGTTATGAAAGCCATAGATATAGTTGGTTTTAGCGAACATTCTGTTTCAGAAAGCAAACGTTAGTCCAGTTGGGACCCTCGCTTATATATTAGAAGAAGAAGCTCTACTGATAAGAGTCAACAGAGGTTGGCAGTATGTGTTGGTGAGTGCACTCATAACGTATTGATAGTGGAACTCTTTAGCAATGACTCTCTAAAAATCCTCAGTCTTACAATCTCCCACTGTGAGAAATGAATACTTAAGTGACCTTAAACACTCAGTTTCTGAAATCTCATTGACTGCCAATTTCTACTTATTAGCATCAATTCCTGAGAGTGCCAATCTGGTGAAAATCTCTTAAATTGTTCAGGCAGAAGTTCCTGACAACAACAACAACAACAAACCCACCAAAACATTGCAACGTTGGTCAACCCACATCATCTACAACACGGGATATTGGCAACACGGGGGATTAGAAGCTGTGACTTCTTCATCAGTGACACCTTTTACACACATATACATTTCATAACTCTCACTTTGGGCACTGAGTTGATTGTGGAGGACATGTTTACCTGATCTTGTTCAAACATATTTAGTGATAGTCACTAGTCAGCAGTAGAGCCTAGCCAAGTTTACAAAACTTGTTGGCGCGGCCCTAATGATCATTAGAAAATGATACACACACAACAAGGTATCGTAATCTAAACACAAATTTGTACATTTTCTAATTCTAAGGCCATTTGTGGCAGCACTTATTCGAAGACAGGTGATGCTAGGCAGCAACATTTCTGTCATATTTTAACTGTAGGCCTACGTACTAAGAAAAACATAACATTGGTTCAAATAACCATTTTGTTGACAGATGGGCCAGGTGATTCCAGTCAATGCTGATTTCCCAACCCCCGTCACAACTACAACCACTGAGAAATCTCATCCTCCGTTTGAGGCCTCCAACTTGTTAAACAATGTTCCAACTCAGTTGGACGGACCCGTGGTAAGTGGTGGCACGAGTGTAGAAAAACAAAAGATACAAACCATGAATGGATTAAATTACCTTGTGTTTCGCCAAGTGATTCCATTGCAATAGTTGAACTATACCGTGGTTTCCGAGTTTTTGATGGCTTGGCTTCATTGGCCAGTGTTATGACTATTTAGAAAATGTCACTCAGGTAAAAAATCCACCATTTTTAACTTAGCTGACCAAAATTATAAAAGTAGCAGCCGACAAACTTTTTCATGACACATTTCAAAACGCAAACAATTAATTTTACTTTATTTGGATATTTTTTGTAAATATAAAATATTTGTTTTTAAGCTTTTAAATATAACTCATAGTGTCCAAGACTCATTGACTTCACTCATATAATGTTTCAACCATATACCTGTACTCTAAGTAGGCTAAATGCCAAATGGCGAGTTATTTAGAAGTGAAACATTGAGTTTTTGCGCTGTTTTCATCAACACCAAGCTCTTCTATCTCTGTCTATAATGGCCGACTGTGCTTTAGTTCCTAGAATGTCAGTTGGATAGGCGTGCTCTATTGTGACTGTTAAAACTGTTATTATCGTTTTAGGAGATGTAAGTTGATTCTCTTAATATTTAGTCTAACAATATGTACACTGTGCCTCCCTTATAAGTGTGTAAGCTTAAAGATAGCACGATGAAACTACTCATGCCTAGCATATATTTGGCTCAGTATACCTTTGTTTTTGGCTTATAATGTTTTGGTTAAATGAACATAGGGGATCATTCCAGCAACACCCAACTATGACAATGTGATAGTTAGATACTAATTTAACATTTTACTGTTCATGCTAAGGGACAATCACACATGGTAAGTGCAGTATTTTGTTAAATGTTAAATTTACATTAAATATCTTGGTTCTCTCAACAATTGAATGCTAAGGTAATTGCTTAAAAGAACAAATAAAAATTTGTTTTGGTTAATTCCTGATATAATTTAAAAGTAAACTATTAATGCTTTGAAAATAACAGTAGTTATCACCTAGTGGTAAGCATTGCCTAGTCAATATGCATATGACTAGGCAACTGAAAGGTTATGGTTGCAGAATAATTTTAGAGGTAGGATGGAAGTGGAATAGCCTTAACCAATCTGGGCTATCAATTAATCTGGGCTATCAATTAATCTGGGCTATCTAACGAAATGTCCACATTAGAACAAAAGCAGCGCTTGCGAAAAGTGATGGAAAATGCTAATGTGCTAAGAAAAAAAAACAAAAAAAACATATACAATATACTAAACACTACGAAGGAATATACTAATAAAGTCTCTAAAAAATGCAATATGTGTATGCTTGATTTAAGGTTAAGTCTTTATTGTTGGACGATTAGTTATGACAACACTTTGGGGTTTCATAGCTGCCAAATTGGCTTACGCTTACAGCTACATCTTTTTAACCAACCCAACATACAAGGGCTACAGACATTTTCCTACCCGTGGAATTTGGCAGGGACTGCATACAAGAGACTGTTCTTGGAGCAGTCATTCAGCAGTGTCAAACTCAAATCAAACACTATATTTTTTTTTTGTCAATGGACATTTTCTTAGTTAATAGAACTGTTTTGGAGATTTGTTGAATGCAGTTGGCTTAGATCCAGATTAGTACGACTAAAAGGGACAATTTGTGGACACTCAATAGATTTTGCATAAACCCACTCTGCAATTAAATATTATCATTCTAGAAAATCGCTCCTGCCAAAAAAGCAGTCACTACAAGACTCGCATGACATTCAAAATTCAGCATCTGTATTTGACAGCCGACTTTGGCACTTAGGATTTTAACCCACCTTTACTGTTGATAACTAAAAACCGTGAATGTGCATGCTCTTTGCTGGGAGAGTGACTGTACTGGGTAGCGAGACAATACCGTCCTTTTATCCTTGGTTTTACTTTACTCAAAAGATATGCCTAAGGTGCCTGCTGACAGCCAGAAACCAAATTCAACTAACCCAACCCCTAGATTTATCTACCCATGTTTCAGTTCATTGATAATTGTTAGTTATTTACTGTTTCAGTTTAATGTTTTTAGGAAATTTCCCTATCGAATTTCTAATGGAAGGAATAAGCTATTATTAATATATATCTGGCATTAGGATGCAAAAGTAGATACCCTATCTATGTGGACATGCTGTAGCCAGTTGTTGTTCTAAGTGAACACACTGGAATGATGCACTCAAAAATGCGCTACGGAAGGAAATTAATTTTTTTTTTATTAGATGGTTGATGTCATAAAAAGTGCTATACTTTACATTACAACTGGTTGTTCTTTCAGTGGGGCTTTGATAAAAAATTTGCCTATTCAACATAAATATGAAATTTACATCAGTACTAATTGTAGTTCAAGTCAACTTCCATTTTTATTATAAGACGGACTACAGTATTTCTACTTGTAATATTAATAGTTAGTTAAATATTTTATTAAATCATTTGACAATAATTACAGCTGCGCATGGCTGCACTCAACGAGCCCTACACCGGAGGCATGAACGGACAGCGGGGAGCCGATTATTCCTGCTACAGACAGGCGAGACGTGCAGGTCTGCGCGGGACGTTCCGGGCATTCCTGTCATCCAGGATACAGAACCTGGACTCTATCGTTCGATTTACAGATTGGGACCTGCCTGTTGTCAATATTAAGGTAATGATAGAACTAAATAGAAGTTAACGGTTTAGTGTTTCTTGGTGATGAATAAAATTTAAAACAGTCTTCAGACATGAATTAATTAGATCCAAACGATGAGTAAAGGATGAGTGTTGAATGGGTAGCAGTAGCCTACCTATCGCCTGACAAAATAGAACTATGCAGAAAGAGTAGGCCTATAGGCTAATGATGTTTTACAAACATTAATAACAAATGATCGTAGGTAAAGTAGTGTAAGCAACTATTGTAATTAGCCTTTAAGAGACTCGTACAAGTTTTTAAGGCACTCACCAAAGCTCTTGCCTCTGCTTATAGCTCTTGCTTCTGTTGATGGTCTTTATGAGACACAAGTAGAAAATTTATCTTTACACGGCAGTTGCGTTAACTGCCTTTACTTAACTAAATAACAATTCATTACGGTTACCAAATTTGGCTTAATCTTAATACAGAACTGTACCCAAATAATAGGTCCTTTACTCTTTTCTATATAAAAATAGAGGAGAAATTATTATTGGTTCCATTGAGATGTATTTAAAATTATTAAATTGTCTTCCTAGTTTGTAGTAATTTACATTTCTTTGGTTGTGGTTTAAAATATTATAAATTCTTTTACCCATCAGATGTAGGTTTTATTGAAACAAACCCATTATCTTTGTCGTAATGTGATCAAACATTTTCATATTTTACTATTTTAGTGATTGTTTGGGCATACTAAAGTTAAAGTTAAAGTTAAAGTAAGTAGTTAAAGAAACTAAATTATGTTGGTCTCACAGTGGATAAAATCTTAGCTGAAAGCCCCACATTTGGTTTACACTGTTAAGTTAAGTATGGTTTACTTAAAACCCATGGACTCTTGTTTTAGGGAGATGTATTGTTCAACTCCTGGAAGAGTATCTTCACTGGTGACGGAGGCTTCTTCGCACAGCCTCCAAGGATATACTCCTTCAGTGGGAAAAACATTTTAGCAGACCCTTCATGGTGAGTAGCTTCCAATACTTATTAGACATAAAAACGCAGGTAAAAGGTTGACCCCTTTATGCTCCTGCGGTTGCCGCAGCGATTCTATAAGTACATTGACTCAAATGGGAGCTTTTATGCACTGTTGCGCGGGCCGCAACCACCAGTGCTACCAATGAGATAAAAGGGGACTTAAGTTAGACTAACTCTGATCTTCTTTACGCTGTTAAGCTAGGGCTACACTAGACAGGATAGGACAAGGACATAGCAATAAAACAGATAGGGAAGTTACTAGTGAATGTTTATTGTGTTATCAAATGAAGGCTGCTAAACCAGGCAGGACTTGATTGGGGGCAAAATTACATGTCCAAAATCTGGTGAATCCTCAAATTCTTGACGTGGTGTTTGATTTTGCCGTTTCTTTTGTCCTTTCCCGCGTAGTTTGTAGCTAGAGGCCCTTGGGCAACACCAGGCAGGAAATGAAATAGAAAGGACATGAACATGAAATTTTAGGTTAGATGCACACTCAGTCGCCTGCAACTCTTACTCCCAAAAGCAATTGTTCATCGCAGTTTCGTTTCTGTCTTCTGTCAATTACTAGCACTGTCATTTGTAATCTATTTTTAATTTATACTTCTTTGTCTACTATTCAGTATTAATATTATAAATGAAGGCTAGTTATATCGTACTCAAATTAAGTTTAAACTTTTCTTCTTAAATTAAGTCTCTAGAACTGAATGTTCTTGTATTAGGGTAAACTCTGTGCCAGCCAAATCTTTGTTTTGTGCTGTCAGAGCGGAATAAACAATTCTAAACATCTTATATGATTTATAGGTCTATTATACATACAGTAAACTAAAACTAGCTGTTGGCCCATCCTACGTACGGGAATCAAGTAGTCGATTAAAACTGAATATAATTCAGAACAGCTAGTTTACACACATAAAGAAACATTCTGACTTTTAATAGGGAAAATCATCTTTTAAACAAATGTCACGTGACCACCATTTCTTTCTTCCAATTATAGGCCTACACGATATGCATTTTTAATCTGATTATTTTACTGTAAAACATTGATTGTGTTGATTTGAAAAGCTTTGAAGTGAGATTGGCGGTTGATTCACACACACTGGTTTTAAGTACAGTAGCCACATATCACCTTACATTGCATACTATCACTTAGAGTACCTTATTTTACCTCAGTGGCCACTGAAACCTTAAGAGAATTTTGGCATCCCATTCTCTTCTATCCCTATCCTCTTCTAATGTTGGATCCCAGTCTGGAGAAGTCTTTCAATGATTGGTCCTCCAACTGGTCGTGTTACTTGTTGTTTTCCCTGGAATACATTTTAAAAGTTGATGTATCGTCTCTCCTCCAAGCATAGCCTGTCCATCAGAGCCTTTTACTACTGAAAAGCACCCATATATCTGGATGTTTTTAAACATAACTCTTAGCTATCTGTTCTTTCTTATCTCAACGGCTGTTATCTTGAAATGGCTCGGATATTTTCTCTGCAATTTTGGCCATGATCTATGTTCTCCACTATGTCTTTGTTAATATTTATGTATATTCAGTGTTTGTATTTGTAAAATTTCTATCCAACCAACAATATTTTAAGTAAGAGATGAAAAACAAAAAGTTAAGCTTAGCCTAGGACTGGCGATAATGCTCCGGTGTAGAAACCTAGGTCTCCACAATAAATCAATTGGATTGTGAGGTTAGCCTTAGATTATAACAGTATAAAATTATTTCTTTGACATTCCCTCGTTCTCCAAATTATCTTTATTTCAACACAAAAATCATGAAAATCCGTCAACTGGTTGATTCAGAATCGAGAAATAAAAAAACCTTGTCACGTTTTAATATATATGATGATAAAAACATTTATTTATATGTATGATGGGAGACTAACAGTTGGTCAACAAATTGCATTGTTCTTAAACCATATGACAGCAATTTTAAATCAAATAAAATTGAGAACCCACTTTGCCGACAAGTATTTTACCGTCTGTCAGTTGTGTTGGTCTTCTCGTAAAATTAAATGAATAAACTGTAAATATGGTCTGTCGTCAGGCGACTTGATCGACATGGGGTACTCGCGGTGAGGAACAAGTATGTGTGATTCAGGGGAATCATTTAATTATAGAGTGGAATGACCCTATATGTTTCAACTACCTTGCTGGTATTGCCTACTAGAGACACGCTGTGTTTATTTCCTAGGTGTCTCATAGTGTCTAATTGTGCAGGTCTAAGAAGTACGTGTGGCACGGCTCCCTAGTGTCAGGAGAGAGAGCCATGGAGCTGTACTGTGATGCCTGGGACTCGGGCAGCTCTGAGAGGTTAGGTTTGGCTACTGGTGCTGTCGAGGGCTAGATACACGCTGTGTTTATTTCCTAGGTGTCTCATAGTGTCTAATTGTGCAGGTCTAAGAAGTACGTGTGGCACGGCTCCCTAGTGTCAGGAGAGAGAGCCATGGAGCTGTACTGTGATGCCTGGGACTCGGGCAGCTCTGAGAGGTTAGGTTTGGCTACTGATGCTGTCGAGGGCTAGATACACGCTGTGTTTATTTCCTAGGTGTCTCATAGTGTCTAATTGTGCAGGTCTAAGAAGTACGTGTGGCACGGCTCCCTAGTGTCAGGAGAGAGAGCCATGGAGCTGTACTGTGATGCCTGGGACTCGGGCAGCTCTGAGAGGTTAGGTTTGGCTACTGGTGCTGTCGAGGGCTAGATACACGCTGTGTTTATTTCCTAGGTGTCTCATAGTGTCTAATTGTGCAGGTCTAAGAAGTACGTGTGGCACGGCTCCCTAGTGTCAGGAGAGAGAGCCATGGAGCTGTACTGTGATGCGTGGGACTCGGGCAGCTCTGAGAGGTTAGGTTTGGCTATTGGTGCTGTCGAGGGCTAGATACACGCTGTGTTTATTTCCTAGGTGTCTCATAGTGTCTAATTGTGCAGGTCTAAGAAGTACGTGTGGCACGGCTCCCTAGTGTCAGGAGAGAGAGCCATGGAGCTGTACTGTGATGCGTGGGACTCGGGCAGCTCTGAGAGGTTAGGTTTGGCTATTGGTGCTGTCGAGGGCTAGATACACGCTGTGTTTATTTCCTAGGTGTCTCATAGTGTCTAATTGTGCAGGTCTAAGAAGTACGTGTGGCACGGCTCCCTAGTGTCAGGAGAGAGAGCCATGGAGCTGTACTGTGATGCCTGGGACTCGGGCAGCTCTGAGAGGTTAGGTTTGGCTACTGGTGCTGTCGAGGGCTAGATACACGCTGTGTTTATTTCCTAGGTGTCTCATAGTGTCTAATTGTGCAGGTCTAAGAAGTACGTGTGGCACGGCTCCCTAGTGTCAGGAGAGAGAGCCATGGAGCTGTACTGTGATGCGTGGGACTCGGGCAGTTCTGAGAGGTTAGGTTTGGCCTCTCCATTGCTGCCTTCGTCTCAACTCCTGGGCCAGGTAAATGCAACATAATACAGTGGTTGTAAGCTAGCTTCCAGTCCTTTTCCAGTCCAGCCTTTGGATTACTAACTAAATAAATAAATCAAAATAACTAATAAATTCAGAAAGTAGTTAAAAGTGTTAAATAAAAAATCCCAGCTCAAATCTATTCTTAACTTGTCAGATGTATATTTACATAAAATATTATATCTTCATTTAAAGTAATTAGAATCTAAATTTAGTGATTGACTGATTATGAAATACTAATTAAACCCCTTACTAGAACATGCTGTAGTATTTATGGTGCTTGGGTTGCAGTTGTGGGGTGAAATATCAAATTAATTTTGTTTTGAACTTGTTGTGTGCCACTGAAACTCTTCTCATTGGTTAGTTAGTTACTTATCACTACTTCTCCCTTAATTTGTTCCTAAACTACGAGTAGATACTTTACCCTACAAAGAACTAAATTTGAAAGTTTTTTCTGAATTTTGTTGATTTATTTGTAAGCTTATTTAATTTACTGGTACAATTAATTAAAAGTGAAAACTTCCATACATTTTCAGGAACGATTTACCTGCGACCACTCGTTTGCTGTGCTCTGCATAGAAGTCACAAGTCATTCAGGTCGAAGAAGAAGAAGTTTAGACGATGCAGAACTGAGTGAAAGGGAGTACCTAAGGCTTCTTAGTGAACTGACTCTAGCGAACAATTTATAGTGATGAATCAGACTCGCTTAGTACAAGTGATGTGTAAATTTGCATATATGAACAACGAATGGACCCAGTTTTCAGGGTTTTCACCAAAGTAGGTAAGGAGTTAGATGAATTGTTAACATTTTATTATGCCAGTGGTTGGTTTAAAAAAGATGGATCTTTTTGTCATTATAGACTTGTTAAAGTTTGCAAATAGTTATTGAATGTTCAGCGTATGTTTGTGATTGTAGAGTTTTTATCCATCCGACAGGTAAATTGTATATTTAGAGTGGTATTTTTATTCATTAAAATACTACTATTTCGTTTAATACTAAATACAAAACGTTACTGTTAACACGTTCGCTGCGGGCCACTCGCCGGTGAGTGCTCTAGTTCCTTTCTGCCACGCTGAACGCTCACCGTTGAGTGCCAGCATCGCCTTTATTCCATTCAATTTCTGTGCAGCAGCACACTGGAAAGAACGGGTATTTTTATGTCTTTGCTCGGAATGGGTGCTTTATTGTGGTGTAGGTTGGTTGTAAATTTCCCCGTAAAATCCCCTCCTGCCAAGCTTAGAAATCAACTTGTTGTTCCGTACTTCTCCCTTCAATTAGCAATACAATGAGACCGGCTAGTTCCAGGCAGTGCTGCTATCTGTGAGTGTTTTAGCAAACCGTGTCAACTCTCGTTGTAGCACAGCACATCACCCCATGTCATTTACTATTCGTCAGACCGAAATATTTGAAAGCCAACTATTTTGGCGGGCCGCAGCAAACGTGTTAAAAGTAGAAATATGAGTTTTTTTTTTATTTTTGGTATTTTAGTTATTTTTTACTTGAATATTTTTTTAATCATCCGGATTTGTTTGTAGACCAAATAAAAACTTGCCGTGATCATTTCACAGGCAAGTTAGTAAACTTTTTCAAATCAACCACTCAATGTGCTACGGAAGATATACCTTTCTATTTGAATGTAAAATTTAAAACAATATGTTTGTATATAACTATACATCCCTGTTGATATACCTTTCTTTATTTATCAAACAGAGAATCAAAAACAAAATTCAGATTAAAACATATCCTTTGTATTTGGTAAGGAAACCATATCAATTGCCATATCGATGATCAAATCAAGATACGTTATTATCAAATAAAGTTTGTTATATTATTCATTTTCTTGGAGACGTCAAACTGTACTATTTTAATTACCACTTTAGACATACCTTACGTAATGATATTTTTACTAATATTTTTATTTTTATATATTGTAGATAGCTTTTATATTATAACCAAACTTAAATAATTAGCATAAGTTACTTTTAAAATAATTAAACACAAGTTTTGTTTAGTTTGCATTAAGAAACATCAAACAAACTTAATTTATTAAAATATTTTTAGTGATACCAAGACAATTTTTGAATTTTAGCTTACAACCGTTTTATTTAGGTGTTATAACTACCAGTGTGCAAGGGAACGTCAATCTTTACAATGTACTGTTTTAATAAACCTCTTAAAAATGTAACATCAAACACACTTGTGGTTTTATTGCTAGAAAAAGTATTTGGTCTTTGATTAACAATATTTTGTGCACTCAATATTACAATGAAATGTATTGCAACTACACCTACATTGGCACATTATTAAATAAAAATGCTTTACTAAAAATAGTAAAAATTAAGGATATTTTGTCAGTCATTCTAAAAATAAAATATTCTTTTATTCATTTTTTAAACAACACAAGTTTGATTGAATACAACTTTTATCCCTCGAATTATGTTTAACTGTCCAATTTTATCAACCAACATTTTACTTAACAATAACAATACAAAATGTGTTTGGAAAGTAAGAACAAAGGATTGTAATATTGTGTAAGCCATACACAGCCCCCTACTATTTTTCAATATCTTTCAAAACTTCAGTAAATATTACTCTGAATTTTCCCTCATTTTGGAACCTTATGTGATTTTTAAAGAAATTTCTTTCATGTTAAAACGTTAATCCAAAATATTTCATTTGCTCAATTGGGGATCTTGAAACATGACGATATATGTTTTGCTAATTGTTCATTTGTATTTTTACCTCTATCTCAGTTTAACTATCATGTATGCCAATTTTTCTAGCCATGTCGATTTACTAATCTACTATAATCTATAATCCCACCTCCTTATTAGTTACCGTAACATTAGTATGTTTGGTTGCGAGTCTCCAGTGTACAGCTTTATTTGTAGACTGTTATTATATGATGCTTTAGCATTAGACCCATTGACACGGGAATTATTTATGGTTTATCTACTGATGTACTATGTTACTACGTTATGTCATATGCATTTCAACTTAGTATGTCAACATCTAACCAAAACAAAACCTAAAAAATAAAAATTTGTGTCCTCTGCCTCCAAAAAGAAGCCACCATTGAATTAACCAATGCTGTCGGCTTATTTAAGGTGGGCCTTCCTGCCAGCTAAGCGACATATTATTAGGCTTAAGAAGTATTTTACAAGTATGGGGATCGAACCTATGCTTGTAGGAAGACTTGAAAGCTTCACTCGCCACCAGTTTAACAAGTATGTTTATATACAGTAGAGAGGGCCAAATCTGTGATACGAGATGAGTTTATCATTGCACCAGCAACCATGTCAAATGGAATTTACTGATTTTGTTATACACTTATCATGTTGCTTGTCAATTAAATGTAGATTAAGCAATAAATTAATAAAAAAAATCTAATTTAACCTCCTTTTGTCTTTTTAAACTTTTAGAAATAAAAATAGTTTACTGGAAAACACAATGGGAAAACCTCTAAGGTTATTAAAATTTTGTTTAAATCATTCGATTTTATGTTAAGTATAAAACTACATTTAGTCATAATTTATTAAATTAAACGTAAGTGCTTTAAACTAGATGTAAATATGTAATTTTATTCAAAGCTAAGATGGTTCAATCAGTTTGTTGGCGGGGAGACTTAATACATTTTTAGGCACAAAAGTTTCACAAAGTAATATTTTGAGAAACAACTTTTAAAAGAATACAATATTTAATTTTAAATATACAAGAAATTTCTCATAAATCAAATCTTAATGGGATTTTTTAATGAAAGTCATATTATTTTGGACCATTTTCAACCAACAGTACTTATAGTATAAAATGTACTTGAATGTAAAAATCATAGTATTTTAATTTATAAGTTACCGGGCCATAAAATGTCAGTGTTGGGTAAAATAGTGTATGTGATTTCAACAGGAATGATAATAACAAGCAAAGTTCCCTATCCAATGTATTGTACAGAAATCATATTTTGCTTGTTATTATTGTTTATCATTCTCATTGTTGGTGTTAATGTTAACTTTTAAATAAGGTCTTGTATATAGTAGAGTTCATTTATGGCGATGTAACATTTGTTTTACTAATCAATTTAGTTGAAGCTTTTGTACATAAATTTATGAAGATGTTAATAGTTGGATTTATTTACATTCGTAATCACCCTACTGTCTTGTTCCTACTTTAGACTCTTAAAACATAGTTACATTCTATTTTGTTCTAGTTAAAAAAAATGTGGAACCAGTACATAAAATAGTGCACTATACTTCAGAGGGTAATGTACAGAAGAAACACGCTCATGGGACAACCTTGCAAGTTCAGCTCTTTATGTTGTCTGGCAAATATACTTGTGCGGAAGCAAGGAAAAAGACGAGCATTGTGGGGAAATACCTATCTCACATGGCGCAGGGTCTTCCTCCCCCGTAAGCGCTGTAGTATATGATGGGGTGGTTGGGGGGTGAGGGGGGGTTATTGCGCTTTGTCGTAGACACCAGCACTAGTGCTAGACACCACTTAGTGTAGCCTATGGAGTGTAATTTTCTCTGTTCCTTACTTCTCGCCAACTATACCGAGTAATACTGATGTATATCAGAATGTTTACTTTAACCCTTGCAACATTGACTTAAAAAAGAATCATAAGATGATAAAATTAGGTCCGATTTCAATTAAATTTGGCTGAAAGGTGTAGGGCAAGATGAACTTGAATGAGGTCGCAAACCAGCATGATCGGAACATGGGAACGGGTACATAAAATACCCACTAAAAATAGTTAAGTTTAAGTGTTTTTAATTGCATTAAATATAAACAAATTGGTCCATATTCAGATTGTATTTATCCTTACATGTAACAGAAGATGTGTAGAAAATGTAAATAACTAATTATGAAGATTATAAAAGTATGTAGCCTTATCGGAGAGTATATTTCTTTTTAGCGAATTTCCCTATAAGTAGCTATTACCGTAGGTGGTATGGTAAGACCTAAGCCCGGGAGCGATTTACTTTTTCATTTTGATGTCCCCAGAGGCCAAAAAAACCATTCCTTCAAATTTTTATATATGTATATATATATATTTATATATATATATATATATGTCCGTGAACGCAATAACTTGAGTAATTTTTGTCCGATTTTGATGAAATTTGGTTTAAAGGTGTAAAGCGGGATAAACTTGAATGAGTTCGCGAACCAGCATGATCGGACCATGGGAACAGGGCTTTACGGGGGGTTTTATGGGGTAAAAATTGGTTTTTCTCACTTTTGACCCTCAAAACACAAAGTTTCCCAATTTCTCTTTATACCTTTTTAAAGAGCTTAAAAAACAAATAATTTAGTATATAAAAGTATTTTTGTACGGTTATTGGTAACGGAGAAAATTTAAAAAATTGTAAATTTAAAATTCCCATGTTATTCTTATGGAGAATATTGTAAAATGTTGTAGTTTGGTTGTTTATGGATATATTTTGATCAAACTTGGCAAACTTATTTTAAGCTAATAATATTACTAGGGTTAATAAAAAACACACTTTATTAGTTTCCTTGTAGCAGCAAACCTAGGTACTCGACCTATAATGTTATTTAAATATATTTAATTGAAAATCAATTCAGACAAATGGAAATTCGCTTAGTTGTCAGGTTTGCTGCGACGGGGGTATTTGTCATACTGCAGCAAAAACAGCCGTTTTTAATGCACGCGTTGCGGGCATACTCCCTAGTAAAAACTCCCTAGTAAAAACTCCCTAGTAAAAACTCCCTAGTGAAAACTCCCTAGTAAAAATCTGCTGTTGTAAACAGCTTCGATTGTTGCGATATTATCGATAGAAATTATTTATTGATTGATTTATTTGGTAAGGTGCTATCTATTGTTGTCGATCGCTCGACATATCGATGGTATTAAATACTGTAACACAATCGTAATAGACGAAATGATTGAATCACTTACTAAACAGCTAGATTAACAGAATTGAAAACAAGCTGGAAGTCGTTTTAAGAAGCTATTTTACATTTAAAATATTTATTTTAAAAATAATAAAATATAACTCTCACAACTGTACATTTTTTAAAGCCAATTAACATTAATCAAGGTCACCGGTTGACGGGTTGGACGTATAACATTTCGTCTGACGATGATTGACTTGTTTGCGACATGTCAAACTAAGATAAATTGAACAGTAATAAGTCCAACTATAACGATGATGTCAACGATACACGTTGATGCACGAACTAAATATATCCATAACTTACAAAAAGCCATAAAACATTACTTAGTATACAAGCTACAAGTATGGTTACAAATTAACTTGTTTTTTGTTATTCACGTAACTACAAAAGCATGAAATGACAAATATTTACGTCAAAAACTGAATTTTAACGCATGTAAACTAAATTGTAAACCTAGATAACGTTTCCATTCGTAAAAAAACTAAGCTAGCAACTTTAAAAAACAATCGGGTGGAAATTTAAAACGGATTTTCAAAACCAGACCAAGGGCAGGTTTTAGATCACAATAAAGCTATGTATAATATAATAAGTTATAGTATAGTATATTTCATCACTAGGGCATAAAGTGACTCTTTTTGACCAAAACCCAAGTTTTACAATCGAGACGAGGCCGAGGTCGGAAAATGAGCGAGGGTTGAAAATACACTTTTTGCCCATGTGATAAATTATATTTTTTGTCATATTGCACATTATTTGAACAAACTGTGTGACAAACTAAAATAATTTTCATTTAAAGAAAACCTCTCAAAATACTTCTAACTTGTTTTCATTTTAACCTTTGAATGGAAACAATCAGCTGTTTGGTAAGTAATACGATAATTTTGTCTATACAACTTAAAACTTATTTTGTATATGTTAGTGTACATTGTACTATCGATATGTCTATTTACTATTTACTATTTACTACTATTTTACTATTTACATTAAGACAACAATTGATTAAACAATCAATACATACTTTCGATACATGCAATTTTGTTTACAATCGAAATTTATAACTGAGATTACAACAGCTGATTTCCACTCCATAGGGGGCTAAAAATGCTTTTTCCTACAGTTACCTAACAATGTACATGTTCTCTCACTGATTTGAGAAAGCAAAGTGGCCAATTCGCTCATCAGTGAGACAATGTTAACATTGTCTCACTCCAGATTTGCAAAGTGAAGGCACGAAATCGTGAGCGCATAACATGCAGACAAGGTCGTGTGTGCGAAATACGTTGGTAGCACTTGCTGTAAATCAGCTGGTCAGCTGTTGTACTGTTGTATCATTAAATGCCATATTAAAAGTTCACTTCTGTGTAAAAATATGTTACGTTTCTTTACCAATTTATTTGTGTCATGGTAACTGTAGGAAAAATATAATGTGACGGCTCGTGAGTAAGGATTTCTCTCGAGTTAGGCAATTGCTTACTTTGCTCACTAGCTGCACAAATAACTGTTTCCTTCAAGAGTAAAAATGCTACTTTACACTCGCAAAGCATCCATTAAAACGGTTCTTATTTCTGGAGTACTGTATGATGAAAATAAACTTTCGATTGTAATGAAATGTATAACTAAATTTAAAAGTTCAAAAAGGTCAATGTATAATAAATTGTTTTAATAACATTCTACTTTAATCTCAACATAAATATGTGGAATCAACAAAAAAAACGAAGTAATTTTATCTCATCCAAAACTCAAACAGAATCAACATTGCGTTTGTATTGTCGCTCGCTATGATACATTACATTAAGACTTGTTATGTAAAACCCTTTATACTCATTTTACTCCAATTGACATTTGGGAAACGTTGGCTTACACTGTTAACTCTTAGAGGTATGTTTTAGCCTTGTAAATATTAAAAGAACTGAGTGATTTACAAATTGGATTCCTTATCAAGGCAAATTGTTTCGTCAACTGTGATTAAAGGACCAAACTATTATTTGTCACCAAAACTAAAGATTATTCCCTTATGAACAACCTTAGATCATTTTAAACAAAAACAAAATGCTAGGGGAAACTGGGGTAAGGGCTGTCATGGGGTAGTGAAGGTCACTAGTTGATGTGGATTAGGTTTGTGAAGTGCCTCTGTCTGGTGGCTTTTTGATTATATACTACCTCGTTTTATTTCAAAATCCCATTACAGATTTGCGTGCTACTGATGAATGAGTGATTTAAGGCTATCTCTTATAACATTTGATCTGCTCCATATTCAGTTATTTACATGAAATATACTTTGATTGGTTGATATTGAGAGTTTGGTGAACAAAGATATGATCCATCATGTAATTCTGTAGTTTTACGCTTCAGGTTATGCTAGATCAAGTATTTGAGTTAATTTTAATCTAAACCATGCATTTGTGGTAATGATAGTCAACATATTTTGGGTAATGGGGGTCACTGAATTACATGACAACCATCACCCGAAACTATGATTTCCTTCATTTAACGTTTCAGATGCCTAGCATATACGCCAGTCTAAGCATGTCTTTTTGCAAGATGAAAGTAAAACACAATTTGCCTCAACAACAAAAATAAAAACTCTTATATTACTGTGTATATCCCCCTGGCCTGAGTGCACCAATTGGTGATTAATTACAGCCATTATTGATATTGACAAAATGTTAATAAAACAAAAAATATTTTTGTATTTACCAATTTCCATGTTTCCTATTAATTTAGGTCCAAACCAATCATAACAAATACTGACTCTCACTACACCAAGAGTGAAGGAATGGCGGTCAAAGAAATATGTTAAGTTTTTGTTTGAATCATAAATTAATTAGTTATTATTAAAATTATTAGGTTTACATGGTGTAAATTGTAGTTTTCGTTACTAGTCCCTAAAGTAGGCTTTTTTTGGGACGATATCTTGTTTAAAAATTCGATTAAGTCACAAAAAAGCATTTTAGGACGAGTTAGGAACAATATTTTTTATTACATTGTCATATATTATAGCAGAAAATACAAACAGTAACAATGAATGAATTGGGGTATGTAAGAAACAAAGTTTGTTTATATATTGATGAAGCATTTTAAAGGAACAGCTGATTTGTTTTTGTGATAGGCTTCTCATAACCATTTGATTGGAGTCCGTAACATTTTGAATAGTCTGCAAAAAGCTATCTTTAGGGACTCAAAACAACCCTTAAGACAGCTGTTTTTGAGACAGTGTAATGAGAACAATATTTGGAACATATAACTATGAGAATGAGAGTTAAATTTAAATCCTTGTCTTTATGGTGATTCTCCCTTAGGTGACTGCCATCACCCCAGTCTCCCCTAACACAAATTGCTAAATACCCTTAGTTAGTGCAGATTCAGCCAGGACATTTAGTTTACATACATTTTAAAATGTGGAGTGCTGTAAACTATTGCAGGTTAACTTTATATCGTTTGCCATCCATTCACATCCCTAGCCTTATTGCTATGTTTCTCGAGCTCATCTTTGATGCTAATAAATAAGCAGGGGTTTTCCGTCCTACCTTTTTTAAATTACTTCAAACTATGACGATGAATTTATATTATTTATTGTTTTCTAGGTTAGTCCATGTGCCATTTATTGTATACATATCTTCGTTATTCATTCAACTATGTATTTGCTTATCGTTACTCAGTTCTTTCTTTGTCCAAGTTTTTACATGTATACTTTACTCTTATTATTGTTACATTTGCCATTCCTTTCATTGTTATTATTATGGGTTATCTAGTCATAATGAGCAATTTACAACTCAATCAAACTGTAAAGTTGGTGTAAATCCGTTGGCAAATAAATAAATAAATATGATTGCAGGGCAGGGCATCATGACATTGATAATATCTACTTGTCATGGACCTCAATGACTGAGAATAATGTCCTGCACCTAACCAATGAACCTCATATCTCACCAAACAGATTATAAACATTGTCGAAATCCACCGATGTCTTCAAAAGTGGAATGTCTTGAATAGTGACTCTGCCTTATAACCTGACTCTTCATGTATAGCATTTAATATGATTCCCATTCCATATCTTTTATGTAAACATATAATTTATTGATTTAATTCTTATTTAATTTTCTAAAGGCATTCACTTAATATTGCGCTAAATAATATTCTTTTAGTTGCTTTTATGAATTCAGGAATTCAACTGGTTAAACTTTCTACAGTTAAAACTTATGTTTAACTGTAAAAAAATTTACAGGCATTTTTTAGTTCTAATTATTACAGTCTAGATTGAAAAGATTAAAGCTTAATTTATTTTTGGGAAATTCTTTTAAGTGCCTTTGGTTCACTGAACAATCTCAAGCGTTCCAGTGCATTAGGTTTTAATATTGATGAAATAATTTAACTGTTCTTCTTTCTAGTATCAAACTTATACTTTTTAACACTGTTCTTTAAATTTTAATAACTTACGAAATGAATACGTATTTTTGTGTATATTTTAAAATATTTAAAATTATTTTATAATACAAAAATAAATTTCAGTTTTAAGTTTTTCTTAGCTAAACACAACGGCGAAAACCCGACTCTAATAGCATGTTTCGTTCCGAAGTTACGATTTTTAAAAGTGTAAATCACAATCAATGACATTCCATAGTAGATATAAATTTAAATACCCAAGGACGATGTCGCGAATGAATGGCGTTCGGCGATAAGGGACCTTTAAACCGATAAGATAACGTAGCACCTCATTCATTCGTTATCTCTTTAAATGTTTAAAACCCGACCTCACTTATTGTTGCTATTTTATCAATATTCGCAATGCTGCCATTTTTGACTCGGTTGTCCGTTTGAGGTCGGGTTTGCGGGCTTGTATTTTTTCTAAAAAAGACCTTTAATTTTATGTGCATATCAAACTATGCTTACCTCGCAGATTTTCTTCTGATACCTGAGGAGGTACCAAAACAAATAGGTAATGTTTAAACAAATCACCACTGAATAATGTTTTAAAATAAAATTTTATAAACAGTGAATTTCTCGATCATGCTGCTACGCAGTGTTTAAATAGATGTCATATACGAGAAATAATCAAATTTATGATTTTTGATTGAGAGTGTCCAATCGAAATCGATCACCACTTACCAACTTTTTGTATATTTACAGTCTTAAATAAATAAATAAAAATGTCTTTATCAAGCGTTTCTCTGGTACACCAGCTTTTCAGAACAACTTTCGTCACTACGCTATCTTATTCAACAATCAATTAATTATACATAGTAATTTGAAAAATAATTTTTACATAACAATTCAACCTAACAATTTGGCCGTTATTCACCTAGACAATAATTACAATTTTTTTAAATATATCTCTAAGTTTTTCTTTAAATGTTTTGCTTTTGTCTTGTGTGTAACAGTAAGCGTAAATATATGTTTTAAGTGTTATAAGACGTATCTTTATTTACTTTCCGTAAATTTAATAACACGTACGATGCTGATCAAGAAGTTATTTAAAATAATACGTTTTAAATTACGAAAACAATAATTCTGATAATCCATTAATTTTACCAAACCGTAACATTCATTCTACACAGTAAAATCTGGCAACAATATCATTTGGAACGAAACAAAACTAGAGTTCTTTCTGCTGACAATAACAACAGCTTATGATTATGAGAAAAGCCTTGGATGTGGAAAAGTTAAACAAGAAAAGTTTTACATCCACTATGCGAATAACGGTCATTGCCACATTTTCAATCAAGCTTTAGCTTGTAATCATTTAGATTGCAGTACATGTAAAATAACAATGTGCATAAATATTATTTTGAAACTTTATTTAGAATATGTGAAATAAATTTCCCAATTCCCTTATGAGTTCATCTAAGAGTCCTTAATGGTTTATTACCATAAATGGCCGTAATGGCCACTTATGGTTTGTTGCTAGAATTTTTATTATTTAATAAGAAATCAGTTGTCATTCTATATCCTTTACAATGTGTTTCATGCAAAATAAAATCAGAATAACTAAACACACCTTAATTTCAAGCATCCTATGGCGCAAATCATATGTTATAGTCGTCATTTACGTAGCGGTGTTTTAGCAAAATTGATTATTCTGAGCATCTCTGTTAATAACACCGTGATAAATTAACAGTACGTCAATATCGTATACATCAATTACACAATACCAAATGACTTGAACAAAAAGGACCCAACGTTTCTTGTTATTATTACAGTACGACTGGAATTTGTCTTTCGATTAGTAATTTCGCTTTATACTGATTCCTAACAGAATTTTTCCCGTGACTTTACTGACCAGTCACAGCAGGTTTTTGTGCCGGTCTTCGAAAAGATATTGTTAACATGAGAAATAAATATTGACTTTCTGATCGCCAGAATATTACTAACAGCACTCTTATTCCCAGTGATTACCAATCTTATTCCCAGTTATTTTCATTTTCCATACAACTAGAAAAAAACAATATTTATTTGTGTAACTAGTGTGCAAAGTGGCACTTTGCTGCACATGAGAGAAATGCTTACACACGAACCGCAGGCGAGTGTTGAAAGTTTCTCGAGTGCAGCATAGGCACTTTGCACTCGTGTTACACATTATATTTTTCCTACAGTTACTATAAATCATATTAATAATCAGTTTTTAAAAAACAATACAACACGTTTTTAGAAATAGAGTCAGTGTATACTTTACCTCAGCCCGGTCACGATCGATTGCCAATGTCCCTTCGTGTTTTTCGTGTTTTTTGTTATGTGTGTCCGTTCCGTGTATCGTGTTTTGTATATGTTTTATTTATTGAACTCTGTTAACGACCTTCGAATGAAGTGATCACTTGACACCTTGATTCCTGAAGATGGTTCAAAACAAGAACCGAAACTAGTTGCCTAAATCAGCAACAAAGGATTACTATATGCATGTATTTTAAACCATTTTAAACACGTGTTTAGGTATAGGTTAAATCCAAGCGTTGAACGAAATGGGAAACACTGCAACAGCTGATTGTAGTCGTAGTATCTTTAAGTGTTGCCAACCTATTTCCAAGCGTACACGAATTACGTGCCTAATAAAGGGACGCTGTTTTGAGTTGTTTGGTTAAAGTTCTAGAGTAGGGCAAAAAAGAGTGGGGCCAAAGTAAGTAAATGCAGCAATTAGCAACTTTCTGAACTGATCGTAGTTTGAATAATTCTTGAGATGTAAATTGTTTTTTAAAAACTACAAAATGGCGGCTAGCAACTAATATGTACTTTTTCGTTTAAATTGATTAGTACTATCAGCCCCTGAAGTTTGTGACATCCCTTTATGAACAACCTGTATATTTATTAGCTTCGTTTTATAATTACTGCACTAAACATGTGTAACCTCTTTGAACCATTTTAGCCAAAGACCGCAAAGGCTCCTGCTACAATGGTGCTATTGCCTGGATAGTTTCTATTCATTTTGGCGCGATAAACATAAACCAAATACGTTTGGTTTAGTTGTAGTTTGGAACCAATGATCATAAATTTGACACTTTTGGTTAACGATTACGTTTCTTAGCTACAAAACTACTTTATGTGTTTAGTTTGTCAATCGATATATATTAATTATTATTAACTAAGAAGAAAATATAACAAAATGCGTTTGTGTCTGGTGATTGTGCATTATATTCCACAGACTAGAAAACCATACTTATCACCATACACAATTTATACGCCTCGAAATCGTACAGAATAACGTGGACGCAAACAAACGCGGCTTTCATTTTAATCTTGGGTAACTTGTAAGTAATTTTTTTTTCTTTTCTAGCTCCTATCTAAGATTGTGAATCTAAATTCGTGGTAATGGTGTTACAGCAATAATCAATGGTAAAAAACTACGCAATTCGGGTGGTATTTAAAATCCGCCCATTTAGTACATGACAATTAGCATGTTTAAAAAAACCTTTTACTTTGCGAAAGCATAATCTATACGTCTTTTAAATAATACATTTTCCAACTAAGTGATTACACCAGTACAGAGCTAAAGATAGCACCTACACAGCTGGGTGTTACGTCATTGTACAGGTGTATCACAAGCCAATGGTTTGGTCTACTACACATTGAAAGTCATAAAATTTACACTAGCTCGAATTCTTTGGTGCTTGTGCTGGTTTTGATTTAACCAAAGTTTCACTGATTTTAAAAGTTAACTGATTTTTAAGTCATCAATTAATTAAACACCAAGCTAAAAAATAAATAAATTGTTGGTTTTAAAAATGTGTTGAAAATAATTCCCTTCAAACTGTTTCAATTTCTAATTTGGATGGGGACGTCACCTAGGTGCGTATTTAAGCCCAATGATGGGGTGTAGAATGAAGTCAGAGATGCATTGTGTGAATTTGAATCTGACTAATACCAGCTGTTTTCAGCCAGGACCATTTAGGCCCATAAAGGCCAAATGATTAAGGACAGCTGGGTCATGATTTTAACCATCAAAATCTTCAATTTTTGATATGGGAAAATTGAGGTGTATATAGTATTTTACCGTCATTTTCCAATCTGTTTTGGGTTAATTTCAGAACATTTTCATGATTTTATAATCATTTTCAAATACTTTTAGCAATAAATGCGTTTTGATATAATATCTTTCCTGAAATAAGAGTGACATTTTTAACATGGTAAACATAGTTACGTACAACGGAGGTAAAGAAATGCAAATTTGTAAAAAGGGACACTTTCAAACAACACATTTCTGGTTACTTCTGCTTTATATATTTTCCAACCACAGTCACGCTTTTTGGGTTGGTTATTTTGCTCTTACTTCACGAAAAGGTATGACAAATGACCATACAGAAACCAGTGAAGAGAACCCATTTATAACCAGTAAGTGGACCACTTAGACGACCACTCACAGGTAACATATCACATATATCCTGTGTGGAATATTTGGCATTCTGGTAGAAAATGTTTAGATTTAGAAGATACAATATTGCAGCAAAACAACAGATAATAAACAAATACAGGGTTATTTGTACTCAGTGTGACAAAATTTTTTTGGTGTAAGTACAAAGTAAATGAAGTGTGATGATGCATATAAAATGTTCCAAGTCTAAAAATTAGCTTCCCAAAAAATTATTTTATGTTTTTGAAAAATAACCATGTTTTTAAACTTAATACAGCGATTTCTCAATTACCTATATATGGATTTGAGTAGATAATGTCATTTCCGTGTTCTACATTAAATTTTGAACAAGAATAATATAAAATGACGGAGGATCAGTTGTAAAAACTCCATTGTAAATAGATTCAAAGATAAAAATTAAGATGTTTGATAAAAATTTTAAAAACAATTGTCTATTACATGTATAGAACACGAAAATGACATTATCTACCTAAATCCATATACAGGTAATTGAGAAATCGCTGTATTAAGTTTAAAAGCATGGTTATTTTTGAAAAACATAAAATAATTTTTTGGGACGCTAATTTTGAGACTTGGAACATTTGATATGCATCATCACACTTCATTTACTTTGTACTTACATCAAAAAGATTTTGTCACACTGAGTACAAATCACCCTGTATATTGTCTTATCCCGTAGACATCCCGTACATTACCGATTAAAACTATGAGTTTTTTGTACTTGATCACTCATGTATATACTTGTAGATTACTAATTTATTTTATATAATCAGTGTATAGTTGTCAAATATATTGTATTTGATTGAAATGAGGTCGTTTATAAATACAAAAATATTATGATAAAATACAGCAATTTAACTCTAATTAAATCAATCACTTTGTTTTATAAAACACTAGCTGAACCCGGCAGACGTTGTCTTGCCTTTGACTATTTATAATATTTAAGTACCGTTACATTTAATTTTCAAGATGATCTCGTTCGCATGGCTCAATCACGTCCTGGTTGACGTTCGTTCGCTACGCTCACTCACCTTTAGGTTGGAGCTCGTTCGCTACGCTCACTCACCTTTAGGTTGGAGCTCGTTCGCTACGCTAACTCACCTTTTGGTTGCAAATTAGCTGTTGTCATGAATGTAAAAGAAATAATAGTGCTGCACCCTGTTGGTAATCCATGTAACTTTAATGCTATTGAACATCATAGAACAGAACCAACTTGTTTAATTGAAACAGCTGTTAAGATTCATTAATTCCATTTCTCATAAGGTTAACATGGAAAACTCCAGAGCCACTGGGGCGGAGCCCTTTTGACGGATCAGCACCAAACTTCACACAAACCTTCCTTGAATAATGCTTAATAATGCCTGAAAGTTTCATTACAATCTGTCAAGCGGTGTCCGAGTTTATCCCTGCCAAACAAACAAACAAACAAACAAACAAACAAACAACAAACAAACAAATATATACAAACATCCTCTTTTATACTTATAGATTATACAGCAAAATTTGTATCTTATTGATTTGTGTCTAGTTGTACTAACACTACTTTTGAATTTTTCTTTTAACTTGCTAAGTTCATATTTATATATAAACATAAAACAACTTTGTCATTATTTTTCAATCTGTTATTAAATAAAAATCATAATTTTAAAAATCTGGTGCAATATAGGTCCAGCATATTTAAGAATTTCTTTAATAGCTGGCTGTGAAGTGAAATGCTATACGGTTTCGAAGGTTATGTTTTAATTTAAAACCTTGATGAACTAATGACGGAATGAGGGTTTAAGAAAGATTATCCATTAGAAATAATATTTATGGGGCAAATAGCTGAATATAAAATAAAAACGTCTATAATGACGTCACATATAAAAGGATACAAGTACTACTGCCCTTGTATTCTTTTATATGTGACGTTAGTATAGATAAAAAAATTAATAAATAAAAAAATCGCGATTTTTTAATTTTCTGATTGGATTTTCACTAAGAGATCAGAAATCAGAATCAGAAAATCTTTATTGTTTCATATTGATTTACAAGCTTATACACAGAGTAACTTAAGAATAACTTAGATTAACTAACTCACACACTTATTTAACTATGAAACAATTCATCCCTAGGTCAAAGACCTGTTTGGGATGTTCTATTACGTATACAGGGTGGTAAAAAAGTCCCAGGACAGTTAAATATTTTAAAATATAATGCAGATAGTGCTACAATACTTGGTACCAAGTTACAGGGCATAAAACTCTATTTTAACACATATTCAGTGATCCAATAACTCTTCAGGGGGACGGCCCACAAAGAGTCGGAAGAAAATCTTAAATGGAAGCATAGGTCAATATGCACATCAAATTAAAGGTCTTTTTGTAGAATACAATGCCGCAAACCGCACTTCGAAAGGTTGATTCTGCGCAAAATTACAGTTGTTCAAATATTCATTTAATTTACATTGCTATTATACGCTTACTCCTCAGGGGGCACAGCCCTAGGAATCGGAAGAAAATTGTTAACGTAAGCATAGGTCGATATGCACATCAAATTAAAGGTCTTCACTAGTAGATTACGATGCCGTAAATTCAAGCTCAAGAGAATGCCTTAGTAAAAAATGACAGTCGTTCAAGATTCAAAATGGCGGATTCAAGAAATCTTTGAACATCTGCCATTTTGCGCAGGATCAACCTTTTGAAGTACGGTTTGCGGCATTGTATTCTACTAAAAAATACCTTTAATATGATGTGCATATTGACCTATGCTTCTATTTAAGATTTTCTTCCGACTCCTTGTGGGCCGTCCCCCTGAAGAGTTATTGGATCACTGAATATGTGTTTAAATAGAGTTTTATGCCCTGTAACTTTGTACCAAGTATTGTAGCTCTATCTACATTATTTTTTTAAATATTTAACTGTCCTGGGACTTTTTTACCACCCTGTATACACATATAAAAACAGCTCAAAATACTGATATACTATATATATGATATACTGAGTTTAACGAGTACTTGGGTTTATGGTTACAGGGAAGGTAGTAAAGTGGTGTTTTGTGAAACAAACCTTAATAAATCATACATGATGAAAAAATAAACATGAAAAATTGGATCGAAATATATCAATAAACATGCAAACTACAAAAGTTGACTAATACCCCATGAACAAATTACCGGTACTGAAACTTTCATTTAACCTTTTTTCGGAGTTTTCTCCGTAACCTAGGTGCACAATTAAGCTTCAGTATACTAAATTATTTGCTCTTTCGAATTCTACGACAAGTGTGGTCAATATGGGTAATTTGATGTTTTGTGGGTAAAAATGTTAATAGAATATATTTCATAACTCAATTGGGGATCTCGAAAGGTGTCGTTGCCTGCTGATGCCACGATTTTCTTTTTTTAATTAAGGATAAAATATCCAGAAAGTGATTCACTCATTGTACTTCTTAAAAGAAGCTGGCAACCATTTTCAATCTTGAATCAATAATTTTCTTAGTCCAGTGAATAGAACATAATGCTTTGTAAAGGATATTTTGATGTGTGTTATGTTTAATCCAGTTTAAAAATAATATATCTGTTCTTGTATTGATGCATTTATTAGTATAGCATACGAACCGTACACGCAGTCTGGATAGCAAAATGTTTAGGGTACTAGTGCATCCCCGCGTTTGTTGTGATAAAACGAAAAAAAAATCTAGCTTACTAATTGTTCTTTTCTAACAAATTAAAATGTCAATTATATAATACTAGCAGAGGACCCGTCCTTCGTCCGGGGTTGATGAATGTTTAAATGGTGCTTTTTGAAATCTGACATGAAAAAAAGAGTAAAATGAGATTATATTCCAATAAATTTACCTATCAAAAACTATTAACTAACTAATTAGATAAAAAAACATTTTCAAATAATAAAACAAATGAAAAACTCAAAGCTTTTACTTACTTTTAAATGATAAAATCAAACAAAGTAAAGACAAACAATAATTTACAACATCTGGTTAATATTATGGGTTGAATTAAATTAAACATGTGATCTTGTTTCTAAAAAGCATTGCTCACTAAGCATTGATTATAAAATATATCATTATATACTATGTGAACAAACAAAAACATTAACACTCTTACTACTAAAACAAACAGAAACATACTTAGCCCTACTATTTATAACTCCTACTATTCATGTACCAAAGGCAAGTGCATATAAAACTAAGTTTTTTATTGTTCTTTTTAAATTGAAATATTTGTATATAGCTTAGAATTAGGAAATGTATTGTCATTCAAACAATGTTTATGTCAAGGGTCGGTTAAGTTAAGAGGAACTTGGTTGAATATATACATGTAATGACCATGGAACGCTCGTAAAAAGTTATTCATTATTAGAATAGAATGTGAAATCTACAGAAAGTGTCAAAAGTTATACCAGTAGCTTTTCAAACCAGCAGCCCTACTCCAAACACAAGTGTTCTAAATGTTAAAATGATTCAAGTTAATGTGAACTTTATAATTTCACTATTTTTTACACCAAAATCTTTCAATACAATCATTAACATTAGCAAAATTTTAAATAATTAATTAGGGTTAGATACATTAACAGATATACAATCTCACTTATTTCATAAAATCAATAATCAATGAACCATCAAATATAAGAATAAATAAACATGTCACATGATTGTAGAGAATATTATATGCCTATTTATAAACCAGCTGTGGAATTGTGAATTAATGTGGTTTGAAAGTTCAGCTTGTTTACATTTGGGTGGCATAGCAAACTGCAAACATTGTATGTGTTTTCATGGCAGCCATGGAGACCAATCAATATTTACTTTTAAAATCCTCAACTCAGAACTTTTAAAGCCAAAGGGGCAAAGCCCACAGTCAGTATCGAAGTGTGAATAGTCCTATAATGGTCCTTGATATGGTAGCTATATTTTTGTAAAATGTAAGCCCAGTCAGTTCAGTAGTTTATGCGCCTATTAGTAATACACATACAGACAGACACCACTAGATTTTTATATAATAGTATAGATTGTTAGAAGATAACTACAAGAAAAGACCATGACGTCCTAATTTCAAGAGTTTTAGTTTTATTTTATTTTATATTGGTGTGGTCAATTTGAAATATTACAGTAATTAGGTCATAAGGAGGGCATATTCAGTGACTTGGCCATAGTTTTACGTTCGTGTCTATACAGGGTGGCTGAAAAGTAACTTGCACCTCCCCCCCCCCGCATAACTTTTCAACCATTTGAGATATTTGAAATCGGTTTGCGGCAACCTGCTTAGATATGAGGAGCTACAATAATTATGGTAAATTTTGAAAACTTTGCCCTTATGGGTAGCGGCGGTAGGGGGTAGCTAAACAATTTCAAACGACAAGTATAATCGAGTTTGTTATCATTTTACATGTCTTGACGAAAAAAAAACCATTGACATAAAGAAAACGAAAATCGGCCAACTAATAACAAAATGGCGCCCTAAAACGTATCAAATCAAAATAACCATTAGGGTGGCTGAAAATTAACTTACACCCCCCTTTACCTTCTTAACTAGCCTATTTGAGATATTTGAAATCGGTTTGCAACAACCTATTTCGATATGAAGGGCTACAATAATGATGGTAAATTTTAAAAATTTTGCTCTTAGGGGTAGTGGGGTTGGGGGTAGCTTACAATTTGCAAACAGTAAGTATGGTCGAGTTTGGTATCATTTTAGAGGTATTGATATAACTAAACAATGAACATAAAGAAAATAGAAATCGGACCATAATAACAAAATGGCAGCTAAAAATGATTAAGACAATGGTTATTAAAAGTAGTTTATGACTGCCATTTTGTTTTTAGTAGTCCGATTTCAATTTTCTTTATGTTAATTGTTTAGTTATGTCAAGACCTGTAAAATGATACCAAACTCGACCATACTTACTGTTTGCAAATTGTAAGCTACCCCCAACCCCACTACCCCTAAGGGCAAAATATTTTAAATTAACCATCATTATTGTAGCCATTCATTTCTAAACAGGTTGCCACAAACCGATTTCAAATATCTCAAATAGTTAAAAAGATAAAGGGGGGTGCAAGTTAATTTTCATTCACCATCATGGTCACTTGGATTTGATACGTTTTAGGGCGCCATTTTGATACTAGTGGGCCGATTTTCGTTTCCTTTATGACAATTGTTTTGTTTAGTCAAGACCTGTAAAATGATACCAAACTCGACTATAGTTGTTATTTGAGAATTTTGAGCTACCCCCTACCCCCGCTACCCAAGGGCAAAGTTTTCAAAATTTACCATAATTATTATCAGCCCTTTATATCCAAGAAGGTTGCCGCAAACCGATTTCGAATATCTCAAATTGTTGAAAAGTTAGGGGGGGGGGATGCAAGTTACTTTTCAGCCACCCTGTATACCTTCTCTGCTCTAAAAGTGCCCGACTATTTAATGTACATGGAAAATATGAATGGTATTACTATTATCCTAAAACTTGAAACCAACCATGTTGAAAGTCTTTACCATACCGAAATAGAAGTGTTGTCATGATTTCGCAATATATCAATAATTACGTAGGACGCAAGTGTTAACCATATTGAAGCGGTAACTTGTAGTATAAAAACCCCTGCACCGGTGTTCACACCTCACTGAGCAGTGACCTAGACAACAGGTAAGTTATTGACAATATAGTCTTATCGTAGCATTTTTTTAGAACCTTACTATGTAAAAGTGTTTTTTCAAAGTGTTATCCTTCTCTGTGTGTGTGTACCTTGACGGAGTGAATAATATTCTTCGAATATTTAAAGCTCTTTTATTAACTTTTATTTATACTTCTTAAAATAAATTACTACTGTATACTTAAAACACACAATCAGACACCGAAATCTTTTTCCCTGCATTGAAATAGAAGGAGAAAACGGAAAAGAACATATTTTACATCCTTTAACGAGTGTTCTAAAAGCATTGAAGAATATTATAAAAAATAAATTACTTTTGTACTATTATGTGTGAGATAAAACGTGTTTACATTTAGGAAACCCGAGTAGGCTATAACTAGGTTGTAAACGTATTTTTTTTTATTTTAGTTTTATTGATTTAATGGATACATAATATGTGAAAAGATTCTAGTTAGATTGGATAAAAAAAAACAAGAAAAACATGATAAAACCTGGAACCAATTTCGGATGAAATTTCAGCTCAAGTAATCAGAATGGTTGTGGACAAAAACTTACATTTTGTACACAGTTGGGATGAAAATGAAAAATAAGCTTCATCACAAAGAAAATATCAAAAACATATATTTTCTTACCAAACTTTTTTTCGATATTTCAAGCTGTTATTAAAGGCCAGCTGTAGTAGTTTTTTGTGAATTTTTAGCGGTGCCAAATAATATGTTACAAGAAAACTGTACAACCTTTTATTTAAGTGACTAGGTAAAAACTGAAATATAAACAACAAACAATAATCATAACATGTGTTATAAAATTATTAAACCATCTGTCACTACAGAATTTATTGGACATTTCTTAACATAATACAAAATTAGCCTTACTCTTTAATAAATTAATCTTGACACATCATTAAGTTAAATATTGTTATCAACCATAGAATAATGCACTATCATTTAAGCGGTGCGTAGCAACCATAAAACAGAATTATTGAGACAACTATGGTTTATAATTTTTTATTTACAGGAATGTAGTTTTAATTTTATAACTTTTTGTTATAAGTTTCGAATTTAAAACTTATTTAAAAGCTGATAAATTAAGTTTATTTGTTTTTTATTACGATTAAAGTAACCATGGGAACCTATATTTTAAAATTCTTTTCAAAAAGTTAGAATATTTGGGAGTAAGGGGCTTAGCCCTGGCATGGTTTAAAATAAGTTAATTCAAAGGCATTCAAAGTGCATACATACAAACATTAAAAACTCAACTGAGCACACAATTACGTGAATAATATAGTTTCTTATTTAGTAATGTGTCGAAGGCAAGCTGAGTTTTGTATGTGGATTCGTGGCGGTTTAAGTGTTTTGAAAGTTAGGTTAGATTAGGAAGGTACAGTGTAGGTCATAGTGAACCAAGTTGATAATTTATATTACACGTAGGCTGTTTTTGTGCTATTAAAATAGTTACTTAAACACAAAGAATTACAATTTTCAAAACTGAATGCTATTTAGAAACATTTCAATACTAACAGAATTTTTTTGGCCACGTCTTATATTTAAAGTTTATATTGACTTTTTTACTGTACAGTTTTGGTTGTTGAAAATTAAAACATTTGACGAAACAATAACACATGTTTGTTTGTTGATGGAAAAAAAGATAGTAAACCTTACTTTTGCATGGTAAACATTCCTTTTGCGATGTAAACAATGCAATAATACGTTTTCGCAGGTGTTAAACATAAAACGAACACAGAAGATTTCACAGTAGCTACTCTGTCCATTGTATCTGTTGCTTTACCGCTGACGTCATACTATGTCTGTTGCATCATCCTTGCATAACAATCATAGGGACGATACAGAAACCATTTTGGGATATAATTCTATGATATTATATATGAAAAATCTATATATATAAAATCCAATGTATTTTTGTTTGTTTGTTTGTCCTTTATGGACTCCTAGTTTCATTACATTCAAAGTTTCATTACAATCTGTCGAGCGGTTTCTCGACAGATTGTAATGAAACTTTCAAGCATTATTAAGAATTATTCAAGGATGGTTTGTGTGAAGTTTGGTGCAGATCCGTCAAAAGGGCTCCGCCCCAGTGGCTCTGGAGTTTCCATGTTAACCTTATGAGTATATTTAAATGGAATTAAAGAATCTTAACAGCTGGTTAAACTAATCAACGTGATTATGTGATGTTCAATAGCATTAAAATGTTAATAGGTTTCCCAAAAGGGTGCAGCACTATTATTTTTTTTAAATTTATGACAACAGCTAATTTGCAATCAAAAGGTGACTTAGCGTAGCGAAAGAACTTCAACCTGGAGGCAAGTTAGCGTAGCGAACGAGCTTCAACCTAAAGGTGAGTGAGCGTAGCGAACGAACTTCAACCAGGACACGATTGAGCCATGCGAACGAGCTCATCTTGAAAATGAACGAGTTTTTGACATAAAACCACATTAGGACAGGACGACGTCTGTCGGGCCAGCTAGTATTATATAAAATAAATAGATGTAAGGATTTTATTATGTTTACATCCAACAATAATTTGTTAACATCTAATCCAATTATTTGCAGACGCCTCATTATGAAAGGATCTTTGGCACTCGCTACATTCCTCTGCTGTCTGGCATTGGTGTGCACTACCTCTGAATTGGAAAACTTGGATCGAAGTAAGCCCATTGACGTAAAAAAACTAAGCGAAATGATCCCAGGGGCCATTCTTTCGACCGATCCAACGAAGAGTGATGCCGAATTGTTACCCCCATGCCCTGGCAAGAGTAAGCAGCATGCTGTAAAGACCTTTTCGGCAGACCAGGTATATACCATCCATACTCTGAATAGGTTACAATAAACAGAACGTTAAAATAAAACAAAGGTCGGTATTGTATCTGGCCCACATCAACTAGCTTTCTCTTCCCGGAGGAAAGTATCGCATCCAAAAACCCCTCAAGAAGTTTGTAAACCTGTCCAGAATTTTTACCCGGTATTTATATACCAAAGTAAAACACTTTGTAGTTCAGTCAGAATTTGGAACACTTCGTGGCTAAGAACTTCAGTATAGCAAGTATAGCCGATTAATTTTTCGGTGTTTTTATAATTATAATTAAGTTTCAATTTTTGTATTATGTACTTGATCATTTTACTGTATATGTTGTAAATAGTTGCTGTTCAGTAAGCATTTTTTTGCGAATAACCACCTTTTGTGAGCCAATTTAGATCATTAATATAGAATTAGTATTTTTCACTCGATCCACCTCCAGAAACGTTGAGCAGTTTTAAACATAAGACACGTTGGAAAAGTCCAACTAAAAATTGTATCATGTTTTGAACTATTTCCACAATTTTCTTTTACATATTTCAGCTGTTTACAACGTTTTTCGTTTAGGCTTAAAAATCGATAGGTGTTTTTTTTTTTTTTTTTACTAGGCCTAGGCAAGAGTTTATAAATTTAAGAGAACTTAAGTATATTTGCTTTGCTATACAATTTATATATCATAATAATTCCCAATTATTACAAATCCTGAAGCATTTTGCCGGAAGCTGCTTATATTTTCTCGTATAACTGCCTTACATAATTCTTCTGACTGTTCATCAATAACACAACTTATCATCATATGAAATTTGAAACTTCAATCATATTCCTTATGAAATGTGTGAATAGTGCGGGATCACCTTTGAGTGTTTTTATTATCAAAATGTTTAGTATAACTTGCGTTTATCACTGTTTCTGGATTTTGATAAATAATGTACTAATCGTGTTTCCCAAGACAGTTGCTGTATAGTAAACTTTAATTGTATTTAAATGTTGCGTCACAATATGAGTTTTGCTAGGATAGTCTAGCAAGATGGGTACACAATACTTTCCAGAGTTCCAAAATGTTATGTCTGCCAAATTTTGATTTCTAAAATATATTTGGGCTAATTGATGTTAATTTTTAATATAACCTTTAAATAATATTGGAGTCTATGAGAGGGAAATGTCACTCAAATATGGAAGATGGAAGTAACCACTAATTTATTCCACCAATCACAAGCCAGTAACTATTCTAGTCCCCTTATGTCCGTGTTTGTGAGAAAAATTATAAATGACGGTTATCTGCTAATGAAAGTGTTTTTGGGAATATGTTTTTTCTTGATTTTCTCTTTATTTTTGGTCCAAGACCTTCTTATCGACTTTTACACTGTACTTACTAGACACTTTCACACTGTACTTACAAGACAACTTGTCAAATAAAAATATTAGAAGGGTGTTTAGTCTTTTTGACAGTTAACGTAAACAAATATAATTAATTTCAACTTCACATTCTTTCAGGATCCCATGCCCAATCAATAGGATGTCAGAGAACCATTGTTCACCAAGCTCTAGAGCTCTTCGCCAGGACCACTGAGTTGAACTCAACAGAAAAAAATCAATACTTATTTTTTAATAACAATGTGTTTTGTGTAATCGGCATTAAATTAATATATTGAGTTAAACATGATAAGTAATATGTGAAAATAAATTAATTATACACTACTTTTACACTTTTAAAAAAATTTCAAGTATTTCCAAATGGTAGATATAAATTTACTAAATGTATTGCACAAAAAAATAACTAGAGCATTAATAAATAAGTATAAAAACATACGATTTGTATTCCCTTTCTTGTGATACAAATCCTATAGCATAGACTAGCAGTGACATAATTATCACGAGATAAGGTACCTATGAAAGGCGAGTCATTTCATTTATTTTTGGAGTTTTATCTTTCGATAAGTTTAGCCGTTATAACTTCTCATCTTAGTTAGCTTTTAATATGGATAAATTAAGTAGGCGTATTCTTAGTGTGCAAAAAGCAGTTAGTATAACATTTTATACAACGAAAAGGTTTTTACAAACAAAAATCCTTTGTGATAAGGCTTTGTGCGATTTTACTTTGTAGTAAATTTAATTTAGTGAATACATACTAATTTGTTGTCAAAATCACAATAGTACATCATATAGAGCCTAATCACTTATGATGGTTCCTCATGAATGAATAACTGAAAAATACTACGTGTTGAAAAAGTGATTGCGTTAAGTGTGCCCTAAGTAACACTTAAGAAGTTTCATTTTCTTGTTCATTAAAAGTAGCTGTTTCAAGTTTTTTTATCATCCAAATACCCATCGTCAAGTTAATTGAACTCTGATGGCACGTCATCAACTTAACTGCGCTTGACTTTGGATTTGCATAATGTTTTCATCAGAGTCCCAAAAAATATAATTACGTTAAAACAGCGTAATGACGTTTAAAATTGCAGTGGGATAGGATATTTAATGAGTTAGGTTACATGAAGAGAATAAAACTATATTAGGAAGAATAGAAAGTGACAATTCAATGATCATAAATGGTGGTGATCATAAATGCCACATGATCATAAATCATGTGGCAACTTGTTTGGATATGAAGGGCTACAATAATTATGGTCAGTTTTGAAAATTTTGTCCTTAGGGGTAGCAGGGGTTGGGGGTAACTTAAAATTTTCAAAAGTAAATGATAGTCGAGTTTGGTATCATTTTACAGGTCTTGACAAAACAAAACAATTAATATCATGAAAATAGAAATCGGACCATTAATAACAAAATGGCAGTTCAAAATTACTTTTAATAACCATGGTCTTAATCATTTTTAGCTGTCATTTTGTTATTATTGGTCCGATTTCTATTTTATTTATGTTAATTGTTTTGTTTCGTCAAGACCTGTAAAATGATACCAAACTCGACTATACTTGCTGTTTAACAATTTTGAGCTACCCCCTACCCCCACTACCCCTTAGGGCAAAATTTTCGAAACTGTCCATAATTATTGTAGCTCTTCATATCCAAACAAGTTACCGTAAACCGATTTCAAATATATCAAATAGTTAAAAAGTTAAAGGGGGTGCAAGTTAATTTTCAGCCACCCTCAACTACCACATAATCCTATCCTAATAATAATTATAAATCAACATTAAAACATAATATATTACTGTAACGTAGTATGACTTCATACAACATAATACAATAAAATACATAATTAATATAACATATATAATAATAATAATAGAGTCTTTATTTATTTATTTTTTATTTATTTTACGGTAACAACCATTTACAATAATATGCTAATATGCTATAAATTCTAAGAGTATTAATAATAGAGTATAACAATAATACTCTATCAAAAAATCAACGATTGTATAGTTTGTCATGTTAAATAATTACAAAATGTTCATCTATATAGTGTAGAGTAGCAAATACTACACCTAGTCTGGATTTGACAGTTTATTTCATCGTAATTGGCCTGAACATTCAAAATGGCGTACCTCTGAAACAGGTGGCTAATAATTTACAACTCATGTTTTCTGTTATCTGCCTCAATCTTACAGTTGAAGTTTTATTTTACTTATTTTGATACTTTATAAAATAATTTTTAATAACTTGTTATAAATTGACATATTTTAAATGTATTGATTAATATTTTTTCAAACGTAATTTTCGGGATTATTGAAAAAAAAACGCCTTTGTGTTTATAGTAACACTGTTCAACACTTAGGCTTAACCATATAGCATAAACAACAAAAGTCACGCATAACAATGCCATGAGTAAACAATAAATGTCTCCATTCTCACAGACCACGGGGGATACACTCGACAACTTGGCTTTTACACACCTTACAGTGACTTAAGTTAGTTAATTAGTACTTGTACTTAAATATTAAGTATCGCTTGGTGTTTACTAGTTTACGGACGTGTTAAAATGTTTACCTAAGACCGTTTTGTAAACTAACCGTTTCAGTCCAGTTCTTCGAATAAAAAAGTTTCACATAACAGCATTGTTTACTTACATAACATCATGGTTTAACTGAACAACACGGGTACCAATGAGGGTACCAATTGAGAGAAAAGAAGTAAAAATGTAAAGCTTCAAATCAGCCAATTTAATAAGTGGTGCAATTAGTGTTTGGTACAATGATTCGTTGCACGACTGTCAGTGGCCATGAGAGGTTTTGAACGATAGCATAACCTCTCTTAGAAGTTTTGAGTAGTGATTTTTAGTAATTAAAACACTGTTGTAGGTAAAGTAGTGTACGCAACTCGCGTAAATAGTTTTACTGACACTCGTAGAAGTTTTTCTCGTGTCGTTAACGCGATCATTGCGTAAACTATTATTACATACAACTAAGTGATTATAACCCTGGTAGGGTCACCGGTTCGACCCCCTTAATAACTTTTATAGATTCAAAACCAGGCATAGCTGTCCCTTATTATTTTTGTGTGCCCTACCTTAGGCGTTAGGTTATGGCCTAACACCGTTATACACATTACAGCACCTTAAGTATGGAGGGCTGCGAAATGATCACTTCCGTCTATTGGTGATTGGTGGGATTTGAACTCGGGACCTCAAGAGCCACTAGACTAACTTGATCCCCAGTCTTTGATCATTGGGTCACCATTTTTTTCATATAAATGGGTATGATTTGGAAAATCAGACTTATATCAGTTAGTCCCTTTAATCCATGGCATCTCCAGAATTTTTTAATTTTCTTTAGAAATTTAGATTATTACTGGCAATTTTTCCGTAAAAAAAAGGAAAAATCTAATTTTTACAAAAGGAGCTCAAATGGTTACGATTAAAATCCAAACAAAATGGGACAACCCCCATTGCTGTGTAAATTAAGCTTCAAATGTTATTGGAACCTTTGTGGGGTTCCCCATCATAGTAGCTTCCACCGCTCACCAGTGATATACGTTGTTAGCAAGCTTATAGGGAAAGGTATGGGGATTGCTGATACCATTTTGCACGAGACTATTTTTTCACAATTTACACAAATGTGATTGTTTCAGCAGCAGAGTATCAATTTCATGGCAGGTTCGATGCGTCTGGTATTTGGATCCAAAATTAGAAACAACTCTGTATATTTATTAGTTGATATTTTAAAGTTTTTATTGTATTTGATCCAAGTGCATAAATAAATATTCTTTATAGATACGTAAATAGATATCTATCGCCATTTACCATCTATTATGTGTATTTACAATCTTGTGAGTCAACAGTATAAGTGTTTGTATGTTTCAAATGTTATTTGATGTATTTTTTATTTCCTTTATTTAAATTGAACAACACGTGCAATGCCAATCAAGAAGCCAACGAGTAATAACTAACCTACTATAGCGCATTTAAGGAATTACATATACGAAAATAGTGCCTTTTAAAGACAACACCAGACCTAAAACACAATAATTACAGCATTCAATAATTTTCCTAGATAGTCTCTTCCTTTAACATCATCAGTTACCTTTATATCTATACACACTAGAAACCGATTTGGGTTTGAAAAAAGTATAGGAATCATAACAATCAATGTTTATTGAATTCTCCTCCACTCGCATTACAGACACTCAGGCATTCATGAAGTAAGAATTAAACTTTATGATAATTTTCATGAAATGGAAAAGTGCTTGAGTAGAATATAATGCAAATGTCATGATAATCAATTTTCATGTTGAACCCTCAACAGGACCAGTTTCTCACGTATGTTTTCCCAATATTCCATAAACAAGTCGTCAAAATTGTCAAGAACATTGTGTTTCATCAAATAGTCTCCTACTGTTCCTTTCAAGTGAAGTTTCAACGGCCCGCGCACCTTGATGAGCGATGTATCTGCCTTTTTCAACTGCTTCACAGTGACCATATCATTTTCCATACTTTCTGTGCATAGTTCCATCAGTCTACTGGTCAATTCATTACCCTGACCTAAGTCTTGTACATTGACTTTTGCAACTGCGTCAAGAATGGATTGAGCGAGTTTCTTTGCTGGTCCAACGATTTCCTGTAAAGAGTAAGTTAACTCATCCAACAATGTACATTTATAAACTGCTAAAGCTACAACAACATATAGTTTAAATTTTCCAATGTATGGGGTCCTAATAGAAACCCCAGTTTATTTAATTTAACAAAGAGGATTTTAGATATCGGTATATACTCTTTTGAATTGCATTAGGTGCAAAGGATCCATTATGTAATCTAGCTTGAGCCCCTGCTCATATACTTGAGTTCTGAAGCCTGCTGTTTACATCAACTTCTTTATTTATTTATGAGCATGTTATATATGCGTTAAATACCACTAACGTTGATTTTTAACTATATATTGAAGCACACGTATGTGAATATATATGGTGGATTTAAATTGGGTGAGGAAATTTTTATATTTTAAATCCCAGAGACCGTAAAGTATCTTTTAAATGTGCTTAGCTCACTTTTGACTACCTTTGTTGTATAATCATTATTAGGCTACTATTTAAAAATGCATTTAATATTCTTATCAGTAGTCCATTCTCTTAAATTCGTGTTTTTATACACATTTACGTTAAGATGTTTACAACTATGAAATTCCAAGGTCACCTCTTACGTCTTGTAAGAGTGAGTATATATCCTATTTTTAGCTAGACACTAACATGTTTGAAAGCCATTAAGAAATTGTAAAAAATATATTGTTTTTAAGTACATTTATAAATAGGGTCCGTTTAAACTACATTAGTGTACACATTTTAAGATTGAATATATACATAACCAAGCAACTTAGAAACATGGGAATAGTTAAATAAAAAATTGCAGATATAACCATTTTTTAGAAATTTTACTCGGATAGTTATGGCCATACTCTGAGCAAAGCCTCCTGCGAACAGTTATTATAAATCTGCTTTTATGAAACCCATGAGGTCAGATTGGTGTTTAAAATGTTAAATGTTACGTAGTATACAGCTGGTGTAGAAAGGTCCAATGTCGGTCTGCTGACTATGCAGTATGCAGGCCTACTGCAGCCACAACACATGCCATTGAGAAGAAACATAACTTATTAGGTGATTTTTACAGAATTTGTATAATCACTTTTCATTATTACTGACATTTTCATAATTATTTTTCGCAGTTACTGTATTAAACTGCTTTGAATTTTATTTTTAACTTAACAATTCCCATGTTGTTTAATAAGTCCAAAGTTGTTTGTTTGATAACCAAACAACAAAACAAACAGTTATGTTTAAATCATACCGGTGGAAAAGTTGTAGGCGTCTGTTCTCCCTGGTTCGACCCGCCAAGGCTTCCTAGACTGAATGAACCAGTTGATCCGGTCTGCTCCTGTATGTGTGAACCAAATTATTATATTTAAATATGCTTATAGGCTATGGAAACCAAAATTAAATACTCGATTAAAATATATTATATATGAAAATTACCATTCCGAATGGGTAGGAGACAGTGTCGGCTCCTTTCATTGGCTTACTTAAAAAAAAAAAAATATTGCGGCTGTTTAAGGTTCTCTAGCCAAAATATTTTATAAGCTAAGGATCATCCAAAAAAATAAAACTATAAGTTATTTTATAAAAGTATATGTTATTTTACGAGTATTTATTTACAGTACGGTATCTATTTTCGGTAGACCGTGTAGTAACAGCTATTTACCTTACAAGTGTAGGAAGAGCGTTTTTACATCACGCGTGTGAATGTTGTGCAACGAGCGGAAGCGAGTGTCATAATTCACTTAAGTGATGTAAACACGCTCTTGCGTAACGTACAAGATTTTACCTGACCGGAAAATATACAGGGGGTTACGTACAATATTTTTCACTATCCATTTCACTCATCTTCTAACAGTAACGTTCTTTTACAAAAAAAAGCTAGGTTAGGAAAATTCTTTAAAGCAAAGCAACAAAATTCAAGTGCACAGCTGATTTCTAGCGTTGAACGTAGTTGGTATATATATTTTTAGTTGAGTACTCAATGTTATTTAAATGGGTTTCATTACTTCACTAGTGAGTTTTTTGAACTTCACTTCACTCGTGAAGTAAAGAAGTTTTTTTCACCACGCTTGGGATAGGGAAGTTTAACATAGCGGGTTGGGTAAATATTTTAATTCAGTTCCCATTGTTGTGCTAGTGCAATAGGGAATTTGAGCGAATCACGTTACCATAACATTAGAATTCCTCAGTTAGTTATAATTTAATCCTTGCTACTTTAGTAATATACTATTACATCTCACATTGTTTTTATTTTTATGTGTTGAAATACATGTTAACAGCCATAATACAAAATAACATAAAAATCTACTTACAGTAATAAAAAGAAATACTGGGAAAAGGTATGCATTCTATAAAAAAACTTAATTAAATCCTAATTTTTCATTGTAGGGTTTTGGTAATATTTTAATACATGTTCAAAATTAATTAAATTTGAGTATAGTATGAAAATAAAAATAAAAATCACATTATACCATACTTAACCCCTAACTAAACAGACTCTACGTTAAGATGTTTACAACTGTGAAATGCCTTATAAGGACACCTCTTACTTGCAAAAGTGAGTCTGTATTCTATTTTAGCCAGACACTAATATTTTATAAAGCCATTAATAAACCGTTAAAAAAATAAATCGAAGAAAAATATTATTCCTTTTTCCTTAATAAAATCAGGCCGTCGTCTTAATTTTCTGCCTGCTCACGTGAGCGCCAAAGACCAGTTAGTGGAATGTATTTATAAGGAAGAGTGCAATAGTGGACTATATTGTGGTGTGGACTATGCATTATGGTGAGACTGGGAAACTAGATTTACATTGTATTGTGTAACAGGTTGAGCAAAAAAAATTTCAAGTATGGGTTGAATTGTCTTCTTCATTAATTGTAATATAGGGTTGGCAAGGTGAATTGGTATGCAAGTCAGGAGGCGTATTGGGATGTTAATGTAACTACTCTTGCTTATCACTCAGTAACAGTTTAGTTATAATAAGCCACTAAATGTGAGAAGGGGGGGGGGAGAAAGGGGTCAATGTACCTGGACCTGGGTGAAAATTCCGATGAAGGGAATATGAATTGGTTCTGGTAATTATGAAACCAGTGTAGGGAAGTAAATTAATTCTGAAGAAATGTGACTAGGTCTGAGCTGCATCCAGGACGCTTCCATCAACCTTCCAGGAGTTTTAGTAAGTTTTGTAATGCTACCATGTGTTTAAGCCTGAGCATAGTTGAGATGGGTTTTTGTATGTCACAGAATGATTATAACAAGAATAATCTATGTCTAAATCATACCGATGGATAATTTGTAGGCGTCTGTTCTCCCTGGTTTGATCCGAAAAGGCTTCCAAGACTAAATGCACTAGCTGTTTGTGACTGCTCCTGTATGTGTGAATCAAATTATTATATTTAAATATGCTTATAGGCTATGGAAACTAAAATTAAATACTCCATTAAAATATACTAAATATGAAAAGACCATTCCCAATGGGTAGGAGTGTCGGCTCCTTTCATTGGCTAATTTGTGCCTTTTTGAATGGTTTTCTAGCCAAAATATTTTATAAGCTAAGGATCATAAAAAAATGTATGTTATTTTATAAAAGTATATGTTGTTTTACGACTAAGCAAAAATATTGTGCTCCAGGACGCTTCCATTGATTAAGTTTTGTTATACTTGTTTCATTAAAGAAAAAATCATTTATACAAAGCCAGATTATTAGATTAGTTTTTTTTGTTTATGTTACTATGTGCTTATGCAAGTTAATCCTGAGCATTGTTGAAATGTGTTTTCTATATGTCACACAATGTCTATAAGAAGAAAACCCGTTCGCAACTCGAAACTACACGTTTTCATGTCTAAATCATACCGATGGAGAAGGCGTCTGTTCTTCGTTTTTCGTTCCAATAAGGCCTCCAAGACCAAAAGCACCAGCTGATCCGGTCTGGCCCTGTATGTGTGAACCAGATTATTTTAATTAAGTTTACTTATAAGTTATACAAACTAAAACTAAATGCTCGTAAAAAGACCACTGAGAATGGGTAGGAAACATAAGTGTTGGCTCCTTTCATCGGCTTATTTGTACTACAGTTGAATGGCGCAAATAAAGTTGTTCTAACTAGGGATCATCCAAGAAAATAAAAGTATATGTTTAGGACGTACAATTTAAGACAGAACAAAATAATTGTGCTGTCAAAATAAGTTCACACACAACTACGATGTATTATTTTTTGTTGGACTCTGTATTAAGTGGCTTTTGTATTTTAATTTTGTTCCCTTTGTTGCGCTTGCGCAATAGGAACTATGAGAGAATCAAGGCACCACAACAATAAATTGGAATACATTAAGTTATTTTTATAGCTCAGCCAGTGTTAGATTAGTTACATTACTACCAAGAATATTGCTGTTCATCTGTTTTAATAACATCCGCAGATAGCCTACGATATTATATTGCAACTTGTTTAGTTCAAAATATATATTATATAATTTTTTTTATTGTAATCACCAATTTCAAACATGGTTTGTTTACGTTTTTATTAATATTAAATAAATATAACTATATAAAAAAACTAAATTTTTGGTATATGAAATTTTACAATAAAAACTATAACCAAAACGTTACAAAACAATGCAATTTTCAATAGTGTTTATGGGGTAAAAATGGGGTTTTCCCATTTGTGACCCTAAAAACAAAAAAAATTGCCATTTATTTCTAAACCGGTTTGTAGGGCATAAAAAAATAAATAATTTAGTATATTGAAGCGCTGTTGTATGCCTAACGGTCACGGAGAAAATTAAAAAATAGTGTAACTTAAAATTCCCATGTTATTCTTATGGAGAAAATGAAAATTATTGTAGTTAACTTGTTTATGAATATATATTGATAAAATTTGGCAAATTCATTTATTTCATCCAATACTATTGACGTGTAGTCAAAAAAACGCTTTTTACCTTCCCCATAGCAGTAAACCTAAGCATTTGTTAAATCTAATGCTATTTAGGCCTAAATAGGGAATAAATATGTCTTATTTATGAAAATATTTTAGTAAAAATGTAATCAGAAAAGTTGAAATTCGCTTAGTCTGAAGGTTTTCTGCGGCGGGGGTATTTAATATTTAAGTTGAAACAATGGATAAAATGAATAAAAAGATTCGTCCATGTTATTGTTTTTTTTTATTTATATCATCTGTTACAATTAATTAATGGTACGATTAAAATCATTACGATATTATTATTGAACAATTATCGATGTATATCGTTATTCATCCGTAATATACTCTGTGAAAGTGTACCCCTTGCTTGTTCTTAAACACTTATGATACATATTTGTATACGTTCGAAATTTGTAACTGCCACAAACTACGAATCTGATCATTCATGTGCTACACATTTTTAGTAAACTTACCAAAGTTTGAAGTCAAAGAAATAAAGTCCTATATTTTATAGTTGCTACAAATATTTTCATCTTTCCCATATCACAATATTTTTAGTATACACTCAATTCCTGTCAAATACGCTCCACGTTCGCGTATTTTCCCAACCACGTATGCTTTTCCGTGGAAAAAGTAAAAAGTTTACAAACCATCATCTTAAAATGATGGTGTGAGATAAATACCTTACACGTGTGTGAAAATATGCACAAACGTATATGATCTTTATACGTTTATATTAAAGTTTACAATTTGGTTTAAATCATAGGTCAACCTATCCTATTTATTATTTATTTATTTATTTTTGGAGTAAATGTTAGCATCAAACATTTTGACGTACCTGCCGATAATTCTTTTCTCACGTCAAGAAGTAGCCCTAATCCACTCCAAAAGATTACATTTTAAATTCGTAAATTCGACCTTATAAGTCAAACTATACCTTGGTTAAAGAGTCAGAATTTGGTTGTTGAGCGATTCCGAAAAAATCAACTGTTTCACCCACTTTTGGTCCATAGTTTTTACTTTCTTCGTGTTCCTTTTTGAACCTGGCTAATATGGCTTGATTCATGATGGCTGGCTGTTGAAAAATAAAGTAAATAAATTAAAATTTGGATTATTGGAGGTTCAACAAGATGAATTTTAATCAAGGATAATTTTGGTAGCTAAATAGGCTCTGTTTGACTGTTTTAATTCATTTCTGCATTCCCAAGTTATCTTCGTCAAATATATAATCGCACGTGAGTTTACAGAAAATTTGTTACTGTGTTTGAATTTCTGGTTTTGGAAATCTGAAGGAAGGTGTTAATCCTTCCCAAAACCCCCTGTATTGTAATATTTGTAATAGCTTTTTTTGCTTATTATGTGGCTGTATACAAGCTTGAATAAAAATGTAAATAACAGCTTTACCAATATATGTTTTTTTAGTTACACATAACCTATACTTTTAGAAGTAGAAGACTTTAACTATATAGTTTGTTTATTTATGATTCGAAAAATTCTGTTTTATATCACATTTTTTGGTTCAAATTTTAATTAACTATTTGGCTAAGGTCACTGATATTAACAGTCTTCAAAAGTATAATTTATCGAACAAAGCAAATGTCAAAATGACGTATTATTAAAGTGATCAAACTCAAAGTAGTTTGTCATTAAAACTAGCCAATAAATAAAAATTATACTCGTCATCAAATTTATAGGTATAAAAAATCCAAATATATATTAAATTGTAAAAAAATTAAATGACAAATAAACAAGATTTGGTAATTTTTAATTGTTCACTTAAAGCAATATTTTAAAGTAATATCTTAACAAACTAGTTACTAGATACAATTTCACAACTGCAAAAGGGTTAACCTAATACCATTCACTTGACGTAAAAGAGAAAATAATAAAAGTTAATAATTTTCACTATAATTTGAAAACTCTTAACCCTAGATATTTTTTCAGCATGATGATTTCTTTTGACTTTTTAATATGTTGCCATATTGAAAACACACAATTATTTTTTAAGCCCTCCGATTGTTGTTTTATAGTTTATTTAATAATTTAAGGTGTTTTTGAAATACAAATGGGTTTTAAAATGAATATAGTAAGTTAACAGTTGGTATGGAATACAACTTAATATATTTTCACTTTATCCACTTATACATAGAGTAGGCCTATTAAAGAAAAATTATTGTTTTCGTCAACATTTTAAAATTCAAGCTATGGGTGTTTTTAACAAGATAATGAGGGAAATTATGTGTTAGCTTGTCCATTTACTTATAGGCGGATCATTATAAATTGCGAAAACTTGTTTCTTTATAAACCGATGTTTCCGAACAAGGAGCTACTGACAGTATTTATACATACATTTAAATATTTACATTTAATTTAGTTTTAAATCTGATACTGCGTGTAATTTAGATTTTGTCCTTAGTTTTCAAAAAATTTTACTTTGAAATGTTAAAAGACTGCCATTTTAAATTTTGTGTCACAAGAAATTTCTATAATTTTTTTGTTTCCTAACATATCTATAAAAATAAAGTGTCATTATGTTTGAAATAAAAAGGGATCCAAAGTTAATACCATCGATTATTTTTATATGTCTTGATTTCATGAAATTTGACGTATAAAGTCTAACTTATGATTTATATGGACAACTTACGTCATCGCTATTATAGGAGTTCGCCAGTTTTGTAGGGCTTCTAGTGAAAGTAGTAGCTCGTGGTAGTTGGTAGTGGTTACTGGTTACCGATGTACTTGAAGGCCCAGAGAATGTTCCCTGAAAGATTGTCAAACACACTTGTAATAGTATTTACACTTAAGTTATACTGTTTACTCACAATAAGGTAAATACATATAAAAGGATAAAAAGGGACTATGTGGCCCTAACTTTGCCTGAACAAATATAGAATTTTTCATTTATTTTATATTTTATTTTACTTTATATACGGCGAAAATTTACTATAAACCTGAGGTTATAATGTTTTGTTTATACTGAACTATTTTGGCTGCACCGAATTTAATACAAAATTAATTAAGCATAGCACAACTAAAATACCTATTTTCTTAAGCTGTAGGTCTAGGGCATAGAACCAAAAACAAATAAATTTATTTATTGGTACTATTTTATTGAATTAATCTGACTTTTTATCGTAACTAGCTTGTTCATTGAATTATATTCAACCATGGTTCATACAGCCAAAACCATTAAGCTTTGCCTATAAAACCTGTTTTATTTAGTTATCACAGTAAACTAAATTCACAATAATTCCTTTGTCTGAAACTATATACAAATCCAATATGTTTATCAATTTACAAGCCTGTCCTAACGACATTGTAAAACGCATTTTAAATATACTTTTATAAAATGTTAAAGTTATTCCTAGTTATAAACAAATAATTTAAAACAAAATGAAGCAGGGTTTATTTTCGGGATCTGTTAATCCTCACTTAATCGTAATCAGTTAAGTGATTACCTTGTTTTGCCAATTGTCATTTGAATGCATTTCTGTACTTTTCGGCAACATTTTCCACACATCATCACCTTTGTTCATAGAAAGTTTTGCCCCTTCAGTTTTTAACATAAGAGTCAAATGGTCAACAGTGTCTTCTTGTTGTCCAGAATTAGTCCAATCTGTTTTTCCAGGTCCATAGTTAGGGGCAGTCCGATCTGTGTTTCCAGGTCCATAGTTAGAGGCAGTCCGATCTGTGTTTCCAGGTCCATAGTTAGAGGCAGTCCAATCTGTGTTTCCAGGTCCATAGTTAGAGGCAGTCCGATCTGTGTTTCCAGGTCCATAGTCCATAGAGGCAGTGACCACTCCCATCCAGCTAAGCAGAGTCACGACTGCCAAACACCCTTCCATTATTTGTTGTCTGGAAACAGTAAAATTAAAATTAAAAACATTTTTTGCATGCAAATTATAGCAATAGACTCTGGCTGTTGTATAACATTGCACTTTATCACTGGGCTTACTTATGAAAACTATACAGTGTGATTGAAATGTCCCGGAATGGTGTAATATATTTCTTAAATTTATAGATAAAGTAATAAAACTTGGTATATCAATAATAACCATAACGTCGACTCTATTAAGCTATTATTACATTTTTACCTCTTAAGGGGGGCGGCCTACGAGGAGTAATACGAAATAGCAGCATAGGTCAAGTTTGGTTTATAATTAATGGTTTATAATTAAAGGTCTTATTTAGTAAAACACAATGCCGCAAACCCGAACTCAAACGGACATTCAAGTCAAAAATGGCAGCTGTTCAAATACTTCTTTAATCTGCCATTTTGAGTCTTTGAACGGCTGTAGTTTTTTAACTAACTGATATTTTCAGCTCAATTTTTCGGCATTGTATTCTACTAATAAAGGCCTTTACTGTAATGTGAATATCGACCCATGCTTACGTTTATGATTTTCTTCCGACTTCTAGCGGGTGCCTCGCAGTAGTCTATTCAAATTCAAGAAATCTTTGAACAACTGTAATGTTTGACTCCGTTGTCCGTTTGAGTTCAAGTTTGTGGCATTGTATTTTACTAACAGGGACCTTTAAGATACCAAGCTCGACCTGTGCTGCTATTCAAGAATTTTGTCTGACTCCTCGTGGGCCGTCACCCTTAAGGGATAAAAAAGTAATAATAGACAGTTTTGGTTGTTGAAAATTGAAACAGTCGATATTGTAACAACAACAAATATTAGTTTTTGTTTATGTCGGCAAAATCCAAAAAAGCAAAGTAGGCCCTAAACACTCATTTTGCATAGTATTTTTTTTTTTGTGTTGTAAACAATGTAATGATGAATCTACGCATATAATAAACCTGTAACGAAAACAGGTGACTTCACAGTACTGCAGCAAAAACAGCCGTTTTAAATATATGCCTTGGGGGGCTGAAATAAAGTTCTATTGGGAGTAAAAAGCCTTTTAAGTTTCTAGGAAGTAAAAAAGAGATGTTGTAAACTCAGTTGTAAACTTTGGTTGTAAGCAATCGTATGTATCGAAATTATTTATCGATTAATCGGATGGCTTATTTTTGCATTCTTCTCAATACACTCACACAATCGTAATAGATCAAACGATTGAATCTTTTACTTACTTAAACAGCTGCTTCTTTGCAATAACAAAATTGAAAAAATATGAAAGTCGTTTTAGGAGATAATTACGAAAAGTGGTTTTGTTTTCTCGCTAGGTTTGTCAAATAGTTTTTAAATTTGACTAAAAACAAAGTTCATCACCCAGGGGAAAAGTTTCTTTTCAGCCCTCCCTAATTTTATTGAACGTGAAACTTGAGCTTGGGACGAAAAGAATCACTTAACGTCCAAAAAACCATTTCGTTGTTCTTTGGGTAAAAAAAACCCCGCCGCAGCAAACCTGCCGATTAAGCGAATTTCCATTTGTCGGAATTGATTTTCAATTAAATCTATTTAAATAACATTAGGTTTAACGAGTCCCTACAAAACCACTAGGGACTCCTAGGTTTGCTGCTACAAGAAAACTGTTGAAGTCAGGTTTTTAGTAAAATAATAATAGTTTAGTACAAAATAAATACATTTGCCAAGTTTTATCAAAATATATCCATAAACAAGCAAACTACGACATTTTACAATATTCTCCATAAGAATAACATGGGAATTTTAAATTTACAATTTTTTGAATTTTCTCCGTTACCGAAAACCGTACAAAAACACTTTGATATACTAAATTATTTGTTTTTAAGCTCTTTAAAAAGGTCTAGAGATAATTTGGGATATTTTGTGTTTTGAAGGTCAAAAATGAGAAAAACCATTTTTACCCCATAAAACCCCCCGTAAAACCCCATTCCCATGGTCCGATCATGCTGGTTCGCGAACTCATTCAAGTTTATCCCACCTTACACCTTTCAACCAAATTTCATCAAAATCGGACAAAAATCACTCAAGTTATCGCGTTCGCGGACGTATATATAAAGACATATATAAAAATTTGAACGAATGGTGTTTTTGGCTTCTGGGGATATCAAAATGAAAAAGTAAATCGGTCCCGGGCCTAGTTCTTACCGTGCCACCTACGGTAATAGCTACTTCCCAATAGGGAAATTCGCTAAAACAATCACTGATATAGGATTAAATAAAATAATACTTTAAATTGAAGAAGATCAAAGTTCACTCTGCCAAGGAAATAAGTATAACTTGTTGTATTATTAAAATGATATTCCTATGTGACACGTATTTTATAACATTATGCCCAAACGAGAGCAAAGTCACGAAAAATTGATTTTCAACCAAAAATAAATGTATGTTCCTGGAATTATAAAAAATAAAATAAATTAATATAAGTCGTATTAGTATATATTCAAATTAAAATTGACATTTAAAATATATTTGTTGAAAACCTACCTTTTATCCTGCTAACTGCACAGCTTTGAAACTGTTCTAGGCTGCTAAAATGTTGACGCTTACACGTTAGCTAACACTTGATGTCAAATACGTTAAACTGTCTCGGTGTTTAACATATTTCATACACATGTGTTGCGGGATTGCAAACTTTTTGAAATATGTTGCCTTGACAGTCTTTCTACAAGATTCGATATTCGTGTCACTTAAATTTTCGGTGTATTTATTTATTCCCAACGGAAAATTGCCAATACATACACAAGATTGCAAAAAGTAACATGCAATGTTACTATGATGTTAAACATAGAGTAACCATAACCAGATAGCAATTGATAAAACAATAACAAAAAAGCTAGTTAACAAGCAGGAGTTAACAAAAACTTAGTAACAAAAACATTTCAACAACAATAAATTAACAACAGCAAATTGCAAGAAGAAATACCCCGCCACAGCAAACCTGCAGACTAAGTGAATTTTGATTTGCCGAATTTGATTTTCAATTAATTCAGTTTAAATAACATTAGGTTTAACAAGTAGGCCTACCTAGATTTGCTGCTACAGGGATCCTAATAAAGTGTGATTTCAAATATAATATTATAATTTTATTTAACTTAGTATAAAATAAATAAATTTACCAAGTTTTATCAAAATATATCCATTAAAACAAACTACAACAGTCTACAATATTCTCTCTAAGAATAACATGGGAATTTATTATTATTTTTTTAATTTTCATTGTAATTAATAAGCGTACAAAATGACTTTAATTATTTGTTTTTTAAGTTATTTAAAGTGTTCTAGAGTAAAATTGGGGAATATTTTGTTTTGAGGGTAAAAATGAGAAAACCCAATGTTTACCCCCTACCCCGATCCCATGTTCCTGTTATATCAACGGGCATGTTCGATCATGCTGGTTTGCGAATTCATTCGGCATTCGAGTTTATCCCATCCTACACCTTAAGGCCGAATTTAATCAAAACCAGACAAAAATTACTCGAGTTATTGTGTTCATTGACACGTCATATACCTTAAACACACTTGTTATAAGTGCGATGTTTATAAAGCAATTTAAATATGGCCGAGAATGTAATCACATACACACACTCGTGTTTTTAACGTACATTTTCGCTACACTTCAAAGAATAATATATTTTTAATTTAAAATATACATTGCTATACTCTTATTTTCATAACGATTAGAGATATTTCAAAACTAATCTCATTTTAAGGTTAGACATGACATTTAAATTTTGATATTCGTGCAATTTACATTTTGATGTATTGCATATTTCCAAAGTTACGACACACGATGGTCTTCATAATCAACGAACCCTAAAATGTAATTATTTATTAATGAATGTTTTCCCACAAACCTATTCTTATTAGGCTTTTTATGTTCGGCAATACAAAGTCTTGTTGATTTGAAATGACCAAATCTGCTACTGAGTAATTAAAGCAATGGTAGAAAATACATTTACCACTGAAAAATACTTTCATGTTTATTTAATGTCTTTAAATTGTAGTGACAATCTATGCAATTATTGGTGGCACTGTTTTTATTCGCTTTATACTTCCTTTTTGTGTATGGTTTTATCGTTTAAACGTTCGTATATTCATGTACTGCATGTGAATCGACCACCTTACGAAGTGATCACTTCATCCGTTGACTTGAAGATGACTTCTTGAAAGTTGAAACTAGTTGCGACATTAGCAAACAATTTGGATTACATGGAAGCAGATATTATGAACCAATTTATATATTCAACGGAATCCGTAGGCTAACCTTGAAACGTATTTTGTTAGGTGATAAAACAGTTTAGATCTTAGAACTGTATTGGTGATTTAAAATGCTTACATTATAAAAAACAAGCGTAAAAGTTAAACTAATTGTTGGCAACCAAGGAATATTTAGGATAGTTCATTTGCAAATCTAACGACCCGTAATACCCACGAGTCTGTAATCAGGAAAATTGAAATTGTACTCATTACAAAAAGGTAAACTGAACAAGAAGATTGATTTATTTCAAAAGTAAAAAAGTTACAAGTAAATTCTTATTTCCTCAATTCATACAAAACATATATGTAAGGGTGGTTGTTTTCGAAAACGTAAGAACCTATGTAATCAATGCGTAATATGTTTTACACACTGTAATACATATGAATTGTAACAAGTTTTTTAAGGATTGCGTTAGGTCATATCAAAGTTATTTTTGTGGACTTAAGATTTTGCAAATTATTTATTATATTAAAAACTGATTTTCCAAGAGTCATTAAGTGCTCAGAAAAGCTTAATACCTAAGTGTTTAAAGGGTCAATTTTTGTATATCAGTAACATTAACACAGCAATTAACATTGATCTCATGTAAACCGTGACTAAAGCTGAGTTGTTATTATTTTTTTGCCTAACGCAGTTTGTCTTAACGGTGAGCCAACTGACGTCATGAGGCATAGCCGCAACGCTTGGCTGAGGTTGCGTTTACATTGGAGGCACGCTTGGTCAAGCTTGCCCTTTGAAACAAAATTGTAGCAGATTACTGGAAACCGCTGGCGACCAGTCATGGTTACAGTGCTTGCCACTAGCAAGTGCAAGCTGGGACAAGGTTGCTCCTCTTAAATCACGAAACAAATAAATTTGTTTTTGAAGCAAGCGTGACTCAGTTTGTTGTGGTTCACTGACAAAGTAGCATCGCTTATGTATCTGAAAACTGTTGTTTTTTATATTTAAGTGTTGTAATAAGTTGTTTAATTGTTCAAAATGGATACCGAGGCGTTGATTGATACATTTATTCTTTTATAACGTTTTTATAGTTATCGCATTATTATTGTTGTACTCTATTTGCAAATATAGGTACTTTAACTTGTCAATCAAACTATATGGAAATTTATTTTCCTATGAAAATATACCTGTAACAATGGTATGATAAAAATTAAGCTCCTCTAGGCTTATTAAAATTACACTGTTTTGGTTAGTATAATTATGTGTTTTTATAAAATAATTAATTATACAAACATTACATCGACTCCTACAGTTTCCCGTCCCCCCCCCAACTCGTTTGAAGTCTAATAATACAAATGTAACTCCATTTTCAAGCACACTGTCCGAGTGTCCGCATCATCTGACATCTAAATTTTGACTCTTTTGTGATGTAGGCCTACTGTGACTAGTGTGGGCGACCACTGTTCTTGGTTGCTCTGCTCTAATGTCGATTGTCTGTGCTATCGGCAACGGCACGCTTGCGCAAGCGTTCACCACCATTTTACTTGCCCAAGCGGGCCTCCAATGTAAACGCAGCTTGACACCTCTCCAACTACGAACGGGGAGAACTCAGCCGAAGTTAGTCCATTCGTTTCTGTCGGTCACCTGAATTCCGCGTCTCCCACTTTCCCTTTTTATAAAAATGAAATCCATCATTCAGAATAATGTCTAACTTAACGTATTGTTGTGTATTGTTACGAGTTCTACTCTAAGATTGCTATTTTTCTTTTTAGCTAAAACTGTTGGGTAATAAATTTTAGTTAATTAAATTAAATCGTTCGTTATGATTACAGTAAGTTGGAAGTCAAGTTTATTGTAAATTATTTGTTCAAAGTTTGTAGTTTCATTTGGCAACCTGTCACAAAAGAAATAGAAAATATACTGTTGATTGACTAAGATGGGGAACATTTTTCGCAAAGAAAAATAAATAACACGACTACTTTTGCTGAATGATCTTACAGTTTCGTTTTTGTTTGTAGTTGACGCGTTCTGCCTTGTTATTAAAACACTTGTTGTTAAACACATTTAGACTCTAAAATCAAACCAAAATGGCAATGTCGCTTACATATATTTTTACTTTTCAAAACTGTGTTTTCGAAAATTCTGGTTGTAACGTTGAAGTGTTCACGGAGCAGTATTAGCTGTTTTTTATTCGCTGAAATATATGATAGATACCACTTGTTGTGCGTCATAAACCTAATTCACCTGTCACTTTGACAAATTGAACCATCAGGTAACATGAATTCAAGTTGGTAAGATAGTCAGCCATATGTGGTTTGAACCCGAATCGTTTCAAAAAACTTTTCACAGCAAACATTTAACAATGTTTTTTTGTTTTATAAAATGATATAGTTTAAAGTTACAGTAACAAATAAATTTCTTTTAGCAAAATTGTCTGCTATGTTATATCTTTTCAACAACACATTTAAACGTAGCGATAGAAGTACTACAATTCACGATCTAATGGCTTTGCCGCTCTGAAAATTTTCATACTTCTTTAAATTATGTGGACATTATAGAATCCGGTTGATAACTAACAACCGGATTCTATTTTGATGAATCACATATTTTACTACTAGTCACGAAAGTGACGCCCGAAATGGGACTTAATTGACGAGTATTGAACTATACTTTTTATCACGATGAAAATAAACGGTATCAGCAATCTGACACATAATTTCTCTCATAAGCTTGTCAACAACCTTTATCATGGGTAAGCGGTGAGAGTGATAATTTTGTAGAAAAAAATCACGAAAGTTGCAATAACTTTTAAACCGTGATTTTTACGGAAAATGGGATTGATAAAATTTTGTTCAGAATCTAAAGGAATATAACATACTAAATTTTTATCAAAATCGTTCGGGTCATTTTAGAGAAAATCTGATTTTCCGTTATTTTATGGGAAAATCCCCATTAAAATCAAAATAAAAAAAAATGCCTGGAGATACCATATATTAGTACCTACATACAAAATTTCATCAAAATCGGACTACAGGTGTGGTCTGTAGCTCTGTACACATCCACACATACAGACACACACACACAGACATCACTTCGGAAACAACTTTTTTGGGTGCAGGGGGGCCCAAAATTGATATATCCACTCAAAACTCAAACTCAAAAGTTTTGACGAAAATAATACTTTCTCCATATACTATGTATAAGGGGAGAAAGTAAAAACTTCTTCATTAAACTTTAAAAAAATATCTGATATTTCGTAATCTATTCATTTTTCTAATCTAAACACAATACGGCTTTACAATAAATTTTAGAGCAATTGCTTAGTATCAAGGGCGTTATTTTAAAACGAATAACAGTCATAATTTCTGATGACTTTAAAAGATTCGACTCAAAGATTAATACTCAAAAAGGAAATACTCAAGATGTACACAGCAGATCGATATAATCAACATTTGTTGTAAATATCTTATAATTTTTTAAAAGCTGATCTTGTTTTTAGTGCATTCTTACAAACAGCCTAACTCATTGCCGCATTAGGTTGTCCATAATAACTACGATTATAAATTCTAAAAAAACATTATTTCTATTTCTTCTCCTTGGTGGTGTTCTATGACTTTCCTATGTTTCCATAGTTTGCAAATGGGTTCTTTCAATGATTACTAAGAAATGCAGCACAGTGTTAATTCAGTTTTCAATATATCAATTTATCCAGGCTCTCGCTTTTTCCATTGTAATATTTACGCCAACCCTAATTCAAACAGTAAATATCTCATTTCAACCAAGTCTGTAAATGTTTGTAGTAAACTGTTAAATTAGCAAACTTATTGACTGTTTACAATTAACATATCTTCTCACCTTTAATTTCTTAAAACAGCTGGAGTTTCATAGCAATATTTGTTTCCCAATAATTATTTCCCTAAAAAGAAAGTTTCCTGCACAACTTCACGCTACGCTCTTCCCAATGACACCAAAAACATGTCAATCGGTTCTGTAGTTTCGGAGGAGTAATTGTCACAAAAAAACCTTCTTGCGTATTAAATAAGTATAGATGTTTCCTTTAGGTGTAAATAATCTATTTTAGACGGCTGCTGAGCTCAACAAAAATGCTTATTTCGCAATCTTGAATTAAAGTACATCAAGGTAAAACGATCACCTTACTACCCATTGTTTTTCTTAATTCTTTTAATTTGCCCACTCAATCTTACACAGTTGTTTTTTTCAGTCGTCCATCGTTTATAAAACCACATTCAATTTGACAGTGAAACATTACGATAGCATTCAGGAACACAAACATGGTCAATGGAATAATCTGAAACAGTCATAGTCTAGATGTCATGCTATCCCTAGGTGTTGAATGAAAGATTACTTTTCTCGGTGTCCAGAGAGAAAGTCAATGTTTGTTATCAAATTGATCATAAATTTCAAGTTCAAGTGGTTTGAGTGTCTTGTATATAGTTGCATCCTGACAGTAAACGATGATATAAATATACATATAGATATAAATGGTTATACATATCTAAAACTCTAGTAAAATGTTATAACGAACCATTTTTTTAACATGTTTTCCAATCCTCAACACATGTTTTCGTAATACGTCATACATTTGTCATAGTGACATCGTAAACGTAGATCACCCCTTGACAGCAAGTGTTAACCATCTTCAAGCGTCAACTCGTTTTATCAGAATAAAACCCTTACTTCAGCGTTCAAACCTCGCTGAGCAGTGACCTGGACAACAGATTAGTTATTGAAAATAACTGTTTTAACCTAGAATTTGATTACATTTGTACTACAGTATGACAATTGCATGAAGAAATGTTAATTATTTTGTGTAACTACAATTTACTCGTTGCTTCACTCATTTTAAATAGGTGTTAAATATAATATTTAACAGAAATTGAATTATTCCTGCAGGGTGGTACTCTATTTCACAACAATCGGAGAGCTGATTAAAAAAAATCAGGTGATATCTATGATATATAAGTTAACAAGTCAGGCAATATCTAAGATATCACCTGATCTTTGTTAATCAGCTGTCCGATTGTTGTGAAATAGAGTCCTACTACTGCGGCCTGTGTTAACAAGTCAACATGCATATGGGGAAGCATGTTATTTGGTGAAAACTCAAAAAGTAAAAGAGGTATGGTTTAAATCTGGAAGTTGCTTGAAATAGTAAGATATATAAAATATGTGATAGTGTCATGTAAATTAATTTTACATTTACGATTTTGACCTAAAATTAATAAAACAATTTGCTTTGATTTTACTGTGTGGGATGTTGTCCAATATATTGATTTTACATTATGATCTCGACTTAATATTAATCAAATCATTTGCTTTGATTTAATTATGAGTCATAGTGTAATTGATTTTACATTTACGATGTTGACTTAATATAAATCAAATCATTTGCTTTGATTTCATTATGTGTGATATTGTAATTGATTTTACATTTACGATGTTAACTTAATATTAATCAAATGATTTGCTTTGATTTCATTATGTGTGATAGTGTAATTGATTTTACATTTAGGATGTTGACTTAATATTAATCAAATTATTTGCTTTGATTTCATTATGTGTGATAGTGTAATTTATTTTACATTTACGATGTTGACTTAATATAAATCAAATCATTTGCTTTGATTTCATTATGTGTGATAGTGTAATTGATTTTACATTTACGATGTTGACTTAATATATATCAAATTACTTGCTTTGATTTCATTATGTGTGATAGTGTAATTGATTTTACATTTACGATGTTGACTTAATATAAATCAAATTACTTGCTTTGATTTCATTATGTGTGATAGTGTAATTGATTTTACATTTATGATGTTTACTTAATATTAATCAAATTATTTGCTTTGATTTCATTATGTGTGATAGTGTAATTGATTTTACATTTACGATGTTGACCTAATATCAATCAAATTATTTGCTTTGATTTCATTATGTGTGATAGTGTAATTGATTTTACATTTACGATGTTGACTTAATATTAATCAAATCATTTGCTTTGATTTAATTATGAGTCATAGTGTAATTGATTTTACATTTACGATGTTGACCTAATAGTAATCAAATAGTTTACTTTCATTATATTATGTGTGATAGTTCAATTTAGTATTTTACAAAAACCAATGCTTATCACTATAGCATACAACAAAATATTTGTTAACATCTCAATGTATGATTTGCAGACAAACTACTATGGAATGTACTTTGACAGTTGCAGCACTGCTCTGCGGGATAGGTTTGGTCACTGCACCTGTATATATAATATAATATAATACCCCATCGAGTCCTTCTTCTGAAGGAATACCATCCAAACCAGAAACTACACAAACTCCATGAAGCACAATTAATTGTAAGTTAATATTTAATAAACCTATTCTCCTTATCTAGATGAAACACCATTTATAACTATAATCAAGCCATAATTACATTTTCTGTCAGATTAAAGCGATTAATTGAATACATCTAGAGCACACATGAGGACGTACATGTCGTAGGTAGTGACGGCTACCCTCTCTGTCGCTTCCCCAAGCTTAGGCCTACTTTTGTTTTTGATTATTTTACAATTTATTTATTTGCGTCTATATTTGTACAACAATCTAAACTTATATAAACAACTAATCTTAAAACAAGGATTTAGGTTTATTTGATTATTTATTTAGATTTTTCCTCACATCACCTAGTTTTTTTTTTTGCAGCCAATCACGCCATAAGTTGGTCGAAACAAACTCGCCGGAGGCTTGTAGGGATGCGAACGCACGGAACCAACAACTAGTATTCAGTATTTCAGTTTGATCTTATACAGTACTCTAATAGATTGGCGACTCTAGGAAAATGACAGCACGAAGTCCAGATAAGCCTTGGCCGGGGTCAGATTAGCTATCCTAACGGATCGGGAATTAGACTTAGACTCTGAAAAAGTTTCAATCTACACCCAATAGGTTTAAAAGTTTAGTTGGAGGGGGGAAAGGTGGCAGGTGGCAGGGTTCTCACTCCGTTGCGCAACCAATTGGTTCAAATTTATTTCATTTATATTCATAAAAAATCTGTCTAATATGAAATAGTTATTAAACTTCATCGTCCCCATAGCTAGTTTCTTGCTCTATACGCAAACAGTTTGGAATCTTTTACTTTGGTCACGAAATATCGTTGTTTCATCAAATTATGTTCAATTTATTGGGGCATATCTGGTCCCTTAAACCCCTTTAAGGGCATTGCAGTTTAAAAAACAAGCAAGGCACTAATCGTTTCATGTGTTATAATTTTTAGGTTCTGCTTACTCAAGCGGAGACACTTGCCGAAGCCATACTTGGTGGAGTAAAAAAAATTATTCGAATGAATTAAACAGATTAAGTAGTTCACCACAAGAACTATCACAAAAGCTGATGGATCTTTGCACAACAAAGCTGGGTGAGCAGATGACTATGGAAACACTGAAGGCTCTGAAAAAAGAGGATGCGTCCCTCATCAAAGTCTACTACCCAGCGGGACACCAAATTGAGGAAAAAGTATTGCGATATTTGGTAAATGAATGTTTAATAAGCCAATTAATTGTCCATGACTTGTTTATCGGTTATTGGGAGAAGATGCGCACCAAACTCGTCTTGTTAAGGAAGACTAAACGTAGTAAGCTTTACTTCTACACTCCTTATTGAATTCCATTAAAGTTTGCACATAATGTAATGTATTAATAGTAAAAAACGATTCAATAAACTGTTATCAAATGTTCATTTTGTTATTATCCAACTGGACTGATAAGAAGTCCGAAAAACATATTAACTTATTCATACCCCCGCCGCAGCAAACCTGCAGATTAAGCGAATTTCCATTTACCTGGCTGGATTTATCCTACTAATATTATAAATGAGAAAGTTTGGATGTATGGATGTATGGATGTATGGATGTATGTTTGTGACAAGTGGACGCGAAAAATACTGGTCGGATTGGGCTGAAATTTGGCATGATGATAGCTCACATTCCCGATTAACATATAGGCATATTCTTATTTCAAAAATCCTTTCGGGCTCCGCCCCAGTGGCTCTGGAGTTTCCCATGTTAACCTTATGAGAAATGGAATTATTGAATCTTAACAGCTGTTTCAATTAAACAAGTTGGTTCTGTTCTATGATGTTCAATAGCATTAAAGTTACAAGGATTACCAACAGGGTGCAGCACTATTATTTCTTTTACATTTATGACAACAGCTAATTTGCAACCAAAAGGTGAGTGAGCGTAGCGAACGAACTTCAACCCTGGAGGCGAGTTGGCGTAGCGAACGAGCTAACCTGAAGGCAAGTGAGCGCAGCGAATGAGCTCCAACCTAAAGGTGAGTGAGCGTAGCGAACGAGCTCCAACCTAAAGGTGAGTGAGCGTAGCGAACAAACTTCAACCAGGACGTGATTGAGCCATGCGAACGAGATAATCTTGAAAATTAAGAAGTTAAACGGGGCAAAGCCCGCGGGTTACAGCTAGTTCTTAAATATTCCCTAAAAATTGCCAGATTTATTTTTTATTTAAATAACATTAATTTTAGTGAGTACTCAGGTTTGCTGCTACAAAGAAGATATTGAGGTGTGTTTTTTATCGCAATGTTGATTGCTTAGTACTAAATAAATAAAACTTTCAAATATGTTTAAAATATATCCATAAACAATCAAACTAAGGGTAAGCTATGAGAATAACTTGGGAATTTTAAATTTACAATTTTTTGAATTATCTCCGTAACCGTTGGGCATACAACAACGCTTCAATATACACAATTATTTCTTTTTTTAAGCTCTACAAAATGGTTTGTAGAGAAATTATGAAATTCTTTTTTTTTTGGATCAATTATGGGGAAAATCTATTTCTTGCCCCATAAAACCCCGTTAATAAGACTACTAATAAGACCATTTCATTTAGTGTTAAACACTAAAACCAAGCATTTGATATATGAAATTTGGTTTTTTGTTATTTACACAAAAACTAAAAGACATACGAAGTAAGTGTAAATTACAAAGTTGTTGGTAACTGAAAATCCCATAAAATGATGTGCCTTTTGGCATATGTTGCTATTTAAAAATTTTGAACAATCGACATTTGCAAATTTCCAAAAGTTTTTTTTATGGGAATTTGTATTACAAAAAAAATCTGTTACTTGCAGCATATCACAGTAAAGCTAATTTCATAACGAGTAAGAAAATTCAACCTTAAAAGGGCTAAGTACATCGGTTTAGAAAACACAGAGTATTAAAAACGTATTGAATTTTCCCAAAAAAACTGCTACCAATTCGAAACGGAAAATATAATTGATTTCTGTTTTCGCTTAAATATTCGTCTATTAAATACATTTATAATGATGTATAACATGACATGTTTACATTTGAAAATTCCAAGATTCGTACTAGTGACCCTCAGTTTTTGGCACACCCTGTATCGGAAAATATTTTTACGTTAATCCTTGGGGATGATTTAGTGGGAAATGATTTTATTTCATCCTTGTATGTTAAGCCGTTTTCCATTAATCAATTTGAGACACCTCACGTTGGTCACTCTGTATACAGGGAATTAACAGCGATGTCGATTACTACATCTACAAGTTGTTCGTTAAAAATGCTGAGTTCTTTCTTTGCTTCAAGCATTAAATTTCCACGTCCTTGGCGAGTCAAAGATCAATTCACTTTCATTGCTCCTTCGAACCTATGTCTGGCTGTATGCAGTACAGTTGGGTGCTGCAGGACTAGCCTATCTGCACTTGCAGGTGCTGCAGGACTAGCCTATCTGCACTGTCAGGCGCTGCAGGACTAGCCTATCTGCACTGTCAGGCGCTGCAGGACTAGCCTATCTGCACTTGCAGGTGCTGCATGACTAGCCTATCTGCACTTGCAGGTGCTGCATGACTAGCCTATCTGCACTGTCAGGTGCTCCAGCGATTGCTGAGAGATGTCGTGGGCGTGTACTTTTGGTTAAAAGGTCCCACTCATTTTTGAGAATAAAAGAAAGCTAAAAAATTAAAATTCTTAAATAGCAAGGTATAAGAAATTTCATACCACGTGAAAGGTCCTTTTTTAACAAACATTTTACGTATTTAAGTTTTCTTTCTATCTCTTACCGTTTAAAAATTGCAGTAGAAAAACATAATTTTCTATTGTAAAATTGAAACTAGTTTTCTAATAAAACAGCCAAAATTCGTCTCTAGTCACATTAAATAGTGCAATAACTGAAGGAAACAATTCATAAATATTTTTAGGCAGATAGGCAAACAAGTCATTACGTTTTACTTTGTGAAAAACAAGTTTTATAGGTGATGAGAAAAACCCAAGCGTGGGCCGCTTTCTGTAGTACCATTGACTAGTCAATGGTAGTACTAATTTCAAAAGTACCATTTCCTGTAGTACCTAATCAAATATGGTGTAAACTTAAAAAATAGACTTTATTTTTACTTATTGGTCATAACAAAAGTGTTCCAGGAAAACTGCAAAGTGTTTAACAATAGATATCCAGGACTTTAAGCAAGTAGGACCTTAAGTAGACCTTGAGTCATATGGCTGTAAATGATTTAGTTAGGAAGTTTTCTGAAACTGGCTAAGTTACCAATGAGAAAAGAACAGGATGAAGGATCCAAGATGAATTCTGACACACGTAAAAGTCGTCGATCAATTTGTTATGAATCCTACTACATCGTTGAACAAAGTGCAATGTGTTTTATTAGAAAACTAGTTATAATTTTACCATAGAAAATTATGTTTTTCCACTGCAATTTTTAAACGGTAAGAGGTAGAAAGAAAACTTAAATACGTAAAATGTTTGTTAAAAAATTACCTTTCTTGTGGTATGGAATTTGTTATACATTGCTATTTAATAATTTTGAGTTTTCAGCTTTCTTTTATTCTTAAAATTTGAGATTTTTTTAAAATTAGAAAATAACTTGGAAAATGCCCTTACTACAAGTTATCTTAAAGAGTAGCTCAAGAATAAGCTTGGAAAGAAATTTGGCGCTGTTCCGTTCAGTAGTTAGGGTAATACGGTACTTAACTTCAAAGTCCTTTTTTAAAACGTTTTGACCCACCCTGTAAATACGGTTAAAGATAATTAAACTTTTTTTGCACCAAAATGATCGGGGTGATTAGACCTTTAAATTGATGTATCACACAACCCATGTTTACATTTGAAAATCTTTCAAAAAGCACCCCTGCCCCCCAAATTGGGCCCTTTTGGGGCATTTTTCAAAATTGAAAATAATTTTATTGGATTTGGCATGTCCAAATTAGGGGGAAATGAGAACAAACAAGTGTTAAAAGCCTTACCTTTGCACACAACAGATATGGAAAGTTTTCAAATGAACACCCTGTATATATGGCTGAGAATATAATGACCCACATACACTCATGTTTTGAACGTATATTTTCGCTACATTACAAAGAATAATATGTTATAAAATAAAACTAGCATTGGTAAATTTTTGTTCTTTGATTAGAAATATTTCAAAACTGATAGTATTTTTATGTTATTATATTAAAGCTTCGATATTCGTGTCATTTACATTTTAGATGTATTGAATATTGCTAAAGTTACGACACACGATGATCTTCATATAATAAACGAACCCTAAAATGTAATAATTTATTAATGAATGTTTTTCTACAAATCTAAATAAATAAATATAAAAAGGCCTTTATATGTACGGCAATTAAGTCTTGTTGATTTTAAATGACCAAATATGCCACTAAATAATTTAAAAAAATCGTAGACAAAATATTTCCCCCTGAAAATTTATTTCATGTTTAGTTAATGTCTTCTATGACATGTATGTTGTATGTTGTATGTTATGTTGGCTGTTGGTAGTGACTATGTATGTCATTACTGGTATAGAACTTTTAAGCATACTCAGGATAAATATAATAAAGCTTAAATATAATACTATGTCAGATTGACGATTTGCTAAGTAGTGTCAATATCGATAACAGTTAACAAGCGTCAGCAACTTATTGAATCATGAAGGATTTTTTCCTTTAATAAAATATATTAAAGTATTACGTGTTAATAATTTTAAGTGTATTTATTTCGAAATGAGTACATTATGCATTATGCAAGTATAAAACTTGTATATAATTATGGTTTGCAGAGAAGGCTTATGTTGATTACAAAAATAAACTAAAATGCCTCTCACCTATTCATTTTTTAAACCAATCCTCAAGATGAAAATTAATTAGTTTGAATATTAGCTTTATAAAATTGAGCTCTAAAAAAGCAAAAGTGGCTGGAAAGGGTTATTGTGCACATGAGTATTCTACATGCTACTCGAAATGATTCGATCCAGACATTTGATTATTCAATTCTTTTTTGATATTATTAGCAAGAATTTATAACTCAATGTAAGATTAGAAATCTACATCCAATTTAGGATTTGTTGTTATTCTTGAGGCTGTCGGAGGATCTTGAATTGGAAACAATAACTTCCACAAACAAACTAGTCACCCACCAAAGCAGTTAAGGACTTCCCAGCTGCATTTTTCTTAAACTATCATTTACTTAAAAGAAAAACATCAAAATGGCAATTTCACAAACTAATAACGGACAAAACCAATAGCAGACTACAAGTTTCATGCATTACAATTAAGATATCCAATACATTGTATGGGCAGCCAAGTGTTCTAGAAATGGAGGTCACGGATAATGCCAACCAAGATTGTTACAGACCCGTATACCATTTCGTTATTGGGAAATTTAACTAATTATACTATAAAAATGTGTACAATAGATACAGTAGCACCACAACCATGGTTTATACAGTTTTTATTAAAAAACTTAAAATTTCCAAAGGCGTTGACATATATAAAATATTATATAAAACCGGCTATTATTGGAAATGATTATATTCTAAGTAAGTTAATGATACTAATACCAGTATTCACTAACCAGTATTCATAAATACTCTTAAGAGTCTACTTTCAGATCTCATTTAACGTATGTAATTTTTAACGAACTACAATGAGATGGGATACAATAAATATATAGAAACATATGCAATGAGAGTCTAAAATAGACAATAAGAAATATTTCACAGCTGTAAGTCAATCTGTGTGTATAGTGGATTTCACAAGCCATTCCATAGTACGAAGCCTATATTATATTCCTCAAACAGAACTGAGCGTCACATTTTATTTGGCTTAGAATATATTTGTCAATATATTGTCAATAGGCTCTGTTATCCTCAATGTATTCAGTGAATTTTTGAGTTTAAATGACTATTGTTCTTGAATTAATAATTTAGTGTATACCATTATTTCCTGTTATTTATTATTATTATTATTTATTATTATTACTGTTTATTAATCCATTATTTATTTCTGTTTCTGTAGACAGTTAAATATTTATTATTGAAATAATTCGTTGTATTAATTTTTTGCAGGATTTATAATATTAATGTTCACAAAGAAAACAATAATAATTTAAAAATCATGATTACGACATTTACATTTCTATAAATAACTGTTAACATTGGTTTCAATCAAATAAAAAAAAACTTCACCAATATTTTCTTAATTTTAGCGAATTTCCCATTTAGGGAATAAGCTATTACCGTAGGTCTCATGGTAAGAACTGGACCCGGTACCGATTTACTTTTTCCTTTTGTGGTCCCTAGAGGCCAAAAACACCATCCGTTTAAATTCATATAAGCACTCATTACATCTCATTGTATTTAAATTGGGAATAAACATGTCTTATTTATGGAAATATTTTAGTAAAAATGTAATCAGACAAGTGGCAATTCGCTTATTCTGCAGGTTTGCTGCGGCGGGGGTATTATTTTTATGAGGCCTTTCGCCAGCCTATAGTCAGACATCACAAAACAGAAAACGCAAAAAGTTGACTTTCAACTCTATGATTTATTGCCAAGGGGCACTCTTGGCACTTTTTTGTTGCGCAATGTCTCAAGAAAATTATTTCAAAGAACTAAAATCACAAACTACGTAGCTAAGTATAATGAGTGCGAGACCAAAACCATAGACAATGTGTTGATTACAACTTTAAAAAAAGAAAATAACTTAATTAGAACCGATAAGGGGAAATAACAAATGGATAAGAACATCTACAAGCTAGAGATTATATCTATGCCTCACAATATAGAGACATCAAGAAAATGCGAAAATCGCTTGGTTAATGGTTTAATTTAAAGCAAGAAATACAATTAAAGATATTCTTGGTAATCCTAAAATTAGAAAATACGACAAAACTTGGCATTTTTTTTTAAATTCAGTGGAACAGTTGCGAGATGAAGTATGTAGGACAAACCAAAAGAAATATATAAACTAAATTCAAAGAACACACTTCTCACATAACGCACAAAAGACCAGAAAAATCAGCAATACCGAAGTTAAGGATCGGACAACACAACTTCTTTTCAAATTATAAATTACTGAAAAATGAAACCAAACTAACGAACTCAACACATTGGAATCATTATTAACAAATTAAATGGGCAATCTAGCCTAATGAATAATGATAATGGTCCCATTCCAAATGTCGCATTACTTACTTGATTACAAATTTTAAAAGTTACAAGTTAAACCTACTTCAGATTTATTTTAGAAATGTTGATAAAATTATTACTTTCATTTTTATACATATAATTATGCAGTCTTTATATTTGTTTACTATAACAAAAAATTGATCACCAATGAGAAACGCTCGGTCCCCTGGTACTAATAAATACTAAACAAAACATTTTCAGGTAAAACCTTTCTGTAATTCTTAAAAGACGTTGCACTTTCCTGATTGCTGGTAAATATTTAAACATTACTACTGGAACTTACTTGAAAGAGACTATTTGACTTTCAATCTTTCTGAGGAAAATACCTGCGTGTTTAAAACGGGTTCAGTTTACTTAGAACGATATGATTTTGAGTCCGATTCTCCTGTCCTATATGTTTTATTTTCGATCGTCTTATTACAAATTGTATGCACCTTTTTATTTGTAAGACTGTCAGAAACAATGTTGTAGTAGGGCCTACTTATGTATTATGCACAAATAAATATTTGTCTCGTATAGTTACAGTTTGAATTCTAAATTATCATTACATTTTTATAAATGTGTGCATTAATCATAGTAATAATTTTAGCTCCCTTAACTCATGTTTCAGAATGGGCACAGGTCACTAATTCAAAATACATCTTTACCTACAAAATTATTATTGTCATTATCTTTTTCATACAAAAAGCCAATTTGTTCATGAGTTTTTAATGCGTTTTTTACCTAAAGTGTATTGTATTGCTAGCTGCAATACAATAATTTCCATCGAGGAGGCTTCGTGAAAGATTTAATTGCTTATTTAAATCTACCGTTTGAAAAGGTGATAAATACGTCCTAGATATTGAAAAGAAATTCGTATGAACCGACTTTTTTAAAGTAGGTTTAGTCAACTCACGCGAGTGGAGAAAACGTATTAAGCCACCTACAACGGTTTGTAGGAAGATATATATATGGCACTGAGGCACGTATAAAATAACTTATAATCATTTACAAACGAGTAGTATTTATATGGAGTTTATGCAGTGAGAATTTATTAGTAGCACAAATGTATTGTGTGTAGCGCCCTGCCTAATTGTATTGGCCTAGCTCAGGGTGGAAGAGGTTCGCTTGCACGTATTGCCACCCCTGCCTAATTGTATTTGCCTAACTCAGGGTGGAAGGGGTTCGCTTGCACGTATTGCCACCCCTGCCTAATTGTATTGGCCTAGCTCAGGGTGGAAGGGGTTTGCTTGCACGTATTGCCACCCCTGCCTAATTGTATTGGTCTAACTCAGGGTGGAGAGGGTTTGCTTGCACATATTGCAGCCCCTGCCTAATTGTATTGGCCTAACTCAGGGTGGAAGGGGTTTGCTTGCACGTATTGCCACCCCTGCCTAATTGTATTGGCCTAACTCAGGGTGGAAGGGGTTCGCTTGCACGTATTGCCACCCCTGCCTAATTGTATTGGCCTAGCTCAGGGTGGAAGGGGTTTGCTTGCACGTATTGCCACCCCTGCCTAAATTGTATTGGCCTAGCTCAGGGTGGAGAGGGTTTGCTTGCACGTATTGCCACCCCTGCCTAATTGTATTGGCCTAGCTCAGGGTGGAAGGGGTTTGCTTGCACGTATTGCCACCCCTGCCTAATTGTATTGGCCTAGCTCAGGGTGGAGAGGGTTTGCTTGCACGTATTGCCACCCCTGCCTAATTGTATTGGCCTAACTCAGGGTGGAGAGGGTTTGCTTGCACGTATTGCCACCCCTGCCTAATTGTATTGGCCTAACTCAGGGTGGAAGGGGTTTGCTTGCACGTATTGCCACCCCTGCCTAATTGTATTGGCCTAGCTCAGGGTGGAAGGGGTTTGCTTGCACGTATTGCCACCCCTGCCTAATTGTATTGGCCTAACTCAGGGTGGAGAGGGTTTGCTTGCACGTATTGCAGCCCCTGACAAATTGTATTGGCCTAACTCAGGGTGGAAGGGGTTTGCTTGCACGTATTGCCACCCCTGCCTAATTGTATTGGCCTAACTCAGGGTGGAAGGGGTTCGCTTGCACGTATTGCCACCCCTGCCTAATTGTATTGGCCTAGCTCAGGGTGGAAGGGGTTTGCTTGCACGTATTGCCACCCCTGCCTAATTGTATTGGCCTAGCTCAGGGTGGAGAGGGTTTGCTTGCACGTATTGCCACCCCTGCCTAATTGTATTGGCCTAACTCAGGGTGGAGAGGGTTTGCTTGCACGTATTGCCACCCCTGCCTAATTGTATTGGCCTAGCTCAGGGTGGAAGGGGTTTGCTTGCACGTATTGCCACCCCTGCCTAATTGTATTGGCCTAACTCAGGGTGGAAGGGGTTTGTTTGCACGTATTGCCACCCCTGCCTAATTGTATTGGCCTAACTCAGGGTGGAAGGGATTCGGTTGCACGTATTGCCACCCCTGCCTAATTGTATTGGCCTAACTCAGGGTGGAAGGGATTCGCTTGCACGTATTGCCACCCCTGCCTAATTGTATCGGCCTAACTCAGGGTGGAAGGGATTCGCTTGCACGTATTGCCACCCCTGCCTAATTGTATTGGCCTAACTCAGGGTGGAAGGGGTTCGCTTGCACGTATTGCCACCCCTGCCTAATTGTATTGGCCTAACTCAGGGTGGAAGGGATTCGCCTGCACGTATTGCCACCCCTGCCTAATTGTATTGGCCTAACTCAGGGTTGAAGGGATTCGCTTGCACGTATTGCCACCCCTGCCTAATTGTATCGGCCTAGCTCAGGGTGGAGGGGGTTTGCTTGTTTTCAGGAGCATCTTGATATTGTAGCTCGGGGATAGTATTTACAGGTCCACTACTTCAATTGGTAATTCAGAATTAAATCCAAAGATGTAGGAGGCACAGCAAACATTAACAAAATTCATCAATCGGAATGCAATAGTTAATCGTCACCACTGCATGTGCACACATTAGCAAGTTAACATCTGTCTTTCACGTGATCCGCCCAACAAAATTTCAAATAGTAGAAAACTTGAGAATTAAATGTCAAAAACACTCCCCTTTTTCAAGAAAATTTCTCAAACTGTCTTCTATTGATAGTATTACTTTATGTGAGCACTAAAACATTTACTAATGCATAAACATTGAAGGTCAGCTAGAGCGTACACAATAGGTGTGATTTTTTAGGTTACTCTATACAGTCCTAGGTATCTGGGGATTGGTTCGCAAACTTAAATGAATTAGATTGTGGGCGATTCTTCTTTATCACTTAGCACTACACGATGGAAATGGCTTAACACTATACTGCATCTTAAAAACTTCTTGTATGGTTGTGATTTCAGAGGAGAATGACAGAACGCCTTCCGATACCAGAGTTAAAAAAGATGTCTAGTTTCACTTGAAACCTATTGGAGACTAATAACAGTAATCAAAACCCATTTCACATTTTTCATTACAATAATAATACCTGAATAATGTTTGACCACAATATTTGGCTGTAATAGCATAAGTGTTTTTGTCTGAGATCCAGGTAACTGTAATACACAAAATGATCTATTTTAGATCATCAAAGGTTATTATGACTAAGCATAAAAGAAAAAAAAAAAAAGAAAAATATGCAATACATTTGGACTCGTAAATTAGCAACACATTCCGAAATGGCACTGTTGCTTGTAAATATTTTTACTTAAAAGCTGTGTTGTCGAAAATTATGATTGTAAATTTAAAAGGCGAACCAATGATATAGAAGTGTTCAAGGAGCAGTATTAGCTGTTTTTTACTTGCTGCGTATATTGATAGATACCACTTGTCGTGCGTCATAGACTTAATTTATCTGTCACTTTGACAAATTCAAACATCAGGTAACATGAAATGAAGCAAGTTGGTGAGCTAGTCAGCCATAGGTAAATTTATCTAAACTTGTTTCAAAAAAAGTTTCCCAGCAAACTTTTAACAATGTTACAACAATGCTTTTTGTTTATTAAATGATACTAGGGCAACTAGGGGAACAAAAGTCCCTAAAAATCTCAAATGCAAAACAAATAATTGTAATATTAAAACAAACTAAGAATTTATTAATCAATGTGGCAAGATAGATATATTTGTACACCATATCCTTTGAGTGAAACCTTCTCTTTGTTTGCCTGGGTTTTGTTATTAATTTTCAATAAATAATTGCATTCCTTCCATAATTTTAAATTTGCTAAAACAACAAATGAAATTGTTTGTGTTTAGATACTGTTTACTGTAAAAATATTGTTACATACTGTTAAAAGAATAATCATCAACTGATTTTTAAATACTTTGACACTGGTAAGGGTTCCGTTTTCCAGTTGAAGCAAAATACCATATTCCTTTTCATCGGCATCGACACCTTTATTTTGGTTAGTTTAGGAAATTAAGGACACGGAAACCATCTTCTGATGTTACTGTTATGTATGTATGCTCCCTTTACTATATACTATGCATTCTATGATATATTATGTAAACCTCTTTTTACGCAGGAGCCGCAGGCGAGTGTGGATAGTTTCTCGAATGCAGCAAAGACAATTTGCGCTCATGTTACACGTTTTATGTTTTCTCACAGTTACTATAAAACCTAGAAATAATTAGTCTTTCAAACACTGTACAATACGTTTTTAGGTTAGGTTAATTCGAAGCGTTGAACGAAATGAGAAACACTGCACCAGCTGATGGTAGTCGTAGTATCTTTAAATGTTGACAACCTATTTTCAAGCGTGCACGTATGTCGTGCTTAATAAAAGCACATTGTTTTGTGTTGTTTGGTTGCAATACTGGAGTGCGCCAAAAACAAATTAGTGTGGCAAAAGTAAGTAAATGCAAAAATTAGCTACATGGAGTGCTATAATCAGTGCAAGAAAGCCCACATTGTCAGGTAACTGTAGGACAATGAAATTTACTCATAAATTAGTAAGTAATAAGATAAAAAATAATAAGATTGGTAGTACAATGTAAAAGGCAATCAACGTTTGTTCTGAAAGCTTTTAATAAATTTCAAGTTCTAGCCTATTCAGTGTCCTTGATATAAATGATGGTTGTCATGGCGTCAAGCGTATTTAATTGCATTCTCTCCTTAAAAACTGTCCGATTCTTTAGTGAATCTAAAGTATAAATGTTATCAATATCAAATACTCTCTAGAAAGAATGTTCGAACCAACAATTTTTTCACGTGTTTACCAATGCTCAACACATTTTTTGGCAACACATAAATTTGTCAAAGTGACATCGTAATTGAGTAAATTGCTCGGTAACAGCAAGTGTTAACCATCTTGTATCGTCAACTTGTTTTTGCCGAATACAACCGTTACTTCAGCGTTGAAACTTGGCTGAGCAACTTGCACAACAGGTTAGTTATTAAAAATAACAGTTTTAACGTAGAATTTGATTAGATATGTACTATGTCAATTACATACAGATTTTCAATTACAATTTATTTTATTTTATATAACTATAGGAATACATATTCTTTTGAGTTGTAACTATATTATTCTCGGGACTTCACTCTGGTTTTAAATAGGTGTTAAATATTATGGGACGGCAATTGAATTATCCAGTCTAACTAATTGTAGGCTGAACAAGTTCTATGACTATTTAAATTATATTTTTACGATTTAATCGGTCAGTTATTTTATTTGAATACACAGAAATGATCAGATGTAGGTGAACATGGAGTAAGATAACAGGCCGGACATATTTAAAAAATCGTAAATCATATGTTGTAAAAATTAATATCAACATATTATTATTCAAATCATTTGCTTTGATTGTAATATGTGTGACAGTGTATATTATATATTTTCTACAAAAAATTCGACCTATAATTCAAATCATTAGCTATGTATGATAGTGTCCAATCAATTTATTTTACATTTACAATGTATTATTTAAATAATTTGCATTGATTTTGTTATGTATGATAGTGCCCAGTAAATTGACTTTACATTAACAAAGCCGATCTACTGTTCAACTAATTTGCTTTGATTTTATTTAATGGTGTCCAGTAAATTGATTGTACATTAATATAAAAATATTGACCTAAAATTAATCAAATTATTAGTTTTGATTTTTAAGGTGTACATGTATTTGTTATTTAGGAAAACTAGTTGGCCGTATGGTTGTAAAAGAATTTGGTTTATCTCATTTCATTGATTCCATGGATTCTTATAAGTAAAATACATAAGAATAATGTGAACCAATTTTAAAGCCTAAAAGAACCCCTAAACCAATGTGGAACTTATTGATAGTGTGATAAACGGTAAATAGGCTACCGTTTTGTATAGTTTAGCTGCTAACAAATAACTACGTAAATGTAAAAAGATTATTATAGTTATCTTAATCAACAAGCTAACCTACCATCTAATATAGTACAACAAGAAATAAAAAGGATCGGCAAACTGACACATACTTTCTCCCAATAGCTTGTCAAAAACAATAATGAGTAAGATATGGGAATAACCATCATATGTTATTGATAAAATCACAGAAATAGGTAATTTTTACGGCATGGGTGGACGAATGGCTAGACGAATTTTAACATTTAAAAGGACTACAACATTCTAATCAACATCGTTAGACTATATTTTATATCATATTAGGCCTACTCTTTGTTCAAGCTAAATAATTCACTAGACATAAATTTCTATATTGTTTAACTAACTGTAAAAATTTGCTTTATAAATGATTTCCTTCAGTTGGTGGAGTCCACTAGAATGTCATTACCTCCTTTGTGACGTAAAACTTTAAGGGGGGGGGGGGATAAAATTGTACTCACAAAGGCAGGATAGGCCTTCTTAGAATTGCCTCCACTCGAATATCTTCCCTGGAGTGTTCAAAAGGAGTAGAAAAATCCAGGGGACGAAGCTGCTCACGGTTTTGAGAGATTCATTATTTTAACTATCCGAAGGTTCAGAGATCTAGAAGTGTTCAGACGATCAGGTCATTCTTGTTTATCCTCTTCCTCTTCGTGTAAGTGTCTTCAAAATGTTGCCTAACTTTTAGAACGACTCTGTATGTCAGACGAATGTTTTTTTCTTGTAAATTCGATAAACAACTCGTGTTATACTTTAAATTATCTGACTAAAGGCTCTGGTTAAGTATTGTAAGGTGTATTACGTACGTCAATAGATCAAACTTTGTCGCCATTTCAGTTAAAAGTATAGGCTAAAGGTGAATTCGAATCGGGATGCTCCTAAGATCACCCGCAACGACGAAGTTTAGAGCTCAGGTGACAAGTCTCGGGGTATTTAAACGGCGAATAAACGAGAAATAATTTAGACGTAACTACAGGGAGCGGCAAAATGATCTGACGGTTTTCTTTGCCACCCTGTTAAGCGAATGAGTGGCGTAGGGTGGTGGGAATAGGGGCGTTACAAAGCCAACGTGTGGACATTTTTAATAGCCATGGAGCCGTGGGATAGCTGAGAAACATGTATTTGTAGTAGGAGTGTTTTTAAAAGTTGAAATTCCTGTGTAGCTGTTCAGTACAAGTTTCAATGTGGGCCAAAGAAGAAAAGTCCCAACTCGAAACACCATTTTGCTGTGGGTGGGTAACTTTAGAGCTACTAGTTCAGCATTGAAAATAAAATCTGACAACGTGGTGTGAAACTAAAGAGAGTGAGGAAGACTGTATGTTGTGGTTGAAACTGTGATTCGTCGCTCATAATGAAAATGTTGTTACATGTAAGAAAATCAATCACTACTTGTTCTGAAAAAGAGATGCGCTTTGCATAACCACTGGGTTTCAACTGTTGCACAATTGCCATTTTGTATGAATGGAAATGCAGGTCGTATTGTAATACTCTTCTACCGAGCGGCCAGACAAGTACAGAGCTGCAGCTTAACGTTTAGGCCACTGAGGACTAACTTCAACAGCATCTCTTACTCTCTCAGCGTTCTCTGGCGTCCGGACTGACCTTGGACTTGGACAGCCTGTTGGCTTTTTTTCAATGCTGAACTAGTAGCTCTGAAGTTACCTACTCACAGCAAAATGGTTTTTTGAGTTGGGACTTTTCCCCTTGGACCCACATTGAAACGTGTACTGAACAGCTACACAGGAATTTCCACTTTTAAAAACACTTCTACTACAAATACATGTTTCTCAGCTATCCCACGGCTCCATGGCTACTAAAAATGTTCACACGTTGGCTTTGTAACGCCCCTATTCCCACCACCCTCCGCCACTCATTCGCTCGACAGGGCGGCAAAGAAAACCGTTAGATCATTGGGCGCTCCCTGTATTTACTAGGTAAACGGGACGGTCGTAATTTCAAACTAAACTATAGCCACCGCTAGTCACTGGCAGGCAGGAACTGTCGGGAATACAATAAAGTTGCAAAAATTACCTTATAAAATTACGTCATATACCTTTACCAATAAATATTCGTATTTGAAATACTTTAAAATTCATAATTGGAAAATTATTGTTTTAGCGGGGTAATAACTTTTGCTTTATAGGTTGACGTAATTTGTTGTCTGTTTGGTCGTCCTTGCATAATATACAGAATCTATATAATATATATACAGAATCTATATAATATATACACAGAATTATATCTGATATAACCGTGGGTTCTAAGTTAGATAAAAAAGGAAATTTAATAAATTATATTTGTAATATGTTTATTTATGTGGAATTTGGCTTTCAGAATGATTCAGTTTCGCAAGTTATAGTAAAAATTATCCGTGGGATTAAATTGAGTATTAAAAAAACAACGCCTATCACTATAGTTTACACCTAAGAAATATTTGTTACAATTCCAATTAATTATTTTCAGACAAAACACTATGGAAGTCAGGCCTACTTTGGCACTCGCAACATTGATCTGCTGGATAGGTTTGGTCTCTGCACCTCTTGAAGATGGCACCCTTACCAGTGATGATCTACTCGGGATGCCAGGCGTGATAGTTTCGAATAGAAAGGGTCGACTTGAGGATATGGTACCCCCTTGTAGCGGTGGAAGGTGTTCTGTACAGGTATTTACCATACTTATTACGAATAAGTGAGAATAAACGGAACTTATTAATAAAACTAAGCTCAATTTTGTTATTTATTTAAGTATTTGCCTAAGAATAAGAAATTTAAAATGTTATAAGGGTGTTCTTTCAGTGCTTTATAGTGTCATCGGTATCTTGAAAATTGTTCCAGTGATTGGCGTGTGGATTAGGGATAGGTAATTACAGTTTTAGTTTACTGTAGAAAATTAATTTAAAAGACTTTTTAAACACGGTTTTATGGTTAGCTAAATGAGCCATAGTTAAACCTATACAGGGTGGAAAAAAATCCCGGAAACTGTCAAATATTTCAAAAAATAATAAAGATTAAAATACAATTCGTACACAGTTTCTGGGCACAAAAGTAATGTTCACATATTATTCAGTGATACGCTAATGTGTCGGGGGCTGGCCCTCTGGCAGTCAGAAGAAAATCTTAAATGTAAGCATAGGCTGATATGCACATCAAATTTAAGGTCTTTATAAGTAGAAACCAATGCCGCAAATTTTAGATGAACGAAAAAAGAACAACAGAGTAAAAATGGCAGCCGTTTAAAGATTAAAAATACAGACTTAAAAATTTTTTGAATTTCTGCCATTTTAGACTTGTTTGTTCGCTCGAGTTCGAATTTGCAGCATGTCATTCCACCAGTAATGACATTTAATTAAATCTATATAATTAATACGCTATATGTTAAGATTTCTCTCGAGTGAGTCAATTGCTCACTTTTCTCACTAGTTGCACAAATAACTATTGTCCGTGTAACTTCTCCGCCATTTCTTAACCGATTTTATCCATTGACGTCTCATTGGAAAGAGCGTGTCGGGTAGATTTGCAAACTGGCCTTACATTTTTGAAAAAGTCCCTTGGGCTCTGCCCCAGTGGCTTTGAAAGTGCTCATGTTATCCTTATGAAGAACATAATTGTTTACATTTTGATCAGCTGTATAATTTAATTGCTGTTATTTATTTTCCAATTCAATGAAACGCATTGAGTACATTTATTTACTGTTTGAGCTTGTGTAAACATAACCCCCCAGACGGATCGTGTTAGTATGGTTGTATTTTAAATTTGTGTATTTATCGTTGTTTTGTGTCGCTATGACGGATCTTGTAAGCATGATTGTAACTTAAATTTGTGCATTTATCGTTGTTTTGTGTAGCTATAATTTGTTTATTTGTTGTTTTATTCTTTTAAATGCCTCCGACGCGACGACAACGACACAGACAGGAGGTGGAATCGTGATAACGACCGCAGCTACACTCTACAGAACAGTGGCGCGTAATAGGCTTAACTCATCACAGTCAGCACCTGACCCTGGACAATCTCAACTATTAGGTTACAAATGTGCCCTAACACTACCCAAAAACGACTTTTCGTTCTCAATTGGCCCTCTATCAATGGCCTGTGTTGCCTGTACAGCGAGGCATTTTGAGAAGGAAAAACCGGATGGAATTCTTAGGTTTATCAAAAACGAAGATAAACATGGTCTGAGTTACACACCGGTAATCTTTGAATTGACTCTATTAAACTCATTGTAAATATGACTGTTATTCGTTTTGAAATAACTCCTGTAATGCATTGCAATTGCTCAAATTCGTACACTAAAAAAAAAAAAAAAAAACTTGCGTACATATAAACGGGGTTTGCATGCATTTAAGATGATTTTCTGACTCCTAGTAGACCGTCTCCCTTATGGGGTGGCGTATTATAGAATAATGTGTAAAAATGATTTTAACGACCAATTACTGTGTACCACGTTTTGTAGCTCCATCTTGAAAATTTTTTTTAAATTATATACTGTAACTCTCCCGGGACTTTTTTCCACCCTGGATGTAATGTATCATAAAACGATATCTGTATAGTTAAAATTAAAATTAAAATCCTTCTTTATTATGGTTAAATTAGCACATAATGGTCCTTTCATACAGTTAAAATCTAAATAAATAATAAACAAAACATTTAAATAAAACAACAACAAAACAGTACAGTACAGTCTGTAACATAAGAAAATAAAATTCTATACATTTCTTCATCTTCTCTAACATACAAAGAGACACAAATTATGTCTTATGTTAAGAAACTGTATCATCATGATCTCCTAAATATGGTGAACAAGAAAATTGTCTCTTCGTAATCATTAAAAGAAAAACACCCAAAACTTTAAAGATAACTTGAGACTACGGACTTTTAAATATATGATAAACCTAACAAATGACGTACTAAATTGATTATAAAGAAAAGCATTTATTACAATAAAACATATTTGAATTTGTGTTGTAATTAATGTATATAATTGAGAACAAAATTATGAATTTATTTTTGTACTCGGCCTCTAACGTACTTAGGCCTTTTAATTAAGCCTATTTAATTATAGGTAGGATAAATTCTGTGCAGCAAAAAAAAATTGCATTATTGTTATATAAAAAAAGAACTTTCAGTAGGCCTATAAGGCAAAATGGGTTTTGTAGTAGTTGTACACAGTCCTACTTAGTTTGATAGTCATTTTTGTGCAGAAAAGATATTGAATAGTAGATCAATATTTAGAAGAAAACGCTTGTGTGTGTGGATAGAAAAATAAACAGTAGAACTAAATTTAATTTCGACATTATTTTAGGTTGTACGAGCGCCCCAGAACCAGCAACAAGTAAGTTGACTTTATAAATTATTATTTAATTGGCCTTGTCTAGGCTCCCTATGTATTAAGGTCAGACTGTAACTTTAAAAACTCATAAAATACAATAAAAAAACCAGTTTTCGTTTATGGAAGGCACATCCCCGTAGAAAACCTGCAGACCAAGAGAATATCCACTTTCCTTATTGGATCTTGATTTATTCCCCAGTTTAATGGTAGGCCTATCAGGTAAAATGCACACTTCATCGAATACCAAAAATATTCCTGGCTTTCCTTCAAATGCCCAACTGATGAAAGCCAACCAGGGTCACCACCGAGTCGACCACTCTTATAGACCACGTCATCGTCAAACGTAAGACCCCTTAGGAGAGTTATAAATTACCACAAATTATTCATGTCTGCATTGACTTTGAACTGAAGGGAATTAAAACTAAAATGATACCAAACAGAGATAAAAAAAGTTGAAATTGCAAGGGCAGTGAAATGGAAATATGCTAGAAAATCTAAAATGTTAATAAAAAAACTATTTCTCAAAATACAATATGAGTAATCTATAATATTATAACTATAAGGCGGTGTTTGTCTGTTTGTCTCTCCGGTTGCCACTACTAAAATACTTTACCAATATAGTTGAAATTTAGCATAAATATTATGTATAAATATAATACCTAGGAATGTCACAGGCCTATTCTCTTCTCTAAATATCCCTAATGCTAAACGCTGAGGAGATACTAATAAATACAAGCACTTGTAACTTGCATAACTATTTATTCATAACTGAATAGAAAACAGTAGAACTAAATTTAATTTCGACATTATTTTAGGTTGTACGAGCGCCCCAGAACCAGCAACAAGTAAGTTGACTTTATAAATTATTATTTAATTGGCCTTGTCTAGGCTCCCTATGTATTAAGGTCAGACTGTAAATATTATGATATGAAAATTGTAAATAATTAACACATGGATTAATATAAAAAGTACAGAAGCAAAATAGCAAAATATGTAACAGTGGTCTCCCCTTAACAATGGTCTCCCCTCAAACTTTCGTACGCAACATTTGATCAATGTGGCGTCTCCAAATTTGTCCATCGTCCATCTTGATAAAATAGTGAATGTGACCGTCTCTACTTTGGACATTTCCTTAACCCCATTTACATTTCCCGGAATAGTTCCGTACTTGTACTCGTTCACCTGGTTTGAAGTATCTCACTATTCCTTTGGGTGGTTTTGTTTCTTTCTCTGTCTTAGGTAAGAGTAAACTTAAGTACGTGCGGATCCTTCTGTTGAACATCAAGAAGTATGAGCTGTTTCCAGTTGAATTCGGAGCTTGACGTAGTTTCATCAGCAGTTGGAGAAGCTTTTCTTCCAGTGTACCAGGCTCGTCTGACATGCAGTTGATAAGTTTCTTTATCGTTTGTACGAAGCCTTCGACTTGGCCGTTCGAAGAAGGATGGTAAGGAGCTGTCATTTTGTGCAAAGTTCCACATTTCTTAAAAAAGTTACTAAATTCAGAGAAGTTGAACTGACGACCATTATCAGAGACTATAACACTTGGTACTCCAAAGGTGGTGAATATTTTACGCAGCTCTCTGATTGTCCATGAAGATGTAATACTCTTCGTAGGTATGACTTCAACCCACTTGCTGAATGCGTCTACTACCAACAGAAAGTAATTTCCGTTGGTTGGCCCAGCGAAATCTATGTGGACCCGCTCCCATGGTTCACTTGCTGGCTCCCAGGGATGGTTAATTTCTTTCTTCGGTAAATTTTGTTTTTCCCTGCACTGTCTGCATTTTGAAATATTATCTTCTATATCTTTGTCCAAACCTTTCCAGTAGCAAAAGCTTCGTGCTATGTCTTTGGTTTTTACCTTTCCCAGATGACCAAAATGTAGTTCTTCGAGGACATGTTTTTGTAAAGATCTAGGAATCATCACTCTCCAACCTTTCATGATACAACCATCATGTAGACATAGCTCACCGTCATGATAACCATGGTGCTCCAGCGATTTTCCAGTTTCCAAAGCTAGTAGCAAGTGTTGCATGTTTTCATCCTTTTTCGTTTCTTGAGCAATTAGGTTATGGTTTAGGTTGATCGTTGCAATTTGGTACATATAGAAAACATCAGTCTGGTCCATGCTGGTATTTGAATGTTTTTCAATAGGGAATCTTGAAAGGAAGTCCGCATTTCCATGATCATTTGTTCGTCTAAACTCTATTTTGTAGTCAAAACCTGATAAGAAGTGTGAATAGTTAAAAAGTCGTGTAGCTGACATAGAAGGTAGGTTTTTATCAGGATTGAATATTGTAACTAATGGCTTGTGATCCGTTACTAGGACGAATTTACGTCCATAGCAATATTGGAAGAACTTTTTTAGTCCCCAATAAATTCCAGTGGCCTCTTTGTCAATTTGGCTATATTTCTCTTCCGGTTTTGTCAGTGTTCTTGAAGCGAAGGCTATGGGTCTTTCACTTCCATCTGGAAATCTATGTGACAGTACTACACCAAGTCCCACCGGAGATGCGTCTGTTGCCAATACCAAAGGTAAGACTGGATCAAAATGAGTAAGGACAATTTCATTTGTAATGATCTCCTTGACTTTCTGAAATCTTTGTTCACATTGATCTGTCCACTTGTATTTCTTCTCCTTTTTCAGTAGTCCATGTAACGGATTGAGAATCGTTGCCAGGTCCTCGATAACTCTGTTATAATAGTTGACAAGACCTAAGAAGGTTCGCAGTTCACTAACATTCTGGGGTCTTCTTGCTTGTCTGATAGCCTTAACTTTATCTTCTGATTTGTGGATTCCATGGGCATCTATAGTGTGACCTAAGTACTCAATTTGTTTGTGTAGAAACTTGCATTTATCTCTGTTCAACCTTAGTTCATTTTTATTCTTTGAAGTACCATTTCCAACCGAGTGAGCAACTCTTCTTCTGATTTTCCTTAGATGATTATGTCATCGAAGAAGCATTGAGTGCCTTCTATACCTGATAAGACCTTGTCCATGATTCTTTGCCAAATTCCAGGAGCTACTTCAACGCCAAACATGAGTCGATTAACTCTGAATTGTCCCTTATGTGTACTTAAGGTTTGGATGTCAGCACTTGCTTCATCCATTTGTAGGTGTAAGTAAGCCCTCTTTAAGTCCAGAGTACAGAAAGTTTTGCCACCGCTCATATTTGCGAAGATATCTTCAATTCTTGGTATCGGATAGTGTTCGTCTTGAATTTGTCTGTTCACCGTAACCTTATAATCGGCACATATTCTAATTTCACCATAGGGTTTCATTACTGGTACTATGGGTGTTCCCCATTCGAAATTGTCCGTCTGTGTTAATATTCCTGCAGTTTCTAAGCGCTCTAGTTCAGTTTCTACCTTTTGTTTCAAGGAATAAGGTATTGGCCTTGCTTTCATAAATATTGGTCGAGCTTCAGGTACCAGTTGTAAGTGGCCAAGTTGATCAGGTATTTGGCCTATATCTGGCTCGAAAACATCCATGTATTTGTTTAGAAGTTCATCTAAACGTCCTCCTGTTTCTTGTTTGATTGCTTTTATTTCTTTCCAGTCCAACTCTACTTCCCGTAGCCAGTCTCGACCGAAAATAGGATCCAAGTGACCGTCTACAATATAGAGTTTACCCATAAAACTCTGGTTTTTGTATGAACATTGAACAAACACTACGCCTTTGGGCTTGAATAATTCGCCTGTACAGGTTTTAAGTCGTAGCTGTGTATTAAAAAGTCTTTTGTTCGTATTAAGTTTCTTGAACATATTATACGGTAAGGTGCTAATAGCTGAACCTGTATCCAGCTCCATCTGAACTGGATTTCCCTCTAGCAAAACATCAATAAGTATTTTATCACTACTGCTATTGTTCAATTTGTAAATTTCATGAGTTTCTTCTTGAAAATTATCGTTTCCATCTTTTTCAGTCTGATGAACTTTGGTTTCCTTTGCTTGCATACAGACATTGGCAATGTGACCCTGTTTTTTGCATTTGTGACACGTTTCAGAAGCAAACTTGCAGTTGTTGGCTCTATGTTCCCTTGAACCGCAACGGTAGCATCTTCCTCTCAGTTTGTCAAAGGATGAAGGCTGAGATTTCGTGGATACATAGTTCAGTTTTTTGTTTCCAATCTTGTGAACAGTATTTTTTGTAAAATCTGTTGAAGTTTTGACCAGGGAGCTTTCATCTTTGGCTAGTTCCATTGCTGTTGCCAATTTAACAACATCATGAAATCATTTAGTGGTTTTTTCCTGTAGTATCCTCGCTCTTACATCAGCATCTTTAATTCCTCTGATGAACCGCATGCGTAAAAGTGTTGGCGATGGTTTTCCCACAACTCTCACATGAAAAATCACAATCTGTTGTTAATTTTTGGAGTTCAGAGGAATATATTTTCACTGATTCTGATAGGTCCTGTACTCTTGATAAAAATCTATGCTGCAGTGCCCATGTACTCGGCTGAGGATCAACATAATCTGATAGTAACTTTACCAGATCTGAGTAGGTCTTATCAAGTGGGTCCTCAGGCGCACACAAATCATACAATTTCTGATGTAGGGTAGGAGACAAGGCGTGAAGAAGAGTGTAAACCTTGTCCTTGGGTTGCAGTCCATGTCCATGTAAATGCATAAACATCTCTAAGCGCCTGATAAAGTTCTTGAACGTTTCATCATCTTGAAAGGGTGTGAATGATATAGCTGAAGTAAGTGAACGGTACATATGATTACTTCTGTTGGTCATACTACCTTGTTGTAGATCTTTCTCTAGTTCTAATTGTGTTTTTCTGATTTGTAACTGATCTTTTACTTTGTAATATCGGTCTTCCATGTCAACTCTGTATCTAACTTCCTCATCAAACATCTTCTTCTTTTGAATTCAATTCTATTTTCAGTTGAACAGCTTCAAACCTTTTCCAGTTTTTTTTCTAATAAATCCATTCTGTTTTGTAAGACTTCTGTTGGTATGGTGGATACATCATCTAACAGTCTGTCTGCCCTTGTAATATGGCCTTTAACAATAGCCCGTACTTTCCTCAAATCTACTAGTAAATCAATGTTCTGTAAAATTTCCATTCTGTAGTTGACTAGTGAAGATATGAACAATTTAGATTGGTGATTAGATAATAAAAGGTAAAAAATTGAAGGTAATAAAGTGTAGTTTCTTTTTTTTATCCTCGTCGCCAATTAATAAATACAAGCACTTGTAACTTGCATAACTATTTGTTCATAACTGAATAGTAAATATTATGATATGAAAATTGTAAATAATTAACACATGGATTAATATAAAAAGTACAGAAGCAAAATAGCAAAATATGTAACAGATACAAAGTTCTGAGATGAGGCTTTTAAATGTAAATAACCAGTAAATAATTTTTATTTATTTTTTTCAATAATTGTTGTTATTGGTTTCCATAAGAAAATCAGAAAACTCACTTTGTTTACCTAGTTTCTCTATTCACTTATTTCAATCATAATAGTAACACCATTTTACAAAAAAGCGTTGATATATATAAGATATGGGTAAATATGTAATACATAACAAAATAAACGACAAGAGTTAGTTATTCCCTATTCCAGACTACTGGCTTAAGCCAATTAAATTAAATATTTTTTAATAATTGTTTAACTGTTTGGAAAATCTATTTATTATATAAATTTCATGTAATTGATTGCATAATTAAGGCTCTATATCCGTTGCTTTTTCAAGTTTTTTATTCTACAAGCTGATAGTTGTTTTATTGACAGAATTCCATAGAAACAGCACTTAAAGTAATTTTTACAGATTCTTTGGTAAATTTAAGCTGCTTAACGTTGTTTTGATTAGTTCTTAAAATAGAGACGTTTAAAAAATACTAGGCTTTAGTTAAATGTTTATTCACATAAGAGAACTCATGTTTCCGACATTAGACTTGTTACACAATTTAGTAAATATAAATCTTTAGTAATTATTTCCACGAATTCTGAGGGATTTTACAAGAGGTGGCTTGTAATTTTTTCTTCATTTATTGACTTTGGCAAATGAAACTACTATCAGGCTAAAATATTGAACTTAGCATTCTATTGTAAAATCTGAAACATTTCTTGGCCTGTGATTCATGCGTGGTCACGTTTAAGTGCCCTGATGATTGTAAAAGGTTTACTGTTTCACTTGACGTTACATTTTCTGCTATTCGATCAATGAAGTGGTCGTGTTTACCTAGACAGCTGCATGATTAAAACTTAGAGAATAGTATAAAGCTTATTTCAATGATCAATGCACTTTGTTAACTTTTGATTATAAAATAATATAAGTCGTGTAACTGTTTTTGATTCTCTAGATCAACAGTAAGTGTGATCAACAGTAAGTAAATTCCATGAACTATGGAACGGTTAAGTTTCATGTTAGAGATAAAATATTGGGTTTAACCAGTTGTTTGTATATGTTTTTTGTTGACATTTCCTATCATATTTAATATTTATGTATGTGTTTATGTTAAATATTTATAGCTGTATATAAAAAGAATTGATTAAAAGCAAAGAAGTTAATTACGATATGTAGTGTATGTGTAAATGTATGTTGCTCTTGGAAAGGAGACTGTTGTCGAGGCTGATGGTGGTCATCATGGTGGCTCCAGACAACATGGGGACCCGCCCAGGTCGAGGCTTTTGGTATATTTGCTAGGAGGGGGAGGGACCAGTAATCCAGCTACTAGGAGGTCACGAATTGTGGATATTTGTAGGGATGCACTGTGGGTGCGATGCTCCCTGGTGTGGATTAATGTCCGCGCTAGTGAGTACTACGACTAACCGCAGTACTATCCTAATAATTAGACCAATTCGTTTATTACGAGGAAAAAATGTGGTTCGGATTCCACAATAAACTGTAGGTCCCTTAGTTGCCATTAGCTGTATGGGCTATTAATTAACAGCTGTGTCTAAGGAACATGTCGGCCTTAGTCACTAACAAGACTACAAGATCGCGCCACTCATCCTACACTCATCCTTTACTCCTATTTAGGTTAAAATACCCACATAGTGGCGTCCCCATCTTAAATAATTGATAATTGATAATTGACCTCAAATTCGCTCACCTAAACATGCGCTCTCTGAATACTCACTAGTGCATGACATGACTTCGATGTTTTTGGAGGGTCAGAGACGTAGCTCTGTCCTGGAATACCATGAAAAAACTTCTCTATGCCTGGGTGTCAGTTATTGCAAGCTGGTCGTAACACAAAATGTAGAATTTGAAGAAGAACAAGGAAGTAGTTGTGTTGCCATCGACATCAAAGATAGGATGCATATTTAAAACCACAGCTTTAAAGGTCGTTTTAACCCTGGCATAGAGGCACTTTATATCATTTTGAAATTGAGGGATGAGAGATTCGGTTTATGTGTGGCCTATCGAGCGTCCAATGTGAGGCAGTCTTGCCTTGCTTCCTTGTTTTTCTTATTGTTTGTAATATTAGCAGTTGAAGTGTGCAATGTCATTGCTCAGGGTACCTAAAGGTTGACCTCATGGCAAAATTAATTAACGAATGTCAATATTACAGCTGACTCAAAAAGCATTTGCTGTACTTATTTGTGAACCAAAACTCTAGTTAGGCTGAAACCCAGTTGTACTGGCATGATCAATAATAGTATATTTTGTACCTAGAGCCGAAAGTTCGAAACGAAGTCGAGATTTTAAAACGATCGAGAGCTGCAAAACCATTTCGGTCCGTGGTACGAACGCTATTTTTCACCACACTATACCCTATTAATTACCACTATTCACCACAATAATAATGTACTGTACACTAACAGTCAATACAACTACAACTTTAAGGTTATGTAAAGAAATAATTTGAAGAATCAGCAAAAATAATAATAAACAGTTGCTAGGCAGCGGTGACAAAAACAAGACTATTGCATTGCAATACATCTTGTGTATTTAATATACAGTACATTATTGTATTGAGTAAATAAGCGAACAGTAGATTTTGCGGCCCTTGGGATGTAAAAACCTGCTCGATTCTCAAATGACGATGACAGCTCGCACGGCCAGCAAAACGTAACTTTCATCCACCAATTAACGTATGTAAAACAGCTAAAAACATCATAGTGTGGTGAACAATCGTTTTTATTTATTTATGTTTTGACATAAATAAACCAATATCAACTTCTTGATTTGTAGCTTCTCTACAGTACACTTTGTTTTATGATTTTGTTTACCTATTCACTTTAATTAGGTTGTGATGTACCTTCACGTGAGTCGTCTCAAAAGGTGCTACGGATAAAAAGGTCGTCGCTAGGTTGAATATTCCAAGGATCTATGGAAAGTAAAAGGAATATACTCAGATACGTGGCTTTAAGTCCTGAGACTTCAAATATGCCAGTATCATTACAGACAGTGGGAGGTAGAGATCGCTCGGATTGCTCAAGTACTGCAGTAAAGAAACAAATTAATAGCTAAAACCATAGAAAAAACATACTCCCTTAGTAGATTTCTCATCCTAATGGAACAGCTGAAGACAATTTTATTGTTAGTTCATGTACGGTTTATGTAGAGGTCGTGTTTTGTTTACAATTTGTTTCCCGTTAATACAGTCATTTAAAACCTCGTTTAACCAAATAATACGATCTAATCATAAACAATAAATTGTCCCCTAATTATTTAACCAAACAGTAAAGCACAAATCAAGAAATTAACCCTAAAATAATAGAAACAAAATTTCGTTTGACACTAGCGCCCAGTGTGGCGTACATGAACTAGACATGAAAAACGAGCTTCAAAATTAACAATGGGATGAGAAGTCTACTTGTGTTGGTTAGTCTATGCTAAAACTAATCTAGCACTGGGAAAAGATGCGTAGATTGCTCTAGCAGTGGAGTCGGATGCAAAGGTTGCTCTAGCACTAGGGTCGGATGCTAAGATTGCTCTAGCACTGGGGATCGGATGGTTAGATATATTGTCTGTGGTTAGATTGCTCCAGCACTGGGGATCGGATGCGTAGATTGCTCTAGCACTGGGGATCAGATGGTTAGATTGCTCTAGCACTGGGGATCAGATGGTTAGATTGCTCTAGCACTGGGGATCAGATGGTTAGATTGCTCTAGCACTGGGGATCAGATGGTTAGATTGCTCTAGCACTGGGGATCAGATGGTTAGATTGCTCTAGCACTGGGGATCAGATGGTTAGATTGCTCTAGCACTGGGGATCGGATTCTTTGATTGCTCTAGCACTGGGGATCGGATGCTAAGATTGCTCAATCACTGGGATCGGATGCTAATATTTCTCTAGCATTGGAGTCGGATGCAAAGATTGCTCTAGCAGTGGAGTCGGATGCAAAGATTGCTCTAGCAGTGGAGTCGGATGCAAAGGTTGCTCTAGCACTAGGGTCGGATGCTAAGATTGCTCTAGCACTGGGGATCGGATGGTTAGATATATTGTCTGTGGTTAGATTGCTCTAGCACTGGGGATCGGATGCGTAGATTGCTCTAGCACTGGGGATCAGATGGTTAGATTGCTCTAGCACTGGGGATCAGATGGTTAGATTGCTCTAGCACTGGGGATCGGATGCGTAGATTGCTCTAGCACTGGGGATCAGATGGTTAGATTGCTCTAGCACTGGGGATCAGATGGTTAGATTGCTCTAGCACTGGGGATCGGATTCTTTGATTGCTCTAGCACTGGGGATCGGATGCTAAGATTGCTCAATCACTGGGATCGGATGCTAATATTTCTCTAGCATTGGAGTCGGATGCAAAGATTGCTCTAGCACTGGGGATCGGATGGTTAGATTGCTCTAGCACTGGGGATCGGATGCGTAGATTGCTCTAGCACTGGGGATCAGATGGTTAGATTGCTCTAGCACTGGGGATCAGATGGTTGGATTGCTCTAGCACTGGGGATTGGATTCTTTAATTGCTCTAGCACTAGGGATCGGATGCTAAGATTGCTCAATCACTGGGATCGGATGCTAATATTTCTCTAGCATTGGAGTCGGATGCAAAGATTGCTCTAGCACTGGGGATCGGATGGTTAGATTGCTCTAGCACTGGGGATCGGATGGTTAGATTGCTCTAGCACTGGGGATCGGATGCGTAGATTGCTCTAGCACTGGGGATCAGATGGTTAGATTGCTCTAGCTCTGGGGATCGGATTCTTTGATTGCTCTAGCACTGGGGATCGGATGGTTAGATTGCTCTAGCACTGGGGATCGGATTCTTTGATTGCTCTAGCACTGGGGATCGGATGCTAAGATTGCTCAATCACTGGGATCGGATGCTAATATTTCTCTAGCATTGGAGTCGGATGAAAAGATTGCTCTAGCATTGGAGTCGGAGGCTCAGATTGCTCTAGCACTGGGGATCGGATGGTAAGAATGCTCTAGCACTGGGGATCGGATTCTTTGATTGCTCTAGCACTGGGGATCGGATGCTAAGATTGCTCAATCACTGGGATCGGATGCTAATATTTCTCTAGCATTGGAGTCGGATGCAAAGATTGCTCTAGCATTGGAGTCGGAGGCTCAGATTGCTCTAGCACTGGGGATCGGATGGTTAGATTGCTCTAGCACTGGGGATCGGATGCTTTGATTGCTCTAGCACTGGGGATCGGATGCTTTGATTGCTCTAGCACTGGGGATCGGATGCGTAGATTGCTCTAGCACTGAAGTCGGATTATTAGATTGCTCTGGCACTTGAGTCGGAATGTGACGTGGGGTATTGGAAGGAGACGTGAGGTCAGGGGAAGGTCGGGAAATGTAGCGGAAGGAGACGCTTGGTCGGGGAAGGCGATGTGGAGCAGTGGAAGGTGACGTGGGGCAGCGGAAGCCGACGTGGGGTATTGGAAGGAGACAAGGGAGAGTTCAGGGTATGTAGAGGTGCGTCCACACTTGACGAACAATGTTCGCTGAACAACGTTCGCTAACATTTCCCTGATCGCCAGCGAAGGTTCGATGTCCGTTAAGTATAGACGGATCGACGTACGGTGTGTTTTTGTTCAGCCAACGTGTTCTTTATATGAGCGAACTTTTGTGCAGTTCGGAGAGAACAGCCCTTGTTGCGGTCCCTTGCAGCGTGTTTTTGCGTGAAAAGTATATCTAATATACGATAGTGACTGCAACAGTGTTTACCGTCAAGAGCACCTAGACAGTGGTCTAATTATTTTCCAAGGTTTTGAAGCGTATTGTTAAGGAACAGCTGGTGGAGTACCTTCAAAGTAACAAACAATATACTATCTAATTCACAATTTGGGTTCAGAAAAGATAAAAACAACTCTGATGCACTTTTTGAAGTTTGTAAATCTATAAATAACTCAATCATAAATAACAATCGATCTATGTTAATGTTTTTAGATAAAAAAAACCATTCGACTCAATTGACAGAAAGTTATTGCTAACAAAATTGGAACAGATCGGTGTCAGAGGCACTGCTCTCACATGGTTTAGAAACTATTTATCTCACAGACATCAAGTGGTTTCCATCTGTGGTGTGAATAGTGATGCAAATTCAATTGATTATGGGGTTATTCAGGGAAGTACTCTGGGGCCTATACTTTTTCTAATTTATATAAACAACATTTCTAAATTCAACCTAAATGATGAACTGTTTTTATTTGCCGACGACACATTAGTTTTGATAAAGAGTTGATCATGGGAGGATGTCAGGTCCAAAGCTCTTGGTGACCTCTTACTTCTAAAGAAATGGTTAGATCAAAATGTGCTCTCACTTAATGTAACCATGACTAAATTTCTTCCCATATCACTCAGTATCAGCACTGATTATAGTCTAGACAATTTGAAGATTCATTGCTGCGGCAACCATAACAGTTTATCTTGTGATTGTGAATACATTGAAAGGGTGGATTATTATAAATATTTGGGTGTTTATTTTGACTATCGAATGAAGTGGACAGAGCATGTAGATTTCTTGAAGAAAAAGATTCGTAAATATATCTATGCTTTTAACCAATTGAGTGAAATTTTAGACGAGGATGACGTAAAGCGAGCTTATTTCGCTTATGTGCAATCCTTGATTTAATTTGGTATTATCTGCTGGGGAGCATGCTATCACACCACCTTGGAACCCTTGAATGTAATCCAAAGATCAATTTTTAAAGTTGCTTTTAGAAAAAAATAAAAGGTACTCCACTGACGCTCTATTCCGTGAGACGGGAATACTACCGGTAAGACATATTTTAATCCAGTTTCTTCTTAATCACACATTCAAAAACTCAAACACGATTCTTACAGCAGTCACACATCAACACTTCACAAGATACTCCCACAATGTTAGAATATCTGTTCCTCAGCTACATAAATCAGTTCCAACTACCAACTGCTGTTTTTATGTTGCTCAGATCCTCTGTCGAAATTAAATTCAAAAATATGATATTCAACACGTTTTTAGTTTACCCTCATTACAGGAATTCAAGAGTCATATTCTTGTTTTACTGCACTCCATTACCATAGAAGAGGCCGAGACTTTGATAAGACCAAAAAAATCATCTGACTAAAAATCATTGACCCTTAGACCCCCTCACCCTCCAAATGTCTTCTTTTGATTGAACTGGTTTTGGTTGTCGTCACCGACATTACTTAACTTCGATATTCATAGGCAACCGAAAGCTGATTATGTAATATACAGCATAAACAACAGTACAAGCAAGTAAAAGCCGACGCCTACGCAGTGCTTACGCAAATCCATCTTCACTTGAAAACTCTAAAAAACTGAGTTTAGAGTAAACAGCATATTTTGTCCGTCGAACAGCTTAAATAATGTTCACCGAACGTTCAACGAAAGTTTTTTTCCTATTTTGGCGTACACACGTACATGTTTGTTGTGAAAGTTCACGCAGCTTAGCGGAAGGAGACGCTGGGTCGGGGAAGGTGACTTGGGACTGAGGTAGGAGACGTGAGGTAAGGGGAAGATCGGGAGATGTAGCAACTAACAGGAGACGCTGGGTCGGTGATGGCTTTAGCCAAGAGGTAAGGAGGCGTGAAAGTGATAGTGTCACAGCTTCAGAAATAGCCATTGACTAAAACTAAAACTTACAGTTTGGAAGATACTGGGTTTATTATTTATGTTGGTAGTTTTGTAAAAAAATACTTATTGCAGGGCTGGATTGGTTTTGGCACACTCCCGATTCGCAAAGTATTTTCATATGGCCAGGTAAACGTCAACTACTACTCTTCTTAAAATATGTATCCTGTATTTAGAGTCAATAGTTTATTTTATCAATAGTAAATTAAGATAGGTTACACGTATTATTAGATTAGCAACAAGTTCGTTTAAAAAATTGTGTATAACTTAGAATTACAGTCAGGTTGTCCCCAATTTAAAAACAAAAGTTGAAATATCTATGTTAATTCTATTGATAAAAAAATAACTTTTTTAGTTTACTTGTTTTTTTTTATACAATTGAATCAAATTTTGTCAATTAATTTATTCTATGCCATACTATTAACATTTTATTATAAAAACACTTGTTTCCTTTCTTGTTGCAGCAAACCTGAGTACTCGTTAAATCTAATTTTTGATAAAAAGGGTTTGATATGACAGAATTAAAAAAACTATTTGAGTCAAAATCCAATTACACCTTATGGTAGTTCGCTTACTCTGTAGGTTTGCAGTGAGGGAGATATTTTTCTAGGCATTATGAAAAATCTTCCATAATAATCTCTAGACACACTATAAGCCCACCATCGCCAAAAATGAACTTCAAACCAAGCATTTATCATTTAAGAAATGATTTATTACCGTAACTCTCTAAGCAACACCTAGACCCGGGATCAATTTCTTTTTGTTTTATTCCTTCAGTGGCTAAGAAACCTCATCCGTTCAAATTATCATCCTATCCGGTGCGGACCAATCCATACGAATACGTCCAAGTCACAAGTTAGTTAGGGATTGGGTCGAGGAGCCACTCCAGAGAGAAGTCGACATTCACCAGCCACGAAATTTTGGAGAACAAACTCTTACAATACTATTTTAGTCAAAAGCAGATTTAATTTGTATATAAATTTCTTAGTCATGAAGAATTCTAAGTATACAATAATAAATCATGAGTCGATACAAGAATACAGTATTATCATAATTCACATTAGTTACACATAAATTATCACTGCAAAATAAATTTTAAAGTTTAGAGAAATATTTTAAGCCTTTAACTTAATAAGAATTTAATTGAAAACAAGTTTGAGATTTATATAAAAAAGTAATACTACACGAATACTTGAACAACTCTTAATAGTCTACCATATCTAATTTTGCACAAATTGAAAACACTTTATTTAAATTACTTAATATAGTGTTTTAGTATTTGTGATTTTAGTTTATACTAAATCAGAGCAACTATTACATTTCTAGTTGAGAATAATCACAATGGAATTTGGTTAAAGTTTTCTACAATACTGAAATACTATCCAACCAGACTAATAGCTCACTCGACTGATAAGTAGAGAAAATCTACCTGATTCCTGGGAATTTATTCAATGCTCTCGCGGCCCATTATTATGTACTGCTGTACTGTTCTTAATATACTCTACTATGTCATATTTTCTACAAAAAAATATCAAAAACCAACTTGGAAGAACATTTGTTTGAAAAGGATTCTTTGGTTCTTCCTCAGAAATATATTTTCTCAGGAAACATACTTTTTAAATTAATTCCAAGTGACTAATATGTCAAAATCTAGCATTGTCTTGAATCATAGAAAACAGTTAAAATAAATTTGCAGAACTTTAGACAAGAGTATTTTTTCATGAACAAGGAAAAAGAGAATGAAACATGAAAGTTAATTTATAACAAAGACTTTTTCCTACAATCACCTGACAACGTGGGCTTCCTTGCACTGATCATAGTACAGAAAGTTTGCTAATTGCTGCATTTCCTTACTTTTACCGCACTCTTTTTACTTTTGCCACACTCGTTTTTTGCCACACTCCAGTATTCCAACTAAACAACACAAAACAGCATGTTTTCATTAGGCACGTAATCAGTGTACGCATGAAAATAATTTGGCAACTCTTAAAGACACTACAACTACGATCAGCTGGTGCAACATTTCCAATTTAGTTCAATGCCTTGATTAAACCTAACCCAAAAAAGTGTTGTGTACAGATTAACTGCACTTGGCCTGGACTCTACCGGATCCCAGTCTCCCATTGTATGTTTCTAATAGGACGCTACAACATTTTTAGAAATGTAGATAACGAAGACGAAGGGATAAGAGGACATAGGACTTTTGACTAGTGACTAGTATCAAGTGTATAACTATTTGACAGATAGAGGTTTCATTACTTATGCGGATAATTAAGTTTAAATTTTATTGCAGAGCGTGGCTGGATATCCAATTCGCGTATTATCCAGTGTTCGTACATTTCCACAGGTAAAAGTCAACTAATCTTACTTAGATTTGTATCGAGTAGTTATAGCAACATTAAGATTTATGTTATAATAAAAAAAACTAAACAAATCTTAAGATCTTAAGATCTTAAGTGTTAAGTTATCTTAAGTGTTGTTGTTAACCTGGTAAAAATTATATTTCTTATGACAGTGTTGTCCTTGAACTGTTATTGCACTATGTATATAGTTTATTATTAGTTGAATTGTGCTGAACCATTTTTACATTGATAATACAAATAGACACCGGATTAAAAATCCTAAAATTGCTATTTATTCAAATTTATCATTAAATATTAAACGAATTAGTTTATACAGGGTTAAAATATGTTGTATAGAAGTACAGCTGTACGCTTACATAACTTTACCTGGCAAATATCGATTTTTAACCCCATCAGTGTACTCGAAACTTATACACATGTAAGTACAAAGTTTCCATGTTAAAAAAGACAAAATTGATTAAAACCGTCGGATACATGTTTGTTGGAGCTACGGGAGAAATTACCTATTAAGCAACAAAACATGTTTATATTACATTTTAAAGTTCATTTGCATTTTGTAATTTCAATTCATTCTTGAAAAGGTTTAGTCACAGACAGTTAAAATAAATGTTTATTTAACTTTATTAATGCCACAATATTTTAATATACTGTACGTTTTTAATAAAGCACTTTAAATTTATACTCTTGACTGACGCCCACACAGTAACAAAGGCATTCATTTTTGCAAGGAAAATACTAAATAGTGGATATTTGGTGAACGTTGTATAGGCTAATAAGGTTATGAAGTTTTTATTTGGGGAAACTGTGTTTTAATAATTTTATATTTATTTTAATCCAAGAACCACTGCCCTGAGTTTGGTACTGTTCTTACTAGGCAATAGGTAACCATTCTGAGATAGAACAAGAGTCGAAAGTGGATTGTATGATTAGTAAATATAAGCCTAAAACAAATTTGTTTGTAATCATATATTGAAGCTTTGTTATACAATAAGTTACAATAATGTTGACCACAAGTTAAAAACTATGGCTACACAAACTAAACTAACCCTACTATTTAGTAGGCTTCATTACACTAATCCATGTTGATTATGGGCCCCATTCTAAAAAGAAAGAAATAAAAATTAAAGACAACCTAGTAAACATATTTGTTTATGAATGTGTTTTTCTTTCTGCAATTGCGTCGTGTATCTAACATGGCTGTGATGGAACATTAGTTTCACGATGATAATGTGAATAGAAACAACAAAAAAATTGATATCAAAGTATTTAAATTCCACATTACAGATTTGAAGACATGCGTTAATTAATATCCCATACAGCCAATGGCAACTAAGCGACCTACAGTTTATAGTGGACTGCGAACAAATTTTTTTCCTTGTAGTTATCGAATTGGTCTAATTATCAGGATAATACTGCGGATAGTCGTAGTACTCACTACGGTAATCCACGCCAGGGAAGATCGCATCCACAGTGCATGCCTATAAAAAACAATTCTTGACCTCCAAGCAGCTAGATTACTGGATTAGTGGCTAGTGAACCTGTTTGTATATTTTTCAAAAGTATGATATAGTACAGTTATGGTACTACAGTATTTCTCAATATAATTAATATTTCACATACATATTTATAATATTATAATATTACTAGCTGACCCGGCGAACTTCGTATCGCCTAAGTTATAGGTTTCCCCTAAGACAGACCGATGGAAAGAAAGTACCGTTACGTTTAATTTTCAAGATGATCTCGTTCGCATCGCTCAATCACGTCCTGGTTGAAGTTCATTCGCTACGCTCACTCACCTTTTGGTTGCAAATTAGCTGTTGTCATAAATGTAAAAGAAATAATAGTGCTGCACCCTGTTGGTAATCCTTGTAACTTTAATGCTATTGAACATCATAGAACAGAACCAACTTGTTTAATTGAAACAGCTGTTAAGATTCATTAATTCCATTTCTCATAAGGTTAACATGGGAAACTCCAGAGCCACTGGGGCGGAGCCCTTTTAAGAATTTCGAAACGGGAAATAGTTTACGTCCGATTCGCATACCTACAGAATTTACACACCAAATTTCATAACGATCGGTGAAGTCGTTCCGGAGGAGTTTGCAGACAAACACTGTGACACGAGAATTTTATATATTAGAAGATATCCATACATATATTTATAATCATAAGTATAAAAAAAAACTTGCTTTACCTTTTTTTATTTTTCAATATAAATTACGTTTAGTCTATTATGACCTTTTCTTGTGTGTTCACCTAATTCAAGTTGATAACTTTATATTTTGTATAAATAAATAATAATCTGATTCTGCTACCATGAGATCAACCAAATAAAATATTTTTTTTTATTTAGCGCTACTCGTGAACTGGTTATTAGAGTGGTAATCACTAAGTGAAAACATCACATATTCCTTTCCAGTTTGTAAAATGAGATTTAAAACATACAAAAGTAATTAACAAACTTTGTTACCACCTTCTTTAAATTCTTCGAAAGGAATATGAAACACTCCTATCCAAAAACCTACGGTAATATAATTTGTTGTGTCCCCAATCCGAACTTTTCACCGCATTTTATGGCGATCCAAGAAGGGGAAACAATTTATAACCATGTTATATGGGAAAACGTGTTTTAACTTACTTTTTAGTTTGGTTACACTCCCCTAAGTAAGTTTGATACTGTACTGGACAGTTTGGCACTGTTCTTACTGGACACACTGTACAATATCAATATTAAAGTATATGACCATTTAACTATATGGCCATTGCGTTGCTTTGCAGGAACCTAACACCAGAGTGTCTTATTTCTGAAAAAATTGGTTTTATTTTGTTATGTCAGGTTCAATGTAAAATGGTGTAAAAATGAACATATTTCAAATGCATACTCTTACAGTCTTCCGTTCTATCTGGTCTTCTGAATGGAGGCTCAGCCAACACGGCTACAACATACCCGCCAGCGACCTCAGCATACCCAATAGGGACCCCTTCCAATCCGCTTGTAAGTACCAACATATATATAAATAAATTCTTTTATTTTCTTGAAAATACAATTAGCTACAAATAACTTGGTATAATCGGTGACGTCGCCGGTTACTTTCCGGGCAGCCAGTTTCAACACCAGAAGTCACCAGGGAGTGAGACTAACCCCCAAAGTTCCTCCACTCCAGTGTCTACATACATTCAGCGCTCTCACCTCGTTGAAGGACAACGTGCTCTGTTATCCACGTCTTACCTCTTCAGTTTAAATCGAACAAACATTAATTCACAACAAACAAACGGAGAAGAGATGCAGGGAAAGGAAAATGGGAAGACGACTCAGTGAAAGGAAGCCAGTCTAGTATTAAATGTAGTGGTGAAAAAGACACCACTACATTTTCCTTGCTCGTCTCCTCCTTTTCCTGAACAAAAGAAATAGCATTTTTTCATATTTTTCCGACATTACGTCCACTCACTACACTGGCAACAATCTGAACTTGCAGAACACAAAAATACAGTGGTGACGCAACAGCGGCGACTGTGTGTAATATTTGCCATCTGATTCAATACCCAGCGACAAATCCTGGTCACCAGTGGTTACTCGTCTGGTCACGGGGCAGAGTCACCAGTGAGTTACCAAAGGCTGGTGACGCAACCGGTGACCCTAGTGTAATAGGCGCCATAAGAACCAGTGCCCACCAACCGTTGAGGCCACTGGTGACCTTTTTAGTAAGTATAAGGGCCCTATTATACTAGGTCACTAGGCCACGTCACCGGTGGCGTCACCGGTGACCTGACTGGTTGGTGGGCACTGGTTCTTACGGCGCCTATTACACTAGGGTCACCGGTTGCGTCACCAGCCTTTGGTGACTGACCGGTGACTCTGCCCCGTGACCAGACGAGTAACCACTGGTGACCAAGATTTGCCGCTGGGTATTGAATCAAATGGGACATATTACACACAGTCACCGCGGTTGCGTCACCACTGTATTTTTGTGTTCTGCAGGTTCGGATTGTTTAATGCCAGTAGTGAGTGGACGTAATGACGGAAAAATATGAAGAAATGCTACTTATTGCTCTTTTGTTGAGGAAAAGGAGGAGACGAGCTTTGCACTCAATCCTCTTGGTTTTTACCTATCTTAGTATCTTTTTCACTACTACATTTTACACTAGACTGGCTTTCTTTCACTGAGTCGTCTTCCCCTTTTTCCTTCCCTCCATCTCTTCCCCCCTTATTCACAAATTTTTTATCACTAGGCATTTTTTAAACTGAAGAGTATAATAACTGAAATAACTATATAACTTAACTATAACTATATAACTTAAACTGAGTAATTTAATGGAACATAAGACGCGGATTAACAAAGCACTTTGTCCTTCAACGAGGTGACAGCGCTGAATATATGTAGACACTGGAGTGGAGGAACTTTGGGGGTTGGTCTCACTCCTGGTGACTTCTCTGGTGTTGAGGCTGGCTGCCCGTACAATAACCGGTGACGTCGCCTGGTGACCAAGTGTAATAGGGCCCTAATTGATATAGCTGTCTGTCACATGACATGCAAATTAAATACATTATCCATGCAGGCTGACTTAAATTGATTAACAAATCATACAAGAAAAATAATAGGGTCCCTAAGGTATGAATATACCTGAATTGGGGTTCCTTCATTCAAAGATGATTAGTTGATTTAAAAGAGTTAGCCTAACATCATACAATTTCTTTGTTGAAAATACAAAAAAAAGTTGTTGTTACGCTTAATGCCTAAACATCACTAACTCATAACATTTTTCAACTCCTCTACAATTTGATGAGACAGCCATCCCCTTACATATTAAAAAATTAATTTTTATCGGTCTCATCTTTAACATGAATTGGTCACTTATTAAAAATGCGTGGTGGTATGAAATTAAATGTATGAGTATAGAATGTTAAACTGGGTTTTGGTGCCGTCATATTTCGTGGATTTCTTAGTCTCAGTCTGTAAATATTATCTCTATAACTATGTACAAGCTTACAAAAGCTATAAAATATGTTTAAGATCTTATATACATAAAGAGATCCCAAAGGAAAAATTCTTACAATTATTAAAAGATTGGGAAAAATCAAATTTTTATTATTTATTGTGTGACAGTGATAAAACATTGCTGGCCAGCATTTACAGTTTTAACCACTTTTATAAATTTGTATTCCATTTAGATCATTTTATTAACATGACTATATAGTTTGGAATATTGTTATTTTGACAGTATTTTAATGCATCTTTTGACATACCACAATGTATTAATACGTTGATGATGTGGTTGCATACAATGCAAAGATAGTAAAAGATGGATAAGGTAATCCTTTTATTTGATCAATTCAAATTTACTTTTTTTACAATTAACCTGTGAACATATGAACATATTTCAAATGCATAGTCTTACAGCTTTCCACTTCATTTGGTTTTGGGAATAGAGGCTCAGACGTCCCAACTTCATACCCGTCACGGACCCCTTCGAATTTGCCTGTGAGTACCAACATATATATAAATAAATTCTTAGATTTTCTTGAAAATACAGTCAGTTACAATAGTAAGTTAAATTAATATAGTTGTCTTTCCCATCACATGCTAATTAAATACATTATCCATGCAAACTGACCTTTACAACTTTAATTGATAAATAAATCATAAAAGAAAAATAATAGGGCTCCTAAGGTTCGAATATACCTGAATTGGAGTTCCTTCATTCAAAGATGATTATTTGATTAAAAGAGTTCAAGAGCAGCGTAGCCTAACATCATACAATTTGTTTGTAGAAAATCATCTTATATACATAACGAGATCTCAAAAGCGAAATTCTTAGATTAAGAAAGGGTGGGAAAAAATTCAAATTTATATTATTTACGAATTTTGTTGTGACAGTGATAAGACATTACTGGCCAGCCTTTACAGTTTTAACCAAATTTATCAATTTTTATTCCATTTTAATCATTTGATCAACATGACTATATAGTTTGGAATATTGTGATTTTGACAGTATTTTAATGCATCTTTTGACATACCACAATGTATTAATACATAGATGTGGTTGCATACAATGACCTGACGAAGTTCTAAGGAACGAAACTAGTTGTCATACTAGCAACTGTGGTTGGATAAGGTAATCCTTTTATTTTATCAATTCAAATTTACTTTTGTTTACAATTAACCTAATTGTTTAAGTTAACAATGGTCTCAAATTTGCAATGTAGGTACCTGAATGATATTAGTATTGGGGTTATGACGTAAAATATAAGGTCAATAAAAGGTAATAAGGTTATAAGGTAGGTTTAAGGTAATATAATAATATTAACTTTCTAAAGGGAATTTAATATTTTAGTTATTAGCATTGTTGTAATCAATACTCTGAGCTGATAAACTCGAAATGATACTTATTATAAGTTCTCATTAAAGTCCTGGACTTTAAAAACTACTTTTAAAGTGCAGTACTTTGTGGCAGCTGTCTACACTGTAGGCTAGGTTATCCAACAAATTTAATATATGACTGATATTGGGTGAGACAAAACTATCACGTATTCACGAAAAACTACGTTAATATAATTTGTTGTGTCCCCAATCCGAACTTTTCACCGCATTACATGGCGATCAAAAAAGGGAAAACAATTTATAACTAAAACAATTTAAATTATAATTTAATTTAATTTATTATATGGGAGCACGTGTTGTTTTTTAAATTAACATTTTACTTTGGTTCTATAAACATTCCCCTAAGCAAGTTTGATACTGTACTGGACAGGTTCCACATTTCAAAGTAGTCTTAATCATAGTATTGTCTTACAGGATTCCTCTTCAACGGGCTATGGGGGAACAGATTCTTACGCCACGCCTATATTCTCTACATACTCGCGAGGGACAACACCTGTGAGTACCAACATATAAAAAAAAATTAAAAAATACTTTTTTTTCTTGAAAATACGCAATCGACTGACCATTCCATTGATAAATGTTTAAAAATTAATGTTGAGCAACAACTAATATTTTCTTAGGAACAAGCATTTTAATCAGAAACAGAGTCACGTTGATAAGATTATCGTAAGATAGGTTTTTAATTAGTTACTATGGGCCTGAAAATGTACTGTGTAGGTACATGTGTAGAATTTACTGACCCAGTAAATACACAAAATATACACAATATACAAAAAGTTGAGCAATACTTTCCTTTTGTGTTTGACCTTTCACAGTATAATAGTTTTCAAAGCGCTCTAGATAATTATAAAAAGTTTCACGTAGGGGTTTGAAATTTTAAATGCAGCAATATTTGTAAGAATGAAAATGTGAGAGAATAAATTGTTGAAACTGTTCTTGTTGTTGCTGTTAAAAAAGTAAAAACAATTTCTTGAGCTGTGCAGCATGCATTGTGTTACGCAAGTAGGGTGGGTTGATATCAGATTGAATAATGTCATTATTATGGTTTCACTCGTCACCAAAGATTGTTGTGACCGTCATTGAGCTACACAAACATTGAAAAACAATCATCATCATCATCATATTTATTAATACGTGACAAGGTTTCAAAACGTGAATTAGTCTTAATGAGTGTAAAACTGTTCTGAATTATATCCAGTTTTCGTTGACTACTATATTTCCGGACTTATGAAGGGGAAAAAGCTCGTACATATTAAACGTGGTAGGGTTTCTTTTATTTCACGATTCTGAATCAACCACTTGATGGATTTTTATGATTTTTGTGACGAAAGAAAGATAATTAAGAGCACTAGGGAATGTCGAAGCCATAATTTTAGTTTAGGGTTTCAGTTTTTAGAAATTAAGTTTTAATTTTGTTAAAGACTAGCAGCTGACTCTAACATTCTAGACTAGCTTTTGGTAGTCTTTAATACAATTTGCTTAACGTAACAGCTGTAAACATTCAGCTGTGTGACATAAATTCAAGATTTGGATAATATTGACATACGTAGGGTTGACATTTTAATATTATGTGTAATGCTTTAATAATTGATACGATAATTTATTTATTAGGTAAGGGGATGACAGATTATTTAAAATATACACAGTAAAATACTATATGTTCTTATTTATTTTTATTAGAGCAGTCTTAAAAATTTTAAGTTTGTTTTAGTGCACTATAATTTGTTTGAACTAACAGCTGGTTGAATATAAAAATATTCTATAGACCTATAAGGTTACTTAATTAACTATGTGATTTTGTCATTGATTGTAGTCAATAAGTAAGATTCTATAACAATTGCTGTATACAAATCAAGGCTCTGACCTTCAAAGGAAAGCTTATGCAAATTATTTTACTGTTCGACTTTTTGAGGAAAGAATATCAAAATAACAATGTTTACCCGTTTTAATTTATTTTGGCAGCTTTTTGTTTAGGCCAAAATAAATGTTTAACTGCCTAAACTTTGCTTGGATTAGGAATTATTTTTTGTAGGAAATTTCATTCTTAAAACAAAAAGCTATTATTTTACCAATTTGGACAACTCGTAAGTAAACTAGACGCGTTTTAGAAAAACCATGCAATTTTGACTTTGAGGGGGGGTGGGGGGGGGAAAGCACCGGGGGGATTTTTAGGGACTTTTGGGAAAATGTATATCTAGTTGGGTACTAACGATTGGTATATAGTTTTGCCTGTCGTTAATTTGTTTCGACACAAAACCTTTATTGACTGGGCTAAATGAAAATATGGATACAACTAAATTTCTTATATTTTAAATAAATGCATATGGGAAATAACAATGTACATACATGGATTTAAAAAAGGCGAGTAATTATCATGGATTTTGGAACGGGTAACGGTGTGGATCACTAACATAAACAAATTACGTCACTAGCTCACCAGCTACTCACTTAATATCATGTCTACTTAATATCTTTTTAGTGACTAGTGACTAATAGTTTTTGAGATTGAAACATATGATTTATTTGGATATTTAAGTTTTACAAATTATTGCAGCCTTCTCCTCAACCTCAACTAACCAAACAGCCATCTAGCTTCAGATTCCCTTGGGCTCAACAGGTAAACATTTGATATGTGTATTTGGTATTTAGAGTTAAAAGTTAAGGTTAAATTTTATAAATATAAGCTCACAATTTTACAGGATTGGTGAACAGTTAGTTTTCAAATCATGTATAGTAATCAAGTAAACATAAATCTGTTAAAATTCAACCAACTTTCCTAAATGACCATCTCTTTTGAAAAAAAAAACAACTTTAATTCATATGTTGGTTGAACTCAGCTGGAACATTAGTTTCCCATTGATAATGTGTATTTATATACAGTGTGTAAATTAAGTCTTGAAACAAATCTGTATTTTTTAAACTGAAATAGATAGAAATATCCTGTTTGTGGCGTTGATTATTCACAGTATTCCGTAATTTTTTACATCAAAAATATTGTTTAACCCCCCTAACAGGGTAAGGGGTATGGGGTGACTTTTTTCAAATAGCGACCCCTATTGAGAGACCCCTCATTTTTAAGGATTTGTCAAAAGAAACACAATGACGCAAACCCGAGGTAGATATTTCACCCCTAGCCAAAATGGCAGGTATTCCAAAATTTGATTTACTGTATATGAAAAACACCAAGTTCACAAATATGGAAATAAATCTGTATTTTTAAAACCAAAATAGATAGAAATATTCTGTTTGTTGAATTGATTGTTGACATAGGTTCCACGATTTTTAAATCAACAATATTTTTTAACCCCTTTAACATGGTAGTGGTTGGGGTGATTTATATTTTTTTAATAACAACCCCTATCGAGTGACCCCTCAGTTTGAATGGTTTGTCAAAATAAATACAATCACGCAAACCCGAGGTAGATATTTCATCCCTAGCCTAAATGGTGTGTATTTCAAAGTTTGATTTTGTGAAACACCCATTTTGGAATACCCGCCATTTTGGCTAGGGGTAAGATATTCACCTCAGATTTGCGTCATTGTGTTTCTTTTGATAAGCCGTTCAAAATGAGGGTTCACTCAATAGGGGTTGCTATATTTGAAAAAATAAGTCACCCCATACCCCCTACCCTGTTAGCGGGGTAAAAAAACTTTGTTAGTGTAAAAAATTGTGAAACCTTTGATAATAATCAATGCTACAAACAGAATATTTCCATCTATTTCGGTTTTAAAAAGACAGATTTGTTTCAAGACTTAATTTACACACTGCATAATGATTTCAACATTTTATACATCACGGTTTTAATGAACTCGTTTATACATGTTTAAAATGTTCAATAAAATAAAAAAATAATAATAAAATAATGACAAAATCTTATAATAAAATATTACAGTTAAGTCCTACATTATTTGACCTAGCAAAAACCTATCTTGAACTGTATCAGGCCTACTAAAAAAAAAATATATATATGCATTTAAACAATGTGTATGGATAAAATTGATTTGATTTGGCAAAATGTGTGTAGGATAAGGGTTTGTTGAAACTACTAAAAGAAATAATAGATTAATTAAAACTAACTTTTCATACAAATTTTAAGACATAAAGTTCATAGGCATTCAGTTCCTCTTCTGATGGAGTTTCTACCAAACCAAAAACTACGCCGTTTTTAGAGAGCACAACTGTTAGTTAACATTTGTTAACATTTGCCTCTTATGAAGTAAATGTAAACTAAACGATACATTTTTGTAACACTATTTAAACTTTAAACACAATAATAAGTAAAAACTAATATGTAAAAACTAATATAAGTTAAAACCTGCCTATAGATAATTATACACACGACTATGAAATACGTTTATGTAAATTATTAGAAAAACTGCAATAAGACGTATTACTATGACGTAAAAATAAAAATAGTATACCTATAAGATCTGCTGTAACAAGAAAATAAAAGAAAAAGATAAATAATGGTTTTTCCTTAAGTTTCTAGAAAATATTTTGAAGCTATAAGTGTATTGCAGATTATTGAGATTTTCTTTCTCTAACTGTAAACTTTACATAATGAGCTGCAGATCAAATGTGTTTTACTAAAATTAAAATATTTAAGTAATTTAAATATTTAAAAATTGAATAATGTCATTATTATGGTTTCACTCGTCACCAAAGATTGTTGTGACCGTCATTGAGCTACACAAACATTGAAAAACAATCATCATCATCATCATCATCATATTTATTAATACGTGACAAGGTTTCAAAACGTGAATTAGTCTTAATGAGTGTAAAACTGTTCTGAATTATATCCAGTTTTCGTTGACTACTATATTCCCGGACTTATGAAGGGGTAAAAGCTCGTACATATTAAACGTGGCAGGGTTTCTTTTATTTCACGATTCTGAATCGACCACTTGATGGATTTTTATGATTTTTGTGACGAAAGAAAGATAATTAAAAGCACTAGGGAATGTCGAAGCCATAATTTTAGTTTAGGGTTTCAGTTTTTAGAAATTAAGTTTTAATTTTGTTAAAGACTAGCAGCTGACTCTAACATTCTAGACTAGCTTTTGGTAGTCTTTAATACAATTTGCTTAACGTAACAGCTGTAAACATTCAGCTGTGTGACATAAATTCAAGATTTGGATAATATTGACATACGTAGGGTTGACATTTTAATATTATGTGTAATGCTTTAATAATTGATACGATAATTTATTTATTAGGTAAGGGGATGACAGATTATTTAAAATATACACAGTAAAATACTATATGTTCTTATTTAGTTTTATTAGAGCAGTCTTAAAAATTTTAAGTTTGTTTTAGTGCACTATAATTTGTTTGAACTAACAGCTGGTTGAATATAAAAATATTCTATAGACCTATAAGGTTACTTAATTAACTATGTGATTTTGTCATTGATTGTAGTCAATAAGTAAGATTCTATAACAATTGCTGTATACAAATCAAGGCTCTGACCTTCAAAGGAAAGCTTATGCAAATTATTTTACTGTTCGACTTTTTGAGGAAAGAATATCAAAATAACAATGTTTACCCGTTTTAATTTATTTTGGCAGCTTTTTGTTTAGGCCAAAATAAATGTTTAACTGCCTAAACTTTGCTTGGATTAGGAATTATTTTTTGTAGGAAATTTCATTCTTAAAACAAAAAGCTATTATTTTACCAATTTGGACAACTCGTAAGTAAACTAGACGCGTTTTAGAAAAACCATGCAATTTTGACTTTGAGGGGGGGTGGGGGGGGGAAAGCACCGGGGGGATTTTTAGGGACTTTTGGGAAAATGTATATCTAGTTGGGTACTAACGATTGGTATATAGTTTTGCCTGTCGTTAATTTGTTTCGACACAAAACCTTTATTGACTGGGCTAAATGAAAATATGGATACAACTAAATTTCTTATATTTTAAATAAATGCATATGGGAAATAACAATGTACATACATGGATTTAAAAAAGGCGAGTAATTATCATGGATTTTGGAACGGGTAACGGTGTGGATCACTAACATAAACAAATTACGTCACTAGCTCACCAGCTACTCACTTAATATCATGTCTACTTAATATCTTTTTAGTGACTAGTGACTAATAGTTTTTGAGATTGAAACATATGATTTATTTGGATATTTAAGTTTTACAAATTATTGCAGCCTTCTCCTCAACCTCAACTAACCAAACAGCCATCTAGCTTCAGATTACCTTGGGCTCAACAGGTAAACATTTGATATGTGTATTTGGTATTTAGAGTTAAAAGTTAAGGTTAAATTTTATAAATATAAGCTCACAATTTTACAGGATTGGTGAACAGTTAGTTTTCAAATCATGTATAGTAATCAAGTAAACATAAATCTGTTAAAATTCAACCAACTTTCCTAAATGACCATCTCTTTTGAAAAAAAAACAACTTTAATTCATATGTTGGTTGAACTCAGCTGGAACATTAGTTTCCCATTGATAATGTGTATTTATATACAGTGTGTAAATTAAGTCTTGAAACAAATCTGTATTTTTTAAACTGAAATAGATAGAAATATCCTGTTTGTGGCGTTGATTATTCACAGTATTCCGTAATTTTTTACATCAAAAATATTGTTTAACCCCCCTAACAGCTTAAGGGGTAGGGGGTGACTTTTTTCAAATAGCGACCCCTATTGAGTGACCCCTCATTTTTAAGGATTTGTCAAAAGAAACACAATGACGCAAACCCGAGGTAGATATTTCACCCCTAGCCGAAATGGCAGGTATTCCAAAATTTGATTTACTGTATATGAAAAACACCAAGTTCACAAATATGGAAATAAATCTGTATTTTTAAAACCAAAATAGATAGAAATATTCTGTTTGTTGAATTGATTGTTGACATAGGTTCCACGATTTTTAAATCAACAATATTTTTTAACCCCTTTAACATGGTAGTGGTTGGGGTGATTTATATTTTTTTAATAACAACCCCTATCGAGTGACCCCTCAGTTTGAATGGTTTGTCAAAATAAATACAATCACGCAAACCCGAGGTAGATATTTCATCCCTAGCCTAAATGGTGTGTATTTCAAAGTTTGATTTTGTGAAACACCCATTTTGGAATACCCGCCATTTTGGCTAAGGGTAAGATATTCACCTCAGATTTGCGTCATTGTGTTTCTTTTGATAAGCCGTTCAAAATGAGGGTTCACTCAATAGGGGTTGCTATATTTGAAAAAATAAGTCACCCCATACCCCCTACCCTGTTAGCGGGGTAAAAAAACTTTGTTAGTGTAAAAAATTGTGAAACCTTTGATAATAATCAATGCTACAAACAGAATATTTCCATCTATTTCGGTTTTAAAAAGACAGATTTGTTTCAAGACTTAATTTACACACTGCATAATGATTTCAACATTTTATACATCACGGTTTTAATGAACTCGTTTATACATGTTTAAAATGTTCAATAAAATAAAAAAATAATAATAAAATAATGACAAAATCTTATAATAAAATATTACAGTTAAGTCCTACATTATTTGACCTAGCAAAAACCTATCTTGAACTGTATCAGGCCTACTAAAAAATATATATATATATGCATTTAAACAATGTGTATAGATAAAATTGATTTGATTTGGCAAAATGTGTGTAGGATAAGGGTTTGTTGAAACTACTAAAAGAAATAATAGATTAATTAAAACTAACTTTTCATACAAATTTTAAGACATAAAGTTCATAGGCATTCAGTTCCTCTTCTGATGGAGTTTCTACCAAACCAAAAACTACGCCGATTCCAGAGAGCACAACTGTTAGTTAACATTTACCTCTTATGAAGTAAATGTAAACTAAACGATACATTTTTGTAACACTATTTAAACTTTAAACACAATAATAAGTAAAAACTAATATGTAAAAACTAATATAAGTTAAAACCTGCCTATAGATAATTATACACACGACTATGAAATACGTTTATGTAAATTATTAGAAAAACTGCAATAAGACGTATTACTATGACGTAAAAATAAAAAAATAGTATACCTATAAGATCTGCTGTAACAAGAAAATAAGAGAAAAAGATAAATAATGGTTTTTCCTTAAGTTTCTAGAAAATATTTTGAAGCTATAAGTGTATTGCAGATTATTGAGATTTTCTTTCTCTAACTGTAAACTTTACCTAATGAGCTGCAGATCAAATGTGTTTTACTAAAATTAAAATATTTAAGTAATGATTTGTATCTCTTTTATGTTACATTAATGGTTGTTAGCAAACATTAACCTTGGATTGTAAGATTTTTTTGACCTAATAAATTACTTTTAACAATGGGGTTTTATTTAAATATAAAAAAAATATATATTATATATATTATAAATAGGCATATATTGAACAAATCATGTACATAAAGTATTTGCAAAGGTTCATGGTTGCCAACACTATACAGTATATAATAGCGTGCCACTATGCGTCACAAAGACGTGTACCCACAGTAAAGCCTATTATTATTGACAAAAACACAACAAACAACAGTTTGAGTTTTTTCAGACCTCGGCAAGCGCAAACACACCAGAATACGGCCAAAACACCGTGGTGTGTTGAGTTTTTGATAAGAAATATCTTGCTTAACCATACAGTTATATGGGTTTCCTGAGCACAACATGTCAAAAATGAACATATTTTCAGTGACTACGACTTTATTTGAGAAAAACAAAAGTTGTTATGTCACCGTTGATATGGTGTATCAAATAAGCCAAAATGTCTTAAAAATAATATGTAACTTTGCAGTTATAACACTTTACAATTTTCAATTTGTTGTTTTGAATCTATAATTACAAAAGAAGCAAACAGATTTATAAAAAATCTGAGAAAACATTTATTAAAACAGAATTTTACAATAATCAACTAAACATTACTGAGATTAAAATATATTTCAGTTGGGTTTTTTGAACTTTAATTACTATTTGCCAACAACGAATATCAGGAGTGTAACTTAATTACTTTGAACTTTGAATCGTATTATTATTAGTTTTAAATTTGTACATATTTAGTAATATTTGTACATAAACTGTTTCTTGTGATTCACTTACTAAATTTTAGGTTTGAGGCATTACAACTAATTAGCTCGTTTGAAACATTCCGTCTTAGTGATTAAACGATTTTATCACCACGTAAAAAAGGTGCAGCAGCATTTTTTATAAAACACAATAACACAATTATTGATTTATATTTGCCTTTGTCACTATATATATTCATGTCGAGGAATTAATTTAATTTAATTTATAATTAAATCTAAGGCTTACCTTACGATCCAATTTAATATATAGTGGAGACCTAGGTTTCTACGTCGAAACGTTATCGTCAGTCCTTTGTCTCATAGGTTAGCTAAACATTTTGTTTGCCATCTCTTGCTTGAGATATTGTCGATTTGGTGTAATTTGTACATACATTGGTCACATTTAAATATTTACAAAGACATATATAGAAACAACACAGATACATGGCCATGATCTTCGTCTTCATCAAACCTAACCTCCGAAATTGGGATGTGATGACTTTCGCTTCTAGCAGCATGGTCTTATCACTCCATAGAGTTATGTATTTTGCAAACAGGTGTTTGATAATACTGTATTGTATTATTTATTTTTAATTTCAATTAATGTATCAAACATGATGTTAGCGGCAAAGTTTCTTTGGTCATTTAGTATGAGGGATGGGTCTGTTTTGGTAGCGTTATATATATGAAAATGTTCTATTGTATTTAACTTGTTGCTTTTGGGGGCTTTATGTAAGATCTCTAAGTTGGCATCTATTGAGGTGTAGGAATGGTTTTCTGAAATAAGATGTTCGGAATAGGTTGATGAGCTGGCTGAATTCTTTCTGGGGAGATGTTCTTTGAAACGCTGGCGGAAACTTCTGCCCGTTTGCCCGATATAAAATTTGGGGCAAGAGCCACAAGTTAATTTGTAGACCCCCGTACCTTCGTAGTTGTCTACAGTTGTCATTTGCTTTTTATTTAGCAAGCTCCCGAGGTTGTTAGTCGATCTGTAGGCAACTTTGAGTCCCTGTTCTTCTAAGATTTTATGGAATGAATTGTTTATTTTTCCGTGGTAGGTAGTAGTCACAAATTCTTTGTTAGCTTTGGGCTCTTGTTTTCTTTGGTTTCGTTTTTGTTTCATTAAAATCTTTGAGATAAGGGTTGGGTGATAACCATTGTTAACCGCTATTTGTTTAATGAGAACATCATTAAACAAATAGCGGTTAACAATGGTTATCACCCAACCCTTATCTCAAAGATTTTAATGAAACAAAAACGAAACCAAAGAAAACAAGAGCCCAAAGCTAACAAAGAATTTGTGACTACTACCTACCACGGAAAAATAAACAATTCATTCCATAAAATCTTAGAAGAACAGGGACTCAAAGTTGCCTACAGATCGACTAACAACCTCGGGAGCTTGCTAAATAAAAAGCAAATGACAACTGTAGACAACTACGAAGGTACGGGGGTCTACAAATTAACTTGTGGCTCTTGCCCCAAATTTTATATCGGGCAAACGGGCAGAAGTTTCCGCCAGCGTTTCAAAGAACATCTCCCCAGAAAGAATTCAGCCAGCTCATCAACCTATTCCGAACATCTTATTTCAGAAAACCATTCCTACACCTCAATAGATGCCAACTTAGAGATCTTACATAAAGCCCCCAAAAACAACAAGTTAAATACAATAGAACATTTTCATATATATAACGCTACCAAAACAGACCCATCAGTAGTAG